>NC_136113.1:0-2728718 GCF_965212315.1 Lampetra planeri
TTTTTGGGGCCCCCGTGCCCAAAAATCACGTTTTTGCCCAAAAATCACGTTTTTGCCCAAAATCACGTTATTCGCCCCAAATCACGTTTTTGCCCAAAAATCACGTTTTTGCCCAAAAATCACGTTTTTGCCCAAAAATCACGTTTTTGGCCCCAAATCACGTTTTTGCCCAAAAATCACGTTTTTGCCCAAAAATCACGTTTTTGCCCAAAAATCACGTTTTTGCCCAAAAATCACGTTTTTGCCCAAAAATCACGTTATTCGCCCCAAATCACGTTTTTGCCCAAAAATCACGTTTTTTGCCCAAAAATCACGTTTTTGCCCAAAAATCACGTTTTTGGCCCCAAATCACGTTTTTGCCCAAAAATCACGTTTTTGCCCAAAAATCACGTTTTCGCCCCAAATCACGTTTTTGCACAAAAATCACGTTTTTGGCCCCAAATCACGTTTTTGCCCCCAAATCACGTTTTTGCCCAAAAATCACGTTTTTGCCCAAAAATCACGTTTTTTGCCCAAAAATCACGTTTTTGCCCAAAAATCACGTTTTTGGCCCCAAATCACGTTTTTGCCCAAAAATCACGTTTTTGCCCAAAAATCACGTTTTTGGCCCCAAATCACGTTTTTGCCCAAAAATCACGGTTTTGCCCAAAAATCACGTTTTTGCCCAAAAATCACGTTTTTGCCCAAAAATCACGTTTTTGGCCCCAAATCACGTTTTTGCCCAAAAATCACGTTTTTGCCCATAAATCACGTTTTTGCCCAAAAATCACGTTTTTGCCCAAAAATCACGTTTTTGGCCCCAAATCACGTTTTTGCCCAAAAATCACGTTTTTGCCCAAAAATCACGTTTTTGCCCAAAAATCACGTTTTTGCCCAAAAATCACGTTTTTGCCCAAAAATCACGTTTTTTGCCCCAAATCACGTTTTTGCACAAAAATCACGTTTTTGCCCCCAAATCACGTTTTTGCCCAAAAATCACGTTTTTGCCCAAAAATCACGTTTTTGCCCAAAAATCACGTTTTTGGCCCCAAATCACGTTTTTGCCTAAAAATCACGTTTTTGCCCAAAAATCACGTTTTTGGCCCCAAATCACGTTTTTGCCCAAAAATCACGTTTTTGCCCAAAAATCACGTTTTTCGCCCCAAATCACATTTTTGCCCAAAAATCACGTTTTTGGCCCCAAATCACGTTTTTGCCCAAAAATCTCGTTTTTGCCCAAAAATCACGTTTTTGCCCAAAAATCACGTTTTCGGCCCCAAATCAAGTTTTTGCCCAAATATCACGTTTTTGCCCAAAAATCACGTTTTTGGCCCCAAATCACGTTTTTGCCCAAAAATCACGTTTTTGCCCAAAAATCTCGTTTTTCGCCCCAAATCACGTTTTTGCCCAAAAATCACGTTTTTGCCCAAAAATCACGTTTTTGCCCAAAAATCATGTTTTTGGACCCAAATCACGTTTTTTGCCCAAAAATCACGATTTTGCCTAAAAATCACGTTTTTGGCCCCAAATCACGTTTTTGCCCAAAAATCACGTTTTTGCCCAAAAATCACGTTTTTCGCCCCAAATCACGTTTTTGCACAAAAATCACGTTTTTGCCCCCAAATCACGTTTTTGCCCAAAAATCACGTTTTTCGCCCCAAATCACGTTTTTGGCCCCAAATCACGTTTTTGGCCAAAAATCACGATTTTGCCCAAAAATCACGTTTTTGCCCAAAAATCACGTTTTTGGCCCCAAATCACGTTTTTGCCCAAAAATCACGTTTTTGGCCCCAAATCACGTTTTTGCCCAAAAATCACATTTTTGCCCAAAAATCACGTTTTTGGCCCCAAATCACGTTTTTGCCCAAAAATCACGTTTTTGCCCAAAAATCACGTTTTTGCCCAAAAATCACGTTTTTGGCCCCAAATCACGTTTTTTGCCCCAAATCGTGAGAATTATTGTTTTATTTTTATTATTTCCATTCTACGTGACTTTACCGAAAGAACCAAGAAGATGAGTACATGTAGCCGTAAGATGCACCTAGCCTGGCACAAGCGCTGTGGTGACGTCACCACCACTGAGTGGCGAACAGCAGCTCTCTTGGAAATCAATTGTCGTCGGCTTCGAATCGATTCAAGTGTTGTTAATCGATGTCTCCCCACTCGCGTCATCACGCCGAGATGGCGTGCAAGCGGTTGTTTTCCGCCTCCGGGACAAAAAATGAAGTGATCTTGTCATACGCTCAAATGTTTTTAAAGGACGTTCTCAGAGTTTGAAAATATTCAGTTGAGTCATATCGAATTACAATTTACGTTAACTCCAAAGTCGCATTCAATGTTACAAAAGCAGTACGCACAACCTGCTAGGGTGGGGGGGGGTGGCAAGGCGCTGTGTGAGTCGCCGCTCGCCCATTGATCGGGACTCGGTGCGTGACGTCGCCGCGCGGTTGGTTGCCGGAGAGACGCGGGGCGAGTGGAGACAGCGGCGCAGGTAACAGTCAACTAAAACTATTCAAAACTATATTCAGTTTTTTTATATTTTACCAGCTAAGGCTTCACACTGAGCTGTATTATAGCTCTTTTTCAGAATCGACCTGACTACCACATTATACCTCAACGGAAGTGGCGTATCATCGCGTGTAAATTTATAGCAGCCAAACGCGCGTTGATTCTTAATGTGGAGGGGAAAACCCGGAAAAAAATCCACGCGAACACGGGGAGAGAGAGAGACACGCAAACTCAAAATATACAGCCGAAGTCGGGGTTGGGATAGAACCGACGACCTCCTGTATACCAAGCGACGTAGCTACCATCTCGCCAGCGCGTCCACACACGCGGTGCGACACGAGAACACCACGGGCAGTGAGCGTCCCGCATCAGTCAGAGCCAGAATTGTGTGTGCGTGGGGAGGGGTAGCGTCGTGGTTAGCGGTCGACTCGGTTTCAATGTAAGAACCTGGTACGGTGTGTAAAAACATCGCCACTGGGAGACAAACGCGGTCGCGCGTGGTGTTGGCCGCCCCCTCGTGTGGCCTTCGTGGGTGCTGCTCTCTACCAGCACTTGCCCCGACAGTCTGTTAAGGCGACATGGAGGATCTTTTTTGCGTGCTACCAGATGTTGATTGGCGAATGGACGCTCTGTTCGAATCGGATCAACCTCGACACCTGTAAATACGCGACACGCAAATGAGCACTCGTCGACAGTGGAAATTGCTACTAACCATTTAGAAAGTTTCAGCTGTGGTTTCTTCCAAATCGGACTGCTGATGGAGACACTGAATGTCAAAACTGGTCCAGAGTTTGCTTCCGTTGAACCCATCCTGTCTGAGATGCGCTCCCAAAAGGCCGATATACATAGTTGTTTTGTACGTAGAGGGACATATATATGTGCAGGAGGCGTGTAATGTCTTTTGTTACAGCAGAAATCCAATAATTCGCGATGTGGTAATCTACAAATCCCTGTAATTCGGGGATTTGTGATTCGCGATTTGCTTCCGTAATCCAGCAATGTCGTCTTTTGGGTTTGTATCAGTATAGACTAGCTGTGCTCACGCGATCTGTTAGGAAGTATTTAGCATGTATTTACTTGGATATCAAGTATCATAAATACAACACCGGTACAGCATAACATAACGGTGGTCACTCTTTGGTTCTTTCGGTAAAGTCACGTATAAAGATAAAAGAATAAATTAAATAATAACATACAGGTATAAATGAGAACCTCATTTGCCAGTAAAAATATGATAATTGGTTTTTTACCCTTCTATCTGGCAACAAAACTGACACCTTTTTATCAACTTCAAGGACAGTGCACATTATCAGAGTTATGTCTTTTGTTTGTATTATGACTGCAGGTATTGCGGTCTATGCAAACATGACTCCTTGTAAAAAGGTGTCAGTTTTGTTGCCAGTAAGAAGGGTAAAAAAACAATTCTCAGGTATAAATGAAATAGCAACAAAAATCTAACCAGAAAACTATAGACAGACATATAAGCAGACAGATATCACCAAGATACATAAAGAGAGAGTAACACATAGGCACAGAGAGGAAAGTAATTGTTGGAGGCAGTACAGAAAGTAGGCTTCCATCCTCTGTGAATGCTTCTCAGGCTCATGCTCTGCACCCTGCCTCGTCAGAATCTACGTTCACTTAGCTGCCCTAGGTAAACTCGGCCAAAAATGTATACTTTATACAGTCGGGTGTGTCAACATTAGAAAGACATATTGTTTTTGCAACAGCAACCCAATAAACATTCTGCCAGCCTTCAGGGTTGCTCGCCTAGAATACCACCCCCCCCACCAGCCAGAAGGCTATGTGGCTTAAAGGTGGATCTTATTATCCCTTTTATGATTTAGCATTATCCCTGCTGGGTCCACCATCGGAGATCCATCGCTCTCATTTACAGGCACGCCGAGCCGGGCTGGCCGGTCGGCATGGTGCGGTGAAGTCGCTTCGTGAACCAGCCACGTGCGGGAGAATATGGCGAAGGCACGAACACTTATTGACCCGTAGTGGGATGTTTTTGTTTGTTTTGTACCGGGTCACTGGGGTTGTCTGCCGCTTTTATCACAAAGAGCCACGGGGTCTTCTTTAATGTCCACGTGGGTAGACGCGAGATCGGTTGAAACGTCTCGCGTGAAGGATGGCTCCGCTGACTCTGCGCACACACGGGTTGTTCGAGTCCAGGCCAGGGGGGAGAGACACCAACCGACTACCGATGATGTCATGGCACAGGGCGATGGGCGATCGTGCGCGTGGTGGGCGCGTGTCCACTGTTGGCTGTGGTGGTGGACGCGGTAGCGTGCGACTTGGCGATTGTTTCTACGATCTGGGCGGCGTCTGTGTAGAAGTATGGCGGATTTTGCACTGCGCGACAAATCCGTTGACCTGATTCCCGCTCACGGCCAACATTGGTGGCAAATATTTCCACCGGTGCTGAACTCCTCCGCCCCCAATATATACTCAAAGTGAAATGAGTTCCTGGTGTGGTGTGTAATATCACTAGATAAATGTGTCCAAAACACCCCATTTTATGCCGTGTTGGCGTTCATAGGTGTTCAATAACAGCACTTGCCCCTGCGGTCTGTTGAGGCTATGCAGGGATCTTTTGTCTTTGTTACATTCTGCCCGACTGAAATGCCCATATACCGTAGCAGTCATTGGAATCAACATGAATGTCAGAATATTATAGCTTAATGAAACCGGTTGTGTGATTTTTTTTATATTCTAGGAATACCTGTTTTAAATACAACAGGATGTTTCACAGATAAAGTTACGTTAGTAATGATGATGTTGATGGTAGTGATAGCATTGTGAGTGATGATTGTATTTATTTTGGTAGGGGTAATGATGTTGATGATGGTGGTTGTTGTTTGGGGTAGTTGTGATGATGATGGTGTTGGTAATGGTGACAATCGTTCATGATTTACATGATTATGATAGTCACAATAATGATTATGACGTTCATGATCACGATGATAATGGCGGTGATGACTATGATGATGTTGATTGTTGGAGGAGGTTATGAGGATGCCGACAATGGGGGAGATGATAATGATGTCATTGTAATGACAACAATAGTCATGCTGTTGGTATTGGTATTGCATTGTTATGGTGATCATGATGATTTTCCCACGTGTACACGTGCAGCCCTTTGATCAATCCACAGCTGAATGAGTGCTTTCCCACACCATACAGATTATGGGGACTATTTGACGATCGTCTCTGTGGCGAGGCCTTAAATAGACAGAGGGGGCGGAGACAGGGAGGGGTTAGAGAAACGTCGTATGCTAGTGTAATAACAGCTATAGTGGGCTCACGTGGGGGATTGGCTTGCCGGTCCTGCTTGTAGCCAATAAGGGTCGAGATAGGGAGCGTGGGGCCGGCGTGATCACGGCATGTCATCAGGGGTGATTGGCCCAGCCATTGGGGCCCCAGCTAATGGGGATCCGGATAAGAGGCGTGGTCCCGGGAGTGACAGGGAACCATCAAGAACGGTCGAGATTGCCCATGGAGGATTGGCTGGGGGGACCACGTGACGAAGGGATTAAGAGGGAGGAGAGAGGGATGATCGAGAGGAGACGGGGAACTGAACGGGGTGAGAGCCACGCGCGAACGGGGCTCCGGGTGCCACGTGCGCGGTGGGAGTTGTGGGAGTCTGCCGCTCTCCGTTGTCTGCCAGCAACGGAGCGTGTGGGAACAAGTGTACCGTGAAGTGAAAATAAAGAAGACCGATTCCGAATCCGTCTCCGGAGAATTATTACATTGGTGTCAGAAGTACTTCTGCGACTGTTTGGACGATCGTCAAGATGTCCAAGCACCCCAGAAAAAATAACCTACCTGTGCCTCTATCGGAGGAGGAGGTCGAGACGGATGAAGATGAGCTGTTGGGAGCTACAGCCCCTATGCCGCCTGCTGAAAATGTACTTCTCGACGTCTCTCAGCGTCGACCGACGGAAGATGCGACCGCTGCAGGAACAAAAGGCGAGTGGCGGCTGATGGCGGAGCAGATCGAGTCATTACGCGCCATTCTGCTTAGTCTTGTGACCGCGGTGGCATCCTCACCAGCCGCGGGCCGCCAGATTGCCGATCAACTGGACGCCGCGGGAAGGAGTCCGGTGAAAGAACCTGCGTCCGCCATTCCTTCTGCTACGTGGGAAGACGCCGTCATTCTGGGTGGAGCAGCTGCGCCGGAGCCGTCGGCCGCCATTTTGGGCGCGCCTACCGCCACGCGGCCGCCGGCCGCCATTTTGCCTGATACGGGTGGAGAGCGGGAACGTCAGTCGGAGACGCCCGCGGTGCGCGCTTGCCACCGCGGGCATCGCCTTCCACAAATCAAAGAATTCATCGCCGGGGGTGATTGGAGTGCTTTCACATGGCGCTTTGAATCGGCTTTTAGATCCGTCAATTGGATGGAGGATGAAGCGCTGGGAGCGCTACCTACACTGCTCGACGATGTTTCTCTGGGGGTCTTCCGTTCCATCCCGGCGGCCAAGAAGAAGACACTGCGGGACGCGTTCGCGGAGATGGCGGAATTCTATGACCCACCGACGTCGGCCACCAGAAAATTTATGTTACGTCGCCGAGCATCGGAGGAATCGCCGTTGGCCTATCGGGGGGCGTTGATGGCGCTGGCCATGGCTGCCTACCCCGACGCGACGGCCGACCATTTGGATCCTCTCATCCTCTCCCGTATGCTGGAGTTGGCTCAGGAACTCAAGATTTCGCTGCCAGTTTGCGGCCACGAACCACTTACATCGCGATGGGTGGCGCGCTGCCTGGACGCAAAATTTAATATCAGGCGTTGGGACCAGATGGCGGCGTGGACGGGGAAACCAGAGATCGACGGGCCACCTTTGGGGTGGTCTCCACGACTGGTGGTCCACTGCTCCGACGACTCGGGTGACGACGACATGCTGGCTGCTGCTGTTTCGCACGGGATTCCGGGACGGCGGCTGCGCGACCAGCGTGGCAACTACATGGGCCGTCCGCGTGCAAGGGCCGGGTCGTCCGACCGCCGGCCGACGTCGGCGGCGTGCTTCAAGTGCGGCAGACGGGGCCATTTCGCCCGTGACTGCCGCTGTCGACCTCTACTGTCGCCTCCTCCGACGAGGGGACCTCTATCTCCTCCACCTACTGCGGAGCCGCAACAACCTCGGGCGAGTCGGCACACATCGGACACCCGGCAGGTCCTGTCACATCACCCATCCATTCGCACTCATTCTCACACTCCTCAGGAAAAATTTACTTCCCCCGCTACAGTTACGCGCTCTGCTACGCAGTGGAAAAAATTGGCTCGCAGGGTTGTAGCTGCGGCTTCGGGCTCGTCGACGGTACGCGGTACCATCGACGGCGTTGATGTGCGCATCTTGGTGGACACGGGCGCGTCGGCCACCATCATTTCTGATGTTATTTTTCATTTGTTGTCCATCCCTGCGTCGCAGATACGTAAGGTTAATGATGCGTGTGTCGCCGCGAATGGGGGAAGCATGGGTATCTGTGGCCAGGCAGATGTGAGCATCACTATCGGGAATATTACCGCCGCAGGACCTGTATTGATCTCTCGCTCGCTAGCTGTTCCATGCTTACTCGGTACTGATTTCCTGCGTCGGATGCCGCTGAAAATACGAGTCGACCAGGACTGTTTGGAAATGCCGGGGGCTCGTCGAATGGCGTTCCTGCCTTCCTTGCTGGCCAGCGCGCCTGCAAGTAACGCAGTTACTGCCGTTGTTGCTGCTACGGTAGAAGTACCACCGGGAGCACAGATGCTAATACCGTTGCGTTATCGTAAACCCCTTCGAATGGGAAAGGGTGCAGAAGGCGTGCTGCTATCCCCATCGAATTCGGCATCTAAATCCTTTTCTTTAGCGGCGGCACAAACGATCGTGCGACCGGGTCAAGCACCTTTTATACAGGTGTTAAATGGGGGACCTGACCGCGTTATTGTTCCGGAGGGGTCGGTGTTGGCTCACGCCACTACCGACTTCGCCTCTTGCAACGCAGCGCCGCGCGCACGAATGCCCGCTGGTAGGCCCCCACACGATTGCTCTCAAGAACGTTGGATCGCTGATTTGTGCGGAGAAAATTCTTCCTTGTCGAACGAACAAAGGAACGCCCTGCGTTCATTATTGATACAGTACACTGATGTTTTCAGTAATAATGATTTGGACCTCGGCCGCACGTCGTTTTTGTCGCACCATATTGACACCGGTGCGACGCCTCCCATCTGTATGCACCCTCATCGCATGAGCCCGGCGGAAAGGGATCACGTGCGCGGAGCGGTAAATGAATTGTTGCCGTCCAACAGCCCTTGGGCCGCGCCCGTCGTTCTGGTAAAGAAGAAAGATGGTGGTACAAGATTTTGTGTTGATTTCCGCCGGTTAAACAAAGTTTCGGTGGCAGATGCATACCCCTTACCGAGGATGGATGATTCGTTGGACGCTTTATCGGGTGCTAAGTTTTTTTCCACCCTTGACCTGTCCTCGGGGTTCTGGCAGCTTCCCCTCGACGATGAGTCGAAGGCGAAAACGGCGTTCCGCACGCCGCAAGGTCTCTTTGAATTTAATCGGTTGCCTATGGGCTTGAATGCGGCACCGGCGACGTTTCAGCGGCTCATGGAATTGGTGTTGACGGGACTGCAGTGGGAAACGTGCCTCATATATCTTGACGATATAATTGTTTTCAGCCGCACGTTCGAAGAACACCTCCAACGTCTAGAGGCGGTTTTTCAAAGAATGCGTACGGCTGACCTTAAATTTAAACCTAAAAAATGCCACCTTCTGCAACACTCTGTCCGTTACTTGGGTCATATTGTCAGTTCGGACGGCGTATCCACTGACCCTCTGAAAACGAAATGTGTACGAGAGTGGCCCACACCCACTTCGGTGGGAGATGTTCGGCGGTTTATTGGGTTCGCTTCCTATTATCGCCGCTTCGTTAAAAATTTTGCGACGGCAAAGCCATTACACGTTCTGACTGGCAAAAATCAAAGGTTTAAATGGGGAGCGGAAGAGGAAAAATCTTTTATGGCACTTCGGGACCACCTCGCCACGGCGCCAACGCTGGATTACCTAGATTTCTCACAGCTGTTCATCCTCGATACGGATGCTAGTGATATCGGCATTGGGGCCGTTTTGTCGCAACGTAAGGACGGGGTAGAGCGAGTAGTGGCGTACGGCAGCCGGGTTTTGTCCCCTGCAGAAACACGCTATTGTGTGACAAGACGGGAACTTTTGGCAATTGTTCACTTTGTCCGATTGTACCGGCCGTACCTGTATGGACGGAAATTCCTAGTCCGCTCAGATCATGCGGCTTTACAATACTCCTTGAAATTAGATCAACCGTCAGGCCAATTGGCTAGGTGGTTGGAATCGCTACAGGAATTTTCCTTTGATATTACATACAGGAAGGGGACCCGTCACACGAACGCTGACGCGCTCTCACGGCTGCCGCCCCTTCCTCAGTGCACTTGCCTGACGGGCACGCACCGCTGTGCGGCACCAGCCACCTCGCCTTGTCCGGTTATGGGGGCGATAGCGGATGAGGATGCAGGGGCGAAAGCGAAGGAGGACGACCAGCAAGGGTCGGTGGACACGGATGATATCTTACGGCTACCACACGCGGTCTGGCTACGTGAGCAGGAGGCTGATGCCTCGCTGTCTCCGCTACGGAAATTGATAGGGAAACAAAAATCTCAATTGGCGGGTTGGAAATGGCAGATGTTCCGAGGCAAGTCGGGATTGTTAATGTGTACTGACGGGTTGTCTGACCGACCACGCTTGGTGGTGCCTACTTCACTTCGCTACGACCTGCTTCGTGCTCTGCACGCTGATAAGTTGATGCACCTCGGTGTCCAAAAGACTTTGGCCGCGCTGCAGAAGGATTTCTTTTGGGCCGGTATGACGGCAGACGTCAAGGACTTTATTCGCTCATGCCAGGACTGTGCAAAGAGGAAGCCGCCTCGGAACCCCTATGTACCACCGTTACGTTCCATTGAGGTGTCCCGCATTAACGAATTGGTTGCTCTCGATATTCTGGGCCCGTTTCCCCCGTCGGCGAGGGGCAATAAATACCTTCTCGTCGGGGTGGAATATTTTTCTCGATGGCCGATGGCCTGGCCTCTGCCCGACCAGACGGCAGCATCCATTACCGACGCTTTCTTGAACGGGTATGTCATGGACAAGGGGGCACCTGAGAGGCTGCTCACAGATCAAGGGCGGAATTTCTCTTCCAAATTGCTTAAGGAAGTTTGTGACGCGTTGGGTACGAAGAAAATTCGCACTTCTCCTTACCACCCACAAACAGATGGTATGGTGGAACGATTCAACCGCACCCTCTCGGCTATGCTTTGTCACACGGTCAGTGAAAAGCAAACCGATTGGGACCTGCACATACCAGGCGTCTTAGCGGCTTACCGCATGGTTCCACACACGTCCACGGGATACTCACCATTCTTTTTGATGTATGGCCGTGAAAATGTTCCACCCATCGATGTGCAATTGGGTGAGCCGAGTAAGCGACCGTCCCGTTCCTTGCCTGACCACGTGCGTGACTCGCTTGAACGAGTGACGGAGGCGCGAGAGGCTGCCCGGTGTGCGACGGCCCGTGCTCAGGCAAGGAACGAACGTTATGCGCGTCAATCGCATACTCACATGTATTGGTCAGTGGGGGACCGGGCGTGGCTCCACTGCCCCCAGGTACCGGCGGGCATATCCCCCAAGCTGCACAGGCCGTGGCGAGGGCCTGTGACACTAGTGGATGTTCGGAACTTGCAGAGTATCCGTGTTCAGTACGAAAATCGGCGGTGGTATGTCCACTCCTCACGGCTTAAACCCTATGTTGACGCGCGTGTCGGCCCTTCATCCCCACTAGTTCACCTGCCGGGTTCCGTCGAGCCGACCACGCCGATTGTCACATCCATTGATCCCAAGGGGGACTGTGTTGTGCCTCCTACAGATGAACAGGTTCTGAGGGCTGAGGGGGCCCCAGCCGCCCCCCCTCCAATGAGACCTGCCCTGGACGTGACCGAGCATCAACAACCTACTTCTTCTTCGAGCCTACCACCTCCTGTCCATCCGGAAGCAAGGGGATCATGCGCTGGAAGCGGAGGGGGTCCCGCGTCGCGTACGCGGTCGAAATCTCTTCCGTTTCGTTAACGTTTGATCGTTTGTTTATTTCCCTGTTGTTACTGCGCTGCAGGGGCGCCCTAATGTATGTGGTGATTCTTGTTGTATGGGTGACTTTTTTAAATGTTGTTGGGCGCAGGGACGCCGGTTCACCCTCGTTGCACCTTGGTGCCCTAATAATGTGTTCGGAATTGGTTTATCACCCTTTCCCAGCCGAGACGGCTACTTTTTTTCACCGGGGGGGGGGGGTGATGTAATAACAGCTATAGTGGGCTCACGTGGGGGATTGGCTTGCCGGTCCTGCTTGTAGCCAATAAGGGTCGAGATAGGGAGCGTGGGGCCGGCGTGATCACGGCATGTCATCAGGGGTGATTGGCCCAGCCATTGGGGCCCCAGCTAATGGGGATCCGGATAAGAGGCGTGGTCCCGGGAGTGACAGGGAACCATCGAGAACGGTCGAGATTGCCCATGGAGGATTGGCTGGGGGGACCACGTGACGAAGGGATTAAGAGGGAGGAGAGAGGGATGATCAAGAGGAGACGGGGAACTGAACGGGGTGAGAGCCACGCGCGAACGGGGCTCCGGGTGCCACGTGCGCGGTGGGAGTTGTGGGAGTCTGCCGCTCTCCATTGTCTGCCAGCAACGGAGCGTGTGGGAACAAGTGTACCGTGAAGTGAAAATAAAGAAGACCGATTCCGAATCCGTCTCCGGAGAATTATTACACTAGTATTTAATTTATTATTTTATCTTTATACGTGACTTTACCGAAAGAACCAAAGAGTAATTCCTGCAGTCACGAAAGCTCCAAATTAAGATAACGGTGGTCCTCATGAAGCAGTCTGACGATGTCGCTGTTGCCCCTTGAGTGAGCTGCAGAACTCTCCATCACAAGGTGCACTTAGATTCAGTGGCTACTTTCCCCATTCGAACATGTGATGACACCCTGAGTCCTATAATATTTTAATACCACCGTCCGACGAGCAATAATTCCGTAAATTATTCGAAGAACCGTCCGACCAAGTCTAGGGCACGAGGAGTCAAATTTTGCCTTTGGAACACGGAGCCAGTCAATCGCAATCAGACTGGGTGCTGCTATACGGCAACAGACTGTGAAGCTTTGTGTTCAGCTGCTCATAACATTGGTCTTCCGATTGATTTTGACGCACAGACGCAATATTTTCTGACCGCGGTTGTGAATTGCGGGAAAATTAAAATGTATTCCAAATTTGTTGTTATGATACTGTACCGCGCACCAGCGGTGTACCGCCAATACGGTGTAATGCAAGGACATCTTCTAATATAGACCCACATGAAACATTTAACACGTAGGCTTTCGCGACCAATATAATTCATAATAGAGGTTTTTGGGAAACGTCGTACTCAGATTGTCAACGTTGTGGCTTGGCTCTCCAACAAACTGGTGTGATGTACTCGTGACGTATTGGCATGTTCTGTTTACGTGACAACCCTTACTACTTTGCTGTGTCGGGTGGTGGCGGGTTTAACGACACATTTCTGTATTTACGTGATCTAACCCAAAAAACCTTAATTATGCACATGGAAGATGTTGCACCATTTGGGTGTTAGAAAACGCGTAATAAAAAAATCAGTGATTTTATTTCATGTAATGAATGCAACTGTACAGTTAATTCATCCCATAATCCATAGCATACGTCAGCGTAAACATGTTTTCACGGGGATTGTTTAACGACTCTCCACGGTGTACCGCAGGTTACAGGACCCACGATTTGATCCCCCACAGGAACGCGGATTATTGGATTATTATTGGACTTACATTTTTCACAATGACGATACAGTATTAATTATTTTATTTAGTATACTATATAATATTGTATATGTGTACAGCTAATTATCATACTCCACATGTACATTACTACTAATATAGCACTATATAGCACTTTATAAGTGGCTCTACATGTGGAGAATGTTATGCATGCCAGACAAAATTATTTGTAGCATCGTTGTGCAGAATATAAGTACAGTAATAATAAATAAGCAATGTCTCCTTCAAATATCTGTCCCTCTACGTAATTTTATTTGTTATATTAACCAAGTGTACTGATGTACCAATGAGCTCAAACAACAATAATTAGCACGTTAAATGCTTGTGGACATGACAATTCACCTTTTTGGAGAGTCTTATGACATAATCTTGGCTAGTTTGTTATGTAGTCGAACCAAAATAACTATTGTAAATAACCACCCAGGAATGTCTGTCCTTAACGCTCGTGACCTCACTCCACATCGACCAGCCCGCCTCATTAATATTCATGAGCAGGTGACGTCCTCCAAATGGACCCCCCACCCCTCCTCACTGGCGGAGCTAGTGGGGGGTGGGGTGGCACGTGCCCCCCCAATGATCCGATCTAAATCCCTAATTTCGATCGGATCATTGGGGTTTATTAGTAATAAATCGGCATTTTGCGACCCCCACTGCCACTGTATAGCATACTATTATGTGCCAGGGACTCTATGAGATGATAGGACAATAGTCTGAGTCCATAATTGCCAATAAGTAACGTCAAAGCAGTTATAAGTGACTCACAGAATTGTGCGTAGTTGCGTATACAGTACACGACTTCCCTGAAGGCATATCTTAAGTGAGCGCGATGCCGATCACACACAGTTCGAATTCGACCCTCGATTGATGGCTGCACACATCGCCGCACACGCGTCGAATAAAAAGCAAGGGACAAGTCCTTACTTACTAACAACTATCATTTTTCATTGCTGGAGGAGTTGCCACCCCTACCTGAAAATCCTGGCTCCGCCATTTCCCCTCATTAATAATCCAAAACGGGTAACTTCACTCAATATGGAGTACTCCCCCTGCCCCTTACTAATAACACTGTAAGAAACATTGTCCCTGGGTCGTAAGTGTTATTTTCTAATTGCGTATGCCTCAAAAGTACAGAAAATGGCTATTCCCCCCAAAAACTTCGCTTTTGTGACCAGGACAGTGATATTTTTAAATGTACCTATTTTCATTGAGCATTCCAGATAGATTCAGTGCGGAGTAAACTTGGAGTAACTTCGAGAACATTCTAGAACTTTCCAGTAATATAAATACTAGTATAAATACAGGGGCCTTAAACCCACCAGTTCAGTTTAGTTCCAGCTGCCGAAGTGGATATATATCTGCATTTTTCTGAGATGGCATTAAGCGGCTGCAAGCATCCGGCAGACGCATTTTGCTATGTCTGCGGCCAATTTATCAATACAAGAGGCCCACAAGGCATATTTACGATATTTCGGCATGCCTGTCGGGGATCAAGACAAACCCTGGGCACCTCATTTCACCTGCCAGCAATGCAAAAAAACTATGGAATGTAAGATGGACAATTGTTGCTCGGAATTTTATATTATAAAATATAAAAAATTGTAAAACTTTTTTATTTTAAAATGTTTTACAATTTTCAATGCAAGTCAGAGAGCGAGGAAGATGTAGATCCAGATGACATTTTCAGAGGTGGAGCCGAGGAGAGAAACCAAAAAGACCTCAACGACTTGATCAGAGATCTTGGTCTCACCAAGTCCAATGCTGAGCTTTTGATGTCTCGGCTCAAGCAGTGAAACTGGTTGAATGCAAATGTGCAAGTCGCAGATCAGAGGAAGCGTCACCAACCTTTTTGCAGCTTCTTCACCCGTCAAGATGGGCTCTGCTTCTGCCACAATGTGACCAGTCTGTTCGAGGCAATCGGAATCGCCTGTAACCAGAATGAGTGGCGCCTCTTCATTGACAGCTCATCCAGGAGCCTCAAAGCCGTGCTGCTCCGTAATGGTAATAAGTACCCGTCTCTTCCCCTGGCTCGCTCGGTGCACCTCAAAGAGGATTACAACAGCATCAAGACCTTGCTGGATGCCTTGAAGTATGATGAGTATGGCAGGGAGGTCATCGTAAACTTAAAAATGATGGCATTCCTGAAAGGTCTCCAAGGCGGTTTTACCAAGTTTCCCTGCTATTTTTGCCTTTGGGACAACAGGGACACCAAGGCGCACTACCACAGGTGGGACTGACCACAGCGGACCGAGTTCTCTGTGGGGAGGAACAACGTCAAGTGGGAGCCACTGGTGGACCCCCGGAAGGTGCTGATGCCACCACGGCACATCAAAGTGGGCCTTATGGAACAATTTGTCAGAGCTGTAGATAAGGAGTCGGCAGCCTTCAAGTACCTTCAAGACTACAGTGGAACCTCGGTATACGTCGTTAATTCGTTCCAGAAGGTAGGACTTATACCGAAAATGATGTATACCAAACGATTTTTCCCATAAGAAATAAAGGGAAAGGAAATAATCCGTTCCAGAGGAAAATAAATTATATTTTATATGGCATATTATACATTAATGGGGTTGTATAAAATAATTTAGACACTAATTACGAAAATGCTTACAGAAGCCATGTGACCGCGCTGCTGACAGCTGCGCTGGCCACGTGGCGTGTCTCAACCCCGCAAGTAGCACGCGCCTCGACCTGGGGCCCTCCATGGGGGCAGCCCTCCACGTCCCCCGCCCCTCTCCTCTACGTCCCCCGCCCCTCTCCACCACGCTACCCTGCCCCTTTTCCCCACATCCCCCGCCCCTCTCCCCCACGCCACGCCACCCCGCCCCTCCCCCCCCACGTCCCCCGCCTCCCCCCGCTACCCCACCACTCTCGCTTTGTTTCAGTCGTGAACGGGGCATACGCGGGTACAGTACGCGGTGACTCATCCCGACCCACACAAGTTTTAGCAAAGGCGTCGTATCCCAAGCAAGACGTCGTATCCCAAGATATATTTTTTATACGTATACGACGTATACCAAATTCGACGTATTCCAAAGCGGTTGTATACCGAGGTTCCACTGTACTTCCCGAAGCTGTCTGAGGCAAAGGTGAAAGCTGGTGTTTTCGTCGAATCACAGATAAAGAAGATCCTGGAGTGCAATGAATTCCCCAAGAAGCTCACAAGTAAGGAGAAAGCGGCTTGGAACAGCTTTGTCGCAGTCGTTCGGGGCTTCCTGGGAAATCACAAGGCCGAAAACTATGTGGAGCTGGTTGAGACTCTGGTGAAGAACGATGGCACAATGGGCTGTAGGATGTCAGTCAAAGTCCATTTCCTTTATGCTCATCTTGATAAATTCAAGGAGAATATGGCAGCGCACTCGGAGGAAATGGGCGAGCGCTTCCACCAGGATATACTGGACTTTGAACGCCGCTACCAAGGACAGTATAATGAGAACATGATGGGAGGCTACATTTGGGGGCTGATTCATGAAAGTAATTTACAGTATAATTGTAAATCTTCAAAAACTACTCACTTCTAAATCTTTTGTAATAATTTTTGTATTACTTTAGTATAAATACATGTTAATTTCGATTCATATGTTTTTTTTCTGACTTTATGTGAACGAAAATACACAAATTCGCCCGTTTTCTCATTGAAAATAGGTACATTTCTAAATATCACTGTCCTGGTCACAAAACCAAAGTTTGTGGGGAATAATAGCCATTTTCTATACTTTTTAGGCAGAAGCAATTACAAAATAACACTTACTACCCAGGAACAAAAATTGTGTTACACATAGTGTAGTCATGCGTAAGTGATGTCACTCCACATCGAACAGCCCCCCTCATTAATAATCATGAGCAGATGACATCACTCCACATGGAGCACGCACCCCCCTAATTAATAATCATGAGCAGGTGACGTCACTCCACATCGAACAGCCCCCCTAATTAATAATCATAAGGTGACGTCCTCCAAATGGACACCTCCCCCCATTCATAATAATTAGCGGCTGACGTCATTCCACATGGGGGGCCGAGGTGCCTCCTCCCCCCTCCTCAGCGTTAACTTACAAACCTCACTACAAAGGCAAAACCCTCAAGTCAAGCAATCTCCGTAATGCTATTGAGACATCAAAGTAAAAAGGACGTCATGATGAACAAGGGATTATAACCTTAAAATGAAATAGGTCTGTGTCACTGCGCCCTTACAGATTGCACACGCATTGATGCAATGAATATCACGTCGCGGTCTGCTTTTCACTTGCAAGTTTCAGATTAACTGCAATACACCCGTCCTTGGACGGGCTAAAGGCTAGTTGTAAATAATTGAGCAGTTTTACATACAGTGAGGGAAAAAAGTATTTGATCCCCTGCTGATTTTGTACGTTTGCCCACTGACAAAGAAATGATCAGTCTATAATTTTTATGGTAGGTTTATTTGAACAGTGAGAGACAGAATAACAACAACAAAATCCAGAAAAAACGCATGTCAAAAATGTTATAAATTGATTTGCATTTCAATGAGGGAAATAAGTATTTGACCCCTCTGAAAAACATGACTTAGTACTTGGTGGCAAAACCCTTGTTGGCAATCACAGTGGTCAGACATTTCTTGTAGTTGACCACCAGGTTTGCACACATCTCAAGAGGGATTTGTCCCACTCCTCTTTGCAGATCTTCTCCAAGTCATTAAGGTTTCGAGGCTGACGTTTGGCAACTCGAACCTTCAGCTCCCTCCACAGATTTTCTATTGGATTAAGGTCTGGAGACTGACTAGGCCACTCCAGGACCTGAATGTGCTTCTTCTTGAGCCACTCCTTTGTTACCTTGGCCGTGTGTTTTGGGTCATTGTCATGCTGGAATACCCATCCACGACCCATTTTCAATGCCCTGGCTGAGGGAAGGAGGTTCTCACCCAAGATTTGACGGTACATGGCCCCGTCCATCGTCCCTTTGATGCGGTGAAGTTGTCCTGTCCCATTAGCAGAAAAACACCCCCAAAGCATAATGTTTCCACCTCCATGTTTGACGGTGGGGATGGTGTTCTTGGGGTCATAGGCAGCATTCCTCCTCCTCCAAACACGGGAGTTGAGTTGATGCCAAAGAGCTCCATTTTGGTCTTATCTGACCACAACACTTTCACCCAGTTGTCCTCTGAATCATTGACAAACTTCAGACGGGCATGTATATGTGCTTTCTTGAGCAGAGGGATCTTGCGGGCGCTGCAGGATTTCAGTCCTTTACGGCGTACTGTGTTACCAACTGTTTTCTTGGTGTCTATGGTCCCAGTTGCCTTGAGATCATTGACAAGATTTTCCCGTGTATTTCTGGGCGGATTCCTCACCGTTCTCATGATCATTGCAACTCCACGAGGTGAGATCTTGCATGGAGCCCCAGGCCGAGGGAGATTGACAGTTCTTTTGTGTTTCTTACATTTGCGAATAATCGCACCAACTGTTGTCACCTTCTCACCAAGCTGCTTGGCGATGGACTTGTAGCCCATTCCAGCCTTGTGTAGGTCTACAATCTTGTCCCTGACATTCTTGGAGAGCTCTTTGGTCTTGGCCATGGTGGAGAGTTTGGAATCTGATTGATTGATTGGTTCTGTGAACAGGTGTCTTTTATACAGGTAACAAGCTCAGATTAGGAGCACTCCCTTTAAGAGTGTGCTCCTAATCTCAGCTTGTTACCTATATAAAAGACACCTGGGATCCAGAAATCTTTCTGATTGAGAGGGGGTCAAATACTTATTTCCCTCATTGAAATGCAAATCAATTTATAACATTTTTGACATGCGTTTTTTCTGGATTTTGTTGTTGTTATTCTGTCTCTCACTGTTCAAATAAACCTACCATTAAAATTATAGACTGATCATTTCTTTGTCAGTGGGCAAACATACAAAATCAGCAGGGGATCAAATACTTTGTTCCCTCACTGTATATAAATTGCATTGGCATATGTGGTCATTGAAACGGTAAAACTAGTCAAGATGGTGTGGTGATGTTGCAGTGTCAAGAAAAGTGCTTCATGGTGTCTTAAACTCTCTTCTCATTTGACAGCAATTGGAGAGTACAGCCATGTCTTTAGCTGCATGCAGTGAGGCATGGGGCGTCTGCGAGAATGCCGGCAATTCACGGAGCAAGACCAGAGGTCGAGCCATGCTGCCCACGTCTAGAGAGGTATTTGTATGCTTGAATAATAATAGTGAAAATTATTGTACAGGCAGACCTCGCTTAGTGCTCAAAATGTGTATGCTGGAGAAGTGGCCACTAATCAAATCGGCGCATAAAGGAGTTCATTAGACAATTGTATATATGGGGATGCATTCCCAACAGCTTTAATTCTTACATGTGTAATGCGAGCGTAGGCTGGGGCTCTGCCGCCCCAGCCCCTAAGCCATCAAGGCGACACGAGCCATCGGGTAAAGGGTTCAAGGGTGGAGCCTGCGGGCGCTAGGGGGTGGTATTATCTGGAAAGTTCTTAAGGGGTGTGGTGAAGGGCAGAGTCTGGGTGACGCGGGAAGGGGATATAATGGAGAGCCGGAAGGGGCTCGAGGTCAGTTGGTGAGAGCTGGAAGCTGGACCACGTCGCGGGTCTCCGTGAGCCATCGGCCACGTGGCGACGCCGAGACGGCTCCCAGCGCGCCGTCTGCCAGCGGTGCGCGGGAGCGGGGAAGCGGGACGCCAGCTCACGCGACGCGCCGAGAGCGAGAGAATGGCGTGAGAGCGGGACGCCAGCTCACGCGACGCGCCGCGGAACGTCCGAGAGAGCGGAACGCGAGCTGTCCATATAACGAAGAAATAAACAGACGGAGACACAGTCGCTTCTTCTTGGTTCTTTCGGTAAAGTCACGTAGAAGGGAAATAATAAAATAATAAAAATAAAACATAATAAAATACAATTTTCACGACGTTTCGGCCACAACGCAAGCAGCCGTCCTCAGGTGAAGAACAGGTCTGTCGGAAAGACAGCGTCTGAATGAACACAGTCGCTTGTCGTCGACCTGTATTATTGCACATGTATGAGCAATATATGAGGGCTTCATTGAGGTATTGGTAACAGCACTAATAATACAGATGCTAAAACTTCTTTTGAATAAGTAATATTTTTAAATACTTTTTTTTAAACACGCTTTAATGAAATGTACCGTATGAGTAATGGCAGAACTCCACAACTCCAGGAAGTGGCCCCGAGGCTTGCCATAATGTAAGGGACCGTGGTCAATTACAGCCTATGTAAGTTGAGCGTTGACAACTAGACCCAAGCCGAAACATAACATATAAAAAAGATTGTTTCAAAATATATTTTAAATTTTTTTTGATAGAATATAGTATTGTCATTGATACGGCTATTTTAATACACACAATGGACTGGAAGGACAAGATTAAAGGGCTCGTATAATGCACATGCATAATGTACGTTGACTCATTAATCGCCCCCCCTCCACTTTGCACAAGAGCGTGAAGTGTGGTCACCACATCTACGCCTCTATATAAGGAACAAAACAGGTGGACTTCTCCACAAATCTGTCTGTCGCCTGATGAAGCTAGTTGTAATACTGGCAAAACATCGTACTCAGATTGTAAATGTTGTGGCTTGGCTCTCCAACACACAAGTGTGCTGTACTAGTGACAAATTGGCATGTTCTGTTTACATTACAACCCTTACTAGTTGGCTGTGTCGGGTGGTGGTGGATTTTAACGACACATATATTTACACGATCTAACAAAACAAACCTCTTATGGATGATATTCGTCGTGAAAGCCTACGTGTTAAACGGGATATTCGATGTCCCCTGTGAAGCCGATGGCGTTTATTTTATGGCTCGTACATCTTAGTATTAACCAGGACGGCCTGTCGGAATAGAACCGCAAACCTCTGCAACAAGTGGCAAATGCACTACCGCTGAGCCACGTCAATTATTTTATTCATAAACTTAGGTTTCCACGGCCAGCGTTATGATGCATAGTTGATTTGTGGGCTTAATTGAGTGTGTATGTTCTCCACCTGCTGTACATGGACGTCTCGTAGACTGAACTCTTAGTAAGGGCTTGCGCCAGTTTATTAACACAGAGGTAACAAAACACACCAGAGGTAGGTGTCCCTACACTCAGTCCTTGACGCGGACGTCAGGCTCTATCTATTCCTAGCCTGGGCTATCTCTTGGCCTCTCACTCGAGTTGGGATGGGGGCTTATCCAACACCACCCGACCGAGGAGAGCAGCACCCCACGTAATCTTAACCGGCTCTTGCAGACTTCTCTGAGCCCTACCCCTGGCTGTATCTTCGGCTCTCCTACTCGTAGAACCCGGACGGGGGATCAGCCAACACCGTCCGGTCACGAGCAGGAGAGACCTTCTTAAGACGCTCACCATCCCGGGCTCCCACAACGACCCCGCTTTCGCCACGGGGTCCCCCTTAAGTATTTCCCGTGACATGACGTCATTGCGCCTCACAGCGCTCATGATGTCATGTCGTCATACTACTCTACACATGTGTAGTGAGTGACATTGGGGATGTCACTGTATGGTGCCGGACAGCATCGTGTGTGTTGCAGAGTGATGCCGGCTCTAGCAGAGCACGGCGTGCGATGCACTGTGTTGCCTCTGAAGAAGAACTTCTGCAACTCAGTTGGACTCACTACACATGGATTTCCTCCCATAAAATAAAAAACCCCTTCCAATTGAACATGTATTGCTCATCTATCCCAATGCTGGAAATTACTTGCAAAATTACTGAATTCGGATGACAGATGCAATCATCATCCCCTCCTGCTGCCAAAAAAATGGCATGACCCTCGTTAAAAATATTCTTGAGACTTAGGATTTTCTGGGTCAGGAAGTGTAACAATAATAAAAATGTCCTTGTCCCTAACTCTTGTTTCTGTCCTCCTGACAGGTGGAGGTGAATGTGAGTGTGCGCCACATGTACCTGTACAGCCGCGAGGTGCGTGGGGTGGTGGCACGTCTCCGCGCCGAGTGTGGGTCACTGTCCGTGCACGCAGTTGCCTTGGCCCACACTCAAGGTGATCTGAACAAGGCCTTGGGACACGTTCGTAATGAGAAACAGGCAAATGTGCAAGCTTCTAGCATGCGATCGCGACGACCTACACGTGAGGTGGTAAGTCTTGAATAATAATAATTTAGTTGACAGTAATACCCCGGTTTATGTCGGGGATGCTTTCCTTAAATGTGCGACAACGAATACCGAAACAACGTAAATCAACGCAATTTTGCCACGAGGACTAAACAATGTTGAAGCCGTGTTAATGCGTGCATCTTCATCCTAGACGTATCCGCAACATTACATTCAATTACTAAAAATACTACACTCAATACTAGTTTCGGCAGTAAACGTTAAAACATTATTAGCAGTACATTATGAAAATAAAATCACTAAAATATCATGCGTAATTACTATATTGTACTCCACAGTACAGAACATTTCTTTATGCGCGATGCAAAGTAGTTTGTTTACAGGGTTAGGTGGAGGTGAAGGTTGAGAGGCGACGGTTACGAGAAAGGGCAGACGATGCTGTCAGCGACATGAGTGTGGGTTGAGGCAACGCTAGTCGGGTAGCGGTGGTGTTGATAATGAAGTGACAACGTATTTCCTAAACGATATAAAAGGGGGAGGTGTAAAATCGCAAGGCTTACAGCGCAAGGCTATCACGAAGGCGCAGTACAGCACATACAGTAGTCTGCAGTAGCTCCATGTTGTGATGTTGCTTTGTGGAATGCCAATTGAGGAATTTGTCGGTCATTTGTGATTTTGGAAAATTTGAACCGTGACAGCAACACACATTGGCCTACTCTTATCAAACTAGCTTCTTTGCCCATCCTAGGACGGAAGCTGTAATATTTACGAAAAAAATTAGCAGAGTATAATTGTATCTTGTGTTAATTGAATGGCAGTGAATCTTGCACGAAATTATGTCATAAAACACTTCACTGCATTTCACTGTAGCACTGTATATAACTGACCTTCAATTTGTTCTAATTCACTGCTCTGATACTTTATTATTTTCTGCTTTCGGTCGCTGGGGTGCAAATAAATTGGATTGCAATACAATATCTGGAAAATCACCGAGAAATGTCTATTTAACCAAAATGTAGAAGCATAAATTAGACTTATCTTAGGAAAAAATATAGACCCCAAATCCAATTTGTTGCCGCGTAGAATTATTTATTAGATTCATTTTAAATAAAAAAACGTGAAACTTAAAGCGAATTTGCAACAAATAATAATTCTGCTCTACCTTAATGACGGGGGTGCGGCATGTGGAGTGACGTCACGCGCGGGACACAAACTCCCTAATTAATAATCCTGAGCGGATGACGTCACTGATGTGGACCACGCCACCCACCCCCTCATTAATAATCAAGAGTAGATGATGTCATTCCACATGGAGTTCCCCCCCTGATCAATAATCATGAGCGGATTCCGTCACTCCACATGGAGCTCCCCCCCTTCATCAATAATCATGGAATGATGACGTCACTCATGTGGACCCTGGCCCCACCCCCTCATTAATAATCATGAGCGGGTCTTTATTTTCGATTGAATATTTCAGATTAACTGCAATACACCCGTCCTTGGACGGGCTATAGGCTACTTTTATAATAATTTAGAAGCAAAAATTAGACTTACCTTTTGTTTCAAGTGCTGAAGAAATAAATAAAGACACCAAATACACTTTGTTGCTGCGTAGAAATATTGATTTGATTACATTTCAATAAAGAAACGTCAAATTTAAAGTTAATTTGCGTAAAACAAATTATTTCCAATCAACCTGCGGGAATGTAAAAATCCACCCGCTCATGATTATGAATGAGGGGGGGGGTGTCTCTTTTGCAGTGACGTCACGTACGGATTTAGCACTGCTGCGTATATTTATTTTTTACTTTCTGTAAAGAAACGTCATATTTGAAGCAACTTTGCGAAAAAACTGTCTTTCCACTCGGCCTTCCGCGTGAGTGTAAAAATCCACCCGCTCATGATTATTTTATTATTAATGACGGGGGAGGGGGTATGTGGAGTGACGTCACGTGCATTACACACATTTCTGGGCTATTATAGTAGTAATGCTATCAGCGGGAATTGTAACGTCCACTGTGAAGCGTCACTTTCATGTAAATTGCATCATCAGAATCGCTGATTTAGATCTCTGTGTCGCGAGAAGAAAGCTCAAAGTGGTCCATGGGCGACCGGGATTTTGCTTCGGTGGCCATTGGACTTTGGAACTCTCTGTCAAAGTTGGTCAGGGAGTCTAGTTCAGTTTGGGCCTTCAGGTCCGCCCTAAAAATATTTATCTTTTAAGAAAGCATCTCGAATTTTAACTTAGCCACTTCTTACCCCCCCCCCCCCCCCCCCATTGTAAGGCACCTTGATGTTTTATGCATGGGGTCAGTAAAAGAGAAGAAGCAGAAAGAGAAGTGTTGTGAGCTGCGGTCCTGAGTGAATGTGTGTACAGGTGAGCGTGTAGCTCGGTGAGTGAGCGTGTGGGTGATTTGCCACAGTGTAATGGTTAGCACACTGGATTTGCGATGATCCTAAGGTCACCAGTTTGTTTCTATGGCAGTTGAAACAACGGTGCAAGTCTCTCGAATTCCCCCCCCCTACTGCCTCTGCCCAGCCAGTAATGTAAATGTTGTACAGCACAGTCCAAGGGCAGACTGCGTGTGGTGGGTAAAGTTTGGGTGCGCCCATCTCTTGATACCAAACCCGACTGGAAACGATAACCACTCCCTGACTTTCAGAACTGATACTTGATTGATAATTGGTTTTTTACCCTTCTATCTGGCAACAAAACGGACACCTTTTTTGTTGCCAGATAGAAGGGTAAAAAACCAATTATCATATTTTTACTGGCAAATGAGGTTCCCATAGTGGTACTTGATTCTGAAAATGGTTGCAGGCTTATTGGTTACTGTTTAACAACCCTACCATGTACACTGGTACTCAGAGTGCTGGGAGCTCACTGAATGCATGTACTGTATGAACTCTTCTCTTGGTCTGGCTGGGACTGTAGGGTCCAGATGAAGTGGACGTGCTGCTTGGTGTTGAGCGGAAGCAGCTGGCAGAGTTGGAGAGTGTCCTAGCAGAAACGCTGCTGCGTGCTGAAGCCTTACAGCAAGTATGTCAGTGCATCAAGCAGTACAGCGTAGCACACTGCAACACTGGTTTATTATTAATAGAGTGCCCCCTTCACACCGGGGTGACTCAGAGCGCTTTACAAGCAGTAAGCAACTTGCATCATATCTATGGGACCTTTTTGCCCAGTATCAAAAATAATGAAAAATAATCATAGGTTTTGCCCTTTCTGGCAATATACCAGGAGGTTTTTAGATATTCCAACACCAAATAGATACCTTTTGCAAGGGATCAAGTCTATATTAACCACAAATACTTGTGGCAAAACATGCAAACAAACATGCTCTGATAATATATTCTTTGTCCTTGAAACTGATTGGCCTTGTCTGAGCAGTTTTAGACCAGAGAACACCAAAAGGTACACATTACAAGGACAATGCAAATATCAGAACACGTATATCTCTGGTCGAGCATTAATATCTACAGGACATTTTTGCCAGGATCAACAATGATGAAACATAAGAATAGGTTTTACCCTTTCTGGCAATAAAACAGATGTTAAGATATTCAAACATCAAATAGATACCTTTTGGAAGGCACACGTCCTTTTTTATCAATTTGCATCACATCTCAGCAAATTGAAAAAGGCATCACCAGCAGCAGCTGTCCCCGTGTGGCACAAGAGGACTCCGCACCGACCAGCAAGAAGATATTAGTCTGCCGGTAGAGGGCGATGTTCCTATGGGTATCTCAATTGAGTAATTTGTGGGTCATATCCCAAATTTTAACCATGACTTGCCAGCACACAATGACCTCATTTCAAATTGTTTCAGGGGATATTTAACGTCCACTGTGAAGCAGATAGCGTATACAGTCTATTTTCCTATAACGTGGTAGTTGCGATCCTGCAGAACACCGTGTTATGGAAAAATGGCATTATAATAGATAATATAACATAGGATAAAGCACAGTCAGCGATAACACGTGAGATGCGTACGCAGGCCGAACAAACACTGAGGTGCGTGGATAGCATCTAGAAGCATCCAGCAGCATTCCGCCTTGTGCGATAATGCTTCGCCGAGGTAGCTGTACAACCACTTATTCCTACTCGTGCAAAGTAGTTCCATTCACTCAATCGCGTTGTTGTATATGTTGGTTATGAAAATTTGTTATGTTGTATGCGTGCGTGGGTGAAATTATTATGTTGTATATGTGGGTTATGAATATTCAGTGAAAATAATAATAATCAAATGAAATTTGGCCAAATGTGTAATTATCCGGAAATATGTTAATTTATGTAATTATGCACATTTAATTATGCCAATTCGAGAGGTAATCGTAGTAATTATGCGAGTGGGTGTAATTATGATAATGCAAGTCGTTATGATAACCAGACCCCGCCTCGGTGACGAGGGTGGGTTATCGATCGGAATAAGGCAATTAATCGTATGCAGTTATGCAGGTGTGGTGTAAGTATGCAAGATTAACTTAGATTAACTCGGCATCGTTGTCTAGGTTCGTCTCATTCTCGCTTATATTTTAGGTCCCCGGTTCACCCCGTTATCGCTTTAACATTTACTGAGTATGTATTAGTGTGTTTATTAAGGTCACCAAGTTCAGATCTCAACGCAGAAGCAGATCTTATGCATAGATTTCAGGAAAGAATCACACAACCACTTCTGTATTAATCAATTTATTACTAATTCAACCTCAACTATGATATAGTATGCGAACTCTCAATCCCGGAACGTCAACACGGCATCAATACAGTATCATCAACGATTGTCTGATTTCACTTTGACAACGGCACATGGATCCCGCATAACGCGATGGTTGTTAGTGAGAGAGAGAGTCGTTAAAATATGCAAATACTATGCTAAGAAAAACCTTAACGTTAATGAATGATTACTCAATATTGTTCACGCAGTACCGCACTCCTTATTGATCATATGCAACCCTTATCACGTTGTTAGCACCTTGGGTCACGGGACAGTTTAATATTCTGTAGAGGATGCGAGTACGTGCAGCGATTATGACTGAAAGATACTTGAAAGATTATACGGCGATAAAAAAACACAATCAAAACAGTTATTATTCTTAAAGGCACCAATCTCAACAGATACATCGGCAGGTTATCTGACAACAGAATGGCTCGGAGTAAGGGCCTGCGACGGTGCTCTTTTTCCGAAGATCGTTATCTTATACCAAGTTTACTAATTGGGGACCAGATCACCTGATAAGGATCTGGTGGGCCACCACTCCCACGTGAGCGTGGCTCAGCGGAAGGAGGTGCCAAGAATCAATTCGTATTGATGGATCTGTTGGGAATTTATGCGATTAAGAGTACAGCCCACTAAATATTAAAGATAAAAATTACGAATACTCTTATAAACGACGGATGGCCATCACTCGGTCTCGTTGTGATGCCTTTACAGCCACGGATGGCTTATGGGTTCGAGTGTGTTTGAGTGGTAAGAGTTGTCTTGAATAGTCAGTGTTCGGAGTCGGTTCTTTATGTCAAACAGACGCCTGGTGGTCGTGTGGTGAGGGGGCGGTGCGCGTCATACGTATCAGTCGCTCCCCTGTCACCGTGGTGAACTGGTGGATGCCTGTTGATACGCTGTCGTAGTTCGGAACCCGGTCGGTAGGTGGCGCCCACAGCTCGCTCGCAGCGTGCAGTGTTGGGTCGTCGACCAAGGGTGAGCACGAAGCCTCGTCGACAAACCGCGACCGTCAGCTGCAGAGACCTCCGACGCGGCAGAGGTTGACCCACGCAGGCCGAGTTGAGCTGTCAAGCGGGTCTTGCCCGCCTGCAGAGGAGATGGGGAGCCGCTTGAGTCGAGCCCCGAGAGCCGGCTCCGGTGAGCCGATCGAACTCGGCTGAGTCCCAGACGAGCTGAAGAGTCGAGCCGACCCGCTGGTCGCAGCTCGCTCCTGAGTCGACCCTCCCGGTCGAGCTGAAGATGAGTCGAGCCGACCCGCTGGTCGCAGCTCGCTCCTGAGTCGACCCTCCCGGTCGAACTCCTGAGCCGACCCTCCCGGTCGAACTGGTTTCCAATGCTCAGGGTCCTTTCTTTTATGCCGAAAAATCCCTTTGGACCCTGCCCACAAGGCGGGGTTTCTTTTGATTTACTGTGTCAGGATCTGTCCGTAGGTAGGTGTGTCCATGTGTGTGTCCGTACATCCGTATGTCCTTGTGTGCATCACCCACGGTATATTCCGTTGTCATATTCCCTCCATAAAATCCACGAGCAAACAATCAGGTGTTACAAATTGCCTCGAGGTCGTCTCTCTGTCTGGGTGCGATATTATCTCTTGTTGGCCTTCTTCATGAACCAAAACACAGACGTTACAAATCGTCTCATAGGCATCTTTGTCCGTGTTGCACCACCTGGAGGGAGGGGCACACTCCCTCCGACCCTCACTGACGCACAAAGAAATGGGTAAAAGTTTTAACATTTGTCCCTTAACATTTCACAGTTATGATTCTGTATGTAACCTAAGGTCTGTCATTTCCCATCGTGGTGCTTGACTCAAGTGGAGGTGTTTCCCCGAGCGTATACACACTCCTATCCCGCGCTGCGGGGATACAAAGACGGCCGGGATCTCCCTTTCTCTCCGACCCTGGGTTTAACATCGCTCTTTTATTATGTATTTATATTCGACCTGGTGGTGATTCATCCCGTTATGCTTCGGGTCGAGTTGTATATAAAGTATTAAAGTATGGAAATAACATTTCATATCAATAACTTTAGCCTACCCTGTTGTTAAATTCCGACTTTAACGTGACTTTAATAGCAATACAGAATAATTGAGCTTTTTGTCTTAACTAGGCGAACACGAACTTCTGGTGACCCCCGCAGCCTCGCTGTTCAGCTGAGCCTGCATCCTTGAGAGATGCACAATAACCTTATTCTCGTCTCACTGTGGTCATCCAACCTTCTGCTCTGGGAGCGTTATTAATTTCAGGACAAAGGCCCCCTCACGTTCAGACGTGCAGGGTTGTTTAAATCAGCTCCCTCCCCTGTGCACCCAGCCTTGAGCTGACCCACTTATTTAATAATTTAATTCCTTGGCCTTTTTGGGTTTATCCTTGCTCCCTCAGCTGCAGGAGAACAAGGCGTATTTCTCCTCCCTGTGTGCACGTGTTCCAATTAGCTCGGAATCCCTAAACACACAATCAGTGATGATTCCTGGCTTTCTGTGGTTGTGATTTAGACAAAGGCGCCTTTGCTTCCTTCCATTGCCTTCGAGTTGACACTGCCCTATTATTCGCCCATGTGTTGAGGTCATAGAATTCGTTTTGACTTCAGTAATATTATCATTCAGTATTGGATTAGCAAATGGCAATGGTTCATTGATGTAGCTCGCAGCCTGGTCTCCAATTTGAGCGAGCGCGAGGATCGATAATTTAATTTTGACGTTACTTTAAAACCATGCAGGATGGTTGGGCTTTTTGCCTTAACTATGTCTGGCTGACTCTCCCACTGTCTCTGCCGCCTGCACGGGTGACATGTGCCCGTTTATCAGGCCTTATCTTTCCTTGAAGCAAGGTTGCAAATTCTGCCATCCTAGCCCTCCTTCAGTTCATTACTTAACAACACCTGGTGTTTTGCAGTTTGCTGCGCTTTGGTGTGTTTTCATTCATTATATATCAATGATGGAAGAAGGCTAGGATACAACAGCGTTATCTCCAATTCGCTTCCGCATTGTAAAAATGTGTTCCCTAATATATTTGTAGTGGTGGTGTTGACGTGCGCCGACTGTGACAGTGATGGATCACGGGGCGGCGCGGGGTGCGGGGTTGGGCACGCGTTGTGGGCGTGGTGTGGACGCGTGCGCCGGGAGTGACAGATGACGGGGCGGCGCGGCGTGGGTGGTGAGGCACGATGAGATGTGGGAAAACAGGATCGTAGCCAGCGCCGAGTGATTGGTCGAATAAGATGGGTGCTCGCAGCGACGTCCGCAGGTGGGGTATAAAGGGGGACGCGCGAGAGCACTCGGGGAGAGTTACCCAGTTGAAGACCCGAAGACGGAGCTGAAGACCTAGTGCCCCGAGACCCCTAGTCCCGCCGTCCTTGTGGGGACTGGGGCCCTGTGTGGCTCGGAGGCGAGGCTGTGGGACCCGGGGTCCGACGCCCACGTGGGTCGGGCTGGGGACCCACAGTCAAGACGGATACCCCGGGCAGGGAGTGTCCCGAGTAGCTCAGTGGCGTTAGTCGCCGAGTAGCTAAGTGGGTGTTGGTCACCCGAGTAGCTCAGTGGCGTTAGTCGCCGAGTAGCTAAGTGGGTGTTGGTCACCCGAGTAGCTCAGTGGCGTTAGTCGCCGAGTAGCTAAGTGGGTGTTTGTCACCCGAGATACTAAGTGGGTGTTTGTCACCCGAGATACTAAGTAGGTGTTAGTCACCTGTGAACGAGTTTGGTAAAATAAAGAGTGTGTTACCCGTGAAGTCGTCTCCCGCCGAGTTACTACATTACAACTGGCGTCAGAAGTAAACCTGTCTTCAAGAAGTATGGACACGAGGAAGACTACCCGTACCCACGAGCGAGGTCGGGACGACGACGGCGTACCGGGGACACCAACCTCGGGAGGAGAGGACGAGGAGTTGCCGCCGATGCAGCACTTCGCGGTGATGGCCGACGCTCCGCTTGCCTCCGACACCAGCCTCCAAGACGCGCACTCCCGGTTGGCGGAGTTGCTACTCGCCGCCGCCGCTGTCTTGGCTGACATCTCCGTTCCGGCGAGCGGGAAAACGGCTGCGGGTTTGGTGGAGGAAGCGACGTTGGAGGAATCCCGCCAAAAGGCGCTTCGCGCCAAAAGTCTGGAAGTTGCCGCCGTTTTTGGGGGGCCGCCATCGATTGGCGGGAAACACGGACGCCACGTGGCCGGACACCTCCGCTCAGCGCAGCCCACGTCATCAGCGCGCGCCGGAGCTCTCCATTTTGCGCCTGACAACCGAGCCGACATTTTACACAACTACAGCGGAGCGCGGGAAAATCTCTCCGACGTCGACGACGATCGGGTCCTCCAGCAAAGATTGCCCGCGCTGTCGGCGTTCAAGGCGGATGGGGGCGACTGGGGAGCCTTCCAACGAAGGTTCCTCGCTCATCAGGAGATGTCGGGGTGGTCCGACACCACTGCCCTGCGTGCGTTGCCAGCGATGCTTGACGACGACGCGCTTGCAGCCTTCACATCTGCTGCAAGGTCGTCCCGCTCTACGCTCCAGGACGCACTACACCTGATGGCGAAGGTGTTCGGACCGCCCTCCACGTGTCGCCACCAGTTCTACGATCGGCGGAAGGTGGCTGGAGAAACGACGCTCGCCTATCGCACGGCACTGCTCGCCTTGGCGGACGCAGCTTTTCCCCGCATGGATAAGGAGGGGAAGGACGCCATGGTGACGGAGCAGCTGCTGGCGTTGGCCCACGAGTTGGGGGTCCCCATCAATGTGGCGGACGAGATGGATATCTGCTCCCTGGCGATCGCCACGAGCATTCACGCGTACGAGGTCCTCAAACGCAAGCCGGGGGTCGTCTGCAAATGGGCAGGGAACGCGGCACTGGCCGCCACGATCGCCGAACCTCAGCCAGCTGCGGATCAGGAGCAGGCCTTCGCTGCATCGCGTCCGGGGGAGTGGAGAACGGGAGGTCGTTCGCCCACACGTTCACCCCGCAAGCTGGAGCAACCGAAACCTACGACGTCCGTCGTCTGCTACAACTGCGGCCTTCGGGGTCACGTCGCAGCCGGGTGCCGGGCCCCGCGTCAGCGCGCCACAGGACCACGTCGGGACGACGACCAGGGCCACAAGTCATCCCAACAAAACCCGGCAAGTCGCGGCACCTCACACGTTCGGTCCACAAACACGGCACATTCGGGTCGCCGCTTGGCGGTGGGGGGTTCGCGGCTGGGTGCCGGGGGTTCACTTCGGCGAGGGGGGTCCGTACGCGGCCCGCAAGCAGTCGAGTGGTCCGAATTGGCCCACAGGATCGTGGCTGCGTCGGCCGGGTCGTCCGTGGTAACGGGGTTTATTGACGGGGTTGAGGTCCGGGTGCTGGTGGACACGGGTGCGTCGGCCACCATCATCTCGGACCTTATTTATAACATTCTTCCCGTCCAAAGTAGACCCCTTCTGCCAGTAGACGTGCCATTTTATGCGGCGAATGGGGGATCCCTGGGGATCATCGGCCAGATTCGGGCGACTATTTGCATTGGTGACATCAAATTGGCGGGCCCTATTTTTGTATCATCATCGCTGGCCGTTCCCTGTTTGCTAGGTACGGACTTTTTGTCCAAAATGCCCATCAAAATTCTTATAGATCAGGCCTGCATAGAGCTTCCGTCAGGTCGGCGGGTTGCGTTCTTGACGAGCCCTACCAAAATGCGCACGGTTTGTGCGACGGTGCAGGCGCTGGCAACTCACACTGTACGGGTGCCCCCGGGATCGCAAATGTTAGTACCCCTTCGGTTGAGGAAGCCACTCGAGGTGGGTGCGGAGGCACAGGGGGTGCTGTTGGGGCCGTCTAACAGGGCCAGAAGGGGCCTCGACTTAGCGGTTGCTCAAACCATGGTGAGAGGGGACAGTGAGCCGTTCGTAATGGTCCTGAATACGGGGTCGCGGCCGGCCGTAATTGCGCAGGGAACGGTGCTGGCTCACGCCGCGCCGCTACCCGTTGAGGAACGGCTCGTGGCTCAAGCAGATTTCACTGTCAAGTCGCATCCTCCAAGTGATGAGGGGACTGAGTGGTTGGACTCGTTGTGTGCCGGTTCTGCTAACTTGTCCGAGGTGCAATTGGGAGCATTGAGGGGTTTGCTACTCGAGTTTGCTGACGTGTTCAGCAAACATAAGTACGATATCGGCTGCACTGACCTGTTGCGCCACCACATAGCTACAGGGGACGCGGTCCCTATTCGTCAGAATCCCTTCCGGCTCAGCCCAGCCGAGAAGGAGCATGTGCAATCGGCGGTTAATGATATGTTGGCGGCCGATATCATTTCGCCCTCTTCTAATCCGTGGGGTGCTCCTATTGTCCTAGTAAAAAAACAGGACGGGTCCTTGCGGTTTTGTGTCGATTTCCGCCGCTTAAACAAAATCTCGATGGCGGATGCGTATCCGCTCCCCAGGATGGATGAGTCGCTGGATGCCTTGGCGGGAGCACAGTTTTTTTCCACACTCGATCTGCTTTCTGGATTTTGGCAATTGCCACTCGATAACGAGTCTAAACCTAAAACTGCTTTCCGGACACCTGGTGGCCTATTTGAATTCAACCGTTTGCCCATGGGCTTACATTCCGCTCCCGCCACGTTCCAGAGACTCATGGAATTGGTTTTGTCGGGCCTTTAATGGGATACCTGTTTGATTTATCTCGACGATATCATCGTCTTTAGTCGGACTTTTGAGGAGCACCTCCAGCGACTGAGAGCGGTGTTCCTCAGGATGCGTTCCGCTAAGCTTAAATTTAAACCGGCTAAATGTTTTCTGCTTCGGGAATCGGTCAGGTATTTGGGCCATATCGTGAGTCGTTCAGGGATCTCGACGGACCCTGCTAAGACGCATTGCGTCAGCTCATGGCCAACGCCAACCTCGGTCACGGAGGTTCGCAGTTTCATTGGTTTCGCCTCCTATTACCGTCGTTTTGTCAAGCAATTTGCCACCATAGCCAGGCCCCTGCACGCTTTGACGGCTAAGGGTGTGCGGTTTCACTGGGGGGCGGAAGAGGAGGCTGCGTTCTGCTCCCTTCGTGACGCCTTGGTGCAGGCTCCCCCCTTGTGTTACCCCAATTTCACACAACCGTTTTTGCTTGACACAGATGCCAGCAACACGGGTATCGGGGGGGTGCTCTCACAGGTGGTCGGGGGGGTTGAACGGGTGGTCGCCTATGGTAGTAGAGTTCTTTCCCCCGCCGAACAACGCTATTGCGTAACTCGTCGTGAATTGTTAGCGATTGTGGTTTTTACACAGCAATTCAGGCCGTATCTTTACGGCCGTCATTTTACGGTCCGTACGGACCATGCGGCTCTACAATACGCTATGCGCGTGGCACAGCCATCGGGCCAATTGTCCCGATGGTTGGAGGTCCTTCAGGACTACCAATTCACGACGATTTACCGCAAGGGATTGCGACACTCAAATGCGGACGCCTTGTCGCGGTTGCCTCCGTGCACGGACTGCACATGTTTGTTGGGATCGGCGCGGTGCAAACCCCCGGTCGCCGGCACCCCGGGAGTTGCGCTCGCCGCCACTGACACCCCGGGAGTCGACGCCCCCACGGGGAGGGATTCGCTGTTGTCGTTGCCCCTCATTGAGTGGGGCCGTCTCCAAATGTCCGACAGCTCCCTACTTACGCTACGTCGGAAAGTTGGCGCTCCCGAGGTAGGGGAGGCGCGGGTCGGTTCCTGGGTGTGCAGACAGGGCCTTTTGATGAAGTGGGACAACATGTCCCGGCGTCACGTGCTCGTTGTGCCTGTTGCTATGCGGGGTAGGGTCGTTCTGGCAGCTCATGAACGGCTCATGCATCTGGGTTTTCACAAAACGCTCGCCCTAATCCAGCGAGACTATTATTGGCCGGGGATGGGTAACGACGTGGCGAATATTCTTAAGGGATGCGTAGGGTGCGCCAAAAGGAAACCGCCACCATTGGCAGCTAATCCACCGCTGCAATCCATTCAAGTTTCGCGTATAAACGAATTGGTTGCGTTGGACATCTTGGGGCCCTTTCCTGCTACACCAAGGGGAAATAGGTTCCTGCTGGTTGGCGTGGAATACTTCACCCGATGGCCTATGGCATGGCCGCTCGCCAACCAGTCGGCTGCGGCGGTGGCGGACGCCTTTGTCCAGGGTTATGTTTTGGACAAGGGCGCCCCCGAACGCTTGCTGACGGATCAAGGAAAGAATTTTTCGAGCGTTTTGTTGCGCGAGGTGTGCGACCTGTTGGGTACAAAGAAAGTGCGTACTTCCCCCTACCACCCGCAGACTGACGGGATGGTTGAGCGTCTGAACAGGACGATTACGTCTATGTTGTGCCAACAGGTCTGCGACGATCAGGTTGATTGGGACTTACAGGTGCCGGGGGTACTCGCGGCCTATCGAATGGCCCCTCATGCGGCGACGGGGTTTTCCCCATTTTTTCTTATGTATGGGCGGGAGGCCGATCCGGCCATGGACGTCCAACTGGGGATTTCCCAGCCACGTGCAAAATCTAAATTGGCAGACCACATCAAATTTAATATCGCCAAATTGACTGAAGCGCGGGAGGCGGCGAGGTTGAATTCGCGGTCGCGGCAAATTGCGAACGAGAGATTGCATGGGCGGAGGGTGCATACGCATGATTGGAAACCAGGCGATAAGGCCTGGCTGCATTGTCCACATGCACCGTTGGCTACGTCCCCCAAGTTGTTGAGACCTTGGAGGGGACCGGTGGAAATTGTGCGGGTTGCACGACCCCAGAGTATACAGATTAAATGGGAAAAACGCCGTTGGTACGTGCACCCCTCCCGACTGAAGCCCTATGCGGCACCGTGTGACCCCGTTCTGTGCCGTAACGACCGGGCGTGTGATGTGACCGTCGACTCGGGGAGGGAGGTGTCGCAGGCTGATCCTCACGTGTCTCCACCTGACCCACCCCCAGGTGCCTCGGGCTTGACGGCTGCTGACCGTCGGGAGCCTGAACCCCGGGGCACGCACGGGTCCTCGATGCCTGGCCGATGTCTCCCTGAACCGCCGGCACCACCGGACGTTCAACCGCGTCTGGTGCCGTACGACGGACCGGCAAGGCGGACTCGGGCTAGGGCACAACAATTTTCATGAAGACGTTTTTTTCTCAACACCGAGCTCGCCCGGTGTTCCCCTCTGCCGGGGTAATGTCCCGTTGTAGGGACGCTCGGAAAGAATGGGACACTGCACGAGTCGAAAGAAGAAAAAAAATTTCCATTTATTTTCCTTTCTGCATACACATTGCTATTGTCACTCGCCGGTTTGTATATATTGTTCTATTGTCGCGGTGGCATTGGTTGATGGTTGCGGATGGTAGTGTTCGCGTCGTGTTGTGTTGTTACGTTAGTTGTTGTTCTTGTTGTTGTGTTGTGTTACGGGGCACACAGGGCGGTTTGTATATTTTTATAGCAGCCGGGTCGGCTGCGAGCTATGTGGTAGGGGGTGATGTAGTGGTGGTGTTGACGTGCGCCGACTGTGACAGTGATGGATCACGGGGCGGCGCGGGGTGCGGGGTTGGGCACGCGTTGTGGGCGTGGTGTGGACGCGTGCGCCGGGAGTGACAGATGACGGGGCGGCGCGGCGTGGGTGGTGAGGCACGATGAGATGTGGGAAAACAGGATCGTAGCCAGCGCCGAGTGATTGGTCGAATAAGATGGGTGCTCGCAGCGACGTCCGCAGGTGGGGTATAAAGGGGGACGCGCGAGAGCACTCGGGGAGAGTTACCCAGTTGAAGACCCGAAGACGGAGCTGAAGACCTAGTGCCCCGAGACCCCTAGTCCCGCCGTCCTTGTGGGGACCGGGGCCCTGTGTGGCTCGGAGGCGAGGCTGTGGGACCCGGGGTCCGACGCCCACGTGGGTCGGGCTGGGGACCCACAGTCAAGACGGATACCCCGGGCAGGGAGTGTCCCGAGTAGCTCAGTGGCGTTAGTCGCCGAGTAGCTAAGTGGGTGTTGGTCACCCGAGTAGCTCAGTGGCGTTAGTCGCCGAGTAGCTAAGTGGGTGTTGGTCACCCGAGTAGCTCAGTGGCGTTAGTCGCCGAGTAGCTAAGTGGGTGTTTGTCACCCGAGATACTAAGTGGGTGTTTGTCACCCGAGATACTAAGTAGGTGTTAGTCACCTGTGAACGAGTTTGGTAAAATAAAGAGTGTGTTACCCGTGAAGTCGTCTCCCGCCGAGTTACTACATTACATATTCATTGCATTACATAAAATTCGCGTTATGAAAACTATGCGTTATCGGAGATCAGACTATTTATATGATTAATAAACTCAAATGAGTAACCAGGGCGGCCTGCCAGATTCAAACCGCAAACCTTTTGAAACAAGCAGCGGGCACGCTCCTGTTGGGCCATGTCACCACCCCGTTGTGTTCATGCACACAACTCACTCGTCTTATACATGCACTGCTCTTGTTGAGGAAAAGCCTAGTTGCTGCTGCCTGAATGGATTGCCAGATATTCCATGGTGTTTTTTTGCAATTGAGCACAGAACTTTGCATTCCTTCCAGTCATCATTTTTTAAAATTCGTTTAACAGTTTTAACTAACATCAAAACTAGTAAGAAAAGTGTTATTTTAAAAAGTAATTGGGTTCGGGCAGGATATAATCCTGACGAGAAGGGGTAGTGAGCGATGATTAAGAATCACAATGGAGTTGCACTGAAGGAATGGAATGCGATCAAGGAGATGGAGTGATATAATCAGTTCGCGTGCTGGTGCTGGATGGATTCCTGCATCGCAGGATCCTGAGAGGTGGCAGTGGCATGGGGAGGTATTCATCTGGCAGTGGATTGGGCATGGCTGATAATGGTGATGAGCAGGTTTACTAAGATAGTACCTATTCGACTTGAGGGCACTACATTATTTGTAAATGTATGTATTGCATGTTTGCACCTCCAATTAGCACGGTTGGCTACGTACGGTGCGAAAGAAGTTAGACATACATATGGACATTGCATTTATAACTACAGTGTTAATCTTTGAACTTGTTTTTCTCTCCATGCAGAACTTGGCCCTTTGCCGTAAGCGGTTGCTGGCGTGCATCTCTGAGAGGTCTTGTGTGCTAGACTTGATCGGTCACGCAACACCCAGTCGTCTAAGTCATACAACTCCTTCTGCCAAATGGAGCCCAGATCCTATTGGCCCACTGTCCCCAGGTATACACGTGGTATGGAACATGCAGATGTTTATGCACAAGTTGTAATAATAATTTGCTTTAGAGTAGCTTTCTTTATGCCGGGGTGTCTCACAGCTTTTAATACGTGAGAAGCACCTTACATATCATCTCAAATACTTTAAGGGTACCCCCAGTGACAGCAGTCTCTGGAGCACAAGGTGACTCAGCACCTCGCCTGCAAGAAGGCATTCGTATTGTCAGTCGGGGAGATTCTTGATATGTGTTTTCCAATGGAGTAATTCACTCCGTAATTTTGGGAATTTATAAATATATGTTTTACTATGATGCCAGCGCACATGGCCTACTGTTGTATATGTTGGTTATGAAAATTTGTTATGTTGTATGCGTGCGTGGGTGAAATTATTATGTTGTATATGTGGGTTATGAATATTCAGTGAAAATAATAATAATCAAATGAAATTTGGCCAAATGTGTAATTATCCGGAAATATGTTAATTTATGTAATTATGCACATTTAATTATGCCAATTCGAGAGGTAATCGTAGTAATTATGCGAGTGGGTGTAATTATGATAATGCAAGTCGTTATGATAACCAGACCCCGCCTCGGTGACGAGGGTGGGTTATCGATCGGAATAAGGCAATTAATCGTATGCAGTTATGCAGGTGTGGTGTAAGTATGCAAGATTAACTTAGATTAACTCGGCATCGTTGTCTAGGTTCGTCTCATTCTCGCTTATATTTTAGGTCCCCGGTTCACCCCGTTATCGCTTTAACATTTACTGAGTATGTATTAGTGTGTTTATTAAGGTCACCAAGTTCAGATCTCAACGCAGAAGCAGATCTTATGCATAGATTTCAGGAAAGAATCACACAACCACTTCTGTATTAATCAATTTATTACTAATTCAACCTCAACTATGATATAGTATGCGAACTCTCCATCCCGGAACGTCAACACGGCATCAATACAGTATCATCAATGATTGTCTGATTTCACTTTGACAACGGCACATGGATCCCGCATAACGCGATGGTTGTTAGTGAGAGAGAGAGTCGTTAAAATATGCAAATACTATGCTAAGAAAAACCTTAACGTTAATGAATGATTATACTCAATATTGTTCACGCAGTACCGCACTCCTTATTGATCATACGCAACCCTTATCACGTTGTTAGCACCTTGGGTCACGGGACAGTTGAATATTCTGTAGAGGATGCGAGTACGTGCTGCGATTATGACTGAAAGATACTTGAAAGATTATACGGCGATAAAAAAAACACAATCAAAAACAGTTATTATTCTTAAAGGCACCAATCTCAACAGATACATCGGCAGGTTATCTGACAACAGAATGGCTCGGAGTAAGGGCCTGCGACGGTGCTCCTTTTCCGAAGATCGTTATCTTATACCAAGTTTACTAATTGGGGACCAGATCACCTGATAAGGATCTGGTGGGCCACCACTCCCCACGTGAGCGTGGCTCGGCGGAAGGAGGTGCCAAGAATCAATTCGTGTTGATGGATCTGTTGGGAATTTATGCGATTAAGAGTACAGCCCACTAAATATTAAAGATAAAAATTACGAATACACTTATAAACGACGGATGGCCATCACTCGGTCTCGTTGTGATGCCTTCACAGCCACGGATGGCTTATGGGTTCGAGTGTGTTTGAGTGGTAAGAGTTGTCTTGAATAGTCAGTGTTCGGAGTCGGTTCTTTATGTCAAACAGACGCCTGGTGGTCGTGTGGTGAGGGGGCGGTGCGCGTCATACGTATCAGTCGCTCCCCTGTCACCGTGGTGAACTGGTTCGGATGCTCGTTGATACGCTGTCGCAGTTCGGAACCCGGTCGGTAGGTGGCGCCCACAGCTCGCTCGCAGCGTGCAGTGTTGGGTCGTCGACCAGGGTGAGCACGGAGCCTCGTCGCCAAACCGCGATTCTCACCACTCCGGCGGCAGCAGAGACCTCCGACTCGGCAGAGGTTGACCCACGCAGGCCGAGTTGAGCTGTCAAGCGGGTCTTGCCCGCCTGCAGAGGAGATGGGGAGCCGCTTGAGTCGAGCCCCGAGAGCCGGCTCCGGTGAGCCGATCGAACTCGGCTGAGTCCCAGACGAGCTGAAGAGTCGAGCCGACTCGCTGGTCGCAGCTCGCTCCTGAGTCGACCCTCCCGGTCGAGCTGGTTTCCAATGCTCAGGGTCCTTTCTTTTTTGCCGAAAAATCCCTTGGATCCTGCCCACAAGGCGGGGTTTCTTTTGATTTTTGCTGTGTCAGGATCTGTCCGTAGGTAGGTGTGTCCATGTGTGTGTCCGTACGTCCGTATGTCCTTGTGTGCATCACCCACGGTATATTCCGTTGTCATACTCCCTCCATAAAATCCACGAGCAAACAATCAGATGTTACAAATTGCCTCGAAGTCGTCTCTCTGTCTGGGTGCGATATTATCTCTTGTCTGGCCTTCTTCATGAACCAAAACACAGACGTTACAAATCGTCTCATAGGCGTCTTTGTCCGTGTTGCACGACCTGGAGGGAGGGGCAACACTCCCTCCGACCCTCACCGACGCACAAAAAAATGGTTAAAAGTTTTAAGTTAACATTTGTCCCTTACCATTTCACAGTTATGATTCTGTATGTAACCTAAGGTCTGTCGTTTCCCATCGTGGTGCTTGACTCAAGTGGAGGTGTTTCCCCGAGCGTATACACACTCCTATCCCGCGCTGCGGGGATACAAAGACGGCCGGGATCTCCCTTTCTCTCCGACCCTGGGTTTAACATCGCTCTTTTATTATGTATTTTATATTCGACCTGGTGGTGATTCATCCCGTTATCCTGGCTTTTCCATAAGTTTTACTTTTGTCTTTTCATGCATATGCTTATTATTATTAATTTATTTCCGATATCTTAGGTTAAGGGGTAAGTTTCTTGATCCTAGGAATTCGTATTCCTTGGTGTCTGCATGGTTATATAAGCGGAATATAGTTTACGGTGAATAGCGTTAACATTGATGTTATGTACGATATTATGTATTGTGATGTCTTTAACTTAACGTGTTTGTCAGGGCTTTACTGACATGAAGTTGCATTTCATAGCCCCGCAGTCTTTGCCCCACCCTATCTCTGCTCGCCGTTGTTGTTGCTGTCCAGCTGACGCCGTTAACTCAAGGCCTCATTAATTTCCGTCACTCCTTGTAGGTGAGGGCGGTTGAACCTTGGAGTCAGTTCTGGTTTTTGTCTGCCTGCTTCTTCTTGTGTCCCCTGACCCCGGGAGTTATTATTTCTACTTTTATGGCCTGTCGAAGCCCGACTCGCTGTTGCTGGGCTGGTGGGTCGCTGGGTTGGTGTCGTTCCCGGCTTTTTGCTTACGTTTGCAGTTCGCCGTGCTCTTAATTTCCTTCCCTCTTCAACCTTATATCGACTATTCGCTCCTGTCTGGGTGCGATTCAATTTTGACTTAGGAAGGTTCTTATTGTCATATGCTTCGGGTCGAGTTGTATAGATGGAAATAACATTTCATATTGACTTAATGATGGTGATGGTTCAGTAGGCGTAACTTGTGGCCTGGTTTAATTGGAGTGGGTGTGAATATCAATAACTTTAGCCTACCCTGTTGTTAAATTCCGACTTTAACGTTACTTTAATAGCAATACAGAATAATTGAGCTTTTTGTCTTAACTAGGCGAACGCGAACTTCTGGTGACCCCCGCAGCCTTGTTGTTCAGCTGAGTCTGCATCCTTGAGATATACAACACTCTTATTCGTCTCACTGTGGCCCTCCAACCTTCTGCTCTGGGAGTGTTATTCTTAATTTCAGGTCAAAGGCCCCCTCACGTTCAGACGTGCAGGGTTGTTTAAATCAGCCCCCTCCCCTGTGCACACAGCCTTGAGCTGACCCACTTCATTTGACCACTCACCCTGGATTTAATAATTTAATTCCTTGGCCTTTTTCGGTTTATCTTTGCTCCCTCAGCTGCAGGAGGACAAGGCGTATTTCTACCTCCTCCCTGTGTGCACGTGTTCCAACTAGCTCGGAATCCCTAAACACACAATCAGTGATGATTCCTGGCTTTCTGTGGTTGTGATTTAGACAAAGGCGCCTCTGTTCCCTTCCATTGCCTTTGAGTTGACACTGCCCTATTATTCGCCCATGTGCTGAGGTCATAGAATTTGTTTTGACTTCAGTAATATTAACATTCAGTATTGGATTAGCAAATGGGCAATGGTTCATTGATGTAGCTCGCAGCCTGGTCTCCAATTTGAGCGAGCGCGAGGATCGATAATTTAGCCTACTCTGTTGTTGAATTTCGAATTTTGACGTTACTTTAAAACCATGCAGGATGGTTGGGCTTTTTGCCTTAACTATGTCTGGCTGACTCTCCCACTGTCTCTGCCGCCTGCACGGGTGACATGTGCCCGTTTATCAGGCCTTATCTTTCCTTGAAGCAAGGTTGCAAATTCTGCCATCCTAGCCCTCCTCCAGTTCATTACTTAACAACACCTGGTGTTTTGCAGTTTGCTGCGCTTTGGTGTGTTTTCATTCATTATATATCAATTTTGGAAGAAGGGTTAGTATACAACATTCCGCCCTTTTAAAAATGACCAGTGGTCAAATGGCCACGGGTTATTTTTAAAAAAAACATGTATACCCTTCTTCCATCATGAACCATCGATTGTCCTCAAGTTTTGCTGCTATTTCCTTACAACGCGCGCGTACGTGTCACAACTTAACATGGTTATATGTGACAAGAGAGAGGAAAAAAATATATATTCTAAAGGAAGGTAAAACGATAAGGGAGGGAGAAATTATTCTATTGACTACGTGTTATAGGAGATATCGTTAAAAAGATAGTTTCTACGGTTATTCTTGGGTGGCATCATCAGGCCTTGGCTCTATCCCTGTTCCTGGGCTTGAATGGTAGGTGGCTTGTGCCTGCGATTAGTCTTTTAAGTTCGGTATTCATTTTGGCCACATGGTATGTTAAGGTTAGAATAGCCAGGACTAGTATGATCATCCCTGTTGCCCCTGTGATTCCCATCCCCATCTGTTGATTTCGCTGATATCCAGCCTCTTCGGTCGCCCAAGTAAGATCTGTTATGTTAATCTCTGATTCGCTGAGGGATAATTTCACCATATGGAATTCTTTACTGTTCAACAAGTTGGACAGAGTGCTGCTTATCTCAAACTTGTGGCCTCGGAATGTGTCTACTATTTCTACCTCCGCTTGGTGTAGGCTTTTGTCTAGGTTATATAATACCTTGTCCCCTATGCGTACGAATGTTCCTCTTGGTATTGTGACCAGTGCGACGTGGCTTGGAATCGGAACTTCCATGGTTATGGAGTGTTGATCGGTGGAAACAATTGCCGTATCTAGAGGGGTGCTAATCAACCACTGGGCATTAGCTATCATGGCCACTGTTCCGGTTCTTTCTTTGGGTTTACTTAGCTTAAACTTGCAAGTTTCCTTAGAGCTTAGGTTTGACAGACCACACATTATTTCTGCTGTATTGGTCAGAAATGGTTCCCCTGGGCAGAGCCAATGAACCTCTTTCATTCAAAATTTTTTTTTTTTTGAGCTTTCGTGACTGCAAGAATTATTCGTTGGTTCTTTCGGTTAAGTCACGTCTAAAGATAAAATAATGAATTAAAATAATAGCGACGTTTCGATTGCAACACAAGCAATCATCATCAGGCACAAAAGAAATAGCAACAAAAATCTAACTAGAAAACCATAGACAGACATACAAGCAGACAGACACCACAAGGACACAGAGAGAGGACACACATCGGCACAGAGAGAGGGGTCGCCTCTGTGACGGTCCCCCAAATATAGAGAGGGGGGGCGGGGACGGAGAGAGGGAGGGGGCAGAAAAAATTAGCATATCAATGAGTGGACGGCAACGTGTTGCAGCTCAGCAAGCAAGATGACGACGTGGCACGGCACGCAAGCTTGAAAATCAGGAGAAAGGCACACCAAAATTAAATAACCTCGCAAAATATCGAAACGTGATGCAATGCAACACAGAGAGCCGGTCAACACACAATCAACGCATAGCCTGGTTGATTAGGTATTTCAAAGATTGCTAAGTTAGAATTTAAGTGTGAAAATTCCAAAGAGAGGACACAGGCAGAGAGAACAAATAGCCAGAGAGAGAAAAAAGATAAGCTTAAAACTTCCCCGTAGAAGTGGTTCAATCAAAAAAAAATTTTGATTGAACCACTTCCCCGTAGAAGTGGTTCAATCAAAAAAAAATTTTGATTGAACCACTTCTACGGGGAAGTTTTAAGCTTATCTTTTTTCTCTCTCTGGCTATTTGTTCTCTCTGCCTGTGTCCTCTCTTTGGAATTTTCACACTTAAATTCTAACTTAGCAATCTTTGAAATACCTAATCAACCAGGCTATGCGTTGATTGTGTGTTGACCGGCTCTCTGTGTTGCATTGCATCACGTTTCGATATTTTGCGAGGTTATTTAATTTTGGTGTGCCTTTCTCCTGATTTTCAAGCTTGCGTGCCGTGCCACGTCGTCATCTTGCTTGCTGAGCTGCAACACGTTGCCGTCCACTCATTGATATGCTAATTTTTTCTGCCCCCTCCCTCTCTCCGTCCCCGCCCCCCCTCTCTATATTTGGGGGACCGTCACAGAGGCGACCCCTCTCTCTGTGCCGATGTGTGTCCTCTCTCTGTGTCCTTGTGGTGTCTGTCTGCTTGTATGTCTGTCTATGGTTTTCTAGTTAGATTTTTGTTGCTATTTCTTTTGTGCCTGATGATGATTGCTTGTGTTGCAATCGAAACGTCGCTATTATTTTAATTCATTATTTTATCTTTAGACGTGACTTAACCGAAAGAACCAACGAATAATTCTTGCAGTCACGAAAGCTCAAAAAAAAAAAAATTTTGATTGAACCACTTCTACGGGGAAGTTTTAAGCTTATCTTTTTTCTCTCTCTGGCTATTTGTTCTCTCTGCCTGTGTCCTCTCTTTGGAATTTTCACACTTAAATTCTAACTTAGCAATCTTTGAAATACCTAATCAACCAGGCTATGCGTTGATTGTGTGTTGACCGGCTCTCTGTGTTGCATTGCATCACGTTTCGATATTTTGCGAGGTTATTTAATTTTGGTGTGCCTTTCTCCTGATTTTCAAGCTTGCGTGCCGTGCCACGTCGTCATCTTGCTTGCTGAGCTGCAACACGTTGCCGTCCACTCATTGATATGCTAATTTTTTCTGCCCCCTCCCTCTCTCCGTCCCCGCCCCCCCTCTCTATATTTGGGGGACCGTCACAGAGGCGACCCCTCTCTCTGTGCCGATGTGTGTCCTCTCTCTGTGTCCTTGTGGTGTCTGTCTGCTTGTATGTCTGTCTATGGTTTTCTAGTTAGATTTTTGTTGCTATTTCTTTTGTGCCTGATGATGATTGCTTGTGTTGCAATCGAAACGTCGCTATTATTTTAATTCATTATTTTATCTTTAGACGTGACTTAACCGAAAGAACCAACGAATAATTCTTGCAGTCACGAAAGCTCAAAAAATTTTGATTGAACCACTTCTACGGGGAAGTTTTAAGCTTATCTTTTTTCTCTCTCTGGCTATTTGTTCTCTCTGCCTGTGTCCTCTCTTTGGAATTTTCACACTTAAATTCTAACTTAGCAATCTTTGAAATACCTAATCAACCAGGCTATGCGTTGATTGTGTGTTGACCGGCTCTCTGTGTTGCATTGCATCACGTTTCGATATTTTGCGAGGTTATTTAATTTTGGTGTGCCTTTCTCCTGATTTTCAAGCTTGCGTGCCGTGCCACGTCGTCATCTTGCTTGCTGAGCTGCAACACGTTGCCGTCCACTCATTGATATGCTAATTTTTTCTGCCCCCTCCCTCTCTCCGTCCCCGCCCCCCCTCTCTATATTTGGGGGACCGTCACAGAGGCGACCCCTCTCTCTGTGCCGATGTGTGTCCTCTCTCTGTGTCCTTGTGGTGTCTGTCTGCTTGTATGTCTGTCTATGGTTTTCTAGTTAGATTTTTGTTGCTATTTCTTTTGTGCCTGATGATGATTGCTTGTGTTGCAATCGAAACGTCGCTATTATTTTAATTCATTATTTTATCTTTAGACGTGACTTAACCGAAAGAACCAACGAATAATTCTTGCAGTCACGAAAGCTCAAAAAATTTTGATTGAACCACTTCTACGGGGAAGTTTTAAGCTTATCTTTTTTATCTCTCTGGCTATTTGTTCTCTCTGCCTGTGTCCTCTCTTTGGAATTTTCACACTTAAATTCTAACTTAGCAATCTTTGAAATACCTAATCAACCAGGCTATGCGTTGATTGTGTGTTGACCGGCTCTCTGTGTTGCATTGCATCACGTTTCGATATTTTGCGAGGTTATTTAATTTTGGTGTGCCTTTCTCCTGATTTTCAAGCTTGCGTGCCGTGCCACGTCGTCATCTTGCTTGCTGAGCTGCAACACGTTGCCGTCCACTCATTGATATGCTAATTTTTTCTGCCCCCTCCCTCTCTCCGTCCCCGCCCCCCCTCTCTATATTTGGGGGACCGTCACAGAGGCGACCCCTCTCTCTGTGCCGATGTGTGTCCTCTCTCTGTGTCCTTGTGGTGTCTGTCTGCTTGTATGTCTGTCTATGGTTTTCTAGTTAGATTTTTGTTGCTATTTCTTTTGTGCCTGATGATGATTGCTTGTGTTGCAATCGAAACGTCGCTATTATTTTAATTCATTATTTTATCTTTAGACGTGACTTAACCGAAAGAACCAACGAATAATTCTTGCAGTCACGAAAGCTCAAAAAATTTTGATTGAACCACTTCTACGGGGAAGTTTTAAGCTTATCTTTTTTCTCTCTCTGGCTATTTGTTCTCTCTGCCTGTGTCCTCTCTTTGGAATTTTCACACTTAAATTCTAACTTAGCAATCTTTGAAATACCTAATCAACCAGGCTATGCGTTGATTGTGTGTTGACCGGCTCTCTGTGTTGCATTGCATCACGTTTCGATATTTTGCGAGGTTATTTAATTTTGGTGTGCCTTTCTCCTGATTTTCAAGCTTGCGTGCCGTGCCACGTCGTCATCTTGCTTGCTGAGCTGCAACACGTTGCCGTCCACTCATTGATATGCTAATTTTTTCTGCCCCCTCCCTCTCTCCGTCCCCGCCCCCCCTCTCTATATTTGGGGGACCGTCACAGAGGCGACCCCTCTCTCTGTGCCGATGTGTGTCCTCTCTCTGTGTCCTTGTGGTGTCTGTCTGCTTGTATGTCTGTCTATGGTTTTCTAGTTAGATTTTTGTTGCTATTTCTTTTGTGCCTGATGATGATTGCTTGTGTTGCAATCGAAACGTCGCTATTATTTTAATTCATTATTTTATCTTTAGACGTGACTTAACCGAAAGAACCAACGAATAACCTCTTTCATTATTTGACACAGGTTTAGGTCAGGCACCAGGTACTTAAGGGGGCCTTCTTCCTGGTAGGCCACCACTAAGGGAGTTTCCATCTTGGAGTAAATGTCGTTATTCCATGTACCCACGTTCAATACTGTCCGCAATCGAAATACATTTCCGGGTTTGACCAGGGGTAAATTTAGCAAAAATGCCAGCTGTCTAGTTTGGGGGTCCACATGTATGGGTGTGGCTGTACCCATGTTGAAGGCAATTTGTACTTGAGTTGGACTGATTGTTTCCGGGGATGCTGCTTGGAGCACATCTTTTATCAGTGTTGGAGTTACCAGATATGACGGAATTTGTCCTTGTATAAGATCACTGATGCTGCCGCTGGTGCTACGCAACAAGTCTTGGATCACCCACTGAATTGGCTCTCGAATACTCTCTTCTTCGTATAGATCTCGGATTGCAGAACTCAATTCTTGGAATGTTAAGTTAATCATGATAGAATGTAGGTTTACGAGAACCACGGTGTCTCGGAGGGTGGATCCCATTTCGACCAGATTCTTTTGTTGGTGTTGTATTTGCTGATGGATCTGATGCATATCGAGCTGTAAATTCTCGATACCTTGCGTGAGGTGTCCAATCTTTACGGCGTTGGATATGGATACTCCTAGTGTGATTAAGGAGCTAAAACCGGATAGTATTCCAAAGACCCCTCCCAGGCCGATAGACCTCTTGGAACGTGTTAGGTTGACAGTGGTGGGGGGAAGTATCATGGTTCTTTGTAATTGCTTCAGGATCGTTCCGACATTCTGTTCACTGTATCCTAGGAAGTCATGATACCATATTCGGGTTGCTTGGGTAGCTTGGGGTGGTAACTTCCCGAAGTGCTTCTTTACCACCAAGGCAGGTTCCAAGGAGACACAGACTTGTTGGGTTACTATTTTCGTTTCGGTTACTAGGAAGCTGGAGGAGTCTCTAAGCATCACCCCGGATTCTGGTCCTGGCTTGATCAGCTCTTGGCTCCCTTCTAGCTTGGCAAGGTACGTTAGCAGGAGCGTGAGCAGGAGGGCTGCCATTTCCTGGAAAACATGTTACATATTATTGTAGTGTGATATGCCCATTAGTTTAGTTCCCCCCCCCCCTTTTTTCCACCTTTATTCCTCATCTTGCTCCACCAGCACAGGGTACGGTTTGATTTGGTTGATGTGCACCCACTTGTATTGCTGCTCTCTTCCTGTCTTTGTGATTTTTAGCTGATTTACGACTGGGGACATTTTGTCAACAACCTCGTGTGGTCCTGTCCAGGAAGGCAGGAATTTCCTGCACTTCTGTTTTCTTTTCTCGTAATTGAGGTACCACACCTGGTCTCCTAGCTGGTATTCTGCGTGGCTGGCTTTTTGGTCATAGTATGCTTTGCTCCCCTGAGCCTCTACTTGCAACTGGTCCCTGACCATAGCGAATGTGCTCTGTAGGTGACTATTGAGTCCCGTCAGGTATTCAGTTGGCGTCATTGCCGTCGGGGTCTCGTCCTCCGCTGGGACATATAACAGGTGTACTGGGAGGGTCATTAGCCTCCCTGTCATGATCTCGAAGGGTGTCCTGCCTGTAGCTCGGTTGGGTGTGGCTCGCATGGCCATCAAGACTAGGGGTAGTTTCGTATCCCAGTCGCGGCCCGTGGTAGACACATATTTCTTTAGGAGGCTCACGATGGTCCTGTTGGCTTTTTCCACCTGTCCTGAGGATTGTGGATGGTATGCGACATGTAATTGTCTTTTTACTCCCAACATCTTCCACACTTCTGTGATGACCTCGGCTGTGAAGTGGCTTCCTTTGTCTGAATCGATCGTTGACGGTAGGCCCCATCTACTGAATATTTGGTTGATCAGTAGGATAGCGGTCGTTTCCGCGGTGTTGTTGGGTGCTGGTAAACACTCTGTCCATTTAGAGAATGCACAGGTCACAGTTAGCATGTACTTGTTCCCTTTGGTTGATCGGTTGACAGGTCCTATCCAGTCGATTTGTAGGTTGGACCAAGGATAATCTGTTCCCCTCCTCTGTAGGGGTGCCCTATGCTGTGAGGTCGTTGGCTGGTACTTACAACACACGAGACAGTTGGACACATGTTTGTGTATGTCTTCCCCCATTTTTGGCCAGTAGGCCACCTGTCGCAGCATCTGTCCCGTATTCACCTCGCATCGGTGGCCGCTGCACGGTTCATTGTGGGCGTGTTGTAACATTATTTCCCGATATTGAGAGGGGACTACCCATCTAGGTCGACCGTCTTTTTCGTTTGTGTATACCAGTAGCCCTTTCCGCATTGAGAACCTTTTGATTTGGCTATGCATGATCTCGAGCTCTTTGTTGTCATTCAAGTTGTCAGTAGTGATTGGTTTTCCTGCTGGATCTTGGATATGATCGGCGAGTGTCTTTAGTGTTTCGTCCTCTTGTTGCATTCTGATCAGGTCTTCGGAAGGCTGAGCACTGTTCAATTGGGCTCTGGTTCCAGCTTCTGCCGGGTTCTTCCCACTTCTTGTGACCAGTCTTATCACGGCGATGTCTTGGTTCGTCGACTCTTGTTGTCCGTCTCTGTCGGTTTGGTCTTCTAGCTTCCACGGGGTGCCTTCCAGGCTTCCCACTTTTGCTATGGCATCTGCTTGGTCGTTCCCAGTTTTCTCTTGACCAGGTATCTTGGAGTGCCCTTTGACTTTCTTCCAAAATATCTTCATATCCTTGTTCTGAACCATCTTATCTATGGCCTCGAATAGTTCTCGATGGTGAATTGGTTTATTCCTATGGTTCTTCATCTCGTTTTTTTTCCATATGGGTAGGTGGTGCAGGAAGCTGTGCTGTACGTAGTTGGAATCAGTGCACACCACCATGGTCCGTATTTGGTTATCGGATGCCATTTGGACAGCGATGTGTACCCCGACCAACTCTGCATACTGGTTTGACTTTGGTCCCAGCTGAAATCCCTCTTGAATCCCTGTGAGTGGGCCAGTTTCCCAAATGACTCCTGACCCAGCGTGAAGCTTGTTCTCCCTCATCTGGGAGCATCCATCGATGTATACCACTGGTAGGTCGGCACATGTCTCCTTCCTGAAGGGCAGGTACCTGTTGTCCTCCGGAGGTATCTTTTCGTCCTCTGCTTCTACGCTGTCAAAGGTACAATCATGTAAATCGGCAAGACCTTGGGCCATTGGACTTTTCTTGTTTTTTGCGTATTTCACTGTGATTGGTAGGCCTTGGAGTGTCAGTGCCCAGCTGGCTATTCGGCTGCTGGTTACGCGGCCCTCTCGAATCTTCTTACTGTTGAGGTATGCCAAGGATTCATGATTCGTTTCCAGGATGATCTTCTCTCCGTTCAACAAGTTCCGAAAATGTTGTATGGCCCAGATGTTTACAAATATCGCCTTCTCACACTCGGAGAACTTCATCTCCACTCCCCGGAGGGCTTTGCTGGCATAGGCAATAACTCGTTTCTCTGCTTCCTGTCTCTGGTACAGTACCGAGCTGATACTATGATCTGAGTATGCGGTCTCCAGTTAGTATTCTTTCCCTTTCTCTGGGTATGCTAGGCAGGATGCCTCTGTGATCTGTCGTTTTAATTATTTTTCTGCGGCTTCCTGTTCCTGTCCCCACTCCCATGGTTCGTCTTTTTGCAGTAGTTTGACTAAGGGTCGAACGATTCCTGCGTAGTCGTCCACGAACTGTCGAAGGTAGTTGCAAATCCCTAAGAAGCTCCGAAGGGTCGTGACTGTGGTGGGCGATTTGAGTGCGAGGAGGGCTCCAAGTCTTTTGGTTTGGTGTAACATTCCCTCAGTGCCGACCTGGAGCCCGAGGTAGTCCACCCTTTTGCGTGCCCACTGTCCTTTTTGTATTGAAATCTTTGCGCCTGCTTCCTTTAACTGCTCGAGGGTATGCTGGAGGCTCTCGAGGTGTTCTTCCCATGAGGAGTCCTTGACCAGTATATCGTCGACATAGACGATGGTACCTCGCTCTTTTGCGTCGTCCATTGCCTTGTGTAGGAATATGTTAAAGTCCGCAGGTGAATTTGAGTATCCAAATGGACATCGGTTCCAAGTATACTGTATTCCATTGAATGTAAATGCCAACTTGTATTGATCCGCTTCTTTCACGGGCATGGTCCAGAAGCCATTTGATAGATCCATGGTGGTGAGAATTTTTGCGCCTTTTATTTGGTTGAGATTCTGGTCGATCTCTGCCATTGGCCATCGAGATAGGGGAACCGTTTTGTTGAGTTGCCTATAGTCGATGGTGAGCCACCACTTGCCTGTGGGTTTCAATACAGGCCAAATCGGTGAGTTGTAGGTTGAGTTGCATTCTCGAATTATATTCTTCTTGAGTAGGTTCTCCAAGGTTTCTTGGATTGATTCGTAGGCAGCCAGTGGAATCTTGTATTGTTTCACATATACCGCTGGCGCTCCTTCCAGTGTGGGAATAGATACCACGTGTAGGTCGGTTTTGCCGCAATCATAGGGGTCTTCTGAGAACAGGAAGTGGTATTTGTGGAGCAGTTGACGAAGCTCATTTCGTTGAGTGTCGTTCTCGAGGGCGTCTGCTGCTTCAATTTGTTGTTCGATTTGTTCTTCTATTATGGAGACTCCTTGTCCTGGGTCTGGGTCCAAGGCCTTCGTGGTTTCGGGCGGCTCGGTTGAAAGTTCCTTTTGCGTTACTATCGGTTGAGTTGCCTTGGCTTCATCCGAGGGTAATACGCTCTTGCCCTTGTGTTCCCCTTCATCGGTTTGCAGTTCGTCGGTTTGGCCTCCAGGGGGCGGTATATACTCCATGAGGGGACGGTCATTTGGTGATACTGACTCTAAGTCGGCTTCCTTTCGGTCTTCTCTCAGTCTGTTAGTCATTAGCTGAGTGATTCGAATTCCTGCTGGGAGCTCGTCTTCGTTCCTGATTGTCGTTGATAGGTCGTTGAGCTCTTGTGTTATCACTTGGATTCCCGTGGAGTCTCTCATAACGTCTTCATCTTCTGAGTCCCTTTGTTGCTCCGGCATTGACTGTGCCCAAATTTGTCGGGATTCAAGGTTCATAATGGGTTTCAGGCGATTGAGTATGATGGTTCATGTTGATTTTGTTGAACGTCAACTTCGTCATAACTTTGCCCAATGGTCGCATGTGGGTCCCTTCACATCCTGAGTAGGTAAGTTTACTTGGCATCATCTGTAGTGTTTCATTCTTCCTCTGGAGGGCAGTCTGGAGTTCGTCAAATAATTCTCTGGATATCATGGATATTTCTGCTCCAGTATCACAAAGGCCCTGGCTGGTCAGGGTGTCTTGCAGTATTACTTCCACGTGGACTCGTCCGACTGGTCCTACGGGAATCAATTCCCCCAGATGGTACCCTTTTCCCTCTGGTACCACTTCGGTGATTGCTTCGGGGCTTCTTGTCTTCCCTACGTTCACTTGGGCTACCTTTGCGCTGGGTGTGTCCTCCTCCTGTGTGGGTATAGTTGGTATTCTTCCCTTCGCTATTTGCATGGGAGTCTTCATACTCCCTAGGAGCTCTTTTTCCATCCTAATGTGGTGAGCATATCGATTCCTGTTAGCTAACGGTGGTCTATGCTCTATTGTTAGTGGAGGCGGCAGTGGGGGACGATATGGTGACTGGTTTGGTGGGCGTCGGCCTCCGCGGGGTAGGTATGGCCCGTCACTCGCTTTTCCTCCTCCATAATTCCAGCCTCCGCCCTCTTCTGCATTCCATGGTGGTGGCGGCTGTGGGTGCCAGGTTCCTCTGGCCTCGTTCCTCCCCCCACGTGGAACGTTATTCAGCGTGTTGCGGACGGGTGTTGATTCTATTGGGTTAGGCGCCCTCTCCTGGGGGAATTCATGTCCACCCCGTGTGGCTCTAATATTATTCCTTGGAGATTCGCTTCCCTCCAGATCGAGGCATTCTTTATCTCTGGTGACGATGTGGGTTTTGGCTATGCTAGTGGTTTTCCGTCCGTTCACCCAGGCCGTGTGGGCCTTGCTTTAAATCTGGCGTAGGGAGGCAGTCTCGGGGTCCAACATCATTCCTACTATTCTCACTATTTCAGGTCTCAATGATTGGAAGAACATCACTTTTAAGACTGTCTTTTCTCCCTGGGCATTGTCCACGTCCCCTGCGTAATATGCTTTCTGAAGGCGTAGGAGATAATCTCGTGGGTCTTCGTCTACACGCTGGGTCATCAACTTTGCCGCGTTCAATCCTTCGGATAGTGTGGAGTATTCCCCAAATCTCTTAACTACTGCTCGGCTCAATTGTTTAAAGTCACTCTTCACCCTATTTGGCAGGGAGGCTACCCATGGTCTGGCGGGTTCATGTAGGCTCCTTGATAATAAACATGCCTTTTCTGCTAATTTACCCAGACCCCGGATCTTAGCCTCCTGTTCCACTGTAGCTATGTGAGTGTGTATATCCCTGTTCTTGTTATGTGGATCGAAATAGGGAATTCTCACGAGTGCTTTGTCCATTAGTTTTAGTGTCTTACTGTTAAAAGTGTGTTGTTCGTCATCAGTGGTGTCGGTTCCTGAGGAGTGCTCACTTGAGCTACCCTTGTCTCCACTATCACTGTTGTCATGTTTCCCGTGTCTGTGTCATGATCTCCCTCTGTCCGAGGATTCGTATCTGTCCCGTTGCTTGTGTCTCTTGTTTTCCTTACGTGGGTCTTGTGATTCGTGCTTGTGGGTTGGTGTGCGTGATCTCCTTGAGCGGTGTCTATGTGGTGAGTGTTTTTGTCCTTGACCTTCATGCTGCCTACTACGTGTGTGGTGCCTGCTAGGTGAGGTGTTGTATTTATGTTTGTCTCGTGCTTCATGGTTATCGGGATTCCTGTCTCTGTCATCTGTGGTGCGGGTGGTTTTGCGTGGGTGATTTTTACGGGTCATGCGTCCCTCTGGTGAGCTCTCTCTGTTACCCATGTCGTGTTGATAATGTTTACGTGAGGTGCGTCTCTCTGGTGAGCTGTGTCTGTCATCTGCATCATGTCGGTCATGTTTGCGTGAGGTGTGTTCCTCTGGTGAGCTCTCTCTGTTACCCGTGTCGTGTTGGTCATCGTCAGAGGAGTCAGTGTCAGATGAGCCGTCACCATCACGGTGGCTCTGCTTAACATAACTTTTGTAGTGCCTTTTGCACCTGTAACGTGGGTCAACTTGGCTCGGTGATTTCTGCTTATCCCATGGCTCATGCTTGTGTGATGTGCGTCTCTCTGGTGAGCTCCTGTTACCCGTGTCGTGTTGGTCGTGTTTGTGCGAGGTGCGTTTCTCTGGTGAGCTGTCTCTGTCATCTGCATCATGTCGGTCATACTTGCGTAGCGTGCGTCTGCCTGGTGTGCTGTTTATGTCATGTTTCCCGTCTTGCACCAGCTCCGCCCTTTTCCGCCCTATCATTACAGTGTATCCTGATGACTTAGGGTTACTTATTTGTCTCTCTCTAACGTTGGGGTGGTCGGCCTCATGTTTTCCCGTTTGTATTATTATTTCCTCTTCTCTCTCCTCAACTTGCGAGGGTGTTACTTTATCAAAATTGCTTTGCACAGTAGCCATACTCATTGTGGGATCTGGCCCTGGGCTACGTCCACGTGGCTCGGAGTGTGGTAAATTGTTACTCCCGTATGTGTTCTGTGTATCAACGTCTGGGTGTTTCACTGGTGCATTTAGTGCGGATTCTTTCTCTCTCACGAGGGCGTGCAGACGCTCTACCTGCTCCATTAAGGACAGTTTCTCTTGTCTTTCCCTTTCAAATTTTTCCTCATTCCATAATCTTTCTCTGTCTGTCTGTGCGAGGAGATACGAGTCTACCCTCGCTATTTCTGCAATTTTTACGTCACGTTTGGCTTTGCCACATTTCATCACGTCCTTAAGTAGTTTCCTTCTATGGGCCTTAACATCTTCTGTATGGCACCCCTCCCATATATCTCTCTGCTCCGTCTGCTGGCTAGCAGTCCGTCCAGTACGTTTTAACACAAATTCCCGATATTGTTTTTCCATAGATTCCATCTCCTCCTCAGAGGTCCACTCTGTATCAGTGTTATGCGTTGGTGTATCAAACTCAGAATGTTGTGGATCCTGTGCCATCTCTATTACGTAGTGTGGTTAATAGACTTAAGAGTGTATCTTAATTCTAACATCTCATGTGCGGCGTGAGTTACTCTAGAATTCCCCTTCAGAGCACATATAAACAATTGTATCACAGGATGCGTCAGTTCAACTCGAGCAAATAATCTCAGCCCAGCTGTCTTTGTTATACTCTGCTACTCTGGTATTTCCCTTCAGAGCGCGTTTTGTTTGTATACCGCCGTTTACAATCACAAGGCAACGTTAGTTCACAACACTTTGATTAACACAACAGTGATTCGTTCCTGAATTCATGCATAAACTGTCTGCGAGAAATCCCGGACGAGCCCCCATTATGTTGTATATGTTGGTTATCAAAATTTGTTATGTTGTATGCGTGCGTGGGTGAAATTATTATGTTGTATATGTGGGTTATGAATATTCAGTGAAAATAATAATAATCAAATGAAATTTGGCCAAATGTGTAATTATCCGGAAATATGTTAATTTATGTAATTATGCACATTTAATTATGCCAATTCGAGAGGTAATCGTAGTAATTATGCGAGTGGGTGTAATTATGATAATGCAAGTCGTTATGATAACCAGACCCCGCCTCGGTGACGAGGGTGGGTTATAGATCGGAATAAGGCAATTAATCGTATGCAGTTATGCAGGTGTGGTGTAAGTATGCAAGATTAACTTAGATTAACTCGGCATCGTTGTCTAGGTTCGTCTCATTCTCGCTTATATTTTAGGTCCCCGGTTCACCCCGTTATCGCTTTAACATTTACTGAGTATGTATTAGTGTGTTTATTAAGGTCACCAAGTTCAGATCTCAACGCAGAAGCAGATCTTATGCATAGATTTCAGGAAAGAATCACACAACCACTTCTGTATTAATCAATTTATTACTAATTCAACCTCAACTATGATATAGTATGCGAACTCTCCATCCCGGAACGTCAACACGGCATCAATACAGTATCATCAACGATTGTCTGATTTCACTTTGACAACGGCACATGGATCCCGCATAACGCGATGGTTGTTAGTGAGAGAGAGAGTCGTTAAAATATGCAAATACTATGCTAAGAAAAACCTTAACGTTAATGAATGATTATACTCAATATTGTTCACGCAGTACCGCACTCCTTATTGATCATACGCAACCCTTATCACGTTGTTAGCACCTTGGGTCACGGGACAGTTGAATATTCTGTAGAGGATGCGAGTACGTGCGGCGATTATGACTGAAAGATACTTGAAAGATTATACGGCGATAAAAAAAACACAATCAAAAACAGTTATTATTCTTAAAGGCACCAATCTCAACAGATACATCGGCAGGTTATCTGACAACAGAATGGCTCGGAGTAAGGGCCTGCGACGGTGCTCCTTTTCTGAAGATCGTTATCTTATACCAAGTTTACTAATTGGGGACCAGATCACCTGATAAGGATCTGGTGGGCCACCACTCCCACGTGAGCGTGGCTCGGCGGAAGGAGGTGCCAAGAATCAATTCGTGTTGATGGATCTGTTGGGAATTTATGCGATTAAGAGTACAGCCCACTAAATATTAAAGATAAAAATTACGAATACACTTATAAACGACGGATGGCCATCACTCGGTCTCGTTGTGATGCCTTCACAGCCACGGATGGCTTATGGGTTCGAGTGTGTTTGAGTGGTAAGAGTTGTCTTGAATAGTCAGTGTTCGGAGTCGGTTCTTTATGTCAAACAGACGCCTGGTGGTCGTGTGGTGAGGGGGCGGTGCGCGTCATACGTATCAGTCGCTCCCCTGTCACCGTGGTGAACTGGTTCGGATGCTCGTTGATACGCTGTCGCAGTTCGGAACCCGGTCGGTAGGTGGCGCCCACAGCTCGCTCGCAGCGTGCAGTGTTGGGTCGTCGACCAGGGTGAGCACGGAGCCTCGTCGCCAAACCGCGATTCTCACCACTCCGGCGGCAGCAGAGACCTCCGACTCGGCAGAGGTTGACCCACGCAGGCCGAGTTGAGCTGTCAAGCGGGTCTTGCCCGCCTGCAGAGGAGATGGGGAGCCGCTTGAGTCGAGCCCTGAGAGCCGGCTCCGGTGAGCCGATCGAACTCGGCTGAGTCCCAGACGAGCTGAAGAGTCGAGCCGACCCGCTGGTCGCAGCTCGCTCCTGAGTCGACCCTCCCGGTCGAGCTGGTTTCCAATGCTCAGGGTCCTTTCTTTTATGCCGAAAAATCCCTTGGATCCTGCCCACAAGGCGGGGTTTCTTTTGATTTTTGCTGTGTCAGGATCTGTCCGTAGGTAGGTGTGTCCATGTGTGTGTCCGTACGTCCGTATGTCCTTGTGTGCATCACCCACGGTATATTCCGTTGTCATACTCCCTCCATAAAATCCACGAGCAAACAATCAGATGTTACGAATTGCCTCGAAGTCGTCTCTCTGTCTGGGTGCGATATTATCTCGTCTGGCCTTCTTCATGAACCAAAACACAGACGTTACAAATCGTCTCATAGGCGTCTTTGTCCGTGTTGCACGACCTGGAGGGAGGGGCAACACTCCCTCCGACCCTCACCGACGCACAAAGAAATGGTTAAAAGTTTTAAGTTAACATTTGTCCCTTACCATTTCACAGTTATGATTCTGTATGTAACCTAAGGTCTGTCGTTTCCCATCGTGGTGCTTGACTCAAGTGGAGGTGTTTCCCCGAGCGTATACACACTCCTATCCCGCGCTGCGGGGATACAAAGACGGCCGGGATCTCCCTTTCTCTCCGACCCTGGGTTTAACATCGCTCTTTTATTATGTATTTTATATTCGACCTGGTGGTGATTCATCCCGTTATCCTGGCTTTTCCATAAGTTTTACTTTTGTCTTTTCATGCATATGCTTATTATTATTAATTTATTTCCGATATCTTAGGTTAAGGGGTAAGTTTCTTGATCCTAGGAATTCGTATTCCTTGGTGTCTGCATGGTTATATAAGCGGAATATAGTTTACGGTGAATAGCGTTAACATTGATGTTATGTACGATATTATGTATTGTGATGTCTTTAACTTAACGTGTTTGTCAGGGCTTTACTGACATGAAGTTGCATTTCATAGCCCCGCAGTCTTTGCCCCACCCTATCTCTGCTCGCCGTTGTTGTTGCTGTCCAGCTGACGCCGTTAACTCAAGGCCTCATTAATTTCCGTCACTCCTTGTAGGTGAGGGCGGTTGAACCTTGGAGTCAGTTCTGGTTTTTGTCTGCCTGCTTCTTCTTGTGTCCCCTGACCCCGGGAGTTATTATTTCTACTTTTATGGCCTGTCGAAGCCCGACTCGCTGTTGCTGGGCTGGTGGGTCGCTGGGTTGGTGTCGTTCCCGGCTTTTTGCTTACGTTTGCAGTTCGCCGTGCTCTTAATTTCCTTCCCTCTTCAACCTTATATCGACTATTCGCTCCTGTCTGGGTGCGATTCAATTTTGACTTAGGAAGGTTCTGATTGTCATATGCTTCGGGTCGAGTTGTATAGATGGAAATAACATTTCATATTGACTTAATGATGGTGATGGTTCAGTAGGCGTAACTTGTGGCCTGGTTTAATTGGAGTGGGTGTGAATATCAATAACTTTAGCCTACCCTGTTGTTAAATTCCGACTTTAACGTTACTCTAATAGCAATACAGAATTATTGAGCTTTTTGTCTTAACTAGGCGAACGCGAACTTCTGGTGACCCCCGCAGCCTTGTTGTTCAGCTGAGTCTGCATCCTTGAGATATACAACACTCTTATTCGTCTCACTGTGGCCCTTCAACCTTCTGCTCTGGGAGTGTTATTCTTAATTTCAGGTCAAAGGCCCCCTCACGTTCAGACGTGCAGGGTTGTTTAAATCAGCCCCCTCCCCTGTGCACACAGCCTTGAGCTGACCCACTTCATTTGACCACTCACCCTGGATTTAATAATTTAATTCCTTGGCCTTTTTCGGTTTATCTTTGCTCCCTCAGCTGCAGGAGGACAAGGCGTATTTCTACCTCCTCCCTGTGTGCACGTGTTCCAACTAGCTCGGAATCCCTAAACACACAATCAGTGATGATTCCTGGCTTTCTGTGGTTGTGATTTAGACAAAGGCGCCTCTGTTCCCTTCCATTGCCTTTGAGTTGACACTGCCCTATTATTCGCCCATGTGCTGAGGTCATAGAATTTGTTTTGACTTCAGTAATATTAACATTCAGTATTGGATTAGCAAATGGGCAATGGTTCATTGATGTAGCTCGCAGCCTGGTCTCCAATTTGAGCGAGCGCGAGGATCGATAATTTAGCCTACTCTGTTGTTGAATTTCGAATTTTGACGTTACTTTAAAACCATGCAGGATGGTTGGGCTTTTTGCCTTAACTATGTCTGGCTGACTCTCCCACTGTCTCTGCCGCCTGCCCGGGTGACATGTGCCCGTTTATCAGGCCTTATCTTTCCTTGAAGCAAGGTTGCAAATTCTGCCATCCTAGCCCTCCTCCAGTTTATTACTTAACAACACCTGGTGTTTTGCAGTTTGCTGCGCTTTGGTGTGTTTTCATTCATTATATATCAATTTTGGAAGAAGGGTTAGTATACAACACTACTCATTTCGAGTTACATTAGAGGATTTTTAACGTCCACTGTAAATTAAGCAGATGGTGTGTGGTAATATACCATGAAGGCACACCGCAGTATCAACCAGGGTGGCCTGCTAGGTTCAAACCATGAACCTCTGCAACAAGCACCAAACGTCCTGCTGGGCCATGTCACTACCAAATAGTACAGTACCATGTATTGGGAGTAATAATGTTACAGGATACACATGCCATGTCATAATGTCATACGTCAAGAGTACTTACAACATCGCACAGTAATTCAAGGGAGTACACAGTCCTGTGAGTCCAAAGAGTTGAGCGAGACCGGAGCCATATAATACAGCACAATATGACGAATAAGGGCCAATTACTTCTACATATATATAATTTACATTTGTATATCCGTTCATTTATCTATCATGCTCTTGAACTCCCAAACGCTGTGTGGGAGAACAAAATCCATAAAATATAAACAATTTCCCTTGCCGAGGACATTCCCAGGAAATTGTATAAAAGGTCTGTGAAGATGCATTATAAATGAATGTGACATTCCTTTATTATTGTTAACGAATGTGCTGAAACAGGTAAAACATTTATTAGTCAATGCCTGTGTCCTCTCCATTTGCGCTTAGGTTGAGTTGGGATTGTCCAGATTTGGCATGGAAATTCGTCAGCGCTTCTTCCACCACACACGCCATGGTTCTGGTTATGGCTGTGATTATAATATAGTTATGGTTGTGGTTAGAATATGGTTATGGTCGTGATTATAATGTGCTCATTATTGTGGTTATAATGTGGTAGTTGTGGTTATGGTTGTGCTTAAAATATGTTTACGTTTTTGGTTATGTGTTTGTGGTTATAATTTAGTTATGGTTGTGTTTTGAATAAGCTTATGGTTGTGGATAGCATGTGTCTGGTTGTGATTATTTAACGTGGTGATGGTTATAATGTGATGGTTGTGTTTATAATTTGTTAGTGATTATAATGTGGTTATTATGGTTGTGGTTAAAATGTAGTTTTGGTTGGGATTATATGCTCCTATTGTTGTTAGAATATGGTTATGGTTTTGGTTAGGTTATCATGGTTGTGGTTATAATGTGGTTGTGGTTATGGTTATTTGGGTTGTGGTTATGTTGTGGATATTTTGTTCTGGATATATTGTAGTTCTGGTGGTAATGTGGTAGTTATAGTTATACTTATGTGGTGGTTATATTTTGATTTTGGTAATGTAACTGTTGTTGTAATGTTGAAGTTATGTGGTTGTGCTTAGAAAGTTGTGGTTATGTTGTGGTCTCAATGGGGTTATAATGTGTTGTGGTTATAATGTGCCTGGTGTGGTTGTGCTTAAATTGTGGTTGTGGTTATATTTTGGCTGCTGTGGTTGTGATTCTGTGGTGGTTATGCTTGTGGTTGCAATGTGGTTATAGTTTTTAAGATGCAGGCTGTGGATATAGTTGTGGTTATATTGCAGCTATTGTGGTTATGTCTCTGTAGTTGTGGTTGATGGTTGTAGTTATAGTGTGGCTTTATTTGTGGTTGTAAAATAGTTGTACAACTGTTACTATTAACAATATTTGTTTTAATATGTTGTTGATGTTGATATATTATTGTTGTTGATGTTGATATGAACATTATTACTGTTGATAATGTCACAACATTGTTGATGTTGTTATGATATTGTTGTTGATTTAGAATTGACTAGTGAGTGTCATCAAGGAATCCATATAATTTGCAGTCACTTAAGTAATATCCTGCACAAAGTGCTAGTACATATTAAATACATACAGGCAGACCTCGCTTGTCGCTGAACATGCGTTCCTGAAGAAGTGAGCACTCATCGAATAAGCGGTAAATGGGGTCATAATACCATTCTATATATGCAGATGCGTTCCCGACAGCGTTATTTCTTTTGTATGAGTAATATAAGAATAATTTATTATAACATCAGTAAGTATGATGTACTGTACTCATGAGTGCATTCTACTGCACCCCTACAAGGCAGCGGTGAGAGGCGAGGTTGTTGGAGCTGCTGCTGCACTCCCAATCGCGGTCATTCTCAGTGAGGTTTATTTTAGGTGGAGCCTGAGAGACTTTATCCTGTTTTGTGAGTTCTCATCTCACTAACATTGACATTTAAAAAATAAAAATAGATCTTAAAAAATGTAATTGTGACTACAAATCGTGATAAAACTAAGCTCAACTATTTTTTATTTTACCAGGCAAGGCCCACTGAGCTATATATCTCTTTTTCAGAAGCGACCTAGCCACAAATTGTAGCCTAATAAAGTGGCTTATCACGTGGAATTTTGTAGCAGCCAATCGAATCTCTGGGGGTGGGGTCTGGTTGGCTGAGAGCCATGCATCAGAGAATGATGGGGGTGGGTACATTTCCTCGGCCAGCACTGCTACGTATTCTCACAAAAATTTGTAGGTGCTTTACAGTATAGATGTTTTGATCTTACATTTTTTCGTAAACATTTTCTCCAGGACAAGGAGTGCTATAAAGAATCAGCATTCTACGGGGTCGCACTAGTGAGGTTTCCCTGTTAGTACATTTGGTTATTGTGACATTTTGTATTATACACAAAGGCACTATGGGTATGCTGTGTAAATCCAGCAAGGACCTGGGTTTGATTTCCAACTTTGATGCCTTTATGTGTGAAGTTATGATCAACCCCTGTCCTGTGTGGGGTTTCTCCAGGTTATCTGGTTTCATCCCATAAGCTAACAAAGCAATGTAAGAAGGGGTGTTAACTAAACATCCCAATGCTGAATTATTACCTGAAAATTAGTCAATTGGGATTATACATAGCAACATTACCCCCGACTCCACAGTCTTGGTCGGACCATCCAGACAAAGTATCTTGAGACTGACTGAGGCTACGCTGGGTAAGCAAACAATAATAATACAATACCACAATATAAATTATGTTCTCTGCATAATCTCCGAAATGCACCTGTGGATAAAATCCCTGTGCCCACGTATGTCAGAGTGCACCCGCGTGCTGGAAGAAGCTGCACAAGGTCAGAAGGAGGTGATGGCAATCCGCTCTGAGATTAGTCACGTGATCAAGAAGGTGGCTCACCTGCAGAGCAGAGCACGCCAGCGTGTGACACAAGGTTTGGGCCAGAAGCTAGTGGAGACTAACTGCCTCGCGGTAATCAGCGCAGCACATACCACACACAGAAACGTGCACAGCTCTCACACAGATAGTCATAATGACAATGATATGTCTTTGCCCTTTTTGGGGTTGCCACAGTGACTCGGAGATGTTATTTCCCTCGCCTGGTATGCAGGAGGTCGTGGGTTCGATCCCGACCCTGCCGCCTGTATATTTGGAGTTTGCATGTTCTCTCTCCCTGTGGTCGCATGGATTTTCTCTGAGTCCTCCTGTTTTTTCTTCCACATTTAGAATTAACATCACGCGTTTAGAGTATTTCACTGCTATTAATTTCTGCATGATAAGCCACTTCGTTAAGCTATAATTTGTGGCCAGGTCGCTTCTGGAAAAGAGCTATATAGCTCAGTGTGCCTTACCTGGTAAAAGAAAAATAGTTTAGTGTTAGCATCTCATAGTTCTTTACACACAAAATAAGCAAATTGCATCTCATCTGGTCTCAAATATTGAAAGAGCTCCCCCAGTGGCAGCTGTCCCTGAGGCACAAGGTGACTCAGAATCTGGCCCTGTTGTAAGACATTCTTGCGCTAGTGGGAGTGATATTGCTATACCTTATCCCAGTTGAATAATTTTTGGATCATTTTTCGAATTGGACAAAATCGGACCTTGACGCTGGCACACAATGGCCTCTTTTCAAATTACGTCATGAGATCTTTAACGTTCGTTGTGAAACAAACTGCATAGTATGAATAATTCACACCAAAGAAATAACCAGGATTCGTTGACCACACGGAACGCACACCTCTCAAGTGGATGGTGACTTACACTCTGTTAGTAGCTTGAATCCAGTTGTGCATTAAAAACATTGCAAAAAAGTAGAAATCATGAAACAATGATGGATGTCTTGTTTTTTCCAGCGAGCGCTGCAAGTGAGCGCAGGCCACACACGCATGGCAATCCACCAAGCACAGAGGTGGCATGCGGCGATCTCAACAGCACAGGGGTACATAGAGTCTTTGTTGTGTAGAATGGTTGACGGAGCCTATTATTATGTAGGGGTGTGGTGCGGCTGAAATCGCTTCCAGGAATGCTCCAAATAAGTGTAGTTAAATATTTTTTGCATGATTAATAACATCTTTCCAATGATTACTAAGTTTGTACCCATCATCACGGTTGAAATTATGTCTGTATTTGCATATTTGGACGGCCTCGTGTACAAACCTTTGATGGTAGCCAGGAGGCTTGCAGAGCACCTTAGTCTCGGAAAAGACAATTTCATGAGAGCCCACAGCGTTGTAGCAATGATCGGCAATGGCGGAAGAATCAGTTTTGCCGTGTTTCAGATCTGACTTGTGCTCGCGGACACGATCAGAGATATGACGTTTCGTTTATCCAATGTAGCAATCACCACAACTGCAACTCAGTTTGTAGACTCCAGGGTATTGTAAGTCAGGAATTACATCTTTCACAGATGGAATTAGGTCACGGATTTTATGTACTCTACTGAATCGGACTTGAATCTTATGTTTGTTTAGAAATTTAGAGATGTTTTTGGTCACGCCTTATATGTATGGTAACGTGATAGTTTTGATCGGAGTTTCTTGTGGCTGTTTCTGTATGGTGGGAGAAACAGCTTGGCGGATGGTGCGGTCAGAGTATCCGTTCATCCTGAGGGCCCGATGTACATGTCTTAATTCACTGGCCAGGTGGTGTTGGTCAGAAATGCCCTGAGCTCTGTGGTATAGCGTTTTGATGAGAGAATTCTTTTGAGATGGGTGGTGGTGGGAATCGGGTTTCAAGTAGGAATCTGTGTGGGTGGCTTTCCTGTAGACAGAATGTCCCAAGGATTCGTCAGGTCTTCTCTCAAACAGAATATCTAAGAATGGTAGTTTACCATCTTTCTCCACTTCCATGGTGAATCTGATGGATGGGTGTCTGGAATTGATGTGGTCCAAGAAGTGGTTCAATGCTGGGAGGCCATGTGGCCAAATGACGAAAGTGTCATCCACATACCTTTTCCACAGGGAAGGACGCAGGGTGGATGTCTGGATGGCGTCTGATTCAAACTTTTCCATGAACATGTTGGCTATCACTGGTGACAAGGGGGAGCCCATAGGGGTACCCTCATTCTGTTTGTAGAAGGTGCCATTCCAAGTAAAATAAGTGTTGGTGAGGCAATGCCTAACCAGCGCAGGTACATCCGAATTCAATCCATGTTGGACCAAGTCCTCAATTATTGTTAGGGTGTCAGGTACTGGGACCTTGGTAAACAGAGATACTACATCAAAACTGACGATATCATCAGGAGATAGTACCATGTCCTTGACCATAGAGACTAATTGGGTTGAATTGAGTACTGCCGAAGAGGTCTTGCCTGTGAAGGGAAGCAGAGTATCTGATAGAAACCGGGCCAGTTTGTAGGTAGGAGAGTTGATCGTCGACACGATGGGTCGTAGCGGGGTGCCTTCTTTATGGATCTTGGGAAGACCATAGAGTCATTGCTACAATGCTGTGGGCTCTCATGAAATTGTCTTTTCCGAGACTAAGCTGCTCTGCAAGCCTCCTGGCTACCATCAAAGGTTTGTACACGAGGCCATCCAAATATACAAACACAGACATAATGTCAACCGTGATGATGGGTACAAACTTAGTAATCATTGGAAAGATGTTATTAATCATGCAAAAAATATTTAACTTCCCATATTTGGAGCATTCCTGGCAGCGATTTCAGCTGCACCACCCCTACATAATAATAGGCTCAGTCAACCATTCTACACAACAAAGACTCATTTCTTGGCAGCGAGTTAAGCCGCACCACCTCTACATAATAATAGGCTGTCAACCATTCTACACAACAAAGACTCTATTCCTGACAGCGAGTTAAGCCGCATCACCGTACATAATAATAGGCTCAGTCAGCCATTCTACACAACAAAGTCTCATTTCCTGACAGCGATGTAAGCCGCACCACCTCTACATAATAATAGGCTCAGTCAATCATTCTACACAACAAAGACTAATTTCCTGGCAGCGATTTCAGCCGCATCATCTCTACATAACAAAAAGGCTCACTCCCTTTTACACGCACCTTTACATCATCCGCACCTAGTTTACACAACAAAGGCCCATTCCTAACAGCGTGCTTCAGCCGCACCGAACCTCACAAAAATAATATTCAGGGCCTACCTTGGCTCCTCCCACCCTCAACCAGTATATATACAAATACTGTGTTCTTGGAATTTCTCTCACTTGATACAGCTATCGTGCTGTGACGGTTCCACGTGAAGACGGAAGCTTGTGTTGCCTCCGAAACGTCGTGATTTCTATTTTTATTTAACTTTTATTAATTAAAATTTTTTACCTACGTGACTTTACCGAAAAAAACCTAAGAATATGAATCCTTGCAGTCACGAAAGCTTCAAATCTAGAATCTATGTGGTGAGTCTACGGGTCTCTGTGGTGAGTCTATGTGTTTGTGTGATGAGCCCATAGACCTCTGCGAGTCTTACTCTGCGAGTCCGTGGGTGTGTTTGAGTCTGTGGTTCTGTGTGATGAGTCTATGCGCCTTTGTGTAAGTCTATGGGTCTCTGTGTGGTGATTATATGGGTCTCTGTGTGGCGAGTCTGTGGGTCTCTATGTGAGTATGGGTACGATTGAGTCTATGGGTATCTGTCTGGTGAGTCTATGTGTCTCTCTGTGGTGAGTCTATGTCTCTGTTTGGTAAGTCTATAGGGCTCTGTGCGAGTCTGTGGATCTGTTTGAGTCTGTGGTTCTCTGTCTGATGAGTATATGGGTTTTTATGGTGAGTCTATGGTTCTCTGTGCAAGTCTGAGGGTCTGTGCGTGGTGAGTGTATAGGTCTATGTGTGATGACTCTATGGGTCTCTATGTGATGGATATATGTGGTGCACATATCCTGGCACAAGTGCCGTGGTGTCGTCACCACCACTTAGTGGAGAATGCTCCTCCCCCTGCTCCTGCTTGTTGTTGTGCTCGGGAAGGAGAGACAAAACTAGACTAAAATCTCAACGATTTTCATTTTACCAGGTAAGGTCCACTGAGCGAAACATCTCATTTTATTACACGCTTTTATTTAACTGACTCTGTTGTATCCTCAAATCTTGTAACTCAATTTTAACCCACTTCCCAATGTGGTATCGACTGTAAACTTGGTATACTTATGTCATACTGATGACAAAACTACATTCTATATAAAAAAGTATTTTTAAACATTCATTTTTATATGTTATGATTCGGCTTGGGTCTAATTGTCCACGCTCAACTGACGTTGGCTGTAAATCACCACGGTCCCTTACGTTATGGCAAGCCTCGGGGCAACTTCCTGGAGTCTTGGAGTTCTGCCATTACTCGTACGGTACATTTCATTAAAGCGAGTTTTTAAAAAAAGTACTTTTAAATATTACTTATTCAGAAGCGACTTGGCACCAATGATAGTTCAACGAAGTGGTTCATCATCACGTGTAAATTACAGCAGCCAAATACTTTAAACGAATATTCATATTCTTGGTTCTTTCGGTAAAGTCAAGTAAATAGAAAACCAAAACATAAAAATATATATTAATAAAATACATATAATATATTGCTTTTATTATTTTCAATATATCTTATTTTGTATTTTTATTAAAAAATATATTTAAAACAAATATTTTTTTTTCTATTTACGTGACTTTACCAAAAGAACCAAGAATATGAATTCCTGCAGTCAAGTCAAAACTTTAAACGAATGTTTCTAAATGTAGAGGGAAGAGGACCCGGAGGACCCGGAGAAAAATCCACGCGACCACGGGGAGAGACAGAGACACGCAAACTCCAAATATACAGCAGGCATCAAGGTCAGGATCGAACCCAAACTCCTGTATACCAGGCGAGGAAGTTAGGGGGGAAAGCAGAGACAGCGAGAGGGGGGAGAATTAGTTAAACTCACACTCAATATTACTCACTAACCATGATACACTTACCATGATACCATCATACTCACACATTCACCATCATACTCACACACAAGCCCACACACATCAACAGTCGCCATTCACCATTACGTGGTGGTGACGTCACAATAACTCAGATGCCATGGTTTGACGGCTGTGCCAGGCTAAGTGCAGGAGGAGGTCATGGGCCAGACTCAGGGTTGACTGCAAGAGGAGGGCTAGACCCTGGTGCAATGGGTTAACTCGTGTGCCACCACCTGCACAACCACCACAATAACAACCACAATTATAATCACAACAATAACCACGACCAACAACTATAACCACAACTATAATTTAACCACAACTATAATGTAACCACAACTATAATCCCCATCAGCCACACGGCCGTCTGGGAGTGCCTCTCAGCAGCAGCAGCAGCAGGGCCGAGCTCTGCTTGAAGCAGCGCCGTGAACTCAGCAGAACGTGACGGCTGTGGGCCAGGCGCCTCCTCTGTCTCCCCCCACCGCCGCCGCCACTGCTGATGTGGACACACCGCGCGAGGTTCTCACCTTCAGGCTGAATCAACGTAGAGGAGGCCCAGCGAGCCGCTGCTTCAGAAGTTTTCGCGAGCCACTGACGGTGGCCGTGAGCGGGAATTCAAATCAGCCGCTCGCCACCCACAATCCACAGCGCGCGGCACCTCCACTCGGCCAAGGCCTAAGCGGAAGTAGCAGCGGGGGCATGGGGGGCAAAAGGGGGGTCACGATGGTGGGGAGGGCGGGGGCATGGGGGGAGTCGCGAGTGGGGGGCATGGGGGGGTCACGAGGGGGGCAGGAGCGGGCATGGGGTGGGTCACAAGGCTGGGCATGGTGTTAGTCACCAGGGGGGGCTGGGGGTGGGGCAAGGGGGTCGCGAGGGGGATGGTAGGGGGCAAAGGGGGGTCACGAAGGGGAGGGGCAGGGGGTGCATGGGGGGGTCGCGAGGGGGGGCATGGTGGGAGTCACGAGGGGGGGGGCTGGGGGGCATGGGGAGGGAGTCGTGAGGGAGGGGCATAGGGAGGCATGGTTGGAGTTGTGATGGGGCAGGGGCAGGGGGCAGGGGGGGTCGCTTGGAGGAGGGTAGGGGGGCATTGCGGGTTGAGGGGGAGCATGGGGGGGCAAGGGGGGTCGCGAGGGGGTGGCGGGGCGGCATGGGGGGTCACGAGGGAGGGCGCAGGAGTGGCAGGAGGGGCATGAGGGGGACCGCGAGGGGGAGGGTGGGGGGGCATGGGGGGTCAGGAAGGGAAGGGGCAGGAAGGGCATGAGGGGGGTCGTGAGGAGGGGCATGGGGGGGTTGCGAGGGGGCGCGCGGGGGTCATGGGGGGTCACGAGGGGGGCAGGAGGGGGAATGGGGGGGTCGCGAGGGGGGGCATGGTGGGAGAAACGAGGGGGGGCTGGGGGGGTGTGGGGAGGGAGTCGTGAGAAACGGACATGGGGGGTTGTGAGGGGGAGGGGCAGGGGGGCCACGAGGGGGGGGGTAGGGGGGCATGGGGGATTATGGGGGGCAAGGGTGGTCGCGAGGGGGGGGGCGGGGGGTCACGATGGTGGGGGGAGCGGGGGGGGGGCAGGGGCGGTATGAGGGGGCTGAAAATAACAGCTGATATGGAAACATCACAGTCAGTTAATACTTTACCTGGTTAATAACGTCCTTCCAATGATTGCTCAGTTTGTACCCATCCTCTCGGTTGAAGTGTGTCTGTGTTTATATATCTGGATGGCTTCATAAACAAATCTCTGAAGGTAGCCGGTAGGTTTGCAGAGTACCTCCGTCTTGGAAAAATCAATTTCGTGCCCTCGTCGAGGAGGCCGCTCTCCTATCTTACAGTTACATGCTAATTTTTCACATTAACATCACTAGCCCCGACCACTTCTTTATGACCCTTTGGCTACACCCATTGCAAACCTTTTACAACAGTCTGCCTCAGCAGCAGACCATGCTTTCCCACCTGATGACGGACGCTTGTGTTGCGCCCGAAACATCGTGATTTATTATATTTTATACCTACGTGACTTTACCGAAAGATCTAAAGAGTATGATGATGGTTACAATAATCGAGATGGTGACAAGATGTTAAATACCTCGCCTAGTATACAAGAGGCTGTGGGTTCGATCCAGACCCTGATGCCTGTATATTGGAGTTTGCATGTCTCTCTCGCCGTGGTCGCATGGATTTTACTGCAGGTCCTCCGGTTTTTCCCTCCACATTTAAAAACATGCATTTAAAGTATTTGTCTGGTATAAATTTACACTCAATAAGCTACTTCATTGGGCTATAATTTGTGGCCAGGTCACTTCTAAAAAAGAGCTATGTAGCTCAGTTGGCCTTACCTGGTCGAATAAAAATTTTACATTTTTGTTAAATCGGCTCCCTTAAATAGTAATTTTTTTTTTTTATGTCTGAAAAAACAATGATTTACATAAATAATGCTAGTGTCATCTTCTTGGTTCTTTCGGTAAAGTCACGAAAAAGGGAAGTAATAAAATAATAAAAATAAAACAATAAAATAATTCTCACGACGTTTCGGCCACAACGCAAGCAGCCGTCCTCAGGTGAAGACCAGGTCTGTCGGGGAGACAGTGTCTGAATGAAACACCACCACGCTTGGTTCATCAAGGACTGAATGCTGGGGTACCCCCCCTGGTGAGACACTGCTTAACCAATACATACTTCACCTGGAATGGAACCTTCTACAAGCAAACTGAGGGCACCCCAATGGGCTCCCCCCTATCTCCGGTTGTAGCCAACATTTTCATGGAGAAATTTGAGACTGACGCCATCCAGACTGCCACTCTACACCCGACCTTATGGAAGAGGTACGTAGATGACACTTTTGTCATCTGGCCACATGGCCGGCCTGCTCTAGACCAATTTCTCGACCACATCAATTCCATACACCCAGCCATCAGATTCACCATGGAAGTCGAAAAAGATGGCAAGCTACCCTTTTTGGATGTCCTAATTAAAAGGAGACCTGATGGTTCAATGAGCCATTCTGTCTACAGGAAAGCCACCCATACGGATGCCTACCTAAAACCGGATTCCCACCACCATCCCTCCCAGAAGAACTCCCTCATCAAGACTCTATACCATAGAGCCCAATGCATCTCCGACCAGGAACACATTGCCAGTGAACTCAAACACGTACGCCAAGCTCTTAAGGTTAATGGTTACTCCGACTACACAATCCGCAAGGCCATCACTCCAACCGTCAAGAAGGATCCTGCTGAGGAGCCTTTCAAAACCATCACCTTACCCTACATTGCTGGGGTCACAAAAAAGATCTCCAAAATCCTGATTAAACACAAGATTCAGGTACGATTCAACACAGTACATAAAATCCGTGATCTGGTTCCGTCTGTAAAAGACGTGGTTCCAGGCATACAGTACCCTGGCGTCTACAAACTAAGTTGCCTCTGTGGTAGCAGTTACATTGGAGAAACCAAATGACATGTCTCGGACCGCATCCGTGAACATAAAGCTGACCTGAAACACGGTAGGACAAACACCTCAGCCGTGGCAGATCATTGTTACAATTCAGTGGGTTCACGTGACATTGACTTCTCCTTCTTAGGTTTTTTCGGTAAAGTCACGTAGAAAGTAAAATAAAATAAAAACAAAAATCACGACGTTTCGGAGGCAACACAAGTCTCTGTCATCAGGTGGGACCGTCACAGCCAGATTAGCTGTATCAAGTGAGGCAATGATTCAAGATGTAATCCCTTAAAAGCGAGTTGAGGGGAGAGGGAGAGGGAGGGGGGAGCTCATCAGACTATGGTAACCAATGAATGGAACGTATCGGGAGGGAGGGGGGGGCGGGGGGGGGGGCGAGGCCAAAAGGGTGGGGGACGGACGTGGAAGCGCTTGTGCGCAAGCGGCCAATTACTGCACACGCCAACACAATGGAGAGAGAGGGGGAGGGGGGGTCTGATACACATGATAGACAAAAGAACGAAAATGCCCATGTTTATACCAATGCTGGCTGAACAATGAAGAGAGTACTGTTAAAATAACTGGGGATGTTAACACTCGGTAAAGTACAGTAAAATAGTGCCTGTCAGATAAGATGGTCCAAAAAATTTGTGATTAAGTCTTTTTTGCGTGGTTGATAACATCTTTCCAATGATTACTAAGTTTGTACCCATCATCACGGTTGAAATTATGTCTGTGTTTGTATATTTGTATGGCTTCGTGTACAAACCTTTGATGGTAGCCGGGAGGTTTGCAGAGAACCTTGGTCTCGGAAAAGACAATTTCATGAGAGCCCACCGAGTTGTAGCAATGATCGGCCACGGCAGAAGAATCCGTTCTGCCGTGTTTCAGATCTGACTTGTGCTCGCGGACACGATCAGAAACATGACGTTTCGTTTCTCCAATGTAGCAATCACCACAAATGCAACTCAATTTGTAGACTCCAGGATACTGTAAGTCAGGAACGACATCCTTCACGGATGGAATCAGATCACGGATTTTATGCACTGTACTGAATCGGACTTGGATCTTATGTTTGTTTAGAATTTTGGAGATCTTTTTGGTCACGCCAGCTATGTATGGTAACGTGATGGTTTTGGTCGGAGTTTCATGTGGCTGTTTCTGTGTGGTGGGAGAGACAGCTTGGCGGATAGTACGGTCAGAGTATCCGTTCATCCTGAGGGCCCGATGTACATGTCTTAATTCACCGGTCAGGTGGTGTTTGTCAGAAATGCCATGTGCTCTGTGGTATAGCGTTTTGATGAGAGAGTTCTTTTGAGATGGGTGGTGGTGGGAATCCGGTTTCAAGTAGGAGTCTGTGTGGGTATCTTTTCTGTAGACAGAATGTCCCAAGGAAGCGTCAGGACTCCTCTCAAACAGAATATCCAAGAATGGTAGTTTACCGTCTTTCTCCACTTCCATGGTGAATCTGATGGATGGGTGTCTAGAATTGATGTGGTCCAAGAAGTGGTTCAATGCTGGGAGGCTATGTGGCCAGATGACGAAAGTGTCATCCACATATCTCTGGGTGGATGTCTGGATGGCGTCTGATTCAAACTTTTCCATGAATATGTTGGCTATAACTGGTGACAAAGGGGAGCCCATAGGGGTACCCTCATTCTGTTTGTAGAAGGTGCCATTCCAGGTAAAATAGGTGTTGGTGAGGCAATGCCTAACCAGCGCAGGTGCATCAGAATTCAATCCATGTTGGACTAAGTCCTCAATTATTGTTAGGGTGTCCGGTACTGGGACTTTGGTAAACAAAGATACTACATCAAAGCTGACGAGGATGTCATCAGGAGATAGTACCATGTCCTTAACCATAGAGACTAATTGGGTTGAGTTGAGTACTGCTGAAGAGGTCTTGCCTGTGAAAGGGAGCAGAGTATCTGATAGAAAACGGGCTAGTTTGTACGTAGGAGAGTTTATCGTCGACACAATGGGTCGTAGCGGGGTGCCTTCCTTATGGATTTTGGGAAGACCATAGAGTCTGGGAGGTCTTGCCGCCGATGGTTTTAGAGAGGGACGTTTGCTTGGTTCGATTAGGGAAGTCGAACTCGTGATGATACTGTTGGTTTTCCTCGTTAGGCTTTTAGTGGGATCGTTTTTAATTTTGGAGTAACTCCCATCATTAAGAAGGTCCAGGATTTTGTTGTTGTATGAATCTTTATCCATGATGACCGTGGCATTGCCCTTGTCTGCCGAGAGGATGACTATATCATCTCTCTTTTTTAGGTCCGCGAGTTCAGAGCGTTCGTTTTTGCTGATGTTACTAGTGGGTTTCTTAGCATTCTTAAGAATAGTAGCTATTTCAGCTCTTGCTACATCCGCATGGATGTGTCCTATGCCTCTGAGGGCTACATCAATCTGGGAAATCATATCCTCTACTGGTATATATTTAGGGGTGACGGCGAAATTTAGTCCTTTGGCCAGTACCGTTTTTAGAGTGTCAGAAATTGGGATGTTACTCTGATTAATCACGGTCTTGTTAACATCCAGCTTTGCGATGTGTGGCTCTGGTTTCTTCTTAGATAGGAGGTTGAATTTAGAAACCAGGTTAGCTTTGCATTTGGCTGACAGTGAGTCAGCAGAAGCAGAAGTCATGTTATCAACGTGGTTCCAATCAGAAGGTGACATTTTTTGTGTTAACATTAAATGTGTTTGTAAGAGAGTCTTGTCTAAATTATCGAGTTCAGATCGGAGTAACCTTATTCTCTCCGAGATTAGTGATAGGCTGGCTTTAAATAAGATCTGTTTGGAGAGTTTTTAACAGACAAAGAGACAAGAAGTCACAGCTTCTCGAGACGCTGGCCTTCCTCAAGAGATGCCGAGATAACAAGGTAATACCCATCGCTTTCACACTCACATCCGCTGCTGTGTCCTCACCGAACTCCAAACAGATCTTATTTAAAGCCAGCCTATCACTAATCTCGGAGAGAATAAGGTTACTCCGATCTGAACTCGATAATTTAGACAAGACTCTCTTACAAACACATTTAATGTTAACACAAAAAATGTCACCTTCTGATTGGAACCACGTTGATAACATGACTTCTGCTTCTGCTGACTCACTGTCAGCCAAATGCAAAGCTAACCTGATTTCTAAATTCAACCTCCTATCTAAGAAGAAACCAGAGCAACACATCGCAAAGCTGGATGTTAACAAGACCGTGATTAATCAGAGTAACATCCCAATTTCTGACACTCTAAAAACGGTACTGGCCAAAGGACTAAATTTCGCCGTCACCCCTAAATATATACCAGTAGAGGATATGATTTCCCAGATTGATGTAGCCCTCAGAGGCATAGGACACATCCATGCGGATGTAGCAAGAGCTGAAATAGCTACTATTCTTAAGAATGCTAAGAAACCCACTAGTAACATCAGCAAAAACGAACGCTCTGAACTCGCGGACCTAAAAAAGAGAGATGATATAGTCATCCTCTCGGCAGACAAGGGCAATGCCACGGTCATCATGGATAAAGATTCATACAACAACAAAATCCTGGACCTTCTTAATGATGGGAGTTACTCCAAAATTAAAAACGATCCCACTAAAAGCCTAACGAGGAAAACCAACAGTATCATCACGAGTTCGACTTCCCTAATCGAATCAAGCAAACGTCCCTCTCTAAAACCATCGGCGGCAAGACCTCCCAGACTCTATGGTCTTCCCAAAATCCATAAGGAAGGCACCCCGCTACGACCCATTGTGTCGACGATAAACTCTCCTACGTACAAACTAGCCCGTTTTCTATCAGATACTCTGCTCCCTTTCACAGGCAAGACCTCTTCAGCAGTACTCAACTCAACCCAATTAGTCTCTATGGTTAAGGACATGGTACTATCTCCTGATGACATCCTCGTCAGCTTTGATGTAGTATCTTTGTTTACCAAAGTCCCAGTACCGGACACCCTAACAATAATTGAGGACTTAGTCCAACATGGATTGAATTCTGATGCACCTGCGCTGGTTAGGCATTGCCTCACCAACACCTATTTTACCTGGAATGGCACCTTCTACAAACAGAATGAGGGTACCCCTATGGGCTCCCCTTTGTCACCAGTTATAGCCAACATATTCATGGAAAAGTTTGAATCAGACGCCATCCAGACATCCACCCTGCGTCCTTCCCTGTGGAAGAGATATGTGGATGACACTTTCGTCATCTGGCCACATGGCCTCCCAGCATTGAACCACTTCTTGGACCACATCAATTCTAGACACCCATCCATCAGATTCACCATAGAAGTGGAGAAAGACGGTAAACTACCATTCTTGGATATTCTGTTTGAGAGGAGTCCTGACGGTTCCTTGGGACATTCTGTCTACAGAAAAGCCACCCACACAGACTCCTACTTGAAACCGGATTCCCACCACCACCCATCTCAAAAGAACTCTCTCATCAAAACGCTATACCACAGAGCACATGGCATTTCTGACAAACACCACCTGACCGGTGAATTAAGACATGTACATCGGGCCCTCAGGATGAACGGATACTCTGACCGTACTATCCGCCAAGCTGTCTCTCCCACCACACAGAAACAGCCACATGAAACTCCGACCAAAACCATCACGTTACCATACATAGCTGGCGTGACCAAAAAGATCTCCAAAATTCTAAACAAACATAAGATCCAAGTCCGATTCAGTACAGTGCATAAAATCCGTGATCTGATTCCATCCGTGAAGGATGTCGTTCCTGACTTACAGTATCCTGGAGTCTACAAATTGAGTTGCATTTGTGGTGATTGCTACATTGGAGAAACGAAACGTCATGTTTCTGATCGTGTCCGCGAGCACAAGTCAGATCTGAAACACGGCAGAACTGATTCTTCTGCCGTGGCCGATCATTGCTACAACTCGGTGGGCTCTCATGAAATTGTCTTTTCCGAGACCAAGGTTCTCTGCAAACCTCCCGGCTACCATCAAAGGTTTGTACACGAAGCCATACAAATATACAAACACAGACATAATTTCAACCGTGATGATGGGTACAAACTTAGTAATCATTGGAAAGATGTTATCAACCACGCAAAAAAGACTTAATCACAAATTTTTTGGACCATCTTATCTGACAGGCACTATTTTACTGTACTTTACCGAGTGTTAACATCCCCAGTTATTTTAACAGTACTCTCTTCATTGTTCAGCCAGCATTGGTATAAACATGGGCATTTTCGTTCTTTTGTCTATCATGTGTATCAGACCCCCCCTCCCCCTCTCTCTCCATTGTGTTGGCGTGTGCAGTAATTGGCCGCTTGCGCACAAGCGCTTCCACGTCCGTCCCCCACCCTTTTGGCCTCGCCCCCCCCCCCGCCCCCCCCCTCCCTCCCTCCCTCCCGATACGTTCCATTCATTGGTTACCATAGTCTGATGAGCTCCCCCCTCCCTCTCCCTCTCCCCTCAACTCGCTTTTAAGGGATTACATCTTGAATCATTGCCTCACTTGATACAGCTAATCTGGCTGTGACGGTCCCACCTGATGACAGAGACTTGTGTTGCCTCCGAAACGTCGTGATTTTTGTTTTTATTTTATTTTACTTTCTACGTGACTTTACCGAAAAAACCTAAGAAGGAGAAGTCAATGTCACGTGAACCCACTGAATTGTAACAATGATCTGCCACGGCTGAGGTGTTTGTCCTACCGTGTTTCAGGTCAGCTTTATGTTCACGGATGCGGTCCGAGACATGTCATTTGGTTTCTCCAATGTAACTGCTACCACAGAGGCAACTTAGTTTGTAGACGCCAGGGTACTGTATGCCTGGAACCACGTATTTTACAGACGGAACCAGATCACGGATTTTATGTACTGTGTTGAATCGGACCTGGATCTCCGACCAGGAACACTTTGCCAGTGAACTCAAACACGTACGCCAAGCTCTTAAGGCTAATGGTTACTCCGACTACACAATCCGCAAAGCCATCACTCCAACCATCAAGAAGGATCCTGTTGAGGAGCCTTTCAAAACCATCACCTTACCCTACATTGCTGGGGTCACAATAAAGATCTCCAAAATCCTGATTAAACACAAGATCCAGGTGCCGAGTCCGGGGGCGGCTACACAAAGACAAAGATCCTCCGTATAGCCCTAACGGACTGTTGGGGCAAGTGCTGAGTAGCACCTATGAAGGTCAGCACAGCACACGAGGGGGTGGATGGCCAGCACCACGCCCGGCCGCCTTTGTCTTCCCAGTGGTGATGTTTACACACCACACCAAGTACTCATTTGAGCCCGAGTGTTGCACGCACACACACAGTGATTTTTTTTTCAGTCACAGAGTTATTTTGCTTGGGTCCCGAGGAGATGACTCGTGAATGCTATCAACATGACATGCTCGTCGTGTCTCATTTGGTGCCATCCTGGGTCAGGTCAGGGGGGAGGTGGAATAGAGGGGCGCTCGAACCGGGATTACGTGCAGCAGTGGACGTTTCCTCAAGCTCAATTCCGATTGGGCGATTACATTTGGTTGGGGGAGGGCTTGGTGACAATACACGGCAACCCCCATCACACATGGTTGATGTAAAAGAAGTTTGATGTGACTCTCATACAATTATAATACGTGGCTGTATGAACGTGAGTAAGACACGTATTAAAAAAATCTCAGCAAGATCATCAATAAAACTGGCCTACAGTATAAATGTACATATTGAGCGGTCTCTTGCTGAATACTGGATGGACCTTAGTGGAGTTCCATCACAGTGTGCCTCAAAAATTGAATGGCTGCTGGAGGTGCCATCTGTTGAGGAAGTACGGAAGGTGATACAAAGTCTGAGACCAGTAAGAGCGCCGTCCAGACGTGATCTCCCAAGCGAACTGCTGAGGGAGAGTGGCGTTTATGTGTAGGCTACCCTATATGACATCATTACAACTGACTGGACCATAGGATGGGTTTTGCAGGATTGGAAGGATGCCCTGGTGGCCCCCCTCTTTAAGAAAGGGGACCATACTGATTGTATCAACTACCAGGCATCTCTCAACCTCAGGATGCCAGGAAAGGTCCTGCCAAGGGCTATTTAATGTTGCCCCCTTGCCAGGAACGCTGAGGAGAGACTTGCGGAGCCCCAATGTCATGTCAGGTCGGAGTTGTCCTGCACAGATGCCATATTCTCTGATCGTCTGCTACAGCAGAGGTATAGGGAATTCCAACAGGACCTACATCTCTGCTTTATTGACTTGGTCAAAGACTATAATGGGGTCCCTCACATTCATTCACTACCTTTATGACGGTGGGCAGACCCGGTTAAAGCGATATGGCCGGGAGTCAGACCTTGCCTGATCACCTTGGGGTGCGACAGGAATGTCCTATAGCATTATTTAACATATTTTTGGACACCATAGTTCCAGACGCTTTCCATGGCTGTCCCATAGGAATTTCCATTTGGTACAGAGACAATGGGAGGCTGATCAATACCTGGGTGCGGTCGAGGGTTGGCTCCCTATTGGTCAGCCATGTATTGTATTCTGATGATATAGTGATTGCTTCTCACTTAGAGGAGTTTGAGGCTCTGCTGCTGAACCTGGAGCATGCTATTAAGAGGTGGGGCTTCACCATCAGCTCCACCAAAACCAAGAACCTGCCTGGGTATTCTGTGTAATCAAACACTGCACCCTCAACTCCGCAAGAGTTATGGAGAGAGTGGAGATGTTTCCATACCTTGGCAGTCTGCTTATGACCAGCTCCGATTTGCCAGCAAAGGTCTTACTCCAAATCAGTCGGGCGGCATTACCTTTTCATTAGATCTTAACTTAAAGCTTTCATGACTGCAGGAATTCATATTCTTTGGGTCTTTCGGTAAAGTCACGTAGATGGTTCAAAGAAAATAACAAAAAACTACGACTTTTCGATCACAACACAAGCGATCGTCATCAGGAGGAAAGAGGAGGAAAGCTGATGAATGCAGACTGTTTTATAGGGTGTAGTCCAAGGATCATAAACGAAGTGGGCAGGGCTAGTGATGTTAATGTGATAAATTAGCATGTTAATGTAAGATCGCAGAGCCACCGCGACGCAGAGGTCGGCGTCCGTAAGTGGCCATGTTGGCGCGCGAAATTCAACCAGCTAATGTGAAATCGGAGAGCTGAAGCCACGGGGAAAAAAAATAAAAAAAGTATATCAGAAGGTGGCAGGAAGGGAACATCACAGCCAGTTATGACTTAAACTGATTGATGACGTCCTTCCAATGATTGCTAAGTTTGTACCCATCTTCTCGGTTGAAATTGTGTCTGTGTCTATATAAATATGAATGGCTTCATGAACGAATCTTTGTTGATAGCCAGTGGGTTTGCAAAGTACCTTCGTCTTAGAGAAATCATGATTTAAAGCGCTGTGGGGCGGGTATTTGGGATTGGTTTTAGGATCAGTGTTATGGTGCCCTGGGGAATGAAATAAATGCTTTAATCGTCATCCGGCTCCTGCGCAATGATGAATAACTTGTGACAGGATTCGCGCACCACACTCGGGCACACTGGTTGGGAAGATATAGTTATGCTATGGTCGCGGTACAAGACCTGATCCGTGCGTAGGACGCTTGCACAGCGACCGCCCCGATATAGTGACACACGCGCCAATCTCCATGTTACGACGAGAGTACCCGCGCCACCACGCACTCTCCCCACACTCGCAGAAACCACACGAAACGGTTATTGATCACTAACAATTTATTCCCGGTGTGACTTGGATTAACTACCACGTGACTCAGAGCTGGAATGAGGAGACTGCTCTGTCTCTCGACAGTCTAACCTCAATCCGCCCCGCCTATTTAAAATTACTCTCTCGAGGGATTCTCACTCTGTTAACTATCTCTCTTTCTCTCTCGTACTCATGGTTCGATTTGTACGGAGCTCCTGCGGGCCCATCCTCGCTGCACTGCGACTCATCACACGGACGTTCGAGTGGCTGGAGAGTTGATCGATCGCTGACTTGTGAAGGACACGAACTAACTCCCCCCCCCCACTTTTCCTCGCCTTTTATTGTTCTCTACATCGGTTGATCCGCCGGCCTTCCCGGCCAATCAGATTGCTGGCTTGTGACGTCACCACATTCGTACCGGTGCTCTCAGCAACGTCCGCTTCCCGCTTCCTACATCACAGGGTTCGCCGCTAATCCCTCAACTAATCAGAGTGCCTGCCCTCATCCCGCCGTTTGTGGTCCCGCCCCCTACCTGCCTGCTAACCCGTTGTGCTGTGTGCCCTAACCGCGGTGTCTGAGTAGCCTCGTCGTGACCGTGTAATTTCACGTTAATTAACGGCGCCGCAGTGCCATTTAACCTCGGGGAAGCCTTGGCCAATTCCCTGGCCCCAGAAAACCGTGGAGAATGTTCCCCACGAGGAGGGCTCCTGGGTGAAATCCTGTAGGCCAGGCGACTTCCCCACGAGGCCCTATGTGGGGGGAGTGTGTGTGTGCGTTCATGTGGGGGGTGGCGAGGGAAGAGCAGCGTCGGCCAAGTTGCTTTGTTGTGGTGGGATCGCGGGTGGGGCGCCGGCAGAGCGGCTTCGCCGCTGTGGCATCACATAAGCCCCCAGAGGTGCCTGTCCCCGTCCCGGGTTGACTGGAGCACCTCGCCTGGGCTGCCCCCACGAGGTAGTGCCGCGGGGTCCGCGGGACTCGCCCGGCCCTCGTGGCCAGCCTAGGGGGTGGTGGCTCCATCCTCGGGGGTTCCTGTGGTGGTCTCCTTCTCCACTCCAGCGGCTCCTTTTGTCCCTCGGCACCTGTGGGCTCGGAAACGAACTCAGAAGCAGAAGGGTTTAGGGGCCGTCGCCCCCGCCGTCCCCCGGCCGGGCCGGGACCTCTTGGGGCTCGGGGCCCCGTGGGGCCCATATACCGTGCGAGGCCCCCGAGCATCGGGGGTGCGGGGACCCCGGGATTTCGAGGTACCCGACCGGTGGGGTTCTCCATCGCCGGGGCTGCCTTCCATGGTTTTAATCGGCGAACGTTGACCACCATCTCTCGGCCCATCTCCCCACCCTGGATCAGTACCGTCCAGGGGGAGATCTGCCGCACCACGGTCCAGGGTCCCCGCCAGTAGGTCGTCAGTTTCCCCACCTGTCCAGCCCCGACGCGAGGGGTGTCAGCCACGCCTTAGAGCATGCCGAGTAGAAGGGGGGCTCCATACGGGGTCGGGCGCCTTGCTCTTGCCGCCGATGCGCGGCCTCCCCTTGCGGGTAGGCCCGGCCCCGGGCCCCTCGCAGAGTCTCCATCAGGTGCTCCACGGGGCGGCTCCCTTCCTCCGGTTGTGGTGGGGGAACGCCAAACAGCAGATCTGCGGGTAGACGAGACTCACGGCCAAACATCATTAGGAACGGGGTCTGTCCCGTCGACGTGTGTACTGTGGTGGCGTAGGCGAACAGAGCATAGGGGAGGTGTTCGTCCCAGTCCTGCTGAATTGCGGCCACCCTGCATTTGAGTTTTCCGGCTAAGGTCTGGTTCATACGCTCCACCATACCGTTCGCCTGGGGGTGGTACGCCATGGTTCGGTCCTTCTGGATTCCGAACTCTCGGCACAGCGCCTGAAACAACTCTGCCTCGAACTCACTACCTTGGTCGGTGATGACTCGTTCGGGGATCCCGTGCTTAAGTACGTAGTGCTCCACGAATGCCCGGGCCACCACGAGGGCCATCTTATTGGGGATGGCCACCGCCACGAGATAGCGGGTGAAATATTCCACCGCTACGAGGATATACCGGTTGGCCCGGTGGGATCGCGGAAAGGGCCCCTTTAGGTCGATCCCAACCAGCTGGTTGGTCCGACTGATGCGGAACGGCCTGAGGGGTACCTGGTATCGCGCAGGTTTTGGCCCGCACTGCTGACACGTGTGGCAGCCCTGTACCCAGCCGGCCACGTCTTGCGCTAATTTGAGCCAGAGATACTGGCAACGCAGGGTCTCCCGAGTGCGCCATTTCCCGTCATGGCCCCCGAGCGGGTGGTCGTACACCAGCTGTAGCAGCTGGGGTCGCACCTGGGCGGGAACACAGATGCACCCCGGCTGGCCGGCTTTGGTTAGTTCCCGTACCACCCCGTTCTGCACACACAACCAGGCATACAAACCACTCCAGGGTCCCAGTAGGGCACCCTTTTTCTCCCGCAGGGCCGCTTCCACCGCCGCCAGGTCCGGATCCCGCTGCTGGGTCTGTCTCAGCTGCTCATCATCCAGGCCCGGGAAGACGCAGCCGACGTCCTCTTGGATCCACCCGGCCCGGGTGGGGTGGTCCGTCGGGTCCCGAGCCGTGGGTTCCGCGATCGCCGGGCGGTCCACTGGGTCCCTGGCTCCCTCTGCAGGGGTCTCTGTGGCAGCGTCCCCCCATGAAGCACGGGCAGGCCTTCTCCGCCCCCGTCTCGGCGCACACCGCGGGTCGCCTCGACAAGGCGCGTCCGCGTTTGCGTGCGTCCGTCCCGCCCGGTACTTGATTTGCTGGTTATATTCCTGCAGCTGCGCCAGCCACCGAGCCATCTGCCCCCGCGGTTCCTTGAACGTGAGGAGGAACTGCAGGGCATAATGGTCAGTGCGCATGCGACACTTCCTGCCGTACAAATACGGCCGGAACAGCTTGCACGCGAAAATCACGGCGTACAGTTCCTGATGGGTCACGCAATAGTTCAGTTTGGCCCCGCTCAGGGTCCGGCTGGCGTACGCGATGACCCGCTCCGTCCCATCCTGCACCTGTGACAACACCGCGCCCAGCCCACTGCTGCAGGTGTCGGTGTCCAAAATCAAATTAGTGGAGAAATCGGGGAAAGCCAGTGTGGGGGTGTGGGTGAGGTGGTCTTTGAGGGTGGCGAAGGCCGTCTGGCAGGCCTCCGTCCACTGATAGGGATTCTTATGGGAAGTGAGTTGGGTGAGGGGGCATGCGATCTCGCTGAATCCCTTTACAAATCGACAATAATAGGTGGCGAGCCCCAAGAATGACCTGATCTCCGTCAGGTTCCTTGGCCGTGGCCAATCCACTACGGCGCGTACCTTCTCCAGAGCGGTGCGCACCCCTGCCTCGCTGATGCGGTGCAGAGTCGGCCAAGTTGCTTTGTTGTGGTGGGATCGCGGGTGGGGCGCCGGCAGAGCGGCTTTGCCGCTGTGGCATCACAGTTGCTGAGTGAGCGGTTGAGTGAATGAGTGGCTTAATGAGTGGTCGAGTGAGTGAGTGGCTGATTGAGTGGTTGAGTGGCTGAATGAGTGGCGGAGTGGGTGGTTGAGTGAATGAATGGTTGAGTGAATGAGTAGCTGAGTGAGTGGCTGAGTGAATGAGTGGTTGAGTGAAAGGCTGCTTGAGTGAGCGAGTGGCTGAGTGAGCGAGTTGTTGAGTGAGTGAGTGGCTAAGTGACTAAATGGCTGAGTAAGTGGCTGAGAGAATGGTTGAGTGAGAGAATGGCTGATTTAGTGGCTGAGTGAGTGGCTGATTGAGTGGCTGAGTAAGTGAGTGAGTGGCTGAATGAGTGAGTGCTTGAGTGGCTGAGTGAGTGGCAGAGTGAGTGACTGATTGAGTAGTTGAGTGAGTGGCTGAGTGAGTGGCTGATTTTGTGAGTGGTTGAGTGAGTTGCTGAATGAGTGAGTAGCTGAGTGAATGAGTGGCTGAGTGAGTGAGCGAGCGAGTCGTTGAGTGAGTGGAGTGAGTGACTAAATGGCTGAGTGAGTAGCTGAGTGAATGGCTGATTTAGTGGCTAAGTGAGTGGCTGATTGAGTGGCTGAGTAAGTGAGTGAGTGGCTGAATGAGTGCTTGAGGGGCTGAGTGAGTGACTGATTGAGTGAGTAGTTGGGTGAGTGGCTGATTTTGTGAGTGGTTGAGTGAGTGAGTGGTTGAGTGAGTGGTTGAATGAGTAGCTGAGTGAGTGAGCAGCTGAGTGAATGACTGGCTGAGTGAGTAAGCGAGTCGTTGAGTGAGTGAGCTAGTGGTTGAGTGAGTGGCTTATTTTGTGAGTGGTTGAGTGAGTGGCTGAGTGGTTAAGTGGCTGAGTGAGTGGTCGAGTGAGTGAGTGGTTGAGTGGCTGAGTGGCTGATTTTGTGAGTGGTTGAGTGAGTGGCTGAGTGAGTAAGTGGCTGAGTGACTAAATGGCTGAATAAGTAGTTGAGCAAGTGAATGGCTGATTTAGTGGCTAAGTGAGTGGCTGATTGAGTGGCTGAGTAAGTGATTGAGTGGCTGAATGAGTGAGTGCTTGAGGGGCTGAGTGAGTGGAAGAGTGACTGATTGAGTGAGTAGTTGAGTGAGTGGCTGAGTGAGTAGCTGAGTGAATGAGTGGCTGAGTGAGTGGTTGAGTAAGTGATTGAGAGAGTGAGAGGTTGCATGAGTGAGTGGCTAAGTGAGTGGCTGAGTGAGTGGCTGAGTGAGTGAGTGGCAGAGTGAGTGGTGGAGTGAGTGGTTGAATGAGTGGCTGAGTGACTAAATGCCTGAGTGAGTGGTTGAGTGAGTTAGTGGTTGAGAGAGTGAGAGGTTGCGTGAGTGGCTGAGTGAGTGGTTGAGTGAGTGGTTAGTGTGTGAGCAAATGGTTGAGTGAGTGAGCGAGTGGACCGCCATAGGGGCCGCTAGATTCCCCAGCTCTGAGACAAAGGGGGGCTGTGGGATGTGCTGGGATCCCCCGGGACCTCCCTTAGAACTCTCTGGAAGGCGTGGCCGGGGGCGGGCACGTCTCCAGAGCTGTATAAAAGCCGGACCTCTGGAAGGCTCGGGAGCGAGTGGAAGACTCAAGACCAGCTAGCCAGTTGAAGACAAGCTCAGCTAGCTAGGACTCTCGAACTCACCTGACCCGACATCCTTCCTTGTAAGGGCTGGGACCATGCAGGCCAGTGGTCGGGACCCGTACCTTGGCTGGGTCAGGTCAGAACAGCCTCCCCTCTAGGTCACCCCTCGCCAGAGGGCCCAGAGACCGTAGCCCCAGTAGTAGGGCACGTCAGTCCGGAGGCGGTACCTCCTTAGGCAGCGGGTGAAGGGGCCGTAACCCCTTCAAGTTGTAAGGGTTCGCTACGCACTGTATCGTCGCCATTGTTAATAAACGTGTTGCCTCCAAACGTTCGTCTCCACCCTCGTGAAAACTCACACTACACATGTGTAATGCGAGCAAGGACAGGGTGGTTGCCGGCCTCCGCGCCGCTCACACGCGCCGGTGTAGTGAGAGCGTGTGGGAGGGGCCACTGCTCACCTCGCTCCAATGGGAGCGGGGTGAACGGGGGGGCGGAGGCAGGATGGAAGGTGGAGTTGGGTCACGTGGGAGAGGTGAATATAAGAGGAGGGCCGGAAGGAGAAGGGGGGAGGAGAGACAGAACCAAAGAGGGATCCACGCAGGAGGGTGGAAGGAGCCGTGGCGCCATTGCCACGTGCTCGAGAAGGGATAGGCGCCCACAGGAAGGCAGCGAGCGTGGGGGCAGCCAGACAGGGGAGCGTGCGGAATCGCACGGAGAGAGACACAGAAGGGAGCGTGTGCGGAGTACCCGAAGGGCGGTGTGGCCGGGCCGGGTGAGGGAGAGCACACGGAAGGGAGCCAGGTGACGGCGTGGGCGAGAGCCACAGGGGAGGGTGCGCAGGGCGCACGGACGCGCGGAAGGCGAGGCTGGAGCGAGGAACAGCGGGTGCGTGGAAGAACCCAATAAAGGACACGGAGAACAACGGAGTGTGAAGGAGTCCTTTATTACACATGTACTCACTGAATTTTAATATAATGTGTAGTAATTTTGTAGTAATACTGATGTAGGGGACTGTACAGAGAAAGTGCTAGAAGGCACACGTTGAGATAATTGGAAACAGGTAGCTGTAATCAATATTAAATAAAGGACACGTTATCGTAAAGTTGGGGGGGGGGCAACGTCTGATAGGGGTGGGGCCGAGAGAGGATATAGGGGGGAGCAAGGCCCGGGATCGGGGCGTTTGCTTGGGGACGAATCGATGACCAAGGTGGACTTTGGGGCTGATTGTTTGAGAACCAACTTAGTGGAAACCATGGGGACTGAAGATAACCATAGCAATTACGAATGTGGCAGTTGTTACACTCAGAACTGTAAATACATTAAGGGAAATAAAGCGCTACATCTACGAAAATGGATGTCTCAAAGGAGTTTCTTTACACTGGTGGCAGTGGTGGGATACAGTCTACGCTCTAAGGTATCCGGAAAGACCCCCAGAGGAGCTCCCTTGGAGGAAGAAACGTCGGTCCGAAGCGCCCCGGGTCCTCAAGACCCGGAACCCAGCAGGAGCTGGACCCCATTGGCAGCTATATTTCCAAAGGAGGTATCAATATTAACGGCAATTCCAAGTATTTTTGTTCACTATTAATATTTAAGTAATTTTTGTTCATGTTTTAGAGTACTGTACATATTTCTCATGTTTACTGAATGCATAAGATGCGTAGTTAGGCTTCTATTAGTGTTAACCGCGACCCCGGAACCTCACCCCCTATTTTTCATAAGCCTTTAGTCTTGCCAACTACGGTTTTAACCACAGGGGGTTTCAGGAATCTAACCTCCACAGTTGGCGAGGGATTGCTGTATCACAAAAATATTCACAATTATCACCGATTACAGAAAACCGTATAGAAAAGCCAAATACTGAAATGTTACCCAACTTACGAGGTTGTTATGAAGCTGGTGAGGTTTTTTTTATAGACAGTATTGATTATCCGTGTGCGGTTTATCCCATTTGCAAATTAACCACGCACATGAGATTTTAACAAAAAATGATAACTCATGAATTGTCCCTTAAGCCCAAATGAATAATAACAAGTTAAAGTCATTCTTGGAAATGTTTATTACAAGTCACGTGCTTATACCAAACAAACATGTACCCCAGTGAATCAGAAATCAACGTGCCCGCCTCTACAGTACAGTAGTTGCATAGCTTTACAACAGTGGGCGGAGTTTGATTGACATTGATTGGCGTCGCTCTGCCATCCACTTAGTGGGCCGAGTCTTCTGCGCGGGAGCAGGAAAGTGTCATCACCGAGCACGTGCAGATCCACCGATCATCAGTATTCGTTCTCAATTTTAACTTAAACATTATTTATTTGGCATAGAGATCCGCGGGAAATTAATATTTTTTGATTATCCACAATTTTGAATTATCTGCGGCCATCCTGCCTGTCATTAGTGTAATAAAGGACTCTTTCTCAATGTCGATCTCCGTTGTCCTTTATTTGGGTTCGTAGAATCTCCAAAACACGGCGTCCTCGCTCAGGCCCGCGTCTCTCCCGACGATCACTCCACAGCCACTCTGCTGCTCGTTCTGCAGCCTCACTGCTGCTCCGCCCTGCAGCCACACCGCTGCTCCGCTCTACAGCTTCACTGCTGCTGCTCCGCTCTGCAGCTAGCCTCCCACCGCCCTCTAGCCCTCTGCGTCCTGACACCGATGGCTGATGGTGCCGTGTCCCACCGCGTGGCGACCGCGCCACTCTCCCCGTACTGCCCAGCGTGGCCTCCTCCCGTTTCACTCCGTCTCAACTCCCCAAACCCCTTCCGGTTCTCTCCCTAAATCCTCTCCCCCACGTGATCCTAACTCCTCCCTCTCCTCACGTGACCCAGACTCCGCCCCCCCTCAATCCTTGCTCGCATTACATTAGCATGGATAATCGAGTCGACTGTATATTTTGTTTCATGCAGTCATTGTTCAACAGACCCGAGAAAATCAACTTATACATCCGTTAAAAGAAAACTTCTGCACTCGACATGTCTGACATTTTTTTTCTCAGCACGGTAAATGTGAAATTATGTATGGCACATTCTCAGCTAGTTTGACCACGTTATAGTGTCATGATGAACGTGTTAGTGGTGCGTTATCATAAAATATTAATATAAAAACTAATTTAAAAAAAAGTATATTCTGCTGCAATGAAAGTAAATTTTCATCATTGCTTGTTTTTTTAAATGCAATGAGTACTTTGATACAAATTATTTTGTTGCACATTGAATGTTGTATGCTGCTGTATTTTTCCAGGCTAAGTGTAACTATTAAAAATGAATTGACTGGAGTTGTTTGTGAGGAAATTACTTAGTGAAGTGAAAACTTCACAAGCTGCATTTTTATGGAAATTACACACAAGCACATGTCATGCAAATATTGTCACTGCTATTTTGTAGCTCAATTAAGACAGCAGTTCGATAGACCCACGTTAAACAAATAAACCCTGTTGACAATTTAAATACCAAAAAGCATTTAAAGCAATTTCTCAAATGTCTACATACTAATGACAACTGGCTGCTGTTGTAGAACAAATAGTAATCAGTACAGCTCAGTGAAATTGAGTTAATAAAAAACGGTGGGTTTTGTCAAGTCCGGAGAACAGGCACCATTCTGTTTGCCAGTGTATTTCGGCCAGGCAGTGCTGCGGCAGAGCACCTGCTTCGCATTGAGAAAGTTGCGAATGTAGTAATATTTAGTTTTCTCATCGCGTCATCCATGCGGCAACTGCATCACACAATCCTGGTGAGAGGTCAATTTGACGCATCTTCCATCCGGGGTTCATAAATTGAGCACCACTTCCATCTAGGTGTAATGTGAGGATATATCCGGCTCACTGATGTATCACAACTCGTCATGATGATTGGCTCTGCTGGTCCTGGTTTACAGCCAATGGGGGGGAAGCCTAGGGGTATGGCACTGACGTAATGGCAAGGTGACAGCTGTAAGGATTGGTTCTGCTGGCTTTGGCCATAGCCAATGGGGAGATGAGTCAGGGGCGTGGTCCCGGGAGCTTACAAGGGAGCCTGGAATATTCCATGGAGGCTAACCAGGATTGGTGGAAACGTATCACGTGACCCGGGTATTAAATAGGGGTGGAGACGAACGACACGGGGTCAGAACGGGAACGAACAGAGGAAGGGGGCCACGCGGGAGCGGGGCTCCGGGTTGCCACGTGGTGGTGCATCTCTCTCTATGTATCCCTCTCACGCTGCCTATCAGCAGCGTGAAGGAAAGCTGTAATACAAGTTGAATAAAAGACGGATTCCAGAAGTCGCCTCAATGACCTTTATTACATAGGCATTAGCCACACTCCACCCTGCATAGCTTTAGAGTTCAGAGCTAGAGACTCAGGTGGTCCTGGGGTGCAGAGGAAAGCGATGGCTGTGCTAAGAGCGGCCAGTCTGGATGCGACGGATGTCCTCCTTGCTCAGCAGCAGCGCACCTCCACGGAAGCGGCCAGGCATGCCCTCCACCCCAAGGTCGTCGTGCCACCCCCGCTTGCTGTGCACACACCAAACATACCAGGGTCATCTCCCTGCTGGTACTACCTAGTTCATCTTCTTGGTTCTTTCGGTAAAGTCACGTACAAGGGAAATAATAAAATAATAAATATTAAACATAATAAAATAAAATTCTCACGACGTTTCGGCCACAACGGAAGCAGCCGTCCCTCAGATGAAGAACAGGGCTGTCGGAAAGACAAGAGTCCGAATGAACACCACCAAGCTTGGCAGTGCATATTTAAGCTTGGTTAGAGGAGAGCGCCTTGACAAAGGAATTTACAAATCAGAGGTATATAGCATATTTATGGAAAATGCAGATATGGGATTAGTCACTACTTGTGGAATGTGTAGGTAGTGGGGGGGGGGTCTCAAAGTCATATTATGTTTGTGTATTATGTAGGATTAGCAGTACTAAAGGGAGGAAGTAAGATTAGCAGTAATAAAGAGAGGGACATTTTTATAGTAAGGAGCTACAGCAGGCAAACCACCACGTAAAAAACTCAAATATAAACTACATCAATATCCATATACTCTCCAATAAGCTGAGCTACTAACAGTAAGTCATACATTACACTTCTATGTCGCAAAAAATATGATATTCCTCCAGCTAAACTTTTTCTTACATCACATGGATATACCCCGTACTATACACTGCCATAGACAAACCCAACATTAATTTATACACTACGTTACTATACACCACATTGGAGAAACCAAACGACATACCTTAGACTATACATTGTAATATTACACTATGTATTATTCTACACACCCTACTGTATACCACACTGCTGTATATTCACTATACAATTACGATACTAGATATTACCTTATACATTATATTAAACATTACATTGTAGCCAGATGGCTTGAAGAGAACCTCTGTCTTGGATAAGTCAATGTCATGTGAGCCCACTGAATTATAACAGTGATCTGCCACGGCTGAGGTGTTCGTCCTACCGTTTCAGGTCTGCTTTACGTACACGGATGCGGTCCGAGACATGTGGTTTGGTTTCTCCAATGTAACTGCTACCACAGAGGCAACTTAGTTTGTAGACGCCAGGGTACTGTATGGCTGGAACCACATCTTTTACAGACAGGACCAGATCACGGATTTTATGTACTGTGTTGAATCGGACCTGGATCTTGTGTTTATTCAGGATTTTGGAGATCTTTTTTGTGACCCCCGCAATGTAGGGTAAGGTGATGGTTTTGAATGGCTCCTCAAGAGGATTGTTCTTGATGGTTGGAGTGATGGCTTTGCGGATTGTGTAGTCGGAGTAACCATTAGCCTTGAGAGCTTGGTGTATGTGCTTGAGTTCACTGGCAATGTGTTCCTGGTCGGAGATGCATTGGGCTCTATGGTGTAGAGTCTTGATGAGGGAATTCTTCTGGGATGGATGGTGGTGGCAATCCGGTTTCAGGTAAGCATCCGCATGGGTAGCTTTCCTGTAGACAGTGGCTCATTTAACCATCAGGACATCCAGATGGGTAGCTTGCCATATTTTTCGACTTCCATGGTGAATCTGATGGCTGGGTGTATGGAATTGATGTGGTCGAGGAATTGGTCTAGAGCAGGCCGGCCATGTGGCCAGATGACCAAAGTGTCATCCACGTACCTCTACAAACTAAGTTGCCTCTGTGGTAGCAGTTACATTGGAGAAACCAAACGACATGTCTCGGACCGCATCCGTGAACATAAAGCAGACCTGAAACACGGTAGGACGAACACCTCAGCCGTGGCAGATCACTGTTATAATTCAGTGGGCTCACATGACATCGACTTCTCCAAGACAGAGGTTCTCTGCAAGCCATCCGGCTCCCATGAGAGATTCGTTCATGAGGCGATCCACATATACAAACACAGAGACAATTTCAACTGAGAAGATGGATTCTGGCTCAGCAATCATTGGAAGGACGTGAAAAACCATTTCGGATCTTAACTGATTGTGTTCACGTTTACGGTGACTTTCAGACCGCAGTGCACTCGCTGGCATTGACTATATATCTTTTGTATTCTCCTCAGGGAATGTAGTCTTTGCTCCGCTCTGCAAGTCTCTTTTCGCCACTCTCCCATTGACATATTTAGTTGCTTCCTCTTAGTACCTTTCACGCGACGGTCAATGGTATAGTGTATAGCAGATTGTATAATAATAAATAGTATAAAAGTGTAATGTTTAATACAATGTATAAGGTAATATCTAGCATCGTAATTGTATAGTGAATATACAGCAGTGTGGTATACAGTAGGGTGTGTAGAATAATACATAGTGTAATATTACAATGTATAGTCTAAGGTGGTGTATAGTAACGCAGTGTATAATTTAATGTTGGGTTTGTCTATGGCAGTGTATAGTACGGGGTATATCCGTGTGATGTAGGAAAAAGTTTAGCTGGAGGCATATTATATTTTTTGCGACATAGAAGTGTAATGTATGACTTACTGTTAGTAGCTCAGCTTATTGGAGAGTATATTGAGTATATTGATATTTACGTAGTTTATATTTTAGTTTTTTACGTGGTGGTTTTGGGTGCTGCAGCTCCTTTCTATGAAAATGTCCCTACCTTTATTACTGCTAATCTTACTTCCTCCCTTTACTACTGCTAATCCTACATAATACACGAGCATAATATGACTTTGAGACCCCCCCCCACCACCTACACATTCCACAAGTAGTGACTAATCCCATATCTGCATTTTCCATAAATATGCAAAATTCCTCTATGTAAATTCCTTTGTCAAGGCGCTCTCCTCCTCTAACCAAGCGTAAATATACGCTGCCAAGCTTGGTGGTGTTCATTCGGACGCTGTCTTTCCGACAGCCCTGTTCTTCACCTGACGGCTGCTTGCGTTGTGGCCAAAACGTCGTGAGAATTTTATTGTATTATGTTTTATTTTTATTATATTATTATTTCCCTTCTACGTGACTTTACTGAAAGAACCAAGAAGATGAATCCCTGTAGTCACGAAAGCTTTAAATCGAAATTTACTACCTAGTTATCGCCCCAAAACTACATTTACCAGAGTAAATGTAGTTGTGGCGCAGAAGCTGCTCTAGATTGGTGTGTTGTGCTCAACTCGTAAATTGAAGGTCATAAGTTAAAATCCTGTTAAACTCACCCTACATTATTTCCGGGTCGATCAAAGTACCATGTCATGGTAAGTTAGGGCTTGTGGTCGTCCAATGGTTACATCACTCTACTAGCAATCAATAGGTTGCAAGAACAAATTTCATCCCAATCAGGTTCTCAACTCATCATTGCTCATCATTCTTCCACAGTCGATCAAATGACCACGAACAGAGGAAAAGACTTGCTCCTACCACTGTCCTGTTCAATACCACCACTGTCTCAGAACAAACAATTGCACTTTGACACCAACATGTATGAGTGACCAATACCAGACAATCAACTTGTAGCCAAACCTCCCAAAGCCCTATCCTAGGACTTCCCAAACTCCTGTCTCACCTTTGACCATACTACACATTTATTCAGATGGTGGGCATCCAAAGACAAACACATTGGGGCATGCCGAGTGTAGTTTGGAGAGCTATAGTCCAATGAGACTGTGTTTTTACTTGGTTTGGGGTGTACTGTGGCAGGGCAGTCATGCATGTTGGGTCTTCACCTCTCCACATGTCTTCTCCCTTTCTTCTTCTTATTGAATACCCCACTCTCCGCCTCCTACACGCAGTCAGGGAACAAGAGCAATGTCTGGATGTTGGATTGTTCGGCACAATATAAACATTGCATTATGCTTGATGCAGTGTGTATGTGTCTTATTATTTGTGTGGGGAGCAGTGAATGCAACTTTCACACGACACTAGGCTGACAGTCACTTGACTCAATTCCTGGCCATGGACATCAGCAAACAGTATACAAATATTTACTGGGCTTCTTTTAGGTTGATTCAACCTTTACTAACGGGTACAGTGTTTAAAAATCAGCACTGGTAAAATACGAATGACTAGATATGGTGGTGGGTACATTATCCTCTCGTTTGCTGGGCTGGCTGTGGCCTCGAAGGCTAAAGTGGGGCACTGGAATTTTGTATCAATATATTTGTTGGGTACATCTGTCATCATACTTCTCTGTGCCTTTTCTCCGCCTCCTCCTTCTGCTGTCGCTTCCGGTTCAGGAGCTCCTTGTAGTTGATATACTCAGGCTTGGGTGGCTGCACATGCACAAGTGCGGAAAATCTTAATGAATGAAAGTGTTCAAGCAAATATGAAACATGGAGATGCGCGTGCAGTCACCGACAGACACCTGCCTACATGCGAAACGGCACACACTTGGGGTGGAGCGGTTGTGCAGTGGTTAATACACTGCGCTATGGTGGGCAAACAGAGTTTGACTCCTGGCCATGACTAACATCAGTGGCGATTAATAGCTGAACTGGTCTTTGGCCCCCCTTCACCAACCTGCACTGGCCAGCATGGTAACGATCTTGATTTGAAGCTTTCGCGACTGCAGGAATCCATACTCTTTGGTTCTTTCAGTAAAGTCACGTAGGTAGAAAGAAAAAATAATAATAGATCACAACATTTCGATCGCCACACAAGCAATCGTCTTCAGGTGGGAGTGAGAAACAGGCTGCTGAAACAAGTCCTTATATATAGAACCAGGAGGGGGGAGGGGGGTTGCCGCATCGGGCAAGAGGGTGGGGGCTGGAACTTGTGCTGAGGAGGTGGCCATTGTATTATGATACCCTGGTGTCTACAAACTAAGTTGTGTCTGCGGTAGCAGTTACACTGGGGAAACTAAACGACATGTCTCGGACCGTGTTCGCGAAAACAAGGCAGATTTGAAACACGGCAGAACCAATACATCTGCCGTGGCTGATCACTGCTTGAACGCGGTGGGCTCACACGACATTGTTTTTTCCGAGACCAAGCTACGCTGCAAACCTTCGGGCTACCATTAAAGCTTTGTTCATGAAGCCATCCAGATATATAAACACAGACATAACTTCAACCGAGAAGATGGGTACAAATTGAGCAATAATTTGAAGGATGTTATTAGAGGCCGACCGAAATTCGGTTTCGGTTTCGGCGCCGAAAGTTGGTAAATGGTCACTTTCGGCATACTTTCGGTTTCGGCCAAAAGTCAATTTTTAACTTTCGGTCTGGTTTCGGTTTCGGCCGAAACTGATATTGACTTTCGGACGTCAACTGAAGATCTATTTTTATAATATAACGCTAGTGCTAAGTCTATCAGCCGGTCAGTCGGCGCTAGGCAATCCTATGCGATAGGCTGCATACACACACACGTCAGCAGCAGCAGTAGCTCGCGAGCGAGGTTACAGCCGCAACCATCGTCTGGGGCCGTCAATAAATGACGTAACGCATCTGGGGGGTGGGGGGGGGGGGCAGCGACTGCGTAGCAATTCGCGCGCTGCGCCATGAACTCGGCGGCCCGAGTTCGATTCCCGCTCACGGCCGGTGACGATTATTTGAACCGGTCCTGGGCCTCCCCTAGGTCAACTCAGCCTCAAACGAGTAAGTGGTGTGGTATGTCAACATCGCCACTGGGGAGACAAAGGCGGCTGGCCGTGGTGAATCCAAGTCCCGGACGAAGCCAGGTAGTAAAGCTAGTCATTCCCTCCCTTTTCTACGCTTGCGAAGCGTGGAGCCCCCTAATGGAACATCTTCGCCGGTTAGAAACATTTAGGCTGGCCTGCCTATGATCAATCCCGGATTTAACCAGGCTGGATTGTGTGAGGAGCTCACAAATCCTCGAAAAATCTGGACAAAGTCCCATCGGTGAGCACCTCCAGCAGGCAAGGTTGCGGTGGCTGGGCCATGGAGCCCGCATGCCCAATCACCGCATGCCTAAACAGCTTTTGTTCGGCCAGATCAAGGGGGCTAAACGGGCGCGGCACGGGCTAGAGAAGAGATGGAGTGATGTGGTACAGGAGGATGTGGAGCTGAGTGGACTTGCCGATGACTGGTACCAGCGGTGTCAAGATCGGCCTCTGTGGAGGAGGCTCGTGAAGGACGCTACTGGGCAGTTGGAGGCAGTCGCCCTCCAACAACAGAGGGCGGAGGAGCGACGCTCACAACAACGAGCGGAGCGCCGGGTGGCTAAAGCACAGCAAGTTGGCACAGTAGAGGGCACAGGTGGTGCATCAGCCAGTCATCTCGGTCATCTCAGTCAGTCGACCCGTGGCACCTGGGTCTGCCCCGTGACCTCCTGCCAGCGGACGTTCAACACTTCACGTGGCCTCAAGGTGCACATGACCTGGCACAAGCATCGTGGTGACGTCACCGCCACTTAGTGGCAAATGTCGGTAGTTGTTGTTGTTTCCCTCGGTTTGTGTGTCTCTCTCTCTGTGTGTGGGTGTGTTTTTCTGTGTTTCTCCCTCTGTGTGTCTCTGCGTGGGTCTCTCTCTGTGTGTCTCTCTAGGTGTGTCTCTCTATGTGTCTCTCTGTGTGTGTGTCTCTCTCTCTCTCTGTCTCTCTCTGTCTGTCTGTGTCTCCTGCTGCGCACTCTATCCCCTTAGTGGCTGATATACCGTCAATACACATTGACATGCTAATCTCTCACAATGGCCACCTCCTCAGCACAAGCTCCAGCCCCACCCTCTTGCCCGAAGCTGCAACCCCCCCTCTCCCCCTCCTGGCTCTATATATAAAGATTTGCTTCAGCAGCCTGTTTCTCACTCCCACCTGAAGACGGTTGTGTGGCTATCGAAACGTCATGATCTATAAAAAAAATGTTTTACCCACGTGACTTTACCGAAAGAACCAAAGAGCATGGTGACGTTTAGTAGAAGAACACCTCCACGACCAACATGGCATTGGGAAGCATTCGTTCAGCAGTGAACTGACAAAGGACTGAATTATAATTATCACACACTTAATGCTAGCACAAATGGCAACATTTTATTCGATTCTGTAATTTTGTGTGTGTATATATGCTGAGTACGTATGAACTCCATTCAGACAGGATCTCATTTCACATCACTCATTGTCCACACTGCCCTGCAGGGCACTGTCCATCACAATAATGGAAGGCAGTGTATATTGAGGCCTGGATGCTCTATGGGCACTCGCTCACCTCGTAATTTATATTAGGTAAAAAAAACAAAGCTCGCTCGTGGACCTGCCAAGTCCAGATACCAGGTACACATGAACACGTCCTTGCTTCGGATGCCTGGTGCTCCGCACAGGAGTTTGGATCTAGTAACCTGATGCTTTGTGTTTGAAAGTTTCTGCATCCTGAAGGGCAATATCCAAGTGTTCATGGTACATGGGGGTTTTCAATAAACAGCAGGAAAACACTGAGGTTGGCCACGTGGCATGTTCGAACAGTCACTGTAGAACAGAGGCTTTCATTTCTCAGGGGTTGGACCGATATCACTTGGACCTCTGTGGTATACAGGTGGTCTGGTGGGCTGGTTCTGGTTTCAGTCACCATGAGGGGCAGACAATTCTCCTTGTTCCATAGCCTGCTGCCAGTGGCCCTTCAACACTTCACGTGGCCTCAAAGTGCACAAGCGGCATTGTCATATGTTGTGTGCGCTTTTGTAGGTGGGGAATGGCGGCACGGGTGGTTGGCGCACTGCGTTACAAGCCTGGTGACCTGAGCTCGATTACTGGTAACAGTTCACATCGGTGGCAAGTGATGTATGTGCCAAAGTGCAGGGTGCAGAGCATTGATGCAAGGGAGAGGCAAATGCAACCAATGGAGGAAGGTAATGAAGCTAGCCAGAAATTTGGAACAACTGTGTGTGCGCGTGTGAAAGAGGAATATCTGAAATGGTTCAGGGCTTCACCGAAGTCGACTTGGTCTTAAATGAGTACCTGATGCGGTCCGTAAACATCAGCAATGGGGAGACAGAGGCGGCTGGGTATAATACCGGTCGCACAAACCCCTCTTGTCCTGTGCCAGCCCTTCTTAGGTGCTAACAGCACTTGCCCCCGAAAGTTCATCAAGACTGAATGGGGGGTTTGTGTCGTTGTGTCTCTGCACGAGCTTGTAGCCCTACCTTTGCGCCCAGGCGAATGGCGCGCGCGCGCTCACACTCGCGCTGCCGCTCGCGACTGTAGCCCGTGAGCCCAAACTTGTGCACCTCCAGCCTGGCCTGAACACACGCAGGGACCACAGCCAGCATTAGGGGGAGGTCTTTCAGATACTTGATATTTTAAAAGTAATGTAATCCCATAACATAATCCTGCATTTGGTATGTTTTAAGTTGCATAATCCGATCATTTGGGAGGGTCCCCCCACATACAGTGGGCATTGAGGTTGTTTGTCTATTCTACACCATGTGTGCATGTTGAACTTCTTTCGCAACGTACGTAGCCAACCGTGCCAATCGGTTTGGTGAAGGGACCAGTTCAGTTATCACTCACCACTGACAGCTGTAGCCGGGAACTGAACGCAAATAAACCGGGCTCGTAGCACATTGTGCTAATCACTGTATCAGGGCAATCTGATTATTTTTATTAACATTGTCCAAAAGAAAAATGGGAGTGTGCTCGTCTGCATTGGTGGCCCTGAGATGATGAAAGGGGAAAGTTCATCCTTTGGATAACTACTGGTAGCATTTGTCACAAAGTGATAATCAGTATTATTCATTTTGCAGGAATGATGGGTCAAGTCAACCAGGCATGAGGATTTAAACTCACATTGTGAGGTGAGCAATCTAACCACAGCATATCCACCTGAAAAATGTGTTCACAGCTTACTTTGGATTGCTAAGTTTTAATGAAACAGGTCCACATTAGGTATTTCGGAAATGATATAAACTAATTACTGGACTAATATCATATAACTTGAAAAAATGTATTCAACATTTAAAATAACAGAACAAAGTGGCACTTGTATAGACCAGGGCTCACAATAATGATGCGATTTGAATCTCATTTACAAAAGAGTCACTACGATAACAGCACTATACAACTTGCACATGGAGACCCATGCTGTGAATTGCACATTGTAATGTGATAATGATAACTGTAGTCTTTGCAGCACCATCATTTTCTCATTTATAAGCAACCAGTATATGCGAAATAGTGATAATCTGATTACACGTGAAAATTTAGTTTTGTTGACTATCATCATCTATACGCTGCTTAATGCATGAAACGGGTCTCAATGAGCAACTCAAAAAACACATTGGCACATGTAGATGTTACGAAGCAGTTATGTGCTTTCCAAGAGAAACAAACTGGATTCCCATATTACTGGTACCTGCCTTGGATATGTGACTAAACAAACATGTTTTTGGTTAACGCCAGCAACGGAAACTTTCTTACAACAACAGCTTCACAGTCGTGTAAGGTTAGAGTGAGTGACATCAGACCTTTTCAATGCTGAACCCAGTCTCTTGGTCACTGCTGGGTACATTGGCCACCTCCTGCAGCATGGTACACACACACAGATTCGCACACCATAAATCCAAAGAACTGATCACATGCAGAATAATTATGACGACACTGATGGTGATGTTGATGGAGAGAAGGGTAGGTTACGATAAATAGGATTCTATTGATTGTGGTTGTCATGTTGTTGGAGATGGAGGTGAGGTGTGCTGATAAAAATGACTGCCAGCTTGTCAGTGTTGTTGATGGTTATAGTCAATGGTAACGAGGAATTTCTACTGAAATGCTGAAAGGAGGCAAAAGCGTGTTGGAGGATTTGCACAAGGTCAACAAAGCTACCTGCTATAGGGAACAGCCACCACAGGACTAAAAGAAGGCGACCAAGGAGAAAAACTAAAAACAGATGGTAAGATACTGAGAATACTGTGATGACAGATATTGGGAGGTTATGTCGACTTTGCAGCACCTGTGGGAACTATAAAATGGTAGAAAGTATTTGTGAGGTGTGGTGGCACCACTTGCTTTGACCATGACATCTTTATCTGTGGATGGGAATTCAACATAAGAAGCAATGACGCTGCTCTTATAGGAAAGTATGCTACGGTGATGCTGTTGACACTGAATAAACTATATGCTGCTGATGATAATGATGTTTCTAGCATCCATGGGGAAAGAGTTAAGTTTATAGGGTAAAGCGTTCGGTGCTGTGAACAGCCAATGATGATGCTAAGAGTCGTGATTATAAAGCTGATATTGATAAGAATTTAACATTCACCACTGCTAATGAAAATAATGCTGATAATAGCAAGGGAGGAAGAAACGCTGGAGATAATTTTATTATGATGTCGACAGAGAGAAAAACTGCTTTGACAAAGATTGTACTACTGAAAGTGATGACCATACTTTTAGGACCGAGGTATGATGATGTTATAAATGTTGTGGGCGGCGTGTGGTGGTGTTGGTAAGTCAAGGAAATCTTACTGCGGTCTGGTTCGTGCCATTCTCCTTAGCCACTTGTGGCTTCTCCTTCTGTCGCTTTCTCTTGCGCGGATCCTCATACACGACCAACTGAATGGCCTTGCCTCCCGTTTTGGCCTGGCTCCCTGGGCCAGCCCCACTCTCCTCACTGCCGACCTCATTTTCACTGCCAGCTCCGTTCTTCGCAGCAGCTCCCTTTCTCTCTCCAGCTGGTGCTGACTCACCCAACAATTCATAGAAGCATAAGAGCCAGGAATTGTTCTTAAAGGCGACAATTGGAAGAAGTTCACATTTTCTCAAAATTTTGTATTTAAGCGTTCTGGATTCATAATCAACAAATCATTTGTCCGCCTTAAAAGGTAGTACATGCAGTGTGGTGCTGCAAATAAATAATACAGTAATCTCTTGCGAACCACAAGGTTCCTGAAAACCCTCACAGTTGGTAAATTCACGGTTGTTAAAGTGCAGGGGGCCTAAGGGAAATAAGGGGTTAGGTCAGCGGTCGGGAACCTATGGCTCGCGAGCCATATATGGCTCTTCCGGTGACGGCATATGGCTCCCAGACAATTTTGAGTTGAAAAAAAAAGTTTGGAACTGATTTTAAAATACTTGTGATATTGCTTAATAATACTGTGTCATTTTAAAGTAAACAGAAATTAGTTTTGAAGATAAATTTCACGGGTCACGGGTCCCGTGACCCGTGGGTCGGGTCGGGAATCAATGGCTCGCGAGCATGTCACGGTTCATTGTAAAGGTGAAAAAATCCATTTGATCAGATAGCCAACTAGTTTATCCGCTTCAACCCTTGTAACGGAAAAGATGGCGAAAAGAAAAAAAGACGATGATTACCGTGCATTCCAGGCTGCGTGGACAGAGGAATTTGCATTTGTGGAGAGAGCAGGATCTGCGGTATGCCTAATATGCAATGATAAAATTGCATCGATGAAATGGTCAAATATAAAGCAGCACTTCGATACGCACCATGCTTCATTTGCATCGAAATATCCAGCGGGGGACAGCAGGAAAAAGGCATGCGAAGAGCTACAGTGGAGAGTGCAGACGAGTCTTCAGCAACTACGTGTGTGGACCAAGCAAGGTGACGGGAATTCCGCTAGCTTTGCGGGTGCTTTGGCAATAATAAGGAATGGAAAGCCATTCACAGATGGCGAGTATTCCAAAACATTCATGCTTGATGTGGCCAATGAACTGTTTGATGACTTCCCAAATAGAGACAAGATAATCAAACGAATAAAAGACATGCCTGTCAGCAAGAACTGTTCACGATCGTAGCATCATGATGGCAAATCAAGTCGAGGAAACACAAATTAAGGACATAAACGCCGGGACATACTTTTCTCTCGCGTTAGATGAGTCAACAGACGTTAGCCATCTATCTCAGTTCAGTATTATTGCCAGGTATGCTGCAGGTGACACACTGCGTGAGGAAAGCTTGGCTGTTTTGCCAATGAAAGGGACAACAAGAGGAGAGGATTTATTCACGTCTTTCATGGAGTTTGATGAAGAAAAAAAAACTACCGATGGATAAACTTATTTCTGGCTGTACTGATGGTGCACCCTGTATGTTGGGGAAGAACAAAGGATTTGTAGCGCTTCTCCGTGAACATGAAAAGAGAGCCATCCTAAGTTTTCATTGCATCCTGCACCAGGAGGCGCTTTGCACTCAGACGTGTGGCCAGGAGCTTGGTGAGGTGATGTCGCTGGTCATTCGAGTGGTCAACTTTATTGTTTCCCGAGCTTTAAATGATCGCCAGTTTAAAGCTCTGTTAGAAGAAGTTGGGAATCATTATCCCGGTCTGCTTTTACACAGCAACGTGCGTTGGTTGTCAAGGGGGAAGGTGCTCAGCCGTTTTGCAGCTTGCCTGAGTGAAATCCGGACTTTTCTTGAAATGAAAGGCGTCAAGCATCCTGAACTAGACAACACTGACTGGCTCCTGCAGTTTCACTATCTCGTGGACATAACTGGCCATCTGAACCAGCTCAATGTGAAAATGCAAGGTATTGGAAATACAATATCATCCCTTCAACAAGCAGTGTTTGCATTTGAAAGGAAGCTGGAAGTCTTTCTCAGGGACATTGAAACAGGTCGTCTTCTGCACTTTGAAAGACTGCGACAATTTAGAGGTGCATGCTTAGCAAGTGACTCCACTCAACATCTGGATCTCCAGCAGCTAGCTGGATTTAGTCCAATCTCCTGCAGTCATTCAAAGCACGTTTTGGAGAATTTCGTGCGCGCACTGGTCTTTTCAAGTTCATCACTCATCCACATGAGTGTGCAGTGGACAAAGTCGACCTGACATGCATCCCCGGGGTCTCTATCGGAGACTTTGAGCTGGAAGTTGCTGACCTGAAGGCATCAGACATGTGGATGAGTAAGTTCAAGTCACTTAATCGAGAGTTGGAAAGTCTTGCGCGACAGCGAGCAGAGCTGGCGAGGGAACACAAGTGGACAGAAATAAAAAATCTTCAACCTGAAGACCAGCGGATTCTTAAAACTTGGAACGAGCTTCCTGTGACATACCACACAATGCAGCGTGTGAGTATTGCCGAATTGACCATGTTTGGCTCTACATATGCATGTGAGCAGTCATTCTCGCATATGAGGAACATTAAGACCAACCTACGCTCACGTTTAACTGATGGAAGCCTCAACGCCTGCATGAAGCTCAACCTCTCCACGTATGAACCAGACTACAAGGCCATCAGCAAAACCATGCAGCACCAGAAGTCGCATTAAAAGACATATTTAATTTATTATACGTAAAAAATACTATATGGCTCTCAATGAAATTTATTTAGAAATATTTGGCTTTTATGGCTCTCCCAGTCAAAAAGGTTCCCGACCCCTGGGTTAGGTCAACCAGAGCCTCGGTCAGACTCGTCACAGCTTAACTAAGTTGCCTATTTATTAACTAAACACCGAGTAAAATACAGTACATTACACAATGACATAATAAAAATACATTCACTTTACAACCCTTGAATATTAATGATGACAATGAGATGATGGGGGAAGGGGTGGTTAAAAAGAGGTGGTGCTCAGGCCCCCCCCCCCTCTTACTCCAGGCCACAGACCCGACACTATCACCTTCACTTGCTACACACTTCGGGTCCATGATGAAGAGCACAATGATTGTGTACTGTACAGTACTGTACAAAAAAACAGATGGGCAGCTGATCAGCTAAGCATCGTCACAGCGCCGTGAAATTTGTAACAATGATGTCACGCAATGCAATGTCATACTCTTGGGTCTTTCGGTCAAGTCGCGTCAATAACAAAATCATCTTCAGGTGAAAACGATTGCTTCACCTGAAGACGATTGCTTGTGTTGCGATCGAAACGTCGTGATGTATTATTTTTTATTTACGTGACTTGACCGAAAGACCCAAGAGTATGAATTCCTGCAGTCACGAAAGCTTTAAATCAATGCAATGTCATGTTGAAATGCAATGATGTGATAACTGTGTGCTTACCCATTGATACTCACATTTCCCAGCCGCAATTAGTAAATTGTTATGCTGTACAATTATTTTGTGAGACGGAGCGTGAATCTGACCTATCACAGAGGTAGCAACGTGGAGCAGAAACAGGATTAGGTAGCAACAGACCCAGAAGTGCCCCCTCGCGTGAGTCTGAGGCAACATGGCAGATGCTACGTGGCAGCGCCAATTTGATTTCACGACTCGGCGCAACTCGTGATTCGTGTATACTCAAACCTAGATACTCGCGGCCGATAAACAGGTACACAGAAGTAAATCCGTGGACACCCAAATCTCGCGGTTGGAAAGGGAATACTGTTATTAAAACTGTTAGAATGCATTCAGAAATAATGATTCATAGTGGCTCGACACGACTTGCTCTAGCAACACATCACTGTCTTGCAGGGTAATTTTTCACTCACGTCCTGGACATCCCTACAAGGATCCATCAAACCTGCCTGGATCAAAGGTGTGTATCACCACACCAAAATGTGTTTAAAGCCAGGGCCCCATGGTGTTCATGAATGACTGACTCTATCCTATAACATCATACCACTAAATAGCAGTTAAATTTCGATTTAAAGCTTTCGTGACTGCAGGGATTCATCTTCTTGGTTCTTTCGGTAAAGTCACGTAGAAGGAAAATAATAAAATAATACAAATAAAACGTAATAAAATAATTCTCACGACGTTTCGGCTACAACGCAAGCAGCCGTCCTCAGGTGAAGAATGAAACACCACCAAGCTTGGAGCGTATATTTAAGCTGGGTTGGAGGGGGGAAGAAGAGCGCCTTGACAAAATAATTTGCATATCAAGAGAAATTTAGCATAAATAGTGCCTGTCATCTTATCTGACAGGCACTATTTTACTTTACTTTACCGAGTGTTAACATCCCCAGTTATTTTTTAACAGTACTCTCTTCATTGTTCAGCCAGCATTGGTATAAACATGGGCATTTTCGTTCTTTTGTCTATCATGTGTATCAGGCCTCCCCTCCCCCTCTCTGTCCATTGTGTTGGCGTGTGCAGCAGCAACCGCGTCCAAGCCGTCGTCCATTTTTTTGGCCCCGCCCCCCCCCCTCCCGATGCGTTGTACTTAGCACTCCGTGCTGTCTTTGAGCCCCGCCCCCCTCCCTCCCGATACGTTCCATTCATTGGCTACCACATTCTGATGAGCTCCCCCCCCCTCTCCTCCCCCCTTCAACTTGCTTATAAGGGATTACATCTTGAATCATTGCCTCACTTGATGCAGCTAATTCAGCTGTGACGGTCCCACCTGATGACGGAGACTTGTGTTGCCTCCGAAACGTCGTGATTTTTGTTTTATTTTATTTTATTTTCATTAATTTTGATGTTTTACCTACGTGACTTTACCGAAAAAACCTAAGAATAAGAGAAAAAAGTTTAGCTGGAAGCATATTATATTTTTTGCGACATAGAATTGTAATATATTACTTGCTGTTAGTAGCTCAGCTTATTGGAGAGTATATTTAGTATACTGATGATACTACGTAGTTTATACTTTAGTTTTTTACGTGGTGGTTTAGTAACTGCAGCTACATACTATTAACATTCCTTTCCTTTGTTAATGCTACCCCTATCCCCTCCCTTTGATGCTGCTAATCCTGCATAATGCACGGGCATAATATGACTTTGAAACCCCCAGCCCACCTCCTACGCATTTCCCATAAATATGCTAAATTCCTCTTGATATGCAAATTATTTTGTCAAGGCGCTCTTCTTCCCCCCTCCAAGCCAGCTTAAATATACGCTCCAAGCTTGGTGGTGTTTCATTCTTCATCTGAGGATGGTTGCTTGCGTTGTAGCCGAAACGTCATGAGAATTATTTCATTACGTTTTATTTTTATTATTTCCCTTCTAAGTGACTTTACCGAAAGAACCAAGAAGATAATTAACAGTTGTTTAATAGGTCACATCCTGCTAATAGGACTCAGTTAACCCTTTCCCGTTCCTACGACGAACATGTACATCATCAGTTTGTCTTGCGATTCCATACGTTTACGTCATCAGAATGGAATTAATTCCAAATGGAATCGGAAATAAAAGGCCATGCAGGAGGGCGTGGCAGAATTTGGCACCAGCTACCATAGAGTGCGGTCGTGTTGCTACAGTTCTCTACAGTGAGAACGGTACAATGTCTTGAACAACGGTGCTACGCCTCTCTAAATAAAATTTACGCTAACCGCTTGCTCGCTCCAAGATTGAGCACGACCCATCCAGCAATTGGCAGATGGATGACAACAGGTTAAGTGGAAAACCAGCCCAGGAATTGCCTTTTTGAAACAAATGCCACCAGAAATCAATGGTCCAGAATGTACATTGGTCAATGGACTGTTTTATGTAAAACAACACATTGATGTTATTACCCACAACTCACCATGATGGTACTGTTTTTACACGATTTACAAAAGTAAGGCTGGACCCTGGTTTAATGAGCTCAACTTAACGATTTTACACCATTTTAGTGTAATTTTTCAGAAGCAAAATTTGACACCACGTTCCCACGTACATTACAGTCCAGTACCCAAGTGTGAGGCAACACGAACGTCGCGGGCAGTGGGCGGAAGCAGCGAGCCACCCGCTCAGTGTTTGTTCCACCTTGTACTGGCTCAGACGTGTGCGTGTTTCATCTCGCAATTCAATACCTTTAAAAGTATGTTCATATTGAAAATACACAGTCCCCGGGTTACAGAAAGGTTAGGTTCCCGAGAACAATCGATAACCGTAGTTTTTCGTATGTCGGAAACTGAACAATTTCCCCCGAAAACCACACACTTCGATTGCTGTTGGCTGAGACCATACGCAATTGAAGTGTGTGAAATAAAGTACATACAGTAAAAAACTAATGACATACACTTAAAAATAGGTTGCGGCATTTATCCGTGACCTCATAATGCTGCACTACTTGCGCTTAAGTAACTAAAGAAAACATTTTTGCATATTGAATTTTTTTTACATGATTTATGGGAGAATTTGCCTCAGGTCCGAATTCCGTAAGTCAGGTCTTCCGCAACCCGGGAACTTACTTTAGTGTATAGAATCCCTCGCCAACAGCGGACTTAACAACCACAGTTTGATGTATACACGGTGTATTTTTTATATGCCAATTTACCAACCACAGCCTGGAAATTTGAATATCCACGGGTAATCAAGGTGTTAAGGAAGCCACGTGACGTAGGTATTACGTCACTGCATCACAGCATGATATCATTGTATTGCGTGACGTTATTAAAGAAGATTATACCGATAACGTCATTTTATTTTTTCCTGCGATTCCGAGAAAGAGTACATTTTTCCCTTAATCATGGACTCGAAGCGTGCAGCGAGTGGTGAAGCTGAGAACGTCGCGTCTGTGCCTCGGAGGAAGAAGGCGAGGGATGGGCTGAGCCCCCTCCTTCTAACCAACCCTTCCCCCATCATCTCATCGTCATCGTTAATATTCAAGGTATGTAAATGTAACGTAATGTTTATGTTTCATTGTTTTATTGTGTAATATACTGTAGTTACTCATTGTTTAGTTAATAAACAGGCAACTTAGTTAAGCTATGATGAGTCTGAGTCCCCAATGTTTCCAGAGGCCCTGAAATTTACCGACTGCGGATTTGCCTTCTCCAGGAACCTAGCCCCCGTGGTTAGAGAGGGCTTGCTGTATTCGTAATGCGTGGTAAGCGTTGGAAGTGTGGTGGTGATACCCTCCTCTACTCCACCCATCACCGCAAGCATTCGTTCATCATTCTGCTGGTGAGTGTACTAATCTTTTTCCTTGTTTACATGACAAAAAGTTTAATTATGATTACAGATTAAAAACATTCTAAATGTGTTATTTATGTACAAAAGTGTAAAAAATAAAAATTCTGCACTTAACGATTTTCTATTCTTACAATTTCTCTTTCTCTCCACTCCACCCACCACAGCTCACGTGCGCATTCTTTACTTTAGGTTACCTTCACCATTATTTATTTTCGTTTAAATGTTATTCATGCAGAACACATACATAAAAGGCAACAATAAAAAGCATTAACCAAAATAGTCATAATGAGAATGATACAATTGTCGATCGAGTTGAGGGCTTGGAACGCACCCACTAATTTTTATTATTTATTTCGGGAAATGAGTGTTTGATTAACCCAATTTCTCCTTACACAAACATTTTCTAGAATGCATCTATCCTGTTAATCGGGGGCGACTTGGACACGATTTTGTAGATTTTAATCCAGATCACCAGTAGTTATGGCTCAGTTGTATTGTCTGCATTACATTTGTCAATAATACATTCCATTCAAATTTTATTACACTGACTGCATCAGTGATCCTTTCATGCAAGAATTGATCAAAATAGTAATGAATCAATACATCATTATATGGCAGCCTATGCTACAATGAACTTAAGAGGAAATCATTCGATAGGTAGTGGGTCAAGTGTGATGATACCATAATTGTGGAGGGGAGACTTGGGCTCCTCAAGGGCAGCTTGATGCAGGTCACGCAGATGGCTGGGCAGCGGCTCCCGACCACCACTCTTTCGAAGCCCCTTGCCGCGTGTTGTTCCACTAATCTTGAGGTTCCCTCTGGAACCCTTGCTGTGCTTGCCCACTGGAACCTGTGTTTTGGCTACAGGCCTGCTGTCGGAGCCACTTGTGTCCGTCAGAGCCTCTCTCTGCTTCTTCTTGGCAGGGCCTTTACTGTGAGTGCTCCTAGCCGGGTTATCTCCTGAGGACACGCCACACGTAATTAGACGCGCTTCCCGAAAAAGACACCATTAGGCACGAGCAGGTGATGAACACTTATATAAATTTTTTCAGCAAAAATCACTTTGAATGCCAAACCATTTCAAATAACTTAAATTACGTGCAACATACTCTGCGGCTGGGGCAAAGCAGCAATCTAACCTATATAATTCATTTTTTGTCTGTCTGTCTGTCCGTCTGTCTGTCCGTCTGTCTGTCCGTCTGTCTGTCCGTCTGTCTGTCCGTCTGTCTGTCCGTCTGCGTACGCTCGCTCGCGGGGGATTTGGCTCTCGGACCATGGGGATCGCCGAGATTAAATTTTGCCGTTGGGCACGCCCCCGGCCCCGCGGTGAACATAGGCATTTCCGATTTTTGGTCTCTAAACTTTAAATCGGACCGATTATCGATTTAGTGCGATACCTCTTTATTTATTTATTTACAATTGCCGACCGGCAGATGACGAAGAACGCCGTTGCGCATGCGCGAAGGCGGTTGCCCCTGGCAACGGGCGGTTGGCCCCTGGCAACGGGCGGTTGCCCCTGGCAACGGGCAGCAACGCTGTTGCTGCGGGGTGGACGCCATTTTTAATTCCCGTTAAAAATATGCACACGCATTAACACGCGACGCTGAGGTAAATTCATCAAAGTTTCACGTCCTCTTCATTCCCCCCCCACCCCAATGTGTGCAATTACTATTATAGGGTCGGTAGATAATAAAATTATAGCGATTAGACAGTATTATTGTAGCGCGGGGGGGGGGGGGGGGTAGCGGCCCCAGCACCCAGCCTCTGCCGGGTGGGCAATCTAGGCGAGGCCGGAGGCTCTGCACGGTACTAGGCCTCGACACCCCACACTTGTCAGGCGAAGACTTTGTGCTATAAACTCGATATACCCAGCGTTGCCCGGGGGAAAAATACATTTAAAATCTTCTGAAAACTTTAAAACATAACATACCAATGAAAATACAACTGTGTAATTTAAAATGTAAAACCGACCGCGCCAAGAATCAATTCTCTGAATCCCGCAAAGGAATCGAAGGTTGTCAACTCCTTTAGAATCGGCTTATTCCCGTTTAATATAAGTTGGTTATAGAGTTGATATAAACTGCTACGAATGGGAAATATCCGGCGTTGACCAGGGCAAAAATATAATTAAAAACTCCTGAAAACTTTAAAACATAACATACCAATGAAAATAAAACTCTGTAATTAAAAATGTAGCCCAAGCGCGAAAAGAAGCGATTCTTTGCAATCGCACAAAGGAATCATCGAGGGTTGTAGATTACTTTAGAATCGCCATATTCCCTTTTTAACAAACTGCGTGTCGCCAAGTTTGCTTAACATTTCCAACAGACACACACATTCACACATTTAGCTTTTATATTTAACATACAAAACGTCAGCATGTACTGCTGTCATCATAGGAAAATATATACACCCTCACCACTCTCCCTCATCACTCTCCCTCACTCACCATCACCACTCACCCTCAACACTCTCCCTCACCGCTCACCACTTACCCTCACCACTCACCATCACTGTGGTGGTGGTACCTGCTATGATAACAGTAGTACAAGCTGAGGTTTTGTTTGTTAAATGTCAAAAGCTAAATTAGTGAATGTGTGTGTCTGTTCTAAATGTTAAGCATACTTGGCGACACGTAAGTAAGTTTTTAAAACGGGAATAGGGTGAGTGGTGGTGGTGAGGGTGAGTGTTGAGGGTGAGTGGTGAGTGGTTAGGGTGAGTAGTGAGGGTGAGTGTGAGTGGTGAGGGTGAGTGGTGAGGGAGAGTGGTGAGGGAGAGTGGTGAGGGAGAGTGGTGAGGGTGAATGGTGAGGGTGAGTGGTGAGGGTGAGTGGTAAGTGGTGAGGGTGAGTGGTGATTGGTGAGGGTGTGATTGGTGAGGATGAGTGGTGAGTAGTGAGGGTGAGTGGGGAGGGTAAGTGGTGGTTGTGAGTGGTGATTAGTGAGGGGTGAGTGGTGAGGGTGAGCATGAGTGTTGAGTGGTGAGGGTGAGTGGTGAGCGGTGAGGGTGAGCAGTGAGGGTGAGTGGTGATTGGTGAGGGTGTGATTGGTGAGGATGAGTGGTGAGGGTGAGTAGTGACGGTGATTGGTTGTTGTGAGGGTGAGTGGTGAGGGGTGAGTGGTGAGGGTGAGCGTGAGTGGTGAGGGTGAGCAGTGAGGGTGAGTAGTGAGGGTGAGTGGTGATTGGTGAGGGTGTGATTGGTGAGGATGAGTGGTGAGTGATCAGGGTGAGTGGTGAGGGTGAGCAGTGAGGGTGAGTGTTGATTGGTGAGGGTGTGATTGGTGAGGATGAGTGGTGAGTGGTGAGGGTGAGTGGTGAGGGTGAGTGGTGAGGGTGAGTGGTGAGGGAGAGTGGTGAGGGAAAGTGGTGAGGGAAAGTGGTGAGGGAGAGTGGTGAGGGAGAGTGGTGAGGGTGAATGGTGAGGGTGAGTAGTGAGTGGTGAGGGTGTGATTGGTGAGGATGAGTAGTGATTAGTGAGGGGTGAGTGGTGAGGGTGAGCGTGAGCGGTGAGGGTGAGGTTGAGTGGTGAGGGTGAGTGGTGAGGGTGAGTGGTGAGCGGTGAGGGTGAGTGGTGATTGGTGAGGGTGTGATTGGTGAGTGGTGAGGGTGAGTGGTGAGGGAGAGTGGTGAGCAGTGAGGGTGAGTGGTTGTTGTGAGGGTGAGTGGTGAGAGTGAGTGGTGAGGGTGACGGTTGTGAGTGGTGATTAGTGAGTGGTGAGGGTGAGTGGTGAGCATGAGTGGTGAGTGGTGAGGGTGAGTGGTGAGCGTGAGTGGTGAGGGTGAGTGGTGATTGTTGAGGGTGTGATTGGTGAGAATGAGTGGTGAGTAGTGAGGGCGAGTGGTGAGTGGTTAGGGTGAGTGGTGAGGGTGAGTGGCGGTTGTGAGGGGTGATTAGTGAGGGGTGAGTGTGAGCGTGAGTGGTGAGTGGTGAGGGTGAGTGGTGAGTGGTGAGGGTGAGCGGTGAGGGTGAGCAGTGAGGGTGAGCAGTGAGGGTGAGTGGTGATTGGTGATTGGTGAGGGTGTGATTGGTGAGGATGAGTGGTGAGTGGTCAGGGTGAGTGGTGAGGGTGAGTGGTGAGCAGTGAGGGTGAGTGTTGAGGGTGAGTGGTTAGGGTGAGTAGTGAGGGTGAGTGGTGAGGGAGAGTGGTGAGGTAGAGTGGTGAGGGAGAGTGGTGAGGGAGAGTCGTGAGGGTGAATGGTGAGGGTGAATGGTGAGGGTGAGTAGTGAGTGGTGAGGGTGAGTGGTGAGCGGTGAGGGTGAGCAGTGAGGGTGAGTAGTGATTGGTGAGGGTGTGATTGGTGAGGATGAGTGGTGAGTGGTGAGGGTGAGTAGTGAGGGTGAGTGGTGAGCGTGAGTGGTTGTTGTGAGGGTGAGTGGTGAGGGTGAGTGGTGAGGGTGAGTGGTGAGGGTGAGTGACGGTTGTGAGTGGTGATTAGTGAGTGGTGAGCGTGAGTGGTGAGTGGTGAGGGTGAGCGTGAGTGGTGAGGGTGAGTGGTGAGCGTGAGTGGTGAGGGTGAGTGGTGATTGTTGAGGGTGTGATTGGTGAGGATGAGTGGTGAGGGTGAGTGGTGAGGGTGAGTGTTGAGGGTGAGTGGTGAGGGTGAGTGGCAGTTGTGAGTGGTGATTAGTGAGGGGTGAGTGGTGAGGGTGAGCATGAGTGGTGAGTGGTGAGGGTGAGTGGTGAGGGTGAGTGGTGAGCGGTGAGGGTGAGCAGTGAGGGTGAGTGGTGATTGGTGGTTGGTGAGGATGAGTGGTGAGTGGTCAGGGTGAGTGGTCAGGGTGAGTGTGAGTGGTGAGGGTGAGTGGTGAGGGTGAGTGGTGAGGGTGAGTGGTGAGCGGTGAGGGTGAGTGGTGAGGGTGAGTGGTGAGGGTGAGTGGCGGTTGTGAGTGGTGATTAGTGAGTGGTGAGGGTGAGTGGTGAGGGTGAGTGGTGAGGGTGAGTGGTGAGAGAGTGGTTAGTTTTGAGGGTGAGTGGTGAGGTTGAGTGGTGAGGGTTAGTGGAGAGTGGTGAGTGGTGATTGGTCAGTGGTGATTGGTGAGGATGAATGGTGAGTAGTGAGGGTGAGGTTGAGTGGTGAGGGTGAGTGGTGAGGGTGAGTGGTGAGGGTGAGTGGTGGTTGTGACGGTGCATGGTGAGTGGTGAGGGTGAGTGGTGAGGGTGAGTGGTGAGGCTGAATGGTGAGGGTGAATGGTAAGAGTGAGTGGTGAGTGGTGAGGGAGAGTGGGGAGTGGTGAGGGTGAGTGGGGAGGGAGAGTGGTGAGGGAGAGTGGTGAGGGAGAGTGATGAGGGAGAGTGGTAAGGGAGCGTGGTGAGGGTGAATGGTGAGGGTGGTGAGTGGTGAGGGGTGAGCGGTGAGGGTGAGTGGTGAGTGGTCAGGGTGAGTGGTGAGGGTGAGTGGTGAGGGTGAGTGGTGAGCAGTGAGGGTGAGTGGTGAGGGTGAGTGGTGAGGGTGAGTGGCGGTTGTGAGTGGTGATTAGTGAGTGGTGAGGGTGAGTGGTGAGGGTGAGTGGTGAGGGTGAGGGTGAGTGGTGAGGGTGAGTGGTGAGAGTGAGTGGTGAGAGAGTGGTTAGTTTTGAGGGTGAGTGGTGAGGGTGAGTGGTGAGGGTGAGTGGCAGTTGTGAGTGGTGATTAGTGAGTGGTGAGGGTGAGTGGTGAGGGTGAGTGGTGAGGGTGAGTGGTGAGGGTGAGTGGTGAGGGTGAGTGGTGAGGGTGAGTGGTGAGGGTGAGTGGTGAGGGTGAGGGTGAGTGGTGAGGGTGAGTGGTGAGGGTGAGTGGTGAGGGTGAGTGGTGAGGGTGAGTGTTGAGGGTGAGTGGTGAGTGGCAGTTGTGAGTGGTGATTAGTGAGGGGTGAGTGGTGAGGGTGAGCATGAGTGGTGAGTGGTGAGGGTGAGTGGTGAGGGTGAGTGGTGAGCGGTGAGGGTGAGCAGTGAGGGTGAGTGGTGATTGGTGGTTGGTGAGGATGAGTGGTGAGTGGTCAGGGTGAGTGGTGAGGGTGAGTGGTGAGGGTGAGTGGTGAGGGTGAGTGGTGAGGGTGAGTGGTGAGGGTGAGTGGTGAGCGGTGAGTGGTGAGGGTGAGTGGTGAGGGTGAGTGGCGGTTGTGAGTGGTGATTAGTGAGTGGTGAGGGTGAGTGGTGAAGGTGAGTGGTGAGGGTGAGGGTGAGTGGTGAGTGGTGAGGGTGAGTGGTGAGGGTGAGTGGTGAGAGAGTGGTTAGTTTTGAGGGTGAGTGGTGAGATTGAGTGGTGAGGGTTAGTGGAGAGTGGTGAGTGGTGATTGGTCAGTGGTGATTGGTGAGGATGAATGGTGAGTAGTGAGGGTGAGGTTGAGTGGTGAGGGTGAGTGGTGAGGGTGAGTGGTGGTTGTGACGGTGAGTGGTGAGGGTGAGTGGTGAGGGTGAGTGGTGAGGCTGAATGGTGAGGGTGAATGGTGAGAGTGAGTGGTGAGTGGCAGAGGTGGGACAAAGTCATTGTTATGCAAGTCCAAGTCGAGTCGCAAGTCATCAAATTCATGACTCGAGTCTGACTCGAGTCCAAGTCACATGACTCGAGTCCACATCTCATAGGTGGGACAAAGTCATTGTTATGCAAGTCCAAGTCGAGTCGCAAGTCATCAAATTCATGACTCGAGTCTGACTCGAGTCCAAGTCACATGACTCGAGTCCACACCTCTGGTGAGTGGTGAGGGAGAGTGGGGAGTGGTGAGGGTGAGTGGGGAGGGAGAGTGGTGAGGGAGAGTGGTGAGGGAGAGTGATGAGGGAGAGTGGTGAGGGAGAGTGGTGAGGGAGAGTGGTGAGGGTGAATGGTGAGTGGTGAGGGTGAGTGGTGAGGGGTGAGCGGTGAGGGTGAGTGGTGAGTGGTCAGGGTGAGTGGTGAGGGTGAGTGGTGAGGGGTGAGTGGTGAGGGTGAGTGGTGAGGGTGAGTGGTGAGGGTGAGTGGCAGTTGTGAGTGGTGATTAGTGAGTGGTGAGGGTGAGTGGTGAGGGTGAGTGGTGAGGGTGAGGGTGAGTGGCAGTTGTGAGTGGTGATTAGTGAGTGGTGAGGGTGAGTGGTGAGGGTGAGGGTGAGTGGTGAGGGTGAGTGGTGAGGGTGAGTGAGTGGTTAGTTTTGAGGGTGAGTGGTGAGGTTGAGCGGTGAGGGTTAGTGGAGAGTGGTGAGTGGTGATTGGTCAGTGGTGATTGGTGAGGATGAATGGTGAGTAGTGAGGGTGAGGTTGAGTGGTGAGGGTGAGTGGTGAGGGTGAGTGGTGAGGCTGAATGGTGAGGGTGAATGGTGAGAGTGAGTGGTGAGTGGTGAGGGAGAGTGGGGAGTGGTGAGGGTGAGTGAGAAGGGAGAGTGGTGAGGGAGAGTGGTGAGGGAGAGTGATGAGGGAGAGTGGTGAGGGAGAGTGGTGAGGGTGAATGGTGAGTGGTGAGGGTGAGGGTGAGTGGTGAGGGGTGAGCGGTGAGGATGAGTGGTGAGTGGTCAGGGTGAGTGGTGAGGGTGAGTGGTGAGGGGTGAGTGGTGAGGGTGAGTGGTGAGGGTGAGTGGTGAGGGTGAGTGGCAGTTGTGAGTGGTGATTAGTGAGTGGTGAGGGTGAGTGGTGAGGGTGAGTGGTGAGGGTGAGGGTGAGTGGTGAGGGTGAGTGGCAGTTGTGAGTGGTGATTAGTGAGTGGTGAGGGTGAGTGGTGAGGGTGAGTGGTGAGGGTGAGGGTGAGTGGTGAGGGTGAGTGGTGAGGGTGAGTGAGTGGTTAGTTTTGAGGGTGAGTGGTGAGGTTGAGCGGTGAGGGTTAGTGGAGAGTGGTGAGTGGTGATTGGTCAGTGGTGATTGGTGAGGATGAATGGTGAGTAGTGAGGGTGAGGTTGAGTGGTGAGGGTGAGTGGTGAGGGTGAGTGGTGGTTGTGACGGTGAGTGGTGAGTGGTGAGGGTGAGGCTGAATGGTGAGGGTGAATGGTGAGAGTGAGTGGTGAGTGGTGAGGGAGAGTGGTGAGGGAGAGTGGTGAGGGAGAGTGATGAGGGAGAGTGATGAGGGAGAGTGGTGAGGGAGAGTGGTGAGGGTGAATGGTGAGTGGTGAGGGTGAGTAGTGAGGGTGAGTGGTAAGTGGTGAGGGCGAGTGGTGATTGGTGAGGGTGTGATTGGTGAGGATGAGTGGTGAGTAGTGAGGGTGAGTGGGGAGGGTGAGTGGCGGTTGTGAGTGGTGATTAGTGAGGGGTGAGTGGTGAGGGTGAGCGTGAGTGGTGGGTGAGAGTGAGGTTGAGTGGTGGTGGTGAGCGGTGAGGGTGAGCAGTGAGGGTGAGTGGTGAGGGTGTGATTGGTGAGTGGTGAGGGTGAGTGGTGAGGGTGAGTGGTTGTTGTGAGGGCGAGTGGTGAGGGTGAGTGGTGATTGTGAGTGGTGAGGGTGAGTGGTAAGTGGTGAGGGTGAGTGCTGATTGGCGAGGGTGTGATTGGTGAGGATGAGTGGTGAGTGGTGAGTAGTAAGGGTGAGTGGTGAGCGGTGAGGGTGAGCAGTGAGGGCGAGTGGTGATTGGTGAGGGTGTGATTGGTGAGGATGAGTGGTGAGTGGTGAGTAGTAAGGGTGAGTGGTGAGCGGTGAGGGTGAGTGGTTGTTGTGAGGGTGAGTGGTGAGAGTGAGTGACGGTTGTGAGTGGTGATTAGTGAGTGGTGAGGGTGAGTGGTGAGGGGTGAGCGTGAGTGGTGAGGGTGAGTGGTGAGCGTGAGTGGTGAGGGTGAGTGGTGATTGTTGAGGGTGTGATTGGTGAGGACGAGTGGTGAGTCGTGAGGGTGAGTGGTGAGGGTGAGTGTTGAGAGTGAGTGGTGAGGGTGAGTGGCAGTTGTGAGTAGTGATTAGTGAGGGGTGAGTGGTGAGGGTGAACGTGAGTGGTGAGGGTGAGTGGTGAGGGTGAATGGTGAGCGGTGAGGGTGAGCAGTGAGGGTGAGTGGTGATTGGTGAGGATGAGTGGTGAGTGGTCAGGGTGAGTAGTGAGGGTGAGTGGTGAGGGTGAGTGGTGAGGGTGAGTGGTGAGTGGTGAGCGATGAGGGTGAGTGGTGAGGGTGAGGGTGAGTGGTGAGGGTGAGTGGTGATTAGTGAGTGGTGAGGGTGAGTGGTGAGGGTGAGTGGTGAGGGTGAGTGGTGAGGGTGAGTGGTGAGAGAGTGGTTAGTTTTGAGGGTGAGTGGTGAGGTTGAGTGGTGAGGGTTAGTGGAGAGTGGTGAGTGGTGATTGGTCAGTGGTGATTGGTGAGGATGAATGGTGAGTAGTGAGGGTGAGGTTGAGTGGTGAGGGTGAGTGGTGAGGGTGAGTGGTGGTTGTGACGGTGAATGGTGAGTGGTGAGGGTGAGTAGTGAGGGTGAGTGGTGAGGCTGAATGGTGAGGGTGAATGGTGAGAGTGAGTGGTGAGTGGTGAGGGAGAGTGGGGAGTGGTGAGGGTGAGTGGGGAGGGAGAGTGGTGAGGGAGAGTGGTGAGGGAGAGTGGTGAGGGAGAGTGGTGAGGGTGAATGGTGAGTGGTGAGGGTGAGTAGTGAGTGGTGAGGGTGAGTGGTAAGTGGTGAGGGCGAGTGGTGATTGGTGAGGGTGTGATTGGTGAGGGTGTGATTGGTGAGGATGAGTGGTGAGTAGTGAGGGTGAGGGTGAGTGGGGAGGGTGAGTGGCGGTTGTGAGTGGTGATTAGTGAGGGGTGAGTGGTGAGGGTGAGCGTGAGTGGTGGGTGAGAGTGAGGTTGAGTGGTGGTGGTGAGCGGTGAGGGTGAGCAGTGAGGGTGAGTGTGAGTGGTGATTGGTGAGGGTGTGATTGGTGAGTGGTGAGGGTGAGTGGTGAGGGTGAGTGGTGAGCGGTGAGGGTGAGTGGTTGTTGTGAGGGTGAGTGGTGAGGGTGAGTGGTGATGGTGAGTGGTGAGTAGTGAGTGGTGAGTGGTAAGTGGTGAGGGTGAGTGGTGATTGGTGAGGGTGTGATTGGTGAGGATGAGTGGTGAGTAGTGAGGGTGAGTGGTGAGGGTGAGTGTGGAGGGTGAGTGGCGGTTGTGAGTGGTGATTAGTGAGGGGTGAGTGGTGAGGGTGAGCATGAGTGGTGAGGTTGAGTGGTGAGGGTGAGTGGTGAGCGGTGAGGGTGAGCAGTGAGGGCGAGTGGTGATTGGTGAGGGTGTGATTGGTGAGGATGAGTGGTGAGTGGTGAGTAGTAAGGGTGAGTGGTGAGCGGTGAGGGTGAGTGGTTGTTGTGAGGGTGAGTGGTGAGAGTGAGTGGTGAGGGTGAGTGACGGTTGTGAGTGGTGATTAGTGAGTGGTGAGGGTGAGTGGTGAGGGGTGAGCGTGAGTGGTGAGGGTGAGTGGTGAGGGTGAGTGGTGAGCGTGAGTGGTGAGGGTGAGTGGTGATTGTTGAGGGTGTGATTGGTGAGGATGAGTGGTGAGTCGTGAGGGGGAGTGGTGAGGGTGAGTGGTGAGGGTGAGTGTTGAGAGTGAGTGGTGAGGGTGAGTGGCAGTTGTGAGTAGTGATTAGTGAGGGGTGAGGGTGAACGTGAGTGGTGAGGGTGAGTGGTGAGGATGAATGGTGAGCGGTGAGGGTGAGCAGTGAGGGTGAGTGGTGATTGGTGATTGGTGAGGATGAGTGGTGAGTGGTGAGGGTGAGTGGTGAGGGTGAGTGGTGAGGGTGAGTGGTGAGGGTGAGTGGTGAGCGGTGAGGGTGAGTGGTTGTTGTGAGGGTGAGTGGTGAGGGTGAGTGGCGGTTGTGAGTGGTGAGGGTGAGTGGTGAGGGTGAGTGGTGAGGGTGAGTGGTGAGCGTGAGTGGTGAGGGGGAGTGGTGATTGTTGAGGGTGTGATTGGTGAGAATGAGTGGTGAGTAGTGAGGGCGAGTGGTGAGTGGTTAGGGTGAGTGGTGAGGGTGAGTGGGGAGGGTGAGTGGCGGTTGTGAGTGGTGATTAGTGAGGGTTGAGTGGTGAGGGTGAGCGTGAGTGGTGGGTGAGAGTGAGGTTGAGTGGTGGTGGTGAGCGGTGAGGGTGAGCAGTGAGGGTGAGTGTGAGTAGTGGTTGGTGAGGGTGTGATTGGTGAGTGGTGAGGGTGAGTGGTGAGGGTGAGTGGTGAGTTGTGAGGGTCAGTGATGAGGGTGAGTGGTGATGGTGAGTGGTGAGTAGTGAGTGGTGAGGGTGAGTGGTAAGTGGTGAGGGTGAGTGGTGATTGGTGAGGGTGTGATTGGTGAGGATGAGTGGTGAGTAGTGAGGGTGAGTGGTGAGGGTGAGTGTGGAGGGTGAGTGGCGGTTGTGAGTGGTGATTAGTGAGGGGTGAGTGGTGAGGGTGAGCGTGAGTGGTGAGGTTGAGTGGTGAGGGTGAGTGGTGAGCGGTGAGGGTGAGCAGTGAGGGCGAGTGGTGATTGGTGAGTGTGTGATTGGTGAGGATGAGTGGTGAGTGGTGAGTAGTAAGGGTGAGTGGTGAGCGGTGAGGGTGAGTGGCTGTTGTGAGGGTGAGTGGTGAGAGTGAGTGGTGAGGGTGAGTGACGGTTGTGAGTGGTGATTAGTGAGTGGTGAGGGTGAGTGGTGAGGGTGAGTGGTGAGGGGTGAGCGTGAGTGGTGAGGGTGAGTGGTGAGGGTGAGTGGTGAGCGTGAGTGGTGAGGATGAGTGGTGATTGTTGAGGGTGTGATTGGTGAGGATGAGTGGTGAGTCGTGAGGGTGAGTGGTGAGGGTGAGTGGTGAGGGTGAGTGGTGAAGGTGAGTGTTGAGAGTGAGTGGTGAGGGTAAGTGGCAGTTGTGAGTAGTGATTGGTGAGGGGTGAGTGGTGAGGGTGAGCGTGAGTGGTGGGTGAGAGTGAGGTTGAGTGGTGGTGGTGAGCGGTGAGGGTGAGCAGTGAGGGTGAGTGTGAGTAGTGATTGGTGAGGGTGTGATTGGTGAGTGGTGAGGGTGAGTGGTGAGGGTGAGTGGTGAGGGTGAGTGGTGAGCGGTGAGGGCGAGTGGTTGTTGTGAGGGTGAGTGGTGAGGGTGAGTGGCGGTTGTGAGTGGTGAGGGTGAGTGGTGAGGGTGAGTGGTGAGGGTGAGTGGTGAGGGTGAGTGGTGAGTGGTGAGGGTGAGTGGGGAGGATGAGTGGCGGTTGTGAGTGGTGATTAGTGAGGGTTGAGTGGTGAGGGTGAGCGTGAGTGGTGGGTGAGAGTGAGGTTGAGTGGTGGTGGTGAGCGGTGAGGGTGAGCAGTGAGGGTGAGTGTGAGTAGTGATTGGTGAGGGTGTGATTGGTGAGTGGTGAGGGTGAGTGGTGAGGGTGAGTGGTGAGCGGTGAGGGTGAGTGGTTGTTGTGAGGGTGAGTGGTGAGGGTGAGTGGTGATGGTGAGTGGTGAGTAGTGAGTGGTGAGGGTGAGTGGTAAGTGGTGAGGGTGAGTGGTGATTGGTGAGGGTGTGATTGGTGAGGATGAGTGGTGAGTAGTGAGGGTGAGTGGTGAGGGTGAGTGTGGAGGGTGAGTGGCGGTTGTGAGTGGTGATTAGTGAGGGGTGAGTGGTGAGGGTGAGCGTGAGTGGTGAGGTTGAGTGGTGAGGGTGAGTGGTGAGCGGTGAGGGTGAGCAGTGAGGGCGAGTGGTGATTGGTGAGGGTGTGATTGGTGAGGATGAGTGGTGAGTGGTGAGTAGTAAGGGTGAGTGGTGAGCGGTGAGGGTGAGTGGTTGTTGTGAGGGTGAGTGGTGAGAGTGAGTGGTGAGGGTGAGTGACGGTTGTGAGTGGTGATTAGTGAGTGGTGAGGGTGAGTGGTGAGGGTGAGTGGTGAGGGGTGAGCGTGAGTGGTGAGGGTGAGTGGTGAGGGTGAGTGGTGAGCGTGAGTGGTGAGGATGAGTGGTGATTGTTGAGAGTGTGATTGGTGAGGATGAGTGGTGAGTCGTGAGGGTGAGTGGTGAGGGTGAGTGGTGAGGGTGAGTGGTGAGGGTGAGTGTTAAGAGTGAGTGGTGAGGGTGAGTGGCAGTTGTGAGTAGTGATTGGTGAGGGGTGAGTGGTGAGGGTGAGCGTGAGTGGTGGGTGAGAGTGAGGTTGAGTGGTGGTGGTGAGCGGTGAGGGTGAGCAGTGAGGGTGAGTGTGAGTAGTGATTGGTGAGGGTGTGATTGGTGAGTGGTGAGGGTGAGTGGTGAGCGGTGAGGGTGAGTGGTTGTTGTGAGGGTGAGTGGTGAGGGTGAGTGGTGATGGTGAGTGGTGAGTAGTGAGTGGTGAGGGTGAGTGGTAAGTGGTGAGGGTGAGTGGTGATTGGTGAGGGTGTGATTGGTGAGGATGAGTGGTGAGTAGTGAGGGTGAGTGGTGAGGGTGAATGGTGAGCGGTGAGGGTGAGTGGTTGTTGTGAGGGTGAGTGGTGAGGGTGAGTGGTGAGGGTGAGTGGTGAGGGTGAGTGTTGAGAGTGAGTGGTGAGGGTGAGTGGCAGTTGTGAGTAGTGATTAGTGAGGGGTGAGTGGTGAGGGTGAGTGGTGAGGGTGAATGGTGAGCGGTGAGGGTGAGCGGTGAGGATGAGTGGTGATTGGTGAGGATGAGTGGTGAGTGGTGAGGGTGAGTGGTTGTTGTGAGGGTGAGTGGTGAGGGTGTGTGGTGAGGGTGAGTGGTGAGGGTGAGTGTTAGGAGTGAGTGGTGAGGGTGAGTGGCAGTTGTGAGTAGTGATTAGTGAGGGGTGAGTGGTGAGGGTGACTGGTGAGGGTGAATGGTGAGCGGTGAGGGTGAGTGGTTGTTGTGAGGGTGAGTGGTGAGGGTGAGTGGTGAGGGTGAGTGGTGAGGGTGAGTGTTGAGAGTGAGTGGTGAGGGTGAGTGGCAGTTGTGAGTAGTGATTAGTGAGGGGTGAGTGGTGAGGGTGAGTGGTGAGGGTGAATGGTGAGCGGTGAGGGTGAGCGGTGAGGGTGAGTGGTGATTGGTGAGGATGAGTGGTGAGGGTGAGTGGTTGTTGTGAGGGTGAGTGGTGAGGGTGAGTCGTGAGTGGTGAGGGTGAGTGGTGAGAGAGTGGTTAGTTTTGAGGGTGAGTGGTGAGGTTGAGTGGTGAGGGTTAGTGGAGAGTGGTGAGTGGTGATTGGTCAGTGGTGATTGGTGAGGATGAATGGCGAGGGTGAGGTTGAGTGGTGAGGGTGAGTGGTGAGGGTGAGTGGTGGTTGTGACGGTGAGTGGTGAGGGTGAGTGGTGAGGGTGAGTGGTGAGGCTGAATGGTGAGGGTGAATGGTGAGAGTGAGTGGTGAGGGAGAGTGGGGAGTGGTGAGGGTGAGTGGGGAGGGTGAGTGGTGAGGGAGAGTGGTGAGGGAGAGTGGTGAGGGTGAATGGTGAGTGTTGAGGGTGAGTAGTGAGTGGTGAGGGTGTGGTAAGTGGTGAGGGCGAGTGGTGATTGGTGAGGGTGTGATTGGTGAGGATGAGTGGTGAGTAGTGAGGGTGAGTGGTGAGGGTGAGTGGGGAGGGTGAGTGGCGGTTGTGAGTGGTGATTAGTGAGGGGTGAGGGTGAGCGTGAGTGGTGGGTGAGAGTGAGGTTGAGTGGTGGTGGTGAGCGGTGAGGGTGAGCAGTGAGGGTGAGTGTGAGTGGTGATTGGTGAGGGTGTGATTGGTGAGTGGTGAGGGTGAGTGGTGAGCAGTGAGGGTGAGTGGTTGTTGTGAGGGTGAGTGGTGAGGGTGAGTGGTGAGGGTGAGAGTGAGTGGTGAGGGTGGGTGGTGAGGGTGGGTGGTGAGGGTGAGTGGTGATTGTTGAGGGTGTGATTGGTGAGGATGAGTGGTGATTGGTGAGGGTGTGATTGGTGAGGATGAGTGGTGAGTGGTCAGGGTGAGTGGTGAGGGTGAGTGGTGAGTGGTGAGGGTGAGTGTTGAGGGTGAGTGGTTAGGGTGAGTAGTGAGGGTGAGTGGTGAGCGTGAGTGGTGAGGGTGAGTGGTGAGGGAGAGTGGTGAGGGAGAGTGGTGAGGGAGAGTGGTGAGGGAGAATGGTGAGGGTGAATGGTGAGGGTGAGTGGTGAGGGTGAATGGTGAGGGTGAGTGTTGAGGGTGAGTAGTGAGGGTGAGTGGTAAGTGGTGATTGGTGAGGGTGTGATTGGTGAGGATGAGTGGTGAGTAGTGAGGGTGAATGGTGAGGGTGAGTGGGAAGGGTGAGTGGCGGTTGTGAGTGGTGATTAGTGAGGGGTGAGTAGTGAGGGGTGAGTGGTGAGGGTGAGCATGAGTGGTGCAGGTGAGGTTGAGTGGTGAGGGTGAGTGGTGAGCGGTGAGCGGTGAGGGTGAGCAGTGAGGGTGAGGTGTGATTGGTGAGGATGAGTGGTGAGTGGTGAGCGTGAGTGGTGAGGGTGAGTGGTGAGCGTGAGTGGTGAGGGTGAGTAGTGATTGTTGAGGGTGTGATTGCTGAGGATGAGTGGTGAGTAGTGAGGGTGAGTGGTGAGGGTGAGTGGTGAGGGTGAGTGGTGAGGGTGAGTGGTGAGGGAGAGTGGTGAGGGAGAGTGGTGAGGGAGAGTGGTGAGGGTGAATGGCGAGGGTGAGTGGTGAGGGTGAATGGTGAGGGTGAGTGGTGAGGGTGAGTAGTGAGGGTGAGTGGTAAGTGGTGATTGGTGAGGGTGTGATTGGTGAGGATGAGTGGTGAGTAGTGAGGGTGAATGGTGAGGGTGAGTGGGAAGGGTGAGTGGCGGTTGTGAGTGGTGATTAGTGAGGGGTGAGTAGTGAGGGGTGAGTGGTGAGGGTGAGCATGAGTGGTGCGGGTGAGGTTGAGTGGTGAGGGTGAGTGGTGAGCAGTGAGGGTGAGCAGTGAGGGTGAGGTGTGATTGGTGAGGATGAGTGGTGAGTGGTGAGGGTGAGTGGTGAGGGTGAGTGGTGAGGGTGAGTAGTGATTGTTGAGGGTGTGATTGGTGAGGATGAGTGGTGAGTAGTGAGGGTGAGTGGTGAGCGTGAGTGGTGAGGGTGAGTGGTGAGGGAGAGTGGTGAGGGAGAGTGGTGAGGGAGAGTGGTGAGGGTGAATGGTGAGGGTGAGTGGTGAGGGTGAATGGTGAGGGTGAGTGTTGAGGGTGAGTAGTGAGGGTGAGTGGTAAGTGGTGATTGGTGAGGGTGTGATTGGTGAGGATGAGTGGTGAGTAGTGAGGGTGAATGGTGAGGGTGAGTGGGAAGGGTGAGTGGCGGTTGTGAGTGGTGATTAGTGAGGGGTGAGTAGTGAGGGGTGAGTGGTGAGGGTGAGCATGAGTGGTGCGGGTGAGGTTGAGTGGTGAGGGTGAGTGGTGAGCGGTGAGCGGTGAGGGCGAGCAGTGAGGGTGAGGTGTGATTGGTGAGGATGAGTGGTGAGTGGTGAGCGTGAGTGGTGAGGGTGAGGGTGAGTGGTGAGGGTGAGTGGTGAGCGTGAGTGGTCAGGGTGAGTAGTGATTGTTGAGGGTGTGATTGGTGAGGATGAGTGGTGAGTAGTGAGGGTGAGTGGTGAGGGTGAGTGGTGAGGGTGAGTGGTGAGGGAGAGTGGTGAGGGAGAGTGGTGAGGGAGAGTGGTGAGGGTGAGTGGTGAGGGTGAATGGTGAGGGTGAGTGGTGAGGGTGAGTAGTGAGGGTGAGTGGTAAGTGGTGATTGGTGAGGGTGTGATTGGTGAGGATGAGTGGTGAGTAGTGAGGGTGAATGGTGAGGGTGAGTGGGAAGGGTGAGTGGCGGTTGTGAGTGGTGATTAGTGAGGGGTGAGTAGTGAGGGGTGAGTGGTGAGGGTGAGCATGAGTGGTGCGGGTGAGGTTGAGTGGTGAGGGTGAGTGGTGAGCGGTGAGGGTGAGCAGTGAGGGTGAGGTGTGATTGGTGAGGATGAGTGGTGAGTGGTGAGTGTGAGTGGTGAGGGTGAGTGGTGAGGGTGAGTGGTGAGGGTGAGTAGTGATTGTTGAGGGTGTGATTGGTGAGGATGAGTGGTGAGTAGTGAGGGTGAGTGGTGAGGGTGAGTGTTGAGGGTGAGTGGTGAGTGGTGAGGGTGAGTGGCGGTTGTGAGTGGTGATTAGTGAGGGGTGAGTGGTGAGGGTGAGCGTGAGTTGTGAGGGTGAGTTGTGAGGGAGAGGGGTGAGTGGTGAGGGAGAGGGGTGAGTGGTGAGGGAGAGGGGTTAGTGGTGAGAGTGAATTGTGAGGGTGAGTAGAGGTGGTGAGGGTGAGTAGTGAGGGTGAGTGGTGAGGGTGAGTGGTGAGGGTGAGTGGTGAGGGTGAGTGTTGAGAGTGAGTGGTGAGGGTGAGTGGCAGTTGTGAGTAGTGATTAGTGAGGGGTGAGTGGTGAGGGTGAGTGGTGAGGGTGAATGGTGAGCGGTGAGGGTGAGCGGTGAGGATGAGTGGTGATTGGTGAGGATGAGTGGTGAGTGGTGAGGGTGAGTGGTTGTTGTGAGGGTGAGTGGTGAGGGTGTGTGGTGAGGGTGAGTGGTGAGGGTGAGTGTTAGGAGTGAGTGGTGAGGGTGAGTGGCAGTTGTGAGTAGTGATTAGTGAGGGGTGAGTGGTGAGGGTGACTGGTGAGGGTGAATGGTGAGCGGTGAGGGTGAGTGGTTGTTGTGAGGGTGAGTGGTGAGGGTGAGTGGTGAGGGTGAGTGGTGAGGGTGAGTGGTGAGGGTGAGTGGCAGTTGTGAGTAGTGATTAGTGAGGGGTGAGTGGTGAGGGTGAGTGGTGAGGGTGAATGGTGAGCGGTGAGGGTGAGCGGTGAGGGTGAGTGGTGATTGGTGAGGATGAGTGGTGAGTGGTGAGGGTGAGTGGTGAGGGTGAGTGGTGAGTGGTGAGGGTGAGTGGTGAGAGAGTGGTTAGTTTTGAGGGTGAGTGGTGAGGTTGAGTGGTGAGGGTTAGTGGAGAGTGGTGAGTGGTGATTGGTCAGTGGTGATTGGTGAGGATGAATGGTGAGGGTGAGGTTGAGTGGTGAGGGTGAGTGGTGAGGGTGAGTGGTGGTTGTGACGGTGAGTGGTGAGGGTGAGTGGTGAGGGTGAGTGGTGAGGCTGAATGGTGAGGGTGAATGGTGAGAGTGAGTGGTGAGGGAGAGTGGGGATTGGTGAGGGTGAGTGGGGAGGGTGAGTGGTGAGGGAGAGTGGTGAGGGAGAGTGGTGAGGGTGAATGGTGAGTGTTGAGGGTGAGTAGTGAGTGGTGAGGGTGAGTGGTAAGTGGTGAGGGCGAGTGGTGATTGGTGAGGGTGTGATTGGTGAGGATGAGTGGTGAGTAGTGAGGGTGAGTGGTGAGGGTGAGTGGGGAGGGTGAGTGGCGGTTGTGAGTGGTGATTAGTTAGGGGTGAGGGTGACCGTGAGTGGTGGGTGAGAGTGAGGTTGAGTGGTGGTGGTGAGCGGTGAGGGTGAGCAGTGAGGGTGAGTGTGAGTGGTGATTGGTGAGGGTGTGATTGGTGAGTGGTGAGGGTGAGTGGTGAGCAGTGAGGGTGAGTGGTTGTTGTGAGGGTGAGTGGTGAGGGTGAGTGGTGAGGGTGAGTGGTGAGGGTGAGTGGTGAGGGTGAGTGGCAGTTGTGAGTAGTGATTAGTGAGGGGTGAGTGGTGAGGGTGAGTGGTGAGGGTGAATGGTGAGCGGTGAGGGTGAGCGGTGAGGGTGAGTGGTGATTGGTGAGGATGAGTGGTGAGTGGTGAGGGTGAGTGGTTGTTGTGAGGGTGAGTGGTGAGGGTGAGTGGTGAGTGGTGAGGGTGAGTGGTGAGAGAGTGGTTAGTTTTGAGGGTGAGTGGTGAGGTTGAGTGGTGAGGGTTAGTGGAGAGTGGTGAGTGGTGATTGGTCAGTGGTGATTGGTGAGGATGAATGGTGAGGGTGAGGTTGAGTGGTGAGGGTGAGTGGTGAGGGTGAGTGGTGGTTGTGACGGTGAGTGGTGAGGGTGAGTGGTGAGGGTGAGTGGTGAGGCTGAATGGTGAGGGTGAGTGGTGAGGGAGAGTGGGGATTGGTGAGGGTGAGTGGTGAGGGAGAGTGGTGAGGGAGAGTGGTGAGGGTGAATGGTGAGTGTTGAGGGTGAGTAGTGAGTGGTGAGGGTGAGTGGTAAGTGGTGAGGGCGAGTGGTGATTGGTGAGGGTGTGATTGGTGAGGATGAGTGGTGAGTAGTGAGGGTGAGTGGTGAGGGTGAGTGGGGAGGGTGAGTGGCGGTTGTGAGTGGTGATTAGTTAGGGGTGAGGGTGACCGTGAGTGGTGGGTGAGAGTGAGGTTGAGTGGTGGTGGTGAGCGGTGAGGGTGAGCAGTGAGGGTGAGTGTGAGTGGTGATTGGTGAGGGTGTGATTGGTGAGTGGTGAGGGTGAGTGGTGAGCAGTGAGGGTGAGTGGTTGCTGTGAGGGTGAGTGGTGAGGGTGAGTGGTGAGGGTGAGAGTGAGTGGTGAGGGTGGGTGGTGAGGGTGGGTGGTGAGGGTGAGTGGTGATTGTTGAGGGTGTGATTGGTGAGGATGAGTGGTGATTGGTGAGGGTGTGATTGGTGAGGATGAGTGGTGAGTGGTCAGGGTGAGTGGTGAGTGGTCAGGGTGAGTGGTGAGGGTGAGTGGTGAGTGGTGAGGGTGAGTGTTGAGGGTGAGTGGTTAGGGTGAGTAGTGAGGGTGAGTGGTGAGCGTGAGTGGTGAGGGTGAGTGGTGAGGGAGAGTGGTGAGGGAGAGTGGTGAGGGAGAGTGGTGAGGGTGAGTGGTGAGGGTGAATGGTGAGGGTGAGTGTTGAGGGTGAGTAGTGAGGGTGAGTGGTAAGTGGTGATTGGTGAGGGTGTGATTGGTGAGGATGAGTGGTGAGTAGTGAGGGTGAATGGTGAGGGTGAGTGGGAAGGGTGAGTGGCGGTTGTGAGTGGTGATTAGTGAGGGGTGAGTAGTGAGGGGTGAGTGGTGAGGGTGAGCATGAGTGGTGCGGGTGAGGTTGAGTGGTGAGGGTGAGTGGTGAGCGGTGAGCGGTGAGGGTGAGCAGTGAGGGTGAGGTGTGATTGGTGAGGATGAGTGGTGAGTGGTGAGCGTGAGTGGTGAGGGTGAGTGGTGAGCGTGAGTGGGGAGGGTGAGTAGTGATTGTTGAGGGTGTGATTGCTGAGGATGAGTGGTGAGTAGTGAGGGTGAGTGGTGAGTGGTGAGGGTGAGTGGTGAGGGTGAGTGGTGAGGGAGAGTGGTGAGGGAGAGTGGTGAGGGAGAGTGGTGAGGGTGAATGGTGAGGGTGAGTGGTGAGGGTGAATGGTGAGGGTGAGTGGTGAGGGTGAGTAGTGAGGGTGAGTGGTAAGTGGTGATTGGTGAGGGTGTGATTGGTGAGGATGAGTGGTGAGTAGTGAGGGTGAATGGTGAGGGTGAGTGGGAAGGGTGAGTGGCGGTTGTGAGTGGTGATTAGTGAGGGGTGAGTAGTGAGGGGTGAGTGGTGAGGGTGAGCATGAGTGGTGCGGGTGAGGTTGAGTGGTGAGGGTGAGTGGTGAGCGGTGAGGGTGAGCAGTGAGGGTGAGGTGTGATTGGTGAGGATGAGTGGTGAGTGGTGAGTGTGAGTGGTGAGGGTGAGTGGTGAGGGTGAGTGGTGAGGGTGAGTAGTGATTGTTGAGGGTGTGATTGGTGAGGATGAGTGGTGAGTAGTGAGGGTGAGTGGTGAGGGTGAGTGTTGAGGGTGAGTGGTTAGGGTGAGTAGTGAGGGTGAGTGGTGAGCGTGAGTGGTGAGGGTGAGTGGTGAGGGAGAGTGGTGAGGGAGAGTGGTGAGGGAGAGTGGTGAGGGTGAATGGTGAGGGTGAGTGGTGAGGGTGAATGGTGAGGGTGAGTGTTGAGGGTGAGTAGTGAGGGTGAGTGGTAAGTGGTGATTGGTGAGGGTGTGATTGGTGAGGATGAGTGGTGAGTAGTGAGGGTGAGTGGGAAGGGTGAGTGGCGGTTGTGAGTGGTGATTAGTGAGGGGTGAGTAGTGAGGGGTGAGTGGTGAGGGTGAGCATGAGTGGTGCGGGTGAGGTTGAGTGGTGAGGGTGAGTGGTGAGCGGTGAGCGGTGAGGGTGAGCAGTGAGGGTGAGGTGTGATTGGTGAGGATGAGTGGTGAGCGTGAGTGGTGAGGGTGAGTGGTGAGGGTGAGTGGTGAGCGTGAGTGGTGAGGGTGAGTAGTGATTGTTGAGGGTGTGATTGGTGAGGATGAGTGGTGAGTAGTGAGGGTGAGTGGTGAGGGTGAGTGGTGAGGGTGAGTGGTGAGGGTGAGTGGTGAGGGAGAGTGGTGAGGGAGAGTGGTGAGGGAGAGTGGTGAGGGTGAATGGTGAGGGTGAATGGTGAGGGTGAGTGGTGAGGGTGAGTGGTGAGGGTGAGTAGTGAGGGTGAGTGGTGATTGGTGAGGGTGTGATTGGTGAGGATGAGTGGTGAGTAGTGAGGGTGAATGGTGAGGGTGAGTGGGAAGGGTGAGTGGCGGTTGTGAGTGGTGATTAGTGAGGGGTGAGTAGTGAGGGGTGAGGGTGAGCATGAGTGGTGCGGGTGAGGTTGAGTGGTGAGGGTGAGTGGTGAGCGGTGAGGGTGAGCAGTGAGGGTGAGGTGTGATTGGTGAGGATGAGTGGTGAGGGTGAGTGGTGAGGGTGAGTGGTGAGGGTGAGTAGTGATTGTTGAGGGTGTGATTGGTGAGGATGAGTGGTGAGTAGTGAGGGTGAGTGGTGAGGGTGAGTGTTGAGGGTGAGTGGTGAGTGGTGAGGGTGAGTGGCGGTTGTGAGTGGTGATTAGTGAGGGGTGAGTGGTGAGGGTGAGCGTGAGTTGTGAGGGTGAGTTGTGAGGGAGAGGGGTGAGTGGTGAGGGAGAGGGGTGAGTGGTGAGGGAGAGGGGTTAGTGGTGAGAGTGAATTGTGAGGGTGAGTAGTGGTGGTGAGGGTGAGTAGTGAGGGTGATTAGTGAGTGGTGAGGGTGAGTGGTGAGGGTGAGTGGTGAGTGGTGAGGGTGAGTGGTGAGGCCGAATGGTGAGGGTGAATGGTGAGGGTGAATGGTGAGAGTGAGTGGTGAGGGAGAGTGGGGAGTGGTGAGGGTGAGTGGTGAGGGAGAATGGTGAGGGAGAGTGGTGAGGGAGAGTGGTGAGGGTTAGTGGTGAGAGTGGTGAGGGTGAGTGGTGATTAGTGAGTGGTGAGGCTGAATGGTGAGGGTGAGTGGTGAGGGAGATTGGTGAGTGGTGAGTTGTGAGGGTGAATGGTGAGGGTGAGTAGTGAGTGGGAGTGGTGAGTGGTGAGGATGAGTGGTGAGGGTGAGTTGTGAGTGGTGAATGGTGAGGGTGAATGCTGAGTACAGTCAATATGCACTGCTGTAATCATAGCAGGTACCACCACCACCACAGTATGTACTGCTCTCAAAGCAGGTACCACCACCACCACAGTATGTACTGCTGTCATCATAGCAGGTGCCACCACACTCGGTATGTACTGCTGTTATCATACCAGGTACCACAACCACAATATGTACTCCTCTCATCATAGCAGATACCAACACAGCAGTATGTACTGCTGTAATCATAACAGATACCAACACAGCAGTATGCACTGCTGTAATCATAGCAAGTACCACCAGTCAGTATGCACTGCTGTAATCATAGCAGGTTCCACCACAATATGCACTGCTGTCATCATAACAGGTACCACCACAGCAGTATGCACTGCTGTAATCATAGCAGGTTCCACCACAATATGCACTGCTGTCATCATAACAGGTACCACCACAGCAGTATGCACTGCTGTAATCATAGCAGGTACCAACTCAGCAGTATCCACTGCTGTAATCATAGCAGGTACCACCAGTCAGTATGCACTGCTGTAGTGATAGCAGGTACCACCTCAGTCGGTATACACTTCTGTAGTGATAGTAGATACTGCTATCGAGTTGGTAGATACCGCTATAGTAAATACTAAAACAATCAGTATATACCACTACAGTCAGTCAATACTGCTACAGTCAGTATACTATTATACAGTCAGTACATACTACCACGGTGAGTAGCTACTAGAGTCAGTAGATACTATTATAGAGTGAGTAGATACTGCTATAGAGTTAGTAGTTACTACTATAGTCAGTGGATACTACTATAGAGTCAGCAGATACTATACAGTTAGTCGTTACGACTATATAGTCGGTAGATACTACTGTAGGCCCAGTAAATACTACTATGGTCAGTAGTTACTACAGTCACTAAATACTACTACACAGTCAGTAGCTACTACTGGCTCAGTAGATACTAAGGTACAGTCAGTAGATACTACTACAGAGTCAATAGATACCACTTCCTCTGTTGTATGTAAGGTGTGTAGGTATATATACCTACGAGGGGTAAATATATTTTTTTGAGGGGGGGGGGGGGGGGAGTCCACAATTTTCGGAAACATTTTACATCAACTATTTACCCCACACTTTCTACAACTTTTTGGACTTGTGCAAGCCTCTTATATATTTGTTGGTATAGAAATGTACAAACGGCCCACCGGGCTTTGACAATACCTTAGTATATGTGTATATATATGCAAGGTTTTTAAGAAATATATTTTTCACCCGGGCAAAGCCGGGTACTTCCGCTAGTTAAATATAAAATCCCCAAGCTTGTAACTGGTGTACTTATGCAATTTTATCGTATACACTTCATCTATTTAATGTATTTTTGGTGATTTGTTGCCGCGATGTCGCCCCGCCGGTTCCTTCCTTCTCCTCTTCTGACCCCACAGTCTGGAGAACTCCCATTCATTACCTAGTCACTCGTCTCGTCATCTCACTCTCCACGTTCATGCCCTGGTCGGGTATTTTTTTGTCTCGTGACTTTTAACCGACTGCTGCTTTCGCTCTCCGGAAGTAAATATTCCATTAGTTTCTTACAGCGTCGTAAAGACGAAGTCGCATTTACACACCATAAAAAACATTGTTAACACGGGTTTCAGAATATACCGTATACGAATCACACAGGACGGGGCTCGCGCACGTGTTAATGTAGCAATGCCGTCTCTACGCAGTAAACCATGCGCGGTTGGCAGAGGATGAATACTCGCTAGTTCACTTCACGCAGCCAATTAGTTCCATAATTACCAACAGCGGTAAGAATTGAATGTGGGCCGCGCTCGAGCCTCCGATCTTTCCTGGCGGGGCCGCCGGACATCGGCCACTAGAGGCGGTGGCAGCGGCGGCACAGGGGACCCTTGGCTCACCGCAGTCGTAGATCCTCGACAAGACGGCGTCCAGCAGGGAAGGGGCGATCGCTTCTATTTCGGCCTCGTCCACCTCCTCATTGTCGCCGTAACTGCTGCTGCTGCCGCCGCCAGACATGGTCTCGTGGGGTTGCGAAAGAAGCGGTCTCGGTGGTGCGCCGCGCGTGCGGCCTGGGGAGCGGAAATGACGATGCCGGAGCCCTCGCGATAGCAAAGGCAAAGATACACGGTGTAGCCTACACGGGCTGTCGGGGCAAGTGCTGTTCGCGAGCGGTGCCTGTGGTGATACCACGAGAGTCCACGTGGGACACCCAAGAATGTGTTCTGTAAATAAATAACAAGTTGACGACCCAGACATTGATTTAATGTTGAGATAATCCATGCTAGCGTCCATTGGAAGCCTTGGCCGATCATTATTTTAAAATCTCCCCAATCATGGCCAAACAATGAATTTCATAATTAACTTTTTTCATTCACTAAGCAATAGAAGCCGATTTTCTCGATAATTAGTTTGGTGTGGTTTGGCGAGTTAAAATAAAAACAATCCTCGGTTTTACCGTAGAAAATACACATTGTGTTTATATACATTTAAAATAAATACACATTTACTGTTTGAAACTTTACAGTACATTTACACTCACTCATCAGCCATGATTATTCTACTGCTGGATAAAGGCCTCCAAAAGTCGTCGCTATTCTTCACGGTCTGCGATGCATCAATTCACCAGAACCTGCACATCAGCTTTATGCGCGATAGATCGCTACTCGTGCACGCTCCCTCCACTCAGTAGCCAGTTTGTCCATCCGTCGTCATCCCTTCAATTGACAAGTCCTGTCCAAGCTCAATCATTTTACTTAACAGATAAACATTTTAACACGTACATGCTGTCTAATCCACGTTCCTCTTTACGTGTCTGTGAAATCCCAATCGTGCATCCCTACATGCTTCTCTGCACAACTTTGAGCTTTTGTTCCATCTTTTGTCACTGTACATGTTTCTGGTCCATATCATAGCAAGTCACTCATAAACACTTTCTTCTCGAGACACATTAGTATATTGCTCTTCATTGTCAAGTGCATCCTCCCAAAAGCCCCCCAACCCACTCTTATACCACCTCTGTAATTCGCAATTTTGATCTTGGTACATTTGCAGTGACGTAAACGGTGTCACGAGGGTGTTCGCGCTAGCTACTGTGCGTCTGAAGCCTCTCTCTAGCACCAGAGTAAGTGCGACATGTCAGCCAGCCCTAGGGGGCATAGTCCTAGTGATGGTCTGAGAGAGGGCAAGGGAGGACGTGGTAGCCTGAGTGGGGCACATGAATGGCTTAGAAACTTTGCAACTCTCAACACATGTGACTTGCATGCTCAAAATGTTACACAGAATCCTATGGGAGGCACTGAAACGTCGTAGCTTGTTTTGAAACACAGTTGCACATGACTGAACTATTCAACCTCATGACAACGTTTTTATCATTAACACTTGAGGATGGGAGGGTGGCTAACCCCCCATATAAAATATAACTCGTTTTGTGACAATTACTATTTGAACACTATTTGCACAGCATATTATACCACTAATAAGTAATATTAAAAAATGAAAAAATTTAAACACGCTTTAATGAAATGTACCGTACTCGTAATGGCAGAACTCCACGACTCCAGGAAGTGGCTGTGGTGATTTACAGCCAACGTCAGTTGAGCGTGGACATTTAGAGCCAAGCCGAAACATAACATATAAAAAATGTTTAAAATATATATTTTTTAATGATAGAATATAGTATTGTCATCAGTATGACATAAGTATACCAAGTTTGCAGTCGATACCACATTTGGAAATGGGTTAAAATTGAGTTACAATATTTGAGGATACGACGACAACAACAACAGACAGAGTTAATAGAAAGCGTGAAATAATAATACTGGTAGGAACGAAGTGAACCAGCCTACAATAGATTATATCGTCTGTCCGTCCGATGTCCGATTAGGTGTAGCAACATCGCCCCCTACTGCAAACACTTGGCATGACCCTACAAAAACCTTTAGACTCAGTGAGGCTTTCCTGGCTAAAGAAGTGTAACATTCCCTTATAAGTCCCTGATATAGCTTTTAATTAAAACATTTAAATTAACGAGGCTTTCCTGGCTAAACAAGTGTAACATTCCCTTATAATTCCCTGAGATATCTTTTAATTAAAACATTTAAATTAAAAATTAACTCACAGCGGCCTAAAGCCTACAGCTAGGCCTAAAGCCTATAACTAGGCCTCAAACTCTCCCTTCGTATCGTACCCCCGCGTGTGTGAAAGGGAGTTAATGTTTAACAATGTTACATTCCCTGATGTTTTTAAATAGAAACATTTACATTTAAAGCTTTTACATAAATAATTAAATCATTTAAATTAAAAATTAACTCACAGCGGCCTAAAGCCTACAGCTAGGCCTAAAGCCTAAAACTAGGCCTCAAACTCTCCCTTCGTATCGTCCGATTAGGTGTAGCAACATCGCCTCCTACTGCAAACACTTGACAGGACCCTACAAAAACCTTTAGACTCTGTGGGGCTTTCCTGGCTAAACAAGTGTAATAATACATTATGTTTATATTCTTTGGTTATTCGTTCCTACCAGCCCACCCCGCAGGGTCCTGTTTACACATTCCTGCGGAAGGAGCTGGTAGGAACGTTGGGTTGCTCGGTCAATGGCCAGGGTCAACGGCAGCGTGGTGTATTCCGCAAATATGCCCGACTGTGAGGGCGGTCACAAGCCGGCGTGAGAAGGTTAAACGTTGAGTTTTATAAGGGCACCACGGGGTGACCAGCCCCTCCCCACCCAGCTCCACCCCTAACACCCCCCCCCACCCAGCCCCACCCTCCCCACTCAGCCCCTCCCCACCCAGCCCCTCCTTCCCCACCCAGCCCCTCCCTGCACGACGGACGGACACAATAATCCTCTGTGGGCTGGTGGAACCAGTGGGTTCCTACCAGTAAAAAAGTGTGCAGTTATTGTGTTGAAGTGACTCCGTAAAAAAATCTCCGATGTCATGCTTCCGGGTTACTTTCTGAGACAGGCTGATGCACTGCAAGCTGTAATATTCCGAAAGGACGGTTCTTCATCTCATCACGTGATTCTGGGAGTAATTGTAATTTAATTGGAGCCATAGTTGTTTTAGTTTTATTAGTAACTCAATTACAGTATCATGCATAATAATAGTGTAGGGTACTATACATGGCAACGGTTATAGTGGGGTCAGTGGAGATGGGTGGAAACAGGTGCAGGGTACTGTACGAGGGAAGGTTCGAGAAGGGAAGCAGAAGACAGTAGAATCTGCTGGAAGAATCTACTGGGGTAAAGTGCTGGAAGTTACCAGGGCGTGGCCGAGCTGGTATGTAAGGGGGAGCGAGGCTCATGATCAGGGTGCTGGCTCAGGGACTGAAGGACGACTGCAGGTGGACGACATCGATGTCGACTGTTGGATATCAACATCGTGGAAACTATCGGCCCAACTGTTCGAACCCTGGGGATAGTGCGGGCACCACGCACAGCGTGTGGTGGGGGCTCCCCCGAGGCGGAGGGGGTGAGTGTCAGCCCAGGGACAGTGTTGCCCCGGGCCATGGCACTCTGGTTGACCCCGTAGACACGTGATCCGGAATGTCCATACAGGGGGCCCCAGGTGGGGGGGGACTAGGGGGTGATCACGTGTCTGGAGAGAGCTCTGAAGGATCGAGAGGGAATGAGAATGTTCGGGAAGGCGGGCGGGGCCGAGGGCAGAGCGGCCCCGACCGGAAAGGGAGAGGGACCGGGGTCTCTCTTCGTTCTACAAGCTGAAAGTTCCGCGTCTCAAGCTGGAAGCGCCTCATCCTACGGGGTGTTGTATATGTTGGTTATGAAAATTTTGATGTGTTGTATGCGTGCGTGGGTGAAATTATTATGTTGTATATGTGGGTTATGAATATTCAGTGAAAATAATAATAATCAAATGAAATTTGGCCAAATGTGTAATTATCCGGAAATATGTTAATTTATGTAATGATGCGCATTTAATTATGCCAATTCGAGAGGTAATCGTAGTAATTATGCGAGTGGGTGTAATTATGATAATGCAAGTCGTTATGATAACCAGACCCCGCCTCGGTGACGAGGGTGGGTTATCGATCGGAATACGGCAATTAATCGTATGCAGTTATGCAGGTGTGGTGTAAGTATGCAAGATTAACTTAGATTAACTCGGCATCGTTGTCTAGGTTCGTCTCATTCTCGCTTATATTTTTAGGTCCCCGGTTCACCCCGTTATCGCTTTAACATTTACTGAGTATGTATTAGTGTGTTTATTAAGGTCACCAAGTTCAGATCTCAACGCAGAAGCAGATCTTATGCATAGATTTCAGGAAAGAATCACACAACCACTTCTGTATTAATCAATGTATTACTAATTCAACCTCAACTATGATATAGTATGCGAACTCTCAATCCCGGAACGTCAACACGGCATCAATACAGTATCATCAATGATTGTCTGATTTCACTTTGACAACGGCACATGTATCCCGCATAACGCGATGGTTGTTAGTGAGAGAGAGTCGTTAAAACATGCAAATACTATGCTAAGAAAAACCTTAACGTTAATGAATGATTACTCACTATTGTTCACGCAGTACCGTACTCCTTATTGATAGGATGCGAGTACGTGCGGCGATTATGACTGAAAGATACTTGAAAGATTATACGGCGATAACAAAAAAAACAATCAAAAACAGTTATTATTCTTAAAGGCACCAATCTCAACAGATACATCGGCAGGTTATCTGACAACAGAATGGCTCGGAGTAAGGGCCTGCGACGGTGCTCCTTTTCCGAAGATCGTTATCTTATCAAGTTTACTAATTGGGGACCAGATCACCTGATAAGGATCTGGTGGGCCACCACTCCCCACATGAGCGTGGCTTGGCGGAAGGAGGTGCCAAGAATCAATTCGTATTGATGGATCTGTTGGGAATTTATGCGATTAAGAGTACAGCCCACTAAGTATTAAAGATAAAAATTACGAACACTCTTATAAACGACGGATGGCCATCACTCGGTCTCGAGTGTTTCTTCACAGCCACGGATGGCTTATGGGTTCGAGTGTGTTTGAGTGGTAAGAGTGGTCTTGAATAGTCAGTGTTCGGAGTCGGTTCTTTATGTCAAACAGACGCCTGGTGGTCGTGTGGTGAGGGGGCGGTGCGCGTCATACGTATCAGTCGCTCCTCTGTCACCGTGGTGAATTGGTTGGATGCCTGTTGATACGCTGTCGTAGTTCGAAACCCGGTCGGTAGGTGGCGCCCACAGCTCGCTCGCAGCGTGCAGTGTTGGGTCGTCGCCTCGTCGCCAAACCGCGATTGTCAGCTGCAGAGACCTCTGACGCGGCAGAGGTTGACCCACGCAGGCCGAGTTGAGCTGTCAAGCGGGTCTTGCCCGCCTGCAGAGGAGATGGGGAGCCGCTTGAGTCGAGCCCCGAGAGCCGGCTCCGGTGAGCCGAACGAACTCGGCTGAGTCCCAGACGAGCTGAAGAGTCGAGCCGACCCGCTGGTCGCAGCTCGCTCCTGAGTTGACCCTCCCGGTCGAGCTCCTGAGCCGACCCTCCCGGTCGAACTCCTGAGCCGACCCACTGGTCGAACTCGGCTGATGAGTCGACCCTCCTGGTCGAACTGATTTCCAATGCTCAGGGTCCTTTCTTTTATGCCGAAAAACCCCTTTAGACCCTGCCCACAAGGCGGGGTTTCTTTTGATTTACTGTGTCAGGATCCGTCCGTGTGTAGGTGTGTCCATGTGTGTGTTCGTACGTCCGTGTGTCCTTGTGTGCATCACCCACGGTATATTCCGTTGTCATATTCCCTCCATAAAATCCACGAGCAAACAATCAGGTGTTACAAATTGCCTCGAGGTCGTCTCTCTGTCTGGGTGCGATTTATCTCTTGTTTGGCCTTCTTCATGAACCAAAACACAGACGTTACAAATCGTCTCACAGGCGCCTCTGTCCGTGTTGCACGACCTGGAGGGAGGGCACACTCCCTCCGACCCTCACAGACGCATAAAGACATGGTTAAAAAGTTTTAAATTAACATTTGTCCCTTACCATTTCCCAGTTATGATTCTGTATGTAACCTAAGGTGTGTCGTTTCCCATCGTGGTGCTTGACCCAAGTGGAGGTGCCTCCCCGAGCGCATACACACTCCCATCCCGCGCTGCGGGGATACAAAGACGGCCGGGATCTCCCTTTCTCTCCGACCCTGGGTTTAACATCGCTCTTTTATTATGTATTTTATTTCGACCTGGTGGTGATTTATCCCGCTATCCTGGCTTTTCATAAGTTTTACTTTTGTCTTTTCATGCATAGGCTTATTATTATTAATTTATTTCCGATATCTTAGGTTAAGGGGTAAGTTTCTTGATCCTAGGAATTCGTATTCCTTGGTGTCTGCATGGTTATATAAGCTGAATATAGTTGACGGTGAATAGCGTTAACATTGATGTTATGTACGATATTATGTATTGTGATGTCTTTAACTTAACTTATTGGTCAGGGCTTTACTGACATGAAGTTGCATTTCATAGCCTCGCAGTCTTTGCCTCACTCTGTCTCTGCTCGCCGTTGTTGTTGCTGTCCAGCTGACGCCGTTAACTCAAGGCCTCATTAATTTCCGTCACTCCTTGTAGGTGAGGGCGGTTGAACCTTGGAGTCAGTTCTGGTTTTTGTCTGCCTGCTTCTTCTGATGTCCCCTGACCCCGGGAGTTATTATTTCTACTTTTATGGCCTGTCGAAGCCCGACTCGCTGTTGCTGGGCTGGTGGGTCGCTGGGTTGGTGTGTTCCCGGCTTTTTTGCTTACGTTTGCAGTTCGCCGTGCTCTTAATTTCCTTCCCTCTTCAACCTTATATCGACTATTCGCTCCTGTCTGGGTGCGATTCAATTTTGACTTAGGAAGGTTCTGATTGTCATATGCTTTGGGTCGAGTTGTATATTAAAGTATGGAAATAACATTTCATATTGACTTAATGATGGTGATGGTTCAGTAGGCGTAACTTGTGGCCTGGTTTAATTGGAGTGGGTGTGAATATCAATAACTTTAGCCTACCCTGTTGTTAAATTCTGACTTTAACGTTACTTTAATAGCAATACAGAATAATTGAGCTTTTCGTCTTAACTAGGCGAACGCGAACTTCTGGTGACCCCCGCAGCCTTGTTATTCAGCTGAGTCTGCATCCTTGAGATATACAACGCTCTTATTCGTCTCACTGTGGCCATCCAACCTTCTGCTCTGGGAGTGTTATTCTTAATTTCAGGTCAAAGGCCCCCTCACGTTCAGCCGTGCAGGGTTGTTTAAATCAGCTCCCCCCCCCTGTGTACACAGCCTTGAGCTGACCCACTTCGTTTGACCACTCACCCTGGATTTATCTTTCCTTGAGGCAAGGTTGCAAATTCTGTCATCCTAGCCCTCCTCCAGTTCATTACTTAACAACACCTGGTGTTTTGCAGTTTGCTGCGCTTTGGGGTGTTTTCATTCATTATATATCAAGTAAAAGATAATATATAAAAAAAATCAAGTTTGGAAGAAGGGTTTAGTATACAACATTCCGCCCTTTTAAAAATGACCAGTGGTCAAATGGCCACGGGTTATTTTTAAAAAAAATATATACCCTTCTTCCATCATGAACCATCGATTGTCCTCAAGTTTTGCTGCTATTTCCTTACAACACGCGCGTACGTGTCACAACTTAACATGGTTATATGTGACAAGAGAGAGGAGAAAAAAAAAATTTCTAAAGGAAGGTAAAACGATAAGGGAGGGATAAATTATTCTATTGACTACGTGTTATAGGAGATATCGTTAAAAAGATAGTTTCTACGGTTATTCTTGGGTGGCATCATCAGGCCTTGGCTCCCTTCTAGCTTGGCAAGGTACGTTAGCAGGAGCGTGAGCAGGAGGGCTGCCATTTCCTGGAAAACATGTTACACATTATCGTAGTGTGATATGCCCATTAGTTTAGTTCCCCCCCCCCCCCCCTTTTCCACCTTTATTCCTCATCTTGCTTCACCAGCACAGGGTACGGTTTGATTTGGTTGATGTGCACCCACTTGTATTGCTGCTCTCTTCCTGTCTTTGTGATTTTTAGCTGATATACTACTGGGGACATTTTGTCAACCACCTCGTGTGGTCCTGTCCAGGAAGGTAGGAATTTCCTGCACTTCTGTTTTCTTTTCTCGTAATTGAGGTACCACACCTGGTCTCCTAGCTGGTATTCTGCGTGGCTGGCTTTTTGGTCATAGTATGCTTTGCTCCCCTGAGCCTCTACTTGCAACTGGTCCCTGACCATAGCGAATGTGCTCTGTAGGTGACTATTGAATCCCGTCAGGTATTCAGTTGGCGTCATTGCCGTCGGGGTCTCGTCCTCCGCTGGGACATATAACAGGTGTACTGGGAGGGTCATTAGCCTCCCTGTCATGATCTCGAAGGGTGTCCTGCCTGTAGCTCGGTTGGGTGTGGCTCGCATGGCCATCAAGACTAGGGGTAGTTTCGTATCCCAGTCGCGGCCCGTGGTAGACACATATTTCTTTAGGAGGCTCACGATGGTCCTGTTGGCTCTTTCCACCTGTCCTGAGGATTGTGGATGGTATGCGACATGTAATTGTCTTTTTACTCCCAACATCTTCCACACTTCTGTGATGACCTCGGCTGTGAAGTGGCTTCCTTTGTCTGAATCGATCGTTGACGGTAGACCCCATCTACTGAATATTTGGTTGATCAGTAGGATAGCGGTCGTTTCCGCGGTGTTGTTGGGTGCTGGTAAACACTCTGTCCATTTAGAGAATGCACAGGTCACAGTTAGCATGTACTTGTTCCCTTTGGTTGATCGGTTGACAGGTCCTATCCAGTCGATTTGTAGGTTGGACCAAGGATAATCTGTTCCCCTCCTCTGTAGGGGTGCCCTATGCTGTGAGGTCGTTGGCTGGTACTTACAACACACGAGACAGTTGGACACATGTTTGTGTATGTCTTCCCCCATTTTTGGCCAGTAGGCCACCTGTCGCAGCATCTGTCCCGTATTCACCTCGCATCGGTGGCCGCTGCACGGTTCATTGTGGGCGTGTTGTAACATTATTTCCCGATATTGAGAGGGGACTACCCATCTAGGTCGACCGTCTTTTTCGTTTGTGTATACCAGTAGCCCTTTCCGCATTGAGAACCTTTTGATTTGGCTATGCATGATCTCGAGCTCTTTGTTGTCATTCAAGTTGTCAGTAGTGATCGGTTTTCCTGCTGGATCTTGGATATGATCGGCGAGTGTCTTTAGTGTTTCGTCCTCTTGTTGAATTCTGATCAGGTCTTCGGAAGGCTGGGCACTGTTCAATTGGGCTCTGGTTCCAGCTTCTGCCGGGTTCTTCCCACTTCTTGTGACCAGTCTTATCACGGCGATGTTTTGGTTCGTCGACTCTTGTTGTCCGTCTCTGTCGGTTTGGTCTTCTAGCTTCCACGGGGTGCCTTCCAGGCTTCCCACTTTTGCTATGGCATCTGCTTGGTCGTTCCCAGTTTTCTCTTGACCAGGTATCTTGGAGTGCCCTTTTACTTTCTTCCAAAATATCTTCATATCCTTGTTCTGAACCATCTTATCTATGGCCTCGAATAGTTCTCGATGGTGAATTGGTTTATTCCTATGGTTCTTCATCTCGTTTTTTTTCCATATGGGTAGGTGGTGCAGGAAGCTGTGCTGTACGTAGTTGGAATCAGTGCACACCACCATGGTCCGTATTTGGTTATCGGATGCCATTTGGACAGCGATGTGTACCCCGACCAACTCTGCATACTGGTTTGACTTTGGTCCCAGCTGAAATCCCTCTTGAATCCCTGTGAGTGGGCCAGTTTCCCAAATGACTCCTGACCCAGCGTGAAGCTTGTTCTCCCTCATCTGGGAGCATCCATCGATGTATACCACTGGTAGGTCGGCACATGTCTCCTTCCTGAAGGGCATGTACCTGTTGTCCTCCGGAGGTATCTTTTCGTCCTCTGCTTCTACGCTGTCAAAGGTACAATCATGTAAATCGGCAAGACCTTGGGCCATTGGACTTTTCTTGTTTTTTTGCGTATTTCACTGTGATTGGTAGGCCTTGGAGTGTCAGTGCCCAGCTGGCTATTCGGCTGCTGGTTACGCGGCCCTCTCGAATCTTCTTACTGTTGAGGTATGCCAGGGATTCATGATTCGTTTCCAGGATGATCTTCTCTCCGTTCAACAAGTTCCGAAAATGTTGTATGGCCCAGATGTTTCCAAATATCGCCTTCTCACACTCGGAGAACTTCATCTCCACTCCCCGGAGGGCTTTGCTGGCATAGGCAATAACTCGTTTCTCTGCTTCCTGTCTCTGGTACAGTACCGAGCTGATACTATGATCTGAGTATGCGGTCTCCAGGTAGTATTCTTTCCCTTTCTCTGGGTATGCTAGGCAGGATGCCTCTGTGATCTGTCGTTTTAATTCTTTTTCTGCGGCTTCCTGTTCCTGTCCCCACTCCCATGGTTCGTCTTTTTGCAGTAGTTTGACTAAGGGTCGAACGATTCCTGCGTAGTCGTCCACGAACTGTCGAAGGTAGTTGCAAATCCCTAAGAAGCTCCGAAGGGTCGTGACTGTGGTGGGCGATTTGAGTGCGAGGAGGGCTCCAAGTCTTTTGGTTTGGGGTAACATTCCCTCAGTGCCGACCTGGAGCCCGAGGTAGTCCACCCTTTTGCGTGCCCACTGTCCTTTTTGCATTGAAATCTTTGCGCCTGCTTCCTTTAACTGCTCGAGGGTATGCTGGAGGCTCTCGAGGTGTTCTTCCCAGGAGGAGTCCTTGACCAGTATATCGTCGACATAGACGATGGTACCTCGCTCTTTTGCGTCGTCCATTGCCTTGTGTAGGAATATGTTAAAGTCCGCAGGTGAATTTGAGTGTCCAAATGGACATCGGTTCCAAGTATACTGTATTCCATTGAATGTAAATGCCAACTTGTATTGATCCGCTTCTTTCACGGGCATGGTCCAGAAGCCATTTGATAGATCCATGGTGGTGAGAATTTTTGCGCCTTTTATTTGGTTGAGATTCTGGTCGATCTCTGCCATTGGCCATCGAGATAGGGGAACCGTTTTGTTGAGTTGCCTATAGTCGATGGTGAGTCGCCACTTGCCTGTGGGTTTCAATACAGGCCAAATCGGTGAGTTGTAGGTTGAGTTGCATTCTCGAATTATATTCTTCTTGAGTAGGTTCTCCAAGGTTTCTTGGATTGATTCGTAGGCAGCCAGTGGAATCTTGTATTGTTTCACATATACCGCTGGCGCTCCTTCCAGTGTGGGAATAGATACCACGTGTAGGTCGGTTTTGCCGCAATCATAGGGGTCTTCTGAGAACAGGGAGTGGTATTTGTGGAGCAGTTGACGAAGCTCATTTCGTTGAGTGTCGTTCTCGAGGGCGTCTGCTGCTTCAATTTGTTGTTCGATTTGTTCTTCTATTATGGAGACTCCTTGTCCTGGGTCTGGGTCCAAGGCCTTCGTGGTTTCGGGCGGCTCGGTTGAAAGTTCCTTTTGCGTTACTATCGGTTGAGTTGCCTTGGCTTCATCCGAGGGTAATACGCTCTTGCCCTTGTGTTCTCCTTCATCGGTTTGCAGTTCGTCGGTTTGGCCTCCAGGGGGCGGTATATACTCCATGAGGGGACGGTCATTTGGTGATACTGACTCTAAGTCGGCTTCCTTTCGGTCTTCTCTCAGTCTGTTAGTCATTAGCTGAGTGATTCGAATTCCTGCTGGGAGCTCGTCTTCGTTCCTGATTGTCGTTGATAGGTCGTTGAGCTCTTGTGTTATCACTTGGATTCCCGTGGAGTCTCTCATAACGTCTTCATCTTCTGAGTCCCTTTGTTGCTCCGGCATTGACTGTGCCCAAATTTGTCGGGATTCAAGGTTCATAATGGGTTTCAGGCGATTCAGTAGTTCTATCCCAATGATCAGCTCTTTTCCGGGGTTCCGTACGACATATAGGGGATGGTTCATGTTGATTTTGTTGAACGTCAACTTCGTCATAATTTTGCCCAATGGTCGCATGTGGGTCCCTTCACATCCTGAGTAGGTAAGTTTACTTGGCATGATCTGTAGTGTTTCATTCTTCCTCTGGAGGGCAGTCTGGAGTTCGTCAAATAATTCTCTGGATATCATGGATATTTCTGCTCCAGTATCACAAAGGCCCTGGCTGGTCAGGGTGTCTTGCAGTATTACTTCCACGTGGACTCGTCCGACTGGTCCTACGGGAATCAATTCCCCCAGATGGTACCCTTTTCCCTCTGGTACCACTTCGGTGATTGCTTCGGGGCTTCTTGTCTTCCCTACGTTCACTTGGGCTACCTTTGCGCTGGGTGTGTCCTCCTCCTGTGTGGGTATAGTTGGTATTCTTCCCTTCGCTATTTGCATGGGAGTCTTCATACTCCCTAGGAGCTCTTTTTCCATCCTAATGTGGTGAGCATATCGATTCCTGTTAGCTAACGGTGGTCTATGCTCTATTGTTAGTGGAGGCGGCAGTGGGGGACGATATGGTGACTGGTTTGGTGGGCGTCGGCCTCCGCGGGGTAGGTATGGCCCGTCACTCGCTTTTCCTCCTCCATAATTCCAGCCTCCGCCCTCTTCTGCATTCCATGGTGGTGGCGGCTGTGGGTGCCAGATTCCTCTGGTCTCGTTCCTCCCCCCACGTGGAACGTTATTCAGCGTGTTGTGGACGGGTGTTGATTCCATTGGGTTAGGCGCCCTCTCCTGGGGGAATTCATGTCCACCCCGTGTGGCGCTAATATTATTCCTTGGAGATTCGCTTCCCTCCAGATCGAGGCATTCTTTATCTCTGGTGACGATGTGGGTTTTGGCTACGCTAGTGGTTTTCCGTCCGTTCACCCAGGCCGTGTGGGCCTTGCTTTCAATCTGGCGTAGGGAGGCAGTCTCGGGGTCCAACATCATTCCTACTATTCTCACTATTTCAGGTCTCAATGATTGAAAGAACATCACTTTTAAGACTGTCTTATCTCCCTGGGCATTGTCCCCGTCCCCTGCGTAATATGCTTTCTTAAGGCGTAGGAGATAATCTCGTGGGTCTTCGTCTACACGCTGGGTCATCAACTTTGCCGCGTTCAATCCTTCGGATAGTGTGGAGTATTCCCCAAATCTCTTAACTACTGCTCGGCTCAATTGTTTAAAGTCACTCTTCACCCTATTTGGCAGGGAGGCTACCCATGGTCTGGCGGGTTCATGTAGGCTCCTTGATAATAAACATGCCTTTTCTGCTGATTTACCCAGATCCCGGATCTTAGCCTCCTGTTCTACTGTAGCTATGTGAGTGTGTATGTCCCTGTTCTTGTTATGTGGATCGAAATAGGGAATTCTCACGAGTGCTTTGTCCATTAGTTTTAGTGTCTTACTGTTAAAAGTGTGTTGTTCGTCATCAGTGGTGTCGGTTCCTGAGGAGTGCTCACTTGAGCTACCCTTGTCTCTACTATCACTGTTGTCATGTTTCCCGTGTCTGTGTCGTGATCTCCCTCTGTCCGAGGATTCGTATCTGTCCCGTTGCTTGTGTCTCTTGTTTTCCTTACGTGGGTCTTGTGATTCGTGCTTGTGGGTTGGTGTGCGTGGTCTCCTTGAGCGGTGTCTATGTGGTGAGTGTTTTTGTCCTTGACCTTCATGCTGCCTACTACGTGTGTGGTGCCTGCTAGGTGAGGTGTTGTATTTATGTTTGTCTCGTGCTTCATGGTTATCGGGATTCCTGTCTCTGTCATCTGTGGTGCGGGTGGTTTTGCGTGGGTGATTTTTACGGGTCATGCGTCCCTCTGGTGAGCTTTCTCTGTTACCCCTGTCGTGTTGATAATGTTTACGTGAGGTGCGTCTCTCTGGTGAGCTGTGTCTGTCATCTGCATCATGTCGGTCATGTTTGCGTGAGGTGTGTTCCTCTGGTGAGCTCTCTCTGTTACCCGTGTCGTGTTGGTCATCGTCAGAGGAGTCAGTGTCAGATGAGCCGTCACCATCACGGTGGCTCTGCTTAACATAACTTTTGTAGTGCCTTTTGCACCTGTAACGTGGGTCAACTTGGCTCGGTGATTTCTGCTTATCCCATGGCTCATGCTTGTGTGATGTGCGTCCCTCTGGTGAGCTCCTGTTACCCGTGTCGTGTTGGTCGTGTTTGTGCGAGGTGCGTTTCTCTGGTGAGCTGTCTCTGTCATCTGCATCATGTCGGTCATACTTGCGTAGCGTGCGTCTGCCTGGTGTGCTGTTTATGTCATGTTTCCCGTCTTGCACCAGCTCGGCCCTTTTCCGCCCTATCATTACAGTGTATCCTGATGACTTAGGGTTAATTATTTGTCTCTCTCTAACGTTGGGGTGGTCGGCCTCATGTTTTCCCGTTTGTATTATTATTTCCTCTTCTCTCTCCTCGATTTGCGAGGGTGTTACTTCATCAAAATTGCTTTGCACAGTAGCCATACTCATTGTGGGATCTGGCCCTGGGCTACGTCCACGTGGCTCGGAGTGTGGTAAATTGTTACTCCCGTATGTGTTCTGTGTATCAGCGTCTGGGTGTTTCACTGGTGCATTTAGTGCGGATTCTTTCTCTCTCACGAGGGCGTGCAGACGCTCTACCTGCTCCATTAAGGACAGTTTCTCTTGTCTTTCCTATTCAAATTTTTCCTCATTCCATAATCTTTCTCTGTCTGTCTGTGCGAGGAGATACGAGTCTACCCTCGCTATTTCTGCAATTTTTACGTCACGTTTGGCTTTGCCACATTTCATCACGTCCTTAAGTAGTTTCCTTCTATGGGCCTTTACATCTTCTGTATGGCACCCCTCCCATATATCTCTCTGCTCCGTCTGCTGGCTAGCAGTCCGTCCAGTACGTTTTAACACAAATTCCCGATACTGTTTTTCCATAGATTCCATCTCCTCCTCAGAGGTCCACTCTGTATCAGTGTTATGCGTTGGTGTGTCAAACTCAGAACGTTGTGGATCCTGTGCCATCTCTATTACGTAGTGTGGTTAATAGACTTAAGAGTGTATCTTAATTCTAACATCTCATGTGCGGCGTGAGTTACTCTAGAATTCCCCTTCAGAGCACATATAAACAATTGTATCACAGGATGCGTCAGTTCAACTCGAGCAAATAATCTCAGCCCAGCTGTCTTTGTTATACTCTGCTACTCTGGTATTTCCCTTCAGAGCGCGTGTATACCCCCGTTTATAATCACAAGGCAACGTTAGTTCACAACACTTTGATTAACACAACAGTGATTCGTTCCTGAATTCATGCATAAACTGTCTGCGAGAGATCCCGGACGACGCCCCCATTATGTTGTATATGTTGGTTATGAAAATTTTGATGTGTTGTATGCGTGCGTGGGTGAAATTATTATGTTGTATATGTGGGTTATGAATATTCAGTGAAAATAATAATAATCAAATTAAATTTGGCCAAATGTGTAATTATCCGGAAATATGTTAATTTATGTAATGATGCGCATTTAATTATGCCAATTCGAGAGGTAATCGTAGTAATTATGCGAGTGGGTGTAATTATGATAATGCAAGTCGTTATGATAACCAGACCCCGCCTCGGTGACGAGGGTGGGTTATCGATCGGAATACGGCAATTAATCGTATGCAGTTATGCAGGTGTGGTGTAAGTATGCAAGATTAACTTAGATTAACTCGGCATCGTTGTCTAGGTTCGTCTCATTCTCGCTTATATTTTTAGGTCCCCGGTTCACCCCGTTATCGCTTTAACATTTACTGAGTATGTATTAGTGTGTTTATTAAGGTCACCAAGTTCAGATCTCAACGCAGAAGCAGATCTTATGCATAGATTTCAGGAAAGAATCACACAACCACTTCTGTATTAATCAATTTATTACTAATTCAACCTCAACTATGATATAGTATGCGAACTCTCAATCCCGGAACGTCAACACGGCATCAATACAGTATCATCAATGATTGTCTGATTTCACTTTGACAACGGCACATGTATCCCGCATAACGCGATGGTTGTTAGTGAGAGAGAGTCGTTAAAACATGCAAATACTATGCTAAGAAAAACCTTAACGTTAATGAATGATTACTCACTATTGTTCACGCAGTACCATACTCCTTATTGATAGGATGCGAGTACGTGCGGCGATTATGACTGAAAGATACTTGAAAGATTATACGGCGATAAAAAAAAACAATCAAAAACAGTTATTATTCTTAAAGGCACCAATCTCAACAGATACATCGGCAGGTTATCTGACAACAGAATGGCTCGGAGTAAGGGCCTGCGACGGTGCTCCTTTTCCGAAGATCGTTATCTTATCAAGTTTACTAATTGGGGACCAGATCACCTGATAAGGATCTGGTGGGCCACCACTCCCCACGTGAGCGTGGCTTGGCGGAAGGAGGTGCCAAGAATCAATTCGTATTGATGGATCTGTTGGGAATTTATGCGATTAAGAGTACAGCCCACTAAGTATTAAAGATAAAAATTACGAACACTCTTATAAACGACGGATGGCCATCACTCGGTCTCGAGTGTTTCTTCACAGCCACGGATGGCTTATGGGTTCGAGTGTGTTTGAGTGGTAAGAGTGGTCTTGAATAGTCAGTGTTCGGAGTCGGTTCTTTATGTCAAACAGACGCCTGGTGGTCGTGTGGTGAGGGGGCGGTGCGCGTCATACGTATCAGTCGCTCCTCTGTCACCGTGGTGAATTGGTTGGATGCCTGTTGATACGCTGTCGTAGTTCGGAACCCGGTCGGTAGGTGGCGCCCACAGCTCGCTCGCAGCGTGCAGTGTTGGGTCGTCGCCTCGTCGCCAAACCGCGATTGTCAGCTGCAGAGACCTCTGACGCGGCAGAGGTTGACCCACGCAGGCCGAGTTGAGCTGTCAAGCGGGTCTTGCCCGCCTGCAGAGGAGATGGGGAGCCGCTTGAGTCGAGCCCCGAGAGCCGGCTCCGGTGAGCCGATCGAACTCGGCTGAGTCCCAGACGAGCTGAAGAGTCGAGCCGACCCGCTGGTCGCAGCTCGCTCCTGAGTTGACCCTCCCGGTCGAGCTCCTGAGCCGACCCTCCCGGTCGAACTCCTGAGCCGACCCACTGGTCGAACTCGGCTGATGAGTCGACCCTCCTGGTCGAACTGATTTCCAATGCTCAGGGTCCTTTCTTTTATGCCGAAAAACCCCTTTAGACCCTGCCCACAAGGCGGGGTTTCTTTTGATTTACTGTGTCAGGATCCGTCCGTGTGTAGGTGTGCCCATGTGTGTGTTCGTACGTCCGTGTGTCCTTGTGTGCATCACCCACGGTATATTCCGTTGTCATATTCCCTCCATAAAATCCACGAGCAAACAATCAGGTGTTACAAATTGCCTCGAGGTCGTCTCTCTGTCTGGGTGCGATTTATCTCTTGTTTGGCCTTCTTCATGAACCAAAACACAGACGTTACAAATCGTCTCACAGGCGCCTCTGTCCGTGTTGCACGACCTGGAGGGAGGGCACACTCCCTCCGACCCTCACAGACGCATAAAGACATGGTTAAAAAGTTTTAAATTAACATTTGTCCCTTACCATTTCCCAGTTATGATTCTGTATGTAACCTAAGGTGTGTCGTTTCCCATCGTGGTGCTTGACCCAAGTGGAGGTGCCTCCCCGAGCGCATACACACTCCCATCCCGCGCTGCGGGGATACAAAGACGGCCGGGATCTCCCTTTCTCTCCGACCCTGGGTTTAACATCGCTCTTTTATTATGTATTTTATTTCGACCTGGTGGTGATTTATCCCGCTATCCTGGCTTTTCATAAGTTTTACTTTTGTCTTTTCATGCATAGGCTTATTATTATTAATTTATTTCCGATATCTTAGGTTAAGGGGTAAGTTTCTTGATCCTAGGAATTCGTATTCCTTGGTGTCTGCATGGTTATATAAGCGGAATATAGTTGACGGTGAATAGCGTTAACATTGATGTTATGTACGATATTATGTATTGTGATGTCTTTAACTTAACTTATTGGTCAGGGCTTTACTGACATGAAGTTGCATTTCATAGCCTCGCAGTCTTTGCCTCACTCTGTCTCTGCTCGCCGTTGTTGTTGCTGTCCAGCTGACGCCGTTAACTCAAGGCCTCATTAATTTCCGTCACTCCTTGTAGGTGAGGGCGGTTGAACCTTGGAGTCAGTTCTGGTTTTTGTCTGCCTGCTTCTTCTGATGTCCCCTGACCCCGGGAGTTATTATTTCTACTTTTATGGCCTGTCGAAGCCCGACTCACTGTTGCTGGGCTGGTGGGTCGCTGGGTTGGTGTGTTCCCGGCTTTTTTGCTTACGTTTGCAGTTCGCCGTGCTCTTAATTTCCTTCCCTCTTCAACCTTATATCGACTATTCGCTCCTGTCTGGGTGCGATTCAATTTTGACTTAGGAAGGTTCTGATTGTCATATGCTTTGGGTCGAGTTGTATATTAAAGTATGGAAATAACATTTCATATTGACTTAATGATGGTGATGGTTCAGTAGGCGTAACTTGTGGCCTGGTTTAATTGGAGTGGGTGTGAATATCAATAACTTTAGCCTACCCTGTTGTTAAATTCTGACTTTAACGTTACTTTAATAGCAATACAGAATAATTGAGCTTTTCGTCTTAACTAGGCGAACGCGAACTTCTGGTGACCCCCGCAGCCTTGTTATTCAGCTGAGTCTGCATCCTTGAGATATACAACGCTCTTATTCGTCTCACTGTGGCCATCCAACCTTCTGCTCTGGGAGTGTTATTCTTAATTTCAGGTCAAAGGCCCCCTCACGTTCAGCCGTGCAGGGTTGTTTAAATCAGCTCCCCCCCCCTGTGTACACAGCCTTGAGCTGACCCACTTCGTTTGACCACTCACCCTGGATTTATCTTTCCTTGAGGCAAGGTTGCAAATTCTGTCATCCTAGCCCTCCTCCAGTTCATTACTTAACAACACCTGGTGTTTTGCAGTTTGCTGCGCTTTGGGGTGTTTTCATTCATTATATATCAAGTAAAAGATAATATATAAAAAAAATCAAGTTTGGAAGAAGGGTTTAGTATACAACAGGGAGACCACGTGGTCGGAGACCCGAGCGAGAGTCAGGACCTTCATAGCAGTAACTCCCCTGTGTAGAATAGTTAGCTGGGTGGTCACCACCCTAGGTTGTATCTGGTAAAGGAGCAGTTACCCCTTTGTGTTACAGTGTTACAAATAAAGCTGTTGCCTCTTAAAAGAACAACGTCTACGACTCAGTTGGACTCACTACACATACACAATGAGTATTGCATATATACTGGATACAATAATCATAACCTATAATGATATTGCATGACAATTAATTTTTTGCAGGCCTAAATAAAAAATTGCAATTTTCAGATTTGTTTTTCTAAGCATGAACTTCACTATGAGTGTATAACATTTCCGATTTATAGCTCTAATACAAGTTCAAGTTTACTCCCGTATCTCCCATTTTGGGGGTCCTAAATGGCTGTCATTTTGTTAAACATAGTGGATTTAGCTAGCAACAAAAGAGATGTTTCCTGTGGCCTAAAATTGCCACATTTCCAGTCAAAATTGGTGAATTATGGCTATTAGAGTACCGACAAGTTGACAAACAGGAATCATAATTTCATTTCCTCGTCATCCTACCTATAGTATTTTGTCTGTCGGTCTCTGTGTGTAGAGTAGTAGTCGGGGACATTACATCACGCGCACTTTCCGGTGCGATGTCACAGGATGTGACGTCATGGGCGCGGGGCGTGGCGATGACGTCATGTCTCCTGGGGGTACTTAAGCGAGAGCCCGTGACATGAGCGGGGTCATTGTAGGAGCCCGGGAACGTGAAGGGTAGAAGATTTAACCAGGGGCTCACGGAGTCAGGAGAGAAGCCGGCGTTAGCAATAGCAGTGGCTGCTCTCCTCGATCGGTCGATATTGGCTGATCCCTCGGCCGACGCAGAGGTGAGAGCCCGGGAAGCTAGCCGAGCGACAGATCCTAGAACCCCTACCACCCCTGGAGAAAGAGTTGTAATTCCATTAAGTTTCGATTTAAAGCTTTCGTGACTGCAGGGATTCATCTTTTTGTTCTTTCGGTAAAGTCAAGTAGAAGGGAAATAATAATAAAACAATAAAATAATTCTCACGACGTTTCGGCCACAACGCAAGCAGCCGTCCTCAGGTGAAGACCAGGTCTGTCGGGGAGACAGCGTCTGAATGAAACACCACCACGCTTGGAGCGTATATTTTAGCTGGGTTGGATGGGGTGAACGCCTTGACAAAATAATTTGCATATGCAGATATGTGATTAGTACTGCTTGTACTACTTGTACTAATCACATATCTGTATTTCCCATAAATATGCTAAATTCCTCTTGATATGATTCCATTAAGTGTTTTCGGCGTAAGCCCCTAATAAACTGGCGGAAGCCCTTACTGAAGATCTGCCTCCGAGTCGTCTTATGCACCTCAACATGTGTACGCCTATCGTTGTAACATTTGTAACTGACAGACTGTTGGGGTTACGTTTCAACAAAGTACACAGATTTAATGAACTAAGTGCCTGGACGAACACTTGCTATTTGTTTTTTTCCCTTGGTCCAATCTAAACTAAGAAAATCACGGTTTAAAGCTTTCGTGACTGCAGGGATTCATCTTGGTTCTTTCGGTAAAGTCACGTAGAAGGGAAATAATATAATAAAAATAATTGTATTTTATTATGTTTTATTTTTATTATTTTATTTCCTTACTACGTGACTTTACCGAAAGAACTAAGAAGATAAGAAAATCACATTTTGTAACAATGTACCGCTGATCGTAATGATAACTTTGAGCGCGTAACTCACGGTTGCCCCTAGCAACGCAAACAAGCTTGCTGAGCGGGGACGGGAGGGAGGTTCTCCTTCGTTAAAAATGCCAAAAAGAAAAAAATCACGGCACAGTTACTGCTGCAGAAGCACAAGCTGAGGTAAATCCTGAACAGCGTGATTCCCTCTTCTCCCCCCACCCCAATGTGTGGAGTTACTACTATAGAATTAGTAGATACTACTGTAGAGTCAGTATATGCTACTGTAGAGTCAGTAGATGCTACTGGAGAGTCAGTAGATACGACTGTAGTGGGTTTGTATGGAGACGGAGTCTTCGTAGGAGGCAACATGTCTATTATATAACCGTTATAACGTAACAGCAACACAACACTAGGTCCCTAACACGAAGGGGTAATGGCCCCTTCCACCCACAACCTAGGGAGGTACAGCCTCCGGGCTAACGTACCCTAGCCACTGGGGCTAACTGCTCCTATAGCCCTCCGGCTAGCGGGACCTAGGGGAGGCTGACTCGACCCAGCCAAGGTGTGAGTCACGACCCAGGCCCATCCAGACCCGGCCCTGAGAAGGACGTTGGGTTGAGGGATCCTCAGGGTCCTAGCCTATTGACCACTGGCCTCACTGAGCCCCGGCCCTCAGAAAGACGTCGGGGCTTGGGGTCCAGGGTCCTATCATCAGGTGGCTTCTGGACTTCGACTTGAGGCGAACTGCCTCAGCCGCTCTGGGCTCCGGCTTTTATGGGGCTCCTAGGGTCACCCCGCCCCTGGCCACGCCCACAATCTGGAACCTTCTCGAGGGACCTGGATTGTTGCGCAATCCCCCCCAGCCCCCCACTCGGGGCCAATTCTGATTGCTCCGTCAAATGTGATGACCCGCAGATTGACATTAGCAGGGGCAGAAATGGTTGTAAGAGCAGAGGACCCAACAAAAACGGTGATAGCTGGAGTTGCTAGCGACACTCCATCAGAGGAAAATTAGACAATTCTAGATTTGAAGCTTTCGTGACTGCAAGGATTCATATTCTTAGTTTTTTTCGGGTAAAGTCACGTAGGTAAAAAATTAAGTTAAAATTAATAAAAGTAAGATAAAAAATAAATAAAAATCACGACGTTTCGGAGGCAACACAAGCTTCCGTCTTCAGGTGGAACCGTCACAGCATGATAGCTGTATCAAGTAAGAGAAATTCCAAGAAAACAGTCGTTGTATATATAACTGGTTGAGGGTGGGAGGAGCCAAGGTAGTCCCTGAATATTATTTTTGTGACGTTCGGTGCGGCTGGAGCACGCTGTTAGGAATGAGCCTTTGTTGTGTAAACTAGGTGCGGCTGATGTAAAGGTGCGTGTAAATGGGACTGAGCCTTTTGTTATGTAGAGGTGGTGCGGCTGAAACCGCTGCCAGGAATGAGTCTTTGTTGTGTAGAATCACTAGAATGGTTGAACTGGGAGGTTCTAAGAGTTGTTAAGGTGCGGCTGATGTAAAGGTGCGGATGCTGTGAATGGGACAGCCTTTGTTATGTAGATGAAACAGCACTTTGTTACGTTGCTGGGATTAATTCTAGATTTGCCAAATATGTGTGGTAAAACTTAAAGTAGGAAAACCAGTGTGTGAAAAAAGAAGAAGAAACTTAGACAAGTTATGCGGACTTGTCAGAAGCACAAGGAAACCAATTGCAGAAGAGAATTTCTTCTGCAATTCTCCAATGTATTCAGCAGGTGGAAGTATGACATAGGACTCACGTCCTTGGCAACGCACCACATTGATACAATAAATTCGCAACCCTATTTGGCTAAATTCGTATCGCATGAGCTCCGCAGAGAAACGACATGTGCAACAGGCTGTGGATGATATGTTTGCAGCGGACATAATTTCTCCATCCACCAGCCCTTGGGGGGCTCCTGTGGTACTTAAAAAAAAAAGCCAGCCGAAAGTTGTGTTGATATCCACTGTCTAAATAAGGTTACATTGGCTGATGCATATCCACTCCTGCACATTGATGACTCATTAAACACATTGTCAGGGGCAACATTTTTACACATTGGACTTACTCAGGATTTTGGTAACTGCCCTTGGACAAGGCCTCGAAGCCCAAAACAGTATTCCGTACACCGCAAGGCCTATACCAATTTAATTGCCTCCCGATGGGTCTTCAAACCGCTCTGGCCACATTCCAAAGGCTAATGGAACTGGTTTTAGCGGGGCAACATATGATGATGTAATTGTTTTCGGTTGCTTGTTCTATGAACAGCTGCAGCGATTGCGCGGTGTTGTCCAAGGTATGCCCAGCCAACTTAAAACTAAAACAGCTAAATGTAATTTTATGCAAATGCCGGTGCGATATTTGGGTCACGTGGTGAGCGAGTTGGATAATTGCCCCAAATCCGTGGGCGATGTATGCAGTTGTTTTAGCTTCACTTCTTACTATCGACGGTTTGTTAAAAAATGTTGGCACAATCGCAAAGCCCCTGCACGCGTTGACAGCCCAAAAAAAGTTTCACTAGGGGGTAGAGGTGGAAACTGCCTTCGTCACGCTGTGAAATCGGCTCACAGATGCTTCACCACTAGCATACTCGGACCTCTCCCTGCCCTTCATCCCAGACACGGACACCAGTGATCTGGGGATTGGGGCTGTCCTCTCTCAAGTGAAGGGCAGGGTTGAAGTGGTCATTGCATATGGTAGTCACATTCTATCGCCGGTAGAGCAGCGTTACTGTGTAACTCACCGATGATTGAAAATGGTGTACTTTGTACAAATATACAGGCCTTACCTGTACAGCACGAAATGAACAGTCCACACAGATTATGTCGCCCTCCAGTACCCCTTGCGCATAGAGCAGCCATCGGGCCAGCGGGCGCGCTGGCTAGAGAAATTGCAGGAGTACTCATATCAGATTATATATCGTAAGGGCCTAAAGCACAGAAATGCCTACGCATTCTCAAGGCTGCCTCAAGAGAATCCGTGTGTGTGCATATCAGGTGCTGGCCGATGTAAGCTTACCGTCCCGAAAACGCCAGCGATGATAGCAGCAGGTCAGCCCGCTGAGCTACCAGAAAAAGAACCATGCAGGGACTACGCTTTGAGTCTGACTTATTCAGAATGGGGACAGCTGCAGGCCGACGATGCCAGCCTGCTTCCCTTGCGTTGCCGGGTGAAGACAGAACTATCCGCGCCAACCTCCCAAATGCGGTCTAAGTTTATGTTGCATGAAGGGTTGTTGACGTGGTGGGATGGGATCGCTCACCGGCGATGTCTGGTGGTACCCACATTTGTGCGAGGCAGATTGACATGAGAGGTTCACGCAAATAAGCTGCTGCACCTGAGATGCCGAAAGACTCTACTGACCCTGCAACACAATTATTATTGGCTGCATATGTCCGCTAATGTTAATGACTTGGTCGCGGGTTGCACGGAGTGTACGTGCCAGAAACCACCAGCACAAAGGTCACAGCCTCCCTGACAGCCCATTGTTGACTCTAATCAATGAATTGGTTGCTGTCGATATTCTCTGGACTTTTCCATGCTCACCAAGAGGGAATACATTTCTCCTGCTGGGGGTTGAATATCTCGCAAGGTTGCCGATGGCCTGGCTGCTGCCTGACCAGACAGGAGCATCAATTAGTGATGCACTCCTTCACGGATATGTGATAGACAAAGGCCCTCCAGAGCAGCTCCTCACCGACCAGGAATAACATTTTTCGTTACAACTCCTAAGAGAGGTATGCGAGGCACTGGGCACACAAAAGGTATGCACTTCCCCGTACTACCCTCAAACACATGGTACGGTCGAAGAGCTAAAAAGAACCTTAGCAGCAATGCTCTGCCAAGTTGTAGATACAACACAAACCGACTGGGATCTCTATATTTTGGGGGTCTTGGCAGCATATAGGCTGGCCCCACATGCCTGCACGGGGTTTACTCCCTTCTACCTCTTGTACGGCAGGGAACCTGCACCTTCCATAGAAACGCAGCTGGGTAAGACTCCCACAGGGCATGTCAAATCGGCCGGCGTCCTTACAGGTCATGCTTGACCGCCTGCACGAAGTGCGGACAGCGGCATTGGCGAACACCTCGGAAGCCCAGGCCGCTAAAGAGCAAAATAAAATGCAACAGGATCACACACCTCCATGGGCGGTTGGCGACAAGGCATGGCTACATTGCCCGCAGGTCCCATTACGTACCTCTCCTAAGTTACATCAGCCATGGCAGGGCCCAGTCAAAATAGTCCAGATAAAGCGGCTGCAATGTGTACGTATACAGTCGGGACGTCGCCGTTGGTATGTTCACCCGTCGTGCCTAAAGCCGTATCTTTATCATCACCCATGCAACTGAGGTGTCCGACAAGCCGCTGCACCTGTCAGCAGCACCCATATCACCTGTACATGATCCTGTCCCGCCCACAGAACTGAGAGTGATCCCGGACAGCACGCCGCGGGACCCTGCAGAGAATGCGGTCTGGCAACGAGGACCCGTGCAAGATGTGCACGACAGCACTGATACTGTCCTGGACGGAGCAGCAGACTATTGAACCTCATTCCCAAATCTTATTGTTGGTCTATTATTAATTGTGGGAGATGCAAAATCTGCGTGGCAAAGACACACACCACACATTGTTATTTTTCATGTATTATTTATTGCCACAAAGTTGGACACAGGGAAAACTTAAATTGTGCCATCAAGTTCTAATGGGTGAAATTCCCCTGGCTCCCCGTGGTCTGTTAGGTAGGCCATTCCTCCCTGGTGTTAGCCGGGACGGCTCGTTTTATTTTTAAAGGGCAGTGGTGTAATGACCGAGGCAACAGACCACTCCCCTGAGGCAAGCGTACAGGCAGACGGAGAGTCAAGAAGTAGGCCAAGGCCTCCTATTAGTGCAGAGAGGACTCCGAAGTGATTGGTCGGAAGGCAAGGTTCAAAGGGATTGGAGGGTTTAAAACGTGAAAGGCAGGAAGCGAGGGTTGAGGGTTGAGGCGACGGGTGACAACCGTTGGTGGAGGAGGACGAGGATTGGCCGAAAGGAGCGGGGCGAGCGAAGCTTCAAGAGAGGGGCTCGAAATGTATAAAAGGGGAGAGTACAGGAGGAGGTGATGTTTGGGGAGAGTACAAGCTTCAAGCAGCAAGAAAGAAGCCCCGGCCAAGTGTTGGTGCTGTGTCTAATAAAAGGCTCCAAGTAGCAATGCGTGTCGGCATTATTACAATACTATGAAATGTTTGATTATTCTCACAATCACCCACTCCCAAGGTCCTATGAATCATACAGGTCCCGGAAGCACCGAGCACTGCCTCTCATTACCTGATGCGACCTCCTAGAGGAATCAAGATGATGCCACTCGCCTGCAATCAGGTCGCTTTATGGCAATACCGTCATTATGGTCGCAATTCTGGTAGAGAGAAGGTTGCTGTGTGCTTCTGTGGATGAGTATGTGCATGTGTACATGAGTAATGCTATGTGATGCTGCATACATGTGTGTGCTATCGAGTGTTGTGCAAGCGCCTATGTCTGAGAGAGGCAGATGAGACAGAGAGAAGAGAGCGCGAGGTGGGTTGGTGGAGATTAGTGGCATTTGTATAAATTGGCCGCCTTTGTTAATTCGCAGTGGTGATGTACAGAACTTGTATTTTCGGCTGAGTTGACCTAGGTGAAGTCAATGTCAGGTTCATGGCTATACCTAGCTCACGTTGCGCATCATGACCGGAGATTGAACCAGATAGTATGGATTGTGGTGTGCAGAAATGGAGACAAACATACACATGCAAACTGCGACAAACGTACACAAAGAGTAGTATCACATGACACACACGCAGACATGCACACACAGGGACAGAGTGACACACGGTGAGACACACAGATACACACATACATGAAAATGGTCACAGTGGACAAAGATTCCCCGTATAGCATTAACAAATTGAAGGAGCAAGTGCTGTTCGCGAGCACCTATGAAGACAGATAACGGCACACTCGGGGGAGTGGGTGCCCAGCATCACGCCCGGTCACCTGGTAGGCGGGTTTGTAGCGCAGCATGCGAACTGCTGTACTCCCAGTCTCCACTCCCCACTGCATTACCAGTAACAGTGGAACACACACGGACACTCACACAGACACTCATATACACACACAAAGACAAGGGTTCCTCCCGTATATCCTGAACAGGTTGTTGGGGTAAGGCCTACTAGCAGGCACCTATGAAGGCTGGCACGGCACACAGAGGAAGGAGGGGAGGGTAGCCAACACCACGCCCGGCCGCCTTTGTCTTTCCAGCGCTGATGTTTACACACCACACCAAGTACTAATTTAAGGGTGAATCGACCTAGGGAAGGCCACACACACACACATGTGAAACATACAGTGACAAAGAGAGACATACTGTGACACAAAAACAAAAATCCCCCTATAGTCTTAACAGACTTGTGGGGCAAGTGCCGTGAGCGAGCACCTATCAAAACTAGCACAGTACACGTGGGGGTGGGTGGCCAGCACCACGCCCGGCTGCCTTTATCTCCTGAGTGACGAAGTTTACACTCCGCACGAGATACTCATTTGAGGCTGAGTCGACTTAGGGGAGGCCCAGGCCAGGTTCAGATAATCGTCACTGGTGTTGGCCGTGAGCGGGAATCAAACTCGTGTTGCTGGGTTTGTAGTGCAGTATGCTAACCTCTACACTCCCCTCCCCAATACCACATACACACACGCAGTTACACACACACGTACATAAAGCATAGCACACATTGAGGCTCTGACACGCACAGACCCATGGCCACACACATCCACAAATACACGTAGATGCATAGAGTAAACAGTAGAATTGGGATGCAAACTCAACACTTGCAAGCTACTCTTTAACCAAGCTCTTTATTTACAAACTCGGCTTCTCAATATTTCACTTGGGGGCTCTTAGAGAGCAAGGCAGCCAGTGCAGCCTTCTAATGGAAACTGCCACGTTTGCCTTGACAGTACGAGGGGCGATGTTCTGATCAAGACTACATGCACTCGAGCCAATGCCACTTTTGACATTCTATAAACTATTAAAATATTTTGATTTTACCAGGCAAGGCTCAATATTTCCTGAAAAAGTTAATTCTGCCAAAACGTATAAATCTTCGTTTCCTGTCGGATAGAAAAGTAAAATATATTGGTAACGAAAATTGAATATGAACTGGTCCTGGACCTTCCCTAGATCGACTCAGCCTTAAATAAGTACCTGGTGCGGCGTATAAACATCGCCACTGGGGAGACAAAGGCGGCCGGGTGTGGTGTTGGCCACTCTGAAATGCATAGATGTTAGCGAGCGTGCAGTGCTTCCTGGATGTCTTGTAGCCTGGGGCGGTCCATCGGGCTATGGCTAGGATGACTCCACAGAACCCGACCGCCTTCCCCCACCAGGAAATCGCCCCCGAGCTTGGAAACGTGCAGAAAGGGAGAAACAGGACATGAGGGCACTGCTACAGTCACTTAAGATCATGCAGGTGTTTATATAAAAGGACGCTCCTGCTCCTCTGCTGCCAATGTGGACTAAAATTCTCTACTCTGGCTGGGCTGTATATGTGTGCTCAAGTGTGTATAGCTGTCAAAAACCTGATTCAGGTCTTCCGGAGGGCCTTCTGCAGTTTGGAGAAGACTGCGCCCAGCCACGATCTGCTCAGCGTAGTAGATTAGCGTTGCCACAGACCACACCCTTGACACCGAGACACGCAGGCCCAGCACTGCAAACAGCTGCAGGAACCATAACAAGACCACCACAGGCAGGGTATATAAACGATGACTTGCTTCTGTTTCCAAACAATACTTGGTTTGTTGTACCATTCTCCATACAGTTAATCTTAAATACACTTTAAAATGTAAATGCAAGGTGACTGGGTGGTTCGAGCGTCAAGAGCACATAGTGATTTTTTTATTCTATGAAAAGCCTTTCAGGGTCCATTCTCATGTACACGGGGTCGCACTGCTCAACCGACAATGCACCAGGAATAAAATTGTGAAACAGAATTTTGGTAATAACCACACCCCTTCGCAGGAAGCCTAGGTGTGCTCATACCCGTAGTATGCATGGCTCCAAAGTTGCCCTCCGCCTTCCCCCAGCAATGAAATTCAAAGTTGTGTTGCTTATATATACGTGCTAATATCCAGCTTCTACTGTAACAAAAAATCATTGTGTGTCCCTGCTTAAATGAGCTCGTTCGTGCTCATCTCCATTTGTGGCAGGGGCCACTCCATCCAGATGACAACTGCTACTGCTTTCCCATGAAGTGGTCCTCATTTTATCTAGGTCAGAGGTGTTGAAGGGCTTTGTTGACCTCAAATAACAATATCCATGGAGTAGTGTCTTGGTAGTCTCGAAGTGATGCACTGAGTGATGTTTTTCCTGCAGGATGGAGTATTGTTTTAGCACAGCAATCAGTGATATTAATTTGCAGCAGGGAGCAGGGCTTGATTGGGTGCTGCAGCGGATTGCGGTACATTACTCACTCGTCTGTTGGGGTCGAGCAGCATGGGAAAAGTAGCTCCCGTCTCATTCAACCAGGCCTTAGCTCTGCTGCAGCTACTGAACGACACCAACACCACCCGCGCGGCCAAGTCTCCCTACACACGGCAGTAAGGACCAGAGACAGGCAATCAGCCAGGCAGGCAGTAAGCACAGGGAGATAGAGAAAGACAAAGACAGCTGAGATCACACAGACAGGAACATAGAGCTTGGTAAGATCAAGAAACACACCAGGGAAATGTAGCAAGTTCTATGCCAGTGCTGTGTTTCTCAATGCAGTGTGCTGCAGTGTTGAGGATGCAATACAAATGGTATGGCACAATGCAGTGTGGTGAGCCAGGGTGCAGGGAAGTGTTGTACATGTTGGTGTGTGGTGTTATAAATAGGCATATGATTAATTTCCATCACAATGTGATGTTTACTCATTCAGGGTAACAATTAGGTTAAAGAATCATTCGATTTTTCTTTTTGTTTGCACTGTATGTCATCTGTGTGGTTCCTGTTGTGCTATCTGTCTTATCTGTACAGTTGTTGTTTTTCGTCAATAGTTATAACAAATTAAATAAGCATTCACAGCACTTTGTTTACCCATCGCTGGATGAGGCTTCACCCATGCGGTTTTTTTTTCATGGGTGTTGTTGTTTGACCATACTTAACCACGGTGGTCAGTATGGAGGCCCAGGACTGGTTCAGATAGTACTCGCCACTGATATAAGCCGTGACCAAGAATCAAACTTAGGTTGAAGGTTTTGAAATGCAGTGCGGTAATCACTGCACCACCACTCATTCCTGTTTACACCATTGGCCGACATTTAAATGAATACATAAAAAATGATCAATTCTTGCACATACAATGTGTATCAGGGTACATTTTAATTGCTGAATCATTACATGCACCATCATTGTCATGCAGTGCAAAGCAGGACTACGCTCTATGGCCCTGTTTATCCATAAAATCCTTATTAGTAAATCTGCGCTATGCTTAGCTAATTTATGAACCCATTGTCAAACTCAATAAACCTAAGACGTCCATCTAATTACCCTTTAACTATCCCAAGAACGAGAACTGAAATATGTGACAAAGCCTTTGCAGTTGCAGCACCAACGTTTTTGAACAACCTGGTTTCTTCCCTTAATATCATAAATACTCCTTCAAAAATATTCTGAAGCAGATTAGTGCTGGATGTAGCTACATTTAAAAATGTGATTTGCAACTTTGATCCTAACCCATGTATTAGTAGTTCCAGTTTAAGGTACAATTTTATTCAGGGCCTGTGTCTTGTTTTGGTGTGGTCTGGGACTGTTTTTGCTGTTGTTTTACTGCCTTTCCCAAGCTTGGGAATTGATGTACTTATGCAATTTCAACTTATATGCTTTATTTTTATTATTCATTTAAGGGGCACCACGGTGGCGTGATGTCATCTTCCTCGCCTGCTATGCAGGAGATCGTGGCTTCGATCCCAATCCTGACGCCTGCTGTATATTTGGAGTTTGCATGTTCTCCCCATGGTCGCACAGATTTTTTCTCCGGGTCCTCTGGTTTTTCCCTCCACATTTAGAAGCATTCGTTTAGATTATTTGGCTGCTATACATTTCCATGTGATAAGCCACTTCGTTGAGCTATCATTTGTGGCAAGGAAGCTTCTGTAAAAGAAGCTAATAGCTCAGTGGGTTTTACCTGCTAAAATATGTTTTAGTGATTTTCTTACCCTTCCTATATTTTGCACTTCTTTCGTGTTTTTGTATTCTTTGTTGTTGTAACTTTCTGACCCGCCCCTACTGCACATCTGTGAAAAAAGTTTTATAGCTCATCGGAATCCTCCAGCATAAATGATACAAGCAGTGTGATTTGTGAAGTAACAGAAGAGACTCGTTCACACCTTAGTATAGAATTGCAGTGTTGTATGCGACAGAAATGTGGACTAACAAGAACAAAGAATAATGGGAAGTCTCAATATGTGGGTATGGTAACGAATGGAGTAAATCAACTGACTGCAAAGATAAATGAGGAAGCTATAGAGGAGTTTCAAGAGGAAAGAAGAATAATTAGCACAATCTTGGGAAGTCAGAATTGGTGACTTAGGCTTCATGAAGGACGTTCTCCAAAGAATCATGTTGGGTATGTGGCCAAAAGGAAAAAAAAACTAAATGCTGCCTGATGACTTGAAGGGAAGGGATCCATGCAGTGAATGGAAAATGATGCTAACGAATAGGAAAGGATGAAGTATTAGCTAAATACCTGGCATTGGGCTGAGGGATATTGATAAGGTGTTGTGTGTTAGGTGCGGAGACCTGGTGAGTGAGGAGCCGGGCGACATGATCGCGTCAGGGCAGTCAGGCGAGATGACGAAGCAGCACGAGCAGCACGGGTGAAGAGTCCTCACCCAGCACCTCTGCGAGAGAAACCTGTCTGCAAACAACCATAAGGCAAAAACACACATACAAAATCAATAATCCTTTTCATTGCCTCCACAGACTGCTGGGGAAAGTGCTGTTAGTGAACACCTATTACGGAGCACAGTGCATGAGGTGGTGGTGTGGTCAGAACCAGGCCCGGGTCGTAATTTAAGTCTGAGTCAATCTAGGAAAGGCCAGGACCAGTTCAGACATTCTCCACAGGTTTTGGCCATGGCCGAGAACCGAACACAGATCGTCGAGTTTGTAGTACAGACTGCTAACAATGATATGAACACTCCCCATACTCGTGCAACAACCGCCATTCTCCACGAAGTGGCGGTGACATCACCTTGGGACTTGTGCCAGGCTATGTGCACTCTAAGGCCACGTGAAGTGTCAAACGCCCACTGGCAGGAGGTCACGGGATAGACCCAGGTGCCATGGGTTGCGTGACTGCAATGAATGGCCGATGCACCACCTGTGCCCTCTACTGTGCCAACTTGTTGTTTTAACCGGCCTGCACTCTGCTCGTTGTTGTGAGCGTCACTCCTCCGCCCTCCGTTGTTTTTGGAGGGCGACTGCCTCCAACTGCCCAGTCGCGTCCTTAACGAGCCTCCTCCACAGAGGCTGATCTTGACACCGCTGGGACCAGTCATCGGCAAGTCCACTCAGCTCTACGTCCTCCTGTACCACATCACTCCATCTCTTCTCTAGCCCGTGCCGCGCCCATTTAGCCCCCTCTATCCGGCTGAACAAAAGCTGTTTGGGCATGCGGTGGCATGTGGGGCAACATAACCCATCCAACGCAGCCTTGCCTGCTGGAGCTCACCGATTGGACTGTGTCCAGATCTTTCGAGAATTGGTGGGCTCCTCACACAATACAGCCTGGTTAAACCCAGAATGGATCGTAGGAAGGCCAGTGTAAATGCACAGCAAATCTGCAAACCTGTTCCTGAGGTCGGAAATCACATCACCTTTTTTCCCCTGAGGATAGAGATAGGTGTGGCACTGCAAGTTACTTTTTTGATGGAATTAAATAATTTGATCGCGAGCTACGAAGGCAGACTACATCTCCTCAGCAACCCATGACCACCACTCATCCTTGCAGCGCCGCACGGCTCTCCGAACCTCCGAGCAAAGGCTGCGGTAAGCCTCCTCATTCTCCGATCCGATGTGAGATGCTATAGGCAGTGGAAGTGGGCCTGTCGCTTTATCTCAGCCATCTTGAACACCTCCTCCATCAGCCAGGGTCTCTGGGCAGGTTTGAACCATGTACCCAAAGCAGCCATTGCAACTGCATGAGCCACAATCCTCAACTTCACCTATTTCCCCCCAGTATCAGGAGGAGGGGGGGGACAATGCTAAACCCCAGCTGCAAGTGATGATGAAATTCTCACAACTTTCATTAGCTAGTTGAGACTAGGTCACTATGGGTTTGAATAGGGTCCTAGATGGACACCCACCACCAGAGTGTAAGAATGGCAGGCACATCTTACAGATGAAAGGCCGATGATCAGTGGTCAGATCAGCTCCACCATAGGTCCTGGTGTCAAGGGCATGGGGCCGGATCCACTGTTCCATCACTATATAGTCCAACAGATGTTCTTGCTTGGACCCAGCGTGCATTCATGATGTTGTGTGGATGCGCCGATGCCGAAAAAGCGTGTTGATAATTACAAGCCCATGGGCCGCACAGAAGTTGAGCAACTTCCGACCCTTGTTATTGAGCTGATCTGGCCCATGCCTTCCAATCACTCCAGCCCAGGTGCCAGCGTCATGACTCACTCAGGCATTAAAGTTACAGAACAATATGACTATGCCGAGGGGCCACTTTAACTAACACCTGTGACAGGTCATAGAAGGTATCTGACTCATCGGCCTTGCCTGCATCTCTCCATTGATGTTCATCTTCGGTGGGGGCAGAAGCGACCACCACTCGTACGCGCACACATACGAGTGGGCTCACCGTCCACAGCACGCATCCGTGAGCTCCAGCTCTAGCGGGAGCTGCACTGCTGGCTCTGCCACTCCTGGTGCTGTCACCTCGTTGTCAAGGCGCTCATCCATGCCCTTCAGAAATGAGCTCCACTCCTCCTGTCAGGCACAGGAGTGGGCGCAGAAAGAGTGGGGGAGGCTATGGTGTCACACACACTTGCAGGGGAAAAATAAATGCTTGACAATACAGGAGAGACGCATACAGACGAGTCACCTACGTTTATCTAATCGGCCTTGGGACCAGCAACGTGTGCAGTAACCGTAGCTCACAGTATGACAAGGTAAATTGTATGTATGTTTATTAATTCTCTGATTTGTTTTCAGGCTGTACCGCATGTAGTTCAACATGCTCCACATCCTGTTGTTCAGCACGAGAAGCGAAACTTTGGACATCATGCCAAACAACATGTGGTACAACCCGCAATCACATCTGAAAGCCGATGTAGTACAACTAAACACTATACAGTAGACACACTAGATTATATAGTAGGAATGTCACAAATAATCGATGCATATGTATTTTTGTACTTCACAGAACACACATTTATTGCATGTAACAATACATGTTTTACATCTGTAATGGTTTCACGTGAATCATTCAGCCACTAGAGGCCGCTACAATCATCAATTGTGAAAACTGACTGTACTGCGAGGCATGGGTAGGGTGGAGAGATTAGTCAATATACCCTGAGTGTATAGTGGTATTCAGCCAGATAGGGCTATGGTCAGAGTACTTGACTTGAATGAAATACCAGTAGAGTACTGATTCAGCTTTTTACCCTTTCAGAGTTGATGAAATACATGCCAATTTGTGGGATGTCAGCAATGGTTTTATATGTATATTATACCAGCCATTGTCATGGAAAAGTGGAATTTCTGCTGTTGGCTCAGGCCACCAAAACAGCAGATTTGAGGAAGCAAGAACTTTGATTTTACGAAGATTATTCCATTCTTGTTGAATAATCAGTAACGAGACTGCTAATGATAAATGGTAAATTAGATTTATGCGAGACAATTCAAAGTTTATTGCTGTCAAACTACCAAAAACTATTTTCTTAATACTGGAATTTCAGTCAAATATACTTCAGTTGTAGGGCATACACCCCATTACAGAATTTTTTTTTAAGTAAAGCTTCCCCTCCCTCCCTCTCCTTCTCCTCCCACTCCTCCCTCTACTCCATAACTTCAGTTCTTCTTCCCTCACTTGACCCCTCCCCACATAAAAGTTGAAACACCCGCTCTCGGTCCCCACTCGGTGTGGCAGCAGCGAGCACAATCTCCTCCCTCCTCTCAATCCAGGAGCACAGCTTTCACATCACGGTGCATGCTTTGTACCGGGCTCCTACCGAAATATAAAAATACATTAAAAACTGAAGCTCCTGACAGTGCCACAGCAGTGACACAAGAGGCAGGTGCTGTGTAACCATGTGATTGTCACCAGAGTGGAGCTACCACCTCGAGCTGCAGGAGTTCCTCCACTGCATCACGCACATCGGATTTCCTGTACAAAGACAAATATTGTACACCATCAGAAGAAGTGTTGCCCTTCTCAGTCCTCCTTCCAAGAGTAGGTTAAAAAATAGTTGTAGAGACACTGGCCCCACTCCATGCGGCAGCTCCTCACTCTCTACTGCTCCCACATGTGAGATGGTGTGTCAAAGGATTAAAACATCTCAACAGAATCAAATCAAAAGCTGTATTATTGAATATGTAACCATGTCTGCCTCTCTTGCCTTTATATACCATCTTCACTCTGTTGCCTTCCTTTGCTGCTTATAATCGTACCTCAAAGGTCAGTGTTCTCGTTAAGTATCTCACATCACTGTGCATGTCTGTCGATCTACTTGTGCTCTTTATCCATCTTTATCGCACTTTGACAAATGTTTTCTTACTGGCCTGCTCGACAAAGCATATGGTCTCATCTTTTGTACCCTACGACTAAACTCTGGAAGCTAATACTTTCCTATTTATTCTCCGAATTACAGCTTGCAATCTTGTAAAGCAGCTGTTAATCGCTCGTCACTTTCAACTGTTGATTTGCTACGTGAATAAATTCACAATGTCATCTGCCGAAAGGGAGTCCCACAAATATCTCAATGTGCAAGAAGAACCCCAAGCGAGTAGAGGAGAACACAGAGGGAAAGAGGAGCTCTGAAGAGGTGAGGGAGCCCCACGAAAGCAACAGCCATGAGCATGTGAAGGACTTTGTGGGATTGAGAATTAATCAGGTGACCCACAGAGATCCCCTGCGGGCACAGGGGCCTTGAAGAGGCGGCACTCACCCCCAGTGGAGCCTCCACAGCTCCTCGAGGTCAGCACGGCTGCTCACCAACACGCTTTGGCACAATTATGACAAAATATCCACAGAAAATTAAATATTATAGATTTCGAGATTAACCAACGCCATATTTAAATGCACACATGTAAAGTGTTCTATCGAACAACATTTGTACTGTATAATTTCCAATGAGCTCACCTGGACATGAGCTGTGCATACTCTCGGATCATCGCACCCAGACGAGTGATTTTCTGCAGCACAAACTCCTGCAGCTCACCTGCTGGGAACAACCACGAGTCCTGCTGTTCAGGGAAGTGCTCTTTGAGATGTAGATTGTAGCAGCATTGCGTCAGGGTCACACCCATTACCTCCGATTGGCGACGTACGGTGCGAAAGAAGTTCTACATACATACATCCCATTATTTATAAGCAATGCTTTTTTCTGGCTCAGGGTCCAAACCACGTTGAGGTGTCATGTACACGGTTTTGTTTTACCCAATCTCAATGCGTTCCGACTTGGTTACAAATAAAACAAACGCAAACACCTGGCAGGCCGATTTAAGTAAGGTCCTTAAACACACCTCGAGCTTGTAAGAAATGTGCCAGTGTATTATTGTGCTGCACCAACATCCAGTGGCAGCTACGCATGAGAACAGCTGAACATGTGAGATGGCAACACCGAGTTATGGCGTGACCTCTCGAGCCCCGGATTCACACTCGCTGGTACATTGTCCATATGCCCTGCCACGTGCAGAGAGGGTGGTCATGAAACTAATGTTAGGTCCTGGAAATGTGTGTGCAGTCGTGACCGGACTGTGACCACCGGCTGACCGGTGGAACCAGGGCCCGAACCCAGCAAGTCGGCGTCTCTGACGCGACCACGACGATGAGCCCCGAGGCCATCCAGGCCCCCCCCCCTCTGCGCCGCTGATTAAAACACAAAGCGACCCCCCCACCCCCCCGTTCAGCCGAACACCAAGGCTGGAACGTCCATCCGACTTTCGCCTCCCTCGTGGTAATGTTTACACATTGCATTACACTCATTTGAGTAACAAAAATAACATTGTGGAATGAAGCTATGACAGTAAAATAATTCAAGTTGATTTTTGTTTTTAAACTACAATACCTCAATTGTGCCACAAACGGTCTCGAGGCCACAATTCCGTGTTTGGTCTTGTAACATTCCATTTGCGGATATCCCTCTAAATACAATCGCTCATGGGCCGAAATACTTCATGCACTTTCACAGCAAAAGCACAATTAACGTTAATTCAAAGTTCAAAGTAGACCGTAAGTTATTGGGGTTTTTTAGGACCGATAACCCAGCGTGCTCGCCTAGACCCCTGCCTTGGAGAGGGGAGCAGCACAGGCGGGGCCACTAGGCCGAGGGGGGTGGCGAGTGACGGGACCGGATGGATCATCGTGGTCACGCGGCAAAGAGGACCTGGAACCCGGCGTCTCAGCTCTCGACTGTCCGCCTGGGCGACCCGAGACACACAGAGATCCTCCTCCTACCGTCTTCTTCACTCTCCGCCCGAGCACCACCCAGCAGGGCCCGTCCGCCCGCAACGGTCCGGGCCAGCGCCTTGACCAGCAGCTGCTGCTGGGAGCAGTTCACCTCCATTGCCGTCCTGCCATCACCCCACCCCCCTGCGCCTCGGATCATAAAGCAACAACAAACTGTATACCTTGTCAATCCACTGTGGGAGAAGGCCGACTCGTGGAAGGGTTTTGTTGTTTGACCATACTTCACCACGGTGGACAGTGCAGCTTGGTGGCATTTAAAAACATCATCACCCGCCACTGATGCCAGCCGTGGCAGGGAGTCAATTTGCCGGCTTTATAGCGCTAACCACTGTGCCACGGATCCTCGCAATAATGTTGGCAAATATTTACCGAAAAAAGCCTCGATCGAGCCTCAAGGCTTTAAAAGGAGCCGGCTTCAAGATGTTTGGCCAAACCCCAAACGTAATGATTCGCAAAACCGTCCACAGTAGATATGGAGTTGGCACAACGCTGGAATTTGTTTTGCCACAACACGGGGATTGAGGCACAACGCGAAGCAGGCCCCCCCAGAGACATTGATCGCAGCAAGTGACACAACACGGTAGTTGTAGTGCACAAGTCACGGGAGGCAGAAGTCACGACGCGTGTGTGACCCCCTGTTCACATGCCGCTGGCAGCCAGAAGTTCGTGGCTATGTCCAGATGAACGCGTCCATGAAGCAGAAACTCAGTAGGACTCCCACAAGGTGGAACAGAATCGGTGAGAAGTCATCTCAAATGTTACCATCTGGTTACCGGGACTCATAAGATGTAGGAGGCATAACGTGTCGAATTCAATCACGATACAATATTTAGAATTAGAATCTATTGACCGGGTCAAAATGCATTTATAAAACACATGACAATTAAAATGTCCTGTTTGCGAGACAATTGGAAACTAATCAAACTATTTAAACGAATTGCACGTTTAATATTTGTGATCGAATGGCATGCTGCGTGGGGCTGCGAACTGGCCGCATTGAAGATCACCGAGTGAACATGCAGTCGGCGGCTCATGTACTCAGGAGTGTGTGGATGGCGTGGTTTTCACCTCCCCGATCTGAGGCGGTGGTGGTTCCAGAGAATGTAGGCAACAGTATTTCGCAGACACGCTCAGGTATGGTCAACTTTATTGGAATTTTATTTTGTACACAATTGCGATCTGGCACTATTGTGGAGATCGGTAGATTTATATTGTGGAGCAGGAGTGGTGGTGAACCGGCTAGAGAAAGCATATGGTGTGTAAATGTTAAAACGTGTTAGGATACGTAATTGTACATCACTTCCCCTCCTAATGTGCAGGGAGTCAAATCTCCATGGGAAAGTCGTTATGTCTTCAAGCCCAAAATCTGAATACATTAAAAGGTATTTCGAGTTTTTAGCCAATATATTCTACTTATGCAGTCACGTCAAAATGTCCAGTCCATTCCCCACGACTCTAAACCTATTAACAAATGCATGTACTTCTAATCATGTGGACAATTACATATTAATAACTTAGCATTTTCTCAATACATTGCTGGATGAAGGCAACCCCACACCTTGTCGGTCGTGGGGGTTTGACCATATTTCAGAGCTGCTGAGAGCGGGTTTGATGAGGGTTGTCCAGGATTCCTTGGTTTATCACTCTTCAATGATGTGAGCCGTGGTCAGAAATCAAAAATAGGTGGTGCCAGGTTCACAGCAGGACATTAAGCACTTAATCACACAAGTTTTTTTCCCTTAATACACATGTGTAGTGTACATCCTGTTAAACTAAGCATTCAATAAAACAAACCACATCGCAGGTACATCTCAGATTAGCAAGGTTGGCTATGTATGGTGCGAAAGAAGTTCAACATACATACATCTCTGTAGTTGGAATAAGAGGTGCAAGTGCGAGGCATGTTTTGCCATCCCAGTGAGTGTTGGTTTGATTGTGCTCTTCTCGGTTGGTGAGCGAGTCGAGGACGTCGCGCATATCGCTGTAGTTTCGAGTCTCTCCACAGAACCGGTTTTGACCTACGCACTGGTATTCGTCTGATCCTGAAGGGATGGTGTACCAAGTAGACAGACTAAAATATGAACTTAAAATCTTCCAATTGCAAGTTGGCCAATGCCACAGTGCTGCTTTACAAACAAGGTTCTGTAAAATTTCGATTTAAAGCTTTCGTGACTGCAGGGATTCATCTTCTTGGTTCTTTCGGTAAAGTCACGTAGAAGGGAAGTAATAAAATAATAAAAATAAAACATAATAAATAATTCTCACGTTTCGGCCACAACGCAAGCATTCAGACGCTGTCTCCCCGACAGACCTGGTCTTCACCTGAGGACGGCTGCTTGCGTTGTGGCCGAAACGTCGTGAGAATTATTTTATTGTTTTATTTTATTATTTTATTACGTGACTTTACCGAAAGAACCAAGAAGAAGGTTCTGTAAAGCAGGATAATCAGAATCATACATGAAGGGGACTTTGGGATGATGCAACAGGAAGACAACCTGTTCATGCTAACAGATTTTTTAAATGTTTTTATCTTAATTTACCAAACACTGCTACTCCACGAAAACTATTCTGAAATCAGACTTATATGTCATGACATATCCGCTAATACATCTTAACTCAACCTGGATTAGGGCAAAGACTTATTGTGCAAAGTAGACATGTTTGCCCAAATTCATCTTGGCAGAAAGGCTTTTCCCCCCATGTTATTTGGCAGGAAAAGACATTACCATTAAATCCTACCAATATGGCTTTTCTGCTGAGAATTGGGAGAAAAGTGGCATAGACCACCATGAATCAGGACTGTTTCATCAATTCTCTCATCTGATGAACGAAATGTATTTATAAAGCAATTATGTGACTGAATTATGAGGCTTGTCTAAAACTGCAACACTTTAGGGACGTGTTTTTGGAAACAAAAATGGTACTGAGGCACGAGCCAGCACTGCTGAGATCCTAGGCGACAATCCAGGCAATGACCAAACCAGATCATCATGTGCTGGTGATCTCAGTCAAGTTACACATGACTGCACAGCATATCTACTTTCTCACTGAATTTGAAATGTGCCAAATATGTGGACCAAATATTTAAGTTTTTAACGCATGAAAAATGTGTGGTACCCTATGTGAATACAAGGCCAAATATAAGTACCTCCAGAATTACAGTAGGGTTCTGTGGCACCATATCTGGGGGCTAACACAAAGAGATGCACTCCCCACTGTAATAATGAAAACATGGAAATGTAGTCATGTCATGATACTGATAGGACAAGTTGGGATAATATTGGGAGACAAATCGAAACGCACATTACACTGTAATTATACAGTAGGAACACAAAACATCGAACACTTGTGGAGCTCTTGACACCCCACAGGCAGGCATTTCAATCTGTGCGATGCAGCCGACCACAATCACCCCACCATGTTAATTATAATTACGTTTGCTTGGCCTTCGTGGAGCATTGCAGCTAGCCATTTACTGTGAACTTTTGTTTGAAGAGACGAATCTGTCCAGATGCCCTGCACTCTGGCCCTTATTCTCTACTGACTGCACATGGCTCCGTGTTCAACATTTTGATAAGATGTATTTTCATGTGATGGAAACATTTGTACTGCAAACCTTAACAGGGTCAAGATATCTTGCTTTTTGGATATTTGGGGACTTCCTTGTTTGTGAATTGCTGAAAAGAATCATACTTTTACAAACTTCGCTTATTGCAAATCTGTTATAATTTTATAATTTGCTGAAAATTCAATCTCCAACAATGTGTAATTTCGTGGCAGCTGCCTGTTACACGGAGTTAACCAGTGACATTCCTTACGAAGCTTGAAACCTGCTGATGGGCTACGTTGTTTGCAGCATGGTTTTGAATATTTCACGTCTCAGAAAATCCATTGTTGTACAGCACTTCTACGCTCCCCACCTTCACCAACCCAAACGGATCAACGTCTTGAAATCAAATGCACCTCATAACCCATAGTGTGGCGGAGGTCCTCATTCAGATGCACATCCTGCCGATGCTCAGAGTAAACATTGGTCCAGGGTTTGCTTTGTTTAAACAAACACTGCTGGGATACATTTATTCATTAGGTCGACTGGTTGAAGTAAACGTTTCTTCACGGATTAAAACACTCCTTAGGATTTAAGTATTATTTGGTTTGGGATGTTTTTTTACATACAGTAGTTGAAAATTTAGATCCTAGATAAACTCATCTGTAAGCAGGTAGAACACATGGCACAAGTAGCCTACCTGTAAACCCATTTGGCTGTACTATCTCCTTCCTGCAGGCACATTCTGGATGGATTGTTTCCTGCCTGCCAGCTACAGCCCTTGGCGGTCCACCAAACCAGTCACCAAGCCGATGGGGTCAAAGGCAACCACCACTAAACATCTGTTGCATTTTCAGAAAAAAAAACAACCAATGTCTAAGACCACCCACACCACACAAAGAGTTTAAAGAGAAGCCAGCTCGCTGTAAAGGTCTGCTTTTTATTGGCAAAATCTATCACTTCCCTTCCAGAAAAGAGAGCATTATTACAATAATTAGAGTTTTATGAACACAATTTTTTTCTAGTTTTATACAAGGCAAACTGTTTGTGAGCTATAAAATAACACAAGGGTAAGCAATTGTACTCTGTGGTATATAATTAAGGGCAAATTAAGGGCGTTACCATCACTAATTTACATGAATAGCTATAAGCAACTGTACACCGTTCTGAATCAAGATGCTTTTTTCCTGTAATGCATTAACGTTTGCACGCTTGCGTGGTATGCAGCCGTCCCCGAGAGCCAATACTGTGCCGCTCGAGAGTTTGAGTACCGGTGGCCAACAAAGGAGTGAATTTGCAAATCGCTTCAAGTCTACGCGGAAGACTAGGAATTCGTTTTCTCCAATAAACCATGCAGCACACAAGCAAGCTGAGGAGGAAGGGGTCTCAGGAGGCAAGGGAACACGTGGGTGGGTAGGGGAGGAGATTGAGGAAAGGCAGTAAGAGATGCCCACTGCTTACCTGCTCATCCTACGCTACTGCCATTCCCACACCTCGTCCCACCACACCCATCTGTCCACCAGCCCCACGCCTCACTGCTCCTTATAGAACCATGACTGTATTAAATCAGAACCTGTGACATGCTGTTCACCCAAATCTGCATGATTAACGCTGTGTATTTCGATAAATCAATCATTAAAAAAACAATAGCTGTTGCGTCCACGTGTTCCACAGACTGCACAGTTTCCTGCCTGCATTTGCTCGCCAATCTGGACCCCTGCTCCTTCCCAACAGGTGCAGCACTAGCGTCGCTACGACAGTATGTCTACCCAACGAGCCTCCAGCGCACGAGGGGATATGGGGGCGTACGTGCCAACGGAATCGCCTGGACGAGCTCCCCCCCCCAACACAACTCTCGTGTGCGCAATCTCCACCGGCCCAATATCACAATCCCTCTCCCAACCACCCCAAGCCTGCACACACCCCAGCCTCATGAGACTGGCCTGACAAATGCATTGTCAAATAAATAACACAAAATAGGCTACTATAGTGTTGGGATGGATGGCTAGCCACTCACAAGCACGTGTGATATTTTGTAAATACAGGTTAATGTACAAGTATCACATGGTGACGGGTGTGACTTACGTGCACACGCTGCACCACCACAACCACCACTACTACCCCGCTCTGCGTGGAGCTGCGCCCCTCACGAGTCATTTCCCGCCACAGCTGTATTTTACAAGATTCCCCCCTCACCGCCCCGATGGCCCAAGAGAGTGTGCGCGGTGTCGCCCGAACTGCCGAGCGTTGCATCACAAGAGGCAGGACAGACAGCATAGGAACCTGCCTGGGCTTCAAAAACACCCACGCACGCATTTTATGCAGACACGCACACAAGCACTTCAGCAGACGACACGTGCCTGTCATGAACTCGCAAGCACACACGCACGCACTCCCATCTATCCTAAACACATGCTGCATATGTGCATGTAACGCGACCATGTACGCACACACAGGCAGCACACATCATGATCTGTCAGTGTTCATGGCAATGGAAAGCGGTGCCGTGTTGACGGTGCGGCCTGAAGCTGCTGCACGTGCCACCCCCCTACCCTGCCCTGGCTGTTGGCTACCTCATCTGTTGGCGCCTCGTATAAGTTGGTGGTGCCCTCCACTGCTTTCTGTCCCCATCATTGTACCCACTGACCTGCAGTTTCTGGAAACACCACTAAACTGAAAAAAGTACATTGTTACTTTTAAAGTAGTATCGTCTTAATGGCTAAATACTGTTGCCTGCAAGTACAACTATTGATGCATATGACAACAGTCTGCCTGTGGTTGTTGTCAAAAACAGATATTAAGTTCATGTGCTACGTATTCAAATATACCTCAAGACGAAGCAAATTTCGGGTATCCAGCTGGGTGGCAATATGGCAGTGTTGAACTAACATTCCGGTCGTGAGTCTACATCTCGGATGGAGGTCGACCCACCCTGTAAATTCCACCGAGCTCGATGGTTACAACACTGGTATGTCAACAGTGGGTCGTCTATGCATTAAATCCCCTTTGCCAAAAGAAAGTAGAATTTTCTCCACTGGCCCTAGACCTCCAGTAATGGTGGCGAGCATAATCCCTGTTTGGGAAGTGTAACATCAAGCATAATGTTTTTTTGTGTTTTTGCTTTTTTGTTAAAAACCATATTGTGTTTAAAATAATATAGATATTTCCCCACGCAAGCGTGTAACATTGGACCTGCATCTCGTGCGTGTGTAACATTTCATTACTGTGTGCGTGCCACTTATTCATAGGTACCCAACAGTTGGTTAAAATGTGGGCTTCTCCAATGGACAGAAAATATTTTCCCATGTCAACTATGAACAAATCTCAGCCCTACCGTAACCCAATGCCTCGAACAACACATTATCGGGATGACCACAAACTTATGTTCCTCACACCATCTGGAACACAAAAATGAATCGATAACCACCTTCTCAGACAGAATAGCTAACATTTTGGGTTGTTATTTTTGGCAAAACTGGTGTCTTTGCACTGCGATGAAGATTGACCAGAGCATATAATAAAGTAATAACAGGCCCAGTGCATCTTATGGCCTAGTATCCTGGGGAGAGCTTTACTTTGCTTTCCTTTCCTGTTCTGTTCCTTTTTAAAATTTTGGCAGGGAAGGGCACAGATAAGTTTGGCCAGCTACGTATAAAAAGGGCACGTTGACACGGCGGAATATGGAACTGTAGTGGGGGGAGGCATGCAGCTCTCATTCAACACGGTGGATGTGAGAGGGAGGAAGGGGAGGAGAGGGGGTAGAAGGAGGGAGGCCGAGGCAGCCCCGGCGCTTAGCGTGCATCGTGGCACAATCCCCCCGAGCGGGAGTGCTACCTTTGTACAGTCTCGAGTACACAACACGCACGCACGCACGCCCCTCGTCAGATCCTGCCAAGCAAAGCGTATTTAAAACACAGCAGAGGAACCCTCCGTACATACGGCAACAGCATAAAATTGAGAATACATTTTCAGCTATACAAGTCACCAACATACATTCCTATTATACCGTAGTACCCCTCCACCAGTCGACAGCGGGTTAGGGGGTTCTGGGTTGCAGACAGCCCTGTGCGCGGGGATCCGAGTGTTACAGTGACCGTGGAAAGTAATTATGCCCCCAGGAGAAACGAAACGCAGGGGGTAAAAAAAAAGCCCAACACCACCCCAGCCATCTCGCTTGTTTCCTTTACGCAAGCGCGACCTGTGTTAGTGTCCCACGCCTGCGTCAATCCACTGAGCCCCGGCGTTGGCAGACGTGCGTCCCGCGGTCCGAGCCCATGGCCCGTCGCCGGTTGGTGTCGGCGAGCGGCCGAGGACTCTGGGACCATCTGCTCGCGGCAGGACGCAGTGCGAAGAGTGGTGGTGCCTCCGGGCACGCACCTCACCGCTCCCCTGCCCCCCACCTCCCCCCACCGTGCGCCGTAGCCGAGAGCCCGCAGGAGGTGGGCGGGCGACGGGGCATGCGTTTGTGCGGCCGTTATACGAAGACCTTTGCCAGGGCGTCAGCACCGGCGCTGGCGATGAAGGCCTTTGATGGGTGGAAGGCCACGTCGTGGATTGCCTCGTCAAACTTTTTGCGGTGCGCAGTGATCTCCTGCACACACGTCTTGCTCTCCAGGTTCCACAGCCGGATTGAGCAATCGTGACCTGACAAAGAGGGAGAGGGATCACTGCTATACGGAGTGCAGGAGGCTTCTGTTTGAGAGGCCACCAGGTAGGGGCCACAGGCTGCTAGTCAATGCAAAGCACATGTGCAGGGCTTGTGCCAATGAGCAGGTAGTTAGGCACCTGGGGTAGAGGGTACATTGCATTTCATTTATCTAAATTACCATTACGTCAATCCACATTACCATTGTCTCTGATCTCTTGTGATGACAGCCTTCATCACTATGTGGTATAAATTTTAACACAGATGCCATGGTGACGTAACAAATGTATGTGGAGCGGAACAATGGAGCACAGTCATTCACTGCCCATCAATATCAATGATTGGCGACACTGAAGCAATCCATCAACTTACAGCCAGTGCCATTGATTGGCTCAAAACCTTAGATATAAATGTACAACTTTTGAATGACAGCTACGGTGTCATCCACTGCTTTATAACCGAGGTGCACAATTTATATTGGACACTGCGTAATTGTTAGATGCCAAACCTTAGTTGCTTGACTATTCTATCACATCTTGAATGTTGACATTTCCTTGCTGCACATCTTCAAAATTACCATTGTAAATAAAATAAAGGCCCAGGAATACATTCGAACAAAACTCTAGCTTACCTTGAACAACTTAAACAGATCATTTAAAACTGGCCAGCATAAGTACAGGCGGTGTCCGGTTTACTACGGTTCGATTCACGATGATCCACATTCACGACATTTATAGAATACCACCATGGATCGATTTACGACACAGAAACTGGATTAATTTCGCATCTTCCGACAACTCCAAATATATTTGAACAGTCAGTCTTGGTTTCCGATGTGACTTGGCATAGAGATTTTGTTATGCTCTTTACATATTAAACCCTGTTAAATATGGTTGATAATAGGAATAAAATACGTGGCAAGTGATCTGCTTATAGTTTAACACGTCGGCTTTCGCAACCAATTTCATTCATAATATAGGTTTTTTGGGTTAGACCGCGTAAATATAAATGTGTTATTAAATCCACCATCACCCGACGCAGCCAATTCGTTAGGTTCGTCACATAAACAAAACATGCCAATTCGTTACTGTAGAGCACACCTGTGTGTTGGAGAGTAAAACCACAACATTTACGATCTGAGTACACACAATACAGTTTGTTTAAGAAATGTTATCATTCCGTTGTTCAATGACATACAAATAGCAGTTATTTATGTAGAAAAGCCGTAAGATATGCTTTTCTGGAGGATAATACATGCGCATTTTTCACGTAGGAAACTGAAATAATCTGGAGAATATCCACACAAGGGGTTAAAACATTTCAAATATGTGTTTTCGATTGAGGCCACAATGCTGTCAACTGGCCACCACACAGCCCAGGAAGTTGGGAGTCTCAAAGTGCTTGACACACCACGACTATTAGTTATATTTGAAGTCGTATTATTTCTGGCTCTTTATATTCTTCTGACTCTACATTAGGGGTTTGCATTCCAAGTTATTCGGACACTGAGCAAAATTAAGTCGTGAAAGAACACCACCGTGGGTGGTCTCATTGTGATCCGAAACGGCAGTGGCTCCATGCCGCACTTGGAAAGAGTAACAACAGTAAAGTATGTATCTAGAAAAGCCTCGAGATATCTCAAATATATTTCATAGGGCTCCTACATTGGGATAGTTTGCCAATTCCAAAAGTGTTATACATGTGGGAGAAAACCAGAATATCCAGAGAAATTCCCCACATAGGGAGGGATAAAACACTTTCACAGGCATAGATTCACAAACCCGCGAGAGCTGTACCGTCTTTTCCAAGCTTTTTCACGGCCCAGCAGGTTTTGGAGTTTCACAAACCTACATGATCCACCAACCCTTGCCTCCAAAGTACTGGACTACAGATGTGCTTCAACACACTGGCTACATCGTGTATCGCTTTAGATTGTGGTAAAACGTGCGTGCTGTTCCGATGGTGAGGCAGGCTACCAATAAAACAGCCCCTTCAGCGGTTGCCTCTGTCAGGTAAATAATGCCATTCCACTCCCAACCGCAGCATATGGGAATTTCATGAGGACGTGGCTGAAGAATGTGTCGTGTCCAGCTATGAATATGGGCACATCTGCAGAACAGCGACGTTCACAGCTCCATCATGATTCAAGTTGTGGTCCCGGCAAAAGTGGTGTAGTTTCTATATCTGTCTAACTCGTTGCAGACTTGCTGGATGTGTTAATGTTTTACACATTTTTATAAAGCACAATTATTAAGTTTAATATTTTATCACATTTGTATCATCTTAAAATTGTTTTAATATCTCCAAAACACCCTAACTACACTCAGATCCTTAATTTATCCATGCAAGAGCCCATTTTTCTTATGCCATTTTACACTGATGTTACTCCCAGCCAGGAATCGAACCCAGGTTGTTTGGAATCGTGGTGCATTACACACACCACTGCACCCCCAATCCACCCCATAACACATGATCCATCAGACTCCCCACACAGTAAGTACGACACACGACCCACACACAAAATGTCCACCCCCTTCAAGTGCCGGCCAGAAGGGTGTTTGATGCACGGTGCTATTTGCGTGTGCGAATGTGCACCCTCACTTCCAGACATCAGGTAAAGGCCGTTGGGGTCCACGGCCAAGCAGGTGACGGCGTCCAGGTGAGCCACCATCGAGTGCACCTGCTTCCCTGTTGGTGCAAAGTAAGCCCCATTGAAGAGCGAAGGTGTATCAAGTCGATTAGCACAGTTGGCTACAAACAGAGAGAAAACACGTTCCTTCGGAGTGGGCAGGTAGGAACTTGGTTGGACAGCGCATTCGTGCACGACAGACAAATATGCACGACAGACAAATAATCCCTGGTGGGCAGTGAGAAACCTGTTGTTCCTACCTGTATAAGATCAACATACATTCATACAACTACAAATCAGGAGACCAATGGGACAAGTGATAGGAGTCAAATCCAGAATGTCTCCCTGCTCAAGTGGGCCTTGGCAGCCAGAGTTAAAAATGATACATTCCTATGTCGGGCATTGTTTATTCTAGAAAACAAGCAATGGAAGAGCCTTTGTGATGCTTAAAAAATGTCAACGTGATATAATTCACAATTGAGCATTGAGGTGCTCGTCTTGTTAGCCCTGAACAAGTGGTGGATGTTCCTCATTCCTATGGTAGGGGTGAGTCTATCCATTGGACCATGGGTTGCATCAACCCCCAAACAGATTTTAACTCGACCATTATGACTGCGACCCGCTGACCCTTAAACACCTGGCCGAATGGGCACTTGTTATGGCCAAAATGGTAAGCCAATTAACTTCCACTTTTTTCTATTACAACCACAATCTTTGGATCTCACTAAGTCTAATCAGAGAGATTCAATCCATTACTTTGTTTGAATCATATTTAAAAGCATATTTTTTCTAATTTGGAATTTTTTTTAAATTGTTTGGTATTATCCTGAAGAAGGATGCGATGAGCTTCATGCGAGAGACTGAATCACTATGCGATGACGTGTCATATAAGGTGTTACGTAATGCAGACGATGTTGATGTACCCGTGTTGTTGTCGAAAAACTTGATGTGACGGTCCTCGTGTGCCGTCACGGTGATGGGCAGCGTTGGGTGGGACACCACACGGTTTATTTGGTTCCCCAGCGGTGCGTCTGGAGTAGAGATGGTACAAGGGCATACACACATGTAGACACACATATAGACACACACGGGTGCACACGACAGTACCAACAAATATCAGCCAAGCAGCGAAGCAACGACTTTAGCAAAAACAAAAGAAACACAAAAGCATTTACAATAAGTTTGTAATTGTGAATGCCACCGATTGTCACCACCACTATCTACTGAATCTCAGGAGACATTTTCATAAGGTTTCTGTTGACATGTTAAACCAAATACACCAAGTATTTTGCATATTAGGATTTTATTTTTTTACGAATGCTATGAACACACATTGTGTAAACTTATGAGAAATATATTAATATTATGCAAATTCTATGTCAGTACTACACAAGGTAAATAATAATAAATTGCAATCTTTTCCAATCTGCTGATGTAAAATAGCCTCCCCCACCCCACGGACTGACGTATAAGCCACAGCTGGGATTCAAACTCAGGTTGCTATCTTTATAGTGCATGCACCAACCACTGCGCCATTGGTATAATACTGGTTAATTACAGAATAAAGAAAGTGTTTGATGGCAGCAGTTGTACCAAATCGAATAAGTCACATTTCTATGATGGAGGACAGTCTCACCACAACGAAACACGATTGGCTTCCCACAAAGTGCTACTGATTGTATGCATGTATGCACCCCAAAGGTGCGAGCCAGGTCAGGCATTCTAACCTTTTACTGATGAGTGTAAGCGATCTACTTAGTGCCACCGCACCGGATAATGGTTATAATGTATCTATTATGCTGTTGGTTTTAATGTTTAGTTTGGAGTGCCGTACTCGAATAAAGAAATTTGGAAAAAATTATTTGTGAGAATCCGTGCATATGCAGGTACACATGAAGATGCTGGAAATGCACATTATAGCAAAGAGTAACTTGAAAGTTCAAAACAGAATGGAACAAAATCATATATTCTCAGCCCATAATGCTTACGGGGTTGGTAAATTACCACTTGTGGGAAGCCAACAGTGGCCGTCCTTTGGAGAGGCTTACCCTCAACGTGAACAACATGGACTCCCCACTTCTGGCACAGGGACGGCTGCTGGCCTCACCAGTTTCAATGCGAGACTCGAGTGTGATGACGGGCTTGGCAGTCTCCATGTCAAACACCAGCGTGTCACCGCCCCCAAACGTGGCCACCAGGTGCGAAGCATCGCTCACAAAGTCCACCGACACCGGGATGCCATGCTCTGTATAAGGCAACGCGGAGAGAGGGAGAGGAATGTGAGCACTGCAGGGCTGTGGTACTGGCACCGGTCGTTCAGCTGAATGCCAAGGCACATGTGACACAAAGCTTTGTAACGATATAAGAAAACACACGCTTCAAACACAACAATAGGCATCACCCTGGTAGCCAGGGTATCAAAGCTGAACAGGGTGTTGGACTGTATGCATTCTGTATGTGGTAGTATTCTAAAGTGGCAATGTGTCCATGCTGTGTGCAGTAATGTGGATTGTTTTGTAGCACCTAGCCTGACACGAGCTGGGGTGACATCACTTCCTCAGTGGCAAACGATGGCTGTTATTGCATTGATGCTAGTCCTGTGCTGATCCTCCATACTCATCCCTGCATACCACTCCCCCGTCATCCAATTCCCTCTATGCACTCTGTTATAGCAACCAATGCTTTCTGTCAAAGCCTCCAGTCAACCATCACTCAGTGGGAGGTTACTCATTCTCCTCTGCTACATCAACTCCTTTTGTTCCTTTGCGACTGCCTCACTCCATAAAATACATTTGCCCCCTGTTACTGTACAGCATCCTGAAATGAAGTCATATTTAGAGGGTGTACAAATCCGAATCCTATTGAATTTTGTAGTGCTGGACGAACTAGCTGTGCTGCATCTGGTACTGTGGCTCTATAGAGCACACACCCTTGTCGGGATTGTAGGTGTTGAGGCAGGGTGGCGAGTCCTGGCACGAGGGGTCCCACAGGCGCACGGTGCCGTCAGCGGAGCACGAGAGCAGCCGGCGCCGGAGACTGCTGTAGGCCAGCCCCCACACAGCGTCGCTGTGCCCCAGCAACGTCTGTCCCAGCACACTCGCCTCTGTGGGACGCAAACACAATGAACACATAGCCACAAATGTACACATACAAACACGGCGAGAGCAATTTGTTAGGAAGCACCTCTTTAGGCTCAAACAGTGCACAAAGGGGTGCTATGGTCAGCACCACGCCTAGCCGTGTCTGTCTCCCCAGTGTTGATATATTACTAGCTACTGATGCCAATCGCGGCTACGATTGGGTTTGTAGCGCAGTGTGCTAACAAGCTACTACGGCACAGATTCCCATATCACACATGTGCACACACGCACGGTAAAACAGGAATATACATGTACAAAGAGGCACCAATACAGAAGATCCTGGTACTATTGGATTTGTGCATCAATCAGAAGTCACATTGAGGTTAACAAGATGACAATGTTGCATACCGACCACTAATCCACAACAATATATGTACAAATTTTACCCTGAAAAGATCCTCATCAGTAAGCCATACCCAGCAACAGACTGCCATGAAAGCCTCCAGTTACGTGAAGAGGCTGCCTCTTCACATAACTGGTTAATGCTGCTTCCGTGAGAATGTATTAACATAGATAAATAAATAACTCCCCACTCAAACCATTAGAGTCGGCAGCATGGACACCACTTCATGGTTAAGATTAACTCCAAATGAAATTGAAGGGATGAGCGAGGCTGGCTTGACAAGTAAGATTACGTGAGTAATGGTACCATGCACCAGGAGACAAGGTGAGTACATGTGTCTGTATGTGAGAGAGAGTTTCTAGAAAGCGAGAGCAGCAAGGGGGGGCAAATGGTCAGGGCACTCACCAAAAGTGTCATAGGGGTCGATGTTGGGACTAGGCATGTTCCAGCAGCGGATGGAGGCGTCCGTTCCACCGCTGAAGCACTGCTCCCCACTTGTGCTGATGGCCAAGCTCAGCACGGGGCCCCTGCACACCACAGCACGGAGAGGGGAAGACGCTCTATTCATGCATGGCCTTAGAATAGGCAAGCTTTGTTATAACCCGAGGATGCAGTCCTGGGGTCCGAGAGAGTCGGCATGAGGTCTTTGGTATGCACATTTTTAACTCGTGCATGACCTCACAGAAGACGTTTAAAGTTGTATTACACAATTGGATTAAAAAGGTAATCTTTTGTGAGAAAATACACATTAGTGCTTGTATGGTTCAGCTCTTTCAGACCTAGTCGTTGAAACAGTATAGAGTATTTAGGTTCACGTGCTAGAGTTAAAGGTCGTGAGGCAAGCATGCATATAATGCATCATCAACTACTACACTTCAGAAGCTGCCTCAATAAACAGTAGCTGACCTGATTTCTCAGATGAACTGGCTCAGCGTTTCTGATCCTCTTCAACCACCTGGCCATAGCTTTCCCTGTGTTAACAACGAGACTATTAACCAATTCTGACTAAAATCTAATTACTTTGCCTGTTTAATAATTTCTGCAAGTGTATACTACATCATACCTGGTTGGGGTATAGTAGAGTACTTGAATAAAAATTGTAAGGTTAGGAGTTCAAATTTCAGTTTGGGGCCAACTCAGGCCATCAACCCCTCAGGGGAGATACAATGTAATATTTTGTGAAGAAATCAAACGTGGTTATACCATGGAGAGATGAGAGCCTGCCAAACTATGTGGAATGTTCACAACAGACTCAAGGTCACGACTGCCCAATGTCTGTTTAAGCCAGTAAACTTAATTCGTCATTAACCTCACTAAGTATAATACAAATGTGTATCCGGTGTCTAGAGGTATATCTATAAAGCACCAAGTAAATGTGCTGCGCTGGACACAGCTGCATGTCAATAAACGCTTTCCAGCTAAACATTTTTCTCTCCCGTTTTAACTGTGGATTTGTGACGGCATGCACGCTCACAATTTAAATCAGACAATTAATCAAACACTTGGTGACTCAGGGCCGTCAATTTAATCAGCCGGCAGTGCTCAGAACCTCTGGCGTGACCTTATAGACCGGAAAGATCAATCGCCCATCCGTTAGTATGAGTCATGGAGCCGTCCTGCAGCATCTTTCCATGAACGAGGCCAAGGCTTGTGAAGAGAGAAAGACCTTTCCAATGCATGCACTCTCCCTGGGGAAGTGTGCCCTGTGCCTTAAACCTGCCTGTAACGACATGCCAGTCCTAATGACTCTGGTTCAATTTCAGGCCATGCACACTGTACAACTGGCCTTGGAATCCAGCCTCAGCTTTCTCCATGCTCCCAACAAACGAGGGATGGAAATAATCTTCACTTATGGTCTTCAGGCAGTTGTAGACATTCCACATTTCTATTGTGGGAAACTGTTTATCCAAAAGTTACACTTTATTTTCTACCATCATGTCACAAGATGAATACATTTCCATTTGGAACTCTGGGAGTCAGCAGCATCAGACGACCCTGGGTGTGACATCAGAGAAGAGAATCAGTTCTGAAACCTAAATAGGCCTCATACCCTCACGAGGGCTGCTGCCTAACAATAAAACCTTTAACTTTATTTTCAGAGCTGGAATATGACAAGTTATGGGAAGAAAATTTTTTACTGTGATTGTTAATGTGCATGCAGTCAATAGTGACAGGACTAGGACAATCAACTCATTTTACTTGACAACCCAATATACCAATTTAATCACTGGTGGTTTCCTGTATTTCAATTCATCTCCGCGTCTGCTCAGCACCATCGACACACAAGCCCCCCCCCCCCCCCCCCGAGCCACCCAGCCACTTCTAGCAAACTCCAGCAACCCAGAAAGTGGTTGTCATTTGAAGCACGAAGGAGGTGAGGTTTTCCCCCAGCCATGATTTGAAACCACAACCTTCAGAATACCAGCCAAGAAACAAAACCACAATGCCACCTCACCACCCACTTTAGGTGAATTTATCCTCATTTGTTCTTCCCCGCAGCTTCGATTAGTACGGTTGGCTAAATACGGTGCCAAAGAAGTTCAACATTCCTAAAATGTTAAATTAATGCATGGGAGGGTGTGGAGACCAACATAACAGACACAGAGGGCCCAGGCAGAGTGCTATCCCCACATTTTCCTTCTACATGCTGAGTTAGCCTTAAAAAGCGCTCATTAACAGCGTTTACCCGACATTCTATCAAGCTAAAGAGGGGGGGGGGGGAAACCTTTGTTTTGATCTCATTCATTGAGTCACGTCTCATCCACTAGGGGGCACAAGAGAAACATGGAAGGCCTCGCTCTCCAAAGAGGGAGTTGTAGAGGATCTGAAAACGATGGCGAAAAAATTAACGAATCGAAGTTGGGTTGATCAGTGAGGTTATACCTACGCGTGATGGGAGGGTCACTGTGGAAAGGTAAACAATCTCTCAATGCTTAAACTTTTAGAACTAATGCAATCTAATTCCACTTGATTATTTTGAATTATGCATCATATAATACTGCGTTGAACTCAGACCTACATCTTTAAGAGGTCCTTGCCTTTAATATCTGGCAGTTCAACAGCATTGATTAAAACAAGCCTGACTCTGCTGATGAGACACCGTATGTCAAAACCAGTCCAGTGTTTGCTTGTACTGAATCAATGCTGCTGAAATCATTCACTCCTAGATGGCTGTCGGGCCAGCGGGTTGTGTAAACAAGACTATTTTCATGTGGAAAGACAGATGTACGACAGATGCATATTGTCACTTCATTCGTTTAGTTATACTGGTAGGAACGAAGTGGACCAAACCACCAATAGATTATATCGTCCGACCGTTTGTCCGTCCGTCCGCGTCCGTTTGTCCGTCCGCGTCCGTTTGTCCGTCCGTCCGTCCGACAAGATGGCCGCCCGCTCCCCCTGCGTGTGTGTGTGTGCGTGTGTGTTTGCGTGCGTGCGTGTGTGTGCGTGTGTGTGCGTGTCTGTGTGTGCGTGTGTGCGTGTGTGTATATGTGTGACTGTGTGCGTGTGTGTGCGTGCGTGTGTGCGTGTCCGGCCCACTCGAGCGGCGTGATGAATGGGCGCTATTGGGCTTCGGATCGTTATTCACGGCGAACTGGAAGCGTAGCAACACAACTTCATTACGTGTGCGTGCGTGCATGTATGTGTGTGTGCGTGCGGTGTGTGTGCGTGTGTGTGTGCGTGTGTACGTTTATGCGCGTGTGTGCGCGTGTGTGCGTGTGTGTGCGGTCGATATCCCTGTACCGGTATTAGTATTATTCCTACCAGCCCACCCCGCAGGGTCCTGTTTTATATTATCAACGATGCTAATGGTTAATGACACTCGTCCAGATCATAAACATATTTTTGTGTTTTACATTGTACGTTTCTGGAGATGCCCCAAAATGTATGCACTCCCAGAAGGCTCTGTGGTGGACGGCAAGTGTAAACACTTATTTTTTATGTGGAGAAACCCATATTAAAAAGACATTATCTGCTTATCGATTTAGTAAATTGTAGTTGCGTATTTATAGCTTCCAAGATGGGGATTTCGGCTCCTTTCATGACGTTCACAAAGGGTATTTAATGTCCACAAAAAACAAGTGACATTGTCTGAACAAATGACCACAGAACTGCACCATCGACCGTGGATTGGTGGTGAGCCCAATGACCACCATCAAAAGCAAAAAACATTTTCAGTTTCAAGTGCCCTAATTTGCTACTTCTAAACCTAATAAATACTGTTTTGTGCAAGGAAATGGGTTTGACCAAAGAAAGAATCAGGTTTGGAGAGAACCTGGTTCACCACGTAATTCAGCAAGATATATCTTGTTATCGCTATACAGGAAAATAAATTGGCAAGTTGCTCTTGTTGACAATTACGATGATTATATATTACCTCTATTTTCAATAGGCTATAAATGCAAATATGAGAACAAGAATATGCATTCAGAACAGAGATACATGGAAACAATAAATTATTCAGAAGAGACAAAAACATTATTCAGAAGAGAAGATATGAAAAATGTCTCCAGATATGAGGCGCGAGAGTGGGGTAGGATAAGGATGTAACCAGAAGTCAATATCATGGTACAACAGTACGTATCGGGTATATGTTTAGAGTACACGTCCATAATACATGTTTTTTGGGTTAGATCGCGTAAATATATAAATGTGTCGTTAAACCCGCCAACACCCGACACAGCCAATTAGTAAGGTTTGTCAAGTAAACAGAATATGCCAATTTGTTACTAGTACAGCACACCGGTGTGTTGGAGAGCAAAGCCACAACATTTAAAATCTAAGTATAACGTTTCGCCAGTAATTACAACTAGCTTCATCAGGCGATAGCCAGATTTGTGGTGAAATCCTCCTGTATAAGTACAATGTGCTTGCATAATGTGCATGCATAATGTACCAAACTGCCACCTGGCTATATACACCATTTGTATTGAACACAAACTGCACAGGTGATGCTACTGCTGCTGCAGATTGTGTGACGTTCACTCGCTGCCATGCAACTGGATATCTACTTACAATAGAAATTAATAAATAACAGCTGTGTACACCATTCACAGAAACATTGGTGATTTGTCACCTTTTCGCTAAAGGTTGCCAAGATCCAGTAGATGGGTAGGAGAGGGGAGAAGTGGTTCCAATGTGAGTGTTAATGTTCCTTTCACAGATCAACATAACGCAACACCTGCTTGCTGAAAGATATCTCTTTAAAACCCGTATATGCTGGTGGTATTAAAGTGCCTGAACGTTACCTTTCTTAAGTTACGTTCACAGGTTCATACAAGGTCTCAAAACGTGCGTGTGCACAAGCTTCTCAAATTGTCGAATGCAGAAGAGTCTCCATGATCACGCGAGCGTTGTCGTGATGCTCACCTCCGCTAGCATTTCTGTGCCAGGGGAAGAAATTCTACATGGGAGTGGTGCTCACCTCTTTTGGGAGTTCTGAATCAGTGGTGAGATTTCGCATTCCCAGGACTGGGGCCAGTGTCTCCATAGGACAACCATAAAGTGGCACTAATTTCACCAACTGTACAGAGATGAGGATATTTTGCAACAGTGCCGAGGAAACACAGGAAGATAGCGTGAGCTGAGGCGTGGAAGAAGCAGCACTTACGTGTGGGCCCTGAAGGTGTAGATCGGCTCCACGTCCAGCGACGCTGTCCTGCGACAACACGTGCGCACCGTCAACGGTAGCCTCGACAACACAGATAGTTTCAGCACACCAACAAGTACAATCATACCAACTGAACAAGTCTGATATTCATATTCTTTGGGTCTTTTGGTAAAGTCCCGTAGATAGGTTCAACCATCACCTTGCCATACATAGCAGGGGTCACCAAACAGATTTCCAAAATCATGAGCAAACACAAGATCCAGGTTTGATTTAACACAGTACAGTGATACCTCAGTTCACGAATGCTTCGGTTCACGAACAACTCGGTTCACGAACAGAAAATTTCATAAAAATATGCTCCGCTTCGGTTCACGAACAGGAGCCGCGCCCATTTTTATGCTAATTCCAGGCTGTCACATGGTCGTGACTTCCTGTAGGAAGATCGTGGAGAGAAGCAGAGACACAGAAAGAAGTACGTTGAGTACTGTGAAGACACTTTCAGTGACTTTTTGATTTTTGGTGTGCTTTTTAGCACATACCGTACTGTACTACTGTACTGTACAATACTGTACTTACTGTATTGTACAGTTCACCCGTTTGAGTGCTTACTGTCCCCCACCCACCTCCCACCTGCCTTCCTCCATGCCAGAAGTCATCTCAAGCAAGGTTAGTGTTCTCTCTTTATACATTACTATACTGTACAGTACTACAGTAATGTGTATTGTCATTTGTTTCATATTTTTGTGCTTCAAAAGAAAAGGTCAGAACGGATTAACCGGATTTACATTAAACCCTATGGGAAAATGTGCCTCGGTTCACGACCAATTCGGTTCACGACCAGTCAGTTCACGAATTAAGTTCGTGAACCGAGGTATCACTGTATATAAAATTTGTGATCTGATCCCATCTTTGAAGGATGTGATCTCTGACATGCAATACCCCAGCGTCTACAAACGAAGCTGTGTCTGTGGCAGTAGTTACATTGGGGAAACGAAGCGACATGTCTCGGACCGTGTTCGTGAACATAAGGCAGATCTGAAACACGGTAGGACCAATACCTCGGCCGTGGCTGATCATTGTTTTAATGCGGTGGGCTCACACGAAATTGATTTCTCTAAAACAAAGGTACTTTGCAAACCTACTGGCTATCAACAAAGATTCGTTCATGAAGCCATTCATATTTATAGACAGACACAATTTCAATCGAGAAGATGGGTATAAACTGAGCAATAATTCGAAGGACGTTATCAACCAGTTTAAGTCATAACTGGCTGTGATGTTCCCATCCTACCACCTTCCGATGTTAGTTGTTATTTTCGGCTCTCTGATTTTACAGTCACAGGTAAAATTTCTCACCCTAACCTAGCCACCTTGCTCACCGAGCTCGAGGTTTTTGCTTTGCGATCTCCCATTAACATGCTAATCTCTCACATGAACATAGCTACCTCAGGGCGCCTGCCGTGTTGGCCTCTCAACGATCTTACATTATCATGCTAATTTTTACTGGGCAGCCCTTTTATTGGTGGGAAAACCCACCACCGTCGCGGTCGCTGCCCACACATTTTACCTTTAGAAGCTAACCCCCCCCTGTTACTGATGACGAACGCTTGTGTTGCGATCGAAACTTCGTAGTTTTTTGTTATTTTCTTTGAACCTATCTACGTGACTTTACCGAAAGACCCAAAGAATATGAATTCCTGCAGTCACGAAAGCTTTAAGTCAAGATTTAAGTCTGATATTTCCATCTTTTCATACAGAAGAATACAGAGCAGACCGCTGCTCAATTTCAAATCTGGAAGCAAATGCCAATGGTGAATAAGCCAGTCCATAACTTGTACAGGACTCAGGTTTAGTTCTGCCAGCAAGTTCATGCCAACTCCACAGAGATAGATGGATACAGACCCATGCACACAAAGAAAATCTAATATGTTATTAATTCGGGTAAAAATGCTAACCACACCCCATGTGCGAGCTCTCGGAGACTGGCCACGGATACGATTTTGGTTTCCGGCTTGCAGTGTGCATGCACGTGCAAGCGTTACAGTAAACAGGCATTTATTCTCATTACGAAAGCAGCAGTCTCTGTGGCAGCAATGTCCCTTTCTGTAATTCCAAAGAGTGTCAAAGTGTATCTGTATACACAAGCTTTGGGTGGTGCTCACCTCTTGGAAATCTAGAGTCAGTAGTGGAAATTTCTAAGCCTCTCCACAGGGTAGCTACTGTTGACTTCCTACTAAGTAGTAAACATTGTATTATCCCAGAAAAATCATGGGCTGAGTTAACCATTGCCGAGGATTTGAACTCACAACCTTCCGATTTGAGTAGGGTGCTTGGCCCCCACCCTGCTAGATGTGATGGCAGTCAATATTCGTTAATCAAATATTTAGAAGAGAATAGCGCTATGCGGAGGAGACTAAATCCCATGAAAGAATCCATCTGTCACTGCATCCCTAAAGGGATTTCATGGTAATGCTAATGACAGACACTGTACGACAATGCAAGACTGGCTGTTGTTCATCATCGCATGCAAACACATGCCAAACTGCCTGGGGTATTTGCAGGGCAATTATCAAATCATTAGCATGTTGGGCTGCTGGTGATTCTTATGCGGATTAAAATCATGCACACACACACAACACACCCTACTGGACAACTTCTCCACGCAACAAATTTTATTTCACACCACTGGAAAATTATATTTGACGTCCCTCAAATTTGTGCTTGTATGAATATAGAGGGAATGATGACAGTGATTTGAAAACTGCTACAAACCCAGTAACCTGGGTTCAATTCCTGGCTAAGGATAACATAAGCACAAATTCGAATCTGAAGCTCTTCTGGGTCTCTCCTAGATTGACTCAACCATAAACGAGTACTTAGGGAGGGGCTCACCACTCTACAGGAATTTCAACGTGCATTTAAGCCCATCCAAAATGCTGGAGTGACATTACCATCACTTGTTGAAGGACAGCTGTGTGAGTCTCTTTGCCAATCAGAAAGCTGTTCATGTCGTGTTTTGCGTGGTTGGTGGCAGTTAGAGACAGAGCAGCAGCTACTCATCTTCCAGTATTTGTGGGCGCCAGTGGTCTACAACAGGCTTGCATGCATATAGCAATGCCATGAGCCTGTATAGTGCTTGTATGGGCAACTACCATGAATAAGCGGTGCTATTGTCTGTGGAGATAAATAATGGGCAAATGAGTGCAATGCACACATTATCTATGCTCCCAACCATCACCAACCCACAGTGATCAGGGCAAAGTATGGTCATATAACCCCCACAAATTGCACGGGGTAGAGAGGCCTTCAGTCAGGAGTGGCTTAATAAAGGTCTGTACATTTACTTGCACCATCCTTTGATTACCCAATGTTCACTACCCTGCTAGTGTGCTATTGCCACGAATGGAGGCTCATCCTTGGTATTTGTTCTATATTAGGGACCCCATAACCTTCGACCAGGGCTGCTTTAAACACCACTTTCAGACGACTCATAGCTACGATGCTGCCCATCTACTGCAGCGAGGACAGGGAGCAGTGACTGTTCACAATGTAAAGTCGTCTCTGCAGCACGAGTCAATCCTCTGTCGTTTTACGCACGCATTACCAAGCTGCCCGCACGTGTCAGATGGTCCTCCACGCAGGAAAAAATCCGAGTGCACAAGAATTAAAAAACAAGCGCTGCCCTTGGAGCTCCCTGGTCAGACATAACCGTAAATCGTTACCAAATGCTCTCTGCCATATTTCACAAAACGTCAAACGTGCTAAATCAGCAACTGTGAGTTTTGGTTAAAAAAATGTAGTTGAAATGATGCTGTAGTCCAAACAACATTGCTGCATGCAGTAGTAAGCAAACACTCATAAGGATTCCTTTTGAAAAGTAATTAGTCTGGTGGCAATATAAGTGGGAGTATGCTCCTCAAGAGAGCACAGGGCATGCTGCATTTCTTGCTTATAACCCTGATCCCCAGTGGTGATAATTCCACATTTTGTATACAGTGTGCAATTGGATCCCCAAGGGCAAGGACTACTGACCTCACGTAAAATGTTCCTAAATTTATCTTATCCGGCGAGATGAGAAAAGTCGATCTCTCCAGCCCTGAGCTACCATTGGCTCAGGGCCATCAAATGAGATGTGCAATGCCTAAAACGGTTTATTGTACACATCTTGGCTCTACTGCTTGAGGCCAGTCTCTTCATCTCTATTTATTCCTCATCTCCTTAGAAAATAGGATTGGTTGTCTCAATTCACTCTCACTTCCTTTCATAAAATATTAGTAACGACAGCCGTTAATTAAATAACGCAGAGTGGCACTATGTAGAATACATGTCGAGACAAATTCTGCTCAGGTGTTGGCTCCGATAATAATCATAAAACGAGCACGGCTACGCGAGAAGTCAAGAGTAACTGTCCTATGGAATCACACCCACCATAGCAATATGGAATTGCCACCACTAGCTTAGGACCATCAAAGCAGCAGTCCTCCGCACTACAACTCACTGAATCAGTGAGACAACCGCTTTAATCATAATTCTCAAGACATTTTTGGTAAGGCCCTGCAATGGGAAGTCTGGCCAATTCTTTGAATGAATGTGTATGCCGAGTGTAATGTACCACAAAATGCCAGGAGAAAGCTTTGCATACAAATGTTTAAGTTCAGAGACACCAGACAAAGTACCGCACATCACGAGTGTGCACGTATCAGTGTGCAGACATTCACGGGTGAAACGAAGAGAAGGCACTGGAATTTGACGACGCACGTTGAGCGCATGACAACGGGCTCGAGGACGCACACAGCAAAGAGCATGCGTGAATGTGAAAGTGATGATTGCATTGGGACCAGTGGTGCAGTGGGGGGGTAGTGGTGCAGTGATTAGCGCACTGCACTACAAACCCAGCGACCCAAGTACGATTCCCACTTACGACCAACATCGATGACAATTATCTGAACCGGTCCTGGGCCTCCCCTAGGTCGACTCTGCCTGAAATTAGTACCTGGTACGATGTGTAAATAGCAGCACTAGGGAGACGAAGGTGGCCAGGCGTGGGGCTGGCCATCAACCCCCTCGTGTGCCATAGCGGCCTTCATAGGCACGCGTGCTAACACAACTTGCCCCAAAAAGTCTGTTAAGGTTATACGGGGGATCTTTGTCTTGCAATGGGACCCACTTTTTTCCAGAGATGGTCTTCTGTAGGTTCCAAAGCTTGAGAGTGTGGTCCTCGGAGGCGGTGACGAGAACATGCTCACTCGGGTGGAAGGCCAGCGCCCGCACACCATCAAAGTGGCTGCGAAGTGTGAACTTGGGGTTCCACGTCTTGCGGAATGCGTCTTTGTTGGCGCCAATCTACGGCCAGGAATGAGGGGGGGAGGGGGGCAATACATCACAGCAATCGTTTAGTTTGAAGCATATTTTGTTTAACCAAGTGAGAGCTCGAGAGGCCAGGATGGTAACATTTGTAAGAGTGGCTCTGGGGCAATGATTGCTGAGCAAAATCGCAACGCAGTATTTTTTTCCACGAATTTAACAAATGTCCTAATTTGTTATGGGATTTGGGTGGCAGAATGCAAAGGGATCGTTATCCTTTCCACATGTACTTATGTCTTATCTTAACATAATTTATATAGTGCCTTAACCAAGGCGCTTACAAAAAATTAACAACTGTACACCATGTGAACGGAATGGTGGAGATTAGGTGTGTGGTGCATTTTTATGTTCACAGATCTTTGGATGTATGTACATATGTATATATAACCTTTTGTGTACTCCTGCACGCTTGTGTGTACAACGTGTTTAAGGTGGCCGGACAACAGCTCTAGAAACGACCATCTCCTCTCGTGTGCCGTGCTGGCCTTAATAGATCCTTGCCAAAAGCAATTCCCCCCCCAACGTCAATTTGGTCTCCACGGGGATCCTTCGTCTTTGTACGTGGACACACAGGGAGCACAGGACCGGGGTTGCGTACGTCGTAGCTGGGCGAATCGGCGTCGTTGGTGACGGTGAGGTCCGCAAGCTCCCCGAGGCCCGTTGTGTCCATGGCCTCTTCGGGGCCGCTGATGAACATCTTCCCTGTGCCACGGGGAAACGGGCTCTCGACTGCCGCCCCGGGGGCAGGGGATGGGGGGGACAGCAGAGGGCGACATGGGAAGGGAAGTAAAGTGTTCAAGGGCCGGCCACTAGCAAGTGGGTGAACAGAGATCAATATGTGCGTGTTCTATGTAGGGGCTGCTTTGGGCCAGTATGTTTGCAGGACGGGTGCGGTGCTTGAGGGGACACTTGGGTTGGGCTACAAGGAGCTTTCCCGGCCAGAGGTCTAACAGAAAAGTTATTAATTATAGAGTTCTGCCATCACCCATTGAGTTCTGGCCACCTGTCAAGATCGCATAATGCTTTGCAATATCCAGGCATTGCGTGTTGGAATCTGGCTACTGCATGTTTAGAAGCGCTTAAGGAAATAGTTACATTTAGGTTCCAGTGCTCGAGAAGTCAGCATGTGATGGGTAAATGCAACATTTATCATCTACTGTATATCTTAAAACAAGGTTATATATTTACTAAGGAAAACGTCACTTGAGTTTTTAATACGTTTTGCGGAAGGTTCGACATTTCGATTTTTGACCAGTTCCTTTGTAAGGAGGAAAAAGGAGTACCCTGAAAAACCCATTCACAAAAGGAAAACAAAACATCTGCATAGACAGCTCGACAAACCCACTTGTTTGTCATCTCCTGGCCACCCAACAGGGGTTTTGGAGTTCTTTACAGCTATGCGATCAATTAAAACGCTCGAGCTTCTGGTTACTGGTATGCATCACCGTGTCTGTCATCTTGACAGATTGTGGATATACCTGAACAGGGATTGGCTGGAACTGCAGGGCACAACTCACACCTCACACGTTTGGCCAGAAAAGTTTCTCATAAGGATCGCCTAAATCACAACGTGCTCAAAGCAAACCCACTCCCAGTGGAAATTGCCACTGGGCAAAAAGTTGGTACACATTGATCAGGGCAGTGAGTACAAAGAGGGAAAGGTCATGAAAAAGCACACAGGTGGCTAGGCATAGCAGTGATCACAAGTTGGGACTTAAAACAATTATGGAAGGATTCACCACGAGTGGTGTGCAAATAGAGTGGGTCGTGCTGATGGGTGGATTCATTGAGACAGGTTACTTTCAAGGCATATGTGAAATGCTCTATTTACACTGACATTATTATTATTACAATGCTTGGTTACCCAGGAAAACTTCAGTCCCGAAAACTATTTTGCAAGCGGGACCTGGCAAGTTTTTGTAGTAGGGGCAATGATAGCTAAGTTTATTCTAATTGAGAAATGTTCAGCCAAGGTTAAAAATTTTGGTCATGACACTGGTACACTAGGGCCTATGCTCTTGTGCATGACATTACAGTATCCTTCAAATTTCCACCGTGAAACAGACTGCATAAATATTTCATTCATACGCCCACAAAATAATCACCAGGGCGGCTGTTGGAATAAAACCATGAATCTTTGCAACAAGCGGAGAACCACATTGATACCTGTATCCCTCTGTGAAGCCTTAAACTCAGTTATTATTCAGCTGAAGAACACTGTGAATAATTCGTACTAATTTGCGTTCAGAATCATGTTCCATCAGTGAATATTAATATCTTATTGAAAACATCACTGTTAGGTGACCTACTACTTAGAGACAGGTGAATTGAATATATTGCAATTCAATTGCATTCATTCTATGCCCCAAGTCTCAGACAAACAACAGAGAGCTCTACAGTATTAGCCACTGGCGGGGAACGGCCTACAAGTTGGTAGAAAGAAAAATACAGACGCACAATTCAGAAGCCACATCCGAGGCAGGAGTAGAGTCAAGATACCCAATTAAAAGGGGACAGCACCCGCAACTCAAGGCTGGAGTAAAGAGTGCCGACATCAAGAAAAGCAAACATGGAGAAGGCACAGGTAGCAAACAAACCAAACTCTTAGGTTTTTTCGGTAAAGTCACGTAGGTAAAAAATAACAAAAATAAAATAATAATAAATGAAAAGTTTGTTATTTTCATTTATTATTATTTTCTTTTATTATTGTTATTTTTTACCTACGCGACTTTACCGAAAAAACCTAAGAGTATGAATCCTTGCAGTCACGGAAGCTTCAAATCTAGAAACAAACCAAAGCCAATGAAGGACACAAAGAAGTGCTGCGGAAAGCCGGCCAGCAGAATGGCAACAAAGCTCTGGTTGAAAATGGGGCATTGCCACCCGGACACCAGCAAAGCATCGGTGAAAGAGACAAATTGCTGGACTGCAGAAGAAAAGCAAGCGGGTCACGGAGAACAACAATACGCAACACAGTGGCACCACAACAACAACCACCATTCTCTGCATTCTGCAAAGATGACGGGTGAACAGCAGGGGGCACACAACAGCAGACTACTGGGGGGAGCAGACGGACGTGAGCTGTCCGTGCTGCTGCTGCAAGCAGGGACACCACGAGCGTCACGGCCACGAGGGGGAGGGGGGGCAAAGGAGGAGAGTATTGCAAAGCGGCTTGGCGGCAGCAACAAACACGAAGCGGCCTCCCTTGGCAAAAGAAGAGAGTGCCATTAGTGAGGAGAGAGGTAAGGGAGAACATTCAGGAACTGGTGGGGGGGGGGGGTGGGAGACTGGGGCGGTGGTTTGGATGTCTTCCCAGCACAAAGGTCGGTGAAGATGGATGTCCAGCAAGGAGTTGGGTAGGTTGCTCTGAGTACACACACTCCGATATTGAAGATGTAGCTGGGAGAGTAGAAAGCTAAGGCTACGAATCAAGTGGAGTACAGTGGGCCATTTGTGAAAGCATTTAGCTAACAAGGATTTGATTCTTTAGAAGATAAGTATGCATCTCTGTTTCTAGGCATAGCCAATGAGAGTGAAACAACAAAGTTGAATATGAGATGGTTTTCAATTTACAAAGTTGTCAACCTCTCCATGCAAAAGATTCCAATACGATCGTGTTCGGGTGATGTGGGATGAGCGTGGTAACCGGGATGCGGGTGGATGAGATGTGCAGGCGCAGTGTGCAAACAGTGGACGTGGTCGTTAAGGTGAGGAAGAAGACGGGACGGGACACAGGGGCACAAGATGAGACGAGGGGGGCAGGGTTCGGGGACTCGGCGCCATCCTGTACCCTCATCTGAGCGGGCATTGTCGTGAGGCAGAGGGGCGGCCCGCTCCTCGGGCTGGCGGGGCGGGCTGGAGGCTGCCAATGGGGACAGCTCGTCCACCTCGCGCAGGTTGGCCAGCATGTCCTGCAAGGCGGAGCGGTTGGGGCCTGCCACAAGCACAACGCCGGCCGTCAGCTGCGCGAGCCCGTCCGTTAGTCCATCACGACACTCGCAGCACTGCACTGCAGCTGTGCCACCTCGATGGCGACCAACGCCGGTCAACCTGCAGGGGGTAAATGAGGGCTCCACACGGTTTGTGTGCAATGCAGTGCGCCGTGATACTGGCACGCCCGAGGTTGATTAGCACGCACCGTCAGCTGAAACATCGGTGGAGGTATCTCCATATCCGTTTATCATTGGCAAGCTGGTTGGTCGCACAAGGGTGTGGGTGCCATTTTCTCTGGTGATCTGATGGAGCCAGTTTTGACCAACAGGCGTGTGTCTAAAATTATTTTTTTTAAGAACCTTCAATAAATTTTGCCAAATTCTTTTGGGTCTAGAAGCATGTTTCCCTGCTGTAAGCTTAATTTCTCAACGTTTTGTGTCGTAAGATTTGCAGGGGCTGAAAATCCTGGAAATTAGTCTGGATTTATTTTAATGAGTTGCACTTTGTGAAAACAAGAGCACAGCTTGTTCAAAAAAGAAACTCACCAGTGGAATATCAAGCTTTCTCCATGAGCTCTGGGCCACCTATGGAGTGCAGACTCCATTGCCTATGTGAACAGGGAGTCATTCTGCCTGAACAGTTAATTATTTATCCAGAATGCTTCACACAACCTTAAGACTATTCTTCGGCAGTTTCCTGAATTGGGACATTAGACCCTCTTACAAAGATGTGATTTTTGCGTGTTTTATCAAACTCACAATATAGTGGAAAACACTCAAATTTGTACAGATGGGTCAACATCTTATTTAATGTACAGCCATCTATGTCACCCTGCAGGTTGAATTTTATGCAATTCTTCAATCCCACATCTAAGGCACTGTATTACAGACATACGCCATCATCAAGCCCAGTAAAATAAATCCAGACTGCATATTCAGCTATTTGGACTTAGTTGCTACTGAGCTCATTATTGGGTTGGTTAGACATCTGGTTAAACCACGTAGTTGGTGGAATTTGAATACACTCTTCCCGAGTGTGCGATTGATCTGCCGCCATCAGCTGCGTGGCCATGCCATTTATACCTCATCATTCACTTTGCTGATGTGCAGCAAGAGAATAAGCTTCCGAACGCAAACCTATCCCAGTGTGCCGAAAATTCAGACCACTCACCACTCCAGAGGCCACACGTCAAGTCACCTAACCCATCCATGCTCCAAAGCGTCCGCTCAGAGTACAACTGCACGCGTGATGGTGGGGGGCTCTCGTCTCACTGCCACAAAACAATCACATCCAATCGTATGCCCACTGTGCTCACGCCCCGACTCTCAGCACCGACATTCACTCCCACTCATCCCCGGCACGGAGCATCCTTCGGCACCTAAACATATCAGCTGACAGCAGCTGTAGAAATGATGGCAATAAATGTTATTGATGTGGGGGGGTGCCCCAACCACAGCACACAACAATTGGGCTGGAGTCTCATAAGACCACAATTTAATATGAAGACTTTGAAATGCCTGTAAAAGCAAGAGGCAGAAGACGTGGGAATGGATAATGTAATCCATAATACCGACACCACAAATTTTCACATTGAAAACATGTGTCCTATCAGGACAATGATAAATGCGATGTTGTTCAGAAGCCAAGCAAGTCAGAGCATAGCCAGCTGAAACCCAAGGTCACTAGATAAACCAGGTTGTCAATTGCATCGAGTTTGTAGTCTTCAGCTCTGAACACACGCGTGAAATGCTGTAACCTCAAATCCCAGCTGAGGGATGACTAGGATGGATCATCATCTCTCTGCGGCTGATAAAATATGTACCACTTTGTAGACATTCCTCTGGTCATTGTATTGAACTACTGGTAACAGGTACACAATTGGAATTATCTGAACCTAGCACAGTAATCCACTAAGTTGACTCGGTCTAAAGGGAGTACCTCGCACGATGAGGGTTGAGTCAGCTGAGCATGTGTGGTGCTGGCCAGCGCATTTTATAGTGCTGGCTTTGATTGGTGCTCGCAGCATTTGCATGCCTGAACAGGTGCCGTGTACACATTGACACATGAGCCTTACACTAATGGCAATAAACAAGGAGTAAAATATATGGAAACCATGTGAATTGCAGTAATTCAGCCATTTAGCGGTGACATACCTGTCAGCACTAACAGTATATTGTACAAACAAAAACCTAAATATGTCCTCATTATATAAGCGCTCCACGAACCATTATTATAATAGGGTTTTCCCCCTTTTTTCTGGCAACAAAACTGAAACCTTTTTACAAGGAATCATGTGTGCATTAACCACAATACTTGTGGTCAAAATGCAAAAAAAAACACTGATAATATATGCATTATCCTTGAAACTGATTGGTCCACACCAGAGACGGCTTTCTTTTGAGCCTCGTCTCGAAAAAGGGGAAAACCCCTATTATATTTTGGTACTGGCAAAGGTCTAATGATGTAGAACCATTATTAATTCATATAAATCCAATTAACACAGGCCAACGGCGCCTGCTTTAAGAGCAGTCCAATTAGCCCCCTGTGGACAAGCACGGTTAGTGAATTTGGGCCAACAGCTCTGGAGCAATTGGTTCATGCACTGCATACAATGGGTCAGAACCAAAATACTGTGACTAATGCCTTTGTTGAAGGTTTGTGCGATTAAAATATGCAGAACGCAGATAATCATTCTCATGGCAAGTTAAAGATCAATAGGTTAGTGCGGCAAATGTAGTTTATGTTAACCACACTTTGCCATTGTTTATTTTTTTCTGCACGATTCTGTACCTGTGGCATAGTGGACACCTGGCCTCCAAGATCTGCCCTCATCAATATCCAGCTTTAGATCTTTCGCAAAGATGCTGACATGTGGGTGTCACTCCCAATGCCTGACTCGGTAACCTGCCATACCCCATCACCCACACATGCCCCATCCATTGTAACAATCTTTATCTGACTTGGTCTGCAATACTTTGCCACACTGTATTGCAAATTAGCAACTTGCTAGTTTGCAGTAGCATATTCTATATGGACATACACTAAGAGATCATGGGCTACCTTTTATTAGCTTTGTTACAGCTTAGCTCATCAAACATGCATCTCCTTCATATACACATAACACAGCCACCCTAACCGAGCAGCCTGCTGCGGGATGGGGAAAGTTTTCTCCATATATATAAACAGCAAAGTTGTGAATGTGTGTCTGTTCAAAATGTTTAGCGTACTTCCCGACATGCAACAAACTGGAAATTTGCCATGTGGGTACTTTCCAGACTGTACACCATGCAAAAATTATAAAAAAAGACACTTTTTTTGGGGGGGGGGGGGGGGGAGCTCAATAATGCATATATTTTTTTGCACGGCAAGTGAGCTGACGTCAAATCTGTCACGTGACCCGCGCATGTGGAAGCGTAACGCATTGTAGTGTAGTGGTTAGCGCGCTGCGCTCCGAACCCGGCGACCCGAGTTCGATTCCCGCTCACGGCCACCACTGGTAACGATTATTTCAACCGCTCCTGGGCCTCCCCTAGGTCGACTCAGCCTCAAACGAGTAACTTCTGTGGTGTGTGAACATCGCCACTGGGGAGACAAAGGTGACCGGGCGTGGTGGATCCAAGTCCAAGGCGAAGCTGGGTAGTACAGCTAGTCTATAATATAAATCAAATGGTTTTAGGAAATGTTATATCAATTGACTTAAAATAACACCAAGTTCTTTAGTGTCATCAATGGTATTGGTTAACTCCAGACATTCCGAGATGAACATTCAAAGGTCAAACAACCACTCCCCTTGTTTTAAAACCTATCATCCTGGTAGTAATGAGGCCACATTTGTCAATATTTGCTCATTTCTGCAGGGAGTAGAAACTTATTCAGTCACATATAACCTTCTTATTTCTGTATGAATAAACCCACAGTATTAGAAATATGTCCCATGTCACCAAGTAGAGTAAACCCTCTCAATCAGCGAGTTCTGGATTTATGAGTTTCGCGAGTTACTAAATGTATGTTAATTCCCTATTTGCCAGACTCCCATACTTAGTCGACTCGTCTATACATTTTGGTATACACGAGACAACTGTGGGGTCAATTGAAAAGAAAGCGAATGCAAACAGGGAAATTGTTGCAGTGAGTGCTCCCCAGTGCTAAAATGATAACAGCTATGTGCCGTTGTTATCAAACACCTGCATTTCCCGGGGAGTCATCCTCCTGAATTCCTCATTAACACCACCTCCATCGTCATCAAAACATCATAATAAAACTGTATTCTTTCTAATGTAATATCTATTTTTAGTCATTGTTATTAAACATTAAACATTTTCCCCCATGTTCACTCTTCACCAGGAACATAATCCTAGTTTTCCCATTGGAACAAGGTTTGTCCATTCACGAGTGTTTTCAAGATCGTAACCCTCGTGGACACAGCGGGTTTACTGTATTGCCCTGGAGCAGTTTCATTCATAAAGGCCCCTTTATTGAAACGCTGACTGCACAAATAGCATCAGAGACCGACTTGCACAGAGCTCCTTTAAAAACATCTTCGCCTTTGTAAAACCACTATACAGGATATTCTATGAATAAACTGACCTCCACCATGGGAATGATGCATTTTTGGAGATTCAGGGCCGGTAGCAAAGATGAGTGCCGCCCCATTGCCCCTTATGTGAAGCCGGTGCGCACTTAAGCCTGGCGTACGGTAGAACCACCTGCAGACCAAACAGCGTGGGGAGGGAAACGTACTCTGCAATCAGTTGAGTGCGGTGCCTTTCGTGTCCGCCGAAACCTCCAGGGGGCTCTATGCAGCACAGATATTTGCTGCGTCTAAAACACACCGTTATTTGGTGCCCTCATTGGCGCCAGGCCAAGGTGGCTTCATCACGACTGAACTTGGCCTCGATGGCAGTGCAGTGGTGTTCGTTCCTCCCTCTTGCACCATAGGTCGGCTCCCTTCTCCCCCAGTCTTCTGCCTCGCTTCCAAAACGTGTTTTGAGATGTTGCATTTAGATGTCGTATAAATAAAAAGTGTAGCTTATGCTTATATGCGCGAAGAGTAATGGTGCCGTCCATCTGGGTTCACCTCCTTATCGTTCATATCGGTGGCAAATGGGGGGGTCTGGACCTGTCTTTGGCATACCCCTAGGTCAACTTAACCTTGAATGAATAGGTGCTTGCTAAAAGCATGGCTGACATGAATAACAGCATGTACCCGATGCTGGACAATCATGCTTAACATTCAAATACCTCCGATGTGCAATCTCAGACAAGCGCCCATCCTCAGTTCACTCTGACGCTGTCTTAAATAATCTTCACGACTTGGGCTAGCCACATCGCCACCAAAGCACAAGCACTGGATTTAAAGGGCCACTCAAAATATGCCATCGCGTCTAAACGTTGCTGGGGCGTAATATATTCCTGTAATCAGATTACCGAGAGCGGTAATTATAGTCGAATATTATTGTGGGATTTTCATTTGTAATCCCATTAGCTGGCTCATTGAAGGCGCCGCCATTTTACGAGTGGGGGGATAAATGACTCCACAACACAGAGGGGGTGTGGTGGGAGGGCAGGTTGGGGGTGAGGCGATGCCACACTTGTCTTAATGTTAAATATAAAAATATCAGCACTTTCTGTGTCGGGGTTTTGTAGCCGAGGGAATAGGGCACAAAGATTATCTTTAACATGTTAAGGACACGGGTTTCAAACTCTGGCTGATATTGCATGGTACATTTTATTCCCACCCCCTCGACACAATCTCTCCACTTAGCAGCACTGTTTAAACTGTTAACATCAAGCCAATTGGCTCCTACCCCTATCCAAAGAGATTCTGTGTGAAGCTAAACCCTCTTGACTGTTTTATTCTGGCTGCCAAGTGGCAGCAGAAACCCCTGAGCCCCATGCTGTGGACAGGGTACTCGACTCACATTTGCAAGATATTACGAATACCCAGGCAGGTCAACTCAGCTCACCATTCCTCCAGAGTAGGAAATAGAGGACTGTGGGAAATGAACAGTGGTTGTTGTCCAATTTGAGAACAAACCAGTCTCAAACTTGGCGTGCGGGGATGAATGTTAGCAAGACACCTGGCTCCCTTCAAAGAACTTGAAATGGCACCCGAGTTTACGGTTACAACAGCGACGGCCAAACAGCGCTGCGCAATAAATCAAACTTGGGCATGAGTGACGGCGCTAGCCGCGTGCGTCGAGTTTGTGAGAGCCAAACAACCCGGCGCAGTGTAACGTACTGTACACGCGCTGCACAAGACTCGACCTGAATGGCACTGCTTGTGCCGCATACACAATCAAGTGACGCCAGATGATTTATTTCAGGAGCAGTTTATAAATTAAAACTAATTGTGCATAAACAGCTTCTGTTCCAAATGGTGACAAGTCTAGCACATGTGCATGCAGAACAACCAATTATTCCCAATTCAGCTGCACAGGCTCTTAGGGCAAGTGCCATTAGCGAGTATAAAATCAATCCAGTGTGGCACATTAGGGATTTTTTGTGAGGCCAGCACCAAGTACACGCAGCCCTCCGTGTTCCTAGTGCCGATATTGGCCAATAGACGCCAGGCAATAATTGTTGACTGAATCAACCTTGAAGAAGCTACAAATTCCTAAAGATGTAGGTGGCCAAGAATGAAATTAAGATTCTAGCATTGTAATTCAGAAGACTTTCCAACACAAAAGAGTGCACTGCATGATACATCAACGCATACGATCATTTGCGCATGCACATTGGCCCCATTTCTGAGGTCGAGATATGGTGTGGCTCACCTCCCTTTGGTCAATGAAAACCCACCCGTCTGAATTGGTGTATCGATACATTTTCCTTTCTGCTAGAGAGCGGTAAACTTGCTTGGGGGGCGTGCAGGCCTGCGTGACGTTCATTATGGGAGGCTCAAAACCAATGGCATGTGGCACAACACACAAGGAGCGAGATGGATCTTGGAAACTGAGGCCGAGAAAGTCCCACTGCGCTCAGCAAGGCCAAGTCCACATTCTACACGGGTCTGGTGTGGGGTGCGAGGTAGCGTTGGCGCCGCACTGGGCATGGACATGATCAAGGAGTGGGAAGCTGCAAAGCACTGCCATGGAATTGAAACTCTGGGCCCCAGTTTAACCAGATAACTCAACACCAAGTTTGAGAAACTAGACAGTAATATCACACACATAATGTAGGTCAATAACACACATAACCGCAGGCTCGGTTAAATGTGTTACACAATGCCACCTTTTTATAATTATGTTTTCCATGTAATTTTATATGGTGTTTCATTTTTAACCAACATTTTAATGCACACACAGGCTACTTACTACAGACTTAAATACTGCAGTCTTAAAATTGAACCCTCCTAATAGCCTTTTACCAAGGTGGTGCATTATTTATATGTAATGAGATAGTGACATCTACTGGTTGGAAAAGGGAAGCACGGGTACAGGCACCATTATAAACATGATCCAATCCCTACAGGGAGAGGTATCTAGGCCAAAGGTGAAGGGCAGGGCCGGCTGAGAAACTGAGAACCGGCTAGAAAGTTCCACGAGAGGGCGTGGCCGGAGGCGGAGCCTAGCCGCGCCTGCGGTAATATAAGTGGAGGACTCGGAGTTGATGTGTGGAGTCTTGGGTCCGGACTGAGTCGCTGCTCGCCGTCATCTCTCTCCGTCGTTCGGCCACGTGGCGGATCTCCTGCCAAGTTCCACCGCCCTCCCCGGCACGCCGTCAGCCAGCGGCTGACCGGGAGCGGACGGGCGGAACCCGCCGTGTAATCAACCGTGTGTGTAGTCTGTCGAACGTTAATATCCGAGTGTTTACTTGGAGAGGAAGCCGATAACGTTGGCCTGTGCTGTGTCCGTACGTGGAATAAAGAGAAGAGTAACCTCTACACGATGTGTCGCGGAAGTCGCTCATTACATATACACGGAAAATGAGAAGTAAATATAAACACTAATAAACAAAGTTATATAATAGCACACCTAGGCATAACCAACTTAGCAAATGTTGAGAGGGCAAGTGTCCCCCATACACTTTTTTTAAGATGGGCACTGCAATCCCGAGAGTGTAAGGTATGTAAATAATTTATGAAAAGATAATGGGCAAACACAGGGTAATGCACGTACAGTATGAGCAACATGGATTGCCCACAAACAGAAGTTTTCGTTCAGCGTGTGGGATAGGCCAGGCTGACGAATATTGCAAGTCGATCGTGGTGGTAGAAAGTGGTGGCATGTTATTCCTCGGTTTCCCCCCCCTGGCTGCATGATACTATTTTAAGGTTGAGTCACCCAAAAGGAGGTCCAGGTCAGGCTAAGATACTACTTGATACTAACATGCATAACCGTCAATTAAATCCAGGTTGCAGGAATTATATTGCAGTGCATGAATCCCTGCACTACCTTCCCCACAACACACATACACAAAATAAAGCACCCTGTGGTGAGAATGGGCAGAGGACCCTCCGGTATGTGCACACACACACCAGGTTGAATTAGGCTCGGGGTATGGAAGGGAAACGCAGAAATCCCAGAAGAACAAAACTAAAACAAAGCCACGCAAATGCAAGGAAGCTTCCGCTTAAGCTCACGCGTGCAAACCCAAGTACAGACACACTGGCACAGTTACGAATGAACAAGGACTACTGTACACACAAGAGATCCTTTGGGCTGAAGAAACACATCCAGGTGAACACACCCGAAACCGGTTACAAAGACGACACATGACGAGAAGATGACAAGAACACAAGAGTTGTTGGGCCTGCCGGGTGGATGTTGCAGGTGACTTACGCTTGGCCCCCTTCTTGTTTTTGCGCTCCTTCTTGTACTGCTCTTTGAGCTTGGTTATGAGTCCATGGTCGATGTCCCATTCCTCGCCGCTCGGGGACAGCTCCTCTTTGTCTACGAGCGTCGGCACAAACCACCAAGCCAGGCTTAACAAAGGCATGCGCGCGGGCGCACACGCACACACACTTCCTTGGCGCAAGTACGTATACAGGTGCAGGGACATGACCTTGTACAGCCGCATGCATGGCCACGTATCTGCCTTGGCATGCATGTAACTTTTAATGCAGCAAACAACAAAATATATACAGATCCCCATACAGAATTATAGACTGTTGTGACAAGTGCTGTTAGCAAGCACGGCACATCTATGGGGAGGTGGTCTGGCCGACAACGCCTGGCTGCCTTCAACACCCCAGCACCAATGTTCATACCACACCAGATACTTATGTAATGCCGAGTCGACCTAGGTGTGACCCAGTATTGGTATATCACTTGCCACCGATGTTAACCATGGCTGTAAATCAAACTCATTACGTCACCAGGTTTGTAAAGCACTGCGCTCACTACTGGGCCACCACTCCCCGTGAATGCAGCATTGCACACGCACAGCAGGCCTATGTCCTTGGCATGCACCTAAGAGACTTCTTCCAAAAGCAATTACAAACATATATTTTTATCTCCTCACACTCAATAAAAGATAACCTGTTGAGTTGTAACTAATTGCAAGAACAAGACCTGTTGGTAAGCACCTATGAAGGCTGGCATTTCAAGGGAAGGTGGTGTGACCCTCACCATCCCCTACACTCGTTGAAGGCTCAGTTGACCTCGAGGAGACTCATACCAGGCTTATATACCAGTTGGCTGTGGTGAGCATGATATCTAGGTATCGAACACACGTCGCTGGGATTGGAGCACTGCATGCGTGTGAGCGTATACACATGAGCGCAAGGGAAATAATTATCTGTGCGCATCACGTGCATGTGTATGTATAAAAGAAGTATCCTCAACCCACAGGCACACAGCAGACTTAGCACTCAAGAACACATTAAAGAGACTGAGCCCATCATCACTCAGATGATCCACTCTCATGTAACCTGACAACCAAACCCAGCACTCACTCACACTGGTCAGCACGTAAGCGGACCGATGTGTTGGGAATCTCGTGAATAGAACAGCACATGGGGATAATGTCGTTTCCATGGGCTTGGCCATCAGCTTGCGAACCAAAAACACATTTGATCCCTATTGCCCTTGCAGATAGGCGGCAGGAAATATTCCGGACATTTGTGATGACCAGTCACTGTGAGAATGTTTGGTATTTGTTCTAAATTAGTTCAGGCAATGGGAGAAATATCTGTAATCCTTCGCTTCAGAGGCGGGGTTCGTGGAAATGTGCAGGTTTAATTGTTAATTGCAACCTGCAGAGCCTTGACGTGTCCAGTAGATAGCAATACAGCAAGTAATGCAGCAAGCAGGTTGCTGACATTTTTGTACACGAGTATTTTCCCATATTACGCAAGATTTCCCTTGGCAAGATGGACCCCCCCCCCCCACCAAAAAAATAATCAATGAGAAATTAGAAAACCACCTCAGAGTGCTGAGATTCTGAGAAAGAGTCTTGAGATTCCAAGTAATTTGAGAGCAAATAGTTTATTATTAGTAGTGAGTGAATAAATCGTAAATATGGAAAACACACCACTCGCTTAACTTCTTGTGATAATTCAACACTTTTGCCGACAGTGGTGGCGTACGACTGTAATCCAACAACTAGGAAATGGAGTTTGTGGATGAGCCAGGGATGGAGACGTGACACCATGTGTCTGTCCCAGGGAAACGTACAGGGCTAGCCGGCCCACCCTTGTACCTGTCCCTGGGAAACGTACAGGGCTAGCCGGTCCCCCCTTGTACCTGTCCCTGGGAAACGTACAGGGCTAGCCAGCTCACCCTTGTATCTGTCCCTGGGAAACGTACAGGGCTAGCCGGCCCACCCTTGTGTCTGTCCCTGGGAAACGTACAGGGCTAGCCGGCCCACCCTTGTACCTGTCCCTGGGAAACGTACAGGGCTAGCCGGCCCACCCTTGTGTCTGTCCCTGGGAAACGTACAGGGCTAGCCGGCCCACCCTTGTACCTGTCCCTGGGAAACGTACAGGGCTAGCCGGTCCCCCCTTGTACCTGTCCCTGGGAAACGTACAGGGCTAGCCAGCTCACCCTTGTATCTGTCCCTGGGAAACGTACAGGGCTAGCCGGCCCACCCTTGTGTCTGTCCCTGGGAAACGTACAGGGCTAGCCGGCCCACCCTTGTACCTGTCCCTGGGAAACGTACAGGGCTAGCCGGCCCACCCTTGTACCTGTCCCTGGGAAACGTACAGGGCTAGCCGGCCCACCCTTGTGTCTGTCCCTGGGAAACGTACAGGGCTAGCCGGCCCACCCTTGTACCTGTCCCTGGGAAACGTACAGGGCTAGCCAGCTCACCCTTGTATCTGTCAATGGGAAACGTACAGGGCTAGCCGGCCCACCCTTGTGTCTGTCCCTGGGAAACGTACAGGGCTAGCCGGCCCACCCTTGTACCTGTCCCTGGGAAACGTACAGGGCTAGCCAGCTCACCCTTGTATCTGTCCCTGGGAAACGTACAGGGCTAGCCGGCCCACCCTTGCATGATACCTGTTGTCTCAGCGGGTTCTCACCTGGTGTCAAGGAATGAAGAGTGTATTGAAAGTGGTACAGCAAGTAGGGTTCTGACCTATCATTGTTATGAGTTATCCCCTCCTATGCATGGGTTTTATTCAAGTATTCTAGTTTTTATGATAAATGGAATCTGGCCAAAACGCCTCAAGAAGCAGGGCCCTCTTTAAAAATAGTCAAGTGATAAAGGAAAACAGAATCTTAAGATAATGTGAGGGTTTTGTGAACAGAAAAGTTGTTGAGAAATATCACGATTATGAAATGTAATTTGTGTTGTCTCATGTATTAAGTGCTGTGACAGAGACAAAACGCTTCACTGCAAATGAAATTTGAAGAGTTTTCGGAACTATAAATTATAATATTTTCTAAGTGCACGAATCACCTGACGTTACAACAAACTGTATAATTAGGTCCTTTTTTGGTATACTGACTAGTCTATTGAGATTTGTTATAAGGTTAAAAATGTTTAATTTAAAACTCCTCAAGCAACAGCCTTACATATGAATGGCTTCGGGAAGTGGCAGCAGGTTACTACTTCTGGGGTCACTTGAATCTCTTATGCGATGGTCCTCCTCCTCAATGCTCATGTTAAAAAAGGTTAACCCTTAAGAGCTCACGGCTTGGCTAAAATCCACAGAAATACTTCTGCATGAATACGTTATCTTGCGGTTTGGCAGACTATCAATCCAATAGTCTTGAGAATCCAGTTCAACATGAAGAATAAAACATCTATTTAATACCTTCGTCTCCCTCATGGTTTAATTAACCCAGTGGGCCCATTATTCCAAATAAACACATTGGCCGAAAGTTCAAGGTTAAGAACAGTTCTGATGTGCATGGCATAAGAATACGGCGATTGCCAAGACTGCTCAACACGTCATTCTAATTTTGAACTTCAAGAGCCATTTGAACATGTACGGGAAATGTTTTTACTTGAGTGCTCATTTTGGCCGCTCTAAGCACTTCTGCACTAACTTAGTGGTAAAAGACATGACATTTAAAATGTTACCTTTTTGGCAGCCAGGTGCACCAGATAAACATTGTTGGCAGACATAGCACATCACTCATTTGTTCATCCTCATTACGAAGAAGTCCGTATAGGTGGCACTGTGGTAAGAGCATTACTCACAATCACAAGAGTTGAAAGTTTGGAGGTCGATTGAGCACATTATCTCACTTAACTCAAGAAAAACGATTACCACTTTATGGAAAGTAAATTTTGATCAACCTTTAGTAAGGCCAGCACTGCTGTAAGAATGTGGAATTTTCACCATTAGCTCAGGTTGGCAACAGAATGAGCACAGTCCAATAGTTGTTTGAAAGCATAAACTGGGGTAAACAAAGTATATAGATAAGAAATACCCCCACCATTTTCAAAACATTAAGGTCATGATGTAGTCGTAAAGACAATTCCTGTTTTGAAAAGATTCTGAAAAGAGTGCAGGGAGATAACCCATGCATATGAGGGGAGTGTCCTGCATGGATAGGCTGCAAAACTCTGAAGACATGTCAGAAACATACTTGCGGTACTGACATTGCACCATTTGGTTGGTCCGACACCTCTTTTAAAAAAAGTTTGTACAGATATACAAGTTCCTCTAGATCTGTCCAAGTGGGGAAAATAATTTTCCCTGCAACAACCCGAGGACTTGTATAGTGCATACCACCATCACAACCATCACCATCGTCACGGTATTTGTAGAAATTAATATGGAATGGGCCCTCCTTTCACAGCAGTTCCTGTGCCTGTGTGCCAAAAGGATAAATGCAGTGGTCCTTATATTTATATTTGACCACGATACTTACACACAAGCATCTGTATCCAGAAGTGAATAATGTCACAGGACACCAATTCACAGAGGGCAGGACAAACTGGTGGCACACGTTTTAACTGGCAATTTCGTTGCAGCAGATGACGCTCATAGCAATAGGCAAGGGAAATCAAACTAGCAAACTGTGCGACTTGGGGAGAAGAGTGTGCTTAGAGACCCATATCCACAAGTTGACTTGAAAACTGAGAAAGACAACCCTCAACAGGCAACTAAATAAAATAGAAGTAACATACACACAACCACCAAAACAACTGTTAGGAGACAATTCCCACCTTGAACACAAGGAAACACACTCATGACAAACTCAGAAACACGACACACAAGTGATGACACAATGACACAAATGATGAAAGGGAATGGTACAGGATTTAACTGCAATGGGTAAAAGTGGCTGACGCTGGTGGCGATGACAATCAATAAAAGGCATACGCAACAATCACTATGCTGTTGAGCACCATCAGCAATTTGCGTGGCCCATAAGCCTTACGCTGTAATCACCAAGCTGCGGCCCGACTGTGGCCAAGTGTCAACTAAGCCAATACGTGCAAGGGTGATTACGAGCATGGATTTCTGCTGTGATTAGCACCAACATTCAACACCTAGCGCATTATCGGTACAATGCTGAGCTGTACAGTTTTTATGTACTTATTCTAGTGTATGCCTTATTATACTATGGTATAAAGTGGTGCATTGAACCGTAATGCAATGGTACAGAAGGGTAGAGCACGGACAAAGATAATTGACGTGGAATATGCAATATTTTGGGTAGCACCACACAAAGCATGTAATAGGATGCAAAAGGAAAGTATTTTTGAGTATATCAGTGGCACCTCAACCTCTGCCTTGCAACCATCTCGCTAACAGAGACAAAGACAAAGACCCCCCCTTATAGCCTTAACAGACTGTTGGGGCAAGTGCTGTTAGCGAGCACCTATGAAGGCCAGCACGCCACACGAGGGGGTGGGTGGCCAACACCACGCCCGGTCGCCTTTGTCTCCCAAGTGGTGATGTTTACACATTGGACCAGGTACTCATTTGAAGCTGAGTCGACCTAGGGGAGGCCCAGGACCGATTCAGATAATCGTCACAGGTGTTGGGCGTCAGAGTGAGTCGAACTCGGCTGCGTGCCAACCGTTGCACTACTGCTCCCTACTCGTGGACATACACATACCCCGCTTTGGATCATCATCATACAACAAATAGGAGTATTTATACTATTATAGTATTTATACTCCTATTCATTGTCTAGGGTATGTTTTTGTATAGGGTTTTACATGTTTATTTAAATTATTTTATTTTTAGTTTATTTGGCACAATACCGTATTTATTTCAATTGTGATGTATATTTTTGGTTGCCATGTACCTTACCCCATTATTTTGGTAAGGCTTTAGTATTGAATATCGTGGGTTTGGTTTTCATGGCACTTTCCAAAAACTTAATCCCCGTGATATTCAAGGGTCTCTTGTCCTTTACTTTTCTAGATAAGCCTCACTAGATCTAAAGACCCAGGAGAGTATTGTATGAGGATATTTGTCTCATTATATTTATGTTAATTATTCTGCGATACTTTGTTGGCAGTGGTCCACAATCACATATAACAAAAAAAAAACTTGTATTCATCAAGAACACCGTTTTAAAAGAACACATATGTAATAGGTAATGCTTTCTTTGGGCCATGGTCCTTCTTTGTACTGTGAAGGGCTACCTTAGGTAGTCTGTATGTGGGAGAAAATGGCAGTGCCCGGAGCAAGCCTACGCATATAACGGGAGAACACTCAAAGGTCGGTTGCAAAGAAGGGTTAAAAATCCATTTTCTGTACTGCCATCTTCTGGCCACCTCGCCGCCCAGTAGATTTTGGGGTTTCGTAATTCTCTGCACGATCCACCAAACCTTGTCTACAAAGTGCCGGTCTGCCACAGCCTGGTGAAGTATGGCACAAGGACGGTGTTCCATACGGAGGCTGTGGGGGTGCAGAGGGGAGCGCCGTACCCCACTCAGTGCCGTCCCCGGAACTGCGCGCCTCACCCGCACCCTCCCCGTCCTCTGTGGTCACCAGGAAGTCAAACTCCTTGAGCGCCTCCTCCGTGTCGAGGTCATCAGCGAGGTCCACCGGGCCCTCGTTAACGATCTGCGTCGTCACACAGCGGCACTTGTTACCAAACTACAGCATCACCCTGTACGAGGAAATTAGTCAAGTAAATGTTGTGACTGATGGTCCGTCTTATAGATGGGTTGCCTAGGTTGTACGTCTTATGTACCCACCTCCCCTGTTTGCCCCACCCCTTTCCAATTTGTCACAACATCTCGCTTCATTGGTCAGTTAGTGTAACAACATTTCAGGAGGGTAATTTCAGGCTAGGATGACTGGTGAAGGTGATGTGAATGTTGGTTCGTGTAGGTTGTTGCATTGGAGGGTATGTTTCGCTGAGCTTTTCGGAGGGTCATGGCATTCCAATGAAAGGTGTGTGGAGATTTTTCGAGTTGGTGGGGGCTTGACTCATGTTGGATGTTGTGCGTTTGGCATGTATAGGTTGTGTAGAGTCATGTGTGTATGTTTAGTTAGTCCAGACTTGGGGTTAGTGAAAACATAGTCACGGTTAAATTTCGATTTAAAGCTTTCGTGACTGCAGGGATTCATCTTCTTGGTTCTTTCGGTAAAGTCACGTAGAGTCTGATTTCAGACTGTCTTCTCGACCGACCTGTTCTTCACCTGAGGATGGCTGCTTGCGTTGTGGCCGAAACGTCGTGAGAATAATTTTTATTATTTTATTATTTCCATTCTACGCGACTTTACCGAAAGAACCAAGAAGATAGTCACGGTTGTGTAGTCACGGACATGTGTAGTAATTATTATGGATTTTGCAACAAAAGTGAAAGTGTGTGTAGTCAAGGTTTGTGGCAGGTGATTGTTTTAGTTTGCTTTGTGATCAGTGTGTAGTTAGTCCCGGTTTGTGTTGTTGCATAGGCGTGTGCGCGCGCTTGTTTAATTAGCCTGGGTTTGTGCTGTCATCGGTGAGTGTGCGTATTTTTTGTTATAGCTAGTTTCTGTGTTGTGTGATATGTGTGCGTCTGCGTAGCTAGTCTCCGTCTGCTGTGTGAAATGAGTGTATAATTAGTCCAGGTATTTGCTTGGCAAATGTTAGTAATGAGTTGGGGTGTTGTGATGGGTGTGGATGTTTGTGGCGAATCTGGGTCATGTCACCGGGGGCTCCGCCGCACCTTCGCCTTTTTGCTGGCGCGTGGCCGATCCCGCTCATCGACGGGGCCGACTGGGTCGTCGTCCTCATCGTCGTCGCTGTCCTCCTCCTCCTGCAGGAACTGGAAGGTATCCACCACCGAAGGTACCAGTGGCTCGGAGCGAGACTTGTCCCCGTTCCTACACAGGTCAATGGGTGTCACGCCATGCCACACTATTAAACTATTTTAAACTGATAATAGGTTTTTACCCTTTTTTCTGGCAACAATTTAAATTTTACCAGGTAAGGCCCACTGACCTTACCACAAATAATATCTCTACGAAGTCACTTGTGGAAATTTATAGCAGCCAAACACTCTTAACACACGTTTCTAAATGTGGAGGAGAAAACCGGAAGACCGAGGAAAATCCACGCGATCAGAGAAAAAACATGCAAACTCCAAATATACAGGCACCAGGGTCGGAATAAAATCCACGCGCTCCTAAAAACCAGACGAGGTAGTTACCATCTCAGCACCGTAGCGTCTATTATATCTCACCAAACCATACCAAACTACACCGAATTGCAACAACCCATACGTCACCATGACACAGCAAGCCATAGTATGTGGCACCCCCGTCGAAGATCACATCACGCAATAACACGTCATACCACGCAGTTACACCACATTACAAAATTCACCGTGTGGCATCAAAATATGTCACACACACCATGGCACATTAAACAATGAGGCACGCCAACTGAACGATACCATATCAAGCCACAGCACATCACATCAGAACACATGAATACAAATAGCACAGAAAGTTTCACAAACATGAATGCCAACACATACACAAGGACAAAATGGGCGCTAAACCACAGGTAACCAAAGCACGTTGGGTCTGTACCACCCTGCTTGGAAAGTTTCCCAAAAACGCACCTTGAAATCAGCACACCCTTCCAATGCTTTACCGTCAATAACCAACAAAAAAGGAATAATGACGGAGGCTGCACACTTCTCATTTTCTTTTCAATTGAGCCGCAGAGTACAGTCAAAATGAGGCGTTTCACTTCCCCGCACCAGAGCGTGCGTGGGCGGGCGCTGCCCTGATGAAGTCAGGGGATGCGGTCTCTAGGGAAGGGAAACACAATGGCCGGCGCTGAGAACCCCTTCCTGCTGCCCAAGGTGCACGAGCCCACGTGGGAAGGAAAGGACAACAGTGGACACTGCACAGGGCTACAAGGAAATGCATAGCGGCACGGGGCTTGAATCAGCGTGAAGATAAACGGCACCAGTGGGTTGTATCACAGTGATGTGCCATGCGAGGACAACGCTTTGGCTGGGTTTTAAGGGAGTTCATTGAAAATGGCTGGGAGATTGGTTATCAGCTTAGTTATGGATAGTTTTGCCAGCTAGGGGCTAGTTGACCGGTGGTAATGAATCTATAATTATGGAATGGCTGGATTTCACTTACATCACGTGAGTTATAAGCGAGTACCATTGAAATTATTTGGCTCATTTCTAGTTGACTTGCAATAGGAGATTCATTACCAGTTGGTAAGTTAGGATTTTGTTGACTATGGGTAAGGTGAGCGAGTCAGGGACTAATTCACGAGTGCAAACTGGAAGCTGAAAAGAGAGCTGAACAAAATCAATGGATATTTCATTTTGAAATTCCGAATTGAGGAGCTAGTTGAATAGAGTCGAGGCTGATTAAGAATCAATTAGGTGCCAGTTTTGACAACGAGTTGACTAGGGCTAAGGCTTATTATGGGCTGGCTAGCTGACGACGCACTAGATTACAAGAACAAAGGCCAGGATGGTTAAGATTTGGCTGACTTGGGCTCAAAGTAAAAAGTAAAAATGTTTAAATTCTCAAATGAGCAATGAGGGATTCTGTTCTGCATTGATTCACTACAGTATCCAACACGTAACATTCCTATGGCTGGGACTAGTATTGCCATAAGACACAACTACTGTTGATTTACCAAAGATGTACTCATTTTATTGACCTTGAAAGAAAAAAATTATACCGATTTAAGAAACCTTATGGCTGAGTCCAATGGGAGAGGGGTCAATTCATTTGAGGCTAGATAATAATTGAGAAAGCGCTAATAGTATAACAAATTACTACAAGGACATCTATAAACTTTCATTAGCCAGAAGAGATGAACGATAGGTGTTGAGGTCGCAGGACTTTTTTTAGACCCTATCATACAATACCTGTTCACCATGGGTTACAGTCACACTCAAGCAAGAGGCAAGTGCCTATGACATTCAAGTGACTGACCAGTGCAACAATATAATAACAATTTCACTGTCAACGGAACAACTGTTTCATTGCTCACCGTAGTCCACTCCTACAGCATTAACATTTTTCTGCTATAGGTCAAGTGTAGTAGTCTCCAAGACTACACCTAAAGGTGTGGACATTTTTAAGTGCAGTCGGATGTATCTAGAACTTATTTCACGCTGTACACAGCCACCCATGCGGGGGAAGGGCAACAAACTATAAACAAAAGGCAGTTCAAGAAATTAGTTTTTAATCAAGACTTAAAAGTGCATAGCTCAAGTGGCTTCCTAATATCGGAAAGAAGAGCATTCCAGATGGCCGTAGAAGAGCATCTGAAAGCGCACGATGCAGTGACCGTCTTTGTACGATGGCAAGCCCTTTGTGTGGAATGAGTATGACCTTAGAATATATTCGTTCAGCAACCAGAAGCCAAATGCAGCGAGGCGAGCACTAGGTGGGCATGGTCAGATCTTGCAGAACCAGTCGGGTTGGATGGAAAAATAATTCTAGAGGCTGGAAAAAGGTTGACCAGGGGGCCTCCTTGTGACTGCCAATTGGAAGTTGAGCTGGAAGTCGAACAGCTATTCTGCACACATTGCTTACGAAAGGGATGACCAGTGTGGTGTCCCATCATGCATGGGCCATTAGCACCATTCTTAGGTCACCCTAGTGACTCACTGCATTGGCTGTGTGGCTCAGCATGTCAACGATGATGATGTCAGAGGACTATTTTAAAATGCAATATTAGGGTTGGAGTATTGCTTGAATAGGATAATGTAGGTTTAGCATACGTATCGATTCATGCAAGAAACGTACAAAAAATGCGTGGAAATATGCACACTACTTGGGGTGCGTAGCTAGTTTACAAGTGGTGTGCATGCAAAATACAATATCCATAAAAAAAAGTGTGCGAATGAATGCATAAATAACATTGAAACATGCTTTTCATGCCAACGAGACTTGCAGCCAAAAATAACTCTGCTGCCAAAAATGATCATCGGTCAAAGTGTGTTTCAAAGTTGACAAGGCAATTATTCAGAGTGCATCACATCATGGGCGGTGGGCAGTTTGTGGTTTGTGAGACACCACAGTAAGGGGGAATGGAACCAGATAGGCTAATTAGTCAATTATAAAAGCCATAAAAGAGTTTTTGTAGCAGGGACGTTTGATGAAGTGTTTTTTGGTTCATGGTTTGGATTGTTTTTCCTCTACACACTTCACAATCGTGATTTATAAATGTGTTGAATGTCTTCAGAAATGCAATGGCTTACAAACACCCACTGGCGACAGTCAATGCAAGTCAAACACTTCATCAAGATAAAAACTACTTAAATTCTCACGATCATTGTATTGGATTGCACACGTCATCAAAGAGATGGTGGTCTTTATCCATTAACGAAGAAAAGACACCACCAGGTCCCTCCTTCCCCTCTCATCCACAGCTAAAGTAAATGCATCTTTGATAACAGGAGTGATTGAAATTTTAATTTATACCACACCCGTCATATCCAATACACTTAAAATCCTTACAATGTAACGGTGATTATATCCTGAAGCACAGTTGTCTCAAACCATCGAGCTCTTTCTTTCTTTGTTACAGTAAAACAGCTATTATTTTAATTGACATGATTTATGTTACGTGTGCTTGGTTGTTTGTACATGTTTTGTTTCTTTATCTAGATCTACTGTATCCTGACACTACTGTAAATAAATTACATTTATTCTATTGACATGCTCATTCCAACTAGAATATTTAGTATGTGTTTTTTTTGTCATTGGTGGCCATCAACTATGACTGTAAATTTGGTTTAATGGTGGGGTGATTTAAACCTGGGTTCCAAACACAAACCCCATCATTGCGAGCTCTTTGCTGCATCTCTCAGTGGTGCTGTAGATTGAACGTAGACCCCTGGCTGCTATCCGGCCACTGCTGACTATCGCTTATGAACAATGTGTGTTGTACCAGCAAACCAACAAACAATTCTACCTTGGTCATCCGCCAAGAGAAGCTTCCCCTTTAAATAGCTACTGCATTACATCATTAAACCATGGCACACGAACAGGATCAAACTGATATTCCGCCATGTATGTGTACTCTCATTCTAAGGTGGTGTCAATGTGTGGATTTCAATGTGCTTCATTCTGGATTCCTGTGTATTAATACTGATAAGGGCCGATTTATGTACGAGTAAAATAATAATAGTTCAATTTGTAACGCGCGCAAATTTGCAGACGTAGTGGCCGCAACTCAGAGGCGCGGAGCCAAGCTCAGAGTCGCTCAAAAGCATGATTGTAGAGGTGAGTTTTTAAGTATCTCTTGAAGGAGGCGATTGAGGTGATGCTGCGAATGTGCAGAGGGATATCGTTCCAGAATGTTGGGGCTGCCACCGAGAAGCGGCGCATAGACATGACCATCCTGGATCTTGGTATCAAGAGGAGGTCGTGAGTCGCGCTGCGCAGGCATCTGCCGTGTGCTGAGCTGCAAGTTGTCAGTAATGAAGAAAGGTACGGCGGGCAGGCGGATATGAAGGCGTTGTGGCAGAGGCAGGCGATCTTGTATGTGACCCTACTGGCGATGGGGAGCCAGTTGAGAGCACGGAGACAAGCTAGTGAGTCGAGACGGGGATGAGTGTGGGCAATGACGACGCGTGCTAGGTTATTTTGTAGTCTTCTTGGTTCTTTCGGTAAAGTCACGTAGAAGGGAAGTAATAAAATAATAAAAATAAAACATAATAAAATTATTCTCACGACCTTTCGGCCACAACGCAAGCAGCCGTCCTCAGGTGAAAACCAGGTCCGTCGAGGCGACAGAGTCTGAATGAAACAGCACACGAGCTTGGAGCATATATATAAGCTGGGCGCCTTGACAAAGGAATTTGCATATCAAGAGGAATTTAGCAAATTTATGGGAAATGCAGGAATGTGATTAGTACTGCATATGAATGTGCATTATGCAGGATTAACAGCATCAAAGAAAGTTACAGTTGCTGCTGCTGCTGCAGCAACTGCAACTTTCTTTGTTGCAGTTGCTGCTGCTGCAGCAACTGCAACTTTCTTTGATGCTGTTAATCCTGCATCATGCACATGCATATGTAGTACTAATCACATTCCTGCATTTTCCATAAATATGCTAAATTCCTCTTGATATGCAAATACCTTTGTCAAGGCGCCCAGCTTATATATATGCTCCAAGCTCGTGTGCTGTTTCATTCAGACTCTGTCGCCTCGACGGACCTGGTTTTCACCTGAGGACGGCTGCTTGCGTTGTGGCCGAAACGTCGTGAGAATAATTTTATTATGTTTTATTTTTATTATTTTATTACTTCCCTTCTACGTGACTTTACCGAAAGAACCAAGAAGATGAATCCCTGCAGTCACGAAAGCTTTCAATCAAAATTTATTTTGTAGTCTTTGAAGTTTCTTTAGGTTGCCAGCGGAGGTCCGGACTAGGACGGAGTTGCAATAGTCAAGGCGAGACCCAACTATGCAACATGCCAATGTGTTGGCAATTTCAGTAGAGATGAGAGTACGTATGTGTCTAAGAGCCTTCAGGTGAAAGTTACATGAGCTGATGATATGGTTGGTTTGACGGTCGAAGGATAAAGTTGAATCTAGGATGACACCGAGGTAGCTGAAGTGGTCGGTAAACTTGATGCTGTGACCGAAGATGTGTGTGTGTGGGGAGTGCTGCTGAATTGAGACGTTGCTTGGTACCTAACATGATGGCCACTGACTTTTTCGGATTAAGGGCTAGGTTGTGTGCAGTGAACCATTGTTGCACGGCGGTGGTACATTCCGAGAGCTTCTCGAATCCAGATGCATTGCTAGAGTCGATGGCGGTGAATAGAATCGTGTCGTCCGCGTATGAGTGATGCTTAATACCAAAGCTTGCAATGAGCCGGCCGATCGGGGAAGTGTAGGCTGTGAAGAGCAGAAGACCTAGAACAGAGCCCTGGGGAACCCCGCATAATGCTGTTGTTTCAGGCGATGTGGACATGCCCACCCTGACTGAAGATTGCCGGTCAGAAAGGTACGAAACTATCCACTTAAGTGCTGAGCCGCATATACCGAAGTCGGATTTCAGGAGGGAAGTAAGGAGCGAATGGTTGATGGTGTCGAAGGCTGACGAAATGTCCAAAATAAGTAACATTTAAAAATACTTTTTTATTAAACATGCTTTAATGAAATGTACCCTACTCGTAATGGCAGAACTCCACGACTCCAGGAAGTGGCCACAAAGCTTGCCATAGCGTAAAAGACCATGGCGATTTACAGCCAACGTCAGTTGAACGTGGACAATTAGACCCAAGCCGAAACATAACATATAAAAATGAATGTTTAAAAATACTTTTTTTTTATTTTTTTATAGAATACAGTATTGTCATCAGTATGACATAAGTATACAAAGTTTGCAGTCGATACCACATTGGGAAGTGGGTTAAAATTGAGTTACAAGATTTGAGGATACGACAACAATAGACAGTGAGTTAAATAAAAGCGTGTAATATATGTTTCGGGTGGATAGCTCAGGACAAAAAAGAGTAGGAAAATAGGACCAGGAAGACAATCCCCAAGTGTGTAGCAAAATGGCAGAAAAAATATGTTTTAGGATTAAACAGTATGTTGTCCAGCGTGATGTCCGACGTTTCGCTCCACAAGCTGGGGGCTTTTTCATAAATTGAATGGAGCAACTCACATGTTCTCCCACGATTACATAAAGTTGGCGGCTACTGTTGCTGATCTCTGATGTAGGCCAGCCGGTAATTTATTATCTCAATCACCTGTGCACACAAGCTCATCACTGGTGTATACGCCCAGCCTATAAAACACAACTGCCACAATACGCTGCCGTAAGAAGAAAATGTATACCGCACAGTGAATGTAATGTTTACATCCCTCCAGGAGAAAACAAAACGACCGCTCGTGCAACAGGAAACCTTTCAACTAAATTACACACTGCCATACGGGGGTACGCACCTCTTGGCATCATCCTCCTTGGGTTTGATAGACATGATGTCACGGCCATTGAGGATCTGCTCGATGTTCTTGGCGTCGGGAGCGCCATTCTGGTCCGGCGGCCCCGAGAGGCCGAGCAGAGAGCGCACGCGCTGCGACCGCACGTCCAAGATCGTGTCCGTGTAGCCCACCTCCTGCAGGTACCTGCGTCAGCGCCGCGGGCATGGCAGACGCGTCGCGTACACGCACGCACACGAGCTGGGGCGACCGCACTGGGAGCAAGGACACAACTACAGCAACCGCACTGGGACCAAGAGACACTGTTGCACGTGACTGTAGAATGGCTGTTAATGCTGTTCGTGCTAATAAAGAAAAGAAAGGAACACTCGCATTTTATACCAAAGCAGTTTGCTTTCCTTAAATAAAACTATTCAGTATTTGTCTTTTTCGTATTTGTGGACTGAGCATTGCATTGTTATACATTGTATGATCTTGTTCTGGATGACCACAGTCGCACACTGCTGGAGAGTTTTTATTTTCCATTTGTGCACCAGTTTCTTGACCAGGTTGACCCTTGTTTTGGTCTTGGCAGATACCTTCTTCAGGTGGTCATGGAAGATCACAAACTAGCGTCACTTAACAAGCACCCACCCTAAATTTTACAAAAGTCAAACATACTGCCCGACATTAACTGCTCCAGTGTAACTGGACAGTCACTCGATGGCCTGAAGAGCAATTCACTACCAATTCACTACCATTCCCCTCACTACCAGTGTGGTCGTGAGGGGAATGGTCAAGTCATAAATAAACACATGTAAAGGGTGTGTTTTATTGCTTAACTAAATTAATAGGTTTTCAGGATAAATGTAAACCGGTAAAATGTGTTTAAACAAGTAAAAACTTGGGACTCGTTTTGATTACTGGATTTTATCAGGAATTGGTGGCCTATGTAATCTTCTATAACTCACAATCCGCTAAGAAAATTAACACTTCACTTGGAAATGAATTCACTCATCAAAGCAGTCAGCGAAGGACCTTTGCGCCAAATGCCTGACATCCTTCGACAGCATTCACATTAACTGCTCTTGCTGCCACACCGGTGTCAAGTGATTTGTTTGATCCACGTATCGCGAGAGCGACTATGGGGGGGGGGGGGGGCACCTTTCCTTTGAGGGTCGCAGTCCTCACTTCAAACGTCAACCGCCAACTAGAGTGCGCAATTTTCTCGAGTTTGCGCATTAAGATGGGTGACATGTAAACAAAGTTCAGCCATCTCCATCGAACTAAGCTCTCAGTCGCTAGGAGACTGGTCGCAAATGCAATGGTGACATTTCTGACGAAGTCGAACCATCGGATGCCAAAAAGGCGTCTTCGGCACCGCATGTGGAAGGGACTGCAGCCAATCCAACATTTTTAAAGGAAGTTTATTTATTCTGCATGATGCAAATGCGGATTAAATTTTTTCTTTTCTTCAAATAATGAGACTGGAATCATCATCACCAGCCATTCATGCTCCACTCCTAGAACAAGGCCCCCACATGTTGATGACAGCACTGGCTCCAGCCACGTGCATTTCCCACAAACATGTGACTTCAGAATTCATCACCACTGTCTGCCCCCTGGGGTCATGCCCCAATGCGTGCCAAATGCCACCAATTCAATGACCACCCGCTCAGCACGCAGTGCTCACATACAGGAGCCAAACGGTTGGGATTGCGCGAGGCAGACACATGTTTAACAATCTGCCGCTGCCTCAGCGTGCGAATTAAACAGCGTAATCTAAGAACTTGGGACAGCAGCATTGGGTACTTAACAGGATGCTTGAATAAGACGGTCACCCTAGCACACATGATACAAGTAGAGAAATCAATAGTTTTCTCGTCACGTGCATTATTACAACTTGAGCGGCAGCAGGCATGTTCCTTCGTGTCAACTGCAATGTGCGGTCGAGTTTGTGGCGGGAGCGACAATGCCGAATGCTGTGTCATAGTGCGGTGTGTGCTTTTAACTATTAACTATTTTATGTATTTACCAAGTAAGGCACACTGAGCTATTCAGCTCTTTTTCAGAAGCGACCTGGCCACAAATGACAGCTAAACAAAGTGGCTTAACATATAGAATTTTCTAGCAGCCAATTACTCTAAACGTATTTTTATGAATATGAAGGAAAAAAACCAGAGGCCCCGGAGAAAAATCTACACGACCACGGAGAGAAGCTGCAAACTTCAAATATAAAGGCGTATATGCACAATATACATGTACGACCCCTGATCAATTCACTGCTGGATGAGGACCTCCATACGATGTGCAGTTCTTGGAGTTTATGTGATTGTGCTTTGCCACGCTGGTCAGCGCGGGTTCATAAAGGCAGGGAGCAAAGCCATGGTAGCATAGAAGTGCAGTACAACAATTGATTTTATTGCACTGCCTTCTGCTGCCCACCACATAGTTTGTTGATAATGTAGAGAAATACAACATCGTGCCTTTATTCTATAACAGGTAGCACTGAGTAATGTGGTGCAATCTGTGGTACAGGATGTGAGTGACTGGGGCACTGCAATGTGTTGTGCAAAATATAATGAATGCTGGGTGGTATGTTGAAATGTGTAAAGTGAGGTATTGGGAGCCTTTGCCACTCCATTTGAACTCAAAGTGTACCTAGCCTGGCACAAACAAGATGATGACAATGTCATGGCAGCTCAGCTGTTGTAGCAATAGATGGCAAGGTATGGTAGTGGTCTGGAAAGGTGAGTTACAGTGTGTGGTGTAGAGTATGAGGGGTAAAGTGTGAAACAGTGCAAGGCATTATATTGGACACAATAGATATTGCCCAGTGGGGCGACGCAGAGTGTGACCTACTGGCGCAGGAGCTGCCGTCCTTGCCTCCATGTCAGCTGGCTGTTGGAGGTCACCACCGGGGTGTCCGTGTCATTTGTCTCTTCTACAAACACAGACGAATACCAGTGTGAGCCAGCGCAGATAGGACATTCACTCAACGCTGCCACGAGTGATGCGAGAAAACACAGTGACAAATACAGTACAAATATACACAAGACATGCGAACACAAAAGGGGCTTTTTATTATCCCTCAGCCGTTTATGTCGAATTCAATGAATACAGAGCAATTTTTCATTTTCAAGTAACAGACACAAAGCAAATAGCCGATAGAAATGTGATCAAACCGGTGTTATCTTACAAATATGCAAAGAAACAGCTACAATGTGTTCCTGTTTGCAGAGGCAAAGAGAAACAGAGACACTCATTCAGGTAATAGATAAATGTTATTTCGGTCAACTCACAACTGACAGGTCTGCAGCAACACACAAACCAGAAAAATGTAAGCGGTCATTCTTCACCATAACCAAGTGAGAGGTTTGTCCATAGCCATCGATGGGCCTAGCCAGGTGGGGCTGTGGCATGGTCAGTGCCACAATTACAACTATTGCGAGTTCAAATCCCTAATATCAATTCATCTTATCAGCTCTCCAAGGTTTATAAAAAATGTAGTACCAAATTTTAGGAAAAGCAAAAGACACATTTATATATTTACACGATCGAACCCAAAAAACCTTTTATAAAAGCAAAATACATTTGTACTTTGGAGAAACTAATACCTGCAAAGTGAATATGGGATTTCCACAACTCGCTCAAGATTGTCAACAGATTAATGCTGCCCGACACTAATTTCCAAGTGGATACAAGTTTACTTGTAAACCTTGAGAGGTCGTGGTGATGATGCCCGTTGATGATGCCCAAAGTCACTTAAAATATTTACATTCCTGTTGCTCCATTGAATGTGTGCAGCTACACGCCATAATACAATTCCACTTGGGTTTAACAATCACAATTGTTTCATATTAAATACACTACGCACTCTTGATTGATTGGAATGCAATCGTGACAGCTCAAAAGAATTGCCAGAAGCAGAGCCTCTGTAATGAACAAAATGGTGGCCAATTTATATTTGGATAGATGGACAGAAACTAAAAACTCAAACTGAACTATTTCAAAAATTTATTACTTTCTGCAATGTCTCCTTTTTTTATTTTTTAGCTTGGAGGGTGCAATTCGTTGTGTGGATGCCCTAAATGGTTGGTGTGAGCTCTTAGGGCTCGCCTTTAAAAAAAAAGAGAAGAGTGGGTGAATTTTGCCTTTGGATTCTCCCAGCCAGATACTGTATTCGTCATGAAGGCATCGTTAGAGTGCGATGAGCTAGAATAACACCGTACTGTGCTGCGAGACAGAAAACTAAGTTGCAATTTTCAACATAAGACTGCTGAACAACATTTGTAGGCTGGAATAAAATTTCATATAATGTAGATGCACCGACTGCATTCATAAAAACAATGTGAAAACACGCAGCCCTATATTACAGCCCGACAAAATGTGTCAAGTGGGATTCGCTGCCCTATCTTTGCGAGGCCAAAATTAAACGCGTTTGTAGAGCGATTGACACCAGCTGGGAAGATAAGGAACACGTGAAATGATTTTCATTGCATGAATCTACAACAACCAAAATTAACAGCATTATAATACAAAACAGATGGTTCCCTAAGACTGCAGAAACATTGGCATTGCTTATTCCACCTTATCGTAGATGCACTTTAATGGAAAATGTGCATCCATTTGCTTGGACCAAATTATTTATCAAAAGAGAAAAAAATGCACGCAGTCGTTACTGTAGAGGTCTACAACTGTTACAGGCCAGTGTCACACGACATTCGCTCAGTGATTTTCTAAGTTATGACGGCTGTTTAAAATATATATACAAAGCACGTTATTAACCATCATGACCAGAAGCAGCTATCGTGTGTTTATTTTTAAGGCTGCAGGTTCAGTGGAGGTGGGAAAGTTCATATGCAGGTGGAAAGCAGAGAGTGATTGCAAGTGTAAAGCTTAGCTGGCAAAGACAAAACAACCAGCACATATACGAGGAGCAATGCATGCAAATAGCGGGTGCTGTGCTGCATTGACTTTAATGGAATTCTAAAATCCCCATCTCTGAGTTCAGTGCCGATAGCACTAGGGTGACCAATGCATTTTAAACACTAAATATACTTCCAATAAACCACTCATGAGCAAAGAGTCTTCCTAGGAATTATATGGTCATTGCTATCTTAATAAAACACACACTCTCAATTGTGAATGACCGATATGATTTCTCATCATGTTCTAGAAAGGCAAGAGCTGAAACTGGTACAAATATAGTGCAGTCTATGCCTATTAATAGGAAAATCATAAAAGCTACCTCATTTCAGACCTCCAAATATGCAGTGAGAAATTTTTTTTTTGAATGGCCCAGCAAATGTTGAAACGTGGAAAATTTGAAGAATGATGAATAGAATTGACATATTTTCAATAACCTAAATATTCTGGTAAATATTTGTACGAGTCACTGAAGCAAATATTAAGCAAGAAAAACCCTCTAGCAGTCACCAGCATATATGTGCATACATACATACACACACACATATATCCTTGGGAATAGTTTGACGTGTGCTTAAAAAACCAGACAGGCTCAGGGATCATCACCCTTGTGATGGGCTTCATGGCCAAGACGGTGGGAGTGGCCGCAGAAGCACACGCCAGCACGACAGCATCACGAGCGCGCTCTACTCTAGTGGCCCAGCACACACTGCTCAGTGAATGACCGATATCATTTCTTGTGACTTAAAACTGGGTTATTTACCATCACCAATTTTCTGATTATGGCCTCCCCAAGATGTTTGCCATCCCTCATGGTCACGCAGTGCAACAATCCATCTACGTCCTGCACATGAGCTGATTTATTCACCATCTACATGGCGGCCACTCTCGGGCATGTTCCCTCCTTTGGTAACCACTCCATCATTATTCTCAACCACACAATGAATATTAGTCATACATTGTGGCAGGACACAGCATCTGCCAGCACAGCTCATGCCATGCAAGCGAGGCTATTATAGGTCGGTCTGTGCATCCAAATGCTGGCGGCACAACTGAAATGTCTGCTTGTTCAGACCATAGGGATAAAGGCCAAGTGGAATTCAGAATTATGAGGTCTCCCTGCTCATACATGTACTGTAGGAGCACTTATCACTGTCAGCGGGCCCTAAGCCGGGTCAATACCACATGCATATGGACACCACGAGTACATTACATACAAATAAAAGGCTGCATCATGTTGCAATGAAGCACTGCATGCTCCACAATTGCTAAATCCAATCCTTTTATGAGGCATGCTATTTGTAATCGACTGATTCAATTCAGCAAAGACTTCTGAAAGGAATATACATTAGGGAAAATGTACTTGAAGTATAAAGGGTCAGAGACATACAAATTCAAAATAGAATGTAGTAAGAAAGCATTGTAAACGCAATCAGGGACTAGAGGTTGTGGTGGATGGGGTACATTTATAGAATGGAAGATGGCAGGTTACTAACACAGGCATTGGAGAGGTACCCCGAGGTCAGCGACAAAACAGCAGGCTGAACACGATAGTGTGGTGATAATGATGTAAGGACAGACCATGGAAGTCAGTTGTCGACTGTACAGTGCAAAGGTGGCAGGATCTGGCAGAGAAAAGGCCGTGAAGTGATGACAATGTGTCAAGTAAACACTGGCAGTGCCATTAAGGATGAAGGGATTTAAACTAAAATATAAACTATTTTACAAGCACCCTAGCCCAACAAAACCTTCCTATCAATATCTGCACCTGAGCACATGTGGCTTAGGACAAGGCAGCCATTTAAATTTTGAAAGCCATTCCTCTTTAAGCAAAAAAATTCAGCATGGAAAAACGATAAAATGTTTAAACATGTGTGGTTCCTGTAAGAACACATTTTATTTTTATTGTAATACTCAGCTTCAATGTGATGTCTTCTCATGATAAACATTGAAAGACAGTTTAAATTGACATTGTTAACTATAGATGCACTTTGTCCCTGTTATGTAAGACGGCCCATAATTTAGAAAGCTGTTACATACAAAAACTCCGGTTTTGCCAGGCAGATGGCATAAATATACACATGATCCATGCTACAAGTGTAAATGTACTAACACTAATTATGTGTTTGCTATCAATTCTAATTGTATCCATCTGTAATGCGGGCGTAAGCGACCTTCCGGAGGTGACGTCACGGGGGGTGGAGTCATGTGACGTGGGGGTAAGGTTCGGGGCTTTAAGCGGGTAAACCGGAAGGGGAAGGTAGTCGGGGTGTGAGCGGAAAAGAGTGAGGCCACGCGGGCAAGTGTGGAGAGGGGGGGGCGCCGACGGCGATCGGGAGCCAACCCCGAAGATAAGAGGAAGCTGCGGAGTGGTGTGCAGCTGGGGAGGAGACAGCCAGGAGGGCTGCTTGTTAGAGGCAGCGGTGTGGCTGCCAGGAGGAGCTGCGGAGAGAGAGAGAGAGGGGGCTGCTTGTTAGAGGCAGCGGTGTGGCTGCCAGGAGGAGCTGCGGAGAGAGAGAGAGAGAGCAAGAAGCTGTGAGAGCTGCGGAGGGAGAAGAGCAGCAGAGAGTACAGCCAAGGGGGGCTGTGTGAGAGAAACAGCAGCGGAGCTGCTGTTGTGGATCGGGCCGACATTGGAGTCAGCACCGTGGAGAAGCTACAGAGTAAAGACAGCCGTGTGGGTGTACAGCACGAACCGAATAATAAAGGACACTGGGACAGACATCGTGGTCCAGTCGTTTATTACACTGGTGTCGGAAGTGCAACGGCATGTCGAAACAAGTGAGGAAGAAAGTTAATCCGGCGCCTGCATCGGCTTCTTCGTCCGACGACGACGAACTCCCTCCAACCACGGATCCTGTTGGGGTGGTGGAGGAGAGCCAGGCTGAGGCGACCACGGGAACGGGTGTGGAGGATGTTGGCGCGGTGGCGGGTCCGTCGACATCATCAGACGCGGATCAACGATGGCAAGCGATGGCGGTACAACTGGAGGCACTTCAGGACGTCCTGGCGCATCTATGCCATCTCGTCGCGCCAGGGACGAGGGATGATGCAAGTGGTGCTCCGCGGGCCGCCACGTTGCCTGTCCTGCCGCCGCCATTGCCCACGCGGCAAGAGGCCGCCATTTTGCGCGCTCCGTGGCGCCAAACCGCCATCTTGGCCACGCCGCGGGCCGACGCCATTTTGAATTTGCCATCACAACCACCACCATTGGAAGACGGCGGGAAGAGGAGTCGGAGTCGCCACCTTACAACAGTTAAAGAATTTTCCGTCGGTGGGGACTGGAGCGCGTTCGCCTGCCGCTTCTTGGCGGCGGTACGCACAGCAAGATGGACCGATGCGGAGGCTTTGGAGGTGTTGCCGACTCTCCTGGACGACGAATCTGTCCGATTCTTCCGTTCCATAGCGACCGATAAGAAGGCAACTTTATGTGGTGTTTTTCAAGAAATGGCCGATGCTTATGAGCCACCAGATGATGCGCATCGGCGATTCGCTCAACGACAACGAGCACCAGAGGAGTCGCCCGTGGCGTTCAGGGGTGCGGTGCTGGAGCTGGCCATGGCAGCTTATCCTGAGACGCCACAGGACCTGCTGGAGCCTCTCATATTAGGGAAAATGTTGGAGCTGTCTCGGGATCTAGGGATCCCCATGCCTGTGTGTGGGCATGAGAAGCTAACTTCCCGGATGGCTGCTAAGTGTCTCGATGCGCAATTCAACCTCCGTCGCTGGAAACAAGTGACGGCGTGGACGGGGGAGCCCGTCAAAGAAGAGGAGGCGCTGGGGTGGAACCCTGCGCAGGCCGTCTATGTTCCGGATGACCGGGGCCCTCAACAACTGACGGCCGCCTCCGCTCCATGGACGGGACGCGGCGGGCCGAGACCGCGCGCGGTGCTACCAGAACGGGGCCGTCAGGAGGCGAGGCCTGCGCTTCGGCGCAACGAGGCCGAATGTTTCCGCTGCGGGCGTAGGGGCCACTACGCCAGAGACTGCTGGGCCCGCTTCCCGGCTCCGCCGCAGCAGGAGGCCTCGGCACCGGTCAAGTCGGCTAAAGATCCTCCGAAACAGGCATGTCGGCACGCACCAGACACTCGGCAAGGCTTTCCACCTCACCCACCACCTGTGTTGCGCGATCCTATTGTTGTTGTTAAAGAAAGGCCATCGACGGGGCCTTGTCATTCAGTTACGCAGTGGCGCAAATTGGCACGGAGAGTTGTCGCGGCCGCTACGGGTTCGTCCACTGTACCGGGGTCCATACAAGGTGTGGACGTGCGCATTTTGGTCGACTCGGGCGCGTCTGCGACTATTATATCGGATGTCATTTTCCATCTGTTGGGCATTCCGTCGCGGGCTGTGCGTCCGGTTTATGGGTCGTGCGTCGCTGCGAACGGGGGTAGCATGGGTATCGTGGGTCAGGTGGATGCTAAGATATCTATTGGGGATGTGTCGGCCTCGGGTGTTGTGTTGATATCGAGATCTTTGGCGGTTCCTTGTTTGTTAGGCACCGATTTTTTGGCTAAGATGCCCATTTTGATCAAAATCAATGAGAATTGTATTGAACTGCCGGGGGGCCGTCAAATCTCGTTTCTGCCGTCGCCCTGGGGGCGACCTGCTTCGGCCGTACAAGTGCAGGCGCTGTCCGTCGCATCTGTGGACATCCCACCTGGTACACAGATGCTTATACCCTTGCGGTATCGGAAGCCCCTGCCTGATCGGCTAGGAGCAGTAGGGGTCTTGTTGTCACCGTCCGCCACGATAACAACCGGGTTGGCGTTAGTGGGGGCACAGACCATCGTCCGGCCGGATCAATTACCGTTTTTACAGGTGCTTAATGCGGGGGGAGAAAACGTCCGTGTCCCGGCCGGTACGGTTGTGGCACATGCCACTACGGCGTTTGCGACCCATGATTGTCCACATAGCCGGGGAGTTGTTGCTGGGGTTTCCGAGCCAAGGAGTTCGGATGATCGTTGGGTTGCTCAATTATGTGACGAAAATTCTTCCCTGTCCATGGAGCAACGTGGTGCGCTGCGTAAATTGTTGTTGACATATTCCGACGTGTTCAGCTCCGATGATTTGGATTTGGGCCGCACTTCCTTGCTTTACCATCACATTGAGACGGGCGATGCTGCCCCTATTCGATTAAATTCGCATCGGATGAGTCCTGCGGAGCGAGAACACGTACGGGGGGCAGTGGAAGACATGTTGGCTGCGGACATTATATCGCCATCTAACAGCCCATGGGGCGCTCCAGTCGTCTTGGTTAAGAAGAAGGATGGCAAATTGCGATTTTGTGTTGATTTCCGCAAATTGAATAAGATATCGGTGGCAGATGCGTACCCCCTGCCGCGTATGGATGACTCCCTCGACGCATTGTCGGGGGCTAAGTTCTTTTCCACACTGGACCTCTCTTCGGGATTTTGGCAGCTTCCCCTTGACGAGTCCTCACGGGAGAAAACCGCATTCCGTACGCCGCAGGGGTTATTTCAATTCAACTGTCTCCCGATGGGATTGAATGCGGCCCCTGCTACATTTCAAAGATTGATGGAGCTCGTTTTGACGGGGTTGCAGTGGGAGACATGTCTTATATATTTGGACGATATCATTGTCTTCAGCCGCACATTCGATGAACATTTGACGCGGCTGGAGACAGTGTTCACGAGGATGCGTTCTGCCAAATTGAAATTCAAACCAAAGAAATGTCACCTACTGCAACGGTCCGTCCGCTATTTGGGGCACATTGTGAGCGCTGAGGGAGTGTCCACGGATCCGGAAAAGACGGCGTGCGTCCGGGATTGGCCGACTCCGGCCACCGTGGGGGATGTTCGGCGGTTTTTGGGATTTGCCTCGTATTACCGAAGATTCGTGCCGGGTTTTGCGACGATTGCGAGGCCTTTGCATCTCCTTACGGGTAAAGGACGGAAGTTTGTTTGGGGACAGCCGGAGGAGGCGGCCTTTCGGAGTCTGCGTGATCTATTGGCCACGGCCCCAACATTGGATTATCCCGATTTCGATCACCCATTCATTCTTGATACGGACGCGAGTGACACAGGTATTGGGGCGGTGTTATCACAGTCTAAAGGGGGTGTAGAGCGTGTCGTGGCGTATGGTAGCCGAGTCTTGTCTCCTGCGGAAACCCGCTACTGTGTCACTCGCAGAGAACTATTGGCGGTTGTTTTTTTCCTACGGCAATTTCGACCATACCTCTACGGTCGTTCTTTTATTGTGCGTACGGATCATGCGGCCTTGCAATATGCCCTTAAAATTGACCAGCCATCCGGACAGTTGGCACGTTGGTTGGACACGCTACAGGAATTTTCCTTCCAAATTCAACATCGGAAGGGAGTGCGCCATGCGAACGCTGACGCACTTTCCAGATTACCGCGGCGCGCCCCTTGTAAATGTGAGTCGGGGACGCATAGGTGTTCGCCGATTCCAAACCCCCCTCAGCCGCTCACGTTGGCCGTCGAGAAGTCGGACACTCCGATGGAACCGGGACCGGCTGACGGGGTTTTGAATCTGCCGCGGTCTGTCTGGATCCGGGAACAGATGATGGATGAGTCATTGGTGTCCTTGCGGAAGCGGTCTGCTAAGGACGATGGGAGTCCGAGTACGGCTGTGGGGCCGCAAACCGCTCTCCGAGATGGTCTGCTTATGTGGCGGGAGGGGTTCCAGGAACGTTGGCGCCTGGTGGTACCAACGTCCTTGCGGTTCGAGTTGATTAGAACCCTCCATTGTGACACTCTCTTACATTTAGGGGTGCAGAAGACCTTGTTGACGTTGCAACGTCATTATTTTTGGCACGGCATGGCGACAGATGTCGTAGGGCACGTGCGCGCGTGCCCTGCGTGTGCACAACGTAAGCCGCCGAAACATCCTTACGTGCCGCCTCTCCAGTCGATTCAGGTGTCTCGAGTCAATGAATTGGTGGCACTGGACATATTGGGACCTTTTCCACCATCGGCGAGGGGTAATAAATATTTGCTGGTAGGGGTTGAGTACCTCTCCCGTTGGCCGATGGCCTGGCCGTTGCCCGATCAGTCGGCCGCGGCCATTACCGACGCCTTTTTGTTTGGGTATATTATGGATAAGGGGGCGCCTGAGAGACTCCTCACGGACCAGGGCAGGAATTTCTCTTCTAAATTATTGGCGGAAGTGTGCGCGGGCCTTGGGACTAAGAAAGTACGGACATCCCCATACCATCCGCAGACGGATGGTATGGTTGAACGGCTGAACAGGACATTGTCTGCCATGCTTTGCCACACCGTGAGTGAACAACAATCAGATTGGGATCTGCACATCCCCGGGGTGCTTTCGGCGTACAGGATGACGCCTCATGCGGCTACAGGATATTCGCCGTTTTACCTTATGTATGGTCGGGAAAACGTGCCGCCGGTGGATGTGCAATTGGGAACTGGGGTGAAGGGACCTCGTAAACCACTTCCTGAATACATTCAGGACACGGTTCGCCGAGTCACGGAGGCGCGGGAGAATGCCCGCGTGGCTACGGCCAAAGCCCAGGCCCGGAACGAGCGATATGCGCGACGGTCTGAGGGGGAGTGCCCTTGGAAGGTTGGGGACCTAGCCTGGCTTCATTGTCCACAGGTACGTCCGGGGACCTCGCCGAAATTGCACAAACCCTGGCATGGTCCCGTACGCCTCATTGCGGTTCCCAACCCACAGACAGCACGCGTCCAGATTGGGTCTCGTCGCTGGGTTGTGCATACGTCGCGCTTGAAACCATATGTTGCTCCCTTACATGATGCGTCATCCCCCAATGTTGCCTTGCCGGGGTCTGTTGCTGCTGACTCTCCCCTGCCTGCGTCCATTGATCTCGCTGGAGCGCCTGTCGTACCTGTTCCAGACAGGCCGGCCGTGACATTGCGGGGGACGAGGGGCCCTGCTCGGAGGACGCCTGCCAGGTCTGCGGGACCTTCGAGCCCTGCAGCCCTTCCGACCCAGCTGCGGGCACGGTCACAGGACAAGCCCAAGACTAACTCTTTAGGGACACGGGACGTCGGTGGACTTCCAGCTGCGACAGGGGGATTACCCCCTGTCATTCCTCGACTTTCATCGCGTTCCCGTTCTGCGAGTGGGCCGCCGACCGTCCGGGACGGGCCGGCGACCCGCACACGTTCCAAATCGCTTACGTTTCGTTGATTGTTGCTGTCTTGTTATTTTTTTCTTACAGTTGTATTTATTGCATGCTTTTGTACGATCGTTGATGTTCATTGCGTTGTTGTTGTTCTTGTTGTTACATTATATGCTTAGTGTCCTTTAGGGGGGGAAGCTCGGTTCGCCGCATTACGATTTGCTATTGGTCAGCCGAGGTCGGCTGGGATTTTTCTACGGGGGAGGGTGGTGTAATGCGGGCGTAAGCGACCTTCCGGAGGTGACGTCACGGGGGGTGGAGTCATGTGACGTGGGGGTAAGGTTCGGGGCTTTAAGCGGGTAAACCGGAAGGGGAAGGTAGTCGGGGTGTGAGCGGAAAAGAGTGAGGCCACGCGGGCAAGTGTGGAGAGGGGGGGGCGCCGACGGCGATCGGGAGCCAACCCCGAAGATAAGAGGAAGCTGCGGAGTGGTGTGCAGCTGGGGAGGAGACAGCCAGGAGGGCTGCTTGTTAGAGGCAGCGGTGTGGCTGCCAGGAGGAGCTGCGGAGAGAGAGAGAGAGGGGGCTGCTTGTTAGAGGCAGCGGTGTGGCTGCCAGGAGGAGCTGCGGAGAGAGAGAGAGAGAGCAAGAAGCTGTGAGAGCTGCGGAGGGAGAAGAGCAGCAGAGAGTACAGCCAAGGGGGGCTGTGTGAGAGAAACAGCAGCGGAGCTGCTGTTGTGGATCGGGCCGACATTGGAGTCAGCACCGTGGAGAAGCTACAGAGTAAAGACAGCCGTGTGGGTGTACAGCACGAACCGAATAATAAAGGACACTGGGACAGACATCGTGGTCCAGTCGTTTATTACACATCTTACACAATTGAGGTTATAAACATGGATGCAGTGAATATCCTCTTCGCATGTGGGTCCAGCTATCCTCTGGCACTTTTCAACGGTTGGGTCTGAACTAAAAAAAACCCCCCACACAAAGCGAAGCATTTTGTTTTTTGACCACTGGAGGCCGCCAAAGTCACGTGACCACCACAGCACATGGTGCTTTTTGGGCAGAGTGCAGTGTGGGAAGAGGGTTGAACCAGAGACGTATAACGCCCAGTAATAAAACAAGCCCAAGTCTGCTTGTACCATTCTTCAAAGGCATTTGCTCACTACTGTAATGCACGTGAACGTCACAATGACCTTGCAATGTACTGCAACTCGGTGTTGTACAAACAAGTTGGGCACAGTCACCAGCTGTATATGCACAGAGAACTCATAACTCAGGAAGAAGTGCAAATGGCACATCACACAATTAGGATTACGGTTGATATGAGGAAGTGTGACACCTGAAAACTTAGACTAGTGGTTCTCAACCTTTACTGCAGCCTTGCACCCCTTTGCTTCTCAATTGTATTTTTATATAAATACATAGGTTTGATGAAACAAAGCAGGTGTACTTACGTGCCTGTACTTAATGTGTTCCGATTATTTACCTTCTAAAAAAAATCTAGCATGTCTCGCATCCCCCAGAAAGGGCATCTCACACCCCCAGGGGGTCAGTGCACCCCAGGTTAAGAAACACTGACTTAGACGAATCAGATCTCTCCTCCCACTGTTCGCGTATCAAGATACACATTGGTATATCCATAATAGACTGCTGCAGGTTGTAGGTTATGAGTTTCCATACTCTTTTAGTATTCACGTCATTGCAGTCTGCTGTAAGAGATGTTGACAGAAACTACTCAATCTATGCCATTCACTCACGAGCAGTACATACAATATACAATAGGGTAATTAGTTGACTTTTATTACAATCTCATATTTGCTTGATAGTAGGGTTTTCCCCTTTTATCAACGGCTTTATTTAACTTCACTTGTGTTTGTCGTGGTCAAATCTTGTAATCAAAAGTTAGTCTACTTCCTGTTGTCCAATCAATTCCACATTTTGCACCCGGAGACAATGCATGCCTGTATCAAAATCGGCATCAAATTATTCATCAATTGCCTCCTTTCAGGCAATTAAAATATTTGTATGGACGGCTTATTAATTATATATTTTTCTGTAGATCCAAAACGCCACGGTCCCTAAACTGTGGAATCGGCTCGCACAAAAAAGCAGGCGCCACGTGTCTCAGGCACCATTGACGTACTTTTCGACCGCAAGTTAAACGAAGTTGTTAATAAAACCGTTGTTTTTTTAAACTTTTTTTACGGAGTTTATTCTGGCAACAAAACAGGTGTTAAGATGTTAAAACACCAAACGGAAACCTTTTACAAGGAATTATGTCTGCATTAACAGCAACGCTTGTGGTTTGAATGCAAACAGAAAACACTGATAATATATGCATTGTCTTTGAAACTGATTGGTCCACACCAGAGTTTTCTTTTGATCCTGGTCTCAATTGGTGTTAGACCAGAGGACGCCAAAAGGCGTACAAGCCCAAAGACAATGCACTATCAGAGTAATGAGAGCTCGGGGTGAACATCTACATCATGGGACCTCCTTTGCCAGTACCAAAATAAAATAGGTTTTTCCCCTTTTTTACACGCTTTCATTTAACTCACTCTGTCTGTTGTTGTTGTATCCTCAAATCTTGTAACTCAATTTTAACCCAATTCCCAATGTGGTATCGACTGCAAACTTGGTATACTTATGTCATACTGATGACAATAATATATTCTATGATAAAAAAAGATATTTTTAAACATTATTTTTTTATATGTTATGTTTCGGCTTGGGTCTAATTGTCCATGGCTGTAATTGCCCACAGTCCCTTACGTTACGGCAAGCTTCGGGCCACTTCCTGGAGTCGTGGAGTTCTTCCATCACTACAGTACATTCATGTTCACGATGTGACGATCGATGTACTGCTGGATGGCTGCTATGAATCTCTATGCCATGTGCTACTTCGTTGAGCTATCGTTTGTGGCCAGGTAGTTTCTGCAAAAGAAGCTAACACCTCAAGTGGCCTTTACCTGTGGACGGCAGGCTACATGCACCAACCAATAGGCCCGACATCACATTGTTGACATACGGGACTAGATGTGAAATGCACATAGTCCAGGAATCTGAGCGCTCATCAGAATTTTTAGTCAGTTACAACAACAGTATATTAATTTTTTTAATGCAAAGCACTTGAACAGAAAAAATATATTTTTAACTTTTTAGTACATTTCATAAAAGCGTGTTTTTAAAAACGTTTTTATATATATTTTATTCTGGCAACAAAACAGGTGTTAAAATGTTATCATTACTCTGATAGTGCATTGTCTTTGGGCTGTACGCCTTTTGGCGTCCTCTGGTCTAACACCGTTTGAGACGAGGCTCGAAAGAAAGCTGTCTCTGGTGTGGACCAATCAGTTTGAAGGACAATGCATATATTATCAGAGTATGTTTTCTGTTTGTATTCTGACCACAAGTATTGTGGTTAATGCAGACATGATTCCTTGTAAAAGGTTTCAATTTGGTGTTTTAACATCTTAACGCCTGGGAAAAACCTATCATCATATTTTGGTACTGGCAAAGGAGGTTACATGATATAGCTGCTCATATTGCTTGTTAAGATGGAAATTGTCAAGGTCTCAATTGTAAAGGCCAAAAAGTAATATTCTCTGAATTACATAAAAGCAATGAAGCAATGGTCATCTCCATTGCTGGCCCTAAGCCAGTGATGGCATTTCTAAGATGTGATCCAGTCTCCCCATAGGACCACCTCTGTTGGCTTCCCTCAAAGTGGAAATTATTAAACAGACCCTAGTGGAAGAATGGGCTCCGAGTGAACCCAAAATCTGGATACTTACTCGGGCCCTTCTAAATGCGAGCTCAGCACTAACAGGGCCACAACTGGCCCTACTCAACTGTGAAAGGGATAGTGATTTTCAACAACTCCGAACCTGATTCCAGGCAAATACATAAGATTTAAATGAATACTCAATACCAAAGGAACTTACAAGTTATTTTTTCCGAGTGATGTAACAAGTGGATACGTCTTGCCCAAATCTGCCCTACCATTAAAATATTGCCAAAGACAAGTGTAAAATCTTGACTTAAAGCTATCATGAATGCAGAATTCATATTCTTTGGGTCTTTCGGTAAAGCCACATACATAGAAAAAAATAATCAAAATAATTAGAATACACGACGTTTTGATCGCAACACAAGCAATCGTCTTCAAGTGAAAAAAGAGGGGGAAATCTGCCGAGGCAGGCTGTTTATAAGGGTTTAGAGATGGGCAGAGCAGCTAATGTTAATGTAGGAGAGGTCTCCGTAACATTCAGTAGGTCTACACCAATCAAAGAGCTGTTTACAAATGGTTTAGAGATGGGTGGGGCAGCTAATGCCAATGTGGGGGAGGTACTACGGAGCTGTGGGGAGGTGGCCATTGTATTGTGAGAGATTAGCATGTCAATGTAAGTGCCCACATGGAGCGGGAAAAGAATGGCAAGCCGCCATTTACTAACACAGCTATCGGTGGCTGTGTTAGTGAGTGTAACTCAGAGAGTCGAAAATAACTGCTAGGTAGGATAGGAACATCACAGCCAATTATGACCTAAACTGGCTAATAACGTCCGTCCAATGATTGCTCAGTTTGTACCCATCTTCTCGGTTAAAATTGTGTCTGTGTTTATATATCTGGATGGCTTCATGAACGAATCTTTGTTGATAGCCAGTGGGTTTGCAGAATACCTTCGTCTTGGCAAAATCAAGACAAAGGTACTATGCTTGTGTTGCGATCGAAACGTCGTGGATATTGTTATTATTTTGATTATTTTCTCTATTTACGTGGCTTTACCGAAAGACCTAAAGACTAGTGTATTCTTAAACTCCTTATCACTTCCTTTATTTGTGTTTAGCTTTGGGGTGCTTATTTTACTTAGTGGGGTGTTCTTATTACTAGCCTGTGTGCTTTCATGAAGTTTTTACTGCATTTTTTAATATTTAAAATTGTATTTCCGTGTTTAGCTTTGGGTCCTGATGTCATCATACACCACTTGCTAGACACTCGCAGGCCAGAATCTTTAGCCAGTCCTAATTCTTTAATGTGTCTTACCCAAGATTGTATTTAGTGACAGTGCCTCCCTATGCACAAACAGATCTTAACATCGTACTACTGGTGGGGTGTGAAGGCACGCTGGCTGCGGGCCATTGACTAGGGAAAGTTTGTGGAGAATGCAGAGACGATGGACATGCCAATCTACGGTCTGCACTCAAATGCTGCTGGCATTACATTGGTCTGGAAGTTCCACTAAGTGACATGTTTTAATTAATATTTCTGGAACATAACACAGGGTTTTCAGATATATTTATTGTTCTTCTTGGTTTTTTCGGTAAAGTCACGTAGAAGGGAAGTAATAAAATAATAAAAATAAAACATAATAAAATAATTCTCACGACGTTTCGGCTACAACGCAAGCAGCCGTCTTCAGGTGAAGAATGAGACACTGCCAAGCTAGGAGCTTATATATAAGCTGAGTTGGAGGTGGAAGAAGAGCGCCTTAACAAAATAATGTGCATATCAAGAGGAATTCAGCATATTCATGGGAAATGCGTAGGAGGTGGGCGGGGGGGTTTCAAAGTCATATTATGCCCATGCATTATGCAGGATCAGCAGCACCAAAGGGAGGGGGGTAGCATTAACAAAGGGAGGGCATGTTAATAGTATGTAGAAGCAATGAAACATGTGAATGGGAGAACGGTGGCAGGAGACCCGCAGCGGAGCAAATAATGCATTCCCTGTGGAGAACACAAGATACACAGTTAATGCCAGTGAGTGGACTGCGGTCTGAAAGTCACAATAAACGTGAACAACAATCAGTTAAGATCTGAAGTGGTTTATTACGTCCTTCCAATGATTGCTGAGCCAGAATTCATCTTCTCGGTTGAAATTGTCTCTGTGTTTGTATATGTGGATCGCCTCATGAACAAATCTCTCATGGTAGCCAGATGGCTTGCAGAGAACCTCTGTCTTGGAGAAGTCAATGTCATGTGAGCCCACTGAATTGTAACAGTGATCTGCCACGGCTGAGGTGTTTGTCCTACCGTGTTTCAGGTCTGCTTTATGTTCACGGATGCGGTCCGAGACATGTCGTTTGGTTTCTCCAATGTAACTGCTACCACAGAGGCAACTTAGTTTGTAGACGCCAGGGTACTGTATGTCTGAAACCACGTCTTTTACAGACGGGACCAGATCACGGATTTTATGTACTGTGTTGAATCGTACCTGAATCTTGTGTTTAATCAGGATTTTGGAGATCTTTTTTGTGACCCCAGCAATGTAGGGTAAGGTGATGGTTTTGAAAGGCTCCTCAACAGGATCCTTCTTGATGGTTGGAGTGATGGCCTTGCGGATTGTGTAGTCGGAGTAACCATTAGCCTTAAGAGCTTGGCGTACGTGTTTGAGTTCACTGGCAATGTGTTCCTGGTCGGAGATGCATTGGGCTCTATGGTATAGAGTCTTGATGAGGGAGTTCTTCTGGGATGGATGGTGGTGGGAATCCGGTTTAAGGTAGGCATCCGTATGGGTGGCTTTCCTGTAGACAGAATGGCTCATTGAACCATCAGGTCTCCTTTTAATTAGGACATCCAAAAAGGGTAGCTTGCCATCTTTTTCGACTTCCATGGTGAATCTGATGGCTGGGTGTATGGAATTGATGTGGTCGAGAAATTGGTCTAGAGCAGGCTGGCCATGTGGCCAGATGACAAAAGTGTCATCTACGTACCTCTTCCATAAGGTCGGGTGTAGAGTGGCAGTCTGGATGGCGTCAGTCTCAAATTTCTCCATGAAAATGTTGGCTACAACCGGAGATAGGGGGGAGCCCATTGGGGTGACCTCAGTTTGCTTATAGAAGGTTCCATTCCAGGTGAAGTATGTATTGGTTAAGCAGTGTCTCACCAGGGGGGGTACCCCAGTATTCAGTCCTTGATGAACCAAGTCTTCAATGATTGCGATGGTGTCAGGCACAGGAACCTTGGTGAACAAGGAAACCACATTAAAACTGACAAGCAGGTCGTCTGGGGACAGGGAAATCCCCTTGATTGTGGATACCAGGTCAGTAGAGTTTAGTACCGCAGAGGTGGTTTTTCCAGTGAAAGGCCGTAGGATTTTAGACCCATTAATATGCTAAATTCCTCTTGATATGCACATTATTTTGTTAAGGCGCTCTTCTTCCACCTCCAACTCAGCTTATATATAAGCTCCTAGCTTGGCAGTGTCTCATTCTTCACCTGAAGACGGCTGCTTGCGTTGTAGCCGAAACGTCGTGATAATTATTTTATTATGTTTTATTTTTATTATTTTATTACTTCCCTTCTACGTGACTTTACCGAAAAAACCAAGAAGATGAATCCCTGCAGTCACGAAAGCTTTAAATCGAAAAATATTTATTGTTATTATCCTTTCAATTACATTTCAGTGTGTTTCAGTACATTTTGTCTGACTGTGCTGTGTCGATGAACAGACAAAATAGCAATGTACACAAAAGCACTGCTGCTTTTTCCACTGCTCAAGGTGGATATTTTTTGCTTGCTCTTCCTGCCACCGTTTTCGAGAAAATTCAAGTAACTAGTATTTTTTTCTGACCAGGTGCACATGAAAGTTTTGCACTTTACTAGACTCTGTTTTTTTAAGGGATTGTCGGTCCTGTGTAACATTGTCAAGGTCAACATTTTCCACAGCATGCGGATGCCATGGCAGGGAAGTCTACACAAAAATGCAAGCGCTTTCAAACATTGGACATTTATTTACAGCGCCTGGTTGTGAGGTGCTGCAACTTTACAGCATTACTGTATGAAGCTGCCTGCAACGGTGGATGCCAATTCAATGTATTTACCACAACAGGCACAGGACCTGTGATACACTAAAAGGGAGAATGGCTGACTACAGTCTCGATGAGTCATCCTCTTCATGTCTCTCCAAACAGTCCATTTAAGGACACGGGACTAAAACATGTGAAATGTGCATATTCCAAACAGCAACGTGCATGCCAAGTAATTGTAACCAAAGGCAATGCCACTGCCACCTTGCTTTGATGCTTCCAGCAACATAGAGAATATTTTGTGCACATTATTTAAAGAAAAGCTCTGTGAAAACTATATGGCAATCGGACAAAGAAGCAGACTTATTTGATCTACTGCACTAGCTCTTGAGACACAAGCCCTACCTCTAATCATAATCAAATTATCCAATAATAGCCCCCCCAGATACTAGCCCTACATATACTGTATTTAAAAAAAAATTCAACCAGATACCAACTAACCCTACCCCTAACCTTAACTGAACCCTTCACCCCACCCATAGCACTTTCAGTGTTTATAGCATAAACGAATGTAGAAAAAGTCAATGTGTTTGAACAGGATGACAATATCCATTTCTGGATACTGGAATGTTAAACAGCATATTTAAATTCTGAAAATTTGGCACCCAGCTGGATGAGAATGTATCAACATTTACACTTTTCAAAGCCATATATCCCATTCATTATATGATGATACTGCATTGGCAGTGGTGCACAAGCACACTTTGTATTTGTAAACCTCACATTCATCAATACCACTGCCGTCAAATGAAAAATATAAAGTGACGTTTTGGGCAATGGCCCTTCTTCAGAACACATATATAAATCATGTCCTCCTATACTGGATAGGAGCACCCATACCAGTCGAGCACTCTGCAAGAAACGAGAAAAAAATGTGCTCCCCTTTACCAACCCATTGCAACCAGTGTGATGAAGTATGGTCAAACAACTCCTCCATGACCAACAAACTAAATCACAGCCTCCAGTGCCCAGCAAATGTGGAGCCACTACCATATAGAGTCCAACTCAATCTAAAGTATAGTGGACACTTGGTGTGTGGGTCGCATCTTCCTTTTGAAAGGAGTGCGGTGTGAATATTTTGAGATAAAGTGCGGTGGATATGCAATGGTGGTGTATGCCCAAATTTACATTTACTAAAGAGGTACAGTTGCAAACACTTACTTTAGACCCTGAATTACATGCCCCCTCAGCCACCTTCAAGAAATAAAAACCCATGGGTGAGTGCAGTGGTACTTAACCTTCACTGCACCCATTTGGTTCTCAATCGTAAAAAACATGGAAAATGTTAATAAATACATAGGTTTGATGAAACAAAGTGGTTGTACTTACATGCCCGTGTTTAATTAGTATTTTAGATCATTTACCTTCTAAAAAAATCTGGTGTGTCTCGAACCGCCAAAAAGGGCATCTCGCACAGCCAGGGGGTGTGTGCACTAAACGTTCAGAACCACTGGGTTAGCGGCTCTGATACAGGGAAACCTTTCACTGGGAACAATACAGTGCTCACAAAGAATGCAAGTCCTGCTGAATCCAAGAACCCCAGATGTTGCTTGCTCCTAAAACCTAAAGCTCGGCCCACTATTATGTAAGTTGAAAGAAGCATTCCTAAGGAATATGCATTTTAAGTTCCATGATTTTTTTTCAACTAAAAACCACACGTGTCTGTCGGTTCGGCTCCAGTTAATAGAAACTCTGCTCCAGTTCACAAAAAAACTTTCAACAAATGAAGAAAAAATAATGGGCAACTAAGTACACAAGTAATAACAATAGTCCTCTACCAAACGATCAACTAATCTTTTGTACCAAGAGAGTACCTATGCATTTAAGGAGCTGGCCTTCAAAAATCCTTACAGGGAGGTGAGGCACCCACTGGCCATGCTTGATGACAATCATTATGGATGATGCCCACATCACAGATTTACTAAGTTAATTTAATCATGGGCAATAAATGGTAGATTGCCAGTGACACCCACATCCCGAAGAATAAAACATAAGTATGTCCCCCTAAGCTAGCCTTGCCTCATGTTGAGAACTACTGTGGGTTGAGTATGACACACTGATTACCTGCATCAAAGGTCGGAGGCTTCATGTCACCCTGGTTGAGCTCCGTGCCATACTTTAGCTTGTGGTACTTCGCTCTGTGGGAAGAGTTAAAATGCACCGATGATTATGTGTAACACAACTGAGTCACGAACACCACAAAGCACCTCGACACCGTGCACAGCATAATCGCATCCCACTCTACTCCCTGGGCCCTCTGCTAATGAGCATCCACTCTCAATAGGTCGCTCTATCTCCTCAGCTGCCACACTGTCTAGAACTCCCTCCTGCAGAATATATCAATTCCTGGCTAGCTCCCTGTTTTGAAGTCCAGACCTACAACATTGTTTCTGTTTTGCTTAGGATTTACTTTCTCTCCGCCTTGATCCTGACCCTATGTCATTGTATGGCAGTGTTTTTTTTCTCTTTTACTGGAATATTTCTTCACATACACAACTCTAGCCCATTCCCAATGGCCTAATCAACCAAAAGTCTAACATCACTCCACTACTGTATAGTTGTGAGACTACACACTTTATAAACTCCACGTACCATACAGGAAAACTGCTATTTTCGAGGACAATTCTTATTTTAATAATTATCCAGGAAGGCCATATCGAGTTTAAACTTATTTTCAGAAGGGTTCTAATTTTCAAGGTTATGTCAATTTTGGACACATTACGCTTGCGAGAGGAAGCTGAAGTACCCTCAGAAAAGCCACCCATTTGAAAAACACTCAGCACAGACAGGTCAAGTATCTACTCGCAGTACTGTCCCTTAAAGGCACCACATTGCTGAGCATGAGGATAGCCCACACGATGTATCATTTTGCATGTCATCCAACCAACTCTACCTGATATTCGCTGAATTGTAGTTGTTCACGATGGAAATGCCATGCACGAATGAGCTTCACCATGTGGGGAAAAGTTAATACCCTTAAAATAAACACTTTACAATTAACAAATTAAAGCAGTAACACTAGCTTAAGATGCCAGCCTGCCAGTGTCAATCCCATGGTATGCAATCGGTTGCCAGTGGTGGCACTTGGCCTTATTATTTTTTTCCAGTTCAAGGCACACAGTGGCCATGAAATTTGTGTATTGAACACTGACCGAAAGACCCAAAGAGTACTTGTTAGCCCTTTTATGAAATGTACTAAAAAGTTTCAAATCTTTTTTTAAATCCTTTATATTAAGTTCACTTGCTTGCTTGCGCGCTTACGACCGTGCAAATCTTTCGGTCGTTTTTTTACCCACTTCCCGTGATCCAATCGAGCTGACATTTTGCCCACAGACTCGTTGTGCGTGACAATCAATTTTCGTGAAAATATTTTTCCAAAATTTGACACTTTTTAGGATTTTTTTTTTATATGTAATTACCAATTGCTTAATGGTGGCAGGCAATCATCTGACCCATAGGTGGCAGCCATCTCAAGCCAGAGGACGAGACGACTCTAGCCGCCACGCATATAAAGGATTTATAGTGAAAAACTTTGTTTTTACGGGTTAATTTTTTTCTGTTCAAGTACAGTCATACCTCAGTGTACGACCGCTTTGGAATACGTCGAATTTGGTATACGTCGTGTTTTGACGAGGAAAAAATGTCTTGGGATACGACGTCTTGCTTGGGATATGACGCGCTTGCTACTTGAATGGGTCGGGATGAGTCACCGCGTACAGTACCCGCGTACACAATACTGTTACGGCTCTAACAAGCTGTAACAGTATTGTGTAGAATGACCAGACAATGTCCCACTTCAGGAACATTCTTAGAAGGCAAAAACAAACTTCAATGGACAGGTTTTTAGTAAAACTCAAACCTGGTGAGCCTCAACCAGGTCCAAGTAAAAAAAAGACAGGAAAAAAGAAAAAAAACCCAGAATTGTATCTTCCTGAAGTTAATGGAAGGGGACTTCTCCTTCCAAAAAATATCATCTCCTCCTCCTCCCCTTCCTCACCACCATCCTTGTAGGCTATCAACTCCTCTCAGCAAGGTAAAGTGACGTAAAATTTTATTTTTATTTCAATTTATTTTAATTTATTTATGCATTTATTTTAATTTATGTATGCATTTTAGTAATAAGTAGTGTCTACATTATTTTATACAACCCCATTAATGTATAATATGCCATATAAAATAGAATTTCTTACTCTGGAACGGATTATTTCCTTTCCCTTTATTTCTTATGGGAAAAATGCTTTGGTATACATCATTTTCGGTACAAGTCCTATCTTCTGGAATTAATTAACGACGTATACCGAGGTACCACTGTACTTTGCATTATATATGTTTAATATACTGTTGTTGTAACTGACTAAAAATTAAAAGCGTGGGGCATAATGTAAGGGGCCGTGGGCAATTAGACCCAAGCCGAAACATGCCATGTAAAAAATAATGTACAAAAATATATTTTTTACGATAGAATATAGTATTGTCATCAGTATGCCATAAATATACCAAGTTTGCGGTCGATACCACAATGGGAAGTGGGTTAAAATTGAGTTACAAGATTTGAGGATACAACAACGACAACAGCAGAGTGAGTTAATAAAAAGGGTGAAAAAGAGTCCATTTAGGCAATTACTCAAGTAAAGATATTAAGGCTCCCTTTTCCTTATCAAATAAATGCCCCTAATTCACATTCTCCCTGTGTCCAACATATACGTCGAATCTGTGTCTATTGCACTTTGGCATATCCCAGGCTGACGTAATATGCCACGCAGGTTCACACTTGTGAACGTTGATACAACACCAGTTTGTCAGTAAGAACATGCCAGGCGGCAGGGTGCGGGTCGAGTTACATCTCTGTCGCTCACCAGTGAATGCCCTCTCTCGGCGGGTGACGGCGTCTGCTACAACCCAGACAAATGACCCCAACGTGGCGCCGAGGTGGCATTTAATTCCAAAACCCTAAGCCAACGTCCCCGGAAACCGCTCATTCTGCACGCCAAGAGATCGGGTGGCCCCTTAACTAGTGCCATGCACGCGTAGTTACTACCACTTGGGCATACTTCTCCTCTTGGTCACATTTACTCTATATACTGTTTATGTGCATGGCTTGGAGAAAATCTTGACATCATGGGACTTAAAGCAGTTGTCCTGAGCAATGGTAAGGTTAAAAATAAATTATCATTAACTTTGGCATTCATAACTAAAAACAATGCATTGCAAACATAAAGCTTTAATTTCATAACATGAAACGTTAAACTATTTGCCAAAGTGTCATCACTCCACCAATAGTTGCCTAAATCAGCTTGCCCATTTTTATAACAGACCGCCCAAATGTTTATGTTCAATGGGTCGTTGCCACATAACCAGCCAAGATGTACGCTAGTTAGCCCTGGTTCATCTTAATGACAGAGCACTTTTGTCACAAAACAGAGTGACATTCTGAACAGTGCTCCCCCATTTTAAATTACCCTGGAGGACTTGCGACTAGAGCCTGTAGTTCACTCACTCTCTATGGGGGGGTTCCCCTACACCTAAACTTATTATCAAATTGATGCATATGTAACATTTTATTAATTAGCCAAGTTCCCTGAGAGCTGGGCACTGGAATAGTGTTTTATTGTCTAAATCTGGAGAGTGTCAGTGACCGTTGTATACAAATGTAGTTTTTTATTCGTGCTTCAAGCTTATATTAAATGAGAAAGTAGCTCATGCACTAAATGTAGCTCATGCACTGAATGCCAAGTCATTTGCCGCTAAATTCCCTATGCAGACCTCTTTTCGAACCATTGGCCACTTTCTCAAACTGAATGCTGACCAATAGCTGGTATTCCATCGAGCCATAACCTCGGCAAGGCGGCAGGCATTTGTGTCAGGTGGTGATGGCACATGGCTGTAATCCAGCACTGTGGAGGAGAGGGTCGGTGGACAGAACAAATGTAGTTAAACTCCCTTCCCGTAAGCTTTGAGGTACCATACCCTGACTTGCAAGAAGGCAGTGCAGCAAGTGGACTAATTACAATTTGTTTCCATCAGTATGAGAGAGTGCTGCTCCCTCACATGTGAAGAGGAGTCGGAGACTGGTTATTCTTTAACCCACAGCCACACACATTCCAAAACCAACCTCGAACACGTGTCTCACAGCCCCTTTAAAACCCTCTATCTCTGCCCTCGTTCCCAATACACATCCTCGTCTCTCGCACGCCTGGTGACGTCAGTGCCCTTTAATCCTTGACCCCCGTCTCCCGTCTAGTATATTCCTGTACGTGTGATTGGTGCGTGTTATACTGAGTGCGGAGATTTCATGTCTGCATGGTGCGCGTGCGTAAGGGTGGCTCGCAGATCCCTTACACATGCATGGATTTCCTCCCACTTGTATAAACATGCATATATTGGTTGAAAACATCTATCTATCTAACCTATATAATTCATTTTTTGTCTATCTGTCTGTCCGTCCATCTGCGTACGCTCCCTTGCGGGGGATGTAGCTCTCGGACCGTGGGGTTCGCCGAGATTAAATTTTGCAGGTGGGCACGCCCCCGGCCCCGCGGTAAACTTAGGCATTTCCGATTTTTCGTCTCCAAACTTTAAATCGGACCGATTATCGATTTAGTGCGATTTCTATTTATTTATTTATATAACGCTTTATTTTTTTATTTAATATCGCCGACCGGCGCGGACCACGGCGGTTGCCCCTGGCAACTGGTAGCAACAACTTCGCTGCGGGGTGGACGCCATTTTTAATTCCCGTTAAAAATATGCGCACGCAATAACACGCGACTCTGAGGTAAATTTATCAAAGTTTCACGTCCTCTTCACTCCCCCCCCCACCCCAATGTGTGCAATTACTATTATAGGGTCGGTAGATAATAAAATTATAGCGATTAGACAGTATTATTGTAGCGCGGGGGGGGGGGGGTTAACGGCCCCAGTACCCAGCCTCAGCCGGATGGGCAATCTAGGCGAGGCCGGAGGCTCTGCACGGTACTAGGCCTCGACACGCAAGTCTGTCAGGCGTCGACTTTGTGGTATAAACTCGATATACCCAGCGTTGCCCGGGGGAAAAATACATTTAAAATCTTCTGAAAACATTTTAAACAAAACATCCCAATGAAAATACAACTGTGTAATTAAAACTCTAAACCCGACCGCGCCAAGAATCGATTCTCTGAATCGCGAAAAGGAATCGAAGGTTGTAGATTCATTTAGAATCGCCTTATTTCCGTTTAATATTAGTTGGTTATAGAGTCGATATAAACTGCTACGAATGGGAAATATCCGGCGTTGACCGGGGCTAAAATATAATTAAAAACTCCTGAAAACTTTAAAACATAACATAAGAATGAAAATAAAACTCTGTAATTAAAAATGGAAACCTCCTATGCGCCAGGAATCGATTCTTTGAATCGCTCAAAGGAATCATCGAAGGTTGTAGATTCCTTTAGGATCGCCCTTAACGTGTGGTGAGGGAGAGTGGTGAGGGGTGAGTGAGTGGTGAGGGGTGAGTGAGTGGTGAGGGGTGAGTGAGTGGTGAGGGGTGAGTGAGTGGTGAGGGGTGAGTGAGTGGTGAGGGGTGAGTGAGTGGTGAGGGGTGAGTGAGTGGTGAGTGAGTGGTGAGGGGTGAGTGAGTGGTGAGTGAGTGGTGAGGGGTGAGTGAGTGGTGAGTGAGTGGTGAGGGGTGAGTGAGTGGTGAGTGAGTGGTGAGGGGTGAGTGAGTGGTGAGTGGTGAGTGGTGAGGGTGAGTGGCGGTTGTGAGTGGTGATTAGTGAGGGGTGAGTGGTGAGGGTGAGCGTGAGTGGTGAGGGTGAGTGGTGAGGGTGAGCAGTGAGGGTGAGCAGTGAGGGTGAGCAGTGAGGGTGAGTGGTGATTGGTGAGGGTGTGATTGGTGAGGATGAGTGGTGAGTGGTCAGGGTGAGTGGTGAGGGTGAGTGGTGAGCGGTGAGGGTGAGTGTTGAGGGTGAGTGGTGAGTGGTTAGGGTGAGTAGTGAGGGTGAGTGGTGAGCGTGAGTGGTGAGTGGTGAGCGTGACTGGTGAGGGAGAGTGGTGAGGGAGAGTGGTGAGGGAGAGTGGTGAGGGAGAGTGGTGAGGGAGAGTGGTGAGGGTGAGTAGTGAGTGGTGAGGGTGAGTGGTGATGGATGAAGGTGAGTGGTGAGGGTGAGTGGTGAGGGTGAGTGGGGAGGGTGAGTGGCGGTTGTTAGTGGTGATTAGTGAGGGGTGAGTGGTGAGGGTGAGCCTGAGTGGTGAGGTTGAGTGGTGAGCAGTGAGGGTGAGGGTGTGATTGGTGAGGATGAGTGGTGAGGGTGAGTAATGAGGGTGAGTGGTTGTTGCGAGGGTGAGTGGTTGTTGTGAGGGTGCGTGGTGAGGGTGAGTGGTAAGAGTGAGTGGTGAGGGTGAGTGACGGTTGTGAGAGGTGATTAGTGAGAGGTGATTAGTGAGTGGTGAGGGTGAGTGGTGAGGGTTAGTGGTGAGGGTGAGTGGCGGTTGTGAGTGGTGATTAGTGAGGGGTGAGTGGTGAGGGTGAGCGTGAGTGGTGAGGGTGAGCGGTGAGGGTGAGCAGTGAGGGTGAGTGGTGATTGGTGAGGATGTGATTGGTGAGGATGAGTGGTGAGTGGTCAGGGTGAGCGGTGAGGGTGAGCGGTGAGGGTGAGCGTTGAGGGTGAGTGGTGAGCGGTGAGGGTGAGCGTTGAGGGTGAGTGGTGAGTAGTGAGGGTGAGTGGTGAGTAGTGAGGGTGAGTGGTGAGCGTGACTGGTGAGTGGTGAGGGTGAGTGGTGAGGGAGAGTGGTGAGGGAAAGTGGTGAGGGTGAATGGTGAGGGTGAGTGGTGAGGGTGAATGGTGAGGGTGAGTGGTGAGGGTGAGTGGTGATTGGTGAGGGTGAGTGGGGAGGGTGAGTGGGGAGGGTGAGTGGCAGTTGTGAGTGGTGATTAGTGAGAGGTGAGTGGTGAGGGTGAGCGTGAGGTTGAGTGGTGAGCGGTGAGGGTGAGCAGTGAGGGTGAGTGGTGATTGGTGAGGGTGCGATTGGTGAGGATGAGTAGTGAGGGTGAGTGGTTGTCGTGAGGGTGAGTGGTGAGGGTGAGTGATGAGGGTGAGTGGTGAGGGTGAGTGACGGTTGTGAGAGGTGATTAGTGAGTGGTGAGGGCGAGTGGTGATTGTTGAGGGTGTGATTGGTGAGGATGAGTGGTGAGTGGTCAGGGTGAGTGGTGAGGGTGAGTGGTGAGGGTGAGTGGTGAGGGTGAGTGGTGAGGGTGAGTGGTGAGAGGTGAGGGTGAGTGTTGAGGGTGAGTGGTGAGTAGTGAGGGTGAGTGGTGAGCGTGACTGGTGAGTGGTGAGGGAGATTGGTGAGGGAGAGTGGTGAGGGAGAGTGGTGAGGGTGAGTGGTGAGGGTGAGTGGCAAGTGGTGAGGGTGAGTGGTGATTGGTGAGGGAGTGATTGGTGAGGATTAGTGGTGAGTGGTGAGGGTGAGTAGTGAGGGTGAGTGCTGAGCGGTGAGGGTGAGCGTTGAGGGTGAGTGGTGAGTAGTGAGGGTGAGTGGTGAGTAGTGAGGGTGAGTGGTGAGCGTGACTGGTGAGTGGTGAGGGTGAGTGGTGAGGGAGAGTGGTGAGGGAAAGTGGTGAGGGTGAATGGTGAGGGTGAGTGGTGAGGGTGAATGGTGAGTGGTGAGGGTGAGTGGGGAGGGTGAGTGGGGAGGGTGAGTGGCAGTTGTGAGTGGTGATTAGTGAGAGGTGAGTGGTGAGGGTGAGCGTGAGTGGTGAGGGTGAGGTTGAGTGGTGAGCGGTGAGGGTGAGCAGTGAGGGTGAGTGGTGATTGGTGAGGGTGCGATTGGTGAGGATGAGTAGTGAGGGTGAGTGGTTGTCGTGAGGGTGAGTGGTGAGGGTGAGTGATGAGGGTGAGTGACGGTTGTGAGAGGTGATTAGTGAGTGGTGAGGGTGAGTGGTGAGGGTTAGTGGTGAGCATGAGTGGTGAGGGTTAGTGGTGAGCATGAGTGGTGAGGGTAAGTGTTGAGCGTGAGTGGTGAGGGTGAGTGGTGATTGTTGAGGGTGTGATTGGTGAGGATGAGTGGTGAGTGGTCAGGGTGAGTGGTGAGGGTGAGTGGTGAGGGTGAGAGGTGAGGGTGAGTGGTGAGTAGTGAGGGTGAGTGGTGAGCGTGACTGGTGAGTGGTGAGGGAGAGTGGTGAGGGAGAGTGGTGAGGGAGAGTGGTGAGGGAGAGTGGTGAGGGTGAGTGGTGAGGGTGAGTGGCAAGTGGTGAGGGTGAGTGGTGATTGGTGAGGGAGTGATTGGTGAGGATTAGTGGTGAGTGGTGAGGGTGAGTAGTGAGGGTTAGTGCTGAGCGGTGAGGGTGAGTGGTTGTTGTGAGGGTGAGTGGTGAGAGTGAGTGGTGAGGGTGAGTTGTGAGGGTGAGTGGTGATTGTTGAGGGTGTGATTGGTGAGGATGAGTGGTGAGTAGTGAGGGTGAGTGGTGACGGTGAGTGGTGAGGGTGAGTGTTGAGGGTGAGTGGTGAGTGGTGAGGGGTGGTTATGAGTGGTGATTAGTGAGGGGTGAGTGGTGAGGGTGAGCGTGAGTGGTGAGGGTTAGTGGTGAGCATGAGTGGTGAGGGTAAGTGTTGAGCGTGAGTGATGAGGGTGAGTGGTGATTGTTGAGGGTGTGATTGGTGAGGATGAGTGGTGAGTGGTCAGGGTGAGTGGTGAGGGTGAGGGTGAGTGGTGAGTGGTGAGGGTGAGTGTTGAGGGTGAGTGGTGAGTAGTGAGGGTGAGTGGTGAGCGTGACTGGTGAGTGGTGAGGGAGAGTGGTGAGGGAGAGTGGTGAGGGTGAGTGGTGAGGGTGAGTGGCAAGTGGTGAGGGTGAGTGGTGAGTGGTGAGGGAGTGATTGGTGAGGATTAGTGGTGAGTGGTGAGGGTGAGTAGTGAGGGTGAGTGCTGAGCGGTGAGGGTGAGCGTTGAGGGTGAGTGGTGAGTAGTGAGGGTGAGTGGTGAGTAGTGAGGGTGAGTGGTGAGCGTGACTGGTGAGTGGTGAGGGTGAGTGGTGAGGGAGAGTGGTGAGGGAAAATGGTGAGGGTGAATGGTGAGGGTGAGTGGTGAGGGTGAATGGTGAGGGTGAGTGGTGAGGGTGAGTGGTGATTGGTGAGGGTGAGTGGTGAGGGTGAGTGGGGAGGGTGAGTGGCAGTTGTGAGTGGTGATTAGTGAGAGGTGAGTGGTGAGGGTGAGCGTGAGTGGTGAGGGTGAGGTTGAGTGGTGAGCAGTGAGGGTGAGCAGTGAGGGTGAGTGGTGATTGGTGAGGGTGCGATTGGTGAGGATGAGTAGTGAGGGTGAGTGGTTGTCGTGAGGGTGAGTGGTGAGGGTGAGTGATGAGGGTGAGTGGTGAGGGTGAGTGACGGTTGTGAGAGGTGATTAGTGAGTGGTGAGGGTGAGGGTTAGTGGTGAGCATGAGTGGTGAGGGTTAGTGGTGAGCATGAGTGGTGAGGGTAAGTGTTGAGCGTGAGTGGTGAGGGTGAGTGGTGATTGTTGAGGGTGTGATTGGTGAGGATGAGTGGTGAGTGGTCAGGGTGAGTGGTGAGGGTGAGTGGTGAGGGTGAGTGGTGAGGGTGAGTGGTGAGGGTGAGTGGTGAGAGGTGAGGGTGAGTGTTGAGGGTGAGTGGTGAGTAGTGAGGGTGAGTGGTGAGCGTGACTGGTGAGTGGTGAGGGAGAGTGGTGAGGGAGAGTGGTGAGGGAGAGTGGTGAGGGAGAGTGGTGAGGGTGAGTGGTGAGGGTGAGTGGCAAGTGGTGAGGGTGAGTGGTGATTGGTGAGGGAGTGATTGGTGAGGATTAGTGGTGAGTGGTGAGGGTGAGTAGTGAGGGTGAGTGCTGAGCGGTGAGGGTGAGTGGTTGTTGTGAGGGTGAGTGGTGAGAGTGAATGGTGAGGGTGAGTTGTGAGGGTGAGTGGTGATTGTTGAGGGTGTGATTGGTGAGGATGAGTGGTGAGTAGTGAGGGTGAGTGGTGACGGTGAGTGGTGAGGGTGAGTGGTGAGGGTGAGTGGTGGTTATGAGTGGTGAATAGTGAGGGGTGAGTGGTGAGGGTGAGCGTGAGTGGTGAGGGTGAGCAGTGTGGGTGAGTGGTGGTTGGTGAGGGTGTGATTGGTGAGGATAAGTGGTGAGTGGTCAGGGTGAGTGGTGAGGGTGAGTGGTTGTTCTGAGGGTGAGTGGTGAGGATGAGTGGTGAGGGTGAGTGGCGGTTGTGAGTGGTGATGGGTGAGTGGTGAGCGGTGAGGGGTGAGTGGTGAGGGTGAGTGCTGAGTGGTGAGGGTGAGTGGTGAGAGAGTGGTTAGTTTTGAGGGTGAGTGGTGAGGTTGAGTGGTGAGGGTTAGTGGAGAGTGGTGAGTGGTGATTGGTCAGTGGTGATTGGTGAGGATGAATGGTGAGTAGTGAGGGTGAAGTTGAGTGGTGAGGGTGAGTGGTGGTTGTGACGGTGAGTGGTGAGGGTGAGTGGTGAGGCTGAATGGTGAGGGTGAATGGTGAGAGTGAGTGGTGAGTGGTGAGGGAGAGTGGTGAGTGAGAGTGGTGAGGGTTAGTGGTGAGGGTTAGTGGTGAGGGTTAGTGGTGAGGGTGAGTGGTGATTGGTGAGTGGTGATTGGTGAGGGTGAGTGGTGAGGGTGAGTGGTGAGGGAGAGTGGTGAGGGAGATTGGTGAGGGAGGTTGGTGAGTGGTGAGTTGTGAGGGTGAATGGTGAATAGTGAGTGGGAGTGGTGAGGATGAGTGGTAAGGGTGAGTTGTGAGTGGTGAATGGTGAGGGTGAATGATGAGTACAGTCAATATGCACTGCTGTTATCATACCAGGTACCACCACCACAATATGTACTCCTCTCATCATAGCAGATACCACCACAGCAGTATGCACTGCTGTAATCATAGCAGGTTCCACCACAATATGCACTGCTGTCATCATAACAGGTACCAACACAGCAGTATGCACTGCTGTAGTGATAGCAGGTACGACCTCAGTCGGTATACACTGCTGTAGCGATAGTAGATACTGCTATCGAGTTGGTAGATAACGCTATAGTAAATACTAAAACAGTCAGTATATACCGCTACAGTCAGTCAATACTGCTACAGTCAGTATATACTACTATACAGTCAGTACATACTACCACGGTGAGTAGCTACTAGAGTCAGTAGATACTATTATAGAGTGAGTAGATACTGCTATAGATTTTGTAGTTACTACTATAGTCAGTGGATACAACTATAGAGTCAGCAGATACTATACAGTTAGTCGTTACGAGTATATAGTCGGTAGATACTACTGTAGGCCCAGTAAATACTACTATGGTCAGTAGTTATTACAGTCACTAAATACTACTACACAGTCAGTAGCTACTACTGGCTCAGTAGATACTACGGTACAGTCAGTAGATACTACTACAGAGTCAATAGATACCACTTCCTCTGTTGTATGTAAGGTGTTGTTAGTATATATACCAACGAGGGGTAAAGATATTTTTTGAGGGGGGGGGGGGAGACCGCAATTTTCGGAAACCTTTTGACATCAACTATTTACCCCACACTTTCTACAACTTTTTTGACTTGTGAAAGCCTCTTATATATTTGTTGGTGGAGAAATGTACAAACAGCCCACCGGGCTTTGACAATACCTTAGTATCTGTGTATATATATGTAAGGTTTTTAAGAAATATATTTTTCACCCGGGCAAAGCCGGGTACTTCCGCTAGTATATATAAAAGGGAAATTTGTGAATATGTGTGTCTGTTCGAAATGTTGCGCAGACTTCCCAACATGCAACAAACTTGAAATTTGGCATGTGGGTAGCTTCCAGACTGTACACAATGCAGGTATAAAAATGACTTTTATATTTTGGTGGGGGGGGGGGCGCAATAATGGACGTCACATCTGTGATGTCACCCACATGCGGCATCGTTAAGCAGTGTGCCTGCTGACGTCACACATCCTCCCACGCACCCTCCACGTAGGCCGTGTATTAATCCAAGACAAGAATCCAAGTTTCGGACGAAGCCGGGTAGTGGCACATCCACCATTTACAGTTAAGACTAATGAGACATCTGTTTTGAGGACTTTTCCCAAGTTTGTCCCTAAGGTCTTATCAGACTTACAAGTAACACCAGAACATTATCCTGCATCCTTTTTGTCGTGCAATTCTGAAAGAATGTGACATTCACTTGTTGGCATGTCCCATTCCAAGCTGATATACCCAAAAGGATCCAGGTTGTAACAAGAGGTGGAAGTGCATTTCTAATCCCAAGGTGTGCAAGTCAATGTTGGAATAACTTTGTAAATGCACAAAACACAGATGTTGAACTAATTATAATGAGTGGTGCCTATCAAGCCTGTTTATAACCTTGCATGGTAAATAACATGACATTGTGGTACAAGAGGGATCAATTGGTCAGACTTAAATCCCAAAAACTAAATTATCTTCCCAAGAATGCAAAAGCTGAATGGGAACACCATTAATACTGGACCCATTTTTCTATTTGTGCGAGAGCTTTTCAGTATGCTATGATGAAATTATCCCGCCAAGGTAAGAGATTGGTCCAATACAACTGGGTGAACAATTGTAACTGAATGCACTCATTAGGGCGCCATGGGCAACAGATGAAGGGTGGAACAAGCAGCATGATTCACTGTGCACAGCCACCAATTCCAGAACAAGCTGGTTGTTTACCCACCGCCCACGTGGCCATTCCACTCATTCTCTGCTCTCACTTTGTAATATGTGTCCTTTCTTTATAGATGTGGTGTATTTTTTTCAAAAAATTCTAAATTTCCAGTTAGTAATGGTGATATCCAGCTGGGAAGCAGCTTGCAAGCAAACATTTGGAAGCTTACATCCTGACATCTAAGCAACTGCCAAACACTGATAAATTAATCCCGGTGCATGATCAATTCAGCTTATCATACCTCCAGGGTCAAAACAACAAAATGAACACTCATTTTCAAAAGTAAATCCTGGTTGTCCAATGGGGAGATTAGCAGCTACCATTGTAATGTATAATTACCATAAATGGCTCAGGTAATGTTGTTTAAAGGAAGCCATGTAAAAAGCAATAAAGCAAATTGGTGTAGTGTGTCAGTTGTCTTTCCTTGTAGGCATCAGGCCTCCTCTGGGCACTCCACACATAAAGTGAGACTTAGGCCTTCCTGAACCTTAGCCTAGCTCAGGAATTAATGCTGAACTCCAAGAATCTTTAATTTGTCTTTGACTCTAAGGCATTCCTTCAAGTGGGACTAACATTCAGTGAATATGCAAAAACACTGGTCTCTTCCAGTCTAGTTATTGCCTTGATGTACACTTTGGGTTTTTACTTTCAAAGAGTGGAAAATCAACCATGGACTAATTAAGAACGTTTATTGTTCTGGGTTCGACACATGTTTGTAATTTGTATCTCCCTCTGGAATTATGTCCTTGTTCTGGGTTTATTAATAAAAAAGCACACCTATTGTGTCCAAAATGTCAGTGTTCTAGGCATTTGCACACAACCCTGTTCTACATTCAATCTTGATTTGAAGCGTTCGTGACTGCAGGAATCCATACTCTTTGGTTCTTTCGGTAAAGTCACGTAGATAGAAAAACATTTTCTGTTTTACATTGTGTTTGCTTCCCATACATTTACTTTAAAAGTTGCTGTGGAGGATGTGACACTGTAGCTCAGTGGCATGACTCACAATTGGAAGGTGTATAATTAAAATCCAAAAAAACAGGAGGCTCATACCATCATCCTGTTAGATCATTAAAATTGTGAAAATCCAACAGTGGTGGTGCTGCGGAGAGTGGCTTCCACCACAGGAATATGACATTCCCACCAATCACTTAGGGCTGCCAACAAAGGTGAGCACCGCCTAATGCTCATTGACTATGGCCTTTTAATTGAACAAGAGTGGAGGCATTGCTAGAAACATAACGGCAAGTAAAGGAAGATGAGACCCTAAAAACTAATTATTTTGTCACAAAATAAATAAACAACGTGACTTCAGCTTTAAAGCGACAAGTATTTTTTACAATACGAATCAACCACAAGGCCTTCTGGGAGTGTACTATTCATGTTAACCACAAGGCCTTCTGGGAAAGCATAATTTCAGCTGCTTTGTTCAATGCAAGCAAACTCTGGACCAGTTTTGTCAGTGTCCCCAGCTAGGATGTCTGCATCTCTCCCTGCACCAATGATGGTAAATTTCCAGATGTTATAGGTGGGAACGCTCTCTTTAAGATATGGGTCTTTACACTTAATGCTTCAATCTTATGTTGGTATAAGTTGAGAGCCGTTTGATTTGAGTTGCATCTTCCTCTGAGATCGACCCTCATGAGCGTTCCAGGCTCATGCAAATGCAGTCCGTTCATTTACTCGCACCCACGCACATTATGACGCGTGCGCGCGAACACCCTTAAGGCGTGCATAGCAAGGCACTATAAAGGGTGGTTTAACAAAAATGCAGAGAATGCAGACGGAGGAAAGCAGACTCCCCAAAAAAACATAACGTGGCAAATTTGTTAGGAAAGTCGTACAAAGTTTTAAATGAGGCTGGGTGGCTAGTTATAAAAGAGCCATTCATGCAGCATGCAGCACCGCTCACCTTAGAGCTATGGGTGGAACCGAGACCACATTTTAACCGGTGGCATTCTTTCTTAGAATCTGACCTTTCAGCATTATTTCACAAACTAGCCTTTTGCCCATCCAAGGATGGGTGTATTGCAGTAAATCTGAAACTTGCAAGCGAAAAGCAGACCGCGACGTGATATTCATTGCATCAATTCATGTGCAATTGGTAAGGCCGCGGTGACAGACTTATTTCATTTAAAGATTATAATCCCTTGTTCATCATGACGTCCTTTTTACTTCTACGTCTCAACAGCATTACGGAGATCGCGTGACGTGAGGGTTCTGCCTTTGTAGTGAGGGTTATAAGTTGACGCTCTGAAGACCTGTCGTGGAGTCACAACACTGCATCACTGGCCAAAAAAGCCCAACAGCGCCTGTACTTTCTCCGCAAACTGAGAAGAGCAGGAGCCCCGCCCCCCATCATGCACACCTTCTACAGAGGCACCGTTGAGAGCATCTTGACGAGCTGCATCACCGTGTGGTACGGCACCTGCACCGTGTCCTGCCGCAAGACTCTGCAGCGCATAGTGAGAGCAGCTGAGAGGATCATTGGTGTCTCTCTCCCCCCTCTTCTGGACATTTATAACACCCGCATCACCAGCAAAGCAATCAAGATTGCAGGTGATCCCACCCACCCATCTCACAGCCTCTTCAGCCTGCTGCCGTCAGGGAGGAGATTGCGGAGTCTTCGGGCCAAGACCAGCAGGCTCAAAGACAGTTTCTTTCACCAGGCTGTCAGGAGACTCAACTCCCTCCCTGCTCTACCATCACTCCCCCCCTCTGCCCACCCTCCCCCCCTTGCCCCCAACCCCCACACACACATTCACTCGTACATCCTGATCTCTGGACTGCACATTGCACTACATCGCACTACCACACCGGTTTAAATATCTTATTTCTTTAAATATTTTATTTAAATAATATTTTACATTTTATAATTCTTGACTGTTGTTTATTTTAAGTCTATTACATTTTTGATTATTTATCTTGTGTTGATCGCCGATTGTTTATTGTTTATTTATGTCTGTTAATTGTGATTCATTTTTTAATTGCTTGGTTGCACCGTGGGACCAAGAGAGAGGACTGTAATTTCATCTGTGTTGTATGTTATGCATGTAACACACTTGACAATAAAGTGACTTTTGACTTTTTGACTTTTGAGGAGGCGCCTCGCCCTCCCCATGTAAAGTGACGTCACCCGATAATTATTATTAAGGGCGGGGGTGTCCATTTGGAGGATGTCACATGTTCATGATTATTAATGAGGGGGGCTGTTCGATGTGGAGTGACGTCACCCGCTCATAATTATTAATTAGAGGGGGGGGGGTGGTCCATGTGGAGGACGTAACCTGTTCATGATTATTAATGAGGGGGGCTGGTCGACATGGAGTGACGTCACGTGCGGGACAGATATTGTTGGCTCATTATAATAATTAATAAGAAAATAGTTTTCCATAAATAATGTCACATAGCCCATGATGAAATAACAAGTCAATAAAATATGTGAGCAGTGCAATCACATTACATCCAATTTGCCATTCTGCCAAATTGCCCGATGCTGGATGTAATTACCAGCGAAACGTCGTACTCAAAAATTGTAAATGTTGTGGATTCACTCTTCAACACACCGGTGGGCTAAAGCAGTGAACTATTTGTCTTTGTCAACATGACACTTTTTTACTGATTGGCCGTGTCGGGTGGTGGAGGGCTACGACACATATATAAATAACGTGATCGAACCCAAAAACGTTTATTATGAAGAATATTGGTCGCGAAAGCCTACGTGTTAAACTACATATGATAACATTGGTACAGTACAACGTGGTTTGGCCAACAGATTGGTGGCAGAAATATTCATTATTTGACCTTTCATTGAAATATATTGAATAATATACGTTCTCATTTGAACTCTTTTATTTAGGCGAACAAAAATCCCAAGCTATTAGAACGTTTACATTGCATACATTAAAACCTTTTAATAGCTTGTTTTTACATCCCATATCTCAAGTCGAGTGGAAGAATAGGCCAAAGGACTCCAGAGACCGCTCCAAGTAGAGGCCTGGCCGACAACAGTAGCATGAGCAAGCAATCGCAGTACTGCAACTTTAGCAATTTAATATGGATACATCGTAAAACATTTTAAGATTCCAATTGGCAAAAAAACAACTCAATAACAATGAGGCGGCCTCATCAGATGAACACAGAGTTTGAATGCCCCTTTTCTCAAACCAGTTCAACCGCACCATTTTGGTGCAGAAACCTGAGAAGCAAACAAGGGCATGTGGATGACTTTTGGAAATAACACCCTTGGAAGAGTCGCATGAATGTGTTCTGTATTATTAATGGACAGCCACGTGAATGCCAAGTGAGAATGACCCAACGGAAAGTTGATCTGTCATTCACTGGGGCCAGCGGCATGGTGAGTTTCTTTAAGTCACCTGTATGTCCATGTTAATCACAACGCATATTTACTTTTCCACAGCGACTCTCGAATAGTAATCGGCGAGTGGCCAGAACTGCTTTAAGTATCTCCCACTGTCATTAAGAACACCATTATTGTCGAGATCAAGTGAACATTAATTATAAAAGTAAACATTACAGCAGCGATAACTGTACAACAGCTAGCCACTGGGGCTCTTTTAGACATATAATGCATAACATAAACTGGACCATGAGGCCCAGTCATGGGCAATGTCTTATTAAAATTATTACAAAGCACCTGAAAGTTGATTTTCCTGTGCAGGGCTGGCTTTAAACAAGCACACATTAACAAAAAAATGTAATCCTGAAACACTTAACCGCAACTGGACTTTCTCTCTCGGACGTTTTGAATGAATCACATGAATAGTGGATGTGTAGGGGTCTTACGGAGGAAATATGTGTAGAGCTGATATGTATGGGATCCTACGGGAAACTAGCACAGTGGGCGGGCTACGTCAGTGCACGGGCAGGTGCCCTCTACGACGTCCGCGCTTCGGACGTTACGATCCCCCGGGGCCCCACTCCTCAGGGAGGGGGATGTATAAAAGGGGAATGTATCGGGGGGCTCGGGAGTGTTGGGTTAGCTAAGAAGAGAAGACGGAAGACATCCTAGATAGAGCCCTGGTCTCCCCCTGGTACGCCGTCCTTGTCAGGACCGCGCAGGCTCGAGCCAGTGGCGTGGTGCCAGAGCCAGAGCCAGTGCTGGTCTGGACTCTGAGTACCGGGCCCGACTGACCAGTGTCGGGCCAAGATAGCCTCCCCTAGTCCACGAGAGGAGGACTCTGAGGCAGGCTAGGGTTAGCTAGGTGTGTCCTCAGATAGACGGGTGAGGGGGCCAATACCCCCTCAAGTGTGTATGTCACAACGTTTGGTGTAATAAACCTCAGTGTGCCTCAACCCCGGGTGTCGACCTGTATTCGACGGTACTACATCTGGCGTCAGAAGTAAACAACAACGAACATGGACACGCGCCGAACAGCTCGGGCCGGGGTGCAGGAGGCGGAGGACACCGCGGGAAGTGCGGTACCAGAGACGGCTGATGGGGGCAACGAGCAGCCGGGACCGAATGCATCCTTACCGGGGCATCGGGAGGAAGGGGAGTCGCTGTCCGACGGACTTCGGCTGGCGCACGCGAGGTTGGCGGAGCTGCTATACGCTGCTGCCGCCACACTCGAGACCATCACTCGGCTGGGGGCTGCTGGACCACCGCGGGGCGAGGACGGCCGACGGCCGTTGCACCTTCCCGCCATTTCTACCGACGGCACTTTTGAAAGTCCCGCCATCGCCGCAGCAGCTGCCGAGGGCGTGGCCAACCTCAACTTGGGGTCCGACATCGGCTCCGCTGGGGCTGCCGCGTCACCGCCTTCGGACGGAGCGTCACTATCTGCGCGACAGGCGATTACAGCTGCCGTTCGTGCTGACGCTCGGCCGAGTTGCGGGGACATCAAAGTGTGGGCCTCCACGGCGGTCGCTGCGCTACACCAAAGGCTGCCCCCGCTGAAGGAGTTTGTGGCTGAGGAGGGCGACTGGGGGGGATTTCAGCGGCGCTTCCTCGCGCATCAAGAGATGGCGGGGTGGTCAGACGACGAAGCCCTCTGCGCACTACCGGCGCTCCTTGACGGCGACGCCCTCGCCGCTCTTACGTCCGCATCGAGGGACAAGCGTTCTACTCTTCAGATGGCGCTGCAATTGCTGGCTGGGGTTTACGGACCCTCGGCGGAGTGTAGGCAGCGATTCTACGATCGCCAGCGGGGTGCGAAGGAGTCGCCCCTCGCCTACCGTACGAGCCTTCTGGCGCTCGCAAAGACGGCCTTCCCTCGTATGGATGACCAAGGCGTCGACGCCATGGTCACCGAGAAGATCCTTCTGCTGGCGGACGACCTGGACGTCGCTATCGTCGCGCAGGAGGACGCAGAGATGGGTTCCCTCCAAGCGGCGCGGCTCCTCCACGCCAACCTCCTGTCGCAGCGAAGGAAGGCCAGCAGGGCAGCTGCCGGCCGTACGGTGGCTGCCATCACCCCACCGACGGAGGAGGTCTACGCCGCCGACTTCCGACAGCAGCAACGGATGGGAGCACGGGCGGACCGGGATGGGTCGGCCCGCTCCGACCGCCCGTCTTCACCACCTGCGCTCCCGCGCTGCTATAACTGCGGCATCCGGGGCCACGTCGCCTCGGGGTGCCGCTCCCCTCGACAGCGGGGGACGACGCCTCGCCGGGACGCCGGCCCTCCTCCTCCTCCTCCCAAGCTCCACCGACATGACCCGGCGAGTCGCGGCACCCCACATGTTTGGCTGAAGCACACACCCATTACACATGTACACACCGCAACGAACGGGGGGCCAACATTGCAAACCGAATTCGAACCCGCCCAGTGGTCCGTGTTGGCCCATCGCGTTCTAGCTGCGCCGTCGGGGTCGTCGGCCGTAGTAGGGTATATTGACGGGGTCGAAGTGCGTATCCTCGTCGATACAGGTGCGTCGGCAACCATCATTTCGGAACTAATATACAACATTCTCCCTGTCCAAAGTCGTCCCTTGCTACTGGTTAATGTCCCATTCTACGCTGCTAACGGGGGCTCACTGGGTATCATGGGTCAGATTCGCGCGCAAATTTCGATCGGTGATATTAAATTGTCCGGCCCTATTTTTGTGTCCTCCTCGCTGGCGGTTCCGTGCCTGCTGGGGACGGATTTCTTGGGCAAAATGCCGATTCGGATTATGATTAATCAGGGTTGCATTGAACTCCCGTCGGGACGGCGGATGGCGTTTTTGCCTTCCCCTACTACGGATCGCTCGGCGTTCGCGACGGTACCCGCGTTTGTAGTTCAGACGGTTCGCGTGCCGCCGGGGGCACAAATGTTGGTGCCCCTAAAGCTTCGTAGGCCCTTCGCTAAGGGTGTTGGGGACCAGGGTGTCCTGCTGGGGCCATCTAGGGCTGGGGTTAGCGGGCCGCATTTGATTCCCGCTCAGACCATTGTAAGGGGGGACGGGGACCCCTTCATCGCGGTCCTCAATGTGGGGTCGCAGGCCGTGGTAATTCCCCAAGGGACCGTGCTTGCTCACGCAACGCCGGTGCCCTGTGAGGAGTCTGTCGCAAATCACGTGCACGCTGCCACTCTGCCGACTCCACATTCGGACACCGATGAAGGGTGGCTTGAGGCGCTTTGTGCGGGATCGACGGACCTGTCGGATGTAGAGCGTCAAAAACTTAGGACACTATTGCGCGAATTCGCCGATGTGTTTAGTCAAAACAAATTCGATCTGGGCTGCACCCATTTGCTGCGTCACCATATTGATACTGGTGACAGCGCGCCCATACGCCAAAATCCCTTCCGGCTGAGTCCCGCCGAGAAGGACCATGTCAAATCGGCTGTTGATGACATGTTAGCCGCCGATATCATTTCTCCCTCTACCAGCCCGTGGGGAGCACCGATCGTTCTGGTAAAGAAACAGGATGGATCGTTGCGGTTTTGCGTCGATTTTCGCCGCCTCAACAAAATTTCCGTTGCTGACGCATACCCGCTTCCCCGTATTGATGAATCGCTCGACGCCTTGGCGGGGGCGCGATTCTTCTCCACATTGGATTTGCTTTCGGGATTCTGGCAGCTTCCTCTGGACGATGAATCTAAGCCTAAAACCGCATTCCGTACGCCACATGGTCTCTTCCAATTTAACCGGTTGCCGATGGGATTACACTCGGCGCCGGCGACTTTCCAGCGATTGATGGAATTGGTTTTGGCTGGATTGCAGTGGGATTCGTGTTTAATCTATTTGGACGACGTTATCGTCTTTAGCAGAACATTTGACGAGCATCTCCAGAGGTTGCGGGCCGTTTTCCTCAAAATGCGGGCTGCTAATTTGAAATTTAAACCCCAAAAGTGTCATTTGTTGCGCGAATCGGTACGTTATTTGGGGCACATCGTAGGGCGCTCGGGTATTGCTACCGATCCCGCCAAAACGCAGTGCGTCAGCTCCTGGCCGACTCCCACCTCGGTGGGAGAGGTCAGGAGCTTTGTTGGTTTCGCGTCATACTACCGACGCTTTGTCGCGGACTTTGCCACCATTGCTAAGCCCCTGCACGCTTTGACGTCAAAGGGGGTCCGTTTCCATTGGGGACAGGAGGAGGAGGCTGCGTTCCGCTCACTTCGGGACGCTCTGGTTAATGCCCATCCCCTGGTTTATCCCGATTTTTCAAAACCCTTGTGCTCGATACTGACGCGAGCAACACAGGTATTGGGGGCGTGCTGTCCCAGGTGGTCGAGGGCGTCGAACGGGTGGTCGCGTACGGTAGCCGAGTGTTGTCTCCAGCGGAGCAACGATATTGTGTCACGCGTCGGGAACTGCTGGCAATTGTCTACTTCATCCAGCAGTACCGGCCGTATCTGTACGGACAGTGTTTCACCGTCCGTACAGACCATGCAGCGCTAGAGTACGCCCTGCGAGTCCAACAACCATCGGAACAATTGTCTCGATGGCTGGAGGTTCTCCAGGATTTTGATTTTCAGACCACGTACCGTAAGGGCGTTCGCCACACCAACGCGGACGCCCTGTCACGCATGCCGACCACCCCCGAATGCGCATGCCTCCTGGGGTCGGGTCGGTGCAGGCATCCTGCTGAATTGCCTGTCCCGGTCTTGGCGGCTGCTGATGACGCAGCATCAATGACTAATTCTATCGCACAACAGGGTTCTGATTCCCTGTTGGGGTTGCCTGCTACGGAATGGGGCCGGTTGCAAATGGAAGATACTTCCCTCCTTGCGTTGCGCCGCCGCGTCAGGGACCGGGGGCGGGGGAGGGGTGATGCCGACGCATGGGAAATGCTCGGTGGGTTGTTAATGCATTGGGACGGGAAATCCCATCGCCACCGGCTGGTGGTCCCTTCGGGGTTACGGGGTAGGGTGGTGTGGGCCGCTCACGAGCGCCTCCTCCACCTGGGTACCCAAAAGACCCTGGCCTTGCTCCAACTTGATTTCTTTTGGCCGGGCATGACAAGGGATGTCGGGGATCTATTAGGATCGTGCCCTAGATGTGCGCAGCGCAAACCACCAGCGAAGGAGTCGAACCCGCCCCTGCAATCTATCAGGGTTTCCCGGGTGAACGAACTCGTCGCGCTGGACATTCTAGGACCGTTCCCCGCCACCCCCAGGGGAAATAGGTATTTGCTAACCGGGGTTGAATATTTCACGCGCTGGCCTATGGCCTGGCCCCTGGCCAACCAGTCGGCGGCAGCCATCGTGGAGGCCTTTGTCCAGGGATACGTCCTTGACAAAGGTGCTCCCGAGAGGCTGCTGACCGACCAGGGTAAAAATTTTTCAAGCAAATTGCTCAAACAGGTCTGTGAGATCCTTGGCACTAGAAAGATTCGCACCTCTCCATATCACCCACAAACCGACGGGATGGTCGAGCGGTTGCATCGTACCATCACGTCGATGTTGTCGCAGCACGTTTCTGACTCACAGACGGATTGGGATTTGAAAATTCAGGGGGTCCTGTCAGCATACCGGTTGGCCCCCCATGCTGCGACGGGATTTTCCCCATTTTTCCTTATGTATGGCCGCGAACCGGAGCCACCTGTTCAGGCCCAACTGCAGATCCCGGCGCCGCAGGGAAAAACTCAATTGGCCGAACATGTTAAATTCAACCTGGAAAAATTAACGGAGGCACGGGATGCTGCCATGCAGAATTCTGCCAGGCGGCAGAGGGCTAATGAGCGCCTCAGAATGGGTCGCGCGCATGTGATACAGTGGAAGCCGGGGGACAGGGCATGGTTGCACTGTCCCCAGGTACCGCTCGCGTCCTCCTCTAAACTGCTGCGACCGTGGCGGGGTCCCGTCGAGGTGGTTGAGGTCCTGAGACCTCAGTGCGTGCGCATTCAATGGGGGAGGCGCCGGTGGTTTGTACACCCCTCCAGGCTAAAACCCTTCGTTGCGGTGCGAGATCCCACTACACACGCGCGTGGCCAAACATGTGGGGGGGCGTCCGACTCAGAGGGGTCTTCTCCGTTGCTCCCGCCTAACGTGCTGCCGGCTGTCCCACCCCCAGGTGCACCGGGAGTGACGGGCTCACGCCCGACGACCCCCGCAGGTGATGCTGAGGGTCTTGCGACGTCGGCAACAGACTCGCTCTGTGATGAACACCTGCCGGCCGACGACCTGCCGGCCGACGGCCTGCCGGCCCTGTCCCGTGTGACGGGCCTGCGGCGAGGACGCGCGCAAAAATGCGCAAACTCTTGTGAAAAAAAAAAGAAGAAAAAAATATATATTTTTTTTGCATCTTTTGTGGGTTCTCTTTCCGGTGTACATTCGCATGTTGTGCTCACGGTGTGGGGCGTCCGTGCTGTGTTCCCGGCACGTGCCACGTTGCGTTGTACGGTTATTGGGCGTGCTGTGTGTTGTGTGTGTTGTGTGTGTTGTGTGTGTTCTGTGTGTTCTGTGGGTGCTGGGGGGGGACTCCAGGAAAAGAAACACGTGTATATACGCTCGTCCTACGGTTTCCGTATTTATTCGCGGGGGGTTCGTCGGGTTATTTTTCCTTCCTGTTGTTCTTCTCGTTGCGTTATTGTTGAAAAAAAAATGAGGCACACGCTGGGGGATCGAGGGCTGAATAAACTTTTATTGTCAATGTTGCAGCCGGGACGGCTGCGAGCTGTACAGGGGGGGGTGATGTAGGGGTCTTACGGAGGAAATATGTGTAGAGCTGATATGTATGGGATCCTACGGGAAACTAGCACAGTGGGCGGGGCTACGTCAGTGCACGGGCAGGTGCCCTCTACGACGTCCGCGCTTCGGACGTTACGATCCCCCGGGGCCCCACCCCTCAGGGAGGGGGATGTATAAAAGGGGAATGTATCGGGGGGCTCGGGAGTGTTGGGTTAGCTAAGAAGAGAAGACGGAAGACGTCCTAGATAGAGCCCTGGTCTCCCCCTGGTACGCCGTCCTTGTCAGGACCGCGCAGGCTCGAGCCAGTGGCGTGGTGCCAGAGCCAGAGCCAGTGCTGGTCTGGACTCTGAGTACCGGGCCCGACTGACCAGTGTCGGGCCAAGATAGCCTCCCCTAGTCCACGAGAGGAGGACTCTGAGGCAGGCTAGGGTTAGCTAGGAGGTGTGTCCTCAGATAGACGGGTGAGGGGGCCAATACCCCCTCAAGTGTGTATGTCACAACGTTTGGTGTAATAAACCTCAGTGTGCCTCAACCCCGGGTGTCGACCTGTATTCGACGGTACTACAGATGCATTGTTTGTATTAAACTGTTTTAGGCTTACTTTATACAGTATTTAATCACTGTATATTCAATGTATAGTGGAAATACATAACATAAATGTGTCATTATTATATTATTCTACGTTAATTTCTTGTCATCATGAAGCCACCCACACCAATTGTTCCCACCCACCACATCTCGCTGCGTTGGCAAAATGTTAACTCCCTCGCCTGGTCGTGTGGAATTTTTCCGGGTCTTCTGGTTTTTCCACGTGATGTATGGAATTACTTTTGTGATCAGTTTGTCATCCTACCTACGCACCTCGCTTAGCATGGTTGGTCATGTACAGTGCAAAAGAAGTTCAACATACATGTTGAATTTCTTTATTACCGTACATAGCCAACTGTGCCAATCGGAGGTGCGGGGGAAGGACAAACTAAACAAAGCCACATGGTTGCGCTATCATTCATGGCCAGGTCATAACTGAAAAAAAGCTATATAGCTCAGTGGGCAGTACCTGGTAAAATAAAAAGTTCGGTTTAAAACTTTCAGTGCCACAGATGCAGCCACAGGCCAAGTGGTAAATATATGTTTGATGTTCTATAAACGAACTTCATAGCTACATAAACATAAACAATCCACAAATTTACTTGACAATACAGCCTAATCTAAACAACCTTCAATTACATATAAGGTGTGAAAAATCTGCTTTTAAATTCCATTTAATATAAATATAATGCATTTAGATCAAGCAAAAAATACCCAAATGAAGACAATTTTACAAACCTATGTATTACTTAATATTGGCCAATTATTGATACGTGTATTAGGATGCCAGGCATTTGTCAAGGCTAGAATAGTACAGCACACATTATTGCACGAAGTGATTAAAAGCATTGACCTACGTGAAATTGTGTTATTTATCTACACAGCCCCCCTGACGGGCAATGCGTTTAGTCAATCGACATTCGAAGGCTTTAATCCCGACCAGGAAGCACTCTTTATTTTGCTTCTCAATCCACTCATATACAGCACACATCCCTGTCACTAGAAAATTGCTTTCTCACAAGTGATTCTTCGATTGAGGAAACATCATGGAAGTCACAAGATAACATGTCTGGTGAGTGGTGAGGGGGGGCTGGTATAGTTTTCTCTGGATGCTCGAGAATTTTATTCAGAGTTTAATGTATTACAAAAAGATGATTTCAAAGGTATGTAAAGTAAATGGCGGTTAACCTATTGCTATGAAAACAGGTACTCTCTATAAAAAACATGTACTCTTAACTTAAAATCCATCCTTTGCTGTAACACTAATCATCTCATCAGGCTACAGATATGACCACTGCTCATGCTCATACTAGCAGTATTGTCCACTAAGGCACTTGACAATTCCAGTAAGAGGATCCGCAAGAGTGCTTGTTGGTTTATAAGCCCCATTAAAGTACATGGTCCATTTTGATGGCAGCATTACAGAAAGGAAAGCTTACATACAAAGCCATGCTCATTCAGCATCCAAACAAAAGTAGTTATTTATTGATGCTGCCTCTGCAATGGATACTTACACTGTGACAGGCTATATCACATGCAATGAGAACGTGCTTCTCGTTTAAAATATGCCTTCAGGATCTTTTTAGACACCATATTTTCATGTAATGGTGGCTGAGGGTTGGCCTGCTGCAAGTAGGGCCACTCCATTGCGGCCGTTGCTGACGGTAGGCATGGGGGGACGCCTTAACGTGCACATAGCCTGGCACAAGCACCATGGTGATATCACCGCCACTTCGTGGCGAATGTCAGTTGTTGTTGTTGTTGAGGGGACACTGGAGGCTCCCGCCGACATGGCAAGCACTCACAGATGTCCTCTGCAGCGATTCAGTGGTGATGGGTCCTGGTGACCCTTTAGGATGCTCCCATAACTGTTGTTTTTACACTTTCGGCTCATTCCCACCACGGGATGACTTTTCATGCATTTTTAGTGCTAGTTGAGGCTGCACCTGCAGCCGACTTGGCATCCACCTTAACCAGTCATGCACAGACACACTTCACTTTCCCAGTGTCTTCTCACCTTCAAGACAGAGGATATAAACCTGCCTGACGTGGCCAACAACACCAAACACCGTGCACGTGGGCGTAGGACATCCTCAACAGCAACCCACAATCAGCACAGGAACTCATGTGCTTATGCTGAGGAACATGGGCCTGTGAGCCCTGCCTTTGGGCCTACTGTGCCAGTAGGCCCAAAGGCACCCGTAACCAACAGTACTGCCGACCGTGAGCAGTGGGCCTTGGCACATCCAACGCTGATCGAAATATTGGACTTTCCCAGAGCTCTCGACTTTAAACCTCTCCCAGTATGGAAGTAAATACATATCTGGGGAGAGGGCCCCAAAAATAAAATAAAAACGATGACATGGGTGGGTGTAAGTGTCACGGGAGGCAGCTTCCATAACGGGCAAACGTGTGAAATAGTGGTACTGTAGTTTCTGAAAATTAAAACATTGAGAATAAATATTTAAGACAAATTAATACAAAACACATGTATCATTTAATCACTTTGGTAAGATCTCCTCATTAGAAGTGCCTTAAAAATCTTGCATGTGCAAACTGTACACTGTTGTGATTAGTTACAAATAATGTATTTTAACCCATTTTGTGGAAAATGGTCAATCTCACCATGCCCATCAAAATCATTGCCATTTGGTAAACATTTCACACAGAGGGATTAACTGCCACTGCTCTGTGCCAACTCCCAAAGGGCCTTGTACACTGTTAGTTTTAAGCCCCACAGTGCTGATAACCCTCATTATCTAAGACAGCTAATGAACACATGGCTGACAGCAGTCACTAATGGAAACAGCTTGCTCGACATTTCATAAATTTCATAACAGCATAACTATTATTTTGTCTGGATTTGCTATCATCACCAATAATGCAACTAGTAGAACCCTCTTCATCCATGGTCTGATGGCGCTGGACTTTTAACACCATCGGTCTTCACAGAGTAGTTTGTGCTACGCAAATACTTGGTATGGGGACATTACGTGAACACCGATAATCTTCTGGCCCCCCGTAGTGCTGAATGCAAAGGAATCGTCGTCCAAGGGTCGATAACCTGCGGCTCCAGAGCCACAAGCGCCTCTTTAAGGACTGCTGCTTCGTGACGTTATTTATTAAGGACCAACGTCTTGTATTCACCACTTGTATTGCGGCTCTTACAATAAAGTTTGTTTTTTACCAAATTCGAAAAAAAATTGGCTCTTCTTGTTATTTTGGTTGGCGACCCCTGAACCAAGGCTATAACTGAGATTAACTGGGGTAGATGTACAAGTCAATGCTTTGTAAATCGTCAATGCACTTACCTCAACAAGTATGGTTGTCGAAGAGTCAGAAGACCCTTCACAAATACATGAGGTGTTCTTGGTTCTGAATGTGCATGCTGACATGGGGCTGGTGAGCCAAGTGTTTTAAGGTGGTAATGCTTCAGGCCCTTCTAAACTATATAGGTATAAATGTTAGTAGTTTCGTGCGTGTGTCACAGTAACACTCTTGCTTTCCGGCCTGTTGATTGGCCAAAACTACATTACCAATCAGAAATGTTAACACACAAATAATAAGTGGTTTTATATTTAAATCATATTTTAAAGTTTAATTAAAATAAAATATATTTAAAACATATTTTAAAGTGTATTTACAATTTAATTTTAAAAAATATCTGCTAAAACCCACGGAGAGAAAAACCATTATCAACCACAGGTGATTGCATCCCATTATTTCACAATTTTACAAATAAAATGTAACCCTATTCCATTGATTTCAATAGAAATGTCAATCATTGTACAATAACAGTTGCAGTGATTTTATAATGTTGTCTTGTTTTTTTTTATGTTTTAAAGTATAAGTCCATGCTAAACTGTTAGTATAGTCCCCCCACTGAGTGAGTGGTACATTCCAAACAGGTCAATATCTACGGTGAGCAATATGGATCAAAACAGATGCCAGTAACGCGATTTATTATTACAGATGTTAATTTGGCATCATTTGACGTACATCACAATCAGAATATTTATACTGCAGGAGGAATTTTTGTTTGTATGTTCACCACAAATATGTGTAGTTAATGAAAACTTGATTCCTTGCAAAAGGTTTCTGTTTGGTGTTTTAACATCTTAACACCTCTTGTATTGCCAGAAAGGGTAAACCTATTCTTATAGGTGGAATCCGATAAGCTATAAAGTCCAGTAGAGGCACGGGGTAAGAACGTTACAACATCAAACAATACAAAAACATTATAGTAGGAGAAGTACAAGGAAGGTAAACACATCACCCAAACATGTACACAGTATGTTTAATACGTACACTTTCACGTCCAATATCATCCATAAATATTTACACGATCTAACCCAAAACCCCTAATAATAAGTATTTTTATATATTTTTTTTACTCTGAAAGTCCATAATACAGATTTTTTTTGGGTTAGAGCACGCAAATATTGTATCCTGTACTCCATCTGTACCATGCTGTGGGAAAGGGCGTATGAGTATTCGCAATGTTGATACACAGGTCCTATTGTTGTACAACATTAATGGTTGACACCTATCCAATGTCTTTTATTTCACCATATACAATTTATGACCGATGTGAATTTCTTTAAGGGCAGACACTTATTTTCTCGCAATACCCCCACCATTTATTGTATACAGCCAAGCTATAGTACATGGTGAGGGTATGCTACAACATTACATACACGTATATCGGAGCTGTATACAGTAAATAGTGTGATGTGTAATGTTATGGACAACCTCATTAATTGGGTCACGGTAACGCCCCCCCCCACCAGCGAGTACAGGTACATTACAAATTAGTGGACACACAAGACATTCACATGGTCATCTAGAGCACAGGTCACTTGTGTTTATTGAAGAATAAAGACCCATGTTGCATTGAGATTCCTGCGAAAGACAGCCCGATGAACTCACCTCTCTTGTTTCAGGGCATATTCCAGCATTTTTATTCTCCTCACCAGGTCCTTTTTCAGGTTTTCCTGTCCCTTCCGCTCTCCTTGTAAGAATGCTATGCGTGCCTAGACGCACAAAAATACGCACAACACACACAAACGTAGATAAATGCACACCTACGCACACACCCATACACGTACAAAACATGTGTACGCATCCAGTCAAGCCCACAAAGCATATTTAACATACATACAAATTTTTATCCAATCATTTATAATAAAATTTAATTTTTTTACATATAATTGAGATTGTTGAATATACATTTAGATATACACTGAGAGTGCAGCAGCATACCACAGCAAAAACAAATTAGACGAGTTAGGCAAGCAATAACTCACACCAAGACAATTTGACAGCAACATTAGAAGATATTTTCCAACATATGGATTCAAGAACCAAGGCATATGACACATTGTCATTATCACAGACAATGAAAATGTATTGCAGGTAACGATTTCATCATTCACTAAGAAGGTGCAAAGTCGGACTCGGGATAAATATTATCAAAACCAAAGTCATGGACAAGGTTGCTAAACAAGCAAAGAGTTATGTCAGAAGCAATACAACTGGAAAAATAAATAAAAGTATATATATAGGATAGCTACTGAATCTGGACTAAGATCAAAATTATGGAAATTCAAGCTTGTGCCCAAATGAAACTGATCCGAAGGTACCACATCACATATTGGCACTAAATACAGTGATACCTCGGTTCACGAACGCTTCGGTTCACGAACAACTCGGTTCACGAACAGAAAATTTCATAAAAATATGCTCCGGTTCACGAACTCCGCTTCGGTTCACGAACAGGAGCCGCGTCCATTTTTATGCTAATTCCAGGCTGTCACATGGTCGTGACTTCCTGTAGGAAGATCGTGGAGAGAAGCAGAGACAGAAAGAAGTACTGTGAGTACTGTGAAGACACTTTCAGTGACTTTTTGATTTTTGGTGTGCTTTTTAGCACATACAGTACTGTACTGTACTACTGTACTGTACAATACTGTACTTACTGTATTGTACAGTTCACCCGTTTGAGTGCTTACTGTCTCCCACCCGCCTCCCACCTGCCTTCCTCCATGCCAGAAGTCATCTCAAGCAAGGTTAGTGTTCTCTCTTTATACATTACTATACTGTACAGTACTACAGTAATGTGTATTGTCATTTGTTTCATATTTTTGTGCTTCAAAAACCAAAAAAAAGGGTCAGAACGGATAAACCGGATTTACATTGAACCCTATGGAAAAATGTGCCTCGGTTCACGACCAATTCGGTTCACGACCAGAGTCAGTTCACGAATTAAGTTCGTGAACCGAGGTATCACTGTACAGTCATATGTAACAATGGCAGATACAATCAAGTGGTCGCTGAATACAATGCTGAAATTTAAAGTTCACGTATGTTACGGGCAAGCATCGCAAAAGTAAATAGAAATGAAGAGGCTGTGTCGGAAAGTGTAAAAACAACTTCACTACATTGCCTTATACCATAAATATGCTTAATAGTTGATTCTGTTGTCGGGAAAATGTTAATGGTGAATGCAGAGAGTTAATTTGACCGAGCACTGTAGTTGCTGTGATTACGTTATGTACCAGGAATGTCGACGGTTTCTCAGGGATGTATGCCAACCAGCTTATCAGGCAATCTTTAGTTATTCACCTGTCATAGAGCAAGTCAACGACCGAGTACTGAATTCCAAGAAAGCCTGAACTATCCTTTTCTATCAATATTACTTCTCACTTAAACTTAACTGTCTTCATCATTAATGTACATACACAACAGCTGTGGGGTCATGTGATAGACTGCTTCTGGAAGCAGAACACTGCATGTTTCTTCTCTGTAGTGACTGGGGCCACAGGCAAGATGACCTGGACGGATTACCCCCATCTACTCGGGCGTCAAGAGTGACGAGTACATCATCTTCAATGTGTGCACGGCATTCGAGATTTACAACCCCAGAGAAAGTTGTCTTCGTGTGTTTAGTCAAATTTCTGAACAAAAGATTCGGGATGTTCCGCATGTCAGAGGGCACGCCAAAAAAATCCAAAAACGCATTGGAGAGTTATACAAACACAAGGACGAAACCCAACACATTAAATAAAATATTAATTTAAATCCGATATAATCACTGAGACCTTTCTTGCCTTGCACATGGTATGTTCGAAGATATTAGTATCTGTACAGCCCAATTGGTAATAAGTACCTCATTCCTTTTATATGTCAATACACAACCCACACATTACATCCTTTCATTACACAAACACCTATATCAATATAAACAATAGTTATCTATAAGTCAGTCATATGATTACAGCATTTACTTTACTATGTTTCATCATATAAGAGCTCATTTTGACCAGAATGTGTCAAGGTCCTGTGGTATTGGCAAAGTGATGTGTAAACCATTAACCTAGGCCAACAAACCCAAGACGTTGTGGTGACGTGAACGGAAAGAGGTGGGATCTAGTGATAGGGTTTTACCTTTTCAACTGGTACAAAAACTGACACCTTTATACAAGGCATCATGTTTGCAATAACCACAACACAAGCAGTCAAAATGCAAACAAAAAGAAACAACTCTAGTAATGATGATATTCACCGTCCTTGAAGTTGATTGGTCCACACCCGAGACAGCTTTTCTTAGAGCCTAGTCTCCATTGGTGTCGCCTTTTGGCGTCATCTGGTCCAACACCAATGTAGAGACTAGGCTCTAAGAAAAGCTGTCTTGGGTGTGGACCAATCAAATTCAAGGACAGTGCATAGCATTATCATTACTAGAGTTGATCCTTTTTGTTTGCATTTTGACTGCTTGTGTTGTGGTTATTGCAAACATGATGCCTTGTATAAAGGTGTCAGTTTTTGTACCAGTTGAAAGGGTAAAAAACTATCACTATATTTTGCCACTTGTAAAGAAGGTCTCATAGAGGTGGGATCACCAAGAAAAGGGGCAAGGCTAAAGAGGAAAGAGGTGAAGTCAATGAAAGAGGCAACAGCTATGCGGTGCATGTCAATAGATCCGTCACAGCATTTATTGCAATCGTGTTCGTCCTACAGGGGCCAGTGTAGGGGCAACAACAGCCGGAAAAAGTGACCTTTGGCCTTGAATTTGACCCACAGACCAATTATGACTTTAAATTTATGAAAAACCAAGGATGCATGCTAATTGCAAACAGTAATTCCCGGCCTGCTGGACTTGAAGTGTTATTGAAAGCCGTAATGCAAAGTATGAAAGGTAACAGCCATACAAATTATAATATGCATGGTGAGTGTGAATTGCGTCAAGTGAGTGCATCCTGAGGAGTGACTTTTGAATGGTGAGAGGTGGCATATGCCTGGTGAGTGTGAAATGTCTGCTGAGGGCCAAGTGAGTAGTGAGTGTCTGATAAAACGTCAGGCGAGTATTTGGAGTGTGTGAGGTGTCGAGTGATAAGTAACTCATTCAGTTGACTGGTGAGCGAGTGTCTGGTAAGCGGTGAAGGTCAGGTGTACGTTGAGTTGCGCGGCAATAAATGCAAGAGTTGGCCAGCAAGGGAGGGGGCAGGAGTGACAGCGGAGGGCCAGTGCCAATGGTGAAGGGATCAACAATGAGTGGTGACGATTGGGGAGTGAGCTGGGCTGATGAGAAAATTAACCCCTTCATTCAAATGGCTTTCTCGATATCATATATGTGAACACAAACATCTACCAAATGAATGCGACTTAACGGGAGGCTCCACCTCAACTGTCACCTGCAGTATAGTTTTAAGGGCAGCCAGTCTGGAAATAAATCTAGTGAATTCAAATTCATGAATTGCATTCAGAATTTCCAGAATTTCAAGCAAAAAACAACTATTCTCATACCCAATGCAATTATAATATGAATCATGGTGTAAACTACTGTGAGGAAAGGATTAGTATATTCAAACCACGGTGGAAGGAAGTGTTCAGGAATGCACATTCCAACTTAAATGTACCCATGGTCTTCATGCAATGGCATCCAAATGTGCAATGTCTGGTGCCCAGACATGGCAAGAGAAAACACTTCAGAGGGTGAAGCCTTCCCACGTTGTGGTTGATCGCACTCCACTTGACTATCTCCTCCACTCGACAGGCCAGTGACTAGCTCCAAAACACGCACTTTACATACCGACACTCAAGACTGATTTGACTTAAACCTCTATTTGAAGGAAAATAAATTCTCTCTTTAACCTTGACTGGCAATGCTCTCCAAACAGCAATGAAAATCCATCTACTTTCTGGTTACAAATCGATGTCTACTTCACAAAAACATCCACTTCAATCTAAAACTCTGGCTCTAAAATATCTCTATAATAGCTTTTGAAATAAATGGTTCAATAAAAATTACGTTTATATTTAGCGGATATAAATATGTACACGTGATACTTCCAAACATTAATAATTTGATTAAAACATACAAAAGACTTGGTTATTTACGCTTCAATAATGTACTCAAGTGGACATGCAGAACTGAGCTTATGTAATACTTGGGAAGCCATGCATTTTTGCCGGTGAGGGAGGGGGGGTTAATGCAACGGATGTTTTACCAAGAGCAGGTTTAACCAAATGCTACTGTCAGTTGTGTAAATAGTGTTGTTTTAACATGTGCCCAGGTGCATTAATCGGCTTGTTACACACGTCTATTACGATTTTCCGAGGTAAAATTTTCATTTCAAATGCTAATACTTCCTGAATATTTAAACCATGCATTTACACATCGAGACTTATGTTATTATAGTTCAAGATGATTACCATGTCATCCTAGGTGAGAACTGATGAATTGGTTATTTATTTTGGTTCATAGAATATACAAACACCACCAAAAAGGGTGGCCTAAAGATGTGTGCTTTCATCTGGGCTCGCTCAAGTTCCATTGTAAATAAAGTGCGAGATCCCTCCCTGAAAATGCACTACAAGGTTACTAAAACAATTGCGAAATTCAATCCTTAATGTGGCTTTAAAATAGAAAATGGCACAACCTAAGAGTCCATAATTTGTCATGAAGACTAAATTATTTTGAATGTGAAATTTCTGATATTTTGATTATCCGTTCATTAACTTTCAACACATGCACACAGTCGTTATGTGTGCCAGGACTATATCTCTGGGCAAACATATCACAAAGTAATAAGTGGGATTATTCAAACAGATATTTCACAAATTTAAATACCCTCAAACTCACTTCTAATATTTGTTTCAAGCCACAGACAAGCTTTGCACTATGCTTCAAACACTTGGGCAAATGTGTCCAAAAGAAATGTAAATTCAACAAAACCTCAAATTAAAAAAATGAACAGCATCCATTGTAATACTGAAAAATTGTTAGGCAGGAGAACAAAAAGATAGCGTGTATTTAAGTGCCTGTCCGTCACTCTTGACATGCGTTATACATGAGTGGAGCTTACAGGTGTGGTACACACACCAGACATCAACGACTACTTCTGGAATGCAGCCTGGTGTGGCGACTGCAACATTTTGATAGGCCTACATCGGCTGCAAAAAAGACTTGTGATCAGTCTGTCACTATGTTGAATCCCAGCCATAGCCACCAGTAAATAATAGTTTCAGCTCCCCTATCACAATGTTGTACGAATCACTGTGAGAGATTTACGATAATGTTCAGCTAATTAACTTTTTTTACTGATATGAATAGCTTCCGGTCCTAATTTATTGCTAACGAAAGAGGTGTGAAAGCATCCTGAGAATGCAAATACATCACGCATCACCCAAGAGTACGAAAATAATGTGCCGAACAAGTCTCGGGATGAAACTGTGCTATGTTTCATTTCGCATACGAAGGTACAAATTAAATAAAGCTAGTTCTTGCATACACACCATGCATTTGCATACATTATGGGGACCTCTGAATGGAGTGTTGACATTAAAAATAAGGAATGTCTGCTCAACAACCTGGACTTTTGGTAGAGTTTAAAGTTGTGAGAATGAGTCTTAATTTACAAAATATATTACGTTCCCTTAGCTCCTATTACACAAAGAGGATGTGACGTCATAAAAACTGAAAATTGGTAATTGGCTATAAAATATTTCATATGGTCATTAGCCTGATATTAAGTAGTGTCATTCAAAATAGAAGGAGTTAAGATTTTCTTTTATTGAAACTCAAAGGTCAGAGGGACAATTGAAAGTGTTTAAAAAAATGATTTATACACAATTATTGCCAAAAATCTAGTATCAGAAATATAACATCTCACTTTATTACGAGGATAACAAAACTATTTTGGATGTTCCCATACTGACTGATTATGCACACCAAGGATGGTCGCAATTTTGGTTCCATTTCTCACAACAACGTTGGGTTGCGTTTTTTTTGCAAAACCAGAAAAGATTCCACTTGTAGTTTCCTGCACCCATGTTTACTTCTACTATGTCACCGGCTCATTTCCATTGTGATAAAAAAAGGTAATAGAATTACCTGTTTTTATGTGACTTTCATAAGGTTGGTTCAGCGATACAATGTATGTGGTAGCATCTGTGTGCAAGTGTAACACATGTTTTGGTATGTATAGCGCCAAACAAATATTAATAGCTCTGGGCGAGCCGGAGAAAATTCATATTTATACGACAGAGAAATTATACTGTCTCAATGACATCTCATTGAGACAGTTGGTGACTGGGGGGTGACAGGTTGACTAACAAGTGCATACTAATTGGTAGGCATACAATCCAATGCTTAAAAGCAATGCGATGCTCACAATACCTGAGTTGCCAGAAAATGTAACATTTCATTGTTTAAATGTTTCCTTACAGCCCAAGTTAAGCAGTGCTATTTTAAAGCAATGATGCTTAAAACAATGGCGTGTGTATCGCTGTGTTAATAAAGGTTTACAAAGCTGACAATATAATACAGCTATGCTCTGCAATAAGAAACTTTGTTCATACCCATGTTAAATGTTGTTGTTGCACACTGTGATTGTCTGGATAGGGACACGTGATCTTCATGGCAATGCCAAATCCAACAGGGTTGATTTTTCTAAGTGTTTTTCACTTAAGGGAAAACTATTTTAATACAAGCACAGATCAGTAAACACTGCTGTGGTAATACAACACGCGGATGTACCATCTCACACTGGTGACATCAGCATGCCAAAGCTTTTTATGTTACTTCTATTGTTACTGTTTATCCCAAATAATGGGAGAATACATTATTCAAAACTTAAGAAGTTTTCATGTAATTTCCATAAACATGTTAATTTTGGCATGCATGTAACTATTGTATATCAGAAAAACATTCACAAGGTAATTAACCAAAATCAGCATTGGTGATCAAGTACGGCAGGGGTCCGTGTGGCCAGGTTGACAGTGTGGATTGTTATTAAAGCGTACGGCCAATGCTTGTGTAATACGTCTCAACAGAGATTATAGTCTATATTGGGCTAGTATCATGGTCGATAAATGCCCCGAGAGTAATGAGGCCCCCGATGCCAAACAACCGACATCGGCTATATATTTCAATGACGATTCTGGTCAATTCTGCCAAGCCGATATCTATAATTGTATATTTTATTTCATGAAAACTTACGATTACTTTTGTTTTTGCTAACAAACAGTGAAGGAGAGGGAAGTTGTTTTGGATGTGGACTTACAGGAAAACTCTCGGCCCATCACACACTTATGCCCAATCCTCCAAACCAAGTTTGCACTGACCCACCACCCATAGCACTGGAGGTGGTTTCATTATCGACATTCATCTCTTAACTTTTCATCCCTCCGTGGGTGGAAAAATGAAGACCATTGAGAGAGAAGTATAGTCGCTTGGAAGAGACTGGGTCCTTACCAAAGGAATGATAAATTTTACCTTTGGCTCAGCGCACCTAAGAGTGACAATCGCCTACCTAATAGTGCAGCGTTTTGTTTCAATATGGCACGCATTTCTCTGTAAGATGTTGCATATGGAATCGGGAATGGGAAGGTAATAACAGGAATTTAACAAGCCCAGTCTGTAAACACTGCCGCCTTCACAAGTGGTGGGCATAACTGATGAGACTCACAGCCACATTGGGCAATATTCAGCAAACTGTAGTTAGTGCTAGGCCGTTACATTGCTAGGCTCAGGTAATTGACTAATTGAGCAGATATGTAGTGTAGACTATTGGAATGGCACACAGAGGCACTGAAAGACCTCATACTCCCTGTTCAATTGTCAGACATGCAAAACCTCACTCAAACAATTTTATGAATTGGAAAAATTTAGGCTCAATTTAATTCAATAATTATATTATTTGTCTAGTTTGTATTATCTGTTGCATATGTTATATGTTGGTTGCTTTTGCATGGAGATACAAGTTAAATGGTGCACATTTCGTGCAAGCAACCCTGGATGGATTTTCCACGGCAGCATCCCTGTTAGAATCTCATTTGAGTGAATGGAGAATTTAATATGGTAATCGGCCAAAGAAGAATCGATAATCCTCCAGTAACCATGCAGGGAAGAATCATAGGATTAAAAATAGTATTACAGAAGCGTAAGTGCACATACACGCATCAGGAGCAGGGCAACCTCACACATTTGAAATAAAACATTGTAAAACCACATTATTTATTTCACCAACCTTGAGTGAAACATTCAGATGGCTATCAGGATTGATGTTAACTGAAAACCACATTACACCAAGAGTAACCGTTTCAAAACAGTGCTGTATTGTTGAAGCAGTGTGCCATACACACATTGCTGTAGGGAAGTCCCTACCTATAATGTCAAGGTAATGGAACAGAGTCCACCTGACATTTATTTTTCTTCAACATACCAAGAGCCACTAGAAAACCTATGCCAAAGACAAATGCAAAAAATGCTTACATGTAATTGTTTGTTAGGAAATTCTCAGGCAATAATGCGATGGGTTATGGAAAAACATTCCCTTCTTGATGTAGTAATATTATGAGCATGAACAGGACAAGGTAGTGCGTGAATGCAGTCTTTGGTTTTAGGAGCTGCCAGTGCAGTCCGAAGGTCACTTGACTTCTTTGATAAGTGCTTATATATTCTTGGTTCTTTCGGTAAAGTCACGTAGAAGGGAAATAATAAAATAATAAAAATACAACATAATAGTTCTCACGTTTCAGCCACAACGCAAGCAGCCGTCCTCAGGTGAATAACAGAGCTGTCGGAAAGACAGCGTCCAGGACGGCTGCTTGCGTTGTGGCCGAAACGTGAGAATTATTATGTTGTATTTTTATTATTTTATTATTTCCCTTCTACGTGACTTTACCGAAACAACCAAGAATATTAATCCCTGCAGTCACGAAGGCTTTAAATCGAAATTTAAGTGCTTATATCTTTTTTAAACATTTACTAATCAGCTGGTGAAAGCCCATTCACATATAGCCCTTTAATAAGCACAATCCAAAATGTAAACGACCCAAACTACGGGTTAAGGTTTAAAAATGGGAACTCATCCAGCAGTGAAAAGGCAAGTGTATGGAAACGTAAACGGGCGATAAGCCCACCACATCCGCTGCATTTTTAAATAAAACCAGCAGCTCAATTTAAGGAGAGTTAAGGGAGGTCTGAAAGCCATAGCAATTTCAGAGCAGAAGGCTCCATCACGGCTGAAATACAAGTGAAGTACCGTTGATGACTCTTGGACACCGTTGGTGAGGCACACGTATTTATTCCGTACAAGTAGTCACAACTGTAGACATACAATACTAGAGGGGGTATCGGCCCCCTCACCCGGCTAGCTGGGAATACACTGCTAGCTATCTCTGACCTACCTCCTAGTCCTCCACTAACGGGCTAGGGGAGGCTGTCTGGCCCGACACTGGTAAGTCGGGCTACGGTACCCGGAGTCCCAGAGCACTAGCTCTGGTTCTCAGGACCACGCCGCTGGCTCGGTCCTGCGCGGCCCTGACAAGGGCGGCGTCCCAGGGGAGTCCAGGGCTCTAGCTAGACGATCTTCGGTCTTCACTGGTTTAGCTTTAACATTCTGCCCCGAGCCCTCTGACACATCCCCCTTTATACTCCACCCCCGCTGAGGGGTGGGGCCCCGGGCTGCCTGGTGCGGACGTCGTTGAGAGCACCCCCCCCCGTGCACTCACGTAGCCCCACCCACTGTGTTTGTTTCCCATAAGCTGCCATGCATAACGGCTCTCTCTCTAACACCCCTACACAAGCAAGAGACAAGCACCTAAGTAAACTGCAAGGTCAAACAGCGTCAATACTCTCCAGCAGAGGCAAGTCCTGCGCACTCTGAACGTGTTTACATGCAATCACGACGATGGCCGACACTTTGGTAAGAGTGCTCAACTTGCATATATAAAGCCGAGTTCAAATTAATCAGGGGTGCACTTGGCCCATATTGCTTGCGGGATCAAGAAAATAAGTACTACTTTGTGCTTGTGGGACGTGAAAACTGCTTTGTCCTGTAGGGACCAGTCCTACCATAAGAACGTGGAAACCCACTGCCAATGGAGAGGAGCACCACCCAATACTCATGCAGACAAAACGCATTTAATATGCCAAGGCATGCATGTTAACTTTAAACTTGTGTCTGCAAGCTGTCCTCTGAAGGTTACATTTCAGGACCGTTGCTGCAGTGAATGTAGAGCTCTCCACTTATCTATCACAAAAGGTATCAGGCTCAGAGTTGGCAGGTTGGTCCTTCAAGAACATTAGGTCTATTCCAGTGGTCTTGGGTTGATTCTGCTCTGAATATTCAGCCTCAGGCATGTTCTCATTGGCAGGGATCACAGGATCTCCTATTAGCAAGCTTACTTCTAATCGAAATAGGTGGGATGTGTGTGGCATGAGCCTAATGAGTAAGTCTGTCTTCACCTCTTGTGGCCTTGCCCATACTGTGAATCTCCTCACTGAGGGCATGCTGCAAGGAGGAAGAAGTGTAGCTGCTCCAAGCACAGCTACAGCCAAGGTTCTCTCATCGTCCTGAACGTTTCAATACACCGCCTACAGCTCAATGCTGGTGTGTACCAAATGAAGTCCTCCAAGATGCCAATTAACACTTTAAGGCAACTATTGCCTGTCTTTACATCACATTTGAACAAATATTAGTCTGTGGCTAAATCTACTCTAATGGCACTCAGGACAAGTGCAGAGATGAAGCGAAGCATCCTGGGTGGTGGGGACAGGGTACAGTGCCCCAAACGAGAAACCTCACTCTGGAAAGAGAGGTGAGACTTTTCCAGCTATTTTCACATTTTCTCAACTAAATCAATCCGATAATTCATAGGGTAATCAATTATTTAATAATGATATAGTCCAGTTCTAAGAAGCGTACAAAATCTGAAACCAACAGGATAGGCCTCCGTTGTGCTACACATGAGGAAATGCACAGAGACAAACGTCAATAACTTACTGGTATCCATAATAGAGGTAGCGTGGTGTACGGTGGACCAAGTAACAAACCAATGCTTCAGGGCTCGGTGGCCTCTGAATTATTATGGCAACTAAATCTTTATGACGAAACAATAGTAAACGGCTCCCACTGTAAGTCCATAATGCCATCAAAGCTGGTCATATTCCGTTACACATTCTATGTGAGCTGGGCCAGCCAGTTTGGGTACACGTGCTTGAGAAAGTGTGAAGAAAACTGCTGTACTGTAATGTATAGCACTGTACATTTTATAAACTCAAGCGTCAACACCATTATAACTATTTTCAGCTGTTTTTTAATAAAATTCTAGATGAAGGCCTTCCTATTCTATGTCAATAATTCGGGGTGTTTATCATTCATAACCACACTTGTCAATGAGGGTTGGTGACTGGTTCAGATGATTTATAAACGTGTTTTTGTCTAGCTTTCACAAATGTAAATCGACACTCAAAAATCAAAAACACCATCCTCCATGATAAAACACATACACATTGATCGGGTAATTATAATGATCTAAACAGGTGCAATTTTTTTTTATCATGGGGAACATTATTTCATATAATTGCTTCTGCATTTTACTGCACATTTCACACCGATAATGGAGCAATCAAATCAGCAACTGCCAAGTGCATGAATCAGGTACACAAAATATGACATTACATAATCCTACACCACTTAACACAACATCCTACACTTCCAGAATATTGTACATAAAAATAAAGAATGCTCTGTAAAATATTACCAAGTGGCAGCTATGCTTCAGCAATGATCCAGATTCCAAAACAGGCACGTTTCATAAACAAGTAAACGTAATAATCAATCATTTATGTATGAGTCACCACAATATCCAATGAGAAACCAAGCCCATGTTGTATCTGCCACACATGGAAAGTGAACAGTGTTTGAAGTCTGGCAAGGCCTCAATTGTTACTGCAATTTGCCTAGACTATAAGATTAAGATATATGCATTACAAATAAACAAATACACATATATTATTACACTTTGCATATTCACATTATATCCATGTAGTGTTTCGTCAACTCAGATCCACGAAACCTCCAACCCCCTCCCAGTACACCATTTCGTGATTACCAATCTATCCTTTGTGAATCTTTCCAGCATATTACTGCAGTAAAGTATTAATACGCCGAATAAGTCAGGAAAGGATGCGAGACTGAGGATTAACGTTCAAAATACAACTATGGTGTTTGGAAGGGAGGACATTGAGAAAGAAATAATAATAAAAAGCAGCAAGATTGTGAATGTAAAGGAATTTGTATACTTGGGAAGTCTACTGACATTGGACGACTGCAAGAAAGACATAAGAGCGAAGATCGCAAAGGCAAAAGGTGTAATGGCAGGATTCAATAACATATGGAGAAGCAAGCAAATCACCTACAAGACCAAACTGAACATCTGAAGAACATTCATGTCCAGTACAGATGTATATGCCTGTGAGACTTGGATATTAAAAAAGACTGACAGAAATAAGATATTGGCACTGAAAATATATTGCTACAGAAGGATACTGCATCTAAGCTGGAACCAAAGAGTGGCCAACGTAGAAGAAAAACGTTGCACATAAAATATGATTATTATGACACATATGTAGGATGAACAACAGCAGAAAATTTAAAAGTGTGTTGATCAGAAAAAAGGAAGGAACTGGAAAGAGTGGAAGACCTAAGAGAGAATGGCTTGATGACCACATAAAAGATTGGTGCCAGCAAAATGTGGCACTACTTGATGATGAATCCAGTCTGTTGACATGCAAAGCCACAGCACACCACACGCACCTGATGGTGGGCATGTAACGAGTCCTCCTCATGGGAAAATTACATGTTATGATTGTGGGTCACACTTCAATGCAAGATTATTATTTTTAGTGTAGTTTGCTCAGGTCTATCTTGTTTGTTCCATTAGCCAAGAGGTATATTAGCATATCGTTTGCATGCAACGAGCATAATCGGCCCGAGTTGCTCGTTGGTAGAGTGAGCGACTCACAAAGTTGCGAGTTAAAATCCTGGCAGGAAGTGGACTCGGCCTATCAACTTTCTGGGGTTTATGAAATAAAGACCACATTGTGGGAAAGCTAACAGGGACTGTCTTATGGATAGGCTTGCCTCCACCATTGGAAACTTGAAATTCCACCACGGGTTTTGGGCTGTAAACAGGATATGAATAGTTTCAATGATCATTTGGGCAGGACATCACTCTTTCATATTTCCAAATTGCATAATCATAAATAATACATTCTTTGCAGCACCATTCGATCCGTGTTCCATTACCATTATAACATACTGTATTCTAAGCAATTAATCATTGCATACGAACATTCACTGCTTTTATTATTTTCAATTTATTAAAAAAACATTTTATATCTACGTGACTTTACCTAAAGAACCAATAAGATTCACTGCATGTTATGCTCTTTTGTATGTTTCTCACCAGAAAGGATCTTAAGTCATAAACAAAACCCACAGAATATTACAGCAAGTGTCAGTTAATTTATGTACTGTTTATTGGTTTATTCACTTCTTTATTATAAAGGAATGTACAACATGCACAGCCAAATACAGTCCCATAGCTCTCCTCTGTGGGTGGTCAATCCTCGTCTGCTCGACTCTGCTGTCCGGAATTCCCCACCCCTCCTAGCAGTCAGCACTCCTGATTGGCAGGCCCACTCCACCAATGTATTCAATGTCAGCCAACATTGCACTACAGCCGTTCTCTGGCCCTGTATCACTCAGCCCAACAACCTCCTCCCCCACCTCCTTCTCCATGTAATTTTTAATCGAGCCTTTCCCAATACATATACGCATTCTTGTACAGCATCTTGAGATGCAGTTACATTTAGAGACATTACACATAACAATTTATTGTACTGTGAAAAATATGACATTTTAGCTTCTTCAGTGGGTGTGGGATCGGAGAAATGAAGAGGCACTGGGTGAGAGCTGTGAAAGAGGAAGGCAGGTAAGGGGAGGTGAAAGAAGGGCTGATGCCTCCTTCCCATGGCACAATATTATTGTGCAAGACCCTGGCATTTCCTTCTTGGGTCACATTCATGCTGCTACATCATAGCAATTTTTACATTAATTACAATTTTAATAGCATCAATATTTTAATATCGTCATATCACTGTTCTGTTAAAGCACCCTTTGAATTGTGTGCCTGTTTTCAGGTGCATACTAATGTCACATGGGCACCATTACTTAGGCCACTAAACAGTGACATCGCTCTTCACTAAACAGTGACATCACTCTGTTAATCATTTGAGCATTTGTAGTTCATAAACTGGCGTACACATGTGGCAACGGCTAATCTCTCTTCAGGACAACCGCGATTGACTTCCCACACAACAGTATTGTGAACATTAAGTCAACAATAATGTGGGAATTTACTTTATGTCTACTGTTTCCATACCTAATCTTCTCTGTTGAAAATAAAGTTTTAAAACAATTACATTAACCTGCTTGTCGACTCTGACCTTACCTACATTCATACGCATAGATCCTTGATTGTTTAACCATAACCTGTTGGCACTAATCTAATTTAAGAGGGACGTGTTACAATGCCACACGAAGGAAGAAGAACATTTCAACACGTGCTATCAACATGGAAGCATATTAAATATGGTGCAAAGCAAATTAAGTAGACACAACCATTTGAATGTGATTTCAAAACAAATGGACCCACGCTCTGAACAGATCATCTGTTTCACCAAAGAAGACCAATTGAGAGGAGATCGTAAATAGTAAATGTAAATAAGACAGATTGTACCAGGTATGAGAGGTGTCATGGACACATGAACACTCTAAATTGGTCAGTCATTCATGATACGTGATAACAAGCAGCCCAGATATACTTCAAGGTCAATAGCGATAGCATTAAAAACAAACTTATACCGGTGCATCTTCTTCCATTAAGATAGATGGAAACCAAATTTAGAGTAGAGGTCAAGGCAATGAACAGAGCAGGTTTCATTTAGTACAAAGTGCAGTGCCAAATGGAAAGCAAGCTAAAGACTCTGCAGAGCCATCCTACGCAGACGGTAAATCTACGCTTAAAAGTGTTTTCATAAAAACGCGTTTTCGCGATAACGCGGTTCTTATATTTGGAAACAAATTTCGCACAACACGGAACAAACGTCGCTATAACGCGGTGTCCGAGCAATGAATGACGAACGGTTTTCCTGAGCTGTGCAGCTAAGCGGTATAACAGTCTGGGGAGTAGGCCTCGGCAAGGTAAGGTAAAAGTTAAAATGTAAAAAAAATAAGCCTACGTTTACCTTCCTGGAGTCGTGGAATTCTGCCATTACTCGTACATTTAATAAAAGCGTGTTTAAAAAAAAGTTTTCTTTATATATATTACATATTAAATGGAGGCTACGGACTGCGCCACGGAGCTTTTAGCGGTAAACAAGGTACCGTATTTACCGGGTAATACTTCGCGCTACCTTTACCCTACCGGCTAATTCTTCAGAGCTATCTTTACCCTACCCTTTTACCTTACCCCTTGGCATGTCGACACCTTTACCCTTTACCTTTACCCTTTTACCCGGTAAAAAGGGTAAATTACTTTACCGAGGTCTACTGGGGAGTGACAGCACGCTGGCGTAGCCTCAAATCATTATTTTGTCCCGACATGGGATGACTGCAGGCTGATTTTACTGTGCAAGTGTGATTGGATAGAGCGATTCCTCGCTTAACGCAGTACTTTTCAGGAACGCATCTACCACCTCAAACTCGGGATTACTGTATTTTAAAATGACACCGCCATAATCAACAATCCAATGTTGACGTGACACGCTGTTGGCAAATGTATGGCAAGAGACAGGATCTTTTCCTTCCAATTCCTCCTGAGGTGGCACAGAGGAATGCTACTGGATATCAGCGGTTCAACATTTTTGGCTTCTGTAATACTCTTTGTTGAAATTTGTATCAACCGAGTACTACCGCCTTGCCTGACCGTAAATGTTTGAGAAATAAATGTATGAATAATGGACGTTAATATTTAAAAAATTTGTCCATTTTGTGAGGTATCCTAACTAGCAAGTAACTGCACGCGAATACAAACAAACCAAGGGATGCTCTGCGTGCGGTGACGTAATTGCAATTTGTTCGTACTTGCTGTTTAGTCCTGAAAACCAATGTTAGTGATCGATTACTTTAGAAAGGTATTTTATATCGATCTAGGTTCCCATGTGGATTAAAATGTTTTCATAGTTATTTTATATTGGCAGATTAATACATGATTATTCACCAATGACTTATGTATGATATAATTTCACGCATTTATAAATCATCTCATGTACCCCCAGGGGTCCGCGTGCCCCCGGTTGAGAACCACTGCTATATACCGCACAATACAATGTCGATTTACATAGCTTGAAAATATGACCGCATATTAAGTTGCTGTGCAGAAACAGTGCGCATTTATTTTCGACAGAAAGAGGCAGTCAGTCATAGACAGATGAAAAGGGAAGGTCTCGAGCCTGAATGAACAAGGAAGTATACGGGTGTGTGTAGGTCTATGGGTCCCCAAGGTGAGTCTAGGAGTCTCCGAGACAGATTTGCGAAGGCATTTGTCTCTGTGTGTGTGTATACGGGTTGACAAGGGTGTGGGCATATGGAGGACAGAGATGAGGAGCTGGAACAAAGGGAGACAAGGCTAATCATAACCATGGGACCTGAATTATGGCAGACCCCGATTAGTTCCCAGAGGAAGACGTGTCTCGCCGACACAAAATTGCACGTGAAAAAGCATTTTAATGACACTTCAATATGTTGTATGTACTATAGGTCAGGGATGTGTTTTAAAACATAACTTAGTCTCTTTGTTGAAAGTATAATGGAGATTTACATTATGTTGCATAGGGCTGTATTTATACCACATCCTCAGCTTGTCACCAAATTGAACGAGTGCAATTGTTTTTACAAAGGCTCGTGTGGTTAAATAATGTTACTTTTCAACACAGCTCACTTCACTGTTGGCCGTCTTGAATCCAGAATTTATGCATTTAAAAATTCCATTAAATTTGTTTCAAGCATTTTATACATGACAAGCACATCTATACTCTTTGGTTCTTTCCGTAAAGTAACGTAGGTAGAAAAAATAAACAATAAAGCACGACTTCATCTTCTTGGTTCTTTCGGTAAAGACTTTACCGAAAGAACCAAGAAGATGAATCCCTGCAGTCACGAAGTGACATTCTTTAGCTCAACGTGACCCCTGTGGTTCAACACAATAAGACAAATCAGCAATTTAGTAGCATCAGCCAGGAGTAATTAGAACTTTCAAATTCCATGGGCAGAGGCAATACAAAATTTTATCGCAGCAATAAACAAAACAAGGCCCACTAACTTATTTAAATAAGGTAATCAACTATAAACGGTTTGATTTTTTCGCAGAAAGTAACACTTATTCTATCTCTTAAAATAAAGCCCAAATTGCACTTAAGTCAATTATGTTTAAACTGTAGATTACTGTTGACCTTGGTAATGATAAAGAGGGCTTCGTTGACACAGCTGTTTGCTGCCGGTGACATTTACTCAAGCAAATGTGTTCAAAATCAAGAGCTAAACATGTTGCTTAGGAAACCATTATGGCAATGCTAAACTCGGCACAAATCATTTATTGTCCTACTTACCGGTCCCTCTTTGACAATCAATTACTGCGAAAACCCAATAAAGTACACACGTTGAAAATTATTAGCCACCGATTCGCTAGAGGCAAATATTATCAAAACTGCACAATCCCTCTTACTCGCTATTTGCGAACAAAGGCAGCTCGAGATATCCTTCTGTCGGGCTTCTCCATGGAGCCATGGACAGACCAGCAGGGCTGCAGTTCTTACATTTACCACTTAGTTATTGCACTACACCCAGCCCCGCTGAGGCCCTTTATAGCTCAAACATCTCAAGACACGTGTGCCTGCCATTTTGCTTGTGAAATCCTACACAAGACAGAGCTTTTGATAAACGTTTCACTCCAATTCATATTCAAGACAATGACGCATTAATGTGACTGCATCTAAATATTCTGTAAAAATAGGAGACATTTGCTCCATCAGGCAATGGAGGACTGCGGCAGGGAAAACCCGAGATATTCCCCCGAGGAAAAGACGTTGCGAGTTTGGGAGTGGTGACGGTATGAGTGTGCAAGAAAAAAATCACCCTGTAGAGTAGGTGGATACAAAATATCAGTTAAGGAGCGCAGTTATTGGCAGTGGAGAACATAAGAGTGTGAAGCCTGGACTTGAGCAAGCAGTGCTGACAATGTGGGAGAGGCTACTCCATACAGTAGGGGGGGCAGCAGAGGAGAAATGACTTCCTATTGAGCACAGGATGACCCGGTGGTCTGACAATGCCTTGGCGAGCGTCACAATGATGCGAGTTGGGCATGGGTTACTTCAGCCGGGCGACGATAATCCAGTACTCTTGTAGGCATGGGTTTATGAAACTCTCCAACCCGCCGGGATGTGAGGTGCCCAGAAGATGCTAATAAATAAAATGGTTTGTGAGCCAATGTGGACCTAATGTAAGTGTTATACCCGCATCCGGTTCCCTTCCACATAAAAAACCCTAAATCGAATTGGCCAAGCATTCAAATTTTTGACAGTCCGTGAGACTTCCATGGACAAATGAAACGCATTATTATTAAAACGCACAAATCTCACTCAAACCACTGAAGATATAAAAATATGTACCCAATGGCATAAAAATCAATGACGGTCGAAAACAATCACGCCCTACCTATTTGCGCTGCAATTTAGACATTCACATGTGGCGCTTTTGGTCTATCATTGACAAATCCACCAAGGATGCACAACGCTACAGAGGTAACTTAAAGATGCAACCCACAGATACGTACATTGGTTGTGACAAATATGGGCTGTCCAACAAGACTGCGACAACCAACATGCCTGCACTGTTGTAATTAAATGTATGGGAGTGGCATTGCACGATGTTACTAGGGCGCAACAATGACGCACTAGATGCTAATTTGAAAGTCCTTTGTCTCATTAACCAAATAAAAAAATGGTGTCCAACAGTTCGGTACAGAGAGTCTAGGTTTGTATCAACAAAATAACCGATATTCGTTTTTTCAGTTGTGTTTTCATAGCAAAAAGTCCAAGGCGCGAGGATAAAATAATACGACTCGTCTAAAATTAAGACCCATTGCGTTATATATACCCGTCCATGTGCACGGTTTCAAGTAACGGCCCCACTGACCGGGCACGACAGCTGGGTCCGGTGTCGGGTGACAAGAGCTGGAGAAGCAGTCTCCTTGCCCAGCCCGGGCACCCTGCATCTGTCGGCCTCCACACGGCTCAAGTTGGCTTCTTATTCCAATAAGAGGGAGAAGTGGGTTTAAGGCTATGGTTAAGCCAAGGTTTAAAACGAGAGGCCGGGAATGAGTCGTGATCTTGGGTTAGGTTTTCTGGTTGTCGTGTAAAAAGAACCGGTCCCTGTTAAGGAACTGTGGAATTTGCACCATTGATTCCAGGCCATCAACACAGACGAGCACTGTCAAGATCTTGGGTTTGTAAACACGAAGTTTGAGAGCTCATGCATGAGCCAAGGAACACAGGCAGGAAACAAGAATTCAGAGAGCACATTTTAGAGCTTCGTTATGACTTGGGTTGCTGGATAGCCGAGTAATTAGGGAACTCACTGAGATAATTTGTATGTAGCATACTATTCAATCATATCGTAGTTTTAATGTTACATGTTAAATTATCTCCTTTGTTGTAAAAAAATATATACTTTGTTGAGAAATACATCACTCATATTAGAGGGTTATAATCAAAGTAACAAAACTACAATACTCTAGCAACAAAAGTGCAAAGCAAGGATATAAATGTTACAACTTGCAATCTCCATGTTTCAATACATCTTTGTTGAAGTCAATTCGATTTCTGAAGCCAATCGTTTTTTGCATACAGAACCTCCGGTGATTGTGACTGAGTTACATAAATTATGCTGTTAAAGTGTGATGCTGTTGTAATTTGGCACAAATGTAAACCTCACGACTATAAAAAAAATCATTAGCCCCCCAAAAATTACAACTCAGAAGTGAATGTGATGCTAAAGTTCTAAATAGATTCAACTCTCATGCTAAACACTTAAACATATGACTTCCACCTTCAGAATCAATTTTCCTACCATGCAGTAATGAATCGAAGGTTACGAGTACATACTCTAAAGCAGTATCAACAATACTATATTTCAAATCAATGAATCATTGCATTCCAAATGAATGAAAGCTTCCATGTAACTTGCAAAGATCATCAATATCAGGTATCGATCCACAAAAGGATCAAGCTTCAACATCACTGGACAGCGAGTTGAGTCAGGACTAAATGACAAGTACAATCCGATAAACAAAAACATAACTACTCAGACTGACAGAAACCATTAGGGTTGGCTCTATTCGTTGGAGGGAGCTCAGGTGGCAATGCCTGCCCGAAAGCAACAATCTCTGTCAAATGGGTAATACTCATAAACATCGGAATAATCTCAACTTTGATAAAGCACCTTCCGTTTGACAAGACAATCTCAGTGGTCAACCACACAGATGAATCAAGAGTAAGCTGGAAAGAGTATCTCTTTCCAGCGATGACATCAAGCATGGAGTGAAAGGACTAAAAAGGAAGAGACAATTCGACAAAACAGACACAAATTGGGAATGACAGACAGGCACACACATTTAAACCTTACGCTTCACAATGTGGCAGACACAGGAAAACACTCAAGATAAACAGAATTTCAAGATAGAGACAATGACATATTTGCCATACAATGCCAGAAAAGACAAAATGATGAACAGCCTGACAGGTATACAAAGATAGACAATGAGAGACAGACAACACCAGAGAGACAAAGGCAGGATTATATGGCATAACAAAGACAAAAACAAAGGGTCATAGAGTGAGACTAGAGGCAAGACAAGGCTACACAAACAAGGTCATACAGATAAGGAGACAAGCCAGAGAGATGGAAAGGAGTACATGGAGATATACATATTTATGCAAACAAAGCCATGAGTGGCAGAGTCAAAAGAGCGAGAGTACCATAGAGATAATAGCAAATACACCAAGGCATAAACAACCATAGGCCACCAAAGTGATAGATGGAAATTAGATAGGACCAGTCACAGACCAAGAAAACACGTAATTTAGACAGATGGGCGAAATAGACGGGTACCATATAGCAACAGACAGATTTGATCACAGGCAGAGCAGAAGGATAGAGGAAAACAAAGATGATGCCAGAGACACAGAGAGGGCCTTACAGACAGGACCACATTAACATAATTTGGCCATGTGATTGTATCACACTGAACGAACCCAACCTGAAGATATCTTATAAAGCCACATACGTTTCACCCTGGTTAATTGCGTGATAATAGGATACGCTGTAGTATTAGGCTGTAAGGTGTCTACAACATGGCAGCACAGCAACCGATTTCTGAATCCATCTGTTCGGAGTTGAGTGTTAGTGTATATAGAGTATCATTCGTTTACTTTCTGTGTACACCAGCTTCATCCCAAAATGCCAAACATTTATGAATGGAATTGGTCAAACATCCCAATGTTGGAGCCTGCTGAAAGCATTCAGACTCTTGAGGACTAGACTGAATAAGTGGAATGTATTGTAGACAGGCTCGGACAGAGAGACTGGGATGTACAAGAACCAACTGGCTAGTACAGAGACAGACCAGATCATACGCGCTCAAGGGTGACACGAGGCCACAGAGATCCAGACATGGCGTTACGTGAACACACACACAGTCTGTTTCCATAAGAAAACATCTCTGTTTAAGAGCAAATGTATGCAGCTATGTGGACTGCTTTTCATACGGAATTGGTTTCTTTAATGGCAACCACTAGTGTCATGTGACTGTGATTTACGGAAGGTGGCATAGCTGTTGCCGACTATAATTGTCTAATCGATGTCACTTTTAAAATGTTTCTACATCCAAAAGTATTTTACTGAACATGGAAAAGTACGTAGATACTTTGCCACGTTCGCGGGATACACATTCACGCACCGTGGAGACAGACAGGATCGTAGAAACACAGGAGCCACACACAGAGACGGCCCCGCGCTGCATTCACGGATTCGGCCACACAAAAACAGACGCGGCCGAACACCGATCACCACGCACACACAGACGTGACCGCACACATACGGGGCTTCCAGACGAAGGCACATGAACACGGACAACGGCAAGAGCCACACGCACACTGGTAAATGAACAACTTTGAGAGACGGGGAACCCAGGAAGGAGCCGCGCCCGGCGGAGCCGAGAGCCGTGGCCGCCCTCACTGTACCCCGTACAGTGCGGCTCCGCGGCGCCTCCAGACAAAAGGCGAGGGGGCTGCGGGGAGCCCCTTGGCGCCGTCTCGCACGCGGGAGACGACTCCCGGCGAGGCGCAGCCACGAGGGGACCCCTCGCAAATCTCCGCTTCGCTCTTTAAAAATAAAATAATCGGCGCCGCCATCGCCATTTTGACTCCAAAATGGCGGAGAGGGGAGACGCTTCCCTCCTCCTCCCAGCACGGAGCCACAACATCAACACCATCGGCTGGTGGCGATGTTGAGGACATCCATCACCACTAGGCACCACCAAACCCCCCTCGTTACCTGCAGTTCCGCGCGTTCCATATCCCAGCTCGCCCGTTCCATCTCGAAGCGCGCCCATTCGTGCTGAATGTAGTGCAGGATGCCCGGCATCGAGTAGTGAGGCCGGCCGGACTCGCTGCCCCCCTCGCCGCCCTGCTGCTGCTGATGCATCTGGAGTTGCTGTTGCAGTAGCTGCTGCTGCTGTTGCTGCTGTTGTTGTTGTTGCCCGGATCCCCCTGACGGCTGCTGCTGGAGCTGCTTGAGGCCGGGCGAGCCAACCTGCAAGGCTGGGTGCTCGTCCATACCGACCGCGGTGGTTGTCCGAGATGCTGCTGCTTTTATTCTTCCTGGTGATGTTGTTCCTCCTGCTGCTGCTGTTGGTGTCGGCTGCGGATGGGCGAGGCTATGCGACGAGCAGCAGCGGCACGAGCCGGGTCGCCGCCGCTGCCATCGCCCCCGCGCACAATGGCGAGCCCTGCCCACCCCGCCGCGTCCCTGCCCCGCTCCCCTTCTCCTCTTCCCAGTCCCCCTCTCCTCCTCCCGCTGCTCCTCGCTCTCAAAGCGGCATCTACACCGCGAGCGACTGGGAAACAAGGAGCCTTCAGAGTCGTCTAGGGCGAAGGCTGCGAGTGACGGGCGGCGGAGGAGGCGGTTCCGTGGCCGCTGCAGGAGAAAGAGGCGGGAGACGGGGCCGCTCCTCGGAGCGGGCGACTCCACCCGCCGAACCTCACGGGGGAGGGGGGAGAGATAGCGCCACCCATTGACCGCTTTCCCTCCCACCCTACGGCACTCGCTCCGCGGGTCCTCTCAAGTGTTGTTGGAGTCAGCCACCCCCCTAAACTCCCCCGCCTCGTACGGAGCATTTGGTACAGCCCAATAACGGACGTCATCGAAGTGAGTTTGCATTTCATGGAGCAGATAAGACAGGACTACGTCACGTGGGTGCGGAGGCGACGAGGCCCCGCTCCCATATACACTGAGGAATGCAAAACCAGTTGAGATGACGTCACTCAGTCCCCGGTGACTTGAGCTCTGCCCACTGGGCTGAGTGGGCGTGGCTCGGTGCGCACCACGTGGCCTCGCGAGCCGTCACGCCGACCCACGTGTAAATTGGTGGCATTTGGTTGAAGGCAGTCGCCTTTCTTCATCACTGCTTCATTTCAGATGTTTGGGAAATAATTTCGGCACGCCTCATCCGTCTCGCCTTATTTTGTCCTTGTACCCTTTATATAAAAAATATTTGGAGTAGAAGGCACAATAATATAGGTTTATTATGAATAGGCATAGCTTGTACTCTCGTGATCGTGCCTTATGCGAATAATCCCTGCCCCGTGCCACCCTGCAGCGCTCTGGTCAATCTAGAATCAGAATATTATACTGTTTAACACGGAGGCTTTCGCGACCAATATTACCCACGAAGGTTTTTGTGTGGGTTAGATCGCGTAAATATAAATGTGTCAAAGCTGCCATCACCCGACACCCAATTAGTAAGGTTTGTCACGTAAACTAAACGTGCCCATTAGTTACTAGCTCAGAACACCGGTGTGTTGGAGAGTAAACACGGTATGTTGGAGAGGAAATTGTAAATGTTTCAGGATAGGTCACAAAAGGCAATCAACGAGGTCCCAGTGGCGAGTGGGGGAGGGGTCTCTGTTTCTCACCGTGTCTCATGTTTCTCTACCCATTACTCCATCTCCTCGTGGCTCTGCCATCCGTGTGTGTGTGCATAGGTGTGTGTGTACAGGGTAGAAGAGCGACGCTCACAACAACGAGCCAGACGGCTAAAATACAGCACTTTGCCCAACCACATGCGACTGCAATTCAACGAGCTGTGATGTACCCATTTATAGTGCTGGGTGGACAGAGATGGGAGATGTAAGATACTTGCACCTTGTTGAACTGCTGTGCCAGGATATGGAACCAACAATCTCTGGATTGCAAGTTCAGTTGTGCTTTTATATCATGGCAACATCTTTAATGTTGAGGAAAAATAAAATACTGTACAGTATATTTATCTTGTTTAAAGTGATACCTTATGATACAAATATACAAGCAATGTCTTCCTGTTCAAGTTTGAAATGAAGTGGTGCTTATCTCCATTTATAGTCAATGAAGCAGAGTAGAAATCAAAACTTGAGTACAATGTATTTATACAGCTAATACGAGATGAATATTCTGATAACACACCAATTTCGAATGGTTATCACATAATATACTGGAACCATGAATGTAATGTCACTTCAGGTTGTACCGACAAGTAGAATATTTGGTCTGGGCTCATAGACTATTATCACTGTTGGCTGATGGCTGAAATTCCACATTCCAAATACAAAGTCCAGAGTGACCCAGTGCTGAATTTACACAAAGTGGTATGAATTTTTTGACCTCGGTTTGTCAGCTCAGCCCTTGGTCAAGAAGAGTGACTTAGAAGGAGCACCGTCCAGTGTTGGGGAAGACAGACTCAAGAACACATTCCATCAAATCTTGACATCGTCTCCTTTTTCCAGGGCTGTTCCCTGAAGTGGTCTTATATTCCACGAGGTGAAGCAATTCTAAAAGATTGTTTATCCACATCATGTCATGATGGCTATTGAATAATTTGGATACAATTATTTGTGGGATGAAATCTTTGGAAAAAAATATAGTACTGTGCATGACAAATAATTCCAAGAAATTACGTTGGATAAAAAATCGTATAAATCATGAACAGCATGCTACCATTAGTTAGAAACAAAGTCAAGTAACTAATCGCTCTGACTATAATAGAACTTTATTACACAACTGTAAGGAGCTCACGAGCGGTGCGACACAACCGGAATGGGCCCACCTCTGTCCCCACCTCTGTCCCATTGTAAAGCGTCGCATTTAACGTGACGCTGGTTACTAATCTCACTGACACTGAACTGTCGTTGTCCCCGGAGCAGTGCCGAGTGCACGCTTTAGGTGAAAAGTGTAAACTAAATACGTGTCCTCACACCCGACTTGCAAAGGCCTTCGAAATAAAAGTGTCTGCCACAGCCACGGTGCCCGGGGATAGGCATAACCTTCAGAGAGGTCTTCATTGTTTCTCACACTACACCAACAAAACACACAACTCTATGTGTACCGCACACAACGTTACCACCTCTCCTGTGTTTTCCCCCAAGTCATGTAAGGTTCCAGTTTTTATCAATAGCACCATAATCCACGGCTGAAAACTTCGCATTTACAAGTAGTTCTCCCCTCTTCAGGTATTGTGAGGTAATCGTCTTACACTGGCATATCCCCATTTATTATACCTAAAATGTCAACCCTAACCACACACGATGGCCATTGTTTGTTTTATTTTTGCAGCCTCCCAGTACAGAATACCGCCCTACATCTCTGTTATCAATCCACTGTCGAATGAGAGCTTCCCCACGCTGTGCGGATCAGGAGGGTTATTTGACCATATTTGACCATGCTGCTTCATGCGGGTTAGTGAAGGTGGGGAGTATAGACGTGGGAGCATAGAGGTACACAACAATTTATTTTTCTGCACTGCCCTCTGCCGACAACCACACAGCACAGCCCCGCAACCAGTACGTGTATACATAACTTGTTAAACTAAAATCTAAGCAATGCTCCATTCTCCACATGTAAGTAAACTATGCTTTAGTTCACCGTCCTGTGGGCTTTAAATACCAATATTATCCAGCAGCATTTGTTTATGTAAGCAAACTCTGAACCAGTTTCTACCTTCTGGGTCTCATCAGCAGTCAGGCTGGTTTGACAAAATTGAACCTTATGGCGGGACCCCGGGGTCCCGAATAAACGGAAGTCAAAATCGTAATTATTGAATTTATTTTTAGCGACTCCGTCCCACCGCGCACATAAACGTCGCGACCCGCCTGGTGCGTATCATTTTGTTGTCGTGTCGTCCAAGCGCAGCAAGGACGAATACGCAGAAGAAACAAAACTTTGATTAGCGCATCGTGTAGAGCTCGTCGAGAGGAATAGATTGCCGTACCGTTCGCCTTTAACAGATATAAAATGACGTCGCAACGCAGTTTATGCGAGAGCCGGGGGCTTATGGGGCCCCGCCATTGGGGGTCATAATACTGTTGTATTGCCGTATTTTGTTGGTGGGTCAACTTTCTCAACCATCAGTTAGGTGGCGTTCCATTGGTCCTGAGCCCATAGTGCAAATGTAACTTCCCTGCTGTGTAAACAATCGATGTTGACTTCCCACAAAGAGGTACTTAAGTTCTATATTTGAAGCTTTCGTGACTGCAAGGATTCATATTCTTAGGTTTTTTTCGGTAAAGTCACGTAGGTAAAAATTTAAAATTAACTTTTATTAATTTTAATTTTTTACCTACGTGACTTTACCGAAAAAACCTAAGTATAGGTACTTAAGTTATTGACCCCACAGCAATGACCGGGATCTTGAACTTGCAACCTTGTGAGACGGGTGCTATGCCAACACGAAGACGAGTATGAGAACGTGATTGGTGAAAGAATGAGTGGGAAAGTGGCAGAAAATTTTAAAGTGTGCAGTAGACTGCAGAGGTGTTGGTTGTGTGTATGTTGAACTTATTTCACACCATACGTAGCCAACCGTGCTAATCGGAGGTGCAGAGTGAAATGGTGAGAAATTGGGAATGAAAGTGAGAGGAAGGAGAGTGGATTTGTAACAGGAAGGAGTGTGGGTCAAGTGAAAGGGAGCCAATCATGAATGACCAAGTGGGTGGAAAGGGCTCCCTGTATTGGGTGAGTGCAATCAGTGATTAAAGTGAGTAGGGGTGCAGGATAACTTGCCCCCCTAAGCAAGGGAAATGCTTCTGTTCCCCATCAAGTGGTCTGATTATTGAAAATGTTTAGCTATTTAAGTGATATAAATTTGACAGAAGCATAACTTTACTTTGTACATGGAGGCTTGACAGTGTATATTGGTCGATGAATGTGTCGACTGCCCATACCTGCCCTCCCATCCTTGCCCCCCTTTGCATAAAATTCCCCCTGTTACGTCTGCTTTAACCACTAGCTAGAATGCATATACATTAAATAGTACGAGCCAGTGGACAAGCTCCATAGAGTGTCCCAAGTCCCAGTCCTCGCAATCCACCATGGCACGCCTTTACACATTTATCAAACTTTTCCATACAAAGAACACATTAAAATGTTCCATGTCACACACCGCTCATTTCTTTGGTAAACACGTCCCACGGAGAACGATGATTCAATATTAATTTTAATAAACCCTCTATTACATTGAGAACAAGTACACACACGAGACCAATTACTTAATTTGAATCAATATTCTCTTCTTCACGTTGAACTTATTTCGCACCGTACATAGGCTACCGTGCTCATCGGAAGTGCGGGGTAAGGACAACAAACCCAACAAGCATGTTCACGTGGAACATGCTTACAACTTGAAGCCGTCATGTCGAAGGTCCTGGACTATAACTTATGCTATTTTCAAAGCTGACCTGCTATAAAGTTGCTGTTTGTGAAAGCATATGTTAAAGAAACATACAAGCACTTAAACAAAAAATAGCTGCTGATGTTGTGCGTGAGTTACTGAAGTGATGTGTGGGTAATCATCCAGTTATATGTGCATGTGATCCTTGGGGATCTGGATGTTATTACTTTTTTCTATATTTGAGGCAGACAGTATATCATGTTGGCAAGTATGTCTTTGTGGAAGCAAAAAAAACTGTATTTAAATTAAAAATTGTAGGAAGCATTGCTTTCGTCGTTGAACTTAATTTAGATGCTAGTTCATGGCTCAGTGTAAATGCCCAGGGAGTATGAGGCTGTAGCGAATAAGGGTAATCATATTCCAGGCTGAAAAACACAAAGCATACATGTCAAGGGCAACAAGTAGGTGCTGTGTGTGACACATTGTACAACTCCCTGAATTCTAACACTTTATAGTTGAATGCTGGTTTGATACCCGGAATGTAGAAGTGACAAGAAATAAATCAGCATTCAGGATCATAGTAAATACTGCACCCGAGTTAATACTGCAGCTCTATTGACGAGAACTACACACCGTCTGCTTCACAGTGGACGTACCAGATCCTGTGACAATATAAAAAAGAGAGTAGGCCGTGTGTATCAGAAACGTGATCCGAAATTCATCAATTACTTGTAAATTACTTCATTTGGATAATAAAAAACCATACACCATTGCCTCTTACTGGCGGCCGAATGCTCACTGCAGGCTGGCGCTGTGCACACCTCGCAGCTGACACGGGGTCCTCTTGGCTAGACTGCAGCAGCAGTAGCAGCACATTGGGATGGTTGAGAGGTTAAGGGCTTTGAGTCGCTGAGGCAGTTAAGCACCCTGTAAGCAATGCACATTATTAAACTCAGTTTCAGTTCTTTCAGTTTCATTTATTTGGTATAGCCATGTGAGCCATTCGGCTCTTGAATCGGGTGCAACCGCAACAAACAAAAACATGAACAAGAAAACATCTTAAAGTGACTATGTGACTATGTGCAAACATAAAATCCAAGAAAAGACAACAAAATATTTCAGAAAAAGCACCGTACACCAACGCTGTGTGCAAAAATCCCAGTGGGATGCAAGTCAAACAACAACAACCACAAGACAACTTAGATTAAGGCCATCAGTCTAACTCCGTACTCTAACAAACAAACATGGCCAAACCAAAAAACGTTTTCGAAATCACCAAAATAAAGCCATAAAAGCAATGTAACAGTGATCATAGGAACTGTGACCGAATTTTCACAATAAACGACAAACAACATGTACCACCAAACTCTGCAGCCATAGCTGGCTGCATGAATCACTCCACAACAGCAGGAACATCAGTCGGAGTATCAACATTTTTCAATGCACCTTTAAGATCAGCACACTAAATCAAGACACAGATAATACTTTGCAGCGGTCATCTGGAGCGAAACATTTTATTTCATTTTAGGCCACTGAATAGCAGTGGCAGCTTGGGGTCTAAAACTCCTCTAGAGCAGTTTTGAGTGAAGATCTCATAGGTAGTGATTCCAGTTGCAGTTTATTGGCAATAGCATTCCAGACCCTGGGGACATCAATAGCAAAGGCCCACATGGAAGTCAGTGGTACTGTTCATGGATGAAGATAATCACGGGTGAGAGAAGCTATAATTCTAATATCATTGTTTATATATTATGAATAATTGTGAATAGCATGACATTTCCATGTCTTAAACTTAATTTTATTGTAATCTTTCTCGAGATTCATCCTCATTGTGCTATTTGCATCTTGTTTGAGACAAAGGATCCATTTGGATATCTGGCAGAGCGGTGTCTACTCATTGTGTTAGAGAGCGGCACATAGAAGTGGCTATCACAGAGCTACCTCTGAGACTATTTCCAGTGACCTAGTCCACACGGTAAATATCGTGTTAGAGAAGGCCTCATAACGTGGATATTAAATACTTCACAGAATCTATGTTTCATTCAAATTAATCGGTCAAACGTCACCTGCCATCAATGACCATACTGTATATAATATGTACCTTCTTGTGAAGTCAACAATAGTTGTACTATGGAGACGATGAGTCCTTTCACAAGACTGGGGCTGCCAATTATATCAGACTGGGATTTTGACTTCCTGTCTTTGATATGTACTGTCTATAATTTTTAAACACTGACAATATTTGTTCACAGATCTGAGTCTTAGAAAATACTGTCTATGCAAATGTGATGATGCAACTTATGATGGCTGATTTAAACGGCAGTGTGACCATACTTCACCACAGTGATCAGTTTGGTTGCTCTAAGTAATGCATCTGTAACACATAACCAAATGTATGTTGAACTTATTTATTACCGTACGTCGTCAACCGTGTTAATCGGATGTGCGGGGAAATGACGACAAACTAAACACAAAAAAACTGTTCTAAAGAAATGTTTTAAATCTAGATGTGAAAAGTGCATGGGTTATGCCTAAAATAACTGAAATAAATGTACTGTATGATGCATGAAACATATCAATGAAGCATCTCCATGTTTACAGTGTTATACGAGGGTGTTTTACTAAGTAATGAGATGTTTAATAATGTATACTCTGTGTCGGTTTGACTTTGGTAAATATTGCGCAGTGGATAGGGCATAACCATGGCAACCAAGGTAAAATATTTTTTTCCCAGATTGTGACACTAGAGGGCAGACATATCATTCATTCGGAGATTAATGCTACATTGATCTGAAAAAAATATTACAATACTGATTATTATTACAACCCTTTGTCAATCAGCTGCTGGATGAAGGCTTCCCCATGCCATCTATTATGGGGGTTGTTTGACCACACTTGACCTTGCTGGTCAATGTGGGTTGGTTTAGACAGGACTGGCTTAGATCGTAGAAGGAAGCAGTGGTGAGGTTTGGTGACAAAGGCATTGGCCATGATGACTTTTGTGTCGGTATTTAACCTCACCACGTGCAAAATATAGTCAGGTCCTGCAAGTTTCATATCAGGCCTCTACGATACATTCTACCACTATTGAGTTGTGACATAGCTAATATGGTGACGTGTACCATAGTATCGACAAGGCTCGATTATTGCAACTGACTACTCGACAGACACGTCTTGAAAAATTATCTGGCACACATCGTGACGGGTACTGTAAGATCCGACCATGTCTGTCCATTACTCGCTGAGCTGCATTGGCTTCCGGTTGCCGAACAAATGCATTGTCAGGTCGCACTCATTACACACCATAGTGCTTGCCACAAATATACCACAATACCTTACTGATCTCGCCAAGGAGCATAAACCATCACGCAAATTCCGGTCATCCTTGCAACTGCTTTTGGCTAACCATCGAATAAAGATGGTCACTGCATCGAACTCTTTCAGATGTCGTCTGGAACGCTCTTCGCTCCGATACTAGGAAGCCACTGGAACTATGCACTTTTACATCGAGTATAAAAATAATTTTATTTAGAATTGCTTTTTCTGTTTAGTTTGGTGTCCTTCCCCTGCACCTCCGATTAGCATGGTTGGCTACGTACGGTGCGATACAAGTTCAAGATAAATGCACGTGAAAATTAACCTTGTTTCGCCATCTTCGAGACACTATAAATTGTTCCTAATAATCTTTACCAAAGATAGACTAACGCGCATTGCCTGGTTACGTGATATAATAATGATTGCATGCGACTAGCCCTGTGTAATATATTATAATGTACATACATAAATGGTACAAAAATACATTATCCAATTCCATTGATCGGTTAAATAAATTCAAGAATGGCATGCCCATTTTATGTCGTAGATGTACTACTGTATGACTGTATAGAAACAAAATATGATTTGAAAAGGGCAAAACTAGTACATAAGTGCTTCATCTAGCCAGGACCCATTTAGAACAATGGGATATCCATATGAGCCAGCCAGTTGCCAACATTCAATTACCTGGAAATTACAGTAATTAAAACAGTGCCCTTAAATGGAGGGGGTTGAGAGGGCAGTCATTACAATAAATATTATAAGATGGGTCAATATTTATGTGCTTGGAACAGATTGATTGAACACCCCGGATGCATCAGTAGAAACAGATGAAGGGGCGATATGTTTGCTGAACAGCTGGTAGGGCATGCAGACGGAACCTGCAAGATAAATGGGGGGTAATGGGGCAGGCGAGTGGTTGCACTGCTTAATAAGGAACATTGTCATGGTTAATGCCAACAGCTCGCAAGTTTTGGATCACTACACAAGGATTATTTCATGCAGCCACCAATTGTGTTGTTTTTTTGCTTCATGTGCCCTTTAAATTTGCATGAATTATACAGTCAGGCTAACTCAGGAAATAGTATAAAAATAATCGCTTAACATATAGTTTGTTCCCATTGTGAAAAATAATATTCTGGAATTTAACTTCACGTTATTCATAATCATGCAGTAGTAGTAATAATAATGCATCATATGAAAGTGCTTTGGTCAAAATGTCAGTTGTATTCACATATATAGCCCAGTTGAGTAATATCCCAGCTGTGCTATATCCCAAAGATATGATGGAACAGCGTGAGGCATTAGAACCACTAATTTTTGCATTGTTGGACCATGAGATAGAGATGTATTTTGGAGGCCTTCATCCAGCAGTAGATTGATCATGGTTGATGATGGTGATGATGAGAACTTCTACACAAAGTACAGCTAAACGTTGGGTTAGGCTTAATAGTGCCACCTAGGTACGTGCATCCTGTATTGGATTAACGGTGTGTGTGTGTGTGCAAAGCCCACTAAATACACAGCGCGTTTTTGCTGCTTCCCCACTATGTGCCAACACCATTCATGAAATATGCACTTAGACAGCGCATTGTCTGCGTGTGCAAAGTGCAATTAAATATGAATGGTGCATTTTTACCACTTTCTGCAGCATGTGTGCACTTGTGTATGCACAACACCAAAAATATGTGCAATGTATAAGTCATAGGCTGTGTTTAATGCACGAGCATATCCGTAAAAAAATGTTCACTTCAGATTAATGTATCCCAGTAGTGTTTGATCAAACAAAGCAAACCCAGGACCAATTTCCACTTGACAGAGGTTTATCGTGGGATCTTTATACCCTGTTAGTGAGTAACCTAATATTACGGGTAAAATAGGTTGCTGTGCAGTACAGCAAAATGCACAAAGTATAAGGCATATTAACAAAATTAATAGTTTGCAATTGCATGCTGTATTGCAGTTTCTATCATCTCAATGCCAAATAGTTTTATGTAATTCTCATCTCCATGAGTGATCCTACTCGTGAAGAAAATTCCACATTCCTGTCGTGGGGACAAGTCTCTCATAAATAAACTACTTCTGACTACCCACAAAATAGTGATTTTCACGAGTTTGTGCCAATATTACAAACCCAAAACAGATTGACGAACATGCAAAGAGCTGCAGGATTAAACATGTACAGTGCTATAATGCTAACAATATTACATGTTATAGCTGATTAATAGGAGCCGTATCCATGCAAAAGAGATAAGAGAGATATAGTCATACGAAAGTCGGTAGTTGTTGCATTCAGACAAGACATGAGATAGCAGATATAGACAGTAGTACTAGCAATATATGGGATGCTTTTATAAGATGGGAAATATAGGAAATGAAAGCACATGACATGAGAGATATATTCAGAAGAGAGATAAGAGACAGGATATATGTATTCAGAAGATAATTTGGAGACCATACATTTAGAACAGATATCTTATTTTAACTTGCAAAGTGCCTTGATTAAGGCGCTCAAAACAGGACCCTGCGGGGTGGGCTGGTAGGAATGAACAATTGAATGGCTATAATAAAATGAAATGGCAAAAAATGGCCGCCAATAAGTGGATGCCCCGTGGCCCCGCCCTCCACCCGCGTAACCCCGCCCCGGCCACCCGTGGCCCCGCCCCATCTCGGTGTCCCCACCCCCAGCTCGTTGCCCCGTCCCTTACTGCCGTAACCCCGCCCCAACCCCGCGTAGCCCCGCCCTCCACCTCGTGCCCACGCCCCCTGCCGCCGTTGCCCCGCCCAGCCCCGCGTAGCCCCGCCCCCTGCCGCTGTAGCCCCACCCAATACACCCCTAGCGGGGGAGAGATTCCCAGGCCTGGCTCGGCTGGAGAGCCGCCGACGAGGGGGGGTAGGGAGTTGTTTTTAATGTAAAAGCTTTAAATGTAAATGTTTCTATTAAAAAAACATCAGGGAATGTAACATTGTTAAACATTAACTCCCTTTCACACACGCGGGGGTACGATACGAAGGGAGAGTTTGAGGCCTAGGTCTCGGTTTTTGTAGGGTCATGCCAAGTGTTTGCAGTAGGGGGCGATGTTGCTACACGGACGGACGGACGAACGGACGAACGGACAAACGGACGGACGATATTAATCTATTGGTGGCTGGTCCACTTCGTTCCTACCAGTATAAAGAATTAACTATTTGTACAGCAGAACTGTGATGAGATGAGTTAATGAGAAGGATAGCAGTGCATGATAAGCATGATGATGATGCGTGAAATAAACGATGATGAGAGTGACAATGAGTGGTTGATGATGAGTGAGTGCGATGATCGGGGAGGGAAGTTGTGAAAGGAGATTATGGGGAAGAGGAGTTTGGGTAAGCGAGACAAAGTGAGTGTTTTAAGGGAAGAAGGAAAAATGGAGAGCGAGGCTGATTGTTTGAGGTGTAGGGTCAGCTTGTTACGGTGTAAGGGGGCCAGAAGCGAGAAAGAACGTGGTCGTGATTGTGCACAGGGAGGAGGGGGAACAGATGGAGACAGCTGGGATTGTGAACGCAGAGAGCGAGAAGGTTTCGTAGAACGAGATGAGGGAAGCGAGATGATACGTTGGGGCGAGGCCACGGAGATATTTGTGAACCAGGTATGAGAGATAGGGGACCATCACCCATAGTCTCCTCTAGTGGAGGCCCTTCTGCCAGTTGTGGTGTGCGAGAGAACAATTGCTGAGCTGCACTCTCCCCTTTAATAAAGGGGACAGGATATATATGGTATTACACGGTATATGGTGAGTCAGCAGTAATTCTCACATGCAGAACCTGGTCCCTGGTTTATGAACGTGACATTTGTGCCACTGACTCGGCCACAAATGGAGATGGATACGGTAGCGCCTAATGCTCGTTTGAGCCGAGGGACACTTGGTTAAAAAAAAAATACATGGAACAAGCTAAATCGTTTTATGTAAAAAATGTGGATATTTTGGGCGAAGAAGTAATGGAGACATTATAATTAAAATTGATTTAATCAACTCGTCAGGTTAGCAAAATGATAAATGTTGTAATATTATATATTTATACAGTATTGTAAAAGCATGTTTATGACAAGATGTAATGTCTGAGCTCTCATTAACACACGCATACGTGTGATCGCATCCAAGCAGTATGTGAACACAGCGATTTGTGATATTAATTTCTTCGCCATCGTTTTACATTTCGCTTAACGAAAATCTTCCAAGGGAAGTATCGTCCTGTCCAGTTTGCTGTGCCCGAGTCGTGTGATGCTGTACAGAAAATTATCGCCATCTGCTGTTTAACACAGGTGCCAGCCTTTCCCAACATTGGGTGGGTTTGTTTTGTGTGTGTGCCAGACGGCGATGGCTGCTATTCATCACAGATGTAAAGTATGAATTGACTATCCATACCTCCGGCCTGGTTGTTGAAGGGGTTTCTTTTTGGTCATGCAATATCTGCACAAGGGCACAGTATAGTGTATATATTAAACGCTCCAAAAGCTGCTCCGACTGGAAACATTCAACGAGGCTGATTTGACAACGAAACAATTGAATTTTTTGTCAGAGGGACGCGGATGGAGGGACACATCCCGAGCCCTGTTTCAGACAGCAGCCAGATAGACCCAATGTATTTGTAATAAACCTTCTTGAGACGGCTTCCGGAATTAGTCATTTTTATTTTCAACTTCCACAGTTACACTTCACACACTCCCCGTTGCTGACAGACAACGGAAAGCAGGCAGACTTCCCGCCAAGTCCCCACCGCGCACGTGGCACCCAGAGCCCCGTACGCGCGTGACTCCTGCTCTTCTCGTTCCCAAGTCTGCTCCCGACTTCTCTCTCCCTCTATCTCTTAATCCCTTCGTCACGTGGTACCCCCCAGCCAATCCTTCGTAGACAGCGCTGACCGTTCCCGATGGTTCCCTGTCAATCCCGGGACCATGCCTCTGATCCGGCTTCCCATTAGCTGAGGCCCCGATTGGCCAGGCCAATCACCCCTGCTAACATGCCGTGATCATGCCGAGGCCATGCTCCCTGGCTCACCCCTTATTGGCTACAAAGCGGGACCGGCAAGCCAATCCCCACGTGAACCCTCTATGGCTGTTATTACATCACCCCCCCCCCCCCCCCGGTGAAAAAAATCAGCCGTCTTGGCTGGGAAAAGGGTGATCAACCAATTCCGTAAAACATCTTATTAGGGCACCAAGGTGCATTTAACAATAAAGGGTGAAACGGCGTCCCCGCGCCGAACAACACTTAAAAACAGAGTCACCCATGAAAAAACCCAACATACATTAGGGCGCCCCTGCAGCGCGGTAACGACAGGGAAGAAACAGCTAGACGATCAAACGTTAACGAAACGGGAGAGATTTCGATCGCGTACGCGACGCGGGACCCTCTCCGCTTCCAGCGCATGGTCGCTTTGCCGCCAGATCGACAGGAGGTGGTAGGCTTGAAGAAGAAGGTTGTTGGTTCTCGGTCATGTCCAGGGCAGGCCCCGTTGGAGGGGGGGCAGCGGGGGCTTCCTCAGCCCTCAGAACCTGTTCATCTGTAGGAGGCACAACACAGTCCCCCTTGGGATCAACGAGCGTGGCAATCGACGTAATCGGCCCGGCAGAACCCGGCAGGTCAGCTAGTGGGGATGAGGGACCGACACGCGTATCAACATAGGGTTTAAGTCGCGAGGAATGAACATACCACCGACGTTTTCCGTACTGAACGCGGATACTCTGTGAGTTCCGAACATCCACCAGCGCTACGGGCCCTCGCCACGGCCTGTGCAGTTTAGGGGATGTGCCCACCGGCACCTGGGGGCAGTGGAGCTATGCCAGGTCTCCCACTGACCAAGGCATGCGAGTACGCGATCGACGCGCATACCGTTCGTTCCTTGCCTGGGCACGGGCTGTCGCACACCTGGCAGCCTCTCGCGCCTCCGTAACTCGTTCAAGCGAGTCCCGCACGTGATCAGGCAAGGAGCGGGACGGTTGTTGACTCGGCTTACCCAGTTGCACATCGATGGGTGGGACATTCTCACGGCCATACATAAAAAAAAATGGCGAGTATCCCGTGGACGCATGTGGAACCATGCGGTATGCCGCTAAGACGCCTGGTATGTGCAAGTCCCAATCGGTTTGCTTTTCACTGACCGTGTGACAAAGCATAGCCGAAAGGGTACGGTTGAATCGCTCCACCATACCATCCGTTTGCGGATGGTACGGGGAAGTGCGAATTTTCTTTGTGCCCAGCGCGTCACAAACCTCCTTAAGCAATTTAGAGGAGAAGTTCCGCACTTGATCTGTGAGCAGCCTCTCAGGTGCCCCCTTATCCATGACATACCCGTTCAAGAAAGCGTCGGTGATGGACGCAGCCGTTTGGTCGGGTAGAGGCCAGGCCATCGGCCATCGAGAAAAATATTCCACCCCGACCAGAAGGTATTTATTGCCCCTAGCCGACGGGGGAAACGGGCCCAGAATGTCCAGAGCAACTAATTCGTTGATGCGGGACACCTCAATGGAACGTAACGGCGGTACATACTGGTTCCGAGGCAGTTTCCTCTTCGCACAATCATGGCATGAGCGGACAAAGTCATTGATGTCTGCCGTCATGCCGGCCCAGAAAAAATCCTTTTGCATCGCGGCCAAAGTCTTCTGGACGCCGAGGGGCATCAACTTATCAGCGTGCAGAGCGCGAAGCAGGTCGTAGCGAAGCGAAGTAGGCACGACCAAGCGTGGTCGGTCAGACAACCCGTCGGTGCACATTAACAGTCCCGACTTGCCTCGGAACATCTGCCACTTCCATCCCGCCAATTTAACTTTTTGTTTCCCTATCAATTTCCGTAGCGGAGACAGCGAAGTATCAGCCTCCTGCTCACGTAACCAGACCGCATGTGGCAGCCATAAGGTATCATCGGTGTCCACCGACACCTTCTGGTCGTCCTCATTCGCTATCGCCCCCATAACCGGGCAGGGCGAGGCGGGCGGTGCCGCGCAGCGGTGCGTGCCCGTCAGGCAAGTGCACGGAGGAACGGGTGGCAGCCTTGAGAGCGCGTCAGCGTTCGCGTGACGGGCCCCCTTACGATATGTAATATGGAAGGAAAATTCCTGTAAACCTTCTTGAGACGGAATTAGTCCTTTTTATTTTCAACTTCCACAGTTACACTTCACACACTCCCCGTTGCTGACAGACAACGGAAAGCGGGCAGACTTCCCGCCAAGTCCCCACCGCGCACGTGGCACCCAGAGCCCCGTACGCGCGTGACTCCTGCTCTTCTCGTTCCCAAGTCTGCTCCCGACTTCTCTCTCCCTCTCTCTCTTAATCCCTTCGTCACGTGGTACCCCCCAGTCAATCCTCCGCAGACAGCGTTGACCGTTCCCGATGGTTCCCTGTCAATCCCGGGACCACGCCTCTGATCCGGCTTCCCATTAGCTGAGGCCCCGATTGGCCAGGCCAATCACCCCTGCTAACATGCCGTGATCACGCCGAGGCCATGCTCCCTGGCTCACCCCTTATTGGCTACAAAGCGGGACCGGCAAGCCAATCCCCACGTGAACCCTCTATGGCTGTTATTACATATTCATGCTTTCAATCTTAATTGTAAAGTATTTAAACTACACATGTAATGTTCTTCATATTTATTTATGTTTGATCATTTTAATTTACCCTTTTGTCTGAAAATTGGGGAAATTCTGATTTTGAACCACACCAATCATCATTGGCCATTATCTATCCACTGCTGGTTGAAGGCGTCTCCAAGTTGTCGCCATAGCTCTTGATTTCTGCTGAACATTAAATTCACATTTATAAACTGGGATAATCCATCTATCTGTTGCGCATGAGCTGATTCTATCACTCCATCTCTATTCTCCAATGTGGTCATCCTCTTGATTGTTCCCTCTGGCTGCCAATCTGTAATCATCACTTCTTGCGATATGCCCTGACCAAGCCCACTTATTTTCCTAAGTCAATACGTCTCTGATTTGCATGGTTTCTGATCAATGTGTTCCATTTCCAATGGCGCTGTCAGCAGGTATGCAAGAGGAGTTAGCGGGAACTCCTCCACGACAATGTATCTCACGGCCAGACCAAATGTGGAGCTCCGTTTGGCCGCTGCAGTCCACGGGGTGTGGATCTAGTGTCCCAGCGGCAGGTGGCACGTCCAGCTGGGCCATCATCTCACGCAGTCGGCAGCGTGTCCCTTCAACACGGGCACAAGTCGTGTCCCATTGAAGCGTAGCGGCTTGATTTACATCTTATTCACGTATTGGATTTAGAGCGGTGGTAACAGGTCTGGCATGGTGGCTCCCACCAACCAGGGGCTTGTGGGCTGAGTGGCACCGATGTCTTTACAGCCACACGTCTCGGTGCCAAGAGCCTGTAAAGAGGGTGAGATGTGTCCATTGGGGTGGTGCGTGTCCTTAATGAGGACATGGAATGCCACAACCACCTACTTATCCCGACCTCCCCCCCAAAGGTAGATTGACGTAATGTCCGATGAATCCTTGCCGTGCCTTAACCACTGCGGGACATGAGACGTGGCACTTGCACCCCGTGTCGTGGCTTAATCACTGCGGGACATGAGACGTGGCACTTGCACCCCGTGTCGTGGCTTAATCACTGTGGGACATGAGACGTGGCACATGCACCCCGTGTCGTGCCTTAACCACTGTGGGACATGAGACGTGGCACTTGCACCCCGTGTCGTGGCTTAGTTGCTGTGGGACCAAGACGCGTCCTGGTCGTGACGACTCGAGTGTCGTGGCGCTTGTGACCGTCTCTGGGTCTCTCTGCACCCCTTCTCACCACCACCACCCCCCTCGTGCTTGCCGCCTGCACGCAGCAGCAGCGGCGTCCCTGCTGCGGCCTCTTCGATCCGCTGTTTGTGTTCATTCCCCCGACTCCGCCAGATGCTCTCCGGCCTAGCGGGCTGCTCTGCAGGGGCACCACGACGCCATTGAAGATGCAAAACCATTCCGCAGAGGGGTTAGTCTGAGACATCGTGAAGCCCACTGCCGCACCTGCATGGCTGGCAGAGCTTCGTGTTTCCAGCTGCTCTGGCAGATCTGTCCGTGATAGGATCTGTACAGTGTTTGCAAAGTCCATCTCCCTGCTTGGTATGTCAGTCCAATTCAGATGTGTGTATGTTTCGACTTAGTTGTGTCAAACGAGTGCGCCACTTGGCTTCAATGGCCCTCTGCCGGCATGACATTCAGGCGTTATGATGTTATCTCTGCATTAGCTTATCAGAAAAGGCATTGCATTGATTTCAAGCTGCTCTGGGCTCCGAACTCTGCAGGAGCCGCAATTGTAAACCTTTATTACACAGGTGGAAATGGCACAAAGTATTTGTATGAACGGACAATGTTGATATGTATTATTGTATTATTTTACCTTGGCAATACACGCACCACAGCGTGAGAAATGCAAAACGCTGACTACAACGTGCAAGTAATCCGCCTCTGGACCCCCCCCCCCTTCCAGGCAATTCAAGTGATGCGGTCCAAGATCAGCGTTGTCTCTACCCTCGTCGCGGGCTGTACCACTCGGGAGGAGGGGGGGGCTCTTCAGCACGAGGCCACAATAATGTTCCCGCCATTTGAAGGGGATGTGGGGGGGCTGCGTGGCGGGCGACCAATCGGAGCGCACCGTTCGCGTTCTCGCGTGCGACGGTCCCCGGGAGACGCCTTCGCCGATTGGCTGTGACGAGGGCACGTGGCCACTCCCGATGACCAATAAGAGGGACGGATAGGGGGCTGCGTGCACCGCATCCCACCCGGAGCCACGGCCACCGACTGCCTCGGGCATCCAGTCACTCATTGTTCACTCATTCACTCCGTGTTCATTCTCTCACTGGTGCATTTATTCACTCCACTTGTTCATTCATTCACTCCATGTTCACTCTCTCACTGGTTCATTCATTCCCTGTTCACTCTCTCACTGGTTCATTCATTCACTCCTTGATCACTCTCTTACTGGTTCATTCATTCACTCCGTGTTGTTCACTCTCTCACTGGTTCATTCATTCACTCCTTGATCACTCTCCCTGGTGCATTCATTCACTCTGTTTCGATGTCATCTGTGCCCTATTCGCTGTATAATGAATGCACTCGTGTATTGACTGCTCCGGTGATTCACTCCATATTTAGTGATTAATTCACTCCACGTTCATTCTTGGCTGTGTGATTCACCGTCATGTTTGGTGACGAGATCGATTAATTCCGTATTTAGCGAGTTATGTAATCCACTCCATATTTACTGCCAACGATTCAATCGCATAATTACCGTCTCCTAACTCCACATTTGGTCAATTTTTCATTCACTTGTAAGCGAACTGAGATCGATAGAGCGCGGCTCGGGAGAGGAGGCGCCATGGGTGAGTTTGGTTCGTTCCCTCCGATCCGCGGTGGCTCTGAGATGTTGACTCCCTCGCCAGGTCTACAGGAGGAGGTCGTCGTGGTTACATCATTGGAGTTTGCGTCTCTTCTCCCCGTGGTCGCGTGGATTTCTCTTCGGGTCCTCCGCAGTGATAATCGCGCCTGTTGAGAGTCCTTTGGCTGCTGTAAATGTCCACATGGCGGCAAGCCGCCGCCGCCACTTCGTTGAGCCATCGTGTGTAGGGGACACGTCGCTTCTGACTAAGAAGAGCTATATTAAAGCTTCCCTGGCAACACTTGTTTTATTCCTGGTGAGAATGTAATTATTGATGTAATTAGTTGACGCTTGAACACATACGATCAGCACGGTTGGCTACGTATGGTGCGAAAGAAGTTCCACATACAAAGTATTAAATAATGAGAATGTGAACTATTTTCTGAAACGATGCATAAGAGTTAATTTATTCATGAATGAGATGATCGGATTCAAGGAATAGAAATGGTTTTAAGCAACGTTTTAGGTGAATGGGTTGTCGGATTAACGTGACAATATGATTATGGCAATACAGTACCGAGTAAAGGAACAATTAAAGATATAATCCTAAATTATTAATGACTGCTGTAGTTGAATAAATGAGTTGCTCGAGTTGAGAAATTGTATGAAGTTACAAAGTTCATTTGTTATTGGACAAATAGAAAATATTTTATGACAGACGAGTTAATTATGGGGTCGGTGAATCAATACCTACATTTCCTCCCCAATGCAAAACAAAAACACGAGTTTAAACTTCGTTAATTGGAGAGAGAATAATACTTTAAAGTGTTGCGGTATGTCAAACGCCTCTGCGCTACCGGGAATTCACTGACCACCTCGCCAGCCGCTATTGAGACTTAAACCTCGCAAAGTGTGAATTGTAAACTACTGTGCTGTACTACTACGCGGTCCCTGAAGAAGTCACCCACGTTGCTAGCAGAGGGCTCCGCAGGCAGCCTGTAACACCAAGTGCATCGCACTTGGAAATCGGACCCAACTCCCGACGAGGTATTTACCCTGTCTGTCGTGGGTTCAGTGGTCGAAAATGCATCACGGGTGTAGTGTGCGTTCGCGTGTATATCGCACCTCCGATTATGACGGTCGGCTACGTACGGTGCGAAAGAAGTCCAACATACCCGTACGTACAGACACAATACTGTACCGAATTGTTGCTCTCGATTGTCCTCGTGTCGCGCAGGGTGTTTTGAGTGCTGCATCAAATGCCTGGGAGGGGTTCCGTACGCCTCGCTGCTGGCAACGATCCTCTGCTTCACGGGAGTGACCCTGGCGTGCACGTGTGGGCACGAGGCCCTCACTGGCACCGTGACCGTCCTGCAATCCTTCTACTCCACCCTTGACGAAGACGCGCTGAGCCACATGCAAAATGTGTAAGCTTGCACAGTTTAGGCATGGGAATCACTTTTACGGATAATGTATTGATTGCATTTCAGATGATATCACGATTGTTATGGGAATATGGTAATCATCGCTCTTCGTTGGTTAGACTTTAGTTAATTATCGCATTGGTTTGTAACGTTCCATTTTGAATACCATCCAAAACCTACCCAATTGGTATTTAAATTAGTTGTATTTTGTGTTACCCAAGTCAGCTTTGCTCGGAGTTTTGTGGACTTCTTGTACAATCTCTACCAATATACCTGTGTGTGTGTATGTGTGTGTGCGCAGTGTTAGCAGGGCCCAGTACCTAAGCTATGGGCTAGCTTCCACCTGTGCGTTCTGCTCACTGATGCTACTTACTCAAAGCATCTACACAACGGGGTCCGTCACAGACCTGTATGGCACATTCAGCATGACAACCTTCGGGCGCTGCATACATGCTATGGTAATACTTACAATTCTTCACCTTTACACAAGCCACTTCAAATACATTCAGGCAATCGTCACAAAGTGGGGTTCTGTGCAGACGGGGGGGGGGAATATGGGCCCCCAAAGGCAGATATTGAGAGACCATTACAGAGAGACATGGATAGTAGGCCTCGGCAAGGTAAGGTAAAAGTTAAAAGGTAAAAACAACGAGCCTACCTTTACCCTACCTTTTACCCTTACCCCATACAAATTACCTGATTACAGGGTAATTCCTAGGGAACTACACATGAAAAAGGTTTATAACGGTAAATGCTGGGTAGAGCGCTTTATACATATAGAATACTCTCGATGATTCCAATTTTACACGCTTTCTTTTAACTCACTCACTCTGTCTGTTGTTGTTGGTGTTGTCGTTGTATCCTCAAATCTTGTAACTCAATTTTAACCCACTTCCCAATGTGGTATCGACTGCAAACTTGGTATACTTATGTCATACTGATGACAATATATTCTATCATAAAAAAATATATTTCAAAACATGTTTTTACATGTTATGTTTCGGCTTGGGTCTAATTGTCCTCGTTCACCTGACGTTGGCTGTAATTGGCCACGGCCCCTTACGTTATGGCAAGCTTCGGGGCCACTTCCTGGAGTCATGGAGTTCTGCCATTACTAGTACAGTTAATAAAAGTGTGTTTTAAAAAAGTTTTTTTAAAATACTACTTGTTAAATGCAGGCCACGGACTGTGCCACAGAGCTTTTAGCGGTAAATAAGGTACCGTATTTACCGGGTAATACTTTGCGCTACCTTTACCCTACCGGGTAATTCTTCCGAGCTACCTTTACCCTACCCTTTACCTTACCCCTTGGCATGTCGACACCTTTACCCTTTACCTTTACCCTTTTACCCAGTAAAAAGGGTAAATTACCTTACCTTGCCGAGGCCTAATGGATAGTAACAAACACAAAGATGCAGAGGAAGTCCAGAGAGAAACATGGGAAGCCTCAAGAGATGGAGATGCAGAATTATCATGATATCAACATATTGCGCATGTCAAAAGTAATGTGAATTCCATTTCTGATCACTGCTAACATCCGTGACAAATTGTATATTAACCTATAGGTTCACTCAGCCTCAAATGAGTACCTAGTTTGATGTTTAAACATTAGCACTGGGGATACAAAATAGCCAGGGATGGTGCTGGTCACACCACACTCTTGTGCATCATGCCAACCTTATTGCAGCATCTTGAGATGATGTAGACACTGTATAAAATCATAAATAAGTGCTGGCTCTCACATCGCTTTCACCAACATGTATAGCTTATGAGGGGAAGTTTGTCTTTTGTATACGTAGAGCGACTTGAGTGTGTGCTTATGCCTATATTTGCATGTCAGTGTGTAGGGGTGGCCTATTTGCTCATGCTGGTGTGGATTGTTCTAACTGGATTGCTGGCAATTCCGGTCTGGGTGTTCCGGGCCATATCAATTGCCTGTGCCGATTCAGCCCTTGGGTTTCCGGTGTGTGTCGACATCCGTCAATATGGTATGGTGCCCAATCCATCCTTATACATCCCACACTGTGTAATTGTACAGAATAAAAATTGAGCGCTTCACTCCTGGCACATAATCACTGTCAATTGAAATACATTATATAACACAATTTTTGTTCCTGGGTAGTAAGTGTTATTTCCTAATTGCTTATGCCTCAAAAGTACAGAAAATGACTATTATTCGCCACAAACTTTGCTTTTGTGAACCGGACTTTACGTGAACGAAAGACACAAATGCACACGTTTTCTCATTGAAAATAGGTACATTTCAAAATATCACTGTCCTGGTCACAAAAGCAAAGTTTGTGGGGAATAATAGCCATTTTCTATACCTTTTGAGGCCTAAGCAATTAGGAAATAAAATGTACTACCCAGGAACACATTTCTTTGTTACACGGTGATATCAATCAGGGATCTACTCAGCCCAACATTTCTCCAGAATCAATAAAACGAATACCACTTTGCAGGAGTTCGAGTTGTCATCTGAGGTGATCAGATGGCCATGGACCGATTCCTTATCACTCGTGAGCATATACCACTGAAATCCTGGGTTTGACAGCCACCTGTGATTAGATCAGGCTCTTTAGTGTCATGAGTTGAACGTCTTAGTCCAGTCTTTAATGGCGCAAAAGTTTCTCACTTATTTGGAATATGTGAAAATAAAAAATTTTGGCAGGCAAAATTTAAGTTGTGCTTGTGTTTTGAAATGCTAATTTAAGTTCAGTATTGTGTTGTAATGTGGTACATCTTCAAAACTAATTGATGTGTATATCGTGTGGTGAATGTTAACATTTTCAGGGATCCTACCCTGGTCTATGGGTGACACAATCCTGTGTGAAACTGCATTGGAAGACATGTGCAGTTCTGCAGAGGTGAGACAAATACTGTCATCACCGTTGTTTCTATGGCCTTGTAATAGTCACCTTTAGAATTCCTAACTCTAAAGACTCATTACATTGTGGTGAGACAGTCAACCCTTTACCGACCTCAGACATGTCATGAATTCTTGACAGTTTGTGGTATCATTATAGTTCCGTAGACTAACTGTTTTAACCTGTTATTTATTTTTACATGTTATTCATCCATTTTCCTAATCTGGCCAGGTGACACTGGTTAGAGAAACATTTTTTGACTTAGGATCGAAAGCTCTTAAGCTGAAATCCCAATTGTGCATTAACTAAGTACATTATTTCTCCAAGGTTGATAAAATGACTACATTCTGAGAAGTCACGTGGTTGTCCAATGGGGAAACTGCCCTTTGTCACATCAATGTGAATTTCTACCTTTGGCTCAAGGTCACCAACAGAGATGAGCATTACCACATTGCTCTTGGGTGAGGTCGACTGGCAGATGCTTGCAATGCCCAGTTTGCTATAAACACTACGTATGCAATGTGGGTAATTCCTTGTGAATGTGTTAATTATTTGACTTGTTTTACAGTTTGATGTGACGTACCATCTGTTTGTGGTCTCTATGGCTGGGGCGCTGCTGGCTACAATTGCCATGGTAAAGTTGGAGTACATTTTATCACAGTAATACACGTTATTTGAATCAATATGGTGACAACATTTTGAGTTATAATTATTGCAACTCATCTCAGTAGAACTACATTTATAGTAAAGCTGGACTAATGTGGGGGAGAGCCCCTCTAGGTGACATGCAGTCCTCGACTTACAAACATAATTCATTCCTGAGACCCGTTTCTAAGTCGAACGGTTTGTAAGTCAGAACACAATTATAGATTGTATTTAAATGCCCATATCGTCAGTGTGATGAAATGTGTTATGGTTCAACAAAAAAGGGACACATTGGGAAACTCATGAATAAGTATAAATGTACATTTACACGTAACACTGTAAACATACTATATAGAAAATATAACATAAAATAAAGTAACAAATAAAATCAGTTTTATTTTCACTTACCTAGAGTCCTGATGCTGGCTTGCCTGTTGGAAGGGGGACATCGAGTCACCACAATTTCACACACACGGGGGTACTCGCGTGCACACACAGACACACAAATGGGCATGTGCACACATACAGATCCCGCGTATAGCCTAAACAGACTGTTTAGGCAAGTTCTGTTAGCGAGCGCGTATGAAGGCTGGCACAGTACACGAAGTTGGTGGCCAGCACCACGTCCGACCGCCTTTTGTTTCCCCAGTGGCGATGTTTTTACACCACACCAGCCACTCATTTGAGACCGAGTCGACCTAGGGGAGGCCCAAGACAGGTTCAGATAACACTATTATTTCGTAATTGCTTATGCCTGAAAAGTAAAGAAAATGGCTATTATTCCCCACAAACTTTGCTTTTGTGACCAGGACAGTAATATTTTGAAATTTACCAATTTTCAATGAGAAAACGGGCGAATTTGTGTCTTTTCGTTCACAAAGTGAGAAAAAAACAAATGAATCAAAATTAACATGTATTTATACTAAAGTAATCCAAAAGATGACTACTAAAGATTTAGAAGTGAGTAGTCTTTCGAGATTGTTCCTCCCCACAGAGAACTCGGTCCGCTGTGGCCAGTCCCGTCTGTGGTAGTGCGCCTTGGTGTTCTTTTGAGTGTTTTTTTTAATGAAAAAGATTTATTTCCAATAGTGTTACCCTATTTTCGGCATACTCAAGTCTGGTTTTGAGAGGTTTTCATCTATAACAAACCAGTTTTACATGTGAAACAACTCATTCATATCTGGATAAAGTTATTGTTAGCTGAACTTCAATGTTGCCCAGTTAAACTAAACTTTTATTTACCAGGCAAAGCACACAGCTATTATCTCTTTTTCAGAAGCAACCTGACCACAAATTAGAAATCAAATCAACGAAGTGGCTCAGCATATGGAAATTGATAGCAGCCAAATAATCTAAACGCATGTTTATTTGGTGATAAAAAGTATTGACCATTTTCTTCAATTAGCGAATAGTTCTGCCCATATCAGCCCCTTGTGTCTCCTGTGCCCGCCTTCAGTAGATATTAATAATACTTGCCCCTACACTTTACATGGCTGTGTGTGTGTGTGCACGCGCTTGTGGCTAGTTTTGTGTCTTTGTGTAAAAATATTGCAGATTCACTACCTAATGGTATTGGCAGCGAACTGGGCTTACGTGCAGGAGGTGCGCAGTCGTTTGTGCTTGCTGCAAAGAAAAGCCGACCACGACCTCCCTTGAAGTTTAAATTAGATGTGTGTACACAAGCATGCATACTCTACATACGTACACACAACTATTACATTTTGTTACCAAGTGATACATTCCTATTTCATACATTTTCATTAAATTATAACATTGTGATTGTCTCTTTGCACTTAAAAAGTAAGTATTCTTGTAGAATTTGTTTTAAGTTTTTTTCATGAAAGATGTTAAACATAAATGTACAGTATAAAGATTACCCTATGAAATAACACCCCGATAAACTATGTTGTCTGCTGCACACACGCTGCACAGCTGTCTGATGTAATATCGACTTTAAAGTATTCAGCTAAATTCACCATCGGCATTTCTGGGTTTGCACACCTCTCTACGTGCTAAATACATTTTGTAAAAACATTTTTGTTTGCGAAATATATATACTGTGTACATTAAAACCTAATTAAGATAGATGCTTATTAGAGGAAAGAAAAATGCATTACATTTACACAAGTATGTATTGTACAACTTTAAAGTGACAAATCGGTTAATACAGTTGAATGTATTTCTTATCAAACTAAATGTGAATCACCTCTTAAAGTGCATGTTGTACCAGGAGGGCCTACATGCAAATTGTCACGATTGCTCATGTGAATACAATGTACAATAGCTGCGCTATGACACTGCCAAAACAAAGGTGGAGGCATTAAGCTATTTTCTAATATTAATCCAACATTTTTGTTCAGTAAGTGTGGCATTTGTTTTCAAAGAGTACGACAAATGTAAAAACTATATCCAGTAAATAGGTGGGGAGGTCTTCATCCAATAGTGGCTAGATCGTGCCTGATAATAATGAAGATAAATTGGTGATGCAGGAAGACCAGTCAAAGTATTGGATTGTCTAAACTGCGATATTTTGCTCTGAGTTCTTAATGAGGTTGTTACCATTTATTAAAGTATACTGTACCATTGCTGAGAGCAAAAGTACAGTCAGTAATTTATTTCAGGATGAAAAAAATAGAATATGCCAATATTTTTTTATAATTTAGTTTAAGCCTCATAGCTTCTCATTTATAGATGTTTTAATCATCTGAAAATGAGTTCCATTTAAAAAGCATATAGATACCAGGAGTGGTTTACAGTATGAACTGCGATAAACATTTTCTTTGGGCAACCGTGTCAGGAGTGAGGCAGTAATATTCTTCAGTAAATACTGCACTCGATAGCATTTCTGCGCTTTTACGGCAAATGTGCAGACCTGAAGGAAAATTACTTAGATGATTAATTAAATGTGGGGATATTCACAAAAATGAGCATTTAAGTTGCACTGAATTTTTTTTCAACTAAATACAACTTTTGTTATATTTGCATTGGAAATTTCAAGAGGAAAGACTCATTGAGTTTTCATAGTTTCATTCGGGTCCTGGATTGGGCAGTTTGGTAAAGTCTCTTAATTAATGTTTGGCATGTGGAAGGAAACCGAAATACCAAGATAATTCATGAGTAAGCAATTCAGCTCCATACATATTAAAACCACTTGCTGCACTGCCATCTGATCGACTCAAAGCCCAGTGGGTTTGGGACGTTTCACACATTTGTGTAAACCACCAATACTCTTCTCAAAATGTCTGGGTTACATGTGCTCCACCGCTGTATGTTATATTGTACAGTTATTGTCCTGAACATACACTCAATGATTGTAGAAGCACATTTTGACATTCAGGGATTGCATGTATTTTGTTTACACATGTCAAAAAACTACACCCAAGCAACTTGACAAAAAAAAGTACATGTAATAATGCTATATACACAAACCCGACATGAGCTCTGTATTGACCCAAGGTATACGATAGGGGAATTTTATATTTTGCTCTGGTGCACTCGTGGGTCAGCCTTGCGTTGAGAAACTGCTTCTATTTGCCACCGCAATCTATCCACCATTGTTTTGTACAGTGATATTGGTGTGCTACAAGCCTGCATAATCGTCGGTCTGCATCTCAACATTCGTAAGGGTGCATGTGCATAGCTTATTGGGGTGACATTGTCAGAGATGAAGTCCGAATCAAATACTTCGTGAATAATATCGAGTCGGCTGCTATGGCAATCCCAGGAGGAACATGTGGTAAGCGTGCTCGCCGGCGTAGAGCTCGGCAAGTGTCATTCACAGTTAAAATAGGCTGCAAATTGTAAAACTGCTGTTCAAACTTGATGACCAGGATGACTGCATGAGAAAATTTATTTTAAAAAATCGTAACTTTTAGTTTGTATCTATGTAGTTTAATGATAAGTATGTATTTCAAATATCTGTAGGCTGATATTCTCCAGCATACATTTATTTTGCTTATTGGTAAAGGTATTCTATATTACTGCGAATGCAGTCCACATTGGTGCTATGTGCAAAGATATGCATGAGAGCACTACTGTATATTATAGTTTATGGAATGACAGATGAAAATGTATGTTAAAGTGGGATACCATTTTTGTTGCTTAAGTATATATAAGCAATTAAATAAATGTGCCAATGTGAATAACCAAGTGCACCGCGTGTTTTCTGTGATCCTTTGTAAACGACCACATTCATATAACCAAGAGTACTTCATATATTATACCGCACGCAGTCTCAATGTATTCAATATTCGGTACCCTCCCAAACCTATTATCGCCCGCACTCACATCAAACTCAATCCCTGTGTATATATGCACATGTAGTACATGACTACTGTTGCCGTGTATTGAGAGTGAACGCCGTTGAACAAGTCAATCTCGAGCTGTTTGCTGGTTCAACGGGAGGTGGTAGGGGGCAGGGGGACGATGATACTCGTGTAATATCGTTGAGAACTCTTGGACGCCGGGGTTGAGGCACACGTATTTATTCCGCGATAGTTGTCACAACTACGGACATACAACACTGGAGGGGGTATCGGCCCCCTCACCTGGCTAGCTGGAAACACACTTGCTAGCCCTATCTGACCTACCTCCTAGTCCTCCACTAACGGGCTAGGGGAGGCTATCTTGCCCGACACTGGTAAGTCGGGCTACGGTACCCGGAGTCCCAGAGCACTGGCTCTGGTTCTCGGGACCACGCCGCTGGCTCGGTCCTGCGCGGCCCTGATAAGGGCGGCGTCCCAGGGGAGTCCAGGGCTCTAGCTGGACGATCTTCGGTCTTCACTGGTTTAGCTTTAACATTGTTCCCCGAGCTCTTCGGCTCATCTCCTTTTATACCAAAACCCCCCGCTGAGGGGTGGGGCCCCGGGGGATCACAACTCCGGGCCAGCCCCCCAGGCTGCCCGTTGCGGACGTCGTTGAGAGCACCTCTCCGTGCACTCACGAAGCCCCGCCCACTGTGTTTGTTTTCCGTGTGATCCTATGTATACAGCCCCTCCGTAACACCCCTACATCACCCCCCCCTGTACAGCTCGCAGCCGTCCCGGCTGCAACAACGACAATAAAAGTTTATTTACCCCTCGACCCCGCGTGTGCCTCACAATTTTTTCAACCATAACGCGAACGAGAACAACAACAAGAACCAGAAAAGCAAGAAGGGAAAATAACCCGACGCACCCCCCCCCCCCGAATAAATACGAATTCCGTAAAACCAACGTATATACAATTTGCAGGGAACCCCAGCACACACACAACACACAGTGAACACAACATACGTACAATCCAATGTGCCAGGAACACACCACCGACGCAGCACACAGTGAACATAACATGTGAAAAATAATGTTTTTTTTTCTTTTTGGGCATCACAAGAGTCTGCGCATTCTTGCGCGCGTCCTTGCAGCAGGCCCGTCACACGGGGCAACCCCGGATGGCGGGCCGTCGGGTGGCAACTGTCCATTTCCGAGTGAATCTCTTCTCGATGTCGCGAGACCCTCGGCATCCCCCGTAGGGGTTGTCGGGCGTGAGCCCGTCATTCCTGGTGCACCTGGGGGCGGGACAGCCGGCAACACGTCAGGCGAGAGCAGCGGAGACGGACCCTTTGAGTCGGTCGACCCCCCACATGTTTGGCCACGCGTGTGTGGAGTGGGACTGCGTACCGCAACAAAGGGTTTCAATCTGGAGGGGTGCACAAACCACCGGCGCTTCCCCCATTTGATGCGTACGCACTGAGGCCGCAAAACCTCAACCACCTCGACAGGGCCCCGCCACGGCCGCACCAGTTTAGAGGAGGTCGCGAGTGGTACCTGGGGACAGTGCAGCCATGCCTTGTCCCCCGGCTTCCACTGTAGCACGTGCGCGCGACCCAGTCTGAGCCGCTCATTAGCTTTCTGACGGAGGTCGGAATTTTGCATGGCAGCATCCCGTGCCTCTGTTAATTTAGCAAGGTTAAATTTAACATGGTCGGCCAATTTAGTTTTACCCTGCGGCGCGGGGATCTGCAGCTGGGCCCGAACAGGTGGGTCAGGTTCGCGGCCATACATGAGGAAGAAGGGGGAAAATCCCGTTGCCGCATGGGGGGCCAATCTGTATGCTGCCAGGACCCCTTGAATTTGCAGGTCCCAATCGGTCTGTGAGTCCGAAACCTGCTGTGACAACATGGACGTGATGGTTCGGTGCAGACGCTCGACCATCCCGTCAGTTTGCGGGTGATAGGGAGAGGTACGAATTTTTTTCGTGCCCAGGAGCTCACAGACTTGTTGGAGCAGTTTGCCGGAAAAAATTTTGCCCTGGTCGGTCAGCAGCCGCTCCGGACGTATCCCTGGACAAAGGCCTCCACGATGGCTGCTGCCGACTGGTTGGCCAGGGGCCAGGCCATAGGCCAGCGCGTAAAGTACTCCACCCCGGTCAACAAATATCTATTGCCCCTGGGGGTGGCGGGGAATGGGCCCAGAATATCCAGCGCGACAAGTTCGTTGACTCTGGAGACGTTGATAGACTGCAAAGGCGGGTTAGACTCCCGTGCTGGTGGTTTCCGTTGCGCACACCGAGGGCATGACCCCAACAGATCTGCGACATCCCTTGTCATGTCCGGCCAAAAAAAATCAAGCTGGAGCAAGGCGAGGGTCTTTTGGGTCCCCAGGTGGAGGAGGCGCTCATGAGCGGCCCAAACCACCTTACCCCGCAACCCAGAAGGGACCACCAGCCGGTGTCAATGGGATTTCCCGTCCCAATGCATCAGCAGACCCGTGACCATTTCCCATGCGTCGGCATCACCCCTCCCCCGCCCAGCATCCCTGACGCGACGACGCAACGCGAGGAGGGAGGTATCCTCCATCTGTAGGCGCTCCCATTCAGTGACAGGCAACCCCAACAGGGAATCTGCTCCCTGTTGTGCGATCGAATTCGTCATCGACGCTGCGTCGTCGGCGGCCGCCAAGACCGGAACAGATATTTCACCCGGGTGCCTGCAACGACCCGACCCCAGGAGGCATGCGCATTCGGGGGTGGTTGGCATGCGCGACAGAGCGTCCGCATTGGTGTGGCGAACGCCCTTACGGTACGTGGTTTCAAAATCAAAGTCCTGGAGAACCTCCAACCATCGAGACAATTGTCCCGATGGTTGTTGAACTCGCAGGGCGTACTGTAGTGCCGCATGATCTGTACGGACGGTGAAACGCTGACCGTACAGATATGGGCGGTACTGTTGGATGAAATAGACAATTGCCAACAGTTCCCGACGGGTGACACAATATCTTTGCTCCGCTGGAGACAACACCCGACTACCGTACGCGACTACCCGTTCTACGCCGTCAACCACCTGGGAAAGCACGCCCCCAATACCCGTGTTGCTCGCATCGGTGTCGAGCACAAAGGGTTTAGAAAAATCGGGGTAAACCAAGGGAGGAGCTTTAACCAGAGCGTCCCGAAGGGAGCGGAAAGCAGCCTCCTCTTCCTGTCCCCAATGAAAGCGGACGCCCTTTGACGTCAAAGCGTGTAGGGGCTTCGCAATTGTCGCAAAATCCGCGACAAAGCGTCGGTAATACGACGCAAATCCAATGAAACTCCTGACCTCTCCCACAGAGGTGGGAGTCGGCCAGGAGCTGACGCACTGCGTTTTGGCGGGATCGGTAGCAATACCTGAGCGTCCAACGATGTGTCCCAAATAACGCACAGATTCGCGTAACAGATGACATTTTTGGGGTTTAAATTTCAAATTAGCAGCCCGCATTTTGAGGAAAACCGCCCGCAACCTCTGGAGATGCTCGTCAAATGTTCTGCTAAAGACGATAACGTCATCCAAATAAATTAAGCACGAGTCCCATTGCAATCCAGCCAAAACCAATTCCATCAATCGCTGGAAAGTCGCCGGCGCCGAGTGGAGTCCCATCGGCAACCGGTTGAATTGGAAGAGGCCGTGCGGTGTACGGAATGCAGTTTTAGGCTTAGAATCATCGTCCAGAGGAAGCTGCCAGAATCCCGAAAGCAAATCCAATGTGGAGAAGAATCGCGCTCCCGCCAAGGCGTCCAGTGATTCGTCAATCCGTGGGAGCGGGTATGCGTCGGCAACATAAATTTTGTTGAGGCGGCGAAAATCGACGCAAAACCGCAACGAGCCATCCTGTTTCTTAACCAGGACGATCGGCGCTCCCCACGGGCTGGTAGAAGGAGAAATGATGTCGGCAGCTAACATGTCATCAACAGCCGATTTGACATGGTCCTTTTCGGCGGGACTTAACCGAAAAGGATTTTGGCGTATTGGCGCGCTGTCACCTGTATCAATATGGTGACGCAGCAGATGGGTACAGCCCAAATCGAATTTGTTCTGACTGAAAACGTCGGAAAATTCACGCAGCAGTGTCCTAAGCTTTTGACGCTCTAAATCCGACAGGTCCGTCGATCCCGCACAAAGCGCCTCGAGCCACCCTTCATCGAATGTGGATGCGGCAGAGGGACAGTGCCTACGTGATTCGCGACAGGTTCCTCACAGGGCACCGGCGTTGCGTGAGCAAGCACGGTCCCTTGAGGAACCACCACCGTCTGCGACCCCACATTGAGGACCGCGATGAAAGGGTCCCCGTCCCCTTTGACGATGGTCTGGGCCGGAATTAAATGAGGTCCGCTAACCCCGGCCCTAGATGGCCCCAGCAGAATTCCCTGGTCCCCAATGCCTTTAGCGAAGGGCCGACGAAGTTTGAGAGGCACCAACATTTGTGCCCCCGGCGGTACGCGAACCGTTTTAACGACGAACGCCGGTACCGTTGCGAACGCCGTCCGAGCCGCAGTGGGGGACGGCAGAAACGCCATGCGTCGGCCCGACGGGAGCTCAATGCAGCCCTGGTCTATTAAAATAAGAATCGGCATTTTGCCCAAGAAGTCCGTCCCCAGCAGGCACGGAACCGCCAGCGAGGAGGAAACAAAAATCGGGCCGGACAATTTGATATCACCGATATAAATTTGTGCTCGAATCTGTCCAATGATGCCAAGTGAGCCCCCGTTAGCAGCATAGAATGGGACGTTAACCGGCAGTAAAGGACGGCTCTGGACAGGGAGAATATTGTAAATTAGTTCCAAAATGATGGTCGCCGATGCTCCTGTATCGACCAGGATGCGCACCTCAACCCCGTCAATGTGCCCCACCACGGCTGACGACCCCGACGATGCAGCCACAACGCGATGGGCCAACACGGACCACTGCCTGGGTTCGATCTGAGTCCCCATAGTGGTGCGTGTTGGCGCGACGGTGCGCAATGTCGGCCCCCCGTTCGTTGCGGTGTGCGAGTGTGTGACGGGTGTGTGCGTGGGCCAAACATGAGGGGTGCCGCGACTCGCCGGGTTATGTTGATGGAGCTTGGGAGGAGGGCCGGCGTCCTGTCGAGGCGTCGTCCCGCGCTGCCGAGGAGAGCGGCACCCCGAGGCGACATGGCCCCGGATGCCGCAGTTGTAACAGCGCGGGAGCGCAGGCGACGATGATGGATGGTCGAGGCGGCTCGATCCGTCCCGGCCCGCCCGTACTCCCGCTCTCTGCTGCAGTTGATGGTCGATGGCGCAAACTTCCTCCGCCGGGAGGGTGGCTGCAGCCACAGTACGCCCGGCCGCTGCCCTGCTGGCCTTCCGTCGCTGCGACAGTAGGTTGGCGTGGAGGAGCCGCGCAGCCTGGAGGGAACCCATCTCTGTGTTATCCTGTGCAACGACGGCGATGTCCAGGTCGTCCGCCAGCAGGAGGATCTTTTCCGTTACCATCGCGTCCACGCCTTTGTCGTCCATTCGTGGGAAGGCCATCTTTGCGAGCGCCAGGAGACTCGTATGGTACGCCAGGGGCGACTCCTTTGCACCCCGCTGCCGATCATAAAAGAGCTGCCTGCATTCCGACGATGGTCCGTAGACCGCAGCCAGCAACTGCAGCGCCATCTGTAGCGTGGAGCGTTTGTCCTTCGGCGCCGATGTAAGAGCGGTGAGGGCGTCGCTGTCGAGGAGCGCCGGCAGCGCGCAGAGAGCCTGTCCACTGCGCCATTTCCTGGTGCGCGAGGAAGCGCCGCTGGAAGCCGCCCCAGTCGCCCTCCTCGCCCACAAACTCCTTGAGTGGAGGTAGCCGTTGATGCAGCGCAGCGGCCGCCGTGGAAGCTCGCACTCCGCTCTCCCCGTCACTCGGCTGGGCTTCGGCACGAGCGACGGATGGCATCGCCGGTCGCACCAGTGGTGACGCTCTGTCCGCTGGTGATGACGCGGCAGCCACTGTGCGGCCGATGTCGGACCCGAGGTTCAGGCCGGCCACGCCCTCAGCAGCTGCTGCGGCGATGGCGGGAGATTCGAAGTTGGGCTCCGTTGAAATGGCGGGAAGGCGCACCGGTCGTCGGCTGTCCTCGCCCCGTGGCGGTCCACCAGCCCCCAGCCGTGTGATCTGTTCGAGCGTGGCGGCAGCAGCGTACAGCAGCTCCGCCAGTCTCGCGTGAGCCAGCCTCAGTCCTTCTGTTGACGGCTCCCCTTCACCCCGATGCTGCGGTAAGGATGCGTCCGGCCCCGGCTGCTCGATGCCTTCTTCAGCCGTCTCGGGCTCCACAATTACAGCGGCGTCCTCCGCCTCCGATACCCCGGCTCGAGCTGTCCGGCGCGTGTCCATGTTCGTGATCGTTCACTTCTGTCACCAGATGTAATATCGTTGAGAACTCTTGGACGCCGGGGTTGAGGCACACGTATTTATTCCGTGATAGTTGTCACAACTACGGACATACAACACTGGAGGGGGTATCGGCCCCCTCACCCGGCTAGCTGGGAACACACTTGCTAGCCCTATCTGACCTACCTCCTAGTCCTCCACTAACGGGCTAGGGGAGGCTATCTTGCCCGACACTGGTAAGTCGGGCTACGGTACCCGGAGTCCCAGAGCACTGGCTCTGGTTCTCGGGACCACGCCGCTGGCTCGGTCCTGCGCGGCCCTGATAAGGGCGGCGTCCCAGGGGAGTCCAGGGCTCTAGCTAGACGATCTTCGGTCTTCACTGGTTTAGCTTTAACATTGTTCCCCGAGCTCTCCGGCTCATCCCCTTTTATACCAAAACCCCCCGCTGAGGGGTGGGGCCCCGGGGGATCACAACTCCGGGCCAGCCCCCCAGGCTGCCCGGTGCGGACGTCGTTGAGAGCACCTCCCCGTGCACTCACGAAGCCCCGCCCACTGTGTTTGTTTCCCGTGTGATCTTATGTATACAGCCCATCCGTAACACCCCTACACTCGTACACGGAGATGCCCGAAACGCGCCCTACCAGAAATCCACACCGCGTCCTCCGTCTCCTGGGAGCCGTGAGCGCGCAGACTCCAGCACCCCCCCCCCCCCCATGCTACAGACTCCACCCCCCCCCCCCAATGCTACAGACTCCAGCACCCCCCCCAATGCTACAGACTCCAGCACCCCCCCAATGCTACAGACTCCAGCACCCCCCCCATGCTACAGACTCCAGCACCCCCCCCCCAATGCTACAGACGCCACCCCCCCCCCCAATGCTACAGACTCCAGGACCCCCCCCCCCATGCTACAGACGCCATCCCCCCCCCAATGCTACAGACGCCACCCCCCCCCCAATGCTACAGACTCAAGCACCCCCCCCCCCCCAATGCTACAGACTCCAGAACCCCCCCCCCAATTCTACAGACTCCAGCACCCCCCCCGTGCTACAGACTCCACCCCCCCCCCCCCCGTGCTACAGACTCCAGCACCCCCCCCAATGCTACAGACTCCAGAACCCCCCCCCCCCCATGCTACAGACTCCAGCACCCCCCCCCAATGCTACAGACTCCAGAACCCCCCCCCATGCTACAGACTCCAGAACCCCCTCCCCCCCCCCCCCATGCCACAGACTCCAGAACCCCCCCCCCCATGCTACAGACTCCAGCACCCCCGCCCCCCCCCCCCATGCTACAGACTCCAGAACCCCCTTCCCCCCCCATGCTACAGACTCCAGAACCCCCCCCCCCCCCCCCGATGCTACAGACTCCAGAACCCCCCCCCCGTGCTACAGACTCCAGCACCCCCTTCCCCCCCCCCCATGCTACAGACTCCAGAACCCCCCCCCCCCCCCATGCTACAGACTCCAGAACCCCCCCCCCCCCTCCCATGCTACAGACTCCAGAACCCCGCCCCCATGCTACAGACTCCAGCACCCCCCCCCCCCCCGTGCGACAGACTCCACCCCCCCCAATGCTACAGACGCCACCCCCCCCCCAATGCTACAGACTCCAGCACCCCCCCCCCAATGCTACAGACTCCACCCCCCCAATGCTACAGACTCCACCCCCCCCCCCCCAATGCTACAGACGCCACCCCCCCCCCCAATGCTACAGACTCCAGCACCCCCCCCCCCCCCATGCTACAGATTCCAGAACCCCCCCCCCCCCCAATGCTTCAGACTCCAGAACCCCCCCCCCCCCAATGCTACAGACTCCAGCACCCCCCCCCCCCCCCCGTGCGACAGACTTCACCCCCCCAATGCTACAGACTCCAGCACCCCCTCCCCCCCCCATGCTACAGACTCCAGAACCCCCCCCCCCATGCTACAGACTCCAGAACCCCCCGCCCATGCTACAGACTCCAGCACCCCCTTCCCCCCCCCCCCCAATGCTACAGACTCCAGCACCCCCTTCCCCCCCCATGCTACAGACTCCAGAACCCCCCCCCCCCCATGCTACAGACTCCAGCACCCCCCCCCCCATGCTACAGACTCCACCCACCCCCCAATGCTACAGACTCCAGCACCCCCCCCCCCAATGCTACAGACTCCAGAACCCCCCCCCCAATGCTACAGACTCCAGCACCCCTCCCCCCCACCGAGCGGAAGACTTCACCCCCCCAATGCTACAGACTCCACCCCCCCAATGCTACAGACTCCAGCACCCCCCCCCCCCCATGCTACAGACTCCACCCCCCCAATGCTACAGACTCCAGCACCCCTCCCCCCATGCTACAGACTCCAGAACCCCCTTCCCCCCCCCATGCTACAGACATCAGCACCCCCCCCCCCAATGCTACAGACTCCAGCACCCCCCCCCCCATGCTACAGACTCCGGCACCCCCCCCCCCATGCTACAGACTCCACCCCCCCCCCCCATGCTACAGACTCCACCCCCCCCCCCATGCTACAGACTCCACCCCCCCCCCATGCTACAGACTCCACCCCCCCCCCCATGCTACAGACTCCAGAACCCCCCCCCCCCATGCTACAGACTCCACCCCCCCCCCCCATGCTACAGACTCCAGAACCCTACCCCCCATGCTACAGACTCCACCCCCCCCCATGCTACAGACTCCAGCACCCCCCCCCCCCATGCTACAGACTCCACCCCCCCCCCCCCATGCTACAGACTCCAGAACCCTCCCCCCCATGCTACAGACTCCACCCCCCCCCCCAATGCTACAGACTCCAGAACCCTCCCCCCCCATGCTACAGACTCCACCCCCCCCCCATGCTACAGACTCCAGGACCCCCCCCCCCCCCATGCTACAGACTCCAGCACCCCTCCCCATGCTACAGACTCCAGAACCCTCCCCCCCATGCTACAGACTCCACCCCCCCCCATGCTACAGACTCCAGAACCCTCCCCCCCCATGCTACAGACTCCACCCCCCCCCCCCCATGCTACAGACTCCAGAACCCCCCCCCCCATGCTACAGACTCCACCCCCCCCCCATGCTACAGACTCCAGAACCCCCCCCCCCCCAATGCTACAGACTCCAGCACCCCTCCCCCCCACCGAGCGGAAGACTTCACCCCCCCAATGCTACAGACTCCACCCCCCCAATGCTACAGACTCCAGCACCCCCCCCCCCATGCTACAGACTCCACCCCCCCAATGCTACAGACTCCAGCACCCCCCCCCCCATGCTACAGACTCCAGAACCCCCTTCCCCCCCCATGCTACAGACATCAGCACCCCCCCCCCAATGCTACAGACTCCAGCACCCCCCCCCCCCATGCTACAGACTCCGGCACCCCCCCCCCCCATGCTACAGACTCCACCCCCCCAATGCTACAGACTCCAGCACCCCCCCCCCCCCCATGCTACAGACTCCAGAACCCCCTTCCCCCCCCATGCTACAGACATCAGCACCCCCCCCCCAATGCTACAGACTCCAGCACCCCCCCCCCCCATGCTACAGACTCCGGCACCCCCCCCCCCATGCTACAGACTCCACCCCCCCCCCCCATGCTACAGACTCCACCCCCCCCCCATGCTACAGACTCCACCCCCCCCCCCCCATGCTACAGACTCCACCCCCCCCATTCTACAGACTCCACCCCCCCCCCATGCTACAGACTCCACCCCCCCCCCCATGCTACAGACTCCACCCCCCCCATGCTACAGACTCCACCCCCCCCCCCCCCCATGCTACAGACTCCAGAACCCTCCCCCCCATGCTACAGACTCCACCCCCCCCCCCATGCTACAGACTCCAGAACCCTCCCCCCCCATGCTACAGACTCCACCCCCCCCCCCCCCCATGCTACAGACTCCAGCACCCCCCCCCCCCATGCTACAGACTCCAGCACCCCCCCCCATGCTACAGACTCCAGAACCCTCCCCCCCCCATGCTACAGACTCCAGCACCCCCCCCCCCCCATGCTACAGACTCCAGAACCCTCCCCCCCATGCTACAGACTCCACCCCCCTCCGCATGCTACAGACTCCAGCACCCCCCCCCCCCATGCTACAGACTCCAGCACCCCCCCCCATGCTACAGACTCCAGCACCCCCCCCCCCCCATGCTACAGACTCCAACCCCCCAATGCTACAGACTCCAGCACCCCCCCCCCATGCTACAGACTCCAGCACCCCCCCCCATGCTACAGACTCCAGCACCCCCAATGCTACAGACTCCAGCACCCCCCCCCCCCCATGCTACAGACGCCAAGACTCCAGCACCCCCTTCCCCCCCCCCAATGCTACAGATTCCAGCACCCCCCCCCCCCCCAATGCTACAGACTCCAGCACCCCCCCCCATGCTACAGACTCCAGAACCCCCCCCCCCCCATGCTACAGATTCCAGCACCCCCCCCCCCAATGCTACAGACTCCAGAACCCCCCCCATGCTACAGCCTCCAGCACCCCCCCCCCCCCATGCTACAGACTCCACCCCCCCAATGCTACAGACTCCAGCACTCCCTTCCCCCCCCCATGCTACAGACTCCAGCACCCCCTTCCCCCCCACCCCCATGCTACAGACTCCAGAACCCCCCCCCCCCATGCTACAGACTCCAGCACCCCCTTCCCCCATGCTACAGACTCCACCCCCCCAATGTTACAGACTCCAGCACCCCCTTCCCCCCCCCATGCTACAGACCCCACCCCCCCCAATGCTACAGACTCCAGCACCCCCTTCCCCCCCCCATTCTACAGACTCCAGCACCCCCTTCCCCCCCCCATGCTACAGACTCCAGAACACCCCCCCCCCCATGCTACAGACTCCAGCACCCCCTTCCCCCATGCTACAGACTCCACCCCCCCAATGCTACAGACTCCAGAACCCCCCCCCCCATGCTACAGACTCCAGCACCCCCTTCCCCCCCCCATTCTACAGACTCCAGCACCCCCTTCCCCCCCCCATGCTACAGACTCCAGAACACCCCCCCCCCCATGCTACAGACTCCAGCACCCCCTTCCCCCATGCTACAGACTCCACCCCCCCAATGCTACAGACTCCAGAACCCCCCCCCCCATGCTACAGACTCCAGAACCCCCCCCATGCTACAGACTCCAGCACTCCCCCCCAATGCTACAGACGCCACCCCCCCCCCAATGCTACAGACTCCAGAACCCCCCCCCCCCCAATGCTACAGACTCCAGAACCCCCCCCCCCCCCCCCAATGCTACAGACTCCAGCACCACCCCCCCAATGCTACAGATTCCAGCACCTCCTTCCCCCCCATGCTAGACTCCAGAACCCCCCCCCCCCATGCTACAGACTCCAGCACCCCCTTCCCCCCCCCCATGCTACACACTCCAGAACACCCCCCCCCCCCCCCATGCTACAGACTCCACCCCCCCCCCCATGCTACAGACTCCACCCCCCCCCATGCTACAGACTCCACCCCCCCATGCCACCGCACGGGAGGCGGCCGCAGCGGCAGCAGCGACCCGTGGCCAGATAGCGACAAGCCTTGCGGACAGCAGCCAGCCCAGCCAGCCCAGCTCACCCAAGTCCAGTCAGCTCGCCCACCGGTCAGCTAGCCCACGAGCTCACTAGCTCACCAACCCAGCCAGCCAGCCAGCCCAGCCAGCCAGCTGACTATATATACTACCAGCCAGCTGACTATACTACCAGCCAGTCGGCTCACATCCAGACTACAAACAACATTGAACCGGCCAGTACAGCAACAGCCAGAGAGGCGGCCTCAACTATCCGGGCATCCAGCGAGCCGTAGCAACACACACTTGTTGTAACAAGCATGTCGGCGGAGGACGACGGCTTCTCGTTCGCGCGCAAGTTCGGAAACATCTACCTGAGCATCCTGGCGCTCTTCTGCTTCAAGCTGTGCGTGAAGCTGAGCCTGGCGCTGCTCAGCCACTTCTACATCGTGCGGGGGAACCGCAAGGAGGCGGCGCGCATCGCCAGCGAGTTCTACGGCATCGCGGAGCACAGCGGTACGGCCGCGCACTCTCACTCGGCGGCGCGCGTTGTCGAGTGCGCAGGCGGTGCAACTGCGCCAGGGCCCCCAGGGGCCAGTGTGGCCCAAGCGTCGGGCTACGAAGAGGTGGGAATTGGCCGAGAGGGGGCTAAGTGCGAATGGACAGAAGGGAGTCAATTTGATAACCTCCCACCATCGTCTCATCTCCCATCTCCCTCCCCTCCGTGCACCATCGTCTCATCTCCGTTGGAGCGGCGCGCGTCTCAGACGCTGCTGGGGGGGTCCCGGAGCTTGCGACGGAGCCTCCTGGGGGCACGGCCGCTCTGCCGCTTTGCTGTTTGCTTGAGAAGGCGACGAGAAGTCGCGTGGCGGTCGCGTGGCGGCCGTCGCTTCACCGAGCCCGGCGACGTGACCAAGACCCCAAGAGCCGCTCCTCCTCCTCTCGTTGAGCCTTCGTCAACGAGAGGAGCCCCCGAGCGCTCCAAGGAGGGCGCCGCCTTGCGGAGCGGAGCCAGCGGCGATGTGGAATTTAGGGCTGAACGATTAATCGATTTCAAATCGAAATTTGCAATTTGAAACAATGCGATTAGTAAATCGCAAAGGCTGAAATTTTTTGCGATTTGAAAAGTCCTATTACTTATTGAAAAAAAAAAATTTGAACTTTATGTATTTAACTTAACAATTGTTCTATGTTTGTTCTATTTCAGTTTAATAAATGCATGTTGGAAGCAATTCATATATTTTAAGTTCTCATCCTTTCATTAGAATATATAGAGAAGTTCATATGCTGATGATATTATGTGGTAATGCTCCATCACATGTTTTAAATCTATTACACAGTGAATATTTAACTGAAGCTTGACTTAAAAATTTTAATCGCAAATCAAATCACAATATCCGTCAGAAAAATCGCAATTAGATCTTTTCCCCAAATCGTTCAGCCCTAGACTGTGGATTTGTGTCGGGGAGTCAGATAGCGATGGAGGGAGCGGGGCCACGATCGCGGTGGGGGGGGGGGCGTGGAGTCGTCGAGATCCTTGGGGGTGGGGATAGATCCTTGGGGGTGGAGATTGATCCTTGGGTGGGGATAGATCCTTGGGGGTGGATAGATCATTGGGGTTGATGGATCCTTGGGGGTGGATAAATCCTTGGGGGTGGATAGATCATTGGGGTGGAGATAGATCCTTGGGGGTGGATAGACTCCTGGGTGTGGAGATAGATCCCTGGGGGTGGATAGACTCCTGGGGGTGGAGGGTCGGCGGTCGGGAGCGTTCGTTCGGCGCTTCTGCAGAGCCCCCTGGCTGGCGAGTCTGGCCGTGCGGATTGACCCGCGAGTGCGACCCGGCAGTGGACGAACGCGCCACCGGCGGGGGTGGACGTGTGGACGGTGTTGCGGTCGGGGTGATGCGGGCTCGCTCCACACTGCGAGGCCGTGCGCGCGCGTCTCTCTCACGTCGTGGAGAGCGCTGGCGGCCCAAGTGGTTCTCACTTGCGGTCAACACCGGTGGAGGATACATGAATCGGTACAGGGTCTACCCGAGGTCGACTCAGCCTTACATGAGTAATACTTCCCGGTGCGCTGTGTAAAGCACCAAGCACTTGGGCCTGGGGGCGGCCACGCGTGTTGCTACCCACCCCGCCGTTCTTCATAGGGGCTCGCTAAAAGCACTTTCCCCAACAGTCTGAAAAGTCTACACGGGGTGACTTTTGTCTTAAGTCTCTCGCAGCGGCTGTAGACGCCACCTATCCCACCATTCGTGCTACTATAACGATGCATAACAGTGGCTTCCACATGAAGAGGCTGGCTCCTGCCAGATGAATGTGAAATGTGGCCGGTTCCCACAAGTCATCGGAATTTGTAGCGATCAGAGAGCCCAACAAGTGGCACCAGGACGTGGGACGGTCTCAATAACTGGATGCATGACTAACACCGATGGTTCTGGTAGACTAAATTGGGACGCTATTTTAAATGTTGGCGGTATTTCTCGGGTGAGTGAACGTGTGTGGTTATCTCGCTTAAGGTTTGGTACTCAACCGTGACACGGCAATAGCAGCCAGTCGCCGCTGTTCTCACTTGAGCTTATACCACGTGGCTTTGCTGCCGCTTAATTTAGCGACTTGAGAGATGATAGGAGGAAACGTGACCGAGATATACGATTGTTTTTTCCATTCCCCCCATACCTGATCTATATCACCTGGCCGTATTAGTGGCAGCGTCGTTTCTTTGAGACGTGGTTTAGCACGTGGTCGGCTCATCCAATGATCTTCCCGCGGTAAATGAAGTATGTGCCACATTGTGAACATCCAAATCCTGATCGCGCAGTGTGTAGCCTGGCCACCACTCATATGAATGTGGTGTGGAAATTCCACCACTGATTTAGGACGGACACCGGAGATCAGCGCTGCCCACCGTTCGCGTGCGCAATGGACACACTGACGAATGTTCCTACACGTGAGGGTGTGTGTAAATCTGACACCGATTTGGACTAACTCACATCTCTGCCACTTGGTAAGCCCGTCTGTATCTCACGCACAGGAGGTAGTTGTGTAGCTATGGGGTCTTAGCCATCTCATGGCGACGCTTGCGAGTGTAAGTTGGCATACGTCTATACGACTCTCATGGACATGTAATCGTACAGCTCCCTTTTTTGTCAGCCCACTCACTGCTGGATGAAGGATCTCCTGACGCCGTGCGGTTCGTGGGGGTTATTTGGCCATACTTCACCACGCGGATCGCAGTGCACTAACCAGAACATACACTCGATGGCGAGGATGGAGCCGCGCATGGCTTTGTGCAGAGTGTCTCGCGACACGCACGCGTGGCTCGTTGACAGTGGAGCAGCTGGCGAGTGCCAGTGTGTGTGTGCCCTGCTTTGTGTGTGTCCGTGTCTACGGGCTGTTTATGTGCCACGTGTGTTGTGAGCTGGATCGTGGGGGCGTTCTTAATTTAGCGCTGTACTCTCTGAGCTAAACTTAGCTGCGAACGAGGGGGGTGGCAGCCTTGGGGGCGAGTGACCCCTTGCAGTATTATTAGAGGAAGAATATCTTGCCAAGAATCGATTCCGGAATCAATCTCTTAAAACAAATCGGCAAATGCCAACGGCAGAGTTCGATTTGTCTCGAGGTGACGCCACTTCCTAAGCGATGGATATAGATGCGACGGAGCTTATTTTAGAGCAGACGCTTTGGCGGCTCTTGCGCAATGCCTCTGCGTAGAACAGGGTGGGAGGACCACGTGCCGCGTTTACGCTTCGAAGGCTTCGCCATCACGTGAAGTAGCCACATTTTTACGACGTCTTCGGAGGCAAGCTGACCTTTCAAAGTTATCGATATATTTTTGTTGTTGTGGGAATGTGTCCAACAGCAGTGGTACAATATATGTATGTATACACCGTGGATTAACGCTTTTAGACGAGTAAACGAGTCTGGTCAGCAGTGGAAGGTGTCCTGATTCGGTCACATGAGGGAATGAACTAATTTGAGGACACAGCAAGGAATGTCACAATGTTAGCAACGATATTGGAAGGCAGTATTCACATCGTATGTTGAAAGTGTGTAACATGAAAGTCGCGTAACTTAAGTCCGAAGAGAATGTTCACTCCGAAGCGTGATAAGGCTTAATAAAAATCACATGGAACGACATGCAGGAGTGAGATGGAGGAGCGAGATGGGAGTGAGACGCAGGGGTGAGATGGAGTGAGACGCAGCAGCGAGACGCAGGGGTGAGATGAAGTGAGAGGCAGAAGCGAGACGCAGGGGTGAGATGGAGTGTGAGACGCAGCAGCGAGACGGAGGGGTGAGACACAGTAGTGAGACGCAGCAGCGAGACGGAGGAGTTAGATGGAGTGTGAGACGTAGGAGTGAGGTGGAGAAACGAGATGGTGAAGGAGCGAGATGGTGGAGGAGCGAGATGGTGGAGGAGCGAGATGGTGGAGGAGCCAGATGGAGGAGGAGTGAGTGGTGGAGGAGCAAGATGGTGGAGGAGTGAGTGGTGGAGGAGCGAGATGGTGGCGGAGCGAGATGGTGGAGGAGTGAGATGGTGGAGGAGCGAGATGATGGAGTGAGTGGTAGAGGAGTGAGATGGTGGAGGAGTGAGATGGTGGAGGAGTGAGATGGTGGAGGAGCGAGATGGTGGAGGAGCGAGATGGTGGAGGAGCGAGATGGCGGAGGAGCGAGATGGTGGAGGAGCAAGATGGTGGAGGAGCGAGATGGTGGAGGAGCGAGATGGTGGAGGAGCGAGATGGTGGAGGAGCGAGATGGTGGAGGAGCGAGACGGTGGAGGAGCGAGACGGTGGAGGAGCGAGACGGTGGAGGAGCGAGATGGTGGAGGAGCGAGATGGTGGAGGAGAGAGACGGTGGAGGAGCGAGATGGTGGAGGAGCGAGACGGTGGAGGAGCGAGATGGTGGAGGAGAGAGATGGTGGAGGAGCGAGTGGTGGATGAGCGAGATGGTGGAGGATTGAGATGGTGGAGGAGTGAGATGGTGGAGGAGCGAGATGGCGAAGGAGTGAGATGGTAGAGGAGTGAGATGGTGGAGGAGCGAGATGGTGGAGGAGCACGATGGTGGAGGAGCGAGATGGTGTCGAGATGGTGGAGGAGTGAGATGGTGGAGGAGCGAGATGGTGGAGGAGCGAGGTGGTGGAGGAGCGAGATGGTGGAGGAGCGAGATGGTGGAGGAGCGAGCTGGTGGAGGAGCGAGATGGTGGAGGAGCGAGATGGTGGAGGAGCGAGATGGTGGAGGAGAGAGATGGTGGAGGAGCGAGATGGTGGAGGAGCGAGATGGTGGAGGAGCGAGATGGTGGAGGAGCGAGATGGTGGAGGAGCGAGATGGTGGAGGAGCGAGAAGGTGGATGAGCGAGATTGTGAAGGAGCGAGATGGTGGAGTGAGATGGTGGAAGAGTGAGTGGTGGAGGAGTGAGATGGTGGCGGAGCGAGATGGTGGAGGAGCGAGATGGTGGAGGAGTGAGATGGTGGAGGAGTGAGATGGTGGAGGAGTGAGATGGTGGAGGAGTGAGATGGTGGAGCGAGATGGTGAAGAAGCGAGATGGTGGAGAAGTGAGATGGTGGAGGAGTGAGTGGTGGAGGAGTGAGATGGTGGAGGAGTGAGTGGTGGAGGAGTGAGATGGTGGAGGAGCGGTGAGCATCCATCTGCCGCACCCTCCTCCTCTCCTCGGGATATATTTGGAGCTCGATCACAAACCTCTGACACTCTGGAATCGATGCTGGGCAGAATCGTCCGAGAAAATCGGCGGCGCGAAATCGATTCCCGGTGTGAGCCTCGCGCACGTGCGTCCATCGCGACGTCGATAACGACGACGTTGTCGAGTGATTGAGGAGTTGTATGGAGGCACGGTGAGATGGAAGAGTGGGACCTGTCACGTAAGCGCCGCGAGGCGGAGGAGGAAGCGGCGGCGGTGCCACCCAAGCGGCGGCGCGACGCGGGGTGGGCGGTGCTCACGTGCCAAGGTGCGCGCGCGTGCGCGGGCGCGTGCGCGTGAATTCAAGAGCGGTGGCGCGGCGGTGAGCGCGCAGACGCCACGAACCCCGGCCAGAGTTCGGTCAACACCGGTCGTGGGTCCTCCCCCTTAGGTAGACTCGGCCTCAATGAGGGAGACAAAGGCGGCCGGGCGTGGTGCTGGCTACCCACCTCGTGTGCCGTGTTGGCCTTCATCGATGCCCGCAAACAACACTTGCCCCGACAGTCTGTTCAAGGCCATACGGAGGAGGGGGGGGCGTATTTATCCTTTGTACGCGTGCGGCTTGTGTGTGTGGCTAATATCGACTTTATACCTTGCAAAATGTATCTATTGGGTGTTTGAACATCTTAACAGCTGTTTTATTGCCAGAAAGGGTCAAATCCTATTCTTATGTTGCATTATTTCATACAGGAAAAAGGTCTCATTAATTGTGAGTATTGTACCTTGAAATGTTTTTATTTATTAATACTGTCACTGTGAGACTGTCTTCCTCTAAATCAAATACAAGGTGCAACTAAAATAATGTATAGAGAGTTATAACCTATATTTTATTGTATACCGGTTAACAACATCCAGTAGCTGTCTCAGTAAAAGAGAAAGGAGTCTGGAGAAAGGAGGGGGGCCGACAGTCGGATCTTGCATATCCCCCAGTTGAAATTGGGAGTTACGCCCCTGCACTCACATTATTTAATATTATTTACATTGCCATGTAACTTTATACATTCCCATGCAAATATTTTCTGCATTGAAGGTCTCATTATCGACCACATGGCAATGCACTGACCGTCCAATGGACACTGGTTGTCTGCAGATTATGTTTGCCAAAGTGCAGTCATTCCAGCCGGGTGGTGTCCGTCACAAGAGTGCTCGACTCACAATCAAGAGGTTACGAGTTGGAATCCCAGTCTGGTGTCAACTCATTTTATCCTTTATCCAAAAATAACAAAATTGAGTATCGCTTTGCAGCAAGTGATCAGTGGTTGTAATGTGGACGGGATGATCCCTGCCATATGAATGTGGAATTTCAGTACCACCGCACCCTCATTTGAGCATGGGAATACTTTGACTCGTTCAAATTATTTGCACAGACAGCTGCACATTTTATGGACATGCACGTGTCTCAGTTGATCTGACAAACTGCAGTGAGGAAGCATGAGGACTTGAGTTTGAAAAGCCCTTGTCTTCAACCTGAGATGCTTCTGGACAAACCAGACATTGCTGGTGAGTAGGATATCCTTGATGAATTTGACAAAGCTGCTTGTGTAATGTCTGAAATGTAGGCTAATCTAAGCAGGCATCAGCTCCAAGCCCGTGACAATAAGTGTGAGTGAGCACCAGCTGTCTGCTCCAGAATGGGGCTGGCATCATGTTGTTCAAGTTGGCTGGGGGCATGTGGGTGGGCGTGTGGGGTTGTGCTTCAGTTTTGCCCTTTATTCCTGGACGCACACATCACCATTGTCAATTGATATCTCAACCTGTGTCTCCCATACGGATGACTCAACCTAAAATTAGTGTCTGGTGTTAACCTTGAGCGGTGAGGACGCAGCGTCATGCTGGGGGTATTTATTTACTTACGTGTTTATTAAAGGTTTTCTGGTGAGTACAATGCACAAACATGATGCTAAATAATGGCGCAATAATACAATCAGTGGGTAGCAAAAGTTGAAGTAGAGTAATCAGACCTGTAATGCGCTGTTCCTTCTTTAATTCCTTACATTTCTGTTGTATGTTATTTTGCACCGTACGTAGCCAATCATGCTTATCAGAGGTGCGCAGCCAGCATCCTCTCCTGTTCTTCCAACGTAGCCATCCCAAATAGTATTTTCCTGGCCGTATCTCGGCTTCTTCGGGGTTTAAAAACTCATGCAAATGGAACCACCCTGGCAATATCTTAAGTCAAGCTCTCCTGGACAAATTATCACACAAGATTTACACAATTGAGGGTTTGAAACGATAGTTGGCATGTGGATAATAACCAAGAAAACCTCGTATATTTGTACAACTCCAACTATACTGGACCCACAATGATTGTTCAGGCAGGAGTAGGATTTTAAAGCATTTATATATCAAAAGAACACTCAGCTAGTCATATGTCAGCGAATGTTTTTTCAAAAATAATATTTGTCAAGGTTATAAAATACATACATTGGTAATGCTGTAAACTTTTTTTTTAATCAGTTACAGCCTGGAAGCCACTACCGATGTACAGTATATGAAAATTCGTTCTAAATAAACCTCCACCTGCTTGCAAAGATAACCCCATCGTCCTACTCTGAGAATAATGTGAATAGATGAGGTGGGTCTGTATGTAATACTTCCACAGTGTGGTACAGCAATAGTTTGTGGTGGCCCAGTGGTGCACTCACTGCTCAATGAACCCAGCAACCCGAGTTAGATTTACAGCCACGACTAACATCAGTAGCAAGCCATATCTGAACCAGTCCTGGGCCCATCCCATCACCAACCCACACTGGCCCACATGGTGAATTATGGTCCAGAGACCACAATGACCGACGTGGCATGGGGGAGGCCTTCCTCCAGCTGTGGAATTACAAAGGGGCCGTATTTTATATATCTTTGCGTGCGTGTTCTTGCGTGCACGTTGTTGTGTATGCGTGCGTTAGGATCGTGGGCCGACCGGAGCCTGCAGCATGAAGCTGCGAGCCAGGGACGTCTTCTCTCACTCAAAACGTACATTGCACAGGTGAGTAAGCATGCAGGTCCGCAAATAAATACACGAGCAAAAACATAAAAAAACAACTTAAAACTACGCATGAAACCATACGACCTGCACGATTGTGAATTTCAAAAGCCAATCACGGATAGTTTTAGACGCTGGTCTTATAAGGTGAAATGTATATATTTCATCTGAAGTTGACGTTCTCGGTCACTTGACACAATCATTATTCGCTGGCAAGGACTGGAATGCAGGGCGCCAGGATTGTAGCACAATGCGCCGACCACGAAACCACCACTGCTGGCATTACACTACCATCCCGCTCTAGATGCACGGACACGTTTATACGCGTGCATGTGCACACACCTACTGCGGTAATAATGTGATATTCTTATGGTACGCTTCACATTGACGTGTCATTGGCAGGGCTGCAATGTGAATGCGTTGACGATAGACCAGGTGACCCCACTGCACGAGGCGTGTCTTGGGGGGCATGTGTCCTGTGCTCGAGCCCTCATCCAAGCGGGGGCCATGGTATTACACCCACGCGCACACACACACGGCACGCGCACATACGCAGGCACCCATGCACACACACGGCACCCACACACACACACGCGGCATGCACAAACACGACACACACACACGGCACCCATGCACACGGCACCTATGCACGCACACGGCACACGCACACACACACGGCACGTGCACACAGATGGCACCCACACACACACACACGACCCCTATGCACGCACACGGCACGCGCACACACACGGCCACCTGACACTGCTTTTGGCGGGAAAATCATAGACATGATGTAATATAAGTGACATTCCCTCTGACATCATACTTTAGAATCAACTACTTTTTTCCCACGTCATTCGAATCTTCATATCTAGGTAGGATTTTCAGATTTAATTTTGCATGGATATGAAATTTGGGAATACATCCCGAAAATATGTCAAGCGTGATGCACAGGTACATAGTGTGCCAATACAATTTCTAGGTATGTCACAATTCATCGACTTATTCATTGCGAGATGTGAATGTACCTTTAGGCTAATATCACGGGAATGGCAGACAAAAGAGACAGACAAGACAACTGAGACACATTGCAAACGAGATTCCCACTTCGAAAAACAAAAATCTGAAAACGTATCAGAGAAGGTTTGAATATTTATTGGCGTCCACCTATGTGAGTACAGTAGAACTCCTCTTAACGACGGTAATTGTTTCCACGAAACCGGTCGTTAATTGAGTATAGGAAATACACGTTAAAGGCTTAATTTGTTCCGATAGCATCGAAAGTTGCCTTTTTCACCCGAAAAACTTACTTTTTAATATTTAAACAATGGATATTAGTAACAACATTATAAATCTAGAATATTAAAAGAAACATGGTTAATAAATGCATTCATATTAGTGTACCTACAACATCCCGTCGTTTACAGGGAATGGTCGGTAAGAGAAGACATTGTGCTCTATGGAGGCCCGTCGTTAAGCGATTAGTCGTTAACAGAGGTTTTCCTGTCCTGTTATTTGCATAACTGGGTGTGTGTGTGCATGCGTGACGACCAGAGCTCGAATCCCATGGCCAACACCAGTGACGATTATTTGAACCGGTCCTGGCCTCTCCTCAGTCGACTCGGCCTCAAATTAATACCATGTACGGTGTATAAGCATCACAACTGGGGAGACAAAGGCGGCCGGGCGTGGAGCTGGCCACCCACCTCCTCGCGTGCCATTCCGGCCTTTATAGGTGCTACTCGTGAACAGAACTTGTCCCAAAAAGTCTGTTTCAGGCCATACTGGGGGATCTCTGTCTTTGTGGCTAGGTGAATGCTATGACGATAGACGGTGTGACCCCGCTGGTGAATGCGTGCGTGCGCGGGAGCCCTGCGTGCGTGAAGCTGCTCCTGGAGAGCGGCGCAACCCTCTACTGCGCCGCACACACCACCCCGCTGCACGAGGCGGCCACTCGTGGTGGGTACACACCACTCCCCGCACGCTGCACCGTCCCGTCAACTTGAGTCTGCCCGTAGAAGCATCCACTGGGCCCTGTTGATTTTAATGGTTCTCTTGGTTAAATCTGCAAAATACATTATTTTCTTCATCATCTTGATGCTGGTAAAAAAATGTCCCATGGATATAACTGCTTAACCCAAGCTATTCATGCTTTGATGTTTGCATTGTCTTCGTGCTGTTCGACTTTTGGCATTCTTTGGTCTAAAACTAGTGCGAAAAGGCCATGAAGGAGGCTGTCTCTGGCGTAGGCCATTTCGTTTCAAGGACAATGCATATGTGATCAAAGCATGTTGTTTGCATGTTTAACCACTCACGTGCTTTGTGAATGCAGACTAGATGCCTTGTGATGGTTGTCTGTTTGGTGTTGGAACATCTTAACGCCTCCTGTATTCTTTCCGGAAAGACTGATGCCTATTCTTTATTCATCATGTTGATGCTGGCAAAAGCAGCCTCCCATAGATACTTGATGGGCCTGTTGTCCCCAAAAGAGAAAATAACCAAAGCCTTAAAGCTCCTCATACTTCCTCTTTTAAATCCCCAGGTTTAATTCGGTGTGCGGAAACAGGGCATTATCGGTGGCTGCTGCCTCGTGGAATGCTATATCATCGCATTAGATTTGGGAATTCAGTCATTGCTGATCATGAAAAACCTCCATTCACTCCTGAAACTCAAGTTTATCAAATGATTGGCAGAGAGGCGTAAGCCGGGTCTGTATGTGATTGCTTTCTTACATTATATTTTTTCCCCTTTATTTTTGTTCCTAAAATTATGTAGCCCTGCTTTTTTGTGTACGTTTTCCACTGATTCCCTATTCCTATATCATATGAAGTACGTACCGGTGCTTGCTCTTTGTATCTCGACCTATGTAGTCATGATTGTAATTAACATCTGTATCGTCGCAGGATGCCCTTGAAAAAGGCAAACACTCATTGGTCCCTTCCTGCAAAAATTAATAAAGTGAATCTAAACTGCACCCACGCCACCCCACACGCCGCACCGTCACATCGTTCTGCACACCACACCCGGCCACACCACGTGCACCATCACCACCCTGTGCCGCTCCATTCTACATAGCACACTCCGCATACCATGAAACCACACCATGATACATCGCATACACTGTCACACCATACTACACACAACATTTTGCCTACCATGAATCCACAACATGTTACGCACCTCACTCCGCACACCATGAAACCGGACCCGAATACATCAGTCACACCACCCCACCCTTGCACACAAAGTCACACCATCCCACATCACGCAACGCAGACTTCCATTGGTGGCAAGCACAACCCACACACCGCATGGCAGGAGTTTCACAGCTATTAAGAAAATGAGTTCTTCATTATGTCTGTGAATTTGTTACAGTCTCAACATTTCCCCACACCTAGGATTAGCACGGTTGGCTAAGTAAGATGCAAAAGAAATTACACATACATTTCATAAGTGACTTTTGATTTCAAGAAAATTCTCCATGGCAACAGACTATTGCTCATGCCACACCAGTTGTCATTTTTAGCTGCATGGTGGAGACACCACCAGAGTGCCAGTGCCCGACATACTGCCCCAAGGGGTGTCGTTGAGTGGCACAAACTTTCTGACAGGAGACGCAGGTGTTGTGGGTTTTCAGGGTAGGGTGTTTGGTGATCACATCGCACGTCTATTTCCCTCTTGCTGTGTTCTCGATGGGTCTTGCTTTGTTCTGCTTCTTGTTGTGTTGATCATTCTGTTGGCGGCCAGTGCCATCAGCTGCCCGGTCATCGCAAGCCTGCTCACCGCACTCTTTAACAGTCCTCCCACCGTCCCAAATTTAGATGCCATTTGCACTCACAAATATCTCTAATTTAGCCCAATAAAGTGCTATAAACTGCTGTTAGTGGGTATCTAATGAGTCAACAGGGATGGTGTTGCCAACTGAGCTGTTGTCGATTGCCAATACTCATACACAGCGCCAGATCCTCATCTTTTCTGAGTTGACCGAGCTAAGGCGAGATGAGATGTTGATAGCACGTGCCACTGACGTTGTACGTTGTCGCTAATAGACGAGCCACTATACCACCATTCCCCACTGCAATAGACCTCTCCAGTAACTCCACCCCCAATCCCCTCCTCTCATCCAGGTCACGTGGACGTGCTGGAGACGCTGCTCGAGTTTGGGGCAAACATCGACGCGGAGCTGCCCCACACAGGGACGGCGCTGTATGCGGCGAGCCTGCATGGCCGCGATGCCTGTGTGCGGGCTCTGTTACGTGCAGGTGCGGTTAAACGCACAATTCTCTCTGTAAGGATTCACTTTTATTTTGCTCCTGAATACCGAAGGATCTTAAAGCACCAAAGTATCCTGAGGCCAAAGCATCGCGGTTTGTTTCTGGCTCGGCTCGGCAAACTGCCAGCGGAAAACCACCCGTACCGGTGAGGTTCCCATTCTAGGCACGGCTCGGATGCGCCGATGGAAAATGGGCATCTCTTTGTCCGTGTGCAGGCGCGGACGTCAACAAGGGGTGTTTCCGCACCACTCCACTGCACGTGGCATCGCGCGCGATGCACAGCAGCACAATGGATGTGCACGGCAGGGTGCGCGCTGTGCTGGGCCTGCACGGCCCGCTGGGCGTGTACGACGAGGGGGGCGACAACGGCGCGCACGGCGGCGTGTACTGCACCGCGCACGGCCTGCGCCTGGTCGGGCTGCTCCTCGAGTTCGGAGCCGACGTCAACGTTAGGGACGCGGACGGCAAGCGAGCGGTGGATTACGCGCACCATGCACACCCCGAGTGCACGCTGCAACAGTTGCTGCAGTCGCACGAAGGTGCGTTGCTGCAGTACGCGCCATCTGCACGTTGAATACGCCATCTGCTTGTGTATTCTGAGATGCGTTATCATAATGAGAATAATTTGCAGCCCATTGCCAATGCACTGCTGTACCATGCTGTGTCGACAGCCTGCCGGGGATATAATGATGAATCACAAAGTGCCTTTTGACATCATATTACGTCAACTAATTATAAACAGTAATTTAGGTAGAAGAGAGGTAATGCTCCTCAAACTGCATGGTGTCGGACGGATTCGGATGACATGAATATTTAATCCATGCTGGGATGATGGTGTATGCGTCAAACCACTTATTCTATAAGCCATATTTTTTTTAACGTAGATAATTACCATCAATATGTACCATTAGCATGATTTTAACATTTTTACCAAGGTTGTTTAATTTGTGGAACTGCCAATTGGGGAGGCATAGACAGCATATATGCCAGATGAGCTTATATGCTGTGAGAAATAAATAAGCAAGGTCTTCTCCATATAGGCATTCTGGAAGTGCCTAATTTCAGTGGCATAAATTTGGCACAAGCAGACTTTGGACCAGGTTCAACATAAGTGTCTCATCAGCAACCAGGCTTTCTTGAATGGATGCTGGTGAAGTGCCAAGTGTTTATAGGTAAGCACCCTCAAAGGTAAGGAAGGAGGCATCTATACAATGAGTCACACGTCCTGGCTATTTTGATGTGCAGTCTAAAGAACACTCGTTACCTACACGTTTTTTTAAATCGTTGTCTCTTTCCATGTACCTGTGTGCAGACCCGCAGTCTCTCACGCAGATATGCAGACTGGCGATACGAAAGAAGCTTGGTCGAGCGCGACTGCACATGATATCTTGTCTACCCCTGCCCAGAATCATCACCAACTACCTGCAGTACTGCTAGGCTTGTACGAACACTTGCGCGCGTTTGTACTTGCTGTCGCACTAGAAACATAAAAGTGTCTGCTTTAAAACAAGGCTGAATGTCACAAGCATGCACTTAACTCTCACCCGCTCATTTGCTTGTGCCAATTTGGCGGTGTTGCATCACGTCTTGAAAGTGAATGTGTGCATATGCCGAATCCACTGAGCGGATTGTGGCTGTCAGGTAGGGGAAGTTGCCAACACTGTTGACGTGCACAACATTACATGTGCAAGCTGTTAATTGTAATGTGGAGGCAATGTATAATATGAACCCGTCAGCATCTAACAAGTTACATGGATTTCATGGAATGGAAAACCTGAGGGAGGGTTTTTACCTCTTCAGGCAAAATCCCCAAAGGTTTACGGATGTAGACTGCACCTTGGTCATGGAAAAGTCACTTCCCAAAGCTCACGCACTACACTAATTAGCAACTCGTTTTATTAACACGTAGGGTTTTGCAGACAGTGTTATGATTCATATATTTTTGTTGTGCAGGCTACAATGATCTGGTGAAATTGTTAAGACCCTCCACCCAACTAACAGCCAAATTAATTGTCACGTGTACAAGAATTTGCCGCATAAATGGTTATTGTTTCAGCTCACTGATAAGTTAAAGCACAATCCTCACAACCAAATAGCAATTAGATATGTTTCATTTGAAACTCCACCAATCAGATCAAGATCACGGAAGAGTGAACAACAATCAAGTAAGTCGTTTTGACTTGCCGATTCTGACTTCCTGGATTGTGGTGTGAAATGAAGTCCCGTATCCGATTGATAAACCTGTTTGCGAGGATTGTTCTTTCAACTTGCCGCGAGCTGAAACATTAAATGGCGCGTTAAACACTGGTACACGCGACACATTTTCTGGTGGCGTCGGATGGTGGAGGATCTCAACGACAGAGATTTTAGTCGGATCATTATGTGACCTAACCCAAAAGAAATTATGAATCCGGTTTTCATTTTTGTACCTTTTCCAGCCATGTACAGAAATATGGACTTTGTTGCCGTTATTGACTTGTGTTTAAATTTGTATAATAAATATACCTATATGTATAACTGACACGATTGTGAAGTCATTGCAACCAACTGTCGGAATGATGTACAGCAGTGGTGTCTCATAGCTCCAAAACTAAACGTTCGCTTGTCCTGTTTCTGGGGGCACCTCAATGTGTAGGACAGCTGAAATATGGAGTGGTGAAGGTGCAGCCCTGAAATTGCTGGCGAATGCCACTGCTGGCTGAAGGATTGACACGAGAGCAAGCTCTCGAGAGCCCCTCTGGAACAGAGTTCGGACTACTCTTTGCACGTGGTTTAGAAAGTGATGGGAGTATCCGCACTTTACCGTAGCACACGCAACCTACTGACCGGCTATGGTGTATCCATTTTTACTGCTGGGTGGACAGCGGCGGTGGGATTTAAGAAAAGCCGATCGATTCAACTGCTGCACTGGGTGAAATAATTATCGAACCAGCAGCCTGTTCAGTGGGCTTGACATTACACCACGGCAACATCCCATGCAGTTGTAATTAAGTAATGTTATACCATTTCTTTGCAGTTTGTAAAACTGGCCTTTTAATACAATTTACTTTGCCAAAAGTCCATATGTATTGTTGTAAAATGGAGACTGCAATACACACGTACTCTATAGTCTATATGGTGGTCTCGAGTAGCTATCATGAGCTCCTGGTCTGCCATCTTCTCAGTCTTATACACCATAGAATGGGTGGCAAACACCTACCCAACAATCTTGTCATTGGTATGCAACCGATACACCGTGCTAGAAAATGGGTTAGTCCTCTCCCTACAATGTCCCACTTGCAGGCAGGTTCTACTCATATAATCCAGTGTATTGCCACACTAGGGTGACATTACACAATTCCGCAGGCTACACAGACCCCGTGAGAATCTCGTGGGCATGGATACGAGTGAATAAAACAAACGGCAACGGACAAGAACGTAAATGATGGCACATGAAGCGATCCTTGTGTGCCATCTCAACACTGCTTGTTCTTCTCTGGCATGTTCTCTCCTTTGGCTGTCATGCCATCATCATTATCGTCTATCAGCTAAAATAATGCAGCTTCAGCAAAACCATTGTAAGAAACATCCAGTGGATTGGTACAAGTTGGTTTTGAGGGCTGTTTTCTGACTTTGGGTAACACAATTTAAACAGAGCATGACTATGGAACGGCGAGCTAAGATTAGCTCCAGTTCAAATATCTTTAGAAGGCTCCCAACTTGGGCAGTCGACAATGGTGTGTCACAGATTGTCTGGTCGTGGATAATAAATATGTAACATCCCAGGTTACTTAACATCGAACTTAAATTGCTTTGTTATACGTCAATGAATTTGTACTTATCAATTTAAGTTGCATACATACATTTTCCAACAGAGCCACTAAAAAATAAATATCTACGACGAATGTAAATACTTTCAAGGGGAATTCATTTACCAGGAAAATGAAATTACCCGTAGCAGAGCCAAGCCTTGTGGTGGCGCACAGATGACAGGTGAGATGACACGGCTGGGGGCAGCGGCTGGGGGCAGCATGTGGTGCCTGATCAGGTATGTGCAATGTTTTCCCCAGATTCAACGATCTTATTTCAGCCGATAAAGCCGACTGAGCTAGTGGCTCTTTTTCAGAGGCAACCAGGCCACACATGACAGCCCTTGGAAATAGCTTTTTATGTGGGAATTGATACCAAATAATCTAAACGCATGTTTCTAAATCTGGAGAGCAAAACCAGATGACCCGGAATAACAACCGCACGACCACGGCGAGAACGTGAGAACATTCATGATCAGGGTCAGAATCGAACCCATAACCTACTGCATACCAAGTGAGGGAGATAACATTTCGCCACCGTGATAGAAACCTTCCTTACATACCCTGTGACCAATCTCTCACTCATTGATTCAATACATTTAATACTGAGACTAAATGTAATATGGTGTGCTTGTTTCTTATGCAACACATTTATCAAAATTACACTTTAAATCATAAAAAACACAAATTTGTCAATTGTTCCCTTTATGTACAACTGGATAACAGACTTGTGTACAGGTAGCAAGAGTGGATAACTTTGTATAGTTAGCACATTTTGGATTTAGGGCATAACAGCATGGGTCTACCGACTCAGCAAATATTTTTCTTTCATACGGCTGATGAAGATGCAGACCAACAACTACAATTTCACATTCAGGTGGTCAAGCCAGTCAACTGCGTCAGGAGTAGCGGAGTGTGTCATCACCGCTGTGATGTCTCCTTCTTATTTGTGGATCAGGCATTGCGTCATTATACGTTATACGGTCTGTTCTGGATGACCACGAGTTTTTTATTTTCCATTTGCATCAGCTATCTGCAATTGTCATGGTTTGCACAGTAGATGCAGTTTAGGGTGGACCATGAGCTTCGTGGGAGATTAAACTCAGGGATCTTCTGTGTTCGGTCTTCCACAAGGTGTTGTTTGTGGCTTATATTGAATAACATTCAACTCTTACAAATAATTCCATAAGAGCAAACATTACTGGTTTTGTAAAGTCACAATACCAGTGGCAATTGGCATACAAACTTGGCTTGGACTACCCTTCCTCCCCGATTAATAATATAATTTAGTTAAATTTTGACTTAAAACTTTCTTGACTCCAGGAATTCATTCTATGGTTTTCGGTTAAGTCACGTCGATAGAAAAAAATTATAACAATAAAATAATAAAAATAAAGTGAATAAAAAAGAATATTCAGATGACGACCACTTGTGTTGCGATCGAAACGTCGTGATATTTGTATAATTTTTTAGTCACTTTATTTATTATTATTATTTCTATCTACGTGACTTTACCGAAAGAACCATAGACTATAATTTACAGTTCTTTGTCAATCCACTGCTAGATGAAGGCCTCCACATGCCATGTCAGTCATGGAAGCCGTTTTTATCATACTTCACCATGCTGGTCAGCACAGGTTGAAGGCAGGTCAGAATCGGTTCAGATATCACTCACAAATTATGCTAGTTGCGGCTGAGAATCAAATTCAGGTCATTAGGTTCATAGCACAATGCACGAACCACTGCATCGCTGCTAGGATAACTCGGCCTAAGCTCATCCGAAAACGTATTTATACACTTACATTTATAAAACTTTGAGGTAATTCAGCAAATGGCTTTTAATATTTATTTTACAATTCATAAGTTACAATTTATCATGTGGGGTATCATCTGCTTTGTCTTGTACAGTGCTGAGATCTTTGATTCAAGGTGCTTTATAAATAAATAAAACCTAGTACCTGGTGCAGTGTGTTACCATGAGCACAGAAATGTGTGAGTGGTGCTAGTACAACAAACCCAATTCTTTAGCATTCTGGCCTGTGTATTTGCCATGAACAGCACCGTCTCTGCCAGCCTACGAAGCGAGATGTAGCCCGTCCATGCCCTTGCATTTGTGTGCGTGTGTGATCAAGACCACCAGAAGGACACAGAGAAGCTGTGGCTGAGTGAATTTACATAGTGCCAGTGCTTGCGAGGAATGAAGAGTGCATCTCCGGGGGACAGCACCACCTCCTGGAACGGGGCCTCGGTGAAGCGGGGAAACTGACACGTGTCGGGCCTAAGCACGTCCACCTGGGACACGACGACAGTAGGAGGGGGAGACAGATGATAGTAAACATTGACCATCACAACAGGCAATGTTCACAGTCTGTGGGTGATATAGCACAATTCCTCGCTGTAACAAGCTTCCACCGTCAACATCATCGACAGACAAAACAGTGTGATGTGCCAGTGTTTGTACCTGACTGGTATTGTTCAGCAGGTGTGATGGATGAGGGTACAGCTTGTCAGTGTGTTCTGGAGAGTAGAGGCGCACATACTTCTGTCCAAATACCTTTATACCCACATTAATGAACACGCACACATACACACGGTCACGTAATTAAAAAGCTAAATGCACGTTACAGCCCTGATTCATGTGTTTACGAACGTTCTTTGTCGTTCAGTTTTGCAAAAAGTATGCAAATATCTCTACTACCGATTTTTATGTTGACAATCGAATCAACCTGTTAATAATTTGTGCCAAATATGCATACACAGCAATGTAGTAGAGACAACACAACAAGGATGTACACATATTTTGTAAGGTCATAAAATAAGTCAGTGTCCCTGCTCCAGCAAGCAATGGAATGCCAGTTAACTATGTTGTCATATCATTGTGGGTAATAAACTCACAACGTATCTATTGTGAGACAAATGGCTTCTCGCTTCTACCAATAGGAGGCAGCAAAGTGACACTCAAAACAGAGAGCATTGCACCGTGTGGCTAACGCAGAAAGTTGACCGAGTTCTAAAGTTGTTCTGTTTTTCCAGTCGCTCTGTTCTGTTAAGCTATATCATCCAGCTCTGACCCGTGACTTCTTGTCAGTCAGCTAATGCAAACTCCAGAAGATTCAAATGTGACTTAGTGGTGAATGAAGAATATTGTTGTGCCAAGGTTGGCACTAGTGCCTTGAGGATGTCACACTACCATTTGTGGTGTAGATGGTTGTTATTATAGCAATTCAAAGTGCCTCTGGGTGAACACACACTTGTGTACCTGCACCAGAATGTTGTGCTGCGGGTCATGGTGTAAAGGGCTTTCCGTGCCACCAGGGCCGAACCATGCATTGATCACGACCTCTTCGCTTCCCTCCTCTTCGTCATCTCCTCCCTCTCGTTCTGACACGCAGCAGTAGTCCGGAATAACAATATCATTTCTAAGATCTGGGATCTGCACAAGAAATATTAATGTAATCAGCACCACCATTACACCCTTGTAAACAAGCAGGTGTAACAACACAGCTCTCATAACATTTACTGGTACCACAACTGCGAACATCAGCTGTGCATTTGTATACATCTGGGTACGTTTTCTTGGTTCTTTCGGTAAAGTCACGTAGAAGGGAAGTAATAAAATAATAAAAATAAAACATAATAAAATCAAATAATCGGCTACAACGCAAGCAGCCGTCTTCAGGTGAAGAATGAGACACTGCCAAGCTAGGAGCTTATATATAAGCTGAGTTGGAGGTGGAAGAAGAAGAGAGCCTTAACAAAAGAATGTGCATATCAAGAGGAATTTAGCATATTCATGGGAAATGCGTAGGAGGTGGGCGGGGGGGTTTCAAAGTCATATTATGCCCATGTATTATGCAGGATCAGCAGCACCAAAGGGAGGGGGGTAGCATTAACAAAGGGAGGGCATGTTAATAGTATGTAGAAGCAATGAAACATGTGAATGGGAGAACGATGGCAGGAGACCCGCAATGGAGCAAATAATGCATTCCCTGTGGAGAACACAAGATACACAGTTAATGCCAGTGAGTGGACTGCGGTCTGAAAGTCACCATAAACGTGAACAACAATCAGTTAAGATCCGAAGTGGTTTATTACGTCCTTCCAATGATTGCTGAGCCAGAATCCATCTTCTCGGTTGAAATTGTCTCTGTGTTTGTATATGTGGATCGCCTCATGAACGAATCTCTCATGGTAGCCAGATGGCTTGCAGAGAACCTCTGTCTTGGAGAAGTCAATGTCATGTGAGCCTACTGAATTGTAACAGTGATCTGCTACGGCTGAGGTGTTTGTCCTACCGTGTTTCAGGTCTGCTTTATGTTCACGGATGCGGTCCGAGACATGTCGTTTGGTTTCTCCAATGTAACTGCTACCACAGAGGCAACTTAGTTTGTAGACGCCAGGGTACTGTATGTCTGGAACCACATCTTTTACAGACGGGACCAGATCACGGATTTTATGTACTGTGTTGAATCATACCTGATTACAAAATGAATCACAAAAAATGCAACATAAATGGAACACAAGCTGAAAAGTGCACAAATTAACATGGACAGGTACATGCCTAGAATTACTTTGATAGACAAGAATAGGAACGCACGGATTTGAGAACATACGCAAGTTGGTGTCTAATTCACATGCTTTAACTACCCAGGATTATAACCACGGTTGTTAAATGCAGTGAGCTGATGTCCTGTCTGGTTTTCTTAAACACATGCATGAACACTAAATATTATGCATATTTTTAAAACACATGCTTTTATTAGGCAGAGTTCAGCACGTGTTCATGCTACAATCATGTTTCCCGATGAAGTCCTTTCATTCAATTCCAATAATTTCATAGGAATTTCAAAAGTCCATTCTGAAAACATGTTTTGATCCTGGAATAGAATTCAAAAATACCCGCAACCAAACGTAACGATTTTATTTTAAACCATAACTAAAGGTTTTTATGTATTGTTCCCCATACCTGTTGCAGACGCACATATCCACTCAAGCGTATAAATACATACACATGGATGTCAGTATACAAGTGGGTACATGTACGTTCTTAAGTGTCCCACCTGATCAAACAGTTCATGTTGAGCCAGGTAACCCACTGTTGGTTGGGACTCCTGTGAAAAAAATAATATTATTCAATGCTATCTTTCAGCAGTTACTTTCACAACACTTGTTAATTTTGCAGATTAACTCATATGGGATCTGGGAATAGTGCACCACCTATCAACACACACCACCGATACGAGGAGTTCCACTGTATTTAACGGTTTACTGCATCATGTTTGCAAAACAGAGTAGCAGGTACACAGGCAAACGGGCTCAAGAAGGTAACAGTTACTATGGCGCATTGCTGGGGTGATGAGGTGATATGAAAGTGCCAATAAACCAATGACAAGGGAGTTCAGGGAAGGTCATGGATTAGTGCCAGATATGCCAATAACAGCAACTGTTCATGGAAGTAAGGTCAAACATATATAATGTATTTGTACAGACATAACATAATTTGTGATGTAACGATTATGATATGAACATGGTTATAAAGAATAATGCAATAAACATAGAGGATAATGGTTATAAATGACGTATGCTTTCGAGAAGCGAATCGTGATGAATGAAAGGAGATGGAGATGTTCATGACTGACGGTGGTGTAAATACTGGAGATTCAAACTTGATTTGGAGCTTTCGTGGCTGCAGGAATTACTCTTTGGTTCTTTCGGTAAAGTCATGTATAAAGAAAAAATAAATGAAATAATATCATACGACGTTTCGATTGCAACACAAGCAATCATCATCAGGTACAAATGAAAGAGAAAACAAACCTAGTACACTTAGAAATATAATGCAATGCAACACAGATTCGGCTAACATAACAGTCAACACCCTACCTGGTTGATTACATTCTTCCAAAGATTGCTAAATTTGAGAGAAAGACAAAACACAGACAAGGAGACACATAAGCAGAGAGAGATAACACAGAGAGAGACACACATAGGCACACAGAGAAACAACGCCTCTGTGTCGAGGCCTTAAATAGAGGGGACAAAGAGAGAGAGGGGGGGTAGAGAAATTAGCATGTCAATGAGAGATTTGGAGCTTTAGTGACTGCATGAAATACTAGAGCGACAACACGAGGACACACACATAGAGAGAGAAAACACACTTAATGCTGGAGATTCCTAATGGTCGCATATCATGTGCATTTGTACCGCATTAATGATGTACTTCTCCACAAACTCCTGCAGCGTCATGAGAGTCTGAGTCCAATGAGCGTCCGTGTAGCGCGAGCCAAGCTCCACTGGAACAGTTCGGCAACCGGCCATGCGCACTAGGTAACCCAAGCTGCACACACATCAATAAACAAAGAACCCATTTCGTCCAACAGAATGCAGGAAAAAGTGTCATTACATGTACAGCCCCTTTATCAATCCACTGCTGGATGAGGGCCTCTCCATGCCGTGCAGGCTAGGGGGATTATTTGGCCATACCTTACCCTGATTGTTTGTGTGGTGTGTGAAGATGGAGAGGATAGACAATGGAACAGACAAACAGTACAACAACTTATTTTCAGGACCACACTCTACTAAATACAAAGTTAGAATGGCTCGTGATGGGGATCATGGAGCCAAATTATTCAGCATAAAGACCAACAATACTCCACCTAGGTCAGTCCTGAGAGTGTCCGTCAATGGAGCATTCACCATAGATGCAAAGGTAATGTCACCATAGCATTAAGGTAATGATAGGGATTACAAATATATTCGGCTTCATCTTTGTGACAAGAGTTTGATTCACCACAAATAGAGGGGGGATTAAAAAGTTCACAGAATGCAGTATCAACTTGTAATGTAAACTCTTGGGTTTCTGGCTTATTTTAAACCAACACCTTGGCTTATTATTTGCTAATATCCTTTGTTTACATGTTTTTTTCTGCTGTTAAAGGTACATTGAAAGGGGCCATCAAGTAATTATGTATTTAAATAAAACAGAGCATTGAGTAATAAAATGTTTGTGTAGTGAGGGTGCTACCAAAAATTCGTAAACAAATGGTGGTTGTGTAAGCTCATGGTCCCCCTCATTATCCCGGAATAGGCAAATTAATTGATATGATAACAGCACTCACTCAACAGTCAGAGCCAAGCTACAAAATGTGAGAAAGGTAGGTGAGCAGTGACCTCCACTTGGTGAGGGCAGGCCAGTGGGAGACTGTGTCCTGCAGAAGTACGGGCTCAGCGGGCAGCAAGTGCAGTCGACGGAATGTGTCAATGGATGGGCACACGAGCTGCGGTACAGCCCGCTCAGGGGAGAGGCGGCACACCTAGACAAAGACACCCCGTGTAGCCTTAACAGACTGTTGGGGCAAGTGCTGTCAGCAAGCACCTATGAAGACCGGCACGGGACACGAGGGAGGGCTAGCCCGGCCGCCTTCATCTCCCAAGTGGCAATGTTTATACACTGCACCAGGTACTAATTTGAGGCCGAGTTGACCTAGGGGAGGCCTAGGACCGGTACAGATAATCGTCACTGGTGTTGGTCGTGTTGGCCGTGAGCGGGAATCGAACTCTGGTCGCCAGGTTCACACACACAAAAACAAATACCTCCCATTACCATTTGATATTTCTGATGTGGTCAGATTTCAAACGTAGCCTGTCTCGGCAGTTTCACAGTGCTCCAATGATAACACTACTGGTGCCAATATTCATACATCTGCACAATATTCGGCAGGGTTTTAAAACTTAAAGCCACACTAATGTATGGTGAAAATACATGTCCACAAAAGGACACATCTCCCCATAAAACATAATTCACACATCTTTCAAAACCAGGGTGATAACGTTCCCTAGGTGTACGTACCAAGTTTGGTGCACATGCAGGCCACAAGAGAGTAGATTCTCGTGTATCATGCGGCAGAGTCAGGTGCTAGGGTGTGTGCGCTAAACTGAACACAAGTTAACACAAGTAGTGGTAACCCCTAACTGTCGTAATTTGCGGTGTTTAAATTACTTGTCCCCTGAGCAGTCTGGCCTTTGACGCTTGTATATTTGGAGTTTGCATGTTTTCCCCGTGGATTTTTCTCCGGGTCCTCCGGTTTTTGGATCCACATTTAGAAATATGGCTGATATACATTTCCACATAATAATCCACTTCGTTGAGCTATCATTTGTGGCCAGGTCGCTTCTGAAAAGAGCTGTATAGCTCAGTGTGCCCTTACCTGGTCAAATAAAATTAGTTTTAAAATTTTACAGCAGTCAATACTTTCAACCAAGTGTGGCTACCTTTGCATCAGGGTGCTTGAGGTCACATGGCGCATCGTCTAACCGGTCATGGGACCTCTTAAGTCCAGTGAGACGTTTTTGCAGCACAGCAACCAGTCGCATGAGGATGTTATCGAGAATCGCCGCTCCCATGATCAGACCAAGGTCACAAAACCGCACAGCCTCCTGGGAAGATAAACAAATGGAGCATGCGGAAAATGGCATTATGATCTGATAAGTTATCCTGTGAGCCTCGTTCACCGTTAAGGTCATTCCCCAACTGTCCTGTCCCTCCTATTTGGTCCCACCCCGTCACCACATTCATTATTTGGTGATGCCGCATTGGTTGTAGCGGAAAGCGCAATAACAATGAAAAAACTCAACACGTTCGTCAACGTGTTTGGCTAATTTCGCTGACCTGCTGTCTCTCCTCCTATGTTGGCTCCACCAGTTCCTTTCTCGACCCTGCTTCTTCCCCACATTGGCCCCACCGCTTGATCTGCACCGTTTTACGATCTGCGCCAGGGTTTTCTGGCCTTTGTTGAAGGTTATATAATAGGTCCTCCACATGATAATTGTTTTTTTACCCTTCTATCTGGCAACAAAACTGACACCTTTTTTACAAGGAGTCATGTTTGCATAGACCACAATACCTGCAGTCATAATGCAAACAAAAAACATAACTCTGATAATGTGCACTGTCCTTGAAGTTGATTGGTCCACACCCGAGACAGCTTTCCTTAGAGCCTAGTCTCACATGGGTTGGACCAGATGATGCCAAAAGGCGCACAACTCAAAGACAATGCACCATCAGAGTATGAGAGCTCGGGGTAAGCATTTACACCATTGGAACCTCATTTGCCAGTAAAAAATATAATTGTTTTTTTACCCTTCTATCCGGAAACAAAACTGACACCTTTTTTTACAAGGAGTCATGTTTGCATAGACCACAATACCTGCAGTCATAATGCAAACAAAAAACATAACTCTGATAATGTGCACTGTCCTTGAAGTTAATCAACTTCAAGGACACACACCCGAGACAGCTTTCCTTAGAGCCTAGTCTCACATGGGTTGGCCAGATGACGCCAAAAGGCGCACAACTCAAAGACAATGCAGGTATTGTGGTCTATGCAAACATGACTCCTTGTAAAAAAAGGTGTCAGTTTTGTTGCCAGATAGAAGGGTAAAAAAAAAATTATCATATTTTTTACTGGCAAATGAGGTTCCAATGGTGTAAATGCTTACCCCGAGCTCTCATACTCTGATGGTGCATTGTCTTTTAGTTGTGTGCCTTTTGGCGTCATCTGGTCCAACCCATGTGAGACTAGGCTCTAAAGAAAGCTGTCTCGGGTGTGGACCAATCACCTTCAAGGACAGTGCACATTATCAGAGTTATGTTTTTTGCTTGCATTATGACTGCAGGTATTGTGGTCTATGCAAACATGACTCCTTGTAAAAAAAGGTGTCAGTTTTGTTGCCAGATAGAAGGGTAAAGAACCAATTATCATAGATGATACATGTATGCTGGACATGAGCAACTTCATACCTACCCTGAGGTTCTCTTCTTTCCCAGCCTTGACCTCACACAGAGCCGCTACGAGGGCGCTCAGTGCATAGAACCGTCGCCACTCCACACTCACGTCGCGCCAGCACGCAGAGTTGAGGCCCTCCCACGCCACGTCCAGTGCTGCCTTTGACATTTCTGGAGCAGGAAACACATTGACAGGGCCTTGGTGGGGTGAGTGTAATAGGTAACCCAGTCCCATCCATCACTCACCATTGTCTCCTCACCCTGCTTCCTCACCCTGTCCCCTCCATCGCTCACCATTGTCTCCTCACCCCTCACCCTGCTTCCTCAGCCAGTCTCCTTCATCACTCACCCTTGTCTCCTCACCCCTAACCCTGTCCCATCCATCACTCACCCTTGTCTCCTCACCCTGCTTCATCACCCTGTCCCCTCCATCACTCACCCTTGTCTCCTCACCCTACTTCCTCACCCTTTACCCTGTCCCCTCCATCACTCACCCTTGTCTCCTCACCCTGTCCCTTCCATCACTCACCCTTGTCTCCTCACCCCTCACCCTGTCCCCTCCACCACTCACCCTTGTCTCCTCGCCCTACTTCCTCACTCTGTCCCATCCATCAATCACCCTTGTCTCCTCACCCCTAACCTTATTTCCCCACCCTGTTCCCTCACTTAGGTCTCCTCCACCCCCCACCTCGTCTCCTCACCCCCGTCCCATCACCCCGTCTCACTGCTCACCCCGCGCCGTGTCTCCGCGCTGCGCTTCCACGGCTTCCCTCAGGAGCGCAGCCGCCGCGGCGGGGACCTCACTCGGGCAGAAGCTCAGCGCGAGGCTCTCGGCGCCGCGCGGCAGCAGCGCCGCCACGTCGGGCGGCAGCCCCGCCGCGAGCATTCCTCTCCTCGCTGTTGACACCTTCTTTCTCCCCTTCCCCAGTCAAAAGTTCCCCCCTTCCCCAGTGAAGCTCTCCCTTCCCCAGTGAGAGCGCTCCCTTTCCCCACTACCCTCCCCGAGGCGCCCGCGCGCTGTCTCCGTGTGCGCGCTTCTGGCGCACGCTACACCGCCGCAATAAAGTTTCAACTCGCCTCGGGTCACGTGACAGCAGAGAGGCTTGCCCATTGGCTCCACCAGGCGAGGGGGCTTTGCCGCCCCCGCCCCCGTTGTCAATAAAGTTGCAGCGGGGAGAGGTCCACGGGGTTCGGGGGTTGCCCGCCACGTGACCATGACCAGCCAATGGCGGAAACGCGCAGGCGGTTTCTACGCCCCGCCCGACGCGGTCAGCCAATAGGCAGGCGGCGATCGTGACGATTATCCCACGTGACGCGGCGATCCGACCAATGGTCGATAAAGTTACTCGCGGTACGAGCTCGTGACTGATTGGTCCCGCGCGACTCGGCGCTCAACCAATCAGCGCGCAGCCTCTGGGAAAGGCGGCGCTTTTGATAAAGTTGCCTGCTCTGGCGAAGGGCCATTGCCCGAAACGTCGCCAATTATGTTTTCGTTTTTACATTTCGTGGCACAGTGTTGCCGACCAGCGTGTTGACATTCTTTTATTGCCGCCTGTGCACCACTGCCAAGGCAGGATCACGACACTTGAGAGGGTTGCGGTTTACCCCTCGGCGATGGGGACGCGGGGTCGGCTCCACTCCGCCACCACCACCGGGCCCCCCTCTTCGTAGCCCCCCTTCTCGTAGCCCCCCCAGGTACCTCCTCCTCCCACTGCCCTCCCCAGGGCCGGCAGGGCGCAGGGCGTGCTGGGCGCAGCATGCGGACCCGACGGCAGCCACCGACAGCCGGCGAGGAGACCTGCAGAGGCACGCGAGCACGGGACGATGGAGTGGAGGAGGCGGCGGCGGGAGGAGGAGGAGGGGAGGTGGCGGTGGACGGGGCGCACACCCCGCAGAGGCCCCAGCAGGGCGCCAGGCTGAGCCGGCAGCGGCGCGGGGAGGCGAGGACCGCCGCCTCGCAGCTCGGGAGGATGGCGAGGGGTGAGGCCGGGGAAGCGCTCAGGATCGGTGACATGTAACCAAACGCTGGGATACGCGTGCATTACTCTACAGTAGAATAACGTGGGTGTAAGTTTCTAACAGGTGGTTGGGTGTTAAAGCGGTTTCAAATGGCGTGAAAGACGCGTAGCTACAAAATACAACGTCCCATTAAAACGCCTGGACGCCAATTTCTGTAACAAAGGTGTGCCTTGCCATAATACACTGTTATCATTAATGCACTTGTCGGTTATCATGAAATAGCGTGCGTTCGAGTCTGTTATTACTTTGTGAGATGAAACGTTGGAGTAAATCAGGTTAAATTAAGAGGCTGTTAATGTTGGTGGGTTGGTGAAGGTGAGAGGGCTACGGTTGATGATGGTGATGAGGGAACGGCGTGAAAGGGAGAGGACAGGCAAAGTACAGAGCTGGGCTCCACAAATCTAGACGTTTTAAATCAAAATATTACTTTTACAAAAAACTAAAATATTATTTTAAACACGCAAACAAAATACCGGGGGGGGGGGGTGGTTTCCCACCAAAGCTGCCTTGTTTGTGCGCCTCCAATTCGTCCGGTTGGCTACAAACGACGCGAACGACGTTCATCGTCGCGCGTTGCTTATTTTTGAAAGTGGCGCATGGCGTGAGCGTCACGCACGTGGGCTAACTCACTCTGTCGTTGTTGTATCCTCAAATCTTGTAACTCTATTTTCACCCACTTCCCAATGTGGTATCGACTGCAAACTTGGCATACTTATGTCATACTGATGACAATACTATATTCTATCATTAAAAATGAAAAAAATATTGATACACATTTATTTATGTTATGTTTCGGCTTTGGTCTAATTGTCCACGCTCAACTGACGTTGGCTGTAATTGACCACGGCCCCTTACGTTGTGGCAAGCCTCGGGGCCACTTCCTGGAGTCGTGGAGTTCTGCCATTTACTAGTGCGGTACATTTAAATGAAAGCGTGTTAAAAAGTTTTTTATTTAACTTATTTTTAAAGCCTCTACTGGATTAAAGGAATGTCTCATACTTGTAATGTTTTTTTTTTCTATTTTCAGTTGCGTATGTATGTTGCAATGATTTCGTACAAATAATCAGAGGTACAGTATTTGTACAGTTTTGTTTGCTATATTTTCCAAAGTTAGCCGAGATGTAACGGCGTATTTGTATTACATTTTAATAAATAGAAAGTGTTGATTTCTACACAATATGATGTAACGCGCGTATTGTGACCCTTGACTAAACAATAGAATTCGTGTCCGATATCGAATACGGACGAGAAGTGGTCCTTAATGAGCCGAAGTTTGCCGACCCCTGGACTCGACGACGTTTTGCATTTTAATGGTTGGCGTCATGAGCGCACTACAATCGGGCTGGAATGGTTGAGTGTGAGACAATTCAAGCGAGTGTATGTGCATGCTTCCTCGTCAATGTGTTCAGATCCTGTAATGTTATTTTTCGCAGCGAACATAATGAGCTCCAACGCACATTGCAGCGCTGTTCTCGAGTCTGGGCTGGCCGCTCACACCTCGACGTGCAGCGAGTCTGAACACGACATCTCCTGGAACCCACTCTCGCCCTCCCAGGGACCCACAGGTGACGAGAACACATCAAGGAACACGACTCTACGGCACATGTCATATTTGTTGCTGTTTCTTTTACGTTTGATTTTTAATATCATGTATTTCAGAAATGAATTTAACATATCCTCAATTATTGACAATGTATTGTTAAATCATTATATTAGCATTAAATCAATTTCTAAGCATTACATATTACGTTTGTTTGTTGCACATTGAAATAGCTGATAAACCATATGTCCTCATTCTTACAAAAAAAACTCCACTCTCATTAAATACTCTCGCTCAAGTGTGTGCGTCCTAGACTCAATCATCGAGCTGGCTAGAAAACATCTGCACCCTTGTCCTGAGCTATCACTTTATTAAAACATCTCTTAACTACCTCTTACCTCGCGGTCTGCACAATGTCCCCCTGCAACCACCAATCCTTTGGGGCCGTCCATAAATGACATCACGCACCTAGGGGTGGGGGGGGGTCAGACATTTGTGGCGATGTGTGGCGATGGGGGGGGGTTGAGAAATGTGACGTCACATCAAAATGCGCAACTTTAATAAATAAATATAGACAATACGTTCTACTTAATTAAATAGACTTTTTAATAAATGTTTTCTCCTACAACATCAGAGTGCAGCACCACATTAAATACGCACTATAATGACAATAGTTTAAAGCGATTTGAAGCATGTTTTATATTTTTTTTGGGGAGGGGGGGGCAGAACTTTGTGACGTCATATTTGAGGGGGGGGGGTCTGACTTTTTGACGCCGTGTGACGATGGGTGGGGGGGGGGGCAAAAATCGTCCAAAATCGCGTCACGTCATTTATGGACGGCCTCTTTGCACTCTGTTGCTGATGAACCCAGGCGCGATATCGTTTGCACAGCCTTGCTTTAACTCTAGATTTGAAGCTTTCGTGACTGCAAGGATTCATATTCTTAGGTTTTTTCGGTAAAGTCACGTAGGTAAAACATTAAAATTAATAAAAGTAAAATAAAAATCACGACGTTTCAGAGGCAACACAAGATTCCGTCTTCAGGTGGAACCGTCACAGCCACAACAGCTGTATCAAGTAAATGAGAGATTGCAGGAGCTACCACTCCGTTTATATAATGGTTGGAGAGGGGGGGGAAGCGGCAAGTACAGCACACTTTTTATTCATATGGTAAGGTGAGGCTTAAGAGGGTGAGCCTTTGTTATGGAGAGGTACGGTTTGTGACTCAACCTGTGACAAGGTGAAAACAACTGAACATGGTAAACCTGTAATAGTTGTCTGTCAAATAAGATTGGCCAAATAAGTGTAGTTAAATCTTTTTTGCATGGTTAATCACATCTTTCCAATGATTACTCAGTTTGTAACCATCATCACGGTTGAAATTATGTCTGTGTTTGTATATTTGTATGGCTTCGTGTACAAACCTTTGATGGTAGCCAGGAGGTTTGCAGAGAACCTTGGTCTTGGAAAAGACAATTTCATGAGAGCCCACCGACTTTACCGAAAAAACCTAAGAATATGAATCCTTGCTTTAACTGTCCTCCCTTTTTGTGGCCTGACTGAACTCCTGTATCTTTACATACCAGCCTGTTCACTTAATTCACAAGATGCAGGACTGTTACAGCTCTCTCTGGTCAATATTATGATTCACGTAAACCTTTCATATTTGGCTTCCATTCATTGCTGAATTACTGTGATCGTTACTCAGAATATTACGTAAACTAGCAGGATATGTGTTAAAGTAAGAGCGAAATGCTAGGTGTTTGCTTGATGCTTTGTGTAATTTCAAATGGGCTTGATGGTGCCAGGAAAAAGTGCCATTTAGTTTAAACGCTCTTTTAGATGAGATTATTTTCCCATCTATTTGCTTTAAAGCCATCTGGTAAAATAAATAATAAACTCGTGAGGTTGATTCCATCATGCAGTACAATTAAATTGGTACGGTTTGTGTTATGGTTGGACTCTTTGTCTCATGCTTCCACGTTCTGCGTGTGCCGCAGCCGAGCGGAGGGGAGCCTGGTTAACGAAAACAAACGTGGCTGACATCATCAAGAAGCTCAAGCCTGTGGTAGGTGCACATTCGCATGAGGTGCTCCAAAGGTTTGTTGCAGTGTGCCACTCTTGTGTTGCGGGACATGCAGACCTCATCATTTCACACTCATGCACCCCTTATCAAAATAGGACATCGAACAGTGTTTGAAAATCTTTTTTTATGTAATGCCTTTGCATGCACACAGGCATACAGATAAAGGTACAGGAATCCCCCCGCTACAAATTGCATCATTATGCGTTGTTTCGCATATACGTTGCTGGTGAATGAGGGAACATTTCCTTACAAGTAGAATGCTTTGCATATTTGAAAAAAATGCGTGCGTAGCACGTGGAGGGCTCTCACCCCACTACATGTGTACAGTGCAGTATTGCATCGCAAGATAGGTGGACTCGACAATGTGGAGGAGTCGGACAACATAGTGGAGTTGTTTGAGTCCCCCATGGTGAAGAGCTGATGTAGTTGGAACATCAATGAGCTGAGGATGAGGACGATACCACCACCACTAATATTCATTGGCATTCACTGCTACAAGGAGCTAAGCTGTACCAGCAGAAGAAGAAATATGCTGTCCAGCTATCTTTGGAAATATCTTTTTTAAACGTTTTGCAATTACGCCATAAAGTCCGGAAAATAGTCGAGAAGAGAGGCAGATTCCCCACTAGTGCACATTCCAGTGGTTCCAGCTTCATCGTCAGATGAAAAGGCATTTGATCCTACCCCTTCATCTCTTCAACCATCTCTGGTAAGTGTAATCTAATTATTTGTATTTATTTTGAGTTAAAATGTATGTATGTTAATTTATAATCGTATGCTTTTTGTATAGTTAATGATATTTAGTCACGCATTGTTTCGTCCAGGAATATCGGCTAGGAACGCAAATCATGATTTTAACATTATATCTGTGAGAAATTAGAGTTCGCTTTAAATAATTTAGAGTTAAGTAGTATTTCCCAGGAACGCATCCCTTACGTATAATGGGGGATTCCTGTATAATGCGTCACTCCAATGGCAATTCTATGAATTAAAGGGTGTCCTAGAACATTTGATAACCCACAATCTAATTCTCTAGAAATGTGGCTTGTTGCGAGTAGGTGAATTAACCCTTTCACAATCCAAGACGTCTGCAAGTTGCAGGGTGGGTCCCATTCACCGCTGAATCTCTGAACGCGCAAGCGGTTAGCGTTAATTGTATGTAGGGAGGCTTGGTGCCGTTATTCTTATAGACATTGTACTGTACTCACCACAGAGAACTGTAGAAACACGACCGCACTCAATGACAGATGGCGCCAAACTGTTCCACACGCCCTCCCGCATGCCCTTTCCTTCCTATTCCGTTCGGAATCGATTATATTCCAATGACGTAAACCAGGGGTCCTCAAACTACGGCCCGCGGGCCACATGCGGCCCGCCGAGGACATTTATCCGGCCCATGGTCACTAATTGGGCTGCGCTTGTGAGCACTAATTGGGCTGCGCTGGTGAGCACTAATTGGGCTGCGCTGGTGAGCACTCATTGGGCTGCGGTGGTGGGCACTGATTGGGCTGCGGTGGCGAGCACTGATTTGGCTGCGCTGGTGAGCACTGATTGAGCTGCGGCGGTGGGCACTGATTGAGCTGCGGTGGTGGGCACTCATTGGGCTGCGCTGGTGAATGGTTTAATTGACCAATTGACTGGACTTGCCCCCCAGGCCTAAGACTGCCAGCCCTCCCCTGGCTGCGCTTGACTGGCTCTCCCTCCCTCAGCTCCCTCACTTGCCCCTCGGCTCCACTCCCAGTGATATTCCTGTGTGCTGGGGATGTACTGCGATCTGTGAACAAAACTGTAGGTGTAATTAACTTTTTAATGGCACCCGCACCAGTGTGAGCCTGGGGTAAAAGCGGAGTTCCCCCAATCAGACTGCATTGATGGGCAGTGCAGTCTGTATGTCTCTGTGTGGGCAAAGTTATTGCTGGTATATTGTTTTTGTAGCGCTGTATATATATATTGGTATTTTACTAATAGCAATTTTGACTCCCTAGGAAACTGATGTCAAGAAAGAGAAAAATTGACTCGGAGTGTAGGATATTCAAAGAACAGTGGACTTATGATTACTTTTTCATGCAGTACAAGGAAAGAGCTGTGTGTCTGATATGCCAGAATATAGTGTCTGTGTTCAAAGAAAACAATTTACGTCGACACTATGAAACTCAACATAAAGATAAATATGATTGTTTGGTCGGAGAAGTGAGAAAAGATAAAATATTAAAACTGAAAAATACATTAACAACTCAGCAAAATACTTTTGTGAAGTAGAAGCAGCTAAATATTTCATCACTGCGAGCAAGTTTTCAAGTTGCCAAGCTAATAGCGTGCACTGGCAGACCATTCGTGGAGGGAGAATTTGTTAAAGAATGCCTTATTTCTGTTGCCAAAGAGATGTGTCCAGAGAAGGCCGGTTTATTTAGTACAGTGAGTCTTTCAGGACCTACAATTACACGGAGGATTGAAGAAATGGGAGACAATTTGCATCAGCATTTGTAAAACTCCACAAAAAAACTTTCCTATTTTTCCTTGGCACTCGACGAAAGCAATGATGTTCGTGATTCTGCACAACTTCTAATTTTTATTCGTGGGATGAATGACTATTTCGAAGTCACAGAAGAGTTTGCTGCACTGCAAATCATCAAATGAACAACTACAGGAGAGGATATCTATGAAAAGGTTTGCCAAACTGTGAATGGTTTGGAGCTGAATTGGGCTAAACTAGCCAGTGTGACAACTGATGGTGCTCCTAGCATGGTGGGGTCTAAGAAAGGAGTAATTGCTCGCATTAACCAAGAGATGGACAAACATAACCATTCTCATCCAATAGCCATACACTGCCTCATCCACCAACAAGCGCTGTGTAGTAAATCACTGAAGTGGAACTCTGTTATGAAATTTGTGGTATCTTGTGTTAACTTCATTAGAGCTCATGCACTAAACCACAGACAATTTCAGGAATTTCTGTCTGAACTAAATGTTGACTATGAAGATGTTCTGTACCACACAGAAGTCCGTTGGCTGAGTCGAGGGAGAGTTTTGAAACGTTTCTATGACTTACTTCCACAGATTACAGCTTTTCTGCTTTCAAAAAACAAAGAAGTACCAGAGCTCAATGATGCAGAATGGAAATGGCACCTTGCCTTTCTGACAGATGTAACGGAGCTACTCAACAGTTTCAATGTGCAACTTCAAGGAAAGGGAAAGCTCCTCTGTGATATGCAATCACATGTCAAAGCATTTGAAATAAAATTAGGCCTCCTCATCAAACAAGTTAAGGAGGAAAACTTCTGCCATCTCCCCACAACTCAAAATCTGTTAGCGGAAAAACCATTGGTTGCAATTCCCAAACAAAACATGTGTGGATTCACTGGAAAAATTGCAAAAGGAGTTCCAATTTAGATTTAAAGAGCTTCATCTCCATGAACAGGAGATACAGCTTTTCCGTAACCCATTTTCTATTGACATTGAAAATGTGGATACAATTTACCAAATGGAACTGGATGAACTGCAGAATTGTGACTCTCTGAAAGACGCATTCAAGTCAAGCAGCCTTCATAATTTCTATGCATCTCTCCCCTCTGAGACATATCCTCATCTCAGGAACCATGCACTCAAAATGGCAACCATCTTTGGCAGCACTTATGTCTGTGAACAGACTTTTTCCAGAATGAAACATTTGAAATTTCCAACCAGATCTAGACTAACGGATGCACACTTGCATCACTTGTTACGACTAGCAGTGACAAATATGGAACCAGACATTGACCATCTCATTAGCCAAAAACAGGCCCATAGTTCCCATTGAAATACTGGCAAGTTTGTTGATTTAACGTTACTTGTTCTTCATTTTAAATATTGTATTTGTTCCCGTTTTGTTTATTCACTTCAAAATAAGATATATGTAGTGTGCATAGGAATTTGTTCATAGTTTTTTAAACTATAGTCCGGCCCTCCAACGGTCTGAGGGACAGTGAACTGGCCCTCTGTTTAAAAAGTTTGAGGACCCCTGATGTAAACGTACATGATCGGAACAGAATCGGGAAAGTGGTTAATGTGGTGCTGATTTTGTGATTGTGTGTGTTGTGTGCAGGAAGAGCCCATGCCCAACAGTATGGGTTCCTTGGTGACCTTTTGGATGGACGGGGAAGGCATTTCTCCATCATCTAGTTCCTTCTCACCAGAGCCCATCAACCATGAACACAGCACCCAGGGGTAACATTGGCCAGGCCACGGCTCTAGATTTAAACACGGAGACTTTTTCTTTTGAGTTAATGTGTGAGCTTTTGTATGTGCACACGGTTGCTGGACATCTGTGAAAATTAGCTTCATAGTTCATCAGATTTATCCAGGATATATAAATATTCTGATTCACCGTGGGCAGAGGTGTTGAGAATTCTAGATTTGAAGTTTTCGTGACTGCAAAGATCCATACTGTTTGATTTTTTCGGTAAAGTCACGTAGATAAAAAATAAAATAAATTAAAACAACTAAATTAAAGCATGACGTTTCGGGCGCAACACAAGCGTCCGTCTTCAGGTGGGGACAACGTAGCGAAAGCATAATCGCTTAAATGTGTCGTAAGAGATGGCTGTGACGAGGAATTATATTGTTGCGGGGGGGAGGGGGCATGGTGGGTGTGGGGGCGGGGTGTGGGCTGGGAGGTAACCTGGAGTTGAAACTGAAGCTTTGTGATGCAGGGGGCGGAAGTAGATAAGAAAGCTAAGTTAAGCTGAGTGTGGGGGCGGGGGGTGTTGAGGATATTTTTCCACTGCACTGCAATTATATCCGCCCTTATTTAATTTTTTACTGTTCGCTCAAGTGAAAATTGGTGGCTGGAGCTGATATAAACCTTTTTCAAGTCACCTCTGTCAAAATACCCAGCGCCAGGTCTTGTTCACATGGTCTAACAAGTTATTTGCATGCTCTGCCAGTCATTGCCATGTGAATATTTGAATATTTGTTTTTGAATGGTTGTGTCTGTGCTTCATTGTATATTGAGAAAGTGAGGGCACAATGTGGCATATTATTATCTGTATTACATTCTGTACTGTATTGTAATCTCGGTAATCATAGTTAAATTAATAGCCAACATCAGGTATGGGCGTCCGCTAAGTTAACTCAATTTTAAATGAGCAGTTCTTGTAGTCAGAGAAATAATGACAGCTAGTTGTGGTTCTGGCTATATTCCCCCTCAAATGATTACCAGCCATATTAAAGGCTCACGAATAGTGACTGTCCTATAAGAGTCTACACAGCTAAATGGAGATACTTGCTCTTGTTTTTTTATTAAGCAGGAATAAAAGACGGAGGGTCGAGTGTCGGGAGCTGCACCCTGAGGAGCTGGTGAGCATGGCAAAGGACATAGATCGTGCGTCCCGGGACGGCAACAACGCCCCGTCGACCGTGTGCTCGGAGCGCGTCCGGTCCCCGCCTCAGCATGGCAATGCCACCACCTGCGCAAGAGTGACGACCGCATTTGGAGCAGACCTGCCGCCGCAGGGCTCTCTCCACTCGGCGACGCGTCTAACTCGCGCAGAGATCCTGAGGGAACGCGCGGGCATTGCCAGACGCTCAGAAAACGGCCGCGAAGATCACAGCACTCCCACGCGAATCCTCGGCACTCCCGTGTCCAGCTCCTTGGTGATCGTCTCGCTGCCTCACGAGCTGGAACCGTCGCCGGAGCCCGCGTCCGAACACGCGTCCGCCAACAGCGGCGACCGCCCCCGGCCATCACAGCTCACTTTCTGTCCACCATTGCAGAGCACGCCCAAAGCCAATGGCTCAGGGTGGCAGTACGAGGCAGACTTGCACGCCCTGTTCGACGAGGACACGATGCACCCGTCGCATCCCCTCAGTGGAGGGGGTGCGGTGGGCACAGGTTCCCAAGATAAGCTCGCGACGGCGTCCGCTGCTCCGAGCCTGGCCAAGAAAACGGCATGTCACAGTGTTCAAGGTCTGCGCTGCACATCTGAGGCGGCGCAGGTATTATTGGCTGGGGACCTGTCTTCTTGCGTCATCGACGCTCCGCTTGCTGGGGCGAGGGCAAGACCTTTGTGCTATGAACCCAGCGGTGCTACTGACTGCGCACAGCGGAATAAGGAAGTTGGGAGTGCCAGGCCCACGAACACGAAAACAGGAGACACAGTGTTGGCGTTTGCCGAGGGCGCAGCACGGGATGGTGTCACGGCGGCCCGTGTGATTCCAGGGTCGAATCTACCCATGGAGAACGTGTTTGATGACTGGGAGGATGATGACTGGATGCACGACAGTTCCTTCATCGCTGTTTCCTCTCAATTGTCTGACCTTGTGACGAACTCCGAACGTGTGGATGCCACTGCCACAAGAACCTTAGTCGTGGATGAAATGCAGGACAACCAGGGGGAAACAAAAGGGCCTGCTCGATTGAAACCTGATTCTGTTGAAGCTACATCTAGCTTAATGAATGCCCCTATTAAGCAGAGTGCAATGCCATCTGCGCATTCAGCATATTTTCCGAACGGTTTTAATAAGGTCTCCCTAGAAAAACAGAATTTACTTCCCAGCATGCCACTGCAGAGCGCGTCCTCAAGCATTGCGACAGGCATAGAGCGAGGGAGTGCAGACCAGTCTGGTAAAGGTCCGTGTGCCAGTGGATTTCGGCCAAACAGACCAATGCAGGCCGCAGTAAAAAGTCTGCATGCAGTGGTTGGTCAGAGGGATGCAGCAATGAAAATGTCTACTAAGCTCGAGTGCGCAGACTCTCTGGGCCCTGCTGTGGTTCAGATTAACCGTGAGTTTTTCAAGGCAACAAGCTCACGCCAAGAGAAGGGCAGAATTGCTTGCCGAGTTGTTGGCCCGAATCAGACCATTGAAGCTAACCAGAGTGTTAACTCTATGCCTAATTATACATTTTCCACCAAACTTCAACCTAGTTTCAACTGTAAAGTTAACCCTACCCATAATTTTTATCCTGCACACAGTTCCAAATTGAACCTTAATGTCCACCTTAACCTCAATGCTACCTCCAATTCCAACTCCAATCTTAACCCAATCTCCTATCCCAACCCAGTTAAACCCAATGCTGCAAGTACTGTCATCGGTGAGGATGAATGGGATGACCTTGGTAATATGGACGAGCTCCTGAGCAGGATCCGGGAGCCCGTTGACGGCATCTGGGACAAGCAATCAGACATTGACCCCGTGAACAACGAGTGCACACTTTCGGAAAGTTTGACTGCAGACTGCCCGCCTGCCAGGGCGGATGCGAAGCCGAGTGGCTCTGGTGCCTCCTGCGGTGTTGCAGCAACAGCTGGGGCGGTCTGCTTTGAGGTATCGTCAGGCACATGTCCCACGAAGCAGCACAGCTTCAAGTTCGTCCGAACGAACAACAACTCGGCTGTTGAGAGGGTGAGTGACAACTCCAGCAGGCTTTCGCTATTGGCCCAGGGTGGCATGGGAACACGGAGCGCCGTGGGTGAATCCGGCTCTGCACTGACCATTCCACACATGGTGCATCTGAACACCGTCTTGCCCAGCCACACCCAGTCCATAAATATGCCGCTGCAGGCTCGGGCGGCAGGAGGGAGCGAAAAGGCGAGCATGCTCGTGCCGTTATCGAGCGTCCTGCCAGCTGGCGCCCAGACATTTGTGTCGAAACCGAGGGCTTCAGTGGTGCCGCCCACTCGCAGACTCACCGTGCCCGAGGCAGCAGCTGCGTGTCCAGGGCCACCGAGGATCGGCGAATTCCAGGGGAGGAGCGGTGGGGCCACTGGCGCGCCCCCAGCTGCTCCGGGTGGCCCCCTGAACCGCAGCCGCTCAGCATTTGACATCCTGTCAACGAATTCGAAGCCTGTCTTGCGGAGACACTACACGGACACGACAGTGACTTTTACAGGTATGTAAGGGCCTCTTGTCCGCACTGAAGCAATGTCTTAAGTGCAGTGGGATATCCACAAGCATAAGTTTGAATTCTGTTAAGCACAAAGCATTACGGTGTGGAATGTATGAAGATCACACAAGCATAGCATACCATGTGGTTTACTGTAGGGTACCCTGTCATAAGGAATACTATAGAACATTGTATCGTCTTGATTTGAAGCTTTCGTGACTGCAGGAATTACTTAATTAATTAATTAAATTTATTTTCTTTCTACGTGACTTTACCGAAAGAACCAAAGAGTATTGTATTGTCTTGATTAGTTGGGTCGTGTATCCATAGGGTAGACAGGTCATTTTGTTAAACAGCTCAAATCCCATGTCTTCTAACTCCTTATCTGAATAGGTTTAATCCAAGGGAAATTTTTACTTCAGATTTATATAACTGGCCAACTTGATTACTCAATTTACACACAGTACACTGCGATACACATAAGCATAGCTTATGGAGTACACTGGAGTGTACAGATAGTGTCAATTACACTAATCTGCACAGTATAACAATCATTAATTACAGTGCTGGTGATGTTACTGTGGTTTCTGTGCCAGGCTTGGTTAACAAGAATCTGTGTTAACCGTACCCCTAATGCATACACTTTCTGTGCGCGAATTTTAGGAGGCCCAAAGCGATGCGGCCCTGAAGAGATTGAGCGCAAGAGGCAAGAGGCGCTGGATCGGCGTAGGCAGAGCGCTAGCCAGCAGTATGCCACCCAGCGCACAACAAGGCCACCCATTAAGCTGCATGACTCTCAGACAAACACGAAAACCTGAAAGCTGTGAATGTGACCTACAGTTTAGCACTGATGATGTTTCATCCGGCTGAATAGAGCAGCACTTGTCTGCTCTTGAACTTGTGTCTTTTTGCTCCACGCACAGCAGCCATTTGTTTCCTCTGCCCTCTTGCTCTCTTCCCTGCAGTCTGCTGCGCATTTGTGTACTTTAATACATTAAATGTGTAAGCTTTCCTTCATCTGAGCCAGCAGTCCTTTGGCTGCTGGTTCCTCTGAACTTAACCAATGAGTGCTGATGCACGCTGGAAGGGGGTGAGACATCATAGTGGACCCTTTTTTTAGTGCATTGCCAAAGATACCGCTAAAGTGGTCCCTGGAAATATCAGTCGTCCTACTCAGGTTGATGTTCAGAAAATGCTTGGTTAACCCCATGAAAATGCAACATGTTCCTAAGAATCTCTTAAGAATATCCTTATTGACATATCCTGTGCCTTAATAAATGAATTTACAGAATAGTTAAATTGTACGCGGTCACATTAAGGGACGATGCCGAAACTGTTATACCATGCTTTCGATAGGTCGAAGAAAATCAACTCGTTCCGAAAAATCTTTTAAGAATAACTGTGTTGGCAGATCTTATGCCTTGATATGTGAATATACAGGCAGTTGAAGTGTTACCTTTTCACCTATAAGGAAAATGCTACCCATGCAACGGGATGCTCTTGATTACACTTTCAAAAACATCGATCCACAACACCGTGGCAACCGAATGCATAATGGAAATGTATCTGTCAGGCCCTGGTCCGAGGCACCAGGATGGTGTGCTGCCATATGGAGCACACATTCCATGGTGTACCACGCGTCATTGCTGAGCCGTGCCTTTTTGGCGCTTCCTAACTGCCGCATGGTGGTTGTGGGACTCCAGTGTGGCTGACATTAAGAAATGGGGGAATGACCATGCTGTTACTTTCATTTTACAGTTCGTGTCATTTTTTTATGAAGAGAATTTCTAAATTGTGTTGGATCGCCTGTAATCAACTGCCTATGTGTGTGTGAAAGAATAGCTCAGCTGCTTAAATGTGAATTCTCTAATTGGTTGCAGAGCCACATTCTTGGCAACAGTGGCGTTCTGGTACTTCTCTTGATTCTGGTTCAACATTTAAGGTCATGACAGACAGCTGCATTTGTGGCCAAGATAATTTTGAATGATATAGTTTTCCTATTTGGTATCTTGGCAAAATTCCTCCCTTCACTTGGAGCTCAGCCACCATTGGCCAGGCTTGAGAATAGCAATAGACTTTTACACATTAGGCTGCACGACTAATTTACGCCAAAATATTGGTTAAGCGGCAGTGCAGTGTTGTGCGTTTTAGCCTGTTTTGGCTTCATGAGCGATACAGACTTGGCCCTACTGGCTTTTATGCGTATATATTACAATACAAAATTATTTGCTTTTGTGCTCCGTTGCAGTCACACCTTTGCCATATTCTCCAGGATTCTATGAATGACGTAGATATATTTTTGCTAAAGCATGAGCATGGCTAACATTTCCCCCCTGAGAATTATTTGAAACGTTAATAACATTTCACTCAAATCAGGACTGACAGCTAACTGCAGCTAGTATTTTTTTCATATTTCTGTTCTGAATAATGGAGGTTCAAAACAAATCTTTTAAAGTAAATATGTACTTTCTTTTTACACTAGCTTGTTTATTCAGAACGTGATGTAAGCATAGCCATGCATTGCATCATAAAGAAAAGTGGATCCGGCTTGGCTTATTTCTTATTTAGTCAATCCTTCGAAGATAAATAGCACACGTGATGTTGTGGTAATGTAGATGTGCAGCCCTGTAACGTTTTTCTTTCGACACTGCCAGCAGAAGGGCCTCCACTAGAGGGAGCTCTCGAGTGGCCCCCTGGAGAACACTTGACCTCTTCTCCACACTGGCCAAGATGTTGAAGAATTGGGAGGACTCGCACTTTACCCCATGCAGCCTGCCAATCGACTTGCTGGGTGGTGGGGGGGGAAACCACTGCAGCTCCCAGCTTGTGGTAGCTCAGCACAAAATGTGTTTGGCACCCAAGGGAGTCGTACAGAATATTTTCTTAAGACCTGTTTCATATGTTCATGTTTTACTCTTGAATGTCAGTGACAGACGCACTGGGTTTGATGTGTTGGGCAAGTCTGTGCTCAAGCGAATTGTAAATAAAAGTGTGACTCGTTTCTTATTTAACACGTAGGCTTTCGCGACCAATATTATTCATATTCACCGTTTTTGGGTTTAGATCGCGTTATTTATAAATGTGTCGTAACCCTCCACCACCCGACACGGCCAATCAGTAAAAAAGTGTCACGTTCACAAAAGACACTTCAACACACCGGTGGGTTAAAGCAGTGAACTATTTGTCTTTCGTTTCTTATTGCCCATTGTGTCAAACTGTCAAGGTTAGAGGTCATCACAGCCAATGCAGTTGATGGCACCAGACCTTGCCATGGCTTCCCTCGCCCAGCCCAGCTGTTGTTTGCCTTTTACCGAGATCGGTATATGTTTTTATTTTGTGCCAAATGAGGACTATTGCAATTCCTCATCGTTGCAGTCGAAATGCTTGATAATCTCGACAATCTTCAGCCAGCGCATACTGCTGTGTAATAACTGATCAATCACAACCGGTCAAAATACACATCAAGACTGTATAAAGAACAACCATTTATACGTGCTTGTAAATGCAGCAATTAAAACAAAGTATTACACACATCACGGTGTCCAATGTATTACATCAACAGTAAATGTATGTTCAGTAGTATATATATTGTTTAGGTTTGCATTTGGCAAATACATCAAAAACAGGCTTTGCGAATCAGATGGAGACCACGTAAAACAAACCTCTGAGTTCCCTCCTTGGAGAAAAAACATTCAGCCAGGTTGGAACTATTTCAAATGATCAGATTTTCAAAGCAGATCCGAATATGGCACCATGTAGAAGGTACTGTAATTAACAATATACAGAGAACTGCATTGGTTGATAGTGTAACGTATTTGGCTAATCACCAGGAAAACCTTGGTGTGTTACCAGCAGTGGGAATCGATCCTGTGCACACGAAGTGGGGGGCGCCTTGACCCTGAGGCTACACAGCCACCTGCGGGAATTTGGTGATCGTCGACTTGGCTAAGAATCAGCTTTGCCAAGTCAATGCGGTCTGGGGCTCCTCGCGCTATCAATGTTGAACCGCCGAGGTATGGGTCGCATTTTCCTCTGACAATGTTAGCACATCACAAGTCGACATGTATGCACAAATGCGTACCTAACAACTTAAAAAGAGTAGTATCGTATTACAGTATATAGATAGAAAAGTATATTTACGTCGGTTATATAGATGTAATTTACAACATGCTAGTCAATAGGACAGAACAGATCTCTGGGAAGGGACCCATTAATGTATTGGCGGTATAACGGTGGTGTACATTATACATTTTTTTAAACGCAGTAATCAATTATTTTCCCGCGATTCGCATCCCCAGTCAGAAAATCTTGCGGGGTGAGCGTCAAACTAAGGTCTCGTGATGTCGAAGCAGTCGGAAGACAAACGTCGGTTCAAATTTTGATATGAGGACCGGTGTACCGCCAAGACGTCTCTCTGCATTTCGAGCAGTGGTTCCCAACCTGTGGCCCGCAGGCCCACTGGTGGCTCCCCGAACCATGGGAATTGGTTTTCTGAACTGTTGCAGATTTCATATTTTTTTCACAACGCACCAGATTTGTCAATACTCGATGGTCTGCGACAATTAGTTTGAGGGTTGACAATCATCCAAGGGGTCCAGAGAGCTTGGGAACCACTGGTTTACGTCTGTGTAAACCATGACCCATCCGTGGGTTATGTCCACCACGAAGACCTCTCGAGCGATGAGACATTTACAGCAGCCAATGTGAGGTTGTACAAGGCACAGATCAACTCGGGAGACGCAGGATGCGTCACTGACCCGGCGGGTTTTGCGGGATTGTCTCACAATGGCGTGAGACCAGGAGAGGAGTGAAGTGATTTTGCTGTGGCATTAACAAGTGTGGATTCTCAAGTCTGTGAAATGCTCAGGAATCACAAGTGCCGCCAGTTCGTGCGTGACTCGTGTGCTGATGCAAGCGACGTGAGAGGTATATGGTTTTGAATATTAGCTGGTGCAGGAAAGCTTTCCTGACTTTTTTACATTGACAAAGTGCTACACTATTTGTCTGGGAAGCTATTTCATGAACATCGTTACTATATGGTCGTCAAGAAATGCAAACCAGCAACCAACCTATTATGGAAAAACAGATCGCATCGTTGTCAAGGTCTGGGAATTGCAATGACGTCCACTAGGGACAAAATAGTTGGTGGTGAACATATTGTCGTGCCATGAAGCCCAAGCCTGATTGTAACGAGAGCAATGTGTGCGTTGCACGTGCGACGTGAGACCTGACAACCCTGAGTATTGGAACTATGGGATCTTTAGCCCTGTTTAGATACAGTATCAACTGCAAAACAGGCGTTCCCTACACATTAAAGAGAACCCACAATGCAGTGGACCAAATAAAGAAGGAAAAGTGTAAACGGGCAGCTACGGCACCTTCATTTGCCACTGCTGCATTGCGGCGAATGTTGGCAAAAACACCAAGCACTTTGTTTGCGAGGTGTGGGGGAATCTCACGTAGAGATATTTTCAGGGAAAGCCTGGGTATGCTTTAGCTTCAATATACCAATGTATGTACAATTTTAATACTGAGAATGCTTTTTGTTTCTACCATCGTAAATTGTTTTTTGAAACTCATGAGGGGATTGGTTTGAAATCACTGAAAGGAAATGATGTAAACTCTAATATCTGACATTCATGGTTTACCATGAGACTTTGTTTTGACTTCACGACCGAGATTCAATTAAGTCAGTTAAAATTGATCGGGTATTGCCTTTTTTAACAAAGGCCACTGGGAATATTTTTTATTTTGAAGGAGTCTGCAGTCGGGTTATCGTCTATGGATTTAACAAAATATGAAAAGCATTGTACCTCAGTCATATTTACAAGCATATATGTGTTTGGGACAACAGCATAAAATCACGGAAGCTATTTAAAGCGTTAAAATAGTTTAAATGGGGCTGAGGAGACATAAAATAATATGTAATGTCCATATTAATATATTTATCCATGGGAAGCCTACTTTCCAGGATTTAATGAATTTCCTTGCAGTGACTTAACTAAAGCCTCATTATGTATAACACTATTAGCTGCACTGTGATAATTTAGAAAGGCTGTGGCAGGTTGCAAGTCCCAGCCTAAGGCCTTCTTCTGCCCAGGCATTTACCACATTTATGCTTCGAGGTAAAAACTCGACACTTAAGTACTAAATGCATAGATACACCACAAGTGGTGTAAACACGTGGTTTACAACCTTGAGTACAGGCTTAGACATTCGAAGAGAAAATAAGAGCCAATTACATTGGTCCCATTTCAATCACAATACAGTAGTCGCAATTCACAGTAGACATTTAACATTCACTGTCCCCCCCACCAATTAGTATAAATGCACGAGATTTTTATGAGCAAATAATGACCAGTAATTGGAAATTATCGAATTTTGCACAATCTGATGCATGGCTATTGAGTGTCAGAACTTCAATTGTATCAATACATCATTGCAGTTGCCTGATGCACAGTTATTAAAAGACACTCGCAAATTCAACTAATCCACTTCTATAATACGTAGGTCAATTTTGCACTACCTTTAGATCATAGATCCAATCATGCGCGACGTCTATTTGGAGGATTATTATTCAATCGGTCACCAAATTAACAACTCGTAAAGACTGTAGAAGTGCAGTAATGTAAACTAATTTGATATTTGGTATTTTCAAAGTAAAGTAATCTAATTACACGTTTACCTTAATGATCAATTTATACAAATTAACAAAGTATGAGGTGTATTTATCCTCAGAATCTTTATCTATCCTGGAGAAATCCTATGAGCTGTGAAGCTCTTTTTTACAGACGTGGGATATAACACCATCATGCGGTATTGTGGTCGCGGCCCTCATTCATTGATCGTTTCTGTTCTTGTAATGGACATATTTTGCTTAGATAAACACTACCCCTTTTTATTTCTGAGTTTTGAGCATTGAAATTAATAAAATCAAATCAATTGAATTAGCTGAACATAGTTGGCCTGAGAACGGATGGGCTTCTTCACAGCTTCTCGCCAGGTTGTGGGGCCAGGTCCACGTAGCCCTCTGCATTGAAGGCGGCCATATTGACATAGTCCTGAATTGAACACAAATACGAACACACGCATCAATACATTACACAAAGATGCACGTCGCACATATTAATCTGCAATTACACATTGATGTTGCATACATCACGCGCATTACTGTATGCACAAATAAACGCATTACCTAAGTACACAATTATAAAAACTTAGCTTCTCCCTGTAGCCATTCAGACTTGGGGCAAGTGCTTTTTAGAAAGCACCTGTGAAGGCCAGCATGGTACTGTACATGAGAGGGTGAGTGGCCAGCAGCATACCTGGTCACCTTCGTCTCCCCAATGCTGATATTTACACACTGTACCCGGTACTTATTTTAAGGTTGAGTTGACCGAGGGGAGTCCCAGGACCAGTTCAAGTATCACTCGCTATCCAAGGTCCGGGATCACAATGCGCGAACCACAGTACCACCCCTCGTCACGTAATCACGCACGCGATAAATTTAACAAGGTGTGGCAAGGCCGTAATTATAATATATATTGGAGGGGACACATCCAATATATATTGCTATAAAAAAACAATTGCTATGCTATGGAAATAAAAACAACAATTTGCTATACCTTGGCCACAACATCTGGACTTGTCTTCATATAAATCAATGCATAGATTTCTGTTTATATGATTGTGGTTATGGTTGTATTTTATTAATCCCTAATCTCTGCCATTACATACAATGAAACAAGACATGGTAAAAAAAGTTAAAACAGAGCAATGTAATACAATACACTATTCGACATTTTGGTAAAAAAAGAGTCCATCCCATGTGTTAGTGAATTTTTGAATATTTTAGGCAGGAAATTAGTTTTCAACTTTAGATATTTTTCTGGGTTGGGACCCCCAGACACCGTGGAAGATTTGGTCCCCCCCGATGTTGACTCCATGGCTACGGCCTAGCTGTAAGTCAACAGTGCAGCATGGTGTCTTAAGGTCGAGGTGCATAGTGTGCAAAGTACAGAGTGTGATGTATATAAGGTGGAGATTGGTGGAAGGTTTTTCAAGTGCACTATGATCTAAGCAACTGGAGGTCAATTCCTCTCCATGACATACAATGAATGATACATCCTGCATAAAATGTTGTAATTAAAGGCAAAGCATTACTTTGTTGTGGGCCAAAATAATAATAGTCCTACTCTTTGGTTCTTTCGGTAAAGTCACGTAGAAAGAAAATAAATTAAATAATAGAATACGACGTTTTGATTGCAACACAAGCAGTCATCAGGTCGAACTAAATTTGAGAGAGAGACAAAACACAGACACGGAGGCGCACAGACAGACACACAAACAGAGAAAGACAACACAGAGACACACAGGGACACACAACATAGACACAGTTGTGCATCTCTCTGTGTGTCTCTGTGTTGTTTCTCTCTGCTTGTGTGTCTGTCTGTGTGTCTCCGTATCTGTGTTTTGTCTCTCTCTCTCTCAAATTTAGTTCGACCTGATGACGACTGCTTGTGTTGCAATCAAAACGTCGTATTCTATTATTTAATTTAATTTCTTTCTACGTGACTTTACTAAAAGAACCAAAGAGTAATTCCTGCAGTCACAAAAGCTTCAAATCAATAATAGTCCTGTTGGTGTTAACTTTTGACTTCGCTTTACAATTCGTATGCCACATTTGAAAACTATTACTGAAATAACGAAGGTAAATAATAATGTCGTGTTTCGTATTTTGTATGTGGGTGGTGGTAAAATAAGTAAAGGGAAGGAATTGATTATCCAAAAAGGGCCCTCCAATTGTAAAACAATCCTGGGGCCCCAATAACCGTAACACGGCGCTGACTATGCGAGTGTAAAGCGTCGCGCTCTGCGTAGTGGTCTCACCTGCTGGGAGTTGGCGATGGTGTGCAGGGTGCGGGCAACCTCCTGGAAGTCTGGGCGGCGCTGGGGGTTCCCCTCCCAACAGCGCATCATCAGGTCGTACCTGAACGGCAGAGAGACACCGTTGAGGTCCCCATGCGCACAAGAGAGCTCGTCACAGCCAGATCATTGCCAATGCCACCTCTCACCCGACCTCGCTTCATAGCTCCTGCAACAGGGCGGAGTGACCTGCTTCAGCAGAAGATTCCCAAGTACGCAAGTGGCATCCACATATGCTGTGAGCATAGTGGGGCTACTGCTCCCGTGTCCTTCCGGCAATCAGTCACCAAACCATTGCATGGCTTTTGATTAATACCCCAGGTAAATTACACACACACAACCTTGGCTAATGTTGTGACACATTCCATATACCAAGTGGCAGTGTGATACCAACAAATTGCGAGAATACACAAGAGCACCTGTGCTATCAACGCACTTGTCACTTGGAACTTTTCTATGCGCTCCATCATCATCATCAGCCTCCCCAAGCCAGTCCTGTGATGTAATGCTCCACCCAGCACCTGCACATGAGCTGATTTCATCGCTCCATCTCCACGGTGAATGTCCTCTCTGACGAGTTCCCTCCCTTGCCTGTTATTTCATTGTTAGTCTTGACCACCAGCCACTGTCCCTTCTAACACCTGCCTACTACGTTCTCTGGTCCATGCAACTACCGAAACTTTATTTATGTGCACCGCATCATTTGGGTCACCGCTCCGGCCGATAATGCAATGGCGCTCAGCTGCATCACTTTAACAAACTGAATCTCAGGTCTCCACATGCAGACTCACAGGCAAAAGAATGCCCATGCACACACACACACACGCGCGTGCACACGTACATGGCAAGGCTGCAGTGTGGTGGTCGGGCCAGGCGATGTCCCTGCAACAACCGCGTGCCCAGCATCACGTGGCACGTAATGTTCGCATACGGAGTGTAGGCTGTGTGAATAGAGAGAAAGAGAATCATAACCACCATCACTATAATCATGAGCAACAGCGCTGTCAAAATTGCCGTCATCAATGTCACCAACAACATCATCAGCAGCGCTGTCACCGACATCATTGCCATCATCATACTAACATCACCAGAAACAGCACAATTGTCAACATCACCACCGGTGGCAACAATATTCTTGTCATATACATCACCAGAGCAGCGCTGTCCACAACACTACCATATTCAATAGAAGTATTTGGCAACATTGCCTTCATCATCCTGACTCTCACCATCACCAGCAATGCCGTTACGAAGCCAATACAGAGTGTGCCATGTGCATGCGGCAGTGTGTGTGCGACGGTGCGTACCAAAGCTGACGAGCTCCCACAGCAGCACTCCGTAGGCCCACACGTCGCCCGCTCGCGTGTAGCTACGCAATGAGAAGTACTCAGGGGGGTACCAGCGGAATGGCACCCGAGCCTGCCGTACGTGCACACAGCACACGTTCGCGTAAGCACACACACACACGTATGCATGTATGCACGTTGAACTTATTTCGCACCGTATTTAGCCAACCGTACTTATCAAAGGTGATGTGTAACTGTTCGTTGCACTCGCTTAAACACACACAGCATATGTCTGAGGCCCACACTTTCACTTCAAAATATCACATTATGTTACGTGCATCTGCAGGGTATCCTGGTCAATACTTTGACAGCCCATGTTTATATTTGTTTCATTGAAGCCACTTGACCAATTACTTTTAGTGGCTTGTATTGTGTCATCTTCCCGCAGATAATTTTCACATCGAAATGTAATAATGAACCTTCTTCATTCACTTAATAATACACCTACTCGTCCGTTTATTCTATTTAGTTCTCCTGCTCACTTGGCCTTTCCTTAACCTTATTATTACAAAGTGCCTTGAAACATTAGTGGAAGGTGCCTTACAAATAAATCTAAATGATTAGTATTACTCTCAACCCACTCATCATTTCTGGACGGGGATCTTTTTGTGTTCGAGTGCTTTCCAAGGGACACCTCGCATTAAAATGAGCACAGTACAGCCAGAGGTGGCGGGGTTAAAAATAACACCATTGTCCAAAGCTGCAGTTGACACAGATACAGATGCTAAATATATTTATTATATGGATTCTGAATTAACACAACCAAAGATATTGAACAAGTACATAACAGACAGTGAGTAAATACATGACAGACACTGAGCAAGCACATGACAGACACTGACAGAGCACGTGACAGACAAGACGTGGTGCAGGCAAACCTGCGCGTGGATGTGCTCGGGCTCGTCCTCAAGGCGTGCGAGCCCGAAGTCGGACACCTTGCACTGTGCGAGGCTCTGTCCGATCAGAATGTTCCGCGTGGCCACGTCTCCATGCACCAGCTGCACAGCACAAACCACAAAGCACACACAACGTCAAGCGTCTTGCTTGCTTGCCATGGGGCAGAGTGCTCAGCCTACTAACGACAGGATGCAATTTCAAATCTTAGTTGGCCACTGGCTAAGCCCTTCATCTCTCCAGCATCAATACACCTCCTTCCTGAACGTCCTCAGTCACGAGAGCATTACACTTTGGAAGATATTTATTCCAATGTATGTCGCTGCAAACTGCTGCTAGGGAAACTTCATATTGTCTCCAGGCTCCTCTTGTACCTCTACCACCCTTTTTTCAATCCACCAATGGATAAGGGCCTCAATACTTTGTGTGGGTCGTGGGGGCTATTTGACCGCACTTCATCACGCTGACCTCTTTGGTTCTTTCGGTAAAGTCACGTAGGTATAAAAATAAAACAAAAAATAATATATCACGATGTTTCGATCGCAACACAAGCGGTCGTCCTCAGGCAAAAAAAATAATCCAGCAGTGGAAGTGCTGAACCAGTGAGAGAGCTGTTACAACAACAAGAGGTTATTTATGTGGCGATGGGCAAGCAAGCGGGGTCTGAGCGGGAAAGGAATTCCATCCCCGGACGCAAGCACGTCAGTTGTGTTAATGGGGGAGATTAGGAAAAGAGAGATTAGGGAGAAATTTTAGCATTATACCTACGTGACTTTACCGAAATAACCAAATAATATGTATTCCTGCAGTCACGAAAGCTTCAAATCAAGATTCATCACGCTGGTCAATTCGGCTTGGATAAAGGCGGGAAGCAAAGGCATAGGATCACAGAAGTACAGGACAACAATGGATTTATTTTCTGCACTGCCCTCTGCTTCTCATCACATAGCACTGCGAGGCTATGCCACTGGTCTTTAGGTCTCAATGGGAACCAGAATCATCCGTTATTATTCGATCTGCGCCTTCCATGCTGTATATCATGGCGCCAGAGCAAAGGGTTACTTTAAATAATTACTCGGTAATTACATTGTTGCAGACCAAATACAATGTAAAAATAAAACATGTGTTTAGGCCATGTGAAAAATTAAATGTCATTAATTTTATATTAAAGATATGAATTTCGATTCCCGCTCATGGCCAAGACCAGTAAAGACTATCTAACCCGGTTCTGGGTCTCCCATAGGTCGACTCAGCCTTAAATGAGTACCTGGTGCAGTGTGTAAACATCACCACTAGGGAGACAAAGGTGGGCGGGCGTGATGCTGGCCACCCACCGCCTCGTGCGTTATGCCGGCCTTTATAGGTGCTCGCTAACAGCACTTGCCCCAACAGTCTGTTACAGGCTATACGGGCGACCTTTGTGCTTGTGGTGGGCACATCAGGGCGCGTGCATGTAACACTCACACGCTGCCTGGTGAGGTGGGCCATCCCGTGCGCCACCCCGCGTGCGATCAGGGCGAAATCCTGTCCACTCAGACCCGAGCCTCTGCCGGCCCTGGCCCAGCTGCCAGCGGCATAGGCAGCCTGGCCCGGCCTCGACGTTACGTGACCCCGGCACTCACGCAGGAACGTCTGCAGGTTGCCACCGGGAGCCAGCTCCAGAATGGCCATGGGAAAACCTGAAACGCAGTGACAAGTCTAAGTGACGAGGTTAGCAACGGGACGCCCCTCATCTGCATTGGTAGCCCTGGACAAATTGATGACAATTCTAAATTCCTATGGGGAGAGCCAGTGGGTGTCAGTCAGCACAGGGCAGTACAGCAACATTCGGTGTTGTACTGTACTTCTGTGGTCCCATGTCTATTTTGCCCACCTGCATAAACCCGCACTGACCAGTGTGGTGAAGTGTGGTGCACGTGCCGATGTGTGGGCAGCGGGAGCGTGGTGGTCAGCGCACTGAGCTTCGATTCGGGTGATTTTAATTCGATTCCCGACCACGGCTAATATTAGTGGCTTATATTACAACCAGTCGTGGGCCTCTCATTGGTCGACGAAGCCTAAAATGTGTATCTTGTGCGGTGTGTAAACATCAATATCGGGGAAACAAAGGCATAAGGGTGTGGTCCAGACCACAATGCTACCTCGTGCACAGCTTCGTCCTTCATAGCTGCTCGCTGATAGCACTTTCTCCAACCGTCTGCTAAAGGCTCTTTGGGGAATATTTGTGTTTGTGCGGGCAATCCCGTACCGTTGGGTGCCTTGCTGTAGCCCAGGCAGGCGAGAACGTTCTGGTGCGTGCCCGCGTGCAGCATCACCCGCACCTCCCGCTCAAACCGCTGCCACCGCTCTGCCCGAGACTGCTCGCCCTCGTCTAACACCGGGCGGTTCGGGCGCAACAAACGGGGCCAGAGATTAGTAAGCGGGCGAGGGCAGGACACGCCGCTCGAAGAGACAGTGGCCGACAATCACATGTGACGACAGAGCGGCGGTCGAAGGTGGGAACACGCCGTGGACTGCTGTGTCGCGCACCGAGTGGCATCTTGACGGCGACACGCGTCTGTCCGCATAGGCTGCCATCCTTCACGTGCCCCTCGAGCACCAGGCCGAACTCTCCCGAGCCCAGCGAGTGGCCGAGAGTCAGGCGGTGAGCAGGAATCAGCAAGTCTGCGCTCGCACACGGGGCCGCACGCAGCCAGCGCATCGTTCGATTAAACACGACGGTGGTTAGCAGTAAAGAGCATTAATCCTGCGTCATTGCTCCGCTAGCAGAGTATAACTAAATTACTGCGACTTGGCGTACACGAGACGATTACTTTTTATTATTGCTTAAATTACTTTTATTATTGAAACAAATAACAAAAAAGCTATTTTACTGTAAGAGTGGGCGATGATGATTATGTCAGCAGCTTGGGTTAATGTGTGAACGTGCGAGTGTGTCTTTGCAGCGGTGTGGACTGACCCCTCTCCGGGTCGGCGAGGTCGCGAGGTGCGTAAACCCCCTCCACCGGCACTCCCCCCACCACCGTGAGGCTGTGGTTCCCTCCCAGCAGCCTCAGTGCCTCTGCCACCTTCTTCTGCCTGGGCTGCAGCACCTGCGGACATCAGCGCGCTCCGTGAGCTTGGTAACAAGCCGCGCCACATGGCTAGGGTCTCCTCCTCTTCGGTACAACAGATTGGCACTCATCACGGGAGACGAATAGCTCACAGTGCCGGAGGAGGGGAGAACCGACTGCAAATACATTGTCGTGAGGGATGTATTAATCACACACTTGATGATAACCAGGATTTTTTATGTCCCGAAAAGACTTTTAGATTTCCCAGGACAGCTACCACGAGAAGATGTTCCTGGGAAAACCAGAACAAGTTGCAACCCTACATCGGACAGGGTTCTTCAACCATATTTATGAAAATGTAACGGAGATGAATTTATATGTAACTGATAAAAAATTATAAATAAGTATCTGTTATTTATAGATTGGTCTCATTGATTAGTATGGATCATTGATTGGTCTTATTGATTGATGTGGACCCGAGTATCACTTGAAGGGATCTCAGAGGAAGCTCTGTGATATCCACTTCCGTGGGCCATTCTCCAACAGAAAGGGTTGCACTGCTCTGTCAGAGATCCGAAAGGATGCCTCACATTGTGACGTCAGGCTGATGGCACAATCGGGGTAAAAACAAGGATAAAAGAGTACTGAACAACATAAATTGTATTACATGTTTAAAACTAAATAACATCATGCATGATTACAAGTACCTGCTTTGGCAATTTGACATGCACATTACTCCCCAGCAATGCCCACAGTGGGTGAGAGACGTTCTCTCTCAGCCCCTTTGGCAGCGCGCGATGACTGCCCAAGCTACAGAGAGAGGCTTGGACGTGGCCGTACCTTCTTGAAGACCGCAAAAGCGGCGCACGCGATCCACGTGATGGCAAGCGCAAGGCCGACGGCGAGGAGGGAGAACTTCATGACGCTGCTGGTGACTGGGCCGTGCATCTCCGGCGCCACCGCTTTAGCCCTCGTCGTGTTGCGGCCATCCTGGACGGGTAGCGGGGACCTCACGGTCGACGCCGGGCCTGGCGTCGTCATTTGCCTCTCTGTGGATGGGGGTTAGGACGTTGGTATCAGCACTCTCTAAGAATACATTAATCAAAATCTTGGTTGTGGGTTGACTCGGCCTATCATCCCTCCAAGGTGGATACAATAAGTACCATTTTCTGGGGAAGCCATTTAAGCGGCATAGATTATTTTTTTCTTCTATAAAGCTACCTCTTCGGATGCATCTGTAATTTAGTACAAATACACGAGGTGAGCTGAGAATCTGCTATTACTGTTATTATACAAATACTTTATTAATTTGTCGTAATCATAATCAAATGTGTCATTTGTTTTACATTTATATTGCCTTATTACACGTTGCTTTATGTTCAACTACATGTGGAATATTTTGTGTTGTGCGTGTAAATTCATGTACATTTTATTTAATGCCAAGTGCTCTGAGACACCTTTGTTGACGTGAAACGTGCAACACTGTACGGACATTGACTAATGTCAAACAAGTAGCAGAGTCCACGTGTGTCTCCGCGCTTCGCTCAGTAACAAGTACTCTGTTAAAGCTCAATTGAGGCCCAGGAAAGTCTCAGACATTCCGCTTTCCGCAAAAGTGCAAGAGCTGCAAAATCAAACCCAGGTTTCCTGTATTGTCGTCCAGCGTGATAATTTGCGATTCTCAGCTATAAAACCCCAGCACAAAACATTGTGTTCTGACCTATGACGGTTAGCAAGGTGGTGGTGGAGTGGAAGGAGTCGTCGATGTCGATCTGGCAGGTGTAATTTCCGGCGTGCGTGAGCGACACGTTGGGGATCGTTAGCACGCGCCACTTTGTCCACGGTTGTGTGGCCAGGTGCTTGAGGTGAGGCCAGTCGATCGTCACGTCATCTTTCTTTGCGTAGAGGAGCCGCTTACCGTCCTGCACGCACGCATTCACAAATACGTGTCGCATCATGCACAGTTTCGCTGAGGTGCAGCAACAAAAACCGAGAGAGGGGAGAACTGCCTGTAAATGCATTGCCTTGAGTGGTGCATTATGATCCAGGGAAAAGCAGGAGAGGTGGCAACTCCCGGTGTACCGCAGTGGGACTGCACGTGTAGCTGCGTGGGGAGGTGTGCGGTGCATGTCGAGTGGCGTCACAATGAACCCAACATCTTATCAAATCTCGGAAGCTAAGTCGAGCTTGCAAACGATCGCCGTCAAGCTGTCCAGCATTGCCACGTCCAGTGCCGCATCCGAGAGGAACTTCTCCACCACGGCCTTCGTTCACTCTGAGCTGAGGAGCAGCCCGAGCGTGAAGTCGGTGTAGAAGGTCGTCTTCGTCAAGAGCAACATTCACGACCTCTTCGCCGGCGCGGTCGAGATGTTCGAAGAGGACAGCGAATCCGATGACTCTGGCGCCGATTGACGACAACTTGACTTGCCAGATTAAAACCGTGGGGGGTTTTTTCGACAAAATATTTTTTTTAACTAAACCAATAACCCGACAAAATTCGCACAAAAAAATCGAGGTTTTTTCCACCCTTGGCCTCAGTCTGCACGTCGATGACTGACGACTACATGCTGTGTGGTCACGCGTGTGTGCATGTAGAACTGCTTTTACACCGTACGTATCCTACCGTGCTGATCGGAGGTGCGGGGGAAGGACAACTAAACACAAAACAAAAATGTTTTAAAGATAATCGTTTTACGTCTCGACTTAAAAGTGTAAATGTAGCTCCAGTGGCTTCCTAATCAGTCCCTCCAGAAAAACGCGATTATGCGATCGCAAGATTCCACGCAAAATCAGCCAAAGTCCGCATATTTATGCGGGGGGCGCGTTTTTTCAAATACTGCTGCATGTTGTATATTGTAATGCTGCATGTTGTGTATTGTGATGCTGCATGTTGTATATTGTAGTATTGCATGTTGTATATTGTAATGCTGCATGTTGTGTATTGTAATACTGCATGTTGTGTATTGTAATACTGCATGTTGTATATTGTAATACTGCATGTTGTATATTGTAATACTGCATGTTGTGTATTGTAATACTGCATGTTGTGTATTGTAATACTGCATGTTGTGTATTGTAATGCTGCATGTTGTGTATTGTAATACTGCATGTTGTGTATTGTAATACTGCATGTTGTGTATTGTAATACTGCATGTTGTGTATTGTAATACTGCATGTTGTGTATTGTAATGCTGCATGTTGTATATTGTAATGCTGCATGTTGTATATTGTAATGCTGCATGTTGTATATTGTAATACTGCATGTTGTATATTGTAATACTGCATGTTGTGTATTGTAATACTGCATGTTGTATATTGTAATACTGCATGTTGTGTATTGTAATACTGCATGTTGTATATGATAATACTGCATGTTGTGTATTGTAATGCTGCATGTTGTATATTGTAATACTGCATGTTGTGTATTGTAATGCTGCATGTTGTGTATTGTAATGCTGCATGTTGTGTATTGTAATGCTGCATGTTGTATATTGTGATGCTGCATGTTGTGTATTGTAATGCTGCATGTTGTATATTGTAATACTGCATGTTGTATATTGTAATACTGCATGTTGTATATTGTAATACTGCATGTTGTATATTGTAATGCTGCATGTTGTATATTGTAATGCTGCATGTTGTATATTGTAATACTGCATGTTGTGTATTGTAATGCTGCATGTTGTATATTGTAATGCTGCATGTTGTATATTGTAATGCTGCATGTTGTATATTGTAATACTGCATGTTGTGTATTGTAATGCTGCATGTTGTATATTGTAATGCTGCATGTTGTATATTGTAATGCTGCATGTTGTATATTGTAATACTGCATGTTGTGTATTGTAATACTGCATGTTGTATATTGTAATACTGCATGTTGTGTATTGTAATGCTGCATGTTGTATATTGTAATACTGCATGTTGTGTATTGTAATGCTGCATGTTGTATATTGTAATACTGCATGTTGTGTATTGTAATGCTGCATGTTGTATATTGTAATACTGCATGTTGTGTATTGTAATGCTGCATGTTGTATATTGTAATGCTGCATGTTGTATATTGTAATGCTGCATGTTGTATATTGTAATACTGCATGTTGTGTATTGTAATACTGCATGTTGTATATTGTAATACTGCATGTTGTGTATTGTAATGCTGCATGTTGTATATTGTAATACTGCATGTTGTGTATTGTAATGCTGCATGTTGTGTATTGTAATGCTGCATGTTGTGTATTGTAATGCTGCATGTTGTATATTGTAATACTGCATGTTGTATATTGTAATGCTGCATGTTGTATATTCTGCGGCATGTGGTGTGCAACACGCCGTGTGTTGATGTGTAATGAGTCGCGTCTATGTTTCACCTTCAACCACTTCACATATTTAAATTCTGTCGCGTCCTTGCACGTTAATTTGGCCGTTTCCCCGGCTTGTACTTGAGATGTCGGCCTGGTGGACGCAGCAGCCTTCAGCAGGATCACTGAGGGTCAGAACACAACATCATCATCATGGTCGACATCACCATCATCACAAAGCATGTCACGACCATCGATTCTAAAACAAACGTAACAAGTCGGTTTTGTCATCATCATCATGAAAGTTGTTACAATCCCCACCACCATTATCACCATCACAATCACCACCATTCGCTTCGATTCAAAATATCTCCCATCCTGTAAAGTAGGCAATGATATAACTGAAATTGTTTTCCACCACTTTTCATTTACCCTCTACCCGGAGCCCACGCTCCATTTTATCGTACTCGACAGTATTGAACACAGGTTTTGCTGGCTGGAGGGGGGGATGGACAAACACTCCCAAAAGGGCAGGCGGGCTGCTAGTTTATTCATAAAATGAGAATGTAACACTGTAGGCTATATTCGTAATGTATGGAAAAAGGCAGATGAATGGTCATTGTTACATGTTGCTGGATGGAACATTTTATAATTGTTGTGTCTGGAAAATAACGCCATTTGTAATATAAAATGTTGGTTTGTTTTCTGATCATAAAACCATTGCCAACAAAGCCTTTGAAATGTAAACGTTTAAATAATAGCAACATATCCTATGGTTCTTTCGGTAAAGTCACGTAGATAGAAAAAATAACGATAAAATAATGAAAATGAAAATGAAGTGAATAAAAATAATACAAATATCACGACGTTTCGATCGCAACACAAGTGGTCGTCATATTTTGATTATTTTTTATAAACTTTATTTTCATTTCTATTATTTTATTGTTATTTTTTTTTCTTTTATCTATGTGACTTTACCGAAAGAACCATAGAATATGAATTCCTGAGTCACGAAAGTTTTAAGTCAAAATATAATTGCAACAGTTTGGGGAGGCCTTTATACAATAGTGGATAGATCATGGATTATCATTATTATAATATAAATAATCGAAGTTGCTACAGTTTCCAATGCTGGAAACTCGATATTGCCACGAAGTGGTCATTCAAAATGACAAATATGAACGACTGCCCACTAATTGGTCCTCATTTTATTGACCCTGACTGGATAATGAGCTGACTTAATCCACAATGAGAAACATACATCTGTTTTGCATATACACATACAGTACATGCATACACCTGCGAATAATGTTAAACTCACCAAGGTTTCATATGCCATACATGCAAATGATACTTCCATATTAATATAGCAAAACAACTCTATAGCGTGACCATGTTTAAAGTGGTTCATACTAAAGCTGAGGGGGTTCATGACACAGTCAATGTTAAACAAACTTTCATCATCTTCTTGGTTCTTTCGGTAAAGTCACGTAGAAGGGAAGTAATAAAATAATAAAAACAAAACATAATAAAATAATTCTCACGACGTTTCGGCCACAACGCAAGCAGCCGTCCTCAGGTGAAGAAATTCGTGAGAATTATTTTATTATGTTTTGTTTTTATTATTTTATTACTTCCCTTCTACGTGACTTTACCGAAAGAACCAAGAAGATGAATCCCTGCAGTCACGAAAGCGAAAGCTTTAAATCGAAATTTAAACTTTCATCATCATCACGATCCATGGGCAGATAGTCCGTAGGTGTCCACTGCTCACTTCATCATTTGTTTCCACTTTCCTCTGTCTTGTAGTGCCAATATGCTAAAGTAGTGCCAACTCATTCTATCACCAATCTCTTATGCGGTCATCAAGCCTTTCTCTCTTAGGTCTTCCTCTCTTTCCAGTCCCATTCCTTTTTTATGATCAACACTCTTCATTTTCGTGTTGTTGTTCATCCTACATATGTGTCCATATAGTGCCAGTTTCCTTATCATCACTGCCCGCATCATCAGGTCTTCTTCTATGTGCAACATTTTTCTCACTTCTACATTAGTCACGCTTTGGTTCCAGCTTAGATGCAGTATCCTTCTGTAGCAATACATTTTGTCCCTGTCAGTCTTTTTTAATGTGCAAGTCTCGCAGGCATACAAAGCTGTACTGAACATGCATGTTCTTAAGACAGTCAGTTTGGTCTTGTAGCTGACTTGCTTGCTTCTCCAGACGTTACTTTAAACAAATGTTAAGAATTTGGAAAGGGGTCCTGTGGCCTCATCAGTGAGGGGTTCAACCATTTCTCCAGCCCCGCCCCAACCCTACAGGACTGTTGCAACATTATAATATAATATGAAAAATAAGAATATGTTAATAAAAAATTTGATAAGATGCTCAAACACCAAATATATACCTTTTGAAAGAAATAAAGTCTGCATTAAGTCTGTATTCATCACACGTACTTGTGGTGAACATGCAAACAAACTGATAATTAATATGTTATAACATGATAATCCTCGCTGATATTGTGCTCACCAATGTCACAATAGTGTACTTGAGAGGAATACATATAACTGGCTCTTAGAGGTATCTGGCTCCAGCAAGATGTCAGGAATTGATAATTCAGCAGTTTTTTGTTTGGTAACTGACCAAATTTGGTTATGAAACTGCTAACAGAATAAGTTGTTAAAAAAAGTATATTTAAGTGGGAATAAAAAAAAGAGTAGCTGCATTTGATTCATGTCAACGGAGTGCACTACTGAGTTGTTGAATCCACTCTCTCAAAGCACAATAATCATAGCATATCACTGATCATTTATCCTCTATCCAGAACATTTGCCATTTTTGTTTAAATTAATGGAGGGGGCACCTATGTGTAAGCAAAGTCTGCAAATAATACATCACATGCAAAAAGCACAAACCGTAGTTTTACCAGTACGAAAAGGAACACAAATATATAATGTAGCCTGAAAGTAAATCTCGGTAACAGTGTCATTTCAATGTTCGAATGTATTTATGTCACAATGCGATGTAACACTGGAGTGAACAGCAACCGTTAGCTTACCCTTTGGCATGCGACATCTTTAAACGGGCATTTCTGCCTTATGGGAAATAAATGTAGAATCCACGTGACGCTTGCCACACCAACGCTAGATTACTAGATTAAGACGTGGTGGGGCCACTGGTGTGTGTGTGTCCAGTTGTATACACCTTGGGTAAAAATCTCCCTTCATTGACACTGAGTGAAACAGGAGCTAATGTTGTATTTCAGTTATTGTTGCACTATCACTGACAACTGGCCTCTGAGCGGCCATAACAGCCAATAGCAGTTTGCAAAAATGTCCACCTTCCGTTTTCCACCAGCCAAAGGCAAGGAAGGGTAAGTGGTGCTACTTACGATGTAAGACCCCTCGGTAAGAATTATTGTGCTAAGGTCCTTTGCATACACAACAGTATTTGGCAATTTCCAAACAATGCCATTGGGTTAATGTTCTGCATGCCTGTCCGTGGTGTGAGCGTGTTTCTCTTTGGCAACGAACGGCATCTACGTTGGTGATTGAGTGAGTTTTATTAACTCCATTTTCCCATGTCCTCCCACAAAGCGGTACTCTTTTATTGACCTTGGAGGGATGATAAACTGAGGGATAATAACTCACGAATGGATAATTCACCTTGCAAACTGCTGACTGTGAGTCGAGCACTCTAAGCTCAGTGTCACCCAGCACTGTTAACGCTGTGGCTATACACACCGTATATGTGAACGCAATCATGCAGTGAATTAAGTGTGTATTCACAGTGGATAGCCTATATGTGGACTGGTTCCCACCATAGGAATGTGGAATCTTCACCACTGGCTCAGAGGCACAAACAAAGCAGGGCGTGTAACATTGGATTTAAAACAAAAAAAATCTAAGTTTCACTTGTAAAATTTCTGATCATTTTAAAGAGCCCAGTGTGGTAATTATGGTTTAATATCGTGTAGCATATACTGTCATGAAAACGTTACATTTCCACTGAAATAGATCGTAAATGAACAATGTACTGTAATGTACACCTCTGCTCCAGTGTTCACAACAATGTCAATAATACAAAAAAAACATCATTAACTCGTGTTGCTTGCTAAGAAACATGCTTATGTCATGAAAAATGTTTAAAATGTCAAAATGCCAGAAAAAATCAAAATTGTCACCACTTGCCTTATTTAATTGTATGTATTGATCCATAGCAATCGTCGTATGTCATTAAAATTATCCAGAAATAAGTTGGGCATATTGGTATGGTATCCGATGACCAAGGACTGTCGAACAGCACCGAAGCACGCACCTCATCCAGCGAAATGTTCACTCCAAGGATGCGGTCCGTTCGCAAAATTGTGCATGCTCAAAGTTGTTTATTACGATACTACTACTATAGTAAATGAATTATTTTTGTTAACATCTAATTTACTATAACATACATGAGTATACAATCTGTATCCTCCACGTACATTTTAAAAAAAGTATGTTTGAACATTTTTCTTCAGCCACACGGCTTTCTTGTCAGGGAATAATTACAACAACGCTTCAACGTCGGATTCGATTTTCACTGTCTCTTCAGCAGTCAGGCATGACTGCATCACCTGGTGTTTAAAGGCAAGGCCTCTCTGTACTTTGTGCATTTGCGCGTGTGTAGCACTTACCCGCCATAACGAAGCAAGAGGGAAGCATGATGTCTTGGGAGAGCCGGAGTTGCTCAGACTCCCCTCTGTTTACCCGCTGCACCTGCCGCCTTCAGCGTGTTTCTGTCTCTGCGTTCGAAATCGGAGCAAAACTCATAATGCGGGCTGCTTTGTGTGATGCGGGGTGGGGATCAGCGAGTGGGGAGGCTGGGTCGGCTAAAGGTGAGAAAGCGTTGACGGCGCTCGTCTGCGCACGCAGATAAGGTTGTGGCCAGAGCTTGAGTTTGGTTATCAGTGCGGTGTGTAGCCGTGACGGAGTGGGATGAGACGGGAGTGGGTGGCGCATGCAGGCGAAGGATGGTCAACTGCGTAAACTGCACCGCATGTAACTTGGGAAATGCACGTGCGACACAAATCGGTACGTGTAGCACAATGTGCCCAGGCGTGATGTGTGCGCGTACAGCCCTTCTGTTGATCCACTGCTGCATGAGGGCTTCATCCTATGCCGTGAGAACATGGCTAGTGGGCGATGCTGATGATGAATATAAATATCCAATTTATTTTACATTTAATGATGAAATACATACCTATATAGATTAAATAATTTTACTGACTTATTGTAACCGTGAATTTTTTTTCAACGTATTAAATGACAAATAAAATTATTGGATTCACTTAAAGGCATCAATGTGCTTTGAAAGAGTCTTTTTTCAGATTTGTATGGATCGTTTATTTCCATTTGTTCCAGTTCTCTTTCATTTGTGATGTTTGATCCATGATTTGACGATCTAGGTCGATGAACTATGCATTATAAAAGTGTATAACTTATTATTTCTTGCTGTGGATTTCATATCTGATGATGATTGCTTGTGTTGCAGTCGAAACGTCGTGAGAATTTTTATTGTTTTATATTCTTTTATTATTTCCCTTCTACGTGACTTTACCGAAAGAACCAAGAATATGAATCCCTGTAGTCACGAAAGCTTTAAATCTAAATTTTAGTGTATAACTTGTTTGTGCAATATAATTACTGTCGATGTTATTAATTTATCCTTAAATATTACTTTAGAAATGGTGTTAATGAGTTTATGTTAAACATAATAAAGGTTTTTGAGTTAGATCGCGTAAGTATAAATGTGTCGTCACCCTACACCACCCGACACAGCCAGTAAGGGATTTGTCACGTCAAAAACGCGCCAATAAGTTACAACTTCAGCCCACCGGTGTGTTGGAGAGTAAATCCACAACACTTACAAGTTGAATACGGCGTTTCGCTGGTATTGACATCCAGCATCATCAGGCGTGTAAAACTGCGTTTATTTTAAACGGTAAAGATCGAGCACCAGGCAAATCTGGTTCAGATATCACCTCGCAATGAGCTCGCCACTACGCCATCACTCTTAAATAATACTCTTATAACATCATTCTGATTTGCATTACACTTTCATGATCGATGTCCTCCTCCAACAACCTGTGGTTCCTCTATGACATATCCTGTTATTTATTGAGATTTGCGTTCGAGGTCGAAATTACATTGCAGTGTATTGTGAAAAACAAGAGACAGGGGCACAACGCGCAAACACAGAACACACACTCATGCACACCCTCTGCCCTCAAAAGCAAACTATATTTAGCAGCACAATCTGCTTTTCTGCATTCGTTTTGGTGAAATCACATGGTCTCTGACCGCAGGGACGTCATTCGCCAGCTACTCACTCCTTCCATGAGACTTGTGACATCACAATGGCTGTGACCTCACTGCTTCTGCTAGCTGATTTACTCAAACCTTCCCCGTACCCCTCTCCACTCCAGCCCCTGACCAACTGCCCCCTCCCGCGCCCCCCTCCTGCACATCTAGACGAGTTTTTAGTTTTTTCAACCGCACTTTGCGCACCGGAAAATTCTGTGAAATACAAAGTGCGAAGGTGGAAAATTGGTAAAGTCGATAGCTCTCGTTGGTTCAATGTCAAAACGGTATCATTGCTCGAATCGGCATGGGCCGGTGGTCGTCTCCATCGGTGACCCTGCGACACTGGCTGAAGCCAAACATTCCATATGATAGCCACCTTTAATAGTATTGGTTCTTTCGGTAAAGTCACGTAGAAGGGAAAAAATAAAATAACAAAAATATAAAACAATAAAATTCTGACGACGTTTCGACTGCAACACAAGCAATCATAATCAGGTGTGATATTTTATTTTTAAATCCTTTATATTAAGTTCGCTTGCTTGCTTGCGTGCTTGCTTGCTTGCGTGCTTGCTTGCTTGCGTGCTTGCTTGCTTGCTTACGACCGTGCAAATCTTTCGGTCGTTTTTTAACCCACTTCCCGTGATCCAATCGAGCTGACATTTTCCACACAGACTCGTTGTGCGAGACAATTAATGTTCATGAAAAATTTTTTCAAACATTTTACACTTTTTAGGCAAAATTTTTTTATTTTACATTTATTCAAATAGAACTTATTCATGGCTTTGGCTGAACGTCACAGTATAGGAGCCCAGAGCGTAAGCCCTCCACAGGCCGTGGCGGAGTAGCGCAGTTGGTAGCGCCCTCGCTTCCCATGCCAAATGTCGCGGGATCGATCCCCGCGTCCTCCACAGGCGAATATATTTTTAAATCCTTTATATTAAGTTCGCTTGCTTGCTTGGGACCGTGCAAATCTTTCGCTCGTTTTTTAACCCACTTCCCGTGATCCAATCGAGCTGACATTTTCCACACAGACTCGTTGTGTGTGACAATTAATTTTCGTGAAAATTTTTTTCCAAAATTTTACACTGTTTAGGGAAAACAAATTAAATATTTAATTACCAATTGCTTAATACTGGCAGACAATCATCTAACCCATAGGTGGCAGCCATCTCAAGCCAGAGGACGAGAGGACTCTAGCCGCCACGCATATAAAGGATTTCGACTGAAAAACTTTGTTTTTACGGGTTTACTTGTTTCCCTTCTACGTGACTTTAACGAAAGAACCAAGAATATGAATCCCTGCAGTCACGAAAGCTTTAAATCAAAAGCCACCTTTAACTTCACACGCTGGTATCCATTGCTCACTGTTGACTTTTCCCTTATATTAACTGCCAAAACATCTCAAAAGCAGAGAGGCTCTTGCCATAAATGTTAGCTTTCTGTGTAGTGTAGTAAACTACGGCGGGAGACCACTTGACGGGTAGCACACTTTATTAACACTTGGTTTGCCACAATAACACGTGTGGTCACTACAGCTCACGCTACGCGTTCCACCCGACACGTGTGGTTACTACAGCTCACGCTACACGTTCCACCCGACACGTGTGGTTACTACAGCTCACGCTACGCGTTCCACCCGGCTACACACACACGGGCATTCCAGTCCCGTAGCATCCGGGGGAACCTCTAGACCCACCCCAGCTTGGGTATGGGTCACGACCACTGGGTCCCGCCTCTGAGCCACACAGGGCCCCGGTCCTTACAAGGACAGCGGGACTAGGTGTCTCAGGGCCCTAACTCTTCCTCCTCCGTCTTCCGTCTTCACTGGTCACCAACAACTCCCCGAGCGCTCGCGCGCACCGCCTTATATAGCCCGCCGTTCCGAGGAGACGGAGCCTATGCGGACCGCGATGTGAGCACCCACCCTAGTCGACCAATCACCACGCGCTGCCACACGATCCCTTCTTCCAGCTTGTGTCAGCGCACATAACCCATGACCCCGCGCTGACCTACGATCCCTCACCGTCAGCGCGCGTCACCAACACACAGCCAATCACCACGCGCTACCCCACGATCCCTACTGCCAGCGCGTATCACCACTACATCACCCCCTCCCCACATAGCTCGCAGCCGGCCCGGCTGCTAAACAACAACAAAAACAACAACAAAAACCCCACTCCCCAAGTGTGCCCCGTAACACAACAACAACGCAACACAACGACACAACACAACAACAACCTATGTACAAACCGACGAGCAACACAATAAAAGTTATTCCGAAAAAAAACGTGTCCCGTATCTCCTTGACTACCGATCCCCCTTCCGCACGCTCCTTGAACGGGTAATAGAGCGGTCGAGCGGACGGGGAACGTAGTGACGAGACGCTCCGTCCGCGTCGGCCCGCATCCCCACCCCATTTATTCGGTCAGTAAAAGTTGCGCGACCTAGCGCGAGTCCGCCTGGCCGGTCCGTCGTACGGGACGAGACGCTGTCGACCGTCCGGTGGCTCCGGCAGCCCAGGAAGGCACGGTTCGGGCCTGGAAGAACCGGCCGTGCCGCGGGGATCCGGTCGCCGGTGGTCGGCAGCCGTCAGTTCCAAGACACCTGGGAGCGGATCAGGCGAAAACATGTGAGGATCAGGCGAAGAAATTTCCCTCCCCGGGTCGTCGGTCACATCACATGCTCGGTCCTCACGACACAAAGGAAGGCCATATGGTGGCGAGAACGGTTTCAGCCAGGAGGGGTGAACGTACCACCGGCGCTTTCCCCATTTTATCTGAACACACTGGGGGCGTGCAACCCGCACGACCTCCATGGGTCCCCGCCATGGCCTCAACAATTTAGGCGACGTAGCCAAAGGTGCATGAGGGCAGTGCAGCCAGGCGCTATCGCCCGGTTTCCAATCGTGCACGGACAACTTCCGTGCACGCAAGCGCTCGTTGGCGACTTGCCGAGATCTCGAATTAAGCCGTGCGGCCTCCCGTGCCTCGGCGAGTTTAGCAATGTTAAATTTAATATGATCGGCCAATTTGGAATTAAGCCGTGGCACGGAAAGTCCCAGTTGAGTCTCCATGGGCGGATCGGCCTCCCGACCATACATCAGATAAAATGGGGAAAACCCCGTAGCTGCGTGGGGGGCCATTCTATACGCGGCGAGGACCCCCGGGACCTGCAAGTCCCAGTCAACCTGTGCCTCGCACACCTGCTGGCACAACATGGAGGTTAAAGTCCTGTGGAGTCGCTCCACCATCCCGTCAGTCTGTGGGTGGTACGGGGAGGTACGCACCTTTTTAGTACCCAAAAGGTCGCACACCTCCTGCAGCAATTTACTCGAAAAATTCTTTCCCTGGTCGGTCAGCAAGCGTTCGGGAGCCCCCTTGTCCAAGACGTAGCCTTGGACAAAAGCGTCCGCCACGGCCGCCGCTGACTGGTTGGCGAGTGGCCACGCCATAGGCCATCGGGTAAAGTATTCCACACCAACCAACAGGTACTTGTTACCCCTAGGCGTGACAGGAAAAGGCCCCAAAATATCCAGCGCAACGAGCTCGTTGGTGCGCGAGACCTGAATAGACTGCAGCGGTGGATTTGGCGCAACGGGCGGTGGTTTCCGTTTGGCGCAATCCACACACCCCTTCAGTATATTGACCACATCGCTCCCCATCCCCGGCCAATAATAGTCACGCTGGAGCAGAGCAAGCGTTTTGTTTACCCCCAGATGCAAGAGGCGTTCGTGTGCGGCCAAAACAACTTTGCCCCGCATAGCGGAAGGCACGACGAGTGCGTGCCGCCGGGACATATTGTCCCACCTCATTAGCAGGCCCTGCTTGAGCAGCCAGGAGCCAGCCCGTTTTCGACCCTCCTCGGGACCCCCCACCCTACGACGCAACGCGAGCAGGGAGCTGTCAGCCATCTGGAGTCGGCCCCACTCAACGAGAGACAGTGAGAGTAGCGAGTCCCCGCCCGCAGGGGTAGCGGGAACGTCAACCATCGGCGCATTCGCGGCCGCGACCAACTCACTCTCGGGCACAGCACCTGGCGGTTTACAGCGCGCCGACCCCATCAAGCACGCACATTCAGGACTAGGCGACAACCACGACAGGGCATCCGCGTTGGTGTGGCGCAACCCCTTACGGTAAGTGGTCGTAAATTGATAGGCCTGGAGGACTTCCAACCACCATGACAATTGGCCCGAGGGTTGGGCGACCCTCAATGAATACTGAAGCGCCGTGTGGTCCGTCCGGACCGTAAAATGACGGCCATAGAGATAAGGTCGAAATTGCTGCACAAAAAAAACAATAGCCAGCAACTCGCGACGGGTGACGCAGTAGCGCTGTTCCGCAGGCGACAAAACCCTGCTACCATAGGCGACCACCCGTTCAACTCCCCCAACGACCTGTGAGAGCACCCCCCCAATGCCCGTGTTACTAGCATCAGTATCCAGCAAGAAGGGACCCGTAAAGTCAGGGTAACGTAAGGGCGGGGCACCCACCAAGGCGTCCCGAAGGGAGCAGAACGCGGCCTCCTCCTCTGGCCCCCATCGAAACCTGACTCTTTTGGCTGTTAGAGCGTGCAAGGGTTTGGCAATGGTGGCGAAATGCTCCACGAATCGGCGGTAGTAGGACGCAAAACCAATGAAGCTGCGGACCTCAGAAACCGACGTGGGCGTTGGCCATGAACTGACACAGTTCGTCTTCGCGGGATCGGTGGAGATCCCCGAAGAATCGACAATGTGGCCCAAGTACCTTACGGATTTCCGCAGAAGGTGGCATTTCGCCAGTTTAAACTTTAACTTAGCCGAACGCATCCGCAAGAACACCCCTCTTAATCGCTGGAGGTGTTCCTCAAAAGTTTTACTGAAAACAATGACACCGTCAAGATAAATTAAGCAAGTATCCCATTCCAGACCCGACAAAACCAATTCCATAAGGCGCTGAAACGTCGCGGGAGTGGAGTGGAGTCCCATGGGCAACCGATTAAACTGGAACAGGCCCCCTGGGGTCCGGAATGCTGTCTTAGGTTTAGACTCATTGTCGAGTGGCAGCTGCCAGAATCCCAACAGTAAGTCAAGTGTAGAAAAATACCGCGCCCCGGACAATGCGTCCAGGGACTCGTCCATTCTGGGGAGCGGATACGCGTCAGCCACGGAGATTTTATTCAGGCGACGGAAATCTACACAAAACCGCAAGGACCCATCTTGCTTTTTAACCAGAACGATAGGTGCTCCCCACGGACTGGATGAGGGCGAAATGATGTCGGCCGTCAGCATGTCATTGACGGCCGATTGAACGTGTTCCTTCTCGGCAGGACTCAGCCGGAAGGGATTCTGCTGGACTGGTGCTGCATCGCCTGTTTCAATGTGGTGGCGTAACAGGTCCGTGCACCCAATATCATATTTGTGCGTACTGAACACATCGGAGAATTCGATCAGCAGAGCGCGCAGCGCACCCAGTTGTACCCTTGACAAATCACTCGAGTCCGCACACAGCGAATCGACCCATTCAAGGTCATCACCCGATATAATTTTCTGCGCCGGGACGGGATCAACATGTGCAACAAGGCGCTCTTCCGCAGGGACCCGTGCCGCGTGAGCAAGCACGGTGCCCTGCGGAATAATGGCCGGCCGCGAACCAGCGTTTAACACCATAACGAACGGGTCCCCGTCAGCCCGAACCAACGTTTGAGCCACCGCCAAATCCAGACCCCCGACAGCTCTATTCGATGGACCCAAAAGCACGCTTTGTCCCGCAGTCTCCCCACCCAATGGCTTCCGCAACCGGAGGGGTATCAACATCTGCGAACCCGGGGGCACATGCACCGTCTGTGTCGCTAGCGCTTGGATCGTCGCGCACGCCGTCCGTATTTCAGTAGGGTTAGATAAAAATGAAATACGGCGACCCGATGGCAGCTCAATACAACGTTGATCCACGAGAATTTTAATGGGCATCTTAGCCAAAAAATCTGTGCCCAACAGACAAGGAACCGCTAGGGAAGAGGAGATGAAAACAGGTCTCACCAATTTAATATCCCCTATGCAAATGGTCGCCCGAATCTGACCGATAATACGCAATGAGCCCCCATTTCCCGCGTAAAATGGCACGTCCACCGGAAGCAGAGGTCGACATTGGACGGGGAGAATGTTATAAATGAGGTCTGAAATTATAGTCGCCGACGCTCCCGTGTCCACCAACACCCTGACCTCGACCCCGTCTATGAATCCCGTAACGACCGACGAACCGGCCGCCGCGGCCACTATTCTGTGGCCCAACTCGGACCATTTAATGTCCCCCCGGCCCCGTACGAACCCCCCTCTCCGAACCGAATCCCCGACCCCCAATCGCACATCCTCCGCCGCAAAGCGACGGCCCATGTGTGTCGTGTATGTAGGCCGAGCATGTGAAGTGCCACGACTTGCCGGGGGTAGTTGGGACGACTTGGGGCCTTGGTCGTCGTCCAGCCGAGGTCCCGTGGCGCGCTGACGTGGAGCGCGGCACCCGGACGCCACGTGGCCCCGAAGGCCGCAGTTGTAGCACGTGATGAGGGACGTCGGAGGTCTCGGTTGCTCCAGCTTGTGGGTCGATCGCAGAGGCGACCGACCCCCCGACCTCCAATCCCCCGGCCGTGCAGCCGTGAACGCCTCCTCCCGTGGGCGAACGACCTGGGGCTCGGTGACCACCGGGCCCGGAGCTGAGACCGCGGCAGCAGTGCAGACGACCACCTGTTTCCGCTGCAGGACCTCGTGCGCCTGAATACTCGTTGCAACATGCAATGAACATATATCCACTTCGTCGGCTGTGTTGATGGGGACCCCCAGGTCCTGCGCAAACTTGAGCAGTTGTTCCAAAACCATAGCGTCCTGCCCCTCCTCGTCCATACGAGGGAATGCGGCGTCGGCGAGAGCCAACAACGCCGTGCGGTAGGCGAGCGCGGTCTCCGTGTCCGCCTTCCGTCGGTCGTAAAATTGGTGGCGGCAGGCCGAAGGTGGTCCGTACACTTTGGCCATGAGGCCCAGCGCAGCCTTGAGCGTGGAGCGGGCCGATCTTGGTGCGGACCTAAAGGCCGCGAGCGCGTTGTCGTCCAACATGGCAGGCAGTGCCCGCAGCGCCGTAGCGTCGGACCAGGCCGACATCTCTTGATGGGCGCGAAATCTTCTTTGGAATGCGCCCCAGTCCCCGCCGTCCGCCTTGAAGGCTGTCAACGCGGGAAGACGCTGCTGGAAAATGATGTCGTCCTCTGGCTCGTGACTCTCCCGCGCCGCACCGTCGACCTGCAAAATGGCAGCCCCTATGGCGGGTGGCTGATGGCGGCCCGTAGCGCGCGCTGATGACGTAAGCGGCAGGGATTGGAGGACTCCCGCCACGTGTTGCTCGCAGTTCCCGCCAAAAGATGGCCGCTCAGCAGAAATGGCGGGAATTTCAAAGTCATTTTGGCGGGAATCAGCAAGGCGAGCCCTTGTCCGTCGACGTTCTCGCTCCTCCAGACGTGGTGATCTCCGCTAGGATGGACGCCGCGGCGAGTAGTAGCTCCGCCAGGCGGGAGTGCGCGTGGCGGAGTCCGGCGTCAGCCCCCAGCCGCTTGTTGGGCGCCCATGAAGGGTCTTGTGGCGCCGAGTCGTCGTGGTTTTCCTCCCGGTCACACTCGTGAGTCCGATGAGTCTTCCTGGTATCCATGGCAGGAAGACCGTTCCACTTCTGACACCAGTTGTAGTGTAGTAAACTACGGCGGGAGACCACTTGACGGGTAGCACACTTTATTAACACTTGGTTTGCCACAATAACACGTGTGGTCACTACAGCTCACGCTACGCGTTCCACCCGACACGTGTGGTTACTACAGCTCACGCTACACGTTCCACCCGACACATGTGGTTACTACAGCTCACGCTACGCGTTCCACCCGGCTACACACACACGGGCATTCCAGCCCCGTAGCATCCGGGGGAACCTCTAGACCCACCCCAGCCTGGGTATGGGTCACGACCACTGGGTCCCGCAGCCCGGTCCTCACACGGACGTCCAGCCCCCGGGTCCCAAGGTCCCGCCTCTGAGCCACACAGGGCCCCGGTCCTTACAAGGACAGCGGGACTAGGTGTCTCAGGGCCCTATCTCTTCCTCCTCCGTCTTCCGTCTTCACTGGTCACCAACAACTCCCCGAGCGCCCGCGCGCACCGCCTTATATAGCCCTCCGTTCCGAGGAGACGGAGCCTATGCGGACCGCGATGTGAGCACCCACCCTAGTCGACCAATCACCACGCGCTGCCACACGATCCCTTCTTCCAGCTTGTGTCAGCGCACATAACCAATCACCACGCGCTGCCACACGATCCATCACTGTCAGCGCGCGTCACCAACACACAGCCAATCACCATCACATAACCCATGACCCCGCGCTGACCTACGATCCCTCACCGTCAGCGCGCGTCACCAACACACAGCCAATCACCACGCGCTACCCCACGATCCCTACTGCCAGCGCGTATCACCACTACATCTGTATATTTTACTTTTAGTTAAATCGATGTGGGGTTTGCCATGTTTCTACACCATAGCTAATGCAGTCCCCATATTTCAATTTCAAGGTAAAGATAGTACCTGAGAACAAGCTGTTATATATGAACGAAATTATATGTGTAAAAAATAGTAACTTCTTCCTTGATTAGATCGCGTAAATATAAACGTGCCGTTAAACCTGCCACCACCCGACACAGCCAATTAGTCAGGTTTGTCACGTACACAAAACATGCCAATTAGTGACGAGTTCAGGACACCGGTGTGTTGGAGAGAAAACCCACAACACGGACTATCATGTGCATATAAAACTGATGCATAAACAAAGTTATTGCCATCCTTTCACATGGCAGTCAGCCTCTTTTTCATTGCTCGACAGTAAGGTTTGGATGAGCTCGAGATCTGCAAGTGAACACTGCTAAGGTGGACAGAGAAAATCGTGGATGCAAAAAAACCCAGTGGCTCTAGATTGCATCTATAGCTTGCTAGTCTCAGTGCAAAATGGCATCTTGTGAATTGCTAAGGCAAACAAACTTGTGTTTGATGCAGTAAGTTGCACCATACAGGCTTATGGATGTTTAAAAAGCATAGTCGGTAGTTACACCAACTTTCATGCGGCTTGCCTCTAAAGGTATCTTCAAAAGAAGAGCCATACACTTTAAGAAAAGCGTACAGGACAAAATACCAGTAAACGTCTCTATATATGTCATTTTGCAATGCAGAATAGATATAAATGTGTTCCTTAAACTGGCATTAATCTACCCCCTGCATCGTTGGGTTTCCCTTTCCCCCCGTTCAGTGCATAGTGGCCCGCATTTATCATTGTTGTGCAGCAAACACACAATTTCCTGTTGTAGATAATTAGACAAGTGATTTTGCGTAGGCAGCAGGCTTGTTCGTGATACGGATAACGTTAGCTGTGACTGTGAATCGAAACCAGGCTGCCAGAATGAGACATCTTACTGCAACAAAAAATATTACGGGAGTAATGCACCAAAACTAACAATAAAGCATTGGATTTCATGCATGCGGCACCAAACCCATCTACAGGAGTAATTCCTCTTTTGGAGTGATTATCCTAAGTATTGTGCATCTCTACGCAAGACCACCAACAATAGTTGTATTTTCTTTGTCACACCCAGGTTTAAAACCCATGTAAAACACATTGATGTTGATGCACTGTTGATGGTGATGCGTGTTGCTTTTCATTAAAGAGCTCAGTTTTCTAGAAAATAAAACAGCAATGTGCTCTTATTAAAGTCTTTGTTTTGCATATGATGCTGATATTTTTTTGATAACTTTGCAACCAATAATTACTACTCTCGTAAAGATATCTACCAACTAAAGTATTACGGTGTGATGTTTATCAAAGAGAAAATAACTCAACACATCCGTCAATAACGCTGCCATTAACGAATGTGTTGAGTTATGTTATTTGTGCTTGTGCACCATTGCGCAGGATCACTATATAATTAGTTTTAATTTTATCAAAGGGTTGTCCACACCTTGGAGATACAAACCAGCACCAAAATAACGATTTGCAATGATGTTTTGCCTTGAAAAAATATGAACAGGTTTTACCCTTATTGTTTTTTTCTTATTTTTTCATACTTTGATACTGGCAAAAATATCCCTTTTTAAATCCTTTATATTAAGTTCACTTGCTTGATTGCTTGCGCGCTTACGACCGTGTAAATCTTTTGGTCGTTTTTTAACCCACTTCCCGTGATCCAATCGAGCTGACATTTTGCACACAGACTCGTTGTGCGTGACAATTTATTTTCGTGAAAGATTTTTTCCATAACTTTACACTTTTTAGGGGAAAATAATTATATTTAATTACCAATTGCTTAATGGTGGCAGGCAATCATCTGACCCATAGGTGGCAGCCATCTCAAGCCAGAGGACGAGAGGACTCTAGCCGCCACGCATATAAATGATTTATAGTGAAAAACTTTGTTTTTACGGGTTAATTTTTAATGTTTTCTCTTGGCAGATAATTTTCAGCTGCCTACTGCTAATTAATTACTTCCAAAGGCAAACAAATGTATACACGTGGTGTGTGAGACAGAGAGACACCGTTACACTTCTGAGTGAGACAGAGAGACACCGTTACACTTCTGTGTGAGACAGAGAGGCACCGTTACTCTTCTGTGTGGACAGAGAGACACCGTTACACTTCTGAGTGAAACAGAGAGACACCGTTACACTTCTGTGTGGACAGAGAGACACCGTTACACTTCTGAGTGAGACAGAGAGACACCGTTACACTTCTGTGTGAGACAGAGAGACACCGTTACACTTCTGTGTGGACAGAGAGACACCGTTACACTTCTGAGTGAGACAGAGAGACACCGTTACACTTCTGTGTGGACAGAGACACCGTTACATTTCTGAGTGAGACAGAGAGACACCGTTACACTTCTGTGTGAGACAGAGAGGCACCGTTACACTTCTGTGTGGACAGAGAGACACCGTTACACTTCTGAGTGAGACAGAGAGGCACCGTTACACTTCTGTGTAGACAGAGAGGCACCGTTACATTTCTGTGTGGACAGAGAGACACCGTTACACTTCTGAGTGAGACAGAGAGGCAACGTTACACTTCTGTGTGAGACAGAGAGACACCGTTACATTTCTGTGTGGACAGAAAGACACCGTTACACTTCTGAATGAGACAGAGAGGCACCGTTACACTTCTGTGTGGACAGAGAGAGACACTGTTACACTTCTGTGTGGACAGAGAGAGACACCGTTACACTTCTGTGTGGACAGAGAGAGACACCGTTACACTTCTGTGTGGACAGAGAGACACCGTTACACTTCTGTGTGGACAGAGAGAGACACCGTTACACTTCTGTGTGGACAGAGAGACACCGTTACACTTCTGAGTGAGACAGAGAGGCACCGTACACTTCTGTGTGGACAGAGAGACACCGTTACACTTCTGTGTGGACAGAGAGACACCATTACACTTCTGAGTGAGACAGAGAGACACCGTTACACTTCTGTGTGAGACAGAGAGACACCATTACACTTCTGAGTGAGACAGAGAGACACCGTTACACTTCTGTGTGAAACATAGAGGCACCGTTACACTTCTGTGTGGACAGAGAGACACCGTTACACTTCTGAGTGAGACAGAGAGACACCGTTACACTTCTGTGTGGACAGAGAGAGACACCGTTACACTTATGTGTGGACAGAGAGAGACACCGTTACACTTCTGTGTGGACAGAAAGACACCGTTACACTTCTGAGTGGACAGAGAGACACCGTTACACTTCTGAGTGAGACAGAGAGGCACCGTTACTCTTCTGAGTGGACAGAGAGAGGCACCGTTACACTGGAGTCTTGTGCGCTATCACACCACGGCAGATCCCTTTGTTTCTCAGTTTAAGAAGTAAACATCCTCTATGTTTATTGCCAGATATGTCTATATTTGTTGCAAACTGGTAAAACACAATAGTTTTTCCGTGGTAATGCAATTTTTTTTTTCACAACCTGAGAACTGAGCTCTGAACCAGGCGAGCCGGGTTCGATTCCCGCTCACGGCCTGGGCCTCCTCTAGGTCGACTTAGCCTCAAATGAGTAAACATTGCCACTATGTATGTTGAACTTATTGTGCACCGTACGTAGCCAACGGTGATAATCTAGGGTATGCTGCTGCCCACCAACCCCATCATGTGCCGTGCTGGTCTTCATAGGTGTTCCGTAACAGCACTTGACCAAACAGTCCATGAAGGCTACCCCGGGGATATTTGCCTTTGTTATATATGTTACACAGTTATGTGTGTAGTGGTGGCGTAGTGATTAGGACACCGCACTACAAATTTTCCTACTAGAGTTGTATTGCCAGCCAAGGCTAATATTAGCGGGCAGTGATATCTTAACTCATACCGGTTCTCCCCTAGGTTGACTCAGCCTCAAATGCGTACCTGGTGAGGTGTGTAAACATCAGCAGTGGGGTGACAAAAGTGGCCACGCGTGGTACTGGGCACACCACCCTTCCTGCCCTGGGCCGAGCTTAGTAGCTGCTTGCTCGCAGCACTCGGTCAATAGCCGATAGTAAATGCTACATGAGGGGATATTTGTCTCGGGGAGGCTCTATAATTTACGTAAACGTCATACAACTAAACGTCAGTATATCGTGTTGTTATGAGGCACTAACCCCATAGAAAGACGGTCAAATTGATGAGGGTTGCCCATATGCAAAGTTATTTTTCTCTGAAAAGTATCTGTGAGTTTCCATACAACTAATTAAATAGTTTCGAAGATAAACCCACGTTTGGAAAGTTTTACACAATGTGCGCATGAGCATCATTTTTTTCTAACCTATTAATAGTATTGGAAACATAGTACAGTAATGTACATATATATATTATGTAATTTATATTTGAATATGTCCATCAGTAAATGTTTTATTTGCAAAAACGACTGTGCATGAACGTTGCTTTCTCTCTCTGTGTTTAAGTTGAGCCTTGCCGTGCTGCATGCGAGCAGTTGGGATGAATTCCTGTAAATTCATTTGCATTTGTTGACATAATGACGATTGGCGCATTCAATGCAAAATGACAAATTCTTTCCCCACTATTTTAATGCCTGTTTTTCCAAAGTGGTATACATTTTCTGTGCGGCCTATAAATAATTTGGCGACAGCATATCTTCTTTTCCACCCCTCTGTCTGACCTTTCCGACTTTTTTTCTTGCAGAATATCTGTTCGTTAAGATTGCAATATTTACTATAACTGAATTGCATGTACGTACAGGTTTATTTGTATTTGTATAAAGGCTATGACTGTTAAGCTTACGTATGAATTCTCAGCACCAGTAAGTTCAAAAGCATTTTTCCAGTAATATTGTTCAACCCTTTGTCAAGCTACTGCTGGATTACAGCCTCCTCACGTTGTGTTGTCCTTGGAGTTTGTTCGACCATACTTCACCCTGGTCAATGCGGGTTGGTGAAGGGGCATATCAACCACCGATGATATTAGCCATGGCCGTGAATTGAAATGATGTCGCTGAGTTTATGGCACGGTGCACGAACCATAACGCTGCGACTGCGATTGATTACCACTTCCAAAGCAGCTTTTCAGAACATTTCTTCCATGAGATGGGATTGCCTTTCCAAGTCCTCTCTCTCTTCACAGTGTTTGATTCCAAGCACAATTATATTCACGAATAATTTTCCAGTTGATGAGATGTGTGTGAATACTGGTGAAACTATTACAAACACATTTGAGCAATGAGTGGTCGGTTAGCATATAAATAACGATGCATATTTAAGCAAAATCAATTAGTGACAAATAGTCAGCAATTGAATTAGAGTCGTAAGCACATTTTTTTTGCTACAGCTTTGGGCCTTGACAATCACACTGTGGTACAACAACAATCGCATGTCACTGGCAAGAACAGAACGATATTGCACGTTGGTAATAAATACGGCTCATGATATAATCGGACGGATCACAGGTTAAGCTCACGTTTATTGCCAAATATCACCGCTCACTTACGTGCGAATCATGCAAGTGATGTTTCCAACACAAATAAACACAAGGGATGAGCAGTGCCCATATTTACGAGGACATCATACACATTGCTTTAGCAACAGAACAGTGACTGGCGGAAGGAGTGAGGGGCAACTCGGAGACTGAGACGGGGCGATCTGTCGAGCAGTGACCTCTCCAGTGAACGGCCAAGGGAGGGCGGCGATTCCACGCAGGCTGCCTGGCGTGATATATAACGCGCAGTGCTGTAATACTTTACCGTGATGAAAAACATATCACGTTTACATCACACCTTTTTATGGAACGAACGACCACAAGGCACATTACAATGAACAATCATGAATACACCATCACACTCCAGTATACTACTAATCACGCTGCATTCAACTATTAACCGCACATCGTCCTTATGAATGAACCATGATATAAGGCCTGACCTAAAACTCGGCAGAGGAGAGCATGACCAAGTTATAACAGAAGACTATTCCGCAAGAACAAATCTATAAGAGTGATGTCAATCAGGCTCAAGATGTTAATATGCAGGCATTCTTTCACTGGATGCCTTTGTGTTGTCTGCTGGCCAAGTGACCCTCGACAAAGAGCTTCTTAGCTCAATGGGCTTCAACTGAGTGAAAAATATACTTCGAATTCTGATGCCAATGAACCTTATTTCAAGACCTGGTGTGATGTGCTCATATCTCCTTACTCTGCGCAGGTCAACTGAGGAAATGTATTTTGCACCAGCTACCATTTATGTAAGATTAATATTGGAAGAATTCCATTGCGTTGCTTTTAAATGTATGTGTAAGCATTTGTGGAGTTGCTCTGTCAAAGAAAGTGTTAATGTGGTAGTATTATAGTTTTTACGGTAGTCACTCCTGATTTTCGAGCGAGATCCAATTATCAGGTATTTGTCCGATCATATCAGGATTGAGCCTAGATGGTGCGTGGATGGGCCACCAAATAGGTTGCTAAAGGTTGCTGCGGGCCTGCATGGTGGGCAGCAGAGGGCTGTGCAGTAGAATCCATTGTTATCCTGTACTTCTACATCCCCACATCTATACTCCCCGATTCCACCAACCCACACTGACAATACTGCGCTATGCACTGCCCTATGTATCCTGTGACCTGGGTTTAATTTCAGGCCAGGGCTAATTTTGCTGACCCATGCAGTGTGGTGAAGTATGGTCAAACAGACCCATCACATGACAGCACTGGGAGATGGATTGACATTTTACATTTTAATTTAAAGGATGTGCGGGCACATCTGTTTTGTGTTCCTGACCCTCTTCTGACAATCATTAAGAACTTTCACGATGATGGGCAAGCCTGGGTAAATATGGATGGCCAGGGATCAGAGCAATTCCTTGGCATGTGACAGAGATGTCCTCTAGCTTCTACGCTATTGAACTTATTTTTGTTACCAAAAGGCAGCATCAGTGGAATTTCGATCTGGTACGGATACAATCGAAGGCTGACTGATGCCAGGGTGCAATTATAAGATGACCCCTGTTTAATCATGTTACGTATGCTGATCAGCTAGATGGTGATCACTGCCCATACAAATAAGTTAGAGACTCTGCTTCTCGACCGGCAGATGGCCACACGCCATCTTCCCCACTACGAGTTGCTGGGGTAATTGTAGAGGATGGAGAGTCACCGAATTATATGCTCTGGTTTGTCTGCAGAGGTCTTACTCAAAATAAGTTGAGCAGAAATATCCTTTCATTGGCTGCATGATTCTGTATGGAAGCTACATGTGACTCTCCCATCTCCTTGGCCACAATCGTCCCATATCTTATCTATACTTGTGAAATTTGGACCCCCTCATTAAAAAAACACACCTGGAGTCAAGATCAGCTTCTTTGGCGTCTTTGGAGGGAGCTTGTGAAAGATGCAATTACACAGTTGGCAGCAGCTACCTCCAGCAACAAGAGATAGAGGAGCGATTCTCACAATGAGCAGTGTGTCGTCAGGTGGCTATATCACATTGAACAAGCACAGGGTAGCATGCAGACCATCCAACTGCCTGTCACCAGAACCAGTTAACCTATAATATCTGGGCATGTCCTGTGACCTGCCAGAAAGTCTTAAATCGCTATTTCATGTTGCCTAAAAGCTTACCTAGACAAGTACAAACACCACAGTGGTGTAACTGCCACTTAGTGGCGAATTCCAGTTATTGTGCTGTTGTGTGTGCTTTCGATTTTCCTGTCGCAGGCGGGTATGGGTTGGTGCACGTGGCAACTCTTTGCTGGTGGTTCTTGGCCACTGGCACGGAGCTGTTTGTGGCTAAGGGATATGCTATCTAAAAGGCTACCATTAGTAGGGAGTTGCGGAACATATGGCTGCAGCTGATTAGACATGAGCCACAATGGCACACAAATTTAGTGGGCTGCTCGCACAGGAAACATCATAATTTTCATTTATTTAAAAAACACATGTAGTGAATGAAATAAAATCAATTTAATTATAGAATACGACGTTCCGATTGCAACACAAGCAACCACCATCAGGTATGAATGAATGAAAAAATAAACCTAGTAAACTTATAAATGTAATGCAATACAACAGAGAGTCGGCTAACACAACAGTCAACACCCTACCTGGTTGATTACGTTCTTCCAAAGATTGCTAAATTTGAGAGACTCTCTGTGTCGCTCTGTGTCTCTCTCTGCTTGTGTGTCTCCCTATGTGTCTCCGTGTCTGTGTTTTGTCTTTCTCTCAAATTTAGCAATCTTTGGAAGAACGTAATTAACCAGGTAGGGTGTTGACTGTTGTGTTAGCCGACTCTCTGTTGTATTGCATTACATTTCTAAGTTTACTAGGTTTGTTTTCTCATTCATTCATACTTGATGACGGTTGCTGGTGTGGCAAACGAAACGTCGGATTCAATTATTTTATTTATTTTCTTTCTACATGACTTTACCGAAAGAACCAAAGAGTAATTCCTGCAGGCAAGAACACTTCAAATCAAGTGAATGAAATGTCTGATTAGTTTAACAGGGTGTCTGTAAATCATCTTGGCTCCAGCTGATGTGGTACATGTATTCCAATTGTTGAGCATCACATTCACACTCTTTACAAGTATCTCATCGTCAACCATCATCTATCCACTGCTAGATGATGAACACCCCATGCCGTTGCTATCCCTCATATTCTTACAAGGCCACAGGCCATCTCTCTTTCTCTATAGTGAATGTACTCTTGGGTGCATTCTCTCCTTTGCTTGCCACTCCATACCACGAGTCTCATGTCCTCCCTTCTCGCAATATGTCCTGCGCAAGACCACTTACTTTTCGACAGTCATTATTGTTTTCACTTTGTATTTGTTCTCCGATCATGTTTATCTTCCTCTCAGTGGAATTGCATTCACGCCTCTCTCGATGTTACTTTGTACGCTAATCAGCTTTTGTTACATTTTCTTTGTCATTTGTTCATGTGTCCAATCCATATGTTGAAAACTATTTCTACAACATATTGGTAAGTTTCCTTTTATTATCAATATCAGTTTTCCAAAATAACTCCAGACACCACCAAGGCAGTCAGTCACACCATGTCACAAGAACAGTCACCACATCCTACCACAAAATGACTCCAGCAATCCCTAGCTGCCTAGCACCTTCCCCGGCACGATCCTGGCAAGTTGCCGAGCTTACTTAGCACCACTGTGGCACAGCGTCAGCGATCAACGGAGGAAGCGTTGACACCATCGTGGTATAGTTCCAGCACAGCTCAACTAGGCCACGGGGGGGAAAAAGACATGACGCTACCACGGCACCCACACACCATGACCCCAGGTGCACAAAGGACCGATTTAGTTTCCCAACAATGTAGGTTTCCACAAGACACATCAGGACCGCCGAGGAGTTGTCAAGGCAACAATCCGCGACCAATCTTGGTATCACCCGAATTCAGTCTCAGAAGGCACTGGGGAACCCCAGCACCAACACGGAGTCCCAGGGAGAGTGGATAACAGACCCGGAGGTTCCAAAAAGGGCCTGACAATGCCACTCTGAAACACAAGACATTGGCACGTGGGACTTGAGAGATGAGGAAAAACGGCAGGATAAGGGGCAGGAGGCACGGGGTAACACATCCAAGCAGGGGAACCAACAAATACAAACTAAACTTAACAAATTCGTAAAAACTCAATAATTTGAGCCGAGCGGCAACAAACTCACAATCACCACACAGCCCAAAACCCAATCAGAGAGAGGGAGAGCAGAAAGAGCCGGGCAAACAGCAGACGTGCCCACAAGAATGGCAGGACACAGCCCAGGGTTCATCTATCACCCACAGGGGCCACTTCCTGGAGACGTCTTGATATGTGACAATGAAGATTACAGGATGGATATTCACGGGCTGTTTGGAGAAAATTAGCAGAAAAATACTGAACAAGGAAATTGATCAAAACCAAAGAGGAAAGCTAAGGATCCCTAAAGTCGCTGGTCACAAACTCCCGAGGACTGCGAGGCTATAGCTCTAGAAGCAGACTCGTTAAGGCAAGACCACAGTGTGCTAGGACTGGTCAGGGTGGAATATATGAAGATGCTATTCAGCCAGTGGTGGCGCTCGGTCGAAGCAAACAAAGCCAATGCTTAGTTAAGGGCTTGATAACCATTAAAACGTAGGGATGAACCAAATATAGTATCAGCTCAAATTAAAATCTTAATATACGTAAAAATCTAATCATCACAAATGATAATTCTTCTCTCTCATCGCTATCTTGTCTGCATCTCTCTTAAAACTCCATATTTACATCTTGTCTACATCTCTCTCACTTAATTACATCAGTTTAATATATATAACTATTTTCTTTCATCTCACATCTCTATCCTTCGCCTGCATTTCTCTCATTATATTATATATCATTCACGTGTCTTTTTCTCGTCTGTCGTCTAACTACCATATAAACCAATTATACCACGAGGCGGGGCACAATCATGCATATGTAGTGGGCTCAAACGGAGACTCAGTTGTACTTTGGAGGCAACACGTTTATTAACATTTACACGTACTTACGAAAGGGTAACTGCCCCTTCACCAGATAACAACCTATGGTGGTGGGCCACCAGGCTAGCTACACTAACAGCACAGGGAGGAGCTACTATGGACGGGACCCCAGCTTGGGTCCCGGTCCCCGTGTTGATCTTGTCTTCCGGACGTAGGGCATAGAACGTAGAGTCTTCAGGATTACAACAACAGCCGGTCCCACTGAGGAACCCGCTTATATCCTCGTGGCGGGGCTCGCTCCGCCCCTGGCCACGACCCCTTTCTGGAATCCTCGAGGAAGATCTCCACCTTGACACGTGATCACCCCCAGCCTCCCCCTTTGGGGGTCTCCGGGTAGACACCTCCGGTCACGTGTCCTCCAGGGTCAACCAGAGGGCCATGGCCCCCTGCAACCCCGTTCCGAGGCCGGCACTCTCGCACCCTATCCTGTAGGGGCTGGCACTGCACGTAGAGCGTGGTGCCATCACTCACTGTCAGTCAGTGCTGCCCGAGCCCCGCTAGGGCCGGTACTGCATCCCCATTCAGTGGTGTCCGTGATGTCAATACATTGCATGGCGTGCCTTTCCCAGGCCGGCCACACACAGTGACATCCAGCGATGTCGCTACACATATACAGGTGTAGAGGATGTCTAACCCATCCTCACACACTCGCACCACACAAACAACACGCATACCTTCCGCACTCAACATCACAACACGCCACACACATCAATCACGTACACGGGGGATGCACCAGGGAAAGGTCGGAGGTCAGGGGTTACTTACATCACACACATGGCACGCTCGAGTGGGGAATAGAGATTGGGGTGTGAGCACTAACGTGCACGACACCCAATCCGATGGGTGAGTGGTTGACACTCTGATCGGATTTGGTTGGAGAGTGGATCAGGAAAGAGCGGGAAATTGAAGAAAGGTGATAAGTGGTGTATGAGTGGTGACAACGGCATAAAGCAGTTAAAGTGCTCTTGCCAAAGTCTCCTTTTCATCTGGTGGCAGCGGTGGGATGTCCCGACCCAGCCGACGCAAATTCCCACGAGGGGAGACCCAAGCAGAAGACACTCTAGGCGCCCAGGACGAGCACTGCCCAGAAACGGACCCGCCGAGTCGGGATTCATCTCCCGGCTCATCGACAGAGTCCAAGGCAGCAGTCCAACTGACATGGGCACCTTCGTCCACCAACCCGGCGGGGCAGACTCACCGCCGCAGCAGACCATCATCCAGAGATCGGAGGATGGATCAGCTACTTAATGCAGTATCAGTGCTGCTTCGCCGGCTGGGGCCTGATGGGAGACAACTGCGGGGACCTCAAGCTGCATCACCACCCCAGCAAGATGGCAGAAGCCTCGTGCAACCCAGGACACCCAACCCGGGACACCGCAGCAGCCAGCAGTGGACGAACCACCATCGACACTGCGGACAGTGTGTCCCGCATGGGACCATGGAGCAAGCCCTATCCCACATTCCATGGCCCTGCCGACAGCAGCAGAAGGAGAGCGGGAGAATCCGGGTCACAGTGAAGGGCAGCTGGCCAGGCAAGGGGCAGTAGGACAAATCGGGATCAGAAACCCAGGTGCGCCCCAAACGGGATGACCCGGGAAATGTGGATGAGGATGGCGTCGCCAGTTGGGTGCGTTGGAGAAGTTCGCGTCCAAAACCGGAGATTGGCACGTTTCCATTTGCCGTTTTGAGACAGTGGTCCGGGCACTGAAGTGGACAGAGGAGGAGGCCCTGGCAGCACTACCCACCGCATTGGATGACTCAATGCTGACTCAAAGAGGGGATCCCTACAGGCATCATACAAGGAGATGGCGGAGGTGTTTGACCCTCCGTCTGGGGCTCGACAAAAATTCCAGAACCGGCAGTGGAACGCATCCAAATTGCTCCTGGTCTTCATGATCAAACTGCTGTTGCTGGCAGAAGCCGCATTCCCGTAGCTTGACGAGCTGGTCCTGGACTCGCTGGTGGTGGAGCGTCTCCTCATCACGGCACGAAAGGCAGGGGTGGTACTGCCGTTGGTGGGGTAGAAGCCGGCACCTTGCTTTGAGTCGCACGGCATCTCAAGGCGTACGAGGAAATGGCAGGACTCGCGTCGATTGAAGCAAACGTCGCTGAACATCTCGGCGATGACGCGGAACCCCAAATGATGGAGATACCAGAGCCACCGGGGGAGCACATGCATTTGGCAGAGGCTTACAGGACAGAGGTGGAGGCGGCCCTGCCACAACTCTCAGGGACGTCTTGAGAAGCAGAGCAGCGACCGCGACGCTGGGTACCTCAGGAGGCGAGAGCAACACTCCCGGGCAGGGGCAAAGTCATCTGTCATCGTGTGGTCGTAAGGGCCACATCGCTCGTGGATGCCGCAGCAGGACGGTGGCGGCTGGGACGACCAGCCAGACTCGCCGAGCTTCACCAGCAGCCGCCCCAACTCAGGCGAGTGCGCACACCTCAGACACCCGGCCGGAACCATCCACCCCATGTTCACTCCTTCACGCATCTCATTCTTCGGGAGGCACATCACTAGTTCCCATGCCCAGACACGGTCACTAAGTAGCGTCGGCTAGCGAGAAGGGTAGTGGCAGCCACGGCCAGGACATCGGTGTTGGTAGGTTCGGTCGCAGGGGTTAGCATGCGCTGACGTGCACGACACCCAATCCGATGGGTGAGTGGTTGACACTCTGATCGGATTGGTTCGGAGAGCCGGAAAGGAAGGTGAAGTAGGGGTTTATAAGGGACTGTAAAACGTGTGATGTGGTTGGTTTGGATGATGAGTGTTGCTGTGGTGTATAAGGGGCCGTCCATAAATGACGTCACGCGATTTTTGACCCCCCCCCCCTCGTCACACGGCGTCACAAAAAGTCAGACCCCCCTCAAATATGACGTCACAAAGCTCTGCCCCCCCCCCCCCAAATAAAACATGCTTCAAATCGCTTTAAACTATTGCCATTGTAGTGGGTATTTAATGCCGCTGCACTCTGATGCTGTAGGAGAAAACATTTATTAAAAAGTATAATTAAGTATAACGTGTTGTCTATATTTAATTAAAGTTGCGCATTTTGATGTGACGTCACATTTCTCACCCCCCCCCTAGGTGCGTGACGTCATTTATGGACGGCCCCTAAGCGGTGACAATGGAATAAAGCAGTTCAAGTTTCACCTGCCCAAGTCTCCTTTTCACAGGTAGCAGTACAGTACAGAATGTGCGTTTTACCATGATACGCCACGGCCCAAGCAAAATGTACGGTGGAGGAACTTCACCATGACCGACGCGCCGTGGCAGAGCCCGGCGAAGGGGAGGTGGGTCCCGTGGGCCCTCCCCGCATCCCCAAATGGAAACCTTTGGCCCAATCAACGCGAACCGCTGTGACGGCGTCCCCCCCCCCACACCAGAAGATCGACTCATTCTCCATGCGGGAAAGTCGTGGGGACGCCTCCATCCAGCAGTGGATCTGCAACTCGCACGCGTCCTCGACGTATTCGGTGCATTCTCACCCGGCGCACCCTGCCGTGGTGGTCGTAGTCCCTGGGCGTTATTTGGTGACTGCTGCTGCGTTGGCAGTGCACAAATAACGAAACCCTCATTACATTCGTCAATAGCAATACTGTGGCCAGAAGGAACACGATATCACGGGCGACGTTCTGGGCAATGGGTCTTCTTCATAGCGCACGCACATTCATGTTGGCAATGTCCCCCTCCTCGTAATACAACACAACGTGCTCTGAAGGTCCACATTGCTCAAAACGTCGCCTTATGATATCGAGAGCACTGCGATCTCACGTGAAGGGCCACCACGCCGTTGGCTGGACCAAGTTGTTGACGTGGTGGTGGTTGTTGTTGATTGTTGTTGTTGGGCTCGGCCCAGCGGTGCAGGTCGCCTCCACCGCGCACCACGCGCAGTCTCCAGGCGCGCGGCGGTGACGTCAGCGGCACAAACACTCGGGGGGGGGAGGGGGGCTTCAATCGCCGTGCGCAGGTGAGCGGCGGGTGGCGGTGAGCGGTGAGTGGCGGGCGAGCGGTGGACGAGTGGTGGCGATTGGGTGAGTAGTGGAGAGCGGTGAGTGGTGGTGGGTGGCGAGTGGTGAGTGGTGGACGAGCGGTGAGCGACGTGGCGGTGAGCGACGTGGCGGTGAGCGAGCGGCTGAGTGGTGAGCGAGTGAACGCGACCCGCCACCCGCTCTGTGCTCCGTGCAACTCCGACTCGCCCGCTGCAGGTGGCTGCTGCTGCCGCCACCACCACAGCTGCTGCCACAGCTGCCGCTGCGTGCCCAGAGTCGTGGGCAGAACAAGGTGGTTGATGGTGGTGGGTCTCTCTCTGTCCGTCATCCCAGCTTAACTCGTGACATCTTGAGTTTATTTTTCTTCCCCGCGACCTGCCAGCAGCGAGCCCCCCCCCCCACACACTTCAAGGCCTCAAGGTGCACCTAGTCTGGCACAACCACTTGTGGTAACGTCATATTCACTTCGTGGCGATTGGCGGCTGTCAGTGTGTTTGTATGAGCGATCCCTGACAAATCTTAACGTCAAGGTGATAGACTTCGCTAAAGATGCCGGGTCTCCGTGCACCTTCACATGTGTGTTGGGTGTTATAGGAATACGCGGCCTGCTAAATCGACTGCCTCCCGTCATGAGAATGTGGAATTTTGTCATCGCCCGTGCTGGACCGTCGACGCAGATGCGCGCTGGCCCCGTGTGGCCCTGTTGAGTTTGCGAGCGCTGATGTTGCCTGTAGCTTCAAACTGCATCCGAGACCATCATTGATCAACACGACCTGTGTCACCTCTTCCGGGTGAATAACTTCGGTGACCACTTCGTGCTAAGTCAGCAGTGGTCGTCCTGTGGAGTGGCTGTTGTTCATCGCTGTGGGGATATGGAGTTTCCACCCTTCGCTCGTCTAAACAAGAAGATAGAAGATACAGACCTGGTGTTGCTGTTGTTGTTGTCACATTAGCTGGGTTTAATGGCAACATGGGCTCCCTGCATAAAGTATTTTTGTTTTTTCTTGTTATCGCGGCAAGCCCGTGGTTACAGGTGTGGTTTAAAACACCAGCTTAGTCATTACCACACCTGTACTGTAGCTATGGCAGGTGCGGCAAAAGTACATTCGAATTACAGTAATCACGAGCGCGTCGGTGATTTTACTTAAAAGGGGGGGGGGGGGGGAGAAATTAACTATTAAACTCCTGCGAAACGTCTCCACGGTTTAAGTCCACTCGCTTTGCTCTCTCTCACATTGAAACATGTGACACAGGGCACACATACTCTACCCATACAAACATGCTTAAATATAACTTGCATAGACCTACTCACGAATAATCAAATGTCGTATACACAGTCATAATCAAATTTAATGGTGTAGTTTTATTTGACGTGTTCGTGATGTTTTGGAATAAATCTGAAAAAAAAATCTGGCCTAAATAGAGTCAGTCGATCATCTGGCTTCCAATGTGATCTGGCAGTCCTGGGGCGATCCGGCATGCCACCAGTCCAGTGATCGGCACCATGCGCGTGACAAAAATAATAGCTCTGCTTGACTTGAGTGTCAAATATTATATACAGTACATTATACACTATATACTATAACCTAAACAATGGAAATACTGCATTGTATACATCACCCCATTCAGAGTCCTCGAGACTGGAGTGGTAAGTACGGTATAGTAAATAGTCATTTTTTGAAGTAGGATATTTATTTTTGTCTATCTCTTTGTTTATTTATGACCATTTCACAAAGTAAACAAATGTAAAACAAAAAAGACATAACAACATCTAAAAACATAATGTCATACAAGAATGTGCAAAAATAAGCTATTTTAACTAATGATGATTAGTGATTATCTGGAATTATTGAATATCCGGCGCCCCCACCTATCCGAAGCTGCCGGATAATCGATGATCGAATGCATAACATTTCAGTAAAAAAATGTTAAACGTGTATTCTGAAAAATATAACGTTACAGTAAATTAAGTCACATCCAAGCGTTTCCAGCCAAAATTGGCATCGCGTGGAATCACTTCAATTTGAATCTATTTGAATTCATGTGATCATGTGCCATTGATAGCATCAAGACATCTTGTTTACATAAATGTTACAGAAATATTCAACATGTCTCCATTTTGCTCTCATTCGTCTCTTCAGTTCATATAAAAACATACATTCTGCTGTTTCCCAATTAGGTCCCTCCAAATAAAGTTAATTGTTTGCCGAATATGTCCTACACGATAATAGTAATACAATACCTCGATCAATCAGACCTCACGTCCACAAAAATCTGGTATAATGTATAGATGCTTTTATTGTATGTGCTAGCTGTAGAACCTTTTGATATTATTCTTTACCTTGTGTGGTCGTGTGCCATCGCTCTGTCATTCCAGGTAAAGTTGCGAGTGAACCATTGGTCACTCCAACGTGCTCTCAAAGGGCTATGGGCGAGAATGGGGAAATTTCAGCCGAGTTCACGCAAGAGATGGCGAGGTTGCGCAAACTCGTCAGCCACCTGGAGACCCAAAACGCCGAGCTGAGACGCCGAGGATCCGGCGCAGCAGCGGCAACGCACAGCGCTGGGGAGGCGCACGCCGGTGCCGCCGGGAGACACAGCGCCAAATCCGACAAGAAGCGGAGCGACACTGACACCGCTGCGCCGCACCGTGCCGGGGAAGTACAGACAGTGGGGAACCAGGCGCGATGTAACGGTGGTGTCATGCCGAGTGGCTCACCGACGGCGCAGAGTGGTGCTCAAAATGAGGATGGAGTGGTTGCTGCTGCAGCTACTGCTGATACTCTGGACGATGTGGTCATGCTGGACCTGCAAAGGACGGACGTGGTGGAGGATGACACGTGGTAAGTGTAACGGTCACATTAATTGGAACTCGAGTTGCTCATATCCTTAATTGGAAATGCCTCCTGTCCAGATTCATCCTCGTCTGGGTGAGGCTGGGTTGCAATGTATGTAGAGTGCTCAACTGGCAACAGAAATGCCGCGCGTTGAACTCCTTGATAGGGCTGACTTGATTCGTGTTTTATCTGCCATCGATGTAAAGAGAAGTGGTTGGCCTCTGCCATAGAAATGTAGATTTTGATGGCAGTCTTCTTGTCTGAGTACATATGAGGGTTGCAAGTGATGGATCCTGTTATTCGCATTTGTCCATGTAAATAACTTTTTTTTATTTGGCACTGCTAGGATATCACTTCCAGGTGATTTCTGGTCTGGAGATGAGTGCAAATAGTAACGAACTTGCCGCACAACTCCTGCAGAAAAGCAACAGCATCCGTCATTGTGGATGTTGCAGATTGTGCCTGTGCAGCTGTCGGCGATCCATCTTCACCACCAGCTTTAGCAGTAGACGCAATGACATCATCATTACCATCATTATGGCCGTCATTGTCACCACCATCGTCATTATTAGCAGAGCTATGATCAGCACCACCATCCTCCCCTCTCCACCATGAATTTGGTGCAAGCAGCTGCCACATCCACGTGATTCCTCTAACCTGCGAATAATAGGATGCATATGGCCCACCGTTTTGGTTGACTTCCTTTTATCCACATACTAGCTTTACTACCCGGGTTCGCCCGGGACTTGGATTCACCACGCCCGGCCGTCTTTGTCCCCCCAGTGGTGATGTTCACACAGCACACCAGTTACTCATTTGATGCTGAGTCGACCTATGGGAAGCCCAGGACCGGTTCACATAATCGTCACCAGTGGTGGCCGTGAGCGGGAATCGAACTCGGGTCGCCGCGTTCGTAGCGCAGCGCGCGAATCGCTACGCAGTCGTGGCGCCCCCCACACACACAGGATAAAGACAAAGATCCCCTGTGTAGCCTGTGAGACTGTAGGGGGCAAGTGCTGTTAGCGAGCACCTATGAAGGCCGGCACGGCACACGAGGGGGTGGGTGGCCAGCACCACGCCCGGCCGTTTTTGTCCCCCCAGTGGTGATGTTCACACAGCACACCAGTTACTCATTTGATGCTGAGTCGACCTATGGGAGGCCCAGGACCGGTTCACATAATCGTCACCAGTGGTGGCCGTGAGCGGGAATCGAACTCGGGTCGCCGCGTTCGTAGCGCAGCGCGCTAACCACTACACTACCGCTCCCCCCACACATACACACACACGCGCGCGCGCGTCCATAGGTACACATACACGCGCTTGCTGCAGACACACAACTTTGAGGGTGCGTACGGCAGTAAACGACTGAAATAATTAAGCAATGCTGCGCGAAGAACGCCTTAGACCTGCAACACATTTGTATTTCACTTTACCCGCGGAGGGTTGGGGGGGTCCGTGACATGAGCAGGCACACTCCGTTACGCTTTCGCATACGGGTCACATGACAGATGTGACATCACAGCTCACTTTCCGTGCAAAATATATGCATTATTGCGCCCCCACCCCCTCCCCCCAAAAAATATACAAAAGTCTATTTTTATAATTGTTGCATGGTGTACAGTCTGGAAAGTACCCATATGGCAAATTTAAAGTTTGCTGCATGTCGGGAAGTACGCTAGAAATGTTGAACAGTCACACATATTCACAAATTTCCCTTTTATATATATAGATAAACATGGATAATATAAATAATCAATATGTGGATAATAGGAGTAGCAGTTAACAGAGACATGGAAGAGAAGAGTTTCCCTATAACATGAACATGAAGGTACAATAAGCACGGAATAAGCTTATTTGGTTTTCTAGAGCAGGGGTCCCCAACCCCCGGGCCGCAGACCGGTACCGGTCCGTGGGCAGTTAGGAACAGCACGAGGTGAGGGCGGTGGGTCCGCGCGTGGCCCGCCCCCATTGTTTTATTATTTACCACTTCCGTCCGCACCTCTTTACCGTACTGCTGCGCGTACTTGTCTCAGTCATAGTTTTGGTAAGCCCACAAGATATAACCCTAGCCACAATGAGTAAAAAACAAACGTCGCTGGAGAGCTTCTTTGAAAAGGGGGAAAGACCCAATGATGACCCCCCCCCGTCCATGAAAAAATTGTCACAACATTAATGGTAATGGTGTATTGGTCATATGTCAGTTTACACCACCTGTTTGTCTCAGGTGCTCTTTAAGTAAAGAAAACAGGTTATGCAATAAACACAGTGAAGTGGGTTAACATCCATCAAGCCAAACACAGTTTCTTGAACCACACTGTGTGCTTTTGCTGGCTCACAAAAGGAGAGCACAGAGGGGTATGGAGGTCGCACTGTTGGGCGGACACTTTGGGTCAGTCTTGTGGTTAGTCACGAGGTTGTCTGTGAAAGGGATTGCATTTACACATGAGTTAGGAGACCCGTATGTTTTTTTTCCCCACATACTTGAAGCTGTTACTCATTGTTAGTCCATTAATGAGTAGATGAAAGAATACATCACTTTACATAGTAACAAAGTCAAGGCAGGAAGAATTCACAAGTAACCAAGCTAACTTTTAAGTGGATAATACAACACGAGGGCTAGGGGTACACATTTTAAGCGTGACACTTCGTTTGCCGTCTGGAACAGGAAGCCCTTGAAATCTTAAGATTTGAGAGTACACACCATGCGTCATGCGTTGTGACTTGAAAAGGGTTATCAGAAGAAAAGACGTTCTAGTTTTTATTACACGTATTTCCGAAAACAATACACGTACAACCCGGAATTATAGTTTACAATACATGAGAAGTTTGTGAGTTTTAATATTATGCAAGCACATCATCAATATGGGCAGAGGTAGCCCTAGACTAGCTGCCAGCAACTGGTGCCCGAACCATGCAACCAGCGCCCCTAACCCCAAACCACAACGGCTGATCTAGGCTGAGGTTTTTGGTAAACTGGGAAAATCTTGCCCCTATTTTCCATTTAATGTTTTTTAAGCGTATTTTTTAAACAGAGGCATAATTAGTCGGTTTGTCCGTGCGTCTGTCCAACAAATACATTCTCAGATATGTTGAGAAATTAATTATAGTTCATATATCCTCTGTATGCACACGGGAATTGATATAATGACATCTTTGTTTTTTGTATTTTTTTCCTCAAATTTGGCGCCCCACTTAACTTGGTGCCGAAGGTGACCGCCTCGTTAACCTATATGGACGGGCCGCCCCTAAAGATGGTCGCCTCCAGCATCCGCTGTTGCCATATTTTTTTTACCATAAACACACGCTGTACTTTGCTCTATGCCATGTTGTTCACTATCGTTTATTGAAGTTAAATACAAACAACCACATATCTTAATTTAATTTACAAAATAAAAACAATATTTCACGAGTTATATATAACGCTTGTGAAATCGTGTTTTAAAGTTTATTTTTGAATTACAAATGTTTGCTGAAGTTGTAGTCATGGTAACAGAGCATTCATATACATGCCCTCTGAAGAGGCTGAGGTTTATACAAATACCATCATCACCCTGGACATGTAAATGCTGGGAGTTGCTGTTTGGTGTGGGTGTTGGGCAGCACATGCAACCAAGAGATAGCGGTCAGGGGCTGCCTCCCGCAGAGATGTTGTTCGTTCATAATAAAGGTTTTTGGGTTTAGATCGCGTTATTTATAGATATGTCGCAACCCTCCACCACCCGACACGGCCAATCAGTAAAAAATTGTGTCACGTTGACAATAGACAAATAGTTCACTACTTTAGCCCACCGGTGTGTTGAAGAGTGAATCCACAACATTAACAATTTTTTTTTGTAACATTTACATTTTTTGTAAATGTCGTGGATTCACTCTTCAACACACCGGTGGGCTAAAGTAATGAACTATTTGTCTATTGTCAACGTGACACAATTTTTACTGATTGGCCGTGCCGGGTGGTGGAGGGTTGCGACACATTTATAAATAACGCGATCTAACCCAAAAACCTTTATTATTAATAATATTGGTCGCGAAAGCCTACGTGTTAAAATGTTGTTTGTTGACCGAAGTCAAGGGGTCACCATTGTCCTTCCTTATGCTCAATTCCAGAGCCGTTACATAGTCTACACCAGCGTTCTCCAACGATATATTTCGGTGGGCCACCTATTATATAATAGGTGTGTGCTGGCAGGCACATGAAGCCACTTTACCACATCACGCAACTACAATCCTCCAGTTGAGAATGTCTCTCTAAGCCTTGCAATGGCTGTGTGAGTTGTGTTCCTTTCCATCATTGTGAGTGGAGTATTAGACTCATCCATGGGAACAGGTATCAGCGATCTCAAAGTCATAAGGGCAAATGCTCAGGCATGTGAAAAATATCCATACAAGCGTAGATCGCTAGGGACTCTTTAAACATGACAGTAAGATTGTTAATTATTTATATAATTAAAGTTTGTATTAGGTTATGTTTAATTTTAGAAATGCCCATAAAAGTTGAAACTCACGTTACCTGTGATATGGCTCTGTACAGATTCCATACGGTATTTATATTGGTGTTAACATTACTTGACACCGGCTCGGCACTATTATAATACAGCTCATATGAAGGAGCACTATGCTGCAGAGGTGTGGACTCGAGTCATGTGACTTGGACTCGAGTCAGACTCGAGTCATGAATTTGATGACTTGCGACTCGACTTGGACTTGCATAACAATGACTTTGTCCCACCTATGAGATGTGGACTCGAGTCATGTGACTTGGACTCGAGTCAGACTCGAGTCATGAATTTGATGACTTGCGACTCGACTTGGACTTGCATAACAATGACTTTGTCCCACCTCTGCTATGCTGCATATTTTACACGTAATGTTTTTTGGTTATTCATGATAACATATATGTTGTTTTCCTTCAATGTGTTTGCTACTCTGTCTGCAGGTTCATGATTTTTGCTTATCTCGGCCTCGCTGTGCGCTGCGTTGCACCGCTAGTCGAGTAGATAACCATGTGTTCAATAAACCCTCGGAGCCAGGATGACCGTCCAACTCCGATCGTCATTTATTGATTGTAACAGGTAAAACTGGTGAGAAAACACAGATACAGCATCTGTTATAATTCGGAAACACCCACACAATGAACACCACAGCATCAGAACATTGTCTCAGATAACAATAGATCCTGGAAGGACCAGGCCCCCACATTACCCCTGAACAACTAGACAAAGGCACAAGCTGGTGCGTTGCATACAGGCACATAGTGTATTCATCCCACTGCACCCCAAATGTACAGCATTACACTTAACACTAAACTGTGGATGAGATACTTCGTCATCACTCTCAGGATCGCAACATAGGCACAAGTCTGACTCGACCTACTAAATCACAAGTAACATCCACAATAAGGAAAGTCACAGGCTTCGTTACTAACTAGGCCTCGTATTTACTACAACAACTTAACGGCACCATAAAGGCATTTACATTGCTATAATGGTCATTCCAACATTACAACGGCATTTCCAATATTATAGGAATATAAACAACTTACAGATAATGCTTCTTAAGCTCCCACAATGGACAAGTGCGGCTGTGGTCTCACTGAGATGCGATGCGTGCCGCCATCTTGACTTATCTGTGTAATGGCCGACGCCCGCGTGGTACAGTGGAAATCTAACATCGTCACTTCCTGGTCACGTGACCAACATTAGCATAAAAAAACAGGAACTTCCTGTGAACACACGCTCCACATCTGCCGTGAGGCAAGACACTCCCCGTCTGGTATCTAGGAGATACCACCATTTATTTCCTATCTCATAAACAAGTGTATAACAACTTCAACGGGTCGACTTATTTGTCCATATCTTTGCGAGAGAGAAGTAATACTATCTCGACTATGGGCCTGATGAAAGTTCTTGCGACACCTTGCTTCGCAATCATAACCTCGACCTTTCGAACTTTTCCATCGGCACTTGGAATCGACTTGAGGATGCGGCCCATTGGCCACTCATTCCGTTTGGCTTGGTTGTCCTTCAGTAGGACGAGGTCGCCTTCTTGGATGTCTGGTCTATTAGACTGCCACTTGTTGCGCACTTGGAGTGTCGTAAGGTACTCGTTTTTCCAGCGACGCCAGAACGTGTTCGCGAAGCTCTGCACTTGTCTCCATTGACGTCTGTAGAGGTCTGCAGTGCTGGCCTCCTCGGTAGGTGCTGTGAGCACATCTGTCTTCTGGGTAAGAAGTGTAGCAGGAGTCAAGATGAATGGTGACTCCGGGTCGGTTGAGACGGGGATCAGGGGTCTTGAGTTAATTATGGCTGAGACCTCGGCCATGAGAGTGGTCAACACCTTGTGAGAGAGCCGTGTGCACCCGACATCACATAGCATGGAGTCGAGAATGCGTCGAGCAATCCCGATCATGCGTTCCCAGGCTCCACCCATGTCCGAAGAGTGGGGAGGATTGAAGATCCATGTGCAGCCTTGGTCACTAAGGTATTTCCTGACAGAATAATCTTCGACATTCTCCGTATTGATCTTAAGCTCTTTACATGCTCCTATGAAATTGGTTCCACAATCAGAACGGAGTTGCTTGGCTGGCCCTCTGATGGCGAAGAACCTCCGGAGCGCATTTATAAAGCTCGAAGAGTCCATGGACTCCATTACTTCGATGTGCACTGCTCGTGTACTCATACAGGTGAACAGCACAGCCCAACGTTTGCTGTTCGCGAGCCCTCCTCTGGTGCGGCGGGAGATGACTGTCCACGGTCCGAACACGTCAATCCCTACAGAGGTGAAGGGAGGTTCCACACTGAGTCGATCGGCTGGGAGGTCTGCCATTTTCTGTTCTTCCTGTTTTCCACGTAGCTTGCGACACCGGATACACTTGTGGATTGTGCTGGCGATGCACCTCTTTGCTCCAACGATCCACAGCCCTGCAGATCGGATTGCTCCTTCTGTGAAGTGCCGACCTTGGTGCTTGACCTTCTCGTGGTAGTGGCGCACGAGTAAGATTGCGATGTGGCTCTGGCTTGGGATTATGAGGGGGTTTCGTTCGTTCTCATCTAATTTTGCATTCCCTAGCCGACCACCGATCCTGAGCAAGTCGTCTTTGTCCATCCCGGGGTTTAGCTTCCTGAGGGTGCTGACCCTAGGAAGGTCTTCTCCCTTGTTAATGGCCTTGATCTCACTTGCATAAGCTGCCTGTTGCACACAGCGGAAGATTGATTTCCTTGCTCTGGAAAGCTCGTCTTCAGTGCGTGGCACTGTGCAGTAATGCCATCCATTGCAGCTACCAGTGGTGCCTCTCATCGGGTGATGGAAGCAGTCTGCGATATGCGTTAAATGTGCTATCGCTCGCACGAGCGTCGTCCATTTCGAGAAATGTTCAAAATGGTGTGGACTCAGTGGACTTCTTGGTCGAACATTTGTTACGAAAGTTGTCACTAGAGAACGAATCTCCTTGTCGGACTCGGGCTCTAAGAGTCCAAAGGTCTCCTTGGTAGTACATGGGCCAACGTCACGTCGTAACAGGAACGCTGGACCCGTCAGCCAGATGGTTTGATTCAGCAGAGATGCAGGGACGGACCTAGTTGCGAGATCTGCTGGATTCTGGTCAGTTGGAACGTAATTCCATTGCTCCGGCTGCGTCGATCTCCTGATGCGCTCCACCCGGTTGCTGATGTAGGTGTAGAACCTTCTGGTTTGGTTGTTTATGTAGCTTAGTACGACCTTACTGTCCGTGTAGAACTTGGCCGCGTCCAGTTTGACGTCAAATTCGTCTAAGATCAGTTCCGCCACCTCTGTAGCAAGAATGGCTCCGCACAGCTCGAGCCTTGAGATGGTATGTTCCGGTTGTGGGGCCTTGCCGTGGAACTCCTTCCAGAATTCCCACTCGGACGATAGCTCCGAGTCGAGGAACGGAGAGGCCACGGTCACAGCGACCACCGCCACGACCACCAGCAGAGCGACGAGCAGCGGCTTCACCTTAGTCTTCTTCCCGTCAGTCAGGACTGGCTTGGAGAAACGTGGAGGAACAAACTCCAACGAAGACGGTGGATGCACAAGCAAAGTCATGGTGGTTTCTTCGTAAGTCTGCACGGTACAGCCTTGACTTCTCTCGCCGAGTTCCTCTTTCAGCGTGAAGTGGTTGGGGCACGGTTTGAAGAGCGACGTGCGTCCATTCGTGAGCACACTCGTTCTGAATGTGCTAATGTGGTCTGGTTTGTGTATTCCCTTCAGACAAACGTCACCTATGATGACCCATCCTAGGTCGAGTCTCTGGGCATAGGGAGCGTCGTGAGGTCCATTGCGTTGGTTACGAACCTTGTGGACTCTCAGCATGTCCCTGCCGAGCAGAAGTAAAATCTGTGCCGCGTGATCCAATGGCGGGATGAACTCTGCTATGGGTTTCAGGTGTGGGTGGTGACGTGCAACTTCGGGCGTGGGAATCTCACTCCTGTCGTCCGGTATCTCGTTGCACTCTGTCACCGTAGGAAGGGCTAGCTTTATGGTGCTATCTATGGTTTCCACCATGAGGCCGCTCGCTCTTCTTCCCGCTGTCTCCATCAGTCCTGAGCATGTTCTGAGCGTGTATGGAAAGGAATTCCCACCTACACTTAGCTGATCAAAGAACTCTGACCTTGCCAAAGACCTGTTGCTCTGGTCGTCCATTATGGCGTACATCCTTACTGCCCTTTCAGGATGTCCTTTGGGATAGACTCGGACGAGGCATATCTTTGAGCAAGATCTTCCTTTGAAGCCTTCTCCACAGACTTCTGTGCATTTGGTTGTGATTGACGAAGTGAGTGCGGCGGTCTCGCCTTGCTCCCCGCCGTGCTCTGCTTCGGGATCGGAAGCCTTAGTGCTACTGGGTTTCGAGTAAAATGTGTGCAGAGCAGTTGCGTGTTTGTCGCTGCCACATTCCTCGCACTTGATATCTGCCTTGCAATTCCTTGCAAGGTGGTTAGTAGAAGCACAGCATTTGAAGCACACTCCAAATTCTTTCAGCATGTTCTTCCGCTCTTCCAATGGCTTCCTCCTGAACTCACGGCATTTCTGGAGGGAGTGAGGTTCATCATGCAATGGGCATTGCTTCTCTGGATCCTCTATCTTTTTCTTTGTGGTGGTTGCCTGGACGGAGTTTGCGAATGTCGCAGGAGAGACCTCAGTCTTGTGTACGGAAATTGGCACTCTCGCTGTTCCTCGTTTCGCCGTTGTCCTTTCCATTTTTGGGAGATCTGGACTGGAAATCCCCGTGGTGCCAAACATGAAACTCGGGTCATTTCTAGTCTTAGCCAGGTTGCGGATAAACTTTGAGAAAAAAGAGAATGGGGGGAATGCAACCTGATGCTCTGACTTGTATCTTGAACCCGCTGTTCTCCATTTTTCCTGCACGTCAAATGGCAATTTCTCTACGATGGGGTTCACGCCATGGTAGGTATTCAAGAAAATGAGACCTGGTAAGTAGGGATCAGCCTGGGCTGATTCAAGCTCCATCAAAAGATCTCCAAGCTCCCGTAACCTTTTATTGTCTCGACCAGAGATTTTTGGAAAGTTCTGCAACTTCTTGAAGAGAGCCTTCTCAATGGTTTCTGGGCTACCATAGCACTCCTTGAGCCTCTCCCACACCGCATGCAGGCTTGAGGCGGGGTCGTCAATGTTTGCTGACCGGATCCTCTTTGCGTACTCTGCAGATTCATTTCCTAACCATTTCACCAACAGGTCGAGTTCTTCACTTGCAGAGATGTCTGCATTTCGGATTGCATTCCTGAAGGTAGATCTCCAGGCTCGATAGTTCTCAGAGTGGTCATCAAACTTAACGAGTCGTGTCTTGATTAGTTCGCGGTGAGCCAGGTACCTAGCAAAGTCTCCTAGTCCTGCTGATCCAGGGTGTGTCCATACTGGCGCTTGTGAGGCGGCATTATTGGCTGTATTGCCTAGCATGCCGTCATTTGCAATGGCGTTGGACTGTGGGCCCAAAGGGTTTCGATCACGTTGGTTGGATCCCCTTATGTGACTGTCTGGAATGTGGGTCTGACTTGATGCATCCACGTCTGACCCCACGTGCGCGACGCTGAGTTGGCGACTAACTGCCAGGGCAGGATATGCATTTCCACCATTCCTGTAGACAGCATTCATGTTCATTCGGTGTGGAGATGGCGATGCCTGAACGTCCACCCTTTGTTCAGTATCGTTTGGTGGAGGAGCATTGATGCATTGTTCAGACCAGTCCAAAATATTTTTTCTGGTGAGTTGATCACGGTCCTTGACAGGTATCTGCGTGCCAAACTCACTCCAATTCTCTTCCTTATCCAGGTTGGCTGCTGCTTCGAGCACCTCTACCTGGGCCATTGCAGCAGCTGCTTCCTTTTTGAGTTGTAGGGTGCTTAACTTAGCATCCAGCTCAATTTTCTTCCGTGTGGCAGTAGCCACTAATGTACTCTCTTGCTCTTCAAGCTCTGCTTTTTCTTGCTCTGCTTTCTTCCGTGCGGCAGCAGTTGCTAATAGACTTTCTTGCTCTGCGAGCTCTGCTTTCCTCCGTGCTGCGGCAGTTGCTATGCTTGCTTCTTCTTGTATGTGAGCCTTTTCAATTAGCATGGCTTCCTCTTCAGCCATGTAGGCGATACGGGCGTTTGCTGCTTCTGCTGCGGCGCGTGCCTGAGCTGCTGCCATACCAGTAGATGATATATGTGAGTGCTGAGGCTTTAGATCTTGTGGTGGACCTGGATGAGACAGAGTGCTGAGATCGTGTCTCTCTTAAGCCCTCCACACGGTCCATTGCATCTTGTATCACTGCCTGCACATTATCATCGAGCAGTTCGAGGAAGTGCTCATGTCTGCGCACTCCCTCAATGCCCTCATCTGTGTTCACCTTCATCAGGAGGGAGATGTATCTATTTGCCAGGAGCTTGTAGCTTGAGCTGCTCACATTCACTCGCTGGATGGCCCGCTGAATTGAGGCCACTGTGTCTGAGGCATTTGAAGCTTCAGATAAATCTGCTTCAACCCGGTTCCATGCCCGTTGTATCCTGGCATCAAGGTCCTGTTTCTCAGCCTCATAGCTTTCCAAGGCCCGTTGCGTCAACCTGACCTCCCTCTGGGGCCTTGAACTCCCTTGGTCCTCTTGAGGCAGGATGGGAGATCCTGGATTGCTTGGTTCACCTTCTTCAGCATCTCTCCCTGCTGAACTGTGGCTTTCCATGCTGCGATGCTTGCAGCACGATTTTAATGTAGACTCGTTGCAGAGCTCCTTGCTTGTTGCAGGCTGACTGCAGGGCTGGCTGCAGGGCTGGCTGCAGAGCTGGCTGCAGGGCTGGCTGCAGAGCTGACCGCTAGTCGAGTAGATAACCATGTGTTCAATAAACCCTCGGAGCCAGGATGACCGTCCAACTCCGATCGTCATTTATTGATTGTAACAGGTAAAACTGGTGAGAAAACACAGATACAGCATCTGTTATAATTCGGAAACACCCACACAATGAACACCACAGCATCAGAACATTGTCTCAGATAACAATAGATCCTGGAAGGACCAGGCCCCCACATTACCCCTGAACAGGGGCGGTTTCTTCATTAGGGCGATTGGGCGACGCACCACCAATGTCATTCAACCACAGAGTCACGCTAGCCGTCACTGTGCCGCTGGATATAGTCCAATCAGCGTCATGCTACGTTCTGTGGAGTACCGCCTCTTTTTGGGCGATTTCCCTCCAGCTGAGAATCGCCCCGAGTGGTCCCATAGACTTACATTCAAAGATGTTTTTTTTCGAACGGGGGCACTGCAATGCATTCTCTATGGGTTCCGGGAGGGCTCGCCCTAACGTGCTTACGTCATCATACGTGCTTACGTCATCATACGTAAGCACGTTTCATCCAACAATATAATTTGTCGCCACCTAGTGGAATCTTTAATAAAATAAACCTGAGTGGTTTGTTTTAATAGTGAGTATAGAAGCAAACAAGATGTATTGTAAGAGTCACTTTATTTTTCATTAATATTAAAGAAGTGAAGTTGCCTTTACATGCTTAAGCTGTTAATTTATCCATTGCATGGGTGGACCTTATCCTTATCAATCATCCAGACATTTGCCCCCCCTGAGAGATTTTGCAGGAGCCGCCACTGCCCCTGAACAACTAGACAAAGGCACAAGCTGGTGTGTTGCATACAGGCACATAGTGTATTCATCCCACTGCACCCCAAATGTACAGCATTACACTTAACACTAAACTGTGGATGAGATACTTCGTCATCACTCTCAGGATCGCAACATAGGCACAAGTCTGACTCGACCTACTAAATCACAAGTAACATCCACAATAAGGAAAGTCACAGGCTTCGTTACTAACTAGGCCTCGTATTTACTACAACAACTTAACGGCACCATAAAGGCATTTACATTGCTATAACGGTCATTCCAACATTACAACAGCATTTCCAATATTATAGGAATATAAACAACTTACAGATAATGCTTCTTAAGCTCCCACAATGGACAAGTGCGGCTGTGGTCTCACTGAGATGCGATGCGTGCCGCCATCTTGACTTATCTGTGTAATGGCCGACGCCCGCGTGGTACAGTGGAAATCTAACATCGTCACTTCCTGGTCACGTGACCAACATTAGCATAAAAAAACAGGAACTTCCTGTGAACACACACTCCACATCTGCCGTGAGGCAAGACATTGCTGTAATTTTTTTTCTCTCCACAAAGCTCCTCCCCAGGGCATTCTTGTTAAACAGCTGAATGTTTATTATCCTTGACAACAAATAAAGTAAAAGCAAACATCGTGATCAATAATGTACCTGCACAAACATTTCCACAAGTTATTCTATATTCGCCCACCGCTAAACAGGACAGACTGCTCACTGGAAGGCATGCTCTTTGATGCCATTGTTTCCGAGGGCTCGAGACAGAACTCATTATTCACCCTCATCCACCTTCGCAATATCGTAAATCCCCGGGCGCCTCTGTCCGTGTACTGTACAGTGCCTTGATACTTTATATATCCATACCGTGTTGTTGTAGACAGCTCTGACATTTTCATCCCTTGCAGTGTTAATTTTAGCAACAGTGGTCGTAGTGCGGAGAGACTGATTCCATCATGGGGGAGTTAAGTTTCCAACTAACAAAAACCCAACCCTAACTCTAGTCATCCTTGTAAACGAGCTGTTCAAGCTCAATGAGCCTTGCCAGCTGACAAAGTCGAAGTCCACCACTGGCTCCAGGCTGCCAACAGATGCCACCCCTTGCTCGATTGATTTTGGACTTCATTACTAAAAGCATTTTTTGTTGTTTGTGGACTTGACCGTCAGACTCCTATTAATTTCCAAGGTGACCAGAATATGGCAATTCAGCAATGGATTATTGAATGTATCCCCGCAGAGCTTTGAGCGCAATCCCCTTGTGTATGTGGGTTTCTCTGTGTACTCTGGCTTCTTCTCACATGCCAAACACTCATTAATGGAAGTGGTTAAACATCCGAGTACAGTATGCTCCTCAGGGTTTTCCGTGTAAATAAATAATACATGACAAATTGCCATCACCCCACTCCCCCCTTATTCCCTACATACACATCCCCACCCCCAGTTAATTCTGTCAGTATACATGCAGCAATCATGTCCGCCTGCATAGCTCTCACTGCATGTATGCCCTGTCCATTGGCTGATTGTGGATTGGTCAGTTGAGTTCCTTCCCTTCTGCCGTCCATTACCTCGAACCCCCCCCTGCCCCTCCCCTCCTCGGCATAAACCCTGAACATGACCTCGTCCATAAAAACACGCAACCCAACCGTACCTTCACTCACGCAACACATCTCGGTCCTCCACCATGTTAACCCACGGAGGCCCCTCCTCCTGTAAGTAGCACACAGGCTGATACACGTGTGTGGGACACCAATGCCTACTGTAAACCTCATTAAGTTTAACACGTAGGCTTTCGCGACCAATATCCCTAATAGCGTTTTTTTTGGGTTAGGTCGCATAAATATAAATGTGTCGTTAAACCCGCCACCACCCGACACCGCGAAACGTCATGGTACTAGAATTGTAAATGTTGTAGTGGGTTTACTCTCCAACACACAGCTGGTGTGCTGGACTGGTAGCTCATTGCCATGTTTCGTTTACTTGTGTCGGTGGCGGGTTTAACGACACAATTTTATTGACTCGATCTGATCAGAAAAACCTCTTATGGAAGCCTCATGAACTCTCCCCCATGTATTATTGATAGGCACCATTACCCATATCACTTCAAATGCTCTGACATCACCATTCCTCTCACCTCGACCCTAAATCCAAGAACCACCTAATCCTCCACACTGAGTGCAGTCACCACAACCTCTTCACTCCTTATCCCCACTCACCGCAACTCATTACCCCACCGGGCACGATGCGTGACACACAACAGCACATTTCATCTCCCGCTGACATCACTATTGTATCTCTTGCTGTGAGTCGCCTGAACCACCCTATCCCGCACCTCCGATTAGCACGGTTGGCTACGTACGGTGCCAAAGAAGTTCAACGCACATGCATACTATCAAACGTAAATGCACTCTCATTCAGCGTTTGTCAACTCCAGTCCTCGGGACATTCCAAGCTACAGCTTTACATAATTACCAGTCATCGAGTGTTTGCAGTGTGCATGTTCTTAAGTGTACGGTGTATGAATAAACAAGAGTGGGAATCACGAATGTTCAGACCGCAGGGGGTCACGAGGACTGGCGTTGAGAAACGCGACTGACAAACACAAACAAACATGACACTGACCCCTCACCCCTCCTCCAAGACACCCCTTGTCACCCACTAAGGTAACACAACTGCGGAGGGTTTGGGGAAGCCAAGATTTCGTATTCTTCTTGCACCATCAACAGCATAGGAGTCACTATTATTTTATCAGTCCAATTTTTTATTTTGCCATTCCAACACATTTAGCCAGCGGACAGCTTCATTGCCTCAAGTTTGCTGGAGAGGCATGACTATATACTCTTAGTTCTTTCGGTAAAGTCACGTAGGTAAAATTAATAAAACTAAAACAATAATTTTACCTACGTGACTTTACCGAAAGAACTAAGAGTATGAATCCTTGCAGTCACGAAAGCTTCAAATCTATAATAGGCATGACTATACCAGTGCCAGCATCACTCCTTTAAGCAACCATTCACCTACCAATTTATTCTTGCTCAAAAATGTCACTGGTGTTTTATTAAAGCTTAGCCCAGATTATTGGATTAGTAGGAGCAGACTGCCACCTGGTCCAGTCACCCACCATATATTTATCCCTCAAACCAAATAATGCTCAGGGATGATGATGAAAATGAAGCTGTTGCTGCTGCTGATTATGCTGTCGCTGCTCATGACGATACTTTTGCTGAGCACTGCAGATGTTGTTGCAGCTGCTGTGGATGGTTCTTCCACATGCTTATTTCAGTATGCTCATGATAAAGGTGATGATGATCGTTGATGTTACCCTTGCTGCTATTAATGATGTTAATGATAGCTACCCCTTTTGTATGTATTTTGAACTTCTTTTGCACCGTACGTAGCCAACCGTGCTCGTCGGAGTGAGGGTTTTATACGTGGAAGGATACAGCGAGACCTGGAGAAAACTCGGGTATACGACAAAGTGATAACAAAGATCTGCACAGTTGCCAGTGGCGGATTTGGAGGGGACGATGGGGTTTATTTTTTTTTCATCTACGTGACTTTACCGAAAAAAACAAAGAGTATGGATCCTTGCAGTCACGAAAACTTCAAATTTAGAACCACAAAAATTGGTTATTTTTTGACGTTTACCAAAGAAAATACATTTAATTGTGTTATTATTAGTCTAGGATCCTGTTTCAAAGGTTTGAAATTTAGGGACCATTCCTCTCCTAGGACATTTCTATAGAACCGCCTCTGATACGTTTGTGTACATGCTCAATCCGCTTCCATCTCCTCCCCGTGTTTACATGTGGATACTACAGTTCCCAAAGCACTTCGCTGAAGTAGGTCACTCTAGAATGATGAGGTCGTGGCAGAGCTGCCCACCTGTAACCAGTAACGCGTAATGTCTCTCAATTTCCCAAACTGGTTTTGCGCCAGGCAGAAATGTTGAGCCTTTTGTGTCCCCACCCACTTTATAACAATTTGCAATTCCACTCCGTTAGGATGGTGCTCTCATTAGTGAGTATTTTCAGTTTCCACAACCTGCTCAGGACCACGAAAGGATGTGATTTACAGCTCATTGCTCAATTTAACATGGACACGTGTCCTTTATTTTCATTTCAAAGCTACCAGGATAGGTAATTTCTAACAGGTATTGTGATGTGAGCAATGGGATCCCAGATGTGCGATTATTTATAACAGCTATAAAAATACATTGTAGTGCACTACTATAGGATCATAACTCATTGGCATTGCCTGTATCACAAGGTATTGCCCAACAGATATAGCAGCCAAGGTGTTGTGTTTACTGTATTGGGTACTAATTTCAAGCTGTAGGTGGATCACATTTTATACATTTATTTTCATTATTAAATAGGTTTGGGCTGATCAGGGATTTTTATTCACTTCCATATCACTTTCAGTTTGCGATACATGAGTCATGATAACGTATTATTTCAAAATTGTATAACATTGGGGCCATACCTGCGATATTGCAATACGCATGACAACCCAGTAATTGGATTGCTTGGATTGCCCAGCTAAAATTACCTGCCTATGAATAAAGCTGTCCCTTGTTTATGCTGTGTAAACTCATTACCTAATCCTGTTCTTCAGAGACTTGGAGCCATACGTTATTGCATTGTACATATGAATGTTCCGTGGGTATTCAATAAATAAAACATGAGGCAAGGCTTGACAATGGGCCAGGTACACAAAGCATTTTCTTACTTCTCATCAGCTCACTGAAGGCAGCGGTCACTCGCTTATTAAAATGAATGACAGTACCATGTGTCATAGAAATTATTATAGCCTGGGCCATTCGTCGCTTACATATTTACATTAAAACTGTATTTGTTGTTGCTTGATCTATAAGTAGGTAAACTCTTATTCGATTTATTACGTAGGATATAGTACAGTGTCCACATATCGGATTTGCTGGTGACTGAGGTATAGGTGGTTATGTGAAAATATCAGGTATATTCTTGGTTCTTTCGGTAAAGTCGCGTAGAAGGGAAATAATAAAATAATAAAAATAAAACATCATAAGATTAAATTCTCACGACGTTTCGGCCACAACGCAAGCAGCCGTCCTCAGGTAAAGAACAGGGCTGACGGAAAGCCAGCGTCCTAATGACAGCCCTGTTCTTCACTTGAGGACGGCTGTCGGAAAGACAGTGTCCTAATGACAGCCCTGTTCTTCACCTGAGGACGGCTGCTTGCGTTGTGGCCGAAGCGTCGTGAGAATTTTATCTTATTATGTTTTATTTTTATTATTGTATGATTTTCCTTCTACGTGACTTTACCGAAAGAACCAAGAATATGAATCCATGCAGTCATGAAAGCTTTAAATCGAAAAATATCAGGTATGTGAACATATCTAGAAAATGGCAGTTATACCATGCACAAATACTGCACTGAGGGTGGTTAGTTGGTCAGGGTGGATGATTTGTGACGGTGGGATATGTGATGTCGTGCTGCCCCATGCCGACTTTTCAAGGACACCTGTAATTAGACGTGGGGAGTATATATCATACTAGCTTGACTACCCGGCTTCGCCCGGGACTTGGATTCACCACGCCCGGCCGCCTTTGCCTCCCCAGTGGCGATGTTGACACACCAGACCACTTACTCGTTTGAGGCTGAGTCGACCTAGGGGAGGCCCAGGACCGGTTCAAATAATCGTCACCGGCGGTGGCCGTGAGTGGGAATGAAACTCGGGTCGCTGGGTTCGTAGCGCAGCGCGCTAACCACTACACTACCGCTCCCCCCCCACACACACACACGCACGCGTCCAAAGGTACACATACACGCGCTTGCTGCAGACACACACAACTTTGAGGGTGCGAACGGCAGTAAACGACTGAAATAATTAAGCAATGCTGCGCGAAGAATGCCTTCGACCTGCAACACATTTGTATTTCACTTTACCCGCGGAGGGTTGGGGGGGTGACATCAACAGGCACACTCCGTTACGCTTCCACATATGGGTCACATGGCAGATGTGACGTCACAGCTCACTTGCCGTGCAAAATATATGCATTATTGAGCTCTCCCCCCCACCAAAAAAAGTCTATTTTTTATTTTTGCATGGTGTAACGTCGTATGCTCTTATTTAATTTAATTTTTTTCTACGTGACTTTACCTAAAGAACCAAAGAGTAATTCCTGCAGCCACAAAAGCTCCAAATCAAGTTACAATGAAAGTTACACCATGACAACATCCATAACCAAAGCAGTAGATTGACAAAGGGCTGTAAGTAAACCAATAGAATGTTAGAGATTGCTCCCATAGGGAGCAATCAAAGATAACAGAGAATTTAGATTTAGGGGAGTCAAAATGTATCAGTTTTAAAGTAGTGGCATCGTGGCCCCTGGTCAAGGTTAATGTATGTTGAACTTCTTTCACACCATACGTATCCAACCATGCTAATTGGAGGTGCGTGCGTCTGTGTGCATAGGTTATACACAAGCCCGAGCCGCAAGCCAACACGAGATGGGGATGCCCTGGAGTGGAGCCGCCGTGTGCTCGACAACCCGAGCCCCAAGATGCGCGAGGCTACGCTCGCATTGGCGCGCCGTCTAGAAAAAGGTAACCAGCACTGCAACACCACGGCTACACCACGGCTATCCACCATGGCTACAGCACGACGGGGGCATGGCTTACGTACCACGACGCAGCACACGACCCGCCGTGCGCGCACCAGCAAAGTGACGCGTTCGTTGCACACGCCGCAGCGCAGTACGCACACCGCGACACGTCAACACAAGTCGGTACTTGGTGGAGGCTACCTGGGACAGAAAACAACGGTGCAAAGCATTTGGATGCAGATTGTTCAAGCGTGAGACCGGTTTATCGTAGAAACTCAGTTAAGAGGCAAGTGATTAAATGACACTGAATTGTCCCAAGTTCCTGAAGCGTAGAGAATTTATGAACATTCTACCAATCAAGTGTAAATTCACGGAGCATGACATAGGAATTTTGAGGCACAGCTTCAATTGTGAGGATTTAAATACAGTATAAATAAGCTGTAAAAAGCTGATGTTAATATTTCGGTAAATGCTGTAAAACAAGCTTAGATCAAAGTGTGTCCCTCCGTATTGATAGGAGACAGTAGTCAGCCTTGGCATAAAGCTCACGATATGAACAGATTCTGATGTAATTTCAAATAAACCTGAATGAAAACTGGATCTAGACTATTTTAAGTGACTTGTACAGACTTATAAATCGCATCAACATTGGAGCTGGGCCATTCTCACAATTCTTAGCCTGGAGTCATGAATCCATTTTTAGAATGCCAACGGATTGAGGGCATTGTAGGGAGGGCCCGGACTGCATGCAGCCTGGCATGGCACGCAGGCAAGAAGAGAGCCTTGAAAGGAATGGCTCATGTCTAGGTAATGTGTTGCATTGAGGATTCTGTCTAGATTTGAAGTTTCCGTGCTTGTGTCCTCCCTACCCCACACTCCCACCCTCCCTGTCTCTCCTCCCTGGCTCCTACCCCCCTTCTCTTACCTATATGGCCTCTTGTTACAGCAGCCCTTTTGCCCACTTCAGCAATTGTTTATTTTTTCAATTTAAAGCTTTCGTGACTGCAGGGATTCATCTTCTTGGTTCTTTAGGTAAAGTCACGTAGAAGGAAAATAATAAAAGAATAAAAATAAAACATAATAAAAATCATTCTCACGACGTTCGGCCACAACGCAAGCAGCCGTCTTCTGCACCTGAAGACGGCTGCTTGCGTTGTGGCCGAAACGTCGTGAGAATTATTTTTATTATGTTTTATTTTTATTCTTTTATTATTTTCCTTCTACGTGACTTTACCGAAATAACCAAGAAGATCAATTGTTTCTTGCTGTGGTTGTCCCACCTGATGACGGACGCTTGTGTTGCGCCCGAAATGTCGTGATTTAATTTATTTTATTTTATACCTACGTGACTTTACCGAAACAACCAAAGAGTTGAGGATTCTGGTTAATACTAGCCAACCAGAATCAACCCTGATACCAGCTGGTCAGATTTGTCATAGCATCCGTGGTACGTAGCATCAGAATGTGTTCTAAGCTTCCCGATGTTGCTGTAAATGCGTACTCTTTGTACTATGTGTAAACATGAGCATTGGGAGACCAGGAATGTGATGCTGCCCACACTACTCCCTACAATTATAAGACTAAACAGAGGAACTTTTATCATTGTTGTGCAGCAGTTAAAGCTACCAAATGTCCAACTTTGACTGGGAGAGTCACGATTTCAGAAGGGTTGCGAAAATTGCGACTTTTTTTCCTGGTAATAATGTTTTGGCCTCGTGCTTGGGGTTGGAAGAGGAGTAGGCAAGGAGCAGTAACCAAGACCAAGGTCATAAGTAGTAAAATGTTACTGTGTGGGCAGGAATTGCGCCTGAGCGGGTTATTAAAAAGTGGGTTGCACTGATGGGACTGCCAGCTCGCCAAATGTCCTGGTTAAGTTTCCAGAAGTTTGATGGTAACTTTACGTGTATTTCCCTCCTGTGTGTGAGTGCAGCCACCCGCAGGCGTAGTTGGCATGGCGATGACTTCAATATCCCCAAACTCCCACCGGACATAGGGAACAACATGCTGGGTCGCCGTGGTTACGGGTCCACATTCACTCTCGCCTCTCCGGAACTAGTGGCTGTTACAGACACCTTCTCCAACACAACCGTCTCTGGGGAGATGGTTGCTCCAGGAACCAGCAAGCGGATGGGCCGGCTGGGCAGCCTTACAGATGTGGAGAGTGTGGCCAGACAACAGGAGGAAGGTGTGACTCATCAAGAACACACACACCCACATACATCTCCTGTTTCTATGGACCTTTTATGTATGTATGTTGAACTTATTTTTCACTGTACATAGCCAACCTTGCTTATCGCAGGTGTATTTAAATACATATTCGGAAACAGGCCTGGGCCCAGCGCCAACAATCCCATAATTGCTCGCCACACCTGATACATAAATGTAAGCTGCTTAGCTCTACGATTATTTGTACCACACGTGGTTCGGCATGATGTCCGACGTTTGCGTCTTTGTGATTTTTCAGGAACTGTATTTGAGAACTGAAATCAGTTTGGAACAGTCCGAAAACACATCGGAGAGCTATACAGCAGACCTGTAAAAAATCTACGCAGTAACGAAGCTGCTTGGCCTCAGCCTCTCCCACTTCATAATAATTATATTTATATAGCACCTTTCATCGAGGATTTCAATGCGCTGTACAAGACACAGCAGTAAACACTCAGCTTCATACTTTTGACTCACAGGAAACCTCCAGCCCTGGTCCAACACATGTAACGTTTGTGTAAAGTGGAAGTCTAACTTACCAGAATATATCAATTGTGGGGTAGTAGTGCAGTCGTTAGTGTACTGCACTATGCGTTCAGTTCCCATGCACGGCTAACGTCAGTGGTAATACCTGGTCCCACACTGCCCTTCAACAACCTCTACTTCCCAGCATGGTGAAGTCTGATCAAACAAAACAACATGACTGACACAGCATGGGGAGGCCTCCATCCAGCAGCGGATCAACAAAGAAGTGTAAATTACTATTTTTTATTTACATCTCTCCTGCTGTATCTTCCTCGGCTCACAACCCCCGCTTCCCAGCTCTGCGCCTGGAGTGCTCCACCTCCTCGGTTTTTGCAACGCGTGGTTCCTCCCCGTCGAGGCACGGCCTCGTGTCTCCGTCCAGCCAGGAGTTTCCCTCAGGGGTGCCGGTGTCGCCCCATCGCTCGGCCTCCACTCCTCGCGAGCCGACCTCCCGCGGCGATCCCAGCCGGGAGCCGGCTCGCACCCCGGGGCTCGATGTGAGCTTCGACTGGTCCCGTTCCACTCGGGCTCAACGAGAGCACGTCTCCTATGACACGACCCCTCGTGAGCTGGCTCGTGACCCAGCCCCAAGGGAGCGAGCCCCAAGGGACCGAGCACCGCAAGATCTCATCCGACGTGACCGCAGCATGAGTGAGTCCTTGTGTCTTAAACATAATCCATTATCGATGAGAAAATGTCACTCGAGATGCATTTTCGCAAAAGACAGGCATCAATACCAATTGTGTGTGTTGCTGACAGAAAATACCTGTACTGTTACAAAAAATGTTTATGCTTTATTTCAACAGGCCCCTCCCTCCGACATCTGCGGCCACCCTCTCTCCAGACAACAGTAAGGACCCCGTCACCTGGACGGCCCATAAAGGCCACACCTCTCTTGTCACCCCCGGCCAATGGGAGGTCGAACGAGAGGGAAGGACGGAGCTCCGTCCCAAAGTCGCGCCCCTCTCTGATGCCTGGAGCGACCTCTGGTTACCCTGGCAGCCTTGGAGCCCCGCTGTACCCTCCTGGAGCTGCTATGCTGGGTGCAGTGGATGCCTCGCATCTCAAAGTGAGGCGCTCCAATAGCCCAAGTGCTGGGAATATCCCAAGCGATGCATCCCGTTCCCTCCGTGACAGGCAAGCCAGGAGCCCCGCACGCAACTTCGCCACCGTCGTACCACGAGGGCGATCAGTGGGCCGGGTCAACAATGTAATCGCCGTTGCACCTGCGGCGACAGGAATGGGAGGCGCTGGGGCCAGGCGTTCTGCGAGTCCTGCAAATAACTTAACGAATGGCGGCAGCCTTGGTCAGACGAGACTATTGTCCGTCTCGTCACAGCACAACCCAGTTCGCGACGGCCAGATGCTGAACCGTACGTACATGAGGAGCGACGACCGGCAGGGCGGCCGCGGCGCGTCGCCACACGGCACCCACCAAGCCGTGCCGGTGAACACACCGCCGCGCCATGCCAGGTCTTCACACACCACGCCGACACGCGCACCGCAAACGTGCGCCACGCAAAGCCGCCCCACGCAACCTGGCGCCGTGCAAACACACAACCGTGGCGCGACCGGCACTCGCCGCTCCTCCAGCCTGCCGCGTTACGTGGGGACGGAGCTGCGTGTGCACAAACAAAGCTCGCAGAATCCTACTGCCGTGTAGCCTCTCTCTCCAATTCACACTTCGAACGACAAGACCATTTCCTCTTCCATCGCCTCACGTGATGCCTCACCACTCATTATGCCCTCTGATGTTGCAACTGTTTAGCACTTAGCCGTGATCAGCCCATGCTCATAATTTAATATCTTACCTTTTCTCCTAGCCCCTCTTTAGTATCCATTCTAGGACAATGTCAACTTTGGGGCCACCAAGCAGGCATCACTACTTCATATGGTCGGGCACCTATAGACAGACCCTGAGGTTAGGTGTCAACTATGCCGCTGCTACAAGATCTGGCATAATGAAATAAGCGATTGTGAGGTGTGGTAGAACCAGCGGCATTGACTGAAGACTTCTTCCACCTGAACCTGTCTCCCCAAGGAGCTGCTTTGAACCGAGGGATCACATGTGAAGGCACTGCTGCTCACAAGGAGCCCTAGGGGCATACAGGCCCCACTGTTCCCGAACAGGATTACCACTGGTCTTTCCAGACCCCCAAGCCATACCTAAATCAATCACTTGGCTTCGTATTTTTCCTTGAACTTAACGCTTTTTCCTTAGGCGTGCATTTTAGTTGTTTTATTGCTGTATATAACCTTGTTAATATACAGAAGGGCTGGGCTTATACATAGATATAACTTGTGACACCAAAGTTTTTCGTGGACGTTTACAACTGCGGCCGTGATGCCAAAAGCTGAGGCGATGCGGTCTTTATTTGCAATAGCCTTTTACATTGTACATTTTAAATCCTCTTCCCAGCGCCCAAGTGCGTGCGGTCAGCATGATGCTGGTAGTCGAAATTTAGACCGTAGGAAAGAAAGTGCTATACGCTCTCCTAGTCCTGCTTTAAGGTGTTTTACTCGTGGTCGGTGGCATTGTGACCCCGTGCTAGCGAGTGCTGGGGTAGTTGTTGCATGACAGGCAGTACAAGTGTAAGAACGTAAGCAGGTGCTGACTGTATTTTGAAGTAACACTGCACTACAAGTGTGCCTGATGTGCTAAATATCTTTAATGTGGAGAAATATATGCAGACTGCCATGCATACCATTTTACCCATTGGCAATGTCTGACCAGGTTTTAAGCGAAAAACTTAGCCATGAAACTCACCGGTAGATGGGCAGATATCAAACCACGAAGCTCACCTGATGCTCTGCAAGTTTCGTCCAGGCACTGCGTGACTGGTGTGTCAGGCCTGGTAGTCAGAATCATTGCCTGGGAGAACCCCCACACCACCATGGTGTCCCCGCGCAGACAACTTCAATGTAATTCCCCGTGCTGTCACAATGAGTGGCGGAAGGCCCCAGAAGAGCTGTAAAGCCACCACGATGTGACGGCAGCAGGCTCTCACACCCACTGTCGTGATGCTTCCAGTTTGATGCCTGCAAACGTTCCGGGCAGATGAACATCGTGGTGGTATCATAGCCGGACAAGACCAGGGGGCAGATGACTAAACAGGCTCAATGCACGGACTGTGGACCATGCTGGCTGTATAAGGTGTTCACTAACAGCACTTACTCTCACGATATAAAAATGGCACTTTGCCATTTTGACTTTGTTTTATATGTAGGTGCCTGTCAGCAGGGGTCATTCGCATCTCTTCCCAATGTTTAGATGCAGTGTAAAAGTACATGGACATTTTAAAAGGCGATATCCCCGTGCGTTGGTTAGGTGCTCATGAACAGCACTTGTCTCTGCGATCTATAAGGCTCCGTGGCTTATGTTTGTGTGTTTTGGTGTGCGAGTTTAATGTTTGGCTTTCAGAAAAGTAATCGTATCCAAAATAACCTCCCTTGAATTATCCGCAGCTCATTGTTGCCACACATGCTGCTGCTTCCTATGGGCCAAAGTGTTCTTCTTGTTACATAAAACAATGTTTAACTATTTTTAAATGTTTAAAGCATTCCAACAACCGGAGCAAAGCTCTTCTTTGCTTGAAATGTTTTGATTGCATACTTTTATTCACTACAAAACTGATAATGTATAAACATAGGTATGCATTGTGTATCCATATATTGTATGTGTAGTGGGCCATTTTATAAATACGAGTGAATGTATTCATATACGGTACTATAAACAGTAAGTAATTAAAGTAGCCTAAATAACATCATAGTTCTGTCATATCATATACTTTATACACTATAGTACTCTACTTTTTAAAATGTTAATTATATTGTAAAATTAACAATTCCAAAATATATTGTTTACTACCTTTTTGCCCATGCAAACTGTTTTCTAATAATTTACATTAACGTCCAAAGCATATTCTCAGAGTAGGCCACCTCTGGGAGTTGGTTACTTTGCAAGTAAAACATTTCTATGTTCTTTTAGAGAAGTTTTTAAATGTTTTAGTGTCATTCTAATTGTGCTATTAGCATCACGTGATGCGAAGAGTGTCCATTTGGAACTCTTGCAGGAAGAACAGTGCCTTGCCCCACGTGAGAGCACAGGCAGTGATATGACATTACTGCTTCTGAGATACCTTAAAGTGACCTCTTATCCACACGAGGGGTGCTACACTGTCCAACCTTCTGCTAAAGAGATGTTCATTTGCATGACAGTCAGCTGCATTTATCTATTTTTAGAGCAGGAATTTAGCCACATGAAGTGAAGAATGTAATTAAACGTCAGATGGTTTTCGTGTGCGGTCGTGACTGGGCATCGCCTCACAAAAAACTTCCAAGGACCCATTTCTTAATTCCACTATTGCAGGTGGCTGCCCCGATTCAGACCCTGAATTTCAACGATGCGGGCTCAGTGCTCTGATCTCTGTGCCGCCTGCCCACCTCTCACATTTGTCAGTGCATTTGCATGAGGCTCTTAGTATTTAAATGCTGAAAGGTTTAAAATTTGCGGAGGAAAAAGTTATTGTGGATATCGGTGCATGTGGTGATTACGGAGGAACCCATTTTCAATAGCGAGTTCACTTTATAACCGTGCCTTTGTAGGGATGTGCCTCATTTCTGTAAGGTGCAACCCAGCATACTCGTATAAGTTGCTGCTTTGTAAGTGTAAGCACATCAGTTACACCTCATTTTACTGTGGGATGCCAACAGCAAAATTCACAGTTGCTGTCTGCTTTTAATTACCGCCTATTCATTAAGTGTGCCTAAACAATGCAGTGGACATGGAGCTTTGCCAGTGGCTGGCTTATATACACCTCCATATTCACACATTTACTAAAAATAGGGACTGTTTTAAAAGCATCAACAAATTTGCATTTAAAATATTACATTGCCTTTAGGGTTGCAGCTTGGGGGATAGTGTTACTAGACATATGCCTTGCATTTGCAGATTAAAGTCCATGTAGTATCCCCTTATTTCTCTATTGAAAGAATACTGGTTTCATAGCACTGCATTTACAGTATGTATTATAGGAATTCCATTTGTTCATCCAGGCAACCCACCGAGTCTTTAGGCTTTCAGCTTTTAGGAGGATCCTGTATTTGGGATGTTTAGCAAGGTGACATGTGGGAGGAAACTGGATTACCTGGAGAAACCCCCACAACAAAGGAGAAAACACTCAAAGGCTTTGGACACAAAGAACCCATCCACTTGATGTACTGCCATCTCTGGCCACTGGACAATTGTGAAATAGCGTTATAGCTCATCGGATTCCTCTAGTATCAATCAATATTCTGATTCACTTTATAGCCCAGCAGGTGTGGGCAGTTCATCAAATGTATAGGAGCCACCAACCCTCTCCTCCAAAGCACCGGACTAAAGGCATTGTACGACAGCCTGCCTGGTGCATTAAGTAGGGGGCAAGACTTCTGCAATTGAACCTTATGGCGGTAGCCCGGGGTACCAGAGTATCCCGGCTCTCGCACAATGTTCGTGGGTGCAGTCATTTTTAGTCTGTTGATGGTCGGCAATGCGGCAATCGACTCATCTCGACGAGCTGTACACGATGCACCGCTACGGGGCGTACCATGAGCGTTCAGGGTTTCAGCGCAATCGTCCTCGCTGCGTTTCGACATAGTGGAGTAGCACCGATTTCGGATTGATTGGTACCCCAGTCGCGGAGTTAAGTAAACCCCTGGGAAAACTCGTGTCCCAGAAATACAATATTTAATTGCCTCGGCCAGTTTGTATGATTTGGTACCCTGGGGTACCGCCATAAGGATCAATTACTGCATAACATTGGTTTACTGGAACTGCATTGTCAAAACTAAGTTAATTATACATATATAACAATAACTATATATGTGTGTATCGAGTGTCACCAGCAGTTGTTTGCTCATAGATGCATAATGGGTTATACATCACCTATTAACGTATGCGAGCTAATTCTAAAGCTGACATAAACTGATCACTACTCATGGATAATGAAGGAGCAGCTGCCCCTCACCACCACGATGCATACACCACCAATTCTCTATCTCAAACAAATAGGGGTTTTTTTCTGTAACACCCAGTGTGCAGCACTCGTGATTATATGCTTAACGACATAAAAATGTTTAAGCAATGATGCGTTTTACGGGTGTGGTTGTCTAAAATTGGTTCTGGATAGTAGCAATACAAGACACTAATGCAATGTTGTCCTGCTAATAAATGCTTTCTGCTAGTGCTATGGTTAGCAATTGGTAATGATGCACATGAAATGCAGTGAAGCCAATCGTTGACATGATCTGGCAATTGTAGCTTCATGAGCACGTTTACCGATTCGTACATATTGACACATTTTACAGACCGTGTTTACATATTGGTGAGGATACACTTAATGCACTGTTATATGGTTTTCAGGTACACTTTTAAACATGTTTAAGTGCCTGTTGCATGTATTGAACATGTATTGAGTGCCTATGAATAAACTCTACTCATTAAGAAATCAGTTTCTGCATACATCTCACTTGTCAAGTCATGAACTGCTCATATGAACACATCAGATTGCACAATAAGGACGACTTTAAATGACTACAATGTGGTTTCACCAGTTTTAATAGCAAATGCTTTGTTACTGGTTCTACTGGGTAGATCCCAAGAATGTAGTTAGTGGCCCGCAGTTGTATATTTTATTCAGAAGACTGTCATAAGTTAACCAAAAACAAGTACAGTACTTCAATGCAAAGGTTCTTTGGAAGATTTAAATGTAAAATAAGAAATTAAAAGAACACACATTTCCATATTCACACACTTTGTATAGTGTTGTGGATAAATTTCGAGTGAAAAACATTGTGGCCATATATTTTATAACAAAGTACGCCACATGCTGTACATGGCGGTACACATGCTTCCACGCGCGCAAGCAGAGCAGATTTTTTTTTTTAAAATAACAGTTGCCGAGCACAGGTCAGCCTAAAATTCCAAGCGGCAAGATGACAATTAAGGCAACGCCACCAGTGGAACGCAACCCGGGCTGGTGATGGTTTCTGCCTGCATGTCCCTGAAGGCGCGAGAAAACTTGTTCCTGAGCACGTGGTGCGTGTGTGCCCACTGTGCGTGCTGCACATCTGTGCCGAGCGCGCCGACATAGTGTGTGCTCAGCGCATGGTGAGCCCGCGCCTGCAGGTACAGCACGTCGCGCACGCGCGTCGTTTCTCCTGCTATCTGGTGGTACGTCTTTGCTTGCTCCAGGTTCTCCACGCACTTCTCCATCGCTGTGTGAAAACAAGTGGGGTCAAGAGGAGTTATTTCTTACATTAACAGGGAATTTCTGCGGTGACTGGATGATTCAGGGGACAACTAGCTATCGTTCGGGCACTGCTTGCCATTTTCACAGAACACCTCTGCTGACCTGAACCAGTGGGGCTCGCTGCCCTACAACCCATTTGGGGTGTTAACAGACTGGATCTGGACACTCATCGGTGAGCATACAATTAATAGAAATGGCTAAATATGCACAAAAGTTTTAAGAGATGGGCTGATGTGGTACATACAAACTTATGCTGAATGGACTCGCTGACAACTGGTACCAGTGGTGTCATGATTGGCCTCTGTGGAGGGGACTCGAAAGATGGCAACTACCCTCCAGCAACAATGGGAGCTGGAGGAGTTATTCTTGACAATGAGCAGAACACTGCTTAGCTAAACAGCAGAAAGTTGGCAGAGTGGGCAGCACAGGTGGTACATTTGCCAGTTATCTTACTCAGTTAACCCATAACATCTATGTCTGTCCTGTGCCTTCCTGCCATTGAGTCTTTGACACATCATATGCCCTCATCTAGCCTGCCAATTAGTGGTGAATGGCAGTGCAGGGTGCAACTGACGTCGGGAGTATGTGGTTGTCGATTAGTATGCTAGTGCTGCAGCTGCCGCGGGCCTTACACTCTGGGGAGGCGTTGATGTTGGAGTCGTGTGCAGTGCGTGACAAGGCGGCCTGCGTCTGGGCGAGTGTCCTCAGGGCACGCGCCCTCTCACACATGGCGCCATGAGCCAGGATTCCACACACCACTCCACACACCAGGGCATTTGCCTGTTCCGCCTGGGACAGCAGCAGCTGGAATACATATCACACACAAACCGTTAACTGAGCACTTACACAACATGACGACAGGATCACGAACCACGAGCACAATATCGCCTACTACCCTTAAAGGATAACTAAGCACTTGTATAGAATCAATGATCACTTACACAACATGACCGATGGTCTTCTTCTTCTTTAGTGCTGCCTAACGGCGTGTGCGACTTCACGATGATATTGGTCCCGGTCTAGCACGGCGTGTAGAGTTTGTGCTGTTGTTAATTGTAGCCATGTTTTGATGTTACTGAGCCATGTCGTTTTTGGCCGTCCTGGTCGTTTTTTCCCTTCGATTTTTCCTTCCAGGATTTGCTTTAATAGCTGGTATTTGTGGTCGTTTCGGGCAATGTGGCCTAGGTAGTAACACTTCCTGCTAATGATGGTCTTCAGCAGTTGCCTGTCAGTGCCCATATCTTGCAGAACTTGTGTATTGGTGGTTTTGGCTGTCCATGGGATTTTCAGCATTCTTCGATACAGCCACATCTCGAAAGCTTCAAGCCTTTTTGTTGCTGTTGTTGTCAATGTCCACGTCTCTACTCCGTACAGCAAAATTGACCAGATGTAGCATTTCAGTGTGCGCAGTTTCAGTGATGTACTCAAGTTGCGGTCTGCAAGGAGTGTTTTCCATTTAATAAATGCTTGCCTTGCTTGTTCAATTCTGCTCTTGATTTCGACTTCATGGTTCAACTGATCGTCAATGATTACACCAAGGTATTTAAATCGGTGTACTTGTTCCAATTTTTCGCTGCCAAGCTTGATTGTTATTTCGCTTGTAGTTCGGCTGACCTTCATAACCTTTGTTTTCTTTTTATTAATTCGTAAGCCCCATATTTGACTCTCTGTGGCAACCTCGTCCAAGATTTGTTGTAGGTCTTGTTCCGAATCGGCCAGCAGTGCAGTGTCGTCAGCATACCTGATGTTGTTGATGTATTGTCCATTGACTTTAATACCAATGTTTTTATCTGCTAGTGTTCGATCAAAAATCTGCTCCGAGTAGATGTTGAAAAGACTGGGTGAAAGTGGGCAGCCTTGTCGTACACCTTTTTGTATTGGTGTTGGATCTGTCAATTCGTTGTCATATCGGAGTTGGGCTGTTTGCTTCCAATAAAGAGCAATGATGAAGTTGATGTCGTTTTTATCTAGTCCCAGTTGTTTTAATAGAGCAGCTAGTCGGTCGTGGTCGACTGAGTCAAAGGCTTTCTCGTAATCTATGAAGCAGATGTACACTTCTTTCTGATGTTCGTAGCATCGCTGTAGTAGTATCTGTAGACAGAAGATTGCTTCTCTTGTGCCTAGTCCTTTGCAGAAGCCAAACTGTGTGTTCTTCAATGCATTTTCGCATGTGGAGCGTATGCGCTGTTGGATCACCTTCAGGAAGACTTTCAGCACGTGGCTCATCAAGCTTATCAGTCTGTAGTCCTCGCATTTCCGGCTTGTTGCTTTCTTTGGTATGGCCACAAAGATGGATTGTAGCCAGTCGGATGGAATTTTATTGCCATTGTATATTTGATTGTACCAATTAGTCAGTTGTCGTATGTTGTTACTGTCTAATAGTTTGAGCAATTCTACATGGATTGTGTCGGGCCCGCACGCTTTGCCTGACTTAGCTGTTTTGATTGCATGTTCTACTTCTGATGTTAAAATGTGTAGAGCGTCTTTCGACATCTGTTGGTCTTTTTCTGCAGATGTTCTCGCAGCGCCATAGAGCTTGTGTATATAGTTTGTCCAGGTGTCCATTTTTTACTGTTTATTTAGGATTGGTTGGTTGTTGTCCGCATACAATGTAGCTGTTGAGGCTGGTCTGTAGATGTTACCAGCTTCTTTGAGCTTCTTGTGCAGAGTAAAATTGTCATGTTTTTTAATTAGTTCTTCAATCTCGGCGCATTGTTCTTCCATCCACTTTTCTTTTGCCTGTCGGATTGCTTCTCTGATCTTGTTGCATTTGTTTGTACTTCTCCAAGTTGTTATTTTTGTACATTCTTCGTTTGCTCATTAGATCGAGAATACAATGTGTCATCCATCGTTGTTTCTTTTTCGGTGGCTGATGTCCCAGCATGACTTCTGTTGTTTCTGTGATGCATTGTTTGAACGAGCGCCAGTACTCCTGAACATCTGCTGTTTCTGTTGTTATTGAGCGGATGCTATCGTTGAGATGTTGCTGTACTTGTCTTTTATCGGCGCTGTTCTTCAGTTTCTCCAGGTCTGCTCGTCTCGTCTTTGTACATTGTATTGATCGCAATTTGAGTCTTATTGTAGCTGTTACTGGGTTATGATCTGACGATATATCGGCTCCAGGGTAGGTTTTTGCTGTAATCACACTGGACTTAAACCTGATGTTAATTAGGATATAATCGATTTGGTTCCTGACGATGTTGTTGTCGGAGTCTTGCGGCGAGGTCCACGTGTACAGTCGTCGAGGTGGTAATTGGAACCACGTGTTAGCAATACTGAAACGTTCTTCTTGGCAGAATTGAACCAGTCTGTCGCCTCGTTCATTCCGTGTTCCTAGTCCGTGTTCTCCGACAATGTTCTGCATTCGACCGTGGCCAACCTTGGCGTTGAAGTCGCCGAGGATTATAGTGATGTCGTGCTTCTTCAGCGGCTTCAGCGTGTTGGTTAGTTGCTCATAGAACGATTCGATTTCATGATCTTGTTTATCTGCTGTTGGAGCATAAACCTGTAGAATGTTCACGTTGACTTTGTTGCCTGCTAATTGTAGTAGTGCTATTCGTTCTGATACTGAGGTAAAGTTGTTGACTTTATTCGCTAATTTCTTGTGTACTATAAAGGCGACACCGTATGTTTGTTTGGTGTTTTCTTCTCCTCCGGAGCAGAAGATGTGGTGTTCACTCGATATAAACTTTTTTGTTCCAGGCCATTTAGTTTCGCTTAGACCGATTATGTTGATTTTAAGTCGATCCATTTCTTGTATGACATTGGCTAGTTTTCCTGCTTTAAGTAAACTTCTAACGTTCCAAGTTGCTACTTTGAAAGGGTTCTTTGACACAAGCTCGGAGATTCTTAGCACCCCTGTCCTATTTAAAGGACGCCGATACTCAGGGCCTTTGTTGATTTTGCTTGTCATCATTGAAGTTTTCAAGGGAGAAATAATCCAAGTAGTTTCCCGTTGCTTTCTTGGATCACAATTTATTTGAAAAGGTCATGTGGGGACCTTTCGAAACGGGTTTTGTCTGACGTCTCCACTGAAGTCTTCCCGCCTTGGGTGACCCTTCTGAGAGCACTAGGCTCTCGACGGTATAGCGATCAGCTTCTCAGACGTACACAAACTCTCTCGCCGCATTAAGGCACCGTTTCTCGAGAGATGGTCACACAGGATTAATAACATACACAAATTAACCACTGGCAGGGCATCACGAACCACTCTACGAGTATCACTATATATCTTAATTTGGAAGCTTTCGTGACTGCAGGAATTATTCTTTGGTTCTTTTCGGTTAAGTCACGTCTAAAAATAAAATAATAAATCAAAATAAAACAACACATTACGACGTTTCGATTGCAACACAAGCAATCATCATCAGGCATAAAAGAAAATAGCAACAAAAATCTAACTAGAAAACTATAGACCGACATACACGCAGACAGACATCACAACGGCACACATAGAGAGGAGTATACAGGCACACGAAAATTAAATAACCTAGTAAAATATTGAAATGTGATGTAATACAACACAGAGAGTCGGTTAACACACAATTAACGCATGGCCTGGTTGACTACGTGTTTCAAAATTTGCTAAGTTAGAATTTTAAGTGTGAGCAACAATTATCTAACTAGAAAACTATAGACAGACATACAAGCAGACAGACATCACAACGGCACACAGAGAGAGGACACAAATCGGCTGTGTGAGCAACAAACATCTAACTAGAAAACTATAGACAGACATACAAGCAGACAGATATCACAACGGCACACAGAGAGAGGACACAAATCGGCACAAAGAGATGGTCGTTTCTGTCACATTTCGATAATTTACTAGGTTATTTAATTTTCGTGTGCTTGTCTCCTAATTTTCTGGCTTGCCTCCCGTGCCGCGTTTGTCCTAATTTTCAGGTTTGCCTCCCGTGCCGCGTCTATCATCTCACTTACAATGGTAGTACGTTGGCGTGAACTCATTGATCTCCCTGCCCTCTCCCTCCCCCTCCTCTCTATATTTAAGGGACCGTCACAGAAACGACCATCTCTTTGTGCCGATTTGTGTCCTCTCTCTGTGTGCCGTTGTGATATCTGTCTGCTTGTATGTCTGTCTATAGTTTTCTAGTTAGATGTTTGTTGCTCACACAGCCGATTTGTGTCCTCTCTCTGTGTGCCGTTGTGATGTCTGTCTGCTTGTATGTCTGTCTATAGTTTTCTAGTTAGATAATTGTTGCTCACACTTAAAATTCTAACTTAGCAAATTTTGAAACACGTAGTCAACCAGGCCATGCGTTAATTGTGTGTTAACCGACTCTCTGTGTTGTATTACATCACATTTCAATATTTTACTAGGTTATTTAATTTTCGTGTGCCTGTATACTCCTCTCTATGTGTGCCGTTGTGATGTCTGTCTGCGTGTATGTCGGTCTATAGTTTTCTAGTTAGATTTTTGTTGCTATTTTCTTTTATGCCTGATGATGATTGCTTGTGTTGCAATCGAAACGTCGTAATGTGTTGTTTTATTTTGATTTATTATTTTATTTTTAGACGTGACTTAACCGAAAAGAACCAAAGAATAATTCCTGCAGTCACGAAAGCTTCCAAATTAAGATTGAACCACTTCTACGGGGAAGTTTTAAACTTATCCTTTTTTCTTTCTGGCTATTTGTTCTCTCTGCCTGTGTCCTCTCCTTGAAATTTCACACTTAAAATTCTAACTTAGCAAATTTTGAAACACGTAATAAACCAGGCTATGCGTTAATTGTGTGTTAACCGACTTTCTGTGTTGTATTACATCACATTTCGATAATTTACTAGGTTATTTAATTTTCGTGTGCTTGTCTCCTAATTTTCTGGCTTGCCTCCCGTGCCGCGTTTGTCCTAATTTTCAGGTTTGCCTCCCGTGCCGCGTCTATCATCTCACTTACAATGGTAGTACGTTGGCGTGAACTCATTGATCTCCCCGCCCTCTCCCTCCCCCCGTCCCCTCCCCCTCCTCTCTATATTTAAGGGACCGTCACAGAAACGACCATCTCTTTGTGCCAATTTGTGTCCTCTCTCTGTGTGCCGTTGTGATATCTGTCTGCTTGTATGTCTGTCTATAGTTTTCTAGTTAGATGTTTGTTGCTCACACAGCCGATTTGTGTCCTCTCTCTGTGTGCCGTTGTGATGTCTGTCTGCTTGTATGTCTGTCTATAGTTTTCTAGTTAGATAATTGTTGCTCACACTTAAAATTCTAACTTAGCAAATTTTGAAACACGTAGTCAACCAGGCCATGCGTTAATTGTGTGTTAACCGACTCTCTGTGTTGTATTACATCACATTTCAATATTTTACTAGGTTATTTAATTTTCGTGTGCCTGTATACTCCTCTCTATGTGTGCCGTTGTGATGTCTGTCTGCGTGTATGTCGGTCTATAGTTTTCTAGTTAGATTTTTGTTGCTATTTTCTTTTATGCCTGATGATGATTGCTTGTGTTGCAATCGAAACGTCGTAATGTGTTGTTTTATTTTGATTTATTATTTTATTTTTAGACGTGACTTAACCGAAAAGAACCAAAGAATAATTCCTGCAGTCACGAAAGCTTCCAAATTAAGATTGAACCACTTCTACGGGGAAGTTTTAAACTTATCCTTTTTTCTTTCTGGCTATTTGTTCTCTCTGCCTGTGTCCTCTCCTTGAAATTTCACACTTAAAATTCTAACTTAGCAAATTTTGAAACACGTAATAAACCAGGCTATGCGTTAATTGTGTGTTAACCGACTTTCTGTGTTGTATTACATCACATTTCGATAATTTACTAGGTTATTTAATTTTCGTGTGCTTGTCTCCTAATTTTCTGGCTTGCCTCCCGTGCCGCGTTTGTCCTAATTTTCAGGTTTGCCTCCCGTGCCGCGTCTATCATCTCACTTACAATGGTAGTACGTTGGCGTGAACTCATTGATCTCCCCGCCCTCTCCCTCCCCCCGTCCCCTCCCCCTCCTCTCTATATTTAAGGGACCGTCACAGAAACGACCATCTCTTTGTGCCGATTTGTGTCCTCTCTCTGTGTGCCGTTGTGATATCTGTCTGCTTGTATGTCTGTCTATAGTTTTCTAGTTAGATGTTTGTTGCTCACACAGCCGATTTGTGTCCTCTCTCTGTGTGCCGTTGTGATGTCTGTCTGCTTGTATGTCTGTCTATAGTTTTCTAGTTAGATAATTGTTGCTCACACTTAAAATTCTAACTTAGCAAATTTTTAAACACGTAGTCAACCAGGCCATGCGTTAATTGTGTGTTAACCGACTCTCTGTGTTGTATTACATCACATTTCAATATTTTACTAGGTTATTTAATTTTCGTGTGCCTGTATACTCCTCTCTATGTGTGCCGTTGTGATGTCTGTCTGCGTGTATGTCGGTCTATAGTTTTCTAGTTAGATTTTTGTTGCTATTTTCTTTTATGCCTGATGATGATTGCTTGTGTTGCAATCGAAACGTCGTAATGTGTTGTTTTATTTTGATTTATTATTTTATTTTTAGACGTGACTTAACCGAAAAGAACCAAAGAATAATTCCTGCAGTCACGAAAGCTTCCAAATTAAGATTGAACCACTTCTACGGGGAAGTTTTAAACTTATCCTTTTTTCTTTCTGGCTATTTGTTCTCTCTGCCTGTGTCCTCTCCTTGAAATTTCACACTTAAAATTCTAACTTAGCAAATTTTGAAACACGTAATAAACCAGGCTATGCGTTAATTGTGTGTTAACCGACTTTCTCTGTTGTATTACATCACATTTCGATAATTTACTAGGTTATTTAATTTTCGTGTGCTTGTCTCCTAATTTTCTGGCTTGCCTCCCGTGCCGCGTTTGTCCTAATTTTCAGGTTTGCCTCCCGTGCCGCGTCTATCATCTCACTTACAATGGTAGTACGTTGGCGTGAACTCATTGATCTCCCCGCCCTCTCCCTCCCCCCGTCCCCTCCCCCCTCCTCTCTATATTTAAGGGACCGTCACAGAAACGACCATCTCTTTGTGCCGATTTGTGTCCTCTCTCTGTGTGCCGTTGTGATATCTGTCTGCTTGTATGTCTGTCTATAGTTTTCTAGTTAGATGTTTGTTGCTCACACAGCCGATTTGTGTCCTCTCTCTGTGTGCCGTTGTGATGTCTGTCTGCTTGTATGTCTGTCTATAGTTTTCTAGTTAGATAATTGTTGCTCACACTTAAAATTCTAACTTAGCAAATTTTTAAACACGTAGTCAACCAGGCCATGCGTTAATTGTGTGTTAACCGACTCTCTGTGTTGTATTACATCACATTTCAATATTTTACTAGGTTATTTAATTTTCGTGTGCCTGTATACTCCTCTCTATGTGTGCCGTTGTGATGTCTGTCTGCGTGTATGTCGGTCTATAGTTTTCTAGTTAGATTTGTGTTGCTATTTTCTTTCATGCCTGATGATGATTGCTTGTGTTGCAATCGAAACGTCGTAATGTGTTGTTTTATTCTGATTTATTATTTTATTTTTAGACGTGACTTAACCGAAAAGAACCAAAGAATTATCACTATATACTTAAACAATTCTAGTACCCACTCACCAGAAATTACTCACAAAGGATCATTAACCAGTCACAGTATAAATAACAAACTGCACATGCATGATCAATTACCACTCGAATGGTCCCTATGTCACACCATTAATCATTTGCTGTGCACTGCATAGCTATAAATTGCTTTAAAAGATTATGCAGGATTTTCTATACATGATGATATCCTAACACCTTATCACAGCAGTCAGCATGGTCGAATAAAATTGAGTTCTCAGGATGCTACTAACTGCGGCGTGTTATATTTTGTAAACAAGTGGTATTCATTCTGGAACAGATTCACAATGATTACATCAATGTGATTGGCCACCAATGCCTTTATAATCACTATCTGTAGGCACCCAAGAGTCTCCCCCTGATGCAAGCTGTATTGCTGCTGTGTGGAGCATCTCACAGCTGAAACAAGCAAGTCTAAAACAACGCAAGTCTGAGACTCGACATGTGTGCTTATGTTTCATGCCGAAAGTTGTAAACAATATATACATTTTATTGATTAAAAATACATGTTATTTTATATAGCATGTATTGGATGAAAACTATATTTTTTCGAACAATTTTTTGTGTTTAGTTGATTGTCTTTCCTCCGCACCTCCGAGTAACATGGTTGGTGGTTATGTACGGTGTGAAACAAGCTCTACATACATAAAACATGATTATCAAACTATATTAGTATTAAGCAGATGTAGCAGCATTTATTAATACAAAAAATCTACGTAAACAAGATCTCAGATAAGACCTCAGGAAAGAAGATTTGAATTCAGTTATGCTGCCAAAAATGCAATGCTTAGCCTCACAACAAGTACGAGTTAAAGAAAATTGGTTTAAACTACTTGGTAAAGTACATTAACGTGTAATGTAAAGTACAAGCCTTTATCAATCCATTACTGAATAAAGGTCACCCCCCGGTGCCCAATTGGTAAACGGGTGCCCAGAATCAGTTCACATATCATTCGCCACTGGTGATGGCTGTTGCAAGAATCAAATTTATGGTGCTGGGCTTATAACACCGTGTATGAACCATAGTGCCGCCACTGCATCCCTGTCAGCCTTGAGACATGCTTACATTCGATATATCGAATAGAACTGACCAACAAAACATATCAAAAGTTTCACATTTCATAATAAAAAAAATTATACTGATCATGAACGGTGACATCACTGTGTACTATTCCACAACACGATAACTGCTTTGTTTATATGCCTGAGGTACGGAGTGCTGCATGAGCACATTCTCTATCTGCACCGCAACACGCATCCTGCATACTACACTGGTCCCTGTATCGGACCGGAGGAGCATTATTAGCGCCACAATATATGGGGATCGAGTGCAATAATAACGCCTTACCAACAAGGAATAAAAGTAAGTTTACTGTCCTATTACATTGTGAAATATCAAACAAGTGCTGTAGAAAGGATAACTATATCTCATAATTGGGTCTGTATAGCTATCCTGTTACATGAATTGTGCAAATGTGGTCCAACAGCTCATATACAATAGCAAACAAATTACATTTTTGAAACTGTGCATGAATAAAAAAAACACGTGAAAGAATGTACTTATCCCCAGTGAATCAGCGTTGGGGGATTAAGCAATGGAGCCATGAAGTGCTTGGGTCACTCGCCTGCAGGTTAACAAGGTAAATGGGAGTATAATAATACGTTTTTTGACCTACCTGTGCATATCAAGTGTTTCCCCTATGTGTGGGGTTTATTCTATATAGTGTGGCTTCGTCTTGCACGAACCAAAATTACATAAATATTGAGCAAACACAACACAGAACTCAGTTAAGGTGTAAGTATGAGTCAAATAACAAAAAAAATTGGAAACAAAAATAATAGTTCGTATTCTCAGTTATGTTCATCATGAAACGGCAATGTTGTATGTTAAATGGCAGAGTAGCCAACTCACGTTGGAAGGTAGCGAGCTCAAATCCCATTCAGTGCTTGACTCAACCAATTTTGCCATACTTTGCTAAATTCAACAGTATTTGTCATGAAGAACTACAATAAATAATGTAAATGTAAGAATATGAAACAATTGTAAAAAGCACGTTCAAAATATGATTGTACGTGCATACAAAAACAGATGGCTCCACCAATTTTACCATGAAATTTAGATTCCTGAAGGTTGGCGGATTGCCTACCTGTGGTTGTATGTATTTAGTCAAATTCATAATGTAATGAATTCTAATTTGAAAATCAGTATCCAGACTCTATTCGCATCTCTGGTAAACCCTAGAAACTCCACTGATCATGAAAACATGACCACAGTGTGCCCTGCAGCCCATACCTCATAAGCATAGCACGTGAGTGTGCAGGGACGCACAACTGCACCCGGGCACATCACAACCACACGACGCCACCGCTATGCCTACCTGTGCGTGTGCCAGGCTGACAGCCGCGCTGCTGAGCAGCCCGTGGGCGTGCTGAGTGCGCGCCTCCTGCAAGGCTCGCAGCAGCAGGGGCACGGCGCGCTCGGGGCTCCCGCACGCCACGTGCACCTCCCCCAGCGCCAGCAAACTCCTGTGGATTAGTGCCGACGTGCAGCAGGGAGATAAAACAAACTCCTGTGGATTAGCGCCGACGTGCAGCAGAGAGATAAAACAAACTCCTGTGGATTAGTGCCGACGTGCAGCAGGGAGATAAAACAAACTCCTGTGGATTAGCGCTGCGCAGCAGGGAGATAAAACAAACTCCTGTGGATTAGCGCTGCGCAGCAGGGAGATAAAACAAACTCCTGTGGATTAGCGCTGCGCAGCAGGGAGATAAAACAAACTCCTGTGGATTAGCGCTGCGCAGCAGGGAGATAAAACAAACTCCTGTGGATTAGCGCCGACGTGCAGCAGGGAGATAAAACAAACTCCTGTGGATTAGTGCCGACGTGCAGCAGGGAGATAAAAGAAACTCCTGTGGATTAGCGCTGACGTGCAGCAGGGAGATAAAACAAACTCCTGTGGATTAGCGCTGCGCAGCAGGGAGATAAAACAAACTCCTGTGGATTAGCGCTGACGTGCAGCAGGGAGATAAAACAAACTCCTGTGGATTAGCGCTGCGCAGCAGGGAGATAAAACAAACTCCTGTGGATTAGCGCCGACGTGCAGGGAGACGGAAGAACTACTGCAACTTCTGAACACAGCGCTGTTCTGATGATTGTTTCCAAATTTGGTTCCAATCACTGTGATTTTATTTTCTTAATTGTATTCCAATTTGTGCCATTGGCATCATGTCATGAAACAATAAAGCATTCTGATTGATGCATCGCAATATCATTCATGATGGCCCTTCTAACTCAGCTCTGCATACATCTGCAGAGGAAGAAAATATGAGTGTAACATGGCATTTCATTGTGTTACAAATGGAAGGAATTTATTAAAATAAATTTAACAAATAACAGGGCAAGTTTTCTGTGCATATTCTTTGGGTCGTTCGGTAAAGTCATGTAGATAGAAAAAATTATAACAATAAAATAATAAAAATGCAAATAAAGTGAATGAAAAATATTTCTTATTTTAAAGTCAATGAAAAATAAAAAATATTTTCATTCAATTAATTTTCATTTTTATTATTTTATTGTTATTATTTGTATGATATGACATGCATAAAGTCAATGAAAAATAAAACATATTTTTCATTCAATTAATTCTCATTTTTATTATTTTATTGTTATTATTTTTTCTATCTACGTGACTTTACCGAAAGACCAAAATAATATGAATTCCTGCAGTCACGAAAGCTTTAAGTCAAGATTCTTCTGTGCATCATGTGGATTTCTTTCACTGCAAGGTCACCATACAGACAGCTGACAGAGTTTACCAAGTTGTTACGAGGTCATTGGAAATCCACTCCACGTGGTTTTGAACGCCATCGAGGATGGCGATTGTCTTGTGATGTCACAAGCTCTGCATCAGTGATGCCACAGGTTCCTTCACAGGTTTTGTGTAATAGTCAAGTGATGTCACAGACCCTGTCAAGTAACATTCGAAGCTTTGTGTGACAGTCAAGGGACATCAGTCAATCCCATTGTTAAATCATGTCACCAGCTCTGTGTGAGTCAAATCATGTCACCAGCTCTATGTGTCAAATCATGTCACCAGCTCTGTGTGAGTCAAATCATGTCACCAGCTATGTGTGAGTCATGTGATGCCACTGGCTCTGTTAGCCAAATGCTGCTACAGGTTCTGTGTGACGTTACTGGCAAGTGGTATCAAAGGACCTGTGAGATAATGGTTTGAGTCAGTCTGACCATGTGTTAATAGTGGATCAATGCCTATATATGCTCTAATTAAACAGTTGTCGTAAATTCCAAACATACTAGGTGAAATCTCTGAAAGTTAAATGTGGCCTCTGCTTCCATTTACACCAATCAGCTGTGATAATTGTATACAAGAGATGTTGATCCGTGGATATGTTTAGGTGTGTAACATTCACGAATGTGTGTGTATGGTGTTTGCATATGCAGGTTGCTGCTTTGCTATGTTAGTGTTATCTGGCTTTGACCCTAGGTCAGCTAAACTCGGGTACACTGCGGTCAAAACTTGTATGCTCCACGTCCACAAGCAGCACACACGACTCTCACTTGGTGTGCAGCTCGGGTGTGTACCCAAGTCGGTTTTCCTCGCACAGTCTCATGAGAGTCTGCAGGAGCTGTGCACACTCCAGTAGACGGCCCTGTGCTCTCAGCACGTTCACCTGGCTGCACGCATGCGGCACACGAAAATAACGCACACATCATGGTGTGCGAGCCAAGTGTACATGCATCAACACACAAACATGGCACAGTACTACATATACAGAATACCATGCACGTGAAACAACCCAATACAGCAAGTATACAACACAAGTATGATATGACACGCATACATATGTACACGTTATTCGGTACATACTATACACAGAGCAACGCACATAGCATATAATACTTATCCACACAAAACACCAGCACAGCGTTTCATGCACCACACAAAGTGAATATATATAGCACACCATGCACACAGCACAATACAGCATGCACGACACATGCACAATATAGCATACACAGAACACAGCACACAGAAATATGGACAAGCATGTGCAGAATATTTTAATAGCCCATATGTACAGCCCAACTAAAGCCACATGCGGCATACCACTTATTCAGAAAAGCATTGATATATAGCACATAATACCTCACACACAACACCAATAGCACAGGACTCACATTTTTAAAATTGTGTTTCAAATGGAGGTGTGCTGGAGATTTAACCACCTTTGTGTAAACAGTGACCTTACATCATTCTTACCCCCTTCTAATTTTCTCCCTCTCCTAATTTGAAACTAAAGCAGGAGAAAACACATTAGTGCCTCCTAAATACATTTTAATTGCACCCATAGATATATGCACCCACTTTACACGGGCGTGCATAGCAGTCTGCATAACGAGTGGCTCGTACAAAACGCAGCGACACTGTGGCGTAAACGCCTGTGCTGTACCTGTACATGCCCTCGGCAGGGTTGAGGGCTGTGATGTGTGGGATGAGCGCCTCTGCGACGTGGGGACGGCCCGCTCTCACCTCACGTTGCACACTCACAGCTAGCTCTACCAGCTTCCACAACTAGCGCAAAAAAACAAAGATGACCTGTTTTAGCCTCAAAATACCATTGGAGCAAGTGCTGTTAGCGAGTACCTATGAAGACCGGCACGTCAAACGAGGTGGGTGGCCATCACCATGCCTGGTCGCCTTTGTCTCCCAAGTGGCGATGTTTACACATCCTACCAGGTACTCATTTGAGGTGTCGACCAGTTATGGGAGGCCCAGAACTCGTTCAGATAATCGTTACTGGTGTTGGCCATGAGCGGGATTCAAACCCTTTTCACCGGGTCGGGAGTGCAGTGCGCTAAACCGCTACACTACAGCTCCCCATAAGTGGAAAGCACACTAACACACTTCAACTTCAATAAAACTCAGCACATATTTATCAATAACACTGCCTTAAAAAGAACAAAAAAAGTGTTTCAGGCAATTGCCCTTCTTCACAGCAAAGAGATACTTTTCAAGGTAAAGTCACAAATGTGGTATAATACAACGATTTACAGCACTAAGTCACTCCAAGACCTCCTGACACTGACTCGATTATGGATGTTGTTGGACCATAATGGAACACACGAGTTGGGTTATTGAAGGGGGGCTTGAAGCAGTTCTGACATCACTTGCCACTGATATTAGCCATTATCGGGAATTGAACTCAGGTTACGGAGCTCTTAACCGTGTGTAAACCACTGTGCCCTTGCTCCCCCATAAATGTTAATTTCACAAATGAATGCACATTTACTCAACATATGCACGCTCATGTTTAAGCGTAAGCATGACGAGGTATACCAATAATAAAACGTATTAACACATTGTGTAAGAAATATAAATACAAATAACATCTCCCTGTCAGGGAATTTTATAATGCTCCCACCTGGCATTGCAGGATTCATTTGAAAAGGAAACAAAATGTAACGCCATTCAATTGACGTGTCATTCAATTGATGTGTCATTCAAGTAAAACTTATCGTAGCACATTATTTTCACGTTAATTTAAGTTTTCATGACAGTGAAATTGCAATAAGAAAATCATGGACAACTCTACACTGGACAGTGGAGTACAGTGGCAAATGACAAAAGAAATGGAAACTAACTGAAAAGGGCACAAAAATGCATAAATACATGCTGTTTGATAGGATGCTGATGTGAAGAGGAACACACGGATTAGAGAAAACACATGAATCATATGCACTTTAACGAGAAGTAAGGGGGTTTGGACAAGACATGCTAACAACGGAGTGGTGGCAAAAGGAACACGCCTTAGGGAACATCCACCACAGAGATGGGACGATGAAAGCAGCTCATGTGCAGGTGCTCTCGATGGAATGTTGCATCACGGGACTGTGAGAGACAGAGAGCTAGGAGAAGCCTGCATGTGCTATAATATTACGTACCATTCTCATTAGTAAGTGGAAGTGATCATTTGAGCTATCATTTGTGACCAGGTCGCTTCTGAAAAACAGCTGTATAGCTCAGTCGGCCCTACTTGGTAAAATAAAAACAGTTAGTTCAGACAAAGTGCTGTAAATTACAGAATAATTACCCGAGAAACGTGTGTGTCGTGGGGGAACTTCTCCCGGGCATAGTCGATGACCTCCATAGAGGCCTGGTACAGGCCCTGGTAAAACAAGTACACAGGCAGTTATACAGCAAACAAACAAGTATGTGAGTTAAAATGACACCCTGTCTTGTGTTGTCCAGTGGACTTGGTACATTGTTATTTTAAACCACTGAATGGGCATGTTGGTGGGTACTGTTACTTGAGCAGCAATTAAACCCTTCCCTTCTACACACACATATATTAATGAACTTACCTGATGCGCATGTAGCCTGGCAAGATGGCACAGGGCCACACACAGTGCCTCAGTGTTGGTTTCCCCGGGCCCGTGCGTTGATGGGAAGTCTACCACCGGCTTGTAGCACACCATGCGCTGGGCCTGTTGACACGCCATCACACTGCATACCGTGCACCGTACACAGAAAAAGTGAGTATTTTAGTATAGAAGCCATATGCAGGTAAATACTAAGTAAAATCTTTAAGTGTTATCATATTTACGTGTTGACAAAGTAATACTTGTGTTAAAATAGAGACAAAAACAAAGGCTGTGAGCACACACAGATTTGCGCAAGTCACGGAAAATGCATACAATTACCACACAAATGAATATACCCCTTACATAAGTATCCATTATGAAGCACCTAAGAGCAAAGTGATTCTCTCTGCACACAGGAAAACGAGTCATCATATCCACCCACCTTTTCCCATAAAGGTTCCAGAGTGCTGTCTTCAGGGCGCTGTTGTTGAGTTTCCGCTGTGCAAGCGCCGACATGGCGTGCTGGGCACGACCCCCAACCCTCTCCGCCTCGCTCAGCGATCGGAGAAGCACACTGGGACGCACACCCAGGCTCGCCCGCGCACACACCAACGCCTGCACTCCCAGCCAACTTGTCAGCTGGATGCAAAACAACAGAACACACCACGTCAACTCAAACCATTCCACACCACGTCAAAATGCTGCTTACACGTGATAATACTACAGCGAACAGGGACATCACATGTATGCGTTATAAGCACACCACACAATCTCAGTGTATACTCCACATCAATTATTGTCTCTTGTTCAATTATTTTCTGGAGAAAACAACATATTTTTATGGTGACCGAGTTATCAATGGAAATTTCATCTCACCGAATGACACCGACAGCAAAGTTGAGAAGGAAAAAAGACAAAAGGTTTCTATAATTGCGTGTGATTCTATCAGGGTGCTTTTGCTTGGCTCAACTGACTTACGAAGTAAGCGCCACTGATGCGTGGCATCCCGGCACTCACCGATAGGCCGACCTGGCTGGCTTTCCGCACCGACAGCTCCAGCTGGGACACGCAGCGCACCCCGCGCGCTCGTTCCAGGTGTGCCAGCAGGCTCTGAGTATACGCACACATATGGGCACGACTTTCACAGCACCCACTGACACCAACATTACACGCAAAAAAACATTTGCGGTAATGTTTCATACACATGAAATTACACACAACTGCACTCTTGAAACTGGTGGGAATCAAACTGCCATCGAGTTTAATATTTTCATTGAAAATAGAAGTTTAAATGGTCACATTGACAGCGGCACACAAGCAAAAAAGTCAACACCCTCGTCATTAACACTGGCTTATCTAAAAAAAAAGTATATTGTGTACATGTGCACCTACATACATAGTCCTATACTGTACATGTTTCATAGCCTTGGCAGCACCCAACAGGCATATTGAATTAGACTCAGAATATGTATTTATATTGGACGAATCCGATGACCATTTAAACTTCTATTTCCACCTACAAACTGGCCCGATATCTGTCTGAGACCTTGCAGCCATTCACTGGTAAGACCACCTCTTCTGTTCTTAACCTCACCTGGTATCGTCAATTAAAGACATCTCACTGTCCCCAGGTGATTTGCTCGTTAGTTTCTATGTAGTTTCTATGTAGTTTCTCTGTTCTGGAAGAGGTACATGGATGACACGTTTGTCATCTGGCCACATGGCCGACCGGCTCTGAAACAATTTCTCAACCACATCAATTCCATTCACCCAGCAATCAAATTTACCATGGAGGTAGAAAAGGATGGCATGTTACCCTTCTTGGATGTTTTAATCAAAAGGAGACCAGATGGCTCAATGAGCCACTGTCTACAGGAAAGTAACCCATACTGATGCCTACCTAAAACCTGACTCCCACCACCATCCATCCCGGAAGAATTCCCTCATCAAAACGCTACACCGTAGAGCTCAATGTATCTCCGTCCATGAACACCTGACCAGTGAACTCAAATATGTACACCGGGCTCTCAAGGCAAATGGATACTCTGACTACACAATCCGCAAAGCCATCGACCCAACCGTGAGGAAGGAGCCATCTGAAGATCCAATCAAAACCATCACCTTACCTTACATAGCAGGGATAACCAAAAAGATTTTAAAAAATTAGAACAAACACAAGATCCAGGTCTGATTTAACACAGTACACAAAATTTGTGACCTGATCCCATCTGTGAAGGACAAGATCCCTGACATGCAATATCCCGGCGTCTACAAACTTAGCTGTACTTGCGGCAGCAGTTACATTGGGGAAACCAAACGACATGTCTCGGACCGTGTTCATGAACACAAGACAGATCTGAAACACGGCAGGACCAATACTTCTGCCATAGCTGACCATTACTTTAATGCGGCTGGCTCACATGAAATAGATTTCTCTAAAACGATGGTACTTTGCAAGCTGACTGGCTATCAACAAAGATTAATTCACGAAGCCATCCATAGAAACAGACACAAACACAATTTCAACCGAGACGACGGTTTTAAACTCAGCAATCATTGGAAAGATGTCATCAACCACTTTGGGTCATGATTTGAATTTGTGTTTTCTTGTCAACTACTACCGTCAGCAGTGTGGATGGGCGTAGCGAGGTGCAATTCCCCCCCTCCCATCTCTACCCCTCTCTCCTCCCCCCCATCTCTGCCCCACCCCTTTCTCTCCCCCTGTCTCTCAAACAGCCCTTTCCCCCGCCCACTCACTCTGGAGCCCTTATGAGCAGCTGCATTTGGAAGCTTGCCCCCCTCTTTTCTCTCCACCTGAAGAAGACCGCTTATGTTGCGATCGAAACGTTGTGGGTTTTTTGCTTTTAATTTAGATTTTTTTTTCTATCTACGTGACTTTACCGAAAGAACCAAGAATATAAGCTCTTCTTCACAGATGTCCAGTCGGGGCGGTAAGAATGTTACAACAACAAAACAATAACTTAAAGCTTTCGTGACTGCAGGAATTCATATTCTTTGGGTATTTCGGTGATCGAAACATCATAGTTTTTTGTTATTTTCTTTGAACCTATCTAGGTAACTTTACAGAAAGATCCAAAGAATATAAAAACAAAATAATACAAAACATGATAGGAGTGTAAAGTACAAGAAAGGTAAACAAATCACCCAAAAACATACAAGAAAAACCAAACCATCCCCATCCGACCAGACAAAGCCCACTGAGGTGGTATTACGCAAATATGTTCTTACACGCGCACACCTCTCGTCAAGATCAACAGCTCCCACCAAACATAAGCGCAAGGTCCTCACCAGGCAGTGCTGGAGACACACTTGGTCGTTCTGCCCTTCTGCTTTGCTGATGGACTCCTGCAGGGCCAGCCTCGCTTCATCCCTGCAGTCGCCCAATAGCACAACACGTGTATCAAGAATGCATATGACACCGAGTTGTAATTTTAATTAACAATGATATTTGGCTACTCATTAATTTGACCAAAAAAGTGATAATTGCTAAAAATAGATCTACTTGTGTGGAAAGCACAACATAAAAACACAAGAGTCAACTGACCAAGAACATGAATATACGGATGGATCATTCCACAGTCTGCCTCATGTTAACATCGGTCATCAGCATATGAAATCAGCAAAACCACTGCATTATTTCAATTACGGTAAATGTTTAAACTCCTCAGAACTTAACTCGTACTACTATTAAACATAATCTATGCCTTGACTTTCCTGGCTGGCTGTTGGCTGGGCTCCTCTCTGCCCTCACAGTAACTCTGTTGTTAGTGGCTGCAGCCATTTGCCAATGATTCTAGTTGGGAAATTGGCTAAATGGGATTCTCCATGTGATAAATAAATATCGAATTGACTTGAAATGGCAGAAGTTCGAAAGACATTTAATCGAAAGCGACACCGAAGGGGTTGGAATAACGAATACAGAAGACTAACATGGTTCAAGGCGAGCCGCAAGAGCCGGCCCAAGAGCTCTTCCCAGTTTAAATTAATACGTGGAGCACACTTGACGACCGAGAAAAAAGCTAAATTTATGGAGGTCTCACCAGACTGTCCAAGGTGACCTCTAGGCATGGTACAAACATCCCACGCCTTATGGCTCTGCCCAAAGATTGCAAAACTTTACCATGAGATCACGAGCTTTTTTGTGTGTGTCAGTAGCAGAGACCCTGTGGGGTCTGAAACCTGGCATGGTAATTAGACATCAACATGCCCTGCTCCAGACCTTTAACACAATAGCCAGAAATACTATTTTGGTCAGTTTAACACGTAGGCTTTCGCGACCAATATTATTCATAATAAAGGTTTTTGGGTTAGATCACGTAAGTAGAAATGTGTCATAACGCTCCATCACCCGATACAGCAATTAGTAAGGGATTTGTCAGGTAAACAAAACGGCAATTAGTTACTACTTCAGCCCACTCGTGTGTTGGAGAGTAAATCCACGACATTTACAATTTGAGTACGACGTTTCACTGGTAATTACATCCAGCATCATCAGGTGATTTGCCAGAATAGTGAAGCAATCCACCTGCTTCCGGTCTTAAATAGAGCAGGACGAAATCATCACTGACCCAATCAGGTGCAGAGATCAGAGGCGGGTTTATTGTAATTATATAATGAACTCACACTCTAGCAATTGTGAGTTGATTTCTCCAATTAAAGTGCCACCTTTATCAATATTATAATTCTAGAGGTGGGGGAAAAAGCTCTATTGTAATTAGTTTTTTTTTTATCTAAAAGGAGCTGCACTCACAGGTGTCCAAAGAAGGAGTGTAGGGCGGCCATGTTAAGAGCTGCGTAGCGTGGATTCAGGGCACTTCCCCGGGGCTCCACGCCTCCTGCAATAGCACGTGGCACACAACGCCATCGCACAGCACGCCACTACTTAATAATACAAAACAATGCACATAACCACAACACAGTACGTCACATACGTCTACAGCACAAGATACAATTCAGCCCTGAGTGAAAAATATATTGCTGCAAACAATGACAGACTACAGCACAGCTGATCAATGACAAGCAGAAGATCCTATGGGACCTAACTGGTGCTAATCAGACCGACTGAGAAGTTGGCTTCCTGCCATACAAAATATTCATTTCCACCAATAGAGATGATCGCTGCTGGATGCTTACGGATGGGTGCATGTTACTAATTAATTTTACATATGAATCCTCAGCAAATGTAAATTATATGGTAAAATAAGAGTGTGTCTTCAGTATATCGAGGTTCAGGGCCAAACCTAGGAGCTACGGATATGATTTTACTGACAGATATACAAGGAGGAGAAAAATGAATTGTTGTTGATTAAAATTCTACTTTATACCCAGAATACAGCAGCTATTGGTGATTCTGATAAAGAAGTGGAAATCATAGGAACAGAACCTATACCCTCTGTTGAGCAAAAGGGTGCTTGGGCTCACCGCCTGATGTGCTGAGTGTGGCGCGATCGTAGTAGTGGTGCAGGGAGTGCAGGGATGACAAGGTGTCCCGCACACGGACGGCATTCAGGCACGACACCAGGTGCTGCATTACCAGAAACACACACGTGCATGTTTTAACATAGGGATGCGTGTCTTGGAGGTTGATGAATCCACTCTGGTTGAGTTGGTGAATCTTGTAGATATCATCATGGGTTCGATACTCATCTGTGCAAATCTGTGAATGTTAACCCCTTGTATGTATGGATTTTCTCTGGTCATTCCAGAGAAAAACAACTACGTAAAAATAAAAATTGGCCAAAGATTTCAATGCAAAAACATCCTAAAAATAGAAACTGAGGTTTTTATGCATAAATATTTTTAGTAAGATGTACAGTGCAAGGAGACATACTCTTAACGATAATGACAACATATGTTCAGGATGCCAATAATGACTGATAGTGGTTTGTACTCACAGCCTCATCGCAGTCCGGGTTTGCCCTCAGTAGGCTGGAAAGTCGTGCGTGTAGGTCACGGGGTGCCAGCGCTGCCCCGTCTGCTCTCTGCACTAGGTCAGCCTGTATATGATGCAGCATAACAGCGCAGCACAATGTCATACCATGGCAGCGTAAATCACACCATGGTCATTATAAACAATCTAATGCAATGGTATGTCAATCTCCAAGGTACTGATAACGTGCACAGCAGAGCATGGAAATTGACCTGTAATCCATTGTGATACACATGATAGGTAACTTGTTCTCCCTCCATAGGTCACCTGTGGTGTCCCTCTGTCTCGCACAATGTTCAATATCTCCCACCTCTCACTCCACACAGCTCCTGCTCCACGTGTCCCGACAGACACTAATTAAGGACGCATCATTATTGCACCTCCAATTATCGCACCTCTGATAAGCATGGTTGGTTTTGAGTGGTGTGAACAAGTATAACCCGTAAAAACAAAGTTTTTCACTATAAATCCTTTATATGCGTGGCGGCTAGAGTCCTCTCGTTCTCTGGCTTGAGATGGCTGCCACCTATGGGTCAGATGATTGCATTGCACCATTAAGCAATTGGTCATTAAATATAATATTTTTGTCCTAAAAAGTGTAAAATTTTGGAAAAAAATTTTCACGAACAGTAATTGTCACGCAAAACGAGTCTGTGTGGAAAATGTCAGCTCGAATGAATCATGGGAAGTGGGTTAAAAAACGAACGAAAGATTTGCACAGTCGTAAGCAAGCAAGCGAACTTAATATAAAGGATTTAAAAAATTCAATAACATACATACATTATTGAGCACTCAGCCACATGGAAAGAAGTGGAAAAATGTGCATTCCGGTGATGTATGGCATTAGATAGGTGGAGATACAGAACTGGAAGTGTGTGAAGTGAGTGATGTGGGCAAACAGCAAAGAGAAACATTGAGTGTTGAAAGAGAAGCCAGGACACAGCACCGAGACTCACTATTACCATTATCTTTCAGTTTGAGCTGAACAATCTGCGAGTGCCATCAAGCTGGATATATGCGTACTCACTACAATAGATTACACCACGTTGCCATGCCACGTCATTGAACATTGATATACGACAATACTCTTTCTGACGTTTAACTTCTTCGTGGCTTTAGACAGTACTACGCCAAAATAGATCAGCGCTTGCCACCAAAATCACAGTATGATGTGGGGTGAATGGTTTCATATGTTATATTACTGTGATCAACGTCTCATGAAATGTGCATCACATTTTGTATGACACCACAATTTTCGTTCACGTGCCATTCACATAATCAGCACATACATCAGACATATTCACCATACACAACGGTGAAGTGAGCAACGTATGCATATCTGTGTTAGAGAAGTGGAGGTATAAGGCACATGGCAGATGGCTTGTTAATTAAAGGAGTATAATGATAAAAGTAAGTTATGGAGTCTATGAAGCTCAGAAATGACTGCTTGCTCAATGCATTGACTGACATATACGTGTACACACCTGCTGTATTAGAAAGAATGCAGCTCTTCTTGTAGATAACGCATCCATTTCTAGATCGTCATCGCTGTAAGACACACAACAAACATTGATGTATTAATGAGTGCGTATCTAGAAAGTGTTATGTTGAAGCTCGTTAAGAGGGGTTAGAGCTTACTCAGAACACATCGACATGATGGTGGTGGCAGCACTCGTCCTTGCTCGTCTTTTTTTCAAGCAGTGATGTAGGTAGTCAAGCGTCTCAAGAACTGGTGATAAGACAACCTGCCATCTTCCAAGCTTTGTTGAAAGATGCTCTCAAGTAATGGTTTAGACACCACTGCCTTTCAATGGCGATGATATAACCCAATTCTCATGCAGATGTATGGAGACGTAGTCTCTTCAGCAGCAGTGTCTAGATGCTCAGTACTGGGCTCCTACGTGGCCTATCAACCCTCTGTTTTCGGACACTCAGAACAAGTGGCGTGAACTCATCTGATAACCTTTGTGTCCTCAGTTATAACTCTAGCTGAGCTCGCCTGGGAGAAGCAGGGAAGGTTCAAGTGTACATAGACAGGCATTAAACTTAAGTTGTTCGGGCAACACTGCAGTGTTCCAACTACTGTGTCACTAGTGTTACATATCTGAAGATTATAATAGCAGTCGCTAATTGCCAAGATGAAGAGGTATCAGCACGATGCTTGTGCCAGACTAGGTGTACTTTCAGGCCATGTGGAATCGTCATGAATTCCTGGCATGTTGTCATACGACAGGACTAGGTGTTGAGTTAACAAATCCACATTATGTGCAGATGCACCGTCTATGCTACACACGATATCAGTTTAAACCAGAGGATGCCTTGTTATTTTGAACATCACTTCTCTGCTACGAGCTGCCCGGTCGTATCATTTATGATCCTCCCTCAGAGGCTAAACATGAAAATGTTGGCATGAACTGTGAGCAAGACCACCCAACCCCAGGTCCTCTTTACCCCAACTGTCAATCTCTTATCTAGCTAGTGCCATGCCTGTTTATATCCTTTTAACCAAATAAGGTCTGCTTGGGTATGCAGTCAGTTATAATTCACAGACATAACCGAATTGGGCTCACCCTGACATAGGCTCATCTCCCCGTGAGGGCCCTTCTCCAATGTCTTCGTTGTCGGAGGCCTCCATCTCAAGCCACGAGCCTGTCCTTGCCTCCCCAGAGCCTGCTGTGACCTCCATTGTACCTCCAGCAACTGCAGAGTCGGCCTGAGTGACCCCAATGTAGCCCTGCCAGTATTTACGCAGCTGATGACAGAGCCGTCTGGTCTGAGCGAACGACAAGCGGTTGTACGCCAACAGCATTCGCCGCACAAACATGCCTATACCACAAGTGTCCAGATGTACACAGGCACACACAAAAACACATAAAAACATCACACATTGAGCCTCATAAAATGCAGAGATAAGTAACATTATTGAGCACTCATTATAGACAGGACAGCACACTAGGGTGTGGTGTAGCCAGAACTACCCCTGACCACCAATGGCACCCTGGTTCTGATGTCAATACACCACACCAGATATTCAAGAGAGGGAGATCTGGGAGGATGTGGTTTTAGGAATGAAACATTTAATTTTATGTGGCGGTGACCTCTGAAAGCGACATACGAGCTGAAGGTGAGAGCATTGGTAAAAAGAGGGAATGGATAGGAAAATTTACGTGGCAGGCATTATTGGAGAATTTAAGTAGATGGGTGTCACGTGGGCAGTTGGGGCCTTCAGTGGGTGGCGGAGAGGAAGTGTTAAAGCTCTCCAAATCCTGTTCAGCTTCGACACACGGTCCACTGTGTAAGTCATTCAATGCAAATTAAGCAGGAAATACTGCATTGTGTTTGCAAGTATTTTTGCTTGGAGGCAAGATTTGAGAGGTAAAATTAGCATTTTTACAGATTATTATTTCAACTGCCACATTACAATCAATGTATATTGTGGTGGTATTTTAAAAAAACGTATATATATGTTTAGTGCTGCACCGTCTTTAAATGTTTCTATGTCCTACCCAGTATGCCGTGTCGTCCTATGGTGGGTGAGGTTGCAGATAGGAGCTCCTCAAAAGAAAGAAAGAAGGTTTCCATTGCCTGTGAGCCTCCCAGCACCACCACACCCAGCCTGCAAGTAAACCAAGGCACACCACAGACACCATAATAGACACAATGCATACCAATATTGCAGTATTAAGATACAAATTCCATGACAAAACTTCTAGCTGCAAACTTTATACACATGCCAAGATACAATGAGGCAGGAAAAACAGGTGTAGATGCTCAGGAATGTATTCAGTGTTTTTATGGCTTTTTATACAGAGGATAGTTGTCGATTCCTAAACCTGCCTTCACTTATCTCACACTCATGCTTCTTTAATCCTGGACCTTTTGCCATATGGGTTATTAAACTGCATATTTGGGAAGATGCATCACATATAGCCACTATCAGTGATATTTTTCTGTAATCATAATATAAGTATAGGCACAGGCAGCCACCACTGAGCTGATGGTTTGTTTAATAAATATAACTATATTATTACAACGCAATGGGACAACATGTAGATGGCCACAAGGTTAGGTAAGCGCACACCACACCAGTATAGTCTATGGGCTCGCACAAAATATTGTACTTGTTGATACCACCAGAGATGAAAAAAAAGGTATTGTACCAACATCTTAAAATTGCCAATAAAAGTAAATAATGCAATAACCTCATTTAATATGTATGCTATCACAGTCCACTATTTTAACCACATGCACAAACTGGTATAACTCAATAGTTGCCACCTCTAGAAGTACCGAATATTGCTCAGGCCCATGGACGAGTAATGAAGATGTCCTGGTTCACTCCGAGGAATGCATCTTTTAAAAACAAATCTGCATAATCACACGTATGCAAGTCGCAACATAAGCATTTTTCATTTCAATAATTATTTTAATTTTCTTAATTTTTTTAGCAGTCAAATGTGCATCTTATAACAATCCTTCGTTAAATATTACACCAAGCGAAAGAACAAGTCAAGAGAGAGGAAATGAGAAAGGTACCTCTGGATGAGACGATCTGCCAAGAAGATACAGCAGTCAAGTACACAGGTATGCAGCTGAGAGAGGGGAATATCACAGCCCTGCACAACACACACATCAACCAACATTTTCCGAGCCGTGTCAATTTTATTGCTGCGGCAAAAAAGTTGGAATTAAATTTCAGCAAACCTGTTTCGAAGTGGCTCATTCCCCAAACCCACAATATATTTTACAGATTATTGTCCTGCAAAAAAATAACTTCAATGAAACCACTGAAAACAACCCAAGTCAGACTTAAAGGCACCTGCAGCAGAGTCAATAGGAGCTCGTTGAGTTTCCACCGCTGGGCATGCGTCCTGGGGGGCACATGCACTCCATCTCCATCAGCTGCACACCAACATAAGTCATGTTAAAAATAATACTTTTTTACAATTTGACTGGAACTATTCTAATCAGCCTACGTCTTAAACCAAATAATCAACAATATCGTAATCACCGCCTCCACGAGCATAAACACCATTACCATAACGATGTTTGTATGTTGAACTTCTTTCGCACTGCACGTAGGTAACCGTGCAAACAGTAAAAGTGTGAACGACACCACGATTATTGTGAAGTGTAACCATGCTTGTGATCGTTACTTTACAATTTCAAGTGTGTGCGAACAGCGTCGTGCGGTGCCTCACTCCTGGCAGCTTCCACCAAAAGGGCCAGCACTCCCAATGCGTGCGGGGAAAGTCCATCCTCACGGGAACCGCCAGGACATACACCCACACACACGCCACCCTCAGCCGGGGCTGCCATGGGGAACGTCGTCTGGTCTGTCAGACACATCGCAAAGTCACATTCATTGTGATCACCAGTTGGCACGATATACTCTTTCATGAAGCGGTACTCATTTATACGATATGAGACCGTAGCTTGGTTAGTGTATTTCGCAATGTTATTGCATCGTTTGTGTTTTGCTTGATAACACTCACAATGCTGTTAGTTGCACAACACTTCCAAAAAAATCTCACTCCAATAATCCGCGAATTCTATTCTCCGCGGTGACACAACTGCTAAGGTCACACTCGCCACGGATTTGTGTGGTTATTCCGGGGGGGGGGGGCGCGGACTAAAAAAAACTCCCAAACATTCACGAGACACCGCAAGGGGAAAGTTTTTGTTTCCAATGCGCAAGCACGAACTTATCGTAATGCGCGGCGAGTTTCAAAGCAAAGCCACCGCGGATCTGCACATCGCGGTGCGCCATCAATTACAGGATCTGCGGGGAGGTCGAACCCCCCCTCCCCTCCAGTATAATTGGAGTTCAACTCAATGTACCTGGAGTTCAACTTACACTATTGTTATCTCGAGAGCAGCCCCCTGGAGCTCACTCTCGTGGAGGCCTATCCACCAGCTTGGCGCGTGAATCAGCCATTGCAGGGCTGCGCCTCTACCGCACTGCGCTTCCTCGCCACGCGACGAACACCGTCTCGCAACCAGCGGGGCGGGTCACGGGAGAGAAACCCTCACGAATCGCACGGCTGTGATGGGTAAGCCCTTCTTCGTGGAGTCGGGGCGAGTGCATTGACGCCGCGAACGGGGCGGGCGACGTCTCGGGCCCACAGCCTCTCACAGGCGCCTAGCGCCGCCCCACCCCCCTCCCTTGACCGAGCTCGGCGTCGACATCCCGAAGGCGATTTGTGCATTCACGGGGCGAGCGACGATGTGGGTATCGCCCGCACACAGTAACTAAACACACAGTGACCACACACCCAGTGACACACACACTGACTACACACACAGTGAGTGACTAAACACACAGTGACTACACACACACAGACTACACACAACACAATAACTAAACACACACAGACTACACACACAGTGAGTGACTAAACACACACAGTGACCACACACACTACACAGTGAGTGACTAATCACACACAGTGACCACACACACAGACTACACAGTGAGTGACTAAACACACACAATGACTACACACAACACGCGCGCTTCGCGCTTTACCCGCGGGCTCCGTTGGCCTTGAAGCCCAAGAAACGCGCGCGCCCCCCCCCCCGCTTTGCCCAAAGGGGGCGGGGCTGATCCAGTCGGGGTCACGTGGCTGGAGGGGCGGGGCCGCAGGGGCGGGGCGTCAGCACGTGACTTGGGGGAGCGTCAACACGTGCCGGGGCTACGGGACAGCGAGGCCGAACGCGATTAGTTTTCCCCCCTTCCTCACGAAAGGCTTTCTTCGCCAGGCAACAAACAGTTTTCAATAAACACGATAGTTATCCATAATGCGGGGCGGGGGGGGTTCGGGTTAGATCACGTAAATATAAATGTGTCGTTAAACACGCCCGACACAGCCAATTCTGGCTGTCGCCTTATGATGCCGGTTGTCGTGACTGGCGAAACGTCACGGTACTCGAATTGTAAATGTTGTGGATTTGCTCTCCAACACACTACCGGTGTCATGTGCTAGTCACCAATTGCCACGTTCTGTTTACGTGACAAACCTTACTGATTTGCTGTCGGTTGGTGACGGGTTTAACGACACATATTTACGCGATCCAACCCAAAAACCTATTATGGACATCGCAGCCTTTCATTACCTTTCCCTTAGGATCTTCAGCCACTTGATTGGATCATTCCGATTATGGGCCGTCCATAAATGACGTCACGCGATTTTGGACGATTTATTTACCCCCCCCCCCTTCGTCGCACGGCGTCACAAAAAGTCAGACCCCCCCCCCAAAATATGACGTCTTAAAGCTCTGCCCCCCCCCCCCAAAATATAAAACACGCTTCAAATCGCTTTAAACTATTGTCATTGTAGTGCGTATTTAATGTGGCGCTGCAACCTGATGTAGGAGAAAACATTTATTAAAAAGTCTATTTAATTAAGTAGAACGTGTTGTCTATATTTATTTAAAGTTGCGCATTTTGATGTGACGTCACATTTCTCAACCCCCCCCCCCCTAGGTGCTTGACGTCATTTATGGACGGTCCCTTACTCGCCAGATGCACATTGCACAATGGCTTCATGGCAATGTTTCAACGCGCTTATACAAAGCTGTGTTGTGCTATTAAATTATTATTTGTAAAGCCCCAAAACGACAGCTGCCCTTTGTCAATCCCCCCGTTGAAGGCCTCCCTCACACGCTGTTGCCATTGGGGTTGTTTTGCCATACTTCTCCACGCTGGTTCCTGCGGCTTTATACTTTTAACAAGTGTATTTATTTGTACGAGGAATGCGATACTCGTCGCCTACGAAACTGTTCGGCTCAGCGTAACGTTCCTGACAATGTTAATCTAATATATTCTATGGCAGTGTTACGTTGGATAGTTTAACACTTGTATCGATAGCAATTTAAAAAAATGCATGCATTTTGTGCCTGGTATGCATCATACGTGCGATACATACAGTATTTTATTCGTAATACATCACACAAGCTAAGAGAAAGAAACGACAGTATTTATAAATAGGAAGAGCAAAGACCTAACCAGGACATAGAGCTGCAGTAGGAACCTGCCAAAGTAGAGGTGTCCTTTAATGCAGGTTTTACGCCACTAATTAACATGAAGAAATGTAAAAACTATTCCTAATTCACATTAGCACAATACAAATGGGGTGGAAATGCCAAATTGTGTACATGTCACCGACACAAACCCAAAACGCCAACCATATAGTCCCACTTACAGCATGACACGGCCAACAGATGCCTCTTCACGAGTTGAATGTCCTACACACCATGCACGTGATACCTCTTTAACGTTACATTGGATCTGCAGCCGTGGTAGTTCGATGCACAAACTGGCTCTTGTCACAGTAATGTAGAACTCCAACTCAGAACCGCTGGTGGAATCGAGCATTCTCATGGCTCCTTGGCTTTATGACCCCCTGAATCTGACAGGCGAAGGGTCCAGTGCGAGTGGCCTCTCAAATCAAGGAGCAGGGAGTGTGGCAAGTATGGTGTGAGCAGTTATAGAGGAACGCACTGAACGTTCAGCAGCCAGATCACATAAAACCCATCCTGCACAGTAGTGACCAATATGCATTGTTCCCAACTCACTCGGCAATCTGGAGCTTTCATTCTCTCTACATATTGGGTTTGCTGCTGTTCTTAGGTTACTGTTCCTAGGATCAATATCGATGTGTTTCAAGTCCCCGTGTCCCACTTCCCATTGCTTCACACATGCAGATGTCGCTATGCCACAGCACACTGCCATAGCATCAACTCCATCAAAACTGTTTGCTTGAATGACAGGTCCACTTCAGCCACTTTATTACTGCAGTGCCTATGCCGCTATCAGTACGACACGTGGCACTGACAACCAAGCTAACATGCATCGCACAAGTGGCTATAAGCTAGCCTTCATTAACTTGATCTTTACAAGTAATGACAATTTCATAATCAATGTTATACAAATGTATTTGTCATGAGTCGATTGAACTTGTGGCTATTTAATACTTTTATATATACTAGCCTTTTGCCCGTCCTAGGACGGAAGCTGTAATATTAAATGGCAGTGATTCTTGCACAAAACTGTCATAAAACACCTAACTTCATGTCACTGTAGCACTGTATTTAACTCACCTTCAATTAGTTCAAAATCACTGCTCTGATACTTTATTTTCTTCTGCTTTCGCTCGCTGGGGTTGTAATCAATTTGAATTCGAAACAATATCTGGAAATTCACAAAGAAATGTATATGTTTCATAATTTAGATGCAAAAATTAGACTTACCTTTTGTTTCAAGTGCTGAAGAAATGGACACTAAAAAAACTTCGTTATGTAGAATTATTTATTTGAATAACTTTTTTAAATAAAGAAACGTCAAATTTAAAGCGAATTTGCGTAAAAATATTTATTTACGCTCGACCTTCTTCTGCGGGAGTGTAAAAATCCACCCGCTCATGAATATTAATGAGGGAGGGGTATATTTATTTTTTACCGTCACTTTCTGTAAAGAAACGTCATATTTGAAGCGACTTTGCGTCATCAATTATTTAATTCAGCTCGACCTTCCTCTGCGTCAGTGTAAAAATGCACCCACTAATGAATATTAATGAGGGGGTGGGCCTCATGTGGAGTGACGTGACTCATGGGATACACACACATTCTTGGCTCAATATAGTAGTAATTATCGATTTAAAGCTTTCGTGACTGCAGGGATTCATCTTCTTGGTTCTTTCGGTAAAGTCACGTAGAAGGGAAGTAATAAAATAATAAAAATAAAACATTATTTTATTATGTTTTATTTTTATTATTTTATTACTTCCCTTCTACGTGACTTTACCGAAAGAACCAAGAAGAGTAATTATCGAGTTGAGAATAATTATGCGTCGATGATTGAATACTGCAATTGATTCCCAAACACCCTGCAGCCACTAGATTCAACGTGCACCAAACAAATTGTAATTCTTGAATCGTGACCCCAAGACCGTACGCCTGTTATATTTACTTTGTTACAAATTGGTGTTCACTAAAACAAGAGTATGAATTCCTGCAGTCACGAAAGCTTTAAATCAAGATTTAACGGCCTCTACGTGAAGGGTTTCCACACAACTATTAGATCTTTTAACAGACTTCGAGACAAGAAGGCTCATCTGGTCTGAAGAGATGTCGCAACACCAAGATAATACCGATCGCCTTCACACTCACATCTGCTGCTGTCACTTCTCCTAATGCTAAACGGATCTTGTTCAGGGCCGGCCTAGCCCTGATCTCAGAGAGAATAAGATTGCTCCGATTTGAACTAGATAGTTGAGATAAGACTCTCTTACAATCACACTTAGCATTGACATAAAATGTCTACATCTGATTGGGACCGTGTAGATAGCATGACAGCTTCTTCAGCCGCCTTAATATCAGCCATATGTAAAGTTAAGCGGATTGCCTAATTCATCCTCCTGTTTAAGAATAAGCCTGATCCATACGTTAAAAAGTTAGACGTTAACAAGATTGTTATCAGAGTAACAGCCCAATTTCTGACAGCCTAAAATCGGTACTAGCTAAAGGGTTGCATTTCGCAGTCACCCCTAAACACATCCCAGTTGATATCATTGCCCAGGTCGACGTAGCCCTCAAAGGTTTGGGACACATTTCTGCAGATGTGGCGAGATCAGAAATCGCTGCAATTTTCAAAAACGCTAAAAAACCCATTAGAAGCATCAGCAAGGATGAGCGTTTTGAGCTTGCTTAACTGAAAGAGAGATTACATAGTCATCCTCTCAGCCGACAAGGGCAATGCCACTGTCATCATGGATAAAACCACATACAATAACAAAATTCAGGACCTACTCAATGATGGCAGCTATACCAAAATCAAGATATCCTCTTGATTTTAGAGAGCCGCTTGGTTGGCTCGGCATCTTTAATCGAACCAACCAAGCGGCTCTCTAAAACCCTCTGCTGCTAGACCACCCAGATTTTATGGCTTGCCAAAAATCCGTAAAGGTAGACCGCTCTGTCCGATCGTCTCCACCATTGACTCACCCACCTACAAACTGGCCCGATTTCTGAGACCTTTCTTCCATTCACTGGCAAGACCACCTCTGCTGTACTTAATTCAGCTCATTTGGTTTCTATAATTAAAGATATCTCACTATCTCCAGCTGATTTGCTTGTTAGTTTCGATCTGGTCTCTTTTCACCAAAGTTCCTGTGCCTGACACCATTGCAATAATTGAATATTTGGTCCAAGGACTGAATGCTGATGTACCAACACTTACTTCACCTGGAATGGTACATTCTACAAACAAGATTAAGGTACTCCAATGGGTTCTTCCTTATCGCCAGTGGTAGCTGTTTTCATGGAAAAATTAGACATGCCATCCAGGCATCCACCCTACGTCCTTCCTTGTGGAAGAGATACGTAGATGATACGTTCGTCAACTGGCCACATGGCCTGCTAGCACTGAACCAATTCTTCAACTACATAAATTCCATACACCCAGCCATCAAATTCACCATGGAAGTGGAAAAGGATGGCAAGTTACCATTATTGGAAGTTTTAATCGAAAATAGACCAAATGGCTCATTGGGACAGTCTACAGGAAAGCCACCCACACGGATGCCTACCTAAAACCAGACTCCCACCATCCAGCCCAGAATCCCCTCATCAAAACCCTACCCATTACATCTCCGACCAGCACCACCTAGCCAGTGAACTGGAGCACGTACACCAAGCCCTCAAGATGAATGGATATTCGGACCGTTCAATACGCAAAGCTGTCACCCCAACCGTGGGAAAAAAAAACATCTGAGGACCCAATCATAACCATCACCTTGCCAAACATAGCAGGGGTCACAAAAAATATTTCCAAAATCATGAACATAAGATTCAACACAGTACATAAAATTCGTGATCTGATCCCATCTGTGAAGGATGTGATCCCTGAAATGCAATACCCTGGTGTCTCCACACTAAGTTGTCTGCAGCAGTAGTTACATTGGGGAAACTAAACGACATGTCTCAGACCGTGTTCGTGAACACAAGGCGGATCTGAAACACGGCAGGACCAATACCTCGGCCGTGGCTGATCATTGTTTTAACGCTGTGGGCTCACACGATAGATTTTTCCAAGACGAAGGTACTCTGCAAACCCACGATCAAACATTTGTTCATGAAGCCATCCAGATATATAGAGACAACTTCAACCGAGATGGGTACAAATTGAGCAATCAATAGAAGGACGTGATTAACTAGGTAAAGTCTTAACTTGCTATGTTTCCATCCTTTCTACCGATATTAACCGACTCTTTGAGTTTCATTATTAGGTTGTATGCCTTTGTATTGACAGGCTGGATGTCCACTGCCCCAGCCTGTGGTTGGACCATCTCTAGCTCCACCCAACGACCTTGATGCACCCATCTCAGGCCTATAAGACCGTGTCTCAGCAGCTTTCTCTCTCACCTGAAGACGATTTCTTGTGTTGCGATCGAAACGTCGTGATCTATTATTTTTTATTTACGTGACTTGACCGAAAGACCCAAGAGTATAAAAAATTACCTTTACTGTTATATTTGCATTTCATAACCACACCTACATATCACAGTTAAGTCTATCACCAGCCATTTCGAGTTAGTTTTAAATTTCCAGGTGCAAACATTTCCAGTCAAGCTGCATGCATTCACATAAATCATTCCGTGCATTAAAATGTAAACACACACTACAATCGTCAGAATTAGGAACTTAAAAAGTTGTGCACAGCTCAAAGCAGGTCTGACCAAGATGGCAGTTACCCTGGCATATCGCCGATGCTCAAACGGGGAAGTTTTGAAACAAAATGCTGTGCGTACAAGAGCTAGTGTATTATAGTGCATTCTAACCTCGTTATAAGACTGAACTGAAATAAAATAACATTGCATAACTCACATGAAAGTTTTTATTTATTTATAAATAAATGACTTGAAAATAATGACAGAACTTTGACCATATACTGTATTTCAATGCAAAATACATTCAATTCAGCTAGTTTGTGGCTGCAGATAAAGCTTAAACATCTACGACTACTAAATAAAGCAAATGAGAAATGTGATTAGAAAAAAGAATGTACAAATGTTATCACACAGTAAGGGTTTTCATATACTAATAGGGTTTTTCCCCTTTTTTCTGGCAACAAAACTGACACCTTTTGCAAGGAATCATGTCTACATTAACCACAATACCTGCAGTCAAATGCAAACAAAAAACAACACTCTGGTAATTTATGCATTGTCTTTGAAACTGATTGGTCCACACCAGAGACAGCTTTCTTTGGAGCCTCGTCTCATATGGTGTTCGACCAGATGACGCCAAAAGGCGCAGTTCAAGACAACGCACTACCAGAGTAATGAGGGCTCGGGGTGAGCAGCTACATCATGGGACCTCTTTTGCCAGTACCAAAATATACTAATAGGGTTTTTCCCCTTTTTTCTGGCAACAAAACTGACACCTTTTGCAAGGAATCATGTCTACATTAACCACAATACCTGCAGTCAAATGCAAACAAAAAACAACACTCTGGTAATTTATGCATTGTCTTTGAAACTGATTGGTCCACACCAGAGACAGCTTTCTTTGGAGCCTCGTCTCATATGGTGTTCGACCAGATGACGCCAAAAGGCGCACAGTTCAAGACAACGCACTACCAGAGTAATGAGGGCTCGGGGTGAGCAGCTACATCATGGGACCTCTTTTGCCAGTACCAAAATATACTAATAGGGTTTTTCCCCTTTTTTCTGGCAACAAAACTGACACATTTTGCAAGGAATCATGTCTACATTAACCACAATACCTGCAGTCAAATGCAAACAAAAAACAACACTCTGGTAATTTATGCATTGTCTTTGAAACTGATTGGTCCACACCAGAGACAGCTTTCTTTGGAGCCTCGTCTCATATGGTGTTCGACCAGATGACGCCAAAAGGCGCACAGTTCAAGACAACGCACTACCAGAGTAATGAGGGCTCGGGGTGAGCAGCTACATCATGGGACCTCTTTTGCCAGTACCAAAATATACTAATAGGGTTTTTCCCCTTTTTTCTGGCAACAAAACTGACACCAAGTCAGTTTGTCAGTTTTGTTGCCAAAAAAAGGGGAAAAACCCTATTAGTATATTTTGGTACTGGCAAAAGAGGTCCCATGATGTAGCTGCTCACCCCGAGCCCTCATTACTCTGGTAGTGCGTTGTCTTGAACTGTGCGCCTTTTGGCGTCATCTGGTCGAACACCATATGAGACGAGGCTCCAAAGAAAGCTGTCTCTGGTGTGGACCAATCAGTTTCAAAGACAATGCATAAATTACCAGAGTGTTGTTTTTTGTTTGCATTTGACTGCAGGTATTGTGGTTAATGTAGACATGATTCCTTGCAAAAGGTGTCAGTTTTGTTGCCAGAAAAAAGGGGAAAAACCCTATTAGTATATTTTGGTACTGGCAAAAGAGGTCCCATGATGTAGCTGCTCACCCCGAGCCCTCATTACTCTGGTAGTGCGTTGTCTTGAACTGTGCGCCTTTTGACGTCATCTGGTCGAACACCATATGAGACGAGGCTCCAAAGAAAGCTGTCTCTGGTGTGGACCAATCAGTTTCAAAGACAATGCATAAATTACCAGAGTGTTGTTTTTTGTTTGCATTTGACTGCAGGTATTGTGGTTAATGTAGACATGATTCCTTGAAAAAGGTGTCAGTTTTGTTGCCAGAAAAAAGGGGAAAAACCCTATTAGTATATTTTGGTACTGGCAAAAGAGGTCCCATGATGTAGCTGCTCACCCCAAGCCCTCATTACTCTGGTAGTGCGTTGTCTTGAACTGTGTGCCTTTTGGCGTCATCTGGTCGAACACCATATGAGACGAGGCTCCAAAGAAAGCTGTCTCTGGTGTGGACCAATCAGTTTCAAAGACAATGCAGAAATTACCAGAGTGTTGTTTTTTGTTTGCATTTGACTGCAGGTATTGTGGTTAATGTAGACATGATTCCTTGCAAAAGGTGTCAGTTTTGTTGCCAGAAAAAAGGGGAAAAACCCTATTAGTATATTTTGGTACTGGCAAAAGAGGTCCCATGATGGTTTTCATATAGTCATGCAGTCAATTTTATACAGCTACTTTTTACTATTTGGGATCAAACTCACCCTTTGTAAATTTACTTCTGATGGCCAAGGCAATACTTGTTGTTGATTGAGCATCATTGATCAAAATAGAATACAAGAATAAATGGGCTCTGCTTGCCACTGCCATCGATCACTGAGGACAATGTTGTTGCTTGGTGTTTCGATCAGCTGGCAGCAGGGGCAACTGTTTTGTTGCAGAGACGAGCAAGTAGCCCAGCCATCTGTAACAATGAGTTGACACCTTCCACGATGCGCATGTGCGTCAGCCCGATCTCCTGTAGAATGCACAAAGACACATTGATGCATGCATCTAGTTCACAACAAAAGCACGTTACTTGCCACACAAACCGTGTGGAGTCGCACAGTATCCAGGCACACTGCACTTCAGGATTTTGGCTTACGACTGTGTGTACTGCATACCACTTACAATTTATCAGCCATATACCTAACAGGGTATATGGCCAAATTAATAGTAGTCTTTTTAACGTATATTCTAAATTAGCTGGCAAGTCACTTTCTTTATCTCAGTATCCCTTTCGCCTTCACTCTCTCGGTCTCGCACTGTACGTTGCTGTTCTCCTGTCCATCTATCTCCATCTCTGTGTTGCCTTCCTTTGTTTCCGTCTCTCCCTTAGCATTTTTTTTCAACGCCTCGCCAAGCATTTGGCTAACACTACTCTCCACATCTAATGTCCAAAAGCCACCTCGATCAAAACCATTAATCCATCATCTCTTAACCTACTTCCCATGTGCCACTATCTCCTGTACCAACCTTAAGGAATTCCAGCTTGAGGTATTCAGCCATAGCGTAGGTCTTGCAAACCCTGAATATGTTGCCAATAATGTCTTCGGGTGAGTACCCCAGCTTCCACAGATGTGACATGATCTGTGGAGTCAGTAAATAGGATGAGAACATTCTACCCTTGAAAGTATTATTATAACTATTGCTAGGGTATAAATCACGTGGTAAAGCAACAGGATTTCGCCAAAATAAGGCAGAATTCATATCCCAACCAGATATAACTCAGGCTATCATACTCCAGGGTCAGTGGTAAACCAACTAACAGGCTATTCACAATTACACCAATGTGAAATTCCCACCATAGGCTCTGGACAACGAGCATTCATTAACCCTGGACAATGTTTGAATGCGAGGATGTTTTTTTTGTTAATGCAATGATTGCACGCACGCACGCACTCATACAATACATTGGTGACCCACCTTGTAAGCCTGGTCTATATTTCCGCTGACACAGTGCCCAATCATTTCCTTCACCAACAGAGGGTGTGGTTCATCACACACCTAAGCATGTCACATCATAACACACCAAATGAGATCACACATTAAATACCGAGTAATCACACCACTCTCACTACGAATACAAAACGTCACATTAATTTGATGCCATGTTTACCTTAAGTTGTATAACACTCCACACATTGATGCACTAATCTAAACCAAACATGACTTCTTAATAAAAAAATAATTAACATCACTCACTTAATTCCTTTGCATTTTCTTTTGTACGACATATCTCTTTGATGCCTTTGTGATATGATGCTCTATGAGAGTGAATGTACAAGGCAGTGGGAAGGCCAAGTGAAAACCAGTGAAGGTTGGGTTGGTGGTGGGAGGGTGCACCTTGAAAACATTTTCACTGTTGACATATCCAAACCCAGTGTGCGTGGACTGCAAATTGTTCAGAGCCTGTGGACACATACGCAAGAGACGTACATAACAAGTCAAAACTCACAGTATCCCCTTTTAAATCGAGTGTCGGGCAGTGCACATCTCTGTTACTGGCCCTCAGCAGTAATATAACTCATACATTCCGTTGCCATGGGTCCACCTTCCTCAAATATAATGACTGTTGACGTCCCATAAAGCGGTACTAATTTTAATGACTGAGAGATGAGATGGTTAGATTCCCCCATCGGGATTTAAACTCAAAACTTTAAAACACTCTTGCATGGTTTTTTCATCATCTTAAAACAATATAATTTGCATTATCATTGAATAAGTCCTTGGCATGAACAATTTGCAAATAAATAAAAAGTGTGCATTTCTTTTTACAGCCCCCATACACTGACGAACCTGCCTCATGTCGCCCTGTGCCGTGAAGATGATGGCCTCTAAGCCGTCGTCCGTACGCTGCACGCACTCGTGGTCACACACTTCCAGCAGGCGCGACAGCACCTGGCTGTCCGTCAGCCGAGAATACCGCAGCACTGCACAGCGCGACTGGATTGGTTCTAGGCATAGTGGCGGTAGGAAACCAATAAAATAGATTATTCATGCACACATATTGCATACACAAGAACCGGGTTCTTGAACTCTTATTTTCCAGCACACAAAAAATAAGATTAACATGTGGTGGTGGGTCACATCATGCCAGTGGCAGGTGTACAGATCGTTGACATCACATGGTGTAGTGAATGAATGAGGTAAAAACGTCTGTACATTTGACTGCTAATCTGTAGGTCTAGTCTTCAGGTCTCTCATATACATCTCTCTCCCTTTAATTTATCTCACTTTCATCTCTCAAATATAAATCTCAGTATATCTTAGCGATCCATATCTCTCTCCACTCCAGGAGGCTTCACAGGCCAAATCTAGACAGCAGGCTGCCAGCTGAAAACCTCTTAACTAAGTAGACAACTACACACACCAAACAAACTCAGTACACAAATGGCCATACTCAAGCTTATGTACCTAACAAGGGAAAAATACAACCACAATTAGTTACAGAAACAATTGGCATGTAATGATGCATTAATTAAAATTAACAGACAAGTTCAGGTTATATCTACATTAAATCTTGATGATAATCAACTATTTTCAATAAATATGTTGTATATGATGATTTCACATAAACCCTCCAATGACAATCACAATGGCAGAAATATATTTCTTGAATTAAATAGTGATTCCAATTTATTGCTTTGTAAAATCTAGGGAAATAGTTACAAGACGAACAAATAACAAGGTGCATATGCATGCCATATGCTGGAGATATCTATGTACACATACATGTCAAATCTAACAACACAAACAAACATGCAGCAGTGCTCATCCATTTGTGGCCTTCATCCAGAGCAGGCTATTCCATATTTCCATGGCAGGGACCCATTCCGAGTATAACCATTGGACACTTCCCAGTTATACTGATTTTATGTAACCTGGTGGGAGCAAATCTTGGTAAAGTTACTCTCCCACTGGGATATAAAATTGACGACCTCATTGTGGATGGGTGCTCTGTAAGATTTATCATGGTTAAACCTGAAGGTGGTGTCAGTGATCAACAATACTGATTTACTTTTCTCCTCTGCCTTTGACAAGTGACCTCTCCAATAACCGCTCAAGCACCCCTACAGGCCTCTCAACCAAGATCCCGTGACCTCAAGTGCGTTCCCGACTTTGAACAAAGTTTAGAGTTGCAGTCACATTTTAAACCCAAATTATACATTATGTACAGCAGATATCACAACACAACTGTGGGATTGGCACGACAGAGAAGTCGTGTTTGATTTCCCAAAACTGGTATTTGATGCATCACATCACATACTCAAGCTAAAGAAAGCTCCAAGGTACGTGATAACAACCACTACAGGACATTTACATCCAAAATGTGAAATCAATTTAGCGGAAATGCAATGTGGCTCAATGACCACAATTCTCCCACTGCGCCCATCAAAGCCCTCGCACAGTCACCAATGATCTTGTCGGAGGCGTTGCACGCAAGAGCGAAGCGTGTGCTCTTGCTGTAGATCTCCATGGTGCGCCGCAGTGCCTGCTGAGCTCCGTCGGTCATGCTTCACGCAGTGGAGGGGACGCAGACACAGAGGAACGCAACTCACCGAGTGGAGACTTAACCAATGCCTTCTACGCATGCCCATCATTGAGATAAACGTCAACAGTGATTTAATATAGCGTCGTTTTAATACAACAATGTCAGAATCAGAATCTTTATTTAGACTGGAGGAATCCAACAAGCAATGAAGCTCTTTTTCACAGATGTCCAGTTTCGACGAGTCAGCAAGTTACAATGGCAAACAAAGAAAACGATAGGAGTGCAAAATAGAGAAAGGGGTAAGCAAGTCATTAATATATATATATACGTCTGATTGATCAAGTTTGGGCAAGGCAGCAAAAACAATAGTCCAGACAACACCAAGACAGCACATAACCCCTCAATCAAATGGCACATTCACATTAAACTATAGAGACATGGGTAAGTATCAAAGTTATAAATCACATTTGCGAATGTGATCTTCCACTTCAGAATATTTTTAAAGATTTGCGATTTTAAGGGAGGAAAGAAGGTTGTTCCAAACTGTTGGTTCTGCAACGGCAAAGGCTTTGTCACCTATTCCAATTCTTGTTCTATTCCAAAGTGGGCAAGCAGAGGGCAATGGTGCAAATTCCTCCTTCCTATGATGAGATCCAGTTCATCAAGTAATGCTTCCCATTAAGTAATACATTCAAAAATAGGGGCCACAACAGTAACACAACGTAATTAAAAATTTGTACCACAAAATCATGGAAATCACTGTCTCAAATAACCCAACATCCATCCTAACAGACAAATACACGTAAAGTTAATGTACTCTTTAGAGTGTACAACACAGACGTTCTAGCACATCACACTCCCTACCTATCAGCCTCATCCAGGATGATGATCTTGTGCCGGCCACGAGGCAGTGTTACTTTCTGCTGCGCGAACATCTTGATCTTGTTACGCACCACGTCTATACCCCTGCGTACACATTAGAGTGATCACAAACACTGAATCTGGTAACAAGAAGAAGCCACAAGGTATTATCTATGTCTCCCATGGTGGTGTGTGTCATAAATATTTCAAATCTTAGCATGTTTTTCTTTTTCAAAATTACCAACCACAACTAACCACTCGTTGTTAACTGCGGTTTATCAGCAGCATCAATGTTATCTACAATTACCCAATAATACGAGTATTACTGTCCTCATTATTAACTATTAATCAAGGTAACCATGATCTGCATATGTGATGCACATTTAGATTTTCTTCAAAAGTGTGTGCATAATGAGGGATATGTACATGATAGACAGGTTCTCTGCATCGTGTGGTCTGTACGGGATGTGCGCTTGATATGTGTGTGCGAGCTGATAAACAAGTTGTGATATGTATCAGACATCTGCACGCAAAAGTAAGCACCTCTGCTCTACCGACCTGGGGTCAAATATAGTTACAGGAGCAATCCTCGTTGCAATTTGCAATTACATTTTGATTGCAATTAATAAAAAAAAATACAATTGCAATTGTTATTGACCCCAGGTCTGAGTGTACCACACCTTATACGTACACACGTGAAAATAAAGTCCAAAGTAGCAACCAATGTACGTATGTAGAGCTTCTTTCGCACCGTACGTAGCCAACCATGCTTATCATTGTTGCAAAAGTTTTGAAAGTCATAACAAAAATTCCGAGTTTAACATGCACGACAGCACAATTAAGGACAAACCCTTTACTCTTTGAGAGTATGGATTCCTGCAGTCACGAAAGCTTCAAATCAAGACAGACCCTTTGTTCGTACTCGCGTGCTCACAACACGGCCGTGTAAAAGCGGTGCCCCTGTTCTGACCCCAAACAAGTGTAAAACCGCTCCCACCGATCGTTGGAGGCATTGAGTTCCAGCACAGCATCCCGCACCGCTGGGCCCAGCAGTGCCCGTGCCAAGCACAATATGCTGGTCGTCTTGCCCGTGCCAGGGGGGCCCTGCATTCAACCGAACATGAACCAGCACGAATGTACTTTCTTTAGAGGCTCACAGACCGATTTGAAGCATAGATAACATACATACAAAAACATGTGCCAAGCCCTGCATGCACAGAGCATGCATCATTGTTCAGTGCCTACAGGTCATGCAACTGCAACCAATTGTCAAACAAGTACACCCACGTGACGCATGTATTCATGCCCAGCAGATCCATTTAGCATGCACAAGTGTCAAGATTGCGCAGCTTGTTTATTTTTAAAACGCATTAAAACAATGAACGTCAAACACCGAGACTAATACCAGCACACACACACACACGTGTATATGACACGAACCACTCACATCGGTGCAAGCACAAGCCTCATGGAAATGATTGCAGTTGACCCTGATGGTAGCCTGGCTTAAATCACATCTTACATTATCAACACTGCTTCAAAGAGAAAACAAACCAGAATAAAATATATATACTCAACCGCAATAATGATGTTTGGAACATTTCCCTCTCTGGCAAACACCTGCAAGCACACGAAAAATACCAGAAATTTTTTTAGGTCAAGATTTTCTACTCCGACTGAAGTTTGATAACCGATGTGATATTCCTACAACACACCACACACACACTGCGTACGCAGTCTTACCGCTAGGCGGCTCACGGTTTCTTCATTTCCAACAACCTCTTTGAGTTTGAGAGGTCTGTATTTTTCCACCCTACACATGGTCACGTCACAATGTTATTAGCACACACAATGTAACATCAGTAACCGTGCACGACGGCTACAAACACGCGTGTACAAGTACTGTACAGCCCCCAGGTCTATCTGCTGGATGAGGTGGTGCCATACTTCACCACGATGGTCAATGCTGGTTGTTAGGACAGGACACGATTGCCACTCGTTACAGACAGTAGCAGTGGCCAAGAGCTCAGCTCAGGTAGCCGGATTAGTTGTGCGGTTCACCAAACTGCTGCGCCACCGCTCCTGCCCATGACTATGAAGGGAACAATACAAGTTGAGGTACAGTAGATGCACGGTGGCTATAGTTAGGGCCAGGATTATGATTGTGGTTTCGAATTGGTATGAATGAGGCCAGGGTTGGGATAGTGCTTAATTATGACTGCGGTAACGCATGCCACTTGGGTTAAGGTTATGACGATTGGGTCTGTCAGGGGGATAACGCGTGCTGGGATTGGCGGTGCCCGCTCACCAGGGCAGCTCGTATCCCACGCGCCCGGGTCCCGCCGCCGCCGTCTCCTTGTCGCTGGCTGTGCCTGGCGACCGCGGTGTGGCCGCCAGCCCCGAGGTCCCCGGCTGCTCTGAGGCGTCCCCGCACTCCGTCTCCATTCCTTCCTCCTCCATGCCGCCACGCAGCCCCTTTCCCGCCAACCACCACTACCACGTGACAGTTACGACCACCACAGCGCACGTGACCCCCCGGCACGACAGGACGTGACGACATGGACATGCAACCCGCACCGTACAAAAAGGGCGGCCATCTTACCAGGGGGGGCGGGAGCGCACGTGTGTACTGTGTGTGTGTACTGTGTGTGTGTATTGCACTGCGTGTGTGTACTGCACTGCGTGTGTGTGTGTACTGCACTGCGTGTGTGTACTGCACTGCTTGTGTGTACTACACTGTGTGTGTACTGCACTGTGTGTACTGCACTGTGTGTGTATTACACTGTGTGTGTGTACTGCACTGCATGTGTGTACTACACTGCACTGTGTACTGCACTGTGTGTGTACTGCACTGTGTGTGTGTGTACTGCACTGTGTGTGTGTACTGCACTGTGTGTGTGTACTGCACTGTGTGTGAGTACTGCACTGTGTGTGTACTGCACTGTGTGTGTACTGCACTGTGTGTGTACTGCACTGTGTGTGTACTGCACTGCGTGTGTGAGTACTGCACTGTGTGTGTACTGCACTGCGTGTGTGTGTACTGCAATGCGTGTACTGCACTGCGTGTGTGTACTGCACTGTGTGTGTGTGCACTGTGTGTGTACTGCACTATGTGTGTGTACTGTGTGTACTGCACTGCGCGTGTGTACTGCACTACGTGTGTACTGCACTGCGTGTGTGTGTAATGTGTGTGTACTGCACTGCGTGTGTGTGTGTACTGCACTGTGTGTATGTGTGCACTGCACTGTGTGTGCCATGTGTTAAGCTATCGTCAGGCGCGTACATATTTTTTACGGAGAAGCAAAGATTACATGATGAGCACATATATTTGAACGATATATGGCGGGCAAACTGTTGGGCGGCAGATGGCACTGCAGCATAAGCTATTGATGTGTTGTACTATACTGCAAAGAGTGCTATGCTCCCCGCCTTCGTTGACCCGACATATGGACCATCGAGGTGAAGTATTGTCAGACGACGGCGTTGCGCCATCAAAGGGTTGACAAAGGCTGCACGTGTAAAATGTACGTGCAAGGTAATGTAAAGTAAGAATGTTCAATAAGGAATCTAGAAGTCAACGGCTTCACGTGTCTACCTGTCATTGAGCAGAGCAGTTATATCCTCTGTTAACTGGACCAGATAGAATAAATAGAACGTGGACATGAAAAAGAGTGAGCAGCTGTTTAATCCAAAATACCAGACCATGTTAATATATGATTGCACGCTAATACGTCGTTCGCGGAGCGCTCATCCGTCATGTCTAAAGGGCAATTCAAAACGAGTTTCAAGAAATGTAGATACAGCCTCCAAAATCGTGTCATGAAGATCACAGGAAACACAATTACTGAAGCACGATGCCAATGAAGCACATAAGCAGTGTTCTTCATTGCAAGGCCACTGGTGGCCTTTAGTGTGGCCCCCGACAATACACAATGAGCAGTGTGGCGGCCCTCACACTGATGTCTTATCGGCGAAAGTGGCCCTCTGCAAATGAGTGAAGAACACTGACAAGCAATATTTAGGAGATTTTTTTTAATCCTATTGTCCACTTGCCATCAACGAGTCATTGAAATCCCTGAGTATTCGATTGCTTGCCTTTTGATCATGAAACTGCCTTCCTCGGAGTCAACTGGGTGGAGCAGTGGCACAGTGATTAGTGCACTGATTTATAAACTCGGGGAACTGAGTATATTTGCCGGTCATCACCAACATTACACGAGTGAAATCGGTCCTGGGCTCCCCAATATCGTGAAGTATGGTCAAACAATCATTTTTACTGACATGGCATGCGAAGGCCATCCAGAAATGAATTGGCAATAGGACTGAAACATGTTTTAAAAACTTTTATTTTACAAAGTGGAAACCAATCCAGCCACTCCGTTACCTTAAAAATATGGAAATTGTAAAACGATTGACAAAGAAGGAAATGGCACCTTTAGTCTGTACTAACATTTAAGCAAAGTACAAATCAGAAAAGGAGTCGTACAAGGAGATACACTTACGAAGATTATGCTCAAAATTACTATATTTTTGGGAATTTAGATTGGTTATACAGTATCATGGCAAAAACAATCAATATGAACGAATTGCACAAAAACGTTTGTCATGTGCAAATTCTTAAACAAAAAACAGCTGGAAGGTCAGCTGAAAACACGGTCAAATAGTGAATACTGTTCAATTGTGTGCATATATATTTCTGGGCCTAAAGTCGTAAACCAAGTTCAGCATTACAGTCGTGTTTTAGTTTTAGCCACAGGGTCACTCAGCTCAGTAACCAGATATCCAGGGAGAGTATTTAGAAGAAACAATCTTATATATAATTATTAGGTACTGTAATTACCTCCACAGCGTACAGTACTCTAAATGAAATAATTGTGGCTATAAGGTGTACCAGGAGTAGGAAAATGGGTTTATCTGTTATTGATACAAGTGACCAGTGAAGGAGACTTTGGTGGACGTAAGTTAAATCGGGTTTTCCCCAGTAACATTCTCCACACTGAGTGGGCTGCACATATGGTGGCTTCGATTGTTCCTGGTGACCATCATGATCTAGGCTGGTGTAGGCTTCAGGATATTCCAAATAGCTACCTATATATAAGATGTGGTCATGAATTACTTTTGAGAGAATCCGATCTGAGCCTGGTCTCCACTACATATCTGTTGGGCTCCCCACCATAGCCAAATGCAATTTAGAAAATTACTCACATTTATCTTCTTTAATGGCCAGATAAATGACATCAATACAACTTTCACTAATTGAAGCAACCACTGAATGTAATACATTCCTCTTTTATGGAGAAGTCCTGTTCTAATTCTAGATTTAAAGCTTTCGTGACTGCAGGGATTCATATTCTTGGATCTTTCGGTAAAGTCACGTACCGAAAGATCCAAGAATATGTGTAACCTTAATCATGTCTGCAGGGTCCATCTCTCCATGTAGATGTACCCAACTACTGCTATGGTCTAGTACCTCTAATCCACGCATCTCTAATGTATGGTGAGAAAACAACATTTCCCTGCTTCTGGTTACAGCCAGTTGGTTGATAGACCACATTGTTGTATGGTGTGCACTGCTCCTGCCAATTTATGACAGACTGCATGCATCCACTTCGTGTGGGTGGCACCTGGCCTGGCACCACATACTGCAGTTGGCTAAAGGAATTGAATGCCAATTTGCCACTGCCCATGGTATAGCTGGGCACAGTGAACATCGACGGGTGGTAGACGAGGGTGCCGTAGAGTGATTGAGACAGGTAGACGGTCTGGATACAGGTGAACTGGTTGGATGGCATCCACTGGTAGAAGCGCTGGGATGTGGTGGCACATGGGGAACCATAAACAGGAGCCTGTCAAAAAAATCACGCTGGATGATTAAATTATAATAAGCACAGCAGTTAACTATGCTGGAGGTGACATATATTGTTTTAGTCATATCAGTAATATTCAAAGGAATAGTGATGCTCATGATGGTGATGACGTTTGTGATGCTGCAAATGTCGATGATGCCACATTGGTGAAGACATTTCATAATTTTATGCGAAGTCTCTCAAGAATTTTACCCTCGTTATTTAGTTTGTCCAGTGTCTTACAGTACTCATATATATATACAAGAATCATCATGAGAATACAATACTATTTGGGTTTACAGGACAAAACATCTAAATATAATGTATACTGTTCCGAATTCGCCATAATAGAATTTTCTCATTGTGGAATCAATGTACTTCATTAAAATTGTATCTATATATAGGGAAAATAGTTGTATATTTGTTTTTATAGTATATTGTCTACATGTTTTAAAGTATTATTTTATTTGCTTCTAACAAACCAAACTTGTGCATTATTTCAATATTGTGGTAATCTTACCTGCACCTTGACTGAGGGGTTGGCATTCAAGTATGGCTCATTCCCCTTGCATCCTGCCTCCACTTTCTCGGGCTTGTCTGTGGGACACACCATGCACTATTGGGAACGTGCCAGCATTCTACAACACACCACACAATGCAACTACATACCGAACACCACACACTATGTGTACTCCAACGTTTATGACCTAGGAGTCGTGTTAGTCACTTCAGTCCTTCTAGGTCCTAAAACTGTTGCATCGTCGACACTTGACCTCTAAGGTGTGCTGTGAAAATGTTACTCATCACCACTGCAGCGAACATCTTTCTATTAATATCATAACTGAAATCTTAAATAGGGTGGGAGGGATGCATTTAATCATATTCATCTCCAGTATTCATTTTTATTGGAGAGATGATTGAGTCAGTTGTTTGGTCACAGTACCAACCAGCCAGATATTTATCCCCAAATGTTAAAGCTAAATAGAAAGTCAAACATGTGAATAATTGAGATAATTGAGTTTCATGACATTAGGAAAATTAATGTTGAAACAATTTAAAGTAAATTTAGCATACAAAAACATTCCAATATGGGAAAATTCATATTTAATGGCATCACATAATGAGCAATAACCCAGTGATTACCCAAATGTGTAACTTTCAGAGGCACAAAGTGTTGGTCAACCTCGTGAATTCTCATATATTTTCCTTGAAATGTCAACCAATTTCATTCAACCTGCCACTGGTCATTCAGATTACAATAAAACCAAATCTGTCAATATCTGTTCTTTTCTAAAGGAAACTTGTACATGAATACACACTATACAAAACTAGTGGAGCCTCTGTCACTGCTGGTCTCTCTATATCCGTGGTCTCTTGTCTCCCATGGCCTTGCTGCTCTCAAATGACACACGTATCCAGTGTTTGAAACCCAAAGAGGTTACTTCACTCACCTCCTTCAGCAGAGGTCCCAACTCTCATTGTATCACCTCCTGTCTCTCCAGATGTTGTGTTTTCCTGTGTAACAAATCAGCATTTCAACATCACCATTACATCACCATAATTGTTAGTCTCAAGTTCGAGATGATTTCCAAGACTTTGCTAGTATTCAAAATAACTGTGGGGAACCTCTCCTTATATGTGATATAGTGAAGAGACCTCATCTTAGAAACACAACATCACAAATAAACATTGTTAAGCTTATAAACAAAAAACATATCCACGTTTTATTATCTGAAATATTTCTTCAAATGTATTAATGGAGCGGAAGATGGCAACCTTCACGCGGCCCACTCTGTTAAGAAAGAAATCACCACGATTGCCATCAACGCGGCGACCGAACATTGATCATCGATCTCCCCATTTCCAGAGCAACAACACGAGCCACGCCAATGGGCACTCTTCAGGGCCAGACTGAATGTGAAATTGTAGTTGTTGCTCTGCAACCTCCCTTATCTGTTTTAAAAGATAAAATCGATGTTATCTTCATCGATTCTCATCTTGGCTCATGGTCGTAAGTTTATTTTGAACATTCCATATTTCTATGGTGGATGTCAGTCACCTGTGAGACAACCCTCGCTTATTTCGACAATTGAACCAGAAAGACAGAATTGTAACTTTTAACTTTTATAGAGTCGCGCGCTCTACCCACATTACATTACAGTATTCAACGCATTATAAGCGGGCATATCACCTTCAACTACAGTGCATGTTATCTTGCCAATTTCGCCAAATGCATCTCTCCTGGTATGTTCATATGATTGTACACATCTTAATTTTAATGTATGTTTTCCTTCAGAGTTGTTTCTCAATAAAACATTGGAACAATACTATAAATTAACCCATCACTGTGTATTACAAATGTTAAAATAAGCTCAACATCAAATGGGACGTTAAGTAGATGTGCAAGGAAAGAATAGGTTCAACCACATTTACTAATTTCTGCACATCAGCAAACAAAGCTTTTGGACAAAGCATACCTGCATTATAGGTAAACTGGAGTAGCAGTCCATCATCTGGAACAGGTGGTCAAGGCTGTCCTGCTGCATCCTAGACTCATCCTCTTCCAATCTGGTCTCATCTTTTTGGTCAGTTTCTTCTCTTAAATTTCCAACTTTGAATTCCTTTTCATGTTTCTCTTGTTTCTCTGCAAGGCTCACATCATCTTTTGTCAGCTTTTCCGATTTCTCCACATAATCTGACCATCTTATCGAAGGCACAACTGTATTATACCCAGTTCCTGTTACTCGTGGAACACACTCTGACCCTTTCATAGAAACCTCGGCTGCTTCCCATGCAATTCTGGCTCTCTCCATTTTCTCAAGGTCTGATCCTTCCAGGATGCTGCGTTGTGCTGCTTTGAGTTTGACTAACCAGAGAAGGTGCAGCGCTTTGTCACTCTTCCACCAACTCTGTTCAAGGTTTACATCTGTCCCAGTCTTGAAAATGGGATAGTTTGGGACATTTGCTTTCTCTGCTGCTTGGAAACTGCTGGAACTGCACAACTCTTTCGTGTCAATGTTTCCACCTTGCAGATTGGTGGTGTTTTGACTCTGGTCATTACCCTTCAGTTTGTTATTGGGATAAATGACATCTGGATGATTACGTTCCTTTTGCATTATGCAGCCTGGAAGCACTTGCTTCGTATTACTCTCAGCATCTCTAGCAATGGCAGGGTTTTTTATTATGTTTTGATAATTTTTATCTATTTGGCAGCAATGTTTGAATATCTCTCTTTCTGTCTGAGTGCTGATGGTGGTGTCCTCTTTCTCTGTGCTGTTGATTGGTGGAGCACTGTTATCATCTTCATTTGTGCTGACGCTGCCAACAATGCAATCAGGAGCACAGTATAAAACGAAAAAAACCCATCAATTTTGCAGACATTGTAAAATCCCATCCTGAGGGCACAATAAACAGAACCAGTTATTTCCATATAACTACAAAAATAAAAAATCCCACTCTTTATGTACAACATCTTGAGATGTAGTCACTTTTAGATGCAATTTAAATGTGGTCGCATTTAGAGATCTGTCGCAGTTAGACGCTATACAAATTAGGCGCTATAAAAAGACAGTATGTTGTAAGTCGAACGGTTCGTAAGTTAGAACACAACAATGTACTGCTTTTAAACGCACATCCGGTTAGTGTTTTAAAATGTGTTACTGTTAAAAAAAAAGGGAAGCATTGTTACACTCATAAATAATAATCAATGTTGTACATTTGCATGTCACACTGTAAATAGTTGCGCGGTTGGGTTCGCATATGCGAGTTCACGTTCACAAGTCGGATGGTTACAAAATAAACATCTTATGGAAACTCGTTCGTAAGTGCGAATCATCGTAAGTCGGGCATTCGTAAGTTGCGGACTGCCTGTGCATGCTTATTCGTGAGCAGCAACTCCCACTTTCTGACACACCTGTCTCTCATTTCTGATATTCAACATTGTGAATGCCTGTAATACAATACTTTGGAGGTGTGGGTCAGTGGATGTTTATCCTGCATGAGATAGTCGCACCCATAGGCCAGTGAGATGGCATGTAGATGGCAATATAGTTAGTTGGTTGTTGACATTTCTTTACACATTTTTGAGTATTAACCATTCATTTTTCTCAAGGCGCTCCAGTTTTCCTCCAAGCCTAAAATATTCAAGGAGGAATTGACCCAAAATACCAAGCAAAACCCACCTAAATACGTTTTGAGACTTAGTGAGGTTTTATCAAGACAAGTATTATTTGTTAATGTATTGCAATGGCAAGAAAGCACTAGAACAAATAACAAAAACTCAATCCACTCACCAAAATACTTTCCTAAAGAGGAAAAATTTGACATTTTGGGCTTTACCCCTTTTTCATAGCACAAAAGGGACAATGGCAAAAATGTGACCCGTTATATAATTATTATTTATTTGTAGTGTTATTGATAAAGCGTTTAGTTATTATTAGGTTAATTCCCAAAAAGACATACATTGTACAAGTGAAGCATAAGCACGCAAGAACAAACTCACCAGCAGCAGCAGTTCTTCTCTTTCTTGACATCCTTATTCATGGCATTGCCATCAGTGCCAGCCTCAGCTACGACGCTCAGACCACAGCTGAGCTCGACACGAGAACCAGTGTCGGCAGTAGCAGCAGGTGTGGTGCAGGAAGACTCTGCCTGGGTCCCACGTTCGGTCCCAGACTCTGCCTCTGCGTACACTATTTCCAGCAGAGAGTTGAGGTGTCCGGCTCGCACCGCAATCAGGTGGCACGTGCAGTCCAGCTTGTCCCAGCGGTAGGCATGGGGCACCCAAATTCTGTCCGACAGCAGCAGCGAGGAAAAGGGCTCCATGCAGGCAGGAGTGAAGTGGCGGTAGGCAGGGGACTCTGGCAACAGAGCAGAGACGTCACTTGGGATTACAGTCCTTGGGAATTGGTGGAAAACAACATGGCTAAGTGTGGTGGCACATGGCTTTAATTCACCAACTTGGAGATGAGATCGGTTGGTAACCTTAGAGGTGGCCTGATCATGTGCAAAATACCCTCATCTGCTGGAAGGAGGCAGTAGAGCAAATACGCTTCTGACAGGGTATCTTATGATACTGTATATGAGTGTTTCCCATCATATGCATCTTTATATAAGCACTAGTTTCCTTCGAAACCCAAAGGTAATTGTTGAAACATGCAAAATAAACCTGAGAAAGTATGACGTTTATTTTGTTTAACCAGATGAGACCTCCAGAGGCCAGGATATCTTTTGATTTGAAAGTGACTTGGGTGACCAAAATCGTAACAAAAATAACTATCACATGAGAAGTTAAACAAACTGCACAGTATTGCAAATCTAATATTAATTAAGGCTTTCATGAACAATACAAAGTGTATTATATGTCGATAAGTAAGTGCAGCTTTGTATGCAGGTGTTGTTAGGTGAATACGCATGTACGAGTAAGTAGGTAGAGGGGTGTAGGTGACAGGAATATGTAGGGTAATTGTGTTATGTAGGTCGGTGTGTATATAGTTAAGCTAATTAGCTGTGGTTCTAAAAGCAGGTGTGGGGAGAGTAGAATGGTAGGCAGGGCGAGGTAGGATGAGCTGCTGTAGAGGCCAAGCCCAGGAAATAGTTACAGAAGGAAGGCAGATATCGACGTAGATGTGAGACGAGAGCTGGCGGCTTCGGGAATAATAAAAAAACGAGTCAATAAGTTGACGATTATGAATAGTCAATAGGCGTTCGTGCCCTGCAAGCGTCAGTGCTGTGCCTGCCCTGTCCTCCAAGTGTTTGTTTTGGGAGTTGAACGTAACAACAACGACAACAACGACAACAACAACGGCAATAACAACGACAACGACAGAGTCCCTTGAGCAGGACGGCTCGTGTGGACTCCCTTTGTACAACTACGCGGGGTTGCCCGTCGGTAGTTATTGTGGGTGGTCATGTTCAGGTCGGCGAGTTGTTTATTCGGGTGCGGTGGTGCAGGTGAGCTGCGTGTGTGCAGGTCGGTGCGGTGGTGCAGACGAGCTGCGTGTGTGCAGGTCGGGGCGGTGGTGCAGGCGAGTTGCGTGTGTGCAGGTCGGTGCGGTGGTGCAGGTGAGCGTGGCCGCACCTGTCCGCCGCCGCAGGGCTCCCTCGTCACCTCGGGGGGGTGAACGGTCACCCGGGTGAACGGTCACCACCCCCCGGGGGCCCCGCCGCGAGACGCGTCGCTCCTCGTGGTCGTTGTTGACAAACTTCACCGCGCTCGTCGACGAAGGGGAACTTGGTTCGGATGTCGGCCGGAGCCGGGAATCAAAACTCGCGAACCTCCCCCACCACCACCCATCACCCACCAACCACCACGGCGACAATTACAGCGACCGTACTCGCGATTTGGGAGTTTTTATTATGCAAAACAACGCAATAGTACACTCCACTGCTGGATGAGGCATTGGGGTATGGCTACAGCAGCAGCAGCACGATGATTGATGTCGCCGAGCCCCTTCTGCTGACAACGCACCCCCTTGCAGCGTGTGAACATTAAACCACGACGCTCTGCCAGGTCGGACATCGAAACGTCGGTCTCCCGACTCGCACTCACAGCGGCTGAGCGGCGCTCACCAACTTTGCGGACCTGTAACTGACGTGGCTATGCAATGCAGTATGAGTATATGTGTGTGTACTCTATGTATAATCTAAGATGCCCCCTCCCTCAAAGCGGTACTGTGTTGTATCGCCCCCCGCAGGGATGATGATGAGCCGAGTCGACCCACGTCTCCTCCCCTTCTCTCAGGCGTCCTTGTGAGTCGGGCGATCGATCACAGCTCCAACCCGGCGCATCTCACCGGGATTCAGCCGCGTTCAGTGCATTGCGATATGGCCAAATCGTGAACGGTAAAGATTTGTCTTGAACCGGACAGTTCAGAAAATAGTACAATTGTACATTTCATTAACGTGATTATTTCAAAAATCAAACAATCATACGAGTGGCAGTACACAGGACAGTATATCCACATAGTCTCACATACGTTGTCTAACGCATCTCTCCCCTTGCTCTTCCATATCTTCTGACTACATCTCATCTCCTGCCTTTAGTCACCTCCGAACACATTGATGTCCCATCACTCGTCTCTCTCCTGTCGTGTGAACACATCCGTCCCCCATTGGTCTTCGACTTCATCTGGATGGTCTCCCATCTCAAATCATGGTTTTATTGCAGGGCTCGCTCACATCGCCTCTCCACCGGTGCTGTAACATATTTATTTGATAGAGCACACGTTACGAAACTAGCCGGTGTATTTTTTAAAACAACCCCATACAAGATGCTAAAGTGGCTACATTCGCCTCAGTATTTTTATTTACACGCTTTTTATTTAACTCAGTCTGTTGTTGTTGTATCCTCAAATATTGTAACTCTATTTTAACCCACTTCCCAATGTGGTATCGACTGCAAACTTGGTATACTTATGTCATACTGATGACAATACTATATTCTATCAAAAAAATAAAGAAATATATTTATAAACATTCAATATTATGCTATGTTTCGGCTTCGGTCTAATTGTCCACGGTCAACTCACGTTGGCTGCAAATCATCACGGCCCCTAACGTTGTGGCAAGCCTCGGGGCCACTTCCTGGAGTCGTGGAGTTCTTCCATTATTGGTGCGGTACATTTCATTAAAGTAAAAAAAAAGTGTTTTTTAAATATTACTTATTTGGAATAAAATTGATACTTTTAGGGACGCCTCAACCAATCACAAGCCATTAGCTCGGACATATATTCGCATATGGCCATACGCTGTCCAAACCTCGTCTGCATTTCTAACTCACACACCGTTCAGGCCTCTTGTATCGTCTTAACCACCTATCCAGAGTTTTTTTTTATGAAATCGTCATCAGCAATCGTCAAAACAAACTCACTGCAGGCAATCAGCTTTTATTAATCGGCATACACAAGCATTCAATGAGATGTTATTATTTTTAATTTACTATCGTTCTCATTTGAAGTAAAAATAACAAAACTGCAAGTGCAAAAAGTCAACGTACTGTATCAAATATATGACCATTGCCTTGTTAAAGTGGTTCATGTCCATTTTAAATGACCATTTAATTAAGTATTTGTACCTTTGGTATCATCTTTTATTTTGTTCACGAACAATTTTAGTACTTATATGGCATCAGACAGTTATTTATGGGCTTGAATGACATCCACTATATGGAGGTATAACGCAGCCACACATTTAACAACTTAAATCAAGGGTGAAACTGTGAAGACTTTTACCTGTAAGACATCTAACAATGTGGTGGACTATATGTTGGCTATAAAGAGAAACTGAATTCTCCTTTATATTGAGGTACATTTGAATACTTCGGGTGGGAGCAGTGGCACAGTAGTTCACAGTGGATTATTAACCCAATAACCTGAGTTTTAATTCTGGAAATGGCTACCATAAGTGGCAAGTGATATCTGTACTGGTCCTAGGCCCCCCCCCCCCCCATTAAACCCATAATTACGAGCATGGTAAAGTATGATCAAACCCTCACAGCAGGCAGAGGCCTTTATCCATTAGTGGACTGGCCAAGGGCTGCAAACTACAACATACTTTTACACTGCATAGGCATATGTTCATAAAATGTACACCTGGTGAAAACCAAAATTCCACAAGATAGATCAGGCACTTATCCATTGGCATAATTAGTTTCATCTAATTTAACAGCATTATGTAAATAATATTAGCCTTCTGCAAAAAGTACAAGATGCACTGTCAATTGTTATTAAATTTGCTAAGCTTAAACGAATCGTCAAGGTTGTCACAAATCTGTAAATGTACCAATTTAAAAACACTTTTCAACGTGAAATGTAAGCTTTAAAATTGGATTCTCAATTTGGAGCAGTATTAATATGAGGCACAAGGAGGTTACGTCATGGGACCTCCTTTTCCAGTACCAAACTATGAGAATAGGTTTTCCCCTTTTTTCTGGCAACAAAACAGGTGTTAAGATGTTAAAACGCCAAACTGAAACCTTTTACAAGGAATCATGTCTGCATTAACCACAATACTTGTGGTCATAATAATGCAAACAAAAAACATACAGTACTCTGATAATATATGCTTTGTCTTTGAAACCGATTGGTCCACACCAGAGACAGCTTTCTTTGCAGCCGAGTCTCAAAAGGTGTTAGACCAGAGGACGGCTTTTGGCGTCTTTTTTGGCGTCCCTCTGGTCTAACACCTTTTGAGACTAGGCTCCAAAGAAAGCTGTTTCTGGTGTGGACCAATCCGTTTCAAAGACAATGCATATATTATCAGTGTTTTTTGTTTGCATTCTGACCACAAGTATTGTGGTTAATGCAGACATGATTCCTTGTAAATGTTTCAGTTTGGTGTGGCTCATGTAAAACAGCGACTTAAGATTAGCGTTCAAATCATGACTCAAAAGGCAGGCAAGCTGTACCATTCTTATTGCATTAGCTGTGTACATTCAATCTCATGTTCAATCTGGAAATACAGGAAGGGTTGGAGAAACTTGGTAAATTGTAGCAGTGAATGTTTGATTCTAAGCAATGTCAGCTTTGCCAGATCATTGAAAATGATTGAAATAGAACAAATAAATTTCAGTTATCGTTTTGCTGAGGTGTTGAAGCAAAAGCTGAATGTAATTTACCACCACTTTACTGCTGTCTTGTAACAAAAAAAATGTAAGCTACAGTTAATCTCTGCTCCAAAGGCAGTAAAGTATATAAATGATTGCCTTGCATGTGTCTAGTTTGGGCAGTGATTCCTCACAATGACTTTATCTAAAGCAGTGTTCTTCTTCATTGCAAGGCCCGCGGGCGACTAGCGGCCCCTGACGTGCAGCTCCCGACAATACACAACATGTGAAAACACCCCCCATCATCATCGTTCTGTCATACCCCAATGGTTTCAAATGTGGCCCCCCCTCTGAAAATTAGTGAAGAACACTGATATAAAGTATAAAAAAGACTGCAATGACTTACACCTCAAAATAAAGATGAAGACTATGAATGCGTCATTATATTTTTGGTATAATAATTGTGAGAAATAGACAATAGAAAATGGGAGGGAATTCAAGTTTGATATGGTTGGCTGAGTTACAAGGGTCAGTTGTGATCTGTGCCTGCCACCTGGTGGCCTACACTGGCCCTGTTGTTACGGCTGCTTTTTATACTCCAGAAGAAACGTCACTCGTGCAGCAACGTAGTTACACGGCTGGTACTGTTTTCGTTTACTTTCGCTTCATGTTTATGGGTTTACAGATGACTCAACTTTTACTAACAAAGACACTTACGATCATTACAGACATGGATTAGAAAAGAATATAAGATCCCTGGCTGTTTTTGCTCTGACCATGATGATACTACCAGCCTGATCCCTAAAGATGTGTATACCTTAAGACCACACCTGCTTGCACTGGCCCAAAAACCAGAATCAAATTCTTAAAATCCAAACATTGTGAATTCCGTAAATCCAAATTGAAAACAAAGAAACTAGTTTTAATCTGCAGAGTAAGAATTTACTCTAATCTGGCAACAATGCTCTTATTGGCCTGAGTGTTTGCGCCAGCTGATGTGCTCAGGTAAGAAGGACCACAGGTCTGGCTGCCCAACATGGGAGAGGCTGGGGAAGGGAGACTTGCTCCACTGGAAGGGAGGCTGCTGGTCCCATGTGGGACCACTCTGGGCCACCATTTCCAGCCGTGGCACCATCGCCTTGCTCGTGATCTGCAAACAGAAGTATTGCATGTTAGCACATTGCTTGCTCAACACATTACAAGCATGTCGAATGAAAAACAAGACTATATGTAGAGCTATTGTGCAGCAAACTATGCAAGATTACAGTTCAAAATAAAGGTTTTTGGGTTAGATCGTTTTGCCCGATGATGCTGGATGTAATTACTAGCGAAACGTCGTACTCAAATTGGAAATGATGTGGATTTACTCTTTAACACACCGGTGGGCTGAAGTAGTAACTAATTGGCATTTTGTTTACGTGACAAATCCCTTACTAATTGGCTGTGTCAGGTGGTGGAAGGTTACGACACAACATTTATACTTGTGCGATCTAACCCAAAAAGCTTTATTATGAATATTGGTCGCGAAAGCCTCCGTGTTAAACTGAAGATTACAGTTTCTAATTAATAAACGTGTGCGGTTTAAAAACGGTGAATGCTATTAATTTTCCAAACTAAAATTTCCGACAATTTTACAACAGTAACTCAAGGAATATTTTACATACTTTTATATGTTTTGATATATTTTGAGTTCCTGCAAATTTTAGATCAGAAACTTAATTAAATGTATTCTGTATATCTCGTATTGTATATGCGGTATTTAAGTTAATTACAATAAGTTAAGGACATACTAATGACATTCAGTGCTCTATCCCACCGACTGAATGCATACGTTATCTGGAAGAGAGCGGTATTCCACTGACCTTCATGTCAGTGGCCCCATGGCTGCGCTGTTGCAACATGTCACAGGGATAGGTTCCATTGGCTGGGTTCAGGTCACAGCGCGCTGCTATGGCAAACTCTGCGTTCTGTCCCGGCACACAGCCCTTGCACGCCGACAGTGGGTCATTCATGAAGTTGTTGTACCTGCAAACAACATGCATAAATACACATGCACACACGAACAAAAACAGATTCAGATGACACCTTGCTCCTGTAAATCACAGCTTCCTTGGTTTTTCTACAATGCTGAATGTAATCCATAGTTTGTATCCTCCGTCTTGGCCAACATCACCGGCCAAAGTAATTTACAACACCCACTTAGGATGGTTATTTCTTAGTTTTTTTCCTTTCTACATCTCCAATCCGTTTTCCCATATCTCTTGTTGAGTCACTTGAATAGACCTTGCTTACTCGACAACGGATGCCGAGGTAAAGTCCGACTTGTAGATCATCCTATTTATTTTATCCCTACCTATCCCCACTTTGTGATGTAGTCAGCTGCTTGAAAGATGATCTTGGGTCAAAACATTTTGAAAACCTCTAAGGTAGGTGAAATTCAGTGGAACATGTATATTCATTCATGTATTTTGTTATGTAGTCACTGCTGACGGCAACACAAGGCTAAGACCATCAAATTCTACACTTGAGAATGTTGGTGACTTCCGAGATTTACACCCAGGATGATTTTGGTGATGATGACTCGGCGCTCTATGTCGAGCAGGAGCTGAGTCACTAAATACGAGTACGCCCGCGTCGTCTTCGAAACCCCCACCTCATGAGGTGCACCATGGAGGGAAGGTCGGTGACTGTGTGGACATCTCGGCGGAAAATCTGAGCACGTGGGCAGCGGTCATGGTCAAACCAGTCTCCGAACTTGTCCACCAAGGCCTGCTGATCAGACACATTCCAGATCTTCTGGAAGTAGCTGCAAATGTAATTGAAATCAATTAGCTTCTCAGTGTAGTTACCCAGTACCTAGACAATTTTTTTTTTAAGATTATCCATCAAAAGCTTAAAACTAGCGATGACGTATGTTAAGGTACATTATGGAAAAATGTATTAATACGCAGAGCGGTGCTTAATACTATAAAATTAACGATTCTGCCTCTAAAGCACTGTATTACATGCATGCATCACAACACTTACAAAGAAACTCCTCTTTTGGTACCTCTCAATATGCAGCCCCCTCATTATATTTTTACATTGTTATATGAGGTGCAATCGCATACATTCAATATTGCCTTCTAATGTAATTGCTGTCCTGCCATCTTCAGATCACCTCAAATCCCTGCAGGTTGTTGTCTCACATACACACCAAACTCTACATGATCCATCAACCCCACCACCAAAACTCCAGATTAAAGGCATATACTAGCAAAAATTATCATGACAACGAAAGTTTCGTAGATCTTAAAATTACGTAAGGTATTAAGAAAATCCATGCATAATGAAGCATTTAAGCAGTAGCTCTGTACTCTATATCCGGCCAGAAAGAGGGCGGGTTATGGTATGCCCAGCGTGTGCTCACGGGATGTTGTAGCTAGCCCAGTATTGTTCTTTGTAAAGGACATCCGTCAGGTCTGATGACACCACCAGGCCCCTGTGGAGCACACACATGCAGATCATACAGGATTATGTGCGAGGCTTTGGTATTCAGCACAATGACTTAGAATATGTTCATCCATCTTGCCTTGACAGGAATATTGCCTGGGTGCTATTAAAGCAAAGTCGAGATGGCATGGAATATTCTCCAGTGCATTTCCATTCGAGAGAAAGGGCTATGGCTCTGAGCCGGGTTCAAAGTGAGGATAAACGGCGTGCTATTATTTAATCCCCTTATGTATTTGTCAATTGAAAAAAACATCTCTCAAAGCAAAAGAGCAAAGAGGTGGTTAAAATATATCTTGGTGGCCCTAGCCACTGTGGAAATTCTACTTCTCATGGCAGGGGCCAGTCCCCATAAGACAAGCGTAGCACTGGTTTGAGTAAACATAAATAAAAGGTTACTGACGGCATCTGTTCAAGTACGGTCAAGATTCCACTTCTCGATTTTGATGATCCAGTAGCAAAACGCTTGTAGTCAACAACCATCCACTCATTGTTGTACCTGAAAAACAATAATATATCATAATCAATGCTCTGTAGTTGTGCAAAATGGATTAAAAGACTCAAACACTTTTGTTCCAACAGCCTGACATGAGACTAGAACAGTCGATTTTCAGTCTTTGCTAAGGCCTGGCTGAATATTTGACACAAGCATTTATATCTGAATCGTTAGCTCTGTCCGCAAGACGTGCATGTGTAATGTTACAAATTTAACTCCGACTGGGAATCAATGAAGCCCAAGTCTTTGGGGCCATCTAAAGGAGTACCACTGTGGAACGTCACTCACCGCCACCTGTTCTGGCCTGCCAGTGGTGGCGAATGCAGCCCCATTGCTTGTTTGACTTTAATTATTCACAGCCATTCACGGTCCTGCGACTAGTACGTGGTTCTTACCAGAATCAAGTACACGCCAGGCTCGTATATAAATGATAACCCACTCCCTGTGTGCGCTTGGAAACACCGTGAATTAACATTACAGTTTTTCCAAGTGCTCATTTACAGATTGAAACATACAGTCGTGTCTATAAAACATATTACATTTTTGATAGCGTTTGGTAAATCAAATTGAGATAACGGAGGGCGGCTTGTATATTAGTGATTTAATAGCATGCCACAAGGAACCTCATTACATGCTTTACTGTGTTCAAATTACTGTACCAACATTATAAAACACGCCACATTAATTGGATGATTTACAATAGTTTTCAATTGAATTCTGTAATGAAACGGGCATATAAACATTTTATTACACGTATTGTGTTTCAATGGAGCTCAGCATTTTTGTGATAAGTATGAAATACATCTGAAGACCTTTTAACATGGTATATGCTCACAGCAGTTTATACGTTGCGACGTATATACACAATGAATGCCATAATGAAATCATTACATGAGTCTCTTATCCAACTTTCAAAAAGATAACGTTTAAAATAGAGCCATTGTTTATATGTTTATGCTACATTTAATACACAAATACATCGGAATTCATCCAGGTGTTGCTGCAACACACTTGTTTCAAAACGATGTTTAAGAGTTAAAATCTCAGTAGGAGGATGACTCAACCTACTTCATGGGAAGTCAAAAGCAGTTGTCCTATGAAGAGACTGATCACCTCCATGGGACTATGGAATTTCCAATGGCTCAGGACTGCTAACAAATATGGGCCCATACACCAGACAGACAACTTTCATCTTAAGAATTATGTTTCAGAATGTTCCCAATTATCAGAATGCTCCTTTAGAATTGCTACCGTAACATTCCAGGAAAATATTCCATTCCAGGTGTAATTGCAAGTGGCTGCACGGATTTCAACACTCGATTTCAGCAGTACCGGCTCAGTGCTCCAACTCTTAAATCACCAAGCCACTTCTGAAGCCTAATGCAGTGCACTAATGTGCACAACCTTGCCTCTACTAAATACACACATGTAGACATGTTTCAGTGCATTCACTTACGTGCCGCTATTGTGCTGTCTGAATGTTTCTGCCCAATGTTGGCCAGACGTCGCCAGTCGGTTGGCCACCACGTTACGCAACCACTCCAAAAGTTGCCCCTTTGGCTGGACTAGGTGCCACAGCTCAGGGTTGTTGTTTTCAATAGTAGTCTCCAGCACAACCTGCGCACGTGAACACGTGTGGAACTATACTGTGAATTACCCGCAGACCTTTAATAGATAACAATAAGTGGATACTTACAGCAAAAATCCAAGCAAAACGTTTAAAAAGGTACCTTTAATATGCTGCGAATGCATGTGCATACTGATTGAACAATTTTTTATTTTACCAGGTAGGGCCCACTGAGCTATATAGTTATGTTTTAGAAGCAACCTCGCCACAAATTATAACTCAACGAAGTGGCTTATCACGTGGTAATTTATAGCAGCCAAATACTCTAAACCCATATTTATAATGTGGAGGGAAAAACCGGATAAACCCTACATACTAATATGCATGCACGCTTCTACATGTGGCTATGCACCTCTCCATATATGTCCGACTTTTCAGTAGTTCTTACAGATACCCAGCATACACTGGAAAGGTCGCCATGTCAAATATTTACTGGCATATATCTGTACATGTGAATGTCTAGAGGCACACACCAGTCCACTGCTTAGGATGTAAAAATCATCGATGGAGAAGGTGACACCAGGGTAGGAGCTGAAGGCTTGCTCGTGGCCAGGGATCACCTGCTGACCTGAAACGGTATCAGAGAGAGGCCCAAATCAGCTGAAAACTTGCTTAACACGACAGGAATGCAAGATTCCAATTTTTTAAATAAATCAATGTTTATTTGTTAGACGGAAAATGTAATACAGACCACTATGAGTTCTGCAAAAAAAAGTGACTGGTACAAAATCTCTCAATGTAGAGTGAACTCACATTTGTATGACCACAGCTGTTGTTAGAACATGCAACAAAATTGGAAGATGGCGAGTTAAAATCTTTGTGGTAATCAACTGTGAAGAAACTATATACATTCTGGCCCGTGTTATGGGAATTGGGAATGTCCACTACTGGCTCATGCCCATCAATAAAGATGAGAGTCACCCCAATATTTAATTAAGTACACACACAAGACGTGGCATAAAATCATGGCACGTCTTACTTTCAATTATGCTCTCTAAACAAAGTTTACCGAGATACGTTTGCAACTATACATGTGCGTGTCCACGCATGCGTACCCTTGGGTGTAGTGTGAAACGCAAGTTGGTAATTCTTAACGATCCTCAGCATGCTCTGGTAGGCCCCCCAAGTCACATGTGACGTCAGCAAGTCCTGTCCGTCTGGCAGTAGCCTGATCAGGGCGGAGCAGTGGCCCTTCCCCACTGGACCACGACGCTCATATTCCATTCCAGAGGCAGGATTCTGCGTCGCGGCAGTCTTGTTGAGAACTTGCTCCAAATCTCCCAAATCGGTGGCAATTTGGCCCAAGCTGTATGGACAAAAACAAATACAATAGTTTAAATGTTTCAAAATATTCCCGTCAATACCATATTCACATGCTTACCATGTTCACCTGAATACCATAATTCAGTAAAAACACATTTTGATTTAAAACCAACATAACTGCGTCAGTATAATGGACTACTACTCAACATCCGTGAAAAAGAGCTTCATAGCTCACTGGATTCTTCCAGTAGTCTAAATAAAGATTCTGATTCTCATATCTCTTAATGCCTCATTCCATTTTAAAATGTGTGCAGCAGTGATTGTAAAACATATGTAAATGCTTATAGTTTAATAAACATATAATTTTGATTTTCGATTTAAAGCTTTCGTGACTGCAGGGATTCATCTTCTTGGTTCTTTCGGTAAAGTCACGTAGAAGGAAAATAATAAAATTATAAAAATAAAACATAATAAAAAAATTCTCATGACGTTTCGGCCACAACGCAAGCAGCCGTCCTCAGAACCAAGACGATGAAACATATAATTGTCTTAGGTTAGTAACCAACTCGCATTGTCTGAATTAACTTATTAATATCACTTTGACAATATTTTGTAAGAACACGTGAGTGGGAGAAAGGTCACAATCTCTATTGAAGACAGTGTGATTGTGTGGTCGATATGTAGGTGAATAAAAAAAAACCGTATGCATCAGTATTGAGTCCCAGTACCTCTTGTGGGTTGATGGCCACAAATTCAATGTTTGGTAAACCTAAGATAGCCAGGCCAGTTTGTTTATCCAGTCTAGATGACTGATCCCACCTCTATGCTATAGCTCAAAGAAGGTGAAAGTGCCTGTCATCAACCTTACTATCCTAAAGAGCTTCATTCAGTAAGCTGGCCAAACTAAGTCAGGGTAGGTGATTTATTTTGCTTGTTCAAGCAGCCTTTATTTCCAGTGCATGAAGACTCCTGCAGCAGGACCAGAGGAAGAATATTTTTTTTCCAAGATGTAGGAGCAAAGCATCTGTAGTATTCTCGAAGTAGCTATGCATGTTTCTACGCAATGCGGCCATCTACCCTGGAAAGGCTTTGGTTGAGTGTAGTCCAAGAAAGAGATGAATTCAGGAATGGCTATATCGCCGGATGAGTTTACATACTAGAATCCAAAGGGAGAGATGTCTATTCTCCCGGTGGGGAGGGCGATATTCCCACTCATGCCATCCTCGATGCCCTTGAACTGCAGTAAGGCCAGCCGCACCTGGGAACATAAGTAATGACAAGGGACAGGGCAGTACCAAGGTGTATATGAGTAATACTAGGGTGATTGACAGAAGCTGAATGTACAACCTGGTAAGTGACTGCATGAAGAATTACTCCTGTAAACAAATGTGCGAACTAAACCCTTATTCCAAGCTGGGAATATGATGGCAGATGCCTGTAATCCAGTGGCTGTAAGGCACGGTTGGTGAATTAAGCAATATGTCACCGTGTATGTGAGCTCTCAACTTGTCAGGCAACAAGGTGGCACATTGATGACATCACGGTAAAATCATTTCTAAACTATCGGTTCATATTCCCCAGTATCATAAGTTCATAACTAGATTAAATATGTTGAGTCTCCTGAATACGTGTCAAAATCGGTAACAAATGTTATTTAATCTGACTGATTAACTGGTGAATAGTTTTGTTACATCTCTAACATTATCCAACTGCCTGGCTTGTACGCGTTCATTGTTCACACGTGTAGTGGTGTGTCAACTATTAATCACACTACACACGTGTAGTGGTTTCAACTGTAAATCACACTAAACAAATGTAAACGGACGATCCAATTTAGGGTAATGTTTTAAAATATAAAATAAATTTTTTACCAACAAAATATATTTGCTCACATTGTAAAAACAATTTTAATTAGTAGCAAATTATCAATGCAATTAAAGTCACAAAAAAGTGATGAATAAAAGAGGATTAAGTGGTGATGCATTGGCTAGTGCACTGCACTATGAACCCGATGGCTCGAGACATATGAACTAGTCCTGGACACACTCTGCAGCAACTCACACTGAGCAGCATGGTGAAGTATGGTAAGCTATCTCATCAAGTCCCCAGGTCTGCGTTGCAGATGAATAAGTACACGTGTCATTTTTACAGAAGCATGCCTTCTATTGAACATTATTTAAATTTGATGCGTGAAAACATAAACCATTTTCTATTGTACCTCATAAGAGTCCCACTCATAGTACAGCCATGATAACTGCAGTGTATTTAACATCACTACATTTCACAAACATCACCTGGTGCCAAAGTGGATTCTCTGGCTCTGCTTCGATCTGTGCATTCATCCAGTCGAGGTTGTCCTTGAGGAAGCCCTCCAGCCTGCCACAGTAGGCTGACTCCTGCGGGCCCTTGGCACAATATCCTTCCATCGTGTTCTGCCATTGCAGCTTAATGTACTGCAGCATCCATTCAACCGACCATGCACACGCACGCAAGTTATATATTTAACAAGTACATGTCAAAAGCTGCCAAATGTCATGGAGTAATTTGTTTCGAAAGCGGAATTGAAGTCTATGACCTGCATCATAATTATAAACATAATACAGTGGAATCCTTATAAAGAGAATACAATTTGGATTTATATAGCATAAAAAATATGACTACATCTCAAGACCGTGTACAGAAATAGGGAGCACATTACTGTATATAGAGGAGCAGTCAGTTATAGGCAGAGGAAAAATAGCCTTAAGCCTGGACTTGGACCAGGGGCGGGGAGTTGACAGCACTGATGGTTTTGGGAAGGGAGTTATTTGGGTCAGCAAATAAGAATGAGTGACCTTTCACTGAGTGAAAGTTGAGTGAGGGCTTCTACAGAAAGCCACGGTTGATTCAGCAAAAGGTGCATGGTGAGGAGTAGAGTGAGATAAGAGGAAAGTAGCAAGACGAGTCCATGGAGGAGCTTTAAGATAGTGAGTGCGATCTTTAAATTGATGCAGTTGATGGAATGTTCGAACCAAAACAGGTCAAATAATCTACATTGAAGTAAACCATTTGTATCATAAATATGCAATTCCTACTGCAGAATATGACATGTAATGTTATAAACCACATAAACCACAGAAAGTCTGCTATGAGCACCAAACCACATGGAGAGAGGTGGAGACAATCACAGCACAGAGATGTGAGGGCAGAGAGACGATCAGGAAGGCTGGGAGTTTGCTTCACGAGTCAATGGGCTTTTCCAATTCCTCCTTAAAACCCCAGGCTACTCAGCTGTATTCCCAGTTTGAAAGTAAATTTGCTATTTGGTGCACACATATAAAAAGGGGGCAAATACTATGATATGAATATTGCATGCAGGCAGATAAGGCGAGTGTGAATCCATGAGCATCGGTCTTTGGTCTGTTTGTGCACCCATGTGTGTACGTGTGGGGAGCGGTGGTGTAGTGGTTCAAGCACTTCACTCAGTTAGATTCCCGGATATGGCTAACATTAGTCACAAGTGATATCTGAGCCAGTTGTGTGCCTCCCCTACGATGGTTCAGCCTAAAGTTAGTTCCTGATAAGAACAGAACTTGCACAGTCTGTAGTATGATGAGAGGGTCTTTGTATATTGTGTACGTGCTGGACCTTGCTCGTCACGTTGGCCTCCAGCACACCGGCAGCGTAGGCTTGTAAGGCGTCGTCATACTTCTCATTTGTGGCAAGAGTCAGGTGAGACCAGCTGCAAAACAAAGATCAAAGAAGAGCCGCGTGATCTCGCTTAAACTGCAGTCTGTCCTGTAAATGTTAACAGCTGAAGACATCACTGTCAGCAATTCTTACTTATCAAATCCTGCCCGTTTGGTCTATTGCCTTGGAATTGTTCAAATATTTGCAGCGTGTCCACTCAGACAAATGATAAGTGGTGCGAATCTTCGTGGCCCTCAGCCAGTGGTGACAATTCCACATTCTCTTGGCAGGCGGCAGACTCTTCATAAGCCCACCACTTGACTACCCACAAAGTGATATTGTATCGACTTTTCAGGTATGATGAGTTGGCTCGACTCTGCACTTTGGAGTTGAGAGCTGAGAAACATCCACTGATTAACAGGTGTGTGGTTAAACCGTGCATAATTCATATCAATGTCGAGTATTTACAATATCACACGACATTTCAATGATGATGACAATAGTGACGACAATGATTAAGATAATGACTTATGATGGCTATGCTGATGAGAGTCAAGTAGCTGTCATAATGCCTCGTGCTTATGATGGTGTTGGTGACCACGTGATGCTTGATGGCTGAGCTTCCTCATTGTCTCTGACGGTTTCCTTTCCTAATGGTGCCCATCTCTGAACGTTTTGCACAGCGTATTAAGATACGGTATATTTTAGACGTAATATAAATCCATGTGTCTTGTATGATAATGACGACGTTGATGATAACGGCTGTATTGGTCAAACTTGTAACAATGATGATGGTAATGTTTGTGAGTATATGTAGTTGCAATCGTGATGTGTGTGCCGATGGCTGTAATGACGGTATCAATGATGAGTGATGTTGATGGTATTGTTGATGACGGCTACAAAAATGATATGCGTGGTGGTGACTCTGACGGTAATGGACTAAATGATGTCAGTGTCGATGTTGTTGATGGTGATGAGGCCACACGCACCCCGTGCTGGAGATTCTGTCAGTGAAGTTGGCCCAGGCCAGGGCCCCCGGATCGATGCCTCGTACCACGGCGAGGCCGCGCTGGGAGTCCCACACAGCCGAGGCGAGCTCGGGGGTCACCGCGGCCCCGCTCACATCCACCGCCACGAGCAGCACCACCACCACCGCCGCAGCCACAAACTCCATCATCCGCGCCGCGTGCCCCATGACTCTCCGCGTGTCCCCTCGCTGTTGTCTCCCGTGGCTGTCAGCGAGGAGACGGGAGGCGAGTGAGGAGAGGGATCCCCAACAACAACAACACTATGAGACCTCCTTTACACCACCAACACAAACACCGCCACTCTCGTCTCTCGCTTCCTCTCGCTGAGCCTCACTGCGGTCACGTGACCGAGACGCGTCACGCCCCTCGTGACTGTTCGCGATCTCGACTTCGACCGCAGCAGCAGCACGAGGAGGAGGAGGAATCCGATGAACTGTGAAGCTCTTTTTTTATTTCACAGATGTCAAGTAGAGGCACGGGGTCAGACGGCTGGAGCAACAAACGAGACAAACAAAAACACGATAGGAGGGCAAAGTGTAGTAAAGGTAAGCAAATCACTTTGTTTATTTTGTATTTTACCAGGTACAGCGCACTGAGCTTATTAGCCTCTTTTTTTAGAAGCGACCTGGTCACAAATGATGGCTCAACGGAGTGGCTTGTCATGCAGCATGCATATTCACCCTCTGTGCACGATGCAAAAAAACATCAACAGTTCCTGAAGAACTGTAATATACTTTTTTGTATCAGGTTACCATCGGGTTCGTTTCAGGCCGACGTGAGCGACTGGCTGACGTGCGGCAGTGATAGAGAGAGAGAGAACTATATCGACCGGTTTCCTCCTCATCATGACTCATCAGCAGAGCCGTCCCCAGGGTATGGCGAATCAGGGTGACCGCCCCGGGCCCGCGCTATGGGGGGCCTCGCGCTTCGACGTGACGGTGTCAAGATGTAATACTACCGGCTTCGATTGAAGGCATCGCGGTGACCCACGTCGCAGTCGGATTAGCCCCGAACGCATGTGGTTGTACCAAGTTAACGCACAGTATCTCTCTGAGTCTGTCATCATTGCTCTTTCTATAATCTCCCAGTCTATGTGTTTACGTCTCCATATCTCTAAAAAAATTACTCCGTTTCTTTGTCTATCTGTTTCCTTGTCTCTACGCGACCTCTCTCTTGATGTTTGCCTCTTTTGTCTTTGATTGCCCTGACCACAGCGCCACCGCTCACCCCCCACACGGTTACACACAAAATACAAATATCCTTCATAGCATTCAAAAGACTGATGGGCCAAGTGCTGTGAGCGAGTTGTTTATGTGTACGTTTATGCGTAACCGAACATTCCTGCATCACTTCACTGTGATGCAAACGGAAGGATGTACATACATAACGTACATGTTAATGAACTGTGAATAACCCAGCCAATAATATAGATATCCACTGTAATTTATATGACTACATTATCGACACATTTATACTTACACGATTTAACTAAAAAACCCGCTATTAATTCACCTTCACTGGTTTCCGCTCAAATTCAGGATTGTATTCAAGGTCCTCACATTCGAGGCCCTGAATGATCGCGCACCTCCACATATTTGGGAGTTGCTGCATGCGTCCCTACGTTCCAGCAATAACTCTGAGGTCGGTGGACTTGGATCTCTTCTGTATCCCCAGATTGATCCTCAAGTCCATGGGCGATCTGGCCTCCACTTCTGTGGCACATGCAGATTGTGGAACTCTCTGCCGAAGGCTGTCAGAGAATTCGGTTCGGTCGGGATCTTTACATCTTGCCTAAACACATTTATCTTTCAGAAGTCATTTGCTATTTTAACTCAGCCCCCCCCACCCCCATTTATGAGAATTGGCTCGAGATTTTATGAAAGGCGCTACATTAGCTGTAATTATTTCAACCGAATGATTTTCAGGATACATCTCTTGGTCATGCCTTATTACACATGGCCCTCCCCATTTGAAGTCGGAATTTACACTCTTGTATTGTCGAGTAAACATGAACACTTTCGGGTGAACGTTGGCATGTGGTTGGACCAACGTTGGCCCAACCGCAAGAGGGTGCGCAAACAGTCTTCGTGGGCTCATGTACAGGCGATACATTATACGAGCAAATGTAATCAATAATACGCCTTTAATTACATGTATTTTAACGTCTGTTCACACGTGCAAACAGTGTCATTAATACTTTCTTTCCTGTAATTCTAAATGCATATACTGTATTGGTTATGCGGAATGATATTCGACATTTTATATTATTGTATTACTGATTTATGTTTAAGATACGGCTCTTTAGTTTTGGAACGCGTGCACAATTCAAACATTAAAATCAATAATGTGATATCATCAAATATAATTGCGTCATCATAAACAACAACAATAAACCCCCATTATTGGCTCGGGTCATGCGAATACATGTGACGGGGTGTGTATTTGTCATCACGGGTTTTCTTCGGTAGATTTAAGTATTTTGTTCCATGAGCTATAGCAGCGACCAATAAGACTCCCCCCCAACCACCGGAAGCGAATGGACTCGCCCGCCTGCCCTGTGGAGCTGCTGTCCGCGGTGCTGAACCAGGTCCACTGCCCCCAGACACTGCAGCCGTTTACTGTCCGCAGCCTTCTGCTGCTGCCCACTGCTGCTCATTACACGCTCGCCCATTGTGCTGGGCTTTTCTTTGTCCACGGCCATCCCGGCGCAGTGGAAGTGTTATGCCCGAGCCTGCCCATCCCGCCGAGTGAATGCATCCCTCGGCCGCCGGCAAGGGAAACAAAAAGAGGAAGGGGCCGCACCGGCCGAGCCGAACCGGGGCCACCGGGGCCACCGGGGGGAGCACGGGCAGCAGTGGTGGAGGAGGAGGTGGAAGCGTCGGGAGCGGCTCCAAGCCTGACAGGGTGTCCCTGCACAAGCGCAACCTCCACAACTTCTCGTACCCGCTGCTCGCTGTGTTCGGAGTGCTCAGGTTTCTCGCCTTCCATTTGTGGCTGCTCATCGCCTACGTGTGCGAGCGCCTGGGCGACCTGCACGCACGGCGTGCCGAGCCGCAACCCGAAGGGCAGGCGGAGCAGGGGCAGGCAGAGGAAGGGCAGGCCCATGATGGGCAGAGGGAGCAGCGCCAGCAGGGGCAGGGGCCCGAAGACGCCACCCAGTGCCTGCATGCCCACCACAAAAACGCGTTCGAGTGCATCTCGGCTGCGCTCAAGATTGACGAGGAAGACAAAGGTGGGTCGCAGTGGGTCATGAAGTCGTGTGGCCGAGCGGCAGCAGGGATGGGCATGGTTTGATATCCCTCAGCATGGGTGCGAAGAGAACAAGCTTGTGGTTAAACCATGTTTGAGTTAATTTGATTTGTAACAGGCATGATCCCAGCCAGTTGTCCGGTTATTTTACAAGGGGGATCCGTGGTGCGTGAGCACAATAGCAACAAAAATAAAATAAAAATACAGTAGCAATATTGCCGGGAACAAGTACAGGGGTCCAAAAGGAATATTGCACATCGAGATTTGGCGGGTTGAAGCACAGCGTTAGGTATTGGTGTACGTGTCTGGCGGTTCGTGTGATCGTGCTGTACATTGAGTTTCTAATTCGTGGAAGGTGTTGGGTATTGTGAAAATAGGCCGAGTCAGGTGGTGGACATTGTGTGACTGTGAGGCATTGTGGATAAGTGAGGTGTCTAATTTCTGCGGTTCGGTGATAGCGTGGTTCAATCTGTGATTTTGGGGATCAGTTGAAATGTTCAGTTATTGAAGTGAGGTGGGAGTGGTGCAGAGGTTGAGACTCGCTATAAAATATGGTGGGTGTGCATTTTGATGATGAACGATGATGGGTGTTCCCATATGTGTTCCTGGGTAGCCCATTACGTAACCTGCATACTGTGCGCGTTGCTGTGGCAGTGTTTCCTTAAGATGAAACAGCCCTCGAGGAATGAGTTGATTCAGCGAAATTGAACTAGGCACTTAAACCCCGAGCCCTGTTAATTGTTTTTCATTTCATGTGTTCTGGACACTCTCAGAATGCACTTGCATTGTGCGTCGTAAATAGATACCGATTATAACGTATTTGCAGAGATAGCAATCAAGATTGTGCGAGCAGTGTCATGAGAAAGAGTAGGTGCTGAGTGTCTGAAATTGTGTACTGAGCTACATGAGCAGAATAGCCCTCGATGTCTGATTGCTCAATTGCACCGATACACATTTAGTTGGGGGGTTACATCTGTTTGGGCAGGTAAAGACAATAATCCACATGAGCGAACCGACATTTAACAAATTCCCCACATCTTGGTGTGTAGATCAGTGGATTGCGAGTGTTGCATTTTAAGCAAGAAGTTTACAGTTATGTTTACATTCATATCATAATCCAGATGTCAAGATTAGGTCACATTGCAAAGCAACCGCTCTGGATTCCACGTCTGCTCCACCACAGCACGTCCCTGAGGATGATGATGACCCAAAGAACTACACCACGTCACTCCCGAAAATATTTCTCTGACCCAACCACCCACCATATAGCGCATCATTTTACGTTGTGTTTTTTACTGAAGTTGGTTATGCCACCATTGTGTTATTAAAGTTGCGATAATTAATCTTAGATAAATTAAGTGAAAATTTACATTTTACGTGATGAATACACTGAAGTTGTTGACCTACGACAGATGATATCTTGATTTCATCTCAGGTGATTTAATCTCAACTTTGGTTAATCACAGGTGACTGAATGCATGTATGTTGAACTTATTTCGCACCATGTGTAGCCAACCCTGCTAATCGGAGGTGTGGAAATGGATTTAAGCAGTGTAGGCTTGTTATTAACAATATATTAGACTGTATTGCATCTTAAGCATACAGTAGCGAGTAGACATAAACACGTGTAAAACTGAAATTGACTCTGACAACGACCACTTAGGTAAAATGGACTACCAGATGACCTCACACTGTGACACCATGTTGGAGTGTATCTCGAGCACGTGATGGCAGAATAACACCCCACACTGGTTCACATGCTGGGCACTCCACTGCATCATTACTCTCAATCGGCCATGCCAGTGTCTTGACAGCAGAACCTAATTTAAACTGAATAAAAGGTGATGTATATCTGTACATAAAATTGACAGCCCTTTGTCAATCCACTGCTGGATGGAGATCACGTGACACCGTTCAGTCATGGAGTTTTTCTGAATATACTTCACCATTCCTGTCAGTGGCAGTTGGTGAAGGGACAGGTGTCAGCCTAGAGTCAGTTCAGATATCACTCGCCGCTCATGCTAGCCATGACCAGGAATCCAACTCCGGTTGTCATTGTCATAGCACAATGTGCTAATCACCTGCTGTTGTGAATGTGTGCTGGGGAGTGTTAGTGTGGTTTGCTGCTGCCTGAATTCCCTCCTGGACATCTAAAAAATACAGATCTCATGATTGCCCACATTCATATGCTGAAACTCCACTATCATCCATTTGTTTCACGGCCCCTAAGGGCACAGAATTGCAGTGTGACGGTCTACTTTACATGTCTGTTTTATACAGTTTTAATGCTGCATCCTATTTTTCAGGAAACCCTGCAGGGCTGAGACTCATTATCGTGACCCTCTTGTGCGTCAGCCTGTGAATGGTTTCCTAATCAGTGCAATGCAGGGTTTATTACATTTGGATACAAATCCTGTGAAGAACATTATACTGTGATGCTATTGCATATTCTTATTAGACGAATTGTCTTCAGTCCTGGAGTATTCCAAATTAAGCATTTTCCCGTAGCCTTTGATGCCTTGCCTGAGATTGTATCAGCCGTTATCCAAGAGAACTTGTTTTAATCCCAGATGACTGCATGGATATGAATGCAGGATTTCTCCAGCACTGGCATTATAGTGCAATCTTGCATGTTCAATTTCTCTTCCTGATAATCTGTCTACGCGTTTTTACATGCACGTTTTTGTTATCTCGTCTCCGCCTATCAATCTATTCTTTACACTCCTCCTGTGAGCTAACTTTTACTAACATTCCATTCCTGTCTTCTGTCTGGCCACATTATCTCAATGGTCCACTTTTATCCATAACTTCCCATTCTTTATGCATTTTCTATGTCAAAATGTAATTTTCTTGCCAATTCCCTCTTCTCTGCCCATTATCCCCATGCTCCGTTATTGCCATGCCATGCTGACCTCCCTTACCTTGTTGTAATTGGGCCAGGCCGTAAGGAGGAGGCAGTGGAGTGGTATAGGAGAGGCATCTCCCAGCTGGAGCAGGGAATCCGCATCTCCATCGAGGGGGAAGGTACGTTGAGCAATGTAAAGGTTGGGCTTTAGCCAGGAAGGGTACTCAAGACCAGTTCTAGGCCCCGAGGCTGCTTTAAAGACACCTGCTCTGCTCTTGACCTCGACCGTGGTCTCGGGGATGTGGCCTGTGGTGTCCTTGGTCTGAGAACTTTGAGGACGTAGGTATTTCAAACTGGCCACGTGCACTTTCTCAAAGTGAAAACTTTGGTAGTATTTCTAAATATTGACTGGTTGATAATGTGGGACCTTTCAGGCCAGTATCAAAATATAACAATAGTTTTTACCCTTTCTGACAACAAGACAGGTGTTAAGATCTTAAACACAGTTTTCAATTAGGCCATGAACAAGGCGGTCTCTGGTGTGGACCAATCAGTTTCAAAGACAATGCATACATTACCAGAGCATGTTTTTGTTTGCATGTTCACTACAAGTATGTGTGGTTAATGCAGACATGATTCCTTGCAAAAGGTTTCTGTTTGTTGTTTTAACACCTGTTTCATCGCCAGAAAGAGTAAAATATATTCTTATATGGTTGATATGATTGAATCTGTCACCTTTTTGTGCAAAGCAAAGCGCTCGCAGTGGATTTTGTAAGCCATGGTTTTCAGCTCCTAAAAGGGACGCAGAATATATTGTGAATAAAATATGTTGCGTCTTAATTTCATATAACCTTCAGGTATTGCATATTTTGTAATCGAGCAGTATCCATGTATAGTTTCATATAAGCATAGCTGGCTAAAACTAAGGGTGTGTGTTTGACCAAAGGAAGGCAAAGATAAGGAATTACCAACGAAAAAACATTTCACAATGATGATCTTGTCTCAGGATACCACTTTTCCCTGTGAATAGCCACAACAATATCAACTCATCCAGAGGTAATTAAAATCCCTGAAGGTGATAATTTGTATACAACAATCGAGTCCCATTCCAGAAGAGAGCGTGGTTCAACTTGGCACCTCTTGTCACGCATATGTATTCCTTCTACTTTGCATTTTTTATGTATTTATATGACAAAACATATATTTGTATTGTTTAAATGTCAGAGCATCTGAAGATGCTGCACAATAACATTTAGATAGACTGTACTACATTCTAGACAGAAAGTGGCATAGTTATGTTCTTGCCCATCAACCGTGACTCAGAGAAGAATGTCATTGTATTGTACTTATGATCTTCCTATTTACCTGGCTTCCTGCGACCATATTCATAAGACAGGTAACATTTTAACTTGCATTCTCTGATAAGAAGCATTACCTTTGTCACTTAGAGATGCTAGCGGATTGATTTATAAGACACGGACAAAACTCCGTGTGGCCGTTCGCTCGTGCTAGAATCGGTGTGCCACGTGCACATTGCTCAACAAAGGGCACCGCAGGGACCTTTGATGCTGGCTCTGAGCCTCCCACAAAGCTGATGTTTCATACGAGGCGAGGATAGTTCCGCCGCAGCACAGCACACTCAGCATTCATTTATCCATTCTGGGAAGAAGGCCTCCCCAAAGATGTCATCACTTCTCACGGTTTTGCAAAGGAATAATCCACCTACAGTAGGGACTCCACGCGAGTTGATTTTGTCGCTCCATCTCTCCTAAAGGAACGATCGCTGCTCACTAAAAACGCCACCCTCTACCATTTGATTCTCTGCAGTAAATACATATTCTAAGATGATGCCGAGGATGATGAAATTGCAGGTCTCCAGAATCCTTGCTGTTGTAGGAATAACACAGAACTATATTCGTGGATCTTGAAATACCGTATTCCGCTGTCTTATGACCAATTATTTGAGGACACATATTAACATGCACTGATGTACAGTGTACGGTAATGAATGTGCAGCGCAGGGTGACGTAATCTCAGGTCTGTGGAACCCCTTGGGAGTGATGTGGGGGAGGGCTGTGTGCGCTGCCGTGGCCAGGGCGGTGGTGGCTCCCAAGCCTTTGGCTTCAGTCCGCTTGCCTTGGATCTCTGAAGACATAAATCTGCCCTGGGGGGTCGCCACGGGGTTTTTTGTGGCTGTCTCAGCTGGGAAGGCTGCAGCTCAATTAAGAATTTTTACAGAATTGTACGACACTCAGTAATTTGCATGAATTTGTTAGTGTCCGTTACTTTTAGATGATTTGTTTTAAGATGTTCACAGCGCCTGCCTACCCCAGTAGTAATTATTTTCCGTAATTTGAACAATCTGGATGTAAACGTTTTCCATAGCTTTCTAGCTCATTTATTATTTATTTTGCTTCCATTATTTACGCGTTGTTGCTTTAGACGTTTAAATGTTTTGATCTGCATCACACGCAATTTAAGTGTCTATTCACGGAATTTGACATTTTTGCCTTTGCGATTTGATGTTTTTTGCTTTTGTTTGCGTCTGTAACCTCGGTTTCTGTTGAAAGAGACTTCCACTCTCAATGAGCTCTTAACCAGTCACAGTGGTTCTGCCCGGACGGAGCTGGCCCGGTAGGTCAGAGGTCATAGCGCTTGGCGACCGCCACTGAGATCCTCGCTTCAAATCTACGCAACCACTTTAGATTCAATTCCTGATTTGTCTTTAATGCCGGCAGCTTTCCCCTCTGGGCTGCACGTTTGGCAAGGGGGGGGGGGGGGGGGCGCTCTTGCCCTGTCGAGTCTTTGGGGCTGCAAGTTTGAAACCATATGCACAGCCTCTCCCGGCCCCAGGTGTTGCCATGCCGAGTTAATTATGAGCAAATGAATTACTTTAATGGGTAATATATAATTCATTTCCGCAGCCAATGAGAATTTCCAGGCAAGACCCCGTGTGTTGCGGCTGCCCTGTTTGGCCCCAGGCGAGGTGGCAGCTGCTTCAACATCTCATGCTGCTGTTCCACGTTTTAATGAGAAAAGTACATCCGCTCTACCCACAGATAATAAGTAAATCAACTTTCTCTTCCACATCTCCAAGTACAAATTTAATATTCAGCCTGTTGTTCTTCGAGGCTTATGTTTACCGTTATCCATCCGCTAAAACTGACTCCGCTGATGCGACACCTAAGGTGGAAACTCGTCCATTTGTTCGCTTGAACAAGGGCTTCTAGAAGGCCATTAATCTAATAGCCGATGTTGTATTGTGTGGATACAATATGGAGCATAGCATAGTACAACAGAGTTAGGGCATGTTGATTCAGAGATGTATTTATTCTATTACTCAGAATTCTCCTATAACAGCGAGTGTTTTTTTAATGTTGTCTTTGGCGCCGACACGACCTCATGTTAAAAGGGTGCATATTACAAATAGATGCGGAACATACACACGTTGTGTCACGCCACCATATGTGGTCTAAACAAAGTGTTATATTGCTCTCCGATGTGTTTTCAGGTTTTACCGCATATTTTTCTGCACCGTGACCTTTTCGTGTTGCACCGCGCATTGTTCAGTGCAATCTGATAAGACAACGCAGCAGCAGAGGCCTTGGAGTATACCTGTGGCTAAGCACCCGTTATCAATGGGAAAGCTTTTCATGGGGCGCCAAATCCATGTGGGGATCAGCTAGTCTGTGATGCTTCACAGAATATATCCCCAAATCTCAGTTGTCTCATCACAGATAAGGTTATTGGTATTTATTTCCTTTGGGGTAAAATCCCCTTGCTGTTGGGTGTGACACAAGTGTCACATCAGCCTTATTATAGTATTTAGTTTATAGTATTTAGTGTGGGGCACACTTTAATGAAACATACCCTAGTTAACATTGACTCATGGTGATGAGCACCTGAAGCGTTGTGGAAACATCACTAGTGAGACAAAGACGGCCGGGCATGGTCAGGGCCGGATTAAGGCGTGGGGACTTTGGGGCTGCAGCCCAGGGGCCTCCGCCAGCTGGAGGGGGCCTCCAGAGATGAAGTGAAAAGTTATTTTACTTGTGAATGCTGAATTTTATTTGTTGTTAGCCTTGTAAAAATAAATTAGATTTTTCTTTAACTTTGTTTTCCTTTTGAAAATATTACTGGGGGCCTCACAGTACCTGTAGCCCAGGGGCCTACAAAATCTTAATCTGGCCCTGGTTGTGGTGTTGGCCACCCAACCCCTCGTGAGCCATGCCGGCCTTCATATGCGTTCGCTAACAGCACTTGTCCCAAAAATCCGTGAAAGGCTACACAGAGGATCTTTGTCATTTTTGTTGTTGTCTTCGTGTGCACGTATGAAGATGTGTAAATGTTGCGATCACCGTGTGTGAGCGCAGGAGAGCAGATAGACAGAGCGCGGCGTTTGCAGGCGAAAATGAAAACGAACCTGGTGATGGCAAAAGACCGCCTGGAACTTCTCGGTGAGCACCGCATTCCACCACCACCACCTCACTGGCACACCATTGTGTGCCAGCTACTCCGTACAAACTGCACCGTAACCAATGTGAGCATTTTGAAGCCAGATGGGGCACATTGTTTCCTACGTCGAAGACCTGAGGGGAAAATGGACGGAATTATTTAAAATGCAAATCAGAATAAAAATGGGGCTTTATGTTGTCAATGATGTAGTTGTGTAGAGAACGGGATAAAATGGCAGAAACGAATAACTGCGATGAGGAATTTAATTGTAATTGACATAACATCGAGACCACAATTTCTGTTATAATTTAGTAAGCTACACATGAAATTAGCCTTTTATAGGTAAACGTTATGAGTAAGCAGAGGCGGTGCCTTAGTAAACTTTGACATTCACCTTAATGCATATTCATTCAACACGCAGAGTGAAAAACACTAGAAGAATATTTTCCCTGAAACCTTCAGCATAGGTATGCCCTGATGCCTATTCATGAAAAAAATCCTTCATAAATGTGATTTAAAAAAACCTATACATACAGTGTCAGAGGCTGAGATAATAGGGACCTGCACTGTATAAAGTAACACCTCTTGAAGCTGGACTGAAGGAAACCAGAATTGGAGGTTAAGCCAGTAAGCTACCGGAATAAATAGAATTGACAAAAGTAAAACACAACATTCTCACTGGATCACAGTGCACTAATGAAGCTGGAATTTGGTGAACCCGTGTTGCCCTTTGACATCTCGGGTAATCCATGTGCTCTGTCAGTGCTCTTTCTCTCTCTGTTAGCACTCTCTCTCTGTTAGCCATGGCCAGGAATACAACTCAGGCCACCAGGCGCATTAACCACTGCACGACTTAGCATGATACACACCTTACTGTGCATGTGTGCGTGCTCTCTCCGTATGGTGCTGCGTAGAGGTGGGAAGCCTGCCCAGACGCAGGGATCCGCTCACCCACAAGAGCCAGTCCCTGCCACGTTGGGGCCCCGGGAATTCTAGCAGTCTTCGGACCCACGCGCATCATCACCACTGCGTCCAGCCTACTGGCAGCAACCACCAGCGCCACAGGAGCGCCGGAGGGGGTCTCAACCTGACCGGCCTACCGCGGCCTGTTGGGTCCTCTTTCCCACTCTCCCTTCCCTCCGGGGCTACCTCATCGGCAGCAGCGGCGGCAGCAGCAGCAGCAGCAGCAGCGGCGACAGTGAATCCACTGCCCAGGCAGGGCTCGCCACCCAGCCCCGCATCTGGGCTGTACCGCCAACTGAGCCAGCCAGCCCTTTCAGCCACCACCAAGGTCAGAGCTCTGAACTCTGAACCACCTGGCCACCACCGTAAATGAATGTACTGAATGCATGCAGCTGCAGCTTTTGTAGAATGATCTACAACATAGACATTGGCTGCTGCTCTCATCGCATTAATGCAAGCGGCTGACACAATTAGTTCCCCTTTTTTATATAAAAAAATATATAATATATTTTAAAGTAATATAAATAAAAAATAATCAACCCGCATATGCTTAATAACAGAAATCTGACTTATTGTTGAAAATGAATATTACGGTTTCTATCACTATCCACTCTTGGTGGTGTTGCTCCACAGCACCATCTTACGTGTGACACGCTACTCCAGTGCTGCAGATGGGTATCTACGTGTGTTCGCATAGAACTCTATACACGGGTGTCTGTAAGCAGCCCTGGGCATGTAATTAAGTGTCCATCTCCACATGCCTCGTCGTTGTGGGCAGTGGCATAGCATCATTAGGGGGCTTTTGTGACCGGACCCCAAGAGTGAACAAATACAAATTACAGAGCTGCTCACGATAAAGATGATAAACTACGTAATTATATCATATTTTTAATCGGCGACTGTGTGGTAGCCCCTGGTAAACGTGCGTGTGTGTGTGTGAGAGATTGTGAAAGACTGCTGCTGTTGCTCTTTGGTTCTTTCGGTAAAGTCACCTAAAAATCAAATCAAATAATAATAGAATACGACGTTTCGGTTGCAACACAAGCAGCCATCATCAGGTAAGAATGAATGATAAAACACAGACATGGAAACAGCATAGGCAGACACACATGCAGAGACACACCGAGCGAGACACACACCAAGACAAAGAAAACTGCTGCTGCTGTTGGGCCAACTCCTACCACCTGCTGTGAAGCGGTTACGCTAAAGAATCCTAGAGCAGACAGGCAGACCTTCCTCCAGCATGCACTTGAGTCGGTTTCCACTGCCCAGTGTAGGGGACGTGGTGCCGTGCGTAGCCAACCATGCTAATGGCAGTTGTGGAGGAAGGACAACAAACGCAACACAAAAAGCAGTTCTAAAGAAATTAGTTTTCAATATCGATTATTTAAAAGTGCATAGCTCAAGTGGCTTGCGAATATCGAAAGGAAGAGCATTCCGGGCGACCGCAGAAGCGCATCCAAAAAGTGCGCGATGCAGTGACCGTCTTTGTTCGATGGCCAGCCAAATGCCGCTGCAAGGATGGATCTGAGTTCGCGTGATGGTTTATGCTCCCTGACGAGATCAGCGAGCTATTGCGGTTCGTTTGTGGTAAGCGCTTTGATTTTAATGAGTGCGACCTCATGATGTATTGGTTTGGCAACCAGAAGTCTGGACCCCCTCATCACTGCTGTGCCCGACTTCGCACGTGGAGAGTGGCGGCGGTTAGAGCGCTTCGCCACGAACCCGGCGACCCGAGTTGGATTCCCGCTCACGGCCAACACCAGTGACGATTATCTGAACCGGTCCTGGGCCTCCTCTAGGTCGACTCAGCCCCACATGAGTACCTGGTGGTGTGTGCAATTATCGCCACGAGGGAGACAAAGGCGACCAGGCGTGGTGCTGGCCACCCACCCCCTCGTGTGCTCTGCTGGCCTTCATAGGTGCTGCTCACTAATAGCACTTGCCCCTGCAGTTTGTTGAGGTGACACGGGGGGTCTTTGTCTTTGTGCACGTGCAGGCTGCTGGGGTGAAGGGTTCGTCTCGGCCCAGCAGCCGGGGCAGCACGCCGCTCTCTTCCCCCTCGCGCAAAATGGAACTCAAGAACCTGCGCAACGTGGACAGCAAACTGGCCAGCCTCATCCTCAATGAGATCGTGGACAGGTCTGCGAAAAAACGAGCCATGCATCGGCGCTCTGCGTCGAGTCCTGTGTGTGTCGAATCTTCCCAGGACTTTAAAAGTCCCAGTTTGTAGCAGTTGTGAAACAATACGCCATTCAAAATAATGTATTTTGATGTAAATAGGTTTTACCCTTTTTTCTGGCAACAAAACAGGTGTTAAGATGTTAAAACACCAAACTGAATTTTTTTACAAGGAATGATGTCTGCATTAACCACAATACTTGTGGTCAGAATGCAAACAAAAAACATACTCTGATAATATCTGCATTGTGTTTGAAACTGATTGGTCCACACCAGAGACAGCTTTCTTTCGAGCCTCGTCTCAAACGGTGTTGGCGTCCTCTGGTCTAACAACGTTTGAGGCTAGGTTAGAAAGAAAGCTGTCTCTGGTGTGGACCAATCAGTTTCAAACACAATGCATATATTATCAGAGTATGTTTTTTGTTTGCATTCTGACCACAAGCATTGTGGTTAGTGCAGACATGATTCCTTGTAAAAGGTTTCAGTTTGGTGTTTTAACATCTTAACGCCTGTTTTGTTGCCATAAAAAAGGGGAAACCCTATTCTCATATTTTGGTACTGGCAAAGGAGGTCCCATGATGTATTTGGATGTAACTCTCCACTCTTTCAGTAATGTGAAACATTCTTATTCCAGTAATATGTCTAAGCTGCTTATATATATGTGTGTATAGATATACATTAACTCCTCGTTATTCGTGAGGGATACGTTCCGGAGATGCTCGTGGATAGCAAATGTTGCTGATAATAATATTGTCCTAAATATATACATACGCTTTTAAATACATAAACAATATCTCATAACTTTCTCGCATCACTTTCTTTCTCATCACTTTATCTCGCATCGCATTCTCTCTCAACCCTTTATCTCGTCACTTTTCTTTCTCTCCATCTCTCGATGCATTAGTCGTGTAGAGCTCCAGATGCGATTCGCAGATAACAAGTTGGTGAACAACGAGGGCATCCTGTACACCTCAGAGGTGGCCGGCTCTCGTCGAGCGCTGCGTGTCTCGTGCCGTGTGCATCATCAGTGCTGCGTGTCTCGTGCCGTGTGCAACATCAGTGCTGCGTGTCTCGTGCCGTGTGCATCATCAGTGCTGCGTGTCTCGTGCCGTGTGCATCATCAGTGCTGCGTGTCTGGTGTCGTGTGCATCATCAGTGCTGCGTGTCTCGTGCCGTGTGCATCATCAGGGCTGCGTGTCTCGTGCCATGTGCAACATCAGTGCTGCGTGTCTCGTGCCGTGTGCAACATCAGTGCTGCGTGTCTCGTGCCGTGTGCATCATCAGTGCTGCGTGTCTCGTGCCATGTGCAGCATCAGTGCTGCGTGTCTCGTGCCGTGTGCAGCATCAGTGCTGCGTGTCTCGTGCCGTGTGCAACATCAGTGCTGCGTGTCTCGTGCCGTGTGCAACATCAGTGCTGCGTGTCTCGTGCCGTGTGCAACATCAGTGCTGCGTTTCTCGTGCCGTGTGCATCATCAGTGCTGCGTGTCTCGTGCCGTGTGCATCATCAGCGCTGCGTGTCTCGTGCCGTGTGCATCATCAGCGCTGGGTGTCTCTGTGCTGCAGTGTCCTCTCGGTGCAGTGGGACGACATCGCGGGGCAGGAGCTGGCCAAGCAGGCTCTGCAAGAGATCGTCATCCTGCCCTCGCTACGGCCAGAGGTGCGCTCACCTCGTCCGTCGCTTGCTGCTCATATATACGAAGACAACGCGCTGACCATGACAACACCGTGTTGCAGTGTATATGTGCAAGCGCCCTTGCAGTGCAATGAACTTACAATCACTGATGCTCCCAATCCGGAAGAACTCATTGGGCCAAATTCACATGCGGCTATGATCACACCACTCTCTCACACACCGTGCCGACCTTCATAGGTGCTTGCTAACAGCACTGGCCCCAACAGCCTGTGTAGATTACACGGGGGATCTTTGTACAATAGTACGTGTAGGCATTCATGAATATAAATTTGTGTGTTGATGTGCATGGTGAGTGCATGCACGCACAACATGTTGGACTTATTATTTGTTTCTTTCGGTTAAGTCACGTCTAAAGACGTCACGTCTAAAGACGTGACTTAACCGAAAGAAACAAATAATTCACGTCTAAAGACGTGACTTAACCGAAAGAAACAAATAATAATTCCTGCAGTCACGAAAGTTCTAAAAATTAAGATTGAACATGTTGGATGTTTAGCGTATTGCGTAGGTGTAATTGTGAATGTGCGCATATGCAGCGTGCGCTGTCTTTGGATGTTGTGCACGCACCCTCGTGCGCGTGTTTCAGCTCTTCACAGGGCTCCGCGCACCGGCCAAAGGCCTCCTGCTCTTTGGCCCACCAGGAAACGGCAAGACGATGCTGGTGAGCCGTGTCGCATCCACACCGCTCTCAGGTGTTGTGCTTCTTTCTTCAGGACATCACGTCAGAGCTCTATTCTTGCGGAACTCACTCTTGGGGTGCGCTGTTTTTTCCTCAGGCAAAAGCTGTGGCCAGCGAGTCGAGCGCCACCTTCTTCAATATAAGCGCGGCCAGTCTCACCTCCAAATATGTGAGTCACCGCTAAAAAAACGACTTCCCAAGCACCTGACAACTTTGCTCAATTCTACAAACGTGTTAACTCTCACCTGTTAACATCTTTGATGGCACTGTTGGTTTGTTGCTGACCATTTAAGCTTTTCTGGGCCATGTACATTCCACATTTCTATGGTCAGGACCATTTTCTCAGTAGGATGAACCCTGGTGCCTTCTAAAAAAAGTGTAACTTTTTTGCATGATATGATGTTTACTTTATGTTATACTCTTGAATGAATATATTGTGTAGTCCAACACATTACGTTTTTCTTGTATATTACATTTTCATTAAATATGCGCACTGGGAAGTGAGCTTGTAGATCTTCTTTGGTTTTTTCGGTAAAGTCACATTGATAGAAAAAATAACAATAAAATAATTAAAAAAGTGAATAAAAATATCACGACGTTTCGATCGCAACACAAGCGGTCGTCATCAGGAACAGGGAGGTTAGCCTCTGAGGGCAAGCTGTTGATAAAGGTTTAGAGATGGGCGGGGCAGCTAATGTTAATGTAGGAGAGGGCTCCAACGCCGGCAGCTTTTGGAATTAGTGATGAATCATTTCGTGTGATCTTTAATCTGGAATTGAACATCAATTCAGAGATAGATACAGTAATGGTGAGGCAAGCCCACACATTGTGAGTGGCAAAGAATGATTGACCATCGTATCTTATCCTCCTCCTTGAGCTCTCCAATGTCCTGCTGTACAAACATCACTCTTTGAGTGCAGGGCCATATTCTCGTTGTCTCCTCACGCGTGTCCAGGTGGGAGAGGGCGAGAAGCTGGTGCGAGCCTTGTTTTCTGTGGCGAGGGAGCTGCAGCCTTCGATCATATTCATAGGTCCCGCACCCCTGATCCACGACAATACTGCAGCACACATCACATGCCACGTTATACTGCACAGTTTCCACCCCATTCTGCATCCTCACCACTCACTCACCACGTAGAATGATCCCTCTTTCATTTTGTTCAACTGGCTCGGTGCCTGAGCAAGAAATCATCACGGCGAATGCCATCGATGCCACCATATCCCATCAACGTTTCCTTCTTTCTGTCGCAAAGTCGAAACCCGGGATGCGAATGACATGCGTCCGTTACGATTCGCTATTCGTCATTGTGCGTTGCCATGATTGTATATGCCCAGTTGTTCCGTGGCCCAGTCCAACCCTCTAAATTTCCTGAGATTTTATTTGGCAATGGCTTGAGTTCGTACGTGTATGCTTATATATGTGTATTTCTATTGGCATGTGCGTGCAACCACGCAGATGAGGTGGACAGTGTACTGTGTGAGCGGCGGGAGGGCGAGCATGAGGCGAGCCGGCGTCTCAAGACGGAGTTCCTTGTGGAGTTTGATGGGGTATGGCTTCCGGCATGAAATCAGCACCCACATGCTCATCCGGCTGGCTGCCAGTGGCACAGCGTTGACTCAAATTGGAAGGACGCGAATTCAAACTCCCACTTGGGGGTCAACACAGCTTGTCATCTCCCTGGGGTCAGTACAATAATAATAATCATTGAGGTGGCTGCGTGGCTCACAGATCAGAGTGCTGAGCTGGCACTGTTGATTTCTCAGGTGTAGCGAGGTGATGGTCTCAGCCCAGTCACCAATGACCACGCACAACCCCCCCCCCCCATCATATTGACTTTGGATCTGCACTTAACCGAAAGAAAAGAAATAACTTTATCGGTACCGAGGCTCTCACAAGGCTATGCGGGAGGGCGTGTGGCATAGTTTGGCGTTAGCTATTGTAGAGTGCGGTCGTGTCACTAGAGTTCTTTGCGGTGAGTACGACGTCTTTGAAAACAACGGTGCTATGCCTCTCTAAATAAAATTAACGCTGAACCGCTTGCACGTTCCGATATTCAGCGGTGAACGGGACCCACCCTGCAACTTACAGTCGTCTTGGAACGGGAAATGGTTAATTCGAGTAAAATTCCAGCTCTGAAAATAATATATATCAATTTAACGCTTTCGTGACTGCAGGGATTCATCTTCTTGGTTCTTTCGGTAAAGTCACGTAGAAGGGAAGTAATAAAATAATAAAAATAAAACACAATAAAATAATTCTCACGACGTTTCGGCCACAACGCAAGCAGCCGTCCTCAGGTGAAAACCAGGTCCGTCGAGGCGACAGAGTCTGAATGAAACAGCACACGAGCTTGGAGCATATATATAAGCTGGGTGCCTTGACAAAGGAATTTGCATATCAAGAGGAATTTAGCATATTTATGGGAAATGCAGGAATGTGATTAGTACTACATATGCATGTGCATTATGCAGGATTAACAGCATCAAAGGGAGCTGCAGTTGCTTCTGCTGCTGCAGTTGCTGCTGCTGCTGCAGTTGCTGCTGCTGCAGTTGCTGCTGCTGCTGCTGCTGCTGCAGTTGCTGCCTTATCCATTTTAATATAACACTATGTATTATTCTGGTGGGTGGGTAGAATAATACATAGTGTTATATTAAAATGGATAAGGGAGCAACTGCAGCAGCAGCAGCAACTGCAGCAGCAGCAGCAACTGCAGCAGCAGCAACTGCAGCAGCAGCAGCAGCAACTGCAGCAGCAGCAACTGCAGCAGCAGCAGCAGCAACTGCAGCAACAGCAACTGTAGCAGCAGCAGCAACTGCAGCAGCAGCAACTGCAGCAGCAGCAACTGCAGCAGCAGCAACTGCAGCAGCAGCAACTGCAGCAGCAGCAACTGCAGCAGCAGCAACTGCAGCAGCAGCAACTGCAGTTCCCTTTGATGCTGTTAATCCTGCATAATGCACATGCATATGTAGTACTAATCACATTCCTGCATTTCCCATAAATATGCTAAATTCCTCTTGATATGCAAATTCCTTTGTCAAGGCACCCAGCTTATATATATGCTCCAAGCTCGTGTGCTGTTTCATTCAGACTCTGTCACCTCGACGGACCTGGTTTTCACCTGAGGACGGCTGCTTGCGTTGTGGCCGAAACGTCGTGAGAATTATTTTATTGTGTTTTATTTGTATTATTTTATTACTTCCCTTCTACGTGACTTTACTGAAAGAACCAAGAAGATAATATATATCAGTCAATTTGACTATCATGCGCAGAACATGCATCCTATGTGGTGGTTGTCACAGTTGTTATTTTGTGTTTTTAGGTGCAGTCTTCTGGGGAAGACCGCGTGCTGGTCATGGGAGCTACAAACCGGCCCCAAGAGCTGGATGAGGCTGTGCTCCGGTACGTGGTGGCCGTGGTGGTGGAGTGGCTCGGTGGAGCGATGTCAATGCGTCGAGCACAGCCTGCTGAGATTGTGGGTTTAAAATGTGGGTTTTAGCCATTTGCGATTATTCCGGGTTCTCAAGAATATCAAGTTAACGGTCTCAGCCTGGTCGTTAGCAAAATCCGTGACGATTTTAAATGAGATTTTCAAATAGCAAATTGATACTTTGAGGACTAAAGCCAGGAGTGAAAGTGCAACATGCTTGGTAGGGCGCTGGAGAGATTGGCCAGTGCTTGAAGGGGTTGTGGGAAGCGAGGTTACGTGACGGGTATTGCCTGTGTCCTGTGTCCCATGGCTCTTCCTTGGATAGCCGCTTCTCCAAGAGGATCTACGTCTCCTTGCCCGAGGAGGAGGTACCCACGGCTATCGCAGTCTCTCTGTCCTTCTCTGGCTCCCTTACAGTCTCAATTTGATGTCTCATTTCACTCATCGTGCATATCCTATTTTCCCCTACCTCCACAATCATCTTGCTCTTAATGTATCACTGTCTTCGATGTTTGCTGTGCTTTGGACTTCAGTATCCTGGGCTCTGTTTTTCCGTCGGCTGTATGAACTTGTTGACTACTCCCACGTTTGAAAACATGCACGGTAACTGGGCGTCGCCTGTTTAAAGCTCTGATGGAACATCTTTTCCTGTTTTGGCACTGTTAAACGTGTTAGTGTGTGTACACTGTGGTGTACATAAGCCACGTGAATTCTGCAGATCCTTTATCCGTTAAAGTATTTGGTTCGTGTACTATAATGCGTGTTTCAGAACGAATTAACTCACTGCTATGAGTATCTGTGAATTACAGTTGTCTATTAAGAACATTGAGAGCAAGCCACAATAGTGATAGGGATGTCATCGGAATGAAATCAGAGACATAAAATTGTCCTGGTGCTCGTCCCTGTTCGCAGATCTGGGCCAGCAGCAGAAATTCCAAATTCCTACATCAGAGGGCAGTCCATCCACAGGATGAGCGTTGTTCAGTTCTCACAGCGGTAACAATTTAATCAGCCTCAGAAAGGATGGTGACCTGAATTGACTCCTGGAAGTGTCACCGAGTCTTGGAGATATTATTTTTTATTGAAGGAGGGTCACGCTTGAGTCGTGTGGGAGGGAACCAGAGCCCACGCGTGGAGAAGGAGACTTTGCGCGAAACCGCGCACGGATTCTTGAGAGTGTCCCTCTCGTGCCGCCCGCGGCAATCGCGGCGCGTTCCCTCCTCGCGTGTCGACGCCTCGCGATCTCCACTCACAATTCGTGCAACGCGATCCGCGCTCGACGCTGCGTCCATTTGCCACGCCGCTCGCCTAACCCGGTGGTTCTCAACCCCATTTGGTTACTGTATGTACCCCTCTTGTTGAATTTTGTTTCAACTGAGTACCCACTTGGCTGACCCGAACTTGGTCTTGAGAAATAAATGTATGAAAAATTAACGTCAATATTTTAACCAATTGTCAATTTTGTGAGGTATCCTAACTAGTTAAGTAACTGCAAGTGAATAAAAAAACTAATTCAACGGACGCTCTCGCTGGTTACTCTTGAAAATGGCATTGCTTACGATCAATAAGTTTAGAAAGGTATTTTATATCATTCTACTAGGTTACCATATGAATTTAAATGTTATCGTAGTTATTTTATATTGGCAGATTCATGCATGATTTTTCACCATTGACTCTCACGTATGATATCTAATTTCACACATTTAATAAATCACCTCACGTAGCCCCTGGGACATTGCCACGTACCCCCAGGGGTCCGCGTACCCCCGAGTGAGAACCGCTGCTCTAACACGTGCCGCTGTGACAGACGCGCCTCAAGCTGCTCACGCGCCTGCTGGGGAAGCACGGCAACCCGCTCAGCCACGCGGACCGGGCACACCTGGCTCGGTGAGTGGAGCGGTGAGGGGAGCGGTGAGGGGAGCGGTGAGGGAAGCGGTGAGTGGAGCGGTGAGTGGAGCGGTGAGGGGAGCGGTGAGGGGAGCAGTGAGCAGAGCAATATCTCTCTCCCCTTTCTCTCAAAATGACTCACCAGCTAGGGTTGCCACCTCCGACGTCCCAAAATGCCGGGGATATTCTCACGGGGAAGGGCAAATATCTCACAATACTGGGAGAGCGCAGAATGACTTTATCTGCAAAGGCATTTTCTTGAGCGGTGCTTGTTACGCCAATGGCAAAAAATAACGTCTTAAAGTCCCGGAAAGACTTACAGATTCCCCAGTATGATAGCAAGAAAACCAGGACGAGTTGCAACCCTACCCTCAGCCCGTCACGCCCATACAGGGCACAAACAAACCGAGTTGCGTTCCCAGCCATGCGCATCAGCACACATGGTATCTGAATCTGTATTGGGCCTCACCTGAAATGACTACTTAGTCATAATTAGTCGTGTTAAGTGCTCGCTCACATTACTTGCCCCTACAGTGTAGAAGGATAAATATTGGAAAATACATTATATTGTAAGGGGTAGAGATGAAATGAGGAGGCTTTCACCAGCAGTCGATAGATGATGGCTGCTAATAATGATGATGGTGGTATGTGCATTTCCCTGTGTATATGTATTGCATGTATTGTGTGCTTTGTGAATGCACACGATCGTGTCTGCAGCATCACAGAAGGATACTCTGGGAGTGACCTCACAGCGCTTGCTAAAGACGCAGCCTTGGGCCCCATTCGTGGTAAGAAATCCATTTGAATGATGTAACCAAAATAGAGTTCATGGTACTGCACACGAGAATACTGAATAGGCTCTTTTGTGGTACCTAGTGTTTGCCAGCACCATGTGCTGATATATTTTAATCTATGAATCAATGTGCGTGTGTTTGTGCATGTGGAGAGTGATGGTGCAGTGGTTTTTTGCAATGCACTATGAAATTGGTGACCTGAATTCAATTCCTAGCCACAGCCAACATCAACGACGAGTAATATCTGAACCAGTTCTGGGCCTCCTTGAGGTGAACTTGGCCTTAAATGAGTAACTTGGTGTGATGCAAAAACATCAACATTGGGGAGACAAAAGCAGTCGGGGGCATTGCTTTCCTGGCTCTATCAGCAGCACTTGCCCTAACAGTCTACGTTGGCTATACCGGGGATCTTTGTCTCTTGTGCACGTGGATATGACTGCACGCAAATATGAATATGGCTGTGCATGATGCGCATACTCGCCGTTGTTGCATGCCCGCGTTTGTTTTTGAAATCTACCCCTGCAGAACTGGACCCAGAGCAGGTGAAAAACATGTCAGCAAATGAGGTATGCTCATAATGCGCACTACTCCCTACTCTACTGCGTTGCCAACTATACCCAGTCCACTGTTGTAGTGATCTATCCAGCGATCTGGGAAAACCCACTGCTGAAACATTACTTTCTCCACAGGGTGCTTTACTCGCGATGATCCCTTTCCTAGTTCCGAGATGTCTGCAAGTTGCAGGGTGAGGGTCCCGTTCACCTCTGAATCTTGGAACACGCAAGCAGCTCGGTGCTAATTTTATTTAGAGAGGCGTAATATCGCCGATGTTTTTAAAGTTGTTGTCCTCACCGCAGAGAACTGTAGCGACACGACCGCAGTCTATGATAGCAGGCGTCAAACTGTGCCACACGCCCTGCCGCGTGGCCTTGTGGGAGCCTCAGTACCGATAAAGTCGTTTTATTTTATTTTTTCTTCTGGTTTCGTTTTGATGTACGTGTACATCATCGCGACGGAATCGTAAGAAAAACTGATGACCTACACTGTGTTCGTCATCAGTACATGTACGTCATCGGAAGGGGAAAGGGTTGAGAGGTCGTCATGTCACATATCCCATGATTTGCCTCCAGATCTTGTCCCTTGGCCACTGACTTCTGGGCGCCACTCCAAGTAGATGACCTTCATGCTTGAGACCTATACTCTCTCCCAAAAATTTCACAGGGTGTGAATAAGGCCCACAACCAAACCACTGCCATCAATTTAGTTTTAGGGTCACTCATAATAAGGATTCAGTGTCCAGCCTCAAGACCTAACACTCTGAAAGCGACAATACCAAGATCCTAACAACCCTGCATCATTCACATTCTTCATGCTCATGCCACACAATGACATGAGCGCTCTGTTACTATGAGAGAGGTAAAGGTACAAGTCCTGCAGCAGATCAATTTAACACTGACAACTAATGGTACATTCATCACTGTGTACAGTACAATTCGCTGTCAGTACTACATTGCTCTGCTGTTGTCATATTGTTTTAATAACCGGATAATAATGTGTGTCTATCAATGTTGTGATTTCAAATTGTGGCACGAAGGGTTAAATTTTTTCTCCCCCATCATTCGTGAATTTTGTTGAAGTTATCGTGTAACATCAACGGTTCATAATGATTGTGCGTGCCTAGGTGAGAAACATCCGAACATCAGACTTTGAAGACTCGCTTAAGAAGATCAAGCGCAGTGTGAACATAGTCACTCTGGAAGGCTACATGAAGTGGAACAGCGATTACGGAGACACGGCCGCTGTGGCCTGATTGCTCGTGATGCCACACGAGGCAATGCACAGAGCGAAGGTGTTCGCGTTTGTGCTGTGTAGCTCTCTGACGGATTTTCAGGTTTCACCGCCTTTTATTCCGCGTGATCTTCGACTCTGGCTATGTCTGATGAAGCTACCAGCACATGGAGCGAAACGTCAGACATCGTTGCCGAACAACACGCGATACGACCCGAAAACGCAAAGCTAAGGCAGTACGCAACTCACAGAGCATTACATGACGATACCATGCCTGAGCATGACCTCACATCACACCTCATACCACAGTAAAACATTCCATGGTAGGGACCACTTTATACACTCACGTTACGAATATTTACCTAGCCAGGCTTGCCAGGTTGTGGAGAAGGAAATCTCATGTAAGTGCTGTTAAAAATAACTTAACGAAAATATAAAAATAATCTACTCTGGCTACGACTAACTTTGTTTGATATGTAGTGTAGTTTTTGATACTTTTAGGGTATGATGAACATTTTGCCATTGTTCTATTGAGCAAGCAGATGCTCTGACTTTTATCAGCTGAGACTATACATCTGGCAACAGACAAATTCAACTATAGATAAAAAAAACATTTAAGAGCTTCGAATTCAAATAGAAATAGTTACAAAAATATAAATCAAATGTGTAATGAAAATCTATTCATGATGTCAATGTAGACCGGGCAATGTCAACATTTTAAATATTTGCCAGATACAGTACAACTTCTTGAAGCCTGACTAATTTGAAGGAGAGCCTTTCCCGTTACCGGGGTTGTCAAGCCCACTGCAAATAACACATAGTTAGTAACGTTCAAGTCCTCTGCTTGTAATTAAGACCCAACTCTTTTAATTAACATATATTGAGTGAATAACTGATTAGTCGATATTTCCAATGTAATTTTTATTGTTGAATAACGCTTACAGAATCACTCCTTGTAGAGTTTAATCAGTCACCATCAACGTGAAGCCGATGTGGAAGACTGGCGATTAATCCCAAGAAACGGCGGTTGATTCTTAATGAGCTTGAAGAGGTGTTTTTGTTTGTTGTAAATATGTGTAAAGTAAAAACTATAACAACGCAAACGAGAGAGCGAGAGAAACCCCAAGCAAAGCACGTGAATTATCGAGGCATCCGAGAGCACGCGCTACCGAAGATTCTCTATAATGTATTTAGCCTTCGAATTGCTCATGCACACCCATTGTATTTACTGCTTTGCAATGGCTGACGATAGCATGTTACACTTCCCAATCTAAATAAGTGCATGTAGAATTGACCACGTAAGATTAGCACACATGCCTTATCCGACTTTTCGCTAATTAACCTGCGATCAAACGGTGTTCCGGTCTGAGTTTTACGTTGCATTTTTACAATATTTTTCTCGGTACCCTCTCTGACTTACCCCGAATTGCGGCCTACCTGGTCCAGCTTCATGAGGTTTTACTGTATTTAAAGGTACCTTACTACAAGGTGCGTTTTCCAACTTTGTCAGTCAAACCGGCAACTCTTTTTCCTGCTCTGAAGGGCTGGTCCAAAACAATTAGTTTACTATATTTTTGTGGAATAAGATCAGTGTTAATTTAAGAATGTGGTTACTCCATATGTCATTCCTCGTGCTTGTACACTGCTCACAATGCAGTCCCATATATTTATTGGCGTTTCGTTTTGCGAAGTTGTGTTTTCATTGCAGTAGCGGTATGTACTGAGGCTTAAAAACATCTTATCTAAAAGATAGGCAGCTCAATTTCAGGATTCATGCAACCTGTGGCCTGGTGTCCTCTTAGCAGATGGTATCTGTGGGACATATCCAGATATTTAAACGAGGGCATTTTGCTTTGGTAATTTCAGTGTCAGACACATTTTTTGCAATTTCCAACTTTAAATGTACCAGTTTGTTAATGTTACCTAAGCACAACAATATTTTTGCTTGTAACTAAGTTTCAAGAGGTCAGGTTCAATGGCTATACAATGGGAACACCCATGGTTCGATCCTAGTGAATCAGAAACAAGGGGTATTATTATTATATATAAAGAGACAAACATTTTGGTGAGTGAACAGAGGGTGGAGACATTGATTTTTAATACTTTTCTGATGTACTTAGAAACTTAAGAAAATTAAAATGTCATTCACGAAGCCTCTTCAATATACCAAAATGGCAAATGCACTTATCAAACTGCTTTCGAGGTTTGATATGTTGTTTTTTAAACTGTGTTCTTTTGAGTCTCACGAGCAAACACAATTGAATCCTTTAAATGAACATTACTGACAACGCAATCGTGGGTGATTACTTACTCAGCAGTGAGGCACTCAATCTTAAGTCTGCATTCCATGAATATCGACGTAAGGGTTCACCCCAACACGTGGTTACGTACGTTTCATACAGTTACAGACAACAGCGGGCAGCACTTTCAATCCAGCAGTGCATTTTTTGGCATGGATAATTTCTTCCGTTCCCAAGCTAATGTGCATATCTTGTGGTTAAAACGTTCCTCAGCAAACACATCAATATATGAATTTGATCAACATGGCTGTGAAATGACCACGCGCGATGCAATGTAGCACGGGATATGCTGCTTGGCATCATTGACGATCACTTCGTATCACGGATGTCTTCCTGATAACCAGTGCCTAATCAATGGCAATATAATCACACTGGGTACATTATCCCACACTGACTTATATTGCTCTTCGTTAATTCATGCTGTCCCTGTGATTTTCTACACAGCTACTGGTTCCTCTTTTTATTGTTTGCAAAGTGTCACAATTCCATACCTGCCAACCCCTTATCAGTGCCTACCTTATTACAGACCAATTCAAATCTTATGTGTCTACTTTAATCCTACAAAGTCCCATCACAAGGGAGAAACACAAACACATAGATTTTTGTTATTGCCCTATTTAAATTGGCTGTACACCGTATGGACCTGAAAATGTAATTTCCCTGGACAACAATACGGTTAAACCGTATGGGTTGACACGGTATGAATTTCACTCAACTTTTCTACAGCGTTCAGTTAAGAAAAAAGCTCCCTCCCCCCGATTCATGTACAGATTGGTTTCGCACTACTTCTGGAATGGAGCCAAATGATGGAATATGCTAGAAGAGCAATTCCTCAAACAATGCACGTCGAGTTTTTGGCTACAATCCGCAGGGTGGAAGGGGCGTCACGCGCCATTCGTACCAGACCCGGCCGCCTGCCGTGGGAGTGCCGCGTAGCTGGCTCGCCCTGCTGACGACGGGCCGAGCTGGCCAATCGGGCTGACCGTGACATCACAATGAGGTGGAATGACAAGAGTCTAAACATTTGTATGATTTGGGGCCAAAGTGTCGTCCTGCTTTAATGAACAGTGCGATGGCATTCATCACTGGTGGCTCCGAGCCTTTGGTATAAATTCAACATTGTCATCGTTTGGGACAATTTTTTGTATACATTGGATTCCCACTGTTGACTTCTCTCAAAGCTGTACGACGTACTTTTTTGTTGACCCTGAAGGGATGATGGTTTGAGTTCATCGCGAAGTAGGATTTCAACTTGCAACATTCTCATTGTGAGTAAATCTCTCTTAACTATAACGCCAATCGCGATGTTGTGAGACTGTAATGTCTACTTCTGTCTTACAATGTCCAGTTCGGATATACATTTGCATAGCATAGCAAATCAATGCATTACTGTGTTGAGACATATCTCGTGATATGATTTGCTGGATGAAGGAACTCCAGTGGCATACAACCTCTACTTGTAACATCTCTGAGCATCGCATGCTGGTATCGCGTGATGGCCTCACACAGAAGTCCGAGTAGCCATCCCTACATCCAAACAACCTCAGGCAGAACATTTGGTAGCTCATGGAACAGCTGCTCTTGACGTGCGATGAGGAGGGCAATTGCCAAAGGTGGTGGGTAAAAATGTGTAATTTAATACATAAACATGATTTTAAATACGTAAATGTAAATTGTGTACTTGGAAAATTAAATATCCACAAATGAGAGAACGCGAAGTTATCACTCTCGCTGAGCACGTGGCTGCCTGACACAACGAAGGGCACAGGGTGACCTATTACGGTAGTCCAGCCACGTGCTCCTTGAGTCTGATTTTGGATGGGGCCTCGCTATCAACCCACCATCGCCAATGGCGATCGGCTCCTTAAAAGGGGGACTCTCTTGGGTACACTGACTGCAGCCATATTTCTGGATACCATCCTTTGCGATGTTCGTATTCTTGTTTAACGTGTCTGTGAAATAGGAGACTAACAGATATCGCTCCATTTGGTTGACAAGCACATTACATGGTAATGTGTACTTTTGTTATTGAGATGGAAATAGTAAATACTTTCATAAACCATGTTATATTGTGTACATTATGCTCTCCACCGGCTCACCTCGCAGCAAACTTGTAGGGAGCTAGCGTGGGATGTCTATTTTAGAGTGGACCATTTACAGTTATAATATTTATGGTATTGCATATATACTTTTGGTCCTTTTAGTACACATTAAAGGTTTATATAAATATGCACGCATAATTCATTGCAATGTGTAATTGTAACCAGTGATTAGTACACTTGCACAGTTTACTGGTTTTCTAAGAGTTTGGCTGAACATACCATAGTAGTACATCATCTGTGAGGCCTTGGCCTTTTCTAATGAGATGTATCACTCTTTATCGGCGATCTTACAGTTCAGTATGTTTGAAACACTTATTTACTTTTTAAACTTGTTTTTTGGACTTCATGACCTACTTCATGACCTACAATCGAAAACTATCAGGAGCCGTTTGCTGAAGTACTTTTATATTTATAATGTGCAAAGCTATTCAAGCTCTGGCACATTCTGTGGGATTTTTGACACTGCAATATATGCATATGAAATATTGGTTTTGACATCACTTTCCACAGAACCACTGATGGTACTCACACTCCTGGAGTAAGCACGCTTGTCTTAAACAATTACAGTTACGTTGCTGATGTAACACCTCCTTTCTTTGCAGTACCACTCCAACTGCAGTCGCTCATATTTTCGAGTCACTGATGATTTTAACAAGACTCGCCTGTATGTATGATTGCCACCTTTTCCACCGAACCCTGGACTTATTTCTCAGTCAGCCTACGGTGCACAATATCGGTACCAAATCCCGGTACAAATCAATTCCTGCCACCAGAACAAAGATGACAATTCCTGGACTGTCAATTCTTGGACTGCCACCTATCCAGGTCAAACCCAGAGAGGTGGCAACCCTACCTGGATGGCAACTGGGCCATTCCCACTATGAGACTTTCAGAGTAGCCATCGCCAGCTGCATGCATTAGTAAGACACAAATTAACAGCTCTTAAATTGACCACATTTGCCCTAAAACTATTGGTAGGTGTTTCACAGCTGACATTCTATCAAAAATCGAGCTCAAGTTTAGGTTCGGTATTTGGAGTGGTTGCGTTAAAGCAATACAACGCAGTAGACACTGGGTATATGCACATTCCTTGGAAGGCCACGTGTGCTTATATACAAAGTGTGCTTGTATCAGAAGTTCATCTTTGCATTCCCCTGCATCCCCCCCCCACCACCAGTGTAATATAACGATACATTGCTTGTATGAGAACTCTGCTTATACAAAGCTTTTACAGTATATGACGGCAATCATTAAAACGCTATTCTAGGGGCAGAGGGGCCCGACGCTACTGTATCCACAATGCATGAATATTCACAATATCATTGTGCAACTCAGGGGCTGTACGATCAGCCAAACGTGCATACAATTCTGAAAGCCGTGCATTTCATAACCATGCCGGTCTAACGCAGCAGTGGCCAATACGTGGATCGCAATCCACTAGTTGATAGCAACATATTCTTTGTGGATCTCGGGGACAAATCAGAACACTGATATAACAACAATTCTCAGTATGTATGTATGTTGAACTTATTTCGCACCGTACGTAGCCAACCGTGCTAATCGGAGGTGGGGATAACACAAATTGTAGCTGATAAATAAAAATCCCCAAATACGACTTCACACGTAAAAAATATGACTACGAATAGGCGGCGCTGGTTCCTTATGTTAATGGTATATTATTATAGGGTTAAATCCAGGTAATTGTTGGTCGTGATTTGTGGTGGATGACGGAGTCCATCGAGATGCGGCGCTTAGTGGATTGTCCACCAATTCTCTGAAGGAACATTGTCAACTGTACTTATCATTGCAACAGTTTCGAAAAAGAAAAAAAACAAAAGCGACATAACTATAGTCAAATACACTTGAGTATGTCCCTCTTCAAAAAGAGACCCGTTAGTTACAGTAGTATTACTCGGTAGAATTTCTGACATCAAATAACGAAAACTTAAATTCCTCAGAAATTCGTAGAATGGGCCAGTTCCTCATCAGCACAGCCGACATCGGTGACAAGTTCACACTTTTCCATAAAATGTACATGAACCCATTAGGCTCCATTGAATATTAAAGTCACCATTTGCATCGTCCTGTCTGAACAGGGCCTCTCTTGCATCGATGGAAAATTCATATTTACATTCCTGCACCGTGGTGCCAATCGCACAATAAATGCGGGTACTGCATCACCATCAAATATGAATGCGACCAAAGCATAAACCACACGGGGGGGCTGGCCTGGGAGGCATGCGTGGTGAGCGATTGCACCGATTCATCCCGGACACACTGTAAATAGCTCTCATTCATCATTGCTTATGATTATGGTGCCAAATAAGATGTCATATCTACACTCGCTAAAAAAGGTCAATGCATGTGATTTTGGACGACATTTGTTGAGCACAGAGTTGAACATTGTTCTCACGTGTTGCTCTATTTGCTGTTCACCGCCCAATCGCTGTCGTCCGACTCATTCTCTCCGTGTTGGTATTCTGCGAGAATCGTTGATTTCATCACTGCCATTAATACTGTGATTTGTTTTGTATTTGAGCTGCGTACTGTTCAAAGATAGTTTACACACATTTACCACTGGCCACCATTATACAATATCTGTATAGTGTCGTCACAATATGCGGTGGATATGTGTTCATGTGCGTGTGTATACATGTACTGTGTACTGTGCTCTTGGCACAGTTGTGGTGCATCTGCCAGTCATCTCCGTCAGTCAACCCACGGCACCTGGGTTTGTCCCGTGACCTCTGGCCAGCGAGCCTTCGACACTTGACGTGGCCTCAAAATGCACCTAGCCTGGTACGAGGCCCGTGGTGACATCACCACTACTTCGTGGCGAATGGCGGCTGTTGTTGTGCTCTTTTAAGAGATCCACAATCACATTCCATCATACACGCCTTTGCTGTTATGTATTGCTTCGCATTCGATCTTTTTTTCAAAGCGGTGTGCCGAGTTGAATACACTATTGCAACCAAAATATGAGCTGTGTTTTTGAGGGGACGGGTTAATAAATTGACTGGCAATTTAAAAATGTGTCGTTTCAAATGTTCCAAATGACTATCTAAGCCCGCCAACCGCAGTATCTTCAAATGTATTTGCAGCTTAAGTAAAAAAACATTATTTTAAACTCAATTATTTATTGCAAAAATAAATAAAGTGTCTCTCATTGTGAGCGTAAAGTACTTAAATTAAAACTAATTTGCTGCTGCTTTGGCTTTTGCCAGGGTGGCTCAGTTTGGTGATCTTAAGGGATGACTGAGGTTGGTGATATTTGGGGTACTTCTGGATGAGCGTTGTGATGATGTGTGCAGCAGCCTCCATCCACTCCTGCCACTCTCATTTGAGTCATCCCAGTGATAGCTATGAATCATTGCTTCGTGCATTTGGTATTCGTACCATTCTTATAGTACGAGGCTTTCACAAAAGAACTATGTTTCACAAATGCTTATTTTCTGTCACTAGGGGACAATGTTCCGATGTGATTTCCCAATTTGCGGGTAATTTTTATAATCTGGGTCCGTGATACAGGCGCACGTGGCTTACTCTTTTCCATGTCACGCTGCTCGTGATTACAACTTACCGTGGTTTCCACTTGGAATCTTCACGCAGTCATCTCGCTGGTACAGTTCTGTTTGTCCACATGTAACACGAGGAATTTCCAAACTGAGCTCAAGTTCAAGGAGTCTTTGATGCCACCACATCTGTCTCACCATCACTTATTTCCTTCTGGTAAAAAAAATACTATCAACGGGAAATGTTTTGCCAGTATCAAAATATCAAAAATCAGAATAGGTTTTACCCTTTCTGGCAGTAAAATAGGTGTTGCAATGTTAAACCACGAAATAGAAACCTTTTGTAAGGAATCAAGTTTACAAGACAATGCATGTATTATCAGAGCGTGTTTGTTTACATGTATTACCACAAGTGTGTGTGGTTCATGCAGACTTGATCCCTTGCAAAATGTATCTATTTGTTGTTTTAACATCTTAACACCTATTTAATTACAAGAAAGGGTAAAACCTCTTATTTTTCATAAAAATGTAACTCGTTTAAAATCAATCCCACGAGTTGTTTTTAATTTGCCCCCAGGCTGAAGTGCCTAAAACTGAGAAGCAGTGTTCATGATTGTCATGCACATTCTGCCTCATCATGATTTTAAAAATATGAACTCGGCATTTAGAATCATAATGCATGACTGCCCATATACAGTTGTATTGGGAACTGTAGGAGCTTGAAGCTAGTGCTGTAGCAGCGTGGCTGACTCGTGGTTGGACGATGGAAACAGCGTGCGTCACGAGTACGTGTGACATGCCCTTTGTATAAGAATGTACTGGATGCAGTTAGGGGCTTCAATCAGCAGTGGTCACCGATTTTTCGTTGACGCCTCTAGTGATTCAATTTACTGCTTGCAGTGAATAACACGGCCGACAAAGAGCGTTACATTGATCAGGGCTTCATGTAATCTGGCGCTGTTCAGGGTAGGGCTCTGGAATATTTTCCCGTATTTCCTCCCCAGCCATGAGAAATTAAGCCCTGCCATTGATAATTGGTTGGCGTATTCAGTGCATCGTGCCTTAAATTTAAATATTTACAAAAACGTATCACATTTTACAACCAAACAAATTTGAACATGTTTACTAAGCTTACACGTATTGCTTGAATGCTGCAGTTAGCTTCATGTTCCCTGGTTTACACGTTTTGAATTCACATGGTGTACATCAACACTCATTGGCAGATGCACTCCCGCAGTTCCCTTCGTTCATACTCGTAAGATGGTATCCGTTTTGTTTTCTTTTGATTTATGTAAAAATCTGCCGTGTCCGAGTTGCGTGGCTGTAACTAAAAGTATTTGTTTTACATATCACACCATTACATTGGGTTTGTTGCATATATTTCACACAAAGACTTTTCGTCAATGTTTGTTAAGCGGCTTTTGTAAGTAGATGGTGCCTTTCTGTGGCTGTATTCATAATTTGTGTACAAGGGGTCTCCTCATGTTTGATGTTTGCCCAATGTGGTGTGTGGCTGTTGAACAAAGGTATGATGGGTTTGGTGTTGATGAAATTATCTGTACTGTATTTATTGTGCTTTAGATAAAAAAAAATCCAGCAAATGTTATGTTTTAAATAAATGTTTTTGTGCACCACGCTTAATAAGCTTTACAAGCTGTTGTTGTTCACTCGAATTGTTTTATTATATTTGATGAGCACTCCTTGTATTAAAACCCGGGTACGTGAAATTTCAGCACGTGTGTATCTACCGGTAAAACCACGTGACACGAGAGCGTCACAACGCAGCCAAAAGAGCAACACTTCACTGTGTTAGACACGTGGTCTCTGAGCATCTGTAGTCCATATATCAGTTTGAAATGTCCACAGTCGCACGTAGCATTTCAGTAAAAAAATATAACCCACAGCCAATCCACTTCCAATGAAGGCCTCCCCACGCCGTGCCAGTTGCAAGGGTTGTTGGACCATACTTTACCACGCTGGTCAGTGTGGGTTTGTGAAGGGGGGCCCAGGACTGGTTCGGATATCACTCGCCACTGATGTTAGCCGTGATCAAGAATCGCCACTACTCCACGTCCATATCAGTCCAGCAGATCATGGCTGATGAGAGCGTGTTTTAACTGCAGGTAACCAGTTAGCATTTAAATAAGTGTACAAAATACTTAATTGATGTGGAAGGTAGTAGCTGTGAAATATCAAAACACTTCATCAACACGGATCACCACGACCAGCAGAAATTCTAGAAACACAAAAAAAACCCCACTACACAATGCCTCCTGTTTGCCGGGTGAACATTTAAATTCAACAGCACACGATTGAACGTACTACTGTATACACACGCACTCGTATACAAAATGGGAATCCGGTGGAGCTAAAGACGAATAGTCAGAGTGCTCACTCGGCCTGCAAACACAGCCCGCCATGCAGGGGCAGGGTAACGGGACTTTGCCACGGTGCGCCATGGCCTATTTTGTAATAATATTTATGATAATTATTAATGTTCACTTATAATATATTACTGATAATAATAAAAATAATACATCCCCCGCCCATGGGTGCAGTGGACAAATAATAATCTAATTGGTACAGACAAACTATGGGCCTGATTAACGTGTGAGCAAATGTTCCTTTACCCGTCCACATTTTGCTGAAAATATATCCATGTCTCCCGTGTCATCAATACAGGGAATTGCTCGGTGTTTAGACCTGTATGCAAATAACAAATCAGAGGCGCTCGTTAACCCCCATCGCTGTCTCACTCACTTGGCTCTGCTGTGTAGCTTGAAATCATCTCGTCGTGCTTTGCAGTTGTGTGTTGTATGTACGTTGAACTTCTTTCGCACCATGCGTAGCCAACCGTGCTATTCGGAGGTGCGGTGTTGTGAATGCTGTACACCGTGCTGCATTCTGCAACCGTTATGCCGTCGTGTTGTGTTATGCTCCGCTACTAGACGATGCTTTGTGGACAATATGCTATGCCGCACTGTGGCGCACGGAGTCTGCGCCGCTGTATATCGTGCTCTTGCACGGTGCCGCCCTCCCTCTCTCCTGTTGCCGTCGCGTTGTGTCGTGCCGTGTGGTGGGAGGTATCAATGGGAGAACGGCTTGATGAGGCCATAGTCCATCGCTGCGGTGAGGCAGGCTCGCGCGGCCTCCGTGATCTTCATCCGCTCGGGCCGCTCGTCTTTGGAGAGCACGATGAGGATCTCCAGCACTTCGCACTCCATCAGCTTCTGGGCGATGTCACGCTCTGCCAGCATGAGGTTGAGCGCGATCACCATACCACGGTGCTGCACGTCGCCGTTCTTGTGCAGCAGCAAGCGCTGCAGGATCTCCAGCCACTGTGTCGTCTGCATTGCCGGCCACACACCACACCAAAGACAAAAATCCCCCGTGTAGCCTTAACATACCGCTGGGGCAAGTGCTGTTAGCGAGCACATATTAAGACCGACACTGTGGCACACAAGGGGGTGGGTGGCCAGCACCATGCCCGGCCGCCTTTTTCTCCCAAGTAGCGATGTTTAAATACCGCACCAGGTACTCAATTGAGGCTGAGTCGACCTAGGGGAGGCCCAGGACCGGTTCAGATAATCGTCACTGGTGTTGGCTGTGGGGATCAAACCCGGGTTGCCGGGATCGTAGTGAAGTGCGCTAACCACTGCACTGCCACTCCCCACACACCACACCATCTCAAACAACAAGACCAAGATCACATCGTCATCATCATCAGGGACAATGCCGGTAATGCCACCGTGCCTCACAATCACTTGCTTCCTTCTGCTCAATCCCAGAGTTGTTGCACAGTTCGTGACTAACATCCAGAGTCTGTTCTTGGAGTTAACCATTCATTCTGACTTTTTTCCATTCATTCCAATGCCTGCCTTTGGTAACATCCTATTCTCCCTCAACTCATCTCTCACGCTGAAAAATGCCTCAAAACTCTTCCACAGTGATACGTGTGTTGTTCATGGCCCAGCAAATGCTGTTATATATCGTGTTGGAAACTCGCATGTTGGGTTACAACAGATTATTGAAATGAGTGTAAGAATTACCATAAGTTTTCCGACTTGGTAACTTGGCTTACTTTAACATGGGAACTTTTTTGCCAGTATCAAAGTATGAAAAAATAAGAATATAGTTTTACCCTTTCTGGCAATAAAACAGGTGTTAAGATGTTCAGACACGAAATAGAAACCTTTTGTATGTCTGCATTAATCACACGTACTTGTGGTGAACTTACTTTTTCCAAGTGCTTCGATTATAATACATCTTATGAATATCTTATTAATAATTTGCCGGGACTTCCCTAAACTAGGATTTCGCAGTCGCGATTCCCAGTCTATGCTGAATTTCAAAATCACATCCTTGCTCAGCAGGGGTCGGTATTGTGCACAACCTCTCCAATCAGAATCAGAATATTTATTTATACTGCAGGAGGAATCCGATGAGCTATAAAGCTCTTTTTCACAGATGTCCAGTAGGGACAGGTAATACAATTACAACAAACAATACAAAAACATCATATGAGTGCAAAGTATAAGAAAGGTAAACAAATCACCAAAACACATACAAACAAAAACACATTCCTACGGAGGGAGCTGGTAGGAACGTTGGGTTGCTCGGTCAATGGCCAGGGTTAACGGCGGCGTGGTGTATTCCGTAAATATGGCCGACTGTGAGGGCGGGCACAAGCCGGCGTGAGTAGGTTAAACGTTGAGTTTTATAAGGGCACCACGGGGTGACCAGCCCTTCCCCACCCAGCCCCACCCCTCCCAACCCCCACCCAGCCCCACTCTCCCCACCCAGCCCCACCCTCCCCACCCAGCCCCTCCCCACCCAGCCCCTCCCCACCCTCCCCACCTAGCCCCTCCCTGCACGACGGACACAATAATCCCCTGTGGGCTGGTGTAACCAGGAGGTTCCTACCAGTACTAAATCATCTCCATCCTACCAGGCAAAGCCCACTGAGGTATTAAGCAACCTGGCCAACAAAGTGGCTTATCATTTGGACATTTATAGCAGAAAAATAATGTAAATAATCTCAATGCATGTTTCAAAATGTGGAGGGTAAAACCAGAGGACCCGGGGTGGGATACCATCTCATTTCTAATAATTAAAGAGATGGATGTGATCGTTATTTGTTTATTTTCAATTGGCAGTGTTATTGATTAATTAAGTGGTCCACAGCGTTTGGTCTTCACCCGTACAAGACCAAAGATAGTGTTGTGTCAACTTTGGGATGGAAGGAGAATGACTCGTAGAGGTGAACAATTTGAATATCCATTCAACACAGCCACCAACACCTACTGTAGAGGCCAAAAAGGAGAGAAGTCTCTGCAAACTGTGGCAGAGCTCACCACAGTGGGGACCCTGGAGCACAGAGACTTGTGGGCCGAGGTGAGCATAGCCAGCATGCCGGAGGCCGCAATCTGAAGAGGCTCCTCGTCCTCGCCGCACAGCAGCACGGCCATCTTCAGCCGGTCATTGCCCTCCTTCAGGAACATCTCCTGGACCTGCAAGGGCAAGCGGCACACGGCACGTGGAGCACGGCGATCGGTCACGCTCGGTCGATGCGCACAAGGGGAACGCGACGCGTGGTGCGATCCGTACGTTTATTTTACACGAAGGAGTTGTTGTAAGCATACTCGCGTTGCCTCTCGCATTGTAAAATGTGATGACTAACTTCTTTTCCACTTGATTCTAAATAGCAACACTTATTGATTTATTTGAATAATGGTGTGTAACCATCCAAATGCTGACCATATATGCGTGGTCACAGGAACGACTTTGGGGCACTGCCATGCTCATTACGCATGTGCATGATTCTGCAGACTGCCCTCGCACTACAGATGAACACCACAGCAGACCAAGCTCCATCAGTGCACTGCCCATTTTCTGCAGATGTGTCCTGTGGTTTGTTGGCCACCGCCCACTAGGATCGCCACCTCTGAGGTACAAAACGACTGGGACATATATCATGCGAAGAATAATCAAACTACTGGAAGAGGGGCGAATCACACGACGATGCATCGTCGTCTTGAGTGGTGTATTATAAACACAGCTGACAAAAAAAGGATGTCTAATTGTCCTGGAAAGGCTTGCAGATTGCCCAGGACAGCCGTTTCAAAAGAAGGACGATCTTGGGAAAACCAGGACAAGTGACAACTCCGGCACCCACTCAGACACGGGCTATGCGTGCTCACCTCCTTGCTGATCACCATGTTGCACATGCACTGCGTAGCTGCGAGGCGGATCTGCTCGTGTTCTTCAAACATGTAGTTCTCTATTTCGGGCATGGCCTTTTCTTTGATGATCTTTTGCCTGCGCGACAAAAATGTCCAACGGTTAGTCCCAGTGGCGTAGTGACTAACATTGTTGGGTCAGGGGGTGCGGCAATCGGTCATGTGGGGCCCCAATATTTGATTCTTCGTTACGTTCACGGTCTCGAACATTTAACACTGTAGGGGCGCTCCGTATTTGTAAAATGCAGCGACTACAGCTCCATATTACCTCTCTGCTATATAAGTGACGCCTATATAATGAAATAAATATCCCAGAAATGGAGTTCTATTTCCAATATTCTTTTATTCAAGTTACTGTCATTCAAAGCAAATGACGTTGCATAACGTTACATTATGTTTCTTTACGGTTAAAACAACCGCATTACTTCCAATACTAAACTGTTGAAAACATCTCATGGTGGTTGTCAAGGGGGCCCCAACTCGTAGCTTTTGCTACCAGGGGGGGCAAGGCACCCCCTGCCCCCACGCCCGTTACGCTACTGGTTAGTACCCTTGATTGTCGCCATGTTGTTTTTATGCAAACAATAACTACACCCCGCTAGGTGTCGCTATAATCACAGCGCTCAACTCAAGAGGTCGCGAGTTTAAACATCCAGTCACGGATCAATTCTGTGTGGGGGTTAATGAAATGGCTGCTACTTTGTGGGTACTGGGAAGCCAATGGTGCGTGTCTTAGGGAAATATTAACTCCTGACCCCAGATCAGGAAGAAATGTTGACGTTGTATAATGGCTAGAGCAAAAAAAAATCTAAATCTATGTTCATCTTCAGATCGTGGAATTCGGTGTTTCAGTGTGCAAACCACTGATGATTATAACAAGATGTAACATTTCTCAATTTGTCAGTGTCCTCCTTCTCAAATGAGCAATGGCGCAGTTGCACATCTATGTTGGCTGCACTGGTGACTTCCGACAAAGCGATGAATGTTGTAATGACCCATGACCAGGATTTGTGAGTTTTTTGTTCGTGGGTTTTGGATCTGATCTCCAAACGGCTGCATGCAAAGCGCAGCTCGTTGGCGTTTATGGATGAGCACGATGGAGCACGTGGGGCACAGTAGGCGGTGAAATGCTCACCGGAGCTTCTCGTTGTCTCCGGCCAGGTTGGTGAGAGCCATGAGCCCCTCGTAGTTGGGCAGGCCATCGAGCTCCGAGTTGAGCAGACTCACCAGCGGCCTCACCACCTCGTAAATCTATCCAAAGCACAAGTCCGTTATTCGTAGAAAAGTACGTGCATTGTGTTGTTTGAATGGAGATGAATGGATTTAAATGTCTTGGTTTAAGAGACTGTCTCCGGATACCCCCTTTAAGAAGAGTGTTACGCTACTATTGTGTAGGTGTTCGTGTTTGTGCTATGTAGAGTATAAAGAGGCTCCCAGCAAATCGAGCGAAACGTTGGACATTGTGCCGAACAACACGTGGTACAACCCTGAAACACATTCGGAGAGCTATGATCGTAATGCTGTACAGTGTATATATTCCCTCTTGCTCAAACAGGCAGAAGATCAAACCACAGTGTCGCCAACGCCCACCACACGTACCGTCTCTCCGTGGAACACGATGCGGGGATTGGCATTGATGGTGAGCTTTGCCAGAGCGTGTGCCGCCTTGATCTTCCCCTCCTTTGTGCCTTCCAAGGCCAGTGGGATTAGACCCTGGCGCACACGTCACGCACAATCGCCGGCGTGAGGCATAACTGCAGGACAGGGCATTGCATTGTCAGCGATGAACACGAGGCCTCCATGTATCCTGGTCGTTGTCATAACTTCCAATGCAACAGCTGTGGCCATTTCTTTAGTGTTTTACTGAAAACCAGGGGTGACATCCATTGACTTGAATAATTGCTTTGCCTCTTATGCAGACCAAATGTAACCTTTATTATCACAATAATTGTTTATGAGAAAAGTGGCACTGCAGCAGAAGACTCAACTAGTGAGCTGATGGGTCTTTGAGTTAAAATCCTGTTGGCAGTTGACTGAGCTCATCCGATTGGGGTTGTTAAAATAAATACTCCTTGTTCAGAGGTAAACAGTGCTCGACGTGTAGAGACAAACGCTCTTCACAGGCAGTCGTGGTAAAGACACGATTAACAAGACGACCTAAATTATATTTCAGGCCACGGCTAACGTCAGAGGCGAGTGATATCTGATCCAGTCCTGCGCTCCCAATCTGCACTCAATAGCTTGAAGTATGATTTTTAAAAAACCCACGACCCACCACCTAGCCTTGGGGAGGTCTTCACCCATTGGTGATTTGAGAATGGTCATTTGAGAATGGTCAAAATGGGCACTGTATTGCAGCAGAATGTGTTTACGGCGTATTACTGAAGGGCTCTGTTATTAAACTGGAAAGACAGATAGCCCACTCTGTCAGGCAATGGCGCTTACTTGGCCTACCACTGCTATCGTTATTGTTTCTTTCCAAAGGCAGTGTTATTGATGATGCCAGTGGTCCACCGCGCTTGATCTGCGTTCATACGAAGCTGACAATGCAGCCCCCGCAGCAGCTTAAACTGCCCATGCACCTGTGTTTAACCGCACCTCTGCTCCACACTAATTGGCCTTTAAAATCTTAGGCGGTAATTAAAGCGACTGTTTTTGTCACTCCTTCTTTAGCCAGTCCTCTTCCGATTGCTGAGAGCTTTTTTTTCTGTCGCCAGTGGCCGTGTTATTCAATTACGTGTCAACGATTCGAAAAATGTTCCCTTGAACAAAAAAATACATCAAAAGAGCAACATTAGTGATTTTTTTTTGTCAATAACATTTTCAGACGCTATTTTTATATAACAAAAAAACGAATGAAAAGGTAGGAGGAGTCCCTGTACTGTAATACTCTCTCACTATTGAGGGGCAGCAGACAGACAGGAAACAGAGCTAACCTGGTGAATGTTTGGTAAAGCTTCCTCCACAACCACGGGACTCAAGAGCGTGAGGGCAGCAAGAAGAATACGCGCTTCCCAATTTTCAAAGACACGAACCATGTGAACTCTGCCTCCTAATATCCAAGTGCACGCATGAGTTAGACCAGTGGTTAACTACAGTCAATTGTTCAAATGCAGTGACTTGATTTTGTTTCGTTAGATCAGGCTGCAAATCTACGGCCGTCAGGAACGCTCTTCCTTCCAATATTAGGAAGCCACTGGAGCTATGCACTTTTACATCTAAATTGAAAACGCATTTCTTTAGAACTGATTTTGTGTTTTTGTTGTTGTCCTTTTCCCGCACCTCCGATTAGCAAGGTTGGTGATGTACAGCGCAAAAGAAGTTCAAAATACATACATAGATGAAGGGAAAAGATGAAGGGAAAAGATGAAGGGAAAAGATTAAGAATATGGGGTGAGTTTGGATGTGATTGTAGATGTGAGTGGGATCAGAGAGAGATTTCACTGTTTTTTTGTGGCTACAGTCGAGATGGCACTCACCTTGCCTCCTCCATGGGAAATAATAATGCCTCGGTCATGTGGGTCTTCAGCCAGTGCAAGGAAGACTCTGTGTGCACAAACGTTCCACAAGGGAGAGCTCTGAGACAAGTGATTTTTTTAAAATAATGTAATGATACACAAGCTTAAGTTAAGTTAATTTGTTGCACGGATGATCCCGTTTAGCCAGTTTGCAGGTAATTGTACGTGTGAGATCTGTGGTGCCGTGAGCACATTAGCAACATCAAAATACGCTGTGTCTACTCACACGTAAAAGCCTCTCTGGGTCTCCCAATAGCTTAGCAAGTATGGGTATTAATTTCCGAAGTATTCTGTGGGAACAAACTGGAGTACTTGGAGAAAACTCTCGAGATGGCTAAAGGACCTGAATGTGCCTGACCTTGCCTGATCTGAGAAGCTAAGCAGGGTGGGGGTGAGGGAATGTGGGGAGGGGTTCAAGAAAACCTGCCCATTGTTTCACCTGCTGCTCAGGGTAGATGGAATCCAACAAGCGACGTCTGGATTGCGAATCCAGTGTGTTAGCCATTTCACCACGGGCACACCGTTATCGTGATGACTCTCACGCGTGGCACCGGGTCTCTGACCTGGCGAACTGCTCCTTGGTGGTGTCCGTGAGGATGGCGCTGTCGCTCTTGATCATGACTACGAGCGCCGACACCACGCCCGCCTTGAGCAGCCGCTTAACACGCTTAGCCACAAAGTCCTTATGGTCCTAGAAGCACACGGGGAATGCCCCACCCCCGCCGTCATCAATCGCGCCCCAGCAGAACAACAATGGGGGCTTCCACCCTCCCACCTCCGCACCAGCTGGAGGGGGCAAACAAACGAGTTTCCCCTCCCGACTAAAAGTACACACACACACACGCGCGCGGGTGTGTGTGCGTGTCAGACAACGGGTTTGTCTATGCGAAATTTGATGCATTTGGCTTCATTTGAAGGGTGGAAAATATATATAAATGAACAACCGACATGGTCGCTATTTTCATGATTCATATGGAAAAATCCCAAAACGCGTTTCAGAATTTTTTTTCTCAAAAAACGATATCACAGCATAAGGTGAAATAAATTCCATGGTATGGTAAATTGACATCATGATGAGACATATACCCTCCGACAAGGAAGTATCCACTGGCTTCAAGATGTTCAGATTATTCAGTCTATCCTCCGTCCTTTGCACTGGTTGCATTGAAGATACTTCCAAAATGTATCATGTGAGCTCCTCAGGCAGATGAGCTGTGCTGGCTGAGTAATAACATGCCTAGACACTGCATGCCCAAGAGATAAACTGAGTGCTGCACCTGCAGATAGTGGGCAGGCCGCTGACCGCTGCACAAGTTACAACACGGCTTCAGTAGAGGAGGCTCGTCAGCAACTTGTGGCGACAGACATCCAATAACTTGAGGCGGTGAAGATATTCTCACGATGGTTAAGAACAGCATCAGGCAACCAAAACACCAAATAGGTGTCGTGTTGAGTGCAGTTGCCACAACGACCGGCCACGCTACTCCTCTCTGCTCTCTCTCTCCCTGCTCCAGTCGCCCTAATCCTCTCCTCGCTTCTTGTGTTTAATTTGTTGTCCTTCCCCCTACACCTCCGATTGGCACGGAGGTGCGAGTGCGAAATAAATTCAACGTGCATACATACACACCTCACGACATCCGCGTATGTCCCTGTAACCTAGAAATGACAATATTTTTTTGCTATTCCACATAGCCTTAGAGGGCACCCAGCCTGGCAGAGGCACAGTGGTGACATCACCCTCGATGGTGAATGATAGTTGTGATTGTCACTGCACGTGGCTGGGCGGTTGCCCGCGTTTGCACCTTCGGGTGATCCTCGGGGATGTGCTGCTTGGTGTATTTGGCGAGCTGCACCAGCTCCGGAACCCGTTCCTTTGTGTTGTAGCTGTTGGTGCAGTTGACCAGCGCGGAAGATACGGAGTACATGATTGTCTTGTCTCCAGCCTGCGCAAGGTCAACATTGCAGACAGGGACCAGAGAGTGAGATGGTGTGTAAGGGAGATGACCAATCTAGAAGATCACGATAATATCACACGAATATTCAGGTGAGAGTCTCTGCTGAAATGCAAGACAATAGTCTGCAATGCACGTATAAATACACTGGAATACGATTCTTACGAGAAAAAAAGTAAATTAATGGTGCTGATTATCAGTCGTCTATATACATAGGTAGATTTAATGTCTATAAGTTAAAATGTTTTGTCAATATCGATGTGAGTATACAATGTGAGCACTAAATTGTTTTCATGAAGGTGGTAAATTCCTAAAAACATATATGGGATTATAAATTAAATAAACAAATTTCCACTTGATAAATATTTTAGTTCCAAAGGGGGGTGCGCCAAGACATGTTGCCCTTGTGTAAAGTAGGTTGCAATGGCATGTCATGAAAATGGGCATCAACATTAGTTGAAAACGTGTATGTTTCTTATCATCTTACCATGCCCGTTTGACCATACTTAGCTGTTACAAGTCAAGCTTATTCAACACATTCATGGCACTGATGCCACTAGATTGCACCATCGTATGCAGTGGTCTGCCTTCACAGTACTCACCAACTAGTTCCAGGTAAGGAATGGCAACGGTAAAATCAATGCGACACATACCCGAGCTAGATCAAACATGGCTTTCAATGCCGCCTCATCCTCCACAAAGTCATCCTTGACATCTGCGTCCAGAGTGAGATAGGCGAGGCCTTCCACTGCCCAGCGCTTTGTGCGGTTGTCTATCGTCGGGCAACACAACCACCTGCCATCACACACACACACGGACATACATGGACACAGATACAAACTCAGGCACACGTGTCTGCACGCATAGCTGAATATGTACACACGTATGCGTGTGTGCATGCAAGTAAGCATTTGGATGCACGGCGGCGCTTTGCATAAATGCCTCGGCAACCCAAAGCAGCGCTTTGCGTCACATCTCGCATCTCGACCATTCCAATGCCCTGCTGCGGTCTAGCCATGGGGACCCGTCCACAGACCAATGGCAGCTATCCCTGTGCGGCACAAGGCCTACGTAGTACTCGGCTGCCAAGGGCATCAGTCTGCCGTTAAGTTTCACGTGCGATCACGCATATTAAGTAGAAAACGAGTACACACACGGATGCAACTGGTCGTGCACAATTGTATTTGTACGCATACTTAAATCATGCACAAAATCAGAACACATACTTCACCATGCCGGTCAGCTAGAGCAGGTTGTTTGCGGGAAAGGGTGACCAGGAGCAGTCTATATATCACTCGCTACTAAGCCGGAACTCTGGTTGTCGGTCGGGTTCATAGCACAGTGTGCAAACCACTGTGCCACCACTCTTCCCTTCCCTGCAATTTGTTTTCTTTAAACATTTATTTTCATGTTTTTATAAGGCAAAGAGCCCATCAATGTATATATCCTGTTTGCAAAGCGAGCTACGTTCATGCGACTTATGTAGGGATGCTTAACATTACTTTGAAATCATTTGCATAGGTGTGCATTTTTGTGCAATTTTCAACTTAGAAATAAAATACTTTTAAACATGCGCACGCACGTTCTATGAATGCATATATGAGTAAAACATTAAGCAGACTGAATTAATGCAGAAGTTTGCTCGCAACAAAACAAAATCATCTGCCCTCATCTATAACTAACAATTTGCATTAATACAGAATAAATGTGTATTTGGCTATCATATTGGGAAACAAACTGTACTCCAAAGCTTCGTAATGCTGAGTTTACACAATTAAACAAGGTAAAAGTTCTTAACGAACGAAATCAACAGAAAGAAACCACACAGAAAAAAATGACATTTTACAAATATTGTATCTGATGCGATTTTACAGAGATGACGTGTTATATATGATCAAAGAGCTGAGGGCGATGTGGCACTGTGTGTGTACCTGCTGGTGAATGGTCTGGTATTTATAATATAAGCGTATGTAGAATAAATAGACTAACAAATGGGTAACATTGCCTCCAATGCCCAATGCGCATACAGGATCAGTGCATTCGAGTCAAATTTGTTTAAACACAGAAAAATCTTGACTGGCCTCAATGGCGAGTGGGAAACCTCTTTGAGTGTTGTATTTTGGTGGCACGAAGCCATGTGTCTATTGCAGTGCAAGCGAATGCCATGTGCGCCTGTGCAGTGCGGGAGTGTGCTGCGTTCGTACTTCCTGCACTGCTTCGCCAGCTTCTCGGTCGAGCCCTCGGCAAACTGCCGCATGCTGTAATCAGTCCCTCCCGCCGAGCCCAGCTTGCAGAGGCCCTGTCGGGGAGATGCGCAGCCGCGCTCAGTAACATTTCAACGTCAACACTTTTAAAATGTCAACATCGATCTCGAGCTGCAAATGTACAGGAACTCTGCACGCTGAGACTGAACGACGTATGCCAACACAGCTCTTACACTATTTCCTCAAGATCAATGTGTTAATAACACGGACCCTTGACAAGCATCTATCACTGCAATGTATTTGTAAAGAGAATGTATGTTGCAAAATGAACCGGACAACCAACTGATCCTGTATAGTGGCTTAAACAAATTATTTGGTGATGCTGCATTGGCAGTGGTGCACAAATCACAATTAAACTCAACATATTCATTCATAATGTGCCCTAAAAGGCCATTGCCTGAATTGTTTCCTGATATATACTGTATATATATTCCTTTTAAGGCAGTATTATTGATGAATGTGTTGAGTTTTTTTTCATCTACAGAGTGGATTGTAACCTTTACGATATTGGTGGGCCATTACTTAACTTAACTAAACATGATCTACACTTGAAGCTTCAACAGACTAAATATAGCAAAGGTAAATATGTGGACATTATACAAAGACACCACGTGCTACCCTATCTTTCCTAAGCAATTATCTCTGAAATGGAGGCAAAGAAGCAGATTCGAGAAAACAGTCTCACACTTCAGTTGCTCTTTGCAACATTAGACACAACTTCCAACTCCAGCCCAGCCAGCAGGCTCTTGCAGATAACATGGTGACCCCAGCAACATTTGGCTGACTATATAATGGGTCTTATATCTGATCAGCTGTGTGGCGGAGACTACAGTTGCTTCCTGCAAGGCGACTCACAACAAGCGCGCGTATCTTGATCTTGTCGTTCCGTGCACGCTTGTAGATATCCTTGAGCAGAGTGATGCCATTGGTGGTGATGAAGGTGGCACGGCTGGTCTTGGCAGATGCCAGCACTAAGGCTTCAGTGGCAACCAGCTGCTCGAGCTCAGACTCTGAGCCAGCCAGAGAGATGATCGTCTCCAGGACGCCCTTCTGGCCCAGCACGCGGTTTCCCACATCGTAGGGCCCCGCCAGCAGTCCTGAGATGGTCTGGATGGCATGCAGGTTCTTTGTCATGTCCTCCCCGCTAAAGCTTCCACTGCAGAAAAAAATTGTGGGACGATCGTGTATTAGTGATGCAAATAAATGCCGGATGAATTCCCTGCAGAGCTGAGAGGACTTACAGTCTGTGGCAGTGCACACAATCATTTTGTGATGTTAGAGCGACTAAAAGTTTGGCTGGGACTGGTATCAGAAAGGATCTACCAGTGTCCCGAAGCATTTGCAGAGGTCATGATTTTGTCCAATTTTTTTGTTCAATTGATGCTTGATTCTCATACGGGCAAAGGGTAGAGCTACATCAGTAGTGGGCGAGGTTGGCAGAGGAGTAGGCGGGGCCTATGAGCAGTAAACGGGGCCAATGTTGCAAGGAGGCTGCCCCACTGTATGGACGAGGGACGAGGCTCGTGGTTGAGTGGGCGTGGCTATGTAAAAGTAGGTGTGGCCGAGAGGGGAATGGGAGGGGCAGCTCACCATCTGTGGTGGTTGAGCCTCACAGAAACGCTGATCGCGTTAGCAATGTGCAACTACACGTTTTGTGGCGTGCAGTCCTTGGCGTTTTCCACAATGAGATGCATTGTGCAGGTACCAGTATGTGGATGAACCATGCGCCAGTGCGCCACTCACGTGACGAAGTTGTCGCACAGCTTGTCGTAGACCTCGCGCTCAGTGTCGTTGCGGAGGTCGTCGTACAGCTTGTGGAGCAGCACGGAGGCGCTCAAGCGAGTCTCGTCCGTCACCGGTAGAGCATCGGGAAGCTCCGGAATGGCGCCGGCCACTGTCAGGATCTGAGGCAGCCCTGCGGCGGCAAAGTCAATTGAAAGTCAACGGGTCTCCACGCTCAAATGCCGTGTTCTTTGTCGGTGGCTCTGAGAACAGCACTGGCAAAATCTCCGATGTGTTTTTCGCGTCATACAGCGTGATGTTCACCGCGACTTGACTCTAAATATTATCTAGACTAGCAATCTTTCAATTGTGAATCAAAAATTCACACAAAACCCCACTTACAGCCTCTTTGCACCCAAGGACGGTTATACTATCAAAAGTAAATACTGTAAATGCAATACCCTCACTGCCATTTACATGAGAGTATTATTTCTGGAGTATATTGACCGTAAAAGGGTCAAACCCTCAATTTCATTGCGCTGGCTCACTGCCCTGACACATCCATTATCCCCCGAAGCTACCTGGCTGTGTCTAGAACATGGGTCTTCAACCACCCATGCCGGCTTTTACTTAAACTCATGGATAGACACTCAAGCACAGTTTATTGTTAAGCTGTGCACTGAGCTGTAGTAAGACGCCTATTCAGACTTGCCTTCCCATAAAATCTAATTTATTTTATTTATTTGTATATTTACTACTTAACCTTTCTTACGCTACTCGTTCTGCACGGTTGCAATTTACTTTGCTGAGGTCGTGACACGTTTCTGTCTTCATTCCTGTTGCTCTGTGGTGGGTAATGTGGAGAGATGAGCAGTGGCAGACGCACCGTAGCTGGTGAGGAAGATGGTTTTGGAGTTGTCTCGGTCGTACAACGTCTTGCAGGGCACGTTCTTGATCAGCAGGTTGAGACAGTTGTCCCGCCCATGGATTGACACCTTCTTGTCGATGAGCATGTCCAACAGCTTCAGCAGCATCCGCCGAAGGTCCTTTGAAACGTCTGTAAAACACAACAAATGTTAACCCTGGGTTCTCCTCATCTTTGATGTAACACAAACAGGCAAGTCGAAGTGTCTTCTGCTAAAATGAGTGTTGGAGCAGTGCCTATCTCTGTTGGGTCCATGAGCAGAAAAATATTTCACATTCTCGAGACATGGGACAGTCTCTCCATAGCTAATTTCATGACAGGCTGAGTTGGCCATCGACTGCGATATCAACTTCCAACCTTTCAATTAAAGGCCAACTATTACCACTCAATCTGACCTGCATACATATTTGGCCACTGAAAAAAAATTTGGTTATAAAATGACAATAACGTAGGAAAAATAAACATAATATTTGCATATACTGTAGAAAATACATAGAACGCATTCTTTGGATTATAACATGCACTTCTTTCCATGTATTTTAAAGCAAAAGTTACGGGCACTTCTATACGTGACCAGATTTGTTTAACTTGAATAATTACCACTACAGAATCCAAGCAGATAGGTGAGCAAACTACTAGCTATACTGCTAATTTACCGATCACCTCGTAGCTCCACGGTAGCACACACATGATGATGTTTGTACGCTCCATAAACGGTGCCCCCCGAGCACTGGAATCCTTTTGATTCAGGTTTAGTTTGAGGTCTTAGGCCAATGCATTGAATAAGTGGTGTCATTGATTTCGTTAAGTGTAAGATTCCAGATCGCGTGAATTATTTTGGCGATAAACGTGGCCTCCTTTCCGTGACTTTTCTAACGTGTATTGCACTACTTTTCTTCATGCAATCTCAGTGTAGCTGTTTTATTCGTATACAGGAATTTTATTCTGATTATGATGACGACGGGAGTGCCTCAGAACCCACCTTTGACGACGGCCTCTTCCCTCTTGATGTGTTCGGATTTGTCCTTGCCGGTGAGCGACGTGTAGATGGTCTGCAGGATGTTACAGCTTGCCAAGGATATCTCTTCGTGGTTCTGTGCCATGAGGCCACACAGCTTGTCCAGCCCCACTTGGTACATAATGGCTGTGGCCTACATGACAAAAGAAGATGGGATGCATACAACGGTTGCCTTGTTAGAGCAGCCTAAAACACAATAGACCTGCCATGGTGTTGTCAATTCACATGTCTCATGAGCAAGAATGTATCACTAGCACCGCCCACTTCTTTATGACCCTTGGGCTACACCCATTTCAAACCTTTTAAAACAGTCTGCCTCAGCAGCAGATCATGCTTTCCCACCTGATGACGGCTGCTTGTGTTGCGCCCGAAACGTCGTGATTTATTTTATACCTACGTGACTTTACCGAAAGAACCAAAGAGAATGTATATGTACTGTACGCAAGCCATATTTAGAAATTTAGAAAATGATGGTCATATAGCCAAACTGAGAAATGGGCGTGTAGAACGCTATCAAGCTCCTGTGTATGAGCTCCTCTCATCGCTCCACCTTCGTGGCGGGCAGGCGTATGCTTGGGCACCCCTCTTCCTTTGGCCGCCCCTCCATTGTTAGACATCGTGCCGGACGCACCGCACAACCCCAAAAACACAAACAGAGAGCTGCGCGGTACGAGCACGGAAAACCTACGCAGCGGAAAATAACACCGCTTTGACTTTGAGACATCAGTCAGCACGGCGTTGTTTCTACGAAGCGGAAGGCTCCCGCTGCTCGAGGCGGAGTGCCGGCGTACCCGGGCGCGGTGCTCCTTGCACAGCTCCGAGAGGGTGCGCATGGCGGCCAGGAGCATCTCGACATCCTTGGACTCCATGAGGCGCTGCAGGAGCGCCACGCCATTACTGCGGAAGATGCGCTCCGCCCCAGCCTCCTCGCGCGCCAGCACAATGAGATTGTGAGCCGCCTGGAAAAACAAAAACGCACATAGCGTGCCTCGCGGTCAAGCCATCCGGTATCGCGGATCTTAGTGTGTGAGGGGCTCTGTTATGGGCGTTCACATGGACGTGCAGCGAAAATCCACTCATTTCACTCTATCTGTACTCTTTTTGTGGACGCACACAGGTGATGAAGAAAAGCCACAGCTATGAAATGACTGCCACTCTACGGCATAAGCCATACGCTTCACCCTTCTGATCATTAAATGGCACCTTAATGTACAGAGATTTCCTGGAACTAGACATGTAAGGCTGTCTGTGGGTCTGATTTATGTATTGGCTGAAACTATTTCTCCAGTAATTTTTGGGAATTATGTGATCAAATCAGCAGAGTAGAATCAGCATTTTGTACATTTTTTTAAACCATAGAAATTGTGCTTAAAGACACACTATATTATGAAGTGATGGTGGTGTGGGTGATACCGGCCATATTAGTGATGGCGATGCTTCTGTGATGTTAATGAATGTGATGAAGAGGGTGATGTAAAAGATGATAGAGGTGACTATAATTATGATTTATAATTTATTTATTTTGTAAAATAAAATCAAGTTGTCACGTGGGCAAATATGCAGATTGGTTTGAGTTATTGGAAAAAAACGGAATGTTGGAAGGCAAGCTAAATATTGACAATTATTTTTCGGATATTTCACTGGAGATTACATCCAGCATAATCAGGTTGATAACAAGAGCTCACAACTCGTGTGAAAGCACTTCTTGACCCGAGTCCTTAAGTAGATGCCATGTCGTAATCGGCACAAAGCAGTGATCCAATTTAACTATTCCAGTTGATTGTAAGTTGATTGGATGTGATTGGCAGGTTAGATTAGTATAATAAGACCAGTCTAGTTGAAGGTTGGTGAAAATAGACTACTCTAAATTATATTAAGGTGTATTGTGTTGGCAATGAAGCTTGGAGTTTTAAAGCTATTGTGATTCTACTTCATCGTTTACTGGTTATTAGAATTCGTAAATTAATATCATGGGGAGTAGCACAGGTCGATTGAAAAGCTTTTTTTAGTGTTACATTATCGTAGTAAATGATACATTTATTAAGTCTAAATAGCTATATTTGTTTAATCATTATGGATATAGCCATCAGGGCTTAGTTTATCATGAATTTAGTTAAGTGTTATTTCATTTAGGCAGCACTCAGTTTATAGCTATCGGCGCTGTTGTAGTTAATTATTTTTTTTCTCAATTTTAATTGATTTCTCTAACTTAATCTCTTCAAGTAATCATTTGTTTTACACAGGACTTTGACCTTATCAAATTTAATGGTGTGCCTTTCCTGACACGCGTGTTATGCAACCACAAATAAATGAGTTGGTGAATATTTTATATACCTTTCGTGTTATTTAAGTCGTGTAATGACTTTGCGACCTATCTTGCCAATGTAACACATCATCTTAACACGCTAATATAACCTGCCCATCACATCCAAACAACGTACAATCAACTTTAATGCTTAAATTGGATTACTGCATTTGACTGTGCCGATTATGGCATCTACTTAAGGACTCGGAAGTGCTTTCACGCGAGTTCTGAACTCTTGTTATCAACCTGATGATGCTGGATGTAATCTCCAGTGAAACGTCCGAAATACAATTGTCAATATTTTGCTTGCCTTTCAACATTACGGTTTTGCTAATAAACCAAACCAATCTGAATATTTGCCCACGTGACAACTAAATTTGATTGGCTCTGGAGGATTGTAGTCAATAATTGGCATTACTATATACCTTCACGATCTTCACCAAAATAATCCAATTATAAATTATAATATTGGTCGAGCAAGTCTTTGCATGAATTTTATAATTATGATGATAATGATGAGCAAGTGATGGTGGTTATGGTGCAGAGTATGGAGTAACTGCAGTTTTGATGAATGGTGATGGAGATTTGTGACGAGGTGATGGTGTTTGTAGGAAGTCTGCGTTGTAATCTGGAGGATGTGATGTTCTTTTAGATTTTCACCGTTTCCTTCTTGTCCTTCTCGATGCTGCTGTCGAACAGGATCTCAAACATCTGCTCCACACGCCGGTCTGTGGAGAACTGCTCATGCAGCTTTTGAGCGAAGGGATTGGTTTGAATGAGGGGACGCAAGGCACTCATTTTAATAAACATTTTTTTTTAATACAGGGTAAAAATATTTATAAATTAATAAAGAGGAGACTATTCTCAAATACAGAAACTTAAAAAAAAATTACTATTTCAATTAAACTATATATTTTATTTTACCAGGTAAGGCCCACTGGGCAATAAAGCTCTTTTTCAGAAGCGACATGGCCACAATGAAAGCTCAACGAAATGGCTTATCATGTGGAGGGAAAAACCGGTGGACCCAGAAAAAAATCCACACAACCACGGGGAGAACATGGAAACTCCAAATATACAGACGTCAGGGTCGGGATAAACCCATGACCTGTATACCAGGCAAGGCAGTTAACATCTCGCCACCGTGGTGCCCCACAGTTTCCGAGTAGAGGCCCACAGGCCCACAAAGTATAGTGGTGAGAAAACAAATGAGCACCATCACACTTGGAGTAGATAAGAGCAAACAAGTTTCTTGACTTGAACAAGCTTACAAGAGCTTGGGAAAATAAACAATGGTTGGTGAAGTCTCAAGTGGAGCGATGCCAGGAGAAAAAAAGCGGAACGAGAAATGCTGTGACCTCCAGTGTGGTAGTTGAACACAGTGTGGAGATGACAAAACAGTCAGTCTGGTAGCGTGAGTCCTCTAAATTGGTGGATAAATCAAAGAGTGAAGTTGGTGGGAACATCTTCTTGGTTCTTTCGGTAAAGTCATGTAGAAGGGAAGTAATAAAATAATAAAAATAAAACATAATAAAATCATTCTCACGACGTTTCGGCCACAACGCAAGCAGCCGTCCTCAGGTGAAAAATGAAACACCACCAAGCTTGGGGCGTATATTTAAGCTGGGTTGGAGGGGGGGAGGTGGGAAGAAGAGCGCCTTGACAAAATAATTGGCATATCAAGAGGAATTTAGCATATGGAAAATGCGTAGGAGGTGGGCGGGGGGGTTTCAAATTAATATTATGCCCGTGCATTATGCAGGATTAGCAGCATCAAAGGGAGGGGGAAGGGGGGTAGCATTAACAAAGGAAAGGAATGTTAATAGTATGTAGCTGCAGTTACTAAACAACCACGTAAAAAACTAAAGTATAAACTACATAAACAACTAAAGTATAAACTACATAGCATCATCAGTGTACTTACTATACTCTACAATAAGCTGAGTTACTAACAGTAAGTAATACATTACAATTCTACGTCGTAAAAATTATATAATATGCTTCCATCTAAACTTTATTTTCTTACATCACACGAGTCTACACCGTACTATATACTGCCATAGACAAACCCAACATTAAATTATATACTGTATTGCTATAAACCACCTTATACATTTTAATATAACACTATGTATTATTCTACCCACCCTAATGTGTATCACACTGCTATATGTTTACTATACAATTACGATACTATATATTACTTTGTACATTGTATTAAGCATATAAATGTTATACTATTTATTATTATACACTGTACCATTGACCGTCGTGTCAATGGGTGAGTCGTGGAGGGAAACTTGCAGCGGAGCAAAGAATCCATTCCCTGCGGAGAATACAATGCCAGTGAGTGGAACGTGGTCTGAAAGTCACCATAAACGTGAACACAATCAGTTAAGATCCGAAATGGTTTATTACGTCCTTCCAATGATTGCTAAGCCAGAATCCATCTTCTCGGTTGAAATTGTCTCTGTGTTTGTATATGTGGATCGCCTCATGAACGAATCTCTCATGATAGCCAGATGGCTTGCAGAGAACCTCTGTCTTGGAGAAGTCAATGTCATGTGAGCCCACTTTGTTGTAACAGTGATCTGCCACGGCTGAGGTGTTTGTCCTACCGTGTTTCAGGTCTGCTTTATGTTCACGGATGCGGTCCGAGACATGTCGTTTGGTTTCTCCAATGTAACTGCTACCACAGAGGCAACTTAGTTTGTAGACGCCAGGGTACTGTATGTATGAAACCACATCTTTTACAGACGGGACCAGATCACGGATTTTATGTACTGTGTTGAATCGGACCTGGATCTTGTGTTTAATCAGGATTTTGGAGATCTTTTTTGTGACCCCAGCAATGTAGGGTAAGGTGATGGTCTTGAAAGGCTCCTCAACAGGATCCTTCTTGATGGTTGGAGTGATGGCTTTGCGGATTGTGTAGTCGGAGTAACCATTAGCCTTAAGAGCTTGGCGTACGTGTTTGAGTTCACTGGCAATGTGTTCCTGGTCGGATATGCATTGGGCTCTATCAGCTTATTGTAGAGTATAGTAAGTACACTGATGATGCTATGTAGTTTATACTTTAGTTGTTTATGTAGTTTATACTTTAGTTTTTTACGTGGTTGTTTAGTAACTGCAGCTACATACTATTAACATTCCTTTCCTTTGTTAATGCTACCCCCCTTCCCCCTCCCTTTGATACTGCTAATCCTGCATAATGCACGGGCATAATATTAATTTGAAACCCCCCCGCCCACCTCCTATGCATTTTCCATATGCTAAATTCCTCTTGATATGCAAATTATTTTGTCAAGGCGCTCTTCTTCCCACCTCCCCCCCTCCAACCCAGCTTAAATATATGCCCCAAGCTTGGTGGTGTCTCATTCTTCACCTGAGGACGGCTGCTTGCGTTGTGGCCGAAACGTCGTGAGAATTATTTTATTATGTTTTATTTTTATTATTTTATTACTTCCCTTCTACGTGACTTTACCGAAAGAACCAAGAAAATGAATCCCTGCAGTCACGAAAGCTTTAAATCGAAATTTGGTAGGAACAGTAATGATGGTGGTTGTAGCGAGAGAAGAGTGACAAGGAGGCGACACCATCGGCGAGCGAGTTACCATAGTAAATCGGTGAGAGATGGATCATAAAATAATCTGACTGCTTTACGTTTCATTTTATCAAGCACAGATTATAATTCGGGTCTGGGTGCTGCACCCGCTATATGAGAACAGTATTACAACTTTCTATCAGCACAAGATATTAATTGACAAAATGTCAGCAAGGGGAAGCAAAGTTTAAAGTTTGATTACATTCTAATGGGCAAGAGTCAGAGAGTGCAATTCAAGTTTCCAATCACACCTTTACAGTACAAATTGGTAATATTTGTCCGCATCTGGCAGCCTCTGAATCAAGATAAGCGGGAACATTCTTCCAAATCGACAAAAAACAGCAAAATCTGACGTCTCTCCTGATCCAGGTGTAATCACTGGCAGCTGCTTGGATTTGAACCCAGGCTCTTAGTGGTGCAGGCTCAGTCCTCTGCTATAACATTAGCCACTGAATGCACTCACCTTTTCCTGAATCCGGGCGCGTAACTGTTGCAGTGTCTCCAGGAACATCCTGTTATTGGGTTGGATCGTGGCACAGCGCTGCACATCCTTGTAGGCATGGTCTAGTTTTCCCAACTTCTCCAAAGCCTGGCAGCGCCGGAAGAGCGCCTTTATGTCACTCTGGTTGACATCAATTGCTGTACATGAAAGACAAAGACTCCCGTTTATCCTTAACAGACTTGGGGCAAATGCTATTAGCGAGCACATATGAAGGCTGGCACGTTACACGAGGAGGTGGGTGGTCAGCACAACGCCTGGACACCTTTGTCTTCCTCGTGACAATTTCTACACATTGCACGAGATACTAGTTTGAGGCTGAGTCGACCTAAGGAAGGACCAGGACCGGTTCAGATAATCATCACTGGTGTGGGCTGTGAGCGGTAAACGAACTCGGGCCATCAGGTTGTTGCACCGTGCACTAACAGCTACACCACCACTATACACACAGACGCAAATAGAGAAACTCAATCATTACCGTACATATATGCCGATTTCAAAGCAACGCCAAATTTAATGCAACACTATTTGTTTTGCAAAAACGCCTGGATTATTTAGAATTCTGTCTCCACAATAAGCACAATAAAGAGTCTACATATATGATCATCTTCTTGGTTCTTTAGGTAAAGTCACGTAGAATATGAATCCATGCCGTCACAAAAGCTTTAAATCGAAATATAAGATCATCAAACATTGTCTGTCCACTACTATATGAATGCCTCTCCACAGGCCATTGCCATCCCTCATGTTTCCGTGATGCCGCAATCCATCTTGCTCCTGCCCATACACTTCTCTCAGTGCTCCATCTCTGCGGTCGTGATGGAGATGGCTACCGCTTTGTCACACATCTCGTGCATTGGCCATCATCTCTACTCACGAATTTTCCTGCACATGCCCGCTCACTTTCCTTAAAAGTCAAATAGAATTTTTAACATTTCTGTCTAAACATCCCACGAGTTTTTTTTGCAATTTTAAAATTAACTATTATAATTACACATATTAATACGATTTAAAAAGATTACCTAAAATTAACATCACTCAATTTGCTAGGCAGCAGTTGATAACAGTAATTTTATTACATTTAATAGGCTTGCTGGATTTATTTATTTTGTAAAACCTACGCAGAACCTGCTAACAAAAAAGATAAATTGAGCAATTAAAGACCAGGATTTGTATGCGAGGTATATTTAAAACTGGAATTTGTGTTTCTATTTTTCAAAGGAAGGCAATGGCCTTCTTGTTGTGACGTACGATGTCACGGTGCTTATAATGTCCACTCCTCGGCAAATGGCGTAACGTTTTAATTCGTCGCAGATATTATCATGGAATCGTACGGCTGGCTTTATACAAACCAACCTCGTGACAGGCACGCTGACAGAAAGGCTATTCAGCCACTGAAAATGTCAGTAACATTAGCATATAATGATTTGTTAAAGAAGTTAATCAGTGATAGACAAAATGTCTTGGGGGAATCTGCCTCTTAACAGTTGCTTCCTTAAGAGCCGTGTCTTCTGAGTAAATACCAAAACCGAGGTAATCAATCACAGTGCATTGCATTTTTCATCAGCATAATCATTGTGCCAACTGTTGCATTCCACGTGTAAATGTATGCGCTTACGATTTACTGCCGGTGCACGCCTATGCCGTAATTCTGCAATGTATGGTATTTACACAGCCTCAGATGTGTGATATATCAACCAATGGTGCCATGGCTGTCTTCAGTGGGACGTGGTGTCTTAACCTCTCTTGGGGCTCCCCTCGGTCAACTCAGCCTTAAATGAGTAAGCACCTTGGGGAAATGTATAAACATCAGCACTGGTGCACACCTGCAATTCAGCACCTTGGAGGCAAGGGTTGGTAAATCACATAGAGATTTGTTAAAATTCCTAACCTGCTGTGCTGCGAGCTCGCCAAGATTTGGCAGCACAGCAACGTGGGTTCATGGAGCTTTCAGTGGCATGTGCGTATGTGCATTTTGTGGTGCTTCCCCTCTGTGTGGAGATCTGCAAAGATGTTAATTATTTTGAGCATGATGATTGGCCCCCATCATGAGAATGTAGAATTTCCATGCACACCTGCCTATAAATGCACTCAGAATCAGAATCTTCATTGATGCTGGAGGAATCCGATGAGCTATAAAGCTATTTTTCACAGATGTCCAGTAACTGCTCAATACAATACAACCCAATGCAGGACCATCCTGAAAAATAATCATTAAGATGAAGTGACGCCTTCATGGATAAATTAAAGCATTATTATCAAGTGTATTATCATTACCATAAATATCGATGATTAATTATGTCCTCATCGCCATTAATGTCAATATTTTCATCATCAAAATCATCAGAATCATCTTCACCATCGGTTTTACATTCCCCACACCCCCAATGTATTCAACATTTTCTTGCAGAGTCATGTCATTAGATCAATTATTTATTCATTCGGAAATCCCACGGAGCCAGCACTGCGCTCCATGTGTCAGGGAACGGCCGCTGAAGACATTGATCAGAGAACTAAACCATCTGATCCCATACACAGTAGGGGGTGCACTTTTCCACAAGTTCTGCTTGTTTGTGGCATGATGATCAAACCATTATTCAGTACTTTGGTTAGCAAGTGCAAACCCAAATTCAATACAACATGATGGGGTTTTTTGTACAGCCATTGGTGACCAGGTTGAGACCATCGACTCATTACACTTGAGAACACGGCAGCTGCCCAGATTTGAACCCAGCGCTCTGACCTTTGAGTTATCTCGATTTCACAAATGTCATTATAATTTTTATTTTATTTTATCTAAATGTCTATTCTACCTTATCTGAGCCTATTCCTGGGAGCAACGTTTTTTAAAATCTAAATGGGCTGTGGGCTTTTTATCAAAAATGTCATCATTATCCAAATTAGCTGAATTAAGAAGGCAAAACGGGTGGTCATATCTGTTCTTGGGCTTTTCTAAGAGGGCAACACTCCCATTATCTGCAGGTCTGTTTTTCTATGAAAAGTCGTGTATGAGAGGTGTTAGTTTTAAATAGCCATGGTTGGCGGAAAATGTATCCTATTTACAGGGTCTGTGGATGCGAGAGTGTGTAAAGCAACAGCGTGCAACGTTGCTATTGCCCCCACTGCACTGTTTGGAATAAAAAAAAAGCTAAATTCCTGTGTGGTATTTATCAATTTTAATTACAATGCTATGCGCACACAAAATGATTTCCCGGATTTTACCCCTGACCTAATCTGGCCAAAACTGTCGCTAACAGTTGAGAGCGGAGGTGCCTGTAGCATATGCTACTTTTGCTACTAGGATAATCCGACACTGACCACCACTCCACTTAGTTATTTACACTGCGGTGTTGTTTATAAAACACACACAGTCGTTAAGTAATGGGAAGTAATGGGAAGGCAATAATATTGGTTTAAGTACATACATCAACCCGGTCTAGTCAAGGCTTTGCAGACTTATGAGTAGGATTCCACAGTATACAGTTATTATATTAACACAAATAAGACCATGCATTTGGACATTCCAAGTGACAGAGCTTGCAAAACGGTGATGTATTCAATAGGGCCGATAGAATTATCGAGTAGACATACAGAAATCGTCAAATGATATAGGGTACGTTTTTGCAAATTGCACACACGTGTTACCAGCTAAATAACTAACATGGCCTGACAGGAATGGATGACATTGAATGTGCATGCTTGTTCCAACGCTACATTCATTAGTCGGCTCGCACACCACTGTGTCGCCTGTCAGCCCACGTGAATAGACCGTACCTTTTGTGCTGTCAGTTGCTGCCTCGGCATATTTTTCCTGTGTTGACACACGCAAATTAAAATCAGAATGATTCAATGCTCTTATATATAACGCCACATGCCAAGTACAGTGCAGTATTCAAAAGCTCTGTTTTATGCATAAAAATGAGCCAAAAAAGGACATTACCCTAGTTATTAAGACTTCGTAACAAATACAGGTTAGAAGGCAGCTTTAAGTGGTTTCCAATTGAAATAAAGAAAAATACTCCAAATGTGATGCCAACCCGATATCCCATCAGATGCCATGGAGAGGTCACATACAAGTTGCCACTTGCCTGTTTTTGACCCAGTTAATTACATTTCTAGTTTTGGAGCAAAGGCCAAACCCACATAAATAACCACTCAGAGCTCCAATCACACAATTCCCCCGAATATCTTGACCTGGTTCCAACCTTATCCCCTTAGCTTTCTTCCCCGACATCCCCCCATTTGCCAGGTCAAGCAAAAATCTAAACGTGGAAACCTTAGGTCATCCATTTTGTTTAGTACATTTGTGGTGTCCTTCCCTCGCACCTCAGATTAGCACGGCTGGCTACGTATGGTGCGAAAGAAGTTCAACGTAATACGTACAGTACATATACTGTACTGTACAAGCTCTTCATTGACATTATATGATGATGTTCTATTTCATGGCTTACAGCATATACTATTTTAAAGCAAGACATTTTTTTTTTATAGTTTTGCTCAGCCTGCAAATGCAACGAGGATTTTTATTGACTCACATTCGCTTCGTAAAATTGGTGTTTGATGTTCACCAATTTCTTTTGAAGTCCCATCATTCGTATTGAGGACATTACAATGTTCTTCACATTACGGTCTGATCCATAATGTGATGATCTCAGCTCAATCACTGGCCACCATATCTATGAAGACCAGTGGGACAGATGGGCATTTTCTCAACCCCACGATGCAAATAGCGGAGCGTTAAAGCCCGCTACTGAAACTAACAGCAAAAAGAAAACTGAGCCGGGCATATCCCAGCATGGATGCAGCATTGGTCCAATGGTTCTGACTACATGGAAGAGTTGGCCAAACGAATGTTTACTAGGTTTCTACTCCATCAGAAAAACAACTGTAGATACAGGAACTGTATGTCAGCAAGGAAAAAGGGGGCGGGTGGAATAAGTTCAGATAATGATCACTAAGGAGAATGAGAGAGGTTTTTATACAGTATACATATTCACCATTGGAACCTCATTTGCCAGTAAAAAATATGATAACTGTTTTTTTACCCTTCTATCTGGCAACAAAACTGACACCTTTTTTACAAGGAGTCATGTTTGCATAGACCACAATACCTGCAGTCATAATGCAAACAAAAAACATAACTCTGATAATGTGCACTGTCCTTGAAGTTGATTGGTCCACACCCGAGACAGCTTTCCTTAGAGCCTAGTCTCACATGGGTTGGACCAGATGACGCCAAAAGGCGCACAACTCAAAGACAATGCACCATCAGAGTATGAGAGCTCGGGGTAAGCATTTACACCATTGGAACCTCATTTGCCAGTAAAAAATATGATAATTGTTTTTTTACCCTTCTATCTGGCAACAAAACTGACACCTTTTTTACAAGGAGTCATGTTTGCATAGACCACAATACCTGCAGTCATAATGCAAACAAAAAACATAACTCTGATAATGTGCACTGTCCTTTTTTTGCATTATGACTGCAGGTATTGTGGTCTATGCAAACATGACTCCTTGTAAAAAAGGTGTCAGTTTTGTTGCCAGATAGAAGGGTAAAAAAACCAATTATCAGTATACATATTTGCACTATTGATTTTATGGATCAGTCAGTGCTGTGATAATACAGTACTGTACACATTGTCCTGTGGGATTACAATGCTCTTGTGAGTTCTCCTGACATTCTGTGCATCCTTCGCACTTGTCGACAAATATAATTGGTGTGCTTTCAAAGGTATGCTCACCATCTTCAGGTAGCAGGCAGCACGGTTGCGGTACAGAGTGGCCAGGTCGCTGGGGGTCTGGCACACCTTGATGGCCTTGCTGTAGCAGGAGATGGCACTGCTGAAGTCGCCCGCTTTGAAGAATCCATTGCCCTCCTCGCGCAGCTGAGCCGGGTCATCCATCTGTGGATGGCAGTTTAGAGAGTAGATGAGCTTTCTGCATTCTAACAATGAAAGTATAGGGTAAAGGCGCTACACTGCAATTGCGTGCTTATGCAACTGCTGGAGGAAGGGCCTCCAATCGAAGGAGCCCCTCTGGTAGGAATTAGGCCTATGAAATCAGCTTGTGTGAAGGTGGTGGCCGGATTCTTATATTGTGGGATTACAGTAGATGGTAGCAGCTCAGGAGGCCATCATTTAGCAGTGGATTGTCCATGGCTGATAAACGGGACGTCAGTGCAATGCTTGAGTGAGTATGTTTGAGCAGCTTATAGTATGGTGGTTTGTACACGAGCTGATGTCCTGCTGGGATATTTAAAATTGCTTTTGGCTTCTGTTGGGATGGCTGTGGCATCTGAGCTTATGTAAATATCTGTCTGAAATAATTGTTGCCCCACTATGTGAATATTGCATGACATCAGAATTCGTTTAACTTTTAATGGAGCCGTTAGACTGTTTATTGAAAATGTCAGCAAACTCGGGTCTGTCAGTCCATTAGTCCATCATGCTATCGCAATAACTACAACACCCATAAACCAATTTCTATGCAGCTTACCAGACAGCTTATCAATACCAATTCTCAGAACAATAACGTTTGTGGGTAAGACTATGGTATCTATTTTTTCTCAATCCTTTGAATATGTTTACATTTAGTGGATGGCCACTCCCCTTCTGAGGAGGGTGCCAATTATGTCAGTGCAGCACTCAACTGGACACGAGGATTAATTTGGTCAGCAGCCACAGCCATTTCCCGTTCGCATTATCGAGCATGAATCCATCCGGTCTACAGTAGAGCACAGGAAGTTTCTAGCACTTGCCTCACGTCAGCTGTGGATCACCAAAGAATTATGTAAAGATGGCCATGTAATGTTGTGCCTTCAATGTCTAGGAATCGTGAGTTGCTGCATATGAAACTAATTTCCGTGTGATATGTAAGTTTTATTTTTCTGACTTCAGTATCTAAAGACATGCACAAATCAGCGTGACACTAGTTATTTAAATAGCACATTAATTTTATCTTTTTCAATCACCAAAATGTCAAAAAAAGTCACCGTGAAATACCTCAAAATCTATTGACGTGTAAGCGTGAAAATATTACAACGATAGAATTTTGAAATAATAAATTATATCTGCATGATTACAAACACATTTCAAGCACAAGTGCCCAGAAAGTTGCTTCAGGGTCTTCCTGTCATCTGAAAATGTGAAAATTACTGGAGGTTTATTCGTAATAAAAGTTTTTTTGGGTTATACCGCATTAGTAAGATTTTTCACGAAAACAAAAACGTTACAATTAGTTACTAGTTCAGCCCATCGGTGTGTTGCCGACTAAACGCACAACATTTACAACTAGAGTACGACGTTTCGCTGGTAATTACAACCAGCTTCATCGGGCGATTTTGTCAATATTATGAATAATATATTATGAATAATATATTATGAATAATATTATGAATAATATATTATGAATACTATTGGCCGCAAAAGCGTACGTGTCAAACTGGAGGTTTATCATTCCTTAGAACATCTTGGTGACGAACCCCAATGTGTACCAGAGAAAGTTCACCCAATCTACGACATCACGGAAACGATGAGGATGGTATAGTATGCTGGCACCATCCTGCTCATTTGCACGTTTGGAAATGCTGTACACTCGCGTTTTTTCTGAGATCACATTTGGCTGTAAATTTTTAAAACAAACAATTTGCAATAAAAATGTATGGACATTTATACCACTTTGGTTAATATATTTATTAGATATACGAAGTGTGTTGAAATATGACGGAAATATATTACAAGGATGAGGGGAATAAAACTAGTTTTCCTGATGATAAAGTGTATGAAGAGTAACGCACTTTATCTGGCTTTTGGTTTAATTACTCCCATTAACAAGGCACTGTACAGGGCTAAAAATGTGATTCAAATCAATTACAATCAATGTGTGAATCCCATGCTCCTTAATCTAAGTTAGGTCTAATTGCCATGTGCGATCTCACACGCTCGTAGCCAGGTTGCATCCACCCCCGCACTCAACACGAAGAATTCACACAAAAACCAGCACTTAATCATGACCATTAACACCTCACGGTGGTATTGACCGCCAGGCTTAAAGGAGCTTTTTGTCTCCAAGGACGAAGCGAAAAAGCACACCTCAACGCAAACGAAAATATATATTGTGACGTTAAGATTTAAACCATAGCCTAACTTAAAAGATAAATCACGCTTGATACAAACCCATCCACTCGAACCGTCGCGAATTAAGGGGAGTCATCTGAAAGGTGCTCGGTGTTGCTGTGACTCATTCGAGGCGTTGCGTGCAAACCCTTGAAGGGACACCAGTGGCGGCTGAGCCACGGTGTGTCCAGCCAGGCAACAGCAACTCTGTGCTGACAGCTACACCCCAGTCTTCATATTGAAATATGTAACATGACACGGTAACAATTGCGATAATCATCTGAAAAGGGTGGATCGTAGAGCAAATGAGGGTTAGGGAAATCATATTAATGGTTCAGCAAAGTGAGTGGGATTGGGCAAGAGACTTCGCGAGAGTGGATGAAGCTGACGGTCAAGATGAACGATGTTAGCGAGCACCTATGAAGGCCGACACGGCACACGAAGGAGGGAACAGACCCACAAGGACGTCCACTGCAGATACGGAATGATTCAATGATCTCGTGTGCAGTAGCGAGATGGCTTGTTTTGCATCACAGGACCATTAATGAGCATATCGTGGCTGACGACAACGATATGTTAAATAATTTTAGTGCTTAGTTTTACCAACTTTTACTTGGTGAGGAGGCCTTTCAGAGAAGCAATAAGCAACCCACTCAAAGGGAAAGACAATTTTAGTCCTCATGAAGCTCCTCCGATCAGCATGGTTGACTATGTACAGTGCGAAAGAAGTTAAACACACAGACGCACGAGCTTATCTGCTCATTACATTGGATCAAGCAGAAAATGGGTCACGCGGCTTTCAAATAACGGAGATGACGCGAAAATATGGGAAATTGGCGCGGCTTCTCTCATTCCAACAAACCAAAAACCCCACTTCCAGTTCAAGTCGTCGCATCCACAAGGGGGGGGGGGGGGTGCTGTAGTATTGGCCACGTGCAGTAGCAGCTGCTACACGTGCAGTAGCTGCTGCTGCACGTGCAGTAGCAGCAGCTGCTGCTACACGTGCAGTAGCTGCTGCTACACGTGCAGTAGCTGCTGCTACACGTGCAGTAGCTGCTGCTACACGTGCAGTAGCTGCTGCTACACGTGCAGTAGCTGCTACGGGCCCCGCACTTTCAACGGCCCCGCGCTAAATGCTTTCGAGCTATCAATTCCGGTTCAGTGATTCTGCACTTGCTCTATTACTATAGTACTATACCGCCTTCGACTTTAACGAACGACTGGGTGTTTAAGGATAGCGATTTGTCGGATTATCTGGCTGTATAGCAAATGAAAATAAATCAATGACTTTACTGTGCAAGTAATAAATGTGTTTTAATATTGATGTGTTTTTATTTAGGGCCCTTTAATAACAACATATGCTCCAGTCCCCGCGTGAAAGTTCGCACTGCGCGCACATTGGCGAGCCCCCCCCCCCATTACAACTCGTAGGGGCTGTCAGCTGTGAGCTGCGGGCGAGTCGGCAACAGGTGGGTAAACATACACGATTCAAGAGCCGCGGTGAGCCATTCCTTAACTGCAGGCTGTGTTGGTCTGAACATGATTTTTTTCTTTAAAGTCATGGGGAACAAGTAGGAGTACGTGTTTCTATCTCTGCGAAGGCTGGTGATTGAATTCAAGGCCCTGACCTCCCGTCGTGCCAGTGAACCGCTCGTGTCTGTAGGCGGTTGTAGTTGATGGTGGTGGTCATTTTGGTTGTAGTGCTGGCGACGGTGGTGTTGGTGGTTTTTGTGATGTGGTGATGGTAATTATTTGGTGATGCTAATTTTCACTACGTGCTTGTGTAAGCATCGCTGAAATTCGGGGGTGGTGGTGGTGGGGGGCCAGTGGGCAAAGTTTTCCCACAAAGGTTTTTGGGGGGCACAGTTTATAGCTTTGCCCTGCCATCCAAAGTTGGTGGGGCATCTGCCCATATTCTCGGCTCTGTTATCTTACACAGGCCCATTGCGCTATAGGGGAGAAGACTGCATCTAAGCAAGCATCAGTGTATCCCTGTACTTTAAACGTCGTTTTCGAGTGGGGGAGGACACGGAATGCTGGGTGAGAAGTGTGCGGAGTGCACACGTGGCAATTAGGTCTAACGTAGATTAAGGAGCATGGGATTCAAACACTAATTGCAATTGATTAGATTTAAATATGTAAGCATCCTTTAATGAGTACGGTGCCTCACTCATGACAGTTCTTAGGCTAAAACGCAACATAAATTGTATTACTCTTTATACGATTTATTATCAGGATAAATCCCTTAATCCTCGAGTGGAGGGTGACCATGCAATAATTACCATGTGTACTTTGCTATGATTAAATTGTAATCAGACATTGCTCATGTCAGGCTTTATAGCTAGTCATTGTATAAATTACAACCAGCGAGGAAACATAATAATATATAGGTCAGGAATTAATAAAAAAAACTTTTAAATATGTCAGGAAATAATACATTTTGCTAGGAGCCTAGTACCATTTGGGCGAGTCAATATAAGGCTTTGTCTTTTAAAAAAACCCTGTTACCCAGGGCTCTCCACCTACAGCTAGCCAGGCACTGGCGGGACAGGATCTACATAACTGTTGATGGGTATCGCTGTAGTTTCCTTAGAGTTATGTTTGTGAGTCCTTATCGCAATGCTGTCCATTCAGTGTGAAATTACTAGATCAGTGAATAAAATATTGCGATTGTGAGTATAGTTACAGATAGACACATTGACAAGCATTTTTTCATCAGGTTAGATTAAACTGCTTAAAAGAATGAAGATTTAGCCATTCAATAATGAGGTAACTGTGGACACACACTTCAGTCTCCCTCAGGCAATGCCTTCTGGCATTTTCTGAGCTGCAACATGTGCTGTCTCCAGAATGTTCGGAGAGCAGCAGCAAAGGCACTTGCGTCAGTGTTTAGCAGCTGACGTTTTACATCCCGTCACACTCAGCCCTTGCGTGGCCATTTAATCAGGACATGGGTAGTGTTGAGGTAATAAACTCACGCACACCGTACACATCTGAGCTTTCATGAGTGCGAAAGCTTTCAGAACTGAGCTGAGGGTAAATTCCTATTCACAGTCCAGCTACAGAATCTGGTGATAATTCTAAAGTGTACCGATTATCTTAGTTTTATGGGCAACGGAATTGATATTGTGTAAATGTTCATGGTGTTATGTTTGAGAAGCTACATTGCGAGAAAACAATGCGACTGACTCACATTAATAAGGATATGAGTTCAAGTTCCAGTTGAGAATCAACTCAGCCCTTCATTCCGACACGGTCAATAATATATGCACCACGTTGTGTAAAGTCAACAGCGGTAGACTTAAACTCTCCCTTGCCATGGTAATGTGGAGTTTCCACTATCAACTCAGGATTATAAACAAAAAGTGAGAATAAAGCCAAGCTTATTCGAGCAGGAAACCACTTGTGCTATCTAAATAAAATAATGTATTCCTTCATGGACAGTGTAACGCTGTTGGATGAAATTCTCATAACGTGTTATCCTGGCGGGGGGGGGGGGGGATTGACCATACTTCAGTTCAGAAACTACCACCGGTATTATTCAGTATCATATATTAAGCCTGGCGGTGCTGCATTAGAATACCTGATCACAACCCAAATGTTTTGGGTTTAAATCACTGTTGGGAGTCAACTCATTCTATATTCCCTCCACAGCCAATAAAATGCGTGCCAAGTCAACATTGTTCTATGGAAACACTGACCTCTGCGATAGCGATCTGGATTCTCCCCACTGGCTCCGGGTCACCAACAGATATCAAAATTGTCCAGTGTCATTTAGTATTCAGATAATGTTTTTGAACTGTACACAGGTATGATATACATAAATATGTTGTATGCAATATTATTAAAAGGTATGCTTATTTTGCCTTGTGTGACGTACCCATTAATCAAGAGAGATATACTAATGGTCAGGAGTGCTGTATTTTCTTATCTGACAATATGTCCATTGGTAATTGCATTCTTTTTCAAGAATTATAACAAGTTGCCAATGCAGTGATTCTGGATAATTTCCCCGCGGGAACTATTTTTCTGGCATCCAAGAAAGACAAATGGCCTGGAGCCACGTGGTGCCTTGCTGATTGCTGACACAACCATTCCACCGGATTAACATGAACATTATCTAGAGAGCGTAGTTTCTCAGAGCGTTTGTGATACAAAGGTTTTAACATTGGGATGTTTATAGTTTGATAAGACTTCCATAAAAGCACAAGCATACACTCGTGCACTTTATGACGATTGAGTATCTGCATTGAAGACCGATGGAGTTTAAATCCAAGTCATGAGTATATCGTGTACACAACAGGGCTACAGCTTCGCATTCACTCAAACGAGTTTTTGGCTATCATTTCGCCCACTCACGCGATGGCCGTATGTATGAATTTTGGAATGAATGTGGGGCCTATTCCTCACTGATAAGGAGGCCGTTCTCCTCGCCATCCCACACTTACACAAAGACCCAACGTCTACAGATTGCGGAAACCGGTGGAATCACGTACACGAGATGCATCCTTCTGTATTTTATTTTTAAAAATAGAAAATGGAGACCAATTTACTCTGTCACACATTGTAAAGGTGTGATTCAATGAACCATGCAAAGTAAAATTACTTTAATAAACTTGGGTAGGGGGGGGTGCGGGGAAAAGCAAACACACCATGTAAGACAAAAAAATGCAGATTCACATGGGTTTATTGAAACGTGGTCATGTTTGGAGCAAGCCGATTTATCTCAAGGACGTGCGTTTTTAACGTGTCCCATGCCCCATGTGGCTATGAGGGACGCAGTCATTCACCAACAGTTCTGATAATAGGCCAAAAAGCATGACGGGCCCACCTCCCGCGAACGTTCCCATACACAAGCATTAAAGCAGACCGCTCAACATGCTCCACTTCGTTTTAAAATCGTGCCTAATGCTGCACAAACAGGATGCGCAAGCTTGTTATGTGGAGGAATCATCTACTTAAGCCAGCACCAAGCTTTCACTTAATCACTTAATACGCTACTAAGTCACCAGATAGAGCTATGAACATATATGGTGATGCTGAGAAACTGCCCAAAGATTAAATCCTTTTTTGTACTACATTACCACGGATATCTCCAGAGTACATTACATCAATAATCAATATTGCACACCAAAAGCCATAGTATTAATTGATAACGCTAAAAGCGTGGAGATTCGTGCATACCGTATTTCAGCAATGTAATTTTGAAGGAGGATGTGTGAAGTATAATACTTTAGTTCTCACCTCAGCTTGATGAGTCTTGGCGACCCTTGTCTTTAGAAAAGAAACCAGCAGAACTCGCTGCCTTTTCAAGTTTTCTGTGGAAGGTGCCACTGGCAGGGAAAGGGGGTAACTGCGTGGCGTTAATATTCAAATAATGACCTAAATGAGCGGCACTTTAAGAAGCTTTGTACAAAATACACATGAAACATTCAATTGCCTTCAAAGTGCCTGCAAAAAAAAACACGAGAGTGCAAAAATAATGCAATGTCTAACTTGTTGTGCATTGTAACTCCCCCTAAATTAGTGGAAGTGTCCGTGCAGTGCATGCCTGTTCCAAATTTATCTGCCTCTGATAGTGACAGCTGCGGGCTAAAGATAGAATAATCGAGAGCTTTCTCGCAAAGGAAAGAATCAGGCAGCTGCACACAAGGACTTCGCACAGGCCCCATTCATATGCAAGACAATTTCATCGAAAATTCACGTCTCTGATTACCGAGAGTTATTTAACTCATATAAAGCACTGTAATTTATTAATATCTCTTTTTTTACGACTGGGTTTGCTAAAAGAAACATTCATATGTTGATAATTACGATACTCCATATTTAGTTAACTTACTGAAATAAGTTACGTCCAAATATCTGTAATATTGGAATTAACAATGTTTTTTTATTACTCTAATTCAGATAGATCTTACCCATAACATTCAGAGTTGATTACTTAGCTATGATTTTTTGTGTACAATACTTTAATTTGTTGATTCAGAATGTTTATTATTTTCATTATCACTTACTTGTACACGGTACATGAATGGTGCTATTAGACTCGTACAGTCATTTAAATGGTGTCCTGGCAAGCGGTCCCTCATCACTCTGACATGAGGTCAGGAATCACCAAGGAAGATGACTTTATTTGGCCTAACAAGTCAGTGGCACTTTAAGCTCTGTAAAGAGCCATCATCATCCTCCTCCATAATTTCAGTCCTTATAAAAGGGTTATACTAAAGTACGCGAGCAACATAATTTGTGTACATGCTTGGCAGTCACTTGTGACCAAGCTGAGACCATTAGCTCACTCCATCAATTCACTCCATCACTCGTTATTTCCCAGATTCACACCTTGCATGTTGCCAGTGCTGGCTTCGTTCTTGATAAGACACCTCCGGTTAGCACGGTTGGCTACGTACGGTGTAAAAGAAGTTCAACATACATACATTATGAGCCACTCACTCATGTACATTTCTAAAGAAAAACAATTGTTGAGATGCAGTACAGTATATATATAGCCCCAACATGTTGCTTTACAAATTAAAGCTTTCCACGATCGAGGTTGTCACTCTGTGTGAGAAAGCTACAGATTGCTTCACCAAAAACAAATAAACTTTTCAATCAGTGGGGCACTCTAGCAAAGCAATATCTTATCCGTGGCCCTTTTACCACTACTGTTTTATTATGCACACATGTACCACCCGTCATTCAGAGTTTATAGGCAGGGCATGCTGTGATTGTGTATACCCAGAAGGTCGTGGGCAGTGAGTCACTAAAGGTTTCCTATTATCCACCACTTATCTGAGGAGATGATGTTGGTGATGATGACGCGGTCAAGATATTTAATGGAATGGGGTGTTGGAGGGGCAGGCACCCTTTGAGAGTTGGTAACCACGCAGACAGGAAATGGCAGAGTGAACTGTGACCATGCCTGCTTGAGAAGACCTCAGGGATATTGACTATGCAACAGTCCAACAAGATGAGAAGATAAATAAGTAAATACTGATGATGTTGTGCTGGTGACGAAGATGATGGATGATGATGTTTGATGATCCTGTGTATATATAATTGACTTAGCTGCTGTATCCAGTCACTGTCGATGCCATCGCAGCTGTCAGACGCAGCAGCACACTCTCTACAACCGTGCTATAACTAAGCAGCAAATACATCCCGCTATCCGCAATTAAGGTGTACAAATAGGCGCAGTACCGTAAAGCATGAACATTTATTCTTGTTAGCCATTTTTTTGTATCCATGAGGGCCTGCCCACGTAGACATACTGCAGAGGGCCACGGAAGAGTGTTGAGGGAATCGTGCGCGTTTTGCCGTCGACAAGTTTGTGGAGCGACCTATCCATTGTCTATCCACTGCTGGATGAAGCCATCGCCATTTTGGAATGGTCTCGCGATGCACAAATACACCTCGACCCTGCTTTCAACACTCCAGCTCCACTGGGGGACATCCCCTTGGGCGTATTTTCTCCTTTGGTTGCCGCTCTGTCATAAAATTGCAACCCTGCGCAAGACGAGCCTGCTGTAGCCAATAATATTGTACGTTGGCTCGTGCTCTTGGCATGGCTCCGATAAGTTCGCAAACTGCCTGAAGTGCTCTGTGTTATCTCTACAGCACCCAGTGGGAGCCTGTAAGGGTGTCACATGCAGTAAAGCACTAATTAGTGAGTTAATGTTTCAAGAGAAAGAGACCACATTTTAAATGCCCGTATTTCTATTCTTTGGAACACTACTTAACAATAACTAGTTAGTCTCTCCATAGCAGATGTATGCCCAGAAAGTGCTCCTCGTTGTATTGACCATCGAGAGGTTATCTGCCAAGTTAACCTCCCAACCGTAATTTAATCTCTGTGACCTGTGAATGCTCTAATCACAGTGACACCCGGCTAGGTTTATAAAACTTTGCTGTCGTTGTACTGGAATTATGTTGTGCCTTTACGTAAAATGCAGTACCATATAAAAGGAAAATTATTCCAATCCCCTTTAAAGCATGAAGTAAAATAAAATAAAATTATTATTGGGGGATATAAAGTAGCAAAATCCGTGTGAAAATATTTATTTTAATTACAATAATAAATTCTGTGACATTCAAATGGGAGCTATGATAAAATTCAGCACGTTATGGGGGTTCATCCCTGCAGGTTTAACTGTTATGGTTGAATTTACAAAATTCCATAATGGAGAAGTCGAGTGGTGTGTCCATACAAGGTAAAAATAAAGCATTGGGTGAAGAGAAGGGATTTACAAGATAGTGGAGATAGGAGTAAGGTTCTGGATGTTATCACGGTGGCAAGATGTTGCCTGATATACAGGAGGTTGTGGGTTTGATCCCGACTCTGACGCTGTATATTTGGAGTTTGCATGTTCTCCCTGTGGTCGCGTGTATTTTTCTCCAGGTACTCCGGTTTTTCCCTCCACATTTAGAATCAACATCACGCGTTTAGAGTATTTGGCTGCTGTAAATATCCACACAATAAGGGACTTCGTTGAGCTATCATCTGCGGCCAGGTTATTTCTGAACAATGTCTGCGTATAAGGCAATAAGAGCGAACTGTATGGCTACGAGGCAGCACAACACAATATAACAGGGGGAAGGGTCAGGTCTAAGATAGGGGGGGGCGATTGCCGCAACCTGTAGAAAAGACACTGTGTAAAAAAATACTATTACGGTATAATTAATGCAGGGCAATATTGAAAAGGATTGGAAGTTTCCGGAGTGCCCGCAACCCCTTGTGAAGTTTCTAGATCCACCTCTGGCACAGCGAATCATCATTATAAAGTTCCTGATTTGCACATTTCCCCATGTGCAACATTCCATTGTTAAAGTCCCAGAAATATCCCCATTGAGAAATGTTCAGCCAATGTGTTCTGATTCGGTATTTAGCCATGTCTAAAATTTAATTTGTAAATAAATGTCAATGTTCTGTGAATGAACGTCTGCCCATGTCAAACTGGTTATCCTGCACGTGGTGGAGGAGGCTTTCGCGTTGCTCTGTGGTTAGCGCACTACTCAACCAGAGTAAAATTTATGGTCATGGCTAACATCAGTGGTGAGTGAAATATTATCCTGTCCGAGGCATCATTCTGCACTAAACATGAAACAACTCCCATGACCATCCAGCTATGGATAGGCACAAAGATCTGTAAATTATATTCACATTCAATTCGGCTGGTGATATAAAATTTTTTATATCGAGGTGTCACTGTACTTTAATTAATTAATGTGTAAAAACTATTTGTTTTTACACATTTATGACTGTTACATATTAAAAATGTACTTGAATAATAAATGAAGCCTGTTTTATGTATGATAATTACATGTTGGAAAGCCATCCCAGCTACGATATTGATGGTGATTATAAATTAATTAAACAACGAGTCAATAGCCATTTGTTTATGACACTTTATTATGCAACGCATCGAATTTATAACAGGACATCATAATTACCTTCAGAGTCTATTTATTACAGCCGCTCTTAACACTCAGCTCAGTTTAAGTAGAGCAAATGGTCCGAATAACAGCAGATTAAGTACAATACACACGGCTGGCTCATGCAAAAACCTGCGAAAGGACCATTTAGAACTCGTGTATCCACAATATTCATCTGGGAACTTAATATAAGTGGTTGCCATCACAGGGCCCCAACCATTAAGTAACCCCATTCACTTTCATCCCACGAGACCACTCCTGCTGGTTCCCGTCGAGAAGCCTATTTATAAAAGCCAATCTCAAGTTTCTCCCGTCATCTATCAAGTGGAAATCGTGCGCCATCATGGTAATATTGCAGCATTAACAGGACATAAATGCAAGTCCATGCAAATTGATTTTAAAAAATGTACATTTATACATTGGAGACATGTTCACGTCATCGATGCTTTTGTGCAAGTGAAAATCGAAGTTGATTACTCAAAACACCAATATAGTAATGCATTACAGGAGTTTTTATTCATTTAGGAACAACTGTCTGGTCAAATTCCCATCATTTTGGATGTATTTGCCAAATCTAAATCGAGCCCAACTGGATTAAATGCAATGCAGTACTGTATTCTATAGCTTTTCATTATATTCATAACGTGCCCGCTACATATTGACTATTGAAGTAAAAATAATAAGAATGTTCTGCAGAGATATTGTCTGTTATACTCGAGTACAACATGTGTTCACTGAACAAGCAAATCTGAACATTACCCTGGCAACATCTCACATGAAAGATGCGAACACTGTCATGTCTCTGTGTTGTGTTCAATAAGCGATGATAACATGATGACAGCTGTGTGGTCAGGAGGTTTGCACTTGATGTGTTGATGTGAAGAAGCGTAATGTACGTACTTTGAACTTCTTTCGCCCCGTACGTAGCCAACCGTGCTAATAGGAGGTACGAATAATGCTGTGGTAATTACTGGTGGGTGGAGGGGGTGAAAATGGGATCATCAGTCAGGCCTTGTCATTACTCTTTGTGACATAGAGCCGTTGTCGAGCTGTCAGATTACGCAACCTTGCGACCCATTCTGGAGCTGAAGCTTCATATGATCGCGCGTCAACACCTGGGCAATTCATATTTGGCCCGGCTGCTCAAAATATGTGTTTCAGGAATTTTTCAGAAATTTAAAGAAAAATGTTTGTAAGTTACGTGGTCCGATTTTCAAGTTCTCATTGTTTCATGATTCATGTGAAACGCCTCTCATCTACGTTTAAGTGGGCCTCGCTGTTTGCAGATAAATACATTCTCAGATGCGAGGAGCTGGCATGCTATTTTTTCTGAGCATAACTCCCACAATCCACAAGATTAATCACATATATTAGGATGAATTAGTCACGCAACCTCTTTTATCAATTACAAATTTGGGAAAATAGGATGGAATTAGTTTCTGCCAGTGGCCACTTTTGGATGATTCCTTTAATTTGTGAAACTTTGCAAATAACTGAAATGCCCAGAAGAGGGGAAGTGAGGTGGTGTAGTGCTGCGATGGAGGTGTCGTGTGCCTTCCCTCACGATTGCAGCAGTAGCAGCATCATCAACAGTACCTCCAATTAGCATGGTTGGCTACGTGCGGTGCGAAAAACGTTTAAGATACATACTGCAGTAACTGGAGACAGTGATAAGATGACCATCAGCTGATCCTGATCTTCAATCTTTCATCCTTATCATCATTATCAGGCAGTTTCTTGATTGCTGGTTGCAAGCCTCTCAATGCCCTGCCCACAGTAATGAGTAATGCCACGACCCAGCTTACCCCTAAACATGGAACCGTTCTTATCTCGCCATTTCCACGGTGGTCGTCCTCCATGGCGCGTTCTCTCGGACGTGCCTCAGCAAGCGAATGATTGAGCTGCAGAGAAAGCTAAGGTTTGCTTGATGATGCCGATTTGTGAAATATTCATGCCCAACGTTGAGGATATTGCAGTTCAAAGAGTGGGTACATGAACCCGTCTCTGCGGGTCTTTGAGTTGTATCACCTTGCGTAAGTAGGTTTTTATACAGATTACAGTATACTCAACCGTTTTATATATTAACAATGTGACTACATAGGTTTTCGCGCTTGTGCTGTAGAGCTCTGATGTGCGTACCACAAATGAACCAAAATGCCTTGCTGATCTCATCAAGGAGCATAAACCACCAATCAAACTCCAGCCATCCTCACAGAAACTTTTGGCTAACCATCGAACAAAGATGGTCACTGCATCGCGCGCTTTGAGATGTGCTTCTGCAGCCGTCTGGACCGCTCTTCCTTCCGATATTAGGAAGCCACTGGAGCTATGCACTCTTAAATCCATATTGAAAACGCATTTCATTAGAACTGATTTTGTGTTCAGTTTGTTGTCCTTCCCCAGCACCTCAGATTAGCACGGTTGGGCTACGTACCATACGAACATTCAACATACATGCATGATGTGTTTTCGGATTGTACCACATCTTATTCTGCACAATGTCTAATGTTCCACAAACTGAAAGCTTATATTCAGTCCCCAAAGGAGCTCTCAGCACATTGAGTGAAACGTCGGACGTCGTGACGATCAACACGCGGTACAATCCGAAAACACATTGGAGCGCTATCGCTTAACCACGGTTGAGCCAGCAGATTTGTTACCTCTAACCATATGTGTGTGAAGATTATTTTCAACTGCCTTTTCAAAAAACTATTGTTCGAATGTTCATTTTTTATGACACTATGTTTCTAAGTATTGTTGAGATTATTGGTTTTGGAATACCCGGAAGATATAACTTCTTTTGGACTCTAAATATGTAACGCTGTGGCTGCTGGGTTGTGTTAGAAGAGGCTCCTCAGCATACTGGACATCTGTGAAAAAGATCTTCATAGCTCTTCGTATTCCTCCAGTCTAAATAAAGATTAAAATTCAAATTAGATCGTGCTTCAGCACATCGATAACAGTGCCGGCACTTGTGGCCCCTCAAATTGACAGACGATCTGCACGCAGCGCGCTGGTAAACATGAAGAGAGCCGCCTCAGGTGACAATCATACTTAAACAAGGTGCTTCGTTAATTTGCACCACACACGTAAACTGTTGCACGAAATCATTTTACCTCCTGGGTTTTCCCCATAGTCGGGCCACGTCCAGCTGCTGTGTAGGATATCTGTTGGCTCTTAGCGGACCACACGACCTCCGAACCCATTCTTAGCCAACTTTATCTGCGAATGAAATGCGAATGCGTCAGTCCATTAAAAGTCATCGTCTTTACTGATGTTGGTGAGCAAGTCGTTTGCAAGCTGTGCTCTGAACCCAGTCTTAAAAATCCTTAACTACAGACCCACACAGCAGATTTGCTCCATTTGCGTTGAGGCAAAAATGCGGGAAACTCCTAAAACCTGTGAAAATCCACGATTGTTCAGCACATATTTTGGAGTAAATTCGCAGAGTGCCACAGGTTACAGGGTCCGTGAGACTCTCACCTCACCAATATGCCAACGGCCAGGTTTTGGAGAAGTAAAACAAGTGTGGAGTGCTCATAATTGTTTCGGTGAATACATTCCCGTCGAAACGAAGATGGCTGTCTCAGAAGCTTGGAATTAGTGGTTTTTATATTTTATAAAACCTAAGGTTATTTGCGATGCAGGAGTGTTCATGGCCAAGCGGACCGATCCGGCTGACACAGAGCCTTCTGCAGTTACTGCAGGGGTAAGCGGTAACGTGTTCTTTGTCCCTAGCAGCAGAACGTCCTTCTATTTTTAGGGCGTTATGAAGACGGCGATGCTCATCCAACTGTCCAAGCCCTAATTGCGACTTTAGGCACTCACAAATTTGGGCGTTCGGGTTATAAGCACACAGAACGCAGGCTCAATTCACCTCTTCCTGCTGCTGCTCTGGTGTAGTTGGTAAATAATAGGTGCGTAGTGATTACCCTGCCTCACAATTTGATGACGTTATTATTTTGGGAATCAATTTGATTTCAGAATCAATTCTTTTTTTGCCATTGTGGTGATTTAGAGTCCTTAGTGGCTGCAGTGTGTACGTGCACCATTTACATGAAACACAAAGCAATCGGTAATCAATTATCTTCAGTGTAAGAATCAATTCATTGAATAACTGATACATCAATGCATACTTTGTCAATGCCTGCCTCCTCCACACGTTTCCAATACTTAGACCACTCCCTGTGGTGATTATTGCAATTCTATTTTAGTACGGGACACTTGTAAAGATTTTTTAATTCTGACTTCAAAGCAATTTTAACCGCAACAAGGGTGTTTTAATTATGGTGGCTTAAATCGCCAACAGATTAAAATGTCACGTAAAGACCTCAAACTTCGCCACTTCAGATTTAAAAATGTAAAAGTACTTTTCCAATGAAATTTGCAAGATCAGATCTTATGACAAAACAACTTTTTTTATCTAATGAACGGAGCCTTGGAAAGAGAAGATGTGTTTTTCAGAGCTCTTAAGTTTTAAGAAGGGGTTCGAATGCCAGTAGCCAGTGGGTGGCGTGAGGTTGACTCATGATGGCGTGAGATCAGAGGTCTTACTCAGCTTGCTTATGGGTGGAAGTTCTAAAGAAATTAGTTGTCAATTTATAAATGAGTTTTGTTGCGGTTATGTTGACTGTGTTAACATAACAGCATTGCGAGAGAGGGTGGGTTCACTGTAGAGTAGCCATTCTCAAGCGTGGGAGATGCGTGAGAATCGCTGCCGCCTTTAACAGTGTGAGACACGAGGCATGTCTTGATGCTTTTATTCGGCAGTGTGGGAGGGGGGCATGGGGCGATTGCTCCCTCCCCTCCGTAATGTAGGACCCCCTATTTCAAAAGCTTGAAATTGTGGGAGTGCCACCCCAACTTTGGAAGGGTTCTAGAGCTACTTCTGCCTCCCACCCTCCCTATAACTGGCATACAAACAGTCCAGGATTATCCTAGTAGCAACAGTAGCTACAGTGAGGGAGAAAAGTATTTGATCCCCTGCTGATTTTATATGTTTGCCCACTGACAAAGAAATGATCAGTCTATAATTTGAATGGTAGGTTTATTTGAACAGTGAGAGACAAAATAACAACAACAAAATCCAGAAAAACGCATGTCAAAAATGTTATAAATCGATTTGCATTTTAATGAGGGAAATAAGTATTTGACCCCTCTGCAAAACATGACTTAGTACTTGGTGGCAAAACCCTTGTTGGAAATCACAGAGGTCAGACGTTTCTTGTAGTTGGCCACCAGGTTTGCACACATCTCAGGAGGGATTTTGTCCCACTCCACTTTGCAGATCTTCTCCAAGTCATTAAGGTTTCGAGGCTGACATTTGGCAACTGGAACCTTCAGCTCCCTCCACAGATTTTCTATGGAATTAAGGTCTGGAGACTGGCTAGGCCACTCCAGGACCTTAATGTGCTTCTTCTTGAGCCACTCCTTTGTTGCCTTGGCCGTGTGTTTTGGGTCATTGTCATGCTGGAATACCCATCCATGACCCATTTTCAATGCCCTGGCTGAGGGAAAGAGGTTCTCACCAAAGATTTGACGGTACATGACCCCGTCCATCGTCCCTTTTATGCGGTGAAGTTGTCCTGTCCCCTGAGTAGAAAAACACCCCCAAAGCATAATGTTCCCACCTCCATGGTTGACGGTGGGGATGGTGTTCTTGGGGTCATAGGCAGCATTCCTCTTCCTCCAAACACGGCGAGTTGAGTTGATGCCAAAGAGTTCCATTTTGGTCTCATATGACCACAACACTTTCACCCAGTTGTCCTCTGAATCATTCAGATGTTCATTGGCAAACTTCAGACGGGCATGTATATGTGCTTTCTTGAGCTGGGTGTATACGTCGTGTGCCAGCGCGTATGTACGGGTGTGTGTGTGGTGACGCGCGCTGACGGGGAGGAGCAGGCGTCAGTGCGCGGGTGGGGGTAGTGCTGCTGATTGGCTGTGTGCCGGTGACGCGCTGAGAGGGAGTGATCGGGTGGCAGCGCGGTGTGATTGGTCGGGGAGTGGAAACACGCGCTGGGCGGAAACGGATCGTAAAGATAGCGCGTGGTGATTGGGTAACTGAGGAGCGGTGCCGACGTTGAGGTCCGCATCCGCTCCGTCTCCCGGGAGGAAGAGATATATAAGGTGATGCACAGAGGAGTAGAGGGCAGAAGTGGGACCATCTAAGAATGAAGACGAAGGTGCAGAGATAGAGCCCGGAGAGGAGAGTAATGGAGAGGAGAGGAGAGTAATGGAGAGTAGAGGAGAGTAAGGTATAAGTGTGTAGCCAGAGAGAGAGAACGGTCTACACGAGCTGAGTAATGTATAGTGTGTAGCCAGAGAGAGAGAAAGGTCTACACGAGCTGAGCGATGTATAGTGTGTAGCCAGAGAGAGAGAAAGGTCTACACGAGCTGAGCGATGTATAGTGTGTAGCCAGAGAGAGAGAAAGGTCTACACGAGCCGAGTATGCATACGGTGTAGCCAGAGAGAGAGAAAGGTCTACGCGAGCCGAGTATGCATACGGTGTAGCCAGAGAGAGATGCAAAGTCTACACGCGACGAGAGAAGAGTGTAGCCGAGGCGCGGAGTCTACACGAGGCACAGAGAGCCAGCAGCACAGAATCTACGGGAGTCAAGAGAAGCGTAGGGCGGAGAGAAGAGGTCACGAGTTGTACCGTTGTATGGTGACCGCATTGTGAAGAAGAGAGGCCACGCGTTGTATCGTTACAAGTCAAGATTTAATAAAAGAAGTGTGTTCCCGTCAAGGAGTTTCCTGCCGTCATTTTCCAATACTTCATCTGGCGTCAGAAGTGAAACGGGCTTCCAAGCATGGAGACAAGGAAGACCCGTAGGACCCACGGGATTGACCGCGAGGAAAACCTGGACGACTCGGGGCCGCTGGTGGCGGGGGATGAGGAGGAGGACTTGCCCACGCTACAGGATCCGTCGACGGCGCCGGCCGAGCGACCGGGGACCGACGCCGGGCTTCGTGAGGCGCACTCCCGACTGGCGGAGCTGCTGCTCGCCGCCGCAAACATCTTGGCGGAGATCAGCTCGTCGGGAGGAGCGGGGACGGTGGGGGACATTTTACAAGGTCGCCCCGCAGATTCCCGCCAAAATGAATGGGGGATTCCCGCCATTGCGCCTGGGCCTACTTTTGGCGGGAACGGCGAGCGCCACGTGGTGGTGGGTTCCCAAGCGCGTGCATCGACGTCATCAGCGCGCGAGGGGGTCCGCCATTTTACGTCTGCTGCTGGAGCCGCCATCTTACACACCGACGGAGAGGCGGAGAGGAACCACGAGGTGGATGACTTCATTTTTCAGCAGCGTCTGCCCACGTTGTCAGCCTTCAAGGCGGAAGGCCAATTTCAGCGAAGGTTTTTGGCGCATCAAGAGATGTCAGCGTGGTCCGATGCTACGGCGCTGCGGGCGTTGCCCGCCATGCTGGACGACGATGCGCTCGCGGCCTTCAGGTCTGCACGGAAGTCGGACCGCTCCACGCTGAAGGATGCGCTGGGTTTGTTGGCCAGGGTCTATGGACCTCCCTCGGCGTGCCGCCATCATTTCTACGCAAGACGGAAAGCGGCCACGGAGACCGCGCTGGCCTATCGCACGGCGTTGCTGGCTCTTGCTGATGCTGCGTTCCCTCGGATGGACGAGGAGGGCCAAGACGCGATGGTTTTGGAGCAGCTGCTTAAGTTGGCGCAGGACCTGGGGGTCCCTATCAACACAGCTGACGAGATTGATATTTCTTCTTTGAGAGTCGCCACGAGTATTCAAGCGCACGAGGCCCTACAACGGAAACAAGGCGTTGGTTGCAACGCTGCTGTCGTCGCAGCCCCGGGTTCGGTGGTCACCGAACCCCAAGTCGTCAGCCCACGAGAGGAGGCGTTCGCCACGGGACGACCAGGGGACTGGAGGCCGGGGGCCCGGTCGCCTCTGCGATCGGGCCGAAAGTCGGAGCAACCAAGATCTACTCCGACCCTCGTCACGTGCTATAACTGCGGCCTCCGGGGCCACGTGGCGTCCGGGTGCCGCGCTCCGCGTCAGCGCGCCATGGGAGCTCGGCTGGACGACGACCGAGAGCCCAAGTCATCTCTACAATCCCCGGCAAGTCGCGGCACCTCACACGCTCGGCCTGTTTATTCGGCACACATGGGACGCCGCGTTGCGGCGGAGGAGGGCCGGTTAAGGTTCGGGGATTCGGTTCGGCGAGGGGGGTTCGGCCGGGACCAGGGAGACATTGAATGGGCGGAATTGGGGCATAGAATTGTGGCTGCTTCGGCGGGTTCGTCCGTTGTTACGGGATCTATTGATGGGGTTGAGATTAGGGTGTTAGTGGACACGGGGGCATCGGCAACTATTATATCGGACCTCATTTATAATATTCTTCCAGTCCAATGTCGTCCGCTGCTTCCAGTGGATGTGCCATTTTACGCCGCTAATGGGGGATCGTTGGGCATTATTGGTCAGGTTAGGGCGTCCATTTGCATTGGAGATATCAAATTGTCGGGACCCGTTTTCGTTTCGTCTTCTTTGGCAGTTCCGTGTCTTTTGGGCACTGATTTTTTGGCTAAAATGCCTATTAAAATTCTTATCGATCAACGATGCATTGAACTGCCATCGGGTCGCCGGATTTCATTTTTGACGAGCCCTACTGACATTCGGACGGCGTGCGCTACGATACAAGCGGTGGCGACGCAGACCGTGCAAGTGCCCCCGGGTTCACAGATGTTGATTCCCTTCCGGTTGCGGAAACCATGGGTGAGGGAGGCTTCGGGACAAAGTATGCTTTTGGGTCCTTCTAACAAGGCTGTCAGGGGTCTTGATTTATCGGTGGCTCACACTTTGGTGCGGGCTGACAGGGATCCGTTTGTGATGGTTTTGAACGCGGGGTCGCGACCAGCTGTCATTCCGCAGGGCACCGTGCTGGCTCACGCGGCGCGGGTCCCTGTGGATGATGGGTTGGTTGCGCAGGTGGGCTCGAGCCCCGCGCGGAACGTTGAGCCAAGGGAAGACCTTGAGTGGGTCCATTCGCTATGCGCCGCCTCGGACGATTTGTCGGCGGCGCAGTTGGGTGCGCTGCGCGAGTTGCTCATTGAATTCTCTGATGTGTTCAGTAAACATAAGTATGACATTGGGTGCACGGATTTGTTGCACCATCACATTGAAACGGGCGATGCGGCGCCGGTCAAGCTAAATCCCTTCCGACTGAGTCCCATGGAGAAGGAACACGTTCAGTCGGCTGTTAACGAAATGCTAGAAGCCGATATTATTTCGCCCTCCTCTAGCCCGTGGGGAGCGCCTATTGTGCTGGTTAAGAAGCAGGACGGGTCCCTGCGATTCTGCGTTGATTTCCGTCGCCTGAATAAGATCTCTGTGGCTGACGCGTATCCGCTCCCCAGGATGGATGAGTCCCTCGATGCATTGTCTGGTGCGCGATATTTTTCGACTCTTGATTTGTTATCGGGGTTTTGGCAGTTGCCGCTCGACGAAGAGTCGAAACCTAAGACAGCATTTCGGACTCCAGGGGGGCTGTTCCAGTTTAACCGGTTACCCATGGGACTTCACTCCTCTCCAGCGACGTTTCAGCGACTTATGGAGTTGGTTTTGTCGGGCTTGCAGTGGGATACATGCTTGATTTATATGGACGATGTCATTGTTTTCAGTAAAACGTTTGAAGAACACCTCCAGCGATTGAGAGGGGTGTTCTTGTGAATGCGATCGGCTAAGTTGAAATTTAAACCGGCCAAATGTCACCTCCTTCGTAGGTCGGTTAGATACTTGGGTCACATTGTCGATTCTTCGGGGATCTCCACCGATCCCGCGAAGACGGATTGTGTCGGTTCGTGGCCGACACCTACGTCCGTTTCCGACGTGCGTAGTTTCATCGGGTTTGCTTCTTATTATCGGCGGTTCGTTGAGCACTTCGCCACTATTGCAAAACCCTTGCACGCTCTAACGGCGAAGGGAGTGAAGTTCAAATGGGGACCGGAGGAGGAGGCCGCGTTTCGCTCCCTCCGGGACGCCTTGGTGGGTGCCCCACCCTTGTGTTATCCCGATTTTGCGAGTCCCTTTTTGCTGGACACGGATGCTAGCAACACGGGCATTGGGGGGGTGCTATCCCAAGTCGTTGGGGGTGTCGAAAGAGTTGTCGCCTACGGTAGTAGGGTGTTGTCTCCGGCGGAGCAGCGCTACTGCGTCACCCGTCGCGAGCTGCTTGCCATTGTTTTTTTTGTGCAGCAGTTTAGGCCATATCTCTATGGTCGTCACTTTACGGTCCGAACGGACCACGCGGCGCTACAGTATTCATTGAGGGTCGCCCAACCCTCGGGCCAGTTGTCGCGTTGGTTGGAAGTCCTCCAGGACTATCAGTTTACGACTACGTACCGTAAGGGGTTGCGACACACAAATGCCGATTGCTTGTCGCGGTTGTTGCCTTGTGATGAATGCGCGTGTTTGTCGGGATCGGCGCGCTGTAAACCGACGCTTGCGGGGGAGATGGGGGCACTGGCTGCGACAGCGGGCGCACCGATCGTGGATGATTCCACTGCCTCTCAGGGTCGGGACTCGCTGCTCTCGTTGTCGCTCAGCGAATGGGGCCGTCTCCAGATGGCGGACAGCTCGCTGCTAGCATTGCGCCGCAAGGTTGGGGGTCCCGAGGGGGACCAGGAGCGTACCGGCTCCTATGTACTTGAGCAGGGCATGTTATTGAGATGGGACAGTTTGTCCCGGCGGAACGCACTTGTGGTGCCTTCCGCTGTGAGGGGGAGGGTTGTCTTGGCGGCACACGAACGCCTCTTGCACTTGGGAGTTAACAAGACGCTTGCCCTGCTTCAGCGTGACTATTACTGGCCGGGAATGGGAAGTGATGTGGTAAATATTCTGAAGGGGTGCGTTGAGTGCGCCAGGCGTAAACCACCGCCCGTGGCAGCTAATCCACCACTGCAATCTATTCAGGTCTCGCGTACCAACGAGCTCGTTGCACTCGATATTTTGGGGCCCTTCCCAGTCACGCCGAGGGGGAATAAATATTTGTTAGTGGGGGTCGAATACTTTACCCGATGGCCTATGGCGTGGCCTCTCGCTAACCAGTCGGCAGCGGCTGTGACGGACGCCTTCGTCCAGGGCTATGTCCTGGACAAGGGGGCTCCCGAACGCCTGCTGACCGACCAAGGTAAAAAATTTTCGAGTAAATTGTTGCAAGAGGTGTGCGATCTGTTGGGTACCAAGAAGGTGCGTACCTCCCCGTACCACCCGCAGACAGACGGGATGGTGGAGAGACTCCACAAAACTTTGACTTCCATGCTGTGCCAGCAGGTGTGCGAGGCACATGTAGATTGGGACCTGCAGGTCCCGGGAGTCCTTGCCGCGTATAGAATGGCCCCCCATGCAGCTACGGGGTTTTCCCCATTCTATTTGATGTACGGTCGGGAAGCTGACCCGCCAATGGAAACGCAACTTGGCCTGTCCGCTCCACGAACTAATTCTAAATTGGCAGAACATATTAAGTTTAATATTCACAAGCTGACAGAGGCGAGGGAGGCCGCACGGCTTAATTCGCGGGCTCGCCAAATTGCTAATGAACGGTTGCGGGCACGGAAGGTGTCCATGCACGAGTGGAAACCAGGTGACAGGGCCTGGCTGCATTGCCCTCAGGCACCCTTGGCTACGTCGCCTACATTGTTGAGACCGTGGAGGGGACCCGTGGAGGTCGTGCGCGTTGCACGGCCCCAGTGCGTTCAGATAAAGTGGGGAAAGCGCCGTTGGTACGTTCACCCCTCTCGACTGAAACCGTTCTCGCCTCCATATGGCCTCCCCTTGTGTAGTGATGGCCGGGCGTGTGACGTGACCGGCGACCCAGAGGGGGAAATGTCTCTGCCTGATCCACACGTATTTTCGCCTGATCTGCTCCCAGGTGTCTCGGAACTGACAGCTGCCGATCACCGGCGGCCGGATCTCCGCGGCGGGGCCGGCCCTTTCAGGCCCGTTCCGCGCCGTCTGGAGCAGCCGGAACCGCCGGACGGTCGTCAGTGTCCCGCCCCATACGACGGACCAGCCAGACGGACTCGCGCCAGGTCGTGCTACTTTGCATGACCTGCCTCGTGAGGAGTCGGGGCAGTTGGAGCGCCTCGTCACTGCGTGTAGTCGCAGGGACCTGGGGCGCGTTCGTTTTTGGAATTTGCTTGTATTGTGTTATTGTTGACTTTTCGTGTTCATTGTCAATCTGTACATAGTTCTTGTTGTTGTTGTTGTTATGTTACGGGGCACACTGGGGGGGGTTACAGGGTTTTTTTTTGTTGGTTGTCGTCTTATCGTTGCGGTTGGTTGTTGTTAGCAGCCGGGCCGGCTGCGAGCTATGTGGGAGGGGGTGATGTAGTGGTGATACGCGCTGGGTGTATACGTCGTGTGCCAGCGCGTATGTACGGGTGTGTGTGTGGTGACGCGCGCTGACGGGGAGGAGCAGGCGTCAGTGCGCGGGTGGGGGTAGTGCTGCTGATTGGCTGTGTGCCGGTGACGCGCTGAGAGGGAGTGATCGGGTGGCAGCGCGGTGTGATTGGTCGGGGAGTGGAAACACGCGCTGGGCGGAAACGGATCGTAAAGATAGCGCGTGGTGATTGGGTAACTGAGGAGCGGTGCCGACGTTGAGGTCCGCATCCGCTCCGTCTCCCGGGAGGAAGAGATATATAAGGTGATGCACAGAGGAGTAGAGGGCAGAAGTGGGACCATCTAAGAATGAAGACGAAGGTGCAGAGATAGAGCCCGGAGAGGAGAGTAATGGAGAGGAGAGGAGAGTAATGGAGAGTAGAGGAGAGTAAGGTATAAGTGTGTAGCCAGAGAGAGAGAACGGTCTACACGAGCTGAGTAATGTATAGTGTGTAGCCAGAGAGAGAGAAAGGTCTACACGAGCTGAGCGATGTATAGTGTGTAGCCAGAGAGAGAGAAAGGTCTACACGAGCTGAGCGATGTATAGTGTGTAGCCAGAGAGAGAGAAAGGTCTACACGAGCCGAGTATGCATACGGTGTAGCCAGAGAGAGAGAAAGGTCTACGCGAGCCGAGTATGCATACGGTGTAGCCAGAGAGAGATGCAAAGTCTACACGCGACGAGAGAAGAGTGTAGCCGAGGCGCGGAGTCTACACGAGGCACAGAGAGCCAGCAGCACAGAATCTACGGGAGTCAAGAGAAGCGTAGGGCGGAGAGAAGAGGTCACGAGTTGTACCGTTGTATGGTGACCGCATTGTGAAGAAGAGAGGCCACGCGTTGTATCGTTACAAGTCAAGATTTAATAAAAGAAGTGTGTTCCCGTCAAGGAGTTTCCTGCCGTCATTTTCCAATACTTCACAGGTAACAAGCTGAGATTAGGAGCACTCCCTTTAAGAGTGTGCTCCTAATCTCAGCTCGTTACCTGTATAACATACACCTGGGAAACAGAAATCTTTCAGATTGAAAGGGGGTCAAATACTTATTTCCCTCATTAAAATGAAAATCAATTTATAACATTTTTGACATGCGTTTTTATGGATTTTGTTGTTGTTATTTTGTCTCTCACTGTTCAAATAAACCTACCATTAAAATTATAGACTGATCATTTCTTTGTCAGTGGGCAAACGTACAAAATCAGCAGGGGATCAAATACTTTTTTCCCTCACTGTACATATGCTACAGGCCCCACGCGAAATGCTTTCAAGCTGTCAATTCCGCTTCAGTGATTCTGCACTTGATCTATTACTATAGTCCTATACTGCCTTCAACTTTTATGAACGACTGGGTGTTTAAGGTTAGCGATTTATCATATGATCTGGCGGTATAGCAAATGAAAAAATACAAATACTTTACTTTGCAAGTAAAAAATGTTTTTAAATATTTGTGTTTTTATTTTATTTTAGGGCCCCTTTACAGGCCCTGCACTAGCTTAATCCGGCACTGCATACAAATATATGCTTATGATATGTATTACACATGGATGATTACACGTAAATATATTTTATGTTGTTCGTGGCTGTTTTTTTGCTATTGAGCCACTGAACAGAACCAATTACCGAGTTTCTGCAGCAACCTGATCCATTTCTGCAGGAAATTATAATGGGCAACATTTATATTGCACTATACGGTATATTCAGGAGACCATGTGACAGCATTTGTAAGCAATATGATATTTCTAAAGAGGTATTCGTTTTTTTCACTTTGCCTATGACCGTTTCTCTCTCCAAAGTACACATTCTTGAATGCAGTTGCATTTCGATGCCATGCAAATCCAAATTACATGGTCTTGGACAGCTGTGGTGTGAATTCCCAATTAATAAGTGACTCTCAATTGCTGGAACAGAAATGGTTGGAACCCAGTGCCCAAGATTTAATGTAATTGATCATGCATATTTTATGTAACTGGCCAGGCCTATCTATTGTAATTTATCAATCATATATTATGTTACCGACTTGAAATATGTAATTAACCTAATCTGAAAATTCTCGACTGTCTTAAATAACCAGTGAAATATTCTATGGCCAGACCGCTGCAAGCCGATTATTAGAATAATTATAAATTAATGCATCAGCCTATGGTAACGGGGTCGTGTTTTTTTACGTGCAGCCGCTGGTATTTTGTACAGTATTCGTGAAAATAAGACACACGAGTCATTTACACCATCGTGAAGGTAGAATCAATACCCATTTTACTTTGTTATAGTGTAAGCAAATCCCTGGCTATACAGTGTAAAAAAACCTATATATAATTCATGCGTCCATGTGCATGTATTGCTGGACAAAAGAGCGTGCTTATTTTTAAGAATTAGTCTTTACACTATCAATAAACTGTTGAAAATAATGTACTTATGTATTTATAATGAATGTAATCAGTATACAATATTGCGCTGAATTGGTCCTGTGGTTATTGTGTCACTACTGGTCAGTTGTGTGAGCGGGGGTTTATAGGGGAGAGGTCTATCATGAATTATCCAGAGTTAATTATCCAGTCTATAGTGAATTATCGCAAGTGAATTATCTAGTCTATAATGAGTTATCCAGAGTCTATGGGGAGCAAAAACTGGGTTGTGGCTGGGTACGGTGGGCCTGCAAGAGTAAAAAGAGGGTAGGGTCGGACTCGGGAGTCCGAAGAGAGACTTGGAGATCCGCTCTCGGCATGTCAAGCTCCGCATTATGAGACCTGAGCTTGACTCAGGAGCGTTTTACACCTGGCAGCTGAAGGGCATTGCTTTGACATCAAAGTACCCTGGGCCCAGCTCTACGATTTGAGATTTTTCCAATCAACAACTTCTTTGCTGCGTCCATGCTCCCAACTGGTAATGACATCTTCAGTCGTAGTTTTGTATTTTCTAGTTTTCCCTTCTCATGGTTTTCCTGACGGGTTTTGCAGGTATCTGTACTCTCGCTTTTGTTTGGCATTTGAATCCTTTGTAACACTTTGTCCTGATCACAACGTCATTCTCGTGCTTCAAGATTAATTTGTCCGTTTTTTTTTAAATTTATAAGGCGTTTAAATACCACATCAGTTAAAAACACCTAACGTCACATCTCATCTCAACCACATCTCATCTCCAATGCCCTGCTACAGTCTATCCAAGGGAACCCCCTGTGTGCGGTACGAGATCTTCACAATATCGGACTGCACATGGGAATTAGTCTGCCAAGAGGGGGGGGGGGGGGGTTGGAGAAGTGGGGTTTTTCCAAATTAGGTCATTTGAGGACTGTAGCTAAATTATATTTGCAAAATTTGGACCATGACACTGGCATTCATGGCCAACTATTTTTTTTATAATTTTCCGCAATCTTCAATGTCCATTTAAATAGGCAGCTTCATTTAATAATTTTGTTTCTCTCTGAAGCTGGTGGTAATCACCAGAGAAACGTCACAGTGCTCAAATGGTAAATGTCGTGGGTTTACTCTCCAACACACCGGGTGTGCTGAAATAGCAATTGGCACGTTTTGTTTACATGACAAACCTTACTAATTAGCTGTTCCGGGTGGTGGTGAGTTAACGACACATCTATATTTACGCGATTTAACCCCAAAACATCCCCTTTATTATGGTTAAATCTGTTCCTTAGAATTGGTCGAAATTGTACCATTCTCAACCAATCATTTAATCCCTATAACACCACTCAGCAAAACACGAGTCTCCTAAACAAGGCAGCATCCTCACATAAACCCTCTGCAACCAGTCTCTGCACAGACGAGCAATACCTTCAAGGTGATATAACACACGACTCCTTGTTTGTCAGCCTTGTTCGAGCAGTCACGACTCATTGGAATCCATCACCCACTTTGGGTGTTTGTCGGAAAAGCTCCCCCCCCCCACCTCAGACCATCCCTCCACCCCTCCTGAGAGTCTTCCGTTAATGCACTGCAGCTTCTCTGCAACTGGTTTGATGTAGATAATTAATGGTGATATTATGATGGTAGTGGTAATATTAAGAAATGCAAATATTCAATCACGTTTTGAAAAATATTTTTCCGAGAGAAAATATTGACTCAAATAAAGGCATACATCTTGTAATTGTAAATTACTAAACAAATATTTACAGTATTTAGATAACTCAAGATCTGCTCGCTTAAAGTTTGCTGCATTATTGTTTTATGTTGCCACCATGGAACGTCAGAAAAAATGCTCAGATATTTTATCATACAGTATGTATAACTGCTGAGTATATATTGTCTATTCTGCAAAAAAATTATGTTTACATGTGTAAATTGGTTTGTTGATTGTTTTGTTATGCAAATAATAATAAAAGTAAATAAAATGCCCGACAATCCAAACAGCTGGGAAGGCTTATTTAAGCATGCAAAAAAATCAACTAATTCAAATCCATTTTCCCATTGTGTGTTAAATGATATTTCATGACAACTTAAAAAGTTACCTTTCTGCTTTCATTTCCATTTATAATACCTTCCCTTCACTGTAAACTTGCAATTTCTCTCAACCTTCAATTTATTTTCACCAAACTATTTCTTTCGTTTTGTGCATACTGCCGCGAAAAGCTGGAAGGGTCTTGAGGTTTGTCCTGTGGACTTTATCCTCCTGTATAAATAAATAATAAGTGCCGATTGCATTGCTTCAATACAATAGCATCTGCAGCCCCGTGTCTCATTTCTTCTGGTCGACTTCGCATCTTGAACTTTTTTTCCCAGGCATCTCGTGGAAAAAACTTGTCACCCCGTTAAAACAACACGTGTTACCAACCCACGTTTACGTATGTGTAATGTAGTAACTCGGCGGGAGACGACTTCACGGGTAACACACTCTTTATTTTATCAAACTCGTTTACAGGTGACTAACACCTACTTTGTATCTCGGGTGACAAACACCCACTTAGCTACTTGGCGACTAACGCCCACTGAGCTACTCGGATGACCAACATCCACTTAGTACTCGGGTGACAAACACCCACTTAGCTACTTGGCGACTAACGCCCACTGAGCTACTCGGATGACCAACATCCACTTAGCTACTCGGCGACTAACGCCACTGAGCTACTCGGATGACCAACATCCACTTAGTACTCGGGTGACAACCACCCACTTAGCTACTTGGCGACTAACGCCCACTGAGCTACTCGGATGACCAACATCCACTTAGCTACTCGGCGACTAACGCCACTGAGCTACTCGGATGACCAACATCCACTTAGCTACTCGGCGACTAACGCCACTGAGCTACTCGGATGACCAACATCCACTTAGCTACTCGGCGACTAAGTCTTCAGCTCCGTCTTCGGGTCTTCAACTGGGTAACTCTCCCCGAGTGCTCTCGCGCGTCCCCCTTTATACCCCACCTGCGGACGTCGCTGCGAGCACCCACTTATTCGACCAATCGCCGGGCGCTGGCTACGATCCTCTTTTCCCACATCTCATCGTGCCTCACCACTCACTCCGCGCCGCCCCGTCATCTGTCACTCCCGGCGCGCGCGTCCACACCACGCCCACAACGCGTGCCCAACCCCGCACCCCGCGCCGCCCCGTGATCCATCACTGTCACAGTCGGCGCACGTCAATACCACCACTACATCACCCCCTACCACATAGCTCGCAGCCGCCCCGGCTGCTATAAAAATATACAAACCCCCCCTGTGTGCCCCGTAACACAACACAACAACAAGAACAACAACTAAGCTAACAACACAACACGACGCGAACACTACCATCCGCAACCCTCAACCAATGCCACCGCGACAATAGAACAATATATACAAACCGGCGAGTGACAATAGCAATGTGTATGCAAAAAAAAGAAAATAAATGGAATTTTTTTTTTTTTCGACTCGTGCAGTGTCCCCTTTTCTTCCGAGCGTCCCTACAACGGGACATTACCCCGGCAGAGGGGAACACCGGGCGAGCTCGGTGTAGAGCAAAAAACGTCTTCATGAAAATTGTTGAGACCTAGCCCGAGTCCGCCTTGCCGGTCCGTCGTACGGCACCAGACGCGGTTGAACGTCCGGTGGTGCCGGCGGTTCAGGAAGACATCGGCCAGGCATCGAGGACTCGTGCGTGCCCCGGGGTTCAGGCTCTCGACGGTCAGCAGCCGTCAAGCCCGAGGCACCGGGTTTTGTTGGGATGACTTGTGGCCCTGGTCGTCGTCCCGACGTGGTCCTGCGGCGCGCTGACGCGGGGCCCGGCACCCGGCTGCGACGTGACCCCGAAGGCCGCAGTTGTAGCAGACGACGGACGTCGTAGGTTTCGGTTGCTCCAGCTTGCGGGGCGAACGTGTGGGCGAACGACCTCCCGTTCTCCACTCCCCCGGACGCGATGCAGCGAAGGCCTGCTCCTGCACCGCAGCTGGCTGAGGTTCGGCGATCGTGGCGGCCAGTGCCGCGTTCCCCGGCCATTTGCAGACGACCCCCGGCTTGCGTTTGAGGACCTCGTACGCGTGAATGCTCGTGGCGATCGCCAGGGAGCAGATCTCCATCTCGTCTGCCACGTTGATGGGGACCCCCAACTCGTGGGCCAACACCAGCAGCTGCTCCGTCACCATGGCGTCCTTCCCCTCCTTATCCATGCGGGGAAAAGCTGCGTCCGCCAAGGCGAGTAGTGCCGTGCGGTAGGCTAGCGTCGTTTCCCCAGCCACCTTCCGCCGATCGTAGAACTGGTGGCGACACGTGGAGGGCGGCCCGAACACCTTCGCCATCAGGTGTAGTGCGGCCTGGAGCGTAGAGCGGGACGACCTTGCAGCAGATGTGAAGGCTGCAAGCGCGTCGTCGTCAAGCATCGCTGGCAACGCACGCAGGGCAGTGGTGTCGGACCACCCCGACATCTCCTGATGAGCGAGGAACCTTCGTTGGAAGGCTCCCCAGTCGCCCCCATCCGCCTTGAACGCCGACAGCGCGGGCAATCTTTGCTGGAGGACCCGATCGTCGTCGACGTCGGAGAGATTTTCCCGCGCTCCGCTGGAGTTGTGTAAAATGTCGGCTCGGTTGTCAGGCGCAAAATGGAGGGCTCCGGCGCGCGCTGATGACGTGGGCTGCGCTGCGCGGAGGTGTCCGGCCACGTGGCGTCCGTCTTTCCCGCCAATCGGTGGCGGCCCCCCAAAAACGGCGGCAACTTCCAGACTTTTGGCGCGAAGCGCCTTTTGGCGGGAATCCTCCAACGTCGCTTCCTCCACGACCCCCGCAGCCGTTTTTTCCGCTCGCCGGAACGGAGATGTCGGCCAAGACAGCGGCGGCGGCGAGTAGCAACTCCGCCAACCGGGAGTGCGCGTCCTGGAGGCTGGTGTCGGAGGCAAGCGGAGCGTCGGCCATCACCGCGAAGTGCTGCATCGGCGGCAACTCCTCGTCCTCTACTCCCGAGGTCGGTGTCCCCGGTACGCCGTCGTCATCCCGACCTCGCTCGTGGGTACGGGTAGTCTTCCTTGTGTCCATACTTCTTGAAGACAGGTTTACTTCTGACGCCAGTTGTAATGTAGTAACTCGGCGGGAGACGACTTCACGGGTAACACACTCTTTATTTTATCAAACTCGTTTACAGGTGACTAACACCTACTTTGTATCTCGGGTGACAAACACCCACTTAGCTACTTGGCGACTAACGCCCACTGAGCTACTCGGATGACCAACATCCACTTAGTACTCGGGTGACAAACACCCACTTAGCTACTTGGCGACTAACGCCCACTGAGCTACTCGGATGACCAACATCCACTTAGCTACTCGGCGACTAACGCCACTGAGCTACTCGGATGACCAACATCCACTTAGTACTCGGGTGACAACCACCCACTTAGCTACTTGGCGACTAACGCCCACTGAGCTACTCGGATGACCAACATCCACTTAGCTACTCGGCGACTAACGCCACTGAGCTACTCGGATGACCAACATCCACTTAGCTACTCGGCGACTAACGCCACTGAGCTACTCGGATGACCAATATCCACTTAGCTACTCGGCGACTAAGTCTTCAGCTCCGTCTTCGGGTCTTCAACTGGGTAACTCTCCCCGAGTGCTCTCGCGCGTCCCCCTTTATACCCCACCTGCGGACGTCGCTGCGAGCACCCACTTATTCGACCAATCGCCGGGCGCTGGCTACGATCCTCTTTTCCCACATCTCATCGTGCCTCACCACTCACTCCGCGCCGCCCCGTCATCTGTCACTCCCGGCGCGCGCGTCCACACCACGCCCACAACGCGTGCCCAACCCCGCACCCCGCGCCGCCCCGTGATCCATCACTGTCACAGTCGGCGCACGTCAATACCACCACTACATATGCAAAGCACCGCAATTACGGTCAATACACATGTAGTGGGTTCCACAGAGGCACGCACTCGAACTTGCAGGCAACACTTTTATTCTGAATACAATGGGGTAACCGTATAACCACTTGACCGGATAACGATATAGGGTGGTAACCACCACACGTAACTACATAACCACTCGAAGGGATAATGACTTAGGGTGGTGACCACCACAATTAGCTACGTAACCACTCAACGGGATAACTATAAACTCGGACCAGGTCAGCTAACACCCTGCCCAGAGATGAACAGCCAAGATCGCTCTCGGGACTCGGACTTTATGGGCTGCGGCGTGGCCAGGCTCCGCCCTTGGCCACGCCCACTTCCAGATCCTTCTCGGAGACACTGGCCCCCCAACACGTGTCCCTCTCACCTCCTCCTTGGCCCTCGTTACTACCTCATCTGGTCACGTGCCTTCTCTGGTTCACCCAGACTACCATGTCCTCACCCGACCTCTCTCTCGCTGTCACCCGAACTATGCCCCCTAGGGGCCCTTCCTTTCTGTACTCATCCCGTTGCTAAAGAGAGACTCCAAATCGACAATACCTCTCTTCTCTCGGTACTGGCGCTACACCACAGAGACAGCATACACGCCACTATATCACCCCCCCCCCCCCCTTTGTAAAACACAGCCGTCCCAGCTGATAACTCCCGTAAAATAAATGCAGGAGAGTGTCTCAAAAAACAAAAGTATCGCAAAAGGTAGAACGGCGACGACGCAATAGATACATGAAACATTATACACACTACGTACAATTCCCGAGAAAGGGAGAGGACGAGGGAAGAGAGGAAAGAAGAAAAATGCGAGCAATGTACAATGGTCAGTTTCCCCTACCCCTAACAGCACCAAGCCACTCCCGTGTGCGTGTCAGCACATGCGAGCACAAGAAGAGCCAGGTTCAGCCAATGACCCAACTGACTCGCGCATGTGACCACCAGCAGACGGAGTAGAAAGGAATGGCATGCTGTAGGAGAATCATTCAAACTGGGCAGTCATTGAACGAGTCCTTGTCACCGGGCCTCCAGGTGAGGTGGGCCTGAGCTCCCTTGAGGGCCCCGGGGAAACTTGAAGATGCCCTAACGGGCGCGGCCCCTCCCGAGGATTTATAACGATGGGCGGAGAATGGGCGGGCAATGGATGCTTCGCACCCCGAAATCCGCCCGGAGTCGGCGCAGCTAGCGACGTCGAAGATGTCAGGCGTTTCGATCCTGTGGGTGGAATGACAGAACTCCCCTGAGGCACGACCTCATCGGACGCACGCCCTAGCTCATCGGACACACCCGACACCCGGCCCTTGTACCGTCTTGCGAGAAGGGAACTTGCAAGACGGTACAAATGGCTTGAGTCACGACGGGTGCACAAACCACCGCTGGCGACCAAACTGTATCTGTACACACTGTGGCCTCTTAGCCACTACTATGTCGACCGGACCTCGCCAAGGTTTATAAAGTTTGAGGGACATACCCACCGGTACCTGTGGACAGTGCAGCCAAGTCCTGTCACATGGTGCCCATTTATTCCCCGACACCCGGAGCCCCCTTAGCCTTTCATTAGCCAACTGCCGCGAGACCGAATTCTGCCTGGAAGCCTCCCGTGCTTCCGACACCCGCATGGAGCCAGGCATGTCAACCTTTTTCCTTGTAGGCTCCGGGTTTAGTTGGACATCGATTGGGGAATCGTGTTCCCTCCCATACATAAAAAAACGACGAGAACCCGGTGGAAGCATGAGGGGCCATCCTGTAGGCTCTGAGAACCCACGGAATGTTAAGTCCCAGTCGGACTGGGCTTCGTTGACCTGCTGACTCAACATAGAAGTCAGGGTCCTGTGCAGCCGTTACACCATTCCATCCGTCTGGGGGTGATAGGGCGATGTACGCACCTTTTTTGTACCCAACAGGTCACACACCTGCTTCAACAATTTAGATGAAAAAAAATTCCCTTGGTCAGTAAGGAGGCGTTCCAGAACCCCCTTATCCAACACATAGCCGTGAAGGAATGTTTCAGTAATAGCTGTAGCCGACTGGTTTTGAAGCAGCCAGGCCATTGGCCAGCGAGAAAATATTCTACACCCACCAATAAATATTTATTACCTCGCGACATGGCCGGGAACGGGCCAAGGATGTCGAGCGCTACGAGTCGAGCACTATTAGTCATTCGTGCACAGCTCAAATGACTCTACCGCTCAGGACAGTGGGCACCATGACACTGTAGCACCACAATCCACCATCCCCTTTAAGTATCACAGGGGCCAACCCACGTCGATCCTCCCCTCCTTTAGCATCCCCGACCCGGCGCCTTAGTTTTAACAAAGAGACATCCTCTGCCTGGAGGCGTCTCCACTCAGCATGTGTCAGCCCGATGGTGGCATGACATTCATGAGGACCATCGGAGTTATAGGGGGGTGCAACGTCCGCTGACGCCACGACAGAGGGAGATAGTCCCGTGTGAGCTGGCTTGCAGCGCCCCACACCCGTAAGACAAGCACACCCGTCACTCGGTGGCAATCGAGACAGCGCATCAGCATTAACGTGTCGAGCACCCTTCCGGTTGGAAACTTTAAACGAGTAGTCCTGAAGGACTTCCAGCCAGTGGGAGTGCTGGCTGGATGGCTGTTCGATACGCAGCGCGTACTGGAGAGCCGCGTGGTCCATGCGTACCTCAAAGCTCCTGCCATAGAGGTACGGATGATACTGTTGCACGAAGACCACGATAGCCAGCAATTCTCGGCACGTCACGCAGTAGCTCTGCTCGGCTGGGGATAATACCCTGCTGCCATACGCGACCACGCTCTCCACCCCGTTCACAACTTGGGATAACACGGCGCCAATTCTGGTGTTACTGGCTTCCATGTTCAGGACAAAGGGCAATGAAAAATCGGGGTATCGAAGGGGAGGCGCGTTGACCAGGCTGTCCCGAAGTGTGACAAACACAGCCTCCTCCTCCTCGTCCTCCTTCCCCCATCGAAACTTTTGACCCTTGGCCGTAAGAACGTGGAGAGGTTTCACGATAGTGGCGAACCCGTGCACGAAACGGCGATTGTAAGAAGCGAACCCAATAACACTACGTACTTGACCCATTGACTTGGGGGTCGGCCATGTGTGCACGCATGCAGTCTTATCTGGATCAGTCGCTGTCCCCGACTCGCTGACAATGTGCCCCAGGTACCGAGCAGACCTTTGCAATGGATGACATTTCTGCAGCTTTAATTTTAGGTTTGCCGCCCGCATTTTAAGAAAAACTGCTCGTAAACGTTGCAAATGCTCATCGAAGGTACAGCCAAAAACAATCACGTCATTGGAGCCCTGCCAACACCAGCTCCATCAGCCGTTGGAACGTGGCTGGAGCTGAGTGAAGACCCATCAGGATCCGATTAAATTCAAACAACCCCTGTGGTGTACGAAGCACAGTTTTGAGTTTAGAGCTCTAATCTAGAGGCAACTGCTAGAACCCCGAGAGCAAGTAAAGTGTTGAAAAAAACCGCGCCCCCAACAGAGCATCCAACGAGTTGTCCATCCACGGGAGTGGGTACGCGTCAGCCACAGAGATCTTATTTAACTTGCAGAAGTCAACACAAAACCTCAAACTCCCATCATGTTTCGTGACAAGGACTATGGGAGCTCCCCAAGAACTGTTAGATGGAGAAATAACGTCAGCGGCCAACATCTCGTCGACCGCCTGACGAACACGGCCCTTCTCTTTGGGGCTCAATCTGTATGGATTCTGACGAATGGGGGCGGCATCACTCATATCGATGTGGTGACGTAAGAGAGTTGTGCATGGACAATATCATATTTACCCTTACTAAATTCGTTGGAAAACTCCCATAAAAGTGTACGCAACTCAGCCCTCCGACCGTCTGACAAATCAGGGTTCTCGGAGCAGAGTGTGTCCATCCACTTTTCATCACCCCTCTGCCCCTGTTACGTAGCCGACATGACCCCAACCTCACCAAGAAGTTTCTGTCGAAAGTCACGGCCGATGCATGGGTTAAAACAGTGCCTGCCTGTATTACAGATGTGTCCAACCCCGTGCTCAAGACCTGAATAAAAGGTTCCTGGTCATTGGACACCAATGTCTGAGCCCTCACTAGTGTCAAACCCCAGGCCGCTTTATTCGAGGATCCCAATAAGATCCCTCCCGCGGTTGCTTCCTGGTCGAGCTGCTTCTGCAGCCGCAAGGGCACAAGTATCTGCGCACCGGGGGGAATTTTAACAGTTCTGCTCGCCACCGCTTGGACCATGGTGTTAGCCATGCCCAACCAAGTTGGGGAAGATAGAAATGCCATTCGGCGGCCCGATGCCAACTCGATACAGCCCTGATCTACCAGGATTTTCAGAGGCATTTCCCCCCAAAAATCTGTTCCCAGTAGACAGGGTATGGCCAGGGATGTGGAGACTAGTACCGGTCCTGTCAAGTCAATGTTATCGATGCACACCGTCGCCGAAATCTGGCCAATTATTCCCAACGACTCGCCATTCGCGGCAAAGCACGGAATTTCTATAGGGCGAAGGGTACAAGATTTTTGTGGCAGGATGTTAAAAATAAATTCGGAAATGATGGTAGTGGATGCTCCGGTGTCAATGAGCAGCCGTACCTCTACCCCTTGAACCGTGCCAATAACGGCCGATGATCCCGCTGCCGCGGCATCAACATGGTGGGCTAACTCCGACCACTGACCTGGATGGTGAGGCCAGCTATCTCCCGGCAAAAACCCGACTCCCAAGCTCAGCGGCCCGACAACAATGTACAACGCACGAACGCGAACCGAGGCATGCCACGATGAGTGAGATGGTTGCAAGGGCCGAGTGTGTGGTGTGCCGTGACTCGCCTGAGGACCCAGCGGAGTTGAGGGCGTCCGGGTGGAGGATGACGGCGGGCTGGAGAGCCTCCCTCGTGCAGCGCGGCATACCCTCGAGACGTGTCATGGCAGGCCGCAGTTGTAGCAGATGACGGGGTCGCTCCCTGGGCGAGAAAAGGTCCCCTCCGCTGGTCTCGCCTTCCTCGTCGCTCTGCGTCGCCTCTCCTCCAACTCCTGTCGTCGACGGAAGTGCATACCGGGAGGTCCTCCGCGTCTTCGGGTGCACCCAAACCACCTCAGAAGGTGCGATGCACGCCGCCACTCCAGCACGTCGTTTTAAATGAAGATGTGCCTGGATGCTTCGCGCAATTTTGAAGGAAGTTAGGTCATCATCTTCAGTAGCTGGCAGGACTACACCAGGTTCTTGTGCCAGTGCCAGCATGCGCTTGAGCACCAGCGAGTCCAGTCCAGCTCGTGCCATCTTGGGGAACGCCGCCTGCACCAGCGACAAGAGTGTGCTGCGGAAGGCGAGGGGCGTCTCGGCTTCTCCCTCGCCTCCGCGCGGCAAACTTGTGTCGAACGTTGGACGGCGGCTCGTAGATGGCCGCCATTTTGGTGAATGCTTCTGGCAGCGTGAGCCTTTCAGTCGGCGGGATGGCATAGAATGCCACCAAGGCGTCATCATCAAGAGCGGTGGGGAGCGCCTGCTGCGCTTCCACCTCGTTCCATCCAGCCAACTCACAATTTGCGGAGAACCGGCGACGAAATGCTTCCCAATTGCCACCCGCTGCGGAGAATTTCTTCACAAAGGGAAGCCGTCGCTTGAGTGATGGGACTTCAAGCGACGTTTTCCAATTTAGTGGGATCCTCGTCCCGCCCGACCACCAAAATGGCCAACCCATGCGTGGGCTGCACGCCCAAATTTTCCCGCGCATGGGAAGCAGTAGCGGCGTCGATGTCTCACGACTCCAGCGCTCAGAGCTCCGTCGCCGGCTCCTCCAGGTTGAGTTCAGCGATCAGCGCTGCCGCGGTTTGCAGCAGCTCCGGTCGAGGTGAGCGCGGCGTGCCCGGCGCTCTCTCTCCGATGGCGGCGAAGGGGCGGCATGATGGTCAACCCACTGTTCCGCCTGCAGCGCCGCCTCGCACCCTCTCTCCAGGGCTGCGATCCCCGGGGCTGTCTGGGGAATGATCCCCTCGTCGTCTTTGTCGTCCGAAGACGTCTTGGTGAGTTGTTTCCTTCATGTGAACATTACACCTACCCTGGGCTATCACTTAGTTATTTTTACCACTTCTGACGCCAGTAGTAGTGGGTTCCACAGAGTCACACACTCGAACTTGGAGGCAACACGTTTATTCTTAATACAACGGGGTAACCATATAACCACTTTACGGGATAACGATATAGGGTGGTAACCACCACACGTAACTACGTAACCACTCGAAGGGATAATGACTTAGGGTGGTGACCATTACGGTTAGCTACGTAACCACTCAGCGGGATAACTATATACTCGGACCAGGTGAGCTAACACCCTGCCTGGTCTACGATGAAGCCAAAGACCAAACACGTAGCCGGCAGATTTCATTCCCAGAGATGAACAGCCAAAATCGCTCTCGGGACTCGGCCTTTATGGGTTGCGGCGTAGCCAGGCTCCGCCCTTGGCCATGCCCCCTTCCCGATCCTTCTCGGAGACTCTGGGCCCATATCATGTGTCTCTCTCACCTCCTCTTTGGCCCTCGTTACTACCTCATCCAGTCACGTGCCTTCTCGGGTTCACCCAGACTACAATGTCCTCACCCGACCTCTCTTTCGCTGTCACCCGAACTATGCCCCTTAGGGGCCCTTCCGTTCCGTACTCATCCCAGTGCTAGAGAGAGACTCCACATCGACAGTACCACCCTTCTCTCGGTACTGGCGCTACACCACAGAGACACTATACACGCCAATATACACGTGCCTCGTAAAACTCAGCTATGCACTACCATAATCTAAACCAGGGGTGGGGAATATCCGGCCCGCGGGCCATATAAGGCCCGCGAAATCATTTGATCTGGCCCTGCCAAGGCAACCGCAGGCGGGACTCAAAATTCAATCAATCTAGGAGCAAACCTGGAAAAGCAGTTGCGAGTAGCAACATCATCAATACCAGCTAACATCACACGCCTCACCAAAGAGAAGCAGTTCCAGCCATCACATTAGGGGTGAGTTAATAAAATGTTTGACCAAATATAACAGGCAAATTTTTTAGTTGATAATTTGGCCCGCGAATGATGTTCTAAATATCCAAATGGCCCTTGGCAGAAAAAAGGTTCCCCACCCCTGATCTAAACAAACAAAAATCAACAGTTCATATTGCCACACATTTTGTTTGGAAAACTAAGCTTAAGTTCACAAATAAAATGTATTTAGCCTTCAACAGCCTACATAAGTAAAGGCGCAATGGCAGCCGCCAACATTTATTATGGGAGGCTTCAGCAGTTCAGTATCAACTGTGGAGTGAGGATAAAGTACAGCTCCTCAAGTCATCGATCACGGTGCCACTGAACAACCAGATACTCGAACACATTTGCATTGGGCTGTGGTCCCCTGTTGACCATCACTGTGCCAATGTAGCCAATGCAGCGAGTCAACGGAGGGGCTCACATTTGTTCTGATATTTACCTGTTTTTTCTTTGGGGACAGCAGTGGCAACATGAGTTTGATTCCCAGCCACAGCAAACATCAGTGGTGAGTGATATCTCAAGCAGTACTGGAACCCCGCCTCCCACTTCACTAAACTTCACCGACCAATGTGGTGAGGTATGGTAAAACAACCCTCATCACCGACAAGACATGGGGAGCTCTTCATCCTGCAGTAGATTGGCAAAAAGCTGTAAATTATTGCTCATTATCATCAGCCTTGATCAATCCACTTCTAACGGAAGGTCTGACCAGACCGTCGCTATCTATCAAGGTCCTGCAATGTAATAATCTGCCTGGAATCTGCACACGAGCTGAATTCATCACTATCTCCTCAGTGGGTGCCCTCTCAGATGCCTTTTATCCACTCCTTGAGCATGCTTTTCATATTTTCTGCAATCAGTGCGAAGTCACGTATCAATTAAATGTTTGTCACTGCTGGTACAGCCGGAATCATTTGAAAAACCACACCCAAGATTGTGTTTAGTGTGTCGAGTCATTTGTGGCGCGGCCGACACCATCAACTCGCTACACTTGAAATCCCAGTTTCATCAGGGCCTGTTGAAACCCACATTCCAACCCATGGTCTCAGCGGTGTTGGCTAAGTGGTCTGACACAGCATACGCTTTTTGAGCTACTGAAATTACTTTTACATGGGGGTACACACTTGTGGAGTCAAACAAAAAAAGTGTTAGGTGTGGCTGCAAACACGTGTTAACAAGCTTTTATGCGTAACAGCACAGCCGACATTGCCAGGCTTAGATATCGGCTGTCTCAGGCCGACATGTCTCATCAGGAGGGTTGCCAACTCTGAAATACAAAAAAAACCAGGCCATGTCATGGGAAGAAGAACATCTCACAATACTGGAAGAGAACCATGTGTAAATGCATCGTCTTGAGTGGTGGTTTGTTACACAAGCCACACAAACGCCGGGATTTTAAAGTATTTCCTGGGAAGACTTACAGATTTCCGAGGACAGCTACCTCAACCTTCGCTTAGCTACAGCTGCTCAACACAGCAGCAATGCAGCCACGATCAGCGATGATTCTTGGGCTCTTGCACTGTACAGGGTGGTCCAGATGTTTTGTGACTCCCAATTTATTTACCCCTTAACATTGTTTTCCTTTGCAAATTCATTTCTGTTTTATATAAACCTTACTTAAAAAAATACGTTTTAGAAAATGTAATTGGGGTCATAAGACATCTGGACCACCCTGGACAGTATACAGTACAGAAAACCTATAATACATAAATAGCCAATAACATTGATCTTAAATAAATTACTCTGCTCCGATATCCATTTGACACGGTGAGAGTAATGTCAATGGAAAGGCTAGAACTTCTGTGTAACAACCCAAGAATCATTCCCTAATGACCACCAGCCACCATCCATTGTTTGCGACGTGTCCTAACCAAGCACTCGAATTGCAATTCCTAACAACACTGAAACAGGCTACAAAATTAAGTCGCTCCGTGAAACTACCATGGTATAGTTACTACTGTACTGTGTACGTATGTATCTACTGCACCTTCACTTGCCATTGATTCGCGTAGCCATACAGATTTCGCATTGACAATACCCCTGCTGTGTACTTGATCGCGAACTGTCTGTCACCCACCTGCCAACTCTTAACGATGCGCATGCAGTCTTTGTTTGCCATGCATTCAAATATTGCACCTGGGTCCTTTGAGATGGAACATCTCGTTTAGGCGCGGGGTTGTCCCACGGTGTTATAACCGCGACCGATTTGGCGCATTCCTCGTGCACCGACAGGACACGGGCAGCTCGCGAGAACGCTGAGCGCGGGGCCGGCGGTCTGCCCACGCACCGGTCCACACGTGGCTTCCACGTGGCCTCCATCAGCACTCGATGGCCGCCTCACCTGGGTGGGGGGGGGCAAACGCGGGCGAGCGTGGTGACGTCACTGAGGGCGTGATTCCGCCCCCCCTCCAAATCAGCTGTTCGCTGCTGTCACTGTCACCGCTGCTGCGACAGCCGCTGTCAGTGAGCGCCGTGCCGCGTGAGCTGTGAGGCCCCTGCGTGAGTGGTGAGCGCCGCGTAAGAGTGTTGAGTGGTGAGCTGTGGTGCGAGTGGTGAGCGGTGGAGCTGTGGTGCGAGTGGTGAGCGGTGAGGCTCCTGCGTGAGTGGTGAGCTGTGGTGCGAGTGGTGAGCGGTGGAGCTGTGGTGCGAGTGGTGAGCGGTGAGGCTCCTGCGTGAGTGGTGAGCTGTGGTGTGAGTGGTGAGCGGTGGAGCTGTGGTGCAAGTGGTGAGCAGTGAGGGCTGTGCGCTGAGCCACGCTGGGGGGTGGCGAACCCGCACCGGGGAGGCGGAGACAGTACAACAACAACAACCATAGCGCGCCTGAACCGGTAGAGTCCAGGCGAAGGAGGACAGCGGTAGGAAGGGGAGAGGAGCGATAGGAGGCGAGGAAGCAGCGAGGAGGGGAGAGAGGAGGAGAGGCGGGTGGTGGGGGGGCACGCATCGCGACCACCCCGGTACCGGCCGGTGCGGTCGAGCTGGCTGCGTCAGCCTATGAGTGAGCCGTCCCTGTGGTGGCCGCTCGCTTCGCGGTCCGCGCCTGGCGCCCCACGGCGTGGAGGCGATGTGCGCTTCGCATCCACCCCGTGGCGGTGTGCGTCGTTTGTAAAAGCGGCCAACATCGACGGCGGCGCAGAGGAGGCACAGACGCGGCTCCGCTTGTGGAGGCGTCTCCGGTTCGTGTGCTGCGCGTAACGCATCAGCAGCAGCAGCCAGGAGCAGGAAGAGCAGGAGCAGCAGCAGCCTGGAGCAGCAGCCAGGAGGAGCAGCAGCAGCGAGCCATGGCGAAGCAGTACGACGTGCTCTTCAGACTGCTCCTCATCGGCGACTCGGGCGTGGGGAAGACCTGCCTGCTCTGCCGCTTCACAGACAACGAGTTCCACTCCTCGCACATCACCACCATAGGTGAGGGAGTGATCCGCTGGTGAAGAACGCCGGTAACCCCCCCCCCCCCCCTGTGGGGAGACGAGGCGGGGGGGGCACTGCGCGTGCCACCCGCGCGCCGCGAGGCCTCCCCCACCGGTCCACGCGCGTGTCCAGGGTTCGTTTAGTTTGTCGCGGCCCGCCGCCGACGCCTTCAATGACGAACGAGTCATGGGGGTGTGGGGGAGCAGGCACGCGGTGCTTGGGAGCCCCGCTGAGCAGGCTGAAGCTGCGCTTTCTGGACAAGTGCGCCGGGCGCGGTGCTCTGTTGTGGCTTGTTTTTCATCGGCGTGGCTGTGATGAAATATTCAACACTCGCGCAGTCGCCACGACTCGGCGGAATTGAGTGCCCGCGAGACGAGGAGTCTGTTTGGGGTTTCACCTCCACCGAGTGAGTCTGCAGTGTTTCCACTAAGGGCTTTCTCAGTGCGGCTCACACGTATCACGAGTATGTGGTGGTGGTGTCACAAATATTGATCTGAAATCATTTCCGCGTGTCTGGCATAAGTGTGGTTAAAATCAACGTGTTTTTACATTTTTATTTATTATTCTCATGCGTCTATCAGTCACTGTGAGCTACTTCAAAATGTTAACGTGATAATTGATGCAGAGGAACTTTGGTTACTGGAATGTTATATTTTGTATGATAAAAAAAATATATAATTAAAACCATATAAGCCGCTTTAACAGTGCACATTGCATCTGGTAAATTCAACACTTGGATGGAGCATTGCCAATATGAACTTGTGGATTATTTTAAATTATTCTGTAATGGTAGCTGGCAGAAATCACTCCCTCTGATGGTATTATTTTACACATTTTGGCAGGCGATCATTTTTCACGGCAAGCCGTTTGGAATGTCAAATGTGTGCAACTAAGCAGATTGAATAAAGCATTCCTTTCATTATCCAAAAAAAAAACTTGCGAGTAGAGTGCATCTTCTTCACACTGTCACTGTCCCCAGTGACACACATGGAGATTTTAAAATGGAGCTGTTCCAGTATTACACAAGACCGTCGCAGAAATTGTTGAAAAATCAACATCGCCTGTGGTGTGCAGATCGTAAACTTCAGAAGGAATGTAAAATATTCACAATGTGAGGCCAGCACAGTCAGTGACGATGAGCGTTACACATGGCTCATTTGAGATTGTTTTACCTATCTGGGTCATAGGTGGGGTGAACATAAAATAGTTTTCTCCACCCAACCTATGTTTGATGTTCCCCCAACTTTAGGCCTGAATTAATTGGATACACTGATATATATAATTATATTAAAACATGCTTATATTGGAAGTTTTCATCCAAGAGACAGTGGATAGGTGATGGCAGGGCTGCGTGTAATGTGATCTTGTGGTTGAGGTGTGCATCGTTCTGTCAGATGAAATGGAAGCCTCACATTGCACGTAGCACTGCAGGTGCCAGGTTTGGGACTTGGTCCCAGGAGACTGTTGAACGTTTCCGTTATAGCAATAGCCATCTTCATCACTCTTCACTCAGGCACCGGTACTGATTGGCCGTATTGTACTGACAGTGAAGAACTGAAGTAATGCAAAGTAACTGCTGTATTGTAATTGAACACAAGGTATTTTAATCAGTCTCTTTGTAGCAGAGTGCTTGACTCACAATCGAAAGGTCATGCATTCAAATCCTCGTGGAGGACTGAATCAGCCCATCATCTTTTTGGAGAATGCAATGTACTGTACGGCTTTGTAGGAAGTCAGTAGTGGTTTCCTTACAAATATACTGTCCCATGCCATAGGAACGTGGAATTTACACAATGGAGGTGATCACACTCCATGCTCTCCAAGGTCTCCATGCTCGTTCGAGTTCGTTCGAGCATGGAGACCTTTCAAATAAATTCTATTTATAGAAATTCCCAGAGAGATTTGTGTAAGTATGTTTTTGTCATACGTAATGAATGGATGTTATAACCTTACTCTCACTTTCTGCCTTTATTTTAAGGCACATCTTAGGGCACTTGCCTTACGATAAAAAGTGTGAAGAAGATATTTAGCAATTACATGCTTGATAGCTTTATGGGTTTCCATAACCAGATATTTCAGTACATATTATGTATGCACAACCAGTCGTAGTAAACAAATGTTTTGTTTCATGCAACTTTACAAAACCAAGATTGTTTTAAACAAATGAAAATATATTGGTGTAGTCAATACCTATGACACTTTAATAGTTATTTCATATCATATTAAATATACTTTGGGATATGTGCTACTGTTTGTTTGTGATACAGTATTCATCGAAGAGTAGGTTCATCAAGGCATTTTTACATTTCAGAACTGGTGAGGGAAATACATGGTGTACAAGCTATCTGGTGCGACACTGAGTTACCGTGCGAGTTTTTAAAAGAAATCACTTGAAAGCTGAGCACAGTTGTTTATGTTTACTGTCATAATGTCTCGGTGTATCTCACTGCTCGATCCACAATTATGAAGGAGAGACATCACAGCGATGATACACTACTCCCCTGCTCCTGACTTGGTTGTATGGCTTGACCACCTGAATATGAAACTGTAGTCGTTGCTCTGCATTTACATCAGCCATGCGAAAGAAGAAGACTGCGTGATTGTTTATGATCAAGACCATTGTTCATGAAATGCCTTTATCCGTGGCCAGTAAAACATGTCATATGCCCAGGCTCCTTCCAGGTTGTCCACTAAAACCTTGAATTGCTGTTTTCCTTTATTTATGTAATGCAATAAACAGACCCATTGCTATGTAACTAATGAAATGCCGTTGATGAATGCTCCCCACAAATTTTGTTAAATTGATGTACCTGTTGAATGGAATTTTAGTGAATTCTAAAAATATACTTTTATCAGGGTCAACAGGTTTTTTTCTAGAAATAGCAAATTTGCTAAAGGCAATCAGTAGGCGCAGCCCAAGTAACATTCCAGAGGAAACATTCCTCTGATTTTCATCTCAGCCCTACCTCCCCCACCCTTTCATCGGTGACTGGCTGCCAACCTCCTGACAAGAATCTACACATTAGAGGTGGCTGAGTGACTCAGAGGTCTGAGGGCTCAGCTGACAGGCTGAGATTCTGGGTTGATTCTGGGCACTCATCCGTGGTTAAACTGGTTTCTCAAGTGTGGTAAGTTGATGGTCTCACCAATTCCTGAAAAAAGCACATTACAATTGGTTTCATTTTATAAATTCCATCTCTGGGAATTATAAACATCAGTGTGATTGTCATATGACAAACACCAATATCATGATATAGATGTTCTCAGACACGTGGGGTTGCACTGCCGTGCAAGATTCATTTAATTGTCTCCTGACATGCCCTGGGAATAAAATTAGAGAAAAGACTAAAAATTATACAAAAGAAAAAAACACAGTCTACCCATTGTGCAGTTTAAACTGAAACAATTTTGCCAATCATTGTGCCTCTGCTTAGCATTGCAGTATTGTAGTGTCTTAATGCCATATGGTTTTATGTGTATGTGAGCGATACATGTTTATGTATGGGCATCTGAAATTCGCAGATTTTATCTGCTTGATGGGAAGGATCAGGAAGGATGCAATGAGATAAGGGATGTGGATTATATTAAGCAGCTCTGGCTGCAATGACAAGGTTGGCTTGCTGCATGTATTTGTGTGCATGCACAGATAGGTAGGGAACATACTTTATCAGACTTTCCATTCAAACCCACAATACAACTATATATAGAACTGCGTAGACTGTAAGTGATGAACGTGGTTTTATTAAGATTGTGCTTAATTGTCAAAGAGGTTTTTGTTATCTGTTAGCAAAAGCCCATTACATTTATTTAAAAAAATTCAAGTAGCAAATCTGAGCAATGGCCCAAGGGACAAACCCAGGCGAGTCTCTCAGGCAAAGAGACTAGTGGTCGTACCCGCACGCACAGTATGGACATTATTTCATGGCGGGGGGGAGGGGGCGGTGGGGGTGAAATCTCTCCATCAGTTTTTGGGGGTCACTCGTGTGACGAAAATCGGACACCTCAACAAGGAGGTTGATGATAAGCATTCTTAACTCAGATCTCTTCCATCTATGTGGGTGAAAACAATACATAGGAATTGAGGATTTTAAAAAAAAATCCGTGGTATAAATTTGAGTGCCTTAATCAAGGACCCGAAGCGTGCAGCGAGTGGTGAAGGTGAAAGTGTCGCTTCTGTGGCCCGGAGGAAGAGGGGTGGGGCTGAGCCCCTCCTCCTCCTACCCAGCCCTTCCCCCATCATCTCATTGTCATCATCATTGTTCAGATTCAAGGTATTAAAGTTAATGTAATGTTTAATTACGTTATTGTGTAATGTCATGTATTTTACTCGGTGTTTAGTTAATAAACAGGCAACTTAGTTAAGCTATGGCGATTCTGACCGTGGCCGTGGTTCCCCTAACCCCCTATTTTCCATAGGCCCTGTACTTTACCTACCGCGGATTTGCCAACTGCGGCTTATTCCAGAAACCAAACCCTCACAGTTGGGGAGGGATTGCTGTAAACCAACACACACTATTATTATTTAAATTCAATTCTCCAAAATAATTGTGGAAAAATTCTATAGTTTTGTTTATCGGTACTGCCAATGCATTTGTAATTATTATTTTTCATTTCGCGAATGCAAAGTCCCCTAAGCCAAGCGGTTGCTTTCGGTCCTGCTGTTTTGAGGGTGAGTAGGCGGCCTCCGCTGAGTTTGTGCGCGTCGGGCAAACTTCTAGGATGTGGTGCACGGTTTGCTCCACCCCACAGGAACATCGAGGGGGGGGGAGGCGAGGCATTTATAATCATTGTTCGTGAAGGTAGGTGTGGGGAGGACCTTCATCCTGCAGCAGATTGATTGCTTCTGATGTTAATTACGACGATGATGATGCGTGTGATAAAGATTTTCGGGGGTCGTTTTCACGCAGCGGTGGATTGGTCATTGCTGCTGCAGCAGCTGCTGACGGTGGCGTTGGTGAAGGCTTGCAGCTGAGGCAGGGGTTGGTGGTGGTGGTGGTGACATTACAGCTGTGCACTGCGGTCCGTGGCAACACGCTACCTACTCGGGGGGGGGGGGGGGGAGCACACACCTCGTGGCTCCTCTGTGCACGTCGACTCGCGCATGAAAGTGCAGCGGAATAAATTACCGTACATGTACAGTCATCGCCACTTCAGTGCACACACCGGCATACAGCCACCGTGCGCGCCTCTCCGTCGCATTTTACACCAGTGCTACAGTGTTGTTACTCCGCATCGCTGACCCGAGGGATACGCTGCTGCTGCTTGCTTGGCTTGCTGCAATAGCCCCACGCGCAGCACAACGTGGGACAATTCACGCTGCCGTGCAGTGAAGGTGCACGCATGTGGCTGTTGACCACAGACAAAGAAACAGGAATGCGCTAATGTACGCCTCTCCCCTTTTACGTCGTTTCGCAAATACGTCGTCACTTTATTATGAACACCACTACCCGATTTGCGTCGCCTCGGCCCACACTTACGTCGCTGACAGCATCGTCCGTCCTTTCTTGTACCCACCGCCTCTCAGCCTTCGCCTCCTCCACCTATTATCGTTCTGATTGACGTCGTTTTGATATTAATTTCAGGAACGCATCCCTGAGATAAAGTGGAGTTTTACGAGTACCTGTACTGCCGTGCAAGGGCATACTGCACACGCTGTGCATGTATGTATGCAGTATACATGTATGGCACGCGCTACAGAAAGTGTGCTGCAATGTACAATACACACGTAAATCCCTTTTGTCAAAGCCAGTGGTGGATGAGAGCCTCCCCATGTCAGTGTGGGTCCATGGGGCTGTTTGGCCATACTTCAGCATGCTAATCAGTGCAGGTTGGTGAAGAGGCGGGGGGTGGCCAGGATCAGTTCAGATATCGCTTGCCACTAATGTGAGTTGTGGCCGGGATCCGTATGCAGGATCCGTATGCAGGATCCGTATACAGGTCACTTGGTTCATAGTGCATTGAGCTAACCCCTGTGCCACCATTCCAGGCCAGGCGTCATGACTTGTGGCGATAACAACTACGCTCATGTCACCCTCAACTCAAGTGCAAACTGTCAATGCACATTATATTTAGTGTTTAAAGCGTAATTTATTTTGTAATATATTTATATTGTACTTTCCGCATTTTTTGTCGATGCAATTGAATGTATTAACTCTTGTGTCTGTACTGTATCCCATTAAACCGATGCCTTCCTTGATACATTCACTTCTGGTCTCAGGGGGGCTCTTAGCTCACCACGGTGACGGTGGTAACTACCTCGCCTGGTATGCAGGAGATCGTGGGTTTGATCCCGACCCTGACGCCTGTATATTTGGAGTTTGCATGTCCTCCCCGTGATCGCGTAGATTTTTCTCCGGGTCCTCCGGTTTTACCCTCCACATTTAGAAACATGCAATTAGAGTGTTTGCTATACATTTCCACGTGATAAGCCACTTTGTTGAGCTACCATTTGTGGCCAGGTCACTTCTGAAAAAGAGAGATATAGCTCAGTGGGCCTTAACTGGTAAAATCTTTTTTTATAATAGTGTTAATTTTACCTGGTCATTAATACAATTCATTTGTCTCGATAGGGCATCCGTACGTGGAGTCAACTGAATAGAGTTATCCAGAGCCATATACTGGCGCGTGAAAAGTTCTAAGATCATGGGACCTCCTTTGCCAGTACCAAAATATACTAATAGGGTTTTTCCCTTTTTTTCTGGCAACAAAACTGACACCTTTTGCAAGGAATCATACTTACATTAACCACAATACTTGCAGTCAAATGCAAACAAAAAACAATACTCTGATAATTTATGCATTGTCTTTGAAACTGATTGGTCCACACCAGAGACAGCTTTCTTTAGAGCCTAGTCTCATATGGTGTTCGACCAGATGACGCCAAAATGCGCCTTTTGGCGTCATCTGCCAGAAAAAAGGGGAAAAACCCTATTAGTATAAGTTCTAAGATGTCCATATGTAGTCGTGTCGTGTGCATGGACAAGCACATGACACAACTTTCCCAAGTTCAAATTGATTTCTTCCATTAAAATAATTCTGCTGCTTTTGTCGCCTAAACCAATTTCAACAAAACGTTGGGCCATGTACAAACAATTTGTCTCTCATTTTCGTTCCCAGATTTTACCTTCAAATGAAAGGAAATGTATACATTTTTGGTACACGATGTCTTATCCCATTTGTGCAACGTTTGCTGGGGCTGTCTTTAGTGGGTTGGTATATTTAATTAAATTGTTCAAAGGTATAAAATTTAGTGTATGATTAAAAAAGTGCACTCTAAAGATAAGCGCGATAGCACGGTCGCTCCGTGAACTTCCTTTTGTCCCCCAGCTCACGCCCACCCCAGTCAATAGAGATCTCTTTAGAGATTATTATTCATATTATTATTCAGCCATTTCTGGTTAACGACTCCACAAAAATGCAACACTTCCTGCTTACGGGCACCATATCACACTACAGCGAGTTGTGATCGTTCTTGCTGTGGCAGCAACACCCGCAATGCCAGCCTGAATTCTTGATTTTTAGACGGTCTGTTCTCCTATAATGCTGCGTGGTTGTTTTCATAACGCGAATTGGATATAACGCGATTATTAATGTATTAGGGAACACGTGTTTTTGGAACGCAGATGCGAATTGGATATAACGCGATCTAGTGAATGGAACTACATCGCGCGAGTAAGAATAACGTTCGTATGGTTGCCTTGGCGTAGTATCATCACACAAGGCGGGATGCTGCTGGATGCTACCCACACGCCTCAGTCTTTGTTCGGCCTGCATACGCATCTCACCTGCTATCGCGGACTGTTATTTACCCCCTATATTAAATATGATTTATTATAACGCCATTTTTCGTAATTCGATGTTCTTCAGGAACGCAACTACCGCGTTATTGTACAACAAAACTACTGCCAATATTCAGATTTTACCAATTTCTAAATGGATAGAGCAATTTAATTATTTTCCAAATCAATTCATGATTCTAGTAGCTATTGAAGATGGTTTTAATAATCTATTTAGGTATTCAATTGCTTTTATAGCTAGTGTACAGCCCATTGAAACATTTTATACAGCACACACATTCCATAGATTTCATTCACACCCACTTTCAACACGATAAACACTGAAACAGTTATGGGTAATGGGTGTGAACTTAAACATTTCATTTTACTTCAGGAACAAGGAAATCCATGAGTCACGTTAAGGCATTTGTTTCAGTGTGATGAAACAGCTGTTGTCCATAGCCCTATCACTCACAACTCCTACTACTCACGGCCCCAGTTGATTCATGAACTAATTGTTCCTATTATCCATATTATTAGTGAACAAGAGGAGCAAATTGCTCATGTATGTATGTTGAACTTGTTTCGCACTGTACATAGCCAACCGTGCTCATCGGAGGTGCAGACTGTTAATCCGTGGACAAGAAGTAGTCTCCCAGAAGTGTAAATTCGTCTGGGATTTCATAATATTTTAGTCGATACGTGATTTACCACCTGAAAGTAGTGACCCCGAATCTATAAAATCAGTGACCCGGAAGATGCAGCACATTTATATCCTATTATGCACATTTATATTCTATTGTGCACATCTATCCATGGATAATTGTGTAATTGTGTAAACATCTGGAGATTTTTTTGTGGATAGGGGTGGATAATAGGATCTGCCCACCCATTGCGCCCTCCCCATATCGATGTGGATAAGAGTATTCGTGTAGTGGGGAAAATGTGCAGTCCTGATCAGTTGTGTCACCATCCGTTTTGTTGCTGGAAAAAAAATGTTGAACTACCAGTGACGCTCTTCACTGGCAGCAATGTTGTGACACCAGTTTGTTAAAAATGCAGTGATGAATATTATTTAGTTTTTTTTTATAACAGCAATGACTCACCGTCATTTACATCACTGAAAAACAACTATTTCTTGCACTCATGCTGATATGGGGAGTCTTATTGGAGTACAGTACAGTTATCTACTATTCACACTTATCCTTTCATTTTCCTTTTATCTAATGAATAGGATAAATGTGTCACCATAGATGAGTATTCCTCAGATCTGCACGTTCACGTTGGTAATACTGTACAGCCCTATGAATGAGATCCTTTTGGGAGACCACCTGTAAGTAATTTATGCCCAAGTTAAATATGTGGATTAGGATATGGATAATAGGATGAAATTACCGCCCAAGCTGCAGGATATACACCCCTTCTTTGGGCTGTTGTGTGAATAATTGGAACGATTGAGTGAGCACCCTTGACAATTACGTCCAGGTCATTCTCATCGGTGGAGCAGCCGTCACCGTGATTGGCAGCACCACCACCGCCTGCGTCCTTTCTGGGAATAGTGGGCCGCACATAGATTCTGATAAAATAACATTTTCTGCTGCTTCCGGGTGAATGCTTTTGCCAGTGGGAAGGTGCAGATAATTAACGTTGACAATAGGAGGATCTGTGACTAGAATTGGGGATTATAGGAAGAGCAGATACTTTGTAATGAAATGTAACCATTAAAGTTATTAATCAGTTTAGAAACACAAACTGCAGTGGAAATGTCCAGCAGCTAGAGACATACCTTTCTTGTTTGTTTTGAACATTTGATGATGGTCATTATGATGACGATCAGTCATTAATTTTTTTTAAATAATTAGCAATTACTTCCAATTTATGGTACGTAAATTGGAAAAGTTGTCACTTCAAATTCCAAGCGAATGTCGACGTGGCCTATCCCTCTGGAGAGAATAAAATCCGACTTTTTGTAGTAATTCAACAATACAGTAGCGTCCTCTGGACAGATTTGCCTCTGCAATAGGAATGTGGATTTTTATTTATTTAATTTTGCTACTGACTCAAGAGTTGTAAATAGGAGATGACCATCATCCCTTGCACTTTTATCGTCCCATCACCCCTGTGGAAGGCGGTATGATCGGCCCAGACTCCATTCACACAACACAGTACCCAGTGAACATAAGCAGGAATAATGCGCTGGTAATCAATAGTATATTGAGGGTTTCCACAGACCAACCTCAGACAATTCTCAGTCAGTCTAGGTGTATGCAAACTGGGCGGTCCACTGTAATATAGTTGAACACAATCCCATCTGAGCTTGGTACAACTCAATTCCCTGTCACCAAAATACCGAATGCCAATTCCTGTCCAGATCAAACCTGGACAGGTGGCAACCATAACAGTGTCCTGTTTGTAAAATTCACTGCAACCTCACCGATTGGCAATTGTATTATTTTAATAAACAAGTCCTCCCTCCGTAAAGGGTTAAGCAATAGGGGCACCTTACAACCCTTACAAATGAAGTACAGTGCACACATTCACATTTCCACTGCTGCATAAATACAAAACGTGTGCCTTCTTTTACAACCAGTCATCATCTAGCCAAACAGGCATCGCCACAAAACCATGAAAGCACGCACGCACAATGTACGTGAAAATATTCTTGCATACAGATACACAGGCACCACACACGCACACCCCGTGACAATGCTGTTGCGTGCAAGCCCTAGCGAAGTGAATTTTGCCTGTGCGTGAATGGTGGTGTTGTGCACGTGCTACAACCAGGGTGATGTGCTCGAGGTGAAGGTGCCTGTACACACAGGGAGACGTAACTCTCGGTGTGAGGATGTCCAATGCCATGCCGAGGTGGCAGAGCCACTTATATTTTTTGAGAGTAGGCATTTGCTCCCCACCTCGCCCCCCCCTGTCACGGAGTGACAGCCAGACGAGAGCACACACTGAGCAAGAAAATCGGCCCGTGCAGATGCTAAATTGGTTTGTTGCATTGTAGGAACATGGTAGTTGTCGACAGCTTGGGGAGGCCTTCATCCAATAGTGGATTGATCATGGCTAATGATGCATCCAATTATTGCATGATTGATCTGCAGTGTGACTCCGGGGGCCTACAAGATACCAGCAGTGATTCACTGCTCTTGAAGAAGGAGAAAAAAACTCGCCAAGAAGGAGAAAAACCTTGCAGTTGATTACAGTCTCAAGGGATACACAGACACAGATGGACTTTTCTCCTCGGACCGCAGGTCACTTATAGAGTAGAAAGAACCATAGTGTCCAAAGTGGTAATTTCATTGGTCCATTTGATATATGTATATTAAGTAGACGTGATGTTCCCACCCTTCCCTGCTGCCTTCGGGATAAATATGCCCGTCATATATATTTAGGCTGAGGGTCCCTTACAGCCACTATCAAAATATCACAACCCACCATTGTACAATAACATTGTTGGATAGTTATACTGTCAAGGCAGAAGTAATGTAACTAATTTACAAGTTTTTCACTGGTTGTAAAGTAAATTACACAATAATGTAATCGACAAATTTCTATACAAGTCCAGCAACATCTTTAAAATCATAACAGTTTCGTTCAACCTACCGCTGAAGAAGCGAGAGATGAAGACATTTGGGATATCAATTCGAGGGACAGCAATAGGTTACAAGCCCACGCGCCGAGTGTGCACGTATTTGGTAGTGAGAACAGATGGACTGATGTGGCACAGAAGGATGTGGAGCTGAGTGGACTTACCAATGATTGATATCAATGATTGGTACCAGCAGTGTCAAGTTCGGCCTCTGTGGAGGAGGCTCGTGAAGGACGCTACTGGGCAGTTGGAAGCAGTCGCCCTTCAGCAACAACGGAGTGCAGAGTAGCAATGCTCACAACAATGAGTGGAGTGCCGGGCAGCTAAACCGCAGCAAGTTGGCAGAGTGGGGAGCACAGGTGGTGCATCTGCCAGTCATCTCGGACAACCCATGGCACCTGGGTCCGACCCATGACCTCTCAGCAGTGAGCCTTTGACACTTCACGTATCCTGAAAGGTGCACCTAGCCTGGCACAACCGACGTGGTGACCTTCACTGCCACTTAGTGGCGAACGGCAGCTGTAGACTCCGGACGCAACTCTGTGGGCACGCGCGGAGGAGGCGAATGTGACGTCCGTGCAGGTGGATGATGGCACGCAGTAGGCAAAGCTCACTGCAACCCAATGACTCGTGACACTGCAGCATGCGACGCGAGGCCCTGCACCAGCCTGTCCCACCAATTTTCTATATTTTATTTCGCGTGTGCATTTGCATCGAAGCCAGACACCGGCTTCGTCGTTTGCGCAATGGAGTGTCCTCAGAACTTTAGCTAACCCAGCTCGGAGGCTTGCTACACGCACACACACAGGCGCCTTGTCCCGTTCGGAACCTGTTCAGCAGGGCCCATTCACGGCGCTGAAGATCAAACCCAGGCGGTGGGGGGGGCGTAGTTGGGTCGTCTACGAGGAATCGATTCCTGGTTGACGAGGAGAGGCACTCCCTCGCCCCACGTTGACTCCGCTGACACGTCCTGGCGTGGCATGTTGGTGCACTGTGGGTGCCACGATGACAGACGGGTCGCGGGGTTGGCTCACGAGATCGACGTCCAAGGGCAGACGTGGGATTTGTGTAATTGTTCTCCAGGAGCTTGTCGGATCGCAGCCTCCCCACAGACGTGTGGAGAGGGGCATGCAGCTCGGTGATAATTGCAATCTGTTGGTGTGACTCGTAGCTTGCTCGGCGACTGCAATTTTTACTCTTCCAGAAAATAAAGACATCAAAGTAATTCTCCCGTGTAGGTTTTTCCAATTGTGCTGAAAAGCTCTCCAGTGTGTTTTTGGATGATGCGGTGTGTTGTTCGGCACGTGGAGCGAAATGTCGGACATCAATCCGAGAATAATGCGGAACAACCCGAAAAACACATCAGAGAGCAACAAAGTTGTTATTTTAATCGAGACCCTCCATTATGCAGTGTTTGAGTTAAAGGCCTTAAAATAAATACAGCTCTATTTTTAAATCCTTTATATTAAGTTCGCTTGCTTGCTTGCTTGCGTGCTTGCTTGCTTGCGTGCTTGCAATGCTTACGACCGTGCAAATCTTTCGGTCGTTTTTTAACCCACTTCCCGTGATCCAATCGAGCTGACATTTTCCACACAGACTCGTTGTGCGAGACAATTAATGTTCGTGAAAAAAAATTCCCAAAATGTTACACTTTTTAGGCAAAAAAATTATTTTACATATATTCAAATAGAACTCATTCATGGCTTTGGCTGAACGTCACAGTGTAAGAGCCCAGAGCGTAACCCCTCCACAGGCTGTGGCGGAGTAGCGCAGTTGGTAGCGCCCTCGCTTCCCATGCCAAAGGTCGCGGGATCGATCCCCGCGTCCTCCACAGGCGAATATATTTTTAAATCCTTTATATTAAGTTCGCTGCCACGCATATAAAGGATTTATAGTGAAAAACTTTGTTTTTACGGGTTATACTTATTATTTGTGATCCTATTTGCTCCGTCCGTGGTTAAAACAATGAGCGTGGTCATTTTGTGAGGCGTCATCAGCTGTTTCCCTAAGGATAGACTGCTCTCTACCATAGGAATGTGGAATATCCACTGTTGGTTCCGGGCCACGGACGGCGATGAGCTTGACTGGGCTCGGTGGTGCTTTGACCGAGTGCTTGAATTCAAATGAAGCTGAGCAATCACACTAAAATCAGTGCGTTTACTTATTTGTTTATAGTCGACACGCTCTTCATACACTGTACTGCAGACATTTTCATCCAAGTAAATAATTGTAGCTTGAATTGTTCTGCTCTGATAATTAAGGGATGACTCACTGGCTATTGTTTTCTGCTTTGTGCTCCAAAGTGCTATCATTACTTGAATGCTCTAATCATGGTGTGAATCCACAGAGAAATATATGCAGTTACTGTGTGAGATGTTGGCTTGGAATCGGTAAAAAAAAAACACTTATGATTTTATGGTCATGTCATCACGACGAAATCCATAGCATCCATAAAAAGGAATAGTATGCATGTATTCTAAAGAGTAACATGATGAGAAGTATGTCATTAAAAAAATCGCAAATTATATTATCTATAAGGACAGTGCCTGCTTTTAATACAAGTTGAATAGCCTCTCAAATGGATTTTCCAGAGTTTGATTACTTCTACTCTTAGGGCAAGGTCATGGTAAAGTTCAAAAAAATGTTGGTTGTTTCGCTAAACACTTAACAGTAAACCAAGTAATTTGCCTCCCACGGAATGTGGTGCTCATATCCAGTGGTAATGAGTTGACAATATTTAAAGGTTCCATGAGTTTTTTGGTGGGACGTAATTTTCCGATTTATTTTCAATTTCACTGACAAAATAATTATTACCACTCTTGTACAGGGTGGTCCAGATGTCTCATGACCCCCATTTAATTCTCAAAAACGTACAATTTATACAGAAATGAATGTGCAAAGGGGAAAAAATATTTGTTCAATTAATGGGGGGGGGGGGGGGGGTGGGCGTCACAAGACATATGGACCACTCTGTATAGTAATTCGTGTTCACGAGGATTGTAAAGGTGTAACACCCCCCCCCCACCCCCGTTACAATACAGAGGCAATTCGATTCAAGGATCGATTTTTTTTTTATGTTGAATGTAGTCGCCTCTAGCGGCGGAACGGATTTGTATGAACTCCTTGCATACAGGACAACATATGGTAATCCAAAACCATTGACTCTTACACGATGTTACGTTTGTACCTAGAGTTTAAGGATTGGCATCTTATTCACGTCAAGGGGTTTCCTGACCCTCTTCCTGCCGTCACCAAGTTGTAAGAGAATACACGTGTGGTGGTACTTTGGGTTGGAATGACCTCATAGTCGTAATTTTTACAGTCTGGATTTTCTTTCCTAGTGAGAATTTGGGTGTGGCAGAAGACATTTCTGGGGGATAGTTGTGAAGTCATAGACTTGTTATGTACCACCCCTGCTTAACAAACATGGGCCAACATTCCTTGTCAGTCTCTCAAGCTCAAGATATTTCCCGATGGAAGACTAATTTTGTCGACATAGTGAAACTTTTATCTGCGATGAACAGAAGAGATGCCTTCACAGATAACCATTCACGGATAGGATAAGTTTTCATCCTCTTATCTAAAGAACTCTTCCGGGATAATTGGACGAATATATATATAATTGGGCGAATTTGCCAATGAACTGTTCTTATCTGAGAAACAAACATAGTTTGGTGCAAAATATAGTAAGGTCAGAGGTGTTATACTGTAGTGAGTGGTGTAGTGATGTTTGTGCAGTGAGGCTTGCCTTGCGTTTTGCACTGGCGTCAGTGGCAAAACAACAGTGGGGGGAAAAATAAAATCCTTGGTACAGTAGTTACTTTCGTCTGCAAAATATGGTGCTGCTTGTCATACGACACGTAATTCAACGTAATGACGATGCATACTCTTTGGTTCTTTCGGTAAAGTCACGTAGATGAAAAATAATAAAATAATAAAATGAAAATAACTATATTAAATTACGACGTTTCGGAGGCAACACAAGCTTCCGTCATCAGGTGGAACAGCCGCAGAAAAATTACTGTAGTGAATAATTTTGCTGTGGCTGTTCCAAATTACTGTAGTGAATAATTTTGCTGTGGTTGTTCCACCTGATGACGGAAGCTTGTGTTGCCTCTGAAACGTCGTGATTTAATTTAGTTATTTTTTTTCACCTACGTGACTTTACCGAAAGAACCAAAGAGTATATGGATCCTTGCAGTCACGAAAACTTAAAATCTAGAAGTAATGGCGATGCTTTGAAATAAAATCTACGCAACAATATACAGCAGCAAACTGTTTTTATTCTAATAATAGATTGGTGCAAATGTTATGTCAAGTAGATTTTTGCTGGAATTGCCATGCTCTTTCCACATTATGTAAATCAAATCAGGCTATGGTCTAGAATTTCCCTAATTGGGTGAAAAACCAATATTGTATTTATTCGCTCCACTTGAGAACCAAGTTGAATCAGGAGTGGCTGCCTTGATTTGAACCCACGACCCTTGCAGTGCCACCTCATTGCTGTGAAATGGCATTCTCTTTCCGAGGCACCTGGCCACCGCCAATTCTTCGTAAAAAAGATAAATGGCCTGATACCCTACAAAATATATCGTAAAAATACAATGAGAGAGACTTCTAAAGTAATGCATCATATTTGTTATCAGTAACAGATGTTTTTTACCTTATAAAACATGTAGACTTTTTGAATATGCCCACCACTATTCTCCGTATTGGAAAACCATATTCGGCCAGCACATCCAGGCATTCAATGAGCAGAAGTTCTTCACAACATGACAACAAATGCCAGACCACACAGAATCAGAATCTTTATTTAGACTGGAGGAATCCAATGAGCTATGAAGCTCTTTTTCACAGATGTCCAGTATTGAGAACAGGTTAGGTGACTGAGCTGCCCTGACATATTCATCCCTTCATTCCTTTTGAAAGATGGCCTACATGGGAAACATTTAGTAAGTTACGCTGCTGTACAGAATACTGTTCGGAAATGGTTACGCGATGCCGATAATGGACCTGGTTCAACGTTGGTGCAAGTGCATAGAAAATAATGGAGACTTGTGTTGAAAAATGGCCAAACGTCTATGACATTCCTATGCGCTGAATATTTCAATTTTAGTTGCAGTTAATTTAAATGTTATGAGACAAAAAAACCCAGGAGGCATTATTTTCGTGGAATTCCTCGTAATTTAAGGAATAGAGACAAATATGTGTAGGCTTCTTAAAGGGTGAATAATTAATGAAAAATTAAATTTTCCTTGAGTGCTTGTAGAGGTATTGATCTTTGAAAATGTCTAAATTGGGTAAATGTCAGTTTGCGGAATACAGTAAATGTGAAAAATGCCTTGTGCGATACATATTAGATTATTACGGATGACTTATTGGCCATATCTTTACACTGCAGCTGCTGGCATATTTACTATTGTAAGAAATACTATCAGATATGTGAAAAGGTATCTTTCCAAGCGCCTTAACATTTTCAATAATAGTGAATGCCCAGAGATTAATATTTCACCCGTACGCTAAGCAGCCACTTGTGTAATAAATCCGCTCCAGACGAGACCGTGTCTTTTGTCCTTCCTTTATTCGTTCCTCATTCACAGCTCCCTCACACGCTGGGTTCCTCTTTTCCCAGTTACTCCATTCCCCGAGCGTGGCGTCTGCTCCCTCACACCGCTGGTTGACGGTGTGTGTCGGAGACAGCCTCCGGCCCGCCACGTGGTCGCCGGCGTGCCGGTGACACAGACGTGGTTCCTCCTTAGCCCCTCTCCACACTGACCCGGAGCTGTCTCTCTCCACCCCTTATAACACCTGGCCCACGTGATACCACGCAGCCAATCATCAGCCTCGCCCCCTGGAACCTTCCAGATGTTGCCATGCAGCCACAGGCTACGCCCCTGGCTCGACGTCCCATTGGCTGCGGGCTGAGGCCGGCAGAGCCCATCACTATGGCCCAGTTACCCTCCAGGTGCATCTTCATATTACATCACCACCCCCCCCCCCCCCCCCCCCCGGTGTGAAAAGTCAGCCGTCTCGGCTGGGAAAAGGGTGATGCACCGTAACGATCCACCGCGATGTGTAAGCCCGCGAATGAGCATTTAGGGCGCCAACAATGCGCGACTGAAGATAAGGAACGCCAACACGAATGAACATTAGGGCGCCGAACAACGCACGACTTATGATAAAGAACACCAAAAGCGGCATCGGAAGGGAAGGCGCAACACAACAATCAACTTTTAACAGAACGGAAGTGATTTAGAGCGCGTGCACGACGCCGGTCCGTTTTTCCCCGCGGAACGTGGTCGTCTTGCTGACTGCCCAGCAGGAGGGGGCAGCGGTGCCGGAGCAGGCCCAGCGTCCTTCGTGGAAGGAACAGGTCCGGCAGGAGGCCGCTCGCCAGGGGGCGCGGTGTCCTTCAAAGCCTATGGGGAGCAGAACAGGTCCCCCCTGGGGATCAATCGGCAAGCCAGGTAGCACGTCAGGCACATCAGACCCCGGCAGGTCAGCAAGTGGGGATGAAGGACCAGTGCGTGGTGCGAAATAAGGTTTCAGCCGCGACGAGTGCACATACCAGCGACGCAACCCCGACTGGATGCGAACACATTGGGGATTGTGAACTTCTATCAATTTAACGGGACCTTGCCAAGGCTTGTGCAGTTTAGGGGATGTACCCACAGGCACCTGCGGATAATGTAGCCAAGCCGCGTCGTGACCGACGAGCATATCGCTCGTTCCGGGCCTGTGTCCGGGCTGTAGCGAGCCTGGCAGCCTCCCGTGCCTCTGTGACATGGCAAAGTGACTCGCGGACGTGTTCAGGCAAGGACAGGGGAGGTTCCTTCACGGGCGTAGCCAGTTGCACTTCAATGGGAGGCACGTTCTCCCGCCCGCACATAAGGAAAAATGGCGAGTATCCCGTAGAAGCGTGCGGGACCATGCGGTATGCATACAGAACGCCAGGTATGTGCAAGTCCCAGTCGGTCTGCTTTTCACTCACCGTGTGACAAAGCATGGCCGACAGGGTACGGTTAAACCGTTCTACTATACCATCCATCTGCGGGTGGTAAGGGGAAGTGCGAATCTTCTTTGTGCCCAAAGCTGCGCACACATCCCAGAGCAATTTAGAGGAGAAGTTATGGCCCTGGTCCGTGAGTAACCTTTCCGGAGCCCCTTTGTCCATCATGTAGCCATTCAGAAATGCTTCGGTGATGGAGGAAGCCGATTGGTCGGGCAGGGGCCAGGCCATCGGCCAGCGAGAAAAATATTCAACCCCGACCAAGAGGAATTTGTTACCCCTAGCTGAAGGGGGGAACGGCCCAAGGATATCGAGAGCAACTAGCTCATTAATCCGCGACACTTCGATCGATTTCAAGGGAGGAATATATTTCTCTCATGGTGGTTTCCACCTCACACATTCCTGGCATGCCTGGATAGCCTTTATGACATCCGCCGTCATACCGGGCCAAAAGAAATCCTGCTGCATCGTGAGCAAGGTTTTCTGCATACCGAGATGCATCAACTTGTCGGCATGCAGCGCGCAGATAAGATCATAACGGAGTGATGTCGGCACCACAAGCCGCGAACGGCCCAACAAGCCGTCTCTGCACATAAGCAACCCATCCTGGTTGGTAATCGGCTGCGAATTCCCGCAGGACGAATGAGATCCCGACCCTCCGGCCCGATCTCGCAGAGGAGCCAACGAGGCGTCGGTCATCTGCTCACGCTGCCACACCGAGCGTGGCAGATGCAGCGTGCTGTCGGCCTCAACCGGCGCGGCCTGCCCGTCAACCTTCGGCACCGCGCTCATAACAGGGCGGGGTGGGGAGGGCGGTGCTACGCAGCGATGCGTGCGGGTACCCGTACGGTAGGTTGGCCGGTACCCTTACGGTAGGTTATGTCAAAAGAAAATTCCTGCAACAACTCCAACCATCGTGACAGCTGTCCAGACGGTTGTTCCAATTTCAACGAGTATTGCAGGGCCGCATGGTCAGTGCGCACGAGGAATTTTCTACCGTAAAGATAGGGCCAGTATTGGCGAACAAAATGGACGATCGCCAGCAACTCCCGGCGAGTGACACAATAACGAGTTTCAGCGGGGGATAACACCCTGCTGCAATATGCCACAACCCGTTCAACACCGTTTTTACGTTGAAACAGAACAGCACTGATGCTGGTGTTGCTAGCGTCTGTGTAAGGATGAAAGGCTGCGAGAAATTCGGGTAGTCAAGCGTCGGTGCGGTAGCCAATCGATCCCGGAGGGACTGGAAGGCCAGTTCCTCCTCTGATCCCCATCTGAACCTCTGATTCTTGCCCATCAAGACATGCAGAGGCTTCGCTAGCGTGGCGAAATTCTGAACGAACCGACGATAATAAGATGCAAAGCCAATGAACCGTCGCACGTTACCTACGGAAGTGGGCGTTGGTCACTCATGGACATAAGAAGTCTTGTCCGGGTCAGTGGAGACACTGCCAGAGCTGATGATATGGCCAAGGTAACGGACAGAATTCTGTAACAAATAACACTTTTTGGCCTTAAACTTGAGATCTCGCAGAACGCATTCTTTGAAAAACAGCCTTCAACCGTTGAAGGTGTTTTTCGAAAGTGCGACGAAAGACAATAACGTCGTCCAACTATATGAGGCACGCATCCCACTGCAGTTCTGCCAACACCAACTCCATCAGGTGTTGGAACGTCGCGGGCGCGGAATTCAAGTCCATGGGAAGGCGGTTAAATTCGAACAAGCCTTGCGGCATGCGAAACGCCGTTTTTGGCTTCGACGCATCATCGAGGGGAAGCTGCCAAAATCCCGACGAGAGGTCCAGGGTAGAGAAAAATGTAGCCCCCGACAAGGCGTCCAAAGAATCGTCCATCCGCAGCAGGGGGTAAGCATCTGCCACAGATATTTAATTCAACCGACGGAAATCAACGCAGAACCGAAGTCCGCCGTCCTTCTTTTTAACTAACACAACCGGGGCACCCCAAGGGCTGTTGGATGGCGATATAATGTCAGCCGCTAACATGTCATCCACCGCGCCACGCACGTGCTCCCTTTCCGCAGGACTCATGCGGTGTGGTTGCATACGTATCGGACCCGCCGCACCAGTGTCAATGTGGTGTGACAAGAGCGAGGTACGACCCAAGTCAAAATCATCTTTGCTGAAAACGTCCGCGTACTGCGACAGCAGTGAGCGCAGCACGTCACGCTGCGGAAGGGATGGGGACGAATTCTCCTGGCACAATTCAGCGATCCATCTATTGTCTGAATCAGCAGTACGAGATACGCCCGCAGCCAACCCACGCGGGCGGTCCCCGTCGAGGCCAGTAAAGGCGGTAGTGGCATGAGCCAAAACCGCACCTGCCGGAACGACTACCCGTTCCGGGCCCCCATTCAAGACTTGCAAGAATGGGGCTTGTCCGGCCCGAACAATGGTTTGAGCCGCAACAAGAGAGAAAGCCTTTCCCAAGGAATTCGACGGGGATAACAAAACACCCGCTGTCCCATCCACAACCTCCAGCCGTTTATGGTAACACAATGGGATGAGCATCTGCGTACCAGGAGGGATCTCTACCGCGACATCGGCAAGCGTGTGAACGGCGTGTTCTGGAGGTGGGCGGCCCAACAGGGACGGTAGGAACCACAGTTTACGTCCTTCAGGAATTTCTAAACAGCCCTGATCCACAAGGATCTTAACAGGCATCCGACGAAGAAAATCGGTGCCCAACAGACAGGGAACTGCCAATAACCGTGAGATAAGGACCGAACCTGACGCGGCAATGTTCCCTATGCCAATATGGACCTCCACCCGCCCAATGATACCCAGGCTACCTCCATTAGCGGCGATACATGCGTCAAAAGCCGGTTGAACCCACGCAGCAGGGATGGACAGCAGGTGAAAAATAACATCGGAAATGATGGTGGCTGACGCTCCGGTGTCTACCAAAATACGAACGTCCACCCCTTGAATGGTGCCCGGCACTGTAGAAGACCCCGACGCAGCCGCGACCACCCGCCGAGCCAATTTCTTCCACTGGGTAATAGTGCGCGGTGCCGAATCTACGTGTCCACAATTATCATCAGATAGGCCCCCCGTGGTGTGAAGGGATGCATGAGGTGTCGGGATATGCCGGGTGTCTGATGCATGCCGACTTGCCCGAGCAGGATGGCGATCCGCCTCCAGGGGAGAGGATGGAGGGAGAGTCGACGGAGGCAGCGGAAGACCGGAACGGTGCCGACAATCTCGAGCGAAGTGGCCCAAGCGGCCACACTTGAAACATGTCGCGGCCGCCTGATGGCCGGCCGTGTCGGCACCGGCCCGCGGCATCCCGGCACCGTCGCGTCGCAACCCCAGCCGGCGCTGCGGCACTCAGCAGCGAGGAGCGGCGGCCGCCAAGTCGTCGTCACTGGACCCGTCCGGAATGTGAACGACACGAGACGGGGCCCATCCCAGCGGTTCGCCGTCCTTGTCCGGGTCCCCCGTCCACGCAGCCATCTGCTCCCAACGGCGCAAGTTGAACTTGGCGTCCAAACACCGAGCCGCCCAGCGGGACGTCAGCGGCCTATGGCCACACACGGACAGCGAGATGCCCATTTCTTGCGACTGTTCGACCATCCTCGTAAGGATGAGAGGATTGAGAGGTCGGCGGAGGAATCTGGGTAGGCGGCCAGCGCGAGCCTCAACAGCACACCGCGATGCGCCAGAGGCGTTTCTTCGGGGCCCCGACGCCGCTGCATACATTTCTTGTGAGCGGCCGACGGCGTCTCGTAAACCTCCACCATCTCAGCGAACGCGTCCTTCAGAGTCGTCCAGCAGTGTGGGCAAAGCGTCCAATGCCTCGGCCTCCGTCCACCGCACCGATCAAAAAGCGGACTCAAACCACCAAGTAAAGGCGCTCCAGTCACCACCGGTAACAAATTCCTTAATGTTGGGGAGGTGATGGCTGTGGCCACCGTCGTCGTCTCGGGGCGTGCCCACTCCCGCCACTCGCACGGCACGCGGCGCCATTGAAATGGCGGCCGCAGGCGGCGCGGCTGCGACTGCACCCAAGATGGCGGGCTCACTCCACGCGGCGGGCGTAATTGCGGCCGTCTCCTCCGAAACCCCCCGAGGGAGGCCCTGGTGGTCCGCACTCGGCACCACATCCCGAGGCCATCCCGGGGCAGCAGACGACGCGACCAAAGTGACGGGGCTCAGCAGCACCGTGCGGAGAGATTCAATCTGCTCCACCACCCGCCGCCAACCCTCTTCCACAGCCGGAGTCGCATCCGTGCCGGCCTCTCCGCGCAGCGCGGCGCCAGACGCAGGAGCGGTCGCCGCCAGCGGGGCCGTCGCCCCCTGATGCAGCAAGCTCTGGTCGAGGGAGTCATCGTCCGACGGCGGATCCGGTGGGTTCTTCTTCTTGAGGTGCCTGGACATCGTTATTCTTGGCCCAAGCGGTCTCAAAGTCACTTCTGACACCAATGTAATAAATCCGCTCCAGACGAGACCGTGTCTTTTGTCTTTCCTTTATTCGTTCCTCATTCACAGCTCCCTCACACGCTGGGTTCCTCTTTTCCCCGTTACTCCGTTCCCCTAGCGTGGCATCTGCTCCCTCACACCGCTGGTTGACGGTGTGTGTCGGAGACAGCCTCCAGCCCGCCACGTGGTCGCTGGCGTGCCGGTGCCACAGACGTGGTTCCTCCTCAGCCCCTCTCCACACTGACCCGGAGCTGTCTCTCTCCACCCCTTATAACACCTGGCCCACGTGATACCACGCAGCCAATCATCAGCCTCGCCCCCTGGAACCTTCCATATGTTGCCATGCAGCCACAGGCTACGCCCCTGGCTCGACGTCCCATTGGCTGCGGGCTGAGGCCGGCAGAGCCCATCACTATGGCCCAGTTACCCCCCAGGTGCATCTTCATATTACACCTGTATGGCATTCGTGGTCCCACTATGGCCAAGGTTACCAACCTTCGCTAACAAAACAGACTGTTGAGGCAAGTGCTATTAGTGAGCAATCTACACGAGGGGGTGAGTGGCCAGCACCACGCCTGGATGCCTTTATTTCTCGAGTGGCGATGTATACACACTCCACCAGGTACTCACTTGAGACTGAGTCGACCTCGGGGAGGCGCAGGACTAGTTCAGATAATCGTAACTGGTGGTGACCATGAGCAGGAATGGGACTCGGGTCGCCAGGTTCATAGCGCAGGGCGCCAACCGCTACCCGACTGCTCCCCACAACCTTCGCCAACACACACACTTATTGACATCCCCTGTGTATGGATACCGTTTGCACGGTTGGCTACGTACGGTGCGAAAGAAGTTCAACATAAATAACAACACCACGGAGACAATGAAAAGACAGATTCAGGAGTGCACGCATGTACGAGTGTCGCTTCCATGAGGGTCCTGGTGAGACAACTGGCAAAAAGGAACAACTACCATAACGACATTACAAGGCAGTCCATTAAGGCAGTCTCTGTGAGTGGTTTCCTACGTGATATAATTGAATTTTTAAAAATGACATCATGAGCCTTAAAACATCACCATCGTCAATAATAAACTATGAACATCAACAAATATAATCATAATCAGTTATAGTCATAATTAACATAACTGTGGATTCAATAGATTCACAGCAGTGTATATGATATAGATTTTTACTACTGTAGTTTCTACAGATCCACACCACTGTACATTCTATATTATAGCTTCACACCATTGTGGATTATATCGAGTCCAACTGCTTGCTGTATATTATTTAGCATCACAACACTCTTACATTCTATAGACAAAGTACTGTAGATGTTATAGATTGTATGGGTGTAATGAAACATCTCCCTCGTGGTTCAATGGATTCTTGTGATTCAGGGGCTGCAACTCGATTCAAGAATCAATTCTTATTGGACTAGATTTAACCATCTAATTCTTATTGTTTCTCATTTTCTGTTAAGATAGCTCTAAAACGGTATTCATTACATGTAAGGCCTGACCTAAAAAACTCTATATCTGGACATTGGCATTGGTAAGGCTATGTGGTGCATTTTACAGCAGTTGATGAAGGGAATTTATCGTTATTAAAAGACAGCAGTTGGTTTACGGACAGATGGACGAGCAGAACATTCCTAGCGCTTTCAATTTTCAGCCGATAACAATGACAAAAAATTGTACAATAATAAATAGTACACATGTCGGTTCACTGCTGGATGAAGGCTTCCCCATGCCGTGACGGTCATGGTTATTTCTCGACCATACTTGACCATGCTAACCAATCTTACCCGTGGCTGGGAATCGCACTCGGGTCACCAGGCTCACAGTGCAATTCAAAGGCAGAATGAAAAACCAAATATGTGTATGCTGGAATCACAACATATATATAAAACAGTGCTTTTAAAAAACACGTGCCATCAGAAATGAATGAACTTACATCACGAATTTTAACAGATTTATTTTCAAAGAAATTCGATCCATGGCACAATAGCCCTGATTCAGTGACACTTACGATGTTATCAAGTGCTTCTCATTAGACTGGCGCAAAAAACTAAACCAGGACACTTCGTTCCAGCCATTCGTGCAAACAACTTTCTCATTCAGCCAATTGGGAAGGCTTCAAATACACTGAAGTAATAACTCTGGTTTATGTTAAATTAAATAACTCTATCATATTTTTTTACTGACTCCATAAATCTATGGACGTTTGCACTTCCAATGACAATACAAATTTACAGTCCTTTGTCAATCCCCTGTTGGATGAAGGCCTCCCACACCAAGTCAGTTGGCTTGCGATTTGGTGAAGGGGTGGGGCCAGGTATCACTCGCCACTGATGTTAAAGTGACCGTGAGTCGAGCTTAGGTCACTAGGTTCATAGTGGTGTGCGCCAACTACTGCACCAGTGTTACCTCTACTGGCAGGCAGATTAGAAACACCAAACATATATAGCATATCCAGTCACTTAATGCCAACATTTGTTTCTATTCTGTGCCAACTTGACAGATTTGTCGATGCCTTGCCAGGATTACAGTGTGCGTACTGTTTGGGGAGCTGGCAGTTAAAGGTGAGAAATCACCATGCTGAGTATTCGGCGTCGGTGTGCTCTGCAACCCTACTGCTCCTCCGCAGACCTCCGTGGGGGCGCGGTGAGTGGGGGATACAAATCTCAGCCAGAGACACCCTTGATGTGCGCACGATTACTCCAATAATTTCGCAGCAACTCAGGGCCTCCTCTGCGTGCTGTATTTTAGTGTTTCCTGCTGCAGCCGTTATTATCGCGCTCAGCCGTGATAACATAATTAGCACTTTACGTGGGGAATCCACGTAAGTGCCACTTGGAATGGGTAGTTAAGCATATTGTCTGTAAAGATTGTAAACAATTGAACATGTGCACACAAAATACCGTCTGTTCTCCTATAAGACGGTAGTTGCGTTCCTGAAGAACACCGCGTTATGGAAAAATCGCGTTATAATAACCGTTGAGTAGATGGGAATTAAGGGGCATAAGAAGTAGTAGGTTTCGAAAACAGCAACATTACTGACATTTTTCATGATAATTTGTTATATTATTCTAAATTTTTACGTGTTATTTTACAATTACTATTTTAGTTTGATAATATAATTCATGGATTAGATAAAAACATGAAAATGAGCCGTGGAGGACGGTGAAGAGAGAAAACGATGAAGGGTGTGAAGTGACTCACTTAACAGTTACTACTAACATCTTTTTAAGTAAAAAAAATGCAACCATAAGAAATATTTTTGAAATATAAATAAACTCATAGATTGCTTTTTAACAATAAGTCCTGTTGGGTGCATAATGTCATGTTCTTTCGTTTCGCTCAAACCACTTTATCACATTGAGTTTTTGTTCAAGAGGAATAGCTTCTCTTTTCTTCACTTCACTTCCACGAGCACCACTACCAGAATGATTCATAACCCTTGCCACTCATTGTAAAAAAAATCAACAGAGTTGAATACAAAGTGAGACAAATACAGTCATACTGTATAGATTAAAGCACAGTCTGCGATAGCACGTGAGATTCATATACCGGCCGAACAAACACGGAGGCACGTTTGCAGCATCTATAAGCATCCAGCAGCATCCCACCTTTTGTGATGCCGCCCCAAGGCAACCGTACAACTGCTTATTCCTACTCGTGCGACGTAGTTGTTCACTCAGTCGCGTTATGTCCAATTAGCGTTATAAAAAAATGTGTTAACTAAGACATTCACCATCGCGTCATATCCAATTCGCGTTGTGAAAACAACACGCAGTGCTATAGGAGATCTGAATGTAAGTAACGAGGTAACCACACGAACCGATTTGTGTAAGAGGCGCGTTCCACAATCTAGATATGTTTCAACCCCATTTACCCTCCTTTTGTTAATTATGTAATTATGTCTCTGCGCTATGCCTCCTGTATATAAAAGTAATTGGGCTTGGGCAGGACACATCACCCCAAGGGATGATGGCCCCTGGTTGAGACGAACAACAGAGTGGCAGCTACAGGAGGGAACGCACCACCCACGAGGGGAACGCACCACCCACGAGACCTTACACTGCGGAGATGGAGCGATGAAATCGGCTTGTGTACAGGTGCTAGATGGATTGTTACACTACATGACTGATAGCTTGGGGAGGCCATTCTCCAGCAGTGGATTGATCATGCCTGATGGTAAAGATGATGATTTATTCCTCTGCTCCTAAATACTGTTGCATTTTCTCGTACATTGATTCTTGTCGGGCGAGAGACCACCCATTTTACTTCTGCTGTTTCTGCAGCACTCCCTCGCACCACGCCTTCCTGAAGCCAAAAGAGGCTTCTTCTTACCTTCATGGCATTCGGTGTTGTGCTGTTGTATACTATCTGCCGTATAACTCTTATTCATAGTGGGTGTGTGCGATACTGGCTCACATGCAACAATTCAATGGTAAGAGGAATTATGTGGGATTGTGTACTGTATATGCAGTATAAAAGTGTAGTGAGTCCAACTGAGTTGCAGACGTTATTCTTTAGAGGCAACACATTTATTATATCAACACGTGATACACAAAGGGGTAACTGCCCCTTTACCAGATACAGCCTCGGGTGGTGACCACCCAGCTAACGACACAATACGGAGGAGTTACAGCTACGAAGGGTCAGACCCTCACTCGGGTCCCGGCCACGTGTTGATGCCTTGTAGGACGTGGAGCTTCTAGCTTGTAGACGTGGAGCTTCCAGCTTGTAGACGTGGAGCTTCCAGCTTGTAGACGTGGAGCTTCCAGCTTGTAGACGTGGAGCTTCCAGCTTGTAGACGTGGAGCTTCCAGCTTGTAGACGTGGAGCTTCCAGCTTGTAGACGTGGAGCTTCCAGCTTGTAGACGTGGAGCTTCCAGCTTGTAGACGTGGAGCTTCCAGCTTGTAGACGTGGAGCTTCCAGCTTGTAGATGTGGAGCTTCCAGCTTGTAGACGTGGAGCTTCCAGCTTGTAGACTTGGAGCTTCCAGCTTGTAGGCGTGGAGCTTCCAGCTTGTAGACGTGGAGCTTCCAGCTTGTAGATGTGGAGCTTCCAGCTTGGAGACGTGGAGCTTCCAGCTTGTAGACGTGGAGCTTCCAGCTTGTAGACGTGGAGCTTCCAGCTTGTAGACGTGGAGCTTCCAGCTTGTAGACGTGGAGCTTCCAGCTTGTAGACGTGGATCTTCCAGCTTGTAGATGTGGAGCTTCCAGCTTGGAGACGTGGAGCTTCCAGCTTGTAGACGTAGAGCTTCCAGCTTGTAGACGTGGATCTTCCAGCTTGTAGACGTGGAGCTTCCAGCTTGTAGACGTGGAGCTTCCAGCTTGTAGACGTGGAGCTTCCAGCTTGTAGACGTGGAGCTTCCAGCTTGTAGGCGTGGAGCTTCCAGCTTGTAGGCGTGGAGCTTCCAGCTTGTAGACGTGGAGCTTCCAGCTTGTAGACGTGGAGCTTCCAGCTTGTAGACGTGGAGCTTCCAGCTTGTAGACGTGGAGCTTCCAGCTTGTAGACGTGGAGCTTCCAGCTTGTAGACGTGGAGCTTCCAGCTTGTAGACGTGGAGCTTCCAGCTTGTAGACGTGGAGCTTCCAGCTTGTAGACGTGTAGCTTCCAGCTTGTAGACGTGGAGCTTCCAGCTTTTAGACGTGGAGCTTCCAGCTTGTAGACGTGGAGCTTCCAGCTTGTAGGCGTGGAGCTCCCAGCTTGTAGATGTGGAGCTTCCAGCTTGTAGGCGTGGAGCTTCCAGCTTGTAGACGTGGAGCTTCCAGCTTGTAGACGTGGAGCTTCCAGCTTGTAGGCGTGGAGCTTCCAGCTTATAGACGTGGAGCTTCCAGCTTGTAGACGTGGAGCTTCCAGCTTGTAGACGTGGAGCTTCCAGCTTGTAGACGTGTAGCTTCCAGCTTGTAGACGTGGAGCTTCCAGCTTTTAGACGTGGAGCTTCCAGCTTGTAGACGTGGAGCTTCCAGCTTGTAGGCGTGGAGCTCCCAGCTTGTAGATGTGGAGCTTCCAGCTTGTAGGCGTGGAGCTTCCAGATTGTAGACGTGGAGCTTCCAGCTTGTAGACGTGGAGCTTCCAGCTTGTAGGCGTGGAGCTTCCAGCTTATAGACGTGGAGCTTCCAGCTTGTAGACGTAGAGCTGCCAGCTTGTAGACGTGGAGCTTCCAGCTTGTAGACGTGGAGCTTCCAGCTTGTAGAACGAAGTGACCCTGGTCCCTCTCAGGGACCCACCTTATATCCTCCCGGGTTTGGGCTGGCTCCACCCAGGCCCCGCCTGCCTTCTCCAGTGTTCTAGCTCCCTCTCGATCCCTCTCGAGAGCTCTCCCCGGACACATGATCACCCCCTCGCCCCCCCACATGGGGTCCTCTCTGTGGACACTCCGGATCACGTGTCTACGGGGTCAACTAGAGTGCCATGGCCCGGGGCAACCCTGTCCCTGGGCTGACACTCTCCCGCTCCCCCTTGTGGGAACCTGCACTACACGCTATGCGTGGTGCTCGCGTGATCCCAGCACTCACCAAGCCCCGCTAGGGCTGGTACTACACCCGCCTACTGGGTGTACGCGATGACGGTGCATCGCACGCCGTGCTGTGCTAGAGCCGGCATCACACAGCAACCCACACGGTGCTGTCCGCGACGTAGGAACATCGCACGCCGCAACCCTCCCGGGCCAGCACCATACAGTGACATCCCAGATGTCACTACAAAAGTAATAGCAGGTTGAATGTTGTGCCCCTCTTATCTATTTCAAGAAAATGTATCAAAAGAAAAGCTTCTTGTTATCAATTTGTGTTTACACTTGTAATCTACAATTGGCTATGCACCAAAAGTGATGGTAAATATCCCGCTCCCCATTTCCCCCGCATTTCAGGGCACTTAATTTAAGAGTGCACTTTACAATCCTTGCAATACAAATCTTCAAAAAACAAGTTGATAGTGTACTATGTTTAACTATGACATTGAACAATGCCCATTCCGTCTGGGTGTACAAACACACTAATGTACAACCCGGAGAATCGTGTTTGCACATTGACAACATTAATTCTGACGCCTACCCGTGTTCTTATTATCTGCAGGAAATTACGAATAACACGATTGATTATTTTCATGTCATTACCTTTACATGAAGAACTGATAATAGGCAAACCATTATTGCCATCCACTTTGCTTATCCCATCTAAACCGCAATAGGCTACAACAGAGAGATAGGGATCACATCCTGCGCAATGACGCAGAAAAACCCACTGTGAAATGCACTGCACCCTGCACAGTTGCGTGAAGAGCAAAGAATGCTTTCTCAGCGTTTGCATTGCAAAGCGTCGCAAACCATTGCAGACGTATGCCTATAAACAAGTCTGTGATGTCATTTATAGATGACACAACTGCATTGGAGGACATTTTTAAAGAGTTCGTTGTGTGAAAATGTTTAATTGTCTACAAATTACAAGACGTTTTATTTGCCCAAGTGCTATTTACCATTTATTTCAATGAAAGTTATTTGGAAAATCAATAGGACGGGAAAATATGTATATTCCCTGAGCAGGATAGACATGTATAATACATCATTCACGTACATTTTTAAATACAATCGTTTGGGATGCAACTTTAATTCTAAACCTTCAGCTCATATGAAATATTATATCCAATTATATAGAGTTTTAATCAGAGACAAACTGTAAAAATGCGTAAACCACCAACAGACCGTGCCAGTGGTCGCTATTAACAATGATGCATTGGAAAAGAGTTCCCCGACTTACAATCCTACATTTTGATTTTAATCAGTCCAGTTATTCCTCCTCATTGAAAACCCAGCAGATGCGCGTGACCTCCTCTGGCATGATACCAATGTGCAAATCTCTGCGGAATGATGCGGTCTTTTAAAAAAATCTACACATGTTGTACTGTCCCTCTGAAATGTAACAATTCCCTCACCCACTATAAGCCGGCCTCCAGTTAAGACGGGCTGAAAACGTGTTCTCATAAACACTTGTGTTAGATCCAGAGACACTTTGGTGCCTGAATCCAGGCAGCCGGACTGGGCCCAGATCGGCTCGTTCCCATCACCTCCAACGATAACAAACCACCATTTGCCACCGATTGGTCGCGACATCATCACGGCGCATGTGCTAGGCTAGATACTCCACGAGGCCATGGAGGTATCTTAAGCTTGCTTGACACCAGTCACGGCTGAGACACAGCTGTCGTGAGTTAACTGTGTCACCTTGTGTTTTAGCCACCCGATCCCCTTTTCGTGACAAGCTCCAGGTTCGGCAGCAGGATTTTTTTTACTCCTCTGCATAAGCTACAATCAATCACATCAACGCACGTGACGCGGTTGAGCAGTAGGGAGTCACCCCTTTATTGTAACCGCGCATCAAATTCCCCTGTCATTGCATCTGTACCAGATGAAAATGTCATGAGCACATCAATGAAAGGGTTCTTTAACTATGTGCTCAAAAAGGATATTGGTGTAGGAGCCAAAGGGCATTCCTTTCACACCCTTATGTGCACAGGGATGGCTATGATTCCTTTCCATATAGCTTTACGTGGGTCTGTCTGATCACGAATATACCTTGTGATAGTGAATTAAGGGTCAGGTACCCCATAAGCGTACAGGACAACGCAATGCCCTGGCCTATTGTTGGTGTGGGTCCTGCCGAAATGTTCCGTACCTCTGCTGTAGCGTAGAGGCGGATAATGTGGTGCCTGTGCAGGACGCCCCATGCCTGAACCCACATTGGAGGGTACTGCAGACTTCTTTGCATGCCTGACAAAAAAACGCTGGTTAATCCTTGACAGGGACTGTCCCGGCCTGCTCAGGAGAGTGATGCCCGAGTAGTTGTTACAGTATAGTGTGATTTGACCCTCTTACAAAAGGGGGCCAAACCTCCCTTCCAGTCCTGCAGAACCCCTTCCTCGCGATCTAAGCATTTGTGAAGATGTCATGTAAGGTACACCTACAGAATTGCTGCCCTCCCCCAACCAGTTCACTGGGGAGGTCATCCAATCTATCGTACACAAGCATGCGCACACACGAATGTGCGCTTGAACACACATTCACATTCACACGTAAACAAACACATTCCCACACACATATATAGCGATTAGAGAAACAGGAGGAAAATTACACTGGATGAGAGAGACAAAGAGAGAGAGTGATGAGGAGAGAAAGACACAGGGTGAGTGAAACATGGGGAGAGTGGGACACGAGGTAAGTGAGACCTGCAGAGAGAAAGACACATTACACGTCGGACATGAGGAGAGACATCAGAAGAGTGAGACGCGACGAGGGACGTGGAGTATACAGGGAGTGGGACGTGAGGAGAGATGCACACCTTGCATTGCGTCTAGGGAACCGGTGGCAGAGGCAACATGAGGCGAGAACTCGGAGGGAAAGCTGACACAGGCCTGGATATCTTCAGGGCCAGTGGCATGGCCTGGTTGGTATGGGTCCTGGTGCCAAAAACGAAAGGGGTCCGCCTGTTAAATTTCATCGCCTGTTGCCAGGGGACCCCAAGCTTGTGGACCACAGTGCAGTTGTACCCCCTGCACCCTCGATAGCTTATTTGAGGTTTAGCCACAATGGATAAATGTTAATTAAGAGTAGATATCGATGAAATGTAAAATTTCTTCGTGTAATTTCCCCCCCCCCATAGCATAATATACACTCATATACAGTTTATAGAATATTGAGAATAGGCGATGAGGGAAAACAGGTACGGTTTGTATGTACAGTGTTAAAATAATACTTTAAAGAAGCAAGCTGAATATACGTATGTTTTAAATTTCTTAATCAAATAAAGTGCTTAAGGTATTAATTGCAGCCATGATGAATTTGCCGATGTATAGCTTCATTGGCAAATTTCCATGTTGTGTTAGTGGTGACAGTGGCACAGTTTCCTAAATAATAATAAAAAGGAACATTTTACAACACATCAGGCCGATTGATTCTAAAAGTACAATAATTAGTTGTAAGTTTCAATCTAACCCTAACGGTGCCAATAAGATATTTTATAACTTAACCCCGTAATATTTATGTCTCAGAATTAATCATTTTGTTGACTCGTATTATGTGTGTGTGTTATTTCACTTGGAACACTGCAAGAAGTGAACAACCCGAGCCTTAATACTGCAGCAGCTAAAGCTGAAAATAGTTAAATAATCAATTAACCAACTATGCACACGATGCACGCATGACAATAATGAATTACGTGCTCGTCTCAGGTATTATTAAGGCACCTCGGTGGCGAGATGTTAACTACCTCGCCTGGTATCAAGGAGGTCGTGGGTTCGTGGGTTCGATCCCGACCCTGATGCCTGTATATTTGGAGTTCGCGGTGTCTCTCTTTCCATGGTGATGCCGTGGATATTTCTCCAGGTCCGCCGGTTTTTTCCTTAACTTTTTTAGAAACAACACGCGTTTAGAGTATTTGGCTGTTATACATTTCCACAGGATGAGCCACTTCGTTGAGCCATCATTTGTGGCCAAGTCACTTCTGAAAAAGAGCTATATAGCTCAGTGGGCCTTACGTGGTGAATGTATTTATTTTAATTTTGACGATGCCAGCACATTTCATCACCACACTTCCAAAGTGTTGCACGGTGAGCGTGCACCAACATGCCCAGCTTTATGTAATTGGTATTCAACAAAAAAGCATGTGCGGTAAGAAATCTAAATCTCTTTGCTGCCTGTCATAATTTTTACTGCTATGCTGCTTTCACCCCGTAAAATTGCTTTCTTTTCAAAATAAATTAAGTCTAGAATCTCAAAATGATTGCCCGTATTCTGTATCAATTTGCGTTCGATGGCGATCAATTGTTCTGCTGTGGCACGCGCCGAGCATCCATTTGAAAATCAACCAAACGCAATGAAAGTGTTTTTATGTATGATCAAGCCTGCCTGGTGGAAGCCTCAACCCCTAGGCATTGGGGAGGGGGGGCATACTCGCTGTTGCCAAGTGAGCCCCGCATGCGAGGCGAATGTGCAGAATGTGCAAGCAGCAGAAAGATGCGAGGGCAGTGATGTCATCGTCTGCACACCCGTTCACCTCGCATAGCTGTGAGTTTGACGTGCACACATCCAACAAGGACATCCAGAGAAGGTGTGAAAACGAGGCTGCGCACTGTTGATGCATTCCAGCTCTTTTTGGAATTTAGAATCGTACTGGATATTTCCGTTGTTTTTCCATTTGTCTATACTGTGAAGAAGCCATGCACATGTTCTTCTTGTATTGTAAACAATCAAGTTATGTTGTGGGTAATTTGCTTGAAACATAAAACCAATAAAATGTATAAAACTATTTTACAACCCAGAGCCTCCCCCGATACTGTGTTTCGTCATGGACATTGTTTGACCATACTTCACCTTGTGGGTTCGTGTTGGGGTGGTGAAGCGAAACCCAGTATCACCTTCGATATTGTTCTCCACTGATGCTAGCCGTGGCCAGTAACAAACTCGGCATGTGCAGTGCACGCTACCCACTGACCCACCGCTCCACACACACACACCGTTTGTGCTACTGCCATGTATCTCGCTCAGAATCGATTACACTGCAGCTATTGCATGAAGCTTTCTCACTGGCGGATTGATCGGTTGTTAATTTATAATGATTAGTGAAATACTTTGGATTCGCTTAAAGTAACGCAATAGCGGGCTTGCTGAAAATACTGATGACACACCATTAGGCTAGATAAGAACATATTTATAAGAAAAACGCAACATTTTAAAGTCGTTTCTAAAGTTAGAACAACGCTTTTGATTGTGTATTCCAATGTACTCCTTTTTAGGCAGTTATGCTTTTTGTCAATAATGGAACATCAACCTTGTTAAATTAGAATAGGTATGGTTAACCACATTTGTATTAACATGTAAATATTTAACAAAATTGCGTAATCGCCCGAGTGGCAGATCAGGAAATACAATCTTGATTTGAAGTTTCGTGACTGCAAGAATCCATACTCTTAGGTTCTTTCGGTAAAGTCACGTAGGTAGAAAATAAAATAAATCACGACGTTTTGGGCGCAACACAAGTGTCATCACAAGCGTCCGCCATCAGATGAGAATGCAGAGAAACAAATGCTTTCTCACCTGATGACAGACGCTTGTGTTGCGCCCGAAACGTCGTGATTTATTTTATTTTATACCTATGTGACTTCACCGAAAAAAACAAGGAGCAGGAAATACAATGTCTGACATTAAATGTCTGGAGCCATCCTATCCGTGTTTTACGACTATATTTTGGCAGCTGCTCCGTTACTTGTAGCATCGTCTCTCGACACTAACTGTTGTCTGGAGAGATAATATAAAGTGACGAGAGCGAGAGATAATATAAGTTGATAAATGTGAGTTTTTTTAATAAGAAGCGGGTCACCGGTAGGCGTCCCTCGTGGCCACTTATCCCATCCCCACCGTGGCAGTCTTAATTGGCACCAAGCATTTCTGCCGCAATAGCATTGGTGGTGACATTGAGCGGTTGAGTAATCGAGAGAGTTGAGTGCCCACAAAATGTTAAGAGAAGTTTCGGAGGCTTTTTATTTCGAGCGCACAAGGAGACACGAAGTACGTAATCGTATGCATGGAAAACAAGATATCTCGTAGATGAAGCATTGGTACCTGTATTACACGTGCTTCCTCCCGTCCGATTTATGTGATATACAGTGTGTATATGCACAGATGCGCCATCGATATTGCTCGTCATACATCAGTTATTGTAAAAGCAACCTTTGCATTACCATGGTGTTACCGATGACTGACTTGTCAAGGGATTTAACAATTACAGAGCTACAGTATACCTTGCAGGCTTGATTTAGCACCGTGTGCATGGATTGACTTTCAAGCTGGTTGAAAGTGAATGCAGGAGTGCCTGATTTATTATGTCAAAATGTCAAAAGACTCCAAGTTACTATTCCGTGTGGAACATTCGCATTCGACCGAAATGAAAAGATTGCATTAATAAATTCCAAGCGCTGTAAATGCGATGCGCTTTTTTATTGGCAGAGTTGTTATGTTGCAACACACTGATTGGTGTTTATGCTGAAGTCATCTGATTTTACCGTCGTAGACGTGCTGTCGTGCCGTGTTGATTTCCATGTAGCCTCGATTTCTGCCTCGACGGCTGCCTCGGGAAGACTGAAAAGATGAGAGTTGAAAACATGTATAGATGGGGTTAGATTTTATTTTTACACAACAAGTCAGGTGTTAATGATTGGAGGCGACTTGAAAGCAGGTTGTGCTGTTGTGGACAAGAATGTCAGTGAAGACGGGGGAATGATTCACTGGAGAACACCTCTTGTCCGTTGTGCTATGGGGGAAAGACATTGCGGATCCTAATATTCATCGAGCTTTCCGCCAATTTATTCCTCTTATCCGCAGGGGAAAAATTGCGGATAATAGGAGTTACGCATAATAAGGTGACGGATAAAGAAAAGTTATCCTGTATATCATTGAAATAATTGCTGTGATGTTTTTGAACAAAAATAGTACCGGCTAGGAAGTGGAGCAATGAATGTGTGGCTTGTGGAAAAGAAAATGTTTAGAGGAAGCAAATAAATAGAGCACAATGTTAAATATGGGGAGGTGTCACGATTCAGCGATAGAGAAATGCATATTGCAAATTCATTTATTATATGCTAAAGTACAAATCCCCAAATGCATGAAGCTTAGAATTTTTCGGTCGTGAAATTGCCCAGAGAGAGCTGTCATACTCCATGAAGCTCAAGATAAAAATGTGCTGCCTCGGTGAATTGTAGTAAATCAAAATAAACAATGCTCAATTCATCACACAATGGCCTCTCCATACCATTGCATCCCCGGTACTGTAAAACGTTACTGGGTAACCCATTCTAATGCCTGAATGCTTTACAGCCTCATGTTAAACCATGGATGAAGGCCTCCCTTCCCCCCTCAGCCATGTGAGTCATGGAGCTTGATTGGCCATACTTCCCCATGCTGGCAAGTACAGCTTGATGAAGGGGGATGGAGGGCCTAGGACTGGTTGAGATATCACTTGTCATCGATATTAGCCGCGATTAGGAATCGAACTCAGGTCGCTGGATTCATAACACGGTGCGATAACTACTGCGCCACCACTGCCCCCTTATACAAAAAACGCTGGGGTCCAAAATCACACTTTGTTGATTTTCACAGGGGTTTTAGCTTGGGTGAGCTTGTGGTGAGGTTATACTGTGTTTAATTAGCTTACAGCTCTTTCTCATACTCTTTGGGTCTTTCGATCAAGTCACGACAATAGAAATAATAGATCACGACTTTTCGATCGCAACACAAGCAATCACCTGAAGACGATTGCTTGTGTTGCGATCGTCACTGCAGGAGTATGAATTCTTGCAGTCACGAAAGCTTTCAATCAAGATGTAGCCCTTTGTCAATTCACTGCTGGATGAAGGCCTTCCCAGGCCGTGGCAATCAAGGGAGATAGTTTTGTTTTATACTATACTTCACCATGCTGGTCAGGGTGGATTGGTGAAGGGGGAAGTGGGGGGTGTGGGAGGTTGTGAGAATGAAAAGCCAATGTTGGCTATACCAGCCTGGCTGGTATAGCCGGTCTTAAATAGAGCAGCAGCAGGGTGACGTCATCATTTAACTCATCAGGTGCAACGATTTGAGGCGGAGGGGGGGTATTGTAATTATATACTAGATTAGTAATCAGGCAATTGTTACGATGTTAGTTGTAGATTAGTAATCAGTTGTAATGTGTGTTATTGGAATTATTATGCTACGTTAGTAATCAGTTAATTAGTGTTTGCTTCCCATATAAAGAATTGTAATATGTATTATTTAATAATACGCTTCCAGGCCGGGAGCAAGAGCAGAGCCTCACCATTCTGGCGAATTGCCCGATGATGCTGGATGCAATTACCAGCGAAACGTCGTACTAAAAAAATTGTAAATGTTGTGGTTTCACGCTTCAACACACCGGTGGGCTAAAGCAGTGAACTATTTGTCTTTTGTCAATGTGACACTTTTTTGCCGATTGGCTGTGTTGGGTGGTGGAAGGTTACGACACATTTATAAATAACGCGATCAAACCCAAAAACGTTGATTATGAATAATATTGGTTGCGAAAGCCTATGTGTTAAACCTCTAAACGTGCAGTGCACATGCATAGATATAAGAAAATCATAATTACACAGCGGTGACCTCTACAAATTGGCTTTGAGGCGTTAACGTGTAATCGTTTAGTATTGTGTACGTTTTCACGTGAAATCGTGCGATCGTTACACTGTGGGGATTGCCGTGCTCTAGACGTAGCGAGAGACCCATTGTAGTTTATTTTCTCCTCTGATGAAAGCTAAAATCATGATAATAGAGTGAATGTGTTTGTTGGAGACTGTATTTCCTTTTCTGGGATAAAACTGCCTGACAAGCACTATCGCAGAGGAAAAGAGCTGTTTCCAACTACTCGCTATGTTTATCAAGCACATCCTCTAATCCACCACTAATGGCATTTTTCAAGTACTTTAACTACGCTCACCTCCCAATACGGTTCGTGTAAAACGATATGCATTGCAACGTCGAGCAGAGCATGATTGGCACTTCCATTTACACGCAGTGCCCTCTGTGTCATGTGCGCTCAGTGTTTGAGGTGGGGGGGTCTGGAGATTGAGTGGTGAGTGAGAGGTGATGTGGAGAGGTTTAGACAAAATTTCTGGGGGAGATTTTTGTTCAGGTCCACTCATTCATACGGAGGCAGCCTGACACGTGTGTTGTGGCAATGACGCACGGGAATTGGCAAAAAATGCGGATAATGATATTGACTGCCATTTACATGCACCTCACAAGCACATTGGCAGCATCATTAGCAAGACCACTGTATGCGCAGACTGGGTCGTTATTGAAGTTTAAATCTTAACGTCACCAACACAAAAAATGTTGTTTTCACAAATGTAATGTTATTTATCCATAGTTGTTTTTTGTGTTAGGCCACAAGGTAGTTATTAAAAAATATATATATTTTGAAAATTCTTGAGGAGTAATGACAAGAGTTTTGACATAAATAACCATGTGGCCGAACCCAACATCTAATATGAATCATATTGGCCACGATAACTTACCGTCTTGGCCTGCTGTGAAAGCCAAGCATGCGTCATTCTAGCAATAACAGTCCCTCATCCTTGAATTCTTCATTTTCTTTCAAGATCCTTTCTCTGCAGTACCCTGCATCGGGATGTTTTCGTAAATTCCTTCACCAATGTTTTTGCTTTTTGACGGAAACCGTAGTACAGTACACAAAGCAAACCCCACATACATGAGGCGATGGCGCTTCACAATGCGCACACCAATGCCCGAGACCCGTTTGCCACAGTGCCATCGCCTGGCCACCTTGCACCGAGTGGCATGGGAGTGTCACGGCGCGTGATGACAGTTGCGTGATCAGCGACCATGCGCGCGCTCAAAGTGCTGGGTCACTGGCATGGGTCGCCTCCGAAGGGTTGATCACTCTCGCACTGAATGCACATAACTTAACGTATCGGCCGCTTACGCCTCGCATGCAGGGCCAGATTTAGGCAAGAGCTAAGTAAGCTACGGCTTAGGGCCTCAGATTATTTGGGGCCTCTAAATACTAAAAATAATACGACGTTTAAGTGTTACGTAATCAGTTCAACAATAAAGGAGATGGGGGGGGGGAAATAGGCTCTCCACAAACGGTTATTTTAATTCCGATATGAAAAAATATATAGAGGCATTCTTCGATTAGGCCTCCTAAGCTCGACATAGCTTAGGGCCCCATTGTGTCATAATCCGGTCCCGTTCACAAAGTGATGTCACAGCTGTGCAAAGTTAAACCCCCAGCTGTGTTCACTCGGTTGAAAGTTAGAAAGTAAAAGTTAAGGGTTAGTGAACCGGTAGCCAATTATTATGCTAGTGATGCCTAAAAGGCAGAGGAGCCGAGTGCTCTGACATTTTACTCGTAGGAGTCTCGTAGTGGTGGTTCAGCGATTGTCACCCTCCTGGCTGAGACATTCTTCCTCCTCGAAGACGCCAGTGGTAACCATCAACCGCATCAGAACATCAGCAGCGCGTTGCAGACATCTCCTTCACCCATGTAAAATGAAAAGCAAATGGAAAGCCACGGTAGTGTGATCGTGGCCATACAATCCGAGCAACAGACTGTATAGTAAACCGCTGTAATATGTGCCCCTTCAATGGAGGAGGAACGGCAAAACTACACGAACTCTCTCCTGACGCCCTCTCCTCATGGCTTGCAGACTTCGACATTGGCATTTATATCCTGAACCATATTGCCAATATACGTGAGAAGAGAATTGCACCCATTACAAATGGTGTGGTACACCACGTGATGGTGGTGGTGGTGTGAACTCCGTTTAACAGAACGTAAGGTACGAAACGTTGGCTTAACGCAAAGAAATCCTTGCGTGAGCGCAGCCTTAGACTGATGGAAATTTGTGGAGCCGGTGTCCATATCCCATTGTGTGTGCGTGTTCCAGGCTCCTTTGATGAGAGACACCTTCCTTTGATACTATTGAATGTGCAGTTATTGCACGGCTGCCATTTGATGTTTAAGTAATGAAAGTCATTCCATGAACCGTGTGAAATTGTAAAATGTAAACTGCATACAACGATAGTTCAGTGTCAGTACCGTACAGTACAGTCATGTGTAAATGAAGCTCGTGGTCTCTTTTCATGCCTCTTGCAATGTCCAATGTTTGGTGTCCATACTGATGGATGGCCATTAACGTGTAGTTACTTGGCAACAATCGTCACCTCACAGCACTGCACCACTGAGATCCAGGCCAATGCTGTTGCTGTCGCATTGGGAGTGAGTCACTCCATTGACACAATATGCGGCCTCTTCATCATCCATAGCAGAAGTGTAACTGTGCAAGAGATGATGATGATTTCAGTGGAAGAATCCTAAATTTCCTGGCTTCAAATGGTAAATCGCAAGATGTATGTTATTTTCAACAGGCTGTGCCGTATGATTTATGAGTTAACTTTGCACAGTAATCAATGATATTTTTTAGGCAACCTGCACATTATGCATTCTTGGCGTTGGGTATTCAGTAATCCCCAGATAGTACTAAACTAAGGACAGAATGCTATTAATACGAGAATCATTAATGTTACATTAATATGTAAATCACTTTGCACTGTCAATCTACTGATGAATGAGGAACTCCCCGTGCCTTGCACGATGTAATTTTATGCACCCATGTGTATATATAATTACTAATAATTATTTTCATAGTTATTGTGTATATTACTGTATTTTTTTTCAAAAAGAAGTTTCATAACACAAAATAATGAAAGCATTTGCAGAGATGTGGATCTGTTTTATCTCGTAGCCTAAAAACCCCAAACTCACGATACACCAAATCATGATTGGGTGGCACAAAGTGAATACAGGATGGCTGGCAGTCACATTTTGAGAATGATATCGAATATTTGCAAAGGCACTTGCTTATTTGACTGCACTTAGTGATTTTTACTTACCAGGTCAGACACTGTTGAGAGAGAAACTGTGTTTTATTTGTAAGGTTGACCTGGGTCAACAAGGGTATGTCCTCAACAGAAGGGGGATCGATGGATTGGTGGTCAGAAAACTGCACTATGAACATGGCGACCCGAGTTGGAATCCTGGCCACGGCTAACATCCGTGGCAAATGTTTGAACAATTCCTGGGCTTCCCCTAGGTTGACTCGGTCTTGGAAAGGGTATCTGATGTGGTATGCAAGCATCAGCTCCAGGAGGAGGCAAAGGTGGCCTGGCATGGTGCTGGCAATGTCATTCCCTTGAGCTCTGTACAGACCTTAATAGGTGCTTGCTAATGCCACTTGGCACGAGTCTGTATGGCTGTGTAGGGTGATGACATCACATCGGTGACTTGGAATCTCTAAAGGACTCAGACAAATGATTAACTGCTACCTCACCTCGCCTATTGAAATCATCAAGGGAGTTCACCACCAGGAATCGTATTCCTACTCCGGCTTGGCTGTAGGGATTGTATTAATTCCTTTTCAAATTAATCGTTTTTTGTAATACCTAGGTAATCCCGATATTATGTAAAAAATGATTGCAATCCCACCAATACTCTACAACCAATCCACCCTGGATTTATGTATTTAGAATAACCTGATAGGGCTAGGTGAGCGTAAAAAAATCCATCCTGTGGCATCATCCATCACAGTTTCAGTAATAAATGCCAGGGTTTTCCTCTTTGATGGAGGTTAAAAAAAACGTGATTAGCCATTGATTGGGAATTAAGAGGCGTAACGCTCACATCTTGGCTCCTGCCAGTGAATCTCTTATCTGACTCCGCCACCTTTAGTCGGGATATAAGTCTCAGCTTTCACAGATAATAAGTATTAGCTGTGAAAGTCTCTGATTACCGATAGTGCCCCCTGTGCTCCATGCCCGTCAGCCTGAATCATAACAGGTCCCATCCCAGGCTTCAGAGCCGACTGAGTCATTTTTGCTGTGCCCAGCCTTGTGTCTTTGGTCTCCCTACTTTATTATGCAGTCGGTTTGCTGGAACTCCGATGGGGACACAACCATGAAGCTGAGCAACTGAGTAAGCCAAGCAGTTCTAGGTAATGCTGATGGCACTTTCATTCACGCATTTCATGGTAAGAGAGAGACGACCTCCTGTGCAGCCTCACAGTGGATGAATTGGTAGTTGATGAATGGTAGCGATGGCAGATAAGGCTGTTGGAGGATGACCGATGGTTGGTGGTAATTGATGGACGTGAGTAACAGATGCAACGGGTGAAGCCTTAAACAGTGGAGATCTGGGACAGACGAGGTCGGGCAGAGAAGATGGGCCTTTGCTGGCAATGTCCTAGGAAGCAGACTGAGGCTGAGGACAGCAAATAGCACCCAGGGATGTTGTTGTTGTTGTTTTGAAGGCGCCATATACGTTTACAGTACCTTTTAATACCTGCATAGAAATACAAACAAAATCCCGTTGTACTGTGATGTTTATACAAAACAAATGGAATTTTGTTTGTTGACTAGAATGATTAAAATACTTACCAAAGAGGTTACAACGCGGATTATCGGCTTCACCAGATAATCACACGTACCCACAACAATAACAGTTAATCAAACGTACCCACAACAACAACAACAGCAATACGCAGTGTTTTGTAATACCGCTGCTGCTGCTACGCTGGTAGTGGTGTACAAACAACAACAAACCTCAACACGATCGTCAATAACACACTGTGTGTGTGTGGTCTTGAAAGGAAGAAAAATATATAATAGGCAATGTTTTGGGGCAATGGCCCTTTTTAATAGCACACAACACGTGTAAAGGTGTTCACCACGGCACCCCCGTGTCAATGTCATTGCGGATGAGTCCCTGCCACAGAAATTACATTTCCACAATTGGCTCAGTGGCCATGAACAACGGCCAATTGCTGGTTTGAGATTAGCGAGGTTTAGACTTTTTTTTTACTTCAACATCTTGAGAGTTTACCAATTTTGTTGCACGTCAAACGAGACTCCATCTATCGCTGTTACATGCCTCTGCTACTGCGAAGACATTTTACTTTGCTTCTTGTAGAATGTCTGTGTGGTTCAGTTGTTCACACTTGGCAGTGTACAGAAACATGAGCCCAGTAAGCCAGTTTTAACGCAGCTGTACTGCTACCAGCGATAGAAATGCATGAATTTCAAAACCTTGACGTTAATATTGCGTATTCTAAAGATAGGGTCAAAACAAGTCTAGAGTTTGCTGAAGTTATGCACAACAGATAGGGTGTGTGTAAAAAATGTACTTTCATTTTTTACGTGGAGAAACAGATGTTTGCAAGAGACGCAATATCTGCTAAAACACGCACAGGGTCAACTCAAAAACAGTGATTAAAATTGTCACGCCAGAGTCTTTATATCAGTTTATAAATGTATGAGATTGAGTTGAGCTTATCTTCTCTGCAGTGGATGTACATCGCGGATCCTATTGTGCGCAACGATAACCTAAAATTCCGTCCATGTGACCATCAAAAAATTGCGGTTGAACGCAGGTGACAGGAGTCACATGTAATAAGGGTTCTTATAATAAGAGATATGACTGTACATGATTATATTAAAGCAAGAGGCTATGCAAATCCTGTGCAATGCAAATCCTGTGCAATGCAACATCATCAACCACAGAAATGAGCGAGCTTGTTTATGAACGTAAATTTTCTTCAAAGCATGTCACGAACCTCTCGGTATAGCAATACAATGTGCTGGAAGTGGACAAAATAACTACAAGACAAAAGACAGGAACTCCCTGACCACGACACGCCTAACGATCACCTGCGCGTGCGAATGTAATGAGTGATGTACCGAGGTTTAGCAGCCACCTCCCAATCCATTAATTTTAAGTCCAATTTCTGCCGTTAAAACACATTTATTGATTTTTAGCCCGGCTCCTGCGACCACACTGCCTGCTTATAAATCGAATGTTTTCGTGCACAACTGGAAATGTTCAAAGCTGCCTTTGAAGCAAATACTACCACTGTACTGGGACCGCTTCATTTCATTATTAGCAGGAGCGGCAGGACATATTTAATTTGATACATTTTATACAAATACAAGATTGTGGTGCTTGAATGGGCGACTCGTATGCGTCCAATTGCCCTTTGCTGACAGTGTAGCCCCACAGCAGCCTCTCATCATAGCAAAAATGAATTTGTTGTATTGCACTGTGCTCCAACATCTACGCTTCCTGCCGTCACCAACCCGCACTTACCAGCAAAGTGTGGTCATATCACCCCCACGACACACACGGCCGTAGTAGAGACTGCCCTGATCCAGCAGTAGATTAACAAAATAGCCTGTACATTTGCGGGGCCTGGGGACAACAAAACATAGACAACTGGAGCAATTGGCATCCTTTGGATCCTAAAAAAAAATGTGCCAAGGTAGCCGCTGAGCTGTCTGGCAGCGGAGAGCAGCTGCAAGAGACCAAAGCGAACGAATCTGCTTTGGAGGATTCGCTCGCAGGACAAACGCTGCTTTGGGTGCGCGTGGCTGTTCTCACCCTACGTGCTTTACTGCTAGTAATCATGTCCGTGTCTGCCTTCTGTTTGCCTTGCACTAAACAAATAATGCACTTCTGGCGAGGTCTTTGTTGTAATTTATTGCATTAATATGTCCCTTGCAGAAAAAACCTTGCAGTGTTGCTGATACGCCAGGCACTGTGTATAAAAGGTAAAGGCGCAGACCTGCAATCGCTTTGCTCATGCCACTGTCGGCAGAAGGGCTTCTAATAAAGAACAATGTTCTTCACTAAACTTCAAAGGGAGGAGGGGGTTTTCACCAAAAAGGCATCATCAGTGTGAGCGCCACCACACCATTTTAAACCACTGGGGGTTGACAGCAGCACGATGATGATGGGGTTGTTTTAACATTTGTGTATTGTCATGGGCCGCACTAAAGGCCACCAAGAACCGCCAGTGGCCTGCGGGCCTTGCAATGAAGAACACTGCTCAAGAGGATGCCCTAGAAAGCCCCTCTAGAGCGTCACGTGGCCTCCTTTCCCATGCTGGCCAGACGCCTTGGAAGAAGTGGGAGCACCACACTTTACCGCCCATTTTTTACTTTCCAATTGACGTAACTGTGATGAGCTCCTATGTCATTACTGCTGTGGGTGGACAAAGGCTCTTGGGGGGGGGGGTGTTTAAGAAACTTGCACCATTGTTTCAAGTGCTCTGCGTGCACCGATGAATATGCATCATGATCGCGCATACGCCTGTGTTCTGTTATATCATCTCAAACCGAGCTGAACAATTGTATTCTCTTGAAAGGAAGGGACAAGAGTGACTGATGTTATTACTCTGAAATGTACTTATGGGTTTGACAGAAGCTGGGAGTCGGTGAGTGGCACGTCAGTGGATCCTTGCGATGAGTTTACTTTTAAAGTTCTCAAACAAGATCTCTTCCATTGTTATGGTCATTTTTCTCTCTCTCTAGGCCTTGTGCCCAATGGCAGATCGATAACTCCCTCCACCTTGTCTGATCTAGAGTTTTGGTCTTCATTTCACTGAACACCCCCCCCCCCCACCCTTTTACTTCTGGTTGTCAAGCCGCCTCATTCTTGTTTTATTGTTCTGCCTCTTGGATTATTTCACAACTTAATTCCTTCTAAATACTTCCTCCTTCAGGCTTTCATCTCTCAAATGTAAAAGAATCGCGTAAACTGGTGAATGGCGCCTGTCCTGCACTGGCCTTCGCGTGCACCCAATCGAGCTCCATTGAAATGGCACAACCTTTTGAAAAGTCAATCCTGTTTGAGAGATACTCCGACACAAAGGTACACCAGCCCATGGTATAAACATATAATAGGCCTATACAGAATGCACAAAGAAAGATTGCTTCGCACTACCGACTGCAGACACAAGATTGTAATTGACCCAGGGTCACAGTGGCAATTGTTAGTCTACCTGACCTGGATAAATGATGGTGACATTACCACAATCTTGGTCCATGACAAGGTGCGCATTGAGGCCACGTGGAGTGAGGGAGGCTTGCAGACAGGCCACACGAGCCCTTGAGCTGTGGGTTAATAGACACTGGTATACGCATTAATATGTTTAATGTGGTACATTGCTTTTAAAGTACCGTACTCCATGATGGCCAGATGTTTAATTGCTCTCATCTCTCCACCTGAGCCCCTCTGTGATTTGTCGTTATATCTCAAGCCCTCTATTTCCACACCCACCTCAACTTATAGTATTGGCAACATTTTAATATCGCAAAGTTAGTACATGAAAAACGCCTATTGCCCGAAACATTGCCTATTTATCTAAGACTACAGTGTTATTGACGAATGTGAATGAGTTTTGTTGTGGTTGTGTGCTTCTACAAAGCAGTATAACCGAATAATGTGTACAATCTTCTTGGTTCTTTCGGTAAAGTAACGTAGAAGGGAAGTAATAAAATAATAAAAATAAAACATAATAAAACAATTCTCACGACGTTTCGGCTACAACGCAAGCAGCCGTCTTCAGGTGAAGAATGAGACACTGCCAAGCTAGGAGCTTATATATAAGCTGAGTTGGAGGTGACTTTACCGAAAGAACCAAGAAGATAAATCCCTGCAGTCACGAAAGCTTTAAATCGAAAAATGTGTACAATGTTGAATGAGTGGTGCCCTCTCTTGGATGAATATGTTACAACGCTGTGCTCACCCGCCTGTCTGCTTACAGACAGGCGTGAGGCATTAACGATTTACAGTCCTCGAGAGTTGATGAATTGTCATGGTTCAGGATTTAATTCAAACATCAATGTTTTATGCCACTGTGGTGACTGCAGAGACGCTAGCAGCTGCAGGGTTTAAGTGAAGCAATTTATATGATAAAAAATATAGAGTTTGTAATCATCTATTTCTACACACAAGATGCCATGCATTAAAACATATTTTTTGTTAAATATTATTATTGTTACATTATTATTACACTTGTTTATTCAGGAAAGTCTCACCACGTTAAGACGCTTTCAAGAAGCTCCTGCAAAGTTTTTTTCAGGAGAGCACAACAGTGTATATGGATTCCCCAATCACTGCAAGTAATTGGGGGAATACATAATACAAATTTGGACTTTGATGTCAGCACACAATGGCCTACTCTGCTTTGACCGACTTCATAGGATCTGTAAACGTAAACTGTGAAGCGGACAGTGCGTATTATATTATTAACACACCAGGGGCATTAACCAGGACAGCCTGCCAGAGCCGAACTGCCAACCTCTGCAAAGAGCAGCGAACCTGCTCCCGATGGGCCATGTCACCAACATCTCCGGTGACATATTTTGACTTACTTTTGCCTCATTCAATTAGTTGGTCACAAGGTAATAGTTTAATCTAATTTGGACAAAAGGCTTCCTTAAGCTGCAACTGTGCACTCTGCACAAATCTGTTGTGCATTTGTTGAAGTTATACTTAGAATGTATTTTTTTAATGGCGTGTTTTACATGTGGACTAATACTGTTGGATGTTTCAGCCAACAGGCCAAAGGCATTACACAGTCCACAGCATGGGGAATACAACAGATGGATTTGTGAAGATAATGTTTACTAGCATAGCATCTGTGGACTGCTATGAACTCCTAGTGTTATGGGAAAAGAGATTTATATGTCTATTTATATGGGCTGATAGTTCATGGGCCAGAACAGAAATTGGTAGCACCTGAGGTCATGAAACTCTACTCATACAAATGTTTTATATATTACCAATAAAGGTGAGATATGAGATTTTATTTCAATACTTTTGTGTAGGGTTTTTTTGCTGCAAAAAAATAAAGATTTCAAGCGGTAACCAGAAAATGAAATATCTACTCAAAGCCCGTGGACTGTAAGCAATGGAGTCCCTAAATGTAATACACAGAATTGTAATAATACAGTAATATATTATGGCAAATCTACTTCAGCAAAGGTCATAAATTAACTCTGATGAATGTGCCACTCTCCACATACCCTTACTCTCAGGTTTCCACTCTCCACATGTTTGAGGTGCAGACTAGAATGATTTGTCCGGAAATATGTTTAACTTCTTCTTGGTTCTTTCGGTAAAGTCATGTAGAAGGGAAATAATAAAATAATAAAAATAAACATAATAAAATACAATTCTCACGGCGTTTCGGCCACAACGCAAGCAGCCGTCCTCAGGTGAAGAACAGGTCTGTCGGAAAGACAGCGTCTGTCGGAAAGACAGCGTCTGTATGTCTTTCCGACAGACCTGTTCTTCACCTGAGGACGGCTGCTTGCGTTGTGGCCGAAACGTCGTGAGAATTGTATTTTATTATGTTAATTTTTATTATTTTATTATTTTCCTTCTACGTGACTTTACCGAAAGAACCAAGAAGATGAATCCCTGCAGTCACGAAAGCTTTAAATCGAAATTTATGTTTAACTTGTATAATTATTCATAAATGTTGATTACTTTGCTTTTATTATAATAACATCACATGACTAATTCAGAAAGTTAAAGATCAGTCAATTGTTTTGGCTGTAGATCTGTTCGATAAAAAGCCTTTGATATGTAGAGAGAAGAATGCTGATGAGAATTGTCAACTTCAGATATATGTAGGTAATATCAATAAAATGAGCCTCAAGCTTGGATAACGAATATTTTGTTTTAACAAATAAGCTTGGTCAAGACTAATATGTTCAGCTTCTCTGGAGAGTGAACATAATGAATTTGTGGTCTCAGACTGGCACCAATACCTGCACAAAGAGCATCTTGTGAATTTGATTAAACACTTAATTTCGGCCAAGCCCATCAAGGAGGGTTGATATTTAGAAATACGTCGGATAATTTTCATGCATTGAGCCATGCTTTCCAGGACATGACAGGCCACCATCTAGTGCCTATCTCCTAACCACCCTGATCTAAGAATCTAAATAGGATTGTATTGTCAGTACTGGAAATGGGGATTCCCAGGTGTTATTGGCTTGGGCTGCGTGGTGGCCAGGAGATAGCAGTACAGAAATGAATTATTGAATCGCTATCTCTCTTGATCTACAAATATGATATGCTCGTATGTTTGGGTATTTTGCCACATTCCAAATATTAATTGGCCAAACATCCCACCCAATGCAGAATCCTCCTAAAAAAGAGTCATGAGACTGGGTGAGGCTTTCTTGGTTAAAGGGCATCATCATCACCACCGCCACCATCAGCAATATACATCAGTACTATACTGAAGAAGCTTGACTCAATTTATCACTCGGCCTTAAGATTTGCATTGAACTGCCCATATAGGAACCACCACTGCGATCTATACTTTGGGTCAAACTTAATGTCTCTTAATGATCGACGGCTTGTGCATCAGATCTTATTTATTCGCGATGTACTTACAAAAAAATCAGCAGATTATCTGGTGGATCTCCTCACTGTTTCGAATAACAAATGTAACCTAAGGTCATCGCTCATTTACCAGCTTCACATTCCTTATTGCCGTACAAATACTGGAGGAAGGGCATTTTCTATTGATGCCCCCAGGGTATGGAATGCTATCGCCAATAAACTGCAAATTGGATCACTACCTGTGAGATATTCACTCAAAACTGCTCTAGAGGAGTTGTACACCCCTAGCTGCCACTGCTATTCAGAATGGCCTGAAATCAAATGTTTCATTCCGGATGACTGCTGCAAAGTATGACCTTGAGTTTTGATTATAGTGTGCTGATCTTAAAGGTGTATTGAAATTTTTTTATTCTGCTACTGATACTCCTGGTGTTATGGAGTGACTCAAGCAGCCAGCTATGGCTGCAAAGTTTGGTCGTACATGTTATGTATATCGTTTATTTTAAAATTGAATCACAGTTCCTATTATCACTGTTACATTGTTTTTATAGCTTTATTTTGGCGATTTTTAAAAGGTTTTGGTTGAGCAATGTTTGTTGGTTGTAGTGCAGAGTTAGCCTGATAACTTTAATCTACATTGTCTTATGGTTGTTATTAAATACGGTGTTTTTTCTGGAAGACTTTGCTTTTTTTTCCCTGGATTTTTCTGTTGCGTATAGTCACTTTAAGATGTTTCTTGTTCATGTTTTTGTTTTGTTGCGGTGGCACCCGAGTCAAGAGCCACATGGCTCACAGGGTTATATCTAATAAATGAAAACTGAAACTGAACAGGACCCTGCGGGGTGGGCTGGTAGGAACGAATAACCAAAGAATATAAACATAATGTATTATTACACTTGTTTAGCCAGGAAAGCCCCACTGAGTCTAAAGGTTTTTGTAGGGTCCTGCCAAGTATTTGCAGTAGGGGGCGATGTTGCTACACCTAAGCGGACGATCCGAAGGGAGATTTTGAGGCCTAGTTCTAGGCTTTAGGCCTAGCTGTAGGCTTTAGGGCGCTGTGACCTAATTTTTAATTTAAATGTTTTAATTATTAATGTATAATTTAAATGTTTTAATTATTAATGTAAAAGCTTTAAATGTAAATGTTTCTATTTTAAAACATCAGGGAATGTAACATTGTTAAACATTAACTCCCTTTCACACACGCGGGGGTACGATACGAAGGGAGACTGTGAGGCCTAGTTCAAGGCTTTAGGCCTAGCTGTAGGTTTTAGGGTGCTGTGAGTTTTTTTATTTAATTTCAAAATTTTAATTATAATTATTAATGTATAATTTAAATGTTTTAATTATTAATGTAAAAGCTTTAAATGTAAATGTTTCTATTTTAAAACATCAAGGAATGTAACATTGTTAAACATTAACTCCCTTTCACACACGCGGGGGTACGATACGAAGGGAGACTGTGAGGCCTAGTTCTAGGCTTTAGGCCTAGCTGTAGGCTTTAGGGCACTGTGAGTTTTTTTTATTTAATTTCAAAGTTTTAATTAAAAGCTATCTCAGGGAATTATAAGGGAATGTTACACGTGTTTAGGCAGGAAAGCCTCATGAATTTAAATGTTTTAATTAAAAGCTATCTGAGGGAATTATGAGGGAATGTTACACTTGTTTAGCCAGGAAAGCGTCACTGAGTCTAAAGGTTTTTGTAGGGTCATGCCAAGTGTTTGCAGTAGGGGGCGATGTTGCTACACGGACGGACGGACGGTCGGACGGACGGACGGACGAAATAATCTATTGTAGGCTGGTCCACTTCGTTCCTACCAGTAAAACCACCACCATTATAGTGCATTGAGTAAGCGATGCCTATTTCAAGAGACTCCAGAGGTATAGCTGTGCTGTTTTATTCTGGGACTATTCTTTGACATAATGTGATACTCTGCTGCTGACTGCCGAATCCCCAAAAGGTTGTTTAATTGTCTATGTGCCTGAATTGGTACTCATTTTATCAAGTCAACTCCAACCAGGATTTGGACTCATGACATGACTAGATCAATCTTACCACAGCATGATCCAGATATATGCTGATAGCACTATTGGGATATAATTAGCAATACAATACCATTTAATTACATTTTTGAAAACTATTCATAACCCTCTAAGTGACTAAGCTATATAACCTTGCGTCTCTGTGGAAATGGTCTGGCCTACACCTGAATTGTACATCAGGGTTATAGTCATATGTCTATTATTATTTGAAAGACCAGAGGGGTTATCTTGATTAATATATGTCAAAGTGTTATTCCAGTCTGGCAAAAACAACCCACTATCTCCTTGGTGGTGCCAGATGGTAACGCTTTGGTGGATGTGCCATGGGAAGGCCAATTCAAATCGAATATTCCCCTCAATGTGTTCATAGCCACTTCATCGGTCAATACGGTCTCTGGATGGGTGCGAGGGGCTGGTAACCCCTCCAAACTTAAATTTACTTACCACTGAACCACGTACAAATATCAAACTAAGCTTGTGCGGAGGCCCTGGTGGGACAAGCATCTATGGCATCTTTTGGCTAAATGCCGAATTCCCATTTCAACAAACTACAACATCAGCTAGTTGCTCTTAAACTAGTCCTGAATACCTCCAAAACCAAGGTGCTATGCTTCTCACCAGGACTAAAGCAGGAAGTTATTTTTCCCCAATTATATTCATTAAATAATCATCAAATAGAGCAAGTCAAGATCTATAAGTATCTTGGGGTCATCTTTGATTTAAAAAACTGAATTTTCAAGATCACATTGATTTTCTTGGTAAGAAGACAAAATTAAAAATGTGTTTTCTGTATCGACACTAGTATTGCTTCCCCCTATGTTCCGTTTGGAATTGATAAAAGCTACCATACTTCCTCTGCTTGATTACTGTGACATCGTATATAAATCAGCCCACAGTACTGTACTGAAGAAGCTTGACTCAATTTATCAATCTTGATTTGAATTTAATTTATCACTCGGCCTTAAGATTTGCATTGAACTGCCCATATAGGACCCACCACTGCGATCTCTACATTGGGTCAAACTTAACATCTCTTAATGATCGACGACTCGTGCATCAGATCATATTTATTCACGATGTACTTACAAACAAATCAGCGGACGACCTGCTGGATCTCCTCACTGTTAAGAAGAACAAATGTGACCTAGCTTCACATTCCTTATTGCCGTACAAATACTGGAGGAAGGGCCTTTGCTGTTGATGCCCCCAGGGTCTGGAATGCTATCGCCAATAAACTGCAACTTGGATCACTACCTGTGAGATCTTCACTCAAAACTGCTCTTGAGGAGCTGTACACCCCTAGCTGCCACTGCTATTCAGAATGGCCTGAAATCAAATGTTTCATTCCGGATGACTGCTGCAAAGTATGATCTTGAGTTTTGATTATAGTGTGCTGATCTTTAAAGTTGCATTGAAAATTTTTGAGACTCCTGCTGATACTCCTGCTGTTATGGAGTGACTCATGCTGCCAGCGATGGCTGCAAAGTTTGGTCATACATGTTATGTATATCGTTTATTGTTCAATTTGAATCACAGTTCCTATAATCACTTACATTATTTTATAGCTTTATTTTGGTGATTTCAAAAACGTATGGTTTAGCGATGTTTGTTTGTTGAAGTACAGAGTTAGCCTGATAACTTTCATCTAAATTGTCTTATGGTTGTTATTGTTTGATATGCATCCCCCTGGGATTTTTGCACAGCGATGATATATGGTGTTTTTTTTCTGGAAGACTTTGCTGGTTTTTCCCGGATTTTTCTGTTGCGTGGAGTCACTTTACGATGATAATAGGTTTTACACATTTTTTCTGGCAACAAAACAGGTGTTAAGATGTTAAAACACCAAACTGAAACCTTTTACAAGGAATCATGTCTGCATTAACCACAATGCTTGTAGTCAAAATGCAAACAAAAAACTTACTCTGATAATATATGCATTGGTCTTGAAACTGATTGGTCCAGAGACAACTGTCTCTGGACCAATCAGATTTAAAGGTTTCAATTTGGTGTTTTAACATCTTAACACCTGTTTTGTTGCCAGAAAAAAGGGGAAAAACCTATTATTATATTTTGGTACTGGAAAAGGAGATCCCATGATGTCACTTTAAGATCTTCTTTGTTCGTGTTTTTGTTTGTTGCGGTTGCACCCGAGTCAAGAGCCGCATGGCTCACAGGGCTACACCTAATAAATTAAACTGAAATCCCATTTTACGAAGCCAGGAGACTAAACCCAACATCCTCATGGTTCCTCCAGAAACAGCAAAAAAGCATTGTGAGTGGCCACATTGAATGTTAGAACCCTCAATGCGGAGGAGAGGCTGCCACTCCTCTTGGGAGCTGGACCGGTACTGTCTGGATCACTGTAGCAATCAGGAGGTCCAGTGGACTGGCTTTGGCGCCACTCACTATGAGGAGTAGACAGTCCTCTACTCGGGGCAGGAGACTGCCAAACAACAGGAGTGGCTCTTCTTCTGAACAAAATAATGAAGAGGGCATGGAGCATGGCGGTGAGGTGTGGGAAGCTGTGGGCTTGCCTCCCCATCAACGGGGGGCGGGGGGGTTGAGGAATGGTGGCGGTGGCTTACATCCCCACCGAACATAAACATCAGTGGAGGGATGCAAGCAAGGCCGATGAGTCAGATGCCTTCTATGACCTGTCTCAGGTGTTAGTTAAAGTGGCCCCTCGGGATCGTAATCCTGTTGGGTGACTTTAATACCCGAGTGGGTCATGACACTGGCACCTGATTGGAAGGCATGAGTCAGATCAGCTGCTAGACTTTCTGCTAGACTTCTGTGCAGCCCATGGGCCTGTAGTTACCAACACACTGTTCAGGCATTGGCGCATCCACACAACATCATGGATGCACGCTGAGTCCAAGCAAGAAGATCTGTTGGACTATATAGTGACGAAACAGCAGATGCGAGGGCATGTCCTTGACACTAGGACCTACCGTGGAGCTGATCTGCTCTGCTCACTGACCATCGGCTTATCATCTGTAAAATGCGCCTGCTATTCCACTCCGGTGGTGGGTGTCCATCTAGGACCCCATTCAAACCCACAGTGGCCTAGTCTCAGCTAGCTGATGAAAGTTGCAAGTGAGCTGCGGCTGGAAACGCCCCCCCCCCCCCCTCCTGAAGTCGAGGGGAAATGGGCGAGGTATAGGACTGTGGCTCATGCAGCTGCAATGGCCGTTTTGGGTATGCAGTCAAAACCTCCCAGAGACTCTGGCTGACGGTGGAGGTGTTTCCGGCTGGCTGGGAAAAAGCAACAGACCCACTCCCACCATCTACAGCATCCCACATCGATAAATTAGGAGGCTTACTGCAGACTTTGCTTGGAGGTTTGGAGAGCCGTGCGGCGCTAGTGGTCGTGGGTTGCTGAGGAGATGGAAGCTGCCTCTAACCTGCGATCACAAATTACTCTTTAATTCCATAAAAAAAGTGACTTACAGTGACACTTTTACTCGTTTTTTTGGGTTGAACAAAATTTGGAATAGGTGAGAAAGCCTTTGAGGTTTCAAAAAATATCTGAAGCAGAAGATTAGTGCTGGATACAGCAGTCATATTTGCAAATGTGATTTGTAACTTGGATCCTAGCAAGTGTAGTATCGATAGTTCAATGTTAACGTGCCATATAATTGAGACTTTTGTGTTCTGTTATCTTGGTGTGGTCTGGGACTGTTTTTGTGAAAAAGATAATAGATAATCGGATAACCCTCCTCCAGTCTAAATAAAGATTCTGATGATTCTGTACTTAACTCTCGTGACATCATGAATTTCCCTTTTCATGCTAAATACGTCCATAATAAAAATGCATTTGCTGTGAGATCGTTAAACCCGCCACTACCCGACACAGCCAATTAGTAAGGCTGGTCATGTAAACAGAATATGCTAATTCGTTACTAGTTCAGCACACCGGTGTGTTGGAGAGTAAACCCACAACATTTACAATACGAGTATGACGTTTCGCCAGTAATTACAACCAGTATCATCAGGTGACAGCCAGAGTTGTGGAGAAATACTGTTTCGGTCTTAAATAGAGGGATAAATGTGATGTTACTTGTGAGCCAATCAGGTACGAAGACCAGAGGGGGAGGGGGGTTAATGTATAAATATAAATTACTATGGGTAACCATTAACGGTTGGGTAATTCATAGTGTAGTGTATTTAAAAATTACTCACACCGACACGAAGTAACAAATCACCTGCTTACACTTTATTACTCCTGTTCTCGCGCCACTTGTAGGCACTCCTATATCTATCTTTATGGTCACATACACTTGACTTCTCCCTGCTCTCATCTATTTTGCACCTCACCTATCCTGCACTCAGCGACTCTGCACACAGCAATTCTGCACTCAGCGACTCTGCACACAACAACTCTGCATACAGCAACTCCGCACTCAGCGACTCTTAGAACTCTGCATCTCCACCGCTGCCCTCGCCTGAACCCCCTGGGCGGAGGGTTCAGCCAACATGCGCCCGGCGACGGTGTGAGGGTTGAGGTTTCGTTGACGGCTTGAGCGGCAGGGGCGAGATGTCTTCACTCTTTGTTCCCGGGCAACCGGGCAACCCCCCTCCACTCACACACACTCCCGCTTATATATCCCTCCTCATTCCGAGTCCTCACATGCTCACCCTTAAGCCGCCGCCGGCACAGCGCCTGTTGCCCTCATTAATCCCTTATCATCACCCCCCATCTCCCGTCTCCCCGACACCAACCTCCTGCCTCAACGTACCCGCAAGCTCGCCCTTATTTGCACCCGCTTCTCCCCTTAATTACTGGAGGTTTGTTGGTGCAAACCTCATGTTGCAACGCGCACACCTGTTCGTCCTCAGTTGCACCCGCTTAACTGCGCGCACCGCGTATATCTCTCTACAATAGGGTAATGAGCATACATAATGTACATGCACAACGCGCATGCACAATTTTTTATTGGGTGCAATTGTGAACAACAGCCATATCAAACATTAATACATCTAATCAGCATAATTATTGGTTCACTGCAGCTCAAAGAATCAGTCCTAAAAGGTGTGTGGTGAAGTTAGGAGACGTTCATGTGCTCGGCATTTGGAGGCCTGGAGACCAGAATTGGTTGCTCACAGTCATCACCATCGACCTACGGTGACCTTTACGGGCATGCAGTTAAACAGTGTATTACTTGGTAAGACACTTACAAGCAGCACTAAGCCTGTAGCTATCAGAACAGATACATTTATTTTTATTTCTCTCAATTTCTAAATATTCTCTAATCAGTCTTGGCCAGGAGTAACTCGTTTTTCACAAAACTTCAACAGTATCAAAATCAAATGAGTGTCCTTGTTGGCACGTGTGCTCTACCATTGTTGACAGTTGTATTTGGGACTTTAATATTCCTTTCGTGTTTTATCGTCTCATGCTGATCATTCGTCCTGTCTGACCAACATTTCGTTTGCCACACGAGAAATTGATCTGGTACACACCTTATGTTGATAACTTTGGTAATATATCTTTATTACCAGATATTGGTTTTCGTGTTTTATGTACCTTGAAAATCTTATTGGGATGTTTTGTTTAAAAAAAAATATGGCTTGTTTATCAGTTACACCCACAATGTATGGTATTTTTATAATTTTTATTGCTTGCTCAGTTTCAACGCTTGTGCTATTTGATTTGGTCTGGGCATTCAGTGCCCTGTTTATTTATGCATCATCGTAATCATTCAATTGCAGCGCTTCTTTAACATGTTTAATCTCACTCCTCAGACTTTCACCGTCTAACACTTTCTTAGCCCGATGTATGAGTGTCTTCATAATAAAGGTTTTTGGGTTAGAGCGAGTAAGTATAAATGTGTCGTAACTCTCCACCACCCGACACAGCCAATTAGTAAGGGATTAAACAAATCGCCAATTAGTTACTACTTCAGCCCACCGGTGTGTTGGAGAGTAAATCGATAACATTTACAATTTTAATATGATGTTTCGCTGGTAATTACATCCAGCATCATGGGGCGATTTGCCAGAATAGTGAAGCAATCCACCTGCTTCCGGTCTTAAATAGAGCAGGACGTCATCACTGAACCCAATCAGGTGCAGAGATCAGAGGCGGAGGAGAAGCGTCTTGATGTGAGAGGATTTCTGTGTGGGGTGATGGTGTGACTGCATTCAGATAGGCGTCAGTGTGCGTTTTCTTTCAGTAAACTCTGTTATTTTACCGTTTCGGTTGCGCCCGAGCAGAATATGCAAAAATGGGAGAGTTTTATGAACCTCCACTTCTATGATGAACTGGATGGATGGGTTTTGCGAGTTGAAATGATTTAGAAATTCATTAAGTGTTTCTTTACCGTGTGGCCAGACCACCAATGTGTCATCCACATATCTAAACCAAACAGAGGGTTTTAGTATGCTTGAAGCTATTGATTTTGCTTCATAGTCTACCATGTACAGATTTTCAATCGCAGGAGACAGAGAGCGCATTGCTGCTCCTTCCTTTTGTTTATAGAAATCTAGTACTTGAATTACTCTATACTCTGGTAACTAACACAGGTTTGGCCAAAGATATCCCATGACTAGCTAAGCACTGTCTAAAGAACACCTATTTATTAACGTAGAGTTTGGTCAAAAGGCCCAAATGACCTGCACGGTTTGGGGAGGTCCTTACCTAAGAGGTTTAAAACAAGATGACTTAAAATGGACGGTAATGCATTTTTTATCTCAGATTTGCGTGAATAAATCCTCTTTTAATACCTTAACATGACTGTACACTGCAATTAATTTGTCTAGCAAATGCATTGCACTGTACATACCGTATTTATTGCCATAATTACACCTTCCCATCATGGTTGTGTGCAACAAGAACCTCCTATCAAGATGGTGACCATATTGGCATGGTTTCATTCCAGGCATCGACTTCAAGATGAAGACGATAGAAGTGGATGGGATTAAAGTGAGAATACAGATCTGGTGAGTGGCGGCCACGTGCATGTATCACATGCCCACGTGCGCCACATGCCCACGTGCGCCACATGCCCACGTGCGCCACATGCCCACGTGCCCCACATGCCCACGTGCGCCACATGCCCACGTGCCCCACATGCGCCACATGCCCACGTGCGTCACATGCCCACGTGCCCCACATGCGCCACATGCCCACGTGCGCCACATGCGCCACATGCCCACGTGCGCCACATGCCCACGTGCCCCACGTGCGCCACATGCCCACGTGCGTCACATGCCCACGTGCACCACATGCCCACGTGCCCCACATGCGCCACGTGCGCCACATGCCCACGTGCCCCACATGCGTCACATGCCCACGTGCGTCACATGCCCACGTGCGCCACATGCCCACGTGCGCCACATGTGCCACATGCCCACGTGCGCCACATGCCCACGTGCGCCACATGCGCCACATGCCCACGTGCGTCACATTCCCACGTGCGCCACATGCGCCACATGCCCACGTGCGCCACATGCCCACGTGCCCCACATGCGCCACATGCCCACATGCCCACGTGCGCCACATGCGTCACATGCCCACGTGCCCCACGTGCCCCACATGCCCACGTGCGTCACATGCCCACGTGCGCCACATGCCCACGTGCCCCACATGCGCCACATGCCCACGTGCGCCACATGCCCACGTGCGCCACATGCCCACGTGCGCCACATGCCCACGTGCGCCACATGCCCACGTGCCCCACATGCGCCACATGCCCACGTGCGCCACATGCCCACATGCCCACGTGCGCCACATGCGTCACATGCCCACGTGCGCCACATGCGCCACATGCCCACGTGCCCCACATGCCCACGTGCGTCACATGCCCACGTGCGCCACATGCGTCACATGCCCACGTGCGCCACATGCCCCACATGCCCACGTGCGTCACATGCCCACGTGCACCACATGCGCCACGTGCGTCACATGCCCACGTGCGTCACATGCCCACGTGTGTGGGTGGTGAGGGGTCCATTATCGCACAAGGTACAACAATGTACATGAACCCGAGGTAGAAAAACTATAAAGACCAAATGGGCACTAAATTTTAATCTTCATCAGTGGGAATACCATTTGCCGAAATTGAGAAAGTCCGCGCAAGCACATTCTGAGATAAACACATACACAGGCTTATGTTGGATGTTGCTGATGGTCATTTTATCACCAATCCATGTCATGTTTAGTCGAGACGTTGTCTCATTGAATCAGAATATTTATTCAGAATGGAAGAATCCAATGAGCTATAAAGCTCTTATTCACAGATGTCCAGTAGGTGCGGGTCAAAAAGTTACAACAACAAAAATACAAAAACATGATAGGAGTGCAAAGTATAGGAAAGCTAAACAAGTCACTTAAATAAAAATATATGAAGTATAGAAGTACAAATTGCACATGTGAGCATCTCCACCATTAATTCTAGATTTGAAGCTTTCGTGACTGCAAGGATTCATATTCTTAGGTTTTTTCGGTAAAGTCACGTAGGTAAAACATTCAAATTAATGAAAGTAAAATAAAATAAAAATCACGACGTTTCTGAGGCAACACAAGTCTCCGTCATCAGGTGGGACCGTCACAGCCAGATTAGCTGCATCAAGTGAGGCAATGATTCAAGATGTAATCCCTTAAAAGCAAGTTGAGGGGGGATGAGAGGGGGGCGGAGCTCATCAGAATGTGATAGCCATAAGCCAATGGCTACCACATTCTGATGAGCTCCGCCCCCCTAAGCCAATGGCTACCACATTCTGATGAGCTCCGCCCCCCTCTCCTCCCCCCTCAACTTGCTTTTAAGGGCTTACATCTTGAATCATTGCCTCACTTGATGCAGCAAATCTGGCTGTGACGGTCCCACCTGATGACGGAGACTTGTGTTGCCTCCGAAACGTCGTGATTTTTATTTTATTTTACTTTCATTAATTTTAATGTTTTACCTACGTGACTTTACCGAAAAAACCTAAGAATACATCTCCACCATGTTTCTAAAGAAAAATGTCTAATGGTCTTTCTTTGGTGCCATTGCAGGGATACGGCAGGCCAGGAGAGGTACCAGACAATCACCAAACAGTATTACCGCAGGGCACAGGTAAAATGACTCCCTTCATTGTTACTGTGTATCTTTAACAAGTGAAAGCCTATTGAATTAATTTCTTCAATGTGGGTGAACTCACAATTTTGTATTGATCAGGGGATGGGGAACGGAACGTTTAATGGAGTAAAATGAACATTGCAGATCAATTGAAATTCATTAAACAGGCTGTGTAATGGAATGAAGAAAAACATTGCACAGAACATTTTGGAATAGAATGTTACAAATTTCAATAATTAATTTGTTAAAATGTGGTTTTGTTTTGAAAATGTTTTTAAGTTAAAGGTTATGCATATCCCAGTGTTTTCTTTTTTAAATACACACACATATATAGCTCTTGAGGTGCAGGAACTATTTTTACAGAAGACAATCAGCATGGCTTAATTAAACGTGAGGAGCCATTGGTGCTGCTTTGCAACATGGCGTGCTCGCGAAGGAGTGGATTTGTTTTTCGTCCAGAACTATTACAGACAGATTTGTGGCAGCGAGTTAAAGACGGTTTAATGTTCCCTGTGGCTTCTGGGTGGTGGCCATCTTTGTTCAACTTGCTCAATTTCCTATCCGCGCAGTTCCACGATTTCAGTCTTACTTTTTGGATGCTTTAAAGATGTTTTTAGTGAATGGATGCACACACGCGCTTGGTATGACGGGCGTGTGCACACAGAGCTGTGATGTATGTATGTTTGTATATGTGTTTACTTCCCCCGCACCTCTGATTAGTGCGGTTGGCTACGTACGGTGCGAAACAAGTTCAACATACGCACATGTGTGTAACATGCTGTCATTTGAATTGTGACAAGTGTGTTGTTTCCCCCAGGGCATCTTCTTGGTGTATGACATCACGAGCGAGCGTTCCTTCCAGCACATCTCAAAGTGGGCTGGCGATGTGGATGAGGTGTGGAACTGCACCGATTGTATTTAAATAGTTTAACTCAAGGACCAATTACGGTGTGCAACATACCTCAACATCGTATCTAATTGCTAAGTTTGGCTGTGAGAATTGTTCCTTGGCTTACTGGTGAGCGAGCTGAAACATTAATAAATTGTAGCATGAAAACGCGTTGTACACCACGTGATAATTTACTTTCTTTGGCTATTGTCGGTTGTTGGAGGGCTACACGACATTTGATTAAATAATGACATGACCAAACTCAAAAGTCGTTCATGAATGACACTGAAAGAGCAATGGAACATCAATTGAAAATGTACTCTAGAAAGACATTTGGAGTCCAGTTATATATCGGTCCGCCAACCACTCGTGTATCAAGGTAATGTACTGGGTCGAGTTCGCTTCATGTGAAGACAACATCGGGCCCCTGGCATCGCGGGACCGGAGGGTGGCAGAGTCCCCCCTTCTGAAGGCTGCTCCCCCCTCTCAATTCGTACAGCAGAGTGAAAATGTTGTAATTGCTCACACGCACACAGACTGATCTGCTGCGGTATCCTTGTTAATTTGCAAGCTTGATTTCATCACACATTGTCTGCACACGTTGAAAGGGGCAGCACAAAATGTAAAAAAACATCGATTGTGCTGTGCCCCCCCCCTTCCCCCCGCCCATTGAGTGTTTGTGTGGCCCCCTGTTTATACAATGCCACATGCCTACTGTTTGGGATTCTGAATAATGTAATTGATTGTAGGCGAATTCAATTTGCCAATGTACTCAGCAACATCTGTTTTGTTATTTTCTGCCTCCCTGTAGTCACCTATGGGCTTGGGCCAGTCAATTTTAGGTTGGTGCAGCGATCTTTCAAATGTTTATAATAATGATGATACAGGTGCTGGAGAAAAATGTATATGATTGCACAAATCACGGCGTACCATTTCTAACACACACATGGTCCAACACGACTGCGTATTTGTTTAGATGTATCTTCTTCTTTTCTCTCTTCTCTTATATATAAATGTCTGTCTGTGTGTGTCCATGTGCTTGCGAGGGATTTGGCCAGAGGCGTAGCTAGGGGGGGGCAGGGGGGTACATATGTCCCCGGGTGCCAAGGTAAAGGGGCGCCAAAATGAGGCTTACAACGTTACATTATAACTTATTGCGGCGGGCGCGGCAGCCTGAAACTAGTGCACAAATCTACACCTCAACCTAAAAGTTTATATATCCCGCCACACACAGCCTACATGTCATGTAATTACATTTTGGTACGCGGAAAATTTGAATGCGGATGAGGATAAAAATGTTGGAAACTTTCTCGCGCTGATCAAACTCGTTGCTCAGTATGACCCATTGTTAGCAAAACACGTACAGCACACAGGAGAAAATCCGGGATCAGTTTCTTATTTGTCACCGGAAATCCAGAATGAATTTATCCACATACTTGCGCCGACTGTAAAGAACCAATTGTTGAGTGATATCAGGAAAAACAAGTACTACGGTATCTTACTTGACTCAACTCCTAATCAAGGACATCGGGAACGGCTTTCTCAGGTCATAAGATTTGTGGATGTGGATTTTCAAACTAAAAAAGTAACTATCAAAGAATCATTTTTAGGTTATATCGAGATACATGCAAAAGATGCAGCAAGCCTAGAAAGAGTCATCGTCGAGAGACTGAAATCTGACAACATACCTCTAGCCGACTGTCGGGCACAATGTTATGACAATGCTGCTGTGATGACTGGGCATATATCCGGCCTTCAACAACGAATATGTGACAAAAATCACAGAGCATTGTTTGTCAACTGTGACAACCACAGCTTAAACTTAGCAGGAGTACACTCAGCTTAACAGGATCCACTTGTCGTCACATTTTTTGGAACAGTTGAAAGTATATATTTGTTTCTCTCTCGTTAAACAATTCGTTGGGAAGAGTTAAAAAAAGCTGTGCCCATCACAGTAAAGCGGGAGGCTGAAACACGCTGGAGTGCACGATCAGAAGCTGTTAAAGCTATCTATGAAGGACTGGATGAACTAGTAGGGCTGCTAGACAAATTATCGGAGGACGTAACTATGACGCCTGAAACCAGAAGTGATGCAGAACAGTTACAGGTGTAACTCACTACACAGCTATGCGTATTACATTTTAACTTCATAGTTTTATTACATTTCTGGAATGTCATTCTTGGAAAAATTTATCGTGTTCAAAAGCGCTTACAGGATCCTACTATGAATTTCAAGGAAGCAGCAACTGATCTTGAATCTTTGGAGCATGAATTTGTCAAGCTTCGTGATGATTTGAGCCAAGTTGCTGTAGAAAACGCCAAAACAAGATGCACAGCCTGGGGGATCGATGTGGACAGAAGAATTAGGCGACGTCGGAAGATGCCAGGAGAACTGGCAAGAGATGCAGGACTTTCAGCAGAAGAAGAAATTGTGCGCGTTATGATGAGCGTATTTTATCGAGTTCAACAGGAGATGTCAACACAGTTTTTACGACTAAAAGACCTGAACACAAAATTTGGATTTCTGCTGGACGTCAAAACTCTTCTATCCGCCACAGATGTCGATGCAATTCGTCGAAATTGCACAGATTTTGGAAATTTCTATGACACCGACATCAATGGCCACGAACTTTTCACAGAAATTGGAGATTCCAAAATGCTGCTCAGTAACCGGAATGAAGTTCTACAAGAAACTCCTTTGGATCTTCTTGGTTTTATTGTGTTTTATGGAGACGACGTATTTCCGAATTTGCGAATTTCACTGCAAATTGTATTAACAATAGCAGTTTCAATTGCAAGTTGTGAGCGGTCGTTCAGCAAATTGAAACTTATTTTGTCGTATTTGCGTGCTTCAATGGGACAAGATCGTCTCGGCGATCTTGCTCTTCTTAGCGTTGAAAGAGAAACATTAGAAAAAACAGATTTTGATTATGTGATTGACCAGTTTGCGACAGTGAAATCAATAAAAATATATCTTTTGTAGACTATGTCAACCAGTCTACGACAGTGACTGAGTGAGCCATGTAATATAATTTATATAAATTTGCTTTTAAATTTGCTTTTAAAAAATTTAAATTGTTATTCCTTATTCGATGTAATAGGAAAATGTGAATAAACGGGGGGGGGGGGGGGCGCCAATTTTATAGTTCGTCCCCGGGCGCAAAATATCCTAGCTACGCCTCTGGATTTGGCTATCAAATGGTGGGGTTGACGTAAAAAAATATTTGCCAAGTACCACGCCGTAAGCCCTGCGTTTGGCAAGCGCTATTCGTTTTTCACGTCCGTCACCTTTAAATTAGTTTAAATAGCGTTTTTGGGCGATTTTTCTTTATTAATAAATGTTGTTTTCAAGTTATTTATTTTTTTCAGTTCGCCGCTTCTGCAGTGACAACGCAACAGGCTTGCACTTGCGCACAATGCCCACTAGGTTAGCCCCTAGCAATCCACACACGCCATCGCTGGAGGTGTGTGTGGTTCTTTATTCGCCTGCACACTCCACAAGGTAAGTCGCACACATTAGTATTATACGTATTTATAAAATTACACTTTTAACTGCTGACAGGGGTTGCCCCTAGCAACGCACACACGATCGGCACACATTTTCACTCGCGATAGAAATGCACCAAATACACACACACCGCTGAGGTTAATTCCTCACAGTGTTATGTCCTCCCCCCACCTACATGCGTGCAGTTACTATTATAAAGTCCTTAGATGTATATGTTATAGCGCTTTCACAGTATTATTCATGGGGGGGGGGGGGGGGTCGCGGCACAGCCCCCAGCACCTCGGCCGGCTGGGCAATCTAGGTGAGTACGCAGGCTCTGCACGGGACTAGGCCTCACCATGGCAATGTTAGTTACTATTTTATTGCTTCTTTCGCTAATAACTCACGTGCATAGTTTACTATTATGAAACATTTAGGCTACCTAATATTATTATAATATGTTTGTGTGTAGACAACTTTTTTTTCTACAATTAGTTGCTAAATCTTTCATTTTTCAAATGCTATTAAGATACACAACACGCTGAGGTTACTTCCTCACAGCGTTATGTCCTTTGCCCCAACCTACCCAGATGTCTGTGTGTAAGTCGATGTGTGTATCTGTCTTTTTCGCCCGGGCAACACTGGGTACTTACCGCTAGTAATTAATAAAAATCGGAGGAGGTTAAGTACTAGAATAGTGGAATAAACATCAGGAATTTATAAACAAACAAGTCCTGCTCATAAAAAATGTATTTATAACCGAAACTTCCAGCTCAATTCACAGCAGCTTCGGTAAAATTAGTAGCGGTGACTTGGGATTCAGAACATATGAATTCGATACTGATAAATCACTCCAGCCAAAGTGTCATTGACGCACGATAAATGTATAATAATTTAGTTGTAATAAGCTGTAGTACATTCATATTTAAAATATTTCATTTAATTAGAAAATAATATTGCACCCATATTGCATCTGGAAAATAATGCATGGGATGATGGTGCAAGAAACGGGAATGTTTGCAGATAACATATGACGACTACTTGAAGCTCAATTTTATGATTATACACGTTCTCAATACCGAGTTATCCAATTATTTGGTTCCTATTAACTAAAATTGTTACACATTCCAGATAGTCATGTCCAGTGCACTAATAAGTGAAGCTTCATAATAAAGTGTCTCCAAGCCCAACGAGCATCGAGCAGTGCTCAACTGTGGTGGGAATTTCATGTTTTTATGGCAGAGGCCAGTTTGGTCCATAGGAAACCTGCTGTTGCCAGCTTGCAAAGTAATCGTTTTTGTATCAATTCCAGGGGGATGGCAGTAGATTGGGCTAACCCCGACAGATGTGATGTCATTACCCGTGGTGGCGTAAATCTCCAGTAAAACAAACAAATGCTTAGTTGCCAAGCTTTTGCGGTGGTATCAGATTCGTAAAAAAAGAAAGTGAAATATCAGCTGAAATTCACATCCTCATAAAAAAGAACGTCATTCTAATAACACTCCTAAAATCTTAATGGCAATTAAATAATCTATTACCTACATTATTTCATACTGTATATTTAAGCCACTGAGTTTATCGAGCATAAAATATTTGTAGTCATGTGACGCACCCACAAATAATCTTCTTAGAGGTCCGCGCTTGGCTGGCACCACCGCTGCTCTGTGACCTTCGAACGCGAGTCAAGTGCTCAGCTACAGCGCCACCCGGCTGGGCTGTGGCAAAGTGTGATTGTGTGTTGTTGTTTTCAGCTCGTGTGACGTACGCTACGTTCAGGCTGCTGCTGCTGTTGTTGTTGTGATTTGTTTGAATGTTTGCGTACGATGGTGGTCATTGTTGAGATGGCACCAGAAGGGGTGGAGCGAGTCCTCATTGGCAACAAAGTGGACAGCGAGGAGCTGAGGCAAGTCGGAGTAGAGCAAGGCAAGAAGGTGACCCATACACCCGGTGGACCCGCCCAGTCCGCGTCTTCATCATGTCTTACTGCATGACGGTCGCCTTTTCGACCCATTCTCTATGGCACTTGCTTCATTTTCATAAATTTCAAGCTTTTTAAATAGGGCCCTACATTAATAGTACCTAATATTATATGTATTTTTCTGGTGAACATACATTTTATGGGTCTCAAGGAGAGGGGGGATTACCTACCAGTAGTGCAAATCCCACGTTGCAAACGTGTCTCCACAGAACCACGACTGTCGACCTGACTTGCACAAAGTCACGTACGTTTTATAGATCCTAAAATTATAAAGGGGATAAATTGACCTCTAACTGGGAATTGGATTCGCAAGATTCCGATCAAGTGTGGGGACAGCCTTGCAGCATTGCCAATTTCAAGAGGTGCTGTTTATGTGCAATATGATCAGCTAGTTGCAGTGGTTAGAGTGCTCATCTATAGCCAACCGTGCTAATCAGAGGTGCGGGAAAAGGACAACAAACTAAACACAAAAGGCAGTTCTTAAGAATGTAGTTTTCAATCTAGATGATTTAAAAGTTCATAGCTCCAGTGGCTTCCTAATATTGGAAGGAAGAGCTTCCAGACGGCCGCAAATGCACATCTGAAAGCAATGCGATGCAGTGACCATCTTTGTTCGATGACTAGCCAAAAGCTGCTGCGAGGATGAGCGGAGTTTGCGTGATGGTTTATGATCCTTGACGAGATCTCACAAGTATAAAGATGCAAGTTGAAATCCAAATGGGTAATTGACTCAGCCCATCATTTCTCTTGAGATGAATAAAATGGTGCACTGCACACGTCTCGTGCTAACATTGACGAAGCAACTGATTTAGATTTTAATTATGTTCTCGAACTTGCTACAAATATAATAGGGCTCTACATTAATTCAAAACATATTTCATCTGGTAAATATCAATAAATTGCATTTCACAATTTTCAAGGTTCCCTGATCTAACAACCCAGAGTTTAATTGGTTTTACTCACAAACTAAATTGCTTTAAGACTTGTACTAAGCACTTAAACATATATATACGATTCCCATCATCGCAAACCAAGCAATTTTCCTCCTGTTGCACATGACGGTGAAGCCGACAGAGAGTGGACAGTGCTCTAGACAAGATCTTGGCTACAGTGATTTTCCTGTTCGCAAGCAGTGCCAGTTTTTTGTCACCGTTACCGATCTCCTTTCAGCTTGCCAAAGAATACGGAATGGAGTTCTTCGAGACAAGTGCGTTCACAAACAACAACATCAAAGAGGTACAACTCCAGAGTGTGACACGCAATGCGTTTGAATGTAGCTGCTGCTCCTCGTCTGCTAGTTTGTATAATGACGCTGTGTGGTGCATCACTTGTGTGCACATGGCCGTGAGGTTCGAATTCACTTTCATCCAATCTGCCTCTTCATATGCATCACTGACGTGACAGCCTCCACATATGATGTAGTAATTTGAAGTGTGCTTCTTTTCCTACGGATGCTCGTTGTGGTTTCGGAAGGCTTGTTTACTATTTGCTCTTTTACCACATCCACTACTTTGTACACTGCCTATTGCAATCCAAATGTATTTAGCAGGTGATATCTATGTCATAATTTTGCCTATTTTAGGGATGTAAATAACTTATTCTTTGGGTCTTTCGGTCTTTCGGTAAAGCCACGTAGATAGAACAAATAATTAAAATATCACGACGTTTCGATCGCAACACAAGCAATGGTCATCATGTGCAAAATATAGCGGGAGAGCTGCTGAGATTATATGGTGGGAGCGCTGCTAAGGCAGGGAGTTATAAAGGTTTGAGATGGGTGTAGCCCAAGGGTCAGTGGGCAGGGCTAGAGATGAAATTTGCATGTAAATGTAAGATAGGAGAAATCTTGACAAACGAAGCTGTGGGGGTGGCCATTGTATTGTGAGAGATTGGCATGTCAATGTAAGAAATTTGCTTGTAAATGTAAGCTCGGACAGAGCTCGGACAGAGCTCAGAAAGAGCAATCGCCACATGGAGGGGGAAAAGGATGGCAAGCCGCCATTTACTAATACAGCTAACGGTGGCTGTGTTAGTGAATGTAACTCAGAGAGTCGAAAATAACTGCTAACATAGGTAGGGAGGGAGGGAACATCACAGCCAGTTATGACCTAAACTGGTTAATAACGTCCTTCCAATGATTGGTCAGTTTGTATCCATCTTCTCGGTTGAAAATGTGTCTGTTTATATATCTGGATGGCTTCATGAACGAATCTTTGCTGATAGCCAGTGGGCTTGCAGAGTACTCTCGTTTTGGCAAAATACATTTTGTGTGTGCCCACAGCGTTAATACAATGATCAGCCATAGCTTAAGTATTGGTCCTAGCGTGTTTCAGATCTGCCTTATGTTCACGAACCTGGTCCGAGACATGTCGCATAGTTTCCCCAATGTAACGGCTGCCGCAGACACAGCTTAGTTTGTAGACACCAGGGTATTGCATGTCAGGGATCACATCCTTCACAGATGGGATCAAATCACGAATTTTATATACTGTGTTGAATCGTAGCTGGATCTTGTGTTTGCTCATGATTTTGGAAATCTTTTTTGTGACCCCTGCTATGTATGGTAAGGTGATGGTTTTGATTGGGTCCTCAGATGGTTCTTTCCCAACGGTTGGGGTGATAGCTTTACGGATTGTGTAGTCTGAATATCCATTCTTATTGAGGGCTTGGTGTACGTGCTCCCCACTGACCCTTGGGCTACATTAGTAAATGGCGGCTTGCCATCCTTTTCCACCTCTTTCCAAGCTGTCTCCGAGCTTACATTTAAAAGCAAATTTCTTACATTGACATGCTAATCTCTCACAATACAATGGCCTCCCCCACAGCTGCGTTTGTCAAGATTTATCTGATCTTACATTTACATGCAAATTTAATATCTAGCCCCGCCCACTGACCCTTGGGCTCCACCCATCTGAAACCTTTATAACTCCCTGCCTTAACAGCTCTCCCGCTATATTTTTCACCTGATGACGATTGTTTGTGTTGCGATTGAAATGTCGTGATATTGTCATTATTTTTATGATATGTTCTATCTATGTGGCTTTACCGAAAGACCCAAAGAATATTAATTCCTGCAGTCATGAAAGCTTTAAGTTACGTAATTATCTTGCCTATAATCAGTCTTAAGCAATGCCAGTGATACTGAAATACAGTATTGCAAAGAGAGGAGCATAGAATTAAAGTACGACAATGGAGTTTGCTGCACTGCCCTATGTTGCTCACTACATAGCCCCACAACAGCCTACAGAAAGCTGTTTGTGCCTGCCGGTCGCCAGTCCAAGCACCAGGATCAAACCTGCTTAGCGCCCGAGATCTGATGAGATCGGACACATAGCGGGCGAATTGCCCGATGATGCTGGATGCAATTACCAGCGAAACGTCGTACTCAAAAATTGTAAATGTTGTGGTTTCACGCTTCAACACACCGGTGGGCTAAAGCAGTGAACTATTTGTCTTTTGTCAACGTGACACTTTTTTACTGATTGGCCGTATCAGGTGGTGGAGGGTTACGACACATTTATAAATAACGCGATCTAAACCCAAAAACGTTGATTATGAACATAGTGGGTGACTTGACCATAGGTCATGCCTATGTGCATCTGTGTAAACACTTGTGTGCGTGCGCGCGTGTGTCTACGCGTGCACGAACTGCCGCCCTGCAGGCTTTCACCAAGCTGACAGAGCTGGTGCTGAAGGCAAACAAGCAAGAGCTGGAAGGGTTGCGCTTGTCGTCCAGCGAAGAGGTCAGCCTGTCGGGTGACGAGGAGGTGAAGAAAGAGAAGAAAGAGCACCAACAGGAGAAGCAGCGGCCCTGCTCGTGCTGACCATGGCCGCCCCCTTGTGTGCACGCACCAGGCCTAAGACACCGAGCACAGTGACGAGACGGTCGGAAGAGAAGTGCGAAGACGACGCAACGGCACCGAATAACAGTGCCGGATACAGAGAATGTGTGGATACAACAGGGTAGTAGAATCAAAACATCCTTGATGCAAACCTATAAGTGTCGGGCGCTTGGAGAATTTCTTTAATAGAAATGCTTGGACAGTGACAGCAGTGCTGAGAATTTTAAAGCACTGTACATGTAATGATGTTTAAGAGAGGGTGGGGGGGGAGAAGCAAGGTACATGCAAAACACTGATACAGGGAGCAAAGCAAATGAGATGCAAATATGCTGAGACAGCTACATTTCCCGATGTTAACAAATGGGAACAGTTTCCCCACTTTGAACAATGGCATAAACAATTTGGGATGTGTGATTACAAAAAAAAACATGAAAAGGACTATCGTCAACACCACACACCAAATGTTTTTCTATGCCACACTGTCAACAACCATGTAGTCAACCTGCTATATATTTGTAGTCGTTTCTGTCCGTTAGTCCAAAGCCTCTTCCTACGAGGCACCCAAATCACCAAATACAATCCATGTGGGCTGGGTCATACCTTCATTAACTGGTCAAAGCATTGTACTTGGAAAATCATTGGCTTGGCATCACCGACTGCATGGGCCATTAGCAATCTCAGGTCACTTGTGTCCGTTGTTTGAGATAGTGCATTACAGATGAGGATGACGTTTACTGGGAAGTGACTGTGTTTAAACGATTTGTTTACTTGATAATCATGTTCATGCACATTGTTGGTGGGATGTCTGGAGCTAGGGACCTGACCGTAACATTTAAGATGGAGGAAAGGCTTTTCCAATAATTTTAACCAGAAAAAATTGAAGATTCCGAAGAAAAGCCAGGGGTTTAGTTTTTTGTTTACAGAGCTCAAATCAAATTCTCAATTCAACTCCTATAAATTTGCATCTGCTCATACTGTATATGCAGTCGGTTTTACATATATTAAAAAAACACCTTAAACGGTTTAATCTTGAGTAACTGTAATTTATAACTTTATACAACAGCACATCTATTACATACAAGTATTGCTTTAAGCATATTGTAAAATGATTTTTTTTGTGTTGAGAGAAAAAATGTTTGTTTGTATTGCCTGACCTGAATAAATCGATCTTTAAATATTCACATAAGTCACGGTCTGTCCACTGCTGGATGAAGGCCTCCCCAAGCCGTCGCCATTTCACACGGTCTCGTGATGTTCAGTGCACATGAGCACATTTGATCGCTCCATCTCCGAGCTAGTCCATCTCGAGCATGTTCCCTATTTCTGACTGCCACTCCATTCTTAGTCTTGACCATTGATCATCAGCCCTGCTCCTTGACGTGTCCTGTTCAAGCTCACGCACTTTTCTCTACAGTTGTGTTTAAAACTTGCATACATTCTCTGATCAATGTGTTCCTCTCGGCATCTGCGTACTTTCCAAGAATTTCACCTCTCCATTCTTTCAGCTTTTGCTCCATTTTTTCGCCATTGCCCCATATGTCATTGTGTTATTCGTTGGATTAACCACGACACAGTTAATGAGAACACTTATCAAGTAGAATACATGATATAGGTCGAAACAAAATCTTAAATATTACCGGAGCTTTTTATGGAAGCCCAAATATCAATCGGCAAGATTAATACAATACTTAAATAATGATTTCGTGATAGATGTTTTCAAGAGGATCCTGCCACGTTTTCACAGGAGTGGGCGTTAACGGATATGTGTACAGGATTCAAATGAGTAATTTTACAATACAGGAAGGGGGGAGATACATGGAACGGCATTGTCTTGAGTGGTATATTATTATGCAATTGACAAAAACCGAGGCTATTCATGTCCCGGAAAGACTTACAGATTTCCCAAGATGGCTACCTCAAGAAGAGAACATTCTGGGAAAACCAAGACAGGCGGCAATCCTAGTTGGATGTTGGTACATGTGGATTGCTCTGTTCGCTGTGTAATAAGGTGATTCTCATGCGCGTGATGAGCATGATAATCGGTATATCCTCCTTGAGAGCATGAGATGCACGTTGAATGAGTAAGCCCTACTGTGTGACTTGAGAGGCCTGCATTCTACACTAAATGCATCCTCTTTAATACTCTTGCAGCTATGGCTAGAGCATGGTTTCCAAAATCATTTACCACCCCGTCTATGAGAACACATCTGCACCTCTACTGGACATTTGTGAAAAAGAGCTTTATATAGCTCATCGGATTCCTCCAGTACGTACGGCGCGAAATAAGTTCAACAGTGCATACAGTACATGTAATTGTTAGGTGAGAGGCGAATAATTTTAAATACAATGCGAGGAAAGTGAAGGGAAATAGCATCAGAACTCTGGTCACCACCTCAGAATTGAAATATCATACAAAGTTGTATTTGTTTATGACATCGTGACGGGGAGATCACGTGACCCCCCCCAAACTATGTCGCGAGAGGTCAAAACGGGTCTGAACGTTATCAAGTGATGGTGTGCCGTTTGATAAACTTTGTGGGTGACAGTTGAATATGTGTGTAACTTTGAGGTTGTGTACACCGTTCATATTGTGTGATGTGTGATATGGATAGTGGAGTGCTTTTTTGTCACCTTGTTAAGTTATAAACACAATTCTTGTACATACAAACGTTCATGTTTTCTTCAAAAAATGTTTCTAACATGCACAGGTTTGAGAAATATTTGTTAGTTATTTTTAATACGTGAAAAATTCAAGCAGTTCCAATGTTACATGAAAAGGCCAATGTGAGCCTTGACAGGGTGAAACAGGAAGTTGTGGCGTATCATTCGCGTTAACTTAACTTTTATAGACACTGGGGTGTGGTTAAATTTTATAACGTTTGGAAAACGAGGACCGATGGAACGTGGCACTAACTCGACTGCCTGCGATTTGAATGTGTGATTGATTTAGTAAAAGCTCAAAATTAATGTATATGTTTCCACCCAATGTTTAAAAATGTGGTAAAACATGCTTTTGTTGTCTTGGATGATTTTTTAAAAATGTAACAGGTGGTTCCGAATTGTAAAAAAGGATTAAAATGATGGAAATATCTTGAGTCACAATGGACTCAAGTAATTGTTATTTTATTCACAACTGTCAGTTTTAATCCTATCAGTAAGCCGAAGTCGTGTGATTGTGTTGTCTGCAGTGGATGGAACCAGTGCTCGTAAAATCAAATCGAATCACAGCTCACAAAATTAAATTTAATCACGATAGCTAAATACGGTACTCTACAGGGTCTTCGTTATGCCATTTCTGAACAAAGGCCTCCCTATGCTGTGATAGTCACGGGGGTTGTTTGACCATACTTCATCAGGCTGGTCACAGCAGGTTGGTGAGAGCGGGAGGGGGGGTGCAGGACGGAGGAAGTACAACTTAGATAAAAGCTAGCTAGTGATGTTAGCCACGGCTGGAAATTTAACACGGGCCACGGGGCTCAAAGTGCGTGCACCACCGAAACCACCCCCATCCCCACAGGACTGAATTAGGGCGCGTTTGAAACTGATGACGGACGCTTGTGTTGCGCCCGGAACGTCGTGATTTATTTTATTTTATACCTCCGTGACTTTACCGAAAGAACCAAAGAGTATGGATTCCTGCAGTCACGAAAGCTTCAAATCAAGATTGGTTGAGTAAAGCCATTTATACTGGTAGGAACGAAGTGGACCAGACCACCAATAGATGAATGTGTCCGTCCGTCCGTGTATCAACATCGCCCCCTACTGCAAACACCTGGCATGACCCTGTCCGACAAGATGGCCGCCCGCTCCCCCTGCGATCTGTGAATTAAACAAGATGGCCGTCGCTTCCGGCGCATCACGGCAAAACTTTAAATTTCGCTTCAAAATGACTTTACTGAAACGCAGCACGTTTTTAAAAAAATTACTTTACTGAAACGCAGCACGTTTTTAAAAAAAAATTACTTTACTGAAACGCAGCACGTTTTTTTAACACAGAGACAAGAAACATTTATTAACACAGAGACTTGATACATTTAATCGCCTTATTTGTGCACGAAAAGCACGGCGCGAGGCCTAGTGCGGCAGGCTTCGCGAGGCCTAGTGCGGCAGGCTTATTAACACAGAGATGAAACGCAGCACGTTTATTTAAAAAAAAAATTACTTTACTGAAACGCAGCACGTTTTTTTAACACAGAGACAAGAAACATTTATTAACACAGAGACGAGATACATTTAATCGCCTTATTTGTGCACGAAAAGCACGGCGCGAGGCCTAGTGCGGCAGGCTTCGCGAGGCCTAGTGCGGCAGACTTATTAACACAGAGATGAAACGCAGCACGTTTATTAAAAAAAAAAATTACTTTACTGAAACGCAGCACGTTTTTTTTAACACAGAGACAAGAAACATTTATTAAGACAGAGACGAGATACATTTAATCGCCTTATTTGTGCACGAAAAGCACGGCGCGAGGCCTAGTGCGGCAGGCTTCGCGAGGCCTAGTGCAGAAGGTGGTGGTGGGGTGGGGTGGTGGTGGTGGGGGGTGGTGGTGGGGGGTGGTGAGGGCTGGTGGGAGGGGTGGTGTTGAGGGTGGTGTTGGGGGGTCTTTAAATCTCACAGCGTTTCTTGTCAAAACAAACACTTTTAATTAACGTTACACTAGAATACAGTAATTTTTTCTTTAACTCCTCTATACCCGGTCGATATCCCTGTACCGGTACTAAGTATTATTCCTACCAGCCCACCCCGCAGGGTCCTGTTTTAAATGTTGGCCAAATTGGCACTTATGAATATCCACAAATTAAATGTTGTGTCACAGCACCAATCTAATTCATACAAAAAATATGGATGGAAACATTACCGGTTTTACCTAAATATATTTTTGCACAAATGGGGGTTGAGGGTCTCTAATTTGTGAAAATACTGTGAACGGAATATGAAATGGAGGCAGATGTGCTCCTTATAAGCCCTTCTACACTATTCCATACGTTACCAATCAGGTTGGAAAAGGAAACTTGTGGGTGTCGATTATTTAGATTTTTAAAATCTTCAGGTAGGAGCATTATTGTATATCACTTAACAGAACGGGGAAAGTACAGCATACAGTGTAAAAAAATACATAAAATGAAAATGCCATCAAAACATTTGAGTGTGCGGAGTGTCGGGCTCATCTATGTCCATGGTTCTTTTTAAGTTTAGCCATGAATCCCTTGCGGATTTATAATATATCTCATTGGGTGCTCACCTGATTGAGAAAAGGAAATCGATGTTTCCTTAGCTTTAGTTTCCACACCCTCCACGAATCGGATATATCACATCCGTGTGTGCACAATGGACACATGACAAGTTCCACCCCCCCCCCCCCTCTGCCAAGGTAAACCACAAATGGTACCTCCTGAACCTTAAACTAGTGGATTTCCTCGTTCTTAAAATATGTTTATAAAATGGGCGCAACCTACCTCGGCAATGAGTTGGTGAGATCGTCCCTCAAAGCACGTTTGGGAAAACGCGGTAAGTAGCTTACGACATCACGGCAGCTCAGGTATTGGTGGCTTACAGCCAATGGCGGAGCCAGGATTTTAAAGTAGGGGGGGCAACACCTCCAGCAATGAAAAATGATAGAGGAGTTGTTAGTAAGTAAGGAGTTGTTAGCAAGTAAGGAGTTGTTAGTAAGTAAGGACTTGTACCTTGCTTTTTGTTCAACTCGTGTGTGGCGATGGCGCAGACATCGATCGAGGGTCGAATTCGAACCGCGTTGTGTGATCGGCATCGCACTCGCTGAAGGTGAATGCCTTCAGGGAAGTCGTGTACTGTATACGCAACTGCGCACAATTCTGTGAGTCACTTATAACTGCTTTGCCGTTACTTATTGCCAATTATGGACTCAGACTATTGTCCGATCATCTCATAGAGTCCCTGGCACATAATAATATGCTACACAGTGGCAGTGGGGGTCGCAAAATGCCGATTAATCTAACCTATATAATACATTTTTTGTCTGTCCGTCTGCGTACGCTCGCTTCCGGGGGATTTAGCTCTCGGACCGTGGGGTTCGCCGAGATTAAATTTTGCCGGTGGGCACGCCCCCGGCCCCGCGGTGAACTTAGGCATTTCCGATTTTTCGTCTCTAAACTTTAAATCGGACCGATTATCGATTTAGTGCGATTTCTCTTTATTTATTTATTTACTATTGCCGACCGGCACGTAACGAAGCACGCCGTTGCGCATGCGTGAAGGCGGTTGGCCCCTGGCAACGGGTGGTTGGCCCCTGGCAACGGGCGGTTGGCCCTGGCAATGGGCAGCAACGCCGTCGCTTCGAGGTGGACGCCGTTTTTAATTCCCGTTAAAAATATGCGCACGCATTAACACGCGACGATGAGGTAAATTCATCAAAGTTTCACGTCCTCTTCATTCCCCCACCACCCCAATGTGTGCAATTACTATTATTGGGTCGGTAGATAATAAAATTATAGCGATTAGACAGTATCATTCTAGCGGGGGGGGGGGGGGGGGGGTAGCGGCCCGAGAACCCAGCTTCGGCCGGGTGGGCAATCTAGGCGAGGCCGGAGGCTCTGCACGGTACTAGGCCTCAACACCCCACACGTGTCAGGCGAAGACTTTGTGCTATAAACTCGATATACCCAGCGTTGCCCGGGGGGAAAATACATTTAAAATCTTCTGAAAACTTTAAAACATAACATACCAATGAAAATACAACTGTGTAATTAAATATGTAAAACCGACCGCGCCAAGAATCGATTCTCTGAATCGTGCAAAGGAATCGAAGGTTGTAGATTCATTTAGAATCGCCCTGTTCCCGTTTAATATAAGTTGGTTATAGAGTTGATATAAACTGCTACGAATGGGAAATATCCGGCGTTGACCGGGGCAAAAATATAATTAAAAACTCCTGAAAACTTTAAAACATAACATACCAATGAAAATAAAACTCTGTAATTAAAAATGGAAACCTCCTACGCACCAGGAATCGATTCTTTGATTCGCGCAAAGGAATCATCGAAGGTTGTAGATTCCTTTAGAATCGCCCTATTCCCGTTTAATATACTTACGTGTCGCCACGTTTGCTTAACATTTCCGACACACACATTCACACATTTAGCTTTTACATTTAACATACAAAACGTCAGCATGTACTGCTGTCATCATAGGCAAAAAAATTATACACCCTCAACACTCTCCCTCACCACTCTCCCTCACTCATCATCACCACTCTCCCTCACCACTCACTATCACTCACCACTCACACTCACCATCACTCACCCTAACCACTTACCCTCACCACTCACTCACTACTCACCCTCACTACTCACCCTCACCACCACTACTCACCCTCACCACTCTCCCTCACCACTTTCTCACCACTCACCCTCACCACTCACCCTTCTCCCTCAACACTCACGCTCACCCTCACCAATCATCCTCGCCCTCACCACCACCACTCACCCTCACCACTCACCCTCACCACTCACTCTCACCGCTCACCACTCACCCTCACAAATCACACTCACCACTCACACTCACCACCTCACCACTCACACTCACCACAGACCCCTCACCACTCACACTCACCCTCACCACTCACCCCTCTCCCTCACCACTCACACTCACCCTCACCACTCACTCTCACCACTCACCCTCACCACTCACCCTCACCACTCACGCTCACCACTCACCCTCACCACTAACCCCTCTTCCTCACCACTCACCACTCACCCCTCTCACCACTCACGCTCACCACTCACCCTCACCACTCACTAATCACCCTCACTACTCACCCTCACCACCACTACTCACCCTCACCACTCTCCCTCACCAATCACCCTCACCATTCACCCCTTTCCCTGACCACTCACGCTCACTACTCACCCTCACCAACCATCCTCACCCTCACCACCACCACTCTCCCTCACCACTCACCCTCACCTTAACCACTCTCACCACTCACCCTCTCCACTCACCCTCAGCAGTCAGCACTCACCCTCACCACTCACCACTCACTCTCACCACTCACCCTCACCACTCACCCTCACCATTCACCCTCACCACTCACCCCTCACCACTTATCCTCACCACTCACCTTCACCACTCACTCTCACCACTCACCCTCACCACTCATCACTCACCTTCTCCACTCACCACTCACCCTCACCACTCACCCTCACCACTCACCGCTCTCCCTCACCACTCACCGCTCACCACTCACCCTCACCAATCACCATTACTGTGGTGGTGGTACCTGCTATCATGACAGTAGTACAAGCTGACGTTTGTATGTGTAATGTCAAAAGCTAAATGTGTGTGTCTGTAAGAAATGTTAAGCATACTTGGCGACACGTAAGCAAGTTTTTTTTTTAAAACGGGAATAGGGTAAGTGGTGGTGGTGAGGGTAAGTGGTTAGGGTGAGTAGTGAGGGTGAGTAGTGAGGGTGAGTGGTGAGCGTGAGTGGTGAGTGGTGAGCGTGACTGGTGAGTGGTGAGGGTGAGTGGTGAGGGTGTGATTGGTGCGGATGAGTGTTGAGTAGTGAGGGTGAGTGGTGAGGGTGAGTGGTGAGAGTGAGTGGTGATTGGTGAGGGTGTGATTGATGAGGATGAGTGGTGAGTGGTGAGGGTGAGTGGTTGTTGTGAGGGTGAGTGGTGAGGGTGAGTGGTGAGAGTGAGTGGTGAGGGTGAGTGGTGAGGGTGAGTGGCGGTTGTGAGTGGTGATTAGTGAGTGGTGAGGGTGAGTGGTGAGCGTGAGTGGTGAGGGTGAGTGGTGAGGGTGAGTGGTGATTGGTAAGGATGAATGGTGAGGGTGAGTGGTGATTGGTGATTGGTGAGGGTGTGATTGGTGAGGATGAGTGGTGAGTAGTAAGGGTGAGTGGCGAGGGTGAGTGGTGAGCCTGAGTGGTGAGGGTGAGTGGTGAGGGTGAGTGGTGATTGGTGAGGGTGTGATTGGTGAGGGTGAGTGGTGATTGGTGAGGGTGTGATTGGTGAGGATGAGTGGTGAGTCGTAAGGGTGAGTGGTGAGGGTGAGTGGCGGTTGTGAGTGGCGGTTGTGAGTGGTGATTAGTGAGTGGTCAGGGTGAGTGGTGAGGGTGAGTGGTGAGCGTGAATGATGAGTGGTGAGGGTGAGCGGTGAGGGTGAGCGGTGAGCGTGAGTGGTGTATACTTGGCGACACGTAAGCAAGTTTTTTTTTTTTTAACGGGAATAGGGTGAGTGGTGGTGGTGAGGGTGAGTGTTGAGGGTGAGTGGTGAGTGGTTAGGGTGAGTAGTGAGGGTGAGTGGTGAGCGTGAGTGGTGAGCGTGACTGGTGAGTGGTGAGTGGTGAGGGTGAGTGGTGAGTGTGGTGAGTGGTGAGTGTGGTGAGTGGTGAGGGTGAGTGGCGGTTGTGAGTGATGATTAGTGAGGGGTGAGTGGTGAGGGTGAGCGTGAGTGGTGAGTGGTGAGCGGTGAGGGTGAGCAGTGAGGGTGAGTGGTGATTGGTGAGGGTGTGATTGATGAGGGTGAGTGGTGAGTGGTGAGGGTGAGTGGTGAGGGTGAGTGGTGAGAGTGAGTGGTGAGGGTGAGTGGTGAGGGTGAGTGGCGGTTGTGAGTGGTGATTAGTGAGTGGTGAGGGTGAGTGGTAATGGTGAGTGGTGAGCGTGAGTGGTGAGGGTGAGTGGTGAGTGTGAGTGGTGAGGGTGAGTGGTGATTGGTGAGGGTGAGTGGTGATTGGTGAGGGTGTGATTGGTGAGGATGAGTGGTGAGTAGTGAGGGTGAGTGGTGAGGGTGAGTGGTGAGCATGAGTGGTGAGTGTTGAGCGTGACTGGTGAGTGGTGAGGGTGAGTGGTGAGGGTGAGTGGTGAGGGAGAGTGGTGAGGGTAAGTGGTGAGTGTGGTGAGTGGTGAGGATGAGTGGCGGTTGTGAGTGATGATTAATGAGGGGTGAGTGGTGAGGGTGAGCGTGAGTGGTGAGTGGTGAGGGTGATTGGTGAGCGGTGAGGGTGAGCAGTGAGGGTGAGTGGTGATTGGTGAGGGTGTGATTGATGAGGGTGATTGGTGAGGGTGAGTGGTGAGGGTGAGAGTGAGTGGTGAGGGTGAGTGGTGAGGGTGAGTGGCGGTTGTGAGTGGTGATTAGTGAGTGGTGAGGGTGAGTGGTAATGGTGAGTGGTGAGCGTGAGTGGTGAGGGTGAGTGGTGAGTAGTGAGGGTGAGTGGTGAGGGTGAGTGAGTGGTGAGAGTGAGCAGTGAGGGTGAGCAGTGAGGGTGAATGGTGATTGGTGAGGGTGTGATTGGTGAGGATAGGTGGTGAGTGGTGAGGGTGAGTGGTAAGGGTGAGTGGTTTAGCGGTGAGGATGAGTGGTTGTTGTGAGGGTGAGTGGTTGTTGTGAGGGTGAGTGGTGATGGTGAGTGGTGAGGGTGAGCGGTGAGAGTGAGTGGTGAGGGTGAATGGTGAGGGTGAGTGGCGGTTGTGAGTGGTGATTAGTGAGTGGTGAGGGTGAGTGGTGAGCGTGAGTGGTGAGCTTGAGTAGTGAGGGTGAGTGCTGAGCGGTGAGGGTGAGCAGTGAGGGTGAGCGGTGAGAGTGAGTGGTGATTGGTAAGGATGAATGGTGAGGGTGAGTGGTGATTGGTGAGGATGAATGGTGAGGGTGAGTGGTGAGGGTGAGTGGTGAGGGTGAGTGGTTGTTGTGAGGGTGAGTGGTGAGGGTGAGTAGTTAGAGTGAGTGGTGAGGGTGAGTGCTTAGGGTGAGGGTGAGTGGCGGTTGTGAGTGGTGATTAGTGAGTGGTGAGGGTGAGTGGTGAGCGTGAGTGGTGAGGGTGAGTGGTGAGCGTGAGTGGTGAGTGGTGAGGGTGAGTGGTGAGTGGTGAGGGGTGAGAGAGTGGTTAGTGGTGAGGGTGAGTGGTGATTGGTCAGTTGTGATTGGTGAGGTTGAGTGGTGAGTAGTGAGGGTGAGTGGTGGTTGTGATGGTGAGTGGTGAGTGGTGAGGGTGAGTGGTGAGGGTGAGTACTGAGGCTGAATGGTGAGTTGAATGGTGAGAGTGAGTGGTGAGGGAGGGTGGTGAGGGTGAGTGGTGAGGGTTAGTGTTGAGGGTGAGTGGTGAGGGTGAGTGGTGATTGGTGAGGGTGAGTGGTGAGGGTGAATGGTGAGGGTAAGTGGTGAGGGTGAGTGGTGAGGGAGATTGGTGAGTGGTGAGTTGTGAGGGTGAGTGGTGAGTAGTGAGTGGTGAGTGTGAGTGGTGAGGATGAGTGGTGAGGGTGAGCTGTGAGTGGTGAATGGTGAGGGTGAGTGGTGAGTACAGTCAATATGCACTGCTGTAATCATAGCAGGTACCACCACCACAGTACGTACTGCTCTCATCAGAGCAGATACCACCACAATATGCACTGCTGTAATCATAGCAGGTACCACCACAATATGCACTGCTGTAATCATAGCAGGTACCACCAGTCAGTATGCACTGCTGTAATAATAGCAGGTACCACCAGTCAGTATGCACAGTTGTAATCATAGCAGGTACCACCACAATATGCACTGCTGTAATCATAGCAGGTACCACCACAATATGCACTGTTGTAATCATAGCAGGTACCACCACAATATGCACTGCTGTAATCATAGCAGGTACCACCACAATATGCACTACTGTAATCATAGCAGGTACCTCCACAATATGCACTGCTGTAATCATAGCAGGTACCAACACAGTATGTACTGCTGTAATCATAGCAGGTACTACCAGTCACTATGCACTGCTATAATTATAGCAGGTACCACCAGTCAGTATGCACTGCTGTAGTGATAGCAGGTACCACCTCAGTCGGTATACACTGCTGTAGTGATAGTAGATACTGCTATCGAGTTGGTAGATACTGCTATATAGAGTTAGTAGATACTAAAACAGTCAGTATATACCACTACAGTCAGTCAATACTGCTACAGTCAGTATATACTACTATACAGTCAGTACATACTGCTACAGTGAGTAGCTACTAGAGTGAGTAGATACTGCTATAGATTTAGTAGTTACTACTATAGTCAGTGGATACAAGTATAGAGTCAGTTAGTCGTTACGACTATATAGTCGGTAGATACTACTGTAGGCCCAGTAAATACTACTATGGTCAGTAGTTACTACAGTCACTAAATACTACTACACAGTCAGTAGCTACTACTGGCTCAGTAGATACTACGGTACAGTCAGTAGATACTACTACAGAGTCAATATATACTACGTACTCTGTTGTATGCAAGGTGTGTAGGTATATATACCTACGAGGGGTAAATATATTTTTTGAGGGGGGGGGGGGGGTCCACAATTTTCGGAAACCTTTTACATCAACTATTTACCCCACACTTTCTACAACTTTTTGGACGTGTGCAAGCCTCTCATATATTTGTTGGTATAGAAATATACAAACGGCCCACCGGGCTTTCACAATACCTTAGTATATGTGTATATATATGTAAGGTTTTTAAGAAATATATTTTTCACCCGGGCAACGCCGGGTACTTCCGCTAGTTACTAATAAACCACAATGATCATTGTGGCGGCACATGCCACCCCATCCCCCCACTGGCTCCGCCAGTGTTTACAGCAGCTGCTTGTGTTAGACCACACAGCGAGCGTCCCTTCAAGCACATGACATGCACAATCAGCACTTCACATGCCCAAAGGTTACTTGCACGACTTATAGAGCTATTAAAGGGCCTGTGGCACAGTCTTCCCGCGACGGAGGACTTAGTAGAGACTGCTTGCCTCGGGGTCAAGATAAGGTGGTTAATGCAGTGACAGCAGCATCCTTCTCTGGGAGTAGCAGAGCCTTGCACATAGTTTACCCCAAGCCAGCCGTGACATCAGCTGGCCATAACAAGACACCGAAGAGACAGCCCCTTTGCCTCTGCAGCATCTCAAGCGGCAATTGGCGAGGCTCACAATCTGCAGGCAGTCTATGCTACACAAAGTGGGGGTAACAGAAGTCCAGTGAGAAGAGTTAAAGTCTATAATAAAGGTGTATTGGGTTAGATCGTGTAAATATAAATTTCGTAACAAACCTTTGTTTACATGACAAACCTTCCTAATTGGCCGTGTCGGGTGGTGGCAACTTTAACGACACATTTACACGATCTCACCCAAAAAACCCCATTAAGAATATTGGTCGCAAGAGTAAAGGTGTGTGGGCCTCTGGGCTGACGGACTGAGACTAAAAATCGGCCCAAATTCGGGCTCTGGACAATTTTATTTTAAACTAGAATTTCCGCAGCTTGTGGCCACTTTACTATAGCTTTTGCAGAGAGGGCTTCTCACCGCTTCACGCCTCACCCGTTGCCCCCACTGATGTCCTCTTCGCCCCCCATGTGTGCAGATACTACTGACTATTGTATGTAGGGGTTGTAGTAGATACTACTGACTATTATATGTAGGGGTTGTAGTAGATACTACTGACTATTGTATGTGTAATGTAGCTCTTCTTGGTTCTTTCGGTAAAGTCACGTAGAAGGGAAATAATACAATTATAAAAATTAAACATAATAAAACAAAATTCTCACGACGATTCGGCCACAACGCAAGCAGCCGTCCTCAGGTGAAGAACAGGGCTGTCGGAAAGACAGCGTCCGAATGAACACCACCAAGCTTGGCAGCGTATATTTAAGCTGGGTTGAAGCGTCGTGAGATTTTTATAATTATTATTTTATTATTTCCCTTCTACGTGACTTTACAGAAAGAACCAAGAAGATGAATCCCTGCAGTCACGAAAGCTTTAAATCGAAATGTAATGTAGCTCTCAGAGACACCGTCTTGTCTTCTGCATATTTATTGTGAACTAGCGGGAAGTACCCGGCGTTGCCCGGGTCAAAAAGACAGACACACATCGTATTCTTAGGGTTTTTCAGTAAAGTCACGTAGGTAAAATAAAAATCACGACGTTTCGGAGGCAACACAAGCCTCCGTCTTCAGGTGGAACCGTCACAGCACGACTGCTGTTTCAAGTAAGAGAAATTCCAAGAAAACAGTTCTTGTATATATACTGGTTGAGGCTGGGAGGAGCCAAGGTAGGCACCTGGATATTATTATTGTGAGGTTCGGTGCGGCTGAAGCACGCTGCTAGGAATGAGCCTTTGTTGTGTAGACTGGTTGAAATGGGAGGTTCCAAGAGTTGTTAAGGTGCGGCTGATGTAAAGGTGCGGTTGCTGTAAATGGGACTGAGCCTTTGTTATGTAGAGGTGGTGCGGCTGAAACCATCAAAGGTTTGTACACGAAGCCATCCAAATATACAAACACAGACATAATTTCAACCGTGATGATGGGTACAAACTTAGTAATCATTGGAAAGATGTTATTAACCATGCAAAAAAGATTTAACTACACATATTTTGACCATCTTATTTGACAGGCAATATTCTTCAGTTACCGTATAGTTTCTTCTTTTTTCACACACAGTTTTTTTCTGCTTTAAGTTTTACCACACATATTTGGCAAATCTAGAATTAAACCCAGCAACGTAGCAAAGTGCTGTTTCATCTACATAACAAAGGCTCAGTCCCATTTACAGCAACCGCACCTTTACATCAGCCGCACCTTAACAACTCTTGGAACCTCCCATTTCAACCAGTCTACACAACAAAGGCAGCGACTCACACACACACATACATAGACAACCACACACATCGACCTAAACACACATATGGACTTACACACACAAACACATCGACTCTGACACTCACACACATGAACTCACACACATCGGCTGACAGACACATCGATTGACACACACATTGACTCGCAGACACATATGGACTTACGCACACACTTGGACTTACACATACACATCGACACACACACACAAACATCGACGCACACACAGACTCATCGACTTGTGCACACACACAAAGCGACCGTCGCTGACACGCAGATGGACTCACACGGACACAAGGACATAGGCACATACATAAAAAAGCAAGTAAAGTGTGAAAAATTAGTTGTCTGCACACAAACATAATTATTCGTATAAATGCAAAGTGATTATTTAAAAAATATGTTTAATGTACATAAGTTTAGCGAAAGAAGAAAATTCAATAATATTTTTGTGCACATGAACAATATAAGGTTATGTAAATGATAGTTTTTTTACGTACGTGCATTTAGCAAAAGAAGCAAGAAAATGAAATAATATTTGTTTGCACGCAAAAAAAGTAATTTATTATTTACAAGGTGATCAATTAAATAATAGGTTTCTATCTACGTGAGTTTAGCGAAAGAAGCAATAAAAAAAGTTGTCTGCAACACAAACAATTATTATTACATTTCCAAACCAATTGTTTTAATATAATTTTTCTATTTACGTGAGTTTAGCAAAAGAAGCAATACAATTGTACTTAACATTACCGTGGTGAGGCCTAGTCCCGTGCAAAACCCGCGGCCTCGCCTAGATTGTGCAGCCAGCCGAGGTGGCTCTCTGGCAGGCTGTGGGCTGCGCCACTCCCCTCACCCGCGCTACAATAATTACCATCGAAGCACTATATAATTTTAATGTAGGGATTCTATAGCAGTAACTGCACGCATTGGGGTGGGGGTACCTACGTGACTTTACCGAAAGAACCAAAGAGTAGGGGTACATGACATTTTGAAGAATTAACCTCAGCGTTTTGTGTGAAAATGTCCTTCTCACCCCGACCGTCTTGGTAAAAGCCGTCGCCCCCCACCGAACGTGTAAGAGTTGGTACGGTTGAGCGCCGCGCTATTTAAAAAATAAATAACTACATAATCGAAAACAGCACAAAATCGCAAATAAACGAAATGAATATGTAGGGACTCTTTTGCAGTAACTGCACGCATTGGGGTGGGGGGGGGTACATGACATTTAGAATAATTAACGTCAGCGTTTTGTGTGAAAATGTCCCCTTCACCCCGATCGACTTGGTAAAAGCCGTCCCCCCCCACCGAACGCGTGTGACTTGGTACGATCGATCGCGTGCCATTTAATAATAAATAAACGCAAACTGCACAAAATCGCTAATCAAAGTAATTTAAAGTCGACGGATGTGAAAAAGGTACCTGGCTATTTCTTTTTTACCTAAACCTCACCGTTGGAGAGCCAAGCGCGCAACCACACACAAACCCACACACAAACCCCGCCACAATTTTTTACTTTTATTTAGAAAGAAAGATAAAGTACACTGACAACTCAATGAGGTACTGCGAGTGACTCTATACACTGGGGTAGTTAGACAAGTCTATTCAGAGACAAGATAGCTTTGAGTCTCAAGACAACTCGCAGACGATGGAGACGACCCGTTCAAAGGCGAGGACGACGGCGGCGATTCCCCACGCCAACAGCCACCAGCTACAGCTCGCGACAGCTCTTAAGCCTCGCCCAGTCCGGCCACGCCCCTATTCTCGAATTCTCCTCGCCGCACCTGCTCTGTCACTCACCGCCCTAATTACACTTCCCCCACCATTAGATCCTGTGCTCCCCCTCACGTGACCTTGTCAACGTTTGTCTCGTCAATCATCATTAGCACGTCCATTAGTAACCATGGTCCCGGGGAACCATACTCGCCCACTATCGCTCCGTACTGTCTTTACATCACCCCCCCCCTCTCTTAAAAAAAATAGCCGTCCTCGGCTAACACAATTTCGACCAATTGATTTTCAGGCCGAATGAACCATTTAACACAACGCACAACAATTGTTTTAGAATTGAAGGAATCAACTAACTCCTCAGAAGAACAATGCGGACAACTGCAACCAACTTATAACACAACAATAACAATGCCAGTTCCCGAACAACACACGCAATGCAACCCCCGCGACCATCATGACCAGCAACGGATATTTCGAACATACGGACTGCCACCACACACAATGCAAACCATAAGTTAGGGCGACCCGTCAACGGAATGTCAACCCCCTTGAACGAGTCCTCGATGCTGGCTCGTCAACCCAGGTGGGCTTATGGCTGCCTTCGGCCAACGATGGCTCGGCCATCGGAACGGAGGGGTCGAGGTCCTTGGATGCTGGCCCGTGTGTATTAGATACTACTGACTATTATGTAGGGGGTGTAGTAGATACTACTGACTATTGTATGTAGGGTATGTAGGTATATATGCCTACAAAAGAATGGAAGTGAAATCTTTTTGGGGGGGTCGACAATTTTTGTAAACCTGTTGGATCAACTTTTTACCCCCACATCTGGGGGTGGGGTCCTCATCTACTTTTTATAACTTCTAGATTCAGCCCTTCTGAAAGGCTCTTACAATTTAGTTGATGAACAAACGGAACGCCGGGCTTTTATAATGGGTGTGTTTATCCGACAAACGGTGTAGTTACTAGTACAGTAGCTAGATTTCCAATGTGACGTATAAGCGTGATTTTGCCGCGTGATCTCATTGGCCCATTTGGGCTGGGTCCAAAAAACAAATGGGCCGGTGAGAGAAAAAAACCTTTGGGGCTGCCGAATCTAGGACAATGCCAACTGAGAGCATAAATAAGCAACGAAGCGTACACAGCGGTAATTATATATTTGTATTAAAAAATTTACTCTAATAACATTTAGCATTTTCCCTACACCACCTGGCATTTGCCCTCTGGACTGCTGCCCGTATGGCCAGTCCAGGCCTGCCCCTGGGGCCCCTTTAAGCGATTCCCGTGTCCCCAACCAAGACACCAAATTGTGTGAGGAGGTTGTAAGCATAGTAGGTCTCAGCCAGGGATAAGGGTACAAAGTGGTTCTACATGACAGGTCAGGTCCGGCTGGTGCTCAACCCATCTGGCCAACCACTCGTTAGGAGGACGGTTTGCGAGTCATTTCATCCTCCCCTCACACATACACGACATCTTGCAGAGTGGGTGAAAGATTAGCACGTTTGGCTATGTACGGTGTGAACATAAATACAAAGATGACGGAAGTAAATCCATCTGGAGTTGGTGGAGGTTCAGGGTGGTTAAGAATTAGACCCTGTTCTGGAAAAGTTCCAGTTTAGCATTGACTGGGAAAGTCGCCAACAATTCAGATTTTTGACCAGAATGTCTGTTTTTTTACCTTGCTGTAGGAGTATCGTTTGCACGCTTCTGACAGAATGCCAAGCACACAACACAACATGGCATGAAGCATGCTTGCTGAATTATGGACTGGCATTATGTAATCGCCTTTGCCACAAATGGGAAATTAAAGATTCACCCAAATAGAACTGTTGGGGCAACCACAACAGTGGAACCTTTGCATCATGCTGAATGCGACTCTCACTCTGACGTGAGCTGCCACAGTCACGTGTGATTCAGTCTTTTCCAGGCTTCCGATTGAATGACCTTCGCATGCACTTTAAGACACAATATGCACAACATATATGCCGTGCTATGAAGACGGACCTTTGCCATCAACGTTGCCCATGATATAATTTTCCCTCTAAGTCGATATTATTGACTAATGTGTTGAGTTGTGTTATTTATGCTTGCGCACCACTGCCAACACAAAAAAGCATTTACTTTTATGACTGACATTGTTCTTTGAGAACATATTCCTCACACTCGTATTTTAGCAGTTTCTGACCATGTACATTGGGGGCACATAAAATGCACACCAATTCTTCCATATTTCACCTCAGCTTAGTAAAAAGTAGCCAACACTGCCACACAACCAACAGAAATGTTTTAATGCTCCATCTACTCATATGCATCACTACAGTCCTACTAAACACACTTCATTATTGCAATCTGAAATGAAATAAACAACAGTATATTCACCATTTAGTATTGAAGTACATCTGCCAGTTTTTTTAAATAACACCCTACTATAAACAATTCGTGAAATATTTAATTACCAACACAGTGTAGACATTAAACTTGTAACTATGCTGGGTGGGCTCCCCAGTGCCTTGGTTCTGCGGCTGAAGCTTCTGAAGCTGCCATCTTGCTCGTCCTCCCTTTCTCTCCCAAAACCACTCACCGAGACTCAAGGATTCACTACAACCTTTTTCTGTTGGTCACCTCGCATCACCCCAGAATACACTTCGTCAAACACACCACCCTTGCCTGCCACGCACAGACACTTTATTTTTGCAGCAGAGTAATTGCAATACTTTTATTTGCTGCCTGTGCCACCGAATAATGTGTTGTCTTTAGAGTATTGTAACCGGTCAAGTGGCTCAGCGGCACACAGCGGTTCGCAAATCGGAAGGTTGAGTGCTCAAATCTTGGTTGGAGGTTGACGAGCCCATCAACCCTCGAGGATTGATAAAATAAGTACCGCTTTATGGGGAAGTCAGTGGTTGTCCTTGCAATAGACTCGCTCCCGCCATAGGAATTAGAAATTTTCACTGAATTAGAAACTTCCACTGTAAACAGGAGATGAATAACACCTTCATTTTAGTTAGAGCAGGAATTTAATTTTGAATGCAGTCCACGTTAATAAGATGTGCTTTTCTGAAAAAAACAAGTCACTCAATGACACTTAGCTCAGGGATTAACCTAGACCTTTAACCCAGAATCTCAGGTTTGCTCAATCGGCAACCTCTCGACTTACATAAGCCACCCAGCCACATGATTGTTATTATTAGCTTGTTTACCCAGGAAAGCCTCAATGAATATCCTGACTCTTTTCAGGAGGCTCCTACCAAGTTTTTGCAATTGGGGGTGATGTTGCTGTGTGTAATCTCAATTAAGTAATTTGCAGTATATTTTTCATACTTGGGTAATTTTGTCAATAACAGTTACTTTGGGAATTTTTGCTATAGGAAGAAACCCACGAATCCAGAGGAAACCCATGCAGAACAGGAGGAGAGCATACAAACTCCACACAAAGACACGAGAGTCAGGAATCGAACCCAGGAACGTCTTGCTTTGGCACAGGTGTTACTGCTGCACCACCCTGCTACCTTGATACTTTGCAACATTACATCATGACTATTGCTTCATTGGTAATGCATTGAACTTGTACAATATACAGCTGTAATGTCTTGCAACTGAGAATCATGGTTACAATTATTTTGATAATAACAATTTATAGCCCTTTGTCAATATTCTGCTGGATGAAGGAGTCTTCACTCTGCATTGGTGATTGGGATTGTTTCCCTATACTTCACCATGCTGGTCAGTGCAGGTTCGTCAAGGATGGCTCAGGGCCAATACAGACATCACTTGCCATTGATGTTAGCCATGGCCAGGAATCATATTTAGGTCGCTGCGTTCATATCATAGGGGTCTATAACTACTGTACTCTACTGCGCCACTGCACCACGCTGACAGAGAATAAGATGAATTATTTTAATCATGGATAATAGAAAGCATAAACATATCTGCGTGGCCCTACGAATGACCACATTTAGCTCAATATAAAAAAGATAACGTTACTGCATTCACAACGTTAAATTATTTTGAGTCATCTTCAGGAGGGAAGGCAGCCAAATGATTGTAACTTTAGTAACGCCACCCATAAAATAGTTTTTTTGGGTTAGATCGCGTAAATATATAAATGTATCGTTAAAACCCGCCACCACCCGACACAGCCAACTAGTAAGGGTTGTCACGTAAACAGAACGTGCCAATTCGTCACTAGTACAGCACACCGGTGTGTTGGAGAGCCAAGCCACAACATTTACAATCTGAGTACGACGTTTCGCCAGTAATTACAACTAGCTTCATCAAGCGACAACCAGATTTGCCAGACAAGAAAACAAAAGTCAGCATTTGAGGAATTATAAAGAAATAAAGAGCGGCGTTTAAGGACGAACTTTCTACGCTATTCGATCACGTGTAAAATGCAGCACTGCCTAACAACTTTCCTCGTTTCATCTTCATTTGATGAACAGCCAAGAGTGGTGGTGCCCGTGGTGGCCCCGGGACTAAGTGACCATAAATTGACAGTATTGAATGCTTTGTCATGCTGTCACTACGGCTCACAGGGCAGGCAGGCCGTGAAATGACCACCATTGCTCATGGCCTCTACCAACTAAAGAATGCACATGCAATGCGTCACTGGCAGTGGAGGAGGTCAGCACTTGATCAGCGTTTAAAACATTGCCGGCCGTTTTAGGAAATGTATCAACATTTAACGTTAATTCCTGTAAAGTTGTTTGTAATTAGTTTCATTTTGTTGGTAACTGCCGTAATAATATTTGATGTTAGATGTGTTTTTTTTATCTATATATATAAAATCGCAAATCTGTCTGTCTGTCTGTGTGTGTGTCTGTGTGTGTGTCTGTCTGTGTGTCGCCGGACCATACGCAGTTTCATTGGACGAAATGTGAGGGATTTGCGAGACATAATTGGTCCGTTTGGTTTTCCACTGCGGTTGCCCCTGGCAACGGGTAGCGACGCATTCGCTGCGGGGTGGACGCCATTTTTAATTCCCGTAAAAAATATGCGCACGCATTAACACGCGACTCTGAGGTAAATTCATCAAAGTTTCACGTCCTCTTCACTCCCCTCCCACCCCAATGTGTGCAATTACTATTATAGGGTCGGTAGATAATAAAATTATAGCGATTAGACAGTATTATTGTAGCGCGGGGGGGGGGGGGTAACGGCCCCTGTACCCAGCCTCAGCCGGGTGGGCAATTTAGGCGAGGCCGGAGGCTCTGCACGGTACTAGGCCTCGACACCCCACCACACTATAGGACGTACATATTACTGCACAGCGGCCCAGGAGATCGTGGCTGGGGGGGGGGGGGGGGGCAGGGGTAGCAGCCCATCTGTATATATATGTAAGGTTATTAAGAAATATATTTTTCACCCGGGCAACGCCGGGTACTTATGCTAGTAATATGTAAAAGTGCAACGCTGCAGTTACTGTTTAAATGTTTGATTTTAGTGTAATTTGTTCATCTGCCTTGCCTTATGCATTATGTACCCTTCTCACTTCATTGACCCAGGTCAGCCTTGCAAAAAGAGACCTGGTGTCTCAATGGGTCCCTACTCGGTGATGTAAAAGCCTATGCACTCAACATTAAAACCATCATTTACAATGCATGTTTATATGTTTTCGTATCGATTAAAACACACAATTTCCATGTGAAATCCAAATACATATGTCAGGTATCTTTACCTGCTGATCTGAAACGTGTACCACTAAAACCAAAGGAAAGTGGTTGCATACACAAAAACTATACATACATCCACGTTCCCACCTCTTGGCTTCCTCAACCACAAAGGCAAAGATACACCCTTATAGATTTAGCAGACTGCTGGGGCAAGTGCTGTTAGCACCTATGAAGGCCTGCACGGCTCACGAGGGGGTGGGTGGCCAGCACCTCGCCTGACTGCTTTTGTCTCCCCAGTGGCGATGTTTAAACACCACACCAGGTACTCATTTGAGGCTGAGTCGACCTAGGAGAAGAGGCCCAGGACCAGTTCAGATAATCGTCACTGGTGTTGACCGCTACACTACCGCTCCCCATGCACACACACACTAAAACACATACCTACACACCTTCAAATAACACAGGTAGACACTCACGGGGGAGGAGTGTTTAACACATTGTGCAACGAACTCGGTAATCCCCTACGATCTTCACACAACGATCGGATCAGAGTTTAATGAAAAAAATGGGTTGTCTCGCGTTTGGGAGGTGTCGTGATGATGGGAACCTTTTTCAATGTTGTAGGTGCATGTCCTGTACATGCATTTGGGCACTTTGGAAAGCGAGTGGATGTGTTTTTTATTAGTAGGAAATTTTCCCTGGGAGTACAATACTGGCAAACAGGATGGGGCATCAAGAGATGTTGAGACGTCAGGGCACAGAACTTTTTAACAAGGCAGCTGGCCGCGAGTGAACCGGGTTCTGAAGTTTACCCAGTCTGTTCTCAGCTCGGTCACCAATAACCAGTGGCGGCTCCTGCAAAATCTCTCAGGGGGGGCAAATGTCTGGATGATTGATAAGGATAAGGTCCACCCATGCAATGGATAAATTAACAGCTTAAGCATGTAAAGGCAACTTCACTTCTTTAATATTAATGAAAAATAAAGTGACTCTTACAATACATCTTGTTTGTTTCTATACTCACTATTATTACAATCCACTCAGTTTCTTTTATTAAAGATTCCACTAGGTGGCGACAAATAATATTGTTGACTGAAACGTGCTTACGTATGATGACGTAAGCACGTTAGTGTGAGCCCTCCCGGAAGCCATAGAGAATGCATTGCAGCGCCCGCCGTTCGAAAAAAAACATCTTAGAATGTAAGTCTATGGGAACACTCTGGGCGATTCTCAGCCAGAGTGAAATCGCCCAAAAAGAGGCGGTACTCCACAGAACGTGACATGACGCTGATTGGACTATATCCAGAGGCACAGTAACGGCTCGCGAAACTCTGTGGTTGAATGAGATTGGTGGTGCGTCGCCCAATCGCCCTAATGAAGAAACCGCCCCTGCCAATAACTGCATACAAAAAAAACCCCACCACATTAATTCTGGTTCTCCAATTGCGTTGGCTAAATTCTGCCCTGAGACTTCTAAATATAAGTTTGGCTGGCATGGAACAAACATTACTCTGTAGCAGTTCAATGGGGTTGGAATGGCTGCCCACGAATGTGTGGATGAAGGAGGTCACTTGATGACATTTCACAATGACGGTAGTAGGCCTGTGGGCCGTTTTCTAACACTGTCACCAATCTGCAAGTTCCAAAAGGGTTCTTTGTCTCAAGAGAGAACATCGATGGCAGGATTGGTATACATTTGGGCAAAGGCATTTTGTTTAAAGGTATAAGGAGCTCGGACATTTGTTGACCTTTTGGGATGTGTCAGCATGTGAGCAAATTAGAAAAGTAGCAGCGGATGCACGGGTCTGGTTTTCAGTACGTTTTCAAAACTGTAATCAGTAGGAGGCACTGTAACCCAGCCGTATTTGGAGCTTTCAACCTCTCAAGTTAGATACAGCAGAATCTCTTCTTGTTTGAGAGGACATTTTATTTATAAATTATAAACATGACAACTCATTTGTGTTAAATATTTTACCTTTGCAAAAATGTTTGTCACGATAAACCCACTTCTGTAGAAGCATGTTAAAACTTAGATACGAGTACAGATGATTCCAAGGTATTTATGTGGACGTTTGTTTTGTGACACATTCACAAACGGTAAATTAAACGTGACAGGGACCTAATTTCATTGAGGCTGAGACAAAAGTTATGCAAGAGTAGGGTACATTATCCTAGTATATTGCTATTTCTTAATGGCTGTAGTGAACACACACGCAGATGTGTCCTTCATTGTATTTTTTATATTGGCTACACATGATCAAGTAATAGCGTCATGATGTGAGATTTGAAGGATTGTTGTTCATGTTTGTTGCGTGCTTTTGTACAATGTTATTACAAAGGAGACGATCACATTTACCATCGGTGCCTGCTCCCATCTCCTGACCTTTCCTTTGGTTGAATTGTCGAACCCTACACTCTCCCCTTCCCGACCACACTACCTCACTACCTCCTTTTATTTCGTCCCGACTCTGTGGCTTAAACTCCGCTCAACCATCTACACTACCCTACTCGTCATTACTCCTCAATCACATCGTCCCATCTCCTTCCATTGACCTAGGCCCTGAGCCTGTCGGCCTTTGCCTCCAATTACCTGATAGCACTTGGACCCCTTCACCTCTGTTCCTCTTTGCCATTGGGCTGTGACGGTTTCACCCCTGTGCTCTGAGAATGTTGTCACATTTAGCCTTATTGCCCACTCTGAACGTCCTTTGTCCATGGCTCAGGCAGACTCATCAAAATTAGGTGCCAATGGCATCATCAGTGATGGGCCCCTTCAGCCATGATCCACCTTGGACCTCCTTAGCTACAAGGCTCCACTAGCCTCATAACTCACTCCAAACCGTATTATACTAGGTCTGCGACTAGACCTCCTGCTTCAGGCCTTAATGGCTCCAGGCCGATATTGCTCTCTCCATGCCTACCACAGTAGATTCTTGTTCATCCTCCTTCGACGGCGATGTCCTCTACTCCTGCATGGCATCTTGAGATGCGTTTGCATTGCGACGTGAGACGCTTGTAACTAATATGAAAGTACTGTGAATCAAGAGCAACCACGTCCTTACACACTCCATATTGTCATTTTACCACGGACCTATTTTCCAAAACTCTACATCTCACCTGACATTTTAACAGTTTGTTTGAAAATATAAATGACTTATTTCTGATACACATTAGATGAGTGACTGCTTATCCATTTTTATGACACACTTGTATTGAACTTGCCATGTTGTCTGTTAATATTATTTAAAATCTTAGGCTCTCCGAAGCCTAAGGAGATGACATTTTCTAGACATGACTCGTCTTCTGTGACAATTCAAGATTTCAGAACAAAAACCACTCCAGGTCCCACCGATCATGTGCCTATTCGTGTTTTTGTATTAATTGTTATTATTAACACTCACACATTCCAACCCCCCCCCCCCTATTTGAAATCACGAATGGTCGCGCCTAGCTACAATGGGGGACGTCTCGTCCAATCCGAGCGGCTGTTGCTGGGCAGCCTCTGACCAATGAAAGGCCGCTTACATCGCCGCTCGTCAAGGCGCCGGAGCAGCCGCTGTTGTTCCCTCTTCGGTAGCGCGAGACCAACAATCACAACCATAATAATTAGTACTATTGCTAAAATAATGACAAATCATCATCGTAATAATTATAATTTGCTTTGTCATGTCCATTTCGACGCGCTGAGGGCAACATCATACCCATACGGTTTACCCGTGTTCTTGTACAGGGAAATTGAGTTTTCAGGTCCATATGGCGTACAGCCGTTTCAATACGGGCAAAAACATGTCTTTGTGTTTCTCCCTCGTGATGGAACTTTGTGGATGAACGTTGAGATTTATCAGGACACGGGGTGACCAATAAGGTCTGAATTGGTCTTTAATAAGGTAGGCACTGATAAGGGGTTAACAGGTATGCAACATGGTTTTCCTCAAGTTGAGCAAGCAGATTAAAACAATGATGATTTAAAATTAAATATCGTAATGCTGTCCCTATTTTGATTGCCAAAATGTACTCATGATTTTTTTATATAAGCGCTTTAAATTAAAGTGCTAAATCTGTGCACTTTGAATACTTTGTCGCGATATGCACAACGGTGCATATGCGTGCATTGTTGTACCATTGCAGTCTATATGTCTTACCGCCTTTCGTACTGTGATCGAAAATAGGACAATTAAACGCGTAATACGTATCGTGTTGTTCTACTTTGCAATCGGGGTGATCGTTCTAATTGTAATAGCCATTCTTCGTGCTGCATATTATCAATCTTTCATTACGTACACTGTTGTTGCATAGCAATGCGCATGCTTTCATTTATTGTAGGGTCAAAGGTCCACATAAGCAAGCCATCATTGTCATCTCTACAAGGTCATAAAATAGGTACCACTTTGTGAGGAGTCGTCAGTGTTTGTTAAAGATAGTCCCTGCCATGGGAATGTGGTATTCCCACTGTTGGAGATGAGCGCCATACAATGCCCATAGGAGCATATAGACATTTTGTCAATCCACTGCTGGATAAGTGCCTCCCCATGCCCTGCTGGTTGTGGAGGCTGTTTGACCATACTTTACCCTGGCTGGTCAAGGCGGATTGGTAAAGGCAGGCAGCATAGACGTACAGTACAACTGAATATAACCACAACGTCACCCCGCAGCCCTATAACAATCTATTTGTGTATGGTGGGCACCCGTTCAGGCACTGTCCAAGCTCAGATCTGCTTGGCTTTCGAGGTCCGACCAGATTGGGTGCGTTCCAAGGTCGGCTGATTTGTTCATAGGTGTTGAGGGTTATACTGATGCTGTTCTTCACTGTTAACATGTCGCAGTGGTGAGATGTTAATAACCTCGCCTTGTATACAGGAGGTCGTGGATTCGATGCTGACCTTCACCCATGTTCTCACTGTGGTCGCATGTATTTTTCTCCGAGTCCTCCGGTTTTTCCCTCCACATTTAGAAACGAGCTTCGAGTATTTGGCTGCTATAAATTACCACGTGATAAGCCACTTAATTGGCCTCTCATTTGTAGCCAGGTCGCTTCTGAAAAACAGCCAAATAGCTCTAGTGGGCCTTACCTGGTAAAATAAAATAATTAAATTGCACTCAAAAGTAGAAAATACATTCTTTTCACCCCAGAAATTCATTACATTTGATATGCTTAATAAAAGTGGGTGGCTTCCTTTTGTTATGTTTAATTTTCGTGATGCAAGTCACCTACTTTTGTTCAACGCATCAAATTGTATTAATTTCTGGGGTGAAAAAACTTATTTTCCACTTTTGAGTGTAAATATAAGTATGTGTATTGCAAAAACTAAATATTTTTTTACCATTTTTTCTTAAACATTACATTTACACCCACTCATGGTGTTCTTACAAGTATCTTCTTTCGACTTAAGAGTTAAAAGATCACCTATGAACCAAAGAGTATTTTTGCTCAATGAACATGCAACAGAATAGCATCCAACATGAACACACCCATGGAAACACAACCGCTTAAGAAACATCCCTTAACAATTATCACATCAGCTCAGGAGACACACGCCTAAACAAAGAGCACATCTGCTCAATAAATTCATCAAACAGACTAGCACACATACTGCTGGAGAATTGCTGTATAGCTTTGACATATTTCAGGGTTGTACCGCGTGTTATTTCGCATTATGTCCGACGTTTTGCTTCACGTGTTGAAGCATCCAGCACCACGTCCTGAAGAAGCTATGGCACTAACATTAAAACGCACGTTCAACAACCAAGAACACTCCAGGATCATCGAGCGTTTAACAAAAGCTCTACTGCCATGCGAGAGTAGAGCTTTTTTATGTTTGTAATCTCCAGCTTAAACGTCATTCAGAATTGTTACATTTTGCTTGCTTTTAAACATTCTGGTTTTGCTCATAAACCAAATCAGTTGGATATTTCCTCGCCAGTGACAACTTGATTTGATCGGCTCTGTCGGGAGATGGAGCGTTATAGTTAAATATTGAAGTTATACTGCAACGTGCTAACCCAAATAAACTAAATACGAATCACAAAATATATTTGTCGTGAGAGCAAACAGCTGCCCCTATTATCCCATGGTTGCGTATGGCAAAATGTTCAGGAGCTAAATGCCACTGGCGAGCTCGACTAGCCACAAGAGGGCTTCTGGGGAGAGTTCTTGTAGCTTTGCTAATCCTCCGTTGATGGAGCACAGACTATTAGTCATTTACTATACGGTCCGTAGGTCGGGTTTCATGACCACAGGCACACTTCTGTGGCTTGCGTCTGTAGTTTTCCACGTATGAAGGAGATGGGCGCAACACACTGTTAATGTTCTAATGAAGTTGATGGTTGACCACCGGTGTCTTCGAGGAAGGGGAATGTCAATGCCAGGAGGTGCGATGTTTGAGTCTCCAATGAGGTGATAATCCTGCCCCTGCCAGCCCCTCACTCCTCCTCTCCCTCCAACCCATGCAGTTCACTCCCAGTCCCCCAATCCCCTCACTCAGACACCCCCCATCCACTAACCCCCCTCACTGCCCCCCCGCTCCACTTCCCTCACCACTTCCCTAGCCGCCAAGACCAAAACAAGGGATCAACCTGGCCCAGATTGGCAAGCACAAACTTGGGCGCAGGAGCACCCAGTGCTAAGGACATCAACATGGGCCCTTGTATATTTTGCAGCCGAATACTGTGCACCAGTATGGACGAGAAGCAAGCCACCACTCGACCTGTTGATGTCCAACTGAACACTGCAATGTGAAGGTGTATCACTGGAACCCTCAAGTCGACCCCACACCCTAGGCCAGGAGTCTGCAACCTTTAAGACATAAAGAGCCACTTGGACCCGTTTCCGAAGGAAAAAATAAACTGGGAGCCGCAAAACCATTGCAACATTTAAAACAAATATAACACTGCATATATTGTTTCTTACCTTATTGCTATATACAGGATCGTGCAGTCAGCTGTCAATCTGAATAAAAAAAGGACTTTTTCACTTAACAATGTAAAATATATTTTTGCAAATTAATAGCTAAATTACCTGGTTAATGGGATTTTTGCTCCTGAACCTCAGTGCACAGTGTCTGCACATCAGGGCTGTAAGACGTCACCTTCATTTTCACACAGGCTTGCAAGCTGTCATCTGTGAGGCGTGATCGATGTTTGTTTTTAATATAGTTCATGTTGGAGAAGACCTGCTCACATACATATGTGGAGCCGAAGATCGACAGGACTCCAAATGCATACTTTTTCATGCTTATACAAGTGTTGGGGATGGCATTCCATGTTTCGAATACAAGTTTGTCCTGTTTGGGAAGGTTTTCAATATCACTCCATTTATGATTCTGAGCCAGAATGGCCTTCTGACGGGCAACATCCTCAAGAGTAGCGGTCAAGCATTTGAACTTGGACACCCATATATCTTTGTCGGCTATATCGGCCAGTTCCATCTCAAGATCAGGTTGACTTACACCTGCAAATGCAGTCATATTCAATAGGGATGGATCGATCGCCAGGGGAGTGACAGGGAAGGATAATGTCGTTTTTTCCTCTCTGAACTCACAGAATCGTTTCCCAAACGAACTTTGCATTGTGGTGATTGCAGACTTGAAATATTCCAAATTTATCGTATCATGACTTTGTTTGAACTCTCTCAAAGAGGGAAAGTGAGACAGTGTACCTCTCTGTAAATCTTTGACAAACACTGTCAACTTGCGCTCGAATGCCAAAACCTCCTCCAGCATGTGCAGGGATGTGCCTCCTTTCCCCTGAAGGGTTGTATTTAGCGTGTTTAGATGTGCTGTCATGTCTACCATAAAATGTAATTTTTCCAGCCACTCTGGCTGTTCCAGCTCAGCAAAGGTGAGCTCTTTGCTGCCCAGGAAGGTTTTTACTTCTTCCAAACATGTGACAAAGCAACGGCAACGTTATTGCCTGTCACCGGGCGGGCAGTGTGGAGCGGAGCGGCGACCTGTCAGCAGCGGCAACGCCAGAGCAGGTGTCACAGTGCGCCTCCTCCTCTCGCTAGCATCCGCCCCGGAGCCGCGGTCAAGGTTCAAAAGAGCCGCATGCGTCTCCGTAGCCGCAGGTTGCCGACCCCTGCCCTAGGCTGTCCGTGCTGTCACACCATCTCTCCCACACCCATCCGCCACAACGATGCAAGCCTCCGGGAAGTCTTGCGAATCGAGGAAAGCAGTCGCCTTCCCAAATGCGGATACCTGATGCACAAAAGGAAAATTCAAAACTCTCCAGTGTTGTGCGACTGTGGCCATCCAGAACAGACCATACAACACCATACAACATACAACGACGCAATTCCCGATCCACAAATACGAAGGAGACATCACAGCGATGCACTCCGCTCCACCTGACGTGGCTGTCTGGCTTGACCACCTGGATGTGACATTGTAGTCTTGGGTCTGCATCCACATCAGCCACGCGAAATAAGAGGTCCACTTCCCTCACCCCTCCTCACCACGTCCCACTCCCTCCCCCCACCACTTCCCCCTGCCCCCCACCACCCCCCCCAACTCCCTCCCCCCACCACTCCCCCTGCCCTGCCCCTCAGCCCCCCCACCACTCCCCGCCCCTCACCCCCCCACCACTCCCTGCCCCTAACCCCCCCCCAACTCCCCCCACCACTCCCCCGCCCCTCACCCCCCCCCAACTCCCTCCGCCCACCACTCCACCGCCCCTCAGTCCTCACCACCCCCACCACTCCCCCTGCCCCTCACCCCCCCACCACTCCCCCGCCCCTCACCCTTCCACCACTCCCCCGCCCCTCACCCTTCCACCACTCCCCCGCCCCTCTCCCCCTTCTCCCTCCCACCCCTTTCCCAGCTCGGCCGTGCGAGGCGCAAATGCTCACGGTCCCTGGCGCGGCCTCCGCGGCCCCGCCCCGCGAGGAGGGGGAGGAGCCATGTCCGCGGCGGACGCCGAGATCAGCGGCAGCAGCAGCAGCTGGGGGGGCGGCTGTGGCGGCGCGGCGATGCAGGGCAACGGGCTGCGGGTCGGCGTGCTCACGGGTAAGCCCGGCCCGGCGCGAAGCGACCTCAGCACTCTGTCTCGCTCTCTCTCTGCTTCTCTTCCCGCGTGCATGGCGCGTGCGGCGCGGAGACGGAAGGAGGAGGTAGGAGATGAGGAGGAGGATGATGAGGGAGGCGGCGCTCCCTCCGGGCCCGGCGCGGCCCGGCTGCTCTTCTCGCTGCGCCGCGGCCCGAGGATTTCCATGCGGGGGGGTTCCTCGCGCTGTCTTTGCTATTTTATAAATGCATCGTATGTAGCAGCAGCAGCATCGTGGACATTAGCAGCAGCAACAGCACTGCCATCATCATCATCATCGTCCACGAGCACAAGGCGCCGTCTCCCTCGCGGGTTCCTCCGCCGCCTGCCGTGGTCATCGCGGCCCCCGTCTCTCGTCTGGTAACCATGGTGGTGGTTATCCCGGTCACCTCATGGCTATCGTCGTTACCATCGCAAGCATGATTTTCATTCTCGGCAGGTAACCATCGCTATCGTGGTTACCACCGCTGGCATGGTTAATGGTTATTATCGTCTCCAAAGGTGTCATGGTTTCAACACCGCAGTAGGGTAACCATCGCTGTCGCGGTTACCGTCGTCAGGTTGTTACCATCGCCGGCAGTGTCACCATCGCAGGGTCGCGCCGTCTCCCGCGGAGACCGAATGAATGGAGCCCGGCGCCCATTAATACTGCATCTCGGCTTGAGCGGCTGTGATACAATAAAAATAACACTCCCCCGATGATCCAGCCCGACTGTTGGCCCGCATTAAGATCAGCATTAAGGGTGTAATGCCATGGATAAAGTAGCAATAATATTAATACGTCACCGGGGTGGCTGTGCACGAGCGGCACGACAGTAAATCGCGTGTGCGATGATGACCCCCACCACCACCACCACCTCTTCCTTCCTCCTCCTGCTTGATACAACACCGCCAGCCGCTCTATCCTCCAGCACCAGCCTCCATGTCACCTAGCGCCTCCCTTCTTGCTCTTCACCAGCGTCTCCTCTTTCCCAGCACCAATGTCTCCCCCCAACCCCCAACACCACCAGCCTTTATTATATCCACCATCACTTATCTACACGCTCGCTTTTCCAGCACCGGCCTTAGCTAACCGCAGCATCTATCCTCGCCCCTTCCAGATAGCGCTGCTGCTGATGTGCTGCTGCTGCTGCTGCACGATTTAAAGGCGATTTAAATGCGTTCCGCCGGGGAGTGGCGTTGCCAAAATTGTTACGAGTTGATCGCGTTAAGATCAAAGTGTCCGTGTGCAAGAGGAGATCCATCGTGCTTCCTAAAGTGCAGCAACTCGAAGCAAAATTAAAAGGAAATGGTTTGAGTAAAAAATGGACATCACTGTACTGTGAACCTCATTTGGGTTTGTGGACACTCCGTGAATGTTAATTGCCTTGCTGTGTAAGTATCATGAACTGTCATGTGCTCATTAAAATGGTTTTAATTGGTGAACCAACAACTGCATAAATGCTTGAACTGATGTCCTCCAGACAATAATATCTCACGTAAGAAAATGTATATATTTGTGCGAAGTAAATCTTGACAATTCATGTTTAATCTCTTTACGACCACCGTGGTTGCTTAACCGGCAAGGGCATTTTACAGCCATTTTTTTTTTTATAATTTCCGTATTTCAATTAGAAGTTTTTAAGAAAAGCAGATTGCATTGTGAGATGATTATACCTTTTTTAAGAATATCAAATACATCGCAGGTTAGTTTACAGTATTTTCAAAACGTAGTTAAATCTTGGAATAGTCCTGCCACCTTTATTTAGGAACCCATGTGACATTCGTTTGTTGCTTTTAAATTCCACAAAAAAGCTCGAAGTTTTAGCAAGCATTATGGCTTGAATCATTGTACGTCCATCACGTTTGTTCGCATTGCTTCGAACATATAGCAGTTGAGTCTGCACGTTTATTGACCTCGTTAAAGTGTGGTAGCACCTCCATCCAAGCCGAGTTTTATCGTCTCAAACCTGACGCAGTTGTGCGAACGTGCAAACGGGCTTGGACCCAAACACATTGATGCTCTGGAGTCCTTGTGGATACCTGCCACATGGTGGCTATGGATGCTGAGCCCAGAGTTACACGCTACTTAAATACGGTATGATTTATAAAATGCAGTTTTACATAAGTTTTCTTTCACGGTTGACAAATGTTTATCTCTGTTAATAAGCTACATCTTTTGTCAGTAAAATCAATTATATGTGGCACATCGTGACCTCAGAACAACCAGCAGGCATTATTATGATTGTATTTTAACTTTATGTTATATAAATACATGCTTCCATGACCGAGCTTAGCAGCTGGATTTAAACACGTACAATTTTACACGAGTTTGCCTGAATCCTCTGAGAAGCTTGTGGTCACTTTTTTATGCAATGTCAGTGTAGTTGTATCCTTGTAAAAGGTTTTATCATTTAAATATATTTTGTAGGTATTGGTTTGAGAGCTTGAATGACTGAATCAAATTCTACAGTTAAATGCATTTTGATAGTCTAAAAATTGTTCGGTGTATTGGTATTTAATATTCTTTATATAGTCTATATGCACATGGACGTTGGATTTATCTAAAAAATTGGATTGGAAAAATAGAGGTATAAACACAAGTGAACATTTATCTTCCTGATGAAAGTCAACCAATGGATATTGTAGGAAAATATTGCAGATCTGTTAAAATTACTGCAAATATGGACTCAAGGAAAATGCATTGTACGAGTAAAACTAAATTCACGTACAACAAGTTCGCTAAACAAATGAAGAGATTTGTTGGAGATGGAAGTTGAAATATATAAAGAGGATCCATACCTAAGAATTACTAAAAAGCGCACCAGGATCGAATGCATGAAATAAAGGTGGGCAAGAGCAGGTTGAAGTGCTCTTTTAAAACTGAACTTGTTAGGTGAAGATCATTGTCTCTAAGGAAGCAGAGTTCTCAGAGATACATTTGCCATCCCTTCAAGTGACCTCTGGGCTATTGAGTAGAGGGCAATACTTGTCTCGCTACGCTGCCAAATGAGAGTAATGTTTCTCTTGACAGTCAAAGCAATATTGGAGTTAAAGTACAGAACTACACTTAATGGGATGTGTTTTTTGTGTGCAGTTATTAGTCAATAGTTTGAAATAATCAAATCACTACATTTGTGAAACTAGTTTAATAACACTATGTAACACGATTTTTGTCCCTGGGTAGTAAGTGTTATTTTTTTTATTGCCTATGCCTAAAGAGTATAGAAAATGGCTATTATTTCCCACAAACTTTGCGTTTGTGACCAGGACTTTGTGAAGGAATGACACAAATGCACACATTTTCTCATTGAAAATAGGTAAATTTCAAAATATCACTTTCCTGGTCACAAAAGCAAAGTTTGTGGGGAATAATAGCCATTTTCTGTACTTTTGAGGCACAAAAAATTCGGAAATACCACTTACTACCCAGGAACAATTTTTGTGTTACACAGTGTAATCATAGGCAGGCATTCCCTTGTTTTACCCCAGGATCTCCACAGTGCCAGCTCAGTGCTCTGACCTCTGAGCCGCCTGGCAACATTCCCGTATATGTGTACCTTAAACCATGAGGCTCCGTGGATTTTCTCTGCTCTTACTGTGTCTCGCCCCACCCACCCCCTTTGGACCCTCCAAACCCACTGCATGGCAGTTGGGAATTACATTTTATGTTTTTTTTCCAAGGTTTAAAGCAGCCTTTGATTAATTAAGACTATACGCGTATACCATTTCTACACTTACCGAGTGATGTCATGACTGGTTGTGGGGATCAGCTCAGGTTTAAGTGGTGTAGCATGTTCCCAAGCTCACTCCATGTCGGGTCTGCTAACACGGCAGCAAGTTTAAAAGCGGGTTCATTGGCCCTGGCCATTTCACAGCAAGCACACTCCCGATTGGTTGTGGAAACGTGGCCTTAAAATGGCAAAGTTAGCATAACTCACTGTTATGGAAATCATTGACAGCAGGTATAAAACGCAATGCGACTTACTTGATTACAAAATGAACAGTTTATTCTTTGCCGTGTTTGGCAATTTTGTTGTCTTGCACAGAATTTATAGAGGTGTGTTTTATGTGTGAAATTGAGTCATGCAAAAAAGAGCTTAGTTCATGCATGGTAATGTCAAGCATCCTAATCTGCTGCATATCACACTGCCCAGGCTCCGGCTGTAACCCCAATACAAACCCTTCATATAGCCATATGTGCAGAAAACAAGCTCTGCACACTACTAGCATAGCTCACCTTTAGACATTTAATTTTGGGTTTCTGAATTTACGTACATCATAATGAAGTGTGTTTACAATGTCAAAAGTTAACTTTACCCATTTCTCAAATCATAATAAGCTCATTTATATTAAGTCATTGCACAAAGTGTAAACCTTTAAGAAAAACAGGAGTTCTTGTTCATTATATTTTCTCCAGTACTTGAAGGATTGTGTTTTGTATTTGTATTGTGGGAATGTGAAATGTGGTGTCGTGACAAGCAGTGTGACTGGCGTGAAAATATAACTGACATTGTTTTCAGCGAGTGTTTTGCCAGAAATCGGCTTGCACCAAGGCATTGCTTTGTCTTTTAATGGATGTGTGAAGATTGGCGATTGGGTGGGGATGGCCTTTGATGTTGCATGATGAGCATAGCTGTAGTTATTCATATTAAACATGAGGTATGAATAAAGTGAAGGGTCCACATCCACCTTTCTGTTCTGCAGCAAAAGGGTAGATCATTGCAGATGGCAAGTGAACCAATGATTTAGGATTATCACAACAGATTAATTGGAACACACCCGGTTGGTCAACACGTGCACTACCAAGGCAAGTGAATGTTCCCGTACTAGCTGCGGATGAATGTGCATTTCATTTGTATAGAGGTGAATTCAAAACGAGTTTTGGACATGCGACTTGTAGTTTTTTTTTCTAAAGTTCTATTGATCAGGTGACGTCTAATGAGATGTGGAGCTTGCCAAGGTTAAATGGAGGTTATAGCGTTTTCTGAAAGGATTTTCTTATGTCGTTAACCTGTGGGTTGTTTGGCAGAGTACAGGAATGTTGGGGATATTGATGATAAATGGAGATCAAATGAGTGGACCCTCTGTGTTTGTTAATTTATATCTGATTATTATATTTTCGTGGATTATACATTGTTATGCATTGGTGCAATGGTGAAGTAGTTGTGTCGATGGTAATTTGAAGCATTACAGTATTGGGATTTGATTTTAGGATTTGTAAAGTTTTATTGCCGTTCATGGAATTACATGAGTAGCAGTGCACAGGTGACCATTGTATTACTTAAAGGTTTTCATTCATTTGTATGATATAATTCATTGGCTTCTAAAGGGGTCTTTTTGGGTTGTATTTTTATTTTGGATAATTTTTATTCTTTATATTTGTGTAAATGTCTACGATTGCACTTTGTTGTTGGGCGGTGATTCTCAATGTACTGTGCGATGATCCTGCTGACGTGCATTTGACTGCTGGACTTTGTCATTGATGGAAGTGTTAGTTGACACTCTTCTGTGCCTTTCTCGGGTTGACCGTTTTTAACGAGTACCTGGTACAATGCGTAAATATCCACACTGGGGATACAAAAAGGCATCTCGGGAGGCTTTGTGTGTTGGGGTCAACATTTAATATTAAAAGTAGCTTTCAGCCAGCATTGGTTGTGTAAGGTCAAACAAGGGTTCTGTCTCTAAATGTAAATGTTTATGTATAGATGCTTAAAGTGTGAGTTTAAGTATTCACCCTTTAAATATACATGGATTTGACATTTAGATATTCACGTTAAATTTTGTCAGTGAAAATTAACCCCATTATTTGTAATGTCTCGTGGATTGGTAAGTGCCCTGCCTCACTTGTGGTATTTGGGTGATACATAAAAACTAAATTGCATTGTGCATGTAATTGAGCTTGTGTTTTAAATGAGAGTGCAAGGTACGTTTAGTTGATTACAAGTCTTAGCTCGATGTTTAGCAATCACATGCTGCTGTGGTATGAAGGAGGGGAAAAGCAGTAATTTGTGTTATACCAAACTGAGATTTATCATGGATTCCTCTAATGAGCAGTGTAGGTGATGAATAATTACAAAGATTCATTTATTGCTAGCATTTATTTTGGGTGAGTGATTGAACTGCGGTATTAGGTGTACTGCGAGTGTCTAATGGGATGCAGGTGCAAGCCTTCAATACTGCTCTTTGGGTGGTGTTTGCAAACGTTGCAACAACCGATTAGGTCCAAGTGGTCAAATATATCTTCTCATTCGTGTTCATTTGGGTTGGTGATTTAGTTTCTTCAGCATTATTGATAATCTCATGGGAGAATAAAGACAAATCGATCATTGGTTTGCGGCACATTGAAATGTCTAAGGATGAAAGTAAAAATCTTTAAGTGCATTTGTTTGTTAATAATAAAATTATAAATTTGACTTGTATAGTGATCTTCATCCATGGATCACAGAGCACTCTACACAATATGCATAAAAAAAAAGCATAAACACCTAGCAATGAAACTTATGATAAAAGTAAGAGGGCCAAATCCTGAAGATAAAATTAGGTGAAAGCCTACCGTACCGCGTGCCCCGTGAGGGACAAGGGCTGTCGCTGGTGGTGCCTTACAGTAGCTGCTGTTGACCAGTCACGTTCAAACGCTCTGTGAAGTTTGAACATTTGCGCACGCCGAGCAGTTCGATCGTTTATATATATACATAAAAAAATAGTTTAGAGAAGGTTTTATTGTACAACGCATTGGTGGTTGTTTTTTGTTTTTTTATTTAACGACATTCATAATGAATACATTTTCACATGCCACTGTTCTCTTACGGCTCTTTATCTACCTCACTCCTGGATGAAGGAAGGCCGTGGGAAGGGGCTGTTTGACAACCTTCATGCACCACCCATGCTGCGTTTTACATTAAACACATTTCTGCGGAGGGAGCTGGTAGTAACGTTGGGTTGCTCGGTCAATGGCCAGGGTCAACGGCGGCGTGGTGTATTCCGCAAATATGCCCGACTGTAAGGGCGGGCACAAGCCGGCGTGAGTAGGTTAAACGTTGAGTTTTATAAGGGCACCACGGGGGGGCGGGCCCGCCCCTCCCCACCCAGCCCCACCCCTCCCCACCCAGCCCCACCCCTCCCACCCCCCACCCAGCCCCACCCTCCCCACCCAGCCCCTCTCCACCCAACCCCTCCCCACCCTCCCCTCCCCACCCAGGCCCTCCCCACCCTCCCCTCCCCACCCAGCCCCTCCCTCCCCACCCAGCCCCTCGCCACCCTCCCTCTCCACCCAGCCCCACCCCTCCCATTTTTGGATGCACGACGGACGGAGAGAATAATCCCCTGTGGGCTGGTGTAACCAGGAGGTTACTACCAGTATAAAATAAGTTCATCAGAGAAGTGCTTCAACCCCCACATTTAGTTATTACCGAGCACAAGCTGATGGGAGCCCAACACTTGCAATAAAATACTGAAGACAAACAGAAACACTCGTTACATTGCATGAAACAAGTCATAATGAGTCTAGGAAAAGAATGTTGCCCATGTATATTCATGTGTCTGCACGGCAGTGAGATTTGAGGGAGTCAAAAACATTGCACTTAAACATTTAAGAACAAACGTTAAGGAAAACATACCTCATTCGTGGCATAATCATTCTGAGATATTTTTGGAATTAACTGCATGCAACTATCCTAACCAGGGAGTTAGTTATGGAAGCTATATCGCTGGGTGGTCAGATCCTGGTTTCAAAGCCCAAATAATCTTTATTTCCAATGTCATCAGAAAATGTATCCACCACTTGGAAAAGTGCGACACTGTCTGCAGACTACATCGCAAAGGACTAAAATCTCCACCAGCTTTCACTGTAACAGACCATTCCGTTATGCTCGGGGCAAGTGCTTTGACTTCTGTCGCACTGTACATATCCAACTATGCTAATCCGAGGTGCGGGGAAGGACAAACTAAACACAAAAAAGCATACTCTTTGGTTCTTTCGGTAAAATCACGTAGATAGAAAATTAATAGATCACGACATTTCGATCGCAAAACAAGCGACCGTCTTCAGGTGAGAGAGAGCAAGCTACTGAAACAAGGTCTTTTATAGGCCTGAGATGGGTGCAGCCTCAGGGTAAGAGGTCGGGGCTAGAGATGGTCTCCCTAAGGCTGTGGAAGTGGTTATTGTATTGTGAGAGATCAGCATGTCAATGCACGAGCTTAGTATGTCGCAGCATCGGTGACTTGCCTAGTATGTCGTAGCATGGGTGACTGAGCGAGAAGGACATCCAGCCCGTCAATACAAAGACATCCAACCTAATAATGCAACTCAGAGAGTCAGCTAAAATCACAGGAAGGATGGAAACATCACAGCAGGTTAAGACTTTACCTGGTTAATCACTTCCTTCCAATGATTGCTCAATTTTTACCCATCTTCTCGGTTGAAGTTGTGTCTGTGTTTATATATCTGGATGGCTTCATGAACAAATCTCTGATGATAGCCAGTGGGTTTGCAGAGTACCTTCGTTTTAGAAAAATGTATTTTGTGTGTGCCCACAGCATTAAAACAATGATCAGCAACGGCAGAGGTATTGGTTCTACCGTGCTTCAGATCTGCCTTGTGTTTGCGAACACGGTCCGAGACATGTTGTTTAGTTTCTCCAATGTAAAATCATTTGTATTGCCGGTCATGAGCACACTGCCCAGGTATGCGAAACTCTCCACAACTGGCCCATCACCAATTATGAGTTGTGGGGGTTGATTGTGCGATGGTACAAAATACCCAGGCAGGTGCTTAGTTTTGGTGGGGCTGATAGTAAGGCCCCACCTCTTAGTAGCAAGCTCCAGGTTCAGCAGCAGCGCCTCCAACTCCTCCTCTGAGTGAGCAGTAATCAGCAGATCATTGGCATACATAACATGGTTGAGCAATAGGGAGCAATCCTTTGACTGCACCCGGGCATCGATGAGCCTCCCATTGTGTCTGTACCAGATGGAAAATCCTCCAGTACAGCCATTGAAGGCCTTACGAACTATGTGGAAAATAGATGTTAAATAATGTGGGAGGCAGAGGACATCCCTGTCACACCCCAAGGTGTGCAGGGAATGGCTCTGACTCCCGGCCACGTAGTTTTACCCGGGGCCGCTCACCATCATAAATGACCGTGAGCAAATGGTCAGGGACTCCGAAAGCACAAAGAACAACCCAGAGCCCAGGCCTACTGATGGTATCATAGGCCTTGACCAGGACATGGAGCCACGCATACACAGCGACTAACACACACACACATATACTCACACACACAGACACATCGACTTCCACACACATCGCTGCAGACGCGCACATCGACCCACACGTGCACATGGACTTAGACACACGCATCATTATTGTGAAAATAAGTAACTTAATTTTAAAATAGTAGTTGTTTACACACCCACATCGACTTACGCACACACACATCGACGGTATGCACTGCTATCACTACAGCAGTGCATACCGACTGTGGTGGTACCTGCTTTCACTACAGCAGTGCACACTGACTGTGGTGGTACCTGCTTTCACTACAGCTGTGCATACTGACTGTGGTGGTTCCTGCTATGATAACAGACATGCATACTATGGTGTTACATGGTTTAACTGCAGCAGTACCGACTGAATGTGGTGGTACCTGCTATGATTACAGCAGTGCATACTGACTGTGGTGGTACCTGCTTTGATTACAGCAGTGTTTACTGTGGTGATACCTGCTTTGACTACATCAGTGCATACTGACTGTGGTGGTACCTGCTATAATTGCAGCAGAGCATACTGTGGTTGTAGCTGCTTTCACTACAGCAGTGCATACTGTGGTGTTAGCTGCTATGGTTACAGCAGTGCATAGTGACTGTGGTGGTACCTGCTATGAGAACTTGCAGTGCATACAGACTGTGGTGGACCTGCTATCATTACAGCAGTGCATAGTCTGGTGGTACCTGCTTTCACGACAGCAGTGCATACTGACTGTGGTGGTACCTGCAATGATTACAGCAGTGCATACTGACTGTGGTGGTACCTGCTATCACAACAGTAGTATATATCGACTGTATAGCACAAACCACGAACCTGACAGTGCCGTGGTGAGGCCTAGTCCTGTGCAGAGCCCCCAGTTTTGCCTAGATTGCCCAGCCGGCAGGCTTGGGGCTGGGCCGCTACCCCCCCCCACCATCCCCCCGGCCGCGCTACAATACTATCTAAGCGCTATACAAGTAATAGCTACTGACTTAATAGCAGTAACTGCACGCATTGGGGTGGGGGGGGATAAGAGGATATCACACTTAAGAATTTGCCTCAGCGTTGTGTGTATTTGTATAGCATTTTTAAGGCGAAAGTAAATTTCCCCCTCACCCGCACCGAACGCATGTGACTTGGCATGGTCCCCCCCCCCCCCACCGAAAGTGCGCGAGTTGGTATGACCAAGCGCGCGTAATAGGTAAAAAAATCTAACTAAATCGCTAATTTAACTAACTTTAAGGAATAGCGCTTGCCAACTGCGGGTCTTACGGCGTGGTACCTGGCTATTTTTTTTATGTAAACCCCACCGTTTGAGAGCCAAATCCCTCGCAAGCACGTAAACACACACATACCGACAGACAGACAAAAAATGACATTTATTATATAAGATAATCATTCAGCTTTAGGCCTATTTTGTATTGGAAGTCTAATCCTTAGGGATGTAACAACAAGCGTCATGCATGAGGGAGGAAGCAAATAGTGAGATTCACCCATAAGCCTCCATGACAGTGTTATTAGATGTAATAAACTAATGATTGGATAGTTTACACATTCGCGTTGTTGTAGACTGAAGATGGAAAGAGCACCGATGTTGCTGGCCTTGTGGAAGTATCAGCCCTGCACGAGGAGCACACTGGGCTTTGTATTTGCAAAGTTGAATGTTGGAGCAACAGTAGTTGGGAAAAATCTGATATTAATAGGTGACGTTTACAAGTAGGGCCATGACACAGTATGAGGCAGGCGTGGGACTTTTTGCAACTGATAAAGCAAAGCATGTGTAGCATTCCAGCTGACGGCAGCTTGAAGATTTTATAGCACAAAACTGTTTTTAGAGCCAGACAAATAACCTCACAGGGTGTATAATCTTTATTCGGAATTGCATCAAGCAGGTGTAATGGGTACAGCTATTAATGTCTAAACAGAGGTACAGTTCCAGGCGGCTTTCTGTTATTCAGAATTTTCCAAGTGTGCAGGAATTCCACTCAAAATTGAGTTTGTGTAACTTTACCATTCTGATATTCACATCATCTGCATGGATGAGCATCCTAAATCAATGCTTTTAATTACATTGTCCATTTCCCAGAAACAAACCAATTTAGCTCCTCCGTGGCCTTCTGCTGAGGTCCTCCACTCTGATAGGCATAACAACCTTGGTGTACCTCCTAGTGGAACTTCCATTATCTGCTTTTTTATGGGAGGTGCTGTTCTTGGAACAATATTCATATTTACAAGTGAAAGTAACTGCAAATTGGATGCACACAGTGTTGTCATCATACATCAATCCATCATCATACTATTCTTAAAGTCCATCGTTACACTACTGTATTATGCCGATGCCAACAGTGACCATATTGTTCCTGAAATCCGCACCTGCAGCAACCGCTTCCAGGTCTTACCTATTACCCATGGGTAATAGGAAGAATCAACCAATGGATAGTACGATTTATTGTGTATCAGTTTGGCCAGTGGAAAACTGGATTCTGATTCTAGTCCTTGCTGCCAGCAAACATTGGTAAGAAAGGGATCCTATGGTGGCGGCTCTAGAGTATCCGGTTCAGCATGTCAGACATTCAATTAATCAGATTCAACATTCTGCCCACATTTCTAATGACACTGCAACACCCCTGTAATTGGTGCCACTTGCAGCTCATGCTTGTGTAGTGACATCGGGGATGTCACTGTATGGTGCCGGCCCAGAAGGGCCACGCCGTTCGATGTTCCTATATTGTGGACAGCACCGTATGGGTGGCTGTGTGTAATACCAGCCCTAGCGGGGCTTGGTGAGCACTGGGATAGTGCGGGCACCATGCACAGCGTGTGGTGGGGGCTCCCACGAGGGGGAGTGGGGGAGTGTCACCCCAGGAGTAGGGTTGCCCCGGGCCATGGCACTTTGGTTGACCCCGTAGACACGTGATCCAGAGTGTCCACACAGGGGGCCCCAGGTGGGGGGGGTGGGGCTTGTAGATGATCACGTTTCGGGGGAGAGCTCTTGAGAGGGATCGAGAGGGAATGAGAATGCTCGAAGGGGGGCAGGGCCGAGGGCGGAGCGGCCCCGACCCTAGGGGGATATAAGGCAGGTCCCTGAGAGGGGACGGGGTATCTTCGTTCTTCAAGCTGGAAGCTCTGCATCACCAGCTGGAAGCTCTTCGTCCTATGAGGAACCACGTGGTCGGAGACCCGAGTGAGGGTCCGACCCTTCGTAGCAGTAACTCCTCTGTATAGTGTAGTTAGCTGGGTGGTCACCACCCTCGGTTGTTTCTGGTGAAGGGGCAGTTACCCCTTTGTGTTACGGTGTTGCAAATAAATGTGTTGCCTCTGAAAGTAACAACGTCTGCGACTCAGTTGGACTCACTACACTTGTGAGGCTGCCAAAACTACTGGCAACTCGAGGGAGGCAGTTCCAGCCATCTGTTAACTCGCACCAGGAGGCCCTGACCACCGTCATTGCGTGCCTGTACTTAGATCCAATTATTGGGTTAGTTGGTTACAACCCATTACCACATCCTATATTGCCAAAGCTTCTTGGTCGCCCAACATAGATCTTTTCGACACTGGCTAGTGTTCAGTGCTACCGGTGACATATGTTATCTATGTGCATGCTGGCCTATGTTGCTATGTTGTTGTGGCTGTAGAGGGGGCCATACTTTATAGAAGCTTGGCATTCTAATCAGGGATTGTCGTTTTACTTTGTGTTTTTTCAATATTATATCCAAATTGCCACATGGAGCAAAATCATGTGTACCAACTCCAAGAAATCATAATCGCCAATCAACGTCCAATGCATTCAGTGACGAGTACCAATATATCCTGCACTCTATTGTCCTGCTGATGTTTGTTAGAAAGTTACCCCATTTGATCCATACATTATTAGGGTAGGTGAAATACGTCTGCCATACCCTATCCCACAGGACAGATAAAGTGATTGAATACGGGATAAAGATAACCTCTTCCACAGCAGAGATAAGTAAGGCGAATGAGCCCTGTGTGCATGACCGCATTGCCCGAACACAGTTGAAGTTTCCCTGCCTTGTTTAACCCATCATGAGTGGAGAATTGCCCACACTCTATTATGCGTGCACCGAGTGTGTCGTAGAACGTGTCATAACTGGAAACCTGGATCCGCTATGTGGAAGGGTTTTACCTTGAATTTTGTCTGAAACATTATTGTGAAAAACACTTTTATGAACCTGTGGGACCTTTAAATTAACTGGTCCATATGAATACAGTGATTTGAGAAGAAATTATTGCAAATGAGTGGTCCTATTTTGTTAACCTCGTTTTGTAAAAAAATAGTTATTTAGCAAGTAGTGCATTATATATATTACTGGCAAAGAAGGCAGCTGTGATGTAACCCAAATAGTTGATATAAAATTTTCATTAACATATTTAATATTTCAATACTAGGAGCAGTCGTCAGCTTTGCTGTGATCTTTGAAGCTGGTTAACTTCATGCAGTACAGGTAGTACTCTACTTACGATGGAGATGCGTTACGACGACCTCATCGTAAGTCAAAAATATCGTAAGTCGAAGATGGCCTCGCCTACCCAGGAGTCTTAAAGAATGGTGATAATTTAGCAAAACAGAGCAATTTACAGTATCGTACTGTATAAACTATATACTGTGTATTTATTAATTACAATACTTTATTGCACAGTAAAATGTAAAGTAAAAAAACAAGGTAAATTCTTAGCCTACTTATATGAACTGCAATTTAATAGAAAAAAATTTCAGAAAACAATTCTATCTGCTATAAAAACTTTTAACATGCATTGAACGTATCGTATCATTGTACTGTACTCGCCAAGATTATGTCTGTCGTCTGCTTACTTGCGTTTGCCTGCCGCGCGAAATTTTAAATATTTAACAATTTTGTCGTATAGCCATCGTAAGATCGAAATCTCGTAAGTCGGACCATTGTAACTCGGGGACTATCTGTAATTTTTTTCTCAAAGTCCAAGTTCAACCAACACGTTGAGATGACATTTCTCAACAGTCACTTATTTCTGTAAGAGTTGAAACTGATGCACGCAGGCAGCACGCATTTCACGAGCTTGTATGTAATAATGACACTATGCATGAACATTATGTAACTTGCCAACCGTTAATAGAACATTCAACCTAAATTAGAAAGCTTATGAGTTGGGGTAGCTGCTGCTCATTTGCCACAATATTGCATGCACCTAGTCTTGTGTCTAGACTGTGGCTCCCATTGTAAGAATGTGGAATTTCCACCGACTCAATTAACCTCCTCACATAATGTGAGCAATGCTCAGCCGAGCTAGGGGAACCGCTTAGGCTTGACTATAGAGATAACCTCAGCATTACTGCCGAAGCCTGTAAAATTAAACTTTCCTGCACGTAACTTTTTTGGAATACAAAAAAAGCATCCCATTTTAAACACTACAGCTTTGTTGATACTATTCTACAGCACGGTAACATATTGAGTTACTTAAAGCAATCGCGCCTCATGAAACACTATCAGTTAGGAAGGTCCGAGATCACAGACTCCACTTTCTCTTGCTTGGACAGCCGAGCCCAACGGGTGTACGTGAACACAGCGGGGATCTGGACAAGGCCGTGCATCCATATTGTCCAATGAGAAATAATGAGGTATTTGAGAAGTTAATTATGTTTTAAGTGTATAAATGCAGTACATGTCCAGTAACTAAATTGTTACCTTTAATTATTCCAGCTTTTTAACACCTCCATGCTGTCACTAAAAATTACACCTTGTAGTCTTTGTCTCATCAAGCCAATAAAATTTCATCGGTGATGTTGCTTATGCTAGACCCACATGCAGGGTTCGTTTGCCAGTGCGGCAGAACAAGATACATGGAGGGGACAAAAACTATTGTTGTAAGAAACAATGAAAAAATGTACAGTTGTACTATTTAACTTCTGCTTAAGAATTATTGTGTTCACTTTTCTGTAGCTATATGACGTTTCTGGCCGAGATGCAGCCATGCAACTCCAAACTCCACAATCTTCAAACTGTCTAATTCGCTGGTCTAGTATGTTCCGAACTTCCCCGCTGGTTGTACATGGTAGATAGCCCATTGACCTCCGCTCACTGTGCAGTAGCTTATCACATCACTCCCATCCCTACTTAACCCTTCTGTACACCTAAAAGTACTTACACCCTCTCTCCGCTATTCTCTGATATTGCGGTGTAATCACTTCATGAGGTCATTAATACAAATTTACGAAAGAAGCAAAATAGTTAATAGGCCAATTTCTATATATACAAAAAATATAAATCATCAACCTTCCTAAGTTAATATTTTAGGTCCACCAACATAATGGCTTTGGAAACCATCAATTAGCTCTTGGTTTGTGTGTGTATGTATGGCGTATATTGTATAATTCCCAACAGCAATTCATCAAGATATCAATTGCAGCACTGTACATTGATTACAGTTAAGAATGAATTCTCAGTTTCACATCACCCTTGCAGTATGGTCACCATTGTCATTGCCACCGTTTTGTTGGTACTCTAAGGTGGCGTTTTACCCAGTGAGTCCAGGATACTTTGCGGTGTTTGTAACACAAGTACAACTTAATGGAAAAAATCCGTCTCCGGTGGAGGAGTCTCGTATGTGCAACTCATACTACTAAAAACAGACGAGCACCTCCTCTTGCTTGCCTGCGACAAGCCACTGACTTTTTGTTTTTTTTCGTCAGTGAGCGACACCTGTTCCCGGCAGGCAGCGGAGGATGCCAGCGGGAGGAATCTGCAGGACCTGGTCCAGTCTGTGTAAGTAGAGCAAGCTTCTGAGTCTACCTTACACCTGGTCCACTGCTCTACATTATGGTAGGGGTGGGAACTTTTTCGCTACCAGGACTTAAAAAATATCTTTGGCGATGCAAGCATTAACCCATACCTTAATATTATCCAATATGAGCACTAAAAATAATGAGAGCTCACCTTTACCGGTGACGGAGCTTGCTAAAATTATAAACAGATTGTTGCCGTATACAATATTCCCCACTCTAGTGTGGCCAGTATTCTTGCAGCAATGGGGAATCATTTTGTAGGCAATTATAAAGTGGTAGACATCATGTGGCTGCATGCCTCACGAAGCGCGGTTGTGGGCCACATTTGCTGCAAGGTAGAAAGGCAGCCTCAAAAAACATGATTTCTCTCTGGTATTTATTGTATTTGTAATATCCAAATGACCATATGCAGCTTTGATATATCGTTTGGTTCACCGGTTCATAAACAGAGATTAATTTTGCTCCCAAAATGAGTGTTGCCTACATTAATTTTTCTTTTGCTTTAAGCTACATTTCTAAATGTTGTTCTTTTTTACCCCTTCCTGTAGGCTGGCAGGGACTGTATCGGCGTACAAAATAGTCCCCGATGAATTTGAGCAAATTAAGGTAACTTGATAAAAACGTCCTTATTAGCCGTGTTTGTAATGCAGTATTTGTAGTTTGTAGTAAAGCATCTCATGACATGTTCCAGTTCACCGTCGGCTATGCCATGATGTTAAATATCACCAATACGGGTGCTTTTAAGTAATTTACTTATTGATCGATCTTCTCTTGGAGAACCGTTGAGGCTTTTCGTAATGCAAATCCAGGACGTTGAAATTATGGAGACTTTGATGTGATATTCAACAAGGGATCCAACTATTTTTTATTGAATCCTTTGTAGTGTTCTAAATAACATTCCAGCTATTTGCATCGTAATGTTTTTGCTGGACAGTTTTTAAAATGTATTTCATTTAAATAAATCCCATTTTAGTGTAATGCTGCTGTTCATAATCTATACTTGCTGTGTTAATGTTTACATCATTTTAAATTAAACACATTAATTGTATTTGTACACACCCAAAAGACTCCCGATACAGGTACAGCATTTACCTGAAGGTGGAAAAGAGTTTAGAATAATCTAATGAGCAGCAATAATTAAGATAATTACCACGGATTCCCTGCCAAGGCCTCTGCTCCAAGCTGTATGGGTGTTGCTGTCAGCACCATGTACCACTCCTCACATGTAATGCTGCTGCACGACCATGTCAAGAGGTTCATCCCCATGTGTTGTGTGTGACGCACGTGTGTCTCTCCTTACCTGTGCACAGGGTGCTCTGGTGGAGTGGTGCGACCGCGAGGAACTTAACCTCATCCTCACCACGGGTGGCACAGGCTTTTCCCCACGCGACGTCACGCCAGAGGTGATTCTAGGCGTGCTTTGCCATGCAACGTCGTCCTTCTTGCGAAATTGAGATGTCCATGTGTTCCAGTCAATTTGCACAACGTTTATACGAATTTCTTGAAGCACGGGCCTTGTGATTAGTTAACATGACACATTGTGGTTGTTTAAATGATCAATTGCTATTTTTATATTATACAGAACAGTGTTGCAGTATTTGTGATTGTGGTAATAAAAAGGTGTCACCCACCTGCTCAGCGGTCTCAACAGCCAGTCAGAAGTAAAGCACATTAAATACCAGTAATTTATTAAAAACTTGGGAGCAGAGGCCATTTTAACTGGCGAACACAGGCTCCCCCCACCCCTACCAATTGTTTTAACACTCACTGGAGGGTGGAGACAATATGCAGCTGTATTCAAGCTGGTAAGCCGATGATGTCATTGTTTTGGTGGCAATGGGATGAGGTTCCTCCACCACCCTTTCCCCACAACCTGGTGTTAATAGGAGTCATCAAATGTACCCAAATGATTCTCTCATCATATTCCCAGGACCATTATGACAGGAGGTGCTGAACAGTTCACTGCAAGAGTTACAAATGGATTTGTCTGTCTCACGACATGATGCCTGCATAAAATTTGGAAGGTGATATGTAAAATGTTATTAGGAAGGGCCGTTACATGAGGAATTTGTAAGCATTCTAGGAACCACCAAAACTGCTTTGTCACCTAAATAATTAATGTTTGCACTCTACATGTTATTGATTAATTGAAGTTGCTCAATAAATAATTGCGGTTGTTTTGATGAGAAAAATTTCATTTCTGCAGGGGGGAAATGAAGAGCTTTGCATATCCTTGATGCTTTAGAGCAGGGGTCCTCAAACTTTTTAAACAGGGGGCCAGTTCACTGTCCCTCAGACCGTTGGAGGGCCGGACTATAGTAAAAAAAAACTATGAACAAATTCCTATGCACACTGCATATATCTTATTTTGAAGTGAAGAAACAAAACGGGAACAAATACAATATTTAAAATGAAGAACAACTAAAGTTAAATCAACAAACTTGCCAGTATTTCAATGGGAACTGGGCCTGCTTTTGGCTAATGAGATGGTCAATGTCCGGTTCCATATTTGTCACTGCTAGTCGTAACAAGTGATGCAAGTGTGCATCCGTTAGTCTAGATCAGGTTGGAGATTTCAAATGTTTCATTCTGGAAAAAGTCTGTTCACAGACATAAGTGCTGCCAAAGATGGTTGCCATTTTGAGTGCATGGTTCCTGAGATGAGGATATGTCTCAGAGGGGAGAGATGCATAGAAATTATGAAGGCTGCTTGACTTGAATGCGTCTTTCAGAGAGTCACAATTCTGCAGTTCAGCCAGTTCCATTTGGTAAATTGTATCCACATTTTCAATGTCAATAGAAAATGGGTTACGGAAAAGCTGTATGTCCTGTTCATGGAGATGAAGCTCTTTAAATCTAAATTGGAACTCCTTTTGCAATTTTTCCAGTGAATCCACACATGTTTTGTTTGGGAATTGCAACCAATGGTTTTTCCGCTAACAGATTTTGAGTTGTGGGGAGATGGCAGAAGTTTTCCTCCTTAACTTGTTTGATGAGGAGGCCTAATTTTCCTTCAAATGCTTTGACATGTGATTGCATATCACAAAGGAGCTTCCCCTTTCCTTGAAGTTGCACATTGTAACTGTTGAGTAGCTCTGTTACATCTGTCAGAAAGGCAAGGTGCCATTTCCATTCTGCATCATTGAGCTCTGGTACTTCTTTGTTTTTTGAAAGCAGAAAAGCTGTAATCTGTGGAAGTAAGTCATAGAAACGTTTCAAAACTCTCCTTCGACTCAGCCAACGGACTTCTGTGTGGTACAGAACATCTTCATAGTCAACATTTAGTTCAGACAGAAATTCCTGAAATTGTCTGTGGTTTAGTGCATGAGCTCTAATGAAGTTAACACAAGATACCACAATTTTCATAACAGAGTTCCACTTCAGTGATTTACTACACAGCGCTTGTTGGTGGATGAGGCAGTGTATGGCTATTGGATGAGAATGGTTATGTTTATCCATCTCTTGGTTAATGCGAGCAATTACTCCTTTCTTAGACCCCACCATGCTAGGAGCACCATCAGATGTCACACTGGCTAGTTTAGCCCAATTCAGCTCCAAACCATTCACAGTTTGGCAAACCTTTTCATAGATATCCTCTCCTGTAGTTGTTCCTTTGATGCTTTGCAGTGCAGCAAGCTCTTCTGTGACTTCGAAATAGTCATTCATCCCACGAATAAAAATTAGAAGTTGTGCAGAATCACGAACATTGCTTTCGTCGAGTGCCAAGGAAAAATAGGAAAGTTTTTTTGTGGAGTTTTGCAAATGCTGATGCAAATTGTCTCCCATTTCTTCAATCCTCCGTGTAATTGTAGGTCCTGAAAGACTCACTGTACTAAATAAATCGGCCTTCTCTGGACACATCTCTTTGGCAACAGAAATAAGGCATTCTTTAACAAATTATCCCTCCACGAATGGTCTGCCAGTGCACGCTATTAGCTTGACAACTTGAAAACTTGCTCGCAGTGATGAAATATTTAGCTGCTTCTGCTTCACAAAAGTATTTTGCTGAGTTGTTAATGTATTTTTCAGTTTTAATATTTTATCTTTTCTCACTTCTCCGACCAAACAATCATATTTATCTTTATGTTGAGTTTCATAGTGTCGACGTAAATTGTATTCTTTGAACACAGACACTATATTCTGGCATATCAGACACACAGCTCTTTCCTTGTACTGCATGAAAAAGTAATCATAAGTCCACTGTTCTTTGAATATCCTACACTCCGAGTCAATTTTTCTCTTTCTTGACATCAGTTTCCTAGGGAGTCAAAATTACTATTAGTAAAATACCAATATATATATACAACGCTGCAAAAACAATATACCAGCAATAACTTTGCCCACACAGAGACATACAGACTGCACTGCCCATCAATGCAGTCTGATTGGGGGAACTCCGCTTTTACCCCAGGCTCACACTGGTGCGGGTGCCATTAAAAAGTTAATTACACCTGCAGTTTTGTTCACAGATCGCAGTACATCCCCAGCACACAGGAATATCACTGGGAGTGGAGCCGAGGGGCAAGTGAGGGAGCTGAGGGAGGGAGAGCCAGTCAAGCGCAGCCAGGGGAGGGCTGGCAGCCTTAGGCCTGGGGGGCAAGTCCAGTCAATTGGCCCATTGAACCATTCACCAGCGCAGCCCAATGAGTGCCCACCGCCGCAGCTCAATCAGTGCTCACCAGCGCAGCCCAATCAGTGCCCACCACCGCAGCCCAATGAGTGCTCACCAGCGCAGCCCAATGAGTGCTCACCAGCGCAGCCCAATTAGTGCTCACCAGCGCAGCCCAATTAGTGCTCACAAGCGCAGCCCAATTAGTGACCATGGGCCGGATAAATGTCCTCGGCGGGCCGCATGTGGCCCGCGGGCCGTAGTTTGAGGACCCCTGCTTTAGAGCATAGTTTTATCTTGGGGCCAAATATTGTTTCGCTAATACACGGCCAATTATAAAGTAGTTTAACATGTAGGCTTTCACGACCAATATTATCCATAATAGAGGTTTTTGAGTTAGATTCTGGCTGTCGCCTGATGAGGCTGATTGTAATTACCGGTGAAACATCGTACTTGAATTGTAAATGTTGCCGGTTTACTCTCCAACACACCGATGTGCTCAACTAGTAACTAATTGGCATGTTTTGTTTGTGATAACTCTTACTAACTGGCTGTGTCCAGTGGCGACAGGTTTTACGACAAATTTATATTTACGTGATCTAACCCAAAAACCTTGCATGCATGAAATGAATGTCACTTTTTGTCTGTCTGTCTGTGTGTATACACACCCTTGTAATGCTTTTAACTGACAAACTGTGGGGTAAGTACCCAGATAACACGCGATATGCCCCGGGACAAAAAAGCACTATTTGTATTTCCCATCCGTCAACTTTAAAGTAGTTAAATTAACAATTTGTCATTTTATAAGCAGTTCCTTTTACAAGCAGAGGGCGGCACCAAAGCACACATCTGCGCTTGCGTGAGAATGCTGACTCGGTGGGGGCGGGGGGGAATTCTCATTCATGTAAAAAATGCAACAAAAGAACACAACAAAGTGTGCTGTCCTCTTCTCCCCCACCCCAATGTGTGCAGTTACTACTATAGTCTGTAGATACTACTACTATAGTCCGTAGTAGTACTACTACTGTAGAGCGGGCGGGGTGGATGGTGGGGAGGGGTAGCAGCCCAGCCCCAGCCGGCCAAGGTGCCACCTCGGCCGGCTGGGCAATCTAGGCGAGGCCGGGGGCTCTGCGCAGGACTAGGCCTCACCACGGCACTGTTAAGTTTGTAGTTACTATTATAGAGTCGATATATACTATTATAGAGTCGGTAGATACTACTGTATAGTAGGTAGATACTCCTGTAGAGTAAGTATATACTGCTATAGAGTCGGTACATACTACTATAGAGTTAGCAGATACTACTATAGTCAGAATATACTATTGTACCGTTCGTAGATACTACTATAGTAAGTATATACTACTGTAGTGATAGTAGATACTACTATAGTCAGTATATACGACTGTAGTGAGAGTAGCTACTACTATATAGTCAGTATATACTACTGTGGTGATAGTGGATACTAGTCAGTATATTCTGCTGTAGTTATAGTCGAAACTGCTATCGAGTTGGTAGTTACTACTATAGTCAGTGGATACTACTATAGAGTCAGTAGTTACTACTGTATAGTCGGTAGATACTGCTAAAGAGTCGATATATACTATTATAGTCGGTAGATATTACTGCATTCAGTAGAAACTACTGTAGAGTCACTCGATACTACTATAGAGTCAATAGATACGATTATAGAGTCGGTAGATACTACTGTAGAGTCAGTAGTTACTAATATAGTTGGTAATACTACTATAGTCAGTAGATAATACGACAGTCAGTAGATACCACTATAGTCAGTATATACTGCTGCAGAGTAGGTAGATACGACTATAGAGTCAGTAGATACTGCTATGGTCAGCAGATATTGCTATAGCGTCTGCAAATATCTTCTTGGTTCTTTCGGTAAAGTCACGTAGAAGGGAAGTAATAAAATAATAAAAATAAAACATAATAATATAATTTTCACGACGTTTCGGCCACAACGCAAGCAGCCGTCCTCAGGTGAAACCAGGTCTGTCGAGGCGACAGCGTCTGAATGAAACAGCACACGTGCTTGTAGCATATATATAAGCTGGGTTGTTTATTTTTATTATTTTATTACTTACCTTCTACGTGACTTTACCGAAAGAACCAAGAAGATGAATCCCTGCAGTCACGAAAGCTTTAAATCGAAAGTCTGCAAATACTACTATAGAGTCTGCAAATACTACTATAGAGTCTGCAGATACTACTATGGAGTTAGTAGTTACTACTATAGTCAGTAGATACTACTGTAGCGTCAATAGATACTACTAGAGATTCAGTAGGTACTACTATAGTCATTAGATACTACTGCAGAGTCAGTAGTTACTAGTTACTACTGTAGAGTATATAATACTACAGTCAGTAGATTCCACTACATTCAGTATATACTGCTGCAGAGTGCGTAGATATGACTATAGAGTCAGCAGATACTGTTACAGTCACTAGATACTGCTATAGAGTTAATAGTTACTACTATAGATTAAATAATAGCATACGACGTTTCGATTGCAACACAAGCAATCATCATCAGGTATAAATGAAATAGCAACAAAAAATCTAACCAGAAAACTATAGACAGACATATAAGCAGACAGATATCACCAAGATACATAGAGAGAGTAACACAGGTGTAGTGGTGATACGCGCTGGGTGTATATGTCGTGTGCCAGCGCGTATGTACGGGTGTGTGTGTGGTGACGCGCGCTGACGGGGAGGAGCAGGCGTCAGTGCGCGGGTGGGGGTAGTGCTGCTGATTGGCTGTGTGCCGGTGACGCGCCCAGAGGGAGTGATCGGGTAGCAGCGCGGTGTGATTGGTCGGAGAGTGGAAACACGCGCTGAGCGGAACCGGATCGTGGGGATAGCGCGTGGGGATTGGGTAACGGAGGAGCGGTGCCGACGTTGAGGTCCGCATCCGCTCCGTCTCCCGGGAAGAAGGGGTATATAAGGTGATGCACAGAGGAGCAAGGGGCAGAAGTGGAACCATCTAAGAATGAAGACGAAGGTGTAGAGATAGAGCCCGGAGAGGAGAGAAATGGAGAGTAGAAGAGAGTAATGTATAGTGTGTAGCCAGCGAGATAGAAAGGTCTACACGAGCTGAGTAATGTATAGTGTGTAGCCAGCGAGATAGAAAGGTCTACACGAGCTGAGTAATGTATAGTGTGTAGCCAGCGAGATAGAACGGTCTGCACGAGCCGAGTATGCATACGGTGTAGCCAGCGAGAGAGAACGGTCTGCACGAGCCGAGTATGCATACGGTGTAGCCAGCGAGAGAGAACGGTCTGCACGAGCCGAGTATGCATACGGTGTAGCCAGCGAGAGAGAGGCAAAGTCTACACGAGGCGAGAGAGGAGAGTGTAGCAGAGGCGCAGAGTCTACACGAGGCGAGAGAAGAGTGTAGCCGAGGCGCGGAGTCTACACGAGGCACAGAGAGCCGGCAGCACAGAATCCTGAGTCAAGAGAAGTGCGGTGTGAAGAAGAGAGGCCACGCGTTGTATTGTTACAAGTCAAGATTTAATAAAAGAAGTGTGTTCCCGTCAAGGAGTTTCCTGCCGTCATTTTCCAATACTTCATCTGGCGTCAGAAGTGAAACGGGCTTCCAAGTATGGAGACGAGGAAGACCCGTAGGACCCACGGGATTGACCGCGAGGAAGACCTGGACGACTCGGAGCCGCTGGTGGCGGGGGGTGAGGAAGAGGACTTGCCCACGCTGCAGGGTCCGTCGACGGCGCCGGCCGAGCGACCGGGGACAGACGCCGGGCTTCGTGAGGCGCACTCCCGACTGGCGGAGCTGCTGCTCGCCGCCGCGTCCATCTTGGCGGAGATCAGCTCGTCGGGAGGAGCGGGGACGGTGGGGGACATTTTACAAGGTCGCCCCGCAGATTCCCGCCAAAACGAATGGGGGATTCCCGCCATTGCGCCTGGGCCTACTTTTGGCGGGAACGGCGAGCGCCACGTGGTGGTGGGTTCCCAAGCGCGCGCATCGACTTCATCAGCGCGCGAGGGGGTCCGCCATCTTACGTCTGCTGCTGGAGCCGCCATCTTAGACACCGACGGACAGGCGGAGAGGAACCACGAGGCGGATGACTTCATTTTTCAGCAGCGCCTGCCCACGTTGTCAGCCTTCAAGGCGGAAGGCGGAGACTGGGGCCAATTTCAGCGAAGGTTTTTGGCGCATCAAGAGATGTCAGCGTGGTCCGATGCTACGGCGCTGCGGGCATTGCCGCCATGCTGGACGACGATGCGCTCGCGGCCTTCAGGGCTGCACGGAAGTCGGACCGCTCCACGCTGAAGGATGCGCTGGGTTTGTTGGCCAGGGTCTACGGGCCTCCCTCTACATGCCGCCATCAGTTCTACGCAAGACGGAAAGCGGCCACGGAGACCGCGCTGGCCTATCGCACGGCGTTGCTGGCTCTTGCTGATGCTGCGTTCCCTCGGATGGACGAGGAGGGCCAAGACGCGATGGTTTTGGAGCAGCTGCTCAAGTTGGCGCAGGACCTGGGGGTCCCTATCAACACAGCTGATGACATTGATATTTCTTCTTTGAGAGTCGCCACGAGTATTCAAGCGCACGAGGCCCTACAACGGAAGCAAGGCGTTGGTTGCAACGCTGCTGTCGTCGCAGCCCCGGGGTTGGTGGTCGCCGAACCCCAAGTCGTCAGCCCACGAGAGGAGGCGTTCGCCACGGGACGACCAGGGGACTGGAGGCCGGGGGCCCGGTCGCCTCTGCGATCGGGCCGAAAGTCGGAGCAACCAAGATCTACTCCGACCCTCGTCACGTGCTATAACTGCGGCCTCCGGGGCCACGTGGCGTCCGGGTGCCGCGCTCCGCGGCAGCGCGCCATGGGAGCTCGGCTGGACGACGACCGAGAGCCCAAGTCATCTCTACAATCCCCGGCAAGTCGCGGCACCTCACACGCTCGGCCTGTTTATTCGGCACACATGGGACGCCGCGTTGCGGCGGAGGAGGGCCGGTTAAGGTTCGGGGATTCGGTTCGGCGAGGGGGGTTCGGCCGGGACCAGGGAGACATTGAATGGGCGGAATTGGGGCATAGAATTGTGGCTGCTTCGGCGGGTTCGTCCGTTGTTACGGGATCTATTGATGGGGTTGAGATTAGGGTGTTAGTGGACACGGGGGCATCGGCAACTATTATATCGGACCTCATTTATAATATTCTTCCAGTCCAATGTCGTCCGCTGCTTCCAGTGGATGTGCCATTTTACGCCGCAAATGGGGGATCGTTGGGCATTATCGGTCAGGTTAGGGCGTCCATTTGCATTGGAGATATCAAATTATCGGGACCCGTTTTCGTTTCGTCTTCCTTGGCAGTTCCGTGTCTTTTGGGCACTGACTTTTTGGCTAAAATGCCCATTAAAATTCTTATCGATCAACGATGCATTGAACTGCCATCGGGTCGCCGGATTTCATTTTTGACGGGCCCTACTGACATTCGGACGGCGTGCGCTACGATACAAGCGGTGGCGACGCAGACAGTGCAAGTGCCCCCGGGTTCACAGATGTTGATTCCCCTCCGGTTGCGAAAACCATGGGTGAGGGAGGCTTCGGGACAGAGTATGCTTTTGGGTCCTTCTAACAAGGCTGTCGGGGGTCTTGATTTATCGGTGGCTCACACTTTGGTGCGGGCTGACAGGGATCCGTTTGTGATGGTTTTGAACGCGGGGTCGCGACCAGCTGTCATCCCGCAGGGCACCGTGCTGGCTCACGCGGCGCAGGTTCCTGGGGATGATGGGTTGGTTGCGCAGGTGGGCTCGAGCCCCGCGCGGAACGTTGAGCCAAGGGAAGACCTTGAGTGGGTCCATTCGTTATGTGCCGCCTCGGACGATTTGTCGGTGGCGCAGTTGGGTGCGCTGCGCGAGTTGCTCATTGAATTCTCTGATGTATTCAGTAAACATAAGTATGACATTGGGTGCACGGATTTGTTGCACCATCACATTGAAACGGGCGATGCGGCGCCGGTCAGGCTAAATCCCTTCCGACTGAGTCCCGTGGAGAAGGAACATGTTCAGTCGGCTGTTAACGATATGCTAGAAGCCGATATTATTTCACCCTCCTCTAGCCCGTGGGGAGCGCCTATTGTGCTGGTTAAGAAGCAGGACGGGTCCCTGCGATTCTGCGTTGATTTCCGTCGCCTGAATAAGATCTCTGTGGCTGACGCGTATCCGCTCCCCAGGATGGATGAGTCCCTCGATGCATTGTCTGGTGCGCGATATTTTTCGACTCTTGATTTGTTATCGGGGTTTTGGCAGTTGCCGCTCGACGAAGAGTCGAAACCTAAGACAGCATTTCGGACTCCAGGGGGGCTGTTCCAGTTTAACCGGTTACCCATGGGACTTCACTCCTCTCCAGCGACGTTTCAGCGACTTATGGAGCTGGTTTTGTCGGGCTTGCAGTGGGATACATGCTTGATTTATATGGACGATGTCATTGTTTTCAGTAAAACGTTTGAGGAACACCTCCGGCGATTGAGAGGGGTGTTCTTGCGAATGCGATCGGCTAAGTTGAAATTTAAACCGGCCAAATGTCACCTCCTTCGTAGGTCCGTTAGATACTTGGGTCACGTTGTCGATTCTTCGGGGATCTCCACCGATCCCGCGAAGACGGATTGTGTCGGTTCGTGGCCGACACCTACGTCCGTTTCCGACGTGCGTAGTTTCATCGGGTTTGCTTCTTATTATCGGCGGTTCGTTGAGCACTTCGCCACTATTGCAAAACCCTTGCACGCTCTAACGGCGAAGGGAGTGAAGTTCAAATGGGGACCGGAGGAGGAGGCCGCGTTTCGCTCCCTCCGGGACGCCTTGGTGGGTGCCCCACCCTTGTGTTATCCCGATTTTGCCAGTCCCTTTTTGCTGGACACGGATGCTGGCAACACGGGCATTGGGGGGGTGCTATCCCAAGTCGTTGGGGGTGTCGAAAGAGTTGTCGCCTACGGTAGTAGGGTGTTGTCTCCGGCGGAGCAGCGCTACTGTGTCACCCGGCGCGAGCTGCTTGCCATTGTTTTTTTTGTGCAGCAGTTTAGGCCATATCTGTATGGTCGTCACTTTACAGTCCGAACGGACCACGCGGCGCTACAGTATTCATTGAGGGTCGCCCAGCCCTCGGGCCAGTTGTCGCGTTGGTTGGAAGTCCTCCAGGACTATCAGTTTACGACTACGTACCGTAAGGGGTTGCGACACACGAATGCCGATTGCTTGTCGCGGTTGTTGCCTTGTGATGAATGCGCGTGTTTGTCGGGATCGGCGCGCTGTAAACCGACGCTTGCGGGGGAGATGGGGGCACTGGCTGCGACAGCGGGCGCACCGAGTGGGGAGGATTCCACTGCCTCTCAGGGTCGGGACTCGCTGCTCTCGCTGTCGCTCAGCGAATGGGGCCGCCTCCAGATGGCGGACAGCTCGCTGCTAGCATTGCGCCGCAAGGTTGGGGGTCCCGAGGGGGACCAGGAGCGTACCGGCTCCTATGTACTTGAGCGGGGCGTGTTATTGAAATGGGACAGTTTGTCCCGGCGGAACGCACTCGTGGTGCCTTCCGCTGTGAGGGGGAGGGTTGTCTTGGCGGCACACGAACGCCTCTTGCACTTGGGAGTTAACAAGACGCTTGCCCTGCTTCAGCGTGACTATTACTGGCCGGGGATGGGAAGTGATGTGGTGCATATTCTGAAGGGGTGCGTTGAGTGCGCCAGGCGTAAACCACCGGCCGTGGCAGCTAATCCACCGCTGCAATCTATTCAGGTCTCGCGTACCAACGAGCTCGTTGCACTCGATATTTTGGGGCCCTTCCCAGTCACGCCGAGAGGGAATAAATATTTGTTAGTGGGGGTCGAATACTTTACCCGATGGCCTATGGCGTGGCCTCTCGCTAACCAGTCGGCAGCGGCTGTGACGGATGCCTTCGTCCAGGGCTATGTCCTGGACAAGGGGGCTCCCGAACGCCTGCTGACCGACCAGGGTAAAAATTTTTCGAGTAAATTGTTGCAAGAGGTGTGCGATCTGTTGGGTACCAAGAAGGTGCGTACCTCCCCGTACCACCCGCAGACTGACGGGATGGTGGAGAGACTCCACAAAACCTTGACTTCCATGCTGTGCCAGCAGGTGTGCGAGGCACATGTAGATTGGGACCTGCAGGTCCCGGGAGTCCTTGCCGCGTATAGAATGGCCCCCCATGCAGCTACGGGGTTTTCCCCATTCTATTTGATGTACGGTCGGGAAGCTGACCCGCCAATAGAAACGCAACTTGGCCTGTCCGCTCCACGAACTAATTCTAATTTGGCAGAACATATTAAGTTTAATATTCATAAGCTGACAGAGGCGAGGGAGGCCGCACGGCTTAATTCGCGGGCTCGCCAAATTGCTAATGAACGGTTGCGGGCACGGAAGGTGTCCATGCACAAATGGAAACCAGGTGACAGGGCCTGGCTGCATTGCCCTCAGGCACCCTTGGCTACGTCGCCTAAATTGTTGAGACCGTGGAGGGGACCCGTGGAGGTCGTGCGCGTTGCACGGCCCCAGTGCGTTCAGATAAAGTGGGGAAAGCGCCGGTGGTACGTTCACCCCTCCCGACTGAAACCGTTCTCGCCTCCATATGGCCTCCCCTTGTGTCGTGATGGCCGGGCGTGTGACGTGACCGGCGACCCAGAGGGGGAAATGTCTCTGCCTGATCCACACGTATTGTCGCCTGATCTGCTCCCAGGTGTCTCGGAACTGACGGCTGCCGATCACCGGCGGCCGGATCTCCGTGGCGGGGCGGCCCTTTCAGGCCCGTTCCGCGCCGTCTGGAGCGGCCGGAACCGCCGGACGGTCGTCAGTGTCCCGCCCCATACGATGGACCAGCCAGACGGACTCGCGCCAGGTCGTGCTACTTTGCATGACCTGCCTCGTGAGGAGTCGGGGCAGTTGGAGCGCCTCGTCACTGCGTGTAGTCGCAGGGACGTGGGGCGCGTTCGTTTCGAATTTGCTCGTATCGTGTTATTGTTGACTTTTCGCGTTCATTGTCAATCTGTACATAGTTATTCTTGTTGTTGTTGTTGTTGTGTTATGTTACGGGGCACACTCGGGGGGTTATGGGGTTTTTTTTTGTTGGTTGTCGTTTTATCGTCGTGGTTGGTTGTTGTTAGCAGCCGGGCCGGCTGCGAGCTATGTGGGAGGGGGTGATGTAGTGGTGATACGCGCTGGGTGTATATGTCGTGTGCCAGCGCGTATGTACGGGTGTGTGTGTGGTGACGCGCGCTGACGGGGAGGAGCAGGCGTCAGTGCGCGGGTGGGGGTAGTGCTGCTGATTGGCTGTGTGCCGGTGACGCGCCCAGAGGGAGTGATCGGGTAGCAGCGCGGTGTGATTGGTCGGAGAGTGGAAACACGCGCTGAGCGGAACCGGATCGTGGGGATAGCGCGTGGGGATTGGGTAACGGAGGAGCGGTGCCGACGTTGAGGTCCGCATCCGCTCCGTCTCCCGGGAAGAAGGGGTATATAAGGTGATGCACAGAGGAGCAAGGGGCAGAAGTGGAACCATCTAAGAATGAAGACGAAGGTGTAGAGATAGAGCCCGGAGAGGAGAGAAATGGAGAGTAGAAGAGAGTAATGTATAGTGTGTAGCCAGCGAGATAGAAAGGTCTACACGAGCTGAGTAATGTATAGTGTGTAGCCAGCGAGATAGAAAGGTCTACACGAGCTGAGTAATGTATAGTGTGTAGCCAGCGAGATAGAACGGTCTGCACGAGCCGAGTATGCATACGGTGTAGCCAGCGAGAGAGAACGGTCTGCACGAGCCGAGTATGCATACGGTGTAGCCAGCGAGAGAGAACGGTCTGCACGAGCCGAGTATGCATACGGTGTAGCCAGCGAGAGAGAACGGTCTGCACGAGCCGAGTATGCATACGGTGTAGCCAGCGAGAGAGAGGCAAAGTCTACACGAGGCGAGAGAGGAGAGTGTAGCAGAGGCGCAGAGTCTACACGAGGCGAGAGAAGAGTGTAGCCGAGGCGCGGAGTCTACACGAGGCACAGAGAGCCGGCAGCACAGAATCCTGAGTCAAGAGAAGTGCGGTGTGAAGAAGAGAGGCCACGCGTTGTATTGTTACAAGTCAAGATTTAATAAAAGAAGTGTGTTCCCGTCAAGGAGTTTCCTGCCGTCATTTTCCAATACTTCACAGGTACAGAGAGGGCGATCGTCTCTGTGGAGTGGCCTTAAATAGACAGAGGGGGGCGGAGGCAGAGAGAGGGAGGGGTTATAGAAAAAATTAACATGTCAATGAGTACGAAGAACGCGTAGTAAAGTACACAGGCTTGAACATTAGGAGAGAGGGAGAAAGAACACACTAAATTAAATAACCTAGCAAACCAGATATCTCTGGTCAGAGATATCTGGTTCGCTTATCCCATCTCTGAAAGAAAAGAAAATTTGATTGTTGGAAGAAATGACCATCAGATATTAGGACGATTTTTGGGGTTTTGAACTTTAACATTTTTTGAACAGGTTTAGATTCCACAGGAGCGCTTTGGTTATAATGTTCAACAAATCCGAAGGTTGAGAGTTAATGTGCAGGTAGAAGATCGACTCAGCCCAGTTTTTTTGGTGTCAAGAAAATGAGCAACGCAATGTAAAATCGGTGAAAGTCCTGTGGAGTGACGAATACCAACCACAGGAATGTGGAGTTTAAACCATGCGCTCAGGGCGGCTCATGGAAATAAGCATTGCTCCCGTGCGTGTCTGAACATGGGAGACAATTTCATGGTAACTCAAGGGCGATTGTTCAGAATGTCACATGAAGACACATTCGGCAGATAGAATTGTTGTGGCCAGAGAATAAAGGTTGTCGATTTGTCTTTACTGCGTTCAAGGCCACACGGGATGTGATTGAGCGCGAGGCTCCAGGCATGGCTGTGGCGATGCTAATGGGTTCCCTCAGCATAACGCCCTTGGCTATGCTCTCAAGGTACGTATATTGTAAAATGTTTTGTTGCACGGATGGCCCAGTGCTTATGTTAAAGCCAAGCCACATTTAAAATTCATTAAAAAGACATGAGTCAACTTAGGGCAGAAGACAAGGGTACAGAAAACAAACTTGCAGAATATCCCAACCATTATCTCATAAAAACACTCGGTTCTCTCAAAATCGTAATCTCAAATCTTGTCGACTTATGAAAAAACACCCATTATCCTGGCATTTCTACGGTCCAAGGTCTGGATTTTGTTCACCCTCAGGTTCAAAGCAACCAGTCTCCTCACTTCCACCCAGCTCCACACACTGGGTAAAACATAATTTTACAATATATTATGAACAGTCTAGCACTATACTGGGTTAATGTATATTCTTCTTTGATATTCTGTCACCCCTTCCACAACTCATGTTCTAATTCACGCACGTCAGCCCCTTACTCTCGATATCAAAACAAAGACTGCATCAGCGAATTTGGGATACAGTTTGCATGCATGACGCTGTACAAAATGATTTTTATTTTCCTACAAGGTCACTACAGGGCGATATGCCCTATAGATATCGCACATTGACCTTATGAGTCCCAATATATATCACGCAACTTTAACAGTAGCTCCATAGGCCTACACATTTTTCCATTTTCATCTCTCTATTGTACTGTTTGTCTCCAAACAAATGCTTTATAACCTATACACGTGTAATGTAGCTCTCAGAGACACCGTCTTGTTATATATATTTATTCATGAATAAAGTCCGCCGACTCACTGATATTTTAACGGGTAACCGCGAGGTGACTATATACAGCTGGGTAACTTCTGTGACTTTACGCGACGCTCCCTATGTAGTTGGCTGACTACATAGGATTGGACTCGTAGCAGTCACGGATACAATATGTAACTCTAGCCTTCCAAGACTATAAGGTGCCCGATCCAAGATGATGAAGACGACGGTTTCTTGATTCCCCCACAGCAGCCCAGAGCCCTGCTCCATGCTGGCTTTTATCCCACTCCTGGGCCCGGCCACACCCCTTTTCCTGAACTCTCTCGAACCTCATCTGGGCCTGTCTGTCATTGTCTCAATTATTATTTACGACCAATTAGGTCCCGTGCTATCCTTATGTGACCCTGTCTGTTCCCTGTGCGTCAATTATTAACCACGGCCACCAGGCCCCTACTGTCCTTACACATGTAAAGAAGTCATTTAAAACTACAGGCTACGTTAGAAAGAGTCCTTGCATCTTTTGAAGACCAACGAGTGGTGTTCACCAACCCACCAGCAAAGCAGACAGAATCACCAGCTGCAACCAAGTTATGTGGCTCTTTTGTAGGTTATCCCTTATATAGGCCTCACTGGGTATAGCCCACCACATTTATTCGATCAGTGGCTGCTTTCACTTCTCCTTAATCAAACAATGGGAAGCTCACGCACAGACTTGGTCATGCACCTCGATTAGCTAGAGTATACAAACCTGTCCAAACCGTCTCAGGCCCCTGAGCTCAACCCTTTGACAAGTTTGATTAGACCACCTGAGCACTCGTCAAACCACGTTGTGATAGTGGCAAAGATTTTTACTCCGACTTGTGCTTTATTGCGTTTATTATAATGCTGTACATTACTGGTGGTTTTAGCCACAACATAACAAAAGCAAAGTGTAATTGTGATTTTCTTTCTGCATCGTTGGTGTGGGTGTGCGAGTGGTGACAACTTTTCATGTCATCCCTCTGTAGGCCGGTGTGTGGGATCCGAGGAAAGACTTTGATTATCAATCTCCCTGGCAGCAAGAAGGCATCCCAGGTGGGCATATGTGTCTGCCATATGTGTCACCAGTGGTTTCCATAATACATTGATTAAAGAAATATATTTAATGGACAGAGTATTCACTAGCAGCATGTGGCAGCAGTTTCATATAATTAGAGGTAATGCATTGGATGAGCAAACACTTATGGGAAGATTACCTAAGTGTGAACACTTGCAGAATCCCCGAATAGGAGTTATAAAAGGTTTCAGTTTGGTGTTTTAACATCTTAACACCTGTTTGTTGCCAGAATAAAGGGGAAAACCTATTCTCAGGAGTTATAATGTTACACTGGGAAAAGCAAACCATGGCTCAATATAGTGAATTGTATTACATTATTACGGAGCTGATATGCGATGCTATAAAAGGTGCAACTTTGCATTATCTCTAGCTTAGACTTTGACAAATCGCCAAAGTCAACGCAGGTCAAATATTTACGATTAAATATATTTTAACTTGTTCAGATACACATTTAAACTTTTTATGTGCCTCAAGGAGGAGACTTTAAACAGTTGCAGCTCAAATTCAGTTTTAGAGAAGTATTCTTAATGTCTCTAAGCAACTCCCCTCAGGATTTTTTCCTGCTATACAATATGAAGACCTGAGAGATCATTTTCTATTTTTTTTTTCAGATTTTAGACGGAATAGCATATTTAATTGTACTCAATTTTAATAACCTTCATTGTTTTTGCACTAAATTAAACACAATTGTAAATTAGTAATTTTATTTAATTCTTTACAAAATGTTCCATCAGTAAAATAATCATTTAAAACTTTTTTATCATTAAAAGATTTCAATACAAGGTCAATCACAAAAGTGACCACTTCTTGTGAAGTAATATTTTAGGGTCAATCTGGGGAAAAAATACTCCTGAACGTCCAAAATGTCTCATCTAGGCTTTATTTTTGGATTGAGTTATTGGTAAAGGCATGAACAGATTTAGTTATTAGTCTGTGTATGTTAGATTCGGTTACACACTAAAACCTCATGAAGAATCCGTTCTGGCGGAATGAATGGAGTCAACAGATCACCTAATAAACTGTCAACAGAATCGACAGTCAGAGGAAAATGACGTGGCGAAGAAGAGGGAGCCATAACTGATGTGGTGGGATCATAACAACTCGTATCCTGAGGAGCTTAACAGAATGTTGGTTTGTGGGTTAAACTATTGAGCAAGTGAGATTTTGAATAGATAAAGACACCCCCACCCCTGGATAGGCAACCGAGCTGAAGTAAGTGAAACCCACTCAGTGCTATGTCATGTGTCAACAGACATGGCACAAGCTGATGCAACTTGAGGTGCAATAGTTGTAAAGTTCTTAACAGGGATTCGAACACAAGTGTATTTACAAGTTAGGGTCACTTTGATAGATATATGAATAATGCTGCAGATGAGATGAAGTGAGAAACATTATCCAATAAATAATGCTTTGTCAGGGATGTCTGCTGTCAACATGTTGTGAAAATAGAGACTGATCCTTCCAGTACACACCTCGTACATACATTGGCTTCCTTTGTCCCATTATTGGTAATTTGCACATTTTCGTGCCAAAAAATATTGATTGCAATTTAAGGTTTTTTCCTGGCATAAGTTCCATGCTGAAAAGTAGAAAAGCAATAGTATATCATCTATATTTGTTTTGAACATCCCATTTAATTCCATTCATAGTTTGGGCAAAGTGGGGTGTTTGTTTTTTACCACCACTTAACTATAAACATTCTTTAATTTGGTGCGACTATATTTAAGCACAATTAAAACAATTCTGCAATCAAAAAGTGTGAGTGGTAGACAACTAGCACGCTCGTGCTGTCATGACAAACCAGTAGTAATACATCTGTCAGTCGTGCCAAAAGCTTGTGTTCTTTCCATAGCATGTTCCTCATATGCAGTGGAAATTAAACAAAAAGCACACTTTTCTATAGTGTGGAAACTTTCTGACGAAAGGGCATTAACATTTATGTTTTAAATTTGTCTGGCATCAGTTTCATCACATCTAATTATGCCATGAACTTTAAAATGCATTGAGGGGTAAACATTTATCTGGATTTCATTTCCAGAATTTTATAACATGTCCAGGTGCAAAATATAGGCAAGGCTTTAGCCCTCACCGTACAATCCAAAACTCTTTTCAACTAAATTGTGCACACCTGGTAGGTTTTGAATCCATATCCATGAGCTGTTTGCCAGTGGCTTAAAAATGAATTCTTTCCATGTAGAGAGGGTGTTATATATGTCACATTGCAGCTGCAAAAAAATCACACCCACTCACAAATACCCTGATTTTATCACTTCCCCTGTTGCTATTACTTCATTATTACTTTGTTTATTCTCCCTTAACTGACATTCCATCATCAGTGTTAACCATCGCTTGTCATTTCTTTTGTTGGTGTGTTGTTCCCGTTCCATTTGTTTTTTCTGTGGTTTGGATCTGCAAATCTAACTTCTACACTTGGTGAGATATTGACAAATTTGTCAAATACCATACCGTACAATACAATTTTGCCAGCGTAATATTTGGGCATGTGTGCACGATATGTTTCAGTGGGTGTGCCTTCATGACTTTGTTTACATGTGTTCCTGCGTCTTTATTGCTACTGCTGCGGCTATGTTCAGGAATGCTTCCAGTTTGTGCTGCCAGCCTTGAGCCATGCAGTGGACCTCCTTCGCGATGCCAGCGTGCGGGTCAAGGCTGTGCACCAGGAGCTGGCAGGGCAGGTTCACAGCATCACCAGCCAGTCGGGACTGCCTGACAAGGCCGTGCAGTGTGAAGGTCATGGAGAAGGCCAGCATTCAAGCCTACCACCTCGAGAAGTAAAATGCTTACCCCACCTTCACATGTATCCAGTTACCAAAGATACTTTGTCTCAAAGGGCTCACCAAATTCTCAATAATCGTTGAATTAATGGCTGCTTAATTGATATGGCCTTCATTGCAGTAAGCTGGAATACACTGTGTCATTATGCAAATATAAGCATAATGCTTCTATTTGCAACAAATGTACACGGTTTCAGTGACTGTCACTAAATTGGGCAGTACTTCTATGGCTGTATTGAAATTATCAGCCAGCAAGGGTGTACTAGTACTGTTATTCGTTTATCATATGTAATATTCTGAAGTATTATATGTGAGCTGATCAGTGATTGTTATCAGCAAATTATGTCTTGAGTTCCTTTTTGGACTATGGGAATATTTTGCCAAGGAGAAAGAGGCTGTCTCTAAAAATATTCTACTCTCACAGCTGGTATAGCCTGTGTTCAAGTCAAAGGGAATCCCAACTTTAGCAAGCAGTGGGGCAACACTCATCCCCATTGGCAACGAAGAGCCAATGCTGTAAATTACAGATTTTCCACGAGAGGGACCAGTCTGTTCGTAAGGTGACCAGTGCAGTTGCATTTCTTGAAAATAGGAATATAAGTTAATATAAGTTATACAAATGCACTGAAATACTTTTATGATTAAACATATAAATGCTATATTTTCATCACCAATTCCTCACAGTTATTGAAATCAAGACATGTGTTACAGGAATTCCCATCACACATCACATTTGAGAATGACCCTGGACGAAGACTGCCATAGATCCACTTATATATAATGAAGCTATGTTTATCCATAGCAATTATTGTAGGGTTTTAAGATTGTTTATTCTGTTTTTGAGATAGCCGTCCAGGATTGGGCATTGACATGGCCCACTTTTTATCCAGGCAACCGGAGAGATATTTCTTGACTTATCACTATAAAAACTAAAAAAATATAACCCGTAAAAACAAAGTTTTTCACTAAGGCTAGAGTCCTCTCGTCCTCTGGCTTGAGATGGCTGCCACCTATGGGTCAGATGATTGCATGGCACCATTAAGCAATTGGTAATTAAATATAATATTTTTGTCCTAAAAAGTGTAAATTTTTTGAAAAAAATTGTCACGAACATTAATTGTCACGCACAACGAGTCTGTGGAAAATGTCAGCTTGATTGGATCATGGGAAGTGGGTTAAAAAACGACCGAAAGATTTGCACGGTCGTAAGCAAGCAAGCGCGCAAGTGAACTTAATATAAAGGATTTAAAAATAGATTTATTTAAGAATAAACAAATATAAATAATAATAAGGGCATTCGAAGGATAAGTGAAGATGTGGATAAAGAGAAAACGGGTTAGTTGCAGCCCTGTAAAACATTGCACGGCTCGGCGCTTGAGTGGCATTCAAAACGTGGAGCGGGATACCTAAGTTTTTCCACAGGAATGTCGTTTTGCCTGCTGCAGTCCTGTACCTAAAGGTTTTGGTGAAAATACCATGCATGTGCTGTACCGTACATTGGTGTAGTGCATGTCCTCTACAGTCTAAAAATTAGGCCTACAATTGTAATTTTAAAAGTCCATGTTTGGGCTCTGGGCTCTACCCGTACAGACTCCATTCCATGTAATGCACTTTGCTTTGCACACTGCTTCCATGCATACATCATGACCCAGCACGGAGCGTGCTCAGGCCGAACCCGGAGCCAAAACAGCACATGCCATCTCGGTTCTGGCTCTATTTTGGCTGTGTGAGATCCACTTTGGGTATTGTGGCATGCTTCGCTTAATGTCCTCCAGTGAGCTCCACGAGTTCATTTTTTTTGGTAATTATCGTAAACCATGGCCAGTGCGGTTAATCCACAGCACCAGGTTCCACTGTAGTCCCTTCCATCAATCTCATCTAAGCAACCACTACATGGCATGTCTTCCGAGTGATTCAACACGTGTAATCTGTCAAAACCGTTTTATAGTTTAACACTCAAGAGCTGAGTTAGGCCAAATTTTGTAAAAACAAATGTTTTTCCCCCCTACAAAGTCATTGAGGACCAGGCTGAGATAATTAATGAGCTTGCACTCAGCCTGATTTTACTCTGGGAGGCTGCCCACATTCAAACTGTTTTCACTAACACCATCATTCCTCATTGTTTTCACTAACGCTGGTCTTTTTTATAGCTCGCTTTGTTTACGAGCCAAAGCCACTGGTAATTTGTGTACCCTTTTCGCTTTCCAATAACGAACAAATATAATTTAAGCTATTATCAGGTAGTTTTTTTTTCCAAATACAAAGTGCTTTCCTGACCCTCGACATGCAGGTTTGGGTTAAAAAAAAAAGTCATTTATGAAAATGCCCCTATATCTGGGGAACCCAAAAACAATTATTTTTCTAAGCAGAAACATATACTAAAATAAATGTTTCAAATTTCAACTTTCTAGCCCTTCTACAACATATATAGAATTGACGTTACTCTCATGAGTCACTCGAGACCATCTCTATAAAATAAGTGTCCTTTGCATATATGTATAGTACCGAACGATATACATATCTGTACAATACATTTGAAAATGTGTTTGCATGACTGTGATAATGTAATATTCGATTTTTGTTTGTAATATGGGGTGCTCAACAGTAAAATATAATAATGTCATTTGTATTGCAGCCACGGATCCCTTCCTGCAGCAGAGTGCATGCCCCTCAAGGTAAGCAGCCTGGGAATTCCACCTGCAAAATAAACCAATGTCATGGAAGCTACATTTGGGAAGAATCATTGTGTATTCTGTTGATTACTTATTGCTAGCTTATTTGGCTATCGTCTTTTAATACAGTAAACCCATAATATTCGTCAGGATACGTTCCCGGAGAATAGTGCAAATATTAAATCCGCAAAAATAGGGTTAGGTGGCATAAACATATATTACACTAGCGGGAAGTACCCGGCATTGCCCGGGTCTTAAAAATATTTCAAAACTACTCTTAAAAATGTAACAGCAGTGCGTACTGACTGTGGTGGTACCTGCTATGATTGCAGCAGTGCATACTGACTGTGGTGGTACCTGCTATGATTGCAGCAGTGCATACCGACTGTGGTGGTACCTGCTATCACTACAGTAGTACATGCTGATTATAGCAGTATTTATCGACTTTATAGCACAAAGTACTCACCTGACAGTGGCGTGGTGAGGCCTAGTCCCGTGCAGAGCCTCTGGCCTCGCCTAGATTGTCCAGCCGGCCGAGGTGGCACCTTGACAGGCTGGGGCTGGGCTGCTACCCCTGACTCCCCATCCCCCCCCCCCCCCCAGGCACGATGTCCCCGGCCGCTCTGCAGTAATATCTACGACCTATAGTGGTAGCATCTACCGACTGTACAGTAGTAATAACTGCACGCATCGGGGTGGGGGGGACATGAGACAGTGAAGAATTAAACTGAGCGTTTAGTGTATTATTATAGGATTTTTAACGCGAAAGAAAATGTTCCCCTCCCACCGAAGGCGTGCGACTTGGCTATGGGCCGTCCTCCCCACCAAATGCGCGTGAATTGGTATGGTCGTGCACGCGTCATAAATAAATAAAAAGAAAGCGCACAGAAATCGCACTAAATCACTAATTAAATTAATTTAAAGTTGACATGTGAAAAAGGAATAGTGCTTTGCTTCCCAGCAGAGCTTACGGTGTGGTACCTGGCTATTTTTTTTTACGTAAACCCCACCGTTGGAGAGCCAAGCGCACGACCATACACAAACCCCACCACAAACAAACCCCGCCACAAACCCACACACAAACCCCGCCACAAACCCACACACAACTTTTGACTTTTATATATATATAGATTATTAAAACATATAAACTGTATGTCTATATGAATGAATACATATGTAGTGGGTGTTGATAGCATTATACGCAGTCACCGCTACTTACCTGGTGTGGCGCCAGCCATGGGTCAACAGGGGGTGAGTATGGTCTGTATTAAGTAACGCCGTTAGGCCAGGGAACCCAGAGGGCGGTTGGGAACCGGAGGTATACACCCCAGGCCCCCAGGGATTATGCAATAGTCCAGGTCCCTCCAGAAGGTTCCAGAGAGTAGGCGTGGCCAGGGGTGGAGTGACTCTGGGAACTGTATATAAGGCGGACCTCTGAACAGGTTTGCCAGTCGTCGTCAAGCTGAAGACCCGAAGAGCCAGCCTAGCATAGGACCCTGGGAACCCCCAGACCCGCCGTCCTTCTAAAGGCCGGGACTGAGCGGGTCAGTGGCCGGAACCCGAGGACCTTGGCTGGGTCGGATCAGCTAGCCTCCCCTAGGTCCCACTAGCTGGAGGGTTGATATATATAGAGGAAGTGGTCCCAGTGAGTCGGACACGCTAGCCCGGAGGCTATATCTCTCCAGGGTATCGGGTGGAGGGGCCGATACCCCCTTTGTGCTAGGGACCTCGTGTTATAGTTATTGTTATAAATAAACGTATTGTCTCCAGTGAAGACTGGGTCTCCATTCATTACCACTACACATATATTATACCAAACAGTATTATTGTGTTATTTAACTTACCTTTGATAATGGTGAACATAAACACGTTTATAAGTGCAACGATCAATGAATAAACAAATGAATATTATAGGGTACGTAATTTCACAGAGTTAAGGGAAGCCCTCGCATGTAAACAGCATGGCCGCCAAGGCAGACGGAGAAGGAGCGGCGTTGCGTGGGGGGGGGAACTTTCATGCGCTCACGATCCACGCCGCTGCCACGCATCTCTGCTCGTTGTCGGCTAGTACCGTGCTGCAGCTGATCATCTCTGCTCATTGTCGGCTAGTACCGTTGTCGGCTAGTACCGTTGTCGGCTAGTACCGTTGTCGGCTAGTACCGTTGTCGGGTCGTACCGTGCTGCAGCTGATCATATTTAAAATAGAACCCCACGAATTTCGAAAAGTACTACGACCAATTTGTTGCGAAAATACAAAACTTCCATTATCATACCCGCAAATATTAAGGGTTCACTGTACTGATATGGTATACACGAATGTTATCATATTAGCATACTCTCATGATCATACTACCGTACTATATTAGAACAAAGGATGAAGGTGAGGGGCAGGAGAGGGGCTGGCAGAAAGTGAAAGGGCGTGAAACAGAGGAAGGAAGGAGAGCAAATCGGAAAGAGGACCACGAGGGAATGCGACAAGCAGCGGGAGAGGAGGAGACTGAGAGGAAAGAGAGATTGAGGTGGTAACAGAAGAGGTGGGAGTAAGGAGAGTGAGGTGTAGAGGTGAGAGAGTAACAGAGAGAGGTGGGCGGGAAGTGGGTGAGATATGGTGGAGGGAGGAAAGGGGGACAGCGGAATTGAGAAACAGAAAAAGCTAGAAACCAAAAGAAATTATGAAATATATTACAGAGAAGGCAACAGAAAGGTGGGGAGAGACGGGGTTTTTCTAGGAATAAAATTTTTCCTGGCTGGCAAGGAGGGATAGACAGTCGCATCAAAAAGACGTGTGCGGGTTGCTAGTTTTGTTTAAAAAATAAAACTAAACAGTTTTTAACATACAGAAGTGATTACAATGACATGTATGAGGGTTGATCAAATCATGGCTCTTGTGCATTACTAGTGTGGTTTGATGCAGACACGGCCCGTGTTTAACCTTTCTATATAGCTTGATTTTAAACAGAACAAAAACATCTGCAGATGCAGGGAGTAACCCAGGATCTCACCCCTGGCAGCAGTCAGACGTGAGTATACCTTGGGTGCTCCTGCAGATTTCTGAATTTAAGAATCCACAGCCAACGAACATGAGCGAACTGGTTGTGTGATGACTGTCTTATGTTTCTTAGACTCCTGGAGATGTTGTATGTAGCTCATAGGGTCAGGAAGTTTGGGTACTGTACTTTCTTTCTTTGAGTTTTTTTAATCAAATTTAAATTGTGGATTTTTTTAAAGAGTCAAACAAGACATTTCATGCTTTAATATAGAAGTGGCTTGAATTTTGTATAATATCAATGTTTTTAGAAATTTGTTCTCAAGCCAAAGCTTGCAGTGATGGTATTTTAATGTAAGGTATGATCATTTTTCATGACCATTGACCGATTTTACATTGCTTGTTAGATGTTTTTGTATCTCTTTGAATTTGTTTTATGAGGTCATATCGTCTCTTTATCTTCAGTTTGATATTTAAATCCGTTTTTCATGGATGGACATTTAACTTGGCACTCTAATGCTATGTACTTCACTGCCGTTGATTTGTAAAGGTGCCGAATATACACAACTAGCATCTTTGCCCATCCTAGGACGGAAGCTGTAATATTTACGAGTATAATTGAATCTTGTGTAAATTTAATGGCAGTGAATCTTGCACAAAAGTATGTCATCAAACACCTAACAACATTTTACTGTCGCACTGTAATAATGGCAGTGAATCTGGCACAAAATGAAGTCATAAAACACCTAACTTCATGTCACTGTAGCACTGTATACAACTGACCTTCAATTTGTTCAAATGCACTGCTCTGATACTTTATTCTCTTCTGCTTTCGGTCGCTGTGTTTGAAATAAATAGGATATCGATAAAATATCTGCAAAATCACCGAGAAATGTCTCCATAAATAAGGGGCAATTTGCGCCTAAACAAATTAAATTACTTTAAGGGCAGTGCTCTAAGACTACTCATGGTGTGCTGTAGCTCACCGGAGTAGCAAACAATTTGAATAGGAGGCAATGGTGGCAAAACAGCAGAGAAATTTTTCTTTTAGCATAATTTGCAAGCCTAAAGTTGACCTTGCTTTAGTTTGACGTGGCGAAGAAATAAATCAAGGCAGAAAATGCAGTGGGATGTGGCGTGGAATTAATTATCTGGTTAGCTCTAGATAAAGAGGGGACAATGAACGTAAAAAAAAGTCGTTTGTGCCTCAACTGATTTTCATTTCCACTCCACGGTTTTTCTTGCAGTGACATCAGTAGTTAATGATTATAAATTAGCATGAATGTAATGGTGGAGAATATATGGAAAAAAATTTCATAGAACACCGCAATACATGTAGCTGTGTAGAGGAGTACCGTGAGGACCCAACTAGGGGCGGGCGCGGGAAGAGTGACGGAAAAGGAAGAGCCGGAGAGAGGGGAGAGAGCAGAAGGCGAGGAGAGAGAGGGAGGGAGAGAGAGCGAGGGGGATTTTGGAGGAGAGACGTATGAGAGGAGCGGGAGGAAAAGAGAGGGGGGGCTGGGTGTGGAGACGGAGCGGGGTAGCTTCGGTAGAGAGGAAGGAGGAAGATGAGGACGGGAGGTAGCGAGGAGTCGCGTCGGGTGGAAGTGTGGAGAGAGGAAGAAAGAATAAACGGCGAGCAGCCCTGAGCAAATACCTCGTCTCCGTGTGATTCTAAATACCCGGGGTGTCCAGGAGGAAGACTCTACAACTGTATCACTGTATAAATGTGAGTTAATGTAGCACAAAAGGAAGCCATAAAACACATCACAGCATTAGACTGCAGTGATGGCAGTGATTGTTGCACGCAACAATGTGATAAAACAGCTGACGCAATGCCGCTGTGCCACTGTATTCAACGGACACTCAAAGACTTTAGGTGCAGTGCTCTGAGACGTTGTTATGTTTAGCTCGCCGGAGTTGCAAACTATTTAATTGGAGTCAATGGCCGCAAAGCAGCTGGAAATGTTTTATTTTAGCATAAATTTATATTTCAGCATAATTTGGAAGCGTAAAGTTAACCTACCTTTTGTTAGATGTGGCGAAATGAAGCCAGGAAATGGAGTGCGATGTGACGTTGCATTAATGTTATGGTTAACTCTCTATAAAGATGGGTGAATTGGCGTTACAAAAGGAGAAATAGTCGCTACAACTTCCTCAGCGTTAGTAATGAAATGCAGCGACACGTGAATATTTATGACGGGAGGGGCTGCATGTGGAGTGATGTGGACGCGCGTGAGACACACACAGACGTTTTTGGCACGTTACATAAGGTGAGGCGTCGATTACGTGTGGTAAAGGTTATGTTGGGCAAACAGGATGAATGATCAGCACGAGACTAACAGAACAGAGAATTATTAAATTCTCCCAAATACAACTTTCAGCAGTAGCAGAACACTCGTACCAACAAGGACACTCAATTGATTTGATAATGTATACGTTTTGTTCAAAACTAGCTACTACTGGCGATAGACTAATTCGATAATCTATCGAAATTCGAAAGAAATCTAAATAACATTAACCATTCGGATAGCTACAGCCTTAGTGCTGCGTGGAACCGAATCATCAAATAATGCATTATTTAAATGTATGCCTACAAAGGGCAGCGTACTTCAATAGGGATTACCATTGGTCGGGCAATTTTAATAAACACAATAGACCGAAAGGACAAGTTCAAAGAGCTCGCATAATGTACATTGCCTTAGTAATCCCCCCCCACATTGTGCAAGAGCACAGCTGCGTGGTCAACACATCTACGCCTCTATATAAGGAACTAAACAGTAAAACTTCTCCACAAATCTGGCTGTCACCTGATGAAGCTAGTTGTAATTACTGGCGAAACGTCGTACTCAGATTGTAAATGTTGTGACTTGGCTCTCCAACACACCGGTGTGCTGTACTAGCGACGAATTGGCATGTTCTGTTTACGTGACAACCCTTACTAGTTGGCTGTGTCGGGTGGTGGTGGGTTTTAACGACACATTTACGCGATCTAACCCAAAAACCTCTTATGGTGTAACTCTATTGTTGTTAGTGGCTCTGAGCCGTTGCCACCGAAGTTGGCTGGGCAAATGGATAAACGATATTTCCCAGTGCAAAAAATAAACATTACATTTTACAGAAACGGCAGAAGTTCGAAAGACATAATAGATAGCGACACCGAAGAGGTTGGCATAATAAATATAGAAGACTGACACGGTTAATTTAAAATCACTAACTTTTCAATTTGTGCTCTTGTAAATGTTATTTTTTTGCCAAAATTGTATCTAAATCCTAGAGAATATAAAACACTTCTACAGATTATCAAGGCTTTTTATTACGTAATAAAGCAGATTACTTTTAGTGCTCTGAGTACAGGATTGTGAGAAGTGCATAAAAATGACAGCTGTCTCTCATTGTGTATTGCAGGCCAAATGGCTTCTCTACAATTATAACGTAAAATATTTTGAGTCAAAAATATTCCACAGAAGCTCAGCAGGCTTCCGGCTTTTAAAGTTTTTGGATGGGTTACTACAGCATGCCAGGGCTATGCGGTGGACAACAAAGGGCAATGTAGCAACCATTGTTGTACTGTATGTATATGCTCCTACATATATGCCCCTTCCACATTTAACTCACACTGACCAACATGGTGAGGTGTTGTAAAATAACCCCTCATGACCTGTATTGTATGCTAGGAGGATCTCATCCAGCAGTGGGTTTATGAAAAAACAGCGCTGTACATGTACAATGAAAAGTAATTTTTTTATTTTAAAATAATGCTATTGTGTAAAACTAAGCAAAATAATCGTGATGTGTGTAACACTGCGCCACATGGTTACATTGAGCGCATAGAGCTGTGAGCGTAACATAACTGAACCCAGGTTCAGCTGGACAAATGGGGTGGGGGGGGGGGCTTTCAGGTTGTGTTTGCATGGCATACTGCACATAATTAAATAGTACACACTTGCTAAATTACATTTACACGTAATTAGTACCCCACATTAAATGAACACTTAATATCAATGTACTGAATATTCTTTGGTTCTTTCAGTAAAGTCACATAGATAGGAAATAATAATAAAAAATAAAGTATAATAATATTCCTGACATGCAATATCCCGGCGTCTACAAACCAAGCTGTATCTGCGGCAGCAGTTACTTTGGGGAAACTAAGCAACGTGTCTCGGACCGTGTTCGTGAACATAAGACAGATTTGAAACACGGTAGGACCAATACTTCTGCCATGGCTGATCATTTTAATGCGGCTGGCTCACACGAAATGTATTTCTTTGACGATGCTACTTTGTAAGCCTACTGGCTATTAACAAAGATTCGTTCATGAAGCCATCCATATATCCAGACACAGACACAATTTCAACCGAGAGGATGGTTATAAACTCAGCAATCATTGGAAAGATGTCATCAACCACTTTGGGTCATGACTTGATTTGTGTTTTCTTGTCAACCTCCACCTTCAGCAGTGTGTGGTGTGAGGTGCAATGATTACCTGGCGGCCCTTTGATTGGTGTAGATCCACTGCCGGTGTCGTTGTTTTTCTCCTACATTAACATCAGCTGCCCCGCCCATGCTTCTGACACACTTGGGCTACGCTCATCTCTAAATCTTTATTAACAGTTTGCCTTTAGAGGCTAACCCCTCTTTTCCTGATTATGACTGCTTGTGTTGCGATCGAGACGTGATTTTTGTTTTGTATTTGTTTAGATTTTATTACTGAAAGAACCAAGAATAAGTCTACATTATAGACTGCCAGTATGCTCACTCAGGTTAGGAACCAGGCTAAAGTCTACATTATAGACTGCCAGTACACTCTGATTAAGAACCAGACTACAATCTACATTCGCGTTTTTTTTATTCACTTTATTTGTTATTATTTTCTATCTACGTGACTTTACCGAAATAACCAAAGAATATGAATTCCTACAGTCACGAAAGTTTTAAGTTAAAAAATACACTGAATATTTACAATTTAAAATTGACAATTTAAAAATACCTTACATAAAATGCTACAGTACTGTGCACCTTAGTCCACGAAAGTGTTTGCGTGTTTGTAAGATGAATGTAAAATCAATGGAGAGAGTCCAATCAAAGCATGGGGATGACCGAGGCATGCAATGGTACAAGTTCACTAAATTCCATAATACAGATAGGTATATTGCTTTAGATTTACAAGTCCTCAAATGCACATACATTTTTAGTAATCTTGATTTAAAGCTTTAGTGACTGCAGGAATCCATACTCTTTGGTTCTTTCGGTAAAGTCACGTAGGTATAAAATATTATAAAATATTAGAGTATACATTTTAAGTACTATAATGGTCGGGGACAGTGTATTTAATTTGCTCATGTTGATAAACCACACCCTACTGTGCACAACTTATTTAGTGCACAAATCGCGTGCCATTTATGTTGAACTTATTTTGCACCATATGTAGCCAACCATGGTAATCGGAGGTGCGGTCAGAGTTTTTCATTATTTTTTTTTGTTCAGCCATTCAAGTCTACTCTGAATCCCGGTTTACTCGATTCTTGCTTTGAGAAGGTTTTACTGTGCTATGGCACCTAACCATTTAAATGTTACATGGCTGCTTCTTGCTGCAAGCATAAATAATGGGTGTGGTGGCTGTTTGCATCTGTATTCCCTCAAAACATGATAATTTAACTTGTAATCCAAAGCTATTTGGAGGTGGTAGTTCAGTCTGTGTAACTTGTCAGAGACCTTGTGAGACTGCCCTAATAAGATTGAGCTACCATTACACAAGAGATCTCCTGTACCGACTACATATTCAAATTAAACAAATGAGCTTTGAGACAGATGGTGATTGCTATACATTTGCATTTTTATTCATTTGGAGCTTTTCTATGGTTTCTAGTAGTCATGGACGACTGGTGGGTTAGTGCATTCTAATTGGCTCTCCAGTTCATTCCTGGTCACGTGTACATATCTGAATGAAAAGTATGGCATGACATTTTCTTTTCAGAATACACTTTTGAAGTGGAAACGCATTGTTAATGTATAAACCAAGTGAGGCGGTGTCCTAACCCCTCACCTTAATTCAGATAGAACTAATAAGTGGTCATATATTGCATTGTGCACACGGATTGGAAAGAAGCAAAGGGAAGACTGTATTGCATTTGAGATAGGTGGAAGTTAATGGCAGGGTAAGGTCCTGGGTACCTCTGTATGGGAATTTAACAAGGGCCATATGGAGAGACTGACCCTGTCATAGGAAGATAAAACTTCCACATTTGCTGGAACTGATATTTATTGTATTCATCCATCAATAGCAATTCTTGTATCTCTTGACACAAACATGAAATCACATGTGTAATAATCAATGTTTTGTTGATTTGTATGAAACGTGGGTGGGGGGGCAATAACACATTGGTTAGTACACTCTGCTTTGCACTCATCGACATGAGTTCGATTCCTGGCCATGGCTAACATGGGCAAGAATCGAACTCTCACAAACAACCCTCATTAGACTGTTTTCGTCCGGCATTGCAATATCATTAATTGAATTGTGAGGGCACCAGAATCCTTTCACCCATAATTTCTGCTGCTGGGTCAGATTCGGCGCAACCAGCGTATTCATTTGAGCCTTGAACACTGCTGCTGCATTGCTCGCTCGTGTATTCATTGTAACTCCTCTAATCCATGACAACCCATTGGCCATTCATTCGTTAACAAAACGATAATTCAGTGGTCATTATTATCTATCCGAAGGTGTCCCCTGCTTCTTATCAGTAATAGGTTTGCATCATAATTGACTGATTTCCTAAGAACAAACATCTGTAACAGTGTTGTATACATAGCTTTCAAATAAGGGTCCGCAAGTTACACTTTATTGATCATCTCTAACTAAAACCGTTGGCTTTGGTCTACCAAAAAAACTGTGCTGCATCAACCGCTTCAGAACCGCGACTGGTTGCTGTGCACTCCCACTTACACGAGTGTAACATTAAAGATGACCCCACACAGTGCAGTGTCTTGTGGCTACCCCAACCAAACAATGGACAATATCGCAGACAACTCCATTCCACTAGGCCCGTTCCCGGTCGAACTGGACAGTATTAGTGCGCCCTCCTCCTGAAGCTGTCACGTGGCTTACAAACTTAAACCTTTGACCTGTAATTTACACATACTGTACTTGCCCTATGCAAGAAGACGACTAAACCCGTTCTTTTTTTATTACAGAATGTTTTGACATGTGATTTTTTTCAATTTCAATTTAAGGATGTTAAAATACGCAAAAATAAGTTTTCGAGTGAGGATTGCACATCCATCTTTGTGAAAGCAACTGTTTTGGCGTTTATGCGAAGGAGTTAGCATATTATCACTTTTATTCCTGTACTTTCAACTTGCCTGTAATCCATTCACTGCTACATTTGTGCAAGAAATACAATGTTCACGGTTAATTTTTTCTGCATCCGCATTGATGGCATGATGCCAGTCTGGTGCTTTGTCAGGTTTTATATTGATTGTGACAGACCTACAGACATTAACATCATATGTTTACGTTTGCTTACTTTTATGCAATGGATGATTCCTAATTAATTTAGTGTTTGAACAACTATAACTAAGACGTGATCATGGTCAAGCTACTTTTAATTTGTCTTTTAATATTTGTTTAATGAGGCGTACAATATCGCCTTCTATTGTTATAGTCAAACACATGTTTTTTTATTATAAGTTATCTCAGGATGATTGCTTCTCAAGTTGCTGTACAATAGAAGTTTGCAATTTCAAGGATGGTCAGGAAGAGGGAGAATTCTTTACATGTGGAACTAATGCAAGAGGATATTGGCAACAAATTTATATTGCAATGAGAAGTGGATCATGATAGCGAGATAATTTGATAGCTCGTGGTTCTGAGAATCGTTCAAATTACCGGTAAACTGGAACAATAATAATTGGAGTGTTAGACGCTTGTACACGTGCCAGTTTCATTTGTTTGTCTGTGTCAGGTGTTGGAGGGTTACAGGACAAATATTTGGCCAAATCATTGTGGCTTAACCAAAACAACAATTGTGAAGCTTATTATTTGCTCTGAAAACCTACTTATGTAAGTGGAGAAAAGTCTGAACTTGAACCAGTTGAGATCAGAGGGAGGAGGTGGGGAGTTCTAAACAGTAGAGGTGGATGAGAAGTGAACTCCCACTGCAAAGGGTTCATTGGAGGTGTCCATCATAGGCCTTGATTACCAAAGCGGAGAGCAGACTGAGATGAGACACGTGGGCAAGCCTTTGTAGGGTCTTGGAAACAACAAGAGCAATCGTGAAATTGATTTGTGAGTTGTAGCATGAGCCCAGTAGAGAGCTGAAAAATGGGGAAACGTGGTCATGTTTGCAGATGCAAGAGTGAACGAGGTACAGCAACAGTGTTTAACAAATCTCATATGCTTATCAATCTCATTTTGACCTGAAAGGTACGGGAAATTTTAAAATATTTTGTCAAAGAATATATAAATATAACATTATTTAGCCATTGGTACTGTTAACCTCGTGGTTAACTCACGATTTGAATGTCAGTTAAAATTCCAGCAGAGGCTTTATTCAGCCTGTCATCCTTTCTGGGGCTTATAAAATAAGTACCACTTTGTGGGAAGTCAGCAGTGCTTGACCTCTGCAGAGACAGGATCCCATTACAGCAGCGGTCCCCAACCTTTTTGGCACCAGGGAACTGTTTCGTGGAAGACAATTTTTTCACGGGTCTTTCACGGGTCTTTCATGGGTCTTTCCCCCTTTTCAAAGAAGCTCTCCAGCGACGTTTGATTTTTACTCATTTTGGCTAGGGTAAGTTGTTTGTGGGCTTACCAAAACTGTGACTGAGACAAGTGCGGGAAAGAGGCGCGGACGGAAGTGGTAAATAAAATAATTGGCGGGCCACGCGCGGACTCACCGCTTGCTTCCTGCTGTGTGGCCCGGTTCCTAACAGGCCACGGACCGGTACCGGTCTGCAGTCCGGGAGTTGGGGACCCCTGTATTACAGGAATGTGAAATGTACACTTTGTCTGGATCCATGAACGTAGCCAAGTGTTGCGAGAGAAAATTTGACTGACTAATCCATCGTCGTGGTTGTGTGTTACGTATTGTGCAGTGTGTGCCCTTTGGTAAGCATGTTACTGTGTTCGCTATTGTCGTAGCGTAGTGGTTGGCGTGCTGTGCTATGAACCCAGCAACCCGTGTTCGATTACTACTTTGATTATCTGAATTGGTCCTGGGGCTCCCCTAGGTCGACTCGGCCTCAAATGAGTACCTGGTTGCGGTGTGTAAAAACCATTGCCATTGGAGTGATGAAGGCGGTCGGGTGTGGTTTTGGCCACCCAACCCTTAGTGTGCTGTGCCAACCTTCATAGGGGCTACTAGCTAACAGCACTTGCCCCAACCGTCAAATCAAGATTAGTCTGTTAAGGCTACACAGGGGATCTTTGTTTTGTATTGTGGTGTGCCGTCTCAGTGATGTGTGTGGCGTACGCTGGTATGTAAAATGCCGTTAGATTTGGTGCGCGATGTGTGCGTGGGGTGGTGTGTCCTGTGCGTGGGGTGCGGTGCGTAGCGCGCAGTGCGGTGGACGTAACGAAGGTGGCGAGGCGAGCGCGCTCTTCCCCTTTCCCTCTCACCTCCATGGACAAGGCCTTCGTCACTGTGCTGGACACGGCACCGATCCTCAACCATGAGCACCTGCATTACAAAGGTGAGGGTTGTGATACACCCAACCTACACCACCTAATCTGGTTAACACACGAGCATTGGAGCACTAGACTCGGAGGAGATCGTGAGTTCAACTCCCAACCAGGGATAAACTTGGCCAATGATCCATTCAGTGGCAGTACGATTAGTATTTCAATTTGTAGAAAGTCAACTGTTGTACTATGGAGAGACATTGTCTGTTTGGTTTTGGGAACACCGATTATTTTTTTGCTGAGAGTATGTTACCAACGTTTTGTCTTCTGCACTTCGAGTCGGTGACTCGTAATTTGACGGCATGGTTATTACACAAATACATATTTCTACTCGTATTTCCAAACTCTGCTCTTGATTTTACAGTATTTATTACACTCTGTAGTTGTGTGCCAGCCTCTGGTTAATAGGGCTTTGTACAGGGCTTGCTTATTTGGGTTGAGATGTGGGGTGACTGTTTGCTGACATGGATTTGTCACTCACTGCAGACGGTCTTGGAAGAGTGTTGGCTCAGGATGTAGTGGCAAAAGACAATCTGCCTCCATTTCCTGCTTCCATCAAGGATGGCTATGCTGTCAGAGGTAAGGCACTTCCTGACAAGACCAAGCATTAGGCAAGACAAACACAGATTATGCAGAATATTATGGGCAATTAATGTTTCACTGCATATGCCAACTTTACTCTACAAGTAGCAGTAAAAAATGGTTTTCACTCCTGCCATAATTGGCATTCACATCATACCCCCAAGAGATCAACTTTCCAATTTGCTAAAAGAGGGCTATAGCTAGTTATGTTTTTCGTGCAGTTTCTTGCATTGTGTTATGTTAGATGCTTTTCGTACATGCACATACTTTCAAAGACATAATTATATTGGGAACTTACAAGTAATGCAAACATCTCATACAGCCTCATGTACACCCGAGTTAATTATTGTTAGCTTATAGTAGAGGCATGTCAACTCATGGAATCGCAAGTGAATTTCTGAAATAACACGTTAACATGGATATAAATTCCCGATATCGACATGCTTCCTGATTGGCCTGCAAATATGTGTGCAAAGTCGCCCCTTCAAGTATTTAGTGTGTGGAATCTTCTTCCTTCGAATGGCTGCTGATGCAGATTGCAGAGCAACAACTACAATTTCACATTCAGGTGGTCAAGTCAGACAATCGCGTCAGAAGCAGCGGAGTAGTGTATCATCACTGTGATGTCTCATATTCGTGGATCAGGCGTTGTGTCTTTATGTTGTACGGTCTTTATGGATGACCACAGTCTTACACTCTGTAGAATAATACGCATCATGTGGAGGTAAATAACAAGAAATGTGACTCGGTGACATGGAAGTGTCGACATGCTCTCATCATGTTATGGTTCCAGCATGTTTATCCTGATTTGTTTGGATGTGTGCAAGCTGCTGGACAATTGGTGTTTGCAAGGCTTCATGTGGGTAGCGTGTGTCTGTTAGCTTTTGTGCGTCCTGCTGTCTCTGTTGTCTGTGTGCAGCTGCTGATGGGCCAGGGGATCGCATTGTGATTGGAGAGTCACATGCCGGAAAGCAGGTACCTGCATATTAACCACCACCACACAACTGTTATTGAACAAACATACCAAGGCATATATTTACATCATGGGACCTCCTTTGCCAGTACCAAAATATGAGAATAGGTTTTTCCCCTTTTTTTCTGGCAACAAAACAGGTGTTAAGATGTTAAAACACCAAACTGAAACCTTTTACAAGGAATCGTGTCTGCAGTAACTACAATGCTTGTGGTCAGAATGCAAACAAAAAACATACTTTGATAATATATGCATTGTCCTTGAAACTGATTGGTCGACACCAGAGACAGCTTTCTTTTGAGCCTCGTCTCAAACGGTGTTAGACCAGAGGATGCCAAAAGGCGTTGTTAATGCAGACATGATTCCTTGTTAAAGGTTTCAGTTTGGTGTTTTAACATCTTAAAACCTGTTTTGTTGCCAGAAAAAAAGGGGAAAAACCTATTCTCATATTTACACATCGCAAAAAATTGCCTCAGTCCTAATGTTAACTGGTATGCTTGTGTTTGGGTGATAACTATTTGTGCAGGAGCAAGATTATCATGGGTTCTTGTGTTATTTTCACTACAGACAATGGATATAGGTGATGGTGAGCATTGATTCCTGGAAATACAGTATATTTATTCATTGTTTTATCACAGATACATTATCGTGATGCTGTGTTCCAATTCTTTGAGCCAGTGTACACTCTCTGCTTGTTCTGCTTGTAGTGAGATATGAGGCATATCTTAGCCGCAGTGTTGGCTGAGCTGAGGGAATGGGTGTTGACAAATGCGTGTAATCTTGCGCAAGCTTCTCTCTCGTGATTTGACGTTGCCATTTAAAGCCCGGTGCAAACGTAGAGATCTTTGCAACATCGCGAGGGAGTGAGAGTACCGACAGAAGCATCGCTCCGTTATCGCTCTGTGCTACTGTATCGAGCGCCAAACATCACTGTAAAGGCATGACCCATTTGAGTTGCCAGTGCGACATTAGTGTCTTGAGCTGTTCGTCATTATTACACTGAGGAAGTCTTGCAGAAATTACTTGGACATTCTGCATTACGACCGACCACATGTGTTTCAGAATTATTTGCTAAATTATTGTAAATATTCTTAAATAAAAAGTAAGTTTCCAAATCCTATTGCGTTGTAATTGACTTATCCTAATTATAAAATAGCCTTATTGACAGATCAGTCAGAGCTGATGATGATGCCCTATCGTGTACCATGCCTTGTCTTCTGACATGCAGCCTTTTCCAAAAGGAAGTTTGCATTTTAGAAAGTTGTCACGTAACTTTCATTGCACATCTAATCTATCCTCAATTCTCTAGGAAACACTCTGGTTGAATTGACACTATAAGAGTTGCTGTGTGTCGACCAGAATTAAGAACATTCTTTCGTGAATCGTTCAGCCTGTGCAGACGGTGATGCCAGGCCAAGTGATGCGAGTAACCACGGGAGCACCCATCCCGTCTGGAGCTGATGCCGTCATCCCAGTGGAAGACACTGAACTTCTCAAGGAATCGGAAAACGTATGTTATGACCATCACCCCATGGACACGACAGACAGGATTGTAAATTTACAATTGATTTAGCATGGTTGGCTATATCGGGTGCGAAAGAAGTTTAACATACATACGTGCAGGAGTAATGCCTCAGTCTCTTTTCCCTGCAGCAACCCTTGGCATGTACCAATTCAGTCACTTAAAACTAAACTTTTTATTTTACCATGTAAGGCCCATTGAGTATACAGCTCTTTTACAGAAGCAACCTGGTCACAAATGATAGCTGAAAGAAGTAGCTTATGGGGAAATTTACAGCAGCCAAATACTCTTCACGCATGTTTCTAATTATGGAGGGAAAACCCAGAGGACCCGGAGAAAAATCAACATGCCTGTGGGGAGAATATGCAAACTCCAAATATACAGGCTTCAGGGTTGGGATTGAACCCACTACCTCCTGCATACCAGGCGAATGAGATAACATCCCGCCACCACGACACCCTTTTAGCTCCACTCCGTGGCGTATGTCCACAAGGAGTCTCGCTTGACTTATGTCCAATTTTATATTATTGTTTTTCGACATCTGGGTCCGTTGACCAGAAATCACTCTGGCTACAATCGTAAAGGCCCAGGCAAGAAGAATGCCTTAGTGATGAGGAAAAGAGATGGATCAGAAGCATTTTACATGTTTTGCATCTTCTTTATCATCATCCTCCTCACAGGCTTCAACAGATGAATCCAACTTTTCAGGGAAGGAAGATTTTTCTAAGTAGGAAAGAGAGTGTTTCTCCAATGAATCTTTGGAGGGGGGGCAGCTTTGAGGGCAAAAGGGATTAAGTGTAAATGGGCAGGCCACATAATGATAACTGGAGAGCGATAGGCAAAATGTACTACATAGTAGTGACTGAGAGAGAGTAAAAGAAGAAAAAGAAGGCCATGGTACTTGCAGAAGCCAATTTGCACCCTTATGTTTGTTCATTGAATAATTTCAAGGATGTTTGGGAGACATTGTGCGTCTCTTTTGAGAATGTTTGTCTACATAACAAATTATACAATATGGAAGAAAGGATAATGCATTTTTTATCCTTTAAACTTTAGCTTATTCTGGCTAGCTTGTATAAAATAAAGAGGTATTTAAGTGAGAGGCAACTCTGCAGTACAAGGCAAAGTTGTAAATATTGTCTGTGTGCATGCTCCAGCATTTATTGAGCAAATGCATCAGCCGTTTGCACAGCTGCAGTCTTTATTAGAAATGCGACTTCTAAGTGGTGTGTTGTTTATGTTGTTGTACTAATCCAGACAATTCTAGAGGGAAATTAGCAGTAGGATATGAAATACAAACAGAAATGGGCTGCATAGCAGAACATTTTGGTGATATTAAATATTTCCCTTGCAATGTATTACATTCTGCATAACATACTTTATAGTTCCATCACTTTTCCAGAAATAGTTACGGCACAGCGAGTGAAATCTAGTGCAACGCCGAGTGGCTTGGCTGCAACACTTCGAGTAAAGCATTAAACTGTGCCTAGGCTTTGGTCTGAAACACTTATAAAGGTAATTGCGAAAGACAGGTGTAACAATGGTAAATATGGTAATAAAAACGCTTGAAGTGCATTTGGCATTTTGAAAGTTCTCTGGATATAAATGATGTATTCGTGAGGTGAATAATTAAATTGTAGTTATATATTTGTTACATGTTGAGTTATGCATGTCTATTGCTTGTGGTTTTATATGTTAGGTAACGTCAGAACTAATTACAGTTAATGGAGTAAACATTGTTTTAACAATGCAGGATCTTGTTTATATTCATATACAAGCTAGTGGATCTCTACTGGCTGTGGTGTGCAAGCATACACCAAAAATAATGTACCACCATCAATATAAATGCTGCCTTATAACTTGAAAACATAAAGTAGGCTAAAGCTTCATCCCTTATTTCTACCTACTCTTAAGAGGTGTGTTGTGACCTGTGCGTGTAACTATGATGTTTATCAGTGTTGTTGCCTTTGTTTACATGGACTGTTGTAAAAAAAAAAGATTTGTAGTGGCAGTCATCATTCATAACGTTCACAATGATGATGATAATGCTTAGCAATTGCCATGAATTCACTTTGTGAAAATTAATAGTGCTTGTCCTATGGACAGACTGGCATCTGCCTTATGAATGTGAACTCTTGTTGGGAATTGCCAAAGGATCATGCCATGTAGTGTGGCGGATCCTTGAAATCTCCACGAGAATTCCACTCTTTTGAATTGAGGCCCAGGAATTGCCATTTGAATGAATGGGGATTCTATCGAACAGATCCTATGGACACTTGTCATTTCAGTGGTGGTTCCTGTATCTCCATTCACATTATTGGATATTCTATTGACCCATCATTAGGCTGTATTACCAATCCTACCGGCATTATAACAAAACCACCCAATACTGTGGGTTGAAGTATTTGTATGGGTGTAGCACCAGCGCTTGTGAGGTGTTGTCGGCATGAGGCTGTGATTTGACCAGAAAATGGCAGTTTATGCCAGTTTATTCCCATGTGTCCATAAATTATGAGTGGAATTGTTTTACACGAGCTTCACGGTTCCTGCCAAAATCTTTCACGACAAAATTGTGAGATTCAAGTACAATGCTTGAAGGCTGGCAATAAATCATGATATTACGAAAAAATTAAGTTCAAGATCACGCATAGCAGAATAATAAAATCCAACGGATAACATTTATTTATTTCAATACATTTGCGTCAACGTTCATATAAATTAATGCGGGGTAGGTAGGGCTCTCTGCTTCTGGCCAAAGGAGATGCGAAGATGTATCATACAATGTTAATAATATTGATGCCTCCTACACCTTGGATTATAACTCTGCCATAGAACAGACGTGTGTTTGCCCAACCAAACTGGTGTGCAGTGGCTCTTAATAATAGAGCATTTGATGATATCATCCCAACCACTTACGATTGCACAAAGTGGTATTGCTTAAAATTGGAATTTGCTATTAAATCAGCCCTGAGGATACGACGTTTTGTGGCTGGATGAGATTGTTAACTCGGTCGCTGTGAGAAGTCGTGCAGTCGCTCAAAATAAATAAATAGACATCTATCCACGTCTGCTAAAATATTTTTATATTTCAGTACATCAGCCCTAATAGGCTTTTCAGACGGACATTATCCAACAGGATTTATTTAAAGCAGCAAGTCAAATATGGGTTTCGTCAGCCAAGTCGGTGCAGTTAAATGATTATTGCTACGTTACCAGGTGTTGTTGGCAAGAGCACTCGGTCTACACACTGGGGCCCAGTTTAATGCAAAAAAACCCCTAGATTTTAGAAAATGTTGCTATGCATTGTTGTGGAGCATTATGATTAACAAGATAACACAACGTCTATTTGTGTCTCCACGTGAATTCGCTGTGTGGCAATAGGTGCAGATTCCAGATTCTAAGAAAAATGCATGGACGGTAGCTGATATTGGTAGCACGTTTTAAAATGCCTTTTTGTTTGTTTGTAAGCCTTTGTGTGCACACCACCAGATTATTTACAATTTGTGTATAACGCATGCGATGTAATGTGTGCAGCGCAATTGGTCAGAAGCTCTACTTGTACCCAATGGGGAATGTAACATTATGCATCAGTGACCTCATGAATAAAACATGTTCACACACATACAGTTAATGTGGAAATCCCAAACCACGTAATCTGTGTAAAGGCCTAGCTGGTATATTGCTTTTACCAACCACATGCATTATAAACTAAGGACGTACATATGAACCTTATGGGGGTTACCCCGGGGTACCATAGTACCCCGGCTCTCGCATAATGTCCGTGATGCAGTCATTTTTAGTCTGTTGATGGTCGGCGATGCGGCAATCGACTCGTCTCGACGTGTACACTCGACGAGCTGTACACGATGCACCACCACGGTGCATACGAGCGTTCAGGGTTTCAGTGCAATTGTCCTCGCTGCGTTTCGACATCGCAGAGTAGCACTGATTTCTGATTGATTGCTACCCCAGTCGCGGAGTTAAGTACACCCCTGGAACTATTGTAGTGTACCAGAAATAAAACATTGAATTGCCTCGGCCATTTTGTATTGTTTGGTACCCCGGGGTACCGCTATAAGGATCATATACAAAAAGTATATATTTGATACTGTGTATTTTAAAATGTACTACAGAGGAGGTCAGGTGGCTCAGAGGTCAGAGTGCTGAACTGGCATGGCTAAGGAACTAGATTTGAATCCGGGCAGCAGCCCTTGATTGAACTGGGTTCTCCAGGGTAGCAAATTGACGTCTCAGCCCAATGACCAATGACTGTACACAAAAAACCCCATATAAAATTTGGTTTACAATTAATTTGGCTCATTTTCAGCTCGTAAAATTTCAAAATATCATGTTTGACTCTCGTGCAACGAATACAATGTTCTCTGTGGCAGGGCAGGTGCCAAAAGGATGCCATCCAGTGTGGATAAAACATCACTTGAGAGATTTAATAAGTAGTCATGTGATTTCTCCTTCTGCAGACCACTCTCTAGCACGAGGTGATGAAATTTCTCTGCAAGGGTTCCAAAGGGATTAAATTATTATAATTATTCTCATGACATGATGCCAAGAGCAAAATTATGTATAAAATGTACAATATGTGTGCATGTTGAACTTATTTCGTATGTAGCCAACCGTGCGAATCGGAGGTGCGGGGAAGGACAACAAACCTGCTCATGATTATTAATGAGGGGGGAGGGTGCTCCATGTGGAGTGACGTCACCGGCTCATGATTATTAATGATGGGGGGGGGTGTTCATTTGGAGGACGTCACCTGCTCATAAATATTAATGAGGGGGGCTGGTCGATGTGGAGTGACGTCACAAGCATTAAGGACAGACATTCCTGGGTGATTATAGTAGGTATAGTGTAGCGAGTGTTGCTGTGGAGGTGGTGATTGCCCAAGCTTGTGATGAAAATATCAGGTGCGGCCATCTGGAACGCTCTTCCTTCCAATATTAGGAAGCCACTGGAGCTACGCACTTTTAAATCTAGATTGAAAACGAATTTCTTTTGAACTGCTTTTTGTGTTTCATTTGTTTTCCTTCCCCCGCACCTCCAATTAGCATTGTTGGCTACATATGGTGCAAAAGAAGTTCAACATACATACTGTTGTGCGCTTGACTGCATGTATGGATACTATACAGATTCTGCCCCCCCCACCTACGTTATTCCCCCCCCTACTCAGCCTCGAACCCAACACCCCCTTAACATCTTCGTCTCCTCCCCTCCCCTCTACCTCACAGAAACTGATGAAGCTGAAAAGAGCATGATTAGCACTTGAGGCAATAGAGTTTAATTAACTGCTGCAAAAATCACATGTGTGTACTAGTTACAACCCCCACCCAGTTAATGTGTTAAGACCGATAATCTTCTATACTCGTAAAAAGGGAAAAAATGCATTGCTTAATCTTAATGCCCACATACATATCCGGAGTTATTTGACAAGAGTGACGATTCGTATTGCACTTCAACAACTGTGCACAATGTATTTGAGCACATTTTTGTGGGACCATGGCACGTACATTCATGGGCAGTTTTTTTTTAGAAGTGCAGAGAGAAAGTAATGTCAGTGCTGCAATGTAAATGCGATGTGCCGTTTAATCTTACGCTCTGCCTTTTACCACTTAAAGGGAAGTTGACAGGTGGAGGACAAAAGTATCTGTGACCCAGTGGTAGAGTGAGCAGCTCTCAATCGGAAGGTTGTGGTTTCACATCCTGGTTTGGGAATTTGCTAAGTCCATCCTTCTGAGGTTTGGTTGTCCTATGTATAGACTCACCCTTGCCACAGGAAGGTAGAATTTCCACCACTGACTCAGGGCTGTTAGCAGGAGATGAGCACCACCTGAATGTTTATTTAGAGCAGGAAATCCCTTTTGACATATTAAAATACACCCAATTTAATTACTTTATTTGAACTCATGTCTGCGTATTATTCTAAAAGTGCTCATAAATAATAGCATGACAATGCGTTATAACTTTAAAATGGGCTTGTAAGTTTTATTCTTCAATTGAATGTGCAAATACGTGCTTTTGCTATAGTGTTATTGTAGGGTTGTCATTGATGTGTTGTTTGCCTGTCATGTATTTCACTGGTGACAGCTACCGTGGATTTCTTGCTTTGCTCACACAGGGAGCAGAGGAGCTCGAGGTGCGGATCCTGTCCCAGGCACGGCCAGGACAGGACATACGGTGAGGACTGGAGGCCTCACATTGTTGACGTAGTTATTCTAATTGTCATAACAGTGACTATAACATACGTCGAAGGCTGGTAGTAGGCTGATATATAGAGATGCAGGATGGTAGTTGATTTATTTATTAACGTCATCAAGTTGTTTCTTAATTCTAACGTGACTTGGCTTGTTTTTTTGCAATAACTTAAATAATGAGGATAGATCCCATTATATAGTGTAACAAATACATTAATGACATATTGCACTGCTTGTGAAAATGTACCCATTGTTCTTTACGTGCACCCACACATGCATTTGTACTCAAGCTTTCTCAGCCCATCATTCATCCAGTCTCAATTAAGTACCACTTCATTGGAAGTCAACAGTGCTCGTCCATTTGATAAACTGACCCCACCATAGTAATGGGGATTGGCATTGCCTCAACGCTTGAGCCTGTAGATGGTTTGACTCGGCGTTAATCACACGTCAAATTACTTAATTTTCACGCGTGCATTTGTATGGACAGGTGCATTGGACAGGACATCCGGCGTGGCGAGTGTGTGCTGTCACGTGGCTCACACGTGGGACCTGCAGAAGTGGGCCTGCTGGCCACTGTGGGGGCGACCAAAGTGGAGGTGCACCGGCTGCCTGTGGTGGCCGTGCTGTCCACTGGCAATGAGGTAACGCATCACAGTACTCGGTGTGCACACAGCATGTCCTGTCTGTGTCGGCCTTTTAGTGTTATCCTCTCGTATGCATTTGGTTTCTTCAGCAACTCCAGTTTTCCCTCTCGATGCAAAAACATGAGCGGAATTGACCAACCATCCCGATGCAAGACATTCCTGATATCCGCAGCACAACCCTGAGCTGTGTCAACTGGCAGGTTGACAAACTGGAAGGAGCCCAGGATGGGTGCCATGTAAACACAATGCCAAAAGCAGACTAATAGCAATGTCAGCCCAGACAGAGCAGAGGCCATTTCATTTGTACAACATACACAGAGACAAAGAGCTCCTGTTTATACACATTTTCAGTCCGATGCTGCTAGCAAACCGCTATTGAGACCATTGAGAGTTTAGTGTGGCCAGACACAATCCCAGCTCCTTTTGCTCTGGTTTTCTCTGTCGAGTTGTTGAAACACTGTTTCAGGAAAGTGTGTTACAAAGCGTTAGCAGTGGAGGTTTAAATCGCTGAGATGCCAGTAATTTAGGGGTGTACATGACCAGAAATCAAACCTTTATCAATATAGATCGGCTGATGCATACAGGTCCGTTGGACATTCCGAAATGGATATTCTTTCATCATTTTATGTTTTCTGACTTGTAGGATTCACCATGAGTACATGGGTACAAACTGACTGTGTTTATCTATAAATAAGTGGAACAGCTGCAATGGTCATTTGTCAGATTTGGACAAGACAATTACAAAAATAGATCAACAATCATAAGTCAATATTGGTCATAATTTCAAGAATGTTTGCTGCTCTGGATCAACAACATGGTTTTGTAAACATCTCTCCCACTTTGTTTCAGGAAATTAATTGTGATGCAGGCCACCCCACATTTTATGTTAACATTGGGTGTGCATGTGCTGTAGTGTCGCGGTTAGCGTACTGTATATGTGTATGTTGAGCTTCTTTCGCACCGTGCGTAGCCAACCGTGCTAATCGGAGGTTCGGGGAAGGACGACAAACTAAATACAAAAAGAAGTTCTAAAGAAATTAGTTTTCAATCTTGATTTAAAACTGTATAGCTCTAGTGGCTTCCTAATATCGGAAGAGCATTCCAGACGGCCGCAGAAGTGCATCAGAAAGTATGCGATGCGGTAACTGCTAAGTGATGTTCTTTGGGTCTTTCGGTAAAATCACGCAGATTGGTTCAAAGAAAATAACAAAATAACAAAAAGCTATGACGTTTCGATCGCAACACTAGCGGTCATCATGTGATGCAGGCAACACAAGCGGTCGTCATGTGATGCAGGCAACACAAGCGGTCGTCATGTGATGCAGGCAACACAAGCGGTCGTCATCAGGACGACCACTTGTGTTGCGATCGAACCTTCGTAGTTTTTTGTTATTTTGTTATTTTCTTGGAACCTATCTACGTGACTTTACCGAAAGACCCAAAGAATATGAATGTCTGCTTTCACGAAAGTTCTAAGTCAAGATGCTAAGTGATGATTATCTGAACTGGTTTTGAGCCTCCCCTAGGTCGCCTCAGCCTCAAATGAGTACCTGGAGTGGTGTGTAAACATCACCACTGGCGAGAAATAAAGGCGGCGGGCGTGGTGCTGGCCACCCACCCCCTCATGTACCGTGCCGACCTTCGTAGCTGCTTGCCACCAGCACTTGCCCTCAGACTGTTGAGGCTAACAGGGGAATCTTTGTCTTGTGTGCTGTCCTACAGCTTCTGAATCCAGAGGAGCCCCTTCACCCAGGCATGATCCGAGATAGCAACCGTACCACGCTGCTGGCGGCCATCCAAGAGCAGGGCTTCCCGACCATCGACATGGGCATCGTGCGAGACCAGTACGATCACACCCACGTTAGTGCGCACGGGCACCCACACGTGTGCACTCGGCCACGCCTCGCGCACGCGGCCGCTTCGCCCGCCACTCCACCACGACTGAAGCTCATGGCTTCCTTCTTCGTCGTGTCAACGCTAGTCACAACAAATGTTGACCGCTAATGTCGCACACACTTAAACCCCAATGTCTAGAGAACTGGCCGGTGACAGGGTCCGTCATGCACCAGACTGCAGATGCGTTGACAGTTATTGGGACCCTTTTGCTCCAAGCACACTCACCGGAACGTGCATCTTATCAGAAGTTGTGTAAAAGTACAGGGATATTATTGCTGGATCATTTGAATGAGTATTCGTACTTGGAAAGCAGATGACACTGATTATGGATGTAGTCTATATGAAACTGTGTGCCAACTTTTCTGAATATTCAAATGAGCATGAAGTGGTGCTCATCTCTCTTGGGTGGTCCTGAGCCATTGGCAGTAACTTTAGAATTGCTATAATGGGGACTAGGGGTGGAACGCTGCTTTTAGTGCACTGCGCCGTGCACCCATCCACTCGAGTTCACTTCACAGTCATCACTAATATCTTTGGTGAATGAAACGTGAACTAGTTATGTGTAACCCTCCCTTCGCCATCCTGCACTGGCCAGTGGGATGAAGCGTAGTCAACCCCCATGACTGATGTGGCGTGGGGAGGCCTTTACCCATGGACATTAAAATAGAGCTCTCGGTCGTAATGAGGACCAACCATCTGGGCTATGATGGCTCTTGCATGTTTTTGGTGGATTGTACAGTAATCCCCTGTTCAACGCATTCGATGCGTTCCAGAAAAGTGCCGCGTTAAGCAAAATCGCATCAAGCGAGGAATTGCTCTACTCAATCACACTTGCACCATAAAATCAGCCTGCAGTCATCCCATGTCGGGACAAAAGATTTGAGATGAGGGTACGTCGGCATGGTCTATCACTCCCCAGACTGTGTTATACCGCTTAGCTGCACAGCTCAGGAAAGCCGTTCGTCTTCGATCGCTCAGGAACCGCGTTATAGCGGCATTCGTTCCGTGTTGTGCGAATATCGTTCCCAAATAGAAGAACCGCTTTATAGCGAAAACGCATTGTATAAAAACAGGTTACCTTTTAGATTTGTGAAACTTTCACACCTGCTGGCTGTGAGGTGACCAGGAGATGGCAGTATAGTAAGCACAGTTGTGGCCCTGTACTTGTGAATCTTTGAGTGTTATCCTCTCCTATGGATTGGTTTTCTTCGGATACTGAAGTTTCCTATTCGATGCAAATCATGAGTAGAACTGACCAACTATCCAAATTCTGGACTTTTCTACCTTCCTGATATCGTCTTGAGTGGCTCCGCCGCCCAACACTGAGCTTTGTTAACTGGCAGGGTGAAAACTGAAAGGTGCTAAATGGTTATTAGCTTTGAGGTGTCAGTTTGTCTCATGAGGTAATAATCAGGATGATTTGATATGTCTGGGACCTTAAAGGAGTGAAAGCAAGTGACATTCGTCACCAGCCTTGTTCTAGCCTTGCGCCGCAGTGGCGATGTTAACTACCTCGCCTGTATTACAGGAGGGTGTGGGTTCGATCCCGACCCTGATGCCTGTATATTTGGAGTTTGTATGCTCTTTCCGTGGTCACCTGGTTTTTTTCTTCGGGTTCTTCGTTTTTTCCCTTCACTTTTAGAGTCAACATCACGCATTTAGAGTATTTGGTTGCTATAAATTTACACGTGATAAGCCATTTTGTTGAGGCATCATCTGTGGCCAGGGTGCTTCTTAAAAAGAGCTGCATAGCTCAGTGGGCCTTACCTGATAAAAATAAAAAAATGGTTTATAGTTTAGTTTACTCACCCCTATATGGAGGCCTCTCTACGCCGTCATCATCCCACATGGTCCCGTGATGCTACAAAGCATCTTGCTCCTGCACGAGCTACACGCATAGCTCCATCTCCATGGTCATCGTCTTTTAGGGGAGTGTTGCACAACCAGTGTGCCGTAGCAGGAGTCGCCCCAGGTGTGCTGTGGTATTTTCCGAATTCTGTGAAAGGAAAACCTCGGACAGGCAAACTCTCCGTTATTTGGCTGATCCAGCTCTCCACCTCCCACCCTCTCCATTGGTAGACAGCTGTAAGACCCCACCCCCCGATCCGCTCAACTCCCTTGGTCGTGCATGCGCAGTTGGGGCAAACGGCTAACCTGGGAGCCCATAGTGATGTTTTTTTGGTTCGGTGTACCGAGAAGAGCGACAAAGTTTTGAAATGTGTGACATGAAATGAAGGAGGTTGAGAAGCACTGCTCCAGGATATCTGCTTTGGATACCATTTCATCACCAGTCTCGTCCATCGATCGTCATCCCCTCCATTTATATGTCCGCCCCAAGCCCACTTACTTTTGTTAACAGTTGGTATAATATCTCTGTTTCTCATTTTCTCTCGCAAGTTAATTTTATGCATGCGTCTCTCCTTGGTCTTTGCATAGTTTTCAGCTTTTGTTCTATTTGTCACTCTTCATGTTACTGATGCATATGGACAGTGCACAATGTACACTGATTGAAAACTTTATTTTCCGCACATTGGAATGCTGTTGTTCATTATCTAGCTCGGTTTTCTAAAAGCATGAAATCCTGCTCACATTTTATCATTCCATCCCAATCTGCCTTAAATAATTGCCCGAGGTACTATAACATCTTCTGAAACGGGAAACAGTTTAGGCAAAATGTAGGGTGTTTTGGGAAGACTCCCTAAAGTGAAATCAAATAACTCCAGCCAGAACACTGTTTGCATACTAATGAATCTGTGTGCCAAAGGTTAGTGTTGAGGTAATTGTTTTTTTCTGTTAATAAACATGGTTAATAAAAAAAATGTGTAATGTATTTATAAAATGTACGTCCAAAACGAATCGCCACCACACGGTAGACTGACTCATGCTCTGCCAGAGGCAATTCTGAGGTGGAAAGGCCACGTTACCATGAGGGGAAGAGTTATCTCTCCATGGTTTTCCACTAAGTGACACTAATTGTATTGTCTCGAATTACTCGATCAACCCACCCCCAGCCAGGATTTTTACTCGTGCTTTTCCAATTGTAATGTGTAATTCACTGTTTGCTGGCATCCCCCTTAAACTGTTACGTCGCCTTCAACGTGTGCAGAATACGGTTGCCAGAATTCTTATGTGCACGCCTGTTGCTTAATGTACAACCCCTGCGCTATGCATATCTCTATTGGCTGCCGGTCCGGTTTCGGGTCGAGTTCAGGATTCTTCTCTTCACCTACAAGGCCCTCAATAATGCTGCTCCCTCACATATACGGGACATCCTTCGCGCATATAATCCAACAAGAGTACTTCGGTCATCTGAGTCTGGCCCATTGTGTCTGTGCCGAGGTCATGTCTCCGTACGTCGATGATGGGTCACCGGGCTTTTTCTCATGTGGCCCCCCGGTTATGGACTTCACTTTTATTGAACATTCGGTTTATTCAAATCCTTCCTTAAAACCTGGTGTCAGCCTGCATGGTTTTGCTTTCTTGTTGCTCTACAGTGCCTTCTTACCTCCCGGTGAAAGGCACTTTAGAAGTGTAAATTGTTACTTTTAAGTTGAGTACTTGGGCACCTTTGACACACAACTAGATTTGTAGTGCATTTTAAATGCAGTGTAGTGTGATGTGTAGAATGTGTGTGAGAATGGTTGTATGTGGTGTATGTGTCTGTATTTGTGTCATGCATTTGCTTCGCAGCCCGGACGATTTGCTACAAGCGTTTCAAGAAGCTCTCGCGCAGGCAGATGTCATCGTCACGTCGGGAGGAGTGTCCATGGGCGAGAAGGTGGGCTCGCCAGGGAGGGCCTGATCGTCCGGGAACCTCGCAGTGGGTGCAAGGAATCTAGAGACGTGTGGCTGTCAGCTACTGGGGATGTTTTGTTTGACGCTCAGGGTGAATTGTGTGAGGAGGAGGGATTAGAACGTGGTTGAAAGGAAGTACATTTTTCTGCAGGTGTTTCAAAATACATTATGCGTGAATGATTAGGTCTACTTGCATGGAAAATTTTTAGACCTATTTCCGAGTTCAGAATGACTCGTTCCATCTGGTCTAATGATAGCTCTGTCGTGAATATTAACATTTGTTTGAACATTTTATTCTTTCTGGTAAACATAATTGCTTCTCTTTGTAGTTGTTTTATTGTCACTGTTGTCAAATCATGGGGTAACGCACTACGAATCATTACCTCCTGATCATTGAACACCTGTCACCATAATTAAGTACGAATGGCGAATTATGTTTTAAAATAAATTTGTATCTAGACTCCTTATGCTTTTGTAAAGATGTTAATTATCTTCATGTCCATTCTAGTTCTATACTCTTCATTTATATTTTGTTCATTCCTCTGACTGATACGAACTATGTTTAATGTCGCCTTAGTTCTGCTCTTCATGACTACATTTGTATAGAAACTCCCATTATTACGACAGTGTTTTGTCTGTTAAAAGACTATTCCTCCCTTAAATAATTTCATCTACTTCTAAAACTACATTATTTTTGCTGGGGCATATGCATGTATTTTGAGTAGATTTTACTCCTAGTTTGTTGACTTATTCTGAGTAAAAGGAAAATTGAATGATACGTTCTCACAAGAATACTGGATGACCGTGGCAATCTGGCCATCTGATATCTGGTGTGTCTGATTAAGTTCCTATCGTAGAGCGTAAAACATGAACGCGAGCCGGCGTGCACAAGGCCTTTAAAAAACTGCCAAGCAATCCCCGCCTGGTGCACAGTGTCCCAAAAGTAGTTAATTTGTTGGCTGCAAGATGCCCTTACCCGGAGGAGTTTCCTGAGAGAAGACAGTGGGGAGGTGGTGCGTCTTCATTTGTCTCTCTTAGGATTTCAAGCAGAACCACGTAAAATGTGTTTGTAAAGTTCCGTGACACTCTGTAATGTTGCAGGACTATCTGAAGCAGGTTCTAACCGTCGATCTACAGGCGCAGATTCACTTTGGCCGTGTATTCATGAAGCCAGGGTGAGTGCCACCATGCTGGTTGTCAACCTCTCAGGCACACAAGGCACGTCAGTCTGCCGTCTTACACTCGTCATTGGGCTCCACTGACAGTTGTTGTTGTCTTCCTGCACCTCCGATTTGCACAGTTGGCTACATACGGTGTGAAAGAACATAGATACAAAGGGTGTAATTCCTGTGGGGATGTTATGTCACTGCATGTTTATTTATATACTTGTACTGTGAATTTTTGTGTTCTTTACTGAGTGTTAAAATTTAAACAAGCGAACGATTAATTTGTATTGTAGGTTTATTGTTGTAGTGAAATGTCATTAGAACATGTGTGGAAACCCTATATTCACCGACTTAATAATCTGAATTGAAAATAAAAATTCAAGAACATACGACAACAATAAGAAACAACATAAATCTCTGTTGCCTGTCATAGTGGTTGTCATCTATTTTAAACCTTTCAAATATACAGACTAAATGATATAATAGTTTCACCTTTGCTTGATCACTACTCTGAGAAATACAATTTGGTCCGCAGAGCACTAGAACACTGCGATTACATCTTAAACCGCAAAGTGAAGGGCGGCCTCTGTGTCACAAGCGGTGTGCGGCCGAATGAGAGTTCCGTTATCTTTGGCTCCTGCAGACTTCCCACTACCTTCGCGACTGCGGCAGTCAACGGCATCAAGAAAATGATTTTTGCACTTCCGGGTAAGCCAGAATTTTAGGATACATTTTGGTTTTGATGCTGCTGTGGGTTTGCACTTGATGTGCGTGTATCCCTGTGCATTTGTACGTGTGTACCCAGCTTTGTTACATATTTGAGATGTGTTTATATTCACGATTATAAATACAAACTGCATAATTCCCCCACATACTGACAAATAGAAACTAAAAGTATATACGCATACACAAGTTGAGCATCGAGATTGCAATGCCCTTGAGTGAAACTGCATTGTCGTTTTATTATTATCATCCGGCTCCACCAATAACACGCTGCTGCTGCTGTATTTAATGATATTCTCAAAAGTGGGTGGTTTCATCATTGTTACACTGTGGCATTGTCATAGCCCCCTTCAGCCACTCTCTCACACATGAGTCTCATGTAGTGGTGGGTCAAGTGTGCACCGGTGTTGAAGGCATTGGTGCAGTGATGGACAACTAAACAGTCCCGCAGAGAGTTAAAGACAATCTCCACTCGTACCTTAACAGGGCATCGAAAATCGTCTCGAAAATATTTACTTCCTTCAGGATGTCACAATGGGCTTTCGCCTGCTTTTGAATATAGCTTTCACATGCAGATTTCCGGCAATAACTGTTATTGGATGATTGAATCCGGCTTTCCATTTTACACTTCTTCACCCTCTACTCACCACCCACCATTATGTTTCTGTGCTCTGGCATCTGTCACTTCTTTACCAACAGGAAACCCGGTCTCTGCCATCGTCACTTGCCACCTGTTTGTAATCCCTGCCTTGCGCAAGATGCAGGGCACAGCCGATCCCCGACCCACCATTCTCAAGGCCAGGGTAAAGAGGAACACCGTGATGTTGCTGAAATCTCACACACACACACGGCTATCAAGTGGTGGTAACATCTTGTTGCTTATACTAAGCCTTGTGCACTGTGAGGCCATGGTGAGTGCAATTGACTTTCTGGCAGGAGGTCACAGGACAGTCCCACAGGTATTATGATTGAATAGAACAGGCTAATTGGAGATGCTGTAGTTGCATCCTTTGTGAGTATTTCTTCCATATTTTCTGGGAAGGCAGTGGCCAACAACAGCAATATCTTTCAAGAGTCTCCTCCAGAGAAACCAGCCCTAAAAAGATACACAGATAAAGGTCTGTTGGGGCAAGTGCTGTTAGCGAGCACCTATAAAGGTCGATACGGCACATGAGGGGGTGGCCAGCACTACGCCCAGCTGCCTTTGTTTCCCCAGTGGTGATATTTACACACTGCACCAGGTCAACCTAGAGCAGGCCAATGACCAGTTCATATAATTTTCAATGGTGTTGGCCGTGAGCGAGAATTAAACTCGGGTCTCTGGGTTCGTAGCGCATAGCGCTAACTTATGCAACACCGCTCCACTGCTGTCCCATGAAAACAAACACAAAACACCGATCCAAACATATGCTTTCATACACACATAATAGCACAGGCATAATAAACACACCAAAACAGATTAACGATGACAGTACCACAAGATAATATAGTAAGGAACAACACAAAATATACGAATATGAACCTGGCTACCTGAGTAAAATTCCTGGCCATGGCTAACAGCGGTGGTTAGTGATATCTCAATTAGTCCTGGGTTCCACCCAACCCTTTAATTAATCTACACTGACCAGCATGGTGAAGTATGGTCAAATAACTATATTGACTGACATGGCAAGAGGGCCTTCATACAGCAGTGGATTTATAGAGAGGTTAATTTTTATTTTACTTTTGAATAAAGTGTTATGCTTATGAAGAATAAAAATGAAATCTATTTATTGCTGCTTGTGATGTGTGTTGTAAAATGGCAGGTTTTTATTGTGTTTCTCTACAAACGAACACGGCTCCGCAAAGGCAAACACAGAATTATATTTTTGCTCATTCATTCTCTTTATATCTGGATGAAAGGACATTGAACCAACGTTTCTTCTTTTCTAAAATAGACTCGTCTCTTTCAGATGTGTTATTGAAATAATGAGATTAATCATTATTATTGTGTTGGTTTTATATATGTATGGATGTCTTATTGAATTTCTCCATTAAATCTGAGCCCTGGTTGTCCCAGATTTCCATGACTTCGATGTTGGGTGGTCGCAGGCCACTGCTGTAAGGAAAGATGCTTTCTGGGCAGTCGTTTTTTGTTTCGTGGGTTCATTTACCTACTGGACGGTCTGTTGTCTTTTCTTTTAATTTATGGTGTCATTAAAGTGGTTCCATTGAAGAGCACTTGATTTAGTGGGATTGGCTCAGCCCATCATACCTTCAGGGATGATAAAATTACCATAATTTGGAATGCCAGCAGTCGTTGCCAAGAGAGTTGAGTATTGCCCTATGCTGTCTAGAATAGGGAAGCACGTTTTCTCCAATGTAAACTCTTTTCTGGGAAAATGTACTTCATAAACCTGGGAATGCTATGCTCTGAGAATGGTCTGTGTTTTTTTGTATCAACAGGAGATAGTTCATCACGTTTAATACAGTTTTCTACTTAAAGCTGCATATTCATATGCATATTCATATGCAGCTTTTATACTCATATGTAGCTTTAATGAAAACAAATGTAGCGTGATATTACAGGTTCGTCGCTTTTTAGTCTTTTGTTATGGTACCTTATTGACTAAATAATGTTTTGATTGATAATGGTTCACGCACGTAAACTGTTATTCGGCACAATATCTGCTCGTCTCGCATCTGCGCAATTGTAAAAGGCTTCGTGTTTAGATAGAAACTTTTACGTATTGCAGTTGTGATCGAATAGAAATGGCTTTTGCATAAATATTGCACATTTGCCAGTCACTCCTTACCAGTGAGCCTTCCTAACTTTGCAGCCTCAAAGTGCAGCTTGCCTGGCACAATAAGTGTGGTGGTGTCATTGAAAACAGCTGCAAATGACAGCTGTTGTTTTATTGTGCTTGGGCTTTTTAGGAGTGCTTGTATATGTTACATCTCTGGTTGTGCTGGAAACAACGGTGTGCACACTGTACCGCGATACCAGTGATATGGATTCAATTATCCGACCATGCACGACAGTAACTCTTAGCATTTTAATCTGGCGCTAGGTTTCCCTTAGATGCCTTATGGATATAGCCTTACACATACAGAGTCTCATGCTTTTCGCGCTCTCACAGTGGCAATACCGATGATCACTCATGTCGCCTGGTATGAAGGAGGTCTTGAGTTAGATCCCGACCCTGACGCCTGCTGCATATTTTTTGTCCGGGTCCTCTGGTTTTTCCTTCCACATTTGTAAACATGAGTTTCGAGTATTTGGCTGCTATAGATTTCCACATGATAAGTCACTTCGTTGAGCTATCATTTGTGGCCAGGTCGCTTCTGAAAAATTGCTAAATTGCTCAGTGGGCCTTAGCTGGTAATATAAAAATAAATAAATGTGACGTACGTGAGAATCTTTTCTTCTCACGTAGTGAACAGTCCTCCGCCTCACTGCTGCTCACACACCTCGCCAAGTTTGTCAGTTCGTCTCCCACCTCCCCCCTCTGGTTTCACACCACCGATAGTCAATGTCACTCATTACCACTCAAACACAATGCCCATCTCAGAACTCTAGAGACTTGATTGTGTGTACTTGTGTACACGCCGTTTTTGCAGTGATTTTGTCGACTTATTTATATCCAATGTGCACGTATTTTTGTGTTTGCATATCCGTGCCTGCTTCATCCTCACATCGATGAAAATGTGCACTTCTGTGCATGTTTTTGGCTGCAGCTGTCGTTTGATGTGAAGCTGGACTCCCGACCTGAGTACTACCGCTGCGTGCTCATGTGGAACCACCAGGAGCCTCTTCCGTGGGCGCAGAGTACAGGTGAGCAGCACACATTCTCGTGTACACAATAGTAATTCATTACAATGCATATAAATGTTTAATAAACTTACCAAAGATACGTATCTGCGAGATGTCTTGTAGAGTTCACTATATTACAGGCATCGTCCCTAGAACCAGGTAATTTGGTGTCAACAGAGTGGAGGATGGGCAAGATATTTTGTTATCTTTACTTTTTAATTAACGTGGACTTGAATGCTTAAAAAAGTGGTGCAATTTACAGAGGGGCACCTTTCACAACAGATAATAGGAATTAATCTGAATTCCATCCTTTGTAACAACCACAACCCTCATATCAATAAGTACCCAACTATGTTGATAACTTTCCATAACCACTGACAGTAAGACTCACTTTAAGATGTTTTTTTATTCATGTTTTTTTTTGTTGTTGCGGTTGCACCCGATTCAAGAGCCGAATGGCTCACAGGGCTATACCTAATAAATAAAAAACTTGAAAAAAAAAAAACTTGGTGGCCCAGGAATGGCCCATGTGCATTCCAGGATCAGCATCACATCCAGATCCACCTGCTCATACTTGAGGAACCATGAGGCTGTGTGGGCTCAGCTACTCATGATCGATCCTCCTCCCTCACCAATTCCTTACCCTCCTTAGCCAGAGGGAAACACTCTGACATACAAAATCTTTTAAATTCACAAAAAAATAAAAAATTCTGACTTTGAAGTTAAACTAAGCGAGAAACAGCATTGACCACGTGCGCTGTTCCATGTTTGACCCTGTGAACGTTGAGTGATTCTGAGGTCAGCCCAGATAAGCACATGTGGCTGCCTTATGACAGTGAGCTATCACAAACCCTCTTCGCCAGGTAACGTTCGCCAGGTAAACCTGCCGTGGGAACGCAAGCCAGCCTGTTGAGCCCAATTTCACGAACTGAGCCAGCTCGCTTTCCAGTGGCCATGAAAACATTGCGAACAATATTATATATAAGGCTCCTGCCTTACAGCAGCATCACAAGCCATTCTGCAGGCTGCTGTGAGTGAAGTAAATTCAACTCTGCATGACCTCAGGACAGAATTTCTAAAATCCTAATATTTATATGATTACCGGTTTTTACAACTCAATGTTTAAATGATGTCTGTGCAATAATGCTGATTCTTGAGACAATCAACAATTCATTGATCGATATTTAAACTATTTCATTTTTTACGGTTGACTGTCCGTAAAATAATTTCCCCTTTTTTGGTGGAGTGGTGATGCAGTGCTTCATGCACTGCACGATGAAGCCAGCAACCTGAAGTCAATTCCCACTCACGGCTAACAGGATGGGAAGCCCTTCATTTAGCAGTGGATTGACAAAGCACATCCTGCCTTTGTGGCCAATAATAGCATGTGCTTATCCATTGTGTTTATGACGCTTATACATATAAATCATATGCATCAAACATTGTAAGATAATTTCGATTGAATGCTTTCGGTAAAGTCACGTAGAATGGAAATAAAATAATTAAAATAAAACAAAATAATTCTCACGACGTTTCGGCCACAACGCAAGCAGCCGTCCTCAGGTGGAGAGCAGGTCTGTCGAGTAGACAGAGTCTGAATGACACACTCCAGGCTTGGAGCGACTATTTAAGCTGGGATGGAGGGGGGAAGGGCGCCTTGACAAAATTATTTGCATATCAAGAGTAATTTAGCATATTTATGGGAAATGCAGGTTTAAAGCCAAACGCATTTCACAAGTAGTACTTATCGCATATCTGCATTTCCCATAAATATGCTCAATTTCTCTTGATATGCAAATTATTTTGTCAAGGCGCCCTTCCCCCCTTCATCCCAGCTTAAATAGTCGCTCCAAGCCTGGAATGTGTCATTCAGACTGTCTACTCGACAGACCTGCTCTCCACCTGAGGACGGCTGCTTGCATTGTGGCCGAAACGTCGTGAGAATTATTTTATAATGATTTATTTTTATTATTTTATTATTTCCATTCTACGTGACTTTACCGAAAGAACCAAGAAGATTGTAAGATAATGTCAGATAAATGGAATCAACAGAACGGTTTTTAATTTTAGCAGACTGTTTGTGCGTGTGCACTAAGGTGGAGTCCCATTGTATTAGGCTTTGGTAACCTTAAATCACACTGACCAAATCTATGCTTTGCATGTTTCAACTCAGTGGCTGGGAATATTTGGTTGCAGATAGGATTCTGGTTTATTTTAGTTTTGCTGTGTGCGCGTGCACAACCTTTATTTTCAGTCAGCTGGGATGAGGGCCCCTCCCCCACTCTGTGCGAGTCATGGGGATCCATGTTACCATACTTCACTACGCCGCGCAGCGCGGGTTCGTAAAGAGGGATGGCGTAGATGTGGGAGTATAGAAGTGCGGTACAAAAATGGGATTTTCTGTATTTGCTACCATGTAGCCCCACCCCACTATGGTGGTTGTCCATCCAAACGCTTACCCAGCATCCGGGATCTGATAAAATTGGGTGCGTTCCGTGCGCTTTACACCCTGACAATTTGAATGCTCCAGACACAGTTTAAAAAAAAAATTGGTCTCACTTTGCGTACATTTTAGCCCATGGCTTGCAACGTCGCTTGGAATAATGCACTTCGGCCTTAATCTCGTGCGCGTGTGCGCGATACGTCGGCACAGGCAACCAGCTGAGCAGCCGCTTGAGCAGCATGAGGAGCGCCAACGGCCTCCTGATGTTGCCGCCCAAAACGGAGCAGTACCTGGAGCTGCGCAAGGGGGAGGTGGTTGACGTGATGGTCATCGGCCGCCTATGACGCGGGAAGGGGGATGCGCGAATAATCCACACGCGCACGACGAACGCGGTTCGTGCGCGCAACACGGACGCGCCTGCAGGCACAGACTGCCGAGCACATTCACACACACACACGGTCGAGCCGCTTTGTTGTCGAGTGGTAGTGTGGCATTGTCATTATAAGTGGTACAACGCACGTCATTGTATGGGCATCGCACAAGAAAAATCCGAGTACACATACAACCCACCTGCACACGCGTCATGCAGAGCACAAGCTGCATGGCATCCCGATTGAGCCATCCAAGCCAGTGGTTAGTTGCTGGGGTTTCCTTACAACCATTAGGTTATATAATACATACATGTCCTGTATTTGTTAATGTAAAAGGTCATTGGGGTTTCTATCGTTGTTCTAAAGCGATTTCACCGACAGTGAAACTGCCCTATGGCTGGGATAAGGGACGAGGACGTACAGAACGCACCGGCGTCTGAGCGCAGTTTCATTTGAGACGGATTCCATCGGCAGCCCATTGCAGTTTTAACCAGCAGCCTCGCATGGGTGAACTTGTGATGTCTTACGAAAAGCCCAAAGATCGTTATTTGAGTTCAACCATATATAATCTCTGTTAAGCTGAAATGGGCAAGTGTAATTTAAGATAACATTAACACAGATTATTAAAATTAGCGTTAGTTAACATTTTGCATGTTGGTTTTGTAACTGCGGTAACAGTGACTGGATTTTTTGTAGTCCACAGAGGGGAAGCCTGAGATATCCTACAAACGTGGAAGTAGTTGTTGTCATTTTTTTATACTTACAAATACAAATTATATCACTGGTGTATTTTAAAGTTCAATAAGCATCGATTCATTTCGTCAAATGGAAAAAGAACAAGTATTACCGTTGTCCGTCCCTTTACATAAACAATCGCCGAGCACATCCCCCCCCCCACTGTACCGGCCTGGCTCCCTGTAATCGCAAGGTGTTGCAGTAGTGCTCTAGTAGTGCTATAGTAGTACTTTAGCCGTTCTCCCGTTCCTCGTGTTGATGGGGCGTGCCCCCCCCCCTCAACCGCTTCAAGTGAGAGTCGGCACCAGCGCGCACCGCAGGGTCGACTGAAGCAAAAGCGACGGGGCTCTTGCAGAGGCAGGATTCACAACCCCAGACATGCTTAGCCCAGAAAGCTCTTACGAAGCTTGGTGAAAAAAGGATCATTGGGAACATCTCTGGTTTAATCTTTAAGCAAACTTGCATTTCAGGAGGGCTCTTCCTTTGTAGGTGTGATAAATGTGTTGGTTGAATTCTGATTTTAGAGTTATACAATTTAATTTATGGAAGCATCGCCAACATTTTTAAAAAGACGATATTCAGAAATAAAGCTGTATTCATAACATTGTAAAATGTCCTGCTTACTCATTGTCTTTTACTGTTGCCACCATTTCATCAGTTTCTAATTATAAACTCCTGGTTGCATAAAATACCTTAAGTTTTTTTTCCCTTCCTAAAGTGCAGTAGTCACGTAGTGGTTGGCGCACTGTACTACGGGCGCGGCTGCAGGAGTTTGATACACAGCCACGGCTAACATCAGTGGCGAGCTATGTCTGAAGCTGTCCTGTCCTCCCCCTTCACCAACCGCACTGGCCAACGTAGTTGAGTACGGTCACAAGCAGCCCTCATGGCGACAGAGCGTGGAAGAGGCGTTTGTCCTGTGGTGGATTGACATAGTCGTGTAAATTATAAATATGATAACGCCTTAAGGAAAATATTTTCTTGCCTGAGGTAATGACTGGGAGCGTTGCATATAAAGTCTGCATCATCCATTGTACCTTAAACAAGACTAATTTTTCGTCATGGAATAGGTGAATTATATGTACTTATAAATAAATAAAAGAATAGTGGTAATAACGACATAAACAACATTTCAATGCTTATGAATGTAATAATAAGTGGCGTAATGTATAATGCAGAAAGAGCTTTTGATTAAATAACGTACAAAGTATGGCACGTTGCTATAACAAAATTACTTGAATGAATGCAGCTCAATTAAACCGACAATTGAGGGTAATTGTACCCAACTCGTACTATCAGATCACGAGGATGCGTTTCGAGAAGTTTATATTAAACTTCGGCACTTTCGTTTTGCATATTTGTGCACAATAAGTGTTAATATCTATATAAATAAATACCTTAATATGTATGTCTCAAAAACCTCTCGGATACTGTCCGGAAAAGTAGGAAGCTGAAATTTGGTACATAGGTAGCTTTTAGGACACACACAACAGGAAATCAGAAGATAACAGGTTTTTCATTTTAAAGCCCAAATCTCATTTTAAGTACCCCATACACACATTTGTGTGTGGTATGATTCAGAAACCGTTCAAAATATAAGATTGCGGTTTTTTTCGTTTGAGAGAGTGTTAAACAGCAAAGAAAATTAAACAGAACCATTGTTATATCTTTTGTTTTTGAGATTTCGGATTCAAGCCGTTTTGAACTAAACAAATCCGCATTTTATGATGTTCGAATCTGAATAATTCGAAAACGGTAAAAAATAGGAGCTTCCCCTCAGAGTATTAAGTTAATTTATATTCTTTCTAATAAAAAAAGAACGGAATCCTTCAATTGAGCGGTTTTTGATGGGTATGTCTTCAAATATAACAAGTTGATTCAAGATATTTTTGGAGTAGTTCATGTCTGATCGTCGATAAAAATGCATCAGTTTAATTATTATATTTTGAAAACTTTTGCCTGGCAAAGACAGCCTTTACGAACCAGTTACTCTAATAAAATACAGGAAACATTTTCAAATGTAGCTGATTATGTCTTCATAAATCCTCCAAACAATTTCACATTCCTAATTATGTGTTCTGTAGGCGGTCTCTACTTTCTTTAACGCGTTCCTTCTTAAGGGACCTTGACAGGCCTCTCAATCAAATTATCGAGTGTCGTTATGCAATTTTTTACCGAATTAAAAAAAACATGCAGAGGGTAATCGATGAGCAAAATCTTTATGGGGGTTTTTTTTCTTAAGAGTTTTTGTTCTTTTCAGATTTGTATTTTGTGTATCTTTAAAGATCGTTACCATACCAGTAAGCATTTAGGAATACGGAACGAAGGGGGAAAGTGACTTAAGAGGCTTTATGCAACCGGGCACAAACCTACATTGGAAGAGCGGTACCTCTGCTTACCCTCATTGAGTGGACAGATTGACATAGCTCCAAGGTGATGTTAGGTGTCTGTGCCGTTAACATTTAATTCTTAACGCAGAGACAACAAAGTGTACCACTTGCCTCTGTAGAGTGGCTGTGCTCGAGCCCTGTGTTTAAAGTATGAAGTCTAAATTAATGTTATCGAAGCATTAACGATGGGCCATACGAAGTCTCACGTGTATACCTGCCCATCATGCCTTACCCGACTCTGAGCTGCAAGGCATCTTGAACCATGAACAGATTGATCACAAGCCATAAATAGCCAGAGCCATGAAGTGAATAGATTTAGTAGAACACAATGACTCGATAGAGGTCCATGGTTTTTGCCGAATGCAAGTTTTATCCATTGTGTAGCACTACGATTGTCATTCGTTACGGTCAATGCCGAGGAATCATTTTGATTTAAATGTTTACATCAAGCTGATAATGCAACATATCAACGTTAGATTAGGGTACCCTCTGTGTAGCGACCCCATACGCTATGTGGATTGATGGTGGCAGTCCTGTGTGTTTATGTTTAAAACATTAAAAACTGTGAATTTAATTTAAAATAATCAAAGCTTTGGTAATTTAAACTTCAAATTATAAGAACTTTGTCAAAAGGCAATTAACATTGCATGTCATTTTCTTGATTGTATCAATGCTTTTTAATATTAAAATTTATCAAACTGTCTTATAAACAAAAAATGTATTAGTCCAATATTATTCACAAAAAATCCCATGGACCTTAATTGATACAAACTTTATAACATGTTTGTGTGAACATGAAAACTCTTTGAATAAAATTGCACTGCTCACTTGAATAGTTAATTCAGAATTTGGTGACAAATTTTACAGCGGTGATGGGAAATGCATTTAGCTTACAAAGTGGTGTATAGTTGCTCCTTCGCGTGAACCTAAGCAATACACTACAGCTTCATTAAACATAACGTGGTTGTTTTTTGTTACTTTGATGAGAAGAACAGAATGATACATCAATATTTCCTGACCGCCAGTGGACCTAAATGAAGTGTATAGCAAGAGTCTCGTTTATACTGTACTCGAAGAGATGAGTGGTGTTGCGTTGTTATTAATATATACAATACCAGTTATTAGCAAAGTTGTTACCGGATTGAGTTAATACACGTCTTATTTAAATGCAGTGAGTTCTCAGAGAAATAAAGCATTGAAAATGCATTGTTAATAGCAAGGGCATTGTCCCTTCAAATCGGAATGAGCATTAAATACATTCGCGTCAACAACGAGCTGAATGTCGCATTATGTTGAACCGGTTATATTCAGTTGGAATCTTAATGTGAAAGGGGCCCCTATTGGTAAATAGCTGGCCTGGACACGAGCTGCTATGTGGTCTACCGAGGGCAGTGGTTGTCCTGTAGATTTCACCTTAGGAATGCGTGACTTCCACCGCCACTACACCACCGCTCATTGAGCTGGGAAACCTTGTTCACTCTCTTCACTTGATTAAACTTGGTATGGCTATTAAGTCGCCTTAATAGCCATACCAAGTTTAACAGGTTTAAACGGTCGCAAACAAGTCAATTGTGGGAGCATGAGCCGAGATGGCATGTTGGAGCACCCCCCTGTGTCAACTCCTCGTGTTTTTCCTGGAAAAACACCAAGTGAGGTCCCTGCCTATACCCACAGCTCAACATTGACGGTTGATCTGATACAGCCATCGGGTCGGTGGGTAGTGACCCCTCGGCCTTCCTCCAGCCATAAGATTATTGAGCACAGACCTTCATGGCCAACCCAAGTGGAAACGAGCCACGTACCCAAAGTACCGCATCTGAGTTTTCCTCCAGTGGCTTTTGGTGAGCGACAGCATCATCCCATCTGTACCTCAAGATCCTGTGAAGAGACCTGGTAACATAGGAGTTTAATTGTGTCCTCAGCGATCCAATCAATGAGCCTCTGCATCTTGGCTCCAAAGAGAAAGACAGCACAAGAACCTTGAAAATATTAAACAGTCCTGCTATGATAGCAAACATGAAACTATCCTGCTTAGACAACAGAAAGGCCAATCACTGTGTTTAAGCAATTGTATTACCCCGTACGGCAGTATTGAGTCGTCTTAAGACTGGATTCTGAATCTCCGTTGCTTTGGGCAACACTTGCAAGGTAAGTAAACCAATCCATGACTCAGCAGTCTGCATAACAATCCCAATGTAAGTAAACCAATCCATCACTCAACAGTCTCACGACACTTGCAAAAACTGTACAAAGCCACGAAGAGGCAGAATTTTCGGATTTAACCCAGGATACCTTCAAATCTAACAACTTAATTTCCAGGGCCTCGGGGGCTCACGAAAGATTGTTTAGCAAATCTGTAAATTGACGCACCACGCAGATGACGACCCGCTCCCCAACCAAGCATCTCCCCCACGTGAGTTGCGGTTTCATGGGCAAGTACACGTGCCTCGCGCACCCCAGAATTCACTGGGAAGAAACCAGAGGCATATTTACCACATGGCAGCATTGTCTCTTTCTGCCTACTGACCAGCTATGAGGTAATTATAATCTTTGTCGGAATTCCATGACGTTGCAGGACCTACCATATTGAATGCTTTCCTGACATCAACACAGGCTGCAAGGAGCTTTTGCTAAAACTGTAGGGTTGCGACACGAACTCTTAGCAAGGGCGCACAGTCCAGTCATCCGTTGAATTTTTTTTGTTGTGAAGCCAGACGGGCCACTGAGTCGATAACAAATCATTGCCGGAAGCACACACGCCAAAACCTTGCCAAGTACCAAGAGTCGGGTAACTCCAAGGTAGTTGGAGTAACGCAATGGTAGTGCCAGTCTTGCCAGTCACTTCTTGCCTTTTGAGATGGGACCAATTTCAGCTTCCGTTTATGGATTAGGAGCCTAAGTTGAAGGTATAGTGAGTTATTTGCCTTGTTTATGACGGAAACATGGCAGTATTTAACCGTAAACACCGCACAAAGCTACCTGCATGGCGCAGTGCACTTGGATTAGTCGGAGCAGCCGCAGAAACTTTGAATTAATGGTTTAAATACAATGGCTCTGCTGTCGTATTCGTAACAAATGGGCATAGAGTGATTTGTCCATTAAAATCTACTCATACTCAGTAAATGCATTGCAACGTGTGCAAGTATGTATGAGATTCACAATTGGTTTCTTTTTGGTTAAGATCGCGTGGGTATCATGTCAAATCGAGCTAAGCCTCCAACCACCCCACGATCACGTGGGAAAATGTGCCAATCGACAAACCAGTTATGTTGGAATGCAAGCCTACGTGTACAAATAATAATGCATTATTATTATAACAATTCCTTACAGGTGCGCCACATGCTAAGTGGATGATTACTGATCTATTACAGAATTGCATACACACCCACCTCTCATCTCGAATCCTGATGGGGTTCAACAATGAGGACGTCATCCTGCACTATTTAAGACCGGAAGCAGGTGGATGGCTTCACTATTCTGGCAAATCGCTCGAAGATGCTGGATGTAATTTCCAGCGAAACGTCGTACTCAAATTGTAAATGTTGTGGATCCACTCTTCAACACACCGGTGGGCTAAAATAGTGAACTATTTGTCTTTTGTCAACGTGACACATTTTTACTGATTGGCCATGTCGGGTGGTGGAGGGTTGTGACACACAAATAACGCGATCTAACCCAAAAACCTTTATTATGAATAACAATGTACAATACGCGCATGTGTTATGCTAATGCTATATTTCGGCTTAACGTTGCAAAGAAGACGTATAAAGAAACACAATCCCAATACGACTGAAAACTACACGATCAACCCTTGAGTGAAATTATGACCTTGAATCGCCACAGGTCATCTGTTCACTGAACCGGGATGAATCGACGTGCGCATTGTGGAGGCTGTGAAGGGTAAATGGTAACCAAAAAGACACGACTCATATTTTCCGATTGAAACGAAGTGGAAATATATTAATGGAGTGGTATTTGGGGAGTGCAGTGGTGCGCTATGAACTCTTCCACCAGAGTTAAATTAAAACCAAGCATGGCTAACATCAGTTGTGTGTGATAACTTAATTGATCCCCTCCCTCACATCCTTCAACCCATACTGACCATTATGGTGAAGAATGGTCAAACTACCCCGGTTACTGACACAAATATCGGAAAGCTTTCATCCAGCAGTGGATTGACATAAAATGCTGTTTGAATGTATAAAATGTTTTTTTAAATATAGTCTTTAGGGGTGTTTTTTTTTGTTTTATCAAAACGTAGTTGAGGGCAGTGCAGTTTTTTTTATTAATCATGAAATTATATCGGTGGTAGTACACGTGTGTTTCTACTGATTGTGACGAATGGGAACGTGATACACTTCTTTCATAAATATTTTCAACGTTGAATAAGTCTAGCAGATTGAATAAGTCATTTCCAAAATGCTGGCAATGGAGAAAATGTAGCAAGGGAGATGACGTTAGGGCCTATATTTGAATTGTACTGTCACCAGCTCTTAGGGGTAGCATCTGATATAACGATGACGGATCAGGCCACAGTGGGGAGCATCTGTCAATGGCAATGTTTAAGACAGCGTATAAGAAGGAAGTCGGACACGGCCCTGGGGGATTGTGGAACATGCATTTCAGGACTCATGATTCGTGTGATACTTCTGCCTGTGAAAACCAACGCGCGGAGTTTATGTTCTGCATTTGTCACGGAGATGGGGCTATATACATATGTAATGAGCGACTTCCGTGACACGTCGTGTAGAGGGGTACTCTCTTTTTTCACATTCGGGCACACCACAGGCCAACCTTATCCTCTTCCTTCTCCTCTTCCGTCTCCGAGTACAGACGTAGATATTAGCATCCCTACAGGCTACAAGTGGTCGATCTCACAGTGTGGTCCTGTCCGCCCACTCCCGGCCTCGCCGCGGGTTGACAGCGTGCCGGCGAGGGTGATGGTACTTCGCAGGAGATCTGCCACGTGGCCGAACGATGGAGAGAGATGACGGCGAGCAGTGACGGAATCCGGACCCAAGGCTCCCCACACCGACCACGAGTCCGCCTCCGCTGAGATTGCCGCAGGCGCGGCTAGGCTCCGCCTCCGGCCACGCCCTCTCGCGGAACCTTCTGGCCAGTTCCCGGATCATCTCGGCCAGCCCCACCCATTACCTTTGGCCCAGATACCTCTCCCTTTGGGATTGGATGATGTTTATATTGGTGCCTGTACCCATGCTTGCCTTTTCCACCCAATAGATGTCACTATGTCATTACACATACATTTTAACAGTATTCCTATTTACCCACACATATGCTGCTGGAAATAATTTCTTTAGTAGTGTTACGATTAATCTGTCTGCAGACAAATGACACACACCTATGTTTATGGGTCAAGCTTGTCCAATTATTTTTGGATCCTGTATTTTTACATATGTAATGTGAGATTACACCTGGATGATAAATGGGTTACACCTGGATGATTAATTGGTTACACCTGGATGGTAATGATTGACTCTGCCGGCCTCAGCCCACAACCAATGGGGAGTCGAGCCAGGGGCGCGGCTCTGATGTAATGTGAAGGTTACACCTGGAAGAGGATGATTGGCTCTGCTGGCTTTAGCCGCAACCAATGGGGAGGCGAGTTAGGGGCGTGGTTTTGGGGCCGTAGAATGGACTCTGGAAGGTTCCAGGGAGGTGGCCGAGGATTGGCTGCGAGGCACCACGTGGGCCAGGGATTAAAAGGGGTTGAGACGGACAGCACGTGGTCAGAGCTGGAAGGAACGAAGGTGGAAGCCACGCGGGTGCGGAGGTCCGGAGCCTGCCACGTGGCGGACCGCGGCAGTCTCCCTCTCCCTCTCACGCTGTCTGCAACAGCGTGAAGGAGCCATAGAGCAGAGGAACGAGTATAGTGAGAAGCTGTGAAAGAAACTTAATAAAGAATACTGAATTCCAGAAGTTGTCTCAACGACCTTTATTACACATTTAAGTTGGCCACAGAATGCTAAATCATAGAAATAATCCAATGTAGTCTAGATTTGTGTCATTTTTTTCAGAAGTTCTATTATAATAGTGGGCTTGACAGTTCAGTGGGCATCTGTGCAGCACAAGGAGTGTTAATTTTTGGTAATTTCTCTCACTGCAGTGCATATACCATTGCACAATCAGTATGTACAGCAACAGCTGTGCCATCCGCTGCCCTTAAAAAATAATACGTATGTTGAGTCTGTCTTTGCTTCTGTAGTGAGTCGAACTGAGTCGCAGACATTATCTCGGGAGCAACACTTTATTAACACCAACACGTAAAGTAACACGAATTACGCTCAGGTCTCGAGTGCTCATCTAACCACGCTGCGGCAGAACTAGACACGGTTCGCTATCCCGTTCCGAACCACAAGCTGGGTCCCGAACCACTGACTCACTCACATAATACACTGACTCATCATACGCTGACTCGCACATCATACACTCACTCACACTACCACTGACTCACTCACACATCATACACTGGGAGTGTCATGCTGCCAGCTATGGCTACAAGTTTGGGCGTACGTGCTATGTATATCATTTATTGTTAAATTTAACAGTTCCTATGATTACTGTTGTTACATTATTTTTATAGCTTTATTTTGGTGATTCGAAAACGTATGGTTAATCTAAATTATCTTATGGTTGTTATTGTTGACTTGCACCACATTGGGATTTTTGCGCACAGCGTTTTAATATTTTTTTAAAAATATTTGCTGGTTTATTCCAGGATGTTTCTGTTACGTGTCGTCGCTTTAAGATGTTCGGTGTTCATATTTTGTTTGTTGCGGTTGCACCCGACTTAAGAGCCGCATGGCTCACAGGGCTATACCTAATAAATTAACTTGAAAAATTTACTTTAACTAAATGAACTCCCCGGCGTCAATCTTCCAACACCAACACTTGAAGAACCCAGAGCTCCTCACAGAGCTCTCATTATATGCTCCCGGGCTGGGGCTGGCTCCGCCCTCAGCCCCGCCCACCTTCCAGGCTTCTCGAGTTCCTTCTCGAATGTTCTCGAGAGCCCCTCGGAACCACGTGACCACCCCTCGACCCCCGTCCACTGGTGGCCCCCCTCCAGTATTGTCCGGTCACGTGACAACAGGTCAGCCAGAGTGTCATGCCCCAGAGTAACCCTGGCTGGCTGACGCTCCCTCTCGTTCCCTCACTGGGAGCCGGCACCGCACATTGCTCGCGGTGCCTCCGCGCTAACCAGCGCTCACCAAACCACCGCTAGAGTTGGGTACTGCAGCACACAACCCGGGCTGCCCGTAATAACAACGTTACCGGCCGTGACTTCGCAAGCCCGGCACCATACAGTGACAAGTAGTCACTACATCACCCTCCCCCTACGTAGCTTCCAGCCTTCCCGACTGCTAACTCCACACAAAGCAAGCAACCGACATAACTAATAGAACAAACAACAAGTGTGCTCCAACAACATAACAAGGAAATAATAAATAACCCAACCTAACTGTACAATATATGCATGACAAAAACACAAATTAACAACCGGTCGCACGGACAACCGCGGCGCACGAAATCCCCACAATCAACATCTCTCACCCACATGGCGAGCAGGATCAGCCAAGTACTGGCCAAGACTCACACGAGCGCGACAGCCCATGACGGTGGGGGAGTGTGCAATGTGCAGGATCACGCAAATTGAGTTTGAACGAGTCTGTGATGCCTGTCCTCCAGACGGGTTGGGCTCGGCCGCTTTGGGAGGGCCGGGCGGAGCAAGAAATCAACCCGACGAAGCCGGCTCCTCACGCAGAGCAGTAGACCAGGTCGTTGGGTCCTTGGCCTTCCGAGCACGCAAGGTCGACACGAGCGGCCGAGTATGAGGCATCATATTCTTAGGTTTTTTCGGTAAAGTCACGTAGGTAAAAAATAATAATAATAAAAGTAAAATAAAAATAAAAATCACGACGTTTCGGAGGCAACACAAGCTTCCGTCTTCAGGTGGGACAGTCACAGCACGATAGCTGTATCAAGTGAGAGAAATTCCAAGAAAACCGTATTTTTATATATACTGGTTGAGGGTGGGAGGAGCCAAGGTAGGCCCTGAATATTATTTTTGTGAGGTTCGGTGTGGCTGAAGCACGCTGTTAAGAAAGAGCCTTTGTTGTGTAAACTAGGTGCGGATGATGTAAAGGTGCATGTAAAAGGGACTGAGCCTTTTTGTTATGTAGAGATGATGCGGCTTAAATCGCTGCCAGGAAATTAGTCTTTGTTGTGTAGAATGGTTGACTGAGCCTATTATTATGTAGAGGTGGTGCGGCTTAAATCGCTGCCAGGAAATTAGTCTTTGTTGTGTAGACTGGTTGACTGAGCCTATTGTTATGTAGAGGTGGTGTGGCTGAAATTGCTGCCAGGAATGCACCAAATATGTGTAGTTAAATCTTTTTGCATGGTTAATAACATCTTTCCAATGATTACTAAGTTTGTACCCATCATCACTGTTGAAATTATGTCTGTGTTTGTATATTTGGATGGCCTCGTGTACAAAACTTTGATGGTAGCCAGGAGGCTTGCAGAGCACCTTAGTCTCGGAAAAGACAATTTCATGAGAGCCCACAGCGTTGTAGTAATGATCGGCAACGGCGGAAGAATCAGTTTTGCCGTGTTTCAGATCTGACTTGTGCTCGCGGACACGATCAGAGATATGACGTTTCGTTTCTCCAATGTAGCAATCACCACAACTGCAACTCAGTTTGTAGACTCCAGGGTATTGTAAGTCAGGAATGACATCTTTCACAGATGGAATTAGATCACGGATTTTATGTACTGTACTGAATCGGACTTGAATCTTATGTTTGTTTAGAATTTTGGAGATCTTTTTGGTCACGCCTGCAATGTATGGTAACGTGATAGTTTTGATCGGAGTTTCATGTGGCTGTTTCTGTATGGTGGGAGAAACAGCTTGGTGGATGGTGCGGTCAGAGTATCCGTTCATCCTGAGGGCCCGATGTACATGTCTTAATTCACTGGCCAGGTGGTGTTGGTCAGAAATGCCATGAGCTCTGTGGTATAGCGTTTTGATGAGAAAATTCTTTTGAGATGGGTGGTGGTGGGAATCGGGTTTCAAGTAGGAATCTGTGTGGGTGGCTTTCCTGTAGACAGAATGTCCCAAGGATCCGTTAGGTCTCCTCTCAAACAGAATATCTAAGAATGGTAGTTTACCATCTTTCTCCACTTCTATGGTGAATCTAATGGATGGGTGTCTGGAATTGATGTGGTCCAAGAAGTGGTTCAATGCTGGGAGGCCATGTAGCCAAATGACGAAAGTGTCATCCACATACCTCTTCCACAGGGAAGGACGCAGGGTGGATGTCTGGATGGCGTCTGATTCAAACTTTTCCATGAACATGTTGGCTATCACTGGTGACAAGGGGGAGCCCATAGGGGTCCCCTCATTCTGTTTGTAGAAGGTGCCATTCCAGGTAAAATAAGTGTTGGTGAGGCAATGCCTAACAAGCGCAGGTACATCCGAATTCAATCCATGTTGGACCAAGTCCTCAATTATTGTTAGGGTGTCAGGTACTGGGACCTTGGTAAACAGAGATACTACATCAAAACTGACGAAGATATCATCAGGAGATAGTACCATGTCCTTGACCATAGAGACTAATTGGGTTGAATTGAGTACTGCCGAAGAGGTCTTGCCTGTGAAGGGAAGCAGAGTATCTGATAGAAACCGGGCCAGTTTGTACGTAGGAGAGTTGATCGTCGACACGATGGGTCGTAGCGGGGTGCCTTCTTTATAGATCTTGGGAAGACCATAGAGTCTGGGAGGTTTTGCCGCCGATGGTTTTAGAGAGGGACGTTTGGTTGGTTCGATTAGGGAAGTCGAACTCGTGATGATTTTGTTAGTTTTTGTCGTTAGGCTGTTAGTAGGATCGTTTTTAATTTTGGAGTAACTCCCATCATTAAGTAGGTCCAGGATTTTGTTGTTGTATGAATCTTTATCCATGATGACCATGGCATTGCCCTTGTCTGCCGAGAGGATGACAATATCATCTCTCTTTTTTAGGTCCGCGAGTTCAGAGCGTTCGTTTTTGCTAATGTTACTAGTGGGTTTCTTAGCATTCTTAAGAATAGTGGCTATTTCAGCTCTTGCTACATCCACATGGATGTGTCCTATGCCTCTGAGGGCTACATCAATCTGAGAAATCACATCCTCTACTGGTATATATTTAGGGGTGACAGCGAAATTTAGTCTTCTGGCTAGTACCGTCTTCAGATTGTCAGAAATTGGGATGTTACTCTGATTAATAACGGTCTTGTTGACATCCAGCTTTGTGATGTGTGGCTCTGGTTTCTTCTTAGATAGGAGGTTGAATTTAGAAATCAGGTTAGCTTTGCATTTGGCTGACATTGAGTCAGCAGAAGCAGAAGTCATGTTGTCAACGTGGTCCCAATCGGAAGGGGATATTTTTTGTATTAACATTAAATGTGTTTGTAAGAGAGTCTTGTCTAAATTATTGAGTTCAGATCGGAGTAACCTTATTCTCTCCGAGATTAGTGATAGGCTAGCTTTAAATAAAATTTATTTAGAGTTCGGTGACGACATAGCAGCAGATGTGAGTGTGAAAGCGATGGGTATTACCTTGTTATCTCGGCATCTCTTTAGGAAGGCCAGCGTCTCGAGAAGCTGTGCTATGAGGCATCAGTCGCGCGGCGCCTGGGGGCAGAACAGAGACACTCCCCTGAGGACACACGTCGGCAGGCGCACGCCCCAGCTCGTCGGGCACACCCGACACCCGGCCCCTGCCATATGGAGATGAGACAAACTCACACGGCATGATGAATGGTTTCAAGTGAGAGGGATGCACAAACCAGCTGTGCTTACCAAACCGAACCTGGACACATTGGGGCCTCACGACCTGAACGACATCAACCGGCCCTCTCCAAGGTTGCAACAATTTAGGTGACGTGGCCCATAGGCACCTGCGGACAATGCAACCAGGCCCTGTCACCCAGCGACCAATCGCATAGGCAAACGCGGCCACCTTTGAGCCGCTCGTTGGCCAGCTGTCTGGCCCGAGAGTTAACACTGGCGGCTTCCCGCGCCTCAGAAAGTTTACCTATCGTGAATCGAATCACATCGGAAATCTTGGACACTTTTGGGGTGGGCATGGCCTGCAACTGGACATCAATGGGAGGGTCATACACTCTACCATACATCAAAAATAAGGGAGAGTAGCCGGTGCACATTGTGCGGGTCATCCTATAAGTGGCAAGAACCGCAGGGATATGCAAATCCCAATCGACCTGTGACTCGCTGACCAAGTGGCTCAACATGGCGGTTAGAGTCCGGTGTAAGTGCTCGACCATGCCATCCGTTTGCGGGTGGTACGGTGACGTGCGTACCTTCTTTGTACCCAGCAGGTCGCAACTTCACGCAGTAGCGTGGAATATCTTTTTTTTTCCCCTGATCCGTTAAGAGGCGCTCAGGAGCCCCCTTATCCAGGACATAGCCATTCAGGAATGCCTCGGTGATAGCAACAGCCGACTGATTTGGGAGCGGCCAAGCCATAGGCCAGCACGAGAAATACTCGACACCCACGAGTAAGTATTTGTTGCCACTCGCTGAAACAGGAAACGGCCCGAGAATATCGAGGGCAACAATCTCATTCACCCGTGACACCTGGATGGATTGCAGCAGAGGACAACAGGATCTCGCCGGCTGCTTGCACCGGGCACATTGCACGCAGCCTTTTAATAGATCCTCAACGTCGGAGGCCATGGCCGGCCAATCAAATTCCAGTTTAAGCGCGGCCAGCATCTTCTGCACTTCGAGGTGTAATAGCTGTTTGTGTTCAGCCCACATGACTTAGGTACAACAATGGTATAACGGCGTAATCCTCCATCCCAATACATAAGCAATCCTCCCCGCAGCACAAACGAGTTCACATTCCGAGGTGTTTCACCGTCGGCGGTCACCTCGGGTAGAAAAATAAAACAAAAATAATATATCACGACGTTTCGATCACAACATAAGCGGTCATCCTCAGGCGGAAAAAATAATCCAGCAGAACCAAAGAGTATGGATTCCTGCAGTCACGTAAGCTTCAAATCAATGTGTAAAGAGAGTGTGTCGGAAAGCTCCAGGAAGGTTCGGGAACTCGCCAAAGGTTTCAAGATCAAAGGCGGGGCCAAGGGTGAGGAGGGCCACACCGGGGATAAAAAGGGGGCGAGGAGCGAGGTTCAAGGCTGTTTGGTTGGGGTTCGGGCCGTCGTCACTGTCTTCTCGTCGTCACTGTCTCCACGTCGCCGCTATCTCGCGACGCCGTGGTCTTAAGTTAAGCTAAAGTTTCAAACAGGACCCTGCGGGGTGGGCTGGTAGGAATAATACTTAGTACCGGTACAGGGATATCGACCGGGCTGGGTGGGGAGGGGCTGGGTGGGGAGGGGCTGGGTGGGGAGGGGCTGGGTGGGGAGGGGCTGGGTGGGGAGGGGCTGGTCACCCCGTGGTGTCCTTATAAAACTCAACATTTAACCTACTCACGCCGGCTTGTGCCCGCCCTCACAGTCGGGCATATTTGCGGAATACACCACGCCGCCGTTGACCCTGGCCATTGACCGAGCAACCCAACGTTCCTACCAGCTCCCTCCGCAGGAATGTGTTCTATGTGCCACTCAGTCCGTATTTAGCCGCCTATTCTGTTGTTCCACTCGGTCGACTGAACAGGTTTAAGTCAGTGACTGGAGAAAATGTGTTGCCCGTAGTGTGCAAAACTCATCTTGCTGTGATTTGCTTACTAATGTAAAAGCGGGGGTGCTGCATCATTGTTTTTAATTATAATATCACTCAAAAATTGGTGGGGGGAGAGGGCGGGGGGGCAGGGCTGGGTGGCGCGTCTTACTTCTCGGTGGTTTTGTTTGTGTGCAGATAATAAATCGCAACAAAATTGAAGCAGAGAAGTGCACCGCCTCCTACACCAGTTGACAGCCCCCGCCCCAACACCCCCCAACACCACCCTCAACACCACCCCTCCCACCAGCCCTCACCACCCCCCACCACCACCCAACCCCACCACCACCACCCCACCACCCCCCACCACCACCTTCTGCACTAGGCCTCGCGAAGCCTCCCGCACTAGGCCTCGCGAAGCCTGCCGCACTAGGCCTCGCGAAGCCTGCTGCACTAGGCCTCGCGAAGCCTTCTCTGCTGTAGACTTAGCGAAGCCTTCTGCACTAGGCCGCGCGAAGCCTCTGCAGTAGGCCTCGCGAAGCCTTCCCTGCAATAGGCCTCACGAAGCTTTCTCTGCAGTAGACCTAGCGAAGCCTTCTGCACTAGGCCTCGCGAAGCCTTCTCTGCAGTAGGCCTCGCAAAGCCTTCCCTGCAGTAGGCCTCGCGATGCCTTCTCTGCAGTAGGCCTCGCGAAGCCTGCCGCACTAGGCCTCGCGAAGCCTTCCCTGCAGTAGGCCTCGCGAAGCCTTCCCTGCAGTAGGCCTCACGAAGCCTTCTCTGCAGTAGGCCTGGCGATGCCTTTTCCGCAGTAGGCCTCGCAAAGCCTGCCGCACTAGGCCTCGCAAAGCCTGCCGCACTAGGCCTCGCGCCGTGCTTTTCGTGCACAAATAAGGCGATTAAATGTATCTCGTCTCTGTGTTAATAAATGTATCTGTGTTAAAAAAAACGTGCTGCGTTTCAGTAAAGTAAATTTGAAGCAAAGTTTAAAGTTTCGCCGTGAGGCGCCGGAAGCGACGGCCATCTTGTTTAGTTCACAGATCGCAGGGGGAGCGGACGGCCATCTTGTCGGACAGGGTCATGCCAAGTGTTTGCAGTAGGGGGCGATGTTGATACACGGACGGATGGACGGACGGACACATTAATCTATTGGTGGTCTGGTCCACTTCGTTCTGTTTCCGAAGTCACTACACATGTGTAGTGGCATAACGCGTGCAGGGTTGCAAACAGCGGATGCATTCACACGCAGGGTTGCAAACGGCACACGCGGGGTTTGCAAAAATTTCAGGGCGAGCAGGTGCAAGCGTTCGGACATGGAACAACCGCAAGATAGGTGGCAGCAATTAAGGGGAGAAGCAGTAATTTGGTGGGTGCATTTGGGGACAGGCAGGTGCAAGCGTGCAAACATGGAGTAGGCTCCAGAGAGACGGGAGATGGAGACGATAAGGGAGAGAAAGCACGTGCAGGAGGTGCCGCTGAGGCGCTGACTTAATAGGGGGCAACTGAGGACCCTTAATTAGGAGGGGAATATAAAGGGGTATGTGGAGAACACGGGGTTGAGTTGGTTGGAGCTGAAGGAATGAAGAGGACAAGAGCCGGAGACAAGAAGCCTGGGACCTTGCCCTCCACACCTCGTCCTCCCCAACGGTGTTGGCTGATCCCCCGCTGGGGACATGGACGAGGTTGGAGGTGTGAGAGAAGGCTGACAGGCGAGTGGAGTGTTCAGTAACAGGCTAGCGGAGTATTAGGTGACAAGCTAGCGTGGAGTATTAAGTAACAGGCGAGCGGAGTGTTCAGTAACAGGCTAGCGGAGTATTAGGTGACAGGCTAGCGGAGTAAGAGAGAGAGAGAGTTCGGAGCAAGAGTGCGTTGTGTAAAGGGTGAGGAGCATCCATGTGGGATGCGAAGTAATAAAGTGACACATGTTGGAAATATGCCCTTTTCCAAAGAGGATCAACTGAACAGCTGTTCCCATAGGCTGAGAGCAAATCAAAGGAATTCCGGTCCCTTGTGAGGAGGCGAGCCGAGGTGGCAGTTTCGAGTATAATGATGAGCAGAAACCACGCACATCAGTCTTGCTCCGGGGGTGGGCCGCGCAATCGACCATGGATGACGAGGCTTGCAGAGGAGCAATGTGTCGCTGTGTGTGAGTTTGGCGCTGACAGAAGAAGTATTGCTCAAAGTTGTATTCTACATTGAGTGAGAGAAAAAGAGGGAAAGAGTGACGAGCAACGACAAGCAATCAACCTGGAGAAAGGGCGGAAAGCACCAAGCATCGACAAAATGAGCATCAATTCTAGATTTGAAGCTTTCGTGACTGCAAGGATTCATATTCTTAGGTTTTTTCGGTAAAGTCACGTAGGTAAAACATCAAAATTAATGAAAATAAAATCAAATAAAACAAAAATCACGACGTTTCGGAGGCAACACAAGTCTCCGTCATCAGGTGGGACCGTCACAGCCGAATTAGCTGCATCGAGTGAAAAAACCTAAGAATAGAAAAATGAGCATCGCACAGGACCAGCAGCAACAGCGGCTAACGACTACCCACGAGCGTGCTGACTTGGAAGCCGAGCACACTCCTGCAAAGGTCGAGTCTACAAGCATCAACCGTGCCTGGTGCAAGGGAGAGAGCGTGACCGGCGCAACTGAGAAAGAGTGTCGGCGCTGGTGAAGGCGCCGGGTGTTCGACATACACACACATCAATGCAGTGCAACCGAGAAAGAGTGTCAGCGCTAGCGACCAGCGGGCGAGCTATGAGGGCTATCGGGCACCGCTGAAGGCGAGCATCGTGCCAACTCAACAGTCATCCAGCAGTGGAGAAGCCTGGATCTACCGCCAAGAGAGAGAGAGAGAGCGCCATGTGTATGACACGCCCCTCACACACATCACCCAGCAGGGAACTGAGGTATTCTCGTGACAAGGAACGCCCCACCTCAGCACCCGCTTAACTCAAAAAGTTGAGCACGACGGCAACACACACAAACATAGCACGCATATTGGGACGAATACAATTGCTCCAAAAAAAATGTTGTGTTTCAAAAAGGGTGGCCATCCTAAGCTGGTGCGTTAACTATTAGCTGATCGTAAATATTGTTCGGTCCAATGAGCTGCATGAATTTCGGTCGGTTAGAAGTATTTTAGTCAATTGGTTCATTAATTGCTTTACCAATGAATTCATTGACGCTAAACCTTTATAAGTGTAATATAAGTGTAATGACATAGTGACATCTATTGGTTGGAAAAGGGAAGCACGGGTACAGGCACCACTATCAACATCATCCAATCCCGAAGGGATAGGTATCTGGGCCAAAGGTAAAGGGCAGGGCTGGCCGAGATACTCCGGGAACCGACTAGAAGGTTCCACGAGAGGGCGTGGCCGGAGGCGGAGCCTAGCCCCGCCTGTGGCAATATAAGCGGAGGCGGAGGAGGACTCGTGGTCTGTGTGGGGAGCCTTGGGTCCGGATTGCGTCACTGCTCGCCGTCATCTCTCTCCATCGTTCGGCCACGTGGCAGATCTCCTGCAAAGTCCCATCACCCTCGCCGGCACGCCATCAACCAGCAGCGTGGCTGGGAGTGGGCAGACAGAACCACGCTGTGGGATCGACCACGTGTAGCCTGTAGGGATGCTTATATCTATGTGTATACTCGGAGAAGGAAGAGGATAAGGTTAGCCTGTGGTGTGCCCGAATGTGAATAAAGAAGAGAGTACCCTCTGCACGATGTGTCGCGGAAGTCGTTCATTACATAAGCATCGATGTTACGAATCTACACACTCACAGGAATACTATTGTATTGAGATGTATTTCCTTTGATCACGGAAACTCGCCCGCGAATCAATTGAAGTCCATTATCCTATTGATAAGCATCTATTGCACACTATTGTTCCAGGGCATTTCGTTAATAGCATCATCTTACCAATTAATTCATTGAAAACTACTTTTGCTTTGGGCACATGTTTCTTTACTACTGTTCGTATGAATATTGTCACATACATTTTAAAGGACTTTTTTCTATCACCGTGTATGGCCGCTTTACTCTGAGGAATTAGCCGATTGTTCTGTTACCCAGTTTAACAAACGTAACCATTGAAGGTTAATTGTACGGATCAATGAGTAGAACATCTCCAGGAGTATTGTATTGACAATTCCTAGCACAAGTGTTCGCATATTAGAGTGTTTTGTTTTTAGATATTAAAGTTGCTTAGAACAAAAAGAGTCTGAGTGTTCCTTCCTAAGTTCATGCGTAATAATTATAAGAACTGTATCCTGTGGTGAGATCTGAATTTTGAGACCTGACATAAAATGCACTAAGACATAATCAGTCAAAGTTAAGCGAGAATAATTCTATTATCACGATTGGTAATACACCCCTAGATAATGAAGCCGAGCCTAATTAGCATAATTACATACACTTACATAACTTCACATAATTACACCTTCATTTCATTATCACCATGGGAAATACCCCGAGACTACGAAGCAGAGTCTAATTAGCATAACTATATACTTTGCTTAATGACATAAATTAGCATAGTGTTTTTTTTTTACCATTTAATGTTATTATTTATTTCATTATTTTTCAAGACCTAATATATACCACATACAGGAGACTACACCACTACATATGCAACGATGCAGTTGTTGGGAGAGCTTGGACGCAATACTCTGCAACACCCGGCAAACGGGACAGACTCAGCTGGCTTCGTTGGTTCTGTACATGCTCAGACCTCGGAATGATACTATGAAAAAAAAGAGCTTCATAGCTCATGGGATTCCTCCAGTATGAATAAATATTCTGATTCTGTTTCAGTCTGAGAGGGACGAGGCCCTGGAAGCTGTGGTGCAGTGTCGGTTTGAGTGCAACGCTTCTGTACTGCTGGCAGTGCTGGGACAGGAAGGTTGCGGCTTAGTCGAGGGTGGCAGTTGAAAATAATTGTCATATTCATACATGTTCTCTGTGCAATTACTTGGGCCCCTTTTTGAAACATCCTTGTATAATTAACACACCTTGGAATGTAACCCATTGAGGAGGAGTTATAAGTTATGTTTACCGGAAGGATTGGTATGGGCTTAAGAATGGTTTGCATTTGAAAATGAGGACAAAGGCACCTGTTGTTCGGTACCAGCATAGTTGACAACAGTTTTGTGTGGTTCACGTTTCATGATCGCAACATATTAATAGACATACAGCATTAGGAATTTGCTATTACGAAAGGAACGTTATACTCGCACATGCAGCGCTGTTACTAGCACATATGCGCTTTTGTTCATGTACTTATAGCTTATATCACAGCTACTGTGGGGGCCGTTGGCCCCCGGGTTCCCCCCCGCCATCATCCCCTATTCCGCTTATGTTACCCCACCTTCCTAATACCCGCTAGGGTTTCGCCGGCATTCTAACGCGACGCCCCTACTGTTGCAGCCTCGCGCCGCGCTCCCACGCTGCGAGCATACGTGCGCACAGCATCATCAATCAAACGCCACACTCCCCCTCTTTACACCGCTACGTACAGCTCTCGCACACTGCGAGCGTGTGCCCGTCTATAGCCCTGTGCGGCACTCGCCTCCACGTCGAATAACCACGTTACCAATGCGCATCCGTATCCGAAACGTAACGAACGTATGCGCACTCACGCACACAGCTCTCCGCGGCACTCACTCACCACTGAATACTCGCGTTATGATCGCGCACCTGTATCACACACGGAGTGAACACACGCGACACCCACTCTCGCACCGTTCTGCGCAGCGCTCCCTCGAGGCGAGCCGCAGCGCTACAGAACCACTGTGTACACACGCGCACCCACACGCTCACACTGCTCGACAAGATCACGCGAGGCCACGCTTCGCTATTAATGATTTATTATCTGCTACCTGGTAATTGATGTTAAATCAGTTTGAGTCGACGAGGCTGGCCTATTCTACCACCCCTGAATCTATTCTCTATTTATCAGCTATGATCCTACTTTTACCTCCTTACTCCCCGTCAAGTGTCCACGGCGGTCCGCTGATCCTTGTGCTAACAGCGTACCTCGGTGCGTCGCACGGACGTCCGGGTCGCTGGCTGGAGCTGCTGCTGGTCCTCTGGCGCTGGAGTCAAGAGAGAGCCCGATTTCCCCTTTGCGCCCACTATTTATCCTCCCTACCTCAAAGGGATGTGGCTCTGAACAATGGGCTCGCGCCCCTCTGGCACGCGCACCGCGGTTCCGGGCGCCTGTGATATGCTAATCAATGTGCGGCGTTGCGCGGCGTAAATTCTAATTAATCCCTTTCCCTCCCTAACAATGGTGCCTGCGCGCTCAAGCGTAATTATCCCAACCATCCGTGACTATGCGCAAGAGCCCCTGCGGTCCCGCTACTCATGCTGTCCCGTCCCTCCCCTGCTTGCCCCGTCGACACGTGGGTGGTGTGTGTGGGGGATGCGCTTCAACCGCGGTGGCCGAATGCCCCTCGCCGCGGCCATACCATCTTAAGGCAGGTTGCAGCGCCGCGGTGCAACGTAGCGTCGGGGGAGGCCGTCCAATTCCCTGATCGCCGGAAACCGTGAGAGTTAATCCCGATAAGGGTTTCTCGGATAAAAACCGGTCGATCAGGTGACCTTCCCTTCCAGCTCTATGGGGGGGGGGGGGGATGCGTGCGGGTGTGTTCATGTGAGGTGAGGTGAGGGGGACGAGGGGTTGGCTCCGTTGCTTGGTGGTGGCGAGGTCGGGGATGGGGCGCCTGCCGAACGGCTTCGTGGCGGCGGCATCACACTACACCACAGTCGATCGGCAGGTGGTGAGTGGTGGGGTAAGGAGGCATGCTTACTCCCACCCCTTCCAAATCATTTGGCCAGTGTGGAAAAGTAGGCCAAAATAGCCTCTGGAGGGGCTCTCAAAAGCTGCTTCTAGGGGAGGGCCCTTCTGCCAGCAGTGGCGTGAGCGAGCACTTGCAGGGCTGCGCCTTTACCGGCACCTCGCCGGATTCCATCGCCGATGCTGCGCGCTGCCTTAACATGGAGCTGCCGCTGCTGCCACTGCTGCTGTTGTGGTTCGATGTACGTGGCAGTGTACGTGGCGTGCCGAGCCGGCACTGGGTGTTTGGGGGTTTCACCCACTCCCCGTGACCCCTACAACCCCGACGCTGGGGGAGAGGTCCTCTCAAATGTAATTTGCCCCCGCCCCTCCGTATTTTATCCACCCTCGGCAACCACTTTATGCGTCGCCTATCCCTTATTGCAGCCACTGTGTTTCAACATACCATGACCATGCCGGGATGATGTTAGGAGTTGAGCAATGAGGAAGAGACGTGCTTTTTTGGACATTTTTTTGTTTTCATATACTGTGCTGGGCTGGACCATAATTGCAAAAGTTGCGATGGTTGCAAGCGGCGATGTTTCTCTTGCCTCGTTCGCTCTAGAGTCGTCTACGAGAGGAGCCTTCATAGGTGCTGCTACTACGCTCACAGCACTTGCCTCAGGCTATTCAAGGCTATTACGGGGGATCTTTGTCCGTGTGGATGGCATGACAAATGCTTGGTATGATGATGGTTTGAACATAAACCCACACAGGTCGCTTTACTCACAACTCATCCCATGTTCACTCTTCTGTTCGCTTGAGCTGCTTCCACACAGGTAAAGATGCACACAATGTGCGGCACGGTGGATAGTGTGGGGGCCGACGTCTGCCCCACCGCCCTCGCCGGAGAGGTGGAGCACAACGTTTGCCCCCTCCACTCCCTCCTCCACCGCGCCGTTCGGCCCCCGCCGGGCCTCCGCCGGCCGGGTGATTGGCCCCGTCGCGTTAGCGCCCCCTCTGAGGGACATAGCTAAATCGCTGGCTCACCGCCGCACGGGGTTACTCTGCACACGCCCACACACACCACCACTAATACGAAGGCGGCTGCGTGCACGCGCGCGCCCCTGCAGGCGCTTGTTTCACACAAAGGCTCGCGCTAAAGCAACGGTATGAATATGCGCGCGCGTCTCTGGGTGTTTAAACCCTAATCCGCTTGCACACAAAGTCGAGTGCTAAAAGGCCGCGAGAATTTGTGCGCGCGCCTCGCCGTTAATGCTCTTGTTGTTTCGTGAACACGCACGAGCGTCGACGAGCGGGTTTAACTCACTCCTCCCCTGCCATAATATTCACCCGGCACGGCTACACGGACGCGCGAGCGTTGGCGGCTGCTTACGTTTTAATACACGCGCGCCTCACACACACACTCAAATTACCAACACCACACCGACGCTGCAGCTCTGTAATTGCTCTCCTGCGCGCACCGTCACTCGCCCTAATGCGGCGTACCGCGGCACGACCGCAGCCACGCCTGCAGCGATCTCCTCTCTGCACGCGCGCGCACTCTGCAACTCTACGCCCTCGCGCACACCGTCTCCCCGCGCAGTCGCACCACACAAAAATCGCAGACACCACGCCGATGTTCTACCCACACACACTGAAATCACACTGCACCGATACTCTGTACTAAGGTTTATTAACGGTGCACATACACACTACCTGGGGGGAATATTAAGCGAGAAGAGCTTAGCCTAACTCTGCCTATGAACCCAGTCACTCAAACGTCCTACCACGTACCTCGAAGCTGTACTCACGGCATCGCACGGACGCTGTGAGAGTCGGAGGGAGAAGGACGAGAGAAAACTTTACCTATCACTGCCTCGTAGCAGCACTCGCTGGCATCACACGGATGCTGCGAGCGGCTCGAGGAGGCAGGAAGGCAGGCTGAATACAAGAGACCAAAATCGTTCCAGGCTGCTCTTTTTATTCCCTTAACTTCAAAGGCCCGGGGTGCCATTGTACCGCGCGGCCAATCTTGCGCTTACCTGTGGTTACCGCCCCCCTTGTTACTGTGTCCTCCCTCGAGTGCTGCGCGGCGGCGGCGGCCACCCATTGTCCCTCGTTGCCCATTGTCTGGAAGGGCTCTTGCGCTTTGCTTGCTTAATATTCTGCCCTCCGTCCTCCCCCAAATGTTGTGAGTAACTCATTGCGGTTGGCCCAGGGAACCTTTTCTTTCTGCGCCCGTACATTGTTAAACCAATTTTAGGAGCATCGCAATGTAACCTGTCTCCTGGCACCGGGAAACCGTGGGACTTTCCCTCTCGGGGTTCTTCGGATTAAAACCCGATGTGCCAGGCAATCCCCCACCAGGACACTTCGTGGGTGCAAGTGCTGCGTGTGTGCGTGTGCTCAGGGTGGGGGGTAGTGGACAATCGTGGCACTTGCGGAGTTGCTCCATGGTCGTGGCACCACAATAGCACTGTGTCTATCAACTGCTGGACGAAGCTCTTCCCATGCTATCTCTCAGTCAATGGAGAGGTTTCTTTGAATACATTTCACAACCCTCTTGGGCATATGAACCTTCAGGCGGGACCCCGGGGTTCCATAATGTAAACAAAAACAGCAATGGGTTTGAAGGATGGTGGCAAGTGTTGTCTTGTTAAACTATGCCCTTAAAACTGAAAACTACTTACCTGCAGTACCTCTTTTTAAATACATTATCGAAAAAATAAATTATACCCCTCTGTCAATCATCGTGTTTCTCAGTGTGGATTTCTGAACACACTTTGTAAACAGTCCATTAAATAGTACACGTTTTCAATGCGCTGGTCATATTCTAACAAACGTTTATACCATTGTTACTCGACAGAGTAGTAGGTCGCTGCTCCTCTTATCCACATTGATACGAGCGGTATGTGGGGACTATGCCGCAAACCGCAAATAAAACCTATCTGCACAGATGCATACGGACAAGAGAAGACTTACCATACAGGAGGAATTAACGGTGCAACGCATCTCATCTATTAAATATCTGCAGGTAATAGGATTGTCATTGATTGATCCTGGCTGCACACATTGGTCGGTCACAAATAATAATTAAGATAAGAGAGCAGTTTAACTGTATTATGTATTCTGTTATGAAAAATAAAGGACTTAAGTCGTGTCGGCAGATTGAGGAGCTTTGGATAAGACTTATGATCCTGCCCATACCCGAGCATGGAGTGCATTCGCTTGTTCAGCTCTTCTGCGCATTCGTCCTCGCTGCTGCGCTTGGACGACATGACAACAATGACCAGGTGGGTCGCGGCATTTATGTGCGCGGTGGGATGGAGTCGCCAAAAATAAATAAACAGTGGTATACATTTTTACTTAAAGCTTTCGTGACTGCAGGAATTCATATTCTTTGGTTCTTTCGGTAAAGTCATGTCGATAGAAAAATAAGATCGAGTTGCTCACTTCTCTGAAGATATGCCGCGACACCAAGGTAATACCGATCACCTTATTTTTGTTTGCATTCTGACCACAAGTATTGTGGTTAATACAAATATATCGCCATGAACAGACTGCAGTAGCAGACATACGTCAGCAAGGGGTGGTATGTGGGCCGCTAGGGTTCCCCAGACCCCAAGAGGGGGGCTGGGGGAATATTGCAGGATCCCCTAGAACACTCTGGAAGGGAGGCGTGGCCAGGGGTGGAGAGACCCTGGAGGATGTATAAAAGCCGGACCCTTGAATGGGTTCGGCAGTCGTCCCGAAGCTGAAGACTGAAGACCAGGCTTAGAGTAGGACCTTGGGACCCCAGACCCGCTGTCCTTCTAAGGGCCGGGACTGAGTGGGACAGTGATCGGACCCTGGGCACCCCCAGACCCGACGTCCTTGTAAGGGCCGGGACTGAGTGGGCCAGTGGCCAGGACCCGAGGACCTTGGCTGGGATGGGTCAGGATAGCCTCTCCTAGGGCCCCTAGCCGGAGGGCTGAGAGTTAGAGTGGTCCCAGTGTTAGGAGGCACGATAGCTCGGAGGCCATACCTCCCCAGGTAGCGGGTGTAAGGGGCCGTTATGCCTTTGTGTTAGGGACCTTGTATTGAGTGTATTTGTTAAATAAAAGTGTTACCTCAAGTACCGGCTCTCCCTCGTCTTTGGGCTCACTACACAGACATAGCCGAAGTATTCCTGTCTTTGCGATCTTGCATTTACTTGCAAATTCCATCTCTAGCCCCGCCCACTCCAAGCTTATATAACCTGTGGCTGCAGTGGCTCTGCCTTTGGCTGCAGTAGCTCTCTCGCTATATTTCTTCTTCAGCAGTCCGCCTGCTGTATTTGTTCACATGAGGACGATTGCTTGTGTTGCGATCGAAACGTCGTATTTTTTAAAATCATTTTATTATTTTTCTATCTACGTGACTTTACCGAAAGAACCAAAGAATAGTGGTATACATATTCTTAGGTTTTTTCGGTAAAGTCACGTAGGTAAAACATCAAAATTAATGAAAATAAAATAAAATAAAACAAAAATCACGACGTTTCGGAGGCAACACAAGTCTCCGTCATCAGGTGGGACCGTCACAGCAAGGGATTACATCTTGAATCATTGCCTCACTTGATGCAGCTAATCTGGTTGTGACGGTCCCACCTGATGACGGAGACTTGTGTTGCCTCCGAAACGTCGTGATTTTTGTTTTATTTTATTTTATTTTCATTAATTTTGATGTTTTACCTACGTGACTTTACCGAAAAAAACTAAGAATATGATTCCTTGCAGTCACGAAAGCTTCAAATCTAGAAGTGGTATACATGTTTATAATAACAAATACAGGGTGTCCGAACATGAATACTGACATTCATTTAATATGAACACACGTGATAGACGTATACGTTTGATTGTTATGGTATTGATTAGATATTCTCGAATTATGAATAAGCTTCTGCATGTGGTCCATCGTTCACTGTGTAACAATTTTTTTCATTTTTTTGTTCCTGGGTTGTAAGTAGTATTTCCTACGTGTTTATGCCTCAAAAGTACAGAAAATGGCTATTATTCCCCACAAACTTTGATTTTGTGACCAGGACAGTGATATTTAGAAATTTACATATTTTCCAGAACACTCCAGATAGATTCAGTGCTGTGTAAACTTGGAGTAACTTCTAGAACATTCTAGAACTTTACAATAATATAAATAGTAGTATAAATACAGGGGCCTTAAGCCCACCAGTTCAGTTTAGTTCCAGCTGCCTAAGTGGATACATTTCTGCATTTTTCTGAGATGGCATCAAGAGGCTGCAAGCATCTGGCAGATGCATTTTGCTATGTCTGCGGCCAATTTATCAAGACAAGAGTGAAAAAGTACTCCGTGGAAGCATCTGCTAAGATTGTGAAGCCTACAAGGCATATTTCGGCATGCCTGTCGGGCATCAAGACAAACCCTAGGCACCTCACTTCACCTGCGCACAATGCAAAAAAACTCTGGAAGGTAAGATGAACAATTGTTGCTCGGAATTTATGTTATAAAATTAATAAAAAATATATATATTTGAAAATGTTTTACAATTTTCAATGTTATTGAAAAAAAATCACAGATGAAAAATTTTGCGAGAATCTCTTACGCATTAGTCATGGTTGAAATAAATGTATTTTTGTAGGATGGTGCAGAGGGGAAAAGAGAGCTATGAAGTTCGCTATCCCAAGAATTTGGCGGGAACCCACTGACCACTCAAGTAACTGCTACTTCTGCATGGTGGACCTTTCCAAACGTCGGACTGGCAAGAATGCACCTGCTATCACGTATCCGGACCTTCCTTCATCCATCACACCGGTGCCACATTGCCATGAACTCCCCATACCCACTCCTCTGGAGAGAGAGCAGCAAGTCAGAGAGCGAGGAAGATGTTGTAGATCCAGATGACAATTTCAGAGGTGGAGCTGCGGAGAGAAACCTATACTGACCCAACCAAAAGACCTCAACGACTTGATCAGAGATCTTCGTCTCACCAAGTCCAATGCCGAGCTTTTGATGCCTATGCTCAAGTAGTGGAACTTGTTGGATAAAAGTGTTCAAGTTGCAGATCAGAGGAAGTGTCACCAACCTTTTTGCAGCTTCTTCACCCGTCAAGATGGGGTCTGCTTCTGCCACAGTGTGACCAGTCTGTTCGAAGCAATCGCAATCGCCCCTAACCAGAATGAGTGGCGCCTCTTCATTGACAGCTCATCCAGGAGGCTCAAAGCCGTACTGCTCCAAATGGTAACAAGTACCCATCTCTTCACCTGGCTCACTCGGTGCACCTCAGAAGATTACAACAGCATCAATACCTTGCTGGATGCCTTGAAGTATGAGTACGGCTGGGAGGTTATCGGAGACTTCAAAATGGTGGCATTCCTGATGGGTCTCCAAGGCGGTTTTACCAAGTTTCCCTGCTATATTAGCCTTTGGGAGAGCAGGGACACCAAGGCGCATTACCACAGGCGAGACTGGCTACAGAGGACCGAGTTCTCTGTGGGGAGGTACACCGTCAAATGGGAGCCACTGGTAGACCCCCGGGGGGTGCTGATGCCACCACTACACATCAAATTGGGCCTTATGGAACAATTTGTCAGAGCTGTAGATAAGGAGTCGGCAGCCTTCAAGTCTGAGGCAAAGGTAAAAGCCGGTGTCTTCGTCGGACCACATATAAAGAAGATCCTGGAGTGCAATGAATTCCCCAAGAAGCTCACTAGTAAAGAAAAAGCGGCTTGGAACAGTTTTGTCGCAGTGGTTCGTGGCTTCCTGGGCAATCACAAGGTTGAAAACTACGTGGAGCTGGTTGAGACTGGTGAAGAACTACGGCACAATGGGATGTAGGATATCCCTCAAAGTCCATATCCTTGATGCTCATCTTGATAAATTCAAGGAGAACATGACAGCGTACTCGGAGGAACAAGGCGAGCGCTTCCACCAGGATATACTGGACTTTGAACGCCGCTACCAAGGACAGTATAACGAGAACATGACAGGAGACTACATTTGGGGGCTGATTCGTAAAAGTGATTTACAATATTATCGGTCGCGAAAGCCTACGTGTAAACTTATACGTCGAATGCAAATATTCATATCAATTTATGTCAGTATCTCGAATAACTAATAAAAGAGTCAACCTTTTTTTTGGTACAGTATTCATTTTCGGACACCCTGTATATGTTACATATAAACATGTAAACCACTTTGATGTCATGTAGCCAAGATGACTGCGAAGTATAGTCAAAGAAACCTCCATTGACTGATATAGCGCAGGGAGGGCTTCATCCAGCAGTTGATTGACACAGCGCAATCAATTGCCTTTATTTGTTAACTCACATTCGTGGCACATTTACAGTGTTTTTAAGACCATTAAAGGGACCTTGTTTACAAAGGGAGTGTCCCTTTATACTGTAGATACGCAATGAGAACTGCCAACACGAACGATTTAATTATCTTTTTGGCAGTTGCCATTTTTTTGGTAAAATGTAAAAGTCTGTCCCTGTGGCTGACTCTATGATCTCGCGAATGTGCACTTGAGCCATTTAAATAACTGCAAAGCTGAAAAAATCCTGAGCCTTAGGTCTACCAGACAATTTAACTTCTCTCCATGGATTACGTCTAATCCACGTACAGTATTTTTTTTATCTATGCGTCCGCCAATAATGCACATAGCCTCTGCCACCGGCTTGTGGAATGCGTCGCGCTGTCGATTCTGATGGACGTCGCCTGGGCTGCTTGTGCCTCTCCTATTATTTCTCATTGCTGGGGGGTGGGTGGGGGAGGGTCGCTCATCAGTTTCACTGAGCAACATCCCGAGGTAACATCATATACCAGCTTGTGTTGCCACCTATCCTGGTATTCCCAGGAGCATTGTTTCTTTTGTATGGCTGTCCTGGGAAATCTGTGAAGTGTTTCCGGGACATAAGCAGTCCCGATTTTTGTAAGTCACGTTTTAATAATAATAACAAACCACTCAATGCGAAATGTTCTACTTTCCGTGATACATTCCAGATGTTATACTTCAGAGGTGGCAACCGTACTGGCAGCTCTGTTTATTTTCACTGCCATTTTCATGCCTTGTTATTGTTATCTCGTCTGGGCCAATGTGGCTTATCTGGGTGAACGAGTTTATTTTGCAAGTGTGGGGGCCTTCGGTTAGAAACAACAAAGTCTTTTTGACAACAACAAAACATATATTAAGTTACCACATAGGCTTTCGCGGTTGTGCTGTACAACTCCGATGTGTTGTCGGGTTATGCGGTACCGTGGTGTCGTTCGGCACAATGACTTGGCGTTATACTCACTATGCTGGAAGCTTATTCAGGAGCTGAATGTCAATTGAATATCAAACACGCAGTACAACCTGAAAACACGCCAGAGAGCTATCAGATCCAACTGTGGCCATTGACATTCTGGTAGAAGCATTTCGGCACATTAATAATAACCTGAAGCGTAATTAATGTGGGGAGTCAGCAAGCACCTGCTTGTGCCAATTAAGATGATTGCAATACAAATTAGCCATTTATCGTCGTCACCCTTCAATGGGTTTACGTGACATTTTCTGTCCCGTGCGTAGGGTGTATATATGCCCAACACAACTTTTGTTGCTGTAGCATTTTCACCACCACCATCATAATTACATCTGAACAGAAACATTCCTAAACTTAGCAGCTCTGAATTAAAGATTTTGTGTTAATTTTCTTTTTTTACAAGATTTGTTAACTGAAGCAGTGACCCATGATCAGCATCGCTGGGATTTTAATACGCCCTATTTGGCGAGGATTATCATCCCAGCGGCGTAGTTTTGTATACTTCGTAAAAGCTTGCAGTGACCTGACGTTATTGTAATACGCGTTCACATTCTTGGCCACTGATCTGCGCTCAATTTAAAACGTGTTTACGTTGTTATTTGAAGCGCGCTTTTGTTTATCTGACGTAATTGCACGGCCCTGCATTCCACGTCACCCCCACCACGTGTGCCCAGGGGGAATATATATAACCATTGCTGAGCAGGTGTTTAACAACAACAACCACCACCAAACACTTCATTTTGTTAAGATAATATAAATCAAGTGCTACATTGAAATACATTTGTTGATTTTCCCCATTGTCTGTACGACTAAGGCTGACTGCTCGGTGGCATCGCGAGTCCAAATACCGACAGACACCTGCAGGGCACTTGCCGGCATATTTGCGCAATTGATTCACTCGCCAAAGTAAAAGGCATGTATTGTGTGGTCAGGTTCACCTTTCAAGAATGTGAATATAACACGTGGGGCATGCGATTGCCAGCCGATACCGCCACAACCCTCCCAAAGCACCTACGATTAGCGCGGTTGGCTGCGTACGGTACGAAATAAGTTCAACATCCATCCGTAGATACAACCCGATGAATTACTGGGTCGCGATTTGATGTCAAGGATCGAGTGTTCTCTTTGTTGCTTTGGCGTCTCGTTTAGCGCCGTCAGTCTCACAACAGGCGCATCATGCGGCACCGTCCGTCTCTACGCGTGGCCTCTTCTCAATGTATTTTCATTTTGTGGAACTGCGTGGCTCGCATCGTTCGTCTTCTCTCTCGCATTTGTATTGCGTCTCGTTAGTACTCTCGTGTCCGTCTCAGTTGTGAGCTACGACTCACTTGTACAATGCCGTGCTGCACTGCCCCTCTCGCTGGTATTGATTGGTTCGGTCTCATATCGTTCGTTCCATTTTGTATCGTCTCGTTTGCTTTGTCCGTCTCGTTTGTCCAGGCCGTCAGACAACGCTTGAATGGGTTGACCACCACCATGCCCGACAGGTTAAAGGTGACTGCGGGGCTACACGGTGTCATTAGAATGCGGTGCAACACAATCCATGGATGAACTGGGTGGTGCACCATTGGTTCAAATAGCCCCCACTGATCAACACGGCGTGGGGAGGCCCTCATCCAGCAGTGGATTGACAACAAGGGGCTGTGTGGCAGGTTTTACCGGACAATATTTTGGCGTCAAATCTTTATAAGGTTCATGTTTTGTCCTCGACTGTTTTTTATACATTTTAATGCTTTGGTTGCGATACAGGCCACGGAAACCGAGCCCTGATGTACATCTTGGCTTGGTTTTGCTGTATCAGAGGTGCTGCTGTCAATGCTTTAATGTAAAAAAAAAACTTTTGCAAAATCGCAGCATATCACGTGTGCGACATGTAGCCTTGTTTTGTCATATTGGCCACAGCGGCTTGGAATACGAGTCATGATGTTATTACCGACCCAGCTGCAGTCTCCATCCGGGCCACTTGATTTTATCGTTTCTGTGTGCGGTCATTACCGAGGATTTTTTGTATTTGCTTTTAAGTATTATCCATTATTTTACACAACACTAGCACACTGCAGTTAATATTTTGGCCGATACAAATATCAGTTTCATGTAGTTCTACAGCTTGTGGAACTATTGTCTTTCACGACAATACATTACTGTACACGTTCACATACACAATTACACGAGCATGTTTTGACAGTAATGGCATTGCGTGAGTTGTATACACGTGTAAATATGTACAATGTATTACAGCATTGGTGCAATATGTACACACGAGGTATATGGCGGTATAGCAAACGGAATATGGCTTTGCATGTGTAGGGGTGTTAGAGAGAGAGCCGTTATGCATGGCAGCTTATGGGAAACAAACACAGTGGGCGGGGCTACGTGAGTGCACGGGGGGGGGGTGCTCTCAACGACGTCCGCACCAGGCAGCCCGGGGCCCCACCCCTCAGCGGGGGTTGAGTATAAAGGGGGATGTGTCAGAGGGCTCGGGGCAGAATGTTAAAGCTAAACCAGTGAAGACCGAAGATCGTCTAGCTAGAGCCCTGGACTCCCCTGGGACGCCGCCCTTGTCAGGGCCGCACAGGACCGAGCCAGCGGCGTGGTCCCGAGAACCAGAGCTAGTGCTCTGGGACTCCGGGTACCGTAGCCCGACTTACCAGTGTCGGGCCAGACAGCCTCCCCTAGCCCGTTAGTGGAGGACTAGGAGGTAGGTCAGAGATAGCTAGCAGTGTATTCCCAGCTAGCCGGGTGAGGGGGCCGATACCCCCTCCAGTATTGTATGTCCGCGGTTGTGACAACTGTTGCGGAATAAATACGTGTGCCTCAACCCCGGGTGTCCAAGAGTCCTCAACGGTATTACACATGTAAGACGCAAAGCCACTGGAATGTTTATGCGTAATGTTTTCGCGTTTGTGCTCCATAGTGTTCGTCGCGTCTTGTTCGGCACGATGTCCGACGTTTCGCTCCACGTGTCGGGAGCTTCGTTGTGCCAAACAACGTACGCTCTAGCTCGAACAAAAACACAACGCATAGCCGAAATGCTTCTTCCAGTCCCTGGTGGACGACTGCGAGTCGGCAGATGTCTTCTTAGTAAGATGCCCTCCACAAGGTGAAGTGCTCGCGTTCCTGTGATTTACTCTCACTCGGCCCATGGCTAGAACACACAAGACTGTCACAACGTAGAGCGAATGGTCTGCAAAGAGGAATGACTGTTTCACCTTCACAAACTACAGTCCTAGAACGTCCTCCAGAAAGCCAGATATCTTCCATTGTGTACGGGGGTACCCAAACCTCGATTTAAAGCTTTCGTGACTGCAGGGATTCATCTTCTTGGCTCTTTCGGTAAAGTCACGTAGAAGGGAAGTAATATAATAATAAAAATAAAACATAATAAAATAATTTTCACGACGTTTCGGCCACAACGCAAGCAGCCGCCCTCAGGTGAAGAATGAAACACCACCAAGCTTGGAGCGTATATTTAAGCTGGGTTGGAGGGGGGGAGGTGGGAAGAAGAGCGCCTTGACAAAATAATTTCCATATCAAGAGAAATTTAGCATATGGAAAATGCGTAGGAGGTGGGCGGGGGGGGTTTCAAATTAATATTATGCCCGTGCATTATGCAGGATTAGCAGCATCAAAGGGAGGGGGAAGGGGGGTAGCATTAACAAAGGAAAGGAATGTTAATAGTATGTAGCTGCAGTTACTAAACAACGACGTAAAAAACGAAAGTATAAACTACATAAACAACTCAAGTATAAACTACATAGCATCATCAGTATACTTACTATACTCTACAATAAGCTGAGTTACTAACAGTAAGTAATACATTACAATTCTACGTCGTAAAATTATATAATATGCTTCCATCTAAACTTTATTCTCTTACATCACACGAGTCTACACCGTACTATATACTGCCATAGACAAACCCAACATTAAATTATATACTGTATTGCTACAAACCACCTTATACATTTTAATATGACACTATGTATTATTCTACCCACCCTAATGTGTATCACACTGCTATATGTTTACTATACAATTACGATACTATATATTACTTTGTACATTGTATTAAGCATATAAATGTGAAACACGGTAGGACAAACACCTCAGCCGTGGCAGATCACTGTTACAACTCAGTGGGCTCACATGACATTGACTTCTCCAAGACAGAGGTTCTCTGCAAGCCATCTGGCTATCATGAGAGATTCGTTCATGAGGCGATCCACCGATACAAACACAGATACAATTTCAACCGAGAAGATGGATTCTGGCTTAGCAATCATTGGAAGGACGTAATAAACCATTTCGGATCTTAACTGATTGTGTTCACGTTTACGGTGACTTTCAGACCGCGTTCCACTCACTGGCATTGTATTCTCCGCAGGGAATGGATTCTTTGCTCTGCTGAAAGTTTCCCCCCATGACTCACCCATTGACACGACGGTCAATGGTACAGTGTATAATAACAAATAGTATAACATTTATATGCTTAATACAATGTACAAAGTAATATATAGTATCGTAATTGTATAGTAAACATATAGCAGTGTGATACACATTAGGGTGGGTATAATAATACATAGTGTTATATTAAAATGTAATATGGTTTATAGCAATACAGTATATAATTTAATGTTGGGTTTGTCTATGGCAGTATATAGTACGGTGTAGACTCGTGTGATGTAAGAGAATAAAGTTTAGATGGAAGCATAATATATAATTTTTACGACGTAGAATTGTAATGTATTACTTACTGTTAGTAACTCAGCTTATTGTAGAGTATAGTAAGTATACTGATGATGCTATGTAGTTTATACTTGAGTTGTTTATGTAGTTTATACTTTCGTTTTTTACGTCGTTGTTTAGTAACTGCAGCTACATACTGTTAACATTCCTTTCCTTTGTTAATGCTACCCCCCTTCCCCCTCCCTTTGATGCTGCTAATCCTGCATAATGCAAAATATTAATTTGAAACCCCCCCGCCCACCTCCTACGCATTTTCCATATGCTAAATTCCTCTTGATATGGAAATTATTTTGTCAAGGCGCTCTTCTTACCACCTCCCCCCCTCCAACCCAGCTTAAATATACGCTCCAAGCTTGGTGGTGTTTCATTCTTCACCTGAGGACGGCTGCTTGCGTTGTGGCCGAAACGTCGTGAGAATTATTTTATTATGTTTTATTATTTTATTTTATTACTTCCCTTTTACGTGACTTTACCGAAAGAACCAAGAAGATGTACCCAAACCTGTTGATGTGCGAGGTGGCCAGAAGCAAAGGGATAATAAAGCAAGTGGGTTCCCGAAGTCTTTAGCAGTATCATATCATGCATACGTTATTAATGCATATGGTAGTTATCTCCCTATGCGAAAAAAACTAATCTAACCGGAAAAATATGACCAATGTGACACAAATCCTTGCCAGTTGTATCATAAAAAGTTTTGAGGCAAACTGCAAAGTAGTTTAGAAATGCCTAAATACATATCAGTGTTCCTGGCTTGTTTTATTAAAGCACTGTGACGGAGGTGACAGTGGTGAAGGAGGGCTGGCTCTACAAACGTGCTGCAAGCATATAACTCGGACGATGAGAAATCAGGTGCACAGGCCGATAAGACGGAACTGCAGACCACGCTCCGCTCGCTGTCCTCCAAGCTCGAGGATATGAGCACATCCCACGACCTGATCGGCAAGCACGGAGCCGCCCTCCAGCGCTCGCTCAACGACCTGGAAACCCTTAAGCTGCCGCCCGAGTGCAGCGAGAAGCTAAAGGCCGTCAATGAGCGCGCCACCCTCTTCCGCTTCACCTCCAATGCTATGGATCAATAGTGATCTCCTCTTGTTCCGATGACACATTGAGGGTGGTCCTCATCTCCAAAAACTTAAGCAAACGGGCGAGAAGCCGTGCATGTGTGATGAGTGCGGCAAGACGTTTCTCGCGCTCGGCCTACAAGTATTTATTTCGCTTGTGTGTTAAACGGTGTGTACCTTTGATATTTTAAAGATGGCAGTTCTCCTGCTGTGTATCCTACTGCTGTCCCTCCCGGCCATATCGAGTGCCACACTCAACTCTACCACTGGCAAACCTCGTTATTTCTCGTCCATACTTGTTGCTCTATTTGCTACTACACCTGCTAATGAAACAGCTTATAGACACTTCTACACTCCATCATTGTATCCTTTAAAACCCTATCTCTGTCCCATTACTTCACCAGCACTCCTTCCAAACTTCATTCTGCTATTAAAATCGCCATCTGCGAGCTGCTGCTATTCATCCAAGGTTCGCCGCTCTTAATCCTTTCACAGAAAATACCTGTGCCAACTATTAATTCTACTTTTATTATTTCTGGGAGGTATTGAGCTTCATCCTGGCCCAAATTTAAAGAAGTCATATAATTCTGTAGATGTTTCTGGCAGAAAAGATGTTGGTGTTCTACGTGTCAACATCAGAGGACTTGTGATTAAATTAATTCAACTAAAACTAGAAGTGGCACATCTGGACCCGAACACGTTTTGCCTGACATTAACATTTCTCAATCCTGCCGTAAATGACTTGCAGATTACGATTGACAACTATAACCTGTTTCGGCTTGACCGAGGGTCTAAAGGAGGTGGAATTGCCATCTATGTTCGTAGTACTATTGCATGTTCACCATATCACTACTTGTTAAAAAAAATGTTGCTCTCAGTATAACTCTCCCAAATAATCAACAGATATTGGTAGTGTGCTGCTAGTAAGGATGTTGAAGCTGCGTCTGCACTGAGAAAGCTTCTTGGGGGCCTCCCTAAAGCTGAAATAGTTTTAGTGGGTGATCTGAATTGGAATTGGCTAAACACTTCTACACCATGGCCAATTAATAAATGTCCCCACAAGACCCAACCTAAAAAAATCCGGGACAGCCATCTCTGCTTGACGTCCTATTGACTAATGCCCCTCACAATTTCACACTTACAGGTGTTCTGGGTAATAACCTTAGTGATCACTCCTTCATATTTGGGGTGAGATCATGAGCCAGACCCAAAGCCCCCCTAAATTGGTTGATAAGCACTCAATGAGACACTTCAGCATACAGGCATTTACTAATGATGTGCTTCACTCGGATATTGACAAGGTCTGTGATATCCCCAACCTGACTATGACTTGGGGGGAGACCTTCAGGTACACGTTTCTCCAAATTCTTAACAAACATGCTCCGTTGGTTAGATTTAAATTTAAAGGCAACTGCCGACAATGGTTTGATCCTTTGATTACTAAGCTCATGAAAACTAGGGACAAGGCTTGGGCATGTGCTCAGAAAAGTAATTTGGTCAATGACTGGCTAGAATACAGGATTTTAAGGACTAGATGCGTCAAAAAAATACGACATGCAAAAAATGCTTACTTTTCCTCCACTTTCCTGGAATCAAATGGCAATGCCAGGATCTTCTGGAAAACAATCAAATGTATCGAAAAGGCATCTAACACAGATAATCTGCCCGTTGCGCTTAACCGAAATGGGGACTACTTTTCAGAGCCCCAAAAAATAGTCGACAATTTTAACCTTCATTTTTATGAAGCTGGTAACCTTTTGATAATGTATTGGGAGTCACCCCTGCTCATACAATTTCCTACACCCCTGTCCAAACATTAAACGAATTTAGTTTCCAGCCTATCCACGAAAGTAATGTTCTGAAACAACTGTCCTACCTCAAAGGGTCCTCCTCTACCGGAGCGGATAGTATTCCCGTCGTTGCTCTGCTAACGGTTAGTCAGCTAATATACAAAGCTATAGCCCATATTTTCAACCTGTCCATCAAAAAAGCATCAGTACCTCCAGAATGGAAACATTCCTATGTTCGCCCACTTCACAAAGATGATCTAAATAACTACCCACCTATCTTAATTTTGTCCCCGTTGATGAAAAATTTTGAAAAATTATTGAACTACCAAATTAGCAGTTTCCTGTCCGACAACAATCTATTACATTGAAACAAATCTGGGTTCTGAAAAAAGAAAAAGCACATCTGCTGCACTAGACTCTCTAAATCACATTTACAGTAGCCTTGATAATTGCAGTACTGAGCCAGTCTTTTGCTTGACTTGTCGAAAGCATTTGCTAAAGTCGACCACAACACCCTGCTTAGTAAACTAAGTTGCCTCTGTTTCTCCAAACACGCAGTATAATGGTGAAAAAATTACGTCTCTTCTGGCACCCAAACTGTATTCATAGATGGTTGTAGATAACAAAAGGTCTTCCACAGGGTTCCATCCTCAGACCCCTCTTGTTCTCTCTTTATGTCAATTATTTGGGCACTGACCTGGATCATTCCAGGGTAAATCTTTTTGCAGATGACACGATACTGATTACTGCTGGCCGCTCTCCGGATGACGTGATTGCTAAGCTCCAGGGTGATTTCAACAAACTACAACATCAGCTATTCTTTGGTTCTTTCGGTAAAGTCACGTATAAAGATAAAATAATAAATTAAATAATAGCATACTACGACGTTTTGATTGCAACACAAGCAATCATCATCAGGTATAAAAGAAATAGCAACAAAAATCTAACCAGAAAACTATAGACAGACATATAAGCAGACAGACATCATAAAGATACACAGAGAGAAAACAAGTATCGGCACAAAGAGAGAGGTCGTCTCTGTGACGGGGCCTTAAATATAGAGAGGGGGCGGGGGCGGAGAGAGGGAGGGAGCAGAGAAAAAATTAGCATGTCAATGAGTGGACAACGACGTGGTACGGTACGCAAGCTTGAAAATTAGGAGAAAGACACACTAAAATTAAATAACCTAGTAAAATATCGAAATGTAATGTAATGCAACACAGAGAGTCGGTCAACACACAATTAACACAAAGCCCGGTTGATTACGTATTTCAAAGATTGCTAAGTTAGAATTTAAGGCCCCGTCACAGAGACGACCTCTCTCTTTGTGCCGATACGTGTTCTCTCTGTGTATCTTTATGATGTCTGTCTGCTTATATGTCTGTCTATAGTTTTCTGGTTAGATTTTTGTTGCTATTTCTTTTATACCTGATGATGATTGCTTGTGTTGCAATCGAAACGACGTAGTATGCTATTATTTAATTTATTATTTTATCTTTATACGTGACTTTACCGAAAGAACCTAAGAATAATTCCTGCAGTCACGAAAGCTACAAAATTAACATCAGCTAGTTGCTCTTAAACTAGTCCTGAATACCTCCAAAACCAAGGTGCTATGCTTTTCACCAGGACTAAAGCAGAAAGTTATTTTTCCCCAATTACATTCCTTAAATAATGATCAAATAGAGCAAGTCAAGATCTATAAATATATTGGGGTCATCTTTGATTCAAAACTGAATTTTTAAGATCAAATTGATTATATTGGTAAAAATAAAATAAAAAATTGTTTTTCTGTATCGACACAAGCACTGCTTTCCCCCTATGTTCCGCTTGGAATTGATAAAAGCTACCATACTACCTCTACTTGATTACTGTGGCATCTACATTGGGTCAAACTTAACATCTCTCAATGATCGACGGCTTGTGCATCAGATTTTATTTATCCATGATGTACTTACAAAAAATCAGCAGACTACCTGCTGGATCTCCTCACTGTTTCGAAGAACAAATGTGACCTAAGGTCTTCGCTCATTTACCAGCTTCACATTCCTTATTGCCGTACAGATACTGGAGGAAGGGCCTTTTCTATTGATGCCCCCAGGGTCTGGAATGCTATCGCCAATAAACTGCAACTTGGATCACTACCTATGAGATCTTCACTCAAAACTGCTCTAGAGGAGTTGTACACCCCTAGCTGCCACTGCTATTCAGAATGGCCTGAAATCAAATGTATCGTTCCGGATGACCGCTGCAAAGTATGATCTTGAGTTTTGATTATAGTGTGCTGGTCTTTAAGGGTGCATTGAAATGTTTTGATACTGCTGATACTCCTGTTATGGAGTGACTCATGCAGCCAGCTATGGCTGCGAAGCTTGGTCGTACATGTTATGTATATCGTTTATTGTTAAATTTCAATCACAGTTCCTATATCGCTTTATTTTGGTGATTTGGAAATGTTTTGGTTTAGCCATGTTTGTTTTTGTTGTAGCACAGTTAGCCTGATAACTTTAATCTAAATTGTCTTATGGTTGTTATTGTTTGACTTGCATCCCACTCGGATTTTTGCACACAGCGTTGAAATATGGTGTTTTTTTCTGGAAGACTTTTGCTGTGTTTTCCTGGATTTTTCTGTTGCGTGTAGTCACTTCAAGATGTTTCTTGTTCATGTTTTTGTTTTGTTGCAGTTGCACCCGAGTCAAGAGCCGCATGGCTCACAGGGTTATACCTAATAAATGAAACTGAAATGAAACTGAAAACTGTACAATGAAAACGTCAGTAACACTGAGGTGGTTTGTTAAATGTTTCATGATTATTTCATAAATACGTGACTCAAACCACCCTTGTTGCATTTCTGCACAACCCCATCTGAATATTCTGCGTTTCATATTTTTCTCTATTGTCAACCTCACATCTGGGGGTCGATGTCCATGACAGATGCTTTCCATCGTTCTCAATCTTTCGTCTCTCATGCAGTCTCGTCAAACTCTCACTGTTCCAACTGCACCGCTCCCTTCCTCACTTCCCTTCACAATCATCCTCGTCACATCTCCAGCTGTGAGCCACTTAGGATATGTCCAGCATATGCCACCTTCCTTCTCGTCAGACTTCTCAGTAAATATTGCTTGTGGCCATTCTCTCTCGGCACATCTTCGTTCTTCATCTGACTCATTCCATGCTTCTGTCATGCCACATCCCAAAACGCATTTACTCTTTCATCTCATCCTTCAACATCATCCATGTTTCACTGACTAATCCTACTACACTCTCTACTTTTCTAATGAACAAACATTAAACCCAGCACTCATCTCTAGATGGATAATTTATTCCCACGTCGGAAACTTATTTAGACAATTCAGTGTACATGAATTGTTTAATTATGCTGAATGCCACGTGTCTTCATAAAAACCATGTTATTTTAAAATTTCAAACAAATTAAGTGTTAATACCAAAATTAGCGTTGCATTATGATTATATTAGAAAAATGATTCCTTGGTAGCACACAAGAGCACCAAGTAGGTGATGATGTATATTGATTAATCAATGACAATACTTTCAAGCTCATTATACTACGATCACACCAACTGATGCATGCAGGAATTGATCATTTCCAAAATAGCAAATGGCTCAGAAACCCTACAATCATCAGAGCTTCTAAATGCACAACGTAAAAAAATAAAGCCACCCCGAGTCAAATCACGACTCCGAACCTTGACCATACATCAAGTTGCAAAGGGTTGTGGGGGGAGGGGAGGAAATCGTGACAAGTCTAATGATGTCCATTCAGTGACCGGACGCTGGCACTCAACGAAAACTACAAATATCTCTGCTGGATCTACTTCAGGGCATGGTGGCTTACCCTGTCCCACTCCCAGTCTACACTGACCCAGCACGTAGCACCCAAGGGCTATGCGTGGCCATAGTTAGGTTCCACTATTTTGTAACTGGGAGAAAGCATCAAAGCATGTGGTGAGTGAGGCTACACGGGTTGGCACAGCAATGTTCTAGTGCAGGGGTCCTCAAACTACGGCCCGCGGGCCACCAGCGGCCCGCCGAGGACATTTATCCGGCCCGCCGGGTGTTTTTGCCGCCGCTGCCTGTTACTTTTTTTCTACATGAGAAGGACGGTCATTGGTGGAAGAGGGGGCGGCCGCCGCCGATTGCGAGTTCGCAGATCGCACGGCGATATGCGAACAAAACTGCAGGTGTAATTAACTTTTTAATGGCACCCGCACCAGTGTGAGCCTGGGGTAAAAGCGGAGTTCCCCCAATCAGACTTCATTGATGGGCAGTGCAGTCTGTATGTCTCTGTGTGGGCAAAGTTATTGCTGGTATATTGTTTTTGTAGCGTTGTATATATATTGGTATTTTACTAATAGCAATTTTGACTCCCTAGGAAACAATGATGTCAAGAAAGAGAAAAATTGACTCGGAGTGTAGGATATTCAAAGAACAGTGGACTTATAATTACTTTTTCATGCAGTACAAGGAAAGAGCTGTGTGTCTGATATGCCAGAATATAGTGTCTGTGTTCAAAGAATACAATTTACGTCGACACTATGAAACTCAACATAAAGATAAATATGATTGTTTGGTCGGAGAAGTGAGAAAAGATAAAATATTAAAACTGAAAAATACATTAACAACTCAGCAAAATACTTTTGTGAAGCAGAAGCAGCTAAATATTTCATCACTGCGAGCAAGTTTTCAAGTTGCCAAGCTAATAGCGTGCACTGACAGACCATTCGTGGAGGGAGAATTTGTTAAAGAATGCCTTCTTTCTGTTGCCAAAGAGATGTGTCCAGAGAAGGCCGATTTATTTAGTACAGTGAGTCTTTCAGGACCTACAATTACACGGAGGATTGAAGAAATGGGAGACAATTTGCATCAGTATTTGCAAAACTCCATAAAAAAACTTTCCTATTTTTCCTTGGCACTCGACGAAAGCAATGATGTTCGTGATTCTGCACAACTTCTAATTTTTATTCGTGGGACGAATGACTATTTCGAAGTCACAGAAGAGCTTGCTGCATTGCAAAGCATCAAAGGAACAACTACAGGAGAGGATATCTATGAAAAGGTTTGCCAAACTGGGAATGGTTTGGAGCTGAACTGGGCTAAACTAGCCAGTGTGACAACTGATGGTGCTCCTAGCATGGTGGGGTCTAAGAAAGGAGTAATTGCTTGCATTAACCTAGAGATGGACAAACATAACCATTCTCATCCAATAGCCATACACTGCCTCATCCACCAACAAGCGCTGTGTAGTAAATCACTGAAGTGGGACTCTGTTATGAAAATTGTGGTATCTTGTGTTAACTTCATTAGAGCTCATGCACTAAACCAGACAATTTCAGGAATTTCTGTCTGAGCTAAATGTTGACTATGAATATGTTCTGTACCACACAGAAGTCCGTTGGCTGAGTCGAGGGAGAGTTTTGAAACGTTTCTATGACTTACTTCCACAGATTACAGCTTTTCTGCTTTCAAAAAACAAAGAAGTACCAGAGCTCAATGATGCAGAATGGAAATGGCACCTTGCCTTTCTGACAGATGTAACAGAGCTACTCAACAGTTTCAATGTGCAACTTCAAGGAAAGGGGAAGCTCATCTGTGATATGCAATCACATGTCAAAGCATTTGAAGTAAAATTAGGCCTCCTTATCAAACAAGTGAAGGAGGAAAACTTCTGCCATCTCCCCACAACTCAAAATCTGTTAGCAGAAAAACCATTGGTTGCATTCCCAAACAAAACATGTGTGGATTCACTGGAAAAATTGCAAAAGGAATTCCAATTTAGATTTAAAGAGCTTCATCTCCATGAACAGGACATACAGCTTTTCCGTAACCCATTTTCTATTGACATTGAAAATGTGGATACAATTTACCAAATGGAACTGGCTGAACTGCAGAATTGTGACTATCTGAAAGACGAATTCAAGTCAAGCAGCCTTCATAATTTCTATGCATCTCTCCCCTCTGAGACATATCCTCATCTCAGGAACCATGCACTCAAAATAGCAACCATTTTTGGCAGCACTTATGTCTGTGAACAGACTTTTTCCAGAATGAAACATTTGAAATTTCCAACCAGATCTAGACTAACGGATGCACACTTGCATCACTTGTTACGACTAGCAGTGACAAATATGGAAACGGACATTGACCATCTCATTAGCCAAAAGCAGGCCCATAGTTCCCATTGAAATACTGGCAAGTTTGTTGATTTAACTTTACTTGTTTTTCATTTTAAATATTGTATTTGTTCCCGTTTTGTTTCTTCACTTCAAAATAAGATATATGCAGTGTGCATAGGAATTTGTTCATAGTTTTTTTTAACTATAGTCCGGCCCTCCAACGGTCTGAGGGACAGTGAACTGGCCCCCTGTTTAAAAAGTTTGAGGACCCCTGTTCTAGGGACATAAATGGTGGAGCCACAAGCGCACGGTCTGTTCAACTGCTGCAGTGGTTCTAGAGGTACAACGTAGGCAACACATTCCCGATTAATAATCATGGAACGTGCAACAAAGTATGCAGCTTAAGTGCTTTATGAAATGCGTCGAGTACCGGAAACGGCTCTGCACACCACGTGGGTTGCCACGGCACGTGAATTCACGACGGTCGATCATATCACGACATGTACAAACACCAGTCATTGTGTCAACCCACCTCACTGCATTTTTAACAACAAATACAGACGCACCGTTACCCAAGACGCACACCAGTCCTGGGAAACGCGATGGCCTGTGCGGACATGGGGGAGAGATGTGACAATGCAACTTGATAATTAAAGCTAACCAGCCAGAGATCCCATGAGCGACAATCTCAACGCACAATCTGCAGGGTGGCAAATTTGCGCTAAGTTGAGAACAGTGGTAACGAGGACGCTGCGGCGATACCGTGGTTCCAAACGCGATCGCACAGACGCCCAAATAAAGGTATCGCAACCTGCATCTTTGTTTTCGCATAACAAATTAAACTGCCGATTACTATACGGACATGAATCCCGACATTTTTCAAACGCATCATGTATTTACATTGTAACGCTACATACATTCATAACAAAGGTTTTTGGTTAGATCGCGTATGTGTCGTAACCCTCCACCACCCGACAGTCAATTAGTCAGGGATTTGTCACTTAAACAAAGCGCCAATTAGTTATTTCAGCCCACCGATGTGTTAGAGTAAATCCACAACATTTACAATTTGAATAGCACGACGTTTCGCTGTTAATTACATCCATCTGGCAAATTGATTCTGGCAAATCGCCCGATGATGCTGGATGGAATTACTAGCGAAACGTCGTGCTACTCAAATTGTAAATGTTGTGGATTTACTCTCCAACACACCGGTAGGCTGAATTAATAATTGGCGTTTTAATTACGTGATAAATCCCTTACTAATTGCCTGTCGGGTAGTGGAGGATTACGACATTTATACTTACGCGATCTAACCCAAAAACCTTTATGAATATTGGTCGCGAAAGCCGACGCGATAAGCTACATAGTTTTGGAAAATGTGAATTATAAACTGTTCTCCATATATGTGAAAAGTGAAAATGCAGCTGATCCATCCTGGATTATTAAGTGATCTCGGTGTGTAGTACATGAGCGTGATTACAGTACAGTATAGCCATTGGTGTGTCTAACGCAGATGATAATTGTCTGCAAGTCAAATTGCCTGCCCCCACACATGCGTGGTGTGCCGCAGTTGTGGCACGCGGTGTGCCGGCAGGGTACATCACCGACGCTTGCGTGTGCAATACTATCCCGTGTGATTGTGCATTTTCAAAGACATTCCTCTTAAACACGTGACACTATAGATTTGTATAACGAATTGTGCTATGAATTATCTCAACATGAAACCCAGACGTCCTAAGTCCTAAGGTTTTATGGGTACAGTGTTAGCCAACAGCGTAGGTAAAAAAACACTCGCGCCTCCTTACACACGATCATCCGTCTGATCTGCCACGGCTCCCGAATCCCACTGGGTTTGTCACGAGTCGTCGTGACGAGCGAACAGCGCCTCTGCATGTGCGATCGGTGTACATGGCAACTGCATGTCAGCCCCACGCAACATCATGAGAACGCAGTTGGCATCTTGAAACCATCGACACATACTCGGGCCTCATCGCGGAAACATTGGGTATAAACGAGTGGACTCCTGTAGACTGCACTCCCAGTTCTATACACAATTGTACATGTGCAGAGTTTAAAATGAAAAAAGGTCATCCATGACTGCGCTACAGTACTGTGAAGTTTTATTTCTTAAACATTTGACTACCAATCAGCACACTTGTGGTAGCATTCGATAATAAAACTTTACCGTAGTAATTGTGTATTATGGATGTGCAGTGTTTTTCCTGTATGGTAAATGTGTTGATGCATTCACATACCAGTCTGTACCAGTACTGTATTGTGTCACATATGCTCTCCGGTTTAAATACGTGCCAGAATTCAAGACCCATATACAAACAAAAATAACCACCCAGAAAAGTGAATACCTTCGACATTAGTGTACGATTTCACTGCCATGCAATCTGCACCACCCAGCATACTCCATCGAAGTTTGAGTAACGCAATCGCTTTATACTTAACAGCACGAGTTGAGGTTCACATTACCGCAACGAAATAATACAATGGTAAAAGACAGATCAAGAAGGGAGCGGAGCGGCATGCTGCAGTAGAGGCCAAACCAGCATGCATGTCGCGAATCTATTTGACCGAGAAGGGAAAGTGCGCCATGGATTCCAATAACAGCCTCAACTTCTCAGTTGGGAGTCGTTTTTGCCAAAGTTCACGGTTCATCGTTCAAAGCGGGGTGGGGGGGGGGTCCTTTCTCGCCAGACACGTGTTCCCTTAAGCTCCACAAGTTGATTGTAAATGTAATCCTGAATGGGGGTTCAGACCGAAACTAAATGTAGATGAGGGTACAGTGGATGCTTACCAACGTGAACGTGACGAAATGGGTGGCAAGGTGAAGTAAATGTGTCGAGAAGAACGGTTGGCCCGAGGACAAGCTGGTGATCGTGGACGAATGGCCTGGTGAGTAAATGTGGAATGAGCAAATAGTGAACGAAAGGGTGAACGGGGGGGGGGGGGGGAGTAATTATCAGAAGAGTGCTTCGATGGGCCGTGATCGTGATTGGGGAGCAGAAGAGCAGAGGTGGAGTGAATGAATAACATGGTGATGCGAGAGAAAACACCATTAAGGGCCACGGTGCAAATGTTGCCGATGTGAAAGTTCCCTCAACGCCACACCGGCCAACAGGTAATGGGGAAGCAGATGAAGTCTCTCACCAGCCCGTGCAATGAGACCACTTGAATGTGGAGGCCATTGCCAATGTGTCTCAATAACAGTTGCATCACTTGCATGACAGCGGTGTTTCTTTCCAGCGCACCCCCCCTCCCCCCACTGCTGCCACAAACTGATATTCAGCATTATTGCACAAGGCAATCACAGCTTGTACGCGATGGCTGCATATTGTGGCGACCACCAATCCAAAGAACACATGGCACTAATTCATACCTTGTATCGACTAAATTCAGATTTTAAGTATTGCAGCTCACCCCGCGCAATTGGACAATTGCCTCGAGGCAAACTGTGCGAGTGGTTCCAAAACACCGCCAAATGTCACCACCAATTAGGAAGTGTGCCTTATCACCTTGTTTTGGAAATTCAAACTTACATTAGAACCCACATCTCTTCGACAATTATGTTCGTCTTCAATGTTTTGGTTACATGCATTTACATGTTTCAAATGAATAACCGTTAACTTATTGAATTTTTTTTACCAAAGGTGTGTATGTTGGTCATGGTATTAGGGCACGTGATGATTTATATTACCATAAACACAATTGAAACATTAATCAAGGCCAACTTGTATTATTATGCTTTATTGTCTATTAACCAGTGGCATGTAAACATACAACCTTCTATAGTGGTTTTAAGTTTTGCCAAGGAGTGTATATATGGACTAGGGTCTTGGTTACATGATGCACTGATAAATATATACTAGAATGTGTACTGTTGAATCATATAATAGCGGTAGTTCAAACAAGACTCAAAACTGATTTGGGTGGGTAGCCAGTACTGATGGCCCATAACTGAAAATAAACAAAGCAATCACTTAAGACGTTAACATCTATTCACAAAAATGCATGACAGGAAGTTTAAACCAATATTCTATATAAAGAGTAAACAACGTCGTCCCTGCAACAGTATAAAGGGCTACTGTAACCAGCATAACAGCCAAGCAAAAAACTGCATGCATAACTCTTCCACCAGATAGTACACATTTTTACGGACGTCTTATAATTGCTTCCTTCCCCCAGGAGTTGTCTGCTTGATGAGCTAAAAAGGATTAAGTATGCATGTCATCAGTTACAGTGAACTCCCTGCAGCAGTGGCAGGTTTTATATTGCTTCTGCTGCTCGCCTGTGTAAACATTTGCTGCGATCCCTCACGATGGGAGAGTGGGGAAGAGTGGGGAGAGAGGGGAGGTCCGATGCCGCGCCCACAATGCGGCATCAGCCGCGTGCCCCGCGTCTACTACGCCCGCTGCATTTCAAGCAGAGCCTCGACACACACGGATTCTCCATACAACATGAGCGCAAAATTTAATCTAAAAAAAAGGCACAACACCGACGACTGTTTCATCCAAGGCAATGCAATCAAACCCTCATAGCCAACATAAAAACCAGGCCTCCATCGCAGTCGTGTTTCCCAACACATTAACATCTTTAATTAAAAACCGACAGGTCATAAAAGGAGCTTGGGAGAAATAGGAAATTGACATTGCTCAGTGTGCAGACAATGAGTTGTCTGCAATGGGGGAGAACCGAAAGCCCAAAGTTGACCCGAAGAAGCAACCAACCAGCCATTTACTCCACTCCAACCAGAACAAATTTGACCAAGTATTAATTTGGGCCTCGTACTGATAACATCCACAGTTAGCACTGCATATCTAAATTTCAAAACATTTTAAAACCAGGAATGCAATACTCCCACACCGCCACTGTGTACAAATCAGCAACACACACAGAGCAAAGTTAACAGGAGCAACTGAACAGTATACACTTTATTTGTTTCTGAAATGATTTGCACAAGAATGAGCGAGAAAGAGCAACAACAGCATGAAACCTTGCGCAATATGCATTTAAAGGCCAGAATGGTGCAGTGAGAATGGGTGCACGGCTGGCATAGTTTGTCCGTCACACACGTTCATTCCCAGTTAATCACCACCACCACCACCCACCACCTCCAAACAGCTGCACAGCAGTTGGGTTGCGTAGCCTGTCTAGATGTGTGACTGCAGCGGTGTAGACTCGATTCTCCCATGAGACACGTGTTTGGGCTCGGGAAGGTTGGGGAGGAGGGGGCACACTGCGTTGTGGGGGCACTCATAAGCGTGGCTTGGCCGCAGCAGGCAGTTTTATTTACACTTGATAAACAAACGAAAACACCACTTCCAGTCATTGGCGAGCCCAGACAAAACGAGGCAAGCCAGCAGGGTTACAGACAAGACAGGTGAGTGTCTCCAACAGCAGACAAGCCATGGTTTAACTTCTTCTGGGGGTAATCTATGTTATACAAGGGGAAATGTCCTTTACAGCGCTCTAAACTAATCAAATACAGAATACATTGTGTACAATACACTAGTATTCAATTACTGGTTTAGAACCGCTAACAAATTAGAGCCTTTAGATTTATTAACTTTTTTATTCTTTCCCGCAAAGCAAAACATTCCTAGGGACATTGTTACCTTGAATAAAATCAGCGACCGTACTGAAAAATCACAACCAGATCTAACATGTTTTGGTCTAATTTATTCATTAAATACACAAGACAAAAAAATTCAATCAACAGCCTTCAGGTTAACTTCATTTTCAGGCAGTGCGAGGAGACAAATCTGCATGACAGTAACATCTGGCACCAAAGGGCAGCCGATTTGAAACTAGTGTGTGGCCACGATCGCAGTTTAGAGGCTCGGGTGGGAGGACAGAGAGCAAGTGCAACCTCATAAAAGCTGACTTTTAAGAGAAGAGAAAGCCAGAAAATGAAGTTAATCCAAATCAAGCCATAATCGACACTACAAACCATCCGGGACGAGGTGGAGACGTGAGTGTCCGCGGAGCGACCCGTCCAACGCCCTCCCCAAGAGCCCGTCCACCACTTGCCACTCTCCATGGGGAGGCACGTGCCGGGCCATGTGGTCATCTTGTTGGGTCAGGGCCGGGAGTGGAGAGAGAAGGAGGGGTTTGAGGGGGGGAGTCTCACACCACCTCTAGCAGCAGCCCCCACCTCCTGTCTTGACGGGAGTGCTCTCGATTTTGACGTTGGACTTTCCAGCGCCGGCCTGTGTGGCCCCGGGCCCCATGCGCTTCTTGATCTCTGCTGCCATGGTCATGAACGCCTGCTCCACGTTGGTGGCATTCTTGGCACTCGTCTCCAGGAAAGGAATCTCCAGTGAATCCGCAAACTCCTGCAGCCACCGGCGGGGAAGGAGGCACGCACAACAGCAACAAGTTACACAAAATACTCCACGCAAAGACGGTTATAAACACGCTGCACCCACCCTCGCCAGCTTCTACTGCCACACGCATGCTCGTGTTGGCAAGTAGGAAATCACAAGCCCTCATGAAGTTGAGCTACAAGTAAATGTTTACTCAATATAAAATGGGGAAGTGGACGTATAAACATTTAATTAACGAACACTTAAACCTGTAGCAACTGAACACAAACACTGAAAGACTTCAGGAAACAACTTGAAACACATGTAGACACCACCAAATAAAATAATTCTCCTCGGAAATTTTAAAAGACACCAATATATGCAATGCATGGGTACACCCTGTACTTTGGAGAACATATTTTCAAGTAAAAGTGAGCAGAAACATTTTGGGGACAGACTGAGACATTCTAAATGTCCCAGTTTCAATTAATAAGTGTCCACAGTTGACAGATCAATGACTTGATCATAAAAATACAGCACAGTACCATTTTCACATTTAACTGATAATGCCAGCCAAGTATTTTTTAAGCAACTGTGTACACATTTAACAGGACCCTGCGGGGTGGGCTGGTAGGAACGAATAACCAAAGAATATAAACATAATTTATTATTACACTTGTTTAGCCAGGAAAGTCCCACTGAGTCTAAAGGTTTTTGCAGGGTCCTGCCAAGTGTTTGCAGTAGGGGGCGATGTTGCTACACCGAATCGGATGATATGAAGGGAGAGTGTGAGGCCTAGTTCTAGGCTTTAAGCCTAACTGTAGGCGTTAGGCCGCTGAGTAATTTTTTTTATTTAAATGTTTTAATTACTTATGTAAAAGGTTTAAATGTAAATGTTTCTATTTAAAAACATCAGGGAATGTAACATTGTTAAACATTAACTCCCTTTCACACACGCGGGGGTACGATACGAAGGGAGAGTTTGAGGCCTAGTTCTAGGCTTTAGGCCTAGCTGTAGGCTTTAGGCCGCCGTGAGTTAATTTTAAATTTAAATGTTTTTATTATTTATGTAAAAGCTTTAAATTTAAATGTTTCTATTTAAAAGCATCAGGGAATGTAACATTGTTAAACATTAACTCCCTTGCACACACGCGGGGGTACGATACGAAGGGAGAGTTTGAGGCGTAGGTCGAGGCTTTAGGCCTAGCTGTAGGCTTTAGGGCGCTGTGAGTTAAATTTTAATTTAAAAGTTTTAATTAAAAGCTATCTCAGGGAATTATAAGGGAATGTTACACTTGTTTAGCCAGGAAAGCGTCACTGAGTCTAAAGGTTTTTGTAGGGTCATGCCAAGTGTTTGCAGTAGGGAGCGATGTTGCTACACGGACGGACGGACGATATAATCTGTTGTAGGCTGGTCCACTTCGTTCCTACCAGTAAAACCCTTTATTTGCACATGTACATGCTAATTAGATAATGAGCAAAAAATTAATTAATAAAGAGCTTACATAAGTCACAGAGAAAACATCAAGATTTTTTATATCGGTGTTGCCACCTACTGGACCTTATAACATTCTTGACTGGACATAAACCCTTGTAATTCAAGATGTGCGATAAAACTCCTGTGACAAATGCTAATACTGGCTTTGAAGAATGCTCATTAATTCACAACACTGCTTGAAGGTGGACCAATGGAGGACATCTTGAATTCCCTCAATTGTTTTACTCTATGATGAACTAGACTAATCCATTAAACAATGACTTTAAATAATGTGTATCAGAGTTATGTTCTTTTGTTTGTATTATGACTGCAGGTATTGCGGTCTATGCAAACATGACTCCTTGTAAAAAGGTGTCAGTTTTGTTGCCAGATAGAAGGGTAAAGAACCAATTATCAATGTGATCATTGCTTTCTACCCTCTTTTAACGGTGAGGTATGTATGGCATTTTGACATTCATGTGGTTATCAACCACACCGTTTTCCTAGCCGCACCATTCTTGAAAGAAACCAAGGTGTCAATGGGTTATCTCGCACCTTGTTCTGAGATTCTGTCTGCAATGGCTGGCACAGACACAGTGCGCAAATTATTAAATAAATATCTGTACTTTCACTCGGCTAGTACTATAATGGCAGAGCATATCTATTTTACCTAGTTAAACAAGGTTAAATCAAGCTCATAATTCCCTCCAGGATTTATTTTTTTAAAGGTACCACTTTGTGGAAAAGTCAAAAAGTGGTAGTTGGTGGACTGGTCCATGCCACAAACATTTAATTTCAAACACTGGCTCAAGATCACAAATGGAGATGAGTGCTTCCCAATCAACAATTCAGAATTGATTCAAAATAAATGCACAAGACGAAGCACAAACATATCAATACAACGGCAGCAAGTAGCAGTCCAATAACTTTACTTCTCTTGATGTTGCGCAACAGAACAGGTGTGCGCACAGCAAATTTGGCTCAAGCAAAGTAAAACACACTGCCTCGGGGTAAGCAATTTATGAAAATCTGTGGCCTGTTGCAATAAAGAACTTGAGCGTTATTCTTACCCTAACTTGTACCGCTCTATGACCAACCAAGATAAGTTTCCCTTAATGCGTTTATGCAGCCAACCACTCGCCCATTAGGATGAGGTGTTTCCAGTTAAAGTGCTCATGTAAGCTTCACTCAATGCTGCCACAATTAGAAAATAAATCCACTTCACGCTTTCCAACCAAAGCAGACTACTTGCCAAAAAAGAGGAAAATGTTTAAGTTAATACAATTTGATTGTATCACAAGATGGGGGACAACAGATTCCTGGAGGAAGATGGAGGTGGGAAGGTGGTCAGTGTTTTGTACAACGTGATGTGGGGAGTTACAGCAGACAGGGTGGGCAGAGGACGTACATTAACAAAGATGCTCTAAATAGCATTCAAACTGGCCACTGCAGGTGCAATCACCTTTTCGCAAGCAAATAAAAGAACCACCCAAATGTGGCTGCAGCATACCACAACAAAGTGGAACACATTGTGAACTCGTGTGCACTGCAAACGTTCTTAGTCCTCTGATGCCAGCAGCTGGATGCACAGCTTGGACATCGATTTAGAGTTGCCACTTAATTCATATCCATTTGAAAGAACAAGTACAGACTGATAAATCTAAAGATTGATCAATCGATTCCACATTGTGCAACACAGAAAGGATGAAGAGGGCAAAGAGGTGGAGGGGGGGTTGTGGAGCAGTACGGATAGTGGGAGGAAAAGGGAGAGGCCATCAAGAAACCACAAAGGAGTGGCGACCCCACCCTCTACAACGCGAATGTTCGTACGTGTGCATTCGCTTCACGTGTGGTTCTGCACATGGGCATGTGTGTGGGTACATGTCTTTGTGAATATTATTTTAGGTGTTTGTGTTTGGTGCACTGCAAACATAACAGGGCAGACAAAGTCAATGAGCTAGGTGCTGGACACCCCCCCCCCCGTGCATAACGTTAGACAGAGAAGGTGCTGGGTAAAAGTACCTGTCCTGACAGTCAGCATATGGCCGACTTTGGATCTTGGCATACACAGCACGTTAGCTTCATGCCTCTTAACAGACATTTGTATTACCAACACCACTTGTGAAATATATGTTTTGTGTGTGCGTACTTTTGAAATGAAATAACGTATGGTTGTTTAAATGTGTGCACGTTCATTTGTGGGGGGTTTTGTACATGTTAAAACAAGGATTACAAAAATCCACCATTTTGGAATTCAGACATTCTAACTTATTTGCACCGATATAGGACGTGGGGGTGTTATTTGTGGATACTACTACACACGCATGTTTATCCGCAGGTAAGCAGAAACACTTGGCACGTGTATAATAGAAGAGGATAAACTAAGTCTGCATTTACCTGAAGCTTGGTTTCCCAGGCAGCCATTGGCATGTTCCACACTCCCTATTTGCCCACTTAAATAAGGACATTGTTTGTAAATAGTGGTTTGTTGCACTTGTTCCATTCATTCAGGGTGTGTAAGAGATAGTTTAGTGGTTAAGCTTTGCAATAATCAACGGGTTTCCAGTGCGGAAAGTCACGTGAATTGCGAGTCGTGTTGCCCCCTCCCCCACATAAGCGATAGATTTTAATGTTGGAGACTTCTGATATGCTGGGCATAGAGCCGCATTCAAGATGTGGAACATACCAACAGCTGCTGCATATAAAAAGGGGTTTCACTGTATTGGGAAAATGTGTGGGTTTCATATTGCAATACTCAAATTGAAAGTGAAAATTTGGAACTTTCCTCATTTCCAGTTAAATCCCTGTAGTTCAATGTTTGTTGTTTTTGTTTTGTAATCACTCATGCTTATTTTTTTAATATTTTGAAATATTTGCCGAGCAGGATCACAGTAAATTATTAACTAAAGAGGTAACACTGACAGGGCCCAGTTGACAGGAGTGACACTCACCATCTTTTCAATTCAAAGTAGTTTTTAGGGGCACTCTTGGAAACAGTCTTATTGGCAGTTTCTTTACAGCCAAAGAAGAAAAAATGCAAGGAATGTGCTCTTAAAGGCCTGGAGCTATGCATGGCAAGCCAAACCTGCTCTCCCAAGCTGGCCTGCTGAACATAACCTTTCATACCTCTTGTGATTTGAAAGTTCAATTAAGATAAGGGATCGAGGATTTTTATCCTGGATAAATTAACTTACGAGTTTCATTTTAGTGGCACAAAGTTTGTATTTTGTTGTAAAAACAGACTCTTAGACCCAGTTTAGTGTGCTATAAATTACAGAATTCTCCGGCCCTAGTTTGAAAGAAGGCTTATACAGTATTGCTTTCAGTCAGTAAAGCTAGTTATATTGGCTATGCACAAACCTACAGAAGATAGTAATAGTTCACGATGTAAGAAACATTTTCATGAAGGTTTAAACCAATGAAACAGATACCAGAATACCGAGGATAATTAACAGAGAAAGGCCACTTTTTATCATACACCAATTCATGACAGTAGATTTCACCTTAAGATTTCAATGGTTGATGACTGCATTAAACCTGTTGAGTTACAAGAATTGTTTAATTCCTCACAAATGCCTGGGGGGGCTTGTTAACTTTTGGAGATAGGAAGACAGCTATTTTGAACACATATCGTTGGGAAACCTAGAAAGAATTTGCTTTATCTTCAAACTAAATGTCATCACATCACATGGCAAAGGACGGGGCACTTTGTTTATGGGCCCCAAATCTCAATTTTAAGTGCCCATAAACATGTTTTTGCATGTCATTCAGAAACCGTTCAAAATATAACATTGCGTTATTTTCGTTTCATAGAGTGTTAAACATAAAATAAAATTAAAATGAGAACCACTGTTGTATCTTTTATTATTTTTCAGATATTAAGGTTTCAAGCGGTTTGAACAAAAAAAAAATGCATTTTATGATGTTCAAATCTGAAGAATTAGAAAACGGGTAAAATATAGGAGCTTCCCCTTAGAGTATTAAGTGGATACATTTTTGTTCTTTCTAATAAAAAAATAAATCTTTATATTGAGCGGTTTCCGATGGGTACGTCTTTAAATATAACAAAGAGAATCAAATCGTCTCCAACTCCTCCAAAATAATAATTTTCTACACATTTTGGAGTATATATATATACACACACACATTTTGGAAGTGTGATCTTTGATACAAAGTGTTAAAAATCATTATTTGGGTCTTTCGGTAAAGTCACGTAGATAGGTTCAAAGAAAATAACAAAAAATAACAAAACTATGACATTTCGATCACAACACTACGACGTTTCGATCACAACACAAGCGTTCGTCATCAGGAAGAAAAAAGAGGGGGAAAACTGCTGAAGCAGACTGTTTTAGCAGCTATCCCCCTCTTTTTCTTCCTGATGACGAACGCTTGTGTTGCGATCGAAACGTCTTAGTTTTTTGTTATTTTCTTTGAACCTATCGACGTGACTTTATCGAAAGACCCAAAGAATACGAATTCCTGCAGTCACGAAAGCTTTAAGTCAAGAGTTAAAAATCATATCAGGTTTTATGAACAAGTTAACTAATAAGCTGAAAACATCCTAATATACAGAGGACTGCAGAGCCTGGGCAATTTGCTTTTGCTGGCTCACCACCTGGCTGCCTTCTAGCTTGTCAGTAGTTCCTCAAAGATTGCTATGTAGAACACGAACACTTTTTTTATGCATCTACATGTAAAGGTGACCCAGGTATAGGCAAGCTCTCAAAGAGGGCTAAGGCACATGTCTATTCACATAGTATATTTAATGTTACTCATAGTCAAAGTTTAAATTGTTTCCTTATTCGCCGATGCAAAGCTACATACAGCAGTTACATTGGGGAAACAAAACGACATGTCTCGGGACCGTGTTCGCGAACACAAGGCAGATTTGAAACACGGCAGAACCAATACCTCTGGCGTGGCTGATCATTATTATAACGCAGTGGGCTCGCACGATATTGTTTTTTCCAAGACCAAGGTACTCTGCAAACCTTCGGGCTACCATCAAAGATTTGTCCATGAAGCCATCCAGATATATAAACGGACAATTTCAACCGAGACAGTGGGTATAAGCGGAGCAATCATTGGAAGGATGTTATTAACCAAGCAAAGTTCTAACTTGCTGTGGTGCTTCCATTCTTCCCTGCCGTTTGGCTTTTATCTCCGACTCTCTGAATTGCATTGCCCTGTTAGGTGCCTCTGCATTAACGGGCTAGGGTGTCTCACTAACATGCCACCTCAGCTCCCTTAGCCTCGATGTATCGATGGTTCTGGCTGTGCGTCTCACTGGCGCGACCACCGTTGCGGTGGTTCTCTTGCATGGACGCGCTTGCCTCTCACAGCACAATTGGCAGCACCGCAGCTTGTGTTACACATAGACGACACTAACTTGGTCGTACACGTTATGTATATCGTTTGTTAAATTAGGATCACAGTTCCTACGATCACTGTTACATTGTTTTTATAGCTTTATTTTGGTGATTTTGAAAACGTTTTGTTGTAGTACAGATTTAGCCTGATAACTGTAATCTACATTGTCTCATGGTTATTGTTTGACTTGCATCCCACTCAGATTTTTGCACACAGTATTGAAATACGGTGTTTTTTATGGAAGAGGTTGCCGTTTTTTCCAGGATTTTTCTGTTGCGTGTAGTCACTTTAAGATGTTTCTTGTTCATGTTTTTGTTTTGTTGCGGTTGCACCCATGTCGAGAGCTGCATGGCTGACAGGGTTATACCTAATAAATGAAACTGAACTGAACTTGTTAATCCACCTAATCTTTCTGCCTATTCTCTCCCATCAACAGTGCTAATCTCCCATTAACACTGCTGTTGTGCGCATATGCGGGGACGATACTCTTATGCAGTGAAGCTAATTTCATGCTAATCTCTCCCTAATCTTCCCCATTTACACAACTGACGTGCTTGCATCCGGGGATGGAATTCCTTTCCAGCTCAGACCCCGCCTGCTTGCCCTTTGCCACATATATCTCTTGTTGTAACAGCTCTCTCTCACTGGTTCAGCAGTTCCACTGCTGGATTATTTTTTTCCGCGTGAGGACCGCTTGTGTTGCTATCGAAAAGTCGTGATATTTCTTTATTAAATTTTTCTACCTACGTGACTTGACCAAAAGAACCAAAGAGTAAAGCTACATACCACAACATTCCAGAAAAAAATTGCTAAGAATTATGGAATGGGCAGAGATCCACAAAACCAACTGACCAAAATAAAAATGGGACGTGTTCTGGTGACTTAATATACACAATCTATTGCAGGACCAGCCCAAAAGTTTCCCTGGTGTTTTATATAAAAGTCACCAAAGACTGCAACAACTTTGGCCAACCGGCCACTATTTTAAAGGAGCACAACATTTAAATGTCCTGGAACCACAATTGTAATGCTTATTTTCAGTTAAAGAGACCTATTGCAGTTAGTGTTAAACAGGCTGATAAGATGCAACCTCAGTACAGATGTAGTCATTGGTGGCAAACATTTGTTACAAAGGTTGAGCCATATAATGGTAGCACACTGGGCCAAGGGGCATCGGCTGCGGAACCATGGCTAAAATGTGTCAAAAGGCACGCAAATTCTGTTCACACTATTTTAAAAGTGAAGTGAACATCTTAATAACATTAACATACATTTTTTTCTATATGGGTTCTATTAGAACACATTTGAGGTTATTTATAGCTGAAAATCTTTCCATTGATCAATGTGCCTTGGAATATAGGCATTATAAAACTCGGTTTTAGTATTTATTTGCGTCTTATATCGCAAAATGTACTCTTTAATTTAAACTGCGGTGGATGCTGTGATGTTCTACACCAACTTCTATCGTGCTAACAACATATAGAACACTTTAAGGATTCGGCTATGAGTCTACTGCTAATAGTTTGTACGTGACCGGGTGAAAACCAAACAATGGAAAACTGATTATATATATCTCAATAACTGGTGAAATTGGAAGAGTGAAGATGAGGGGCTGTGAGAAACAAAGCATTACCACACCTTGGCAGTCGTATAGTCCACCACTTTCTTGGTGGTGAGGTCGCATTTGTTGCCAACAAGCAACTTGTTGACGTTCTCGCTGGCGTAGCGATCAATCTCCTGCAGCCACTGCTTCACATTGTTGAAGGACTCCTACACCAAGCAACGGAATGCAACTGTCAGTAAAACATTGCGTTGCATTTGTATCGGTAAATTATGCACTACAGAACCCAAACAGCATAGACATCAGGAACTGTATTATACTATATATTGATTGCTAACTAAAATACAAAACTACATGGTAATCAAGGTCTAAAATAGTATAAAGTACAGCTCTTACATCAATCCACTAGTGGATGAAGCCATCCTCACAACATGTTTGCTGTAGGGGTTATTTGAACATACTTCACCATACTGGTCAGTGCAGCTTGAAGGCAGGTGGAAGAGCACTGGTTCAGATATCACTTGCCACTGCTGTTAGCCATGCAGTGCAATGCAAACAATGTCATGGCTAATCAGAACAAGGTTAGAGTAGGGTATGAAAGTGAACAGACGGCACCAGAGTTCTGGGGTTAAAGGCATTCACAGTGCACAGAATGAGAGATGCAATTACATTTGAAAATCGAACGTGGTTACATGTGTACCTGATCCGTGACGTCGTACACCACAATGATGCCGTGGGCGCCCCGATAATAGCTGGAGGTGATCGTGCGGAAACGTTCTTGTCCTGCCGTGTCCCACTGCACACATATACACAACTTGTCAAGGCACTACCGGGTGATGTTTAGCACGTTGTAATATCAATTTAACAAACATATGGGAGCTGGATAGACTATTGTCACAAAGTCATTTGGATGGTTCGATTCCAAAAGCAAAACTGCAGCTTATGATATCTGTTATGAAGTGGATAGGTAATTGGAGCCTGACATTAAGTGCATTCATCCATTATATACTGCTACCAAGCTTAAAATGTACCCAAGGAAACTTTGCAAATAAAGAAAAATGTTAAACTTGTAGGCTTTCGCAACCAATATTATCCATAATAAATATTTTTTGGGAAAGAGTTAAAATAACGACATGTTTATATTTACGCGATCTAACCAAAAAATCTTTATTATGAAGTATTTCAGAGCACTAAGTTAATTGAAATATTTGACCTGGAAAATCCTTTGAGATGGAACATGATGTACTTTTTACATTATATGTATTCATGTGTAGTTATAAATAATCCTGATAGCACTACTTAAAATGAGGACAATTTTTCTCAATATAAACTGTAAAGTCAGTTCTCCTATAAGGTGGTAGTTGTTCCTGAAGAACACGCGTTATGGAAAAATCAAGTGAAAATAACCGTTGAGTCAATGGGAATTAAGATGTTAAGGGCTCGGTTTCATAAACCCCAACATGACTGACATTTTTCATTATAATTTGTCCTATTGTTGATTTTAAGTGTTCTTTTATAATGACCATGTTTAAGTTTGATAACATAATTTATGGATCAAACAAAACGTTAAAATGAGTGAAAAATGCATGTTAGTGTTAGTCGCTAAGCAATAGAAAACGTAGCCGTGGAGGATGAAGAGAGAAAACGATGAAGGGTGTTAAGTGACTCGCTTAACAGATTTTAATATTCTATGGGTCTTTTTGGTGAAGCAACGTAGATAAAAAATATCACGATGTTTCGATCGCAACAAGCAATCGTCTTCAGGTGATGGACGATTGTCTTCAGGTGAGAGACGATTGCTTGTGTTGCGATCGAAACGTCGTGATATTTTTATAATTTTTCTATCTACGTGGCTTTACCAAAATACTCATATAATGTATTCCTGCAGTCACGAAAGCTTTAAGTCAAGATTTAGATTTTAATAATACAATCTTTTAAAATAAAAAATGTATAACCGTAAAGAATATTTATGAAATGTAAATAAACTCATTGTTTTTAACACTTACCACAAGATAAGATGGCTGCTTGAGACGAGTAGGCTAAAGCACAGTCCGCGATAATGTGAGATGCGTATGCAGGCTGAACAAAGACTGAGGTGCATGGGTAGCATCTAGTAGTAATTCCGCCTTGTGTGATGCGACAGAGGCAGTCGCACAACCGCTTATTCCTACTCGCGCGACGCAGTTCTATTCACTCAATCACGTTGTCCAATTCTCATCCGTATTAAAAAAACGTGTTCCCCAATACATTCAGCGCGTTGTATCCAATTGGCGTTATGAAAACACACGTTGTCGCAGAACCCACTGTATAACCATGACAGCCGCTTGATGACATGCGAGAACAATGGATGACAAAAAGAGCATTGCATACATGGGGAGACAGTAATACTCACTATCTGGAGCTTTATGGTCTTTCCATCCAGCTCTATTGTTCTGATCTTGAAGTCCACACCGATTGTGCTGATGTAACTTTCTGTGTAGGTGTCATCCTGTGGGGGAAAACAGTGGTCAGGGAGCACTTCCGAGTCACTCGGTGTATGTACATTATACCTGGGAGTTGAGGCCTGGAGAAAGGCTGTAAAATTATGAAATCAACCACAGCACTTACTGAGGCAATAGAAAAAGCAAAGGTTGTAGAGATTGGCTCTGTGGCAAGATTTCACCAAATTAATGAATGTTTGACTCATGCGTTAACTAAATGCATACGAGGGTGTTTTAATAAGAGACAATAGTTATTTCCAAAGAACATGTGTTACTGAATACGCCAGAAAATGTATCCATGGAGTAATCCTCTCCCAAAATGTACTTGTTCCAGCAGCCCTCCAGCTTCCTTCCCAGAGCATCACACAACTGTTATGGTTGGTCCCCAAGTCATGCCGGCAATACTGTCGAACCACATTCCACATAGTTTCCTTCAGGGAGGTCCAAAGAGCCTTGCATACATCGTTAACACAACCATGATTCAGTGTTGCAATCATATTGAAGCATCATTCTTCAATAGATTTCTCTCACCCTTACATCCTCAAGAGGACAATAAATAACAGCTTGCTGCTATTGAAATGTGCAAAGGTCCTGCCATCTTTGATCACGTGATACCAGGTACATAGCCAATTGACGAAGAAATTTAAATTGGGAAAAAACGCTTTACTTTTTACAACACCCTCATTAAAAAAACAAATTTAGAATAACTCCCTCTACCTGTGATAACAATGTACTAATGAACAAGATTATGTCTTCAAAAACAATATATTTGACAGATGGATCACTTGGGTGTGGACTCAATAAGACCAATGTGTCTTCACATCGTGTTGTTGGGAATTAAAATTCTGCCAAAGGAGTGTAGGCCTGTGCCCTCATCGAATTAGTTTTAAGCACAGCTAACCATGTTTGGGCAGCATGCGTCATTGCTACAACTATAGTACTTAGAATTATCAAATTGTACAGTGGTTTGACTTGATTGTTTGTCTACCATTTGTCAAGAATGCTGTTTATGTTACAACTAGTTATGTTCGAGATAACTTTCTTTTGTATTCGAACTGTCATTTGTGCAGGCCAAATAAGGGATTAACGGAGTAATGTAGCAATTTGACTCCCTCACGATGAGATGTATCGTCGTGATTCGGAGTAGAAATATGATTTCAGAATAATGTATTGACATTGTAGTCAATGTAGCACATGTAGTGGCGGCAGGGTCTACACAAAGAAATGAGATACAACACAAGGGTAAAAAACCCAACAATCTTGCATACATAATTATACACGTAATGTGAGCATGATAATGTATTGCTTACTAGCAGGTGTACCCGATCTTCGCACGGAAATAGTTTAGTCCATCACAGATGTGATGTCACCGCTCACTTGCTGTGCAATCGATTTCCATTATTGCGCCCCCGCCAAAATACAAAAGTCTATTTTTTATACTTTTTGCATTGTGTACAGTCTGGAAGCTACCCACATGCCAAATTTCAAATTTGTTGCATGTTGAGAAGTATGCTAAACATTTCGAACAGACACATTCACAAATTTCCCTTTTATATAATAGATTTACATGTCTGGACCTCAATGAATACTAAAACCTTAACCTACAATGAAAATACATTCCAAATGAAAGATATCAAAAGCATTCATGTTTTGCATCAGTGATTCATGATAGTGAAACAAATTCTAATCACTAACTAAAGAGGGAATTTTTACTTTACTTACGCTACAAAAACACATCTAAACCATGCATTGCTACTAAAGCGTTCCTTCCCATGCAAGTCAAAATATGGCAAACCTGCACACCAATCATTGCTCTCACTACTTTGAGAGTTTTTGGAAAACTACCTTAATTTGGCTGAATTTTGGAAATCTCCACTTAACTATATACAGTATTATAAAGCAGCATAAGTATTGGTCATTCCATCTTCAGAGCTTCCACTGAATACTACAAAACACATGTTTTCAAAAGAAAGCCGTCTCTGGTGTAGACCAATCAGTTTCAAGGACAATGCATATATTATCAGTGTTTTTTGTTTGCATTTTGACCACAAGTATTGTGGTTAATGCACACATGATTCCTTGGAAAAAGGTTTCAGTTTTGTTGCCAGAAAAAAGGGGAAAACCCCTATTATATTTTGGTACTGGCAAAGGAGGTCTAATGATGTACATGTTTCCAAGTTAAGCTTTAAATACTGGGAGTTTCCATGAAACCCTAAGAATATATTGTTTTAAGTAAATATCTGCGTGCCTAAAGCATTTAACTGAACCTTGTTTCCTCCGAAACCTATGAAGCCTTATTATACAGTTATGTACACTTTCATATGTCCGTTATGAAAATGTAATTTGTCAATTGGTATACAAGAAAATAAGTAACATGCTGCAATGTATGTAATCCAGTGAACTTACACAGGACCATCAACGAATGCTTTGTGCGACAATCTTATTAATCCGGACGAGCATATGAACTACGTCTAAAGGTTACCTAAACATATAGAAATGTAAGGTGTACACACTTGTAAGCTAATTCATGGGTGTGAATTGGTGCAACACATGCTGCACCACCAATCCACTTGCTATGATGCAAAATATTGAAGTCCCCTTCCCATGAAATAGTTTTGGAAGTGATGAAGAAGTGATTACTTCATTGAAATCCTGGTTTCAGAGGCAAAAAACACATTACTTGGTGGCAGGAAACTCACATACCGCTGGGTAATGTTTATGACGCTGGTTGGAAACTACACAGACAAGGAATAAACATCTTTGCCAACTTTGCTAGCACAGGACCATTACCCTGTGGTGCGGGGGAAATGTTTTGATTTTCCCTCATGCTTCAGCTCATAAGCTATTTTGGTGGAAGGCTTAATGAAAGACGTGACATCACTAAGATGAGTAAGTGGACAAACACTATAGTTTACAAGAATAGACGTCAGCCGATAAGCAGTCCTGGCTAAACAATAAAATGAAAAAAAAAGGTGTAACAGATCAACAGAGAGAGGGTAGTTTGGGGGTGGCACAAGCCAGTGTCATGCAGTACCACACTACCGTATACGTGGATCAGCCAAAAGCGCCATGTGGGGTACACACCTTGGCAACCTCTGCCTGAATGCTGCTCGCAGTGTGGAATGGACTTTGATCGGAGAAACACCACGTTTCCAGTCCAAAACGTCTAAAACACGGACTGCATCTTTTCAAACATTACCACATTAAAACTAAACATGACGAATGTTAGTCTGCTGTTGCTGATGCACCAGATAAAAAAAAACATTGTATAGTTAGTCTTTCAATAAATAACTACGCTAAAATTGACCAGTCCTTGTCCTTTTAGGCACATATCCAGGGTGGTTAGAACTCCAATCTTTCACCTTAGAAATATTGCCTGGCTGCATCGATTCCTGACACCTCATTACTTTGAGAGATTGGTTCATGCTTGTGTTCGCCCAACTTGATTACTACAACGCATTACTGTTCGGGATTCCGAGTGAGGTCCTGGGTTCGACTCCACCTCGTTCAGAATGCAACTGCTAGAGTGCTTACGAATACACCGTTTCACGAGCACACATTCTCTTGTAGTAGTAAATTATAATATACTGCTGCTGACCTACAAGGCTCTGAATGAATTAGCTCCACAATGTTTATATTCAAAATATGCTCCTGAGATATTCGGATCACCTTCTCAGTACCTCGACATCAAGGCTCTGTTCCTGAGCTGATTGGGCTTTTGCCAGTGGAGCTCACAGACCACGGAACACTGTACCTTTGGTAATAATACAAACGGAGTCAGTCGAGTTATTCATGTCCTTCTTGAAAACTCACCTTTTAAATTGGCTTTCACTTATTAGTTCAGGCCATTTACCCTGGTTCTGTTTACGTCCTGCTATCCACACCTATTTGCATGGTTTGCTACGTATGGTGCGAAGGAAGTTCACCATACATACATACATACACGCACACGGTGTATTGAAATCTATGGAAAAAATTCGCCTTTTACATGTCAATTATTAATATTATGACGTACTGGGTGATCACAATTTACATGGCTTACATTCTGACAGTGGATGGTAGTGCGATGGGTTGAGGGGGAAGCGTTACGACTCCACCTGCATTTTTTTCTATAACCGCCTTCAGCCTGAAATGTATCCCCCTTTCCCCAATTTGGGGCATTAGGGCAGAGGCCTAATGAGCCTTCGAATACATGCCGACTTGAACTGTGGCCTACATCATTGAGTCTAATAAGTATACAGACCACATCTTATTTGAGGATCCTGAGGGTGTTAACTGGTTATCCAGGTCAGTATTTTTAGTCAGCAGGTCAATACATATGGGTAAGAGTAAGTAATTATCAGTGAGCCTCAGGAGCTCCAACGTCAGAAATTAGGGTCAGCTGGCACGCACCACCAATCACTGTGGATGGGCGCTTCAGCCTGCACCAGCACGCTAGCCTTACAGCCCTTGAGACTCTTCATTCTCTTAAATATAGGGCAGCAATATAGTTGCAGCAGTCAGCCAAATCATGCCCAATATGGAGATAGAAAAAAGGTGTGGCCATGCCTTTCCTCAAAGGGACCTTGTAATTCTCGAATGGTCGGTTTCATAGGGGAGTGGCCTGTTTGGGCCATGACATGAGAAATGGCAGGGAAATAATTAACCACAAGAAAAGTGCTTAGACCATGAAAAGTGATGCACAACCGGAGACATGCTTAAACATCAAAATCCCCCAGCTTGAGAGCCCTAGGGATAAAGAGAAGGGAGCCCATGCCATACATTTACCTCACGTTAACCGGGACTCATAGGCTACACCACAGTGGAGAGAAGTATTGAATTGTAGCTCTATTAGCTATCGAATAAAATGTATATAGGTCAACTCCACGAACATGCTATGCATGACAGCAAAACTAATAGAACTTAATTTTGATACATTTAAAAGAATAATCACAATTGCGTTGATACTGTTGCAATAAAAATTACAAAAACAAAACAATCTTGTAAATGGTGAATATGGTGAAATGCATTTGTGAAAAGTGAATTGCATGGAAAAAAGTCACGCCTACAACAATCTCCAGACGTACGTCTTCTCCACTGCAGAAGCGAGCCGGGTGAAACCGAGAGCAACATCATCCCAAAAGAATGAGGACGGAGGACCGTTCCAGCGCAGCCGATTCGTGGATATGGACTGTACCAGATCACCTGTGGGGCTCCGGTGAGAGGGCTCCTCCCACTGACAAAAGGTATCGGCCCACTCTCACAAACAGGTCATTAAGGTTAAAATGCAAAACTTTGAATACGGTCAAATGCGAGATCTGGCTTCAGCTGCTAGTGGGACGTATGCTCCATATTCCAGAAAGGGCACGAAAGGGATTGGGAATTCGTTGAAGAAATTAGAGCCTATATACGATGTGTAAACATCAGAACTGAAAAGGACAGGTGGCCATTGCGTGGGGTCGTTGCCACACCACCATCGTGTATAGTATATACGCTAATATGAAAGTTAACGCATGTGTTTATGTATATTTATGAATGTTTGTGTTTATGTACTGTATTGTAGATGTGCATGTGTGCGCTAGTATATGCATTAGATGTGTAACTATTCATCTCCCCCACCACCACGTTTCGAAGAATAGTGGAATTCAAGTCGAGAATCGATTATTTTAAATGGAGAATTCATTACTGGCGGCAAGATTCAACATAAATCAATCGAAACGCATCAATGCTTGCACATGTAGGAATCGATCCGCCATTACATCTCTTAGGATTTATGTACACGTGTCACGTATGCATATGTAAGTAAATGTTCACGTTTGTAATTTTATACGAGTATGTATTTATTGTACCGTATGTTGTATACATGAAGCACAGTGCATATTGATTACCGTGTATATAGAGGCGGTAGAGAAATGAGGGTGGTGGTTGGCTGAGAGTGGAATAATGCACATTGATTGCAGTCATTACTATTGACAGGCACTCTGAAGATTATGCCTAAGGAGTGGCATGCAAGTCTGATGTATATATGCAGAACTTATTTAGCACTGCACGAGCCAACCGTGCTAATCGGAAGGTGTGGGAGATGCCACAAAATGACAATGCAGTCCCGACTTGTAAAGTCAAAATGAGCTCATTTATGTGGGCAAAACATTTCAAGATGGCCTGCTATAGCAAGCTTGTTTTTATGTACAACTATGTATGTTTACAAAATCCCCAATACATACTGTGTTTTACTAATACAGTATTCATGTTTTTCGCCTTGTAATAAGACAAAATCACCCATAATATTCCGTGATCTTGGTAAGCTATGCAGGGTTAAACATGAATACTGCTTGGATGAGCGTGCATCGTGGTTAAAAACAGGCCTTGCAGAATGACATTTGGCTTTGTCAGAACACTAACATCTATGCTACTCATCTTCACCAACCTGCAATGACCAGCTTGGTGAAGTATGGTCAAATAACCCTCACAGCAGTGTATTGACAAAAAGGATGTCCCTCTACACAAAATAGAAAATGTCACTGAAAATGCTGTCGAGTAATCTCCGAGCAACACATGCTATCGAGATGGAAAATACATCTCAAAATTCCTACACAAGTTGACAGAACATACTTGTGCACAGCAACCAATTACCCATGCAAACATTCATAACATCATTCCAAATGCAACAAGGTAAGATTCCAATGGTTTCCTGGCATGTTATTTAAAATTGTGCATTATCTACACATTTTCCCATTTGGTGACAATTCCTTTTGAACGTAGTTGTGCATTGTAACGACCAATAAGTTAAATTTGCATTGTTTCAGCCACACACTTTATTCAACCAAGTAAAAACATTGATAACATTTTGAGTGACGAATTATGTCAGTGGAAGCAAAGCACAATCACTTCCTGTGATGTAATCTCCCGTAGTGCCAGAATGCATGTATATCTTGTGGGGACTCAAACCCCGACATAACAACCTTATTTATAATGATTGGATTAATGACAAGGTCCTGCACACCCATGCTTGTATCACTCTATCACCTTGAATAGAGGGGCACGACCCTATAAACAGCAAAAACAGGGAGGCTTGAGTGAGGTTTCATGAACTGTACTGACAGGTCGACATTATTACATGTCCTTGTCCTACAGAAAGTGCCTTGCAAATTACCACTTAGGCAGTCTTTTCTAAATAAAAAAAACTGATATACCAATGAATCAGAAAACCAGACAGACAAGTGTAAGAGAACATGTGTACAATAGAATGCGTGGCATACGTGTCACATTCATTTTCAAGTGAACACTCGAGAGTCCCAAGTTATTGACAGGCAGTCTGAATCAGTTATGATGCTTACATTTAGACCAAGTCTGTGGCTAAAGCACTTGGTACGAAAATTATTAATGTTTATCAATAACCAAAGCTGTGACACATTAAGGTACCCTTTAAATAATTTAAATTTGTCATCAATAACCAAGGCATTCTAAAGAAGCGATACAGCAGATTTTAAACTCCTGGCGATCATTTTAATGTGGCTTCAATGCAAGACGTTCAAAGGACACATAAGGAATGATTCAGATTAATTTCTTCCAATATGCTACAATTGCAATTGTGTTGCCCAATTCAAAACACCTTGAACGCTACAATAAACGCTTACACCACCAAAAAAAACTAAAATTGTTATGAGTTTGAGGTTCTCTAATTATATCTCAATTAACCTCAACATACATTCCCAATTTCAACTCATATTTAATTTAGAACTACCTACAGAAAGCAGACAACAGCCCAAGGGACGACAATCACACGAGACTGTCCACTTGTCTTCAGTTTAACATTTAGGCTTTCCCGAACAATGTCTTCACTCTGGCCATACAGATATTTTACTTGCAAATAATGATCCTCCACAAAACGATACAGATTCTCTTTTTATATAATACTTAATATAAATATTAATGTATTCCTTCTAGAGATGTCTGCATTCATTTACAACTGGACTGGGGGGGGGGTATACAAGTTAGTTTGGGCCTTCACAGGGCCTAGGTTTACAGTTCAAACCCAGCGGATAAAGTAGAGAACCGCAATATGCTTCAAAATGGATGTTTCGGCTCCTGTGACACCAATCGCATGAGCAGCCATTGTGTACCGGAGTCATTGCCCAAATGAGAAAATATAAAAAAAATTACCCGGAAATTAATTTAAATAGAAAGACTGCACGACGCAATCATCACATTTTCAAGACCCTCCGGAAACAGGGTCACGAGGCTCAGTGAGTCTTTCCTGGGTAAAAAAAGCTAAATACAAATCTATTGTGCCCAAGCCCAAACTCCTTCAAACTTCTCCACAGACATGGGTAGATTAAACATTATATCAGCTAACGGGGAGAGGAGTATTGTACAATTACTTGGCAATTCATGCTAAGTAACCAAAGAGCACAATTAGACTATCACTCATGAAATATAGACTTGGGTGACTAGTTCCGTGGACAATATGCACACACGCCTGCCTTCCTGTGTAAGTAATAAAAAATATAGGGATTTGCACTGTGACAAGGGGTTACGAAGCAACCTGATGAGTAGTCAGGTACATGTGATTTCATCAACGCGAACATTCTCTTATAAAGTTATTGTTCAGAGCTATTTATCTGGATATGTAAACGTATGGTAAATTACGTAACATTACATTTGATGAATGGGCCTGGAGGTTAACGCACCTACAAGAGCTCTAGTTCCCAAAACATCGTGGTAAAACATGCAGTTGCCTGTTAATTTCTGCAGTGCGTGCCCTGCTATAAATCAGGCACAAATACGCTGGCATCTTCTGCAGCATTGATGTTGTGGCCCAAATAATTATTTCGTATATGCTACTCTTATCTTAACTACAGCACAAAAACAGCAATCCATCTTGAACTACCATTTCCTGATGAAGTATCTACGAGAACATTTTAACAAAGTACAAATTATAATAGCCACCACTGTATAACTCACATTTTTTTCTTGCAAATGTTATGTATCAAAATAATGCCATGTGCATATAAAACCATATTTGGATTTTAAAGCAAGATGGCATTGAAATGTTTACGGACTGCAATGCCTTAAATTGTAAACGTGCATCTTTTTGGATTCACCACCACCAACCAGATTCAACATAAAGGGGTCAGGAAATGGTTATGCTAAAGAAATGTGGAACATTACGTAAGAAACTTGACCAACTGGTTTTTTAAATAGGTTGCGAAAGGAACAATTTCAAAAATCACTGCACTTTCTACCTTCAAGCATCCTTATCTGGATTTCTGAGGTAATAAATGTGGAAATCTACTCTCCTGAAAGACAAATGTTTGTACTATACACATTCGACTTTACTAATGGTAGAATAATTACATTCAAATTAGCATGACACCCACATCTCATGAGTTTCCAAAATGTCACTCTGCAAAGCAATACACCATAACCCAAACATATGACTCCACGGATGTATGACGGTTCATAAAATACTTGACAATCGTTTGGTTAACACATTTTGAAGGCCACAAGACTTATACGGAAGTATACCCAACACAAAACATGAGGTTATGTTGCCACTACAAGTGTTGTATGCTTGAAGGACAGTGGTTTGCCGTGCCACATGAGATCCGGTGCTTAACTCAAACGGTAGGATTCAAAGAAACACATGTACTATCTTGAAAACACATTATTTATAGCAATGGTTTGTCTATAAAGTCTAATGGTTTTGAATATTATATAACTTGGCTTGCCTCTAAAGACACTACACGGATAGGCAAAGTGAATACTGTTCTGCTGTGGATGTTGACCACTCGTTGTCACTTCCTCTCGTCAGCTGACTGGCACACTGCATGACTTACTAAACATTCCTCACCTAAGCAGCCACCAGCGCAAGATGTACACGAGTGTCCTAGCTTAAGAGGTTAATAAACGTTTCACTTCACAGTAACACAGCGCAACACCGATGCCCCTTAGAAATACATACATCTGCATATTGAAAGCTAACAAAACCAAGAGCATAAACTCCACTATACACAAGTACTTAGACTGCCATCGATGCAGAGGTTATTTTTGGCATTAGTAACCTGTACGCACTCCTTTAATATCCTATTTACACCGGTATTAATGGTGAAATTTCGAACGAGATCAATAAAATGTATATGGTGACCAACATTTGGTTAAGGATTATATGAAGCGGAACGGTAAGCCACGTTGAAAAACATTACAAACTTGATTTAACAAAAAATATATATAATCTCGTAAAACAAGTACTGTATAGCGCGTTCACATTACGCGAGCTCTGAGAAGTTGGTGACGTGTGCGTCTTAAACGCATTGGCAGGTGGCGCAAGCTTTCATTGAAACGATAACAGTTGTAGGTCAGCACCCATAAAAACGTGCCCCTGTGGGATTGGGGGGGGGTAGAATGCGTTCCCTTGTCTTAATTGGGCCGATATAACGAGGAGAGGGAGCGCCAGCGGCACGGGACGAGGGGGGCCTCACCGCGAACCGCAGGAGCAGACACGACTTGCCAACGCCGGAGTCGCCGATGAGGAGGAGTTTGAACAGGTAGTCACTGCCGAGAGAGCGCGTTCAGTGGTTAAACACGAGGGCACTCACTCATTATACCCGCGACGTGTGGACAGGTATTTGGAGACAAGAAACCCCACGGAGGAGATGTACCGCCTCGCGGCGCGGCCACGCCAACTCGCCGGTAAAACATGCCCCGTCACCCACACACCGTCGGTCGCCGTCAGGTGAACCGAGTGTAACGCGATCTGTTTACTGGGCGAGGAAGAACGGCCACACGGCAGGTGACACCGATGCTGCGGCGACCCCCACAGCTCCGCCAAGAAAATTACCTCTCTAACGCAAAACCCTTTAAAGAGGACGCCCTGGGCCCGACAGCGCTGACGCCCATCGGGCCCGGCACACAAGGGCAGCGAGCAAGTCGAGGTTGGACCATGTCAGCTCGAATGTCATGTTGGTCTCGGGGAAACGCGACTGCGCGTCCCCATTCGGCAACACTTTCACCGCTTCGACAACAGCCGAGCGAAGCGGCCTCGCCTCGCTGCCAGTGAAAACAAAGGCGGCCGCGTCACCCCGCCGGCTACGAGCGCAGCACCCGGCAGCAGGCCCCGCCCGGGCCCCGACACTCCCCAACCACGGGCTTTCCCCTCTTATCTCTCCCGTTTCTCTCCGTCCGCCCGCCCGCGTCTCGTCTGCCTCTCACGCTCCGGGCCCCGGGTCAAGCATCGCCCACGACGACCCGGTCACCCCCCCACCACCCTCAGCCGACCAGACTCCGGACTCGCGTCGCCGCCGTCGTCGCCGCCGCTTACTATTCGGGGTTCATGGTTGACATCGCTGGGAGAAAAGACTGTGCAGCAGAGTGTCGTTGCGCGGCGTGACGGAGCGCGCTGCGGGAATGAGGAGCCTGTGGGGTGCCAGTAGAGACGACGAGGACGCGGCTCTCTCGCTGTCTCTGCGCCTCCGCACGTCGCTGGCTCCACACAAGATGGCGCCGGGCAGGGCAGGAAATGGCCGAGCCTTCCGCTCCGGCAGCGCCTTTACATTCCCCAGTGCGCACGCGCGCCCCGGACGCGCGGCGCGGCCTCCCATTGGCTCGCGCCCGAGCGGCCCGCCAATCGGGCGTCGGCTCGCCGGCGGCGCGTGCGACCCCCCACCGACCAATCGCGACGCGTTCCGGCCCGCCGCGGCGCCTATGCGCTGTGGCAAATTAAATGGGATCGCCCGCGCCGACGTCATCGGGAGACGTGGCATCACATGACTGCGGCGTGCGGGGCGGGGCCGCGGTGGGGGGGTGGTGGGGGTGCGCGGATCACGTGACGCGAGGCAGCAGGGGCGCGGAAGTGGAGCCTGGGTTCTGTGACGTGGAGACGTCGGTGGCTGGCCACGGACGAGGTGTCGTGTGTGGGCGTCGCCGCGAGCGTTGGACGAGTGGCAATGGGCGTGGCCACGGCCAGGTGAACGTGGCCCGGGCGCGTGGGCGTGGCCTCTGGTGCGTGGGCGTGGTCTCAAATGGGCGTGGCCCGGGTGCGTGGGCGTGGTCTCGGCTGCGTGGGCGTGGCCTCTCGTAGGGGCGTGCTTGCTAGATACGAACCGACTGTACGCGTTTTATACATTTTGCAAAGCGGTGGAGCATATTCTTTTGGTCTTTCGGTAAAGTCACGTAGATAGGTGCATGTTACAATTGCCAGTTTCCTCTATGATTACTCCGGAAAGATTCGAGTCACTGTTATTGACATGGCGTATTTTAAAAGGTGGCCGAGTGGCGAGAGAGCCACACCGATTGAACTTAGGCTCTCAAGGGTCGTGAGTTCTCAGCCCGGGCACCAATCATTGCACAGACTCTCATCCGATTTAATTTGTAGAAAAAAAACTAAATAATTCTGCATATCCAGCTCTTCGAATCAAAAGCCACTTGGCAGGCCAGTCTAATCATACCTCTTTTCCATTGCACAACCGAGCCATGTCGGCGCCGTATCAGCCCGGCACGGCTCGGGAGGCGTCTGGTTGGTTTCCACTGCTTCATGTCACCGTAACCATTTTCAAATGGCTTTCGTTGTTGTGAATTTCATTTGAAGAAATAATTTCTCCTTACATGACGCCGCTTCTGATTTGTATTTTGTGAGTTTATTCGTGTAATCGCGTTGTATATGGATGATTCCTATATAATCTTTTTTTTTTATCAAGGTCTTGATTTATGAGAGCTTTAATTATCACGTAAATGCGTACTGCTTGCATTACTTGACGGTCTCCAAAAGTAAAATAATCCAGTATCAGTACAGTACTGGACAATAATGGAATGTCCTTTATTAGTAGAAATATAGAGACATTACACTAGAAGGCAGGCTGTCTTACTGGTTGGGTGACGTGACAATAATCACTTGACCACACAAGATACCACATTCCCCCGTGTAGCCTTATAGAGTGTAGGAGCAAGTGCTGTTAGCGAGCACCTATAAAGGCCAGCACCACGCTCGGCCGCCTTTGTCTCCCTCGTGGTAATCGAACTCGGGTCGCCAGGTTCGTAACGCTGCGCGTTGACCGCTCCCACAGTAACTCATCAATCACGACACCATTCAACGTCACCGTGTCAGTATTATGGGATGAGGGTTATGTAAATTAAAAACATAGCAGTGAAGATCCCATTAATTTACCATATCTCCAACATTTGAGCTCATTAGACATTGCATGTCTGGCCCAGTGTCCATGCCACGTGTATAGATTCTCTCAATAGTACGATCCTGCATTGTATTGTGAGATTTCACCCCCAGTATACCGTGCATTGCTAATCCAGCCGTCCAGGATGTTTTTCACATTGTAAAATTGTCACCATTCTGTTCAATCATGATATAAAAGTTTAGGGTCCATGAAAACAATGTTGTGCAGAATACATTTGAAAAAAACTGAGGACAACACGTAGCTCTATGCATCACTTTTATTGCTTTTTTTTGTTCAAGCACTTACAACCCTTAACAAGGTCCATCCTTATATTTCAATCAACCACCGTCCGACTCAACGTTCCAGAGCACAGTCCATGCAAATGTCTTGTATGTTTGTTGATGCCTACATTTTGTCTATATGTAATAGTATATTAGCTGATTAGTATAAAAGCAAATCATACGATAAATATACAATCCATCATGCAGCACCAAAATGAATCAGTTTTAAAACCATAAACCTGCTGCTGAAATTCAAATACATTTCCTTCCCTTCAGCAATTACGTAAATATATGCATCAGCGAGTAATTGTTGGGCAAAGCAACACGTCTACATGCCCAAACATTAGTTTGTGTACCGAGAGGGCAGAAAAGGCAACACACAATGATACCTCATCCTCATGAATACGGTGTTCTCCTATGACGCGTGTTGTTTTCATAACGCGAATTGGTTACAACGCAACAATGAATATACGAGGACACTTTTTTTTTTATAACGCGAATGCTAATTGGACATAACGCGATCGAGTGAACGGAACTGACGCCCCGCAGAGTCGGAATAAGCGGTCGTAGCATCGCACACGAGACGGGATGCTGCTGGATGCTTCTGGATGCTTCGAGATGCTTCGAGATGTGACCCACGCGCCTCCGTCTTTCTTCGGCATACGCATCGCGGACTGTGCTTGACGCTGTTATTTATTATAACGCGGTTTTCCATAACGCGGTGTTCTTTAGGAACGCAACTACTACCACGTTATAGGAGAACTGTCTCCTTCATGTGTTTCGGTAGCCTGGAACCCTGCAACCTGACAGGTTCCCAAACTAGTCAAATTACAACAACCTATTAGTGATGTTAACACAATGTTTATTTTGCATAGTTATTTATAATTACTTAACAATAATGAAGCAGTCAACACTCGACTTCATATCACATTCTTATCGAGTGTGTAATTTTACTGTTGAAGAAAATTTGTAACAGCATAACATGACCGTTAAAATAGGACCTTTGTCCAAATAAAATGCTGCCGGGAACTTTAATGTCTCCGAAATGAAGCTTAAAACATTGGTTGCCGACTGGTTCACTGTAAGCTGGCATCATGTATGGTACCATACAACTTGCTCAGTGGCAATGCATGCCAAGCGAGTGGTCGGGAAAGCAGGTCGCAGGCCATTACTTTTCCAGCCCTAGGCACCACAAACACAGCAAGTTAAAATCATGGTTCTATCTACCGCCAGAATGAAAACCACATATACACTTCGTTGTATAAGCACTGGACACATCTAAGAAAACATATTGCTTTTAGTCATTGACGTGTTATTGCTAATACTTAATGCTTGCATATATTGTTCTATTTCAATAAGGGGGAGATGGCCGGGTGGCTGCCGCATCCTTTGCGCAGGACACTTAACAGGACAGGAATAGCACTCATGGTTATTACTCTACCCGCAAGGCATGGGGGTAACTCCACATTTTCAGAGGAAAGCTCAAAAGTGGACAAAGGATGAACTATCGCAGTTGCCCCACTATGTAGAACAACATTTTAAGCACATTTTATGTTAACATTTTAATAAAACGCAACTAAGAAACCCATAGCGAATGGAATAACTTTTAAAGGTAAGCTTAAAATGTTTTGACTGACGTTGTAGAATGTACTTATTTTCAATGCTGTTTTATAATGGCATGCTTCAGTGCTACCCACTGACCTTTAAAATTACATTGTTGCCACCTTTTCATTCATCTGAAATTATGTGCATTGCAAAACAGTTGACGATTTGGCTCTTGAAGAACAGGAAATTTTGTAAAGATAAAATACTTTACTGCAACACACGCTGGTATTTAATTGCTGTCATATTTTATGCGTGGCTCCTTCCAATTGATTGGACGTTTGCGGTGAAACCTTAAAACGGTTGTTCAAGCCGCACATAAATTAATGGTGTAGACAAATTTGGCAAATGTTTCTTGTGAAGTAGCTCAGTTGTACATAAGACGAGCATTCTTGCTTATGCTGCAGAGTGTGACAAGCTTTTCACAGAATCAGTTTGCATTGGCTCTTAAGATGCATGGATATAAGGTAAGTCAAGCATGCCCATATGCAAAACATGAGATCCAGGAGTGAAATAGCCATAACAGTACCTTCCCCCACAGCAGCCTCCACACCCACACAATCCTGCAAGCCTATCATTATTACTGGTTTTATGCATGCATAAAATTGTAAAACAACACAGCAGCATGCAGAAACCCATTGTGTTCACACTACAGGATACAAGGTTACTCGATTATGTCTCAAGTTCCAATATATGCGATTACGAATTATGTGCAGATTTAATAATGCATGCATAGCATATTCCATAGGCGTACTGGCACAGTGGTGCCTTATTATTAGTAACGATGTATGTACATACTGGCTACGGCAGCACACTACCTATTTACTATGCGGCCTTAGCCAAAAATGTTTCCCTATAAGGTTAAAGGTATAACATGCAGTACATAATGTTTTCTTCATCTTGCTCAACAAAATTCATTACAATGGAAGACGTTGGTGATTTTGTTGTTTGTTTTTGAACTCTGCAAGTTCAGACGCCGATAACGGCTATTGCACCATCCCTCTAGCCTCACGTAAACAGCGGCTAAATGAAAGTTTACTTACTACAAGAGCTACTGTGAGTTAGCACTACAACTGCTTTGATTACACTGCTAGTTACTAAATGCCATATACACAGTGAAACATTTTTATAACGTCACCAGAACATAAAAAAAAACCATTTAGCGTTCTGCTTAATTAATATTTAAATGCTTAAAATCTATTAATAAGTGGGCTGTCACTGGCGATTTTGTTTATTACGTGACAAAAAATAATCGTTGACGCATTCATTAGTTACTTTGTAAACTGATGTAGACTGACATTCTCCATAATCACAGTGTCGTTTTTATTACACTTTGCTGTTATTTTACATTATGCATGACGAGTAGCCGTGGTCTTGACCCCCTTTATCCTATCGCTCGTTAAGTAACAAGTCAAACCTGCACCCTGGCCGGGTTCTGAACCCGTCATACGACCGCACATCGAGCCCAGTCTTTAATGTCACCCTGTCAGTGTTGCCAGATGTCAAACCCTTCCCCCGACAATTCAAGCCGGGTGTCAACCGTGTACCCATATCACTTGAGCTCTGCGTCAAATCTATCAAATTATTCAGGTTAGGTAGTCGACCTGTCATCATGGTTGATATGACATTTAGAGTGAATTTTACTCAGCCACTGCACTATTACATCGGACAATGAATCACTGTCCATTAACCAGTATGGGTAAATACATGGAATGGACAAATACTCTTATTTATCCAGAAAAAAAAATCGATTGTGACAGCCATATCATATAATACAAAATAATATGAAAACTTAAATCAGTGTAGGAAATTGAAAATGACAAAAAAACATACTGGGTCTTGATGCACGTGTTAAGATTATGGAACGTTTACACTGACGTCATCCATTAACGCCCAAAATAAAATGTGAAATGTGATTTTAATTGAACATCGCTATAAGAAGGTTTCACTGCTGCCAGAGCAACTCATGAAAATGTAAAACAGTACTCAATGGTAAACCCCCACAAGTGTCAGGAGCAAGTCCTTTTGTGAACACGCTATGCAGTGTATAATACAATTGTGTATTACGTTGCATGCAATACTGTAAGCAAACCCCAGTGAAATTGTCTGCATATTTCATTGTACTGAAAATAAATCTGCAGCATTGCCACTTTGATAGCTGCCAAGAGTAGTTTTCTGCATTGGTAAATTTTCTAATTCTATAAACAATAAAGACAAATTGTAGACAGCTGCAGAAGGCTGCCTGGTATAAACTTCCATCAGAATTGTAAATCCATGCATAATACAGCAGAACACAGCATACCTTTACATCATTGCTTTGGAGGTAAAATGTTTAACTAAGTACCCTAGAAAATGTCTGCTCAACATTACTGTAATAACTTTTTACTGTATTCCTATTACCCGTTTTGGGAATTATCCATGGCATTAGTAAACCTTTGTTCTTTCTGTACGTATTGATAAGCTGGATTATTTTCAATATACGGTACCTTGATTTAGGGTAATAATTAACAATGGGCAGATATCTAATGCTGATTCATGTATGGGTGTACATTACCTTAACTTGCAGAATCAATTGTCCTGCTTTGGTAACAGTGAAATCGCATTGTTCTTTAGGTGGCATTTGAAACATGGAAATAAACCTTGGTTACACATGTGTTCATTGCGTTCAATGTGCAGCATTTAGCACAACACCGATTAATATTTGGGCACTATCTTGAGACTTTGGCAATTAGGATTGGAAGAACGAATTTCCAGTACCCAAATTTAAGTTATGATTAATATATCACCACCAACATACATTTTCTCTCAGTCAATTCACGAGGCAAAGAACGACTCATTCCAATAACTTCTTGCAGATACTACTTTGGTAACCTCAGATATCAGCGGTCTAAAAACCAAATTTCAGCTCCCAGTAAGGTGATTTTGTGCTTATATATCAACAGATATACAAACTTTGATCTCGAAGCTGAACTAGGTTGCATTTATGTAATGACTGACAATTTTCCTAGTCTCTTGCTCAGTTAATTCTCATTAAAACCATGGAGATGATTTTACCAAATTAAGAACATCAATAGTTCTACAGCTATTTATGGCCCACATTGAAAGGTGTACATAACCCACACGTACGTTTCAGTCAAGTTGGTGATTTCCAAAATAACATGTTAGTTACTAAATATCGTTATAAGTGCCATGTTTTAGTTTTATAATTAAACAGTTAAGCAGACCTGCCTGGTAGGCAAGCTGTGTGTCCTCTCCCTTGAAAACAATTTAATAATAGCAACAAGTTAAGTATGTTCGTTGTGTGGTGAACTATCATATAAATATTTCCACTCCTGCAAAGGGGGCACATTAGAAGCTTTCTCCAACACCATTTTCATAATTCCAGAATTCCCTGCATAGTGAGGTCACACTTAAGTTTTAAATCTCCAATTTAGATATTCCCAATCGTACTCACACTATATTAAAAATGAAATATTATGGCATGCTCCCTGTGTGAATTCGTATTCCCTGGCGTACACATCTGCAGGAGTGACGTCACAACGCAAATCTGTGTGATGACATCCGCATTACCACAGCGTTGAGCCGGGTTCGTGCGTGGTGACGTCACGCACCCCAGCCATGTATCCCACACAAAAGCGATCGAGGAGGGAGCCGAGGGAGATATAGCAGAGAGGAAGAGATGGAGAGGAATAGAGAGGAGAGGGGCGGGAGAGTGAATGGCCATGGTATGTAAAGGGAAGAGAGCAAAACAGAAAGAGCAAAACAGAAAGAGCGAGAGAAAGCGACAAGCAGTGGGGGGATTAGGGAGAGGCAAGAAAGATTGAGACAGGAAAGGGAAAGGTGGGAATACAGAGAAAAAGGGTGATAGAGAACAGGGAGACAGGGAGGAGGGAAGTGGGTGAGATACAGTGGAGGGAGGAGAGGAATATAGAAGATATGGAAGTGCGGAAACAGGAATACAGATGCAGACAGAAGCAGAGACAATGTGAAACATCTGGATAAATTGGGGAATAAAGTACAGAAGGCAAGAGAAATGTGGAGAGAGGCAAGACTCTATATAAGATAAAACGTTTTACTGGCTGGCTTGGAGAGACGGACACATCCAAAGGACCTGTGGGCAGATCCAAAGGACGTGTGGATTGCTAGTTATTTAAAACAAAGATAAGTGAAATCACTTTGTTTTAACAAAAATGGCTACATTTTAAACGGTGCAGTCATAAACGATCTTCAAAAGGCATTATCCCTGCAATATCTAATGACATGGAAATGCATTAATAGGATATGCCCAATCATATTAATGGTAAATTAGTTGGCAGAATGTAATCATAGAAGAGTCTTGTGAAGCTGAGGAGTAGTCTGGGCATTTTCCAACTTCGAAAAATTATAAGTTTGATTTCTGAGACTTTTGACCTTGCACGATCTATAATGCTTCCCATCAACTCCATGTGATCGAGTCAGACACAAGCAGGTGCTGCTGACCCAATACCAACACAATCTAGAAAATGTCATTAGTTTTTGTGACGATAGAAAAACCAAGAATCCCTCATTTGTGCACCGTGGATCACTACCATCACGTGGATTTAGAGTGCGAACTTTTTCTGGTAAGGTGATGGCCTCAATTTTCCAGGAACCAGATGAAATCATGATGATTGATTAGAACGTGGAGGAACCATCCCAAGACAGTACAGTAAAAGGCAGACCTAATTTTTAAATGACAAAATGTTATAAAAGTGAAGTGGAAAGTTGACACTTGGGCAAAAAAATGTTTACACCTAACATGCTCGCTTACATGTTTTGTGGAATTCATCAATGTACATTAATTGCTGCATTGATACATTCCTATAACAATCTTAAATATATGGGATGCGTTGGCAATGGCTCCATGAACACAAACCGAGAGATGTTGAAAGGTGATGTGACAACTTGGCCCTCTTGGCAGAGGAGCATGGCAGAAAATCTATAAAAGAGTTGACCACAAGCATCATAGCAACCCCATTTACAACACTAGACTGCCTACAAGGGAGAGCAGAGTCGGTGCTGCTACATTTTAAAGTGGCACAATTGGGACATTTAAACTATTGATAAAAGCATACATCTCAGTCAATGCATTAAAGTATTCAATGTCAAGGACACATTGCTAACTCCAATTCCTATGTTGCATCATTGAGAGATTAATTTTGCTATTGGCCACCTAAATCTGTCTAGATTTAGAATGAGTACTGTTAAACACAATGAGTATCACTTGCTATTAATATCAAATGTGTATATTCTTTGGGTCTTTCGGTAAAGTCACGTAGATAGGTTCAAATAAAATAACAAAAAACATCAAAAAAGTACGACGTTTCGATCGCAACACAAGCGTTCGTCATCTACGCGACTTTACCAAAATACCCAAAGAATATGAATTCCTGCAGTCATGAAAGCTTTAAGTCAAGATCAAATGTGTAGTTTATTTTACCAACTGAAGAGCACTATCTTGTTTTATGTTTGAAATCACTTAAATTAATTTTTCATTGTATTTCGTAATGGAAGAGCTATAGGTTTTCTTCGAATTCATAAATCTGAGCACATGGACTGGACTTAAATTGGGTACTGCTTCACTTAATAATTCAAATTGAACAAGTAAACATTGAAAATGCAAAACACAAATCCAAATGCCAATCTAACATGTAGCCATCATTGGTGTTTAACTATACATTTGAACAAAACACAGCAGGGATACTGCAGCCAATCCAATACTTGATTGTTGGGGGCATTTACAGGGAATTGTTCACACAGCACTCCACATGCCTCCAGATGAACTGCTTAAGTTGTTCGGGTCTTCAGGACTGGAGCAGGTGTTTCATGTGATGTTTAGCTTGTTGGATGCAGCATCTCTGTAAAGACATTAGACCAGAACCGGCAAATACAAGAGTAGAGTAACTTGGAAAATAAACCAAACCTGTTTTTTCACATTTACACACAATTTTCATGTGTACTCATGCTGAAATAATTACTGAAAATAAATTAGGTAAGTAGAGCATGCTGTAAATATGTTTAAAATTAACTCTTTGTGGTGTTCTGTATATATTTTTTCATAAGTTCGACACTTTAAAATATGCGAACAAAATTAATAATGTTGAACAATGACAAAGACAAATAACCTATATACCAGCCTTACCCAAGAGAACAGGAATCACTTGCAAATTACATCATATGCAGTAGGGTTGTGAAAATGATTTAAATGAACCAATATCCATTTAAATGCAAATTTGTTTATGAAACTGAACTTTTATTTTGACCGATACATCAGAAATTTGGACCAAAGGAAGATGCAAGTACTAGTTTTAATTGTCCTGCTAAAGATGCATTTAGTCAAATGTCTTACTCAGACAGAGCAATTCACTGGCATTTGGGTACATACATGCCATGTTCACCAATGTAAAAAAAATACTTTTTTTTGTTTAAACAAGACCAATATCCATATGATAGAGGTCATTGTCCCTTTGTACAGTAGATAGGTAGAAGCACAATATGAATGGGTCATTGAGGAAGACTGGAAAGATATTTCATACAAATTGTATCCAAACTCCTAACATCATGTAAAGGCCATCCAAAATAATGTAAATACGATTTTAGCATATTGCAAATAACTATATTGATTGATGGTAATGTGGCCAATGACATTTGCTGTTGGTAAATAAAAACTGCCATTTCACCGCTCAAATTCCAGCTGCAAGCTGCAGGAAAAAGTGTGCTGCCGAATGTATGTTTATGCAGTCCAGTCTGGCCGAGCATTAAGTGGTAAGACTGTGGAACTTACTATGTATTTGTAGGGTGCAGTAGTACCGTTAATATGTATACGAGTCAAGAGAGTCATGATGTCCACTTGGACATCCCCCAATCCAAATGTTGCTCATGGTATAATACACTTAAGGCAGTCATAAACCAATTATTTCACTCACTGTAGGGTGATATGGTGGTGTGCCTGAAAGTCATGTTTTCAGCCAATACCCTTTTAATGGAGCAGAAAATTCGTGTTACAACTCAGGACACAGAACCAGTTTATTTAATCACAAAATAACTGCTATTTGATTTTCCGAGGGTTTGGTTTGTGTTTTTTACAAGACTAGGTTTTACAAAATGCTATGGAAGAAGCCCTCTTGAAGCAGAACCCGCAGACTGTGCATCTGGTTTCTTACGTAGATCATCTTATTTTAGCTGCTCAAATCTACTTAAAGTACAGAATCACCATTTACAGGAGCAAGGAGTTTAAAACTCTGCACACCACCAGCAGAATCTTAATTCTAAATCAACGTGGTTTCATTTTTTCAGTGATGGCCTATGGTGTAGAGAAAGGGCAATAACATCTGGGAAATCAGGAAAATTTTAGTTTTTCACGCCTGCTGTTGATGAGCCCTGGAAGGGTAAAACTAGTGCAGAGTTTGTGTGCTTGAACACAAATGCTGCTAGGTACCATTAAGCTTGAAAGGCTATTCGGCTTACAGACTGAAATACCATTTGTATTTATGTGGAGATACCGAGCAACATGTGTAGTTGTTTTGTTACCTAGCATGCCCCACCACGATGCTCGTTGAGGACACATGAAGTCAGGGTGGAGTTGAGAAGGGAAGGAGCCTCCAACCCCCAGCCATACCCTTCCTGCATTCACAAGAGATTCAAGACATTGTTCGTTACCTTACTGCCTTTTACCACACTTTACATCTTCACGCACATATCATCATCATCATCGTCAGCCATGATCAATCCTGTTGGATGACCACTGCTGGTTCAAGGATCAAGGCCTCCCCAAACCGTTGCCGTCTCTCACGTTCCTGCAATGCAATAACCCACCGAGCGCCTGGACACGAGCTGATTTCATCGCTCCACATTCGCAACCGACGTTCTCTCGGAATGTGTTTTTTTATATCGTAAGTGTGCATTGAGGCCAATGCATAGTTACATGTATTCAGTAAAATCAAATCTAAGAACATACAAGCATAAGTACTTTTATAAGACACTAGCAGGAAGTATCCGGCGTTGCCTGGGTCTTAAAAATAATTCAAAACTACTCTTAAAAATCTAACAGCAGTGTGTACTGACTGTGGTGGTACCTGCTATGATTACAGCAGTGCATACTGTGGTGGTACCTGCTATGATTACAGCAGTGCATACTGTGGTGGTACCTGCTATAATTACAGCAGTGCATACCGACTTGTGGTGCCTGCTATGATTACAGCAGTGCATACCGACTGTGGTGGTACCTGCTATCACTACAGTAGTACATGCTGACTCTATAGCACAAAGTACTCACCTAAAAGAGTGGCATGGTGAGGCCTAGTCCCATGCGGTGATACCTGCTATGATTACAGCAGTGAATACTGACTGTGGTGGTACCTATGATTACAGCAGTGCATACCGACTGTGGTGGTACCTGCTATCACTACAGTAGTACATGCTGACTCTATAGCAGTATTTATCGACTCTATAGCACAAAGTACTCGCCTGACAAAGTGGCGTGGTGAGGCCTAGTCCCGTACAGAGCCTCCGGTCTCGCCTAGATTGTCCAGCCGGCCGAGGTGGCACCTTGGCAGGCTGGGGTTGGGCTGCTACCCCTGACGCCCCCCCCCCCAGCCACGATCTCCCCGGCCGCTCTGCAGTAATATCTACAGCCTATAGTGGTAGCATCTAGTTACTGTATAGTAGTAATAAACTGCACGCATCGGGGTGGAGGGGACATCACACAGTGAATAATTAACCTGAGCGTTTAGTGTATTTTATAGCATTTTTTACGTGAAAGAAAATGCCCCCCTCACTCCCACCGAAGGCGTGCGACTTGGCATGGGCTGTCCCCCCCACTAAAGGCGCGTGAGTTGGTATGGTCGTGCACGCGTCATAAATAAATAAATAAATGGGAAGCGCACAGAAATCACACTAAATCGCTAATTAAACGAATTTAAAGTTGACGGATGTGAAAAAGGAATAGCGCTTGCTCACCACGGGGACTACGGCGTGGTACCTGGCTATTTTATTTTCACGTAAACCCCACCGTTGGAGAGCCAACCGCGCGACCACACAAACCCCGCCAAAATCCCACACATAATTTATTACTTTTAGATATATAGATTAGCTAGTTTAAAAAAATGCACTGATGTGTGGAATTATTTTTCTGAGAGTTGGAAGCACAATGTCTAATACAAACGTTGCCTAATTAAACAAAACAATTCGAGAGGCCCCCACCGAAGGATCATAACCTGATCGTGGTGGGGTTTGTGTTTCAATGATCCTCAGAGCTATCTCGCCTGGAGTTTTGTACTCCTGGTAGGGTCTCCCTTGATGAACAGGTCTGGAGGGGAGGTTCCAGACAAATAACGGTCTGAAAAAAAGCCCGTCATGAATGGTTAAACAATACAAAAATCAGAGAACCTTGCCTTGACAAGAGATACCGGGACACACCCCTGAAGCCAAGCCTGGGGGTGGTGTTCTCCGGCAAGCGCCTAGTGGCTGGGTGACCCACGTAGCCCGGTTGGGCCCAGCCTGAAATGGCTACGTGGCACCGTCCTGGGAGCCTACAATCCACAAGACGAAGGGTGAGGGGCGGGAATGTCACGTCACTGGGGGGGAAGGAGCCAAAGCTAGTGGAGGAGGTGGAAAGGTACCGACTAGATATAGTCAGTCAGTCTCACCTCCACACACAGCACTGGCACTGGAACCAAACTTCTCGATCGAGGGTGGTCTCCTTTTCCAGAGTAACCCCTGGTGAGAGGTCCCGGGCAGGTGTGGGGATACTCACAAGCCACTGGCTGGGTGCTGTTCAGTTGGAGTTTGTCCCAGTGGATGAGAGGGTCGCCTCAATGAGACTTCAGGTCTCAGAAAAGAAAACTCTAACTATTGTCTGTGCTTATGCGGGCACTGTACTGTTCCGTGGTAGTGAAGTGGTAGCTGAATTCTCGAGCAAAGTTATCGGTTTACAGGTCGATCTACATTCCCACCCTCACCTATGGTCATGAGGTTTGGGTAATGACCAAAAGGATGAGATCATGGGTATAAGGGGCCGAAATGAGGTTTTTCCGCAGGGTTTCCAGGCTCACTCTCCGTGATTGGGTGAGGAGCTCGGTAATCTGGGAGAGCCTCAGAGTCGAGCCGTTGCTCGTCCGGATCGAGAGGAGCCAGTTGAGGTGGTTCTGGCACCTTATAAGAATACTCTCTGATAGACTCCTCCTGGAACTCTCCCGGGCACGTCAGACTGGGCGAAGACCTCGGGGCCGGCCCAGGACACGATGATGGGACTATGTCGCTCGGCTGGCCTGGGAACGCTTGGGAATTCCCCAGGAAGAGCTAGAGTCTGTCGCCAGAGAAAGGGAGGAATGGACTGCCCTACTACAAGCGGATTGAGGAACGAACAAATTTGAGAGGCTGAGATAAGTGTTCTTGTACTTACATTTTCATTTGGAAAAAAGGCCATCTTGTTTTATTTACTTAAACCAACAATTAAACTGTATCACTCCTGGTAAAGTGGCATCAATGTTTACATTCAGTATTATTTGTATCCACCATAGTATACTGTATAGTCAATGCAGAGGTCCATATACAATGTCACCCTCTGATCAATTCATGGTCAAGAACAAATATAACATGCAAATGTTATAAAGGACACTTATATTGTTACACTGCAATTCACCAGTACAGATTGTCATAAGTCTGTTTTTATTGTGGAGGCATAACCAATTAAGTCACAATGCAAAACATATCAAAGGAACAATATCTACGTATACTAATTCATTTCATCTTTTGAGGTGAGGGAAGATTGAGAGATGTCTCTTTTATAAGAGATGTAGACTACCTGGACATGTTTGTCCTTTTGTGCTACTAACACATCAATATCCTGTTATTTACTTCTGTCAATTTTGGTGGATTAAGAATGTTTATTATTGCCCAAAAACAATATTGAATATTGTGTTCATTACAATAAATACAAGATAGAAACCCAGCCAAGTAAACCAATACTTGTTATGGGTTGGCAGCATGGAAGGGAAATTCAATACTGTAACTCAGACCAGAAGATCCCTACCTCATCCCAAGTGTAACATCTTCTCAATTTAACTGTACAAGAGGCAATATGGGGCTTGCTGGCTAAAGTGAAGAACCATGCTCAAACGTGTGACCATTGGCAATTTAGTGGGAAGCAGCTGAGCCAAATTAAATTGTGCTGGATTGGCCACATTAGTTTGTCATGCTTTGGCAAATTTCATGAAATTGTGCGAACAATGCAGTTGGCAAGCATATCGACGGAGGAAGCAACACCAAGAGCCATGGTTTATACTAAAATATAACTTTGATAATTACGAGTGAAGTACCATATTATGCATGTGACAAAAAAGTGTTACAATGCATAGTCAATGCAGATGTCCACCATTTTCAATAAAGAATGTCTTCCTCTTATCAATTCATGGCCATCAACAAATATAGCATACATAATACTGGATAAGTATGTGGAATGTGGACACCCTGTCTGGGATTAAAGGGGACATCACAGGAGATAATCTAAATTGTGGACAAGCAGAGTTTTCATCCTGGAAGGAAGATCTTCCTGCAATTTGGGGATTTCTGTTTTTATAGATGAGAGGAGTTGTAGAATAAACTAATACTTTTGGCATCATTGTATAAAATAGGTCACATGTACATAGTTTTTTTGTGGATAACAAAATTGAGAAACTATCTTTTTCTACAATGTTGCTTATTCACAAGCTGTCTCCCCCACTTCACCACGAACAAGAGAGATGTCACTGCATAATTAATCTAATGCATATATCTCTACTCTGTAGAAAGCCTGTCATCCGCAACCACATCGCACCAGTGCAATCTATTATTTATGAAGGCTAGGCTATCCAAAATGTATCCTATTTATGGACCTTAAAGATTTGTAGGTTACATCATCAAAAGGGTACAAGTTAATCTTCGCTGCGATATTGTGGACAAGATTCAGATTCCCCATTTTTGGAGTGGATTGTTTTTGTTTATGGATATATCAATGAAAAATGTAGGACATACCTGCCTGTCACAAGGTTGCAGACATCTGCAAAATATATGAAATACACCAGCTTGCAATTGCAAGCTTTTTTCAACATGTGTAGTGGTGATACGCGCTGACGGGGAGGAGCAGGCGTCAGCGCGGGTGGGGGTAGTGCTGCTGATTGGCTGTGTGCCGGTGACGCGCTGAGAGGGAGTGATCGGGTGGTAGCGCGGTGTGATTGGTCGAGGAGTGGAAACACGCGCTGGGCGGAAACGGATCGTAGAGATAGCGCATGGTGATTGGGTAACTGAGGAGCGGTGCCGACGTTGAGGTCCGCATCCGCTCCGTCTCCCGGGAGGAAGGGGTATATAAGGTGATGCACAGAGGAGTAGAGGGAGGAAGTGGAACCATCTAGGAATGAAGACGAAGGTGCAGAGATAGAGCCCGGAGAGGAGAGTAATGGAGAGTAATGTAGAGTAATGGAGAGTAATGTACAAGGTGTAGCCAGAGAGAGAGAAAGGTCTACACGAGCCGAGTAATGTACAGGGTGTAGCCAGAGAGAGTGTAAGGTCTACACGAGCCGAGTAATGCATACGGTGTAGCCAGAGAGAGTGTAAGGTCTACACGAGCCGAGTAATGCATACGGTGTAGCCAGAGAGAGTATAAGGTCTACACGAGATAGGTACTGAAGAGTGTGTAGCCGGAGTTGTAAGGTCTACACGAGACGGGTACTGAAGAGTGTGTAGCCAGATGTGTAAAGTCTACACGAGACGAGTGAAGAGTGTAGCGGAGGCGTAAGGTCTACACGAGACGAGTGAAGAGTGTAGCGGAGGCGTAAGGTCTACACGAGACGAGTAAAGAGTGTAGCAGAGGCGCAGAGTCTACACGAGACGAGAGAAGAGTGTAGCCGAGGCGCGGAGTCTACACGAGGCACAGAGAGCCAGCAGCACAGAATCTACGGGAGTCGAGAGAAGTGTGGAGCGGAGAGAAGAGGTCACGAGTTGTATCGTTGTATGGTGACCGTACTGTGAAGAAGAGAGGCCACGCGTTGTATCGTTCAAGTCAAGATTTAATAAAAGAAGTGTGTTCCCGTCAAAGGAGTTTCCTGCCGTCATTTCCAATACTTCATCTGGTGTCAGAAGTGAAACGGGCTTCCAAGTATGGAGACAAGGAAGACCCGTAGGACCCACGGGATTGACCGCGAGGAAAACCTGGACGACTCGGGGCCGCGGGTGGCGGGGGGTGAGGAGGACGACTTGCCCACGCTACAGGATCCGTCGACGGCGCCGGGCGAGCGACCGGGGACCGAGGCCGTGCTTCGTGAGGCGCACTCCCGACTGGCGGAGCTGCTGCTCGCCGCCGCGTCCATCTTGGCGGAGATCAGCTCGTCGGGAGGAGCGGGGAAAGTGGGGGACATTTTACAAGGTCGCCCCGCAGATTCCCGCCAAAACGAATGGGGGATTCCCGCCATTGCGCCTGGGCCTACTTTTGGCGGGAACGGCGAGCGCCACGTGGTGGTGGGGTCCCAAGCGCGCGCATCGACGTCATCGGCGCGTGATGGGGTCCGCCATTTTACGTCTGCCGCTGAAGCCGCCATCTTACACACCGACGGAGAGGAACCACGAGGTGGATGACTTCATTTTTCAGCAGCGTCTGCCCACGTTGTCAGCCTTCAAGGCGGAAGGCGGAGACTGGGGCCAATTTCAGCGAAGGTTTTTGGCGCATCAAGAGATGTCCGCGTGGTCCGATGCTACGGCGCTGCGGGCGTTGCCTGCCATGCTGGACGACGACGCGCTCGCGGCCTTCAGGTCCGCACGGAAGTCGGACCGCTCCACGCTGAAGGATGCGCTGGGTCTGTTGGCCAGGGTCTACGGACCTCCCTCGGCGTGCCGCCATCATTTCTACGCAAGACGGAAAGCGGACACGGAGACCGCGCTGGCCTATCGCACGGCGTTGCTGGCTCTTGCCGATGCTGCGTTCCCTCGGATGGACGAGGAGGGCCAAGACGCGATGGTTTTGGAGCAGCTGCTTAAGTTGGCGCAGGACCTGGGGGTCCCTATCAACACAGCTGACGAGATTGATACATCTTCTTTGAGAGTCGCCACGAGTATTCAAGCGCACGAGGCCCTACAACGGAAACAAGGAGTTGTTTGCAACGCTGCCGTCGTCGCAGCTCCGGGTTCGGTGGTCACCGAACCCCAAGTCGTCAGCCCACGAGAGGAGGCGTTCGCCGCGGGACGACCAGGGGACTGGAGGCCGGGGGCTCGGTCGCCTCTGCGATCGGGCCGAAAGTCGGAGCAACCGAGATCTACTCCGACCCTCGTCACGTGCTATAACTGCGGCCTCCGGGGCCACGTGGCGTCCGGGTGCCGCGCTCCGCGTCAGCGCGCCATGGGGGCTCGGCTGGACGACGACCGAGAGCCCAAGTCATCTCTACAATCCCCGGTGTCTCGGAACTGACAGCTGCCGACCACCGGCGGCCGGATCTCCGCGGCGGGGCCGGCCCTTTCAGGCCCGTTCCGCGCCGTCTGGAGCTGCCGGAACCGCCGGACGGTCGTCAGTGTCCCGCCCCATACGACGGACCAGCCAGACGGACTCGCGCCAGGTCGCGCTACTTTGCGTGACCCGCCTCGTGAGGAGTCGGGGCAGTTGGAGCGCCTCGTCACTGCGTGTAGTCGCAGGGACGCTGGGCGCGTTCGTTTTCTGGAATTCGCGTGTTTTGTGTTGTTGTTGACTTTTCTTGTGTTCGTTGTCAATTTGTACATAGTTCTTGTCGTTGTTGTTGTTGTTCTTGTTATGTTACGGGGCACACTGGGGGGTTACGGGGTTTTTTTGGTTTGGGTTGTCGTCTTATCGTTGCGGTTGGTTGTTGTTAGCAGCCGGGCCGGCTGCGAGCTATGTGGGAGGGGGTGATGTAGTGGTGATACGCGCTGGGGGTATACGTCGTGTGCCAGCGCGTTTGTACGGGTGTGTGTGTGGTGACGCGCGCTGACGGGGAGGAGCAGGCGTCAGCGCGGGTGGGGGTAGTGCTGCTGATTGGCTGTGTGCCGGTGACGCGCTGAGAGGGAGTGATCGGGTGGCAGCGCGGTGTGATTGGTCGAGGAGTGGAAACACGCGCTGGGCGGAAACGGATCGTAGAGATAGCGCATGGTGATTGGGTAACTGAGGAGCGGTGCCGACGTTGAGGTCCGCATCCGCTCCGTCTCCCGGGAGGAAGGGGTATATAAGGTGATGCACAGAGGAGTAGAGGGAGGAAGTGGAACCATCTAGGAATGAAGACGAAGGTGCAGAGATAGAGCCCGGAGAGGAGAGTAATGGAGAGTAATGTAGAGTAATGGAGAGTAATGTACAAGGTGTAGCCAGAGAGAGAGAAAGGTCTACACGAGCCGAGTAATGTACAGGGTGTAGCCAGAGAGAGTGTAAGGTCTACACGAGCCGAGTAATGCATACGGTGTAGCCAGAGAGAGTGTAAGGTCTACACGAGCCGAGTAATGCATACGGTGTAGCCACAGAGAGTATAAGGTCTACACGAGATAGGTACTGAAGAGTGTGTAGCCGGAGTTGTAAGGTCTACACGAGACGGGTACTGAAGAGTGTGTAGCCAGATGTGTAAAGTCTACACGAGACGAGTGAAGAGTGTAGCGGAGGCGTAAGGTCTACACGAGACGAGTGAAGAGTGTAGCGGAGGCGTAAGGTCTACACGAGACGAGTAAAGAGTGTAGCAGAGGCGCAGAGTCTACACGAGACGAGAGAAGAGTGTAGCCGAGGCGCGGAGTCTACACGAGGCACAGAGAGCCAGCAGCACAGAATCTACGGGAGTCGAGAGAAGTGTGGAGCGGAGAGAACAGGTCACGAGTTGTATCGTTGTATGGTGACCGTACTGTGAAGAAGAGAGGCCACGCGTTGTATCGTTCAAGTCAAGATTTAATAAAAGAAGTGTGTTCCCGTCAAAGGAGTTTCCTGCCGTCATTTGCAATACTTCACATGTATTCATTAAATACACATGGCAGAAACAAATGCAAACACGTTGCATTATTTCAGAGCTTTACCTGGGATGTTCCTTACTGTGCAAGTTTTACTGAGATTCATACACTTCAGAATCAGAATATTTATTTAGACTGGAGGAAGCTCTTTCTCACAAATGTCCAGTAGGGGTGGTTCATTAGGTACACAGAATAGTTAATTTTATTACACAATGAAGTACAGGTTGAGCAGTGGCACATTTGTGAGACCATTGTACTTTGAACACAGGAAACCGAATTTGATTCCTAGCGATGGTCTACTATCGTCCTCGACTTCACCTTTATCAGCCCACACTGACCAGCATGGTGAAGTATGGGGGGGGGAAGCCGATAACCAACATAGCATGGGCAGCACTTCATTGAACAGTGGATTGACCAAGGTCTGATGAATGAAGTCACATTGTTCTAGAGAGTATTATCTTGAAATGAAAACCACTGTAAACTAGCTAAATTACTGTAGTTTCAACTAAACTGATAATACTCGAAATAAATTATATTTGGGTCGTTTAAAGGCAATCTTAAAATGTTTATTCATGTTATTAGTTTTATTATAGCGAATTTTGGTATTACTGTATAAGCACATTGGAAGTAAATATACAGTATCTCACCATCACGTTTCTCCTATGAGGCCGAACCGGAGAACACGTGGCAAGTCCTGCATTACTGCATATACAATCCTTGTTGCTGCATTTGGGCGTTAAACCTCCAGATTAACAATAGCCGTTACAGCAGGGGTCTCAGCATTCAGATATATGTCTGTGCTGTTTGACGACTGAGTCACGTCCCCTTGACTGAACTAGTTTTTTTGACAATCTAGTTGAGCTATTTTTTGCTCTATTCTATCGTTGTGGTAAAGTCACTTTACACAAAGGTGCTAATCGGCCTGAAACAAGAGATTGAAGTGAAATAAAACATCAGGATTTGCACAACTCATCTTTTAAAACTGTTTATTGGAACTGAACATTATAGAACAGCTGTCTTTCACCTAATGTTCTGTGTTTAACACTTTAAAAATAACTTTAAATAAAGGTAAGGACAATCAAAGAATAAAGTATATTTCAACACGAGACTGTTTTGTGTAAGAGGGTGGGGTTCGTGACGTTGCGAATGTTCAGTTGTGTCTACAGGTGTGTCTACTTGCGCAAGGTTGGAGAGGATAGAGGGGAGGTGGCTCTGCGATGGCGAAGTGTGGAATTGTACGGGGTGGCTGATGAGTGTTGCGTGGGATGAAAGATGCCCTATGTGGTGATAAGAGGCATGCGTGTGAGCTCATTGCCCGAGTCATGTAGGTTGAATGGATGGTGTTGTGCTGAAACGAGGAATAGCATGATATGATAGGTGGCTGTTCTATTTTGAGAAAATATTATTTATCAGTTCAAGAGATGGGTGTTTATGTTATTTTCAATTGTGAAGTGTCATAAGCTTAGTTACACACATAAGTGTAAAGTAGTATACGTAGGAAACTAGTGAGATTTGACTGTGGCGAGATGCCAAAAAAGGCACGTTTCTCGTTTGAGTGAGATGGAGCAGCCATTATAAAAATTATGAATGTGGGAATACAATTTGATAAGACAGATATGTCCAGAAGGCATGTTTCTCTAATGTGCGAGGGTACATTTAGGTGGAAGAATTGTGTGTTGTTTCACAGATTTCCTACTGGACAGATGTCCTACGGGATACAGGAACACCTTGCACTTCTGTCTGGTTAGAGACCAGAGCATGGACGAATGTCAAAAATGGACGAATGTAAAAGCAGCGCCGTTATTTAGCTTGCAAATTTAATTTGGCCGGCGAAAAACACATGCAAATAACTACAGTAAATATAGAAACGCACATGCAACTACAGTAACTATATAACACATGTGTGCGAAACATAAATAAACAGAAAAAAAAGAAAAATAAACATAAGAATTGTACTGTTGTGCGAGGTACGCCTAGCTTGCGACTTACATCAGCATGGGACGTCTTGCTCATTAAATTTGATTATGTCAAGCTTTTCTTGCAAATTGAGAACCTTATGGGTTCTTTGAGCTTTATTATCACCACACTTAGGACCCATTATGAATATATGAAAGCACAAAAAAAAGTATTTTACAGTAATCACACAAATAATCACAGTATGAATACTGTACACGTGTTTTATAATCACGAAAATAAGTATAACCCGTAAAAACAAAGTTTTTCACTATAAATCCTTTATATGCGTGGCAGCGAACTTAATATAAAGGATTTAAAAATATATTCGCCTGTGGAGGACGCGGGGATCGATCCCGCGACCTTTGGCATGGGAAGCGAGGGCGCTACCAACTGCGCTACTCCGCCACGGCCTGTGGAGGGGTTACGCTCTGGGCTCTTACACTGTGACGTTCAGCCAAAGCCATGAATGAGTTATATTTGAATATATGTAAAATAAAATTTTTTTTGCCTAAAAAGTGTTAAATTTTGGGAATTTTTTTTCACGAACATTAATTGTCTCGCACAACAAGTCTGTGTGGAAAATGTCAGCTCGATTGGATCACGGGAAGTGAGTTAAAAAACGACCGAAAGATTTGCACGGTCGTAAGCAAGCAAGCAAGCACGCAAGCATGCAAGCAAGCACGCAAGCAAGCAAGCGAACTTAATATAAAGGATTTAATAACTATAAACACTGTAGTATTATACTGTTATCACAAAATAACTATTGTGTACAATATAATCACAGAAATAAGTACAGTATTAATAATACATGAATAAACACAAATATAAGAGATGCTCACTGAACGACTTCTATTCAAAGACTGATGAACGAAAAAGATGGTGCGTGACGCGGACGTCATGGAAGGTTTGGGATGAAATCGGACGAAAGAGGAAAACACGTGGACGAAATTTGAAATGGGGTTATAATTGAAAACGGCCAAAAGAGCGAAGCGACGAAAGTCAAGGTATCGCTGTATATGTGAAACTTAATGGACATCTGTTAAAAAGAGCTTCATAGTTCATCGGATTCCTCCAGTCTACATTAATATTATGATATGGTTTATGAATGTCATGGGCTCGGTGAAGTAGTAGAGGGTGTGAAGGTCCTGAAAGGAATAAAGGCCATCGTTTGACCAATTCCATTTTTCACTGCTTTCAGGTGGGATTTATTTTTGCATTATTCAGCCAAGTGTAGGTCATGGAGGTGCCTGAATTAAGATAATACAATGAAACTCATGTTACTCTGCATTTTTTGCATTTCCCCGTATTTATCATATACATTTTAGGTCTCATAAAGACGCAATAACAGCATGTAGAATTTTTCCATTCTACCGACCATACGTTTTCTGCCTCTCTAGTGAGTGTCAGGTCACTGCTGGTGGGATGTATGGAATTAAAGTAGGGAGATGGTTGGAGTAAAAGAAACAGACATGACCCGGAGTAAAAGAAACAGACATGACTCGGAGATATATTGAGAGGGAAAGAGATGTGGCACGAAAATGCAACACGAATAAAAAAAAACATTTTACAATGTGCTATGATTAGCTTTGAAAATGTATATGCAGTACGTATAACGGATTCCATCTCGCAAGCTTTCCAGTTAATCCATACGTTTGACAAGTATGCAACTGTATTTTACAACTGAGGTATTGTTTATGTCAAATGCATAATATGGCACTTCACTTGTAATTATCAAATGGTATTTCAGCATAAACCATGGCTCTTCGGGTTGTTTTCTCCGTCGAAATGCTTGCCAACTGCATTGTTCGCACAGTTTCATGCGATTTGCCAAAGCATGACAAACTAGTGCGGCCATTCCAGCACAATTTAATTAGGCTCAGCTGTTTGCCACTGAATTGTAAATGGTCACACGTGTAAGCATTGTTCTTCACTTTAGCTAAGAAGCTGCATATTTCCTCTTGTACAATTGAATGAAGAAGATGACACACTTGTGAAGGTTGGTCGTGGGAAAGGATGAGGTAGGGATCTAATGGTCTGAGTTACAGTATTGAATTTGCCTTCAATGCTGCCAACCCATAGCAAGTATTGATTGGCTGGGTTTCTGTCTTGTATTAATTGCAATGAACACAATATGCAGTATTGTTTGGGCAATGTTAAACATTCTTAATCCACCAAAACTGATGGAAGTAACAGGATTTGGTGTGTTTGTAGCACAAAAGGACAAACATGTCCAGGTAGTGTTATACATCTCTTAGAAAAGAGACATCTATCAATCTTACCTCACCTTCTCAAAATATGCAATGAAATTGTGTACGTAGATATTGTTCCTTTAATATGTTTTGCATTGTGACTTAATTGGTTATGCCTCCACAGTAAAAATAGACTTCTGACCACCTGTACTGAAGTATAGTGTAACAATCAATATAAGTGTCCTTGATAACATTTGAATATTATATTTGTTGATGGGCCATGAATTGATCAGAGGAAAACATTGCATATGGTGGACTTTTGCATTGACTATACAGTATACTATGTGGGGGGAAAAAAATACTGACTATAAATGTTGATGCCACTGTTCCAGGAGTGATCCAGCTTCATTGTTGGTGTAAGGAAATAAAATAAAATGGCCTTTTTTCCAAATGAAAACGTAAGTACAAGAACACTTATCTCAGCCTCTGGAATTGTTTTATTAAATTAGGCAACCTTTGAACGAGACATTGTTTTCAACTACAAGACAAATAATACCACACATCCGTGCATTTATTTTTTACTAGCTATATCTTCTAAAAGTACGTATTTACTGTATACATGTTTATCAACAAACTAAGGAGTGCACATTAAAGGTGAACCACAGCAATTTGTATTCATGGCAAAATAACGCACACTTAAATATGTTCATGGCTCTTTCAAATTGACCATATTAAAGAGGTAACCGAGTGGCTCTGAGAATAGAACGTTGAACTGATACGGTTAAGGTCCTAGGTTCGAAACCATGCAGCAGCTCATGATTAAACCTCAATACTCCAGTTGAGTGAGTTGAGGTCTGTACTAAAAAAAAACGACTTAATTTGTCATTACAACATTTCGCAGGGTCGGCGATCGAACCCACGACCTCCTCCATACCAAGAAAGGTACTTAACATCTCACAGAGTCGGGGACTGAACCCACAAATTGTTGTATACCGGGCGAGGCAGTTAACATCTCGCAGGGTCGGCGATTGAACCGACGACCTCCTTGCATAACTGTTAAAAATCTCTTCCACGGGCATTATCTTATTTACGGGATGCACTGCTCTGTGAGGTTTCTTAATTTAGTCGTTATTTAATTAAATGATGCTGGGGGAGGAGACCAAAGACAACTCTTCAAGAAAAAATCTCCATATAAAAGTTAAAAAGGGTAAATGTATGTATTAAGCTTATATGCAACCATGTAGTGTGCTCACTGTGCTAAAACGCAACTGCGTAAATAAGTAGTGTTTTTTTTGTAAAGAACACGAAGGCTATATGGGTGGCCACATGCTGCTTAAGTCAAATTAAGTCAAGCATAGAACTACCTACGTTCACTGTAAGTTGGCGAAGAATCAAAATTCCCAACTAAAGAAACCCATCAACAATTCTAATAATACTGTAGTGAAAGGAATGTGGCCAACTGGTCTCTATAGTGGCTCATTTTGTGCAGACGCATGTCGACAAAGCAGGCGCTTTGTGAATGATGCGGGCAGGACTCTACTACACGGGGTTAGCAGACACAAGGTAGACGCTTGCTGTCTGCATCACAATGTACAGCCAGGACTGTGCGATTCCATCAGCTTCAGAATAAAATAATAACATTAATAGGTCGGCTTGCTGGTCATGAACGATCATATACAGTGTTAAAATGTATGTGAATTTTACAGCGTTAAGATTAATTCTCCATTCGGTCTATTGCGCAGTAATTTAACGAGCCTGGCACCATGACGAACTCTAAACTTGAATTCCAACATACGCAACCACTTTTAATATTGCCGTTTCCGTTTTAATCTCCACAAAGTACCTTCTCAATAAATTATCTCGGTTACATATATCTTGTGGTTGACGAGGGGAGGGTTGTTAATGAAATGATAAATGTATTAACATTTAGATTCTAATTATTTGCATCACACACCGCATACCACATCACACGTGACGCCGTCTTGCCACACACCAATGCTTCCAATCAACACCACATCATGTACAATCACATTCCTGCCAACAACCCCTTATCAGTGCCTACTTTATAACAGACCAAATTCAGACCTTATTGGTCAACCCGTGCCCTTGTAAATCTCAACATTAATTCTACAAAGTCTCATCACAAGGGTAGAAACACAAAGACCATTTTTATTGCCCTTATTGAAACGGCTGTACGCCGTATGGACTTGAAAACTCGGCTATGCAATTACCTCACATCACACGCGAAGCCTTAAACCACTACACATCACAACATTACAGCCCAAGCAATACAGATTCTCTAATCACGCACAGCACACGAAGTCACACACCACGTCTCAAAACCCATCACTTAGTACATCGCACACCGCACCATCATAATCGCACCCCCACATCTCACGCCGCAGACCCGACATCACAACCCCATCACGCGACATCTCAACCCCATCACAAGACATCACAACCCCATCACAAGACATCACAACCCCATCACAAGACATCACAACCCCATCACCAGACATCTCAACCCCATCACCAGACATCTCAACCCCATCACAAGACATCACAACCCCATCACAAGACATCACAACCCCATCACCAGACATCACAACCACATCACAAAACATCACAACCCCATCACGCAACATCACAACCCCATCACCAGACATCACAACCCCATCACAACCCCATCACGAGACATCTCAACCCCATCACAAGACATCACAACCCCATCACCAGACATCACAACCCCATCACGAGACATCTCAACCCACACGCCACCCTCCTACCATCGCTCGGCCTCCACCACAGCGGGGATACACCACGGAGCGCCGTCGGAGATGCAGCCGGGGACCCCGTCGTTGGGACCCTGTGAGCCCCGAGGCCTGGGGGGGGGGCTGCCCGGTTGTTCCCCGGGAGCCCAGAGGCTGGAGGGGGGAGCCCCCCAGAGGCTGGAGGGGGGAGCCCCCCCACAGGATGGAGGGAGCCCCCCCGGGGGCTTGGAGGAGGGACCCCCCCCCCCCCCCCGGGGCTGCGAGGCGGGAGCTGCGAGGCGGCGCTCGGCCGCGCTGGCACCTCCTGGGGCCGCGACTGCAGCAGGGCGCGATGGCAGCGGGAGGAGAGGGGAGTTAGGGACCGCGACGATTCACAGCGCCCCGGCGGAACGACCCCCCCCCCTCTCTCTCTTGCTGCAGCCGCGACACTGCGGGCGGGGGGGGATCGCGTGCGAGTTTTTCCGAGCACTGAGGAAGTTTGACGCGGTCTCTGCCGCGTTCGGAGAGCGGCCTCGGCAGCAGCAGCTCCACGTTGGGCTGTCTGGGACGCGGCCCAGGCGGAGCTCGCTCCGGGGGCGTTCGTCGCGGGCGTCGCCAATGTGATCAATTGGCGGCAGCGACGCGGTGATGGGACAACCGTGGGCCGGTTTCTGACTCGTTGGGACTCATCGGCACTGCGGAGTCTGCAACAGGAATGCGCCTTAGCCTTGGTGGCACGGCTAGAGAGAGAGACAGGCGCGGAAGGGAAACACAAAGACAGAGAAACCCGCACTGAGACAGAAAATCGTAACACATAGAGAGCAACACAGCATGACGAGACAAGAGTCGAGAGACATTGACACACACAGACGCCAGGATATAACGAGATACTGAAGCAGCGTCGGTGAGATCCACACAGATGCGTAAAGACACGTACAGACTGCGATACAGAAAGAGACAAGTCGAGACACCGAGACACACACGGTGATACAGAGACAAACTTAAGATGAGCAAGATACAATGATATGCATAGCTAGTCACAGCGACGCGTACGCAGACAATCACTCTCCCACCACTCCTGCCATGACCCTTTTCCCTGACTGGTGACCCCTTGATTTTGAAGTCGTGGTCCCACACAACCCAATTCCATACTTCATGCTCGCCCCTGGCCACTACACTACTGCACTATATCACTTCACTACCACTCCTGTACTTGCCTTTTAGACTTTACACATGCCAGGATTTAAAGGGGAAATAACAATGGGTTGCGAGCCAAGTGAGATGACCAGGTGTTCCACCAGACAGCTACAAAGTTGACTAAATGCAGACTGAATCCTTCCGTGACCTCTGAACCCAAATGAGATGAAGCTGATGTTCCAAGTCCACCTTAGACGGATATCTTGAGCAGCCTGAACACCCAGCTCCACCTTTCATCACACGCATTGTCAACATTACAGAGCATTGAGCCTCAACAAGAAGTTAAATTCTGTGTGTGCCCAGCAGAGGGCTGTGCTGTAGTGATGGTTATGGTGTTGTTGGTGGTGACGGTGACTGTAATTTAGCAATGAAGATGGTAATGATGGTTTCGATGGTGGTAATGGTTCTAGTGGTGTTGATGATGGTATGTGGTCATATCCATTATAACGATTAATAGGATCGTGTTTTCTCATTCCTGAAATCCGTAAAGCGTGTCAGACTAGGGTGTATCTCCAAGCAGTGATTTGTGTTGTTGCATATTCACACAATTGAGTAGCAATACACAAAGTGATTTCTGGACAGAAGTCTAAATTTGTGAATGCTCTAATTTACATTTGGTTGTTTTTGCTCTCATTTATATGTCGCATTATTGTACGTATTGCTTATGTAATTTTGGTCACCCAGGTCACATTTACAAAGGAGACTCCCAAGCTCTCGGTTATCTCGCCTGGTTCACGGTGGCTGCACCGGACGGCGCAGAGTGACGTGATGCATACGCCTCACCTTTGTGACTCACGCGTTTCGTGAACGCGTCCCTGTACTCTGGCGGTGACGTCAATCTTCTAATCAGCAGTTCAACAGAATCCAGCTTTCGCTTTAATTCTGTACTGTATGTTTTTTTATATATACCGGGATTGTCAATATCGCGATGACAAATGTTGATTGTTCATCATGGTTTGATCCAAACATCTCTGAATTAATGAAAACTAAAGAAATAACTTGGAATAACGCAAACACACAAAACAACCTTTCCAATGGGATTATCCATAGAACACTGAGAAATAGGTTTACTAGCCTAATAAGAAACGCTACATTTTCACACTACCATAAAACTATATAAATTCACAAAAAACAAGACTTCTGGCAAGCATTCAATTCACTTGCAAACAAAGGAAAAAATGTTCTCCCAAAGAAAACTGACTGAATGACAAAGAACTTCACAAAACAAGACATTGTCAATGGATTTAATTCTCATTTTGGATCAGCAGGACGTATCTGACAAAACACATCAAAGTACAATTTATACAAATACACCACTATTCACATCACTCCTTCCTCTTCACACACCAACCATATGTTAGTGACAGAGGCGTAGCTAGGGGGGGGCAGGGGGGTACATATGTCCCCGGGCGCCAAGGTAAAGGGGCGCCAAAATGAGGCTTACAACGTTACATTATAATTTATTGCGGCGGGCGCGGCAGCCTGAAACTGCTGCACAAATCTACACCTCATCCTAAAAGGTATATATCCCGCCACACACACAGTCTACATGTCATGTAATTACATTTTGGTACGCGTCCTATTAAGAACTTACATGGAAGAACGTCCAAAACAACAAACAGGTGCAGTCTTTCAGCCTTAGTGGCATGTGTTTTTTGGTGGCGGAAACTACGACATGATGATGAACTTGTTGACAGTAACGGGGAAGATGAGATAGAAGAATCTTCTGATAGAGAAGCTGAAAATACTCATTATGATGCTGTTCCTGCTGTACTAAGGTTTCACGATGTTGGCTACTTAGAATTTGATAAAACGACAAAGCTATCGAAAATATCACAGCCTCTTCGCAATGAAATGATTACTCTCGGATCCTTGCCTTTTCAGCACAGAGACAATCTATCATCAGTATCCAGGGAACGTTCAATTACATCAGCATGGTATAGACGCCGACTAGCGAATGGAGAGGAAGTGAATCGTTTGTGGCTATTATATTCACCAATCAATAAAGCTGCTTATTGTTTCTGTTGTCTATTATATACATAATCGAGTTCAAACTCATGAGCTTCGTTTGAGTTAACAAACGGTTTCAACAAGTGGAGAAAGTCAGAAAAACTAAATTCTCATGAAAACAATCCTGGCCACCGCACAGCTTTTACTACATGGAAGAAAGCCGAACGAAAGATAATTGATGGTACTGGAATTGACGCAGTGGTTCAAGCTCAGATTCATTTGGAAAAAACAACGTTGGCGAGATATATTTCAAAGAATACTCACCTGTATTAAGTTTCTGGTTTCACAAAATTTGGCACTACGTGGCCATGAGGAAAATTTGAATGCGGATGAGGATAAAAATGTTGGAAACTTTCTCGCGCTGATCAAACTCGTTGGTCAGTATGACCCATTGTTAGCAAAACACGTACAGCACGCAGGAGAAAATCCGGGATCAGTTTCTTATTTGTCACCGGAAATCCAGAATGAATTTATCCACATACTTGCGTCGACTGTAAAGAACCAATTGTTGAGTGATCTCAGGAAAAACAAGTACTACGGTATCTTGCTTGACTCAACTCCTGATCTAGGACATCGGGAACAGCTTTCTCAGGTCATAAGATTTGTGGATGTGGATTTTCAAACTAAAAAAGTAACTATCAAAATCATTTTTAAATTCTTTATATTAAGTTCGCTTGCTTGCGTGCTTGCTTGCTTGCGTGCTTGCTTGCTTGCTTACGACCGTGCAAATCTTTCGGTCGTTTTTTAACCCACTTCCCGTGATCCAATCGAGCTGACATTCTCGTTGTCCTAGACAATTAATGTTCGTGAAAAAAAATTCCCAAAATTTTACACTTTTTAGGCAAAAAAAAAATATTTTACATATATTCAAATAGAACTCATTCCTGGCTTTGGCTGAACGTCACAGTATAAGAGCCCAGAGCGTAACCCCTCCACAGGCCGTGGCGGAGTAGTGCAGTTGGTAGCGCCCTCGCTTCCCATGCCAAAGGTCGCGGGATCGATCCCCGCGTCCTCCACAGGCGAATATATTTTTTAATCCTTTATATTAAGTTCGCTGCCACGCATATAAAGGATTTATAGTGAAAAACTTTGTTTTTACGGGTTATACTTATTAGGTTATATCGAGATACATGCAAAAGATGCAGCAACAGTTGAAAGTATATATTTGTTTTTCTCTCGTTCAACAATTCGTTTGGAAGAGTTAAAAAAGCTGTGCCCATCACAGTAAATCGGGAGTCTGAAACACGCTGGAGTGCACGATCAGAAGCTGTTAAAGCTATCTATGAAGGACTGGATGAACTAGTAGGGCTGCTAGACAAATTATCGGAGGACGTAACTATGACGCCTGAAACCAGAAGTGATGCAGAACAGTTACAGGCATGCGTATTAAATTTTAACTTCATAGTTTTATTACATTTTTGGAATGTCATTCTTGGAAAAATTTATCGTGTTCAAAAGCGCTTACAGGATCCTACTATGAATTTCAAGGAAGCAGCAACTGATCTTGAATCTTTGGAGCATGAATTTGTCAAGCTTCGTGATGATTTGAGCCAAGTTGCTGTAGAAAACGCCAAAACAAGATGCACAGCCTGGGGGATCGATGTGGACAGAAGAATTAGGCGACGTCGGAAGATTCCATGAGAACTGGCAAGAGATGCAGGACTTTCAGCAGAATAAGAAATTGTGCGCGTTATGAAGAGCGAATTTGATCGACTTCAACAGGAGATGTCAACACGGTTTTTACGACTAAAAGACCTGAACACAAAATTTGGATTTCTACTGGACGTCAAAACTCTTCTATCCGACACAGATGTCGATGCAATTCGTCGAAATTGCACAGATTTTGGAAATTTCTATGACACCGACATAAATGGCCACGAACTTTTCACAGAAATTGGAGATTGCAAAATGCTGCTCAGTAACCGGAATTTAGTTCAACAAGAAACTCCCTTGGATCTTCTTGGTTTTATTGTGTATTATGGAGACGACATTTCCTAATTTTCGAATTTCACTGCAAATTTTATTAACAATAGCAGTTTCAATTGCAAGCTGTGAGCGGTCGTTCAGCAAATTGAAACTTATTTTGTCGTATTTGCATGCTTTAATGGGACAAGATCGTCTCAGCGATCTTGCTCTTCTTAGCGTTGAAAGAGAAACATTGGAAAAAAACAGATTTTGATTACGTGATTGACCAGTTTGCGACAGTGAAATCAAGAAAAATTAATATTTTGTAGACTATGTCAACCAGTCTATGACAGTGGATGAGTGAGCCATGTAATATAATTTCTATAAATCTGCTTCTTTAAATACAATGTTCCATTAAAATTTAAATTGTTATTCCTTATTCGATGTAATAGGAAAATGTGATTAAACGGGGGGGGGGGGGGCGGGGGGCGCCAATTTTATAGTTCGTCCCCGGGCGCAAAATATCCTAGCTACGCCTCTGGTTAGTGAAACTGTATGTACGGTAATAGCTCATGTCATTTACGACCGTCATCCACGGGAGAACATGAGTTGCCTGCATTCGCACTTGTGACTGTGGCAGATCTAATATATTAAACCCCTCACACACATCTTCAATCTCTCACTTACCAAATGTGTATTTCCACTGGAGTGCTATTATTCTTACAATTTATTAAAAAAATATCTCCAAAGAAGACCCTAATAATTATATATCAATCTCTATTCTTTCAACAATTACTAAAATATTCAAAAATACTTAAATCACAAATAAACTGCTAACTAAAAAGTCACAATCTCCTGCACAGTAAATATTCTGCTTTTCGAGAGGATTACTGTACTACCCTAGCAATAATGGAATATTAAATATTCTCTTCAGTAACCTGAATAAAGGTCACTGCTGCTGTGCACTATTCCTTGACTTGTCAAAAGCTTTTGACACTGTTGACCATGATATTCTACTCGCAAGATTTTGACAAATAAAAATTTCAGCCAGTACAATAAAATGTTTTTTGAGTTACCTTTCAGACCGTTCTGAAAAGGTAAATAACGTCGTTCATATTAAAATAACAGGATGTTCTAGAAGGTTCCGTGCTGGGTCAAATTCTGTCCTTATATTTGTACAATCTTGAACTCGATTAAAATCGCTCAGAATTAAATAGTTTTGCGAATTGCACTGTTATACTAGTGTAGTGAAATAGCGCTGACTGTTGTACAGCAGCTGCAAATGCAGGTGGGCACTTAGCGCACACGCCGTTGAGCATATACGCGGGTGTGCCGGCAGGGCAGAGGAACTACGACCTTGTGGGGAAGCCCCTGGAACCCTCTGGTGGATTCGAGAAAGGAGGCGTGGCTATGGCGGAGCCAAGCCGCGCTGAGGGGAATATAAGCAGCGGAGAGCGCTGTCGTCGTCGCCGCCTTCGTCGCTGCCGCCTTCACCCGATAATTGCGCGGCCGAACAGTAGTTGGCTGTCCCGGTCGACGCTGTCGTTGCAACGCGGACAGGGTCGTGTCTGGGACGGGTCGTGCGGCAGCGTGGTCGTGAGAGAGAGGGGGCCCGAGTGGTGGCGTGAACTCAACAGCAATACAAGGGGAGGACGGTGCCTCCTGCGACCACCTCGTCTCTGACTGAGTGTGTGTGCGATGCACGCCACTCGCATGCACACACAAGCCTCGAGCAAGAGAACGAAGAAGAGACACACGACACTACACTAGTATTGGGTATATCTCCAAACGAAGTCGAACAGAATCTCCAACATGATTTCGACTTAAATATAAATTGTAATCACTAAAATTTCTCCTAAATGCACAAAAAATATGCTGTTTTTTGTTACAAAAATCTATTTTAATTCCCTTCACCTATTACGGATATGAGAAAAAAAATGTAATACTTGGGTTTACTGATTGATTCAAAACTTACATTCCAATATTGATCATATCTCAAAGAAAAAATAGGGGTTTTAAACAGAAACAAAGATTATATTCCCATTATATTATGGCTACGAATTGTTAAAGCTATCATTAAAGCTATCATCTATAATACAGGTTTTTTGTGTGAAAATTCTACCACTTTTTGAATACTGTGATGCTTATTACAGATAAGCTCATTATCCCCAATTTGCAAACCCAAGAAACCTAAGGCGTCCAATCAAATTGCCGCTTAAATATACTTTACCTATAACTATATTTTGAATAGGTGAGAAAGTCTTTAATGTTTCAAATTATATCCTGAAGCAGAACATTAGTGCTGGATATAGCAATCAGATTTGCAAATGTGATTTGTAACTTGAAACCTTACCCATGTAGTATCGATAGTTAAGTGTTAACGTGCCATATTGAGAGTTTTGTGTGCTGTTATCTTGGTGGGACTGTTTTTGTTGTTATTTTTGCATTCTTATCGTTGTTTGCTTGCTGTTGTAACTTGCTGACCTGTCCGTACTGGACATCTGTGAAAAAGATAATAGATAATCGGATACCTCCATTCTAAATAAAGATTCTGATGATACTGTACTGAACTCTCGTGACATCATGAATGACCGTTTTCAAGTTAAATATGCCCATTATAAAATTATAGTTGTGAGATCGTTAAACCCGCCACCACCTGACACAGCCAATTAGTAAGGTTTGTCACGTAAACAAAACGTGCCAATTAGTTACTAGCTCAACACGAACCGGCTGCGTGTCGCAGAGTTAACCCACAACGACATTCGACGTTCCGACGGCGATTGCAACGCGAAACACGCGGTAGGCGCTGTGACGTCACCACGCGGGGCGAGGGGGAGGGGTGAAGACGTCACGGGGTGCAGTTCCCGCGCATGCGCGTTGCGGCCCGCACGCCGCTCTATTTAACTGCCCCGCGCGGAACTTGCCGCGGCAGAGGGCGGCGAGAGACGCGAGAGAAACACGTAAGGAGAGAGCGGTCCGGCTGCTACCCGCGCACTTCCACCGCTCCCATCACCTCCCGGCTGTCTCCTCGCCGACCTCTCGTTCAGCCGTCCGCGCGCCGCGATGGGATCGAAGGCGTCGTCACTGCTGCAGGACGAAGAGATCGAGGAGATCAAGCGGGAGACCGGATGTGAGTGTCCCTTCGGGGGTCGCCGCGACAGGGCCCCTGCGTTTGGTGGTGGTGCCGTTCTAGCGTGTGGGGGGGCTTGGTTGTAGTGGTGGGTGGTTGTTGTTGTTGGTGGTAGATGTTGTTGATGGTGAAGATGTTTGTGGTGTTGGTGCCGGCGGTTCGCGCGCCGACAACGCGGCGACCCGAGTTCGATTCCCCGCCATAGCCCGACACTTCAACTAAACCGGTTGTGTGTTGGAGACTTGAGCCCACAACATTCGTGATTTACATTCGCAACCTTTACAATTCGGAATCGAACTCTGGTCGCTAGGTTCGTAGCGCGGCGTGCGAACCGCAACGCCTCCAAATAATTAGCTCGTGTGGTGTGTAAACATCGCCACGAGGAAGTTTAATGCGGGTACGGTCGGGCGTGCTGTTGCCTTCATAGGTGCTCGCTAACAGCACTTGCCCCAAGAAGTCTGTGAAGGCTACACGGGGGATGGTGTAGATGACGCTGATAGTTGTGGTGGTTGTGGCCCAGTCAAGGTTGGAGGGTGGGCTGGGCTGTGGTTGTTGCGGTGTAGAGGGCAGGATCCATGGCATGGGAAGGACTCTGTGGGTAAGCAAGGTTGATGTGGCACGGCCCATGATGGTGCCAGCCCTCTCTGGTGTTGAGTAGAGGGGTGGGCTGTTGTGCCTTGGGTTACTGGGTTTATCTAGGGCCGAAGAGCAGAGTCCACAGGGGGCTTTAACACATTTGTCCGGTTAATTGCGCCTATTACCATCGCGGATGATATGAACAAGGCGAGTCTTATCTGAGAAATGTACCAATATAACACTTGTCAAAAGCTCAGTGTTAAATCTGTGCTATAAAGTGAGAGTTTTTTTTTTAAATCATGTTTAACATGTACACCGAAGTGTCTAAATAGGCTGCAGGATTTTTTTCAATAGGTCGGAGTGCTTTCTGCAACTTCTCGCCAGAAAGAGGCCCTTTGGCAGATTTTTTAACCACCCTTAAAACCCCATCATGTACCGCTGTTAAATGGCGCTCCAGTCTGCCCATCAAACACCATTAAATATCTGTGCTACAAATATACACCATAGAATTTCCATTCTTAGGTTTGTTAATCTATGCTTGTAATATGTTTTTATCCTGTAAAGTATATAAGGCTAGATAATTCATTTTGGTGCTTGGCTGACTTGTCAACTTCATTTGTTTCCGTGCCGTTAGTTAATGATCCTTAGGTTCATCTTTAGGTTGTAAAGTCACATACAGTATTATGATAGAGTTACCGTACTTTAAAACAATGTTTGGGTCATAAATACAGCATTTGTCTTTTGTGAATATTGAATTAGTTTGCACATTTAATTTGTATCATGGGTACATTGATTTAATTAAATGTAATATAATATTACAGTTGAGACACAAGTAATAGCATACAGATAATATACTGTAATCCTAATAATGTGATTGCTTTGAGTAAATGAACAGAAGTGTATAATACAGTACTGTACTGCATTCCATTTCCATTTAATGGACTGTATAGGATGTCTTGTGGAGCTAACCTCTTCCCAAAGATGAGTTTTGAGTGTACGAATACTGTACAACATATATTTTCCATATGTAATGTCGATATGGTGTTCAATGAGAGTGAAAACTGAAAAGATTCACAATGTTGAATTGTGATTTCATTAAACTCAACAACTTTGTGATGGCATCTAGTGGGCCACACGGAGTGGTTTCCATCATGCATTTTGTGGTTTCAAATGAATGCTAATCAACGTCCATCAGGTATGTTTAATTTCATACTATGATGGTATGTTTATGGCAGAGCAAGTTGCATCGGAATAAAACACTGTAAAATTTAGTTTGTGCAGCAGTATGCCGTTTTGTGTTTGTGTGGATTGGCCTCGTTAAATCTGTCCCTGACCAGCGTCGCCAAGTATGGTAAAAACAACCTTTCGAATGATGTGGGGGAAGACCTTAATTAAGAAATGGACGGACTAACGGCTTTAAATTCTAGTGGTAGATATTCAGTATCTGGGTTAACGTCTGGTGGCACCCAATAATAATTATTTAAGGTAGAAATGCTTGAGCCTTGCAGATAAATTCCAGCAATGATTAACCTTTTTAAGGGAGCCATTAGGCCACTAATGTGACGTTTTACGTCTGTTCATTCATGGCCACTTAAATGTTTTCACAAAAACGTATGAAACCACTAAACCATTTGCTTGGAAGCTTACATCCGATAAAACTTACTCTTTCCCATGACCTGGCTGTGTAGAAAGGGGGTTGGATGAGGTTGGGTGCATAACATGTTTCATTTTATTAAAGGGGTGCAATAAGCATTACCAGAAAGAATGGTATTCAAGAAAGTCTTCCCAAGTCTCAAGGCTTTTTAGAGGTCCTGCATTTAAATATTTTGACAACTTTTTTAAAGGAAAATTTTTGCATGGGGGGGGGGGAGGAGAAATTAACGAATATTCACAGGCTTTTGTCAATCATCACTGCTTAAATGGAAGTGGCATATGTGGTATCCCAGGCATACGAGGGAAAACACTGAAATGTCCACAGATGGGGGTTCACAAACGACAAACCCAATTATTCTACTGAAAGCTGCTTGGTCAACTTGCACCCTTTCGAAATTAACATTTTCACGGATCAATAAAACAAATTTAATTACCCTTTTTCAAATGACTGCTGGATGAAGGCCTTCGCATCCCTTGTCGGCCATGGGGTTTGTTTATACTTCATTATTTTTGTAATTGTGAGTTTGTCAAAGAAGAGTTAAGGACCTATTTTGATAATACTTGCCACTGCATGTTAGTCGTCTCCAGGAGAAAACTCGGGTACATTTATTACCACTTTTTTTACATTTATATGAATGCTAACAGACTTGCCGATAAACCACTTTTACATCCCGAAGTGTTAAAGGTGTAAACAACAAAAAAATACTCCAATGAAAGCGATTCAAAGTGTCTTCTTTAAAAAGTAGTGTCGCCATTTCAACATAACGTAACAATCAACGTTTGCACAATCCTGCCTGATGGTGTTTGGTCACGCCAACTGCTTTAACGTGACGGCTGTGCACATGTTGTGCTATAGCTGGTGGATAGTATAAGCACTTTCAAAGTCACGGGAAGGTTATGGATCATGCTAATCTTTGAACAGGAAAGATTTGGCCATGATTTGATTATGCAAAAATAATGTTGCATTGTACACAATCCAAGTTAATAAAAAAATAATAATAAAAATCACGACGTTTCGGAGGCAACACAAGTCTTTGTCATCAGGTGGGACCGTCACAGCCAGATTTGCTGTATCAAGTGAGGCAGGGATTCCAAGATGCAAGTTCTTAAATACAAGATAAGGGGGAGGAGAGGGGGGGAGCTTATCAGAATGTGGTAGCCAATGAATGGAACGTATTGGGAGGGGGGGCAGGGCTAAAAGAGAGCACGGGGTGTACGTGGACATGTTTGTGCACAAGCACCTGTTGGTGCACATGATGGAAGAGAACGAAAATGCCCATGTTGTTTTTACCAGTGTTGGCTGACAATCAAATACGAAAAAGGAGAGTACTGTTAAACGCTGGGGATGTTAACACTCGGTAAAGTAAAATAGTGCCTGTCAGATAAGATGGTCCAAAAATGTGTAGTTAAATCTTTTTTGCATGGTTAATAACATCTTTCACATGATTAAAAAGAGAACACGAGGTGTACGTGGACCTGTTTGTGCACAAGCACCTGTTGGTGCACATGATAGAAGAGAACGAAAATGCCCATGTTGCTTTTACCAGTGTTGGCTGACAATCAAATACGAAAAAGGAGAGTACTGTTAAACGCTGGGGATGTTAACACTCGGTAAAGTAAAATAGTGCCTGTCAGATAAGATGGTCCAAAAATGTGTAGTTAAATCTTTTTTGCATGGTTAATAACATCTTTCCAATGATTACTAAGTTTGTACCCATCATCACGGTTGAAATTATGTCTGTGTTTGTATATCTTAATGGCTTCGTGTACGAACCTTTGATGGTAGCCAGAGGGTTTGCAGAGCACCTTGGTCTCGGAAAAAACAATATCATGAGAGCCCACCGTGTTGTAGCAATGATCAGCAACGGCGGAAGACTCAATTTTGCCGTGTTTCTAATCTGACTTGTGCTCACGGACACGATCAGAGACATGACGTTTCGTTTCCCCAATGTAACAATCACCACAGCTGCAACTCAGTTTATAGACTCCAGGTTATTGCAAGTCAGGGATGACATCCTTCACAGATGGAATTAGATCACGGATTTTATGTACTGTACTGAATTGGACTTGGATCTTGTGTTTGTTTAGAATTTTGGAGATCTTTTTGGTCACGCCTGCTATGTATGGCAACGTGATAGTTTTGATCGGAGTTTCAAGTGGCTGTTTCTGTATGGTGGGAGAAACAGCTTGAGTATCCGTTCATCCCGAGGGCCCGATGTACATGTCTTAATTCACTGGCCAGGTGGTGTTGGTCAGAAATGCCATGAGCTCTGTGGTATAGCGTTTTGATGAGAGAATTCTTTTGAGATGGGCGGTGGTGGGAATCAGGTTTCAAGTAGGAATCTGTGTGGGTGGCTTTCCTGTAGACAGAATGTCCCAAGGATCCGTCAGGTCTCCTCTCAAACAGAATATCCAAGAATGGTAGTTTGCCATCTTTCTCCACTTCCATGGTGAATCTGATGGATGGGTGTCTGGAATTGATGTGGTCCAAGAAGTGGTTCAATGCTGGGAGGCCTGACCTGACGTCATCTGCCTCCATTTAATAATTTTATTTCGGTCCACCTTCAATAAGTGTTCTGAGTTACATACCGTGTGCTTTGTAGTTATGCCTTCTTAGAGCTGTTTTAAGTTACCAAGTTAACTTAGAAATGTCTTCTTTTTTCTACTTTTTATCCTCAATCCCACTTTGCAGCCTTCCCTAAGGTGTCCTCCATTTCCTACAGTTCTTTGCCATCCGATATGATATTGACTCATTAGCAAACCTGGGATTGTTAATATTTCTCCCAGATTTTACAGCACAGTATTTATGCCTTTTGGTTCTTGAATCCAGTTTCTGTTAAACATATTCTCATGCCACTTGAAATCACTTGACAAAATAATGTCACTTTTTCTGACCACTCTTGATATGAATTTGGTACTTTTGGCAATGTCAGTGTAGCTGTGCATATTTTTAAATTTGGATTTCTTATTTATAAATGTTATTAATGCAAGCCTTGGTTTTTGAGTGCTCGGATTTCTGCATCAATGTCCACCAAATCAGATGCCTCCTTTATAGTCTTCAAAGATGTAATGGTTTTTGATGGTTATTAGTCTTTTCCAGAATCTGATTGCATGTATGTAGTCATTGCTCATGTGGGGTTGGTTGTCCTCTACATTTCCTGTTTGTTTGTTATTCTGTTCCCAATGCTATTCACGAATAACAAATGTACACAATAAGAGACTAATGGATCTGTGTGTGGGATCTAAAAGTGGTTTATACGGGCAAATATTACCTACAAATAATAATTTGGTGAGGTCCATTTAATTGTGCGTATTTCCATCCGTTTGTGCAGTTACGACGAGCCAAATAACACGCCTCTACAGCCGCTTCACCAGCCTGGACAAGGGGGAGAATGGTACCCTCAGGTGAGACCCCCCCCCCCCCAACTACTCGGCGTGCCTCTACTCAGGTTAGCGGCTCTGATGTGTGACCCTAATGAGCCAGCTGTTCCTACAAAACTGGTTTTTCTCGTTTTTATTAATGCCTCCTGATTCCATAACCATCGAAATTGGATTCTGCCATTCCAGGAACAGCTGTGGAATGGCCCAAGTGTAACAGCATCACCCCCAGGTCCCCTTGTGAGATGTAATGATTCACCCTGCCCCCCATTTGTTGTTGAAGTACATTGACATTATTTCGTGTTATTTTTTTTTATATATTTTTGTTTATCTTGCACTGTCTAGTTTTGTTTTGTTCTATTAGCATAGAGATGAGCCATGTAATTTGCTTAATTTTCACAAGTTGTAAATAATCGATTTCTAAGAGGAATGTATTGATGCAAGTGTCCTGAGCCACAATAATCCAATGTTAATCATTGGTTCCATACCGACTTTAGGCATTGAGATCCTGTTTTCTCAGACCCTCATTTGATCCCATTTCATCCCACCAACCGCTCACTCTCCACCTTCCCACATCTTTCCCAAACATGACCAAGTAACGAGGAATCCAGGCGAGGTCGTGATTTATTAATTCACAACTGTAGCTGCTTATAGCGGCTATTTTAGCTGAGCGAAGTTCTCGATGCCATGGTCTGTAGCTTTCCTTCTGACTGTGACATCAACTTTCTGGGGTCGTTTCCACAAACCTTACCGACAACCTTGGCTAAGCAAGCTCGACCTTCTCTGGTGGGTTGGCACAACTTTGTGCCCACGACCGGGGCATGGCGTTGCTCAGGCCTCAACATTGCTGAGCACAAGGAGAGTTGCATCCCCAACATAATACATTGGTCTCATCCCTTACATTTTGCTACTCTGCGTGCTCTACACTCCCCCCCCCCCCCCCCGCTGTCTCTACCATCTGTGAACGAGTGTCCAACCCCCAGGAGGAAGCACCTTTCCTGTGTAGGAAACTGGGTGATGTCCAAGTGGATGGTTATTGGGCAGTAATGCTTTTTAAAAATATTTATTTTATCCAAAGTTTAATGTAATTGTGGGTCATCTTAGGCTGTATTGGGTGACACTGCACCTTGGTGCTGTGCTGACCCAGTGACATCACAACACGTTTCTGTGAAATCTCCAACTGGTCATTCTCCTTGCACCAATTCCCACTTTAGAAGGGTAACTTCTTAATGTATTAATGTGATATATTCTATTGTAAGGCAGTGTTAACAGCGAAGTTGGTGAATTTTATTTTTGCAGTTAATGATGGTTAAATAACAAGGTGTAGTTGAAGTTCCTTGTTCAAAACTGTGGGCTTTAGCACCATTGCAAAACACAGGACTGTTGCGCCAGTACAATATGGCTTACAATGTTGCCTTGAAAGGAAGTGATGAAAACTAATTTGGTTATTACAAAGCACGGTTTAAATGCCATTTTATATTTTTCCTTCATCGCAAATGCGTTGCAATTAAAATGGAAGTCAATAAAAATGGAGAGTGAAAAATGAGAATCTGCAAAAATGTAGAGTCTGAAAATCAAAATATAGGACGATTGAAACATTTTGCAATGATGTTGGGTAAATGCGGTGACTGTGGATCTGCTTGCTCATGGTGTGAATTCTTAGCTAGCTTCCACCAGAGATTCAAACAGGAGTGGCAATGCACACATCCAGTCTGAACTTGGGATGTTGGATTATTTGATTGTAATGAGGTGGAACTCATGTGTAACAAGGTTCCTGTAGGATTTGCTGGATAATGTAGACTTCTCGAGAGCTACTAATTTACTACATTTTTGTAAATGAAGTCAATGGTTAGCCAGGGACATTTGGTGAAACTGTAGCTTACCATTTGAAGTCTGTGTAGTCTCGTACAATAAGTGTTGTTTTATGACTGCAAATGCTTTTTTGATGGTAGTAAAAGGTTTACTGGTAATGCCATTCTTTAATGATTATGTTCGTTTAAAAAGTCACTTTGAATATAAAATGCCTTTTCTCTGGTCGTTGTGTGCACAATTGCATGGTGATGTCGCATTTGGAAAAAAATGGTATGCGTTGAGTTGTAATTATAGACGGTTATGACCTTGAGAGGTTCCGGATCAAGTGAATAGGATCTGTTCTTTACCATTTGCCAACAAACATTTAGGGTACAATGTGTTTTTTCCACTCGTTTTACTAACATTGTTAATATCTGTTATTGACAAGTTGCCATAACAAACAATAAACACACTAAAATACTACAGTAAATGATAAATTATAGCATTTTTTTGTTATATAGTATCCCTCGTAAACACTGGTACATTGTTACAGCCCTATTTGACAATCCACTGCTAGAGCCTCATGGCCGTGCGAGTCATGGGGTTATTCGACCAAACTTCACGCTGGTCAGTGCGAGTTGGTGAAGCCAGGGAATAATAGATGTTGCCCTTCTGGCCTGTGCTGCACCCTGTAGCCTTGGGGCTACAGAACATTACACACTGAACATTAGAGGCATAATTGAGTATAACAAATATTCCTCAATGAGGCTCCGGTGAGTGACTCGTAGCAGTTGTCGGGTTGGGAATTAATCCTGGTTAGGGGGTTGACTTGACCCATCATCCCTCTGGATCTGTTTCAAGATTTTCACTCGCAGTCTTCAGTATGCTGCTTGGAATTACTCCTGCCTCTCGTATCTCATCCTCTGTGCTCCCCTCCACACACACTGCTTCAGCAACCAAGGTTTTGTATTGATGCCCACAATCAACATTTGCTGCATGGGAGGTCGCTCACTTACCTGTGTGTCCCTTACAACCTGGAACTCGCTTATGCCAGTCGTCTGTGCTGTGGATTTCCTACCTCTGTTCATGTCCAGGCTCAAACGACCATTTTTTCCCCTCTATCTAGCACGGTCTCATTATTTCAATAAAATAGGCGCATTTATTATTGAAAGTGTCTTCAGGCGTAGGTGCATTTAGATAAAATATAAATCCAAATTGTCTCGTATTTCTCTTTTAGTGCCTTTCTGACACTCCCTTACGACACGAGAACCCACAAGTAACATCAACTTGATTTGTTTTAAACTTTCACACCTAAAAATGATGACCTGCAGTATAACTTTCATGTGGTGCAAATTAGTATTCAACTGGCACAGAATTTGGGATGTAAAATCGACGCCCTCTTCTTGGGCCAATGAGATTCAGAGTTTGTGGTTGTGGGCAGGAAGGCCACGAGTGTATTGCATAACTCATGCTTTGTTTTGTTTCATGAACATAATATACAGTACTTGGAAAAAAGAGAATGTATAAGTCGAAGGTGTGGACAGATTAGGCTTCATCTATGCAAGCGATTGTATGCATCCAGTTGCATAATGTGGGAGTAGGTATACACCCCACTGTAGTCTTTATGTACCACAGCTGTTGCAGCTAAGCCTTGTCTGTCATACCACGCTATATTGACAATGTACAGCAATACAAATCCTCTGTATATTTGGCAGGCACAGGTTTCTATATTTATCTGGTATTTTTATACGGATACCAGAAATCTGTTGCAATGACATGGCACATGTGAGCGTGTGGGTTAGATGTCATTATGCACACGTTACCTCGCTATTTATGGTTATTGCAGTTTGGTTAAGTGATTATTTAATTACTCGGTGTGAATGCACGCTGATTATGAGCTTCTTGGAGTAGAGGTGGGAAATGTATTTTAATCCCGCAGTTAGATGTCCTTCCTTGTGTAAAATACTCGGTTATAGATTGCTGCTGCATTGGCATTGCTGCTGCATTGTCATTGCTGGTGCTGCTGATACACTTGGGCTACACCCATCTACAAACCTTTATTAACAGTGTGCCTTTAGAGGCTAACCCCTTTTCCTGATGATGACCGCTTGTGTTGCGATTGAAACGTCGTGGTATTTTTATTCACTTTATTTTTATGTTTTTCTATCTACGTGACTTTACCGAAAGAACCAAAGAATATAGACCAAGGCTTTCCTGGTTTGTAATTGACTTGCATAGTGAAATGCCACCTATTTATAACCGAGTGGGGTTTTTTTCTAAGAAAGTGTGTGGCATTCGCACCCTAAAATCTGAAACTCAACTGTAATGTTTACATGTGTCCGCGTAAAATTAACTAACGACATTCTGTGCAATATAGCGGATAACCGGTTGTGTTCATATTGACTCTTGTTTTCTGTAAAATATAAGCGTGAACTGTGGAAAGTCGACCATAAGTTCATGCTTTTTGAAAATCATGCTTCTGTCAAATTATTGAAGGATGTTTTCCATTCCGACCAAGAAAATCCTTTTTCCATATGTAAAGTTTATTTTTTTTAATGGCATCACCGTGTGACCTAAAGAGCACACAAATATACCAAAAAATGTATTGGTTGGTTATGATTGCTCACAAGACTGATAATATATCATGTTGTCGTCTTTCCCTGTGCTTGTATTTGCATTAATGAGTCTACAACTTTAACTATTTATGCTGCCCACCGATCAACTAATTTTTGTGTTTCCCAGAAGTGAATGTATGATTTAAAATATAAGAGGGAAAAAAAAACTGTTCTATTTTGTTCGGCGCCCAATTTCAATGACCAGTACTGTAATGTCCACAGCACTGCAGACAAGGTAGAGCTTTCCACTCGGGCTGCATCTTGTCCTGGGACCATAAGTAGCATTTCTCTTCCTCGCAAGATGCAGAATTGTAGATTTTTACGACCATTTTAATCTCTTTTCTCAGCACCACTGTGATTTATAGATGAGCAATGTGAAGCTTGCCCCAATTGTTTGTAGTCCAACACCATTTGCGTACTTACCTTTATGTAGTCAACGGAAGTGCTGATTCATAGATAATGGCACAATTCATAGATTCACCGAACCGTGTATAATGGTAATCTAACCTATAAAAGTTATTTTCTGTCTGTACATCTGTCTGCACACGCGCGCTTGCGAGGGATTTGGCTCTCAAACGGTGGGGTTTACGTAAAAAAAAATTGCCAGCTACCACGCCGCAAGCACCGTGGTGGGTAAGCACTATTCCCTTTTCCCTTCCATTGCCTTGAAATTTGTTAAAATAGCAATAAAATGTGATTTACCTTTATTTATTTCTATAGTTTTGGCACCCGGCACGTGACAAAGCACGCAATTACGCATGCGTGAAACACTGACAGGAGTTGTCCCTAGCAACGCACACACGATCGCTAAAAAAAAATCATTCACGTTAACAATGCTTCAAAAATATACACACAACGCTGAGGTTCATTCTTTACAGTCTTATGTCCTCTTCTCCCCCCCCACCCCAATGCGTGCAGTTACTGATATAAAGTCCGTAGATATTCATATTATAGCGCTTACATAGCATTATTGCAGCGTGGGTGGGGAGAGCGGCCCAGCCTAGCAATGTGTCACCTTCTCTGGCTGGGCAATCGAGGCGAGGCCATGGGCTCTGCACGGGACTAGGCCTCACCACGGCAATGTCAAGTACAATTTTATCGAATCTTTCGCTAAGAACTAAGGTTCATTGTTTACTATTATAAAACAAATGCGTTGGCAAATATTACAATAATTATGTTTGTGTGCAGAAAACTAATTTCATTATTACGGTTGCTAAATATTCTCTTTTTTAGGTGTGTTTTTATAACACTGCAGTGTACTGCCAGTCTGTGCTGTGGCCAGCTGCCTGCTGATTAATTAACGTCAGTGCACTGGCACTATCTTCACTGCTAATTTTGCTTTTGGCCATTATGAGTGTATGCCAGTCTATAATCTGTTGCCTGCTTCTTTACCTCACTCAGTGTACTGCCAGCCTTTCATGTCAACTGTATCCTGCTTTTTCAGCTGCTGACCATATTGGCAGCTTTTTATGTCGACTGTAGCAATGCTTATGTCATTGAGTCGGCGTACTGGCAGTCTATAATCTAGACTGTAGCGTGATTCTCAACTTACCTGTGCTTTCTGCTGCTCTTTAATGTACAATTATTTCAGCTTATTTCTTCAATGCATTTCTATTGTTTCGATTGCTCACGTCACGCTATAATGCTGTGATGCCGATTCATATGTTATACTGTTAAATACGTTGGACTTTCTTAGCTACAGCCCATTGCATTTCGTCTATCGTTTTGTTACATTCGTGGAAATCATCACCCATTTAAATTTTGTCGTACCGCACCTTTACTTTCCACCAAAGCGGGGCGCATGCAGGGAGGTTCAATGCCCCAAATGTTCTTGACCTTGCTTTCTTACGGTGGGTGTGGAATATTGTGAGAGAGACATTGTTCTTCCATACCAAGAAAACACCATCGCACGATTTCCTGGCACTAACAGAGCATACGATGCCCGACAATAACACATTTTCCTGTCGCAAGGCTAAGATGGGTACCACGTCAAGATTCCTCCAATTACAAAGCTGCAGGACAAAGACATCCTCACAAAACTGTCTCCTATAAAAAAAACTTCTATTCCTTCGTGATCATGGACAGAGGAGGAAACCACATTATGGGGCGCCAACCTCTTTCACCAGCATGTTATCAATGATTATGCCAACATTCAACTTAATCAAAACTGCCTGCATGTGAGCAATATGCTCATCTCTGGGATGCCATCAATGCCGAAGGAGATGCAAACGGTCACAATGTGAGCTGATTAGTTATTTTGCATTTATCCTTCACAGCTCCACGAAGATACAGGCATGAGAAGACTCGGGATGCCATAGTATGCATCAGCCAATATTCCACGCCCCATCTCTTCATCACCTTCACTTGCAATCCCAAATGAAAGGAGATCCAGGTTTACCTTTATCCAAACCAAAAGCCACCAGACAGACATGATATCTTAGCGAGGGTCTTAAAACTCAAAGTTTATGACCTTATGCTTATTACGACCGATGAAGGTGGCATCTTTGCATAGACGAGCAGTAACTCGCACACCATTGGGTGGCAAAAACGTTGTCTTCCTCATGCTCACATTTCGCTATGGATGAGGGAAACAATTCATGCAAGTCACATTGACGCATTTATCAGCGCTGAGCTGCCTCACCCCCATCAAGACCCTGCCCTTCTTCTATGTGGTCTGCAACCAAATGGTCCATGGCCCATGTGGCCAGTTCTATCCAAATGTTCCATGTATGCAAGACCACAGGTGTATACCTAGAGGTATCCATGGAACTACTTGAAAGACACTCAGTCGGCCCATTATGGCTATCCTCTATATCGTCACAGAAATACTGGGCATGGTGGAATTCAAACAACGCTCAGACCTGCCACTAACTCGCTAATAAAGGTTCACAACTGGTGGATCGTTCCCTACTGCCCTCTTCTGTGCAATATCTTACAGACCCACTTTAATGTGAATCTGCTATTCTAAAAAAAGCCATCAAATATGTTTGCTAATACATCAACAAAGGTTCTGACATGGCTGTCTTTGCCTTACAAAACAGAGGGGCAAAGTGTGCATGAGCTCAAACTTTTTTTCCAAGAAACATACATCAGCAACAATGAGGCAATTTGCTGAATTCCTGGCTTCCCCATCCATGACCGTTCCCCCACAGTAGTCAATTTGGCAATTCACCTCCAAAATGGTCAACGCATCTACGTCACCAAAGGAACTGCACAACAACAGGCCCAAGTGACCCATTTGCTGCCAACCTGCTCTACCCATTAAGTTCCCTCCTATACATGGACTGCTCTAGTAGTTTCTGCAGTTTGTTTCTCTCTCTGTCTCTCTCTGCTTGTCTGTGTCTTGTCTCTCTCTCAAAATTTTACACTTAACTTCTAATTTAGCAATCTTTGGAAGCACGTAATCAACCAGGCTATGCGTTAATTGTGTTGACCGACTCTGTGTTTCATTGCATTACATTTACAAACTTTGCTAAGTTTGTTTTGATTAAGTGTGTTTTCTCTGTCCTCGTGTTGTATTTCCTGCAGTCACGAAAGCTACAAATCTCTAATTGACATGCTAATTTCTCTACCCCCCCCTCTCTATTTAAGGCCTTGACACAGAGGTGTTGTTTCTCTGTGTGCTTATGTATGTGTCTCTCTGTGTGTTTTTGTGTTATCTCTCTCTCTCTGCTTATGTGTCTGTCTATGTGTCTCCGTGTCTGTGTTTTGTCTCTCAAATTTAGCAATCTTTGGAAGAACGTAATCAATCAGGTAGGGTGTTGACTGTTGTGTTAGCCAACTATCTGTTGTATTGCATTATATTTCTAAGTTCACTAGGTTTGTTTTCTCTTTCATTTTTGTACCTGATGATGATTGCTTGTGTTGCAATCGAAACGTCGTATGCAAATTATTTAATGTAATTAACTTTCTACGTGACTTTACCGAAAGAACCAAAGAGCAATTCCTGCAGTCACGAAAGCTCCAAATCACCTTTAAATTGGTAAAATTAGATATTTTTCTTTAATCATTTATTACGGCCATACCAACTCGCGCACTTTCGGTGGGTGGGACGGACCATGCCAAGTCACATGCGTTCGGTGTGGGTGAGGGGGAAATTTACTTTCGCCTTAAAAATGCTATACAAATACACACAACGCTGAGGCAAATTCTTCAGTGTGATATCCTCTTATCCCCCCCCACCCCAATGCGTGCAGTTACTGCTATTAAGTGTTATTTGTATAGCGCTTGGATACTATTGTAGCGCGGCCAGGGGGATGGTGGGGGGGTAGTGGCCCAGCCCCCAGCCTACCGGCTGGGCAATCTAGGCAAGACCGGGGGCTCTGCATGGGACTAGGCCTTACCACGCCACTGTCAGGTTCGTGGTTTGTGCTACAGTTGATTATATACTGCTATGTGATAGCAGGTACCACAACAGTCGGTATGCCCTGCTGTAGTGATTCCAGGTACCACCACAGTCGGTATAAACTGCTGTAGTAATAGCAGTGCATACCGTCGATGTGTATGTGTGTGTTAGGCAATGTGTGTATGTGGTGTGCGTGTATAGACAACTAATATTTTAAAATTAAGTTACTTATTTTCACAATAATAATGCGTGTATCTAAGTCCATGTGCACGTGTGGGTCGATGTGCATGTCTGCAGCGATGTGTGTGTTAGTCGCTGTGTATGTGTGGCTCCATGTCAGTCGGTGTAAGTCCATTTCTTTGCATGTGTGTAGGTCTGTGTGTGCTTTATTGACCTGGTCAAGGCCTATGATACCATCAGTAGGCCTGGGGTCTGGGTTGTTATTCGTGCTTTCGGAGTCCCTGACCCTTTGCTCACGATCATTATCGACTTTCATCATGGTGAGCGGCCCCGGGTAAAACTACGTGGCCGGGAGTCGGAGCCATTCCCTGCACACCTTGGGGTGTGACAGGGATGTCCTCTGCCTCCCACATAATTTAACATATATTTTGACCACGTAGTTCGTGAGGCCTTCAATGGCTGTACCGGAGGATTTTCCATCTGGTACAGATCCAATGGGAGGCTGATCGATGCCCGGGTGCGGTCAAGGGATGGCTCCCTATTGCTCAACCATGTTATGTATGCCGATGATCTGCTGATTGCTGCTCACTGAGAGGAGGAGTTTGAGGTGCTGCTGTTGAACCTGGAGCTTGCCACTAAGAGGTGGGGCCTTACCATCAGCCCCACCAATACCAAGCACCTGCCTGGGTATGTTGTGCCATCGGACAATCCACCCCCACAACTCACAATTGGTGATAGGCCAGTTGTGGAAAGAGTGGAGAGTTTTGCATACCTGAGCAGTGTGCTCATGACCGGCTCCGGTTTAACAGCAGAGGTCTCGCTCCAAATCAGTGGAGCGCGGTTGCGTAACGCTGTGTGGAAGCTTACCTGGTCTCTTGTTCCACGCGAAGCTCCAGGTCTTCTTGGCCACGGTCATTCCCTCCCTTCTCTATGCTTGTGAAATGTGGACCCCCCTAATGGAACATCTTCGCTGGATAGAAACATTTAGGCTGGCCTGCCTACCATCCATCCTCGGTTTAACCAGACTGGATTGTGTGAGGAGCTCACAAATCCTTGAAATATCTGGACAAAGTCTCATCGGTGAGCTCCTACGGCAGGCAAGGCTGCGTTGGCTGGGCCATGTAGCCCGCATGTCCAGCCACCGCATGCCCAAACAGCTTTTGTTCGGCCGGATCGAGGGGGCTAAACGAGCGCGGCACGGGCGAGACAAGAGATGGAGTGATGTGGTACAGGAGGATGTGGAGTTGAGTGGACTTGCCGATGACTGGTACCAGCGGTGTCAAGATCGGCCTCTGTGGAGGAGGCTCGTGAAGGACGCTACTGGGCAGTTGGAGGCAGTCGCCCTCCAACAACAACAGAGGGCGGAGGAGCGACGCTCGCAACAACGAGCGGAGCGCCGGGTGGCTAAGCACAGCAAGTTGGCACAGTAGGGGGCACAGGTGGTGCATCAGCCAGTCCTCTCAGTCAGTCGACCCGTGGCACCTGGGTCTGCCCCGTGACCTCCTGCCAGAGAGCGTTCCACACTTCGTGGCCTCAAGGTGCACATAGCCTGGCTCAAGCGTCGTGGTGACGTCAACACCACTTAGTGGCAAATGGCAGTTGTGTGTGTATACGTACATGTGTGTGTGTGTGTGCGTAAGTCCGTGTGCGTGTCAGTCCATGTGTGTGTGGCTGCGTGTGTGAGTGTCAGTCGGTGTGTGTGAGAGTCCATGTGTATGTGTGCGTGTAAGTCGATGTGTGTGTCTGTCTTTTTCGCCCGGGCAACGCCAGGTACTTCCCGCTAGTTGCATATAAGAGTCTCAATGTTGTGTAAAAAAGCTGCTTTGCCGATTTGCTCTTTTTTAAGGTTACAAGGTAATTTCAGATAGAAATTATCGGTATTTGCAGACAACCGCAACACTACACTTGCTAAGGCAGGTAGTAGCTTTGTTGAGTGAAGGTTGTATTTTGTACCTCTGTGCCATTGGTTTGAAATTGTGCGTGCGTGTGTTTTTTTTATGTTTGTGCAGCCGAGAAGACTTTTTGCGGATTCCAGAGCTAGCCATAAACCCTCTTGGTGACAGGATCGTCAATGCCTTCTTTATATGCGGGTACGTATGTACAACATGTGACTGGATTTGAAGTATGCCATCCAAAAGTTTTTTCGTAAATCTTGTCACTTCATGTTGGGGAAATATTTTTTTATTTTACAACCTTGATCGAGAGTCGTATTATACACAACATAAAATATCTAATTTGTACATAACCAGGAAGGAATATATATTAATTCCTTTATTGATTTCTAATACAGTTAAACTATTGTTGCTTTTGCCTAAGGAACAATTATAAATGCTATAAAACAAGACATGCTTTTATCAGATTCCTATAGTTTTTAGGCCTGACAATAATTTAAAAGATTTCAATTGGAAACGTTCAAATATACAATGGCGGTACACTGGTGCAGCATACCACACCGAATCTCATAAACAGTTATAAAATAATCATTTGAACTGACGTTCGTCTTCTGACTGCTTCGACGTCACGAGAACTGATTTTGGTGCTCACCTTGCAGGATTTTATGACCAGGGTTGCGAATCGTGGAAAACTAAATAATGATCGCTAAATATTAGATTTTTTTGTTATACCGCATGCTGATGTACAGTCAATAATTCAAAATATGAACAATACCCACTCCCCCCCCCACCCCACCCTTGAGTGCTAGTTGCAAAAGTAAGCCATAACGCTAAGCACATAAGAGCTTCGTGTAACGGAGTAAACTGAAAACAAAATGTTGATTGAAACTCAAAGTTCAGACAACTTTTGAGGTCTATGAGTCGCTCACTCTACCGAAGAGTCACGTCAAGGAATATTCGTTTACCACCATAACGGTGTCACACAACTATAAAGTCGCATTAAATACCAACACTGCTTTGGCTAGAAAGTATAATAGTTGATGCTTATCACATTTTCCATGGCTTTTTGCTTCTGCAAAAGGAAAGGAGCGATCACGAGGTGTTGGCTTTGGCGGTATTGTCGGTGACCTCTTGACCTGTTTATTCAACAATGTTCACATTTTATAATAGCACAACCCTAGGTTCTGTTGCATTCCTGCTCCATAACATCTGTGGAAACATTTACCTATTTTACCTCTCCTTTGTTGACTCAGTCTAAAATTACCACCTGATGAGATATAAATACTGCACTGGGGAAACGTGCCTATATAGGCACCCTTTTATGCCTACTAGTCTTTGTGGATCTGAGATCAGCACTCTCCATGAGGCCCAAATGGAGGGGACCGTGGTATTTTTATTGTCGATATACTCGTGAGCGAGTGGTAACAGTGGTTTTACCCGTTTGCTGCTCTCATTTAAGATTGAGTAACCCACATCTGCATGGCGGTATAGGCTAATTGAGTCACAGACCACAGTAGATTGAATATAGACAATACTCTTTGGAAGCTCCCACCCGCCTCCCCATTTTGAATTATTTCCAGCATGTACATTTACAAATTGCGCAATCATGCAAAACTGAATATATAGGTCAAGGATGTATGTAGAATTTGCATCATGTGCTTAAGGCATAATTGCAACCTTATTGATGGATTCCAAAGCGATTTGTGTATGTAACCAGGCAACTTTACTAATCAATTTATGTTTAATTGCTTTTATTGTGACCTTAAATAGGCAGAAGCCATGAAAAATACAGCGGTGTACCAGTTTCACGCTTGTGGGTGATCATTGGCACGGCCAGTGTGATGTGGGTGTCCTCTTTACCTTGGTATGCGTATGGCTGCTGAAACAAAAGCATCGTCTCCACTGGGTGGTTAATGCTATTACGCAGGAGCTCATAAGGGGGCAGCACAGCCACGAGGCACTCCAATATCATAGCACCTCTTTATTCTCGAAACGAATGCTTATGTCAAACCATGAGCACAAAAAATACATGCGTAAGGCCCATCCGTAGTCATGAGACTACAAAAGCTAATTAAGTGTCGGATAGCAGCTGTTGTGGTTTGCACGGTAATTTATCAGAAGCATCTGTTTCACTATTTTGGGCTGTCCCACTAATATTACCGATCGGCATGGCTGTGTAATGTGACATGTCAAAATCAAGATAAAGAGGTTTCAACATTTTTATTTTATCATAAATGTTCCAAGGCCACAAATGAATCATGGCATTACGTACAGAAAATATGAATCTTAGTTTATCACAATGAACTCCTGTACATTCGAATTGTACACACTATAATTTGAACGTATATGAGTTTTACGTCTTTATTAGTGGAGTTATTTGTCGTGAAAAATGTATATTCGTGCAGTATTTTCATTGTTTAAGTTGTATGTAGTGTATAATGTACTCTGTGTAATATTTGACACTGAAATCGATCAGAGCTACTTTTTATTTGTTGCGCACATGGTGCCGAGCACTGGACTGGTTCAGCATTTGGAGCAGTTTTGCCGGTTTGGCCGGACCGGCCCAAGGCCGCCGTATAATCGCGAGGTGCCGGATAATTATAATCAATGGTCAAATGTAGTCTTTCCAAAACTGTGTTCATTCAGTTCACAAATCCTCATGGAATTTCCTCTTGAAAATATTGGTCATTACACATCTTAGGATCTGGAAAATGTGCTTCATTGAAAACGTTGTGATTGACCTATCAGCTCTGGTGCTCAAACTTGAATTGTATTTATGGCTATGCACAATGGCGGAGCCAGGATTTTCAGGTTAGGGGGGGGGGGCAACCCTTCCAGCAATGAAAAATGATAGAGGAGTTGTTAAGTAAGGCCTTGTCCCTTGCTTTTTATTCGACGCGTGTGTGGCGATGGCGCAGCCATCGATCGAGGGTCAAATTCGAACCATGTTGTGTGATCGGCATCACGCTCGCTGAAGGTGAATGCCTTCAGGGAAGTCGTGTACTGTTTCCGCAACTGCGCACAATTCTGTGAGTCACTTAAAACTGCTTTGCCGTTACTTATTGCCAATTATGGACTCGGACTATTGTCCTATCATCTCATAGAGTCCCTAGCACATAATAAATATGCTACACAGTGGCAGTGGGGGTCGCGAAATGCCGATTAATTACTAATAAACCCCAATGATCCCATCGAAATTAGGGATTTCGATCAGATCATTGGGGGGGGGGGGGGGGGCACATGCCACCCCACCCCCCTACTGGCTCCGCCAGTGACTGCATACCAGTCTGTCTTACGGTCTTTGAGGCAACAAGATACACTGGTAACATTCCAAAGGTTAGTTTTGCGATGTGAATTCTGAAAAAATAACACCTCCAACTGGAATGGAATTATTACGTTTCATGAGCCAATCCTAATGTATCCAGGAATGTAGGATGCTTTATTTTTCAGTGATCCTGGATTGGGTAATTGTTACCAGTCTTTGCGTAGTGTTCCTTGAATTTGTAGTTTTCTCGATAAGTTGCTCGTTTCTGGACATGTTATATGTCTTCATTATTTTCAATCTCGAGTTTCCCATGTAAAAAAAATTTACCTTTGTTTTGTACAGCGAACCTTGATCTAACGGTCTTCAGGGGAGGACATTTTACATTGTAGCCAAAAAACCATTAAACACTGTAAAGGGCACATGTTTCCTGCCATCTGTTTCTCCATCTCTAATTTTTTTTCAGGCTTGCTCACACTTCCTTGGATTCTTTATCTCCCTGCAAAGTTTTTCTCACTCCACACCTTTGTCCTGCTGCTTCTCAATACCATTCAACTTTGGCTTGACCATTGAAAATGTTATGTATGTTGAACTTGTTTCGCACTGTACATAGCCAACCTCGCTAAACGGAGGTATATAGGAAGGACCACAAACGAAACAAAAAGCAGTTCTAAAGAAATTAATTTTCAATCGGTGGCTTCCTAATGATGGAAGGAAGATGACTTGCAAATTGGTATAGATTCTTACTACATTTTAAAATAGACCTACAAAATAAAAAAATGCATGCTTTTCTGCCTCTTATTACCAATCCTTTTACCATTATGCCAATTGTTTGAGGGTGACGGGGTATGCAGCTTTAAAACGGTCTACATCCCGTTGTCTGTCTGTTTTGCAATAATAATTATAGCAATTAAAACTGACTTTATGTCCATAACCTCGTCACTACTTATGTTTTAAGGGAGGACCAGGTAAATTTCAGGAGGTTCATGGCCACGCTGGCACACTTCCGTCCCATGGATGGACAAAAGAATGTCGAGGCAAACGAAGCACTCAACAGCCGCTCCAATAAGCTGAAATGTGAGTCCTAAATCTCTTGCCCTGCCCTCCCTCGATACAACCGTATACTCTGTCGCCAAACATATGGATTTTCAGATTTTATTACTTGTGAACACTCAACGTTTTCAAAATGCCAAATAAGTTTCTTTATGCATATTTTTGTCAGCTTTAATAATTGATTTGTCTGGTGGGTGTTAACCGTATTTGTGTCTGTCTCAACAGTTGCTTTTAAACTCTATGACCTGGACAATGATGATAAGATATCCCGCCAGGAGCTGCTCCATGTAAGGGATGCATTGAGCATTGTTCCAAATGTGTTTTGCGTTGTAATTCTTCTCAACCTTTTCCTTTCTCGGCACAGTATACAATGTGTACCTTTTTTAAAGAGACGTCATAAGGATAAACCATAATGCATTGCAGCTTGTTCTACAATACACTGCAGAATACTTTTTGCTGTTACTCCTTTATATTGGGCGAAAGTAGGGTCGTACATGTCTACATGTACATGTAGAAAGGGCCACGCTCAAACATACTCTTATATATTTTTTTAGCAATATAATAACATTAGAAATTATCTGAAAAAGCCATTTGAGTATTAAATGTCATTAAAGCTTGTTGATAAGAGCACGGTAAACGATACACATGCTCTTGTAAATGTGCAAAACCGCATGCATGAATTGATGTGACGTGTGCAGAATGGAAAGTGTGTGTGTATACACAGAAACCAACACAGACGTGCGTTTGAATGTGTCTAGGTGCTGCGAATGATGGTTGGGGTGAACATCTCTGATGAACAGCTGGGCAGCATTGCTGACAGGACCATTCAAGAGGCAGATCAGGATGGTGACAATGCCATTTCCTTCACCGAGTTCGAAAAGGTGAGGCTGGAGGTGATCAGAGTAGTGTGGTCATGTACAGTTTCCATGAAATCGCTGGTGAGGATGTATGGGACACTAATTTCTACTCGGTTCAAATGGACTTGTATCAAGTCAACCATTCCAATGTTATGCTGTGGCCTAGCCTGGAGGCCCTGTAAGGTGCAAGGTTTACACAGCAGTGACCTGCAAGTGACCATGTGTCTGTCAGTATGGGACAATGGTATCTGTATGACAATTATAATATTGACATGTCTTGCACGACACAGACACTTACTTTCATGTTCTATTATGCTTAATACCTGGAAATTCTCAAACCTCTCTCCCTGGAGTTGAACATGGGTTTTTTGTGGGTTCGATCCCGACCCTTGACACCAGCTGTATATTTGAAGTTTGCATGTGTTCCCTGTGGTCATGTGGATTTTTCTCCGGGTCTTCCGATTTCCCCCCTCCACATTTAGAAACATACGTTTAGAGTCTTTGGCTGCTATAAATTTCCACATGATGTGACACTTCATTTGGCTATCATGTGGCCAGGTTTATTCTGAAAAAGAGCTACAAAGCTCGGTGGCCCTTGTCTAGTAAAATAAAATAAATAGTTAAGTTTTTCGTTTTTCTCCCTTGCATAATGGTGTGGTAACAGCGTTCATCCAGCCCTGTGGCAGCTGTTCATTACACCATAGTGTTGCACCACAGCAGGATATATTGGCTCCAGTCTAAACAAATTTTAATTCTGTTAATTGCCTATGCAACTTTTATATTCATGCCATACGTGTCGAGAGGGAAAATGGACGATGTTGAAAGAAATAGATCGCTTGGTGGATTGACTGAAAAATGTTTGTGCTGTGATTTACTTATTTGCAGGTCCTCGAGAAAGTGGATGTGGAACAGAAGATGAGTATTCGCTTCCTTCATTGACACTGGAGAATTGGGGTGGATGTAACTGCACTTCCAAGTTATGCTGCGTTGGAAGTGTGCGATTTTTCATCTTATCCCTGGCTCAATCTATTTGCAAATTTAATTGTTCTCTGGCACGCATCTTTTTGTAAGGACAATCTGCTGTAAATTGTTTGTAAGGTGTGTTTGCCTCACTTCCATGGCAAGCTTGTTTCGTGCTGGAATCTGGCTGAGCAGGACCCAGGTGAATTCCATCAGTCCCTCCATGCCTCCCTAGGTGATCATGTGACCTGAGTTGCGGTTGCATCTGGACGCTATATAAACCAACATTTTATTGTTTCACTAGTCTCAATCAAATTAAGCTGTTTTGGTCGAAAAATACATGAAAGTATATGGTCACTTATCCAAGGCTATTGTAATTTACCCGTTTCTAAATAAAAAATACTGTACGTTTTTTTTGCCACCCTATGTAATGGCCAGCAAACTCCCCTACATTGCTAAATGCCTGCCCAGCTAAAGATGCACACTCGCAGGGTCCCTCTGCATTCGTGGAGTCGAGCGGATAGGTCACTGGGGTGTGGTGGGAGGGGGGGAGTGGAGGGACTGAGGCTCTGTAGTCTGTGAGCATGGCTACGGACTGGCTGTGGAAATGTGGTTTATACTTCTTTTTTGTGCTGTTCCAAAAAAACACTGTTGGATTATGATTGCCTTTAATGCCATAGCACTCATATATTAGTGTCTTAATCAAGTTTTTATTTTATTTTATATGGCGTTCAGGGATGTTGAGGATTAAGTTATTTTATCTTAAATCTTATTTTAGAAGCGTAACTAATATGTTACTACTGATTGTACACTGGCATGATTAATCATTTATAATTATGTATGCACACTAAGTCTATGCACTCTTTGCAGCATCAAGTTTGCTAAATCTACAAATTGTCTCATTACAGATGGGAGGGGGGTGTACCTAGTTGTAAACAAACACTTGGTACCCTAAACACACGCAACATTGAGGGGTAAGCAAGAGCACAATGGCAACTGAAGTCCGCAAAGCGATTTTGCTTGGTGAAACACTCGCAAAGGTGTGACAATTGCCTACTTTCTTTGTTGTTTAACCCCTGTGGTGTTTTCTCCAGGAACTGTCTATCACCCTTGTGTTTGCAGGCAACTCATCCCCAATGACGAAGCTGTAAAAGGGTGTACTAGGCCAATGACCAAATAATGGAGAATGCACCCACTCTCATCAGATTTCGTCACTTAAGCAGCATTCAGCTCTGTTTACCCTTGGATGGGCGACTTATAAATAACAGGAAGTGGGTTGAGGTTGTAGGCCACCTGTGGGGCTGGTTGGTGGACGGTAGAGGACCGTCCAGTAAAGTCCGCTGTAGATTACAGCGTTCCCTCGTTATTCACGATGGATATGTACCGGAGATGCTTGTGAATAGAAAATTTCGTGGACAATGATATTGGCCAACGAAAACCTCTCATCTCATCACTTTCTTGCTCGATGCAACGGTGTACACTTCCAGATGTGATTCACAGAGAACAAATGGTGAACAGCAAGTTTGTGAATAATGAGGGAATTACTCTGATTCTTTTGGTGAAGTCATGTAGAAAGAAATTTTATTAAATAATAGAATACGACTTTTATATTGCAACACAAGCAATCGTCATCAGGTAGAAAACAAACCTAGTGAACTTAGAAATATAATGCAATACAACACAGAGAATCGGCGAACACAACAGTCAGTACCTTACCTGGTTGATTACGTTCCTCCAAAGATTGCTAAATTTGAGCGAGAGACAAAACACAGACATGGAGACACATAGACAGACACATGAGTAGAGAGAGACAACAGACATACAGAGTGAGGGAATACTGTACACTATAGTGATACCCTGGTTTACATCTGGGATGCTTTCCTGAAATGTGCAACCACAAATATCGAAACGACGTTAAAGCTATTTACAGGGTAGGTGGTGGAGGTGAATGCCAAGAGGCGGTAGATATGCGAAAAAGGACGGACGATGTTGTTGGCGATGCAAGTGTGGGTTGAGGTGACAAATCGGGTAGTGGTATTCGTAAAGTGATGACGTATTTGTAAAACTCCGTAAAAGGAGCGAGGTGTAAATTGGGGGGAGTTACTTTCAATCTTGTCACCACTCTTCAACGTGCGCTGACCATCGTGGTGAAGTATATATTCACAAACATGCACACGTAATTTCACTTGGTTCAAAAGTGCAATTTAAAACGTTTATGCAGAATCGGATTAAGAAAAGTGTTGGATGAACACTTCACCACTCGATTGGCAATTATGTATATAGTAACCATGGTTTTAAGTGGAAATTAGATTTTGCTAAGTACATAATAGCGTTACCATTTGGTGCGCTTGACCATTCTGTAATGGGTACAAATGCCGCAGATTGGCATACATGGATTGTGCATTGCACCTGCAAAATATCAAACAAAACTGCATTGGCTACATGGGCAGTGATGTATATTGTACAATGGACTGAAAACCCTTGACCACTGTCATCATTAACACTGCCTTCACTCAAAGTACTGCATAGCAATAACCGATGTTTTGGTCATAAGTAGAACCATATATTAAATAAACCATATGGTACTTTAAATACCTTAGCATAGCACTCTTCGAAGGACACGTGTAATACTGCATGTATTTGTTGTCCTTCCTCCGTATAGCACGGTTGGCTATGTACGGTTCAAAAGAAGTTCAAGTATGTATATGCGTTCAAATGGTGGTAACATATTTCCAGCACATGTTTGGTATATGCAATAGTTTGAGCGTTTATTAGATGAATAGTTGGGTGCACTGACAGACTAAATACACAAAGCTGTAATCCAGATTGACTTTATGCCTACGAATTTTATAACCTGTATAGCCTTTAACAATGCATATCAATCTACAATAAGCACATTAAAAAATGTGTGAAATGCAAACAATATTTAGTTTGCCCCCCTTTATAAATGTTGTCACCATGTCTTAGGCTGATTTCTTCTCTTGGACACTTGCTAATCACTATTTGAAGCCATTAGCTTGGCTTGCTGATTCAAGGAAGCATTGTTTTGCAAAAATATTATTGCTACACCAGTGATTGTGTTGTATTACATGTCAATGCAAAGTTATAAACTCAAGTCAAATCTTCCCTGCTTATTTGAGCAATCGCATTGGGGCGCCTCCATTGGTGGCCCTAAGCCAGTTATGGAAATGTCTCATTACTATGGTGGGGACCAGGCACAATCGCATGGTTCTGATCTCAGCTTCTAGTCAAGTCAAACACTAACCACGGCACCACCCAGCCAATTATTAATGAACAAAAATAGAATTCTAAATTGGGTATCGGGTTTTTTATGATCATGTAATGTACAGTCTGTTACGTATAACGCCGTGTTTTTCACAACGCGAATTGGATATAACGAGTTGAATGTACGAGGGAACACTTTTATAACGCGGTTGCGAATTGGATATAACGCGATTTTGGGTGAACAGAACTGTTACGCAAGGTAGGAAGGAATAAGTGGTTGTACAGCTACCACGGCGTAGCATTGCAAGAGACTGAATGCTTCAAGATGCTACCCACGTGCCTCAGTCTTTGTTAGGCCTCCATACGCATCTCGCATGCTGTCGCAGACTGCTTTACTCTTATTAGAACGCGATTTTTCAAAAACGTGTTTTTTCAGGAACGCAGCTACCGCGTTCTAGGAGAACAGACTTATTATATTGAACCGACTATTGTCAATTGATACATGTTACAATGGCATATTTTTGTCCTGTTTGGCACTCACGACAATATTATTGACAGAATTTGCTCTTGAAATGTCAATTTGTGCTTAAATGGAACCAGAACCATTTCAATGGGATTCTGTATTCGACCCGGAGAGATTCCCTCGGAGACTCGTGCTTTGTGGCGGCAGACATCTGTCACAAATAAGCGGTGCGCAGTAGTTTGGCAAACCAGTCTTCGGGCCTCGCGGGCCTCGCCTTCAATCCACACCGATCAGCATCACGTATGGTCACACACCACCAGTGACAGAAACGGCTTGGGTAAGCATATATCCAGTGGTGGACAAAGGCCAGGGATGTTTTATTTAGTTGATTGCCGCCTCTCCTTGCATGCCTTCACATTGGACATGAGCCCAAAACGTAATCTCTCGTGCCCGGCCTGGCTGTCAACTGAGCACAAGTGGCAGACTATGCTGGCTGTAGCGTGACAGGTTCCTTCGTTGTACATTGCAACGTCTCTGTGCCACAAATGATGGTTGTGTTGACTCAAGTTATGCATCAGTAACACAGTTGTTGCCTGCCTCTTTAAACTGCAGCACATTGTTGGCGTCTTGGTTTCCTGTGAAGTGCCGTATTGCAATATTCACTTTAATTTCTGCATGTAAGTGACAAGATTGAGTAATGTCTGTCCAGGGTAGTTTTGGGCGTTGTGGAGTTGTCCATGAGGTACTCTTCACGTGCTAATGCTGACTTTTGAACACCACATGATGGTGCTTTCTGCATTTGCCTTCAAAATGTTTATTGTTATGCTTCAATAATGGGGCTGGTGAAATGCTTAAATATCTTTATATTGTTAATAAAGAGTCGATGACAATTGATGGGCATTGCTTTTTTTCTCATTGTCCTGTGCTTTTAGCTTGTTCTATTTTTACAGCATATGATTGTACAATAACAGCTGTGCCTGCTTATGCCACTATACCTTGCCATCGCTTCTGCTGGAGCTTTCGGTTGACCTCCAAGATCTGCTCATGCCCCAGCGATACGACGATGTCACATGGTGTAAGATCCATGATAATCATTCAATTGTTTAAATTGTCTTAATCCTTCCTCATTTTAACTTTTTAAGTCTCTGGTCACATCCCCTGGGTGCCACTCAATGGCTCTCTAACCTGCACCCAACTGTCACGCATTTCTCATTCGGAGCAACCTCTTCCGCCTAGTTAAATCTGCAACTCTTGCCAGATTCTGAGCTTTAAAGCCACTTGTAACCCTATGCTGCTGCAAAGTTTCTAACATCAGGCATGCAGAAGTATCTAAAGACCAGAAGGAGTCCAGAATGATATGCTCCTGTCTCCCACGGTCCCACCTGCCTGAGCATTGATAACCTTTAATATTTTAAAGGGGTTCGTATACAGTACTCCATAAAAACCTGTTCGCCATCAATCTATTGATGGCCTTAGACCCCTGGATGAAACCTATAGGCCGCTGTACGTGAGCTGTATCGTTCAGTTTCGTTCCGACAAACGGGGCACTACTTTTTCTTTTGCTCAATATGTTCAACGTTAATTAAAGGTATCCAAGCAAAAAGTTCTCCACGCATTATCCTGCAGTTAATGAGAAAAGTGTAATTTATTGGCGCACTATATTGACTGTGTATTGAGACATAAAACTGAGCTAGATTTTCAACCAATCAGCATCGAAAATGTAAGTAGGTCAGAGCCAAAATCGGGCCAATATCACTACGCACATGTAAACATGGAGGACGTAAGCAGCGCAGCTTCATCTGATAGCGGCGATCAAACTCGATGCAGCGTATCATCCCAAGACTAGGTGAGTTCCACACAGCCATGTCCTTTGTGGCAGTGATAGGCAAACGTTTCAAAGAAGCCGGACTACAGGATATGCTGATTGAATTAAATGTGGTAGCTGTTGGTTCAATAAATGGAGTCATTAGTGGACATCACTACAACCGTAGCATTCGTGCACACAAACTCCTATTTGAGGCAATGCATATCTTGCGGTTGAGGTCATTTCTTCAGTCCCTGAGCAACAGCACACTTGTTACATATCAGCCATGGAAGATCTAGTACGAGAGTACAAGTCTGAGGCAGGATTTTCATCTAACTCAGTGTCTGACATATTATCAGATATGCTGTCCTGCTATGATAGATATGTACATGAGATGAACTCTGTTAATCCCACCTTTGGACTTTGGAGCTCATACATTGAAATGGTTCAACTGTTACTGAGTTTCATAAGAGCAACCAGAGACTGACTGGAGCCTTCACTTAGCAACAGTGCTGGCATGGTATATTGCATATGACCACCAAAATTATGCAAGGTACCTATCAGCATATTGGGTCGAGATGATCAATCTTCCAAAGACTCATCCACACTGCTATGAAGAAGTTACTGCAAAAGGAAACTGGACAGTACAGCATAAGGATGCTAGCAGGTTCTCATCCCTAGCTTGTGACCAAGCAATAGAACAAACCTGCAACCGTGATTCAAAGACCAAAGGCGGCATAACTGGGATAACATTGAACAGAGGTGCCGTCCAGCGATGGATACTGTCTCATCCTGAACGTTCTGCAATCACAAGGCAGTGTGAAATGATGGCTGGAATGCAACATGAAGAGAGGGGTCATAAAGAGTTGGATGCAACAAGAATTGCAAAAGACAATGCTGCTGTTATATCTTTGGTTTCAGCGGTTGAGTCTTTGATCAATTCCTTCCTGCCTCGTGAAGATCTTGTATGTATTAGCTCTGGTGTTGTTGCTACAAAGACTGTCAGAGATGACATACAAAGTGCTTGTGATAAAGGTGAAACAGCTCTGAAAAATGTCATCCAAAATCGAGTCCAGTCATCAAAAACAGACTTCTTCTCTCCAATAAAGTCCTTGAAGCTCACTACGTTTGGGGATCAAATGAAGAAATCATCCAAGACAAAAGATGGAAATCAAGTCATTCTAAAAAATGACAGGAGACTCTTTGCACGACTGTTAGTGATAAGTCAATCCCGGTCTGTAAACTTAAAAGAGATTCTGACATTCACTTGGCAATATCTCATCCCCGCTAGCAAGCACTGATGGTTCATTAGCCAAAACAAATAAGGCTGTTCTTCTAGCTTGTTTAGAATCAAAGAACAAGGACTGTCATGTGAACAAGACTTGGTGATAATGGTGCCCTACTGATAGATGGCATGGCATTGATCAGGAGTCTCAAGAATATACCAGACACATTCGGTGAGCTTGCTGATGATCTTCTTCAACTTATGATTAAGATGGGTAGAAAGTTCAGTTGTCCAAGGGTCGATTTTGACATTGATCGCTACCCGGCAGTGAGCATAAAAAATGCTGAACGATCAAGACGTGCTGTTGCTGGACAACAATTACTGCAAATATACAGCATCAAGCAGAAGACTCCAAGTCAGTGGACCAAGTTTCTAGCCAGTGGTGAAAATAAAGAAGCCTTGACAGACTTTCTCTTTGAGACATGGAGAACTGTGCCTTTACAAGCAGCTGGCACACAGAAATGTATGTCATCAACTCACTCTTAAAGATGGCATTATGTCTGTCAAAGAGGTAAAATCTTTGACTTGTGACCATGAAGAAGCTGACACGAGGCTCCTACTTCATGCAAAACATGCCTGGAGTGAACTTTATAATAAGATAATCATCCAGAGTCCTGACACTGATGTTGCTATCATTTCACTTTCAATAATGGCTAAGCTTCCCTCAGCAAAGATGTACTTTCTGACAGGAACAAAAGACAGGCAAAGAATGTTAGATCTCCAGGCTATTGGTTCTGCTTTGGGTCCTTCACTAACAGAGGCACTGATAGGACTACACACATTCACTGGCTGTGACTCAACTAGTTCCTTTTATGGGAAAGGAAAAGAGAAACCACTAAATATACTGTCTGGAAATGCAGAGTACATCAGTGCATTTGTTGCTCTTGGGAGGCAATTTGAAATGGACAGCACCACATTTGTGACCATAGAACGTTTTGTGTGTGAGCTGTATGGAGAAAAGGTATCAGATGTTAATTTGGCCAGATACAATAGGTTCTGTGTCCAGGCCTCTTCCGAACAGGCATTACCTCCAACAAAAGATGCACTTACAGAGCACTTCAAGCGTGCTAACTACCAAGCTGCAATCCACAGGAGAGCATTGGATCCTTTTATAAATGCTCCCAGTCCAGACGGCTTTGGATGGATTGTCAAGGATGGTGATCTCATCATATCATGGATGACTAAAGATCCAGCTCCTCAACAGATGTTGGGGTCACTCCACTGTGGGTGTAAGTCTGGTACTTGTCCAGGTGGAAGGTGCTCATGCCACAAGGCTGGCCTGGCCTGCACTCACCTATGTAAATGTGTTCATTGTGACAATGTGAGATTAACTGAGGATATTGTTTCATGTGAATCTGATAGTGACGACAGTGATCTTGATATTTAGTGATCTGTATATGATAATAAAATTAATATAGGACATATATATTTAATATAAATCAATCACAATTAAATCTTGTTTACAATAATCATTCCTGTGAATATGTACATGTAGTGCAGTTACTGCTCGTGTATGCGAATTGACAATTTACCATTAAATGTGTTATTTTGAAAAGTGGTTTTTTTATATATTATATTTTGGCTTAATTCTATTTGTTATTCAGATTTTACCTCAAATATTACCTTTGAATTGGAACAACATAATGATAAGTAATTGGGATGTTAATGCTACAGTAGAAGTTTTCTTGATAATCTTATCATGTTTACTGTGCATAGATAGCATCTTCAGGTATATCACACATTTCAAACTGGTTTATTTTGTACTTCAAGTGGTAATTCTGCATTTTTGGGTTTATATGCTAAACAGGTTTGAAAGTGCAAAATTCCCTATGGTTTCCCTTTTTTTCAAAATGGGCAATTTTAGCATCATTTTTCTCAAAAACTGCAAGGTTGTGTGCGGATAACTTTTTCCTAAGGAATCTCTATATATTTCTGATGTTAAATATAAAAAAGTAGGTAGTGCCCCACTTGGTGGAACGAAACCCTATTTCTAGGCCTCTTTTAGGCTACCGACAGCGGCCTACTATTCCTTCCTCAAATGCCTTCACGCTCTAATTTCTGACTGAAACCTGGGGCAAAGATGCGAGAGCCCATCTCCATCGTCAACTCGAGTATCTTGCATCGTGGTCACAGTCATGCACATCTAAATTGCATTGGGGTGTAGAAGCTTTGTTAAAAATATATTTTAATCCCACCAATCGTCAACTTCATTACAACTGCAAAGTCTGCAATGCCCCGGCCAAGATTCAAGCTGACAAACCTCCATTATTTGCAAATGTTTTATCTCCGGTGTAAATGATCCATCTTTGTGTATGCCCCCCCCAATTCCTTTAATTATTCACCGCTTTACGAAACAACATTCCTTAGCGATTTGCTTGCCTTGCGTGAAATGCTTGTATCATTTATTTCCACAACCATTTTTATTCTTGCAACACAACTCAAAGACGAAGCATTGTTAGCCTAAAATCAACCAACCATGTAGGTTCTCGTGTTCCCTGCTAATCTGCTCTGCTCTATGAGCTATTAGTCTCTCCTATGGATTATGTTTGGTGGGGGGAGCTGCAGGCCCTGGCAACTTGTTGCAATCGAGCGGTTCTGTACGACGATGAATGTGGCCTTTCAGAGTTCCGTCACCATACGGCAAGCAACTCTCAAATCCCGGCAGCCTCGGCACCGTTCGCTATGCATTCAATCGCACACCTTGAAAGATGCGTCCCCGTCAGCCCATGCGATTCATTACTGCAGTGCGCCTACCTGTGGCGACAACGCACTGCACAAAGACACTTTGTACACGAAGCACATTTTTGTCAGCATTATGGGCATTGATCGGTTTACGTCGCACGTGCATCGCCCAATCTTTAATAACAACGTGGTAATTGACATTTCATTCTCTCTTAATAAAACCTCTCATCGGCAACAAGAAAACTACTAATATTCGGTCACCATTAACGGCACATTGGATTTGGTGTCGTGTTTCAAACGTTGACAAATGTCACTACGGTTATGTCCACAACGGAGGCACTTTCACTGTACGTTATTGTCTTAAACGATGCTGTACAACTCTAAGAATATCTTGTTAGGTTTCTCATCAGGCTTGGCCCAAATGTGACCCAACTCCATGGTTCCAGCCACCATCACCGCACAACCCCAACCGCCCCCTCTCATCACACTTGCCCCGGGTCTCCCTCTTTCAGAGCAGCTTGCCAAAGCGCTCAAGTGGTTTCAAAAAGCCCAACTCGTCCCATCCAAAAACCTTCCCTGTCGGTGGTGGCGGCTTTTGGCTGGCCATCAAAGACGGTCACAGCATCGCGTGCTTTCGGATGCACTTTTGCGGCCGTCTGGAACGCTCTTCCGTCCGATATTAGGAAGCCACTGAAGCTATGCACTTAAAAAAAAATCTCGATTTATAACTAATTCCTTGAACTTATTTTAGTATTTAGTTTGTAGTCCTCCCGCACCTCTGATTAGCACGGTTGGCTACGTGCGGTGCAAAAGAAGTTCAACATTCATACGTATAAAGGTGATGAGGGCTGATTGCTCACACCACTGCTTTTTCGCCACCATTGCTGACAGAATGATCTCTATAGAGCTACTCGAGGCTCTCGAGGGCATTCTGGACAACTCTGTGACGCTGCGAGTATCAACAATTTACCCCCACCGCACGCAATCTACCGATCGGCTGACTTTGGTGGCTATCAGACATTGGGCATCTAACGCCATACCCGAGCATAGAATTAATGCAAAAGTTGTGAAAATTGAGAGGGGAGTGCGAAGAGATGGGAAATCGTTCAAATGGCAGGCCCTACGCAGTTGTCAAACTATTATGCAACATTGGGAGTTGATGTCATCAACGACGAACGGCAACACCCAAAAGCACTGTGGCTGCTCTTGGTATGCGGTTGCCATCGTAGCCTTTGGCTGACTTGGCTTAACTGGTCACACATTCCCCACACAGAATGTGCACCCATTCTTTGCAGCACCTCTCAGCGGTCTGCAATAACACTTGTGGCCAAAAAAATATCTTTTAGAGCTGTAAATTAACGTGGGTGTTAAAATGTCCATTCGTGTTTTTTTATAGAAGTTATCCCCAGTGTTCCATTGTGATTTATAAATCCTTGCAATAATTACATGCACTTCAATTATTAATGTATAATGCACTTTCAAAGCCTTCATCGGTGACATATTTGACGATTGCGTGAACTTACACTTTCCGAGGCAACATTCATCAGCCTACACAAGTTAATTTAACATAAAAAAACTAATCATTTTAAGTCGTCGAATTAGTCACAGCTTGCTTAAAATACTGCTCTCTCATAGATGCGACATCTATTCGATTAGTTTCTGAAAAAGCGGAACACAAACACACTGCACTGGGGATTGTTTTGTATTAGCGTATTATTATCCATAACTTAATACAGCATGAATTTGAGCAAAAGTCTCCTTCGAGAAAACTCGTAAAACAGCTCAGCAGTAATTACTTTCTCAACTCGTCCGAAGTGGATTATATTCAATCGAGCCGTGAGAGCGAGATGAGTTTTGACGCCCTGCTCAGGGACGTCGGGGAGTTTGGCCCCTATCAGAAGCGCGTCTTCGTCATGCTCTGCTTGCCCTGCACCGTCTTCTCATTCCAGTACCTCGGCGTACTCTTCCTGGGGCAAGTGCCCCGCCACCGATGCAAGGACCCGCCAGAGACGCGGCAAGCGGCCACCCCCCACTGCGGCGTCAGCCCGGCAGCCGCGCGCGGCAACTGGAGCGAGACGCGCGCCGCCGCCGCTGCTGCCGCTGCCCATGGGTTCGGATGGGACCTCCGCTGCAAGCGGCTCAACCTGACATCGTGGGCTGCAATCTTGAATTCCTCCTCTTCCTCTTCGTGCCAGCCGCCCGCGCTGGGGGTCAGAGCCGGGTGGCCACCCAACGCGTCCCTGTCCGACCACCTCGTGCCCTGTGACCACGGCTGGGAATTTAACCGTGAGGACGCAGAGTCGACGATCGTCACGGAGGTGAAGTCCACGAATTAGAGCGATTGTAGCTCGCGTGCTTCAATATTAAAACATTGCATTGACGGTTTTTGTAACAAACAAAAACGTATTTATGAATATAGGAGGAGTTATATTTCACGGTTAGGATAATCTTTTTCAGTATATGAATATTGGAGCAGTTATATTTTACAGTTAGGATAATATTCTTAAGTATATATCTTGGACGTTGTCCTACCCCGCACCTCAGATTAACACGGTTGGCTACGTACGGTGCGAAAAAAGTTCTACATACATACATGCATATTTTTCTTGTACATCTGTTTCAATTGATGTATTGCTGTTTGTGTGCTGACGTCTTGTGCTGTGTGTGTGTGCTGACGTCTTGTACTTTGCTTGTGCTGTCTTGCAGTTCGGGCTCGTTTGTGAGAATGCTTGGCTTCTCGATTTCGCCCAGGCCCTCCTAAACCTGGGCTTTTTGCTTGGAGCCATCATCATGGGCTACATCTCTGACAGGTGCCCATGTCACGAACTTCAGTTCACTCTCAGAGATAGTTATAATGACCACATCGCCTCCAATTACCACGGTTGACTAAGTTCGATGCGAAACATCAGAATCAGAATATGTATTAATACTCAAGGAATCCGATGAGCTATAAAGCACTTTTCCACAAATTTCTAGTAGGGGCAGGTTAGAACGCTACAACAACAAACAGTAAAAAAATACGATAGGAGTGCAAAGTTTTGGAAAGGTAAACAAATCACTTAAAATATACAAATAAAACTAAACTATATTTATCATATCAGATAAAGCCCACTGAGGTATTAACTTATTTTTCAGAAGCAACCTGGCCATAAATGATAGCGCAACAAAGTGGCTTATCATGTGGACATTTATGGCAGCAAAATAATCTAAATAATCTCCATGCATGTTTCTAAATGTGGAGGAGAAAACCGGAGGACCCAGAGAAGAAATCCACGCGACCACCTCGAGAGAGACACGCAAACTCCAAATATACAGCAGGCGTCACGGTCGGGATAGAACCCACGACCTCCTGTATATCAGGCAAGGAAGATAACTTCACACCACCGTGGTGCCCCCTTAAATAAACAAAGTATATAAGTAAAAATCGCATAAACAATTCCCAAACTTGAGAAAAACAGTAAAACAACAGCAAAAACAGTCCCAGACGAAACCAAGACAACACACACTCAGTCCCTCAATAAAATTGGCCATTTAAACTGAAGATCGATACATTGCTAACAATTACATTTACAGATCACGCTAATGTGGCTGTATCCAGCACTACTCTCTGCTTCCGAATATTTTTTTCCGAAGATTTATTATTTTAAGGTAAGAAATAAGGTTCTTCCAAAACGTTGGTGCTGCAACGGCAAATGCTTCGTCATCTATTCCAATTCTTGCTCTTGGGATAGTTAAAAGGCAATTAGATGGACGTCTTAGATTTCTTAGATTTGACATTGGGGTAAATGAATTAGCTATGTAAAGCACATATTTGTCAATAAGGATGTTATGGATGAACAGGACGAGCAGCGACGCAACCAGGACCTGGACCCCACACTAACAACCCCGAACCTCTGGTTCGGTCCCCCTTACATCTGCCCGGCATAGCCAAGGTCCACCTCTGGCCACGCCCCCTTTCCGGAACCTTCGGGTTGGTTCCCGGAGCTTCTCGACTGACTCTGCCCTTGACCTTTATCCCAGATACGCCCCTTCATAATAAGGCATTATGCAATGCAGCTATAACCGTAATTACCCCTACAGGTTGACAGGTGTCATCCTGTCATTACACATACACAAATACATACGTCAAAGGCCAATGGCACAAGATTTGCCATCAGTGTTGGGCGATATGTTTGCCGTTGTGTGTGTGTGTGGGGGGGGCGGTAGTGTAACGGTTAGCACGCTGCGCTACAAACCTGACGACCCCGGTTCGATTCCCACTCACGGCCAACACCAGTGACGATTATCTGAACCGGTTCTGAGCCTCCCCTAGGTCAACTCAGCCTCAAGTGAGTACCTGATGCGGTGTGTAAACATCGTCACTGGGGAGACATTTAAGGTGGCTGGGCGTGGTATTTGGCCACCCACCCTCTTGTGCCGGCCTTCAGAGGTGCTCGCTAACAGCACTTGCCCCAACAGTCTGTTAAGGCTACACGGGGGATCTTTGTGTGCGTCCAAATGACCGCCAGGTTCGGACGTCGCTGGAGCTTCCTGATCTCCATCGTGCTGCAGACCGTGTCCGGGGTGCTGGTGTCCCTCGCGCCCAACTACGCCACGTTCGTCGCCCTGCGCACCCTACAGGGGATATTCAACATGGGCAGCTGGACGACCGGCTTTGTGATTGGTACACTATTGTCTGGACTTTCCAAAATTGCATCAATTACTCGCAGCAACAACAACAACAACAAAAGCCATTGTACAAAGTCGCCCGTTCTTGGCAGACTTGTAGGCAGGTGCTATGTTTGCCTTGTGCTCCACATGGACAAAGCAATATTTAGACTTGTGAGTGCTGGAATTTAGCCAATTTGAGCGCAGAACCAAACGGAATGTTGTTCCTTTGTGCAATCATTGGTAACCGGGCTGACACTATCAACTCACTGTACTTATTGCACGTTGGAATTGGACAACAGGGCAATTATCAAAGGTAAAATAAGTAAGGATTTTTGATATTCATTGTTTTATATGAACATTCTTAAGTGCACATACGCTCATTTATCATAAATTAAACTGTTTGGAAGTTCAATTCTGTAAAATAATTTCAAAAGCTGCAATCATTGACAAATGAACAACGCATTTTTCCTGCGAGATACTGTATTCATCAAGTGAAGCCCCACACTTATTGTCTCTATATGTTTAGGCCATTTCAGCAGCCTATTTAAATCGGATTTTGTCATTGAAGTGAAATAGATTGTGACCTATCGTGCAAATCAGCCACTTGCGAGGTGGACTCCAACTGGATATATGCAGTCCTATGTTTACGCTGCTACAATTCCCGTCGCCAACGAATTTGGGAACGTAATTCGATTTAAAAAATGCATCCATTCACTGCAACGTCGTTATGAATTTTTGAAAAAAAAGAAAACGCCGAGGTGTGGTGACGACCCACAGCGCCCCCTAGCGGACGGTCCGGCATCTGTGTTTACATCTCTGTGTTTACATCTCTTTGTTTACAAACATCTCTGTGTTTACAAACATCGCAATGTTGGGTACCCTAACTCCCATCTCTGTGTTTACAACATCGCAATGTTGGGTACCCTAACTCCCATCTCGAAAAATAAAGCAATCTCCGCCGGTCATCTCTGGTGAGGAGTACTCAGTATTTACTTATTTTATAGCGTTAAAACTTGGTATAATGTAATATATTTCTGGGAATCTTTTGTCAAGGAAAACCATGCAGCCGCTGTGCATCTTAAAAGCAAAACAGTGGCAAAGAATGACGTGCGAAATAGTAAAAAAGAATCCAGTTGGTGTCCCTTGCCAGAGAATATTTGCATAGAACGCTCACCGAGTTCTGCCTCAGAGCAATGGATTGCATGGTATGAAGTAACAACTGGAATTTATCTGCGGTGGCTTCAAATGAAAAATGTCAGCATCGTTGCGAAAATCTGTGGGCAGAGTCCCTTCCCATGTAGTAGTCTGATCCAGTGGTGGAAGTTCCATGTTCTTTTGCCAAGAATCAGACCGTCTTGTTGCCTTACCACAAAGAAGGTGCTCCACTAACGCCCTCTCGTTTAACCGACCTTGGAGAGAGATGATGGGCACAGCTTGCCATGGCCCTAATTTCAACTTATAATCTCACGACTGGGTGCCAGTTACTCTACGAATCCAGCAAATTATGCCGTCGTTCAGTTTTAAATAGTGAGGATTAAATACAAAATGTGACCTGTGTGCACGTACACGGATAAAGGTTAACAGGTAAAACAATAGGTTCATCTAAATAATAGCAGGATTTCAAGAAATATATTGGTGTTTGTAGAGGCAGTCTTCAATAGCCTTGGGTGATGCATATTGTCAGATGATGGACTTGCTATGGTCAGTGATTCATCAGCATTTGAACATTAATTCCAAAGTGAATATTCAGATTCTCTCACTGAAATGTAGGGGTTTCTCACTATGAATACTTTACGGTCAGCAGGCCTATCTATCAGCTGGCGAAATGTGGCCGATTAAACCTGCTGTAATGAACGTGACTGTGAATGGGACTATCGAACACATAAGCCACGGGTCAGTAAATGCTGGCTATGCGTATTTGTGTCTGCCTTTAACCGCCTTCCCATATTTTTTCTGCGCGCAGTGACCGAGTTTGTGGGCTCCAGCCAGCGCAAAGTGGTGCACATGGTGCTGCAGATGTTCTTCAGCTTCGGAGTCATCATAACGCCTGGCATCGCTTACTACCTACGCACGTGGCGCTACCTGCAACTTGCGTTCACATTACCTAACGCCATCTTCATTACCTACTACTGGTAAGTGAAGGTGCTTCTGATGTGATGAGTGTGTTCAGCGCTCTGCCAAACCACTGTTCGTTGAGGTCCAGCCCCACATCATGCAGGTCATGGTAGTTTATTTGACCATACTTCACCACGCTGGCCAGTGCGGGTTGGTGAAGGTGGGGAGCATATACGTAGGAGCCGTAGTGCTAACCTTTATTATTTTTGTTTAATGGGTGACCACCACGCTGTGTGCAAAGCCCATGAGAGTAAAGCATCTCTTGATACAAGTGAAAAAGCCATGAGGTAAGAAGAAACCAATATCGACGAGGACATTTGTACTATGCAATGTTGAATAATGTTTGTTTTAACAAATGTATATATGTAAGGAATGAAGGCTGCCATTACTCTGTGTGTACTAACTTATTGTCTTGTTCACGACTGCAGGTTGCTGCCTGAATCTCCGCGCTGGCTGCTCTCGCGGAATCGTAAGAAAGAAGTGGTGGCCGCTTTTGAGAAAATTGCACGAGGCAACAGGCGAGTTCTGTCCAGCTCCTTCCAAAAGGTGCGCCCCACAAATTATTTCCGCCTCCACCCCAACCCCAGCTAAGTAATATTTTCACTGGCTATAATTATCTATCATTCACGTCTGGTGAGGATGGGATTACACCAGGGACGTGCGGTCAGGGGAGGCAGGGGAGCCAGATCCTCAGCTGTCATACTCCAATGAAAATAGCTGTTACGAAAAGTACAAAAAATAAATAATAAAGTACAATAAATATTAATATTTTTCCACTGATCTGTGTTATAAATATAATTTCTGTACGATTCCAATAATTTTTATAGTCAAAATCGCCAAATTTGCGGAGCTCCGCTGCAAATACAGGAAGAGACGAGAGGTGAGGCAGCGACGAGCTCAGCCTCCCCTCTGATTGCGCAACCCCTCAGTAACTGAGTGCGTGCCTGTTACTATCTCAGTATATCACCAATGTAATGTTTGTAGACCCCTTCATTTCATGTCCTCGCCTTCCATACTCCAGGTAACCTATTTCACGTATGTGTATAAAGATATTTAGGCTCGCTGGTCTTGTCATGAAACTGCAATTAAAAAGCACCAGGGGAGGCAGTTATCACCACTGCCTCACTGAGGGGGACGTGTCTAACCCCCCTCAGTGAGGACACGCCCCCCTCAGTGAGGCCATGCCCCCTCCGTGAGGCCACGCCCCCCTCAGTGTGTGAATCTGGCTCTGACACTAGCCAGTGCTTCCCCAGCCATTGACCTCACTGCACGTCACTGGATTACACTAATATGATAATTGTATCGTGGACATCTAATTTTCGTTTGTTCATTCGTTTGTCAATCTGCTTGTCCTGGTGAGGTTCGTGGCAGCAGCATGTTGAGTAGGGCGGTCTATACTCTCGCTCTTCCTGGGGAATTCCCAGGCGTTCCCAGGCCAACCGAGCGACGTAGTCCCGCCAGCGTGTCCTGGGCTGGCCCTGTGGTCTTCGCCCAGGGAGACGTGCCCGGTAGTTTTCAAGGCGGAGTCTATTGGGCGGCATCCTTACCAGGTGCCCGAACTACCTCAACTGGCTCTTCTCGATCCGAAAGAGCAGTGGCTCTACTCTGAGGGTCTCCCAGATTATTGAGCTTCTCATCCGATCATGGAGAGTGAGCTTGGCAACCCTACAGAGAATCCTCATTTCAGCCCCTTGTACCCGCGATCTCATCCTTACGGTCATTACCCAAAGCTCATGACCATAGGTGAGGGTGGGAATGTAGATCAACCTGTAAACCAAGAGCTTTGTTCAAAATCGTTACTACTACGGAACGGTACAGTGCCCGCAACATTGTGGACGCCGCACCGATCCGCAAGATCATCTCCCGCTCCCACTTGCCATCACTCATGAAAGAGACCCTGAGGTACTTAAATTCCTCCACTAAGGGCAGCTGTTCCCCCCTCACCTGGAGAGAACAATCCTATTCCACACCGCCCGCCCCCTACATCTCTTCTCTCTGGTTCCTCCCCCCTCTTACCTTATATAATCGCTTGTCACAAACAGCTCTCTTTGCCTACTACAGTATTTTTTTGTTTTTTACTGTGGTTGTCGCACCTGATGACGGAAGCTTGTGTTGCTTCTGAAACGTCCTGATTTAATTTGATTATTTCTATTATTATTTTTTCACCTACGTGACTTTACCGAAATAACCAAAGAGTATGGATCCTTGCAGTCACGAAACCTTCAAATCTAGAATGTCCAGAACATACGCCTTAGGTCCAATGATACAGCCCAAGGTGCTCTGGTACAAAGTACACTTATGAGTATCCCTGTGTTCGAACATGGTGTTTGTCATTGACATTCATTGACTAGTGCAGAATTCCAAAAACATCTCGCCATTCGGGTTCAGATCAGGGGGGCCATTCCTCCCAATCATGCCTCTCCAGCTATCTCAATCATTTCCCACGTGAGCATTGAAGTCGCCCAGTAAGACTATAGAGTTGGTAGGCCGCACTCTGTCGAGCACTGCACCCACAGTCTCCAAGAAGGTCGAATACTCTGAACTGCATAAGTTTTCTTTTCTGAGACCCGAAGTCTCATTGAGGCGACCCTCTCATTCACTTTGACAAACTCCAACTGAACAGCACCCAGCCAGGGGCTTGTGAGCTGCTACTCACTGGGACTGCTACTCACTGGGCCTGCTACTCACTGGGCCTGCTACTCACTGGGCCTGCTACTCACTGGGCCTGCTACTCACTGGGCCTGCTACTCACTGGGCCTGCTACTCACTGGGCCTGCTACTCACTGGGCCTGCTACTCACTGGGCCTGCTACTCACTGGGCCTGCTACTCACTGGGCCTGCTACTCACTGGGCCTGCTACTCACTGGGCCTGCCTAAGCTGCTGCTCCTTGGGTCTGCCTGAGCTGCTGATCCCTGGTTTGCTCAGAAATGCTCCTCATCAGCAAGGAGCCGAAGCTTCTGTAGGAAGCTCTCGACCGTCTTGACCAGCTCCTTGAGGTTTTTACCCTTCACCTGCTTGATCAGGTTATTGCCCTGTTCGCTAATATGTTCATTGAGAAAAAAAAGATTGAAGTGTTAGGTCACATCCACGCTAGCGTAGAAGCCGTACATGTGCGACGAGTGTTTGGCAAGACATTTTCTCGCGCTCGGCCTACCTGTACGTTTTTCACTTGTGTGTTTAACTGTTGTGTACCTTTGTTATTTTAAAGATGGAAGTTCTGCTGTGTATCCGACTGCTGTCCCTCCCGGTCATATCTAGTGCCATACTCAACTCTACCACCGGCAACCCTCGTTATTTCTCGTCCGTACTTGATGCTCCATTTACCACAACACATCCTAGTGAAACAGCTTATAGCCACTTCTACACTCCATCATTGTATCCTTTTAAACCTATCTCTGTCCCATTACTTCACCAGCACTCCTTCCTAACTTCATTCTGCTCTTAGAAATGTCGCCATCTGTGAGCTCTGCTATTCGTCTAAGGTTCGCCACTCTTCATCCTTTCACAGAAAATACCTGTGCAAACTATTAAATCTATTTTTCTTATTTCTGGGAGGTATTGAGCTTCACCCTGGCCCAAATGTAAAGAACTCATATAATTCTATAGATTTTTCTGGAAGAAAAGGTGTTGATGTTCTACATATCAACATCAGAGGGCTTGTGATTAAATTAAGTCAACTAAAACTAGAAGTAGCAAATCTGGACCCGGACATTACAAAAACATTTCTCACTCCGGCCGTCAATGACTTGCAGATTACGATTGACAACTACAACCTTTTTCGGCTTGACCTAGGGTCTAAAGGAGGTGGAATTGCCATATATGTGTGTAGTACTAGTGCATGTTCACCAGCTCATTCCTTGTTAACAGATATTGGTAGTGTGCTGCTATAGACCACGTAGTGGTAAGGATGTTCAAGCTGGGACTGCACTGAGGGAGCTTGTTAGGGGCCTCCCTAAAGGAGAAATAATTGTAATGGGTGGCCACAAATTTTGCAGATGAATTTAACCTATTTCAATTAATAAACGTCCCCACAAGACCCAACCTAAAAACATCAGGGACAGTCATCTCTGCTTGACGTCCTGTTGAATAATGCCCCTCACAATTTCCCACTTACTGGTGTTCTGGGTAATAACCTTAGTGATCACTCCTTCATATTTGGGGAGAGATCATCAGCCAGACCCAAAGCCCCCCCTAAATTGGTTGATAAGCACTCCATGAGGTACTTCAGCATACAGGCATTTAATAATGATGTGCTTCACTCGAATATTGACAAAGTCTGCGATATCCCCAACCTGACTACGGCTTGGGGGACCTTCAGGTACACGTTTCTCCAAATTCTTAACAAACATGCTACGTTGGTTAGATTTAAAATTAAAGGCAACTGCCAACCATGGTTTTATCCTTTGATTACTAATCTCATGAAAACTAGGAACAAGACTTGGGCATGTGCTCAGAAAAGTAATTTGGTCAATGACTGGCTAGAATACGGGATTTTAAGGAATAGATGCGTCAAAAAAATACGGCATGCAAAAAATGCTTATGTTTCCTCCACTCTCCTGGAATTACATGGCAACGCCAGGATCTTCTGGAAAACAGTCAAATGTATCGAAAAGGCATCTAACACAGATTATCTTCCCATTGCACTTAACCCAAATGGGGACTATTTTTCAGAGCACCAAAAAATAGTCGATGACAACTTTAACCTTAAATTTTCTGATGCTGGTGACATTTTTGATAATGTATTGGGAGTCACCCCTGCTCATACAATTTCTTACACCCCTGTCCAAACATTAAACGAATTTTGTTTCCAGCCTATCCACGAAAGTAATGTTCTGAAACAACTGTCCTCAAAGGGTCCTCCTCTACCAGAGTGGATAGTATTCCTGTCGTTGCTCTGCTAACTGTTGGTCAGCTAATATACAAACCTATAGCCCATATTTTCAACCTGTCCATCAAAGAAGCATCAGTACCTCTAGAATGGAAACATCCCTATGTTCGTCCACTTCACAAAGATGATCCAAATAACGACCGACCTATCTCAATTTTGTCCTCGTTGATGAAAAATTTTGAAAAATTATTGAACTACCAAATTAGCAGTTTCCTGTCCGACAACAATCTCTTACATCGAAATTAATCTGGGTTCCGAAAAAAATACAGCACCACATCTGCTGCAGTAGACTCTCTAAATCACATTTACAGTAGCCTTGATAATTGCAGTACTGCGCCAGTCGTTTTCTTGACTTGTCCAAAGCCTTTAATAAAGTCGACCACAACACCCTGCTTAGTAAACGAAGTTGCCTCCGTTTCTCCAAACACACAGTGGAATGGTTAAAAAAATTACCTCTCTTCTCACACCCAAACTGTATTCATAGATGGTTGGAGGTCAAACAGTGTTAATATAACAAAAGAGATTCCACAGGGTTCCATCCTCGCCCCCTCTTGTTCTCTCTTTATGTCAATGACTTGAGCACTGACCTGGATCATTCCAGGGTAAATCTTTTTGCAGATGACACGATACTGATTACTGCTGGCCACTCTCTGCATGACGTGATTGCTAAGCTCCAGGGTGATTTCAACAAACTACAACATCAGCTAGTTGCTCTTAAACTTGTCCTGAAATACCTCCAAAACCAAGATGCTATGCTTCTCACCAGGACTAAAGCAGGAAGTTATTTTCCCCCAATTACATTCCTTAAATAATTATAATAGAGCAAGTCAAGAGTATCTTAAGGTCATCTTTGATCAAAACTGAATTTTCAAGATCACATTGATTATATTGGTAAGAAGACAAAATTAATCATTTGTTTTCTGTATCGACAAGCACTGCTTCCCCGCTGTGTTCCGTTTGGAATTGATAAAAGCTACCATACTGCCTCTACTTGATTACTGTGACATCGTATATAAATCAGCCCCCAGTACTATACTGAAGAAACGTGACTCAATGTATCACTCGGCCTTAAGATTTGCATTGAACTGCCCATATAGGACCCACCACTGTGATCTCTACATTGGGTCAAACTTAACATCTCTTAATGATCGACGGCTTGTGCATCAGATCTTATTTATTCACGATGTACTTACAAAAAAAATCAGCAGACTACCTGCTGGATCTCCTCACTGTTTCGAAGAACAAATGTGACCTAAGGTCTTCGCTCATTTACCAGATTCACATTCCTTATTGCCGTACAAATACTGGAGGAAGGGCCTTTGCTATTGATACCCCCAGGGTCTGGAATGCTATCGCCAATAAACTGCAACTTGGATCACTACCTATGAGATCTTCACTCAAAACTGCTCTAGAGGAGTTGTACACCCCTAGCTGCCACTGCTATTCAGAGTGGCCTGAAATCAAATGCATCGCTACAGATGACCGCTGCAAAGTCTGAGCTTGAGTTTTGATTATAGTGTGCTGGTCTTTAAAGGTGCATTGAACATTTTTGATACTCCTACTGATACTCCTGCTGTTATGGAGTGACTCATGCTGCCAGCTATGGCTGCAAAGTTTGGTCATACATGTTATGTATATCGTTTACTGTTATATTTGAGTCACAGTTCCTATGATCACTATTATATTGCTTTGAAAGCTTTATTTTGGTGATTTTGAAAACGTTTGATTTAGCCATGTTTGTTTGTTGAAGTACAGAGTTAGCCTGATAACTTTAATCTAAATTGTATTATGGTTGTTATTGTTTGACTTGCATCCCACTGGGATTTTTTCACATAGCGTTGAAATATGGTGTTTTTTCTGGAAGATTTTGCTGTTTTTTCCTGGATTTTTCTGTTGTGTGTAGTCACTTTAAGATGTTCTTTGTTCGTGTTTTTGTTTGTTGCGGTTGCACCCGAGTCAAGAGCCGCATGGCTCACAGAGCTATACCGAATCAATGAAACTGAAAAATGAAAACTGAGTATCCCCACACCTGCCCGGGACCTCTCACCAGGGGTTACTCTGGAAAAGGAGACCACCCTCGATCGAGAAGTTTGGTTCCAGTGCCAATGCTGTGTGTGGAGGTGAGACCGACTGACTATATCTAGTCGGTACCTTTCCAGCTCCTCTACCAGCTCTGGCTCCTTTCCCCCCAGTGACGTGACATTCCATGTCCCAATAGCTCGTGTCCATCGCCAAGGTCCAGTCCGTCTGAGACCATCCCTCTCCCTGCCATACTGGCATCGCACCCGCCCCTCACCCTTCGTCCTGCGGATGGTGGGCTCACAGGATGGTGCCACATAGACATTTCGGGCTGGGCCTGACCGGGTTACGAAGGTCACCCAACCACCTGACACCTACCGGAGAACACCACCCCCAGGCCTGGATCCAGGGGAGTGTCCCGGTGTACCTTGTCTAAGCGAGGTTCTTTGATCTTTGTATTTTTTGTACCATTCATGAGGGGCTTTTTTGAACCGTTATTTGTCTGGAACCTCCCCCCAGACCTGTTCGCCAAGGGAGATCCTACCAGGCGTATAAGACTCCAGGCGACATAGCTCTGAAGGTCATTGGAACACACAAACCCCACCACCATGATAAGGTTACGATCCTTAGGTGGGGCGTACACCTACCTGTGTTAAGATTATCAATACAATCTCTAATGTGTGGGATTAATATGGTGATTGTACTTTGCATCCCTAACTGTTTTAGGGTTTTCAGGCGATAACAGCAGCTGACATGAAGTCCCCCAGCCCATCTCTTATGGACCTGCTGAGGTCCCCAAAGATTCGCAAATACACCCTGGTGCTCATGTTCTACTGGTGGGTGACGTGCAACATATCAACACATCAATGTGCACTACATCAGTAGTACGTTAATACAAACATCGTCTCTCTTTACAATCTCGTATAACCTTGCCCAATTCAAGAAATATGTTGTTATCAACTTTGATAGTCCTGTTTGTTGCTAGCTGTTTAACGTGTTGAGCTTTTTGGCCTGTGTTTAGTAAGTGTATATTAAAAAAACACATTATGGCTTGCACAAGTGCACGCATTGTTTTGCTTCGTGGGACTGAAAAGATCTGGTCCAAGTTTCCAATATTTACACAATGTGCATTGCCAGAATAGGAAAAAGACAGCTATCTTCTCATAATGTCTTTTCAGCTGTGCTTAGTTTCAGCTGGAACTGTCTAGGGCTTAGCTCTAAGGGCTTGGGAGTTGGGGGGGAGGGGGGCGCGTAGAAATATACCATGAGAAATGAAGCTCTGATCTAAATGTGGAGTTAACATGTGATGGTCATGTGTAAGAGTAGTGCCAGTGATGTAGCTTGCTCAGTGTGCAGGCGGCACAGCTGCATAAAAGCCCACAGGCTGGCCGGGCTCATGCGCAGGAGTTTGTGAGTTCGATCCCAACCCTGAGGATGCGTCTATATTTCGAGTTTGCGTGTTCTCCCCCTGTGGGTGCATATATTTTATTTCCGGGTCCTCCAGTTTTGCCCACCATATTGAGAAACATGCGTTTCATGTATTTGGCTGCCATACATTTCCACATGATAAGCCACTTCGTTGAGCTATAATTTGTGGCTAGGCCACTTATGAATAAGAGCTATATAGCTAAGTGGGCCTTAGCTGGTAAAATAAAATAGTTTTATGTATGTATGTTGAACTTGTTTCGCATCATACATAAGCCAACCGTGTTAATCAGAGGCAACGTCATAATAACTATCTCTGCATGTTCTGCCTCGTGGTCATGCGGATTTTAACTCCGGGTCCTCCGGTTTTTCCCTCCACATTTAGAAGCAAGCGTTTAGATTATTAGTCTGCCACTACAAATTCATACATATTATAATACAGTATAAGTCACTTCGATGAGCTATCACGTGTGGCCAGATCGCCTCTGAAAAAGAGCTAATAGTAATTTGGGCTTTACCTGGTAAAATAGAATAGTTTAAATAGTTTACATATGAAGAGGGGGGAAATTGGACTGGCTAGGCCCCCCCTCCACCTTTTCGTTCCTTCCACCGGGTTCCATGCCAACCGCGATTACATTTGCTGTATATGTACGCCACTGAGCAGTGCAATCGCTTGTGCGTGTTGCTTGCAGGTTCGTGGTAGCCGTGGTGTATCAGGGGCTGGCGCTGAGCACGGGGAACCTGGGAGGTAACCTGTACGTGGCGTTTCTGCTGGGTGGCGTGGCTGAGATCCCCGGAGCCCTGTTGGCGATTGCCCTCGTGGACCGCATCGGACGGCTGCCCCTCATGTCCGTGGGGCCCATCCTCTCGGGCCTCTTCTGCCTCGCGTCCACTCTGGTGCCCGTCGGTATGCAGCTCCAGTCGATGAATATTGAACTAGATTTAATAATATATATTCACTAAAACTAAACTATTTTTATTTGACCAGGTAAGGCCCACTTTAGCTATCTAACTATTTTTCAGAAGCGACCTGGCCACAAGTGATAGCTCAACAACGTGGCTTATCATGTGGAAACGTATAGCAGCCAACTACTCTAAACGCGTGATGTTGATTATAAAAATGTGGACAGAAACACCGTAGGACCCGGAGAAAAATCCACATGACCACGGGGAGAACATGCAAAATCCAAATATAAAGCAGGCGTCAGGGTCGGGTTCGAGCCGACGACATCCTGTATACCAGGCGAAGCAGTTAAACATATCGTCACTGGTTGCTGAGCAGAGGCCCGCAATACCAAGAGGACAGCAACAAACAGCACTTTTGAAGGTGTAACAGATAGGAGTTAATAGATTCCGTCAATTAAGCAAGGTGATGAGAACTTGAGGGAAAAGAGGCGAGGACAAAATTCCAAAGTTGAGCAGTGCGGGGAAAGAAGCAGCGAGGGAATTGTCGTGACCTGGGAAGTGTCGTGACTGGTGGCGTGGTGGTTGAACACAGCGAGGGATGGGACGACACAGTCAGTCTGGGAAACTGGGTGGAGGAGTACATGAGTGAAAGTTCATGGTAACAGTTACCATGGTAGTAGCAATAGAAGAATGTCTTACATTTCGTTCTATCAAGTAAAATGAGATATGACCTGGCTGCTGCACCCCTGCTATGGACACCAGCTCCAACTGTTGTCCAAATCCATACCAAAGCCAAATCTGTGCTTTTTTCGTCCTGCAGTAATAATCGTGGTGTCCAGCAGGGGGAGTGGTTGGGTTTTGCTGTAAACTAAGATTTTTTAAATTTTACCAGCTAAGGCCCACTGAGCTATTTAGTTATTTTTCGGAAGCGACCTGGCTATCACAAATGATAGCTCAACGAAGTGGCTTACCATGTGGACATTTATAGCAGCCAAATACTATAAACGCATGTTTCGAAATGTAGAGAGAAAACCCGGACGATCAGATTAAAATCCACGTGATCGCAGGCAGAACATGCAAACTCCAAATATACAGGGTAGCGATCGAATGCACGACCACCCGTATACGAGGCAAGGGAATTAATATCACTCTACCGTGTGATTGATAACAACCACACAATAACTCCTTATTTACATGAGACAATGATCCCCCGTATAGCACTTAACAGACTATTGGGGCAAGTACTGTTAGTGAGCACCTATGAAGGCCAGAAGGTGGGTGGCCGGCACCACGCTCGCCCGCCTTTGTCTCCCTCGTGCCAATGTTTACACATCGCACCAGGTATTCATTTGAGTCCGAGGCGATTTCGGAGAAGCATAGGACCTGTTAAGCCTAAGGTAATCGCCACTGGTATTGGCCATGAGTGGGAATCAAACTCGGGTTACCGGGTTCATAGTGCAGTGCGCTAACCATTATACTCCCCACACTGGCGCACACTCACTCACCATTTTAGAGATGGAGTGGCTGTATGTGGCACTGGTCATGCTGGCCCGCCTCTGCATGACGATGGCCTACCAGATGGTGTGTCTGCTCAGCAACGAGCTGTACCCCACGTTCCTCAGGTGAGCGGACGCTTGGGAGAACACGGTGATCAAGGGGATGATAGCGAGCTGGTGGTTGGTGGAGCGCATTACGCAGGCAGAATTTAAAAAAAACATCGAGGTTGAAAACTCATTTATTTAGAACTGCTTTTTGTGTTTAGTTTGTTGTCCTTCCCCCACACCTCTGATTCGCGCGGGTGGTTACATATGGTGTAAAAGAAGTTAAATATACATGCATGCATGCCCGACCAAAATAATAGGGGGAAATTAGCGAAGAAAAAAAGCCCACTACATTTTTATCTCAAAGCCTCTACATGTCTCCCACCAATATCAATTATACGTGTATTCAATATTTAAATAGAGTTTGAGTTCATTAGATTTGTTCCACGGATGATCCCATTTATCCAGTTGCCTGGCTATTTTATAAGGTAGATTTATGGTGCGCGAGCATCGCAAAAAAAAACAAATACACAAATATCAGTATTGCAGGGAACAAGTACAGGTATGTACAGGGTCACTACTCTTTGGTTCATTCGGTAAAGTCACGAGTGTGTCTCGCTCAGTGTGTCTTTGTGTGTGTCTCTCTCTGCATGTTTGTCTGCCTATGCTGTTCCCGTGTCTGTGTTTTATCATTCATTCTTACCTGATGATGGTTGCTTGTGTTGCAATCGAAACGTCGTATTCTATTATTATTTTATTTTCTATGTGACTTTACCGAAAGAACCAAAGAGTAATTCCTGCAGTCACGAAAGCTTCGAATTTATGTACAGGGTCCTGAAGGAATATTTTAAAAATAGTGCAACTCTTTGGTCTCCTCTGTAAGATACAGCGCCATCGCTTTCATAATATCCGATCACCCATTGAGAAGATGGTAGTAAGGTGGCTCGATTAGAAAGTAGTGGGGCATCGATAGCCCAGTAGTGGCGCATTCGCCACTTGTGGCAGAGGTTCACGGTTCGAATACAGCGCCCGCCCTGGTTAATAATGCGATTGTGTGTATTACCGTGGACGTTGAAGATCCTGTGACGTTTATTCGCCAGAGCAGGGCATTCATTGTTTTCCAGCGGCATGGTCCAAATTTCCAAATAAAAAAAATTTCCTTCAAATTAGTCAATTGGGAATCTAACACAGCAGCAATAATAGCTGTCTACTGCAAATTCTTGGCAGGACCCTCACGATTAAGAGTCATGAGGCTTAGTGAGGCTTTCCTGGGTAAACAAGTGAAATAATAATGATTTTAATAAACGTGTTGCGGTGTAAACTCACACGGAGACGAGATTCTGTGTAAGGGCTACTGCCAGTTGATTAACTATTACACTACGTACAGAATCACCGGGCTTCACCAGAGGTAGCTACTTCTACACTCGGTCCTTCCCGTGGACCGTCCCAGTACCTGCGTAACTCCTCGGCCTATCCTCACCTAACTCCCCACTAAGCCTACTCTTTCCTAGGCCTAGGCCTACTCTTCAGGCCTCTGTTCTCTCGGCTCCCCCACAACGACTGCTCCCCTCGGCCAGGGGTCCCCCTTAAGTACCCCTCCCTTATAAGTAACACGACGTCACCCTATGAAGTAATTCAGTTCTTTCCTGCCGATACCCTCACTTCCTCCCACTACTCCTCTGCAAATGCATTATCCTGTGTCACCATAGCAAACCTATCAGTAGATTTTACAAGACAAACTCATATAAAATAAGCCATTCATAATTGTCACATCAGAAGATGTTTAATTTCGTTTGGTTTAGTGTTATTTTTATATGCTCACATTGAAGGGAGCATCTTTCATGGACCATGCACGATGACTACGATCAGACTAATTGTGAACTCGCCAGAAAATGTTGTTTCTCTGCTGTTTTGTGCAGGAATTTTGCCGTGTCTATATGCTCATCACTGTCTGGCATTGGTGGGATAGCTGCGCCGTTTCTCCTCTACCGACTGTACAACATCTGGAAGCATCTTCCACTCATAATATTTGGTATGAATTGTACACACACAGACACATTGGTGCATTTGCACACATATACTGTACACGCAAATGTCTTGCTAGAGCCAAAAATCCATTACATTTGCAAATTGTGGACAACACAAACAGATATGAAAGTCTGTTATCTATTCTTTATGCAAAAGAGTGTCTCTCTGTGTGTTTGTCTCTCTCTCTCTGTGTCTCTTTCTGTGTATGTGTTTCTCTCCGTGTCTGTGTTTGTCTCTCTCTGGAAATGTGTCTCTCTCCGAGCTTGCATTCATTCACACCTGATGATGGTGCTTGTGTTGCAATCGAAACGTCGTATTCTGTTATTCATTTTATTTTATTTCTACGTGACTTTACCGACATAACCAAAAAGTAATCACGATCCTTCTAAAGTCCAGTAAATGGCATGTACTGTAACAGTGTCCAGCATGCTGCCAACTTGTAATTGCAAATGCCCTTTAAGCGTGCACACACTTACGCCTGTGTGTTTACAGGGATTCTAGCGATTGCTGAAGGATTTTTAATTCTGCTTCTGCCAGAAACAAAAGGCCTGCCTTTGCCTGAAACCATTCAAGATGCGGAGAACATCGGAAAGTACGTATCTAGAGCGTGTTTTGTGGATAACATTTTAAATGTTATTTCATATTGCAGAACATCTTAGTACTTTGATGTCAACAGTTGTATGCAAGTATTTATTAAAAATCGCTGTAATGCAACGCGTTATGGAAGTGTCGATTGTGCTTTAGAAAATGAAGTGCATATATTACAAATCTATTCTTTAAAAAAATGTGGTATGCTACAAATGTATTTGTAGATATGCAAACAATTGATATATCAAGTATATAAGACCACAAAATGTGCAAAATGTCATCACGGAGAGTGAAAAAATCAACCTTCTCGCCAACCTGCCTTCAATGTCAATACTGTCTTTTTTCTCCGCGGCGATTGTGTTTGTATGATGTCGTACAGGATTCAAAAGGCAAAGCGGGCAAGCAGGTCGAACCCGCACAGAGATGTGATATATTCACTTGGGAAGGCAGCGAGCAACAACATGGAACTCGAGTGTATATAAGCGTCGGGTGAAAGGACCCTGTGCGAAACAGCTGTCTGAAAACGCGAAGATGAATGTTATCATTAGTTTATACTGATTTGTATTTTTGTGATTATTTGTATAATTTCTGTTCCCAGTAGTTGAAGTTAATGCATAAACTGTGAAAATCAAATGCTGAACTGATAACTTTGTATTAATTTGGTTACTCTGGTGTAACAGTCAACATAGAGAGTTACTTACACATTGATATCATGTAAATGGGATTAATATACAGTGTGAAGTATACACGGGAGTTTGAATGAATCTTTAACCCCTCCATCTACGTTATATGTGTGGGAGGCGGGAATAAAAAACCCATTGCGTCATCTGCAGGTGGTTGGTCTAAGCGGCCCTTGTCTGGTGTGAGCTCACAACTGAGTTGTGCATGGCACTGCAAGTCCCCTGAGCGTATTACAGCAGGGTGGTGGCACGTGGTTGCCACCTCCAAGGTACAACAAAAACTGAGATATATCACAGAAAGAAGAATACAACCACAATACCGAAATATGTGAGAAATACGGTGAAATTCATTGACTTGATTGGTGTATTGACACAAAAAAAAGAATATGGGAAAACTCAGACAGGGTGGGTCATTTTAAGTGGCACCGTGAATAATGATAGAATAACCAAAGGCTGTTGAAACTTTAGTAGTTCGATATAATTCACAAACACTGGGAAGGATTTGCCTCTACTCGTGCCACACTGAGAGGCTGTGCTTGGTTTGGGGTAGGAGGACAAGTCTCTCGTGCCATGGCCTCGAGGTGTCTCACTTTCGCCTCACCATTTCTGCCGAGGCGGTGACATTACCGACCCAGCAGAGACATCATATGATCATCAGCCGTGAACAATCAACTCATTGATGAAGGCGTCCTCAAGTAATCGCCATCACTCACGGTTTTGCGAAGTGGATCCTTATCATAATGTGTACTGAGCGTGGCGACTCAGGGCCCCAAGTGTGAGACTATGCCTTGCGCTGATAGGGTGCTATGGTGGCGAGATGTTAACAACCTCTCATGGTATGCAGGAGGTCGTGAAGTTGATCCCGACCCTGACCCCTGCTGTATATTGGATTTTGCATGTTCTCCCAGTGGTCCCATATATTTTTCTTCGGGTCCTCCGATGTTTCCCTCCACATTTAGAAACACGCCTTTTATAGAGTGATAATCAACTTCGTTGAGCTATCATTTGTGGCCAGGTCGCTTCTGAAAAAAGCTATATTGCTCAGTGGGCCTTTGCTGGTAAAATAAAAATGGTTTCTATTTTTGTTTTATGGTAGTGGAAAGGAGGGACACACTTTAGTAATGAATATAACTGAAGGGGGCGTTTGACAACCAGCTTACCTTGGTGTGTTTGATTTGGATAAACGAAGTGCTTTGTGTGTGCGGTTGTATATCGTGCATATATCATGTTTAAGACACGCCAGTCTCTAGTGGTAGTGAGGTGTCTGCAATGGACATTATAGCAAGCCCAATTCCTGATGTATCCACATATGTTTTGAATGCCAATCCTGGGCTATTTGAATGTGGCTTTTGAAGGGGTGATACAGTTCCCCCTACACTAAAACAGGAGCACTGGAATTGGTATGGGATTAATCATCGCAATTAGGACCCTCCTGAAAATGTTTACGGGATCAGTTTCGAGGGTAAATCGCTATTACACCTGCAGTACTGATGTTTGTTGCTGGCCGTGTGGCGTTTGGGCCAGTGACGGTGCGGTGAGGTCAATGGCTGGGGAGGCACTGGCTAGTGTCAGAGCCAGATTCACACGCTGGGGGGGGGCGTGTCCTCACTGAGGGGGCGTGTCCTCACGGAGGGGGCGTGTCCTCACTGACTGGGGCGTGTTAGACACGTCCCCCTCAGTGAGGCAGCTGTGATAGCTGCCTCCCCTGGTGCTTTTTCATTGCAGTTTCATGACGAGACCAGCGAGCCTAAATATCTGTATACACACGTGAAATAAGTTACCTGGAGTATGGAAGGCGATGACATGAAATGAAGGGGTCTACAAACATTACATTGGTGACATGCTGAGATAGTAACAGGCACGCGCTTATTGCCCGAGCTGCATCCAGTCACTGAGGGGTTGTGCAATCAGAGGGGAGGCTGAGCTCGTCGCTGCCTCACCTCTCGTCTCTTCCTGTATTTGCAGCGGACCTCCGCAAATTTGGCGATTTTGACTATTAAAATGATTGGAATCGTACAGAAATTACATTTATAACAGATCAGTGGAAATTTTTAAATATTTATTTCATTTGATTATTCTTTTTTTTTACTTTTCATTGGAGTATGACAGGTAAGGCTCTGCCTCCCCTGCCTCCCCTGACCGCACGTCCCTGGTTTGGGCCTGCGCTCAACAACCGTGATTCAAGAGCAACTCAAAAGACTTTGCTACTGCTGTACTGATTCTGCCGTGGTGTAATGGATGTCAGAGTGGACTTGCAATCCAGAAGTCGCCAGTTTTGTTCTCCCACCGTTGCAGTTGAAACAGTGGGGGCAAAAATGTGTTAACCAAACCCACTTCTGTCCACCCAGCAGTATCTATGGGTACACCTCAGTCATTCAGCTAGTCGCACGTGGTGGGGTAAAGTGTGGGTACTCCCGTCTCTTCTAAGACATATGGCCAGCGTGGAAGAGTAGGCCAAATAATACCCTCTAGAGGGAGCTCGGTAGTGAACACCCTTCCACCAGCAGAAGCGTGAGTAAGAAATTACAGGGCTGCACCTTTACACATTTTACCACGGTTTGTTGTACATGTGCTGTAATTTTTTGAAGTGCAAATATTATGAGCAACGAGGCCAACATTTTTTCTATGCAGAATGTTGGTTAGGGCACTGAATTGCACATTAGAAGTGGGCTGTTTCCGAATTCCGCAACACAATTCATTGCATAATGTATCGTTGAGGATCATTTCTCTCTGTTGCAGGACGCGGCCCATAGACATAGAGAAGATCACCCTGCACATGAATGATAACAGCAGCAGATTTAATTTCCATACGGGGGGGGGGGTTACTTTACAAATAAATATAATTCGTCCAAGTCTCCAGCAAGTCACTTGAGTTTATGTCCAGGGTACGAGATCAACTAGCTCCATGTCACATTCTCTTCGCAAATATTTGACCAATTTTAAAATCCACCAACACGGGTGACAGATTTGTTAAATTATCAACTCGGTGAGGTACAATTGCCAGGGCAGATGTAATGCTGGCTGAAAGTTCAGGGGAGTGACATAAGAATCGCCTGCAGCACTGCGAGTCGCCTATATTTGGTCAAAGCAACTGCTGGATGATCGCCAGGACCGTATGGGTCATGGTGGTTACTAGGCGGGGAGCTTAGACATTGGAGTATTTGCAATGTAGCCCTGCAAGCAGCTAATAACACCCATGGTCATTCTTGCAAATGAAACTATCCTGTTCTCAGTTGGTCAGACAAATAAACTTGAGCTAACCTTTATTATCAGAATGAGAAGATGTATTCATACTTGGAGGAATCCGATTAACTATAAAGCTCTTTATAGCTCATTGGGCTTGGTGATTGCCCACCCAGGCGCTATCCAGATGCAAGCTTGCTGAGGTTACGAGATGTGATGAGATTTGGGGGCGTGCCGGGTGATGTGGCCAATGGGGCCGCGGTGTTGGACGCCCTCGAGGTGGCCTCTGCACGGAGCCGGTGGACAGAGAGGGTAGCGTTCACAGCAAAGGGTCCAGTGCCACTATTGACTCGCCACAACAGTTTTAAAGTCGCGTGTATTGACTCCAGAGAGAGATGAAGCGAGTCGATCCCCTCAACTGGAATGAAATACATTTTGGGGCATTAAATATGAGTGAGGAAATTAAAGTAACAAACGCAGGTGACAACAACTTTTTTTTTATTTGACCAGGTAAGGCCCGCTGAGCTATATAACTCCTGCATACCGGGCGAGGTAGTTAACATCTCGTCACCGCGCCGTGCATCATGCTGAAACTAAGTTGAAGCACAACGGGCTTCCACCCTGGCTAAATTACAGGACAGTGGTTATTAGTAAAATTGTTACCAAAATATATGAATACTGAAATACGTTCCAGAGCTGATATCAGTGTGCAAAAGAATAATTATACAAAAAATAATGCCTGCTTGCCTGTTGCACACATAGCGGTTATATCATCGGTCAGCCCGAAGTGCTGCAGTAGTTTCAATGGAACCCGTAACATTTTGCAGGAGTAAGCTACTTTGTGTGAATATGATTACGGTTATTTTAATCATTAAAATAACCCAGCTATGAGTGACTCAACTATTGGTGTGTTTAATGTTTACATATGGACTTTAGCACTTCCCAATCCAGTGATTTGACACATTAAATAACCCCCGTGCCACTTATGGTTTAGTTTGTGATTGCATTTTGCACCACACGTTATCTAGTTGCACGCAGTCCTGAATTTATGTCATCTGCTCGGCATTAGGAACCATTGCTGAATACAATCACACACAGCTGGTATTGCACGGCTATTGAACTGACTTTGCTATTGATACGGTTGAGCATTTAGAAGAGGAATGGCAGACTTCGATAGTGTTCTGCAAGGCGTCGGGGAGTTCGGGCCCTTCCAGCACCGCGTGTTTGCGATGCTGTGTTTACCCTGCACCCTGTTTGCCTTCCAGTACCTCAACATCGTTTTCCTGGGCCAAGTCCCTGAGCACCGCTGCAGGGTGCCCACCGAGACGAGACGAACGTCTTCCCGGTGCGGCGCAAGCCTCGAGGCGGCACACAGAAACCGGAGTCGCGCATCGGGCTCGGTGGAAGACCAATGGAACCTTCAGTGCATGCGCGTCAACACTACCACCTGGAGTGACTCGAATGCTCCGTGCGGGCTGTCTCCATGGGGCCAGGGAGACGAGGTGACCAACGCGTCCTTTTCTGGTCGCCTCATTGCGTGCGACCACGGTTGGGAGTTTGACACCGAGGAGACGGGACTGACCTTAGTGTCAGAGGTAGGTACAGAGGCGCTGAACGCGCAGCGGCGGACTGTGTTTGACGGGTGCTTATTTCTCATGCAACTCTATGTCGTGCAAATTCGGCAATATAGCGGTGTGTTATTCTGTTACCTATGCGGTAATACCGCCATATGCCATTCTTGGATGAGTACGGTACGTACATTATTTCACCGAATCGGGCCGGGCTCGCCGTGGTGCGCCAAGCGTGGAAAAATCTACACCGATTTCATTGTCGATATGAAGGATGGCCAATCAATCGCTAACAACCTGACTCTGACATATAGGCATATTGCAATCCACCATTATATACGTCTGTCTTGAAAACTCACCTCTTTAAACTGGCCTTTACTCGCTAGTTCTGGCCGTTTACCCAACTGGTTCTGTTTATGATAATTGTTTTTTACCCTTCTATCTGGCAACAAAACTGACACCTTTTTTTTACAAGGAGTCATGTTTGCATAGACCACAATACCTGCAGCCATAATGCAAACAAAAAACATAAATCTGATAATATATGCACTGTCCTTGAAGTTGATTGGTCCACACCCGAGACAGCTTTCCTTAGAGCCTAGTCTCACATGGGTTGGACCAGATGACGCCAAAAGGCGCACAACTCAAAGACAATGCACCATCAGTGTGCGCGCACGCAGCGTACAGTGGGAGCAAGTGAGGACACAGGGCGCTGATTGGCTGGTCGTTGTTGTTGTCCCAAAGGAGGTGACGTGATGTCTGAGGATGGTAGCAGGTGGCAGAGAGTAATTAAGGGTGCAGGGCGCTGATTGGCCGAGAGGGTGTTGTTGTCGGAAAATGGCGCCGCAGTGTCTGGAAAAACATGCCACGTGGCAGCAGGGGCTGGGAGCGATTGGCGTCGCGGGGGATGCCCCTGATTAATTGGGAATTAATTGGCTCGGGGATAAAGACAGGGGTTTTCGGAGGAGATGGGAGTTCGCGCCTGGGAGGAGACAGAGGATGGAGAGTCGGAGCAGCAGAGTGAATAACAGTATAGGGTAGCAGTGGAGAAGCGTAAGGTAGCAGTGGAGAAGCGTAGGGTAGCAGTGGAGAAGTGTAGAGTAACAGTGAGACGACGAAGCAGTAGGAAGCGGCTGGAGTGTGGGAAGAGAAGCTGATGTAGTTACGACGGAGTGGGACGGCGGAGCTGATAAAGAGCAGCCGAACTGTGGCTGAGAGAGTGGAGAGGAGAGTCGACGGAGGAGTGAAGGGGAGCGAGTGAGGCCGGCGGAACGTGGCGAGCGAGTGGAGAGCGTGGAGGAGAACTGTGCATCGGTGTTAGCGGGAGGAACGTTGAGCGATGTTGGATGGAGGAGTGTTGAGCGAAATACGCGAAATAAAGTAACGAGGAAAGACAAGAAGCTGTCGTGTCGGTTCGAGCACTACACATGTACGTTGAACTTATTTTGCACCGTACGTAGCCAACCGTGATAATCGGAGGTGCAGGGGAAAGACAACAAACTAAACACAAAAAGCAGTTCTAAAGAAATTATTTTCAGTCTAGATGATTTAAAAGTGCATAGGTCCAGTGGCTTCCTAATATCAGAATGTAGAGAGCATTCCACACGGCCGCAGACGCGCATCTGAAAGTGCTCGATGCAGTGCCCGTCTTTGTTTGATGGCTAGCCAAAAGTTGCGAGGATGACCGGAGTTCGAGTGATGGTATAAATTGTTGCGCCACAGTTAGTCGATTGGCATGTCGTGTGTGATGTGATCAAATGTGAGTACTCCCATTTCCTCCAAGACATCTGGCCAGTGTAGAAGAGGAGACCAAAATACCTTCCAGGGGGACTTTCTAGAGCTCCATCTCGCGAAGACCCTTCTGCCGGCAGCGGCGTGAATTGGTAATTGCAGGACAAAGCTTCTGCTTTTTGTGCACGCAGGAGGAAATATCTTTTTTCCGTTGTCCTTCATTTCCAAAGCTCAATGCCGAGTAGATTCCAGGATCCGATGCGATCGGGCGCATTCCGTTACATGCGCTCTGGTAAAATGTCCCACCCCGGCTCAGACACGCCATTAATTAATGAATAAGGTCCACAAATTCCACTTGGGTAAAGTTCGTAATTGGGCCTTGCCTACTACCCATCTGAGCAACTAGAATTGGACTACAGTTGGATCGCTGATACGAAGAAAGGCATATAAACATGAACACCACATGATGTGGGGAATCCTCCACCAAGCAGGTAAGGCAAATGTACTGTTTGGTATCAGTGATTGAAGACGGATAGATGCAGGTACTAATAGGCGGTTTTACTATTTGTAATGGGAGACCATTGATTGATTATTGGGATTCTTGTTTGTGGTCGGATTGCAAAGTATGCTGCCCAACTATATGCTTTCTGTCTGTCGAGGAGGGCATTGATCTCGAATGAAATTACGGCTACGATAATGAATTGCCACAGGCTTTTACACTCTGCTGTGTTTTTCAGTTATGGTCCCACAAAAACAGATATATCTTCACTTAATGCTGCATATTTTCCCCCCATTTGTATTGTCGAGCTGTCCGATGTTGTTTTCGTGTTGAATCGCAATGTTTTTCGGCACGATATCTGACGTTTCACTCCACGTGCCCGGAGCTCAAGTTCCTGAGGAAAAACGCATCGGAGAGATATCTTCGTTTGTTTAGCAAACATGTACATGAGTAAATTAGGTGTAGACGTGGCATAAAAACACGTTTAGTTAAAGCATTGGCACTAATCTAATTATGTGTACCCCACCACACACCTGCACGTGGTCACATACACGTGGTCACATACATGTATACGTGCTCAGCATTATTGCAAATGTTTTCGATTGAGTTTACTTGTTTTCTTCACTTCACATTCACCACAGGAAATAAAACATCTTGCATCCACTTTAATGAAGTAGTACAAGTCGCTCACGCACGCTGTGTCCTCCCCCTCCGATGTCTGGGTGTGCAGTTTGACTTGGTGTGCGAGAACGCCTGGCTGCTGGATCTATCTCAGGCTCTCCTCAATGTAGGACTCTTGGTGGGAGCCATCCTCATGGGTTACGTTTCCGACAGGTGAATTGGCACGCAGGCGTTTGGAGACCCTCGTCCAGCAGTGGAACTGTAACATGTGTATGCGCAGCAGGCGAACATTTCGAGCAATGACCCCCTACTGAGTGTGCGGTAAATATATTTTGTATACACACAGTGACGTCGTGAATATGCCACTTGCGGGTTTGGCATAAGCGTGTTCATTTGCACCCTCCGCCATAGGTATGGGCGCCGATGGAGCTTGATGGTGTCTATCGTGATGCAGACCATCTTCGGAGTTCTGGTTGCCTTTGCCCCCAACTACGCCGCCTTTGTGTGCATGCGGACTTTGCAAGGGATCTTCAACATGGGCAGCTGGACTACCGTCTTTGTGATCGGTACCTTGTCCTTGCTCATTCTTAACGTCCTTTTTTTCATAACTTTTTTTTATATTCTCATATTCTTTAAAAATATATTTTTACAAGGTCCATTGGATGACCACGTTTCTAATCAGTAAATCACCTTGCTCATTCTTCTGGACACGGCTAACCGTGTGATATTTCAACAATGGGCTTCGCAGTCAATGATACTTACGACCTGTAACTTGGGGCAGGATGTTTATTGTTGGAATTGCACCACGCGTCGGACAACATACAAAAAAACTGGATGCTTTCCTCGTGATTAAAACAATACATTTGTTACAATGCCATTCTATTATGTTTGAAAACACAATCGTAAATCTCCATGTGAAATCCTTGAAAGATTACTTTAAATATTCAACATGTAAGAAGAGGGGTTCAATCAAATGGCAAAAAAGTACAAGCTAAAATGTCACGCATTACTATCTTCTAAATGTAAGTTTAACACGTAGGCTTTCGCAACCAATATCCATAATAGGGTTTTTTTTGGATTAGATCGCGTTCTGTTTACGTGACAACCCTTACTAGTTTGCTGTGTTGGGTGGTGGCGGGTTATAATGACACTTTTATATATTTACGCGATCTAACCCAAAAAAAAAACATGTATTCAAAATGTAACTTTAAAAAAACGATTGTGTGAAGTGGACTCAAGGAACATGGAAAAAAACTCTTAACCATGCCTAAAAACAGAGAAAAATATAACTTGAAACCTGTAAAAAAAAGCGTGACATTCGGCCTCTCGGTCCACGTGGTGCATTCGTCTGTCACAGGTCCCAACTGGGACTGACTGCGGACCGGGTCCAGATATATCATAGGGGAGACCGCAGTGCGTGCGTGCCGGGTGGTGCATGGACTGCACTGAGGCCCGGCTGGCCATGTTGGTTAGGGATGCAAATTTATTGCACCCGAAAGCAAATTTATAACGGCGTGGGGGGGGGGGGGTAATGGGCGAGTCTGGGGATGGATGGTGAGTGAGAGGTGATGTGGCGGGGGGAGCGGTGGAGGGGGGAGCTTCTCTCAGACCCCCACCTGACACACGTGGTGCTCGACATCATCATCATCAATACCATGGGTACCTGGTTCCTTCTGGCCAGAATGAGCCTTTAAGTGACTCTACATATTTTCTGCTAAATATCTTCTGGATCATTGAATACCGCAAGTCAATTCTCATACTCCCCGTTCCTGTTAATACCCCTGCCCCACATGTGAGAACCATACTTGGTTTTAAAGTAGTCCGTGTGGTGGGCCCCTAATCTTTGGAATGACCTAGCCAAAATGTTTGGGATTAAAAAAAACCTTCCCATCCTTGTCCTACCTCCAATCACTTGATGCACATGTGTAGGAGAATTGTATCGCTCTGTTTTGCAGACTTTTCAGTTATAAATTCTTCTTCTTCTATGAGATGCGTTCCATAAACATCGTATTTGTTGTGCTGAGTGTAGCATGTTCATGCACGACATTGGCCATTTGGAATTTGACCATGTAAAGTTGATTTTGGATTGTTTTGTTAGTGTGTGTTTTTACGATGTGTCTTCGTTGTAACGTGGTCCCCATCGAACACGCACATCGATTGCCCACTGGGTTTTATCTGTGCCAAAACAAAACCTAAATAAATATGACTCGAGTAAGTGCTGAGACTGACCTACTCACTCACAGATAGACAAATTAAGCTTCTAATAATGCAGATACATTCGCCTGATGTCGTTTTTCCCCCCACGTTCCATCTCCCCGGCTTTGCCCATGCCTCGTGTGCATGTAGCTACCGAGTTTGTGGGCTCAGGCCAGCGCAGGGTGGTGCACATGGTGCTGCAGATGTTCTTCAGCTTTGGAGTCATCATACTGTCTGGTATCGCTTACTGCTTACGCACGTGGCGCTACCTGCAACTGGCTCTCACGCTGCCAAACGTCGTCCTCTTTTCTTACTACTGGTACAGCGGTGACTATAATACTGTATTGCGGGCACACCAAAACCAAAACCTGCACAATATGCAGTACTCCCTGCAGTGTTCATTGTCTCAAAGCAAAGGAAATATACATCAAAGAATACCACTCAAGATGTGCAGCATTATACATACGGGAAAAAAAGTTAAACTTTAAACCCAATCAGATGGTGTCTACAATTACAGTGCATGCACATAGCCGGAGTTGGTGATCTGTAAAAAACAAAACAAATTTGACGGCATGGGCTCCTTAAACTTCATGGTGGCAAAGTAATACAGCAGCATGATCACTGTAGCATAATCAAGCCACTATATATATTTCAGGGACACTAAGACAGATAGTGATATTGTCTGCAATCTCACAAAGTAGAAGACGTCCCACTCAGCACTCTTGAGTATGAGCATCTGATTTAAAGAACATATCCAGTTTGCTGTCGTAAATAATGAAGAGTACACAATTGTGCAACTACACGCATGTTCTCTGCAGGTTGCTGCCAGAGTCACCTCGATGGCTTATTTCCCAGAATCGGAAAGAGCAGGCTTTCGGTGTTTTAAAGAAGATATCGAACGTGAATGGACGGGAATTATCTGACAACATCCGAAAGGTATATCTTGTGACGCTTCACATGCATACAAAATGCTTTCCCGCTACATTCCGACAAAATGACCTTCGATTTGTTGACTCTAACATGTTTTGCTTGTATTGTCTTATTGCAAATACTGTATGCAGCTGGGCCTTAGGTAAAAGTTAAATATGTAGCCCTGCAAATACTCAATTATGCCACTGAGAGGGAAGTCTAGAGAGTCCACTCGAGGGAATTTGGCCTCCTCTTCCACGCTGACCAGACGTCACGTGTGACCTGCGAATCAAGCAACTATGGTGAACCCATTCATCCTACTGAGTGGACAAAGGTGGTGGGGAAGAAGTGGCGGGCGGGGGGGGATTTCGGAAATGTTACTCATTGTTTCAACTGCCGTGCCGGGAGATTGATCCCGCGACCTGGATTTGAAGTCGAATGTTATAACCATTTCACCAGAGCAGCATCACTGGGCCTTGGGACGACACCAGTCGCGTCACTTGGTGTAGGAGCAGGGGGTGCCTTGGCACCCCCCTGGTGGCCAAAGCTACGAGCTGGGGCCCCTTTGACATCCACCATGAGATATGTTTTCAACAACAGCGTAAAAGAACAATAAGTTAATTAAAACGCGGTTTACATTTTTTTTTTATGAAAACGCTTTCATTAACGTTCCGTATTTTATTTTACCTTACTTATGGCAGTAGTGTTCGGCTTACGCAAATTGCGCAAATCAAATATTGAGGCCCCATCTGACCGATTGCTGCACCCCCTACGCTGATAATGTAGTTACTACGCCACTGGACGACGCGAATGTTAAATCCTAATAATACTTTATGTCCGTCAAAAATGTAGCTGTGACAGTATTGCGAAACCGATGCTCACGAATGTGAAAACATAGTTCGTCATTTTGTTTTTCATTGCTTAGAACTTTGAGGAGGTGACCAAAGCCGATGAAAAGGCTGGCAGCCCATCAATTGCAGACTTGATGAGGTCCCCAAAGATTCGCAAGTACACGGTGGTACTGATGATTTACTGGTGGGTACTTTCTCTATGGCCTCCTGCTACACTCTCAGGATACAAAAACACATAAATCGCACTCTCCTCTCGAGTACCTTACATTTTTATTTAATGTCTACTTTAATGCGTTTTTTATTCCACTTTATATCATATATTTGCTTTCCTACTTCATCAAACTGTTAATTATAGTTTTCTCTGAATGTGCTTCTTTCCTCTTGGTAAAACCATCTCGAGGCTAAATATTGATGATGTCATCCCATGAGGATGACATTTCACATCATCCTCCCTTTTCTGTTCATGTTCTTGTCTCATCGGTGTTTTATTCCTTGATGCGCTCGCAATGTTTTCAACTGAAAGCACAAACAGCTGACAGATCTGGAGACCCTGCACTGGCTTTCATCTTACTGACAACTACTCTACAGCATTCCTTCATCTAACTGTGACAAACAACCTAGACATCGGACTTGTTTCTAAATAAATAAAGCTAACGACATACAAAGTGTATTTTAACATATTATATACTGCATATATTTAATAAAGGAGTGGTCATACGGTGCCGTGGATAGTGCACTGTGCTATGAACCTTATTCAAACCTAAATTTGAATCCTGGCGCATGGCTAATATCAATGCTGAGTGATATTTTAACCATTCCTTGGCCACTCATTTAACAATCCACAGGGACCAATGTGGCGAAGCACGGTCAAACAACCCCCGCGACGGGCACGGCATGGGGAAGCTTTCATCCAGCAGCGGATAGACAATGGCTGCTGATGATGGTGATCTTGATCGATAATTATCTCTGATGTGTTTTCGTGCCGTAACGCATGTTGCTCGCCATAATGTCTGAAGTTTCGATCCACTGAATCGTGAATTAAGTTCCTGAAGAAGCCACGGCATGTGGAGCAAAACGTCGGACATCGTTCCGAACAACACGCGGTACAAGCCGCCAGCGCGTCGCTAAAGTTATTCTGACACAACTGCAGAAAACCGACACGAATGATCTTGTCTGTCACGTGTAGGTTCGTGGTTGGTGTTGTGTACCAGGGGCTGGCGATGAGCACGGGGAATATCGGTGATAACGTCTACCTGGCCTTCCTCATGGGCGGGCTGGCTGAGATTCCCGGAGCCCTGATGGTGATCGCGCTCATCGATCGAGTCGGGAGGCGTCTCCCCATGTGCGTGGCCCCTGGGCTCTCGGGTCTCGCCTGCCTCGCCACTGCCCTCGTCCCCCATGGTAAGCGGTGCGGGACACGCCAGCGTCTTATTCGGTGGCGTGCTGCCACTGGTGGGTGCCGTCGGTGTCCAGGCATCCAGAACGTTCTTAGATATGACCAAGAGAACCACAAAATATTTGGCAAAATCACGTTTTTTTCTATCCTTGAACAAGGTGACAAAAATGCGATAATGCCGAAGACAGAACCTTTAAAAAAACAGTAGTGCATAAACAGCACACTCACACGGATATATGGGCGAATTAAACCCATCTGTACCGTAACCAATAACCGCTGGGAAGCATTCACTTGGTAGGGCACACCCAACCTTCCAAGGAGTGTCTGTACCCCTGACCTCATTACATGGAAATCATTCAAGGTTCAGTCGGAATTCAGTGGGGGGAATGCGAATTTTATTTTATCGGGTTAACATGAGGAACCAAGCAGCAGTGTTCTGTATGTCTCCTGGTGTTAGTGGCTATAAATTAAGGGAGTCTTCAGAGTAGAGGCATGACCATTAACTCCCTTACTTTTGATTCAAAGAATTGTCGCATTTCATGGTCAACATTCGATACAAGAATACATTTTTAATCATTGTGATGAATTTGGCTACCACTCGTAATTTCAGCTCTCGTGTGAACATATTACATGCAACATATGTGAATAAAACACGTTGATTCTTGCTCGCTTTTTTGCATATATGATGAGCGGGGGAAAAAAATCTACATCTATCAGAGGATTATTGCTTAGGTACAACTCGATTATAAAGGTAACAGGTGCATCGGGGAAGGTGGGAATGACAAAATTCACTAGACTTTCTAGAGTGGTTGGTTTGTGGCGTTGACACACAGTGTGTCTGTATCAATTAACTTAAAACTTACCACAATTAATAAAGTATGACCTGTTGCAGATATTGAGTGGCTGAATATCACTCTGGTGACACTGGGCCGCCTTGGACTGACCATGGCCTATGAGATGGTGACCCTGGTTAACAACGAGCTCTATCCGACACACCTGAGGTGAGCAGACGTGAGTCACGTGTGGGCTCGTGAACAATATATCATGCAAATTGTTTAAGTTCTACTGATGAGTTGTCCCCCCTCTGATTTCTAATTTCCAGATCTACCAATTTGCACACATGCACTACATCTCGTGGTAAAATGAAACACTGCGTTCATGGGGTTTGGGTCGATTGATGGAGAAAATTTAGACTTGGCGGAGCGACAACTTATTTTGTGAGAGCCACAGGATTTAACTTGTAACATTCTGTGGTGAGCGCATATTCATTAAAAAAAATCATAAATAAAAACAAATGTAATAATAATGATGTTGTGCTTAATTGTGGAGAAAGCATTTTTGCGTAATACTGTTTATATTTGCATCTTATCACATCCCAACTCTCACTTATGACAATTATATCGACCTGTGTATGAAGTAGGCTAATGTGAACAGCTCATCAATCTGTATCGTTTGAATACTTCAAAGTATGCATTTCCCACCAATGTCAAGACATCCCAACAAAAGAGTAGATTTCTGACAACGGAGTCCCATCTTTGATCAGCCGGAGCTGGTAACGTGATTGGCCCTTCTGCAGATTACCCGGCAGCCAATCACAGGTGAAATGCGCATCTCATGCGCAAGCGCCGGTGACACGGATGACGTTAGGGAGAGCGCCGCATGTTATTGGCCGTGGCAGCAATGCATTTGAAATAAACCATAAATACGCCCAGCAACTTGGCATTACAGAAGAAAACGAGGCAACTGTAATAAACCGAATTGTTTAGGTTCTACTGAAGACAATCTATCCTTAAATAATTGACATTCTTTTAAAAAATTACAATATCTTATTGTTCTATCTACCTGATTATTTAGCTATTTCATATCCAACAATAAGCCATACAATCTCAACACTGCAATTCTCTCATTCTCAGCACTGCACATTGTAACGGTCTCATGCACTCTCCTCACACTTCCTCACTAAACCCCGAAAAAAAACTCTTCACTCTCACCTTCAGCCCCTTTTGGTGTCCTCCACATTCATAACCACCAAACCTAAATATACACTTAGAAATATCCTAAACACCTATAAATATCCTATCAATGCCTGTTGGCCACTATTGGGTCACCATATTTCTCTGCTAGTCACATTTAAGTAAGCACATATGTCGGGCTGTAAACAACTCTCAACTGCCACCATAGCACTAGACTGAATTAAACAGAAAATAATGCAATTAACGTGAAATAAGGACGAACGGTCAAGTACCAAAGAAAATTGTTCACAATACAACTGTAATGCGGGCGTAAGCGACCTTCCGGATGTGACGTCACGGGGGGTGGAGTCATGTGACGTGGGTGGAAGGTTCGGGGCCTTAAGCGGGTAAACCGGAAGGGGAAGGCAGTCGGGGTGTGAGCGGAATAGAGTGAGGCCACGCGGGCGAGTGTGGAGAGGGGGGGCGCCGACGGCCATCGGGAGCCAACCCCGAAGATAAGAGGAAGCTGCGGAGTGGTGTGCAGCTGCAGAGGAGACAGCCAGAAGGGCTGCGTGTTAGAGGCAGCGGTGTGGCTGCCAGGAGGAGCTGCGGAGAGAGAGAGAGAGAGGGCTGCATGTTAGAGGCAGCGGTGTGGCTGCCAGGAGGAGCTGCGGAGAGAGAGAGAGACAGCAAGAGGCTGTCAGAGCTGCGGAGGGAGAGGAGTTGCAGCGAGTACAGCCAAGGGGGGCTGTGTGAGAGAAACAGCAGCGGAGCTGCTGTTGTGGATCGGGCCGACATTGGAGTCAGCACCGTGGAGAAGCTACAGAGTAAAGACAGCCGTGTGGGTGTACAGCACGAACCGAATAAAGGACACTGAGCCAGACATCGTGGTCCAGTCATTTATTACACTGGTGTCGGAAGTGCAACGGCATGTCGAAACAAGTGAGGAAGAAAGTTAATCCGGCGCCTGCATCGGCTTCTTCGTCCGACGACGACGAACTCCCTCCAACCACGGATCCTGTTGGGGTGGTGGAGGAGAGCCCGGCTGAGGCGACCACGGGAACGGGAGTGGAGGATGTTGGCGCGGTGGCGGGTCCGTCGACATCATCAGACGCGGATCAACGATGGCAAGCGATGGCGGTACAACTGGAGGCACTTAAGGACGTCCTGGCGCATCTATGCCATCTCGTCGCGCCAGGGACGATGGATGATGCAAGTGGTGCTCCGCGGGCCGCCACGTTGCCTGTCCTGCCGCCGCCATTGCCCACGTGGCAAGAGGCCGCCATTTTGCGCGCTCCGTGGCGCCAAACCGCCATCTTGGCCACGCCGCGGGCCGACGCCATTTTGAATTTGCCACCACAACCACCACCATTGGAAGACGGCGGGAAGAGGAGTCGGAGTCGCCACCTTACAACGGTTAAAGAATTTTCCGTCGGTGGGGACTGGAGCGCGTTCGCCTGCCGCTTCTTGGCGGCGGTACGCACAGCAAGATGGACCGATGCGGAGGCTTTGGAGGTGTTGCCGACTCTCCTGGACGACGAATCTGTCCGATTCTTCCGTTCCATAACGACCGATAAGAAGGCAACTTTATGTGGTGTTTTTCTAGAAATGGCCGATGCTTATGAGCCACCAGATGATGCGCATCGGCGATTCGCTCAACGACAACGAGCACCAGAGGAGTCGCCCGTGGCGTACAGGGGTGCGGTGCTGGAGCTGGCCATGGCAGCTTATCCTGAGACGCCACAGGACCTGCTCGAGCCTCTCATATTAGGGAAAATGTTGGAGCTGTCTCGGGATCTAGGGATCCCCATGCCTGTGTGTGGGCATGAGAAGCTCACTTCCCGGACGGCTGCTAAGTGTCTCGATGCGCAATTCAACCTCCGTCGCTGGAAACAAGTGACGGCGTGGACGGGGGGGCCCGTCAAAGAAGAGGATGCGCTGGGGTGGAACCCTGCGCAGGCTGTCTATGTTCCGGATGACCAGGGCCCTCAACAACTGACGGCCGCCTCCGCTCCATGGACGGGACGCGGCGGGCCGAGACCGCGCGCGGCGCTACCAGAACGGGGCCGTCAGGAGGCGAGGCCTGCGCTTCGGCGCAACGAGGCCGAATGTTTCCGCTGCGGGCGTAGGGGCCACTACGCCAGAGACTGCTGGGCCCGCTTCCCGGCTCCGCCGCAGCAGGAGGCCTCGGCACCGGTCAAGTCGGCTAAAGATCCTCCGAAACAGGCATGTCGGCACGCACCAGACACTCGGCAAGGCTTTCCACCTCACCCACCACCTGTGTTGCGCGATCCTATTGTTGTTGTTAAAGAAAGGCCATCGACGGGGCCTTGTCATTCAGTTACGCAGTGGCGCAAATTGGCACGGAGAGTTGTCGCGGCCGCTACGGGTTCGTCCACTGTACCGGGGTCCATACAAGGTGTGGACGTGCGCATTTTGGTCGACTCGGGGGCGTCTGCGACTATTATATCGGATGTCATTTTCCATCTGTTGGGCATTCCGCCGGGGGCTGTGCGTCCGGTTTATGGGTCGTGCGTCGCTGCGAACGGGGGTAGCATGGGTATCGTGGGTCAGGTGGATGCTAAGATATCTATTGGGGATGTGTCGGCCTCGGGTGTTGTGTTGATATCGAGATCTTTGGCGGTTCCTTGTTTGTTAGGCACCGATTTTTTGGCTAAGATGCCCATTTTTATCAAAATCAATGAGAATTGTATTGAACTGCCGGGGGGCCGTCAAATCTCGTTTCTGCCGTCGCCCTGGGGGCGACCTGCTTCGGCCGTACAAGTGCAGGCGCTGTCCGTCGCATCTGTGGACATCCCACCTGGTACACAGATGCTTATACCCTTGCGGTATCGGAAGCCCCTGCCTGATCGGCTAGGAGCAGTAGGGGTCTTGTTGTCACCGTCCGCCACGATAACAACCGGGTTGGCGTTAGTGGGGGCACAGACCATCGTCCGGCCGGATCAATTACCGTTTTTACAGGTGCTTAATGCGGGGGGAGAAAACGTCCGTGTCCCGGCCGGTACGGTTGTGGCACATGCCACTACGGCGTTTGCGACCCATGATTGTCCACATAGCCGGGGAGTTGTTGCTGGGGTTTCCGAGCCAAGGAGTTCGGATGATCGTTGGGTTGCTCATTTATGTGACGAAAATTCTTCCCTGTCCATGGAGCAACGTGGTGCGCTGCGTAAATTGTTGTTGACATATTCCGATGTGTTCAGCTCCGATGATTTGGATTTGGGCCGCACTTCGTTGCTTTACCATCACATTGAGACGGGCGATGCTGCCCCTATTCGATTAAATTCGCATCGGATGAGTCCTGCGGAGCGAGAACACGTACGGGGGGCAGTGGAAGACATGTTGGCTGCGGACATTATATCGCCATCTAACAGCCCATGGGGCGCTCCAGTCGTCTTGGTTAAGAAGAAGGATGGCAAATTGCGATTTTGTGTTGATTTCCGCAAATTGAATAAGATATCGGTGGCAGATGCGTACCCCCTGCCGCGTATGGATGACTCCCTCGACGCATTGTCGGGGGCTAAGTTCTTTTCCACACTGGACCTCTCTTTGGGATTTTGGCAGCTTCCCCTTGACGAGTCCTCACGGGAGAAAACCGCATTCCGTACGCCGCAGGGGTTATTTCAATTCAACTGTCTCCCGATGGGATTGAATGCGGCCCCTGCTACATTTCAAAGATTGATGGAGCTCGTTTTGACGGGGTTGCAGTGGGAGACATGTCTTATATATTTGGACGATATCATTGTCTTCAGCCGCACATTTGATGAACATTTGACGCGGCTGGAGACAGTGTTCACGAGGATGCATTCTGCCAAATTGAAATTCAAACCAAAGAAATGTCACCTACTGCAACGGTCCGTCCGCTATTTGGGGCACATTGTGAGTGCTGAGGGAGTGTCCACGGATCCGGAAAAGACGGCGTGCGTCCGGGATTGGCCGACTCCGGCCACCGTGGGGGATGTTCGGCGGTTTTTGGGATTTGCCTCGTATTACCGAAGATTTGTGCCGGGTTTTGCGACGATTGCGAGGCCCTTGCATCTCCTTACGGGTAAAGGACGGAAGTTTGTTTGGGGACAGCCGGAGGAGGCGGCCTTTCGGAGTCTGCGTGATCTATTGGCCACGGCCCCAACATTGGATTATCCCGATTTCGATCACCCATTCATTCTTGATACGGACGCGAGTGACACAGGTATTGGGGCGGTGTTATCACAGTCTAAAGGGGGTGTAGAGCGTGTCGTGGCGTATGGTAGCCGAGTCTTGTCTCCTGCGGAAACCCGCTACTGTGTCACTCGCAGAGAACTATTGGCGGTTGTTTTTTTCCTACGGCAATTTCGACCATACCTCTACGGTCGTTCTTTTATTGTGCGTACGGATCATGCGGCCTTGCAATATGCCCTTAAAATTGACCAGCCATCCGGACAGTTGGCACGTTGGTTGGACACGCTACAGGAATTTTCCTTCCAAATTCAACATCGGAAGGGAGTGCGCCATGCGAACGCTGATGCACTTTCCAGATTACCGCGGCGCGCCCCTTGTAAATGTGAGTCGGGGACGCATAGGTGTTCGCCGATTCCAAACCCCCCTCAGCCGCTTACGTTGGCCGTCGAGAAGTCGGACACTCCGATGGAACCGGGACCGGCTGACGGGGTTTTGAATCTGCCGAGGTCTGTCTGGATCCGGGAACAGATGATGGATGAGTCATTGGTGTCCTTGCGGAAGCGGTCTGCTAGGGACAATGGGAGTCCGAGTACGGCTATGGGGCCGCAAACCGCTCTCCGAGATGGTCTGCTTATGTGGCGGGAGGGGTTCCAGGAACGTTGGCGCCTGGTGGTACCAACGTCCTTGCGATTCGAGTTGATTAGAACCCTCCATTGTGACACTCTCTTACATTTAGGGGTGCAGAAGACCTTGTTGACGTTGCAACGTCATTATTTTTGGCACGGCATGGCGACAGATGTCGTAGGGCACGTGCGCGCGTGCCCTGCGTGTGCACGACGTAAGCCGCCGAAACATCCTTACGTGCCGCCTCTCCAGTCCATTCAGGTGTCTCGAGTCAATGAATTGGTGGCACTGGACATATTGGGACCTTTTCCACCATCGGCGAGGGGTAATAAATATTTGCTGGTAGGGGTTGAGTACCTCTCCCGTTGGCCGATGGCCTGGCCGTTGCCCGATCAGTCGGCCGCGGCCATTACCGACGCCTTTTTGTTTGGGTATATTATGGATAAGGGGGCGCCTGAGAGACTCCTCACGGACCAGGGCAGGAATTTCTCTTCTAAATTATTGGCGGAAGTGTGCGCGGGCCTTGGGACTAAGAAAGTACGGACATCCCCATACCATCCGCAGACGGATGGTATGGTTGAACGGCTGAACAGGACACTGTCTGCCATGCTTTGCCATACCGTGAGTGAACAACAATCAGATTGGGATCTGCACATCCCCGGGGTGCTTTCGGCGTACAGGATGACGCCTCATGCGGCTACAGGATATTCGCCGTTTTACCTTATGTATGGTCGGGAAAACGTGCCGCCGGTGGATGTGCAATTGGGAACTGGGGTGAAGGGACCTCGTAAACCACTTCCTGAATACATCCAGGACACGGTTCGCCGAGTCACGGAGGCGCGGGAGAATGCCCGCGTGGCTACGGCCAAAGCCCAGGCCCGGAACGAGCGATATGCGCGACGGTCTGAGGGGGAGTGCCCTTGGAAGGTTGGGGACCTAGCTTGGCTTCATTGTCCACAGGTACGTCCGGGGACCTCGCCGAAATTGCACAAACCCTGGCATGGTCCCGTACGCCTCATTGCGGTTCCCAACCCACAGTCAGCACGCGTCCAGATTGGGTCTCGTCGCTGGGTTGTGCATACGTCGCGCTTGAAACCATATGTTGCTCCCTTACATGATGCGTCATCCCCCAATGTTGCCTTGCCGGGGTCTGTTGCTGCTGACTCTCCCCTGCCTGCGTCCATTGATCTTGCTAGAGCGCCTGTCGTACCTGTTCCAGACAGGCCGGCCGTGACATTGCGGGGGACGAGGGGCCCTGCTCGGAGGACGCCTGCCAGGTCTGCGGGACCTTCGAGCCCTGCAACCCTTCCGACCCAGCTGCGGGCACGGTCACAGGACAAGCCCAAGACTAACTCTTTAGGGACACGGGACGTCGGTGGACTTCCAGCTGCGACAGGGGGATTACCCCCTGTCATTCCTCGACTTTCATCGCGTTCCCGTTCTGCGAGTGGGCCGCCGACCGTCCGGGACGGGCCGGCGACCCGCACACGTTCCAAATCGCTTACGTTTCGTTGATTGTTGCTGTCTTGTTATTTTTTTTTTCTTACAGTTGTATTTATTGCATGCTTTTGTACGTTCGTTGATGTTAATTGCGTTGTTGTTGTTCTTGCTGTTACATTGTATGCTTAGTGTCCTTTAGGGGGGGAAGCTCGGTTCGCCGCATTACGATTTGCTATTGGTCAGCCGAGGTCGGCTGGGATTTTTCTACGGGGGAGGGTGGTGTAATGCGGGCGTAAGCGACCTTCCGGATGTGACGTCACGGGGGGTGGAGTCATGTGACGTGGGTGGAAGGTTCGGGGCCTTAAGCGGGTAAACCGGAAGGGGAAGGCAGTCGGGGTGTGAGCGGAATAGAGTGAGGCCACGCGGGCGAGTGTGGAGAGGGGGGGCGCCGACGGCCATCGGGAGCCAACCCCGAAGATAAGAGGAAGCTGCGGAGTGGTGTGCAGCTGCAGAGGAGACAGCCAGAAGGGCTGCGTGTTAGAGGCAGCGGTGTGGCTGCCAGGAGGAGCTGCGGAGAGAGAGAGAGAGAGGGCTGCATGTTAGAGGCAGCGGTGTGGCTGCCAGGAGGAGCTGCGGAGAGAGAGAGAGACAGCAAGAGGCTGTCAGAGCTGCGGAGGGAGAGGAGTTGCAGCGAGTACAGCCAAGGGGGGCTGTGTGAGAGAAACAGCAGCGGAGCTGCTGTTGTGGATCGGGCCGACATTGGAGTCAGCACCGTGGAGAAGCTACAGAGTAAAGACAGCCGTGTGGGTGTACAGCACGAACCGAATAAAGGACACTGAGCCAGACATCGTGGTCCAGTCGTTTATTACACAACTATGAAAACTGGTGGGCACATCTTAATAATTAAAAAATGGTCCGTTACTTCTGAGTCTTGCATCGAGCTCAAATACCACTCGTGCTGCATGTGTACTATATTGACCAGTACTATACTAAACAGTACTCACGATACTCAACACCGTTGTCTCGTTTGCAGGAACATGGCCATGTCCACTTGTTCATCACTGTCTGGTATCGGTGGAATAGTCGCTCCGTTTGTCCTCTACCGTCTTTACACCATTTGGAGGCATCTACCCATGGTTATTTTTGGTACGAAATACACGCACATTAGCAACAATCAACTTGTCAGTAACATACACTTAATTAATAAAGACAGAATCGCTAAATTCCATATTAGGCTTAAAATTGGACGTGCGTCAGTAAAAAGTGAAGATGGAACCGTGGATGTTCTGGAATCGCTTGCGTACGCGTCATCGTGAATTATGTACTTCTGGTGTTAAGGCGTTATCACACTGATGGAACAAATGAGTACGTATAACAGGGGAATACCTAAAAACGTACAATAAGTTACATTAACTTCAACGGTTTCGAAAACGAAAATAAGGTCAACCTTGAGTACGCTTTGTAATTAGCTGGTCGTGAGTGACTGATGTTGAAAGAGGGCTACAAAGCTGACATTTGATTTTGGGCCCCATAAATTTGACATTAAAAAGAATGTGCAACTTTTACACTTTTTACCTCGGCTGACTGAATTTTGCACCTGGAGCTCAATCTACAGGATAGATTTGCAAAACCAGAGTGATAATTATGGGTTAATAACATTTTATGAGCCTTTAAATGGTTTAAAAAAAGACATTTATACCGACACGCTTTAGTTTCGAGAGGTTTTGAAGGGTATTGATTTCAAATATATAATACTTTTCTTGATAACTACATTTTTCGGGTACTTGAGCTGACTGAAAGGGGCATTCAACTTTTATCGCACTTGAGGATATCCACAAACTAGTTTTACTGCAGTTCGGGTTTCTTTACGTCATTCCGAGAAAGAGTACAGCATTCCCATGTACAGTCACAGATGTACAAGGCAGAATGAATGTGTGCATTCTGCAGGAATCCTTGCGATTATTGGCGGGTCCGTGATTCTGCTCTTGCCAGAAACAAACGGTCTTCCTCTACCAGAAACCACCGAGGATGCAGAAAACATTTCCAAGTATGTTGATTTGATGATGCCGGCAGCGTTTATTGGTTACAATTGACCACAAACATTTTTCGGTTTCACTAAAAAAAAGAAAGTGCACGTGAAATTTAATCGAATTTACGTTATTTTGAAAAGTATGCCAATGTGTACACCGTAGCTGCAATAAAAAAAAAATACATTGAGCTATTTTAGACATTGAATGATATAATAACTCACTAATTATTGCACGTGGAGGTAATTTCTGTCAAATAATTAATATGCGTTTTCGAGTTAAAGACAGTGTATGTCAAAGACTCGCGTTCAGTCACGCTAGTTTTGCACTCACAACAATTGGTTAAACCGAAAAATATTTGATTACTCGATTGTAACTTCTTTCCCAAACACGTGCCGTTAATATAAAAAAAGACTTGAAAATGTTTTTTAAATTAATATCATAAAACTATGCCGTAATTATATGATAGCCAGTATATAGTGAACGGTACTGTAAAACAATAGCAAGTGCTGTGTTGCAGTGCACTCTCTCATACAAGAATCAGCATATTTTAAGAATCAGAATATGTATTCATACTGGAGGTATCCGATGAGCTATAAAGATATTTTTTCATAGATGTCCAGTAGAACGTGCCTGGGAAGGAAAAGCTGTAATTGAGCAATAACAGCGGCAACATTCACTTTCGCACAGGAAACAGAAAATGCTGCGGTCCCGCAAGCTCAATACCAAGAACCCCTTGAGAAATGGAGATTCTCAGGCCGATGGAAATGTGACTGCCACTGAGCTCGAGTTTATAAATGTGACGCAATGAGTGTGCACGATGCCGCGTTCAAACAAAACTACCATGCGTATTAGGATGCCTCGGCTCATTCAGTATTTACGTGTTGTTTCACAATCAAAATTCGGCCATGCTACAGTAATACGCGTACGTTAGTTGTTGCGTTGAGGCAAATATTTGCAACTCTTTGATTATTAACGCAAGATTATTACGATACAATTGCAGAAAGTTTAAAATCACAAAGATATGTTTTACATGAAACCATTTGTTTGGAAGGGCTTTTGAAAACGCAAACAGGGTACTTCTAAATGGATTCTTAATTCTTAATTTTTAAGCGGTGCAAGAAGAGTCGAAATAGATGGTGGGTTATGTTCTTATTCACTTAAAAATGTAGTGCATTTAATTAAAAAAATATATATTTTATATCACTGTTGCTATCATCTCAAGGGAATCCATCGTATCATCTAACAATGCATTGCTGACAATGTTAACCGCTACACTATAGGGCAGCATATAACGCCCATGATTGAAGGCTACAGTATAAATACATTTTTTCATTTTTATATTTAAAGGAGAAATGTCACTCCAGAAATAGTGTAATCTCTCCATAATTGTCGACAGATTACAAAAGTTGACATAATTTTAAATATTTCATTTTGGGACATTGCCGTGACTACGTGGGGAATCTTGCATGCCTTGTAAACTTTAATATACTGGAATTTAATGTGATTGTTTTTTTCTGAATTTATAAAACTACAATACGTAGTGTGTATGTTCCTGTATTAGGGAAATAGTGGCATGGATTTGGAGGCCACAGCTTATGAAATAAATCACCATGACGCCAGACTGGGCAGCTCCTTTAAATTCTAAACATTCCGAATGAATTCCAGAGCTATAAAAGAACAATACAAAGACACCATTGGCATTCTGAGAAGGAGGTGGTGTTCTTCAACGCTCATAAAATCGAAGGCGCTTGAGGGTTCTTAAAAGTGTCTTGTTAATCATTATTTAAATGTGTAACGCGCCCAGTATTCTCTCACTCTCGAATAGAGAGGCCGACTCAGAGGCACGAATTGTCCAAGCTCTGCAGTAATCTGCATATAAAGATAGTTTCAGCCAATTAACGAGTGACTATGCACTTGAGGGAGCAATACTTTCCCATACAGATAGAAATTATTTCAAACGTTGGTCTACTACCACCTCCCACGGGAAGTTTCACGTTTGTGTGATCCACCAACGCTCGCTGTCTCCGTGGTGCTGGGTTTCAGGTGTGCTCCACCACAGCCAGACTCGCACATAGACTCGTACTGCTGTGACACACTGATGGTTCCCAGCCTCACGCCAGAGATGTGCAGTGCAGATCCCCCCTCCCCAACAGACAATAGCCCAGTGTTCTTCACTAATTTGCAGAGGGGTGCCACTATCGTCGATAAGACATCATCAGTGTGAGGGCCGCCACACATTTGAAACCATTGGGGTTTGACAGCACGATGGTGATGATGGGGGGTGTTTTCACTCTTTGTGTATTGTCGGGGACCGCACGTCAGGGGCCGCACGTCAGGGGCCGCACTAAAGGCCACCAGGGGCCAGCAGTGGCCCGCGGGCCTTGCAATGAAGAACACTGCAATAGATGATCTACCTAAAAAAATATCAATTGATTCAGGTGCTTTCCAGCTTGTTTTCCCAGTGGCTGGACACTGAACGTGTGTTTTGCTCAAACTATTAAATGTAAACAAGACCAATCACACTCGCACGACATTCCATTTAAACCTGGCACGCTTAATTTGTTTGGTTAATTGTCTGCAGCGGATAATCGGGGTTTCACTGTGAGGCGAGGCACGTGTATTCTTCAGTGGAGGAAGCGGAAATGAGTCCGTCCACTGCTCGCCATGTGAACCCCCGGAACCGTGCCTACACGTGTGGTGTGTTGCCTCCACGTGGTGTGTCGTCTACACGTGCGAGGTGTTGTCTATGTTGAGGCTGCTGGCCCCCGAGGCCTCTCCCTGCTGGGCGCCGGCCGCAGGGGGTCCGCCGTCTCCCGATCCCTCGCTCGTGTGTGAACAGCTGCTGCTGTGCTCATCGCTCGCGGGAGAAGGGCTGCCGCCCGCCGGCTCTCCTCCCTGGGTCGCACCCCCGCGAGTCCGCGAGTGGGGCATGGCTCGTCGCCGGCTCACGGCCACCTGAAAACACTCCGTTGCCTATTCTTAGGTTTTTTCGGTAAAGTCACACTGGTAAAAGATTAAAATTAATGAAAGTAAAATAAAATAAAAAATAAAAATCACGACGTTTCGGAGGCAACACAAGCCTCCGTCATCAGGTGGGACCGTCACAGCCAGATTTGCTGCATCAAGTGAGGCAATGATTCAAGATGTAATCCTCACTTGATGCAGCAAATCTGGCTGTGACGGTCCCACCTGATGACGGAGACTTGTGTTGCCTCCGAAGCGTCGTGATTTTTATTTTATTTTACTTTCATTAATTTTAATGTTTTACCTACGTGACTTTACCGAAAAAACCTAAGAATATGAATCCTTGCAGTCACGAAAACTCCGTTGCCTCTCTGCCAATCAAACGCGACGCCTCCCCTCACACAACCCTGCGCAGCAATCACACGCTCTGAACGGGGGGTCAGGGGTCGGAGGGCGAATGACGTTGCTCGCGTCCGCGTTGCCGATTGGGGGTTTTCGTTACGGGTGGTTTAAAGGGCTGTGGGACGGGTGTTCGCAAGGGGAGTTAGTCCGCACGCAGTGCAGGGGTTCGCAGCAGCAAGATGAAGCGTACACCCGTGGAGCACCGACCACACACGCTGTGAGCATACATACACACAGCACCACGCGCTTCCACACGCTCGTCGAATCCACACGAGGCTGTGATTAGTTATTAACGATTTATTACCGGCCGACTGTGAGCCACTCTCCTGAATTAATCGGAATCGGCAAAGCAGGATTAAAATTATCTCCCATTGGTCTGAACTCTATTCTGTTGTGACTTAAACTTTTTTGGCTATTACGCTCAATACCAGCTCTCTCTCTCGCTTACTCACAGTTCGACGCTCCGGTGCGCCTGTCCTCGCAGCACTTCGACTCGTCACACGGACGTTCGATTAGCTGAACTGAAGAGACGACCGCCCCGGTGGCTGACTCGAGAAGAGACCTCCCTTTTCTGCGGCCCCTTTTTATTATTACCCACATCAAAGAAAAGCCGTCGCTGATCCGATGGCCTTCCCGGCCAATCAGATTGCTCGTCTTGCGCCACAGAATTCGGAGCTCTCAGCGCCGTCCACATCCCGATTTCCATATCAAAGGGACCGCCGCTGGCTGCTGCGCCGGCGGCCGTGCACAAGCACATTCGTCCTGCCAATCAGACGCTCACCCTGGTTTCCCGCCGTTTGTGGCTCTGCCCCCCTACCTGCCGGCCGATCCATGTGTGGGGTGTGTGTGTTAACCACGGTGGCTGGGCAGCCCCGCCGTGACCATGTAATCTCAACCCAAGTCACAGCGCCGCGGTGCGAGTTAGCATCGGGGGAGATCGCCCAATTCCCTGGCCGCAGGAAACCGTGAAGATTATCCCTATGAGAGGCCTTCTGGGTGAAAACCTGTTGGCCAGGTGACCTCCCCTTGGAGCTCTATGGGGGGGAAATGTGTGAGGGTGTGTTTATGTGGAGGGTGGTGAGGGGGAAGCAGTGTCGGCCCCGTCGCGTGGTGGTGGCGAGGTCGTAGATGGGGCGCCCGCAGAGTGGCTTCGCGGCAGCGCCATCACATCTACACGTGCGGTGTGTCGTCTGCACGTGCGGTGTCGTTGTGGGAGCTGACACCACCCTCCTCCTCTTCCGCCCCTTCTCGCCTGGCTCCCGCCGATTGGGTGATTGGCCTCCCCGCACCAGCGTTCTCTCTGTGGGACATGGCTAGTGGCTGGCTCCTCACCGCCTCGGGTTTCCCACACACTCCCCACGTACACTACCCCAAATGTCCTGGGGTGGCTGCGTGCTCGCACGTGCCTGCGCAGGTTGCTCGCCACGGCTCACGCTAAAAATAGTCGTATGAATATGCACGCATGCGGGCACGGGCACGCGGGCAAAAACGACGGGCGGGTTGACGATAATATTCGCGCATTCCACCGCTGAGTGCTATGGTCGCTACGGGAACACACTGTGTAAAACGCGCTATGTAAACATGCACGCGACGTCAGCGATCGTTTATGATTGAATACACGCGAGCTTCACACGTAAGCACCACACCTACGCTCTACCCACACACAAATAAATCGGTGCTCTGTGTTAACGTTTATTAATGGCGCGCCTGAAGAAAAACCATGTGTGGCCCGGAGCAAAATTCTCAGCGAGCAGCACCCAACCTATTCCTATTCAAACCCTAGGTGGACCCTTACGCTACTTAGAACCCGGCGGACGTACTCACGGTATCTCGCGGACGCAGTGGGAGTCGGAGGGACAAGGGTCCCAGAGGTCTCTGCCTGGGGTCGAGTCGTAGCAGCGCTCTGTTGTATCCTAACCCTTCTTCCAAAATTGATATATAATGAATAAAAACACACCAAAGCGCAGCAAACTGCAAAACACCAGGTGTTGTTAAGTAATGAACTGGAGGAGGGCTAGGATGGCAGAATTTGCAACCTTGCTTCAAGGAAAGATAAGGCCTGATGAACGGGCACATGTCACCCGTGCAGGCGGCAGAGACAGTGGGAGAGTCAGCCAGACATAGTTAAGGCAAAAAGCCCAACCATCCTGCATGGTTTTAAAGTAACGTCAAAATTCGAAATTCAACAACAGAGTAGGCTAAATTATCGATCCTCGCGCTCGCTCAAATTGGAGACCAGGCTGCGAGCTACATCAATGAACCATTGCCCATTTGCTAATCCAATACTGAATGTTAACATTACTGAAGTCAAAACGAATTCTATGACCTCAGCACATGGGCGAATAATAGGGCAGTGTCAACTCAAAGGCAATTAAAGGAAGCAGAGGCGCCTTTGTCTAAATCACAATCACAGAAGCCAGGAATCATCACTGATTGTGTGTTTAGGGATTCCGAGCTAATTGGAACACGTGCACACAGGGAGGAGGTAGAAATACGCCTTGTCCTCCTGCAGCTGAGGGAGCAAAGATAAACCCAGCTCAAGGCTGTGTGCACAGGGGAGGGAGCTGATTTAAACAACCCTGCACGTCTGAACGTGAGGGGGCCTTTGTCCTGAAATTAATAACACTCCCAGAGCAGAAGGTTGGATGGCCACGACAATAAGAGTGTTGTGTATCTCTCAAGGATGCAGACCCAGCTGAACACAGGCTGCGGGGGTCACCAAAAGTTTGCGTTCGCCTAGTTAAGACAAAAAGCTCAATTATTCTGTATTGCTATTAAAGTAACGTTAAAGTCGGAATTTAACAACAGGGTAGGCTAAAGTTATTGATATGAAATGTTATTTCCATACTTTAATAATTTCTATACAACTCGACCCGAAGCATATGCGGGATGAATCACCACCAGGTCGAATATAAAATACATAATAAAAGAGCGATGTTAAACCCAGGGTCGGAGAGAAAAGGAGATCCCGGCCATCTTTGTATCCCCGCAGCGCGGGATAGGATTGTGTATACGCTCGGGGAAACACCTCCACTTGAGTCAAGCACCACGATGGGAAACGACAGACCTTAGGTTACATACAGAATCATAACTGTGAAATGGTAAGGGACAAATGTTAACTTAAAACTTTTTAACCATTTCTTTGTGCATCGGTGAGGGTCGGAGGGAGTGTTGCCCCTCCCTCCAGGTGGTGCAACACGGACAAAGACGCCTATGAGACGATTTGTAACGTCTGTGTTTTGGTTCATGAAGAAGGCCAGACAAGAGATAATATCGCACCCAGACAGAGAGACGACTTATGCACACAAGGACATACGGACGTACGGACACACACATGGACACACCTACCTACGGACAGATCCTGACACAGTAAATCGAAAGAAACCCCGCCTTGTGGGCAGGGTCCAAAGGGATTTTTCGGCATAAAAGAAAGGACCCTGAGCATTGGAAACCAGTTCGACCGGGAGGGTCGACTCAGGAGCGAGCTGCGACCAGCGGGTCGGCTCGACTCATCTTCAGTTCGACCGGGAGGGTCGACTCAGGAGCGAGCTGCGACCAGCGGGTCGGCTCGACTCATCTTCAGCTCGACCGGGAGGGTCGACTCAGGAGCGAGCTGCGACCAGCGGGTCGGCTCGACTCATCTTCAGCTCGACCGGGAGGGTCGACTCAGGAGCGAGCTGCGACCAGCGGGTCGGCTCGACTCATCTTCAGCTCGACCGGGAGAGTCGACTCAGGAGCGAGCTGCGACCAGCGGGTCGGCTCGACTCTTCAGCTCGTCTGGGACTCAGCCGAGTTCGATCGGCTCACCGGAGCCGGCTCTCGGGGCTCGATTCAAGCGGCTCCCCATCTCCTCTGCAGGCGGGCAAGACCCGCTTGACCGCTCAACTCGGCCTGCGTGGGTCAACCTCTGCCGAGTCGGAGGTCTCTGCTGCCGCCGGAGTGGTGAGAATCGCGGTTTGGCGACGAGGCTCCGTGCTCACCCTGGTCGACGACCCAACACTGCACGCTGCGAGCGAGCTGTGGGCGCCACCTACCGACCGGGTTCCGAACTGCGACAGCGTATCAACGGACATCCGAACCATTTCACCACGGTGACAGGGGAGCGACTGATACGTATGACGCGCACCGCCCCCTCACCACACGACCACCAGGCGTCTGTTTGACATAAAGAACCGACTCCGAACACTGACTATTCAAGACAACTCTTACCACTCAAACACACTCGAACCCATAAGCCATCCGTGGCTGTGAAGGCATCACAACGAGACCGAGTGATGGCCATCCATCGTTTATAAGTGTATTCGTAATTTTTATCTTTAATATTTAGTGGGCTGTACTCTTAATCGCATAAATTCCCAACAGATCCATCAATACGAATTGATTCTTGGCACCTCCTTCCGCCGAGCCACGCTCACGTGGGGAGTGGTGGCCCACCAGATCCTAATCAGGTGATCTGGTCCCCAATTAGTAAACTTGGTATAAGATAACGATCTTCGAAAAAGGAGCACCGTCGCAGGCCCTTACTCCGAGCCATTCTGTTGTTAGATAACCTGCCGATGTATCTGTTGAGATTGGTGCCTTTAAGAATAATAACTGTTTTTGATTGTGTTTTTTATCGCCGTATAATCTTTCAAGTATCTTTCAGTCATAATCGCCGCACGTACTCGCATCCCCTACAGAATATTCAACTGTCCCGTGACCCAAGGTGCTAACAACGTGATAAGGGTTGCGTATGATCAATAAGGAGTGCGGTACTGCGTGAACAATATTGAGTATAATCATTCATTAACGTTAAGGTTTTTCTTAGCATAGTATTTGCATATTTTAACGACTCTCTCTCTCACTAACAACCATCGCGTTATGCGGGATCCATGTGCCGTTGTCAAAGTGAAATCAGACAATCGTTGATGATACTGTATTGATGCCGTGTTGACGTTCCGGGATTGAGAGTTCGCATACTATATCATAGTTGAGGTTGAATTAGTAATAAATTGATTAATACAGAAGTGGTTGTGTGATTATTTCCTGAAATATATGCATAAGATCTGCTTCTGCATTGAGATCTGAACTTGGTGACCTTAATAAACACACTAATACATACTCAGTAAATGTTAAAGCGATAACGGGGTGAACCGGGGACCTAAAATATAACCACGAATACCCACTCTGGGAATGTTAAAGCGAGAATGAGACGAACCTAGACAACGATGCCGAGTTAATCTAAGTTAATCTTGCATACTTACACCACACCTGCATAACTGCATACGATTAATTGCCTTATTCCGATCGATAACCCACCCTCGTCACCGAGGCGGGGTCTGGTTATCATAACGACTTGCATTATCATAATTACACCCACTCGCATAATTACTACGATTACCTCTCGAATTGGCATAATTAAATGTGCATAATTACATAAATTAACATATTTCCGGATAATTACACATTTGGCCAAATTTCATTTGATTATTATTATTTTCACTGAATATTCATAACCCACATATACAACATAATAATTTCACCCACGCACGCATACAACATAACAAATTTTGATAAACAACATATACAACATAATGGGGGCGTCGCCCGGGATTTCTCGCAGACAGTTTATGCATGAATTCAGGAACGAATCACTGTTGTGTTAATCAAAGTGTTGTGAACTAACGTTGCCTTGTGATTGTAAACGGGGGTATACAAACAAAACGCCCTCTGAGGTTAAAACCCAAAAGACAGTGGAATTAAGATAATACCGTATCAAACCGATTGCATCCTGTGATAAATGGTGTTAGAGGTACGCACTCTGAATCGGAAAAGTAAAGAATAGCTCGAGCCAAACTGACCACACTCTGTGAGATAATTGTTTTATATGCACTCTGAAAGGAAAGGTCAAAGTAACTCCTGCCACTTGAGATGATAGGATTAAGAATAATTTTTGAATGGGTGACGGGGTACGGGGAACTCGTATTAAAACGTACCGACCAATCTGTTACAAAGCAGTACAGTCAGAGAGACATATGGGAAGGGAGCTGTATCGATAACACGAACACACCTCGGGGGAAACTAATTGACTGGATAAAATGTAACAAAGGCGAACACGATGCAAAAACTACAGGAAAGGCAGGACAGGACTCATTCCTTTTCACACAGGCATACAGACAGGGATTGTGGAATGAAGGAAAATTCGGAAAGGAAACAGGAGAGAAATCGTCTCTAATAAACGAGGAAAAATGTCCTCACACCATCGTAAGGGAGGAGAAATCAGGGCTCGCGACACCAGCGAAACTCACAGACGTGGATCCACAGAATAAATATGGAAGTAACATTAAATCACACTCTTGGGTACGTGGACAGAGTCCAGGGACTAATCGAAAAAAAATTATGGATATCGAACAAAAAATCCTTGACAAACAGAAACCCTCACAATTCGAGAGAAGGGATGGAGAGATACATATGCAAAAAAAACATGTGAGATTGACAACTTCACAGATAGAGGGAAGCAAAATGTTAAAGTAAAGTCGACAGGACGTGCTCCACTAAGGGCAGAGGCAAAAACTGAAGGGAAATGGCAACACGAGCGACACGGCATTGGGCGCGCACACAGAAAATGCACACCGATTAATCACGCCCGACACAGAACAGATAAAAGTGACAGATTGCCTGATGATAACTTGTTTGATGATGACGCTGACGGCGATCAACTTTCGGAATACTTATTCAACAGTAAAACCCTTAAATTGATGGACAAGGCTCTAGTCAGAATTCCCGATTTTGACCCCCACAATAAGACTATGGATATCCACACACATATCGCGACAGTGGAAGAGGAGGCAATGATTAGAGGGTTGATGAGACGGGATGAAAAAGCTAGTTTGTTGAAACGAAGCTTAAATAAAGATTCTATCCCATGGGTAAAGTCACTACCACACAAGGTTAGAAATGATTTTAAACAACTGAGCCTGGCAGTGATTCGGAAGTTTGGAGAATATTCGACACTCACTGAGGGGTTTTATGCTGTAAAATCGATGACCCAGGGCATGGACCAAGATCCACGTGACTACCTCGTACAATTTAAAAGAGCGTATTACGCAGGCGATGTGAATCAATACCACGAAGGAGATAAAATGTTCAAAATTATGTTTTTTGAATCCTTGAGCCCAGAGATTACAGAAAGGGTGAGAATGGTTTTGAATCCAGAAACCGCATCCTTACGCCGCATAGAGAGCAAGGCGTACATGGCATGGTTATACAGAGCTAAGAATCATAATTCGGATCCAGAACACAGGGAGAGGGATAAAGAACCCAGCCTCTCAGAGAGGAATAAAAATCACCGAGCAGTCCCACAATGCAGGACGGAGCAAACACGCACGCACACATGGCAAAATAACCCAGAGAGAGGTTGGCACGAGAATGAGAGCGGCACAAAGCCGAACATTCAGAGGAATCGCAGGAGGGGGAGGTTCAGAACAGAACCATACCAACACCCCATGCCACGACACACACGAGGCCAAAGTTGCACACTAAGATGGCGAGATAACCATCCAGCGGGAAGGTACACAGACTGCGGAGGTATGGATGCGAACATGCAGGAGAATCGTAGGAGGGAGAGGTTCAGAGCAGAACCATATCAACACCCCATCCCACGACACACGCAAGGTTCAAATTACGCACAGAGATGGCAAGATAACCACCTAGCGGGAAGGTGTTACACAGACCGCGGAGGTATGGATGCGAACATTCAGAGGAATCGCAGGATGGGAGGTCAAACACAATCGATCCAATTCCGACCAATTCCTCCACCGGCTATACCAGGAGGGAATAGAGGAATAACACAGAATGCGGTCCAAAGACATGATAAACAACCCACAGTGAGCGCGAGCGAGCGGCCAACACGCGCCCCACCCGCCGAGGTATTAAACCCGAAGCTCAATGAGAAATACAGGCAGGCTGCAAGTGACAGGGCGGGCAAAAACGTGGACAGTGCTCCCGTAAATGACGCGCGGATCGAATACAAGGACAGGGTTGCATTGAAGCGTGATCGGACAGTACAAAAACAGACAGCAGGGACACGCCCTGAGGAGCGCAGGCATGAGCCTTTGAATGGAAAATATCCAAGGGAAACCAAAATTTATGTGGATCGGAGTGCTAAAATGGAGACGAATGTCCATGACGTATCGGGAATGGTGTTGAAATCCAACACACTCGTAAAAACAAAGAGGGCAACATTACGAGGGACAGAATTAAATCGACACACTGACTCGGCAAATGTGCATGTAATCGCAGAGAGAGCGAATGCCAGTGATGACGGAGTACAGAAGTTGGTTGTGTGCGCGAATTCTGATTATGTGCAGCACAATTTTACACCACACACTCCCACGACGCGAGAGAGTGAGAGGGGAAATTACAAAAACGAACCGGAAAACCGTGATCGAATGATCAAAGTGATAAGTGGTAAACCAGACACTCGGAACTTGGTAAAAAGATTGCAAGTATGTAACAGGAGGAAATTGACGCAAAAGTGCGTTCGAAACCGCTACCTAGCGTTTCCCAGGATTTAACAAAAACAAAAAAAATTAATATCCGTCGGAGTTATGAGGTATGAGAACCATGTAACTGGTGATATCGATGTTAAAGTTTTGTTGTATTTTCCTTGCTTATTTCAAATGTAACCTTGTTACGATTGTGATACATATGCGCGCGTCGTAAGAAATAACCGCCGAGAGTGAGGGCGGCTTATAGATTCATAACACAAAAAAAGGGCATTTACTTGGTTTGAAAATTCGCCAGTGGCCAAATCGACCCCTGATAATTTTCAAACGGGCGGATTGTTGTGTCTATCCTTTTTTTTAATTAAGAACAATTCAAAAAAATATAATAATTTTTTTAATCTATATATATACCTTTTTTAAATTAATTAATGAAAACAACTCACTTCTCCTCACAAGAACACCAGGAATCCATGAAACATGGAGGGCGGTTAAAATGTTGAGAGTTCGGTCACAAAGAGGTCATGGACATCCAAATGGACAAAAGATGTATGGACTAGCCTCCCAAGACATCTGGAGATATACAGATAAGGGCAGAATAAATAACGGTTGAAACTTCGCGTTTTCTTAACGTTTTCCTTACCGAAAAGTAGAAACTTAACAAAGATAATTAACCAACAAACAATCATATTTTTTCTATTATTATATGTTTCCTACCTACACGACCTTCCAAAAAAATAAAAATAAAAACTAAAGAGTACGAATTCCAGAAAGCTTAAGTGGGAACATAATAACGCTTAACCTCAGGACATTAAAATATAACTCAGAATAAACACCAATCTCTGGGGAACTAAACTAATGGGCATATCACACTACGATAATATGTAACATGTTTTCCAGGAAATGGCAGCCCTCCTGCTCACGCTCCTGCTAACGTACCTTGCCAAGCTAGAAGGGAGCCAAGAGCTGATCAAGCCAGGACCAGAATCCGGGGTGATGCTGAGAGACTCCTCCAGCTTCCTAGTAACCGAAACGAAAATAGTAACCCAACAAGTCTATGTCTCCTTGGAACCTGCCTTGGTGGTAAAGAAGCACTTCGGGAAGTTACCACCCCAAGCTACCCAAGCAACCCGAATATGGTATTAGGACTTCCTAAGATACAGTGAACAGAATGTCGGAACGATCCTGAAGAAGCTAAGTAAACCCAAATAAAGAACCGGAACAGTGGCCATGATAGCTAATGCCCAGTGGTTGATTAGCACCCCTCTAGATACGGCAATTGTTTCCACCGATCAACACTCCATAACCATGGAAGTTCCGATTCCAAGCCACGTCGCACTGGTCACAATACCAAGAGGAACATTCGTACGCATAGGGGACAAGGTATTATATAACCTAGACAAAAGCCTACACCAAGCGGAGGTAGAAATAGTAGACACATTCCGAGGCCACAAGTTTGAGATAAGCAGCACTCTGTCCAACTTGTTGAACAGTAAAGAATTCCATATGGTGAAATTATCCCTCAGCGAATCAGAGATTAACATAACAGATCTTACTTGGGCGACCGAAGAGGCTGGATATCAGCGAAATCAACAGATGGGGATGGGAATCACAGGGGCAACAGGGATGATCATACTAGTCCTGGCTATTCTAACCTTAACATACCATGTGGCCAAAATGAATACCGAACTTAAAAGACTAATCGCAGGCACAAGCCACCTACCATTCAAGCCCAGGAACACGAGATTGAGCAATAACAGGCCTGATGATGCCACCCAAGAATAACCGTAGAAACTATCTTTTTAACGATATCTCCTATAACACGTAGTCAATAGAATAATTTCTCCCTCCCATATCGTGTTACCTTCCTTTAGAATATATTTTTTTCCTCTCTCTTGTCACATATAACCATGTTAAGTTGTGACACGTACGCGCGCGTTGTAAGGAAATAGCAGCAAAACTTGAGGACAATCGATGGTTCATGATGGAAGAAGGGTATACATATTTTTTTTTAAAATAACCCGTGGCCATTTGACCACTGGTCATTTTTAAAAGGGCAGAATGTTGTATCCTAACCCTTCTTCCAAAATTGATATATAATGAATAAAAACACACCAAAGCGCAGCAAACTGCAAAACACCAGGTGTTGTTAAGTAATGAACTGGAGGAGGGCTAGGATGGCAGAATTTGCAACCTTGCTTCAAGGAAAGATAAGGCCTGATGAACGGGCACATGTCACCCGTGCAGGCGGCAGAGACAGTAGGAGAGTCAGCCAGACATAGTTAAGGCAAAAAGCCCAACCATCCTGCATGGTTTTAAAGTAACGTCAAAATTCGAAATTCAACAACAGAGTAGGCTAAATTATCGATCCTCGCGCTCGCTCAAATTGGAGACCAGGCTGCGAGCTACATCAATGAACCATTGCCCATTTGCTAATCCAATACTGAATGTTAACATTACTGAAGTCAAAACGAATTCTATGACCTCAGCACATGGGCGAATAATAGGGCAGTGTCAACTCAAAGGCAATTAAAGGAAGCAGAGGCGCCTTTGTCTAAATCACAACCACAGAAGCCAGGAATCATCACTGATTGTGTGTTTAGGGATTCCGAGCTAATTGGAACACGTGCACACAGGGAGGAGGTAGAAATACGCCTTGTCCTCCTGCAGCTGAGGGAGCAAAGATAAACCCAGCTCAAGGCTGTGTGCACAGGGGAGGGAGCTGATTTAAACAACCCTGCACGTCTGAACGTGAGGGGGCCTTTGTCCTGAAATTAATAACACTCCCAGAGCAGAAGGTTGGATGGCCACGACAATAAGAGTGTTGTGTATCTCTCAAGGATGCAGACCCAGCTGAACACAGGCTGCGGGGGTCACCAGAAGTTTGCGTTCGCCTAGTTAAGACAAAAAGCTCAATTTTTCTGTATTGCTATTAAAGTAACGTTAAAGTCGGAATTTAACAACAGGGTAGGCTAAAGTTATTGATATGAAATGTTATTTCCATACTTTAATAATTTCTATACAACTCGACCCGAAGCATATGCGGGATGAATCACCACCAGGTCGAATATAAAATACATAATAAAAGAGCGATGTTAAACCCAGGGTCGGAGAGAAAGGGAGATCCCGGCCGTCTTTGTATCCCCGCAGCGCGGGATAGGAGTGTGTATACGCTCGGGGAAACACCTCCACTTGAGTCAAGCACCACGATGGAAAACGACAGACCTTAGGTTACATACAGAATCATAACTGTGAAATGGTAAGGGACAAATGTTAACTTAAAACTTTTTAACCATTTCTTTGTGCATCGGTGAGGGTCGGAGGGAGTGTTGCCCCTCCCTCCAGGTGGTGCAACACGGACAAAGACGCCTATGAGACGATTTGTAACGTCTGTGTTTTGGTTCATGAAGAAGGCCAGACAAGAGATAATATCGCACCCAGACAGAGAGACGACTTATGCACACAAGGACATACGGACGTACGGACACACACATGGACACACCTACCTAAGGACAGATCCTGACACAGTAAATCGAAAGAAACCCCGCCTTGTGGGCAGGGTCCAAAGGGATTTTTCGGCATAAAAGAAAGGGCCCTGAGCATTGGAAACCAGTTCGACCGGGAGGGTCGACTCAGGAGCGAGCTGCGACCAGCGGGTCGGCTCGACTCATCTTCAGTTCGACCGGGAGGGTCGACTCAGGAGCGAGCTGCGACCAGCGGGTCGGCTCGACTCATCTTCAGCTCGACCGGGAGGGTCGACTCAGGAGCGAGCTGCGACCAGCGGGTCGGCTCGACTCATCTTCAGCTCGACCGGGAGGGTCGACTCAGGAGCGAGCTGCGACCAGCGGGTCGGCTCGACTCATCTTCAGCTCGACCGGGAGGGTCGACTCAGGAGCGAGCTGCGACCAGCGGGTCGGCTCGACTCTTCAGCTCGTCTGGGACTCAGCCGAGTTCGATCGGCTCACCGGAGCCGGCTCTCGGGGCTCGATTCAAGCGGCTCCCCATCTCCTCTGCAGGCGGGCAAGACCCGCTTGACCGCTCAACTCGGCCTGCGTGGGTCAACCTCTGCCGAGTCGGAGGTCTCTGCTGCCGCCGGAGTGGTGAGAATCGCGGTTTGGCGACGAGGCTCCGTGCTCACCCTGGTCGACGACCCAACACTGCACGCTGCGAGCGAGCTGTGGGCGCCACCTACCGACCGGGTTCCGAACTGCGACAGCGTATCAACGGACATCCGAACCATTTCACCACGGTGACAGGGGAGCGACTGATACGTATGACGCGCACCGCCCCCTCACCACACGACCACCAGGCGTCTGTTTGACATAAAGAACCGACTCCGAACACTGACTATTCAAGACAACTCTTACCACTCAAACACACTCGAACCCATAAGCCATCCGTGGCTGTGAAGGCATCACAACGAGACCGAGTGATGGCCATCCGTCGTTTATAAGTGTATTCGTAATTTTTATCTTTAATATTTAGTGGGCTGTACTCTTAATCGCATAAATTCCCAACAGATCCATCAATACGAATTGATTCTTGGCACCTCCTTCCGCCGAGCCACGCTCACGTGGGGAGTGGTGGCCCACCAGATCCTAATCAGGTGATCTGGTCCCCAATTAGTAAACTTGGTATAAGATAACGATCTTCGAAAAAGGAGCACCGTCGCAGGCCCTTACTCCGAGCCATTCTGTTGTCAGATAACCTGCCGATGTATCTGTTGAGATTGGTGCCTTTAAGAATAATAACTGTTTTTGATTGTGTTTTTTATCGCCGTATAATCTTTCAAGTATCTTTCAGTCATAATCGCCGCACGTACTCGCATCCCCTACAGAATATTCAACTGTCCCGTGACCCAAGGTGCTAACAACGTGATAAGGGTTGCGTATGATCAATAAGGAGTGCGGTACTGCGTGAACAATATTGAGTATAATCATTCATTAACGTTAAGGTTTTTCTTAGCATAGTATTTGCATATTTTAACGACTCTCTCTCTCACTAACAACCATCGCGTTATGCGGGATCCATGTGCCGTTGTCAAAGTGAAATCAGACAATCGTTGATGATACTGTATTGATGCCGTGTTGACGTTCCGGGATTGAGAGTTCGCATACTATATCATAGTTGAGGTTGAATTAGTAATAAATTGATTAATACAGAAGTGGTTGTGTGATTCTTTCTTGAAATCTATGCATAAGATCTGCTTCTGCGTTGAGATCTGAACTTGGTGACCTTAATAAACACACTAATACATACTCAGTAAATGTTAAAGCGATAACGGGGTGAACCGGGGACCTAAAATATAACCACGAATACCCACTCTGGGAATGTTAAAGCGAGAATGAGACGAACCTAGACAACGATGCCGAGTTAATCTAAGTTAATCTTGCATACTTACACCACACCTGCATAACTGCATACGATTAATTGCCTTATTCCGATCGATAACCCACCCTCGTCACCGAGGCGGGGTCTGGTTATCATAACGACTTGCATTATCATAATTACACCCACTCGCATAATTACTACGATTACCTCTCGAATTGGCATAATTAAATGTGCATAATTACATAAATTAACATATTTCCGGATAATTACACATTTGGCCAAATTTCATTTGATTATTATTATTTTCACTGAATATTCATAACCCACATATACAACATAATAATTTCACCCACGCACGCATACAACATAACAAATTTTGATAACCAACATATACAACAGCTCGCCCGTGTCGCTTGGACGCTGCGAGTGGCTGGGAGTCTGACCGGGTAGCTCAACCGCTCCAGGAAAACGGACTAATGTTTTTGCCTCCCCTCCCTTTGTCTCCTTCGAATCTAAAATATCCAGGGTCACGTGGTGTTACCCTGCCGACCAATCGGGCGCCTACCTTGCCATCGGGCAGGGCAGGGCAGAGGGCAGGGCAGATGCCCCGCCCCCTACCTGGCGCGGCGCCGCCGGCGTGCCTTCACCCATTGTTTGCGCACCCGTCCTCCCCTCCGACTCCGGTTGAGGTTTAGCTTTAGTCAGCTCAGGAATTTCCCTCCCAACTCCTCTCGCGCGTTGCTCGCTGGGTTTTTTTCTCCCCCAAGGCCCTCTTCCCTTGTGCTGGGAGTGTTCTCACTGTGGTTTGCTCGGTGAGCTCGTCGTGCCCATGCAATTTTAAGCTAATTCACTAAGAAATTTCTTCTCCCTGAGAAATTTTGATGTACAACAGTGTTTCAATAGCGCAAAACATTGTCCCCCCATCCAACTATTCCCATCTCCCCCCTGTTTCCCCCATCCACAACATTCGTCACACAGGCACCGTACTCACACTCACCCTCCCCTGGCATCACAAAGAAAAAAGATGGTTATCTATCGGCTTAACTCATGCTAATCCCCTGCCCAACCGCCCACGACGCCACACGGCCTGCCGCATGCCCCCCCCCCTGACCCCTTGGCTCCTCCCCCCCCAGTACCCTATATAAACATGCGTCTCTAAATAGCTCTCTTCATATGCTACAGTAATTTTGCTGGAGCACGCACATCTGATGACGGATGCTTGTGTTGCTTCCGAAACGTCGTGATTTAATTTAGTTGTTTTATTTTTAGTTTATTTTGTTTTCACCTACGTGACTTTACCGAAAAAACCAAAGAGTATGGATCCTTGCAGTCACGAAAACTTCAAATATATATTTATTGTGTCAAAGGTCACTCCAGTGATAGATTAGTTCCTCCTGATGCTTTCAGCAAGTGGTTTCATAGCCAGAGTCAAGAGCAGTAGGGAAAGAGGGCAACCCTGTCTCGTTCCTCTGCCCAGTGTGAAGTTATCGGATGCTCGTCCATTCATTCTGATTGAGGCCATGGGGTCTGCATAGAGGAGTTTGCACATGTCCATAAATTTGGAGAGAAATCCAAATGTGTCCAATACCCGGAAAAGGAAAGCCCACTCAACTCTATTGAACGTATTTTCCTCATCCCACACTAGGGCATATGCAGAGGTAGTTTCTTGTGGCTATATCCACTGCATTAATTAGGGTCTTAACATTTTCATCAGTCCCTATTTTAAAAGGGAGAATGGCCTGTAACTGCCCAAGGCATCTTCCAGGGAACCTGGCTTATGAAGGGCCGAGATGCTGGCTTCATTCATGGAGTGGGGAAAATATCCCAATAATAGAGCTGTGTCCAAGGTAATCTGTAAATGCGGGCGAGAGGGGATGCAGCCATAGCTTCCAGGAACTCCTTCAGGGCAATAGGCCTACACAACTCCGATCTCAGCTCTGGGATTGATTTAGGGATGGAGGTCTTGTCTAAAAGAGAGTTAATATGCTCATTGGATGGGGCGTTGGATTTTTATAGGTATTCGTAATATCTTTAAAAATGTGTAGTGTCATATGTCTCTTCTTCCTTCCCGCTCAAGGCTTGTGTGTGCGTGCGGGTGGCATGCGTCGCACACACACTCAGTCGAAGAAGAGGTCGTCGCAGGAGGCACCATCCTCCTCTTTTATTGTTGTTGAGTTCACGCCACCACTCGGGCCCCCTCTGTCTCATGATCACGCCGTCGCATGACCCGTCCCAGACACGACCCTGTCCGCGTTGCACCGACGTCGTCAACCAGGACAGCCAACTACTGTCCGGCCGCGCAATGATTGGGTGAAGGCGGCAGCGACGAGGGCGGCGAGGACGACAGCGACGAGACGAGTCCAATCCCAGAACCGGCAGCCCAGAGCTCTCGCCCTCTGCTGCTTATATTCCCCTCGGTGGAGCTTGGCTCTGCCCTAGCCACGCCTCCCTTCTCGAACCCACCAGAGGGTTCCAGGGGCTTCCCCACTAGGTCAACCGTGACCCTTGTCCCAGTTCCTCCGCCCTGCCAGCACACCTGTGGAGATGCTCAACGGCGTGTGCGCTAAGTGCCCACCTGCAGTTGCAGCTGCTGTAGAACAGTCAGCGCTATGTCACTAAAAATGTAATCATGTCTCTAGTTCTGGTTAATGAGGGGTCCTTTCCGTTTCGGATGGATGTGATATAAGAACGATGCCATGTCGTTTTGACCATTCTTTCCAGTATTGTGGCGGTGTCTGGGGAGGGGTCATGAACCATCTTTAAACTCTTAGAATGTCTTGTTCTGTCAAGAATCAATTACCATATTACCTTCTCACACAATTAATTCCCTTTGCAATCTGCCTACAACCCTGGTCACTCCACCGAGAGTGCATGAGTCAAGATCCTTGATATGGCATTCTGTCCCACATTTATAATTTGAGCTGCGAATAAGAGGCCAACTTCAGCCTAAACTCATCAGCACAGATGAATTCCGTAAAAATATGCAAAACATATTTGATTCTTAATAATGTCCAACAAACCGTAATTGATGTGTTCAAGTCATAACATGTTGATGCAATGTTGATGGTTAGAATATGCACTTCCTGAGGATTAAACAGGTGAGTCGTTTTAATGCCAAAGTAAAATAACATTTTTCTTGGTTCTTTCGGTAAAGTCACGTAGAAGGGAAGTAATAAAATAATACAAATAAAACATAATAAAATAATTCTCACGACGTTTTGGCCACAACGCAAGCAGCCGTCCTCACCTGGCGTGACTCACCTGACGTGACTTTACCGAAAGAACCAAGAAGATGAATCCCTGCAGTCACGAAAACTTTAAATCGAAATAAAATAACATTTGTCGAATAATTGGTATTTTTCTACATGTATCTCAGTGGGCATAACCATGGAATGTTTTTTTTAATTCATTGAGTCTCATCAGTAGAATGTGGCCTCATGTAATACTATATTACACTTTAATGTATGCTGTTTATACTCTTTGGTTCTTTCGGTAAAGTCACGTAGGTGCTTTCCCACCTGATGATGGACGCTTGTGTTGCGCCCGAAATGTCGTGATTTATTTTATTTTATACCTACGTGACTTTACCAAAAGAACCTAAATTATGGATTCCTGCAGTCACGAAAGCTTCAAATCAAGATATGCTGTTTATATTTAATATTGTTAGTACAATACATGTAAAGAAAATAAATTGTGCACAGAATACAGTGGCGGCTCCTGCAAAATCTCTCAGGGGGGGCAAATGTCTGGATGATTGATAAGGATAAGGTCCACCCATGCAATGAATAAATTAACAGCTTAAGCATGTAAAGGCAACTTCACTTCTTTAATATTAATGAAACATAAAGTGACTCTTACAATACATCTTGTTTGTTTATATACTCACTATTAAAACAAACCACTCAAGTTTTTTTTATTAAAGACTCCACTAGGTGGCGATAAATTATATTGTTGGATGAAACGTGCTTACGTATGATGACGTTAGCACGTATGATGACGTAAGCACGTTAGTGCATGCCCTCCCGGAAGCCATAGAGAATGCATTGCAGCGCCCCTGTTCGAAAAAAAACATCTTTGAATGTAAGTCTATGGGGCCACTCGGGGCGATTCTCAGCCGTAGTGAAATCGCCCAAAAAGAGGCGGTACTCCACAGAACGTGACATGACGCTGATTGGACTTTATCCAGAGGCTGACAGTGACGGCTAGCGTGACTCTGTGGTTGAATGACATTGGTGGTGCGTCGCCCAATCGCCCTAATGAAGAAACCGCCCCTGACAGAATAGTTTTATCTGCTGTATACCTGAATGTGGCACAGTGGGCAGCAAATTTCACGATGGACCTGCAATGAGTTATATTTCTGGTCACTGCGAACATGAGTGGCAGATAAATATAACTATTTTTTTTTATTTTACCAGGTCAGGCCAACTGAGCTATACAGCTCTTTTTCAGAAGCGACCTGGCCACAAATGATAGCTCAACGAAGTGGCTTATCATGTGGAAATATGTATCAGCCAAATACTCTAATCGAATGTAAAAAATGCAGAAGGAAAAACCAGAGGACCCGGAGAAAAATCCACGAGACACTGGGAGAACATGCAAACTCCAAATATACAGGATGCAGGGTCGGGATCGAATAATCCAGGACCTCCTGTATACCAGGCAAGGAAGTTAACATCTTGGCATATCTGAACCAGGCCTGGGTCCCCTCTTCACCAACCCACACTGATCAAATGCGGTGTAGATCCTCATTGACCCGACACGGTGTGAGATGGCCTTCATCCAGCAGTCAATGTCCAAGCGATATAAAATAAATACCTGAATATGTGATTAGTTTGAAGTTTTGTGGTGGTGGTGCATGCCAGTAACTTGCTGCACTAGAGGGTCGGGGGCGGGGGGCTTAAGGCATAATCTGCTCGGCTGAGGTAGCCAGGTGGTAGAACATTGAGTTCTTGTGTGTAGCTGGTTTTGCCTTTGTGCCCTTAAATACAGGGGTGTTCCATGTTTGCAAAACATTAACACATTGGACGCCCCCCCCTCCTACCATAATCATTTACTCAATTTAACCCTGCTGTATAGTGTTTTAGTATCGCGATTATTTCTTCATTTAGAATATAGACAGTTATATATTTTTATGGTGGTTCATAAGGCTGAAATGTTTATTTAAACAACACAGTTGTATTTGTGCTGAAGGGAGGGTGAAGGGGTGGGGAGGGTGAAGGGGTGGGGGATTGTTACCGAAAGAATGACGCAACTACTGATGTAATGGAAATTTTCTGTGCATTGTAACGGAAACCCACCCCCACCGCCTCCCATGTGTGATCTATGCTTGTCGTGTGCAGTCCATTGGCGTCTTTAACACACTCGCCCATTGGCTATTGTTGGCTCGTCGGCAATGACACTCCGCCACATGTTGCACAACTGCCCATTCTGTTGACATGGGAATAGCCAACTAGCAGCCACCTCCTCCCATAATGTCAGTGTTTAAAACGCAACAATGACATTATTTGCAAACCCAAGAGTGCGTGCACGTGCAGCAAATACAGGCATTAATTAAATATTTTTTCAATAAAGTGGAAAAGGCAAATACCCAGGTAGATTGGCGAGCATTACGTAACTTGTGAAAATATATTATCTGTTGGTTATACATTCCACGTGTCTACTTGTGTGAATAGGAGCTCTATCGGACGTGTTTTTCCGGCCACAAAGGGAGCAAGCCCAGTGTCACTGATTATATTCACGAGATTATCCACTTCAATTGTCCAACTTTCACAAAACCTCTGTGCAGTCGTGGCAACTCACGAATGTTCTGCGTAAATGAATTGTCGACTTTGCCAATATACTGTTAGGTTTTTTCGGTGAAGCCACGTAGATAAAAAATAAATAATAATAAAAATAATCAAAATAATATAAATAAAATAACAAAATCACGACGTTTCGGAGGCAACACAAACTTCCGTCACAGCACAATTGCTGTATCAAGTACTACTACTTGATACAGCAATTGTGCTGTGACGGTTCCACCTGAAGACGGAAGCTTGTGTTGCCTCCGAAACGTCGTGATTTATTATTTTATTTCAAAAAAATGTATGTTATTTTTATTATATATTTTTCCCCTACGTGACTTTACCGAAAAAACCTAAGAGTATGAATCCTTGCAGTCACGAAAGCTTCAAATCTAGACTTTGCCAATCATGAATTAACGACATGCCGGTTGTACTTTGGGTCAATCATTGGAATGTGGCCGAGGGTCGTTACCAATAATTATAATAAAACATTCGCGTTGTGCCATCAGTTGAAGGGGTCCCACATTTATTCCTTGAAATTGTGTCTGTGTCTATATATCTGGATGGCTTCATGAACGAATCTTTGTTGATAGCCAGTGGGTTTGCAGAGTACCTTCGTCTTGGAGAAATCCATTTTGTGTGAGCCCACCACATTAAAACAATGATCAGCCACGGCTGAGGTATTGATCCGACCGTGTTTCAGATCTGCCTTATGTTCACGAACACGGTCCGAAACATGTCGCTTAGTTTCCCCAATGTAACTAGTGCCGCAGGCACAGCTTAATTTATAGACGCCGGGGTATTGCATGTCAGGGATCACATTTCAACCAAGAAGATGGGTACAAACTGAGCAATCATTGGAAGGACGTTATTAACCAATGTAAGTCATAACTGGCTGTGATGTTTCCATCCTACCTTCCGATGTTAGCAGTTATTTTCGACTCTCTGATTTTACATTAACAGGTTCACACTAACACAGCCGCCGTTTACATTGACATGCTAATTTCTTACATTGACATGCTAATCTCTCTCACTTTAACATCACTAACCCCGCCCACCTTGTTTATGACCCTTGGGCTACACCCATTTCAAACCTTTAAAACAGCCTGCCTCGGCAGCTTCCCCCCCCCCCTTTTCTCTCTTGATGACGATTGCTTGTGTTGCGATTGAAACGTCGTGATTTTATTATTATTTTTTTATTCACTTTATTTTCATTTTTATTATGTTATTGTTCTATCTACGTGACCTTACCGAAAGACCCAAAGAATATAAAAAAAAACATGCTTATGGACTGTAGGGTAAGTGCGTTAGCGAGCATTGAAGGCTGGCGAGGATCAAGTGACTCATGAGTATTCAACAAGGGTGGTGAGGTGGTCAGCAGGTTCACTATTAGTTTACCAAAGCTTTTCCGAGCAAAAAAATATGCCCCAAGCACACCTGCTGTTTTTTTTAAGCCTTGCAATTCACCAGTGTGTGAACCTCAACAGTTGGTTGTATGACCTCTGTAAATAGGTAAGCGAAAAAGCTTTATAGCTCATCGGATTCCTCCAGGATAAATATTGATTCGGATTCAGTCGAGTTCCTTAAGAGACCTGAATTTAAATACTATAATTACAGCAAGACAACTGATATGCATTTACCAACCATAACAATTAGCATTATTTAGATTGTTCTTTCTAATTCGCCTTTTGTCCGTCCAAGAAGGGGTGCATTGCAGTAAATCTGAAACTTGCAAGTGAAAAGCAGACCGCGACGTGATATTCATTGCATTAATGCGTTTGCAATTTGTAAGGGCGCAGTGACACAGACCTATTTCATTTGAAGGATATAATCCCTTGTTTATTATGACGTCCTTTTTACTTTGATGTCTCAATAGCGTTATGGAGATCGCGTGACGTAAGGGTTCTGCCTTTGTCGTGAGGGTTGTAAGTTGACGCCGAGGGGGGAGAAGGCGCCTCAACCCCCCCCCCCCCCATGGAGAGTGACATCAGCTGCTAATTATTATGAATGGAGGGGGTGTGTCCATTTGGAGGACGTCACCTTATGATTCTTGAGGGGGGCTGCTCGATGTGAAGTGACGTCACCTGCTCATGATTATTAATGAGGGTGCTCCATGTGGAGTGACGTCACCTGCTCATGATTATAAATGAGGGGGGGGTCCATGTGGTGGATGTAACCTGTTCATGATTATTGAGGGGGGCTGGTCGACGTGGAGTGACGTCACTTGCGTACGATTATTTGTGAAGGGGGGAGTACTCCATATTGAGTGACGTCACCCGCTCCTGATTATTAATGAGGGGTGGGGGGGGGTGTCCATTAGGAGGACGTTACCTGCTCATGAATGTTAATGAGGGAGCTGGTCGATGTGGAGTGACGTCACAAGCGTTAAGGACAGACATTCCTGGGTGATTATAATAGGTATTGTTTCGCCTCCAGCGATGCATTATCTGTCGCAATAAAACATTGCGGGTATTCGTGGACTCGACTCTTAAAAGTGTACGAAAACAAACGTTCAGACTACTGTACTTCCCATTTACATGAAATGACTCATTATTTGACTCCTGATATGCACTGAAATAAACCCCTCACTTTTCAGTTTTTTAAAACGATTCATCATACTTTAAAAACAAATTAACTTTTTCATTAATAAAAACGAGCAATGGACTCATTCAATTATTGTCTAACATAGAAAATAGCAGTTAATCAAATTCTCCTTTACGGCACCTTTTTTGTGCAAAACATTTTTAACCACCGAAAATAATGTCAATCGTCCTAAATCTATGACGGCCACATGAAAACATTTACTCAAGAATGCCTCTCTGCTTGGAACAGGTATGATTTATTGACATGCGACTGACTCATCAGGGCAATTCTGTCAATTCAGACACAAAACAGTTACACAAAATGAAATCGTTCACACTACTCTCCAGACGCTACACATTTCTTAAATATATCATACACTGGGTATAAAGGCTGCGTATTTTCACATTTCTGCACTGCCGACGATTACTTGTCCACATCATTAAGTGAATGCGTTTCGCTGCAGCGAGTCAGAAACTAAGCGAAGTAATGGGGGAGTCGAAATTCCTCCCGGCTCCCAATCAACAGCAGCTACAATGCCGCTATTTACAAGAAACTGGTGACATTAGTTTCCGGTTACATTTGTATAAATCACTCACTACAAGGCATTGAAATAATTTATTAAAATGCAGCAATGTAATAAATTACAGTATTTCATTGTAAGGCATTTTTAATAAACAATTAGATAACCACTTAGAATACAGCAATTTTGTTGGAATGCTTTACAGTTAACCGCTGTTTAAAAGCACCACAAAATGTTAGAAACTTGCGTCGTCACCTTTTCAAGAGTGCGATTTGGATCACTCACAAACCTAAAGTAAAAAAGCACAGCCACTGCATGCAACATTCAGAAACCCTCTGAATAAACAATAAATAAAAATTAACAATGTAGTCAGTCATACAAATACTATTTCAGAAAACATGGGCAGGATGGGGGGGGATTCCTGAAAAATATATCTGTACTTGTACAACAGACTTGTAAAAATGCACACAGTTGGTCCTCAATGCGACAGCATAACAAGGCATGTGTTTTGGTGAAGATGGAAATTTTGAGCAGGTCTCCAACGGGACAGGGAGAACAGGCTGGGCTGGCTCTTGCACGCTCGCTCGGGTCGTGCGCACTTCTTGGGGGCCCCTCGCACAGAGACGGCTCTGGCCGGACAGCCATGGTCACATCAGCTGCAGGTAGTGCAGCGCTGCAGAGATGTGTTGTGGCATGAAGACGTAGGCCGTGTACACGGCCATGCCCAGCACCGCCAGCAGGAACGAATCTGAGCGTTAAGTCAAGGCTGCACACGCGGGGACGGCATCCGACAACACACAAAGATCCTCCGTATAGTATTTTACAGGCTGTTGCAGCGAGTACTGTTCGCAGGCACATATTAAGGCCATACATTGCACGATGGATGGGGTGGTGTGGCCAGCACCATGCCTGGCTGTTGTTCACACCCCGTGGTAGGTACTCGTATAAGACTGAATTGACATAAGGGAGGCCCAGGACGGTTCAGATATTTGCCAGTGATGTTGATCGTGGTGCTAACCGTTGCACCACCACTCCACCACAGCAATGAACTCGTTAAGAGCATACACACGGCCACTGCGGAAAGCAAAGTCTGAAGAGAGTGACGCGATAAGTGGAACTTATCCTTCAGTCCACCTCATTATCTTTGCTGGCAGGGCAATAAGTGCTCTACAGTGATATTATTCATTTTGGCTTTGACTGTTTTCAAAAATCTAACCCGAGGGGAAGATTAGGATTGGTCAAGTTCATGGAAAAACATGAACGTGAAGTTTCAGTCACCAGTTGACAAAGGGACCATGCCATCAGTTGTGGTAACGTTTTTTAAAAATTATTTTCTGTATGTTTGTGTTGGCAAAGTTATAAATTCCTTTAGTAGTCACTGTCGCAGCCTTATATGGACAGGTTTCGATTTTTTTTATATACTTGTGTAACTAGCTATCATTCTGTACCTAAATATTTTCAGAAACATGCAGCTTACCTCTTTACCTAATAAAAACAGTGTAATTGCATCCATGTCATATTACGGCCACGATTAGCCACTGCCAAGCACGCGGCTTGAATAAATGACAAGGACTTTGTTTACACACACAGCCAATGCCCCCAAGGCATCTCGGGAGTCAGGCACGCTATCCACAATACATCATAAACATACCAAAAGAACCCTGTAACTCAGCCCCAAGCTCAAAGTTCATGACCACCCACATATTTGTTGATTCACTGAACAAGGGTGGGCATGCTGGACATTGAAATACTGCTGCCGAGGCGTCACCAGCTGCGATGGCCACTGTGTGGCGATATTCCTATCGCTGGTTATCAGGAACTCGCCCAGCAGAGGGCCCTAATAAGGCAAAGCCGTTGACCGTGAACGATGCATTCAGCCGCATACGTCTGTTTATCAAATACCATACGTTTGAACAAAAATAGTTAAACCAATGATAACATTAACTGCAAGCTTCTTGCAACCATCGTCTTTTCGACGTGCAGCTTGTATTAGCTGGGTGGGGGTCGACCCACGCATATTCGGAATTTGAGTGGGTGTTAATTGCCCTTATTTCACCACGCTGGTAAGTGCGGCTTGATAAATGCGGGAATCATACACGTGGAAGCAGAGGCATTGCACACTATAATGGAATTGTCTGGATAACCGCGACGGCTGTTATGCATGAGGCCCGGGCGCATTCCGGGTGATGTGGTTATAGGGGCGATGTGGTTATAGGGGCGATGTGGTTATAGGGGTGATGCTGCTGCTGCGAGATCGGCCGGGGTTACCGTCACGCCAACTCCGGTCATCATCGCAGCGGCTTCTGCCATCGAACAAGACGATGGTGGGGGGGGGGTCACCGCATCGCGCGCTTTCAGATGCGCTGCTTCTGCGGCCGTCTGGAACGTTCTTCCTTTGACACGATGAAGCAACGGAGGAGCTATGCACTTTTGAAACAAACTACTTGCTGTTTAGATTGTTCTACGCACCTCCGATGAGCACGGTCGGGTCCCCCCCTGCTGCTGCCATCGCGATACACGTCTGGCTGCGGGTTGCCGACCCTCTCCGGACCAGCCGGGAGGAGTCTCTACCGGAATTGACAAGGCGATTAAATGTGATGGTTGTAAGAAAACAAAATACGCACGGGCTAGCTTCAGTCAAGAGTTTGCAACCCTTGGCTGGTCGGCGATGCTCAGCACCGCGGGTTGTAGAACTCTTCTTGAAGCAACTCGGCGCGTGTTTGTGTCCTCCCCACCGTGCGGGGCCTGCCTCTGGCCCGGGCCCGTGGTGAGCGCGGGGGCGAGGACGAGGGGCGAGCGTCGTCGTCGTGGTTGTTAATCGATAAGTGAGAGAAACCGCGTGGCGCTGGCAGTCTTTCCCATCACCTCGCCCTACCCCTGCCCCAGCCCCGCCGCGACTCGACGGCCTCACGGCGACCCCCGCCTCCACGTAGCGGACCCGGGCGTTCGAGCAGCCGCGCACACGCGACCCGCACGAACCACGCACACGCGGCGTGACCACCACACAGAGCGCGCCTCCCGTCAGGGCCGCCGTGGCGCGGATACTGAAGGCGGTTCGCTCCCAGGGCTCCAGCATGTAGAGCGCCGTGACGAGCAGGTACTGGTGGTAGACACGCGACAGCCGCTCCCACGTTCGCAGCGCCATCTCGACCTCCTCCTCGTTCTGCCTCACTGCGAGATACAGTCCCGCCCCTCACCCCGGAGCCCCGCCCCTCACCCCGGAGCCCCGCCCCTCACCCCGGAGCCCCGCCCCTCACCCCGGAGCCCCGCCCCTCACCCCGGAGCCCCGCCCCTCACCCCGGAGCCCCGCCCCTCACCCCGGAGTCCCGCCCCTCACCTCGGAGTCCCGCCTCCCTTACCCCGGAGCCCCGCCCCCTTACCCAGCAGCCCCGCCCCCTTACCCAGCAGCCCCGCCCCCTATTTCAGCCCTCGCGACAACCGCAACCCCGCCCCTCTACCCCCGCCCACTATCAGCCCCGCCCCGTCGTTGTGGAGGCGGGGCCTGAACCGAGGCGAGGTCACGTGTCACACAGCTGGGGTAGCGGGGGAAGGGGGGGAGGGACAAGGGGGAGGGGTTCCCCCCCCATCCTGCTCTCTAAGCCCCCGCCCCGCGATTCAATTCCGTAGAGCGTACGCGTGGCGAGGCGCCACGCGATTGGTCCTTCCGCGCGTGTGTCAGTGCGCGCGCGCGGACAGTCCGGGGCTCTCGCGCGCGATTGGTTGCGGCGCGCTTCGGCGTCGAACAAATCGAACCAATGAGGCGGCAGCACAGAGCGCGCCACTCGTATGCGCAGTGGGGATTGTGAGCGGCGAGTCGCGGCGATCGAAGACCCGCGCCTGGCCTGAGCCGAGCCCCGCCGAGTCGCCTCCCCGTCCAGCCGAGCCCCCCCGCGGCTCGACACGCCGAGCCCGGGCACGCCGAGACACTGCCCAGGACCACCCAGCAGAGTCCCGCTCAGCTGAATCCCACCGAGTCGTCTCCTCCACAGGACCGGGCCTTGAGGCCCCCACCCTGTGCTGGAAGCCGGCCCCGCTCGGCTGCGCGCCGCCGCCGCCTCCTCGCCCGGGCCCCGCTGGTCGCGCGCGGCCCCCTCTAGGATCGCGGCGCACCATGGACCCGTCGGGCAGCAGCATGCCGGGCAGCATGTCGGGCAGCATGTCGGGCTTCTCTCCCAACCTCGGCTCGCAGCAAGTGCGTGCGCCGCCTGAGGCGCAGGGCCCGTCTCGTGGCCGGTGTCTCCCAATCTCGCGTGTTCTCTCGGGCTCTCGTGTTCTCTCTCGCATGGCTCATCATAACCTGTCCACTACCTCCTGGATCTTCTAGCCCTCTCCGCCCTCCCGTCTCGTGTTTTCTGTCTGTATCATGTCTGTCTCTCCTGTTTCCGATCTCTTTTCTCATCTTTCCTGTCTCATCGCTCGTCTCCCTCGCCGTACAGGATTCCCACTGTCTCCCCCATTATCTCTTACGTCTTCACGTCTCTTATGTCCACCTCTCTTGTGAATCTCTTGTTTCCGTTCCCCCTGCTGCTCTCCCTTATGCTTCTGTCCCCCTAATATGCAACTCTGCATATTAACCTCCACTTCTCACTTTTCACTATTACAAACAGGCTATCCTGGTATCTTGAGTTCTCACCTGGTTTACAAAATTAACTTGTTGAACCTTTCCGCCTCTTCATCCGGTCCCATGATTGCTTCTCTTCTGTTCCCAATTTTCGTAGCCCTGTAAATGTGACATGACGATTATTGAAATAGTAGAGCTCTGAACGCGCTGATTGTGCGAAATCCATTCAGAAATTAATTTGGTCTTATTGCAGGTAATCATTCTGTTAACACTGAATTATTGAACATGTGGAGGCTTAAGCCTTTTGCCTCATATTTCGATTTTAATGCCTCCATTTGCCAGTGTTCACGTCGTTTTCGCTGAGGAATAGCCTCTAAGTGACTTCCCGAATGAATAAGAGATTCGTCATTCATTTACAGTCTCACATGAAGACAGACGTGCTACCACCGAGCTTGAAGACTAACACCTTCGTGTTCAATTCCTGGAATGCCAGCTGAAGTTTATTTTTTTATTTACACTCGTGAAAGAAAGGCTGACGTTTCCCGATGGTCTTGCATGCTTGGGTAACAACCCAGCCTTTTCCCGTTTTGTAAGGCCATTGCGCAGACAATATGCTTCCAAAACGCGATAGCATTTGTGTTTACACAGAAGCCGAAATCTATTTGCAGAAAACCTCTTATTTGTACAGCACGAGTAACCGGAGAACGTGCGGTCATGTTGGGCCAAGCGTAGTGTGGTGCTTTTCAATGTTTTTGTTGCAGCCACCCTGAGTATTTTCAGTGCCTAATGTCACGGGCTTTAATATCTGGGTTTTATCAGAAGACACTTTTTTAAAATAATTCCCTGCAGATGTTACAGGGCAGCTGTGGTGGTTCACCCACGGTTTGTTTCCGGGTCGGCACAGCAAATCGCTGGGTAAAAAAAAAATCACTCCTAATTTGTCGTGAGGACCTTGGCTCAGATATGTTCGTGAAAAAAATCTAAAAGTGCAATAAGCTTCGCACAAGTGTCATTGTTAAATTATCCCCCGCTTGTTGGAATATGGAAGCCTCTGCTGTTCTGCACGCAGCAACATTGTTTTTTATATGAAAAAGAATACTGGCCCCCAGAATTGTGATGTGGCTTTGTCACCGCTGCTAGCAGTGAAGAGCAATGCCTAAAAGTCATTACAGAATGAACGCACTGGTTTTTCGGTTATCAATTCGTTATTAAAACAATTACCAACAATGCAGCCAGTTTCCATAATGCCATTTTGTATGTGCTTATATTTTGGTAACAAATCAGCACAATTTTCTAGTTGTTTGGTAAAGGTGGAAGTGACTGGTTTTTTCCTTTCATTTTATGTTGCTGGTGGTTAACGTCATACTACAAACACATCTTTGACCAGGCCAAATGTGTTGTGCATGTTAATGGGTGTGCGCTTTGCGGGCAGGGTGGGATGACGCCTGGGATGCCGCTCTTCAGTCCCATGATGCCCTACGGGACAGGCCTCACCCCACAGCCCGTGCAGGGCTCCTCCATGGGCATGGCAGACGATCAACAGCAGCCCCAGGCTGGGACATCGCAGCAAGACAATGGAGCCTCACAGGTATGAGTGTGTTTTGAGTGCATCTATTCATGGGCACCTGCAATATGCTTGTTAATAAGCTGCCATTGACAATAACAAACACTGCCCTGCCACTAATGGGTACTCTTTTTAAATCCTTTATATTAAGTTCGCTTGCTTGCTTGCTTGCGTGCTTGCTTGCTTGCTTGTGTGCTTGCTTGCTTGCTTACGACCGTGCAAATCTTTCGGTCGTTTTTTAACCCACTTCCCGTGATCCAATCGAGCTGACATTTTCCACACAGACTCGTTGTGCGAGACAATTAATGTTCGTGAAAAAAAATTCCCAAAATTTTACACTTTTTAGGCAAAAAAATTATTTTACATATATTCAAATAGAACTCATTCATGGCTTTGGCTGAACGTCACAGTGTAAGAGCCCAGAGCGTAACCCCTCCACAGGCCGTGGCGGAGTAGCGCAGTTGGTAGCGCCCTCGCTTCCCATGCCAAAGGTCGCGGGAGCGATCCCCGCGTCCTCCTCAGGCGAATATATTTTTAAATTCTTTATATTAAGTTCGCTTGCTTGCTTAGGACCGTGCAAATCTTTTGCTCGTTTTTTATCCCACTTCCCATGATCCAATCAAGCTGACATGTTCCACACAGACTCGTTGTGTTTGACAATTAATTTTCGTGAAAAAAAAATTCCTAAATTTTACACTGTTTAGGGAAAACAAATTAAATATTTAATTACCAATTGCTTAATGGTGGCAGACAATCATCTGACCCATAGGTGGCAGCCATCTCAAGCCAGAGGACGAGAGGACTCTAGCCGCCACGCATATAAAGGATTTATAGTGAAAAACTTTGTTTTAACGGGTTTACTTGTTATTGATCCCAGTGGGGTGATTGGTTATGTCTGTCCCCGACCGACATTTCAACTTGTGACCTCACAGTGTGAAGATATTTTTTAAAAGGAGTTTCTGCCCATATATGGCAGACATTGTCATTTCTACTTTTTCTTCACTGGCCTGATTATTCTCTACCAGAATCCGGTGTTAATAGATTTGTTGCCAACACATTAATCTGACTGTGTCTTACAACCAACAAAGAAAATGTCTTTACAAATGTAAATTAACGTTTTTTTTTAATAGAAAGACTGTTTCAGCCAATATTTGAATAATAATATCCCAAATGGTAGTAATTCAATTGGATCTGGTCATTATTCCACCGAAAATGGTAATAAAGGGGTTTCCACCAATTCCCAAATCATGCCTATATAGTTTTATCTCATTATGGTGGAAAAGATGGAGATGTAGGAATTTGTATTGAACTGCCATTTGCAAAGCACATTTAACTATTGTAAACCCATAATTTGCAGACCCAGAATATGTATTTTTGCGTAATTTTGTAACACGATAAGCAACACATCTTTGCTGATAAGTTTTTTGCAGATGTTTGCAAAATCGAATGGGTGCAATTAAATAGTATATTTTTTTATTTGCTAACATATCTGTTTAAAACTCTTTTTTACCTGACAATGTATACAATTTGGTGTAATGTACATTGAGGGTAAAAAGTATTTGATCCCCTGCTGATTTTGTACGTTTGCCCACTGACAAAGAAATTATCAGTCTATAATTTTAATGGTAGGTTTATTTGAATAGTGAGAGACAGAATAACAACAACAAAATCCAGAAAAACGCATGTCAAAAATGTTATAAATTGATTTGCATTTTAATGAGGGAAATAAGTATTTGACCCCCTCTCAATCGGAAAGATTTCTGGCTCCCAGGTGTCTTTTATGCAGATAACGAGCTGAGATTAGGAGCACACTCTTAAAGGGAGTGCTCCTAATCTCAGCTTGTTACCTGTATAAAATACACCTGTTCACAGAAGCAATCAATCAATCAGATTCCAAACTCTCCACCATGGCCAAGACCAAAGAGCTCTCCAAGGATGTCAGGGACAAGATTGTAGACCTACACAAGGCTGGAATGGGCTACAAGACCATCGCCAAGCAGCTTGGCGATAAGGTGACAACAGTTGGTGCGATTATTCGCAAATGGAAGAAACACAAAAGAACTGTCAATCTCCCTCGGCCTGGGGGCTCCATGCAAGATCTCACCTCGTGGAGTTGCAATGATCATAAGAATGGTGAGGAATCAGCCCAGAACTACATGGGAGGATCTTGTCAATGATCTCAAGGCAGCTAGGACCATAGTCACCAAGAAAATAGTTGGTAACACACTACGCCGTGAAGGACTGAAATCCTGCAGTGCCCGCAAGGTCCCCCTGCTCAAGAAAGCACATATACATGCCCGTCTGAAGTTTGCCAATGAACATCTGAATGATTCAGAGGACAACTGGGTGAAAGCGTTGTGGTCAGATGAGACCAAAATGGAGCTCTTTGGCGTCCACTCAACACGCCGTTTTTGGAGGAGGAATGCTGTCTATTACCCCAAGAACACCATCCCCACCGTCAAACATGGAGGTGGAAACATTATGCTTTGGGGGTGTTTTTCTGCCAAGGAGACAGGACAACTTCACCGCATCAAAGGGACGATGGACGGGGCCATGTACCGTTAAATCTTGGGTGAGAACCTCCTTACCTCAGCCAGGGCATTGAAAATGGGTTGTGGATGGGTATTCTAGCATGACAATGACCCAAAACACACTACCAAGGCAACAAAGGAGTGGCTCAAGAAGAAGCACATTAAGGTCCTGGAGTGGCCTAGCCAGTCTTCAGACCTTAATCCCATAGAAAATCTGTGGAGGGAGCTGAAGGTTCGAGTTGCCAAACGTCAGCCTCGAAACCTTAATGGCTTGGAGAAGATCTGCAAAGAGGAGTGGGACAAAATCCCTCCTGAGATATGTAATGCGTATGACATGCGTTTTTCTCGATTTTGTTGTTGTTATTCTGTCTCTCACTGTTCAAATAAACCTACCATTAAAATTATAGACTGATCATTTCTTTGTCAGTGGGCAAACGTACAAAATAAGCAGGGGATCAAATACTTTTTTCCTTTACTGTATATATTGGCCATGTGCTTGTTTGTTTACTTGCTTTGACGTTTGCTATTAAATATAAATTCTCATAACTCCATTATAGAGGTGGTGACATAACCTAGTGGTAGCGCTTTCGCCACTTGTTGCAGAGATTCACGGTTCCAATCGAGCAGCTACCCTGATTATTTCTGCGCGTGCATTAACCAAATATTATGCGCCGTCTGCTTCGGTGAACGTGAAACATTCTGTGGCGTCATTCGCGAGGGTGCCTCGTGTCGGCGTCATGGTCAAAGTTACCCATAAATTCTGAGTTAAATATACAGTAAACTCTCGGTTATCCGCGTGCGGTTTATCCGATTTGCGGATTAACCGAGCACCTGCGTTTTTGACAAATTTATAAATCATGGATTTTCCCTTCAGCCCAAATTAATAATCTGAAAACAGTTATACATTGCTATTCTTGTAAATGTTTATTACAAGTAACGTAATTAAACCGGACATACATGTGCTCCGGTTGATCCGAAATCCATGTGATCACCTCTACAGCGCAGTAATTGCATAGCTTTACAACAGTGAGCGGAGTTTGATTGACGTTGATTGGCATGGCTCTGCTGTCCACTAATTGGGCCGAGTCTTATGCGTGGTAGCAGGAAAGTGTTATCACTGAGCATGTGCATCGATCGGTAATTTATACCTATATTTGCGGTTTTTGGCACAGAAATCCACGGAAAATTAATATTTTTAGATTACCACAATTTTGAATTATCTGCGGCTGTCCTCCACATCATTAGCGTGGATAATCGAGTCTCCTGTACATAGCAATCGTCACCCCCTCCTGCACAATATTGGCATGACCCTCCTGAAAAAAAATCAACAATCATCATGTATAGTGGAGTGTTGGCTATGACATGGTATTTAAATTTGACGTATGTTTGATTTGGCAAGCATGCATTTCAACACTTGACTGCATTTTCAGATGTTGGTATAAGTACTAGCATGTACAAGATTGACTTTATTGCAGCATCATGATACGAATAAGCAGGGTTTCGGTTGTTCCCTTGTCTGGCACACAGATGCAAGTTTACCAGACACAAGGGAGCAGCACCACCACAGCCCTGCCTGGCTGCGCCCCCCTTTACCAGTCTCCCATGACGCCCATGACTCCCATGACACCCATCACGCCGGCCTCTGAGAGCTCGGGTATCGTTCCACAGCTACAGTACGTAACACAGCACCCCGGCTCAATATCCCGATGAGACAGTAATACTTGCAGTTATGAATGTAAATTGTTATGCTTTAGATGCAAGTGAAATATTGCTGGGATCCAGAACACCCTTCTTCTGCTCCACACCCCCCCCCCATCTGGTGTCTGCTCAACATCAGGTTTCTGTTCTGTTGGTGGCCAAATGGATTTGGAAGTGATGTACTGGCCTCAAAGGCCATGTTTGGCATTTTGCTGCGATGCTGAATGTCGGGAAAATTGGTGCATTAGCCTAACAATGGGGTTGTTGAGACTGAGCATATGTTCAAAGAAGCTGGCCAAATGTGGGTTGTGTGTGTGCTGGTATTAATAATGGGATGGATACAAATATAGAGCTGCATCCTAGTTCTTTTTTATGATCCACCAGATTTGGATCCAAGGACCTGAATTCATTGGATCCATTAATTTATTGTGCACTGTCAGAGGTAGGGGCGAGGGGGAAGTGAAACAGGAGGGGGTCTAGGCCTCTGTAAAGGTGGCATCTTTGCATGCATGAATTGTTTGTGACTGTGTAGATGGCATATTTTATGTTACTGTCGTGGATATTCTACATGTGCGTTTTAGATTTAAGCTGTGTGTACTCTTATCATGCACGTGTATGCATTTATGTGTTTTATTTATTTGTACATATTTATTTCTCAGAGTTGCTGAAGACAGTTCCAAAGGCCTGTTATGCAATGTGGCCAACAAGGGAGATCACCCATGAGTTACGGTCTAGGAGCTAAGACTTTTCTTGAATTGAGCACGTTTTAGGAAAAGAGACTGAGAGGGAGTTCCAAAGTTGAGGACAAACAGATGGAGGAAGCGAGAAATGTTGCGTTTCTCACTTTTTGGTGGTTGACCGCAGTGTGGATGGAAAGAAACGGTAGATCCCAATCTTCTGGGCTGTGGTTGGCCAGTAGACGGTAGTACAGAAAACTACAGACCTTTGTGTATGAGATTGATTCTGAGTGTTCCTTCATTTGTGAGCTTTTCTCCGGGCACTCCTGCTTTTCTCCCACGTACACAATGCTCGTTAAGTAATTGGCCAAATGTTGTGGGATGCTCCTCAAAGAGTTGAATGTAAAACCACAAGCAATTTCCATCGTTTCATGATATTGATTGCAATTATTCCATTTTTTTATTTAATTATGTACGTAACATTTAAGAGTATTTGTGAATGGTAGTAAATATGCTCACCTATATCTTGTTTTTTGTTTCATTACCAGGAACATAGTATCCACAGTCAACTTGTGTTGTAAGCTGGACTTGAAGAAAATTGCACTTCACGCGAGAAACGCCGAGTACAATCCCAAGGTACAAATATCAGATAAGGTTTTTTGAGTTCATCGTTATTACAGCCTGGAACTAGGTTATACGTGGCACATGGATCACGTGGAGCCCTGGCAGCTTGGCCCCGTTGGCACTAACTTACCGGCCTGCGGTGTCTTCCCCAGCGCTTTGCCGCGGTGATCATGAGGATCCGTGAACCCAGGACCACGGCGCTCATCTTCAGCTCCGGCAAGATGGTGTGCACAGGTGCCAAAAGGTATACTTCTGCCTCGCCACCTGTCATGTGTGTGTGTCTATGATTAAATTATCCATAAAACTTGATTACCCGCGATATTGTCAGTCTTTTGAAAACAATGTATCTGCATACCATTTGAACGTTCGTGTTTTAAGGATTATCTCAAACGTTGTTTATCAAACTCCAGTCTTTGACACCCCGCAATAGCTGTCCATGATTACCAACCATCAGGTGCATATAGTGTGCAGTTGGTTAATTTTCAAATGAATACAAACGAGTGGTAAACATTAAAAGGTGAACTGTGAAGAGTTGTGAGGACCAGCGTTTGAGGGACACCCATCTATAGCACTGATGTGCTGTTAGGAGTTCACGCGCCGCGAATTCTAATGCGTGTTCCGCTATCTGTGGTTGTGGTTTTACAAACGCAGTGAAGACCAGTCCCGTCTGGCAGCACGCAAGTACGCACGCGTTGTACAGAAGTTGGGCTTCCCCGCCAAGTTCCTTGACTTCAAGATCCAGAATATGGTGGGCAGCTGCGATGTCAAGTTTCCTATCCGCTTGGAAGGGCTGGTGCTTACACACCAGCAGTTCAGCAGGTGAGCAGTCACTGGTATCCGTAGCCCTTTGCAGAGCTCAGCTTTTCCATGCTTATTGGTGAACAGTCAGCTGACTCACCATCGTGGTTCGTTTATTGACAGGAAGCTGGATGGCCAATTTAGCTTAGCTTCTGTTGATTTTTCTAGAATGTAACCCTAACCTGCTTATCAACAAGTAGATAGTCTTGCATGTGGTCACGAGAGAACCTGATAAGAGAATTTGTGAATAATTGGAATTGCCCTTGGATATTATTAACTGTCCTTGGTTCATGTTATTTATACCGCTTGTCCCGGGGATCTCCTCCCCTGTGCCACAAGTGTGTGTTTATACATGTACAATTTTTTTTGTTGATTCACTGCTGAATGAGGGTCTCCTGAAGCCTGTGCGGGTCATGGGGCTTACTTGACACAATCTCACCATGTGGGTCAGTGAAGGCGGGGGGGCATAGATGTGGAAGCTTAAGAGTACAGTACAACAAAATATGTTGCTGCGCTGCCCTCTGATGCCCACCAAGAAGCCCCGCAAAGCTCGATGACATCCTGTTTGTTGCACCATGACCCCCCAAGCACTATCTTGGCTCAAACCTGCTTAGCTTCTAAAATCTAACAAGATTGGCCACCTTTATGGGTGATTAGGCCATAGGTTGATATGTTTTGTATATATATTAAAAAATTATAATAATGCCCATGTTAAAGTTCAAATATGTCCCCTTTCCACTGGTGTGTCATAGCTACGAACCGGAGCTCTTTCCTGGACTCATCTACCGCATGGTGAAGCCTAGGATCGTGCTGCTCATATTTGTGTCTGGAAAGGTGGTGCTCACAGGTAATGCCAGGGATGGTTTGGGAAGTGGTAGCCTGATGCTAATTATGTTTGAGAAAAGTGTGCATTATGTCTGCCTTGCAAACACTACATTTTTATCGTCGAATAAGTGCAGTGAACTTTAAAATTAATAAATGTTTATCCTCTCAAGGTTTCTTTGAATGTTAAGTAGTTTGCATGTGTTATCCAAACTGTTGGCAATATCGCTTTCAATAATGTAAAATGTGGTATCAAACTGTTAGTCAATACTATACAGAAGGACCATCACCGCTCAGAACATTAAACTACAATGCATTTTTCTGTTATAAGATAGTGTTAATGATGAATACATTTAATAATATTGTATTTATTTTACACCACTGACAATACACTTGTACCAAAGCACTTAATTCTAAATAGTTATAAAGCTCTGTCACAATCGAGTAATTTAACTGGTAAAGTTAATCAACTTTGTCAAATTCCTTGAACTTTATCATACGTTTCACATTTTTTGGTGGCGCTCTAAACAAATATTGGTGGAAATCAAGTTGGGTTCACAACGTCCAGTGGGACAATGTATGAACTCAATGTATTTAATGTCCACCAGCGTGGACTGGTACTAGACTTGGTGCCCTATATATCCTAAACATGACTGCCACACGTGGAAATATAGGTCACCCATCATTTATATTGTTTGTTCTTTCTGTATCTGTGCCCTCTTTGTCTCCCTGGTCCTGCTATTTCCACCTCTTTCCCTTCACCATGTTCTCTGCTCTACACATCATGTGTTGTATTCTCTGTTATCCTCTCTCTTATGCAATATTCTAACACTGCAATATCTCACTGTTCATGTCAGAATTTGTCTTGTCGTTGCCACTTCTAAAGTATTGAGATACGGTCATATCTAGAAGTGTTACGAGTTTAAAGTTTATATTATTATTTACGTCTTTTGCTTGCAATGTTTTATGCATGCAGGTGCCAAGGTACGCGGGGAGATCTACGAAGCCTTTGAAAACATCTACCCTATTCTGAAGGGCTTTCGAAAAACAACGTAACATAAATCAACTGGGACGGAAACAATAAAAACCCAGAATTCCTCACCAGTGATCTGTCAAGCACAAGTCATGGAGGCTTAAGTATTGCCTACAGATCGGATCTGGATGTACATTTGTCTATAACACACTTTTGTACTTTAATATGAAGACAATGTTAGCGATCATTTTACAAACGCTACCTACGTCGGGTTTAGCTTTCCGACACTGGTAGCATTTGGATGTTTATTTGCCACTTGTTTCTTTTTAGACTTTTTTTTACTTGTTTTCAAATTTAATTTTACATTTCTGCCTACGTTCCAAAGAAACAAGTGTGACTGAATTATTGTGGCATGATGTGGAATCAACTTTGTTCCTCACTCCTCGGACAGTGTAATAGGCCTGCAATTACTAATAAACTCATTGTAACACATTCTCTTGCAATATATTACTGTAAATAATGCGAAGGCATACCAGAACATTGCCTATACCTATTACGCACAGGTAGATTTGAAGCCTGCCTGATTGCTGTACTGGCTGTGGTGCCTATAAGGGGCAGTATTACCAGCAGGTTATTGACAAGCTATCTGGACAGAGATTTAAGTGTTCTCACGTGGGACTCGAGACACACTGACTTTTTCACAAGGTGAGACATCAAGTCGCTTCTGAAAGCAACCTGTAATGAGTACATTGCAGCATACTTGCAACAGAAGGAGAACATGCAGAGCTAAGAGATCGACAGTTCTACAGAGAGTAATTGAAATGCTTAACGGATTTGAACACAACTCTCAAGCATGCAAAAAAAATCGAAGCATATCAAATGTAAAAACATATCACCATCATAAAACAATTGCTCTTGGACATACCATATAAAGTATCCAGTTTGTCACATCCAATTTAGAGGGAATAAATGTTGACTGCAAGTAGGGACGTGGGTTGTTTCCAGAATGCGCTGCGTACTTGAGTGAACATTCTTCAAATCTCGTGATAACTTTTGGTACATGGAAGTGGGACTTTTGTATTGAGATTTACATCAGGTGAAGTCCAGTAGAGTAATACCCCGGTTTACGTTGGGGATGCGTTTCTGAAAGGTGCGACGACAAATATCGAAACCACGTTAATGGAAGCGATTTACAGGGTGAGCTGTGGAAGCGGAAGGCTGAGAGGCGACGGATGCTGTCAGCGACGTAAGTGTGGGCTGAGACGGCACAAATCGGGCCGTGCTATTAATAAAGTGACCGTATTTGGGAAACGACTTAGAAGGGGGAGACGTACATCGGAGTATTTTCTGTATAAGCACACCAGGTAAACGTACAAGTAGATCTTGATTGATTTGAAAACATGTCAACCAATTTATTTTTCTGTCGGAACAAGGAAAGGTAAAGTGGTTTGGAATTGAATCGCATTCAAGAACAGCAGTCCTTATTTAGAATCGTACACATGGTGTCTAAGCCATTCAGAGCGGTGCTGTGAGCGGACTTGTCAATCACTACACCATAATCATTGGCAATGAAGGTGCTTGCAACAATGTGTTTGCGAGTGGAGAATGGGAAATATGTGAATAATAAACATAACTTGATTGTTCTGTGATATTTTGTTTGTGTTCTGAAGTACAAATGAGAGTAGAGTCAGATTCCCAGATGTTTGTAGGATTTAACATTTTTGAGGCTAGAGACAGACACGGTGTGCTTATGGAAATTGTGCCATGATCGGAGATCAGGGGACTTGCGGCGAAGAAAATACATTTATTTCTCCTTGCTTTCAGGATACATTTTAAATGAGATCCTGTTGAACAGGATTGGAGTGAAATTCAAATGTATTTTGAACTTCAACTACCCAGAGATAGGTTTATGTATGATCACATCTGTTGCATACAAGTGCATTTCTGAGCATATAAATCTTGTGTCGACATTATTTATGTAAATGTAAAACAAAAAGAGGTAATCGTACTGCACCAAGAGGAACCCGCTTGGGGGTCGAAGAGAAAATCTTTTAGAATTGTAAGCGCTTTCTTGTCTTTATGCAGTTGGAAACCAAACCAAGGGCCTTTTTCTTTTTTCGGAGTTTATTTTGAGGGTTGATTTTTGAGTCACCAGTGTCAAATGTTTTTGATGAGGTGATGTAAGGAACCGAACATTTTTCTTATCTGGAAAGGTAACTGAACTTGAGGTAGCTGTTTTTTTACAGGTGGCCGTGATCTAAAGCCTCAACGGCTTGAGTTGTATGAACCCTGACCCTAAATGTAAACATTGCTTTTGTACTATTTCTTTTTCAAATATTTCTGACAAATTCACAGACTCTAGATTGTCTGTTCCACCTTTATGTATTGCGCGATCAGAAGTACATTTCTAACAGTTTGGGTACTAATTGACTTTAAAAACTTTTACTGGGATTGGAATGTAACTGCCAATCGCAAGTGTCGGTGGTATAGCATCAAATCCAGCCGAATGGTAATGATTCAAAGAGGCTAGGGCATGAGCTATCCTAAAAGGGGTTTGTAACGTAAGGTGACAAAGAGCTGCGGTTTCTGAAGGTGGGTTGCCTCCACGGCTCGAGCCCGTGGAGAGCCGTGACGAGGACGCGCAATGAGTATTGAGGACCTGTATAAGATGCTCTCTCACCCGCGGCATAGTCATTTGCAGAGGCTGAAGGAGACAATGCAATGATGATGGAGTTGTGAATAAATCTCTGGTGGCAAACCAAAATGTTTTCGTATCCTTGTTTTGAATTGTTCACTGCTTTAATAATAATTATAAAGTAACTTGATCACAATTGTGCAAAGGTCCCTGAGTCTTAAGTTATATGATGATTTAGTTTTCCTATAGTATGCTGCAGGAATTTAAATGTTTATTTTTTCGGATTGAAGAGTAGAAAGCTCCAGATATGACACTTGAAAGTAGTAAATACCGTACTGTATTCTTTGGTTCTTTTCGGTTAAGTCACGTCTAAAAATAAAATAATAAATCAAAATAAAACAACACATTACGACGTTTCGATTGCAACACAAGCAATCATCATCAGGCATAAAAGAAAATAGCAACAAAAATCTAACTAGAAAACTATAGACCGACATACAAGCAGACAGACATCACAACGGCACACATATAGAGGAGTATACAGGCACACGAAAATTAAATAACCTAGTAAAATATTGAAATGTGATGTAATACAACACAGAGAGTCGGTTAACACACAATTAACGCATGGCCTGGTTGACTACGTGTTTCAAAATTTGCTAAGTTAGAATTTTAAGTGTGAGCAACAAATATCTAACTAGAAAACTATAGACAGACATACAAGCAGACAGACATCACAACGGCACACAGAGAGAGGACACAAATCGGCTGTGTGAGCAACAAACATCTAACTAGAAAACTATAGACAGACATACAAGCAGACAGACATCACAACGGCACACAGAGAGAGGACACAAATCGGCACAAAGAGATGGTCGTTTCTGTGACGGTCCCTTAAATATAGAGAGGAGGGGGAGGGGACGGGGGGAGGGAGAGGGCGGGGAGATCAATGAGTTCACGCCAACGTACTACCATTGTAAGTGAGATGATAGACGCGGCACGGGAGGCAAACCTGAAAATTAGGACAAACGCGGCACGGGAGGCAAGCCTGAAAATTAGGAGACAAGCACACGAAAATTAAATAACCTAGTAAATTATCGACATGTGATGTAATACAACACAGAGAGTCGGTTAACACACAATTAACGCATAGCCTGGTTTATTACGTGTTTCAAAATTTGCTAAGTTAGAATTTTAAGTGTGAAATTTCAAGGAGAGGACACAGGCAGAGAGAACAAATAGCCAGAAAGAAAAAAGGATAAGTTTAAAACTTCCCCGTAGAAGTGATTTATTATTTTATTTTTAGACGTGACTTAACCGAAAAGAACCAAAGAATAATTCCTGCAGTCACGAAAGCTACCGTACTGTAATTTGCTCCGTTAAAATCACTTACAGAGGTTTGCAGTAACAGAGTACACCACACTGGGGCGTGCGCGTGCAAGGTAACTCCTGTGCAGTAGTAATATGTAAGTGAAGCATGTGCGTTTACCAAGGACTTTTATGACAAGGTGGGAGTATTGGAATCAATTTTAAATCGATGAATCCATGCATCTTTCAGTTTAACACGTCGGCTTTCGCGACGAATATCCATAATACAGGTTTTTTTGGTTGAGATCACGTAAATATATAAATGTGTCGTTATACCCGCCACCACCCGACAACCAATTAGTAAGGTTTGTCACGTAAACAAAACATGACAATTCGTTACTAGGGGCCATCCATTTAGTACGTACGTGTGGAGGGGGAGTTAAGCCAAATGCGTACGCTTGCGTATGGGGGTCTACTGACAATGTGCGTACGCATAGAAAGTGAGGTGAAGCATTGGCCTTCAAATTAGATAGTCCGGCGGTGCACTATCTGTTGCTTAAACACGTTGATATTATTAATCCTTGGTCGTTTCTGCGTTGATTGAATATCGGCCGTTCTATGGGATTCGGGAGGGGGGTGCGTCAAGCGTATGTACGCAGGTGCGGGGGGGGGGGGTAAAAAGTACGTGTGCGTACAGGGAGGGGGGGAAGGGTCAAGTTTTGACAGATTTTTGCGTACGTACTAAATTGATAGCCCCCTAGTCCTAGTGTAATGGCAGCCAACCTGCGGCGTGAGTGGACTCGTGACCACGGGAGATAATGACGGGAGTCAGCCGACACTGCGAATGGACTAGTGGCCACTGGAGGTAATGACGGGTGTCAGCTTTCAGTACGAAGGGACTAGTGGCTACGGGAATGATCGAGAATAGGAACGTGGCCAGGTGACGGAATAGGACGGTAGAGTCTGCTGGTGGAGCGAGCGGTCTAGAGCCAGCGAGAAGGTTCGGGAATGGGGGTGTGGCCTCGGACCGTATAAAAGGAAGATGCGTGGGAGACTCGGGGCTGTTGCAGTGGGGACTCCGCCCGATCGAGTGAACGTGCCTACAATAAATAAACCATTTCAAGACAACTGTGTCAAGTCATTACACTCGTACAGCACACCGATGTGTTGGAGAGCCAAGCCACAACATTTACAATCTGAGTACGACGTTTCGCCAGTAATTACAACTAGCTTCATCAAGCGACATCCAGATTTGGCTGTACCAGTAACGAATTGACATGTTCTGTTTACGTGACAAACTAGAGGCCGATCGAAATTCGGTTTCGGCGCTGAAAGTTTGCAAATTGCCTCTTTCGGCATACTTTCGGTTTCGGCCGAAAGTCAATTTTTTACTTTCGATCTGGTTTCGGTTTCGGCCGAAACTGATATTGACTTTCGGTCATCATTCGTCAACCAAAGATCTATTTTTAGAATATAACGATATCACTCTGCCTATCGGCCGGTCAGTCGGCGCCTTAGCAATCCTATGCGATAGGCTGCAAACACACACGTCAGCAGAGGTGGGACAAAGTCATTGTTATGCAAGTCCAAGTCGAGTCGCAAGTCATCAAATTCATGACTCGAGTCTGACTCGAGTCCAAGTCACATGACTCGAGTCCACATCTCATAGGTGGGACAAAGTCATTGTTATGCAAGTCCAAGTCGAGTCGCAAGTCATCAAATTCATGACTCGAGTCTGACTCGAGTCCAAGTCACATGACTCGAGTCCACACCTCTGCACGTCAGCAACCGCAACCATGGTCTGCTAATGTATATACGACCGGTCAACAGACGGAAGCCTGCATCTCCATCCGTGGGTGGAGTCTCTTTGGTGGGACGACAACAAAGTTCATCTGTTGTCTGTTCCCAGCCGCCTGCCCGCCTTGGCTTGATGTGTTGCGTTCGCTTCAGTCTACACGCGTGTTGATACCGAGATTCGAAGTCTGACAATTAGAGGCCGACCGAAAATCCGTTTCTGTTTCAGCGCCGAAAGTTGGCAAATGGTCTTTCGGCATAGTTTCTGTAATTTACTTTCGGTTTACTGTCGGTTTCGGCCGAAACCAGAGATTCAGTTTCGGTCGGCCTCTATGACAAACCTTACTACTTGGCTGTGTCGGATGGTATATATATTTACGCGATCTAACCCAAAACAACGATTGTGCAATGCATCTTAATTTACATGCCTATCAATCACGGTTCTCACACCACGTTTAGATTGTTGTCCTTCCCCCGCACCTCCGATTTGCACGGTTGGCTACGTACGGTGCGAAAGAAGTTCAACATACATTTCCTCCGGAGATCCCAATCCGCCACCGTGTATGGAAAGGAAACAAACATAACCTGCACTCGTTCTCATTGCAAGCATTAGATTACTTTCCCCACAAATGCATCAACGCCTGTGTTTTTCGAATCTTTATCTGGATTATTTCACGATTTTCAGTGAGCATAGAAAAACATGAGGGGGGTGGAGCGGTGATGCAGCGGTTAGCAGCCTATCCTGTGAGCCGAGACATCTGAGTGGTGACAGGCATTTGAACAGGGTTTGGGGTGTGTGTGTCTCCCGTTACCATCCCGCACACAACCCTACCGCATGTGGATGACAAATTACTACATTATTTGTTTTACAAAATTAACGAGTTGTGCCGAACTCTTGGGTTCTTTCTGTCACGTAGGTAGAAATAAAATAAAACACATCACGACGTGACTTTACCGAAATAACCAAAGACTATGGATTCCTGTAGTTACGAAAGCTTCAAATCAAGATTGTGCCGAACTGTTATTTCACCATGGCAGCTTTGCTTCTAAATAAATTATCGAGTGTCAGCTCCAGTTAAGAAAAAAAAGTCACCAAATTAGTTGTTTTACCCACAAAATTAATTCAAGATAGCAGAATCAATTTTTTGATCATCGTTAGCGTTGGCGACTTGAGTGGCAAGGCAAGTTACACGAGACAGCCTAAACGGTGACCGTGAGCTAATTGATAAACGGTGCGATCATTATCACGTGTCTGTTTTGCCAATTTCTGCAGCATGTGCTTACGTGCGACGTGCGTGGCTGGGTGCAGTGCCACTGAAATTGGATCAGGGGCTAAAGATAGGCCCCCCACTATTGCACCCTTCCCCTCCCCGACACTTGCCGCCAACACACAGAACACCCAGTCTGCACAGCACAGATTTACGATAGACGGCCTCGTTCTACAGCAGAACCTGTCCCCGATCGAACAAGGACAGTTGCTCTTTTTTTTCCACACGAGCCCCGGAGTTATACGAAAAGCATTTCCACAGACTCGGGACAACTGCTTTTTAGTTTGTTTAAAAGTGAGTTCACAAAGTAAAAAAAAGTCACGTTTTTCTTCTGATAAAATAATTTGCGGCACCAGAGGCTGAAGTTCATCACGGGAGGGGGTTTCTTGTTGTGTATTCTTTTAGCGCAAAAAATCAGCACAGGCTAATAAGGTACGTGGGATATTTTAGAGTGTATATATATATTTAACATCACTTAATATTATGGTAAAATTACTGTAATGTGTCCATGCATGTTATCTGTGTTATTTTATGAGAGGGCAACGTTGCGTACCCAACCATCAACATATTCTCTCTGGACCAATTAACAGCCCACACCCAGTCAAGTTGTGGCGCACGGTGTAAATATCGTTCTCTGTCGATGTCCACAAATTCCACGTTATTGCCACTCAGAAATGCGTGCGTAATCTCGCATTCACTTTCACATTTCTTCACGGTAAAGCATCTTTCCTTTGTTCACAGCATCTCGCACTTTATTTCTGTCTGGTAACCTACTTGTGCGATGGTGTAACTGCAATCTTATATAGATTTTCACGTATTCGACATTAATGTTCACACATTTACCTACACCTAAGTTCCAAGCGAGTCAGATATGCGACTGTGCGATGCCCTGACTGCGAGCGTTCTCCGAAGACACGAGTTTGAGTGGGGACTCATTTCTATTTGCTACTCAATCTGATGACGATGAAGAAGAAGACTGCCCTGATAAGCTTTTCTTAGGTCCCAACAGTTGGGGGCCGCTGTGAATGTCCATCCAAACCTTTAGTCAAAGTGAGATTAACTATACCTGTACATTACAAAGTGGAACGCTTGCTCCACATTACATGTTGTAATCCCCCACATTCTGACCAATAAATGCACCGATGTTTGTCTTGTCAGGGGTAAGGTTTTGAAGTAAAGTATTGTCCCTCCGTGGTGAAGTGGATTGTTGCTTGGCTAAATTGAGGCACGGAGGAGAGACGTTATCTCCCCCGTCTGATATACAGGAGGTCGTGGGTTCGATCCTGACTGACGCCTGTATATTTTGAGTTTGCATGTATCTCTCCCCGTGGTCGTGTGCATTTTTCTCGGGGTCCTCCGGTTTTTCCCTCCACATTTAGAAACATGCGTTTAGAGTATTTGGCTGCTATATATTTCCACATAATTAGACACTTCGTTGAACTATCATTTGTGGCCAAGTCGCAACTCAAAAAGGGATACACAGCTCAGTGTGCCTTACTTGATAAAATAAATGAATAAATTGTATTTTTATTGGGGCACGGAGGCCAGATTTTCCAATCAAAATCCTCAATTCGTATTTTTTTGCAGAAAATAATACAAGAGTTAGATTCACCCCATGAGTAGGTGAAGAATCGCGGGAATTATAAGTTACTTCTCTGAGTGAATGACTGGAACACAAAGCGATGCCTGGACTGTTGGTATTGATACTGTGAGATTTTTGAATGCAAGACCTGAACATGTAAAATTACCAACCGAAATACAATACAGCCAATCAGTAAGGTTTGTCGCGTAAACAAAAGTGCCAATTAGTTACTAGTTTTGATTTGAAGCTTTCGTGACTGCAGGAATTCATACTCTTTGGTTCTTTCGGTAAAGTCATATAGGTATAAAATAAAATAAATCACGACGTTTCGAGCGCAACACAAGTGTCTGTCATCAGGTGAGAAAGCATGGTCTGCTGCTGAGGCAGACTGTTTTAAAAAATCTGAAATGGGAGTAGCCCAAGGGTCATAAAGAAGTGGCCGGGGCTAGTGATGTTAATGTGAGAAATTAGCATGTAACTGTAAGATAGAAGGAGAACGGCCTCTTTGACAAGGGAGTGCAACCCAACGGGTGCAATCCAAAGGGCATGTGAGTATGAGAGTGCAATCCAAAGGCATAAAAGTACAATGCAAAGGACATGTGAGCATGCGAGATCTAAGAGAGAGGCATAGAGAGACAGAGACACAGAGAGTCGGAAATAACAGCTGACATAGGCAGGTAGGATGGAAACATCACAGTAAGTTAAGACTTTACCTGGTTAATAACGTCCTTCCAATGATTGCTCAGTTTGTACCCATCCTCTTGGTTGAAGTTGTGTCTGTGTTTATATATCTGGATGGCTTCATGAACAAATATCTGAAGGTAGCCGGTAGGTTTGCAGAGTACCTTCGTTTTGAAAAAAATCAATTTTATGTGAGCCCACAGCATTAAAACAATGATCAACAATGGCAGAGGTATTAGTCCTACCGTGTTTCAGATCTGCCTTGTGTTCACGAACGCAGTCCGAGACATGTCGTTTCGTTTCCCCAATGTAACTGCTGCCGCAACCACAACTCAGTTTGTAGACACCAGGGTATTGCATTTCAGGAATCAAATCCTTTACAGATGTGATTAAATCACGGATTTTGTGTACTGTGTTGAAACGAACCTGGATCTTGTGTGTTTTTTTAATTGGTTCAGTGCTGGCAGGCCATGTGGCCAGATGACGAACGTGTCATCTACGTATCTCTTCCACAAGGAAGGATGTAGAGTGGATGTCTGGATGGCATCTGTCTCAAATTTCTCCATGAAAACATTCGCTCCCACTGGCAATAAGGGAGAACCCATTGGGGTACCCTCATTGTTTGTAGAATGTACCATTCCAGGTGAAGTATGTGTTGGTAAGACAATGCCTTACCAAAGTTGGTACATTTGGATTCAGTCCTTGTTGGACCAAGTCTGCAATGATTGCAATGGTGTCAAGTACAGGTACATTGGTGAACAGAGAGACTACATCGAAACTGACAAGCAAATCATCCGGAGACAGTGAGATGTCCTTGATTAGAGAAACCAAGTGAGCTGAGTTAAGTACAGCTGAGGTGGCCTTGCCCGTGAAAGAAAGCAGGGTCTCAGACAGAAACCAGGCCAGTTTGTAGGTGGGTGAGTTAATGGTGGAGACGATAGGACGGAGCGGGGTACCTACTTTGTGGATTTTTGGAAGGCCATAAAATCTGGGTGGTCTAGCAGCCAAAGTGTTTAGGGAGCTCTGCTTGGTCTGATCGATTAGAGAAGTCGATTTAGTGATGATATTGTTGGTTTTTGTAGCTAGGCAGTTGGTGGGATCTCTGTTGATTTGGTATAGCTGCCATCATTAAGAAGGTCCTGAATTTTGTTGTTGTTGTAAGTGGTTTTATCCATGATGACAGTGGCATTGCCCTTGTCAGCTGAGAGGATGACAATGTCATCTGTTTTTTTAATTTAGAGAGTTCAAAACGCTCGCCCTTGCTGATGTTGCTAATGGGTTTCTTAGCGTTTTTGAGGATAGCAGCGATTTCAGATCTAGCAACGCCTGTCGGGATGTGTCCCAAGCCTTTGAGGGCTACGTCAACCTGGGCGATTATATCATCCACTGGGATATGTTTGGGGATGACTGCGAAATTCAACCCTTTAGCTAGTACCGATTTTAGGCTGTCGGAAATTGGGATGTTACTCTGATTGATGACAATCTTGTTAACATCTTTTTAACCTGTGGCTCTGGCTTCTTTTTTGACAGGAGGTTGAATTTAGCAATCATGTTAACTTTACATTTGGTTGACATTGAAGTAGCAGAAGAGACTGTCATTTTTTCTACATGTTCCCAATCAGAAGTGGACATTTTATGTTAATTTTAAGTGTGATTGTAAGAGAGTCTTGTCTAAATTATCAAGTTCAAATCGGAGCAATTTTATTCTCTCTGAGTGTAGCGATAGGCTAGCTTTGAACAAGATCCGTTCAGCGTTAGGAGAAGTGACAGCAGCAGATGTGAGTGAAAATGTGATCGGTATTACCTTGTTATCGCGGCATCTCTTGAGAAATGTTAGCGACTCGATCAGGTGAGCCTTCTTGTCTCGCAGCCTGTTAAAAGCTCTAACAGATGTGTGGAAACCCTCCCCGTAGAGGCGGTTCAATCTTGCTGTTTTATACAAATAAAGTGTTAAGAATTTGTTCATGAATACCGCTAGCTCATTATGTCTCTGCACGGGACAGACTTTCTCATTCAATATTTCCTGCAACATCGCTGGGCTGGCTTACGGCACTACCACTAGAATACAAGCTACACCCATCCATTGCACACCAGCACCACCACCGAACACACCACGCAGTACAGTATTATGAGGATAAAATAAGGCGAGATGGATGCTGCGTTCGAACATAATTCCGGAACAGCGTTTCAGAGATCGTTCCGGCTGATATTAAGCACCGTCTACGCAGTACATTTTTTTCAAGCTTTCAGCTACTCCCTGTAAGAGCCGGGAAGTAACCTAGGCGTGCTCTTTACGTAAAAAAGCAAGGGGTTAAAACTATTATTCAAACAATTACTGGCCACATTCAAACGTACGTCAAATCTTTTAAAGATATTGGCCACATGTCATGATGTAGGCCAGGCCAATGTCCTTTTGAGAGACTGGTTTCCTCAAACATCTGGAATTTCCCCAGCTGCTCAGGATCGCCAGTGAAAATCGTGGATTCAACAACAACAACAATGTCCATGATGCATTCTTTCCCTTGGAAAGGTGCCACTTTTAAGGTACACAACAATACTTGAGGCATATCATGGAACTAAGAATATCTCACAATACCAGAAGAGGGGAGAACTATATGCACATGCATTGTCTTGAGTGGTGTCCTATTATGTAACTCACATTTTTTAAATATATATACCGAGAAAACTTTCAAATTTCCCAGGACAGATACCCCAAAACGAAAATGCAGGAAAGGAGCATGATCCTGGGAAAATCTGGACAGGTGGCAACGCTACGACCTTGAACTTTACTCACGCTCAGGTGTGTCGATATACGGCAATGTGGGCGGATGCGCTCGACCATTCTAACTCATTGAACGCCCTCGACGTTTTGCGGGGGGTGGACGTCGGTGATGACGGGTTGGTAACGTGGGGAGTTATTCCACGGGGCGCTGAAGTAATAGGAACTCTGACAATTATGCTCAAACTGACAACACTGGTCTTCGCAGAAAGTTGAATTTTACACCAGCAGAACTTTCCTCAGCCAATGGCCGTCCCGTTCATGATTTTTTTCTTGACTATAAAGAATAACTCAATGTTTAGTTGTGCCGCGATGCTTGCTGAGGCTTGATGTGCGGACTTCATCGGTCGACGATAAGAACAATACACGATTATAAAACGTGAAACTCACACACAAAGACGTGGCAGCAACACGCCTACAATAATAACAACAATAATGTAATTTGAAACCCTCACAATATTAGCACTTCCGATTACCACGGTTGGCTACGTACGGTGCGAAAACAGGACCCTGCCGGGTGGGCTGGTAAGAACGAATAACCAAAGAATATAAACATAATGTATTATTACACTTGTTTAGCCAGGAAAGCCCCACTGAGTCTAAAGGTTTTTGTAGGGTCCTGCCAAGTGTTTGCAGTAGGGGGCGATGTTGCTACACCTAATCGGACGATACGAAGGGAGAGTTTGAGGCCTAGTTCTAGGCTTTAGGCCTAGCTGTAGGCTTTAGGCCGCTGAGAGTTAATTTTTAATTTAAATGTTTTAATTATTTATGTAAAAGCTTTAAATGTAAATGTTTATATTTAAAAACATCAGGGAATGTAACATTGTTAAACATTAACTCCCTTTCACATGCACGGGGGTACGATACGAAGGGAGAGTTTGAGGCCTAGTTGTAGGCTTTAGGCCTAGCTGTAGGCTTTAGGCCGCTGTGAGTTAATTTTTAATTTAAATGTTTTTATTATTTATGTTAAAGCTTTAAATGTAAATGTTTCTATTTAAAAAAAACATCAGGGAATGTAACATTGTTAAACATTAACTCCCTTTCACACACGCGGGGGTACGATACGAAGGGAGAGTTTGAGGCCTAGTTCTAGGCTTTAGGCCTAGCTGTAGGCTTTAGGCCGCTGTGAGTTAATTTTTAATTTAAATGTTTTCATACTGGTAGGAACGAAGTGGACCAGCCTACAATAGATTATATCATCCGTCCGTCCGTCTGTCCGTCCGACCGTCCGTCCGACCGTGTAGCAACATCGCCCCCTACTGCAAACACTTGGCATGACCCTACAAAAACCTTTAGACTCAGTGACGCTTTCCTGGCTAAACAAGTGTTACATTCCCTTATAATTCCCTCAGATAGCTTTTAATTAAAACATTTAAATTAATTAGGCTTTCCTGGCTAAACAAGTGTCACATTCCCTTATAATTCCCTGAGATAGCTTTTAATTAAAACTTTTAAATTCAAATTTTATAATTAAAACTTTTAAATTCAAATTTTACTCACAGCGCCCTAAAGCCTACAGCTAGGCCTAAAGCCTCGAACTACGCCTATCACTCTCCCTTCGTATTGTACCCCCGCGTGTGTGCAAGGGAGTTAATGTTTAACAATGTTACATTCCCTGATGCTTTTAAATAGAAACATTTAAATTTAAAGCTTTTACATAAATAATAAAAACATTTAATTTTAAAATTAACTCACGGCGGCCTAAAGCCTACAGCTAGGCCAAAAGCCTAGAACTAGGCCTCAACCTCTCCCTTCATATCGTACCCCCGCGTGTGTGAAAGGGAGTTAATGTTTTACAATGTTACATTCCCTGATGTTTTTAAATAGAAACATTTACATTTAAAGTTTTTACATAAATAATTAAAACATTTAAATTACAAATTAACTCACAGCGGCCTAACGCCTACAGCTAGGCCTAAAGCCTAGAACTAGGCCTCACACTCTCCCTTCGTATCGTCCGATTCGGTGTAGCAACATCGCCCCCTACTGCAAACACTTGGCAGGACCCTACAAAAACCTTTAGACTCAGTGGGGCTTTCCTGGCTAAACAAGTGTAATAATACATTCTGTTTATATTCTTTGATTATTCGTTCCTACCAGCCCACCCCGCAGGGTCCTGTTTAAAAGCTATCTCCGGGAATTATAAGGGAATGTTACACTTGTTTAGCCAGGAAAGTGTCACTGAGTCTAAAGGTTTTTGTAGGGTCCTGCCAAGTGTTTGCAGTAGGGGGCGATGTTGCTACACGGACGGACGGACGGACGATATAATCTATTGTAGGCTGGTTCACTTCGTTCCTACCAGTATAAGTTCAACATAGAGGACGTACATTGCACAAGCATAAATGATGGTCACTGTAAGGCGTGAAGCCAAGGTCAGTTATCCACTCGAAAAGCCAGGCAACAGAGGCGATGCCTTAAATTATCCCTTAAAACGTAGGTGTGGATAACACACACCTGTCAACTCATACGGTTTACACCGTATTCTTGTACAGGGAAATGTAGTTTTTAGGTCCATACGGCGTACATCCGTTTCAATACGGAAAAAACATGTTTTGTCTATTTGTGTGTGTTTCTCCCTTGTGATGGGAGTTGTTGGATGAACGTTGAGATTTATAAGGGGTACGGGGGTGACCAACACGGTCTGAATCTATATATATAAAATCGCAAATCTGTCTGTCTGTGTGTGTGTCGCCGGACCATACGCAGTTTCATTGGACGGCGGTTGCCCCTGGCAACGGGTAGCGACGCATTCGCTGCCGGGTGGACGCCATTTTTAATTCCCGTTAAAAATATGCGCACGCATTTGTGGTATAAACTCGATATACCCAGCGTTGCCCGGGGGGAAAATACATTTAAAATCTTATGAAAACTTTCAAACATTACATACCAATGAAAAAACAACAGTGTAATTACTTTTAAACCCAACGCGCCAAGAATCGATTCTCTGAATCGCGCAAAGGAATCGAAGGTTGTAGATTCCTTTAGATTCGGACGATTCCCGTCTACTATAAGTTCGTTAAAGTCGATATAAACTGCTACGAACGGGAAATATCCGGCGTTGACCGGGGCAAAAATGTTATTAAAAACTCCTGAAAAAATAAAAAAATAAAATAACAATGAAAATGAAACTCTATCTTTCAAAATGTAAACCCCCAACATGCCAGGAATCGATTCTTTGAATCGCACAAAGGACTAATCGAAGGTTGTAAATTACTTTAGGATCGCGCTTCCTGTTTAATATAAGTTGCTTATAGAGTTGATATAAACTGCTACGAATGGGAAATATCCGGCGTTGACTGGGGCAAAAATATAATGGTGAGGGCGGTTGTGAGTGCCGATTGTGAGTGCTGATTAGTGAGTGGTGAGGGGAGGTTGAGTGGTGAGGGTGAGTGGTGAGGGTGAGTGGTGAGGGTGAGTGTTGAGGGTGAGTGGTGAGTGGTGATTGGTGAGGGTGTGATTGGTGAGGATGAGTGGTGAGGGAGAGTGGTGAGGGAGAGTGGTGAGGGTGAATGGTGAGGGTGAGTGGTGAGGGTGAGTGTTGAGGGTGAGTGGTGAGTGGTGATTGGTGAGCGTGTCATTGGTGAGGATGAGTGGTGAGGGAGAGTGGTGAGGGAGAGTGGTGAGGGTCAATGGTGAGGGTGAGTGGTGAGTGGTGAGGGTGAGTGTTGAGGGTGAGTGGTGAGTGGTGATTGGTGAGGGCGTGATTGGTGAGGATGAGTGGTGAGGGAGAGTGGTGAGGGAGAGTGGTGAGGGTGAATGGTGAGGGTGAGTGGTGAGGGTGAGTGTTGAGGGTGAGTGGTGAGTGGTGATTGGTGAGGGTGTGATTGGTGAGGATGAGTGGTGAGGGAGAGTGGTGAGGGAGAGTGGTGAGGGTGTGATTGGTGAGGATGAGTTGTGAGGGAGAGTGGTGAGGGTGAATGGTGAGGGTGAGTGGTGAGTGGTGAGGGTGAGTGTTGAGGGTGAGTGGTGAGTGGTGATTGGTGAGGGTGTGATTGGTGAGGATGAGTGGTGAGGGAGAGTGGTGAGGGAGAGTGGTGAGGGTGAATGGTGAGGGTGAGTGGTGAGTGGTGAGGGTGAGTGTTGAGGGTGAGTGGTGAGTGGTGATTGGTGAGCGTGTCATTGGTGAGGATGAGTGGTGAGGGAGAGTGGTGAGGAAGAGTGGTGAGGGTCAATGGTGAGGGTGAGTGGTGAGTGGTGAGGGTGAGTGTTGAGGGTGAGTGGTGAGTGGTGATTGGTGAGGGCGTGATTGGTGAGGATGAGTGGTGAGGGAGAGTGGTGAGGGTGAATGGTGAGGGTGAGTGGTGAGGGTGAGTGTTGAGGGTGAGTGGTGAGTGGTGATTGGTGAGGGTGTGATTGGTGAGGATGAGTGGTGAGGGAGAGTGGTGAGGGAGAGTGGTGAGGGTGTGATTGGTGAGGATGAGTGGTGAGGGAGAGTGGTGAGGGTGAATGGTGAGGGTGAGTGGTGAGTGGTGAGGGTGAGTGTTGAGGGTGAGTGGTGAGTGGTGATTGGTGAGGGTGTGATTGGTGAGGATGAGTGGTGAGGGAGAGTGGTGAGGGAGAGTGGTGAGGGTGAATGGTGAGGGTGAGTGGTGAGTGGTGAGGGTGTGTATATATGTAAGGTTATTAAGAAATATATTTTTCACCCGGGCAACGCCGGGTACTTATGCTAGTTGGTCTATAATAAGATAGGCACTGATAAGGGGTTGTCAAGTATGATTAACAATAACTATTTTAAAGACGTGCTCTGAAAAAAAAAGTTGCTTGCAACGTCACGTTACTATATTAAGTTTAACGGATGGACGAGCTCAGCCCGTGTCACTTAAAAGAAGAACATTCTGCGAGCGAGAGAGAGCGAATGCGTGAACGGAGTTTGAACGAGGTCAGCGAAGCGCGGCCCTTGCGGGAGTTGAGACGGGTCGAGGGCTTGCGGCAGTGTGGGGGGCACCGTGGCACCACCCCTGGAGGCCACTTCAAAGTTGAACGAACGCGTGACGCCTGGCAATGGCGGCTCGCTCTCGGGTGATATTTATCCTGCCCCCAAACAGCAACGGGGAGCAAGCGCAGCAACCGAAAAGGGGACTCATTCGTGGTTTATTTAAAACAACTTCGTCGACGCCGGCGAAATCCAAAACGGCAGTTCCCTCTTTTAAGGGACATTGTTTGTCGTGTGCATCCTCCTAAAATGTATTTTGCATTCCTGTATTATATTAGAATTTCCTCAATTCGTATTGCCTTATTAACTAAATATCTACGACATGTGATATATCATCTAGCCATATATGACAATATATAAACAAATAATTTATAAATAAAGGACTGATGATAGACATTACTTTTAACTTTTCTCTTAAGTTCGAAACATTTAAAATAGCACATACCGTGTGTGTGTATATATAGAGGTGCTGTAAAATGATATGTACTTCACCGTAACCATATATTTAATTATAAATTATGCATCGCTTTCGGTAATAATCATGCTTATAGTACATTATTATACACAGCCCTTGCACAATACAAAATGAACAATATGACACGTAAGAAACGTATGCCCTATTTTTTAAGCTTTATTTATGTACTGTATATATTTAAAACCGAACACGTTCTCGATGATCATCTTCCCAAGGGCACCCGGCGTTTATCTGTGGTCAAGGTGAGTGCGTGATGGCCCAATGCTATGATGGATGTGATCCCATTCGTACCAAACAACAACCACAAAAGGGAAATGGTGTGGGGAGGGGCTCCCGAGTGGGCTGTGACCTTTGAGTGACCTTTGAGTCGCATTGTGTGTTGTGGGGTTAGCTTGGGCTGACACTTCAAGTTGAATGACGTGGGGGTTGGGGGAGGTGAAGGGGGGGGGTTACAACACGGGAGAGGAAGAGGGGAACACATTTTAAAATAGATTTTTTTAATCGAATAGATATTTATTGTGATACTCAGATTGTAAATATTGTGGATTTACTCTCCAAGTACTCAGATTGTAAATGTTGTGGATTTATTCTCCAACACACCGGTGTGCAGTACTAGTGTAGTGACATTGATTAGTTACTGTAGCGCGTGCCGCTCGGAGATTGGTAGACAATGGAATTCGGGGTAACAGCCCGTTCCACCAGTTGCACCTGTGGGCAAGGCACGGAGCCCTCTGGGGGATCCAGAGGGGTGCTGGACCGAGGGCGGGGCCTGGCCACGCTGTTCAGGCTATAAGGCGAGCTCCGACCCACAGTTGGGGCTGTTGCGATCTGGAATGGAACGCGTCTTGCAGTCGTCGTTGTGATCTTCGCCCTCTTCAAGCTGTGGGTCTGGCGGCGTGTTGACTGTCCCGACCCAGTGTGTGGTTATCTCCTAAGGCTGTGAAGGCCGGAATAAAAGAGTGAGAGTACCTCTTACTAGTGTCTGTGAATTAGCACACTACACGAGTAACGAATTGGCATGTTCTGTTTACGTGACAAACCTTACTAATGGAATGTTGGGTGATGGCGGGTTTAACGACACATTGATATTTATGTGATCTAACCCAAAAAAAACCTGTGTTATAGAAGTACTATTATTATCTCCGCGTGATTAACAATTTTCCTCATGAATACTTTTTACATTGCTCGTATTTTATAAAGCAATTGAACACCCCGTGCAATCGGCAGAGTATTGGCAGGAACTGATCCATGTTTACTCTCCAGCGGGGTTCCTCAGATGTTCGGATCGCCTTTTTCTAAGGACTCCAGTGAGGTCAAGGCTCTGTTCCTGTGCTGATCGGGCTGTTGGCAGTGCAGATCTCAGACTTTGGAACAACGCTTTGTGCCTTTGGTAATAAGACAATCGGAGTCGTTAGGGCTCTTTAAGTCTATTGAAAACTCGCCTCTTTAAACTGGCCTTCATCCCCACTCGTTCTGGCCGTTTATCCTGTAGGTGCTGTTTATTTTCTGCTTTCCATACACTGTGGCGCATTGGGATCTACGGATGAAATGCACCTTATAAATGTAATTATTATTATTATTAAGCAATAAAATTAAACAAATAGTCCAGTTGCCTCTCCTTTACATTGCACTCCTATTAATTGTGCTTTTGTGTTGTAACTTTCTGACCTGCCTGTACTGGACATATATGAAAAAGAGCTTAATAGCTCAACGGATTCCTCCAGTATAAATACATATTATTATTGTAATAAACGGTGGAGCTATCCAAGCTTGAGCATGACTGAGTCACATAGATGGAGACCTCACTCGACATTAGACATCTGCGAGCACGGTTGATCTTTAAGGTCCTGGGATTAATTAGGAGATCATGCACATGCAAGAGAAGGATAACCACTACAGTGCATATGTAGTGAGTTCAGGCACTATCTAGAGGCTCTCCTGGGAAGTATGACTCATTACACATGCATTTAATTAAGGACCAAGATCGGGAAGCAAATTCACGTGAGGTTACATCACTTGTTAATACCAGACGATGCTGGTTTTAATCTCCGGTGAAATGTCGTAGAAAAGCGTGAAATTTTGCTGGCTTTTAAACTAACCAGATTGCTGAAACACAAACTCAACTGGCACATTTGTCCAGGTGATACTTTTATACTGGTAGGAACCACCTGGTTCCACCAGCCCACAGGGGATTATTGTGTCCGTCCGTCGTGTATCCAAAAATGAGAGGGGTGGAGAGGGGTGGAGAGGGGAGGGTGGGGAGGGGCTGGGTGGGGAGGGTGGGGAGGGGCTGGGTGGGGAGGGTGGGGCTGGGTGGGGAGGGTGGGGCTGGGTGGGGAGGGTGGGGCTGGGTGGGGGGTGGGAGGGGTGGGGTTGGGTGGGGAGGGGCTGGTCACCCCGTGGTGCCCTTATAAAACTCAACATTTAACCTACTCACGCCGGCTTGTGCCCGTCCTCACAGTCGGGCAAATTTGCGGAATACACCACGCCGCCGTTGACCCTGGCCATTGACCGAGCAACCCAACGTTCCTACCAGCTCCCTCCGCAGGAATGTGTTTTGTTTGGATGTGGTGGAGCGTTTTAGCCCTAATTGACATCATACCGACATGATCAATCCCAAAATAACTAATTCCACGCATGACATAATCACAGCATGACTTGCTATACATCCCACAACGTAACAAACGCTCGCCATTGTTACAACTATCCTAACCCTCTCGCTAACACCTTCATGTACTTTGCTTCACATGCCATGGCACAGTTTACAAATTAAATCACCACAGAATGCTCAAGCAGTTAATGGCTTCGTGCACACAAGGTGGTAATGCTTGGCCCAGCGGTAGCGCGTTCGCCGCTTGTTGCAGAGGTTCATGGTTCCAATCCAGTAGGCTGCCCTGGTTATTACTGCGGATGTATTAACCTTAAAACACCCCTCGTCTGTTTCATTGGACATTAACGATCCTGTGACGTCATTCAAAAGGAGTAGCCTATTGCGTACAGGTATTGTGGTGCAAAATTTGCTAATTACCTGCAAATTACTACAGACTGCGTCTGCGAAATGTAGCGCCTTCGCGACAGCCTCGCATTTGTAAGAAAAATTTAGCGAACACCAAATTCGATGCCCCCATGAAGCTCACTGCACTGGTATCGTACCACCAGAGGCGTAGCTAGGGGGGGCAGGGGGGTACATATGTCCCCGGGCGCCAAGGTAAAGGGGCGCCAAAATGAGGCTTACAACGTTACATTATAACTTATTGCGGCGGGCGCGGCAGCCTGAAACTAGTGCACAAATCTACACCTCAACCTAAAAGTTTATATATCCCGCCACACACAGCCTACATGTCATGTAATTACATTTTGGTACGCGGAAAATTTGAATGCGGATGAGGATAAAAATGTTGGAAACTTTCTCGCGCTGATCAAACTCATTGCTCAGTATGACCCATTGTTAGCAAAACACGTACAGCACGCAGGAGAAAATCCGGGATCAGTTTCTTATTTGTCACCGGAAATCCAGAATGAATTTATCCACATACTTGCGTCGACTGTAAAGAACCAATTGTTGAGTGATCTCAGGAAAAACAAGTACTACGGTATCTTGCTTGACTCAACTCCTGATCTAGGACATCGGGAACAGCTTTCTCAGGTCATAAGATTTGTGGATGTGGATTTTCAAACTAAAAAAGTAACTATCAAAGAATCATTTTTAGGTTATATCGAGATACATGCAGAAGATGCAGCAAGCCTAGAAAGAGTCATCGTCGAGAGACTGAAATCTGACAACATACCTCTAGCCGACTGTCGGGCACAATGTTATGACAATGCTGCTGTGATGACTGGGCATATATCCGGCCTTCAACAACGAATATTTATTGGTGATATCTGTCTGCTAATATGTCTGTCTATAGTTTTCTGGTTAGATATTATGTCGCTATTTCATTATACCTGATGATGATTGCTTGTGTTGCAATCGAAACGTCGTATTCTATTATTTAATTTATTATTTTATCTTTAGACGTGACTTAACCGAAAGAACCAAATAATAACGAATATGTGACAAAAATCACAGAGCATTGTTTGTCAACTGTGACAACCACAGCTTAAACTTAGCAGGAGTACACTCAGCTAAACAGGATCCACTTGTCGTCACATTTTTTGGAACAGTTGAAAGTATATATTTGTTTCTCTCTCGTTCAACAATTCGTTGGGAAGAGTTAAAAAAGCTGTGCCCATCACAGTAAAGCGGGAGGCTGAAACACGCTGGAGTGCACGATCAGAAGCTGTTAAAGCTATCTATGAAGGACTGGATGAACTAGTAGGGCTGCTAGACAAATTATCGGAGGACGTAACTATGACGCCTGAAACCAGAAGTGATGCAGAACAGTTACAGGTGTAACTCACTACACAGCTATGCGTATTACATTTTAACTTCATAGTTTTATTACATTTCTGGAATGTCATTCTTGTAAAAATTGATCGTGTTCAAAAGCGCTTACAGGATCCTACTATGAATTTCAAGGAAGCAGCAACTGATCTTGAATCTTTGGAGCATGAATTTGTCAAGCTTCGTGATGATTTGAGCCAAGTTGCTGTAGAAAACGCCAAAACAAGATGCACAGCCTGGGGGATCGATGTGGACAGAAGAATTAGGCGACGTCGTAAAATGCCAGGAGAACTGGCAAGAGATGCAGGACTTTCAGCAGAAGAAGAAATTGTGTGCGTTATGATGAGCGTATTTTATCGAGTTCAACAGGAGATGTCAACACGGTTTTTACGACTAAAAGACCTGAACACAAAATTTGGATTTCTGCTGGACGTCAAAACTCTTCTATCCGACACAGATGTCGATGCAATTCGTCGAAATTGCACAGATTTTGGAAATTTCTATGACACCGACATCAATGGCCACGAACTTTTCACAGAAATTGGAGATTCCAAAATGCTGCTCAGTAACCGGAATGAAGTTCTACAAGAAACTCATTTGGATCTTCTTGGTTTTATTGTGTTTTATGGAGACGACGTATTTCCGAATTTGCGAATTTCACTGCAAATTGTATTAACAATAGCAGTGTAGGGGTGTCAGGGGAAGGATTCCCACCAATAGGTGGGTTAGTGGGAGGGGTGATCGAGGAGATATGAGGAGAGAACGGGCGGGAAGAAGGGGCCTTTGGCGGGAACGATATTGGGACGGCTGGGGACAGGTGTGGATGGAAGAAAAGGAATAAAGGACGAGACCCCTGCAATCTTGTGTCGGCTCCCCTTTACAGCAGTTTCAATTGCAAGTTGTGAGCGGTCGTTCAGCAAATTGAAACTTATTTTGTCGTATTTGCGTGCTTCAATGGGACAAGATCGTCTCAGCGATCTTGCTCTTCTTAGCGTTGAAAGAGAAACATTAGAAAAAACTGATTTTGATTACGTGATTGACCAGTTTGCGACAGTGAAATAAATAAAAATGTATCTTTTGTAGACTATGTCAACCAGTCTACGACAGTGACTGAGTGAGCCATGTAATATAATTTCTATAAATTTGCTTCTTTAAATACGGACGCCATATTCGCGGCGAGGCTCCTGCTGGAGAGGCACAGAGAGAAGAACCAAGCTGTGCACGTGTCGTTCCTCGACCTTGAAAAGGCATTTGACAGGGTCCCCCACGACCTCATCTGGCACTCGCTTCGATCCCATGGAGTCCCTGAAACCTACGTGCATTGGGTGCAACTCCTATACAAGAACGTCACCAGTGCAGTCAGGTGTGCAGTGGGCATATCACCGCCATTTCCCATCAGCGTTGGAGTGCACCAAGGATCGGCCCTGTCACCACTCCTGTTTATCCTGTGCATGGACACGATCACTGCCGACCTGCACACGCCCCTTCCATGGTCAATTCTCTACGCGGATGACGTCCTCCTCTCAGATGAAGAGAGAGGAGAAGTGGAAAGACAAACGCGCCTGTGGAAGGAACGTTTGGACGAAAACGGGATGAGGTTCAACATCAAAAAGACGGAGTATATGGAGTGTGGCCCCCAAACCGACGGCACCATCAGTGTTGACGGAGAAGATCTGAAGAAAGTGACGGACTTTAAGTACCTAGGCTCCACCATCAGCTCAGATGGTAGCATCACGACTGATGTGAGGTCACGAGTCAATGCGGCGTGGATGAAATGGAGGCAAGTCACCGGAGTCCTCTGTGATCGGAAAATTCCGGATAGGCTGAAGGGAAAAATATACAAGACCATCGTCCGACCGGTGGCACTCTATGGATCCGAGTGCTGGCCAGCCACAACTGTACACGAACAAGCTCTACACACCATGGAGATGAGGATGCTCAGATGGAGCCTCGGGCTCACTCGATGGGATCGTGTCAGGAACGAAGACGTTCGGAAGCGACTTGGTGTGGCCCCCATTGCGGACAAGATGCTTGAGGCAAGGCTTCGGTGGTACGGCCACGTGATGCGAAGTGAAGAGTCATCAGTGGCCAAGACTGCCTTGCGTATTGAGCCAGAGGGCCGCCGTCCACGCGGGCGTCCGAAGAAGCGATGGATGGACCGAATAAAGGAAGACATGAAGACGGTCAACGCATCCCCTGAAGATGCCCTGGACCGAGCCAAATGGAGAAGACAATGCCGAAAAGCGGACCCTGCGCCACAGCGGGAACAACGCTAGGAAGAAGAAGAAGCTTCTTTAAATACAATGTTTCATTACAATTTAAATTGTTATTCCTTATTCGATGTAATAGGAAAATGTGAATAAACGGGGGGGGGGGGGGGGGGGGTGCGCCAATTTTATAGTTCGTCCCCGGGCGCAAAATATCCTAGCTACGCCTCTGCGTACCACCACATTCCCATCGTAACGAGTGTCAATGACTGTGTCTAACACAAACTAAATGCGCTTGAGATGTGAGGTTACGGAAGAATGGAATGAGTGAGCTGACGTAATAAGATGTGACGAGAGAGAATTGCGCAAGCAATGATTACTGAGAAGAAAGGTGGCATATGCTGGACATATTCTGAGACGGTCACAGCTGGAGAGGTGATGAGGATGATTGTGCAGAAAAATTGTAAGGGGAGCGGGTAAGGAAGAGAAATGAAACGTAGCAGCTGGTAGGATATTGTGAGCAGTTGGACTTTCAATGAGAGACTGAACATCGTGAATAAAAGAGTTAGAGTACCCTCAGTTATGTGGATGACACTGGATATATTGTGACAATTGACACACCACAAATCAGTGCGGTTTCAACTGCGCAAGAGTGAAAGATAAAATTAGTCCGAATGCCCGTTGCAAGTGTAATCATGTCTAGAATTACTGTAGACAATAAGTTTGAATACAAATCATAGCGGCTGAAATTGTTTCATTATAATACAATGTGGGTTTACATAGCTTCTAAATGCAACCATATTTCAAGACATTGTACAGAACAGTGGGCGTATTTTGTGAATACGCTCACTGTTCTGCAGAATAAAAAAAGTTTAAAAAAAATACAACGTCCAACTCTGAGAATTACAGTATCCGTTTGAATATCATGCAACATCCAGTTTGAATGTTGCATCTGCGGGGAATCTGCGCCCCCTATTGTCCAACGATAAAAGAGGCCACTTGCTACATTTTTACTGCTAGGAACCTCCTGGTTACACCAGCCCACAGGGGATTATTGTGTCCGTCCGTCCGTCGTGCATCCAAAAATGTGAGGGGTGGGGCTGAGTGGAGAGGGGAGGGGTGGGGCTGGGTGGGGAGGGGCTGGTCACACCGTGGTGCCCTTATAAAACTCAACGTTTAACCTACTCACGCCGGCTTGTGCCCGTCCTCACAGTCGGCCATATTTGCGGAATACACCACGCCGCCGTTGACCCTGGCCATTGACCGAGCAGCCCAACGTTCCTACCAGCTCCCTCCACAGCAGGAATGTGTTTAACATTAATTTCCGTGAAAATCTGTTGTGCGGCCATTCCAGGACAAACAGGGCCACATTGCTCATCAAGAGTTCCGAATGGATGCCATGTCTCATGGCAGGATGAAAACTGTACACCGTGAATACAATGATGGGGAAATACTTTCTTAAAACATTTCACCATTCAATTGTCAAATCAATGTGAATCAAAACAGTCCAATGTAAAAGCAACCCATCAACTTGAACCCTTGTAATGCATGTGTTTTTATCCTGGTGCAATTTCTCGTTCATATCCAGGAGGAATTGCAGTTACCAAGGCGCGCGGTGTCATGCGGTACGGGTGCTGTGCCTCTAAATAGCAGGATGGAGTGCGACGTCGCTATCGTTTTTCATGGTAAGTTTGTTTTTCATCCATGCGTGTGTGACCTCGATTGTGGACTATGGTCAGGGCAGCTTCATGTATATGTAGGGGTGTTACGGAGGGGCTGTATACATAGGATCACACGGGAAACAAACATAGTGGGCGGGGCTTCGTGAGTGCACGGGGAGGTGCTCTCAACGACGTCCGCACAGGGCAGCCTGGGGGGCTGGCCCCACCCCTCAGCGGGGGGTTTTGGTATAAAAGGGGATGAGCCGGAGAGCTCGGGGAACAATGTTAAAGCTAAACCAGTGAAGACCGAAGATCGTCTAGCTAGAGCCCTGGACTCCCCTGGGTCGCCGCCCTTGTCAGGACCGCGCAGGACCGAGCCAGCGGCGTGGTCCCGAGAACCAGAGCTAGTGCTCTGGGACTCCGGGTACCGTAGCCCGACTTACCAGTGTCGGGCCAGACAGCCTCCCCTAGCCCGTTAGTGGAGGACTAGGAGGTAGGTCAGAGATAGCTAGCAGTGTATTCCCAGCTAGCCGGGTGAGGGGGCCGATACCCCCTCCAGTGTTGTATGTCCGCGGTTGTGACAACTGTTGCGGAATAAATACGTGTGCCTCAACCCCGGCGTCCAAGAGTCCTCAACGATATTACATCTGGTGACAGAAGTGAACGACCACGAACATGGACACGCGCCGGACAGCTCGAGCCGGGGTACCGGAGGCGGAGGACACCGCTGAAATTGTGGAGCCCGGGACGGCTGAAGAAGGCATCGAGCAGCCGGGCCCGGACGCATCCTTACCGCAGCATCGGGATGAAGGGGAGCCGTCAACAGACGGACTGAGGCTGGCTCACGCCAGACTGGCGGAGCTGCTGTACGCTGCTGCCGCCACGCTCGAACACATCACACGGCTGGGGCCTGGTGGACCGCCACGGGGCGAGGACAGCCGACGACCGGTGCGCCTTCCCGCCATTTCAACGGAGCACAACTTTGAATCTCCCGCCATCGCCGCAGCAGCTGCTGAGGGCGTGGCCGGCCTGAACCTCGGGTCCGACATCGGCCTCACAGGTGCTGCCGCGTCATCACCAGCGGACAGAGCGTCACCACTGGTGCGACCGGCGATGCCATCCGTCGTTCACGCCGAAGCCCAGCCGAGTGACGGGGACAGCGGAATGCGAGCTTCCACGGTGGCCGCTGCGCTGCACCAACGGCTACCTCCACTCAAAGAGTTTGTGGGCGAGGAGGGCGACTGGGGCGGCTTCCAGCGGCGCTTCCTCGCGCACCAGGAAATGGCGCAGTGGTCGGATGCCGAGGCTCTCCGCGCGCTGCCGGCGCTCCTCGACAGCGACGCCCTCGCCGCTCTTACATCGGCGCCGAAGGACAAACGCTCCACGCTACAGATGGCGCTGCAGTTGCTGGCTGCGGTCTACGGACCATCGTCGGAATGCAGGCAGCTCTTTTATGATCGCCAGCGGGGTGCAAAGGAGTCGCCCCTGGCGTACCGTACGAGTCTCCTGGCGCTGGCGAAGACGGCCTTCCCACGAATGGACGACGAAGGCGTGGACGCGATGATAACGGAAAAGATCCTCCTGCTGGCGGACGACCTGGACATCGCCGTCGTTGCACAGGAGGACACAGAAATGGGTTCCCTCCGGGCTGCGCGGCTCCTCCACGCCAACCTGCTGTCGCAGCGACGGAAGGCCAGCAGGGCAGCGGCCGGGCGTACGGTGGCTGCAGCCACCCTCCCGGCGGAGGAAGTTTGCGCCATCGACCATCGACTGCAGCAGAGGGGGGGAGTACGGGCGGGCCGGGATGGATCGAGCCACTCCGACCATCCGTCATCGCCGCCTGCGCTCCCGCGCTGTTACAACTGCGGCATCCGGGGCCATGTCGCCTCGGGGTGCCGCTCTCCTCGGCAGCGCGGGACGACGCCTCGACAGGACGCCGGCCCTCCTCCCAAGCTCCATCAACATAACCCGGCGAGTCGCGGCACCCCTCATGTTTGGCCCACGCACACACCCGTCACACACTCGCACACCGCAACGAACGGGGGGCCGACATTGCGCACAGTCGCGCCAACACGCACCACTATGGGGACTCAGATCGAACCCAGGCAGTGGTCCGTGTTGGCCCATCGCGTTGTGGTTGCATCGTCGGGGTCGTCAGCCGTGGTGGTGCACATTGACGGGGTTGAGGTGCGCATCCTTGTCGATACAGGAGCATCGGCGACCATCATTTCGGAACTAATTTACAATATTCTCCCTGTCCAGAGCCGTCCTTTACTGCCGGTTAACGTCCCATTCTATGCTGCTAACGGGGGCTCACTTGGCATCATTGGACAGATTCGAGCGCAAATTTGTATCGGTGATATCAAATTGTCCGGCCCGATTTTTGTTTCCTCCTCGCTGGCGGTTCCGTGCCTGCTGGGGACGGACTTCTTGGGCAAAATGCCGATTCGTATTTTAATAGACCAGGGCTGCATTGAGCTCCCGTCGGGACGACGCATGGCGTTTATGCCGTCCCCTACTGCGGCTCGGACGGCGTTCGCGACGGTACCGGCGTTCGTCGTTAAAACGGTTCGCGTACCGCCGGGGGCACAAATGTTGGTGCCTCTCAAACTTCGTCGGCCCTTCGCTAAAGGCATTGGGGACCAGGGAATTCTGCTGGGGCCATCTAGGGCCGGGGTTAGCGGACCTCATTTAATTCCGGCCCAGACCATCGTAAAAGGGGACGGGGACCCTTTCATCGCGGTCCTCAATGTGGGGTCGCAGACAGTGGTGGTTCCGCAAGGGACCGTGCTTGCTCACGCAACGCCGGTGCCCTGTGAGGAACCTGCTGCGAATCACATAGGCACTGTCCCTCTGCCGCATCCACATTCGGACACCGATGAAGGGTGGCTCGAGGCGCTTTGTGCGGGATCGACGGACCTGTCGGATTTAGAGCGTCAAAAGCTTAGGACACTGCTGCGTGAATTTTCCGACGTTTTCAGTCAGAACAAATTCGATTTGGGCTGTACCCATCTGCTGCGTCACCATATTGATACAGGTGACAGCGCGCCAATACGCCAAAATCCTTTTCGGTTAAGTCCCGCCGAAAAGGACCATGTCAAATCGGCTGTTGATGACATGTTAGCCGCCGACATCATTTCTCCCTCTACCAGCCCGTGGGGAGCGCCGATCGTCCTGGTTAAGAAACAGGATGGCTCGTTGCGGTTTTGCGTCGATTTTCGCCGCCTCAACTAAATTTCTGTTGCCGACGCATACCCGCTCCCACGGATTGACGAATCGCTGGACGCCTTGGCGGGAGCGCGATTCTTCTCCACATTGGATTTGCTTTCGGGATTCTGGCAGCTTCCTCTGGACGATGATTCTAAGCCTAAAACTGCATTCCGTACACCGCACGGTCTCTTCCAATTCAACCGGTTGCCGATGGGACTCCACTCGGCGCCGGTGACTTTCCAGCGATTGATGGAATTGGTTTTGGCTGGATTGCAATGGGATTCGTGCTTAATTTATTTGGATGACGTTATCGTCTTTAGCAGAACATTTTACGAGCATCTCCAGAGGTTGCGGGCGGGTTTCCTCAAAATGCGGGCTGCTAATTTGAAATTTAAACCCCAAAAATGTCATCTGTTACGCGAATCTGTGCGTTATTTGGGACACATCGTTGGACGCTCAGGTATTGCTACCGATCCCGCCAAAACGCAGTGCGTCAGCTCCTGGCCGACTCCCACCTCTGTGGGAGAGGTCAGGAGTTTCATTGGATTTGCGTCGTATTACCGACGCTTTGTCGCGGATTTTGCGACAATTGCAAAGCCCCTACACGCTTTGACGTCAAAGGGGGTCCGCTTTCATTGGGGACAGGAGGAGGAGTCTGCTTTCCGCTCCCTTCGGGACGCTCTGGTTAAAGCTCCTCCCTTGGTTTACCCCGATTTTTCTAAACCCTTTGTGCTCGACACCGATGCGAGCAACACAGGTATTGGGGGCGTGCTTTCCCAGGTGGTTGACGGCGTGGAACGGGTAGTCGCGTACGGTAGTCGGGTGTTGTCTCCAGCGGAGCAAAGATATTGTGTCACCCGTCGGGAACTGTTGGCAATTGTCTATTTTATCCAACAGTACCGCCCATATCTGTACGGTCAGCGTTTCACCGTCCGTACAGATCATGCGGCACTACAGTACGCCCTGCGAGTTCAACAACCATCGGGACAATTGTCTCGATGGTTGGAGGTTCTCCAGGACTTTGATTTTGAAACCACGTACCGTAAGGGCGTTCGCCACACCAATGCGGATGCTCTGTCGCGCATGCCAACCACCCCCGAATGCGCATGCCTCCTGGGGTCGGGTCGTTGCAGGCATCCGGGTGAAATATCTGTTCCGGTCTTGGCGGCCGCAGACGACGCAGCGTCAATGACGAATTCGATCACACAACAGGGATCAGATTCCCTGTTGGGGTTGCCTGTCACTGAATGGGGGCGCCTACAGATGGAGGATACCTCCCTCCTCGCGTTGCGTCGTCGCGTCGGGGATGCTGGGCGGGGGAGGGGTGATGCCGACGCATGGGAAATGGTCACGGGCCTGCTGATGCATTGGGACGGGAAATCCCATCGACACCGGCTGGTGGTCCCTTCTGGGTTACGGGGTAAGGTGGTGTGGGCCGCTCATGAGCGCCTCCTCCACCTGGGGACCCAAAAGACCCTCGCCTTGCTCCAGCTTGATTTTTTTTGGCCGGGCATGACAAGGGATGTCGCAGATTTGTTGGGGTCATGCCCTCGGTGTGCGCAACGGAAACCACCAGCACGGGAGTCTAACCCGCCTTTGCAGTCTATCAGAGTCTCCAGAGTCAACGAACTTGTCGCGCTGGATATTCTGGGCCCATTCCCCGCCACCCCCAGGGGCAATGGATATTTGTTGACCGGGGTGGAGTACTTTACGCTCTGGCCTATGGCCTGGCCCCTGGCCAACCAGTCGGCAGCAGCCATCGTGGAGGCCTTTGTCCAGGGATACGTCCTGGACAAAGGTGCTCCGGAGTGGCTGCTGACCGACCAGGGCAAAAATTTTTCCGGCAAACTGCTCCAACAAGTCTGTGAGCTCCTGGGCACGAAAAAAATTCGTACCTCTCCCTATCACCCGCAAACTGACGGGATGGTCGAGCGTCTGCACCGAACCATCACGTCCATGTTGTCACAGCAGGTTTCGGACTCACAGACCGATTGGGACCTGCAAATTCAGGGGGTCCTGGCAGCATACAGATTGGCCCCCCATGCGGCAACGGGATTTTCCCCCTTCTTCCTCATGTATGGCCGCGAACCTGACCCACCTGTTCGGGCCCAGCTGCAGATCCCCGCGCCGCAGGGTAAAACTAAATTGGCCGACCATGTTAAATTTAACCTTGCGAAATTAACAGAGGCACGGGATGCTGCCATGCAAAATTCCGACCTACGTCAGAAAGCTAATGAGCGGCTCAGACTGGGTCGCGCGCACGTGCTACAGTGGAAGCCGGGGGACAAGGCATGGCTGCACTGTCCCCAGGTACCACTCGCGACCTCCTCTAAACTGGTGCGGCCGTGGCGGGGCCCTGTCGAGGTGGTTGAGGTTTTGCGGCCTCAGTGCGTACGCATCAAATGGGGGAAGCGCCGGTGGTTTGTGCACCCCTCCAGATTGAAACCCTTCGTTGCGGTGCGAAGTCCCACTCCACACACGCGTGGCCAAACATGTGGGGGGTCGACCGACTCAAAGGGTCCGTCTCCGCTGCTCTCGCCTGACGTGTTGCCAGCTGTCCCGCCCCCAGGTGCACCAGGAATGACGGGCTCACGCCCGACAACCCCTACGGGGGATGCCGAGGGTCTCGCGACATCGAGAGGAGACTCACTCGGAAATGGACAGTTGCCACCCGACGGCCCGCCATCCGGGGTTGTCCCGTGTGATGGGCCTGCTGCAAGGACGCGTGCAAGAATGCGCAGACTCTTGTGATGCACAAAAAGAAAAAAAAAGAAAAATTATTTTTCACATGTTATGTTTACTGTGTGCTGCGTCGGTGGTGTGTTCCTGGCACATTGGATTGTACGTATGTTGTGTTCACTGTGTGTTGTGTGTGTGCTAGGGTTCCCTGCAAATTGTATATACGTTGGTTTTACGGATTTCGTATTTATTCGGGGGTGCGGTGTTGTATCCTAAGCCTTCTTCCAAACTTGATATTTTTATATATTATCTTTTTACTTGATATATAATGAATGAAAACACCCCAAAAAGCAGCAGGCTGCAAAAACCAGGTGTTGTTAAGTAATGAACTGGAGGAGGGCTAGGATGACAGAATTTGCAACCTTGCTTCAAGGAAGGAGGGGGCCTGATGAACGGGCATATGTCACCCGTGCAGGCGGCAGAGACAGTGGGAGAGTCAGCCAGACATAATTAAGGCAAAAAGCCAACCATCCTGCATGGTTTTAAGGAATTAAATTATTAAATCCAGGGTGAGTGGTCAAATGAAGTGGGTCAGCAACGCTGTGTGCACAGGGGAGGGAGCTGATTAACAACCCTGCACGGCTGAACGTGAGGGGGCCTTTGACCTGAAATTAAGAAGGTTGGATGACCACAGTGAGACGAATAAGAGCGTTGTATATCTCAAGAATGCAGACTCAGCTGAACGGCGAGGCTGCGGAGGTTACCAGGAGTTCGCGTTCGCCTAGTTAAGTCGAAAAGCTCAATTATTCTGTATTGCTATTAAAGTAACTTAAAGTCAGAATTTAACAACAGGATAGGCTAAAGTTATCGATTCACACCCACTCCAATTAAACCAGGCCACAAGTTACGCCTACTGAACCATCACCATCATTAAGTCAATATGAAATGTTATTTCCATACTTTAAAATACAACTCGACCCAAAGCATATGACAATCAGAACCTTCCTAAGTCAAAATTGAATCGCACCCAGATAGGAGCGAATAGTCGATATAAGGTTGAAGAGGGAAGGAAATTAAGAGCACGGCGAACTGCAAACGTAAGCAAAAAGCCGGGAACAACACACCAAGCCAACAACAGCGAGTCGGGCTTCGACAGGCCATAAAGTAGGAATGATAACTCCCGGGGTCAGGGGACATCAGAAAAAGCAAGCAGACAAAAACCAGAACTGACTCCAAGGTTCAACCGCCCTCACCTACAAGAAGTGACGGAAATTAATGAGGCCTTGAGTTAACGGCGTCAGCTGGACAGCAACAACACCGGCGAGCAGAGACAGAGTGAGGCAAAGACTGCCAGGCTATGAAATACAACTTCATGTCAGTGAAGCCTGACCAACAAGTTAAGTTAAAAACATCACGATACATAATATCGTACATAACATCAATGTTAACGCTATTCACCGTCAACTATATTCCGCTTATATAACCATGCAGACACCAAGGAATACGAATTCCTAGGATCAAGAAACTTACCCCTTAACCTAAGATATCGGAAAGAAATTAATAATAATAAGCCTATGCATGAAAGACAAAAGTAAAACTTATGAAAGCCAGGATAGCGGGATAAATCACCACTAGGTCGAAATAAAATACATAATAAAAGAGCGATGTTAAACCCAGGGTCGGAGAGAAAGGGAGATCCCGGCCGTCTTTGTATCCCCGCAGCGCGGGATGGGAGTGTGTATGTGCTCGGGGAAACACCTCCACTTGAGTCAAGCACCACGATGGGAAATGACAGACCTTAGGTTAAATACAGAATCATAACTGGGAAATGGTAAGGGACAAATGTTAATTTAAAACTTTTTAACCATGTCTGTGTGCGTCTGTGAGGGTCGGAGGGAGTGTGCCCCTCCCTCCAGGTCGTGCAACACGGACAGAGGTGCCTGTGAGACGGTTTGTAACGTCTGTGTTTTGGTTCATGAAGGAGGCCAGACAAGAGATAATATTGCACCCAGACAGAGAGACGACTTCGAGGCAATTTGTAACATCTGATTGTTTGCTCATGGATTTTATGGAGGGAGTATGACAACGGAAAATGCCGTGGGTGATACACACAAGGACACACGGACGTACGGACACACACATGAACACACCTACACACGGACAGATCCTGACACAGTAAATCAAAAGAAAACCCCGCCTTGTGGGCAGGACCCAAAGGGATTTTTCGGCATAAAAGAAAGGACTCTGAGCATTGGAAACCAGTTGGACCAGGAGAGTCAACTCATCACGAGGGCGACCAACGGGTCGACTCATGAGCGAGCTTGACCGGAAGGGTCGGCTCGACTCATCAGCCGAGTTCGACCAGGAGTCAACTCATCACGAGTGCGACCAACAGGGTCGACTCATGAGCGAGCTCGACCGGAAGGGTCGGCTCGACTCATCAGCCGAGTTCGACCAGGGGAGTCAACTCATCACGAGTTCGACCAGCGGGTCGGCTCCGGAGCGAGCTCGACCGAGCGGGTCGACTCAAGGGCGAGCTGTGACTAACGGGTCGGCTCGACTCTTCAGCTTCTGGGACTCAGCCGAGTTCAGCCGGCTCTCGGGGCTCGACTCGAGCGGCTCCCCGTCTCCTCTGCAGGCGGGCAAGACCCGCTTGACAGCTCAACCTGCCGCGTCAGAGGCCCCTGCTGGCAGCCAGGGTCGCGGTCTGGCGACGAGAGGACGACGGTGCGCTGCGAGCGAGCTGCGGGCGCCACCTACCGACCGGGTTCCGAACTACGACAGCGTATCAACAGGCATCCAACCAATTCCCCACGGCGACAGAGGAGCGACTAATACGTATGACGCGCACCGCCCCCTCACCACACGACCACCAGGCGTTTGTTTGACATAAAGAACCGACTCCGAACACTGACTATTGAAGACAACTCTTACCACTCAAACCCACTCGAACCCATAAGCCATCCGTGGCTGTGAAGAAAACTCGAGACCGAGTGATGGCCATCCGTCATTTATAAGAGTATTATCTTTAATATTTAGTGGACTGTACTCTTAATCGCATAAATTCCCAACAGATCCATCAATACGAATTGATTCTTGGCACCTCCTTCCGCCGAGCCACTCTGTTGTCAGATAACCTGCGATGTATCTGTTGAGATTGGTGCCTTTAAGAATAATAACTGTTTTGATTGTGTTTTATCGCCGTATAATCTTTCAAGCATCTTTCATTCATTAACGTTAAGGTTTTCTTAGCATAGTATTTGCATGTTTTGACGACTCTCTCTCTCACTAACAACCATCGCGTTACGCGGGGTCCATGTGCCGTTGTCAAGTGAAATCAGACAATCATTGATGATACTGTATTGATGCCGTGTTGACGTTCCGGGATTGAGAGTTCGCATACTATATCATAGTTGAGGTTGAATTAGTAATAAATTGATTAATACCGAAGTGGTTGTGTGATTCTTTCCTGAACTATGCATAAGATCTGCTTCTGCGTTGAGATCTGAACTTGGTGACCTTAATAAACACACTAACACATACTCAGTAAATGTTAAAGCGATAACGGGGCGAACCGGGGACCTAAAATAAGCGAGAATAAGACGAACCTAGACAACGATGCCGAGTTAATCTAAGTTAATCTTGCATACTTACACCACACCTGCATAACTGCATGCGATTAATTGCCTTATTCCGATCGATAACCCACCCTCGTCACCGAGGCGGGGTCTGGTTATCATAACGACTTGCATTATCATAATTACACCCACTCGCATAATTACTACGATTACCTCTCGAATTGGCATAACTAAATGTGCATAATTACATAAATTAACATATTTCCGGATAATTACACATTTGGCCAAATTTCATTTGATTATTATTATTTTCACTGAATATTCATAACCCACATATACGACATAATAATTTCACCCACGCACGCATACAACATATCAAAATTTTCATAACCAACATATACAACATAATGGGGGCTCGGGTCCGGGATTTCTCGCAGACAGTTTGTGCATGAATTCAGGAACGAATCACTGTTGTGTTAATCAAAGTGTTGTGGACTGACGTTGCCTTGTGATTGTAAACGGGCGTAAAACAAAACAAAACGCGCTCTGAAGGGAAATACCAGAGTAGCGGAGTATAACAAAGACAGCTGGGCTGAAATTATTTGCTCGAGTTGAACTGACGCATCCTGTGATACAATTGTGTATAAGTACTCTGAAAAGGAATGTCAAAGTAACTCCTGCCACTTGAGATGATAGGATTAAGAATAATTTTTGAATGGGTGACGGGGTATGGGGAACTTGTGTTAAAACGTAACGACCAATCTGTTACAAAGCAGTACAGTCAGAGAGACATATGGGGAGGGAGCTGTATCGATAACACGAACACACCTCGGGGGAAACTAATTGACTGGATAAAATGTAACAAAGGCGAACACGATGCAAAAGCTGCAGAGAAGGCAGGACAGGACTCATTCCTCCTCACACAGGCATACAGTCAGGGATGGTGGAATAAAGGAAAATTCGGAAAGGAAACAGGAGAGAAATCGTCTCTAATAAACGAGGAAAAATGTCCTCACACCATCGTAAGGGAGGAGAAATCAGGGCTCGCGACACCAGCGAAACTCACAGACGTGTATCCACAGAATAAATATGGAAGTAACATTAAATCACACTCATTCGAGAGAAGGGAGGGAGAGATACATATGCAAACAAAAACATGTGAGATTGACAACTTCACAGATAGAGGGAAGCAAAATGTTAAAGTAAAGTTGACGGGACGTGCTCCGCTAAGGGCAGAGGCAAAAACTGAAGGGAAATGGCAACACGAGCGACACGGCACTGGGCACGCACACAGAAAATGCACACCGCTTAATCACGCCCCACGCAGAACAGATAAAAGTGACAGATTGCCTGATGATAACTTGTTTGATGATGACGCTGACGGCGACCAACTTTCGGAATACTTTTTCAACAGTAAAACCCTTAAATTGATGGACAAGGCTTTAGTCAGAATTCCCGATTATGACCCCCACAATAAGACTATGGATATCCACACACATATCGCGACAGTGGAAGAGGAGGCAATGATTAGAGGGCTGATGAGACGGGATGAAAAAGCGAGTTTGTTGAAACGAAGCTTAAATAAAGATTCTATTACATGGGTAAAGTCACTACCACACAAGGTTAGAAATGATTTTAAACAACTGAGCCTGGCAGTGATTCGGAAGTTTGGAGAATATTCGACACTCACTGAGGGGTGTTATGCTGTAAAATCGATGACCCAGGGCATGGACCAAGATCCACGTGACTACCTCGTACAATTTAAAAGAGCGTATTACGCAGGCGATGTGAATCAATACCACGAAGGAGATAAAATGTTCAAAATTATGTTTTTTGAATCCTTGAGCCCAGAGATTACAGAAAGGGTGAGAATGGTTGTGAATCCAGAAACCGCATCCTTACGCCGCATAGAGAGCAAGGCGTACATGGCATGGTTATACAGAGCTAAGAATCATAATTCGGATCCAGAACACAGGGAGAGGGATAAAGAACCCAGCCTCTCAGAGAGGAATAAAAATCACCGAGCAGTCCCACAATGCAGGGCGGAGCAAACACGCACGCACACATGGCAAAATAACCCAGAGAGAGGTTGGCACGAGAATGAGAGCGGCATAAAGCCGAACATGCAGGAGAATCGTAGGAGGGAGAGGTTCAGAGCAGAACCATATCAACACCCCATCCCACGACACACGCCAGGTTCAAATTAAGCACAGAGATGGCAAGATAACCACCCAGCGGGAAGGGGTTACACAGACCGCGGAGGTATGGATGCGAACATTCAGAGGAATCGCAGGATGGGAGGTCAAACACAATTGATCCAATTCCGACCAATTCCTCCACCGGCTATACCAGGAGGGAATAGAGGAATGACACAGAATGCGGTCCAAAGACATGATAAACAACCCACAGTGAGCGCGAGCGAGCGGCCAACACGCGCCCCACCCGCCGAGATATTAAACCCGAAACTCAATGAGAAATACGGGCAGGCTGCAAGTGACTGGGCGGGCAGAAACGTGGACAGTACTCCCGTAAATGACGCGCGGATCGAATGCAAGGACAGGGTTGCATTGAAGCGTGATCGGACAGTACAAAAACCGACAGCAGGGACACGCCCTGAGGAGCGCAGGCATGAGCCTTTGAATGGAAAATATCCAAGGGAAACCAAAATTTATGTGGATCGGAGTGCTAAAATGGAGACGAATGTCTATGACGTATCGGGAATGGTGTTGGAATCCAACACACTCGTAAAAACAAAGAGGGCAACATTACGAGGGACAGAATTAAATCGACACACTGACTCGGCAAATGTGCATGTAATCGCAGAGAGAGCGAATGCCAGTGATGACGGAGTAGAGAAGTTGGTTGTGTGCGCGAATTCTGATTATGTGCAGCACAATTTTACACCACACACTCCCACGACGCGAGAGAGTGAGAGGGGAAATTACAAAAACGAACCGGAAAACCGTGATCGAATGATCAAAGTGATAAGTGGTAAACCAGACACTCGGAACTTGGTAAAAAGATTGCAAGGATGTAACAGGAGGGAAATAACGCAAAAATGCGTTCGAAACCGCTACATAGCGTTTCCCAGGATTTAACAAAAACAAAAAAATTAATATCCGTCGGAGTTATGAGGGATGAGAACCATGTAACTGGTGATATCGATGTTCAAGTTTTGTGGTATTTTTTTTTTGTTTATTTCAAATGTAATCTTGTTAAGATTGTGATACATGCGCGCTTTGGAAGGAATGCGTTATGGATTAGTACCGATGTTTAACGTGGTGTTTTTTTTTGCTTATTTCAAAGTAACCATGTTACGATTGTGATACATATGTGCGCGTCGTAAGAAATAACCGCTGAGAGTGAGGGCGGCTTATAGATTCATAACACAAAAAAAGGGGCATTTACTTGGTTTGGAAATTCGCCAGTGGCCAAATCGACCCCTGATAATTTTCAAACGGCCGGATTGTTGTGTCTATTTTTTTTAATTAAGAACAATTCAAAAAAAAAGGATAATAATTTTTTTTAATTTATATATATACTTTTTTTTATTAATTAATGAAAACAACTCACTTCTCCTCACAAGAACACCAGGAATCCATGAAACATGGAGGGCGGTTAAAATGTTGAGAGTTCGGTCACAAAGAGGTCATGGACATCCAAATGGACAAAAGATGTATGGACTAGCCTCCCAAGACATCTAGAGATACAGATAAGGGCAGAATAAATAACGGTTGAAACTTCGCGTTTTCTTAACGTTTTCCGTACCGAAAAGTAGAAACTTAACAAAGATAATTAACCAACAAACAATAATTTCTTATTATTATATGTTTCCTACCTACACGACCTTCCAAAAAAAATAAAAATAAAAACTAAAGAGTACGAATTCCAGGAAGCTTAAGTGCATAGTACACTTAACCTTAGGACATAAAAAATTTACTCAGAATAAAACACCAATCTCTGGGGAACTAAACTAATGGGCATATCACACTACAATAATGTGTAACATGTTTTCCAGGGAATGGCAGCCCTCCTGCTCACGCTCCTGCTAACGTACCTTGCCAAGCTAGAAGGGAGCCAAGGCCTGATGATGCCACCCAAGAATAACCGTAGAAACTATATTTTTAACGATATCTCCTATAACACGTAGTCAATAGAATAATTTCTCCCTCCCTTATCGTTTTACCTTCCTTTAGAATATTTTTTTTTTGTCACATATAACCATGTAAGTTGTGACACGTACGCGCGCGTTGTAAGGAAATAGCAGCAAAACTTGAGGACAATCGATGGTTCATGATGGAAGAAGGGTATACATTTTTTAAAAATAACCCGTGGCCATTTGACCACTGGCCATTTTTAAAAGGGCGGAATGTTGTATCCTAAGCCTTCTTCCAAACTTGATATTTTTATATATTATCTTTTTACTTGATATATAATGAATGAAAACACCCCAAAAAGCAGCAGGCTGCAAAAACCAGGTGTTGTTAAGTAATGAACTGGAGGAGGGCTAGGATGACAGAATTTGCAACCTTGCTTCAAGGAAGGAGGGGGCCTGATGAACGGGCATATGTCACCCGTGCAGGCGGCAGAGACAGTGGGAGAGTCAGCCAGACATAATTAAGGCAAAAAGCCAACCATCCTGCATGGTTTTAAGGAATTAAATTATTAAATCCAGGGTGAGTGGTCAAATGAAGTGGGTCAGCAACGCTGTGTGCACAGGGGAGGGAGCTGATTAACAACCCTGCACGGCTGAACGTGAGGGGGCCTTTGACCTGAAATTAAGAAGGTTGGATGACCACAGTGAGACGAATAAGAGCGTTGTATATCTCAAGAATGCAGACTCAGCTGAACGGCGAGGCTGCGGAGGTTACCAGGAGTTCGCGTTCGCCTAGTTAAGTCGAAAAGCTCAATTATTCTGTATTGCTATTAAAGTAACTTAAAGTCAGAATTTAACAACAGGATAGGCTAAAGTTATCGATTCACACCCACTCCAATTAAACCAGGCCACAAGTTACGCCTACTGAACCATCACCATCATTAAGTCAATATGAAATGTTATTTCCATACTTTAAAATACAACTCGACCCAAAGCATATGACAATCAGAACCTTCCTAAGTCAAAATTGAATCGCACCCAGATAGGAGCGAATAGTCGATATAAGGTTGAAGAGGGAAGGAAATTAAGAGCACGGCGAACTGCAAACGTAAGCAAAAAGCCGGGAACAACACACCAAGCCAACAACAGCGAGTCGGGCTTCGACAGGCCATGAAGTAGGAATGATAACTCCCGGGGTCAGGGGACATCAGAAAAAGCAAGCAGACAAAAACCAGAACTGACTCCAAGGTTCAACCGCCCTCACCTACAAGAAGTGACGGAAATTAATGAGGCCTTGAGTTAACGGCGTCAGCTGGACAGCAACAACACCGGCGAGCAGAGACAGAGTGAGGCAAAGACTGCCAGGCTATGAAATACAACTTCATGTCAGTGAAGCCTGACCAACAAGTTAAGTTAAAAACATCACGATACATAATATCGTACATAACATCAATGTTAACGCTATTCACCGTCAACTATATTCCGCTTATATAACCATGCAGACACCAAGGAATACGAATTCCTAGGATCAAGAAACTTACCCCTTAACCTAAGATATCGGAAAGAAATTAATAATAATAAGCCTATGCATGAAAGACAAAAGTAAAACTTATGAAAGCCAGGATAGCGGGATAAATCACCACTAGGTCGAAATAAAATACATAATAAAAGAGCGATGTTAAACCCAGGGTCGGAGAGAAAGGGAGATCCCGGCCGTCTTTGTATCCCCGCAGCGCGGGATGGGAGTGTGTATGTGCTCGGGGAAACACCTCCACTTGAGTCAAGCACCACGATGGGAAATGACAGACCTTAGGTTAAATACAGAATCATAACTGGGAAATGGTAAGGGACAAATGTTAATTTAAAACTTTTTAACCATGTCTGTGTGCGTCTGTGAGGGTCGGAGGGAGTGTGCCCCTCCCTCCAGGTCGTGCAACACGGACAGAGGTGCCTGTGAGACGGTTTGTAACGTCTGTGTTTTGGTTCATGAAGGAGGCCAGACAAGAGATAATATTGCACCCAGACAGAGAGACGACTTCGAGGCAATTTGTAACATCTGATTGTTTGCTCATGGATTTTATGGAGGGAGTATGACAACGGAAAATGCCGTGGGTGATACACACAAGGACACACGGACGTACGGACACACACATGAACACACCTACACACGGACAGATCCTGACACAGTAAATCAAAAGAAAACCCCGCCTTGTGGGCAGGACCCAAAGGGATTTTTCGGCATAAAAGAAAGGACTCTGAGCATTGGAAACCAGTTGGACCAGGAGAGTCAACTCATCACGAGGGCGACCAACGGGTCGACTCATGAGCGAGCTTGACCGGAAGGGTCGGCTCGACTCATCAGCCGAGTTCGACCAGGAGTCAACTCATCACGAGTGCGACCAACAGGGTCGACTCATGAGCGAGCTCGACCGGAAGGGTCGGCTCGACTCATCAGCCGAGTTCGACCAGGGGAGTCAACTCATCACGAGTTCGACCAGCGGGTCGGCTCCGGAGCGAGCTCGACCGAGCGGGTCGACTCAAGGGCGAGCTGTGACTAACGGGTCGGCTCGACTCTTCAGCTTCTGGGACTCAGCCGAGTTCAGCCGGCTCTCGGGGCTCGACTCGAGCGGCTCCCCGTCTCCTCTGCAGGCGGGCAAGACCCGCTTGACAGCTCAACCTGCCGCGTCAGAGGCCCCTGCTGGCAGCCAGGGTCGCGGTCTGGCGACGAGAGGACGACGGTGCGCTGCGAGCGAGCTGCGGGCGCCACCTACCGACCGGGTTCCGAACTACGACAGCGTATCAACAGGCATCCAACCAATTCCCCACGGCGACAGAGGAGCGACTAATACGTATGACGCGCACCGCCCCCTCACCACACGACCACCAGGCGTTTGTTTGACATAAAGAACCGACTCCGAACACTGACTATTGAAGACAACTCTTACCACTCAAACCCACTCGAACCCATAAGCCATCCGTGGCTGTGAAGAAAACTCGAGACCGAGTGATGGCCATCCGTCATTTATAAGAGTATTATCTTTAATATTTAGTGGACTGTACTCTTAATCGCATAAATTCCCAACAGATCCATCAATACGAATTGATTCTTGGCACCTCCTTCCGCCGAGCCACTCTGTTGTCAGATAACCTGCGATGTATCTGTTGAGATTGGTGCCTTTAAGAATAATAACTGTTTTGATTGTGTTTTATCGCCGTATAATCTTTCAAGCATCTTTAATTCATTAACGTTAAGGTTTTCTTAGCATAGTATTTGCATGTTTTGACGACTCTCTCTCTCACTAACAACCATCGCGTTACGCGGGGTCCATGTGCCGTTGTCAAGTGAAATCAGACAATCATTGATGATACTGTATTGATGCCGTGTTGACGTTCCGGGATTGAGAGTTCGCATACTATATCATAGTTGAGGTTGAATTAGTAATAAATTGATTAATACCGAAGTGGTTGTGTGATTCTTTCCTGAACTATGCATAAGATCTGCTTCTGCGTTGAGATCTGAACTTGGTGACCTTAATAAACACACTAACACATACTCAGTAAATGTTAAAGCGATAACGGGGCGAACCGGGGACCTAAAATAAGCGAGAATAAGACGAACCTAGACAACGATGCCGAGTTAATCTAAGTTAATCTTGCATACTTACACCACACCTGCATAACTGCATACGATTAATTGCCTTATTCCGATCGATAACCCACCCTCGTCACCGAGGCGGGGTCTGGTTATCATAACGACTTGCATTATCATAATTACACCCACTCGCATAATTACTACGATTACCTCTCGAATTGGCATAACTAAATGTGCATAATTACATAAATTAACATATTTCCGGATAATTACACATTTGGCCAAATTTCATTTGATTATTATTATTTTCACTGAATATTCATAACCCACATATACGACATAATAATTTCACCCACGCACGCATACAACATATCAAAATTTTCATAACCAACATATACAACAGCGGTGCGTCGGGTTATTTTCCCTTCTTGCTTTTCTGGTTCTTGTTGTTGTTCTCGTTCGTGTTATTGTTGAAAAAATTGTGAGGCACACGCGGGGTCGAGGGGTAAATAAACTTTTATTGTCGTTTGGTGCAGCCGGGACGGCTGCGAGCTGTACAGGGGGGGGTGATGTAGGGGTGTTACGGAGGGGCTGTATACATAGGATCACACGGGAAACAAACACAGTGGGCGGGGCTTCGTGAGTGCACGGGGAGGTGCTCTCAACGACGTCCGCACAGGGCAGCCTGGGGGGCTGGCCCCACCCCTCAGCGGGGGGTTTTGGTATAAAAGGGGATGAGCCGGAGAGCTCGGGGAACAATGTTAAAGCTAAACCAGTGAAGACCGAAGATCGTCTAGCTAGAGCCCTGGACTCCCCTGGGTCGCCGCCCTTGTCAGGGCCGCACAGGACCGAGCCAGCGGCGTGATCCCGAGAACCAGAGCTAGTGCTCTGGGACTCCGGGTACCGTAGCCCGACTTACCAGTGTCGGGCCAGACAGCCTCCCCTAGCCCGTTAGTGGAGGACTAGGAGGTAGGTCAGAGATAGCTAGCAGTGTATTCCCAGCTAGCCGGGTGAGGGGGCCGATACCCCCTCCAGTGTTGTATGTCCGCGGTTGTGACAACTGTTGCGGAATAAATACGTGTGCCTCAACCCCGGCGTCCAAGAGTCCTCAACGATATTACATATACACGTGTAAAAAATAAAGTGTTGATTTCTGTTCATCCATGCCTCTTACCATTTATACGGAATGTGTATCTATAATACAGGGTGTTTGAAAAACATAGACCAAATTTGGGAATAATAATATGACGTCATCTTCATGGTCTCTAGCGAGGGTTAATCGGCTGGCTAGGTCTCCAATGTGTTTTCGGGGTTGTACCACGTGTTGTTTGGCATGAAGTCCGACGTTTTGCTCCACGTGCTGGGGAGCTTCTTTAGGAACTGGATGAATTCAGATCGGCCATAGAATGACCGATCGTAGTTATCACGAAGCGATGCAAACTCTAATCCAGTGAGTGAAACTGTTAAAAAGAATTGTCAAAACATTGAAATAGTGGGTGACCGTGTATTCTAATTGTTTATATTTTAACATTTAAAAAATCATAGATTTAGTGACATCTGGTTGAGATATGGGATGCAGGACCGGAGGGACTGCATTTTGTGTTTAGTTTCTTGTCCTTCCCCCGCAACTCCCATTAGCGCGGTTGGCTACGTACGGTGGGAAAGAAGTTCAACATATATTCGTACATAACTGCTGGCAAAACCCTTCTCTACACCCTGTACTATGTCCATTTGCACGTCGGCATCCCAGACCAGACTCCCATGCCCACCGTGCTGTGGGTGCTGGACATTTTGAAGGCCAAGGCTCCGGAGCTATTGGTGGAGATAAGTCACATCCCATGCACCGTTCTGCACCTCACGGCCAGCCACAATGAGTAAGGAAATCCGCCGTGCCCTTCTCCCACCTTACCCTTCTCCCACCTTGCCTTGTCATCTTATTATTCCACCTTGCCCTGCTTCTCATTGTCTCACATTTGGCGTGGATGTTTTTATTTTAAGATTTTTTTTATTATTATTATTTATCTCTGATTTTCTTGATGTCATTTGCCACCTTGAAACAAATCAAGTATGTTGCTTTCACGCGTAGCATTTAGACGGCAGTTTTTATTGTTACCTCGCACACCGATCATGAGTTTATGGTCTTCACTGTGGCGCGTGTGATAAAAATCCCTAATCGTAAGATCATAAATACATTTAAGGTTACCCTGGTGTTTGTGCGTGTGTACACAGGCGATCGGTCGACACTTGATGTGGTCTGAAGGTGCACCTAACTTGGCACAACAACTGTGGTGACTACACCGCCACTTAGTGGCAATTGGCGGTTGTTATTGTTGTTGTCATCGTTGTTGTATCACACTGTAATGTTTGTTGAATGTTAAAGCACGATCTGGCACAAGCATCATCAGACTAAGCGGGCTCTCACGTGAACTTCGTCTCGACCCTGTGCTTGTAGCCTGGTGAGAGGTGCGGAGACCATGGGCCTGAGGAAGGACAGGCACTGCGATTTCCAGAAATTTCGAAAAAATTGGTTTCCCAAGAAGGCTGCAAACTTTGTGCACGCCTACAATTCTCCCAACACGGACCCCCTCACCTCGCAGGTGCGTTGAAGCCTTCATGTTAAGCAATAGAACACACACGTGCAACACCGTTTACGGTAACTAGTGAGTGATGAGAATACAAAATTGACATGGTGGAGATAAAGGGCACTTATTGGCATCTAGCTCATCAGATGATTCTGCTGATGAAGCCGAGAATGGTGAAACCTGCCCAGAGTTTGCTTGCTGCTGGTTAACATTATTTTTGGAAATATCAACAGGGTGACACATTCGAATTATATGTGTAGATACATTATACTGTACCGTACTATGCTCTGACTGTACAGATTACAAAGTATGGGGCCCAGCAAATCTGTCATCCAGAGAGAGACGCAAACAAACACTGGGACATAGGAGAGAGAGACACACCGACACTCACCACTCCATAAATAGCAGTACTACCGTGCAATGTAAACCAGTTATTTCCCCCTCCCCAGACCAAGAAGATGTATGGGGGGGGGGCAGGGGGTGAGCCACGTTGCTTTATTATAGCTTCTGACACCATTGCACATGTCTGCATAGCACACGAACAACCGCCATCAAACCACTGAACTGCGGGCACGTGCCGCCACTCGTGACGACCAAGAGAGCCGGCTGTGCCGCCGCGCGTGTGTGCGTGTGTGCGTGACACAGGAGCGTCAGGCCATCATCTGCCACACGCTGGACAACGTGCGAGCCCGCTCAGGGGAACGCGTGGGCAACGTGAACTTCCTGGAGGGACAGGCCATCTGTACGTCCCGGGTGGTTCTTTCCAGGAAAACACTCGCGCGAAATGTGGCAGCGCGCACGCCCGGCCCCCTTGGGCAGGCGACAGTTTTTGTGTCTTTGCTAATTTTCCGAGTGGGTTTGAATTAAAGAAGTCGGCAGGCTGCCGTCGTCACGCTCGTCGCATCGTTCGGTGCTCACGGTCGTCGCCTCCGCGTGTGATTTTGTGCAGTTCCAGAGTTGCTGGCCAAGGGAGTGGTGGCTCAAATTTTCCCTCTCCACGAGCCTCGGGCCCTGGCACATTTCGCTAAGACATGGATGTACGGCTTCTTGGAAAAGCAGCCGCTAGGTCAGCAAGTAACAACTCCGTCAACACTCTCCACAACTACACTGCCACACTGCGGTTGGCACCCATGCACACGCGTTTGGACAGCAGTGGAGGCATACATCCCAATCAATATAACAAGATATTCAAATTAAATTGCATTAATATCTCTGACCTCTATCTTGTCTGCATGTCTCTCCCACATCACACTCATCTATATATTTGTCTACATTTCTCATATCTTACTACATCAATATTGCCTATATCTCTTTTGTCATCTCACAAGGAGTTTATAAATTAAAAGGGGAAGGGGGTCGTGCAGTACTCATGTCTACTTTGGACCCAATGAGCAAGCACCACCACGAATATAGAGAGTGGTCCAGATGTCTTGTGACCCGAATTAATTGACCACCAACAGTTTTCCCTTTGCAGATTAATTTCTGTTTAAACTAAACCTTACTTACATTTTTTTTTAGTTTTGGAGAATGGTATTTAGGGTCACAAGACATCTGGATCACTCTGTACAATACACCAGTGCCTCAAACACCTATTGCCACGATATGGGATTTTGAAGTACAACAATTTGACGTGTGATCTCTGTCCATATATTATGTTACATTTTAAGTTGGAAACTCGAGCACACATGGTGCACAAGAAGAGAATCATCAGGATGGGCGAGTGACTTAGTTACCCAGGGGCCCTCAGGCTTAGCCTCGTGAATTCCCTGAGTCAGCACCATGCAGAGTCTGAATTTAAATCCAGGCAGCTACCTATGATGAAACCAGTTTATCAGTTGTTATGAGTTGACAACCTCAGCCTTTTCTCCTGGACCAAAAAGAAAATATCAAGTAATTATTTACTTACTTACTTCAATGCAATCTGCTTATATGTGAGAGCTAAAATGCTTTCATAAAAATATTGACAAACCATGTTTACACTGTATGAAGCAGCGCTATTGAGTATTGGTAGGAAATACCTATTGATCTATAACTTTGTCGTCTTCTGAGATTATGCTCTCTGCATTTGTGGTGTTTTAAAAAGGTTTTACCATTCGTGTAAGTGGAATATCATCAGTGATAAAAAATATATATATAAAATAATGGAATATTCCTCATAAAACATGCATATTCCATGCTCTCTGTTTATAAAAGTGATGGCCCACTTCCTCAGACTCAAAGTCACATTATCGACATCTGTAAAAGTGCACGCATGCTGGTTACTGTGTGGTCTGTGCTTGTGGTAATTATATCTGAACTGCTCCTGGGCCTCCCCTAGGATGACTCGGCCTTGAATGAGTACCTGGTGGGGTGTGTAAACATAAACATCAGGGAGTACAAAGGCTGTCGGGCACGGTGCTGACCACCCACCTCCTCGGCAATCGCTAACAGCACTTGCCCCAACAAGTCTGTTGAAAGCTATATGGGGGATTTTGTCTATTTTTTGTGTAATAGACCAGATTTGCGAGTACTTTGGGGTGAAAGTGGCCGTGTACTTCGCTTGGCTGGGCTTCTACACGTCGGCCATGTTCTACCCTGCATTCTTTGGGCTCCTGCTCTGGCTCTGCACAACCTCCGACCAGGTGATTTGTGAATAGAACCTGCGCTTAATGTGAATGCGAACATACTCTGTGTACAAAGAGAGCTCTGATCTGTGCCTCTACATAAAAGTGCTAATTATGGATAACACATCACAGTCATGCCCTGCTATCAGCAGACGAGCGCCCACTGGCAGATTGTTGCCGAGTTAGCTTGTGCTGCACAGGGACAGCTGCCACTGGAGGTGTCCTTCCAATCTTTGATATTCGATGTGATTTGAAGCAGTTTGGGTTTCTGAGGCATTTAAGCACCGTATAAATGCAGGTGTTATACATTTATATAATTTAGTCATCGGCGTATTGGCGTTCCAGGCCGCATAAATAAATTAGGAGGGCAAAAGGTAAGCCACATCTGGTGGTACCGACAAGTGAAAATATTTGGTGTTTGAGCTCATGGACTAAAAGTGCAGCTAAAAGGTAAAGGCGCAGCCCTCCCATTGCTCGCTCACGCCACTGATGGCGGAAGGTCCTCCACTGGTGGAAACTCTCGAGAGCCCTTCTAGAGGATACGTTGGCCTACTCTTCCACGTTGGGTCATTCATCTTGGAAGAGGTGGGAGTACCCACACTTTACCCCACCACAGGCGACCTGCCGCCGATCGACTGTCGTGCACCCACTTACCGTATCCTGCTGAGTGGACATGGGCGGGAGGATCTAAGAACCTTGCACCACTGTTTCAAGTGACGCGCCGGGAGGTCGAATCAAACCGTCGTTCTCTGGATTGCAACTCCAATGTGCTCACCATCACACCCCGGGCGGCAACGTCCTCGTCATGGCAGATGGGAAACCGGGTGTGGGACTCTGCTTGCGTGTGCCGCAGACGAGCCAGGACATCAGCTGCGTGGCGTTCTCGCTGTTCAATGTGGTGTGGGCGACGCTGTTCCTGGAGGGCTGGAAGAGACACAGTGCCGAGCTCTCTCACAGGTGAACTCACGCAGGGGCGCAACTGCGGAGTGGGGGGGGGGTGTTATGCGGGGATGCATAGGGGCTCCAGTCGGCCACAAGGGGGCCCCGAATCAACAGATTAACGAGTACAAACACGTTAAGAAAAGTTATTTTAAAAAAGGTTCATTAAAAAATTACCTGTGGTTTACCATGCACCAAGCCCAACTAACGCGTCTGGCTGTCATATCAAGAGAGCAGCATAACGTTGCACGATCCACCCCCTTTGAGAGAATCTTAGACTGATTGGGGCCGGCATGACACACAATAACTTAATTGTGAATATTGTACCTTTCAATTTTTATTTAATTAATATTGTCACTGTGAGACTGTCTTCCTCTAAACCCCATTCACGGTGCAACTAAAATAACATATATAGAGAGTGTTATATCCTACATATTATTGTATACGGGTTAAAAATATCCGTATCTTGCATACCCCCGTTGAAATAGGTAGTTGCAGCGCCCCTGAACTCACGCTCCACTCCTCCACTTTGTGGGGGTGAGCGAAGCGTTGCGCCGTCCTCTGGGATATATAAATTGAGATCTCTTCTGCGAGAACCTCCGCTTCATCGTTATTACACCTGCTGTAAATATGACTGCCTTACCGGCGTGTAATGATGCAGAAATGTGTCGATTAACGTTGTTTATTTTCGTTATGTATGTGTACTTTGGTTCTTTTCGGTTAAGTCACGTCTAAAAATAAAATAATAAATCAAAATAAAACAACACATTACGACGTTTCGATTGCAACACAAGCAATCATCATCAGGCATAAAGGAAATAGCAACAAAAATCTAACTAGAAAACTATAGACCGACATACAAGCAGACAGACATCACAACGGCACACATAGAGAGGAGTATACAGGCACACGAAAATTAAATAACCTAGTAAAATATTGAAATGTGATGTAATACAACACAGAGAGTCGGTTAACACACAATTAACGCATGGCCTGGTTGACTACGTGTTTCAAAATTTGCTAAGTTAGAATTTTAAGTGTGAGCAACAAATATCTAACTAGAAAACTATAGACAGACATACAAGCAGACAGACATCACAACGGCACACAGAGAGAGGACACAAATCGGCTGTGTGAGCAACAAAAATCTAACTAGAAAACTATAGACAGACATACAAGCAGACAGACATCACAACGGCACACAGAGAGAGGACACAAATCGGCACAAAGAGATGGTCGTTTCTGTGACGGTCCCTTAAATATAGAGAGGAGGGGGAGGGGACGGGGGGAGGGAGAGGGCGGGGAAAATCAGCATATCAATGAGTGCACGCCAACGTACTCCCATTGTAAGTGAGATGATAGACGCGGCACGGGAGGCAAACCTGAAAATTAGGACAAACGCGGTACGGGAGGCAAGCCTGAAAATTAGGAGACAAGCACACGAAAATTAAATAACCTAGCAAAATATCGAAATGTGATGTAATACAACACAGAGAGTCGGTTAACACGCAATTAACGCATAGCCTGGTTTATTACGTGTTTCAAAATTTGCTAAGTTAGAATTTTAAGTGTGAAATTTCAAGGAGAGGACACAGGCAGAGAGAACAAATAGCCAGAAAGAAAAAAGGATAAGTTTAAAACTTCCCCGTAGAAGTGGTTCAATCTTAATTTGGGAGCTTTCGTGACTGCAGGAATTATTCTTTGGTTCTTTTCGGTTAAGTCACGTCTTAACCGAAAAGAACCAAAGAATAATTCCTGCAGTCACGAAAGCTCCCAAATTAAGATTATGTATGTGTAGTGAAACACAATACTTATGTATTGGGATATTGAGGGGCTGTGTTATGGAGGGAGGTGACGCCACGGCAGGGAACTTGGGGGATGAGGCTCTCGACTTCTGTTGCTGAATGTGAATGTTATCAGCACCACTGAGTGGACAGAGCCCCGTTCCTAAAGTTCGTGGGTGTGAGGTGCAGTGGGATCAGTGGACAGCTTTGGGAGCTGTCAGATGGAGCAGTTAACGAGCAGCCACGAGGCTGTCAGTTGGGGCAGTTAATGGGTAGCCACGAGGTTGTCAGTGGGGCAGTTGACGGGCAGCCGCGAGGTTGTCAGTTGGGGCAGTTAATGGGCAGCCATGAGGTTGTCAGTTGGGGCAGTTGACGGGCAGCCACGAGGCTGTCAGTTGGGGCAGTTAATGGGCAGCCATGAGGTTGTCAGTTGGGGCAGTTGACGGGCAGCCACGAGGCTGTCAGTTGGGGCAGTTAATGGGCAGCCACGAGGCTGTCAGTTGGGGCAGTTAATGGGCAGCCACGAGGGTTGTCAGTTGGGGCAGTTGACGGGCAGCCACGGGGCTGTTAGTTGGGGCAGTTAATGGGCAGCCACGAGGATTGTCAGTTGGGTCAGTTAATGGGCAGCCACGAGGCTGTCAGTTGGGTCAGTTAATGGGCAGCCACGAGGTTGTCAGTTGGGTCAGTTAATGGACAGCCACGAGGGTTGTCAGTTGGGGCAGTTAATGGGCAGCCACGAGGGTTGTCAGTTGGGTCAGTTAATGGGCAGCCACGAGGCTGTCAGTTGGGTCAGTTAATGGGCAGCCACGAGGTTGTCAGTTGGGTCAGTTAATGGACAGCCACGAGGGTTGTCAGTTGGGGCAGTTAATGGGCAGCCACGAGGGTTGTCAGTTGGGTCAGTTAATGGGCAGCCACGAGGCTGTCAGTTGGGTCAGTTAATGGGCAGCCACGAGGCTGTCAGTTGGGGCAGTTGACGGGCAGCCACGGGGCTGTTGGTTGGAGCAGTTAATGGGCAGCCACGGGGCTGTTGGTTGGAGCAGTTAATGGGCAGGCACGAGGCTGTTGGTTGGAGCAGTTAATGGGCAGCCACGGGGCTGTTGGTTGGAGCAGTTAATGGGCAGCCACGGGGCTCTCAGTTGGGGCAGTTAATGGGCAGCCACGAGGCTTGTCAGTTGGGACAGTTGACGGGCAGCCACGAGGCTGTTGGTTGGAGCAGTTAATGGGCAGCCACGAGGCTGTCGGTTGCGGCAGTTAATGGGCAGCCACGAGGGTTGTCAGTTGGGGCAGTTGACGGGCAGCCACGGGGCTGTTAGTTGGGGCAGTTAATGGGCAGCCACGAGGATTGTCAGTTGGGTCAGTTAATGGGCAGCCACGAGGCTGTCAGTTGGGTAAGTTAATGGACAGCCACGAGGGTTGTCAGTTGGGGCAGTTAATGGGCAGCCACGAGGGTTGTCAGTTGGGTCAGTTAATGGGCAGCCACGAGGGTTGTCAGTTGGGTCAGTTAATGGGCAGCCACGAGGCTGTCAGTTGGGTCAGTTAATGGGCAGCCACGAGGCTGTCAGTTGGGGCAGTTAACGGGCAGCCACGAGGGTTGTCAGTTGGGGTAGTTAATGGGCAGCCACGAGGGTTGTCAATTGGGGCAGTTAATGGGCAGCCACGAGGGTTGTCAGTTGGGGCAGTTAATGGGCAGCCACGAGGCTGTCAGTTGGGGCAGTTAATGGGCAGCCACGAGGGTAGTCAGTTGGGGTAGTTAATGGGCAGCCACGAGGGTTGTCAGTTGGGTCAGTTAATGGGCAGCCACGAGGGTTGTCAGTTGGGGCAGTTAATGGGCAGCCACGAGGGTTGTCAGTTGGGGCAGTTAATGGGCAGCCACGAGGGTTGTCAGTTGGGGCAGTTAATGGGCAGCCACGAGGCTGTCAGTTGGGGCAATTAACGGGCAGCCACGAGGGTTGTCAGTTGGGGCAGTTAATGGGCAGCCACGAGGGTTGTCAGTTGGGTCAGTTAATGGGCAGGCACGAGGCTGTCAGTTGGGTCAGTTAATGGGCAGCCACGAGGGTTGTCAGTTGGGGCAGTTAATGGGCAGCCACGAGGGTTGTCAGTTGGGTCAGTTAATGGGCAGCCACGAGGCTGTCAGTTGGGTCAGTTAATGGGCAGCCACGAGGCTGTCAGTTGGGGCAGTTAACGGGCAGCCACGAGGGTTGTCAGTTGGGGAAGTTAATGGGCAGCCACGAGGCTGTCAGTTGGGTCAGTTAATGGGCAGCCACGAGGGTTGTCAGTTGGGGCAGTTAATGGGCAGCCACAAGGGTTGTCAGTTGGGGCAGTTAATGGGCAGCCACAAAGCTGTCAACTGGGGCAATGTAGGGAGTAGGAGAGTAAATATACAAAGGGGTGAAATAGCAGTTGGAAGGCAGTTAAGCCTGGAGAGGAAAGGGAGTGGCTATGTTGTGAGAACTTCACAGGAAGTTATAGGATAAATAACTATATTAGTGTAAACAACAAGTTACCGATTATTTCAATTGTGCAATAATATATTGTATTAAATTATGTTACCCATTCTGGGGACAAAATATACACGATTGTCAGTGTTTTCTTACTGTTTATATATAGCAAAATTTAGGCGGTGTTACATATGCATCGGACCGTGGATGTGTTTGAATTGATTATATATTTAGTATTCATGCATATTATAAGCGGTAAGATTTAGAGTTGGGAAGTGACAAAAATTGTGTAATTAAGACAAACATTTGGAGAAACAACACAAATGAGATAGTAAAATGAGGCAAAGAAGAATGATTCTTTTTTTTATCAAATCGCGATTCCTAATTTGTGAAAATGTTATACATTTCTGGGTGGGTTAATAATGTCGAATGCCTCGATCCCCAGTTTCACTCTTTAATTTATCCGCTTACAAAGCACTTCAAACGAATAACATTTTCAAAGTGTATACATTTATCTGTATAAAAAAAAATCTAACAATCTAAGAGAGTTCATTTGATAAAGCTTTCACAGAATATATATTTACATACTTTCTTTTTTTATGCAGGTTTTTGATAGCTTGAGAATAAGTTTTTCCCCTTTTATCTGACAACAAAACAGATGTTAAGTTGTTAAAACACCAAACTGAAACCTTTAACAAGGAATAATGTCTGCATTAACCACAATACTTGTGGTCAAAATACAAAAAAAAACATATTCTGGTAGCATATGCAGTCTTTGAAATGATTGGTCCACACCAGAGACAGATTTCTGATAACAACGCCTTTTGGCGTCACCCTGGTCTAACACCGTTTGAGACGAGGCTCAAAAGAAAGCTGTCTCTAGTGTTGACCAACCAGTTTCAAAGACAATGTATATACTATCAGAGTGTGTTTTTTGTTTGCATTTTGACCACAAGTATTGTGGTTAATGTAGACATGATTCCTTGTAAAATGTTTAAGTTTGGTGTTTTAACAACTTAACATCTGGTTTGTTGCCAGATAAAAGGGGAAAAACTTATTCTCATATTTTGATACTGGCAAAGAGGTCCCATGATTTTTGATAGCTTGTTTGACCCTCGCAGTTGAAGGTCCATAATGGTCAAAATCCACACAAATTCTCAACATTCTTCCATGCATTAATATTTTAGTAATGTGGGGCAGTGGCACAGTGGTTAGCATTGCATTGCACTGCAAACCCAGTGACCTGATTTGATTCCTGGCCACAGCTACCATCAATGGCTAGTTGTATCCAAAACGGGCCGGGGCTTTCACATCGCCAACCTTCAAAGGTCACCGTGGTGGGAGTATGGTCACAGAATTCCCATGGCCGATATGGAGTTTTTTAAAATAAAGATTAAATACTAATTTCTTGCTTTTTTGTGTTTAGTGTGTTATCCCTCCCCCCCCACACCTCCGATAAGCGCAGATGGCTACATATTGTGTGACAGAAACTCAGCATACACACATGAGTTCATCCAGCAGCAGAATTGACAAATGGCAGTAACATTGTCACGAGTAAAATTACTTCAACGGGACTTCGTTAACAAATCAAAGCCTTGTGATGAAGCGTGACGTGGCATGGCGTCATGTGAGCGGGAATGACGCCGATTCCCTGTGGGATCCCTCTCACAGGTGGGGGACCCTCGACTCGCTGCCCGGCCTGCTGGAGGAGCCTCGCCCTCAGTTTTGTGTAAGGCAACCTGCACAACAACAACAACATCATCATCATCGTCATCATCAGAATCATCAGCAGCAGCACCGCCACCGAGACACAACCTACAGAAGCATTTACAGCTGCAGTGAGACCCTCCCCCTTGTCTGGGATGAAGATGGGTGGTGTCGTTCACGGATACGGAAAATTGCAGATGAAAGGAGTAGCCACACAAAAAAAACACCTTCTGGTCTTCAACTAAATGTGGAAAGGTGGATGAATTTGTTGCGCAGTTCCTTTTTTTCATGGAAAATAATGGGCGATGGGAAGTCCTCCCTGTTGCGGAATATATGCTCCATGCATATGTAATGATGACTTGATACCAGTGGCGGGTCCTGCAAAATCTCTCAGGGGGGGCAAATGTCTGGATGATTGATAAGGATAAGGTCCACCCATGCAATGGATAAATTAACAGCTTAAGCATGTAAAGACAACTTCACTTCTTTAATATTAATGAAAAATAAAGTGACTCTTACAATACATCTTGTTTGTTTCTATACTCACTATTAAAACAAACCACTCAAGTTTCTTTTATTAAAGATTCCACTAGGTGGCGACATATTATATTGTTGGATCAAACGTGCTTACGTATGATGACGTAAGCACGTATGATGACGTAAGCACGTTAGGGCGAGCCCTCCCGGAAGCCATAGAGAATGCATTGCAGCGCCCCCGTTCGAAAAAAAACATCTTTGAATGTAAGTCTATGGGACCACTCGGGGCGATTCTCAGCTGGAGGGAAATCGCCCAAAAAGAGGCGGTACTCCACAGAACGTAGCATGACGCTGATTGGACTATATCCAGAGGCACAGTGACGGCTAGCGTGACTCTGTGGTTGAATGACATTGGTGGTGCGTCGCCCAATCGCCCTAATGAAGAAACCGCCCCTGCTTGATACACTTCTCTTGAGATGGCACTTTAATGAAGACACGTTCACTTGACATCAGGCGGAGAGATCCCACTGCAACAGCCCTGAGTCTCCCACACATCTCCCTTATATATTAACACGAGGCCACGCCCCCCTTCTCGATCATTCTCTCTGACTCTGGACGCTCGCTCTACCAACAGACTCTAGCGTCCTCTTCCGTCACCTGACCACGCTCCCTTCTAAAACATTCCCATAGCCACCAGTCCCTTCGCAGTCACAACTGATACCCCTGTCATTACCTCCCGTGGCCACTAGTGCATTCGTACTGTAAGCTGACTTCCCTGTCATTACCTCCTGTGGCCACGAGTCCCCTCACACTGCATGCAGGCTCTATTGTCATTACACATGCACACGGAATGGAATGCGGTTAGCACGCCACGCTACGAACCCGCCCACCCGAGTTCGAGTCCCACTCGTGGCCAACACCAGTGACAGTGATCTAAACCATTCCTGGGGTCTTCCCTAGGTCGACTCAGCCTCAAATGAGTACCTGGTGCAATGTGCAAACATTGTCACCAGGGAAACAATGGCGGCCGGGCGTGGTGCTGGCCACCCACCTCTTAGCATGCCGTGCAAGCCTTCATAGGTGCTCTCTAACCAGACTTGCTCGAAAAAAGGGTGTTATGGCTATATGGGGGATCTTTGTCTTTGTGCTATGTTAACAGGGCAGGAGGCGCATAAGCCCCATCACAGGCCTCGAGGAGTTCTACTACCCTCCGTGGAGACGACGCATGTTCCGCTACCTCGTCAGCATCCCCTTGTGCCTCTTGTCGCTGTCGGCCGTCTTTCTGGCCATGTTTGCGTGCTTTGAGTTACAGGTGAGTCATGTCCTGTGGTGGATAAAAGATGACCTCCCTGGAACCCTCCCTCTCAGCGAGGCCACAATAAATAGTTAGGTCAAAGGGAGGATCCAAAAATGTTTAGAACCAGGAGCCTCCAAAATATGTTATTGTGTGGGAGCTCATGAAGGAAAGGTTAGTGTTTGTTTTGGTGGTCTGCTGACTGGTACACTGAGCCACTTTTGGACCATATGCTGCACTGGGGCTACTATAAATGTGTTGCAATAACCGTTGACTTATGATATTACTCCGATCGAATTTCCTAGACTGTGACATGTGCTGTGCATGCATGGTCGTGGTCGCGACAGGAGTACGTGAAGGCCATTGACGGCGTGACGCCCTTGATGCAGTTCCTGCCGAAGCTGCTGCTGGCCCTGGTGGTTTCCCTCCTTGATGAGGTCTACAAGAGGATCGCGTTCTGGCTCAACCATCTCGGTACAGCGCAGTGCACCCCACGTGCCGAGGACAACAATTTATATTTGGTACATCACGGTGATAAGCGCCTCTTCCTGGGGTGGCTGTGACATCACTACTGTGTCTATGGTAACTGTGCAATCATAACTGTTTCCGTGGTGACAATCATCGTCATAATTAAAATATATAGCAGATCGTGAACTTTTCAAGTGCCTGCCGAGTATATAATGACATGCACCTGGTGCACATGCACAAACATGTGCACAACATTAAAAACAACCCATTTTTTTCTCTCGAATTTCGCAGAAAATTACAGACTGCAGAAAGCTTATGAGAAGCAACTGATAATCAAGCTCGTCTCGGTGAGTTCGCTTTGCGCTTCGACTTGGTGAGAGTGAACAATGTCCCTACGGTATCATATGCACCTCCAATCAGCACAGTTGGCTATGTACGGTGCGAAAGAAGATCAACATCAATACGTATGTAATAAAGCTCGTTGAGACGACTTCTGGAATCCGTCTTTTATTCAACTTATGCTACAGTTACTTCACGCTGCTGATAGGCAGCGTGAGAGGGACAGATAGACAGAGAGAGACGCACTGCCACGTGGCAACTCGGAGCCCCGCTCCCGCGTGGCCCCCTTCCTCTGTTCATTCCCGTTCTGACCACCTGTCGTACGTCTCCACCCCTATTTAATACCCGGGTCATGTGGTACGTTTTCACCAATCATGGTTAGCCTCTATGGAATATTCCAGAGGCTCCCGGGACCACGCCCCTGACTCGTCTCCCCATTGGCTGTGGCTAAAGCCAGCAGAACCAATCCTCTACAACCAGCTGTCACCTTTCCATTACGTCAGGGCCACGCCCCTAGGCTTCCCTCCATTGGCTATGAATCAGGACCGGCAGAGCCAATCGTCGTGACGAGTTGTAATCCGTCAACATTCCGGATATAACCTCACATTACACATACATTGATTAAGTGGGTATGTTTCTTGGTTCGTACTTTATGTTCTTTTGGCGATACTTAGAGTACATTTTTCTTTATTGCAATTGAAATGTTTCATAATGTTTTTGTTGAATTGGTGAAATCAAGCTTGATTTATCAGTCTATACCTGGTGTCAATAAAAACTGCTGCTACAGCGTATACTCGTCATTAATGCAATGTCTGTTGTTCTCGCCCAGTTCCAGTTTGTGAATTCTTTCTCAAGCCTCTTCTACATTGCCTTCTACCTGGGTGACATGCAGAGGCTCAAGGAGGTGATAAACTTCGTCACTTAGCAGAAGCTGGCGGCAGTGTTTGCTACATTGCAGTTACTCTTATAACTTGTCATAGTCACATTTTAGTTTTTATAGAGGCAATACGCAGGACCCTTACATCACGCTGTGTCGTGTGCACAAACGGTCGACGGAGGCTAAACCGGCTATGAAAAACCAAACAAGGCAGGGGGGCCACCCAGAATTGCCGTACTTGCTTTTAAATATGGTATACAGTATTGTAATTCGGTTGAGGTAATGAGGTGGGATCAGAGAGCCAATGCCTGTATCAGAGCATGGAGTTGACAATGGGGCGGTGCCTAACTGAAGCGAGTTTTGCCACTTGTTGCAGCGGCCGCCATGATTAATATGATGAGTGTATTAACCATTAAAACACACACACATCCTCTGTTTCACAGTGGGCGTCTTGGTACAAATTAGAAAAATAACCCACAAATTACCCAATTGGAATTATACATAGCAGGTATCCTCCTCTACAAGACCACAGACCTTGCAGGTTGGTCAAGATGGAGAGCACAGAAGTACGGTACAACGATGAATTGTTCTGCCCATAACATAGCCGTGCAACCCTATGACAAGTTGATCGTGCATGAGAGCCACCCATACGAGCAGGCTCCGACCTGCTTAGCTTCCGAGATCTGATGGGCACGGGCGCGTTCCTGGTCAATTAGGTCACAGGCGTTGAACTGTTTATCGAGTTGAAATAGCTTACAGCCCACACGGGAGTCTGCACGGCCGTGTTCGAGAGTGGCAGGGCTTGGAAAATCACTGCTCAGGGCACTGATACCATTGTGGCTAGGAGATGTTAACAACCTCGTCTGGTATGCAGGAGGTCGTGGGTCCGATCTCGAGCCTTACGCTTGTATATTTGGAGTTTGCGTCCGTCTCTCTCCCCGTGGTTGCATGGATTTTTCCCAAGGTCCCTGGGGGTTTCCCTCCACATTTAGAATCAACGTGCGTTTAGAGTATTTGGCTGCTATAAATTTCCACATGATTAGCCACTTCGTTGAGCTATCATTTGTGGCCAGGTCCCTTCCGAAAAAGAGCTATACTGTATAGCTCAGTGGGCCTTAAGTGGTAAAATAAAAATTGTTTAGTTTTAGTTTTTTTTCTGTCTGCAGCAACTGGCGGCGTTCTCGCTGGTGACCGAGGCCACTCGCAAGGTGAAGACGGCGCTGCTGCCGCACCTCCTCCTCAAGCTCCACCTCCTCATCAACTTCCTGCGGGGATATAACCTCCTGGTAGGTGGACACAATGCCACATTCTCTTGGAAGGCACTATTTGTATCGATCAAGACAAGAATCTCCATGGTTTTGTTTACACAGCGGCAACATGTAAAATGTATTCTATATTATCGTACTGAAATTGTAAATGTTGTGGGTTAGCTGTCTAGCACACCGGTGTGGTGAATTAACTAATCGGCACGTCTTGTTCACGTGACAAACCTTAATAGTGTTGCCTCTAAGACCCGAGTCCGACGTCTCCAGAATCCACAACACTACACTACTATAGAGTCAGTGGATACTACTATAGTCAATAGATGTTACTGGAGAGCAGCCGGGGGATGGTGGGGGAGGGGGGTGTACGGAACGCTGTTTTAGGCCGGGAGTCCGCGTCCAGTGGGACCTGCCAGAAACCGGACAATAAATCCACGTACTGAAAAATATTGCTCCTGCCAGTGCATTAAGTGAGTCGTCGATACGTGGTAGGGGATATGCGTCGGCAAGCGTGACGGCATTGAGGCGGCGGAAGTCCATGCAGAATCTTAGTGACCCATCTGATTTCCAGTTCCCCCCAGGAACTCGAGGATGGGGAAATGATGTCGGCCCGCAGCATCTCCTGCACCTCTAGTTGAATGTGTCCTTTTTCTATTGGGCTCATTCTATATGTGTTTTGGCGCAGGAGTGTGGTGTCTCCCGTGTTGATGTGGTGCTGTAACAGATGCGTGCGTCCTAGGTCGAACAGTCCCCGGCTGAACACGTCGAAGAACTCCTGCAGTAATGAGTGCAGCTGGTGCTTCTGGTCAGGTGGCAAATCCGGCTCAGGCCCCGCCAGCTGGTCTATCCACGAGTCGTCCCCTCTTTCCTCGGACTGGCTGATACTTCCCACAAGCTCTGGCCCCATCCCGGGGGCTCCTAGTGACAAGGGACTAACGTGGGCCAGAACCGTTCCCGCCTGCACCGTTGCTGCTCTGTTTGAGGTGTTTAGCACTTTAATGAACAGATGCTGGTTCCCCTGGCCAATAGTTTCAGCCTCTATCAGTGCATGGCGATCCATGGCGGCTGGTGCCAGAGATACCAGGATGGGTGAGGGTGAGTCCGGCCAGGCTGTCATGAGGGAGGACCGATATCGCAGCGGTATCAGCATCTGGGCTGCCGGGGGAATGGAGACAGACTCACTGACCAGAGCCCCCTCCACCTTCAGGAAATGGAGATGTGTTTCCTGGACTTCCACCCGCCCGTTGGCCAGATCGATTTTCATAGGCATTTGCCTCAGAAAGTTCGTCCCCAACAGGCAGGTCACAGGCAGCGTTGCGGAGACAAGGATGGGTCCTGCTACCGAAAGCTGCCCAATCTGTATCGGGGCTTCAACCTGGCCCAGGAAGCCCATGCTGCCTCCATTTGCTGTGACGAACGCCGTCTTGATGGGGACTAATGGCCGGTTTTTATCTGGCAGCATCTCGTGCATGGTGCTGATGATCGTGGCTGATGCCCCTGTGTCAACCAGTATGTATGCCAACACTCCTGCGATCGCACCGACCAGGACCGAGGTTCCCAACACGGCCACTACCATCCGCCTTGCCAGCTTCCTCCATTGTGTGTCTGAGTCTGGCCACTGACCAGGCGGCGGCTCACTATCCTGCGGTGTATGGCGAGATGACGGGGGATGGGTCTAAACGGGCCGAAGATATGGTTCCCTCCTTTAGGGTGTGTCGCAGCAGGGTGAATGCGCCCTTGTTACGTGGGGTGGGCTTCTCACTGGGGTGCGGGCTGGGCTCCCCATGTGGTGCGAAGTGCCCCCCTTTGTAGTGGGGGGTGGGAATTAGGGGGTGAGCCTTCCTGTGAGCCCTTCCCCCCTCCCATTCCTTTGTCGTGGGGGTGTGAGTCCTCTTTATGATGTGGCCCCCCTCAGTCCTGTCTTGGTCCGCCGCATTGCGAGGGTGAGGCGGTGCGCAAAACTGCTCCACGGCGCACCGGCAATTGCGTGTGCTGCCTCAGCCCCGAGGCCATTGCCCCTGGCAACTAACCGGCGTTGCAGGTAAATAGCGATGTCACCCCGCGCGGCGACATCACCCCCGGTCGCGACGTCACTTGCGGCCGCGACGCCCCCTCTGGCCGTGACACCACCCCCAGCCGCGACGCAACCCCCAGCCGCGACGCCACTTCCGGCCGCGACGTGACCTCCGGCCGCGAGGCCACTTCCGACCGCAATGCCACATCCGGCCATGACATCACTTCCGACCGCAATACCCCTTACGGCCACGACGTCACTTCCGACCGCGAGGCCACTTCCGACCATGAAGCCACTTCTGGCCGCGACGTCACGTCTGGCCGTGACGTCACGTCCGCCCGTAAATCAATCCCCATCCCCGGCGCGATCCCAGTCCCCGGCGCTGTCCCCGTCGTGATCCCCAGCCCTGGCGCGATCCCCTTCCCCTGACCAGGACGGTGGAGCCCAGGGCCCGACACCAACGGCGCTCACCCCGAGGAGGCCACCGGTGAGGTCGCGGTATCAGGACGGCGTCACTCACTTGGTTCCTGTCGGTGTTCGGCCCCGGTGGGTTCCAGGTAGAGTTGGCTGCCTCCGGCTCCATGCGGCACCCACTCGCCACGTGCCCCTTTCGACCACAATGGTGGCAGACCCACGGGGCATTTCGTTTGGGGTGGCTCGGCACGGTGTTGTAGAGGCGGCTGCCAGTGACGCGGCGGCTGGTCACGCCCCTGGTCTCTCTGCTCTGCCAGCCCCCGGATCGCCACGTAGACCTCCTGCAGCGATGGCTCTGGCTCAGATGCTGGAGGTCCGTTCCCAGCTGCCACATAGGCAGTCTGTGGCGATGGTGCAGGTTCAGCGATTGGCGTCGCTGGCCCTGGTAGCGCCACGGTAACGGCCCGGCTGCTCCCCCCCCGCCGCACCAGCCACCTGGCCCACGGGTAGTGCCCGGCCCATGACCTGTTCATGGGCTTGTAGGATCTTGGCGGCCCACAGCGAGGTATGTTCCTCCGGCATGACCACTGGCATTACGACGCCGGCGCTGCAAGCGTAGGCAATGAGGTCCTCGAGCACGAGGTTCTTGAAGCACCTCGTCGGCCAGGCGAGGGAAAGCCCTCCTCGCCAACACGAGCAGCGCACCCCTGTAGGCTAAAGGGGACTCTCTAGTCCCCCGTTGGCAGTCCTGGAACCGTCTAAACGCGCCCTCAGCTGGGCAGTAGACCTCGTAGGCCGCCTGTAGCGTGGTCTTGCTGTGCGTGGGAAGGGAGGTGTAAGAGGCGAGGGCATCGTCGTCTAGAACGGATGGCAACACTCGTAGCGCCTCTTCGTCTGACCATTCGAGAGCGTGGAAGGCAGCCTCGAATCGGCGGACGAACGCCTCCCAATCACCTCTCTCGGCCACGAATTTCTCCACCTGCTCCCCCCGTTGGGTGTTTAGCCCTGGCGGCTTTGGCGGGAGCGGCGGCAGCGGCTGGCGTGACGGGGCTGGTTGCGGCTCATGCCCGGCTGGCTGGTCGGCCTCCGGGTCCCGTGGCGCCTTCTCCCATAGTACGAGTGGGAGAGGGGGTCCCGGCACTGGTGGGCCCCCAATAAGGAGCAGACGCAGTAGCTCCTGGAGTGCCCCCTCCAGTGGTCCATGCGGTCCTCCATGGGGTCCTCCATGGGGTACTCCATGGGGTCCTGGACCCCTGCTGCTGCTCCTGGCAGCAAGCCCCCTTGTTGCCCTGGACGTGGAGGATCCCCGGCCCCTGCTTCCACTTCTGTTGGCTCTCTTCCGCGGAGATTCTTCCTTGTAGCCATTGTCGATCCCACCACTGCCACCAGATGTAAAGGAGAGCCGACACAAGGTTGCAGGTGGTTCATCTTTTATTCCTTCCTTCAGTCCACACTCGTCCCCAGCTTCCTCGATCCAGTTCCCGCCAATTCTCCCTCTTTTCCCGCCCGTTCCCTCTCTTATATCTCCTCGCCTGCTCTTACCCCTTCCCCTGTGAGCATCCCACTCCCCCTCCTTTTGGTGGGAATCCTTCCCCTGACATCCCTTACACTACTATAGATTCAGTAGGTACCAGAGGTGGGACAAAGTCATTGTTATGCAAGTCCAAGTCGAGTCGCAAGTCATCAAATTCATGACTCGAGTCTGACTCGAGTCCAAGTCACATGACTCGAGTCCACATCTCATAGGTGGGACAAAGTCATTGTTATGCAAGTCCAAGTCGAGTCGCAAGTCATCAAATTCATGACTCGAGTCTGACTCGAGTCCAAGTCACATGACTCGAGTCCACACCTCTGGTAGGTACTACTATAGTTATTAGATACTCCTGCAGAGTAAGTAGTTACTGCTATAGAGTCGGTAGATACTACTATTGAGTCGGTAGATACTATAGTCCGTAGATAATACTACAGTCAGTAGATTCCACTACAGTCAGTATATGCTGCTGCAGAGTCAGTAGTAACAACTATAGAGTCACTAGATACTACTCATTCTATTGTATGTAGGATGTGTGGGTATATATGCCTACGCGGGGGTAAAAATATTTTTTGAGGAGGGGGGTCGACAATTTTCGAAACCTTTTAGATCAAATTCTTAGGTTTTTTCGGTAAAGTCACGTAGGTAAAACATCAAAATTAATGAAAATAAAATAAAATAAAACAAAAATCACGACGTTTCGGAGGCAAAAATCACGACGTTTCGGAGGCAACACAAGTCTCCGTCATCAGGTGGGACCGTCACAGCCAGATTAGCTGCATCTAATCTGGCTGTGACGGTCCCACCTGATGACGGAGACTTGTGTTGCCTCCGAAACGTCGTGATTTTTGTTTTATTCTATTTTATTTTCATTAATTTTGATGTTTTACCTACGTGATTTTACCGAAAAAACCTAAGAATATGATTCCTTGCAGTCACGAAAGCTTCAAATCTAGAACTTTTAGATCAACTTTTACCCCCCACTTTCTATAACTTTTTGGACTTCTGCAAGCTTCTTATAATTTTGTTGACAGACAAATGGACAGACCAACGGAACGTCGGGCTTTCACAATAGCTTCGTATTTGTGTATGTATATGTTATGTTTTTAAGATAAGTTTTGAAATATATTTTTCCCCCAGGAAACGCTGGGTACTTCCCGCTAGTAGTTTATAAAGCACCCTACGGCTGCCTGTTTCTGCACTGCATACCCACGTGTGCCATGCCTGGCAGCTCGTAGGCATGCCCTGGATCACCGTGCGGCAACTCAAGCCTGCTCTTCACGCTTTGGGCAGCGCCGCCCTGGCTGCACTACGCTGCCGGCCCGCCAACCCTCTACCTATTCTCCCCACGCCAGCAGCACCACCGCATACGTACTGCAATCACGAGACCGGTGAGCCTCGCCTTGTGAAGTCAGTGACTCTGTGCCATCATCATATTATTAATCGATTCGTCCGTTCACTACTGTATGGAGGCCTCATTCACGGAGGTTGTTTGACCTAGGGCTGAACGATTTTGGGAAAATATCTAATTGCGATTTTTCTGACAGATATTGCGATTGCGATTTTATTTGCGATTAAACTTTTTAAAGTCAAGCTTCAGTTCAATATTGACAGTGTAATAGATTTTAAACATGTGATGGAGCATTACCACATGATACCATCAAAATATGAACTGCTCTATATATTCTAATGCAAGGATGATAACTTAAAAGACATGAATGGCTTCCAACATGTATTTATTAAAATGTTTTCATTGAAATAGAACAATAAAACATAAAACAATTGTTAAGTTAAATAAATAATTTTTTAATAATAAAAAATAAAACAATTCCAATAAGAAAGTAATAGCACTTTTCAAATCGCAAAAATCGCAGCCTTTGCGATTTGCTAATCACATTGTTTCAAATTGCGATTTCGATTTGAAATAGATTAATCGTTCAGCCCTAGTTTGACCTGACTTCACCATGCTGGTCCGTGCAGGTTGGTTATCTGGGTGGTGGGTCAAGACTGGTTCAGGTATCAGAATCAGAATTTTTTTTTTAAACGAGGCATCCAATGGGCTATGTGTCATTTTAACCGTGGCCGGGAATCGAACTCCGGTAACATGGTTTGTTGTGCAGTGTGTGAGCCACTGTGCTAACCTTCCCGCCTGTACTTGGTAATATAGCCGGGCCAAGTGAAGTGGCATCTGAGTTTTACATATTCTGAATCCACAGTGTAGAAAATGTAAAACGTACGACTAGAATTTACCTCACTGACGTATAAGTACATAACAGACTTTTCTTTTGGTTTACATTTTATATGTTTCTTTTGCTATATTTTAAAGGTTATTTTACTACAAAATAGCTCCTCGTGTTAAATTACCCTTCATGCCTGTGGACTATTACATTTCACACTCTGAGTCACTACAGTGCAGAAAGTGGTCTTCCACTTACAAGTCCTGATTTTTTTATCTTCTCAAGAAGGACCATTTTCAAAAATAGTAGCTTATCACATGTGCTGTTTCAGTATACTATAACTCCCCTTGCAATTTACCTCACGAAACACCTATAATTGAGCACATCGTGTTTTTTTAAACAAATGCTCTGGACTGCACATATCAAGGTTTCCCCCCGAAAACGGGAAGATTATGAATCCGAATGGACTCTCACTTGATTCACAGATCTCGCAAAAGAAGCAGAGCATCTCAAATAGGCTCAAAATGACATAAATTCCAAGAAAATGTATCTAAATGGGCTCTTACTTGATTGAATAAAACATGTCAATCACAAGAGATAATGCATCTTGATGGCTTTATGACCCTCATCAGTGACACATGTGAAAGCACGCAGCACGTTGAAGGCACATTACTATAGCATCATTATTAGTTGCACAAAAGTGAAAGTAAAGTGGTGGACAAAACCAGTGATTAAATTTACGTCAAAGGGATATGCTTTCAACAGTGCCGTTGTTTATGTTTCAGAACCCGGTGGTTGTAGTGAGGTATCACAGGGCGCGGATGGCATTGGAAGAGCTGTCCCCTGCGTGAACATGCTCTCCCACGACGATAATATCAACGATGACAACGACGACAACAAAATAAATGGCTCCACCTCAGATGTGAGCACGCAAAGTGAGATCAAAATAGGCACAGCGCAGATCGTGAATTGGACCAGGTCGAAGGGGGCAGTACCCTTGAGCCGTGACGATCTTGGTGAGGGGACAGCAGCTGGGGAGCAGCTAACAGCAGTGGCAGAGCTGATGGGGGAGAAGGAACGCATGGAGGAGATACAGCTGATACGGACCGTGGAGATTGACCAAGAGGTGAAGCTACTGGCGGAGATGGAGCTGCACGGAAAGGCTCCACCAGTGTCCCAGGTGGTGATTGAGAGCTGCATGAAGAAGTACGAGGTAAGGCGGTGGTGGTACGGTGTGCCGACTTTCGGTTTGTTACGTCTATTTAGCAAGTAGATTTTCGTGACAATGTTATTCATGATATAAGTTATTTTGGTTTCGACCGCGTAAATATAAATGTGTCGTTAACCCACCAGTCATAACATCACTTATTTAAGACCGATAACGGGAGGACTTTCTCACAATTCCGGCACAATTCGTCCAATGAAGCTGGTTGTAATTTTATTTAATTTTATACCTACGTGACTTTACAGAAAGAACCAAAGAGTATGGTTGTAATTGTCAGGGAAACGTCATACCCAAATTGTAATTGGGTATGACGTTTCGACAGGGTTGTCGGAAAGACAGCGTCCCAATGAAACGCTGTCTTTCCGACAGCCCTGTTCTTCACCTGAGGACGGCTGCTTGCATTGTGGCCGAAACGTCGTGAGAATTTTATTTTATTATGTTTTATTTTTATTGTTTTATTATTTCCCTTCTACGTGACTTTACCGAAAGAACCAAGAAGATGAATCCCTGCAGTCACGAAAGCTTTAAATCGAAATTTAGTAACTAATTGGCACGTTTTGTTTACGTCACAAACCTTACTCATTGGCTGTGTCGGATGGTGATGGATTAAGGACACAATTATATTCACGCGATCTATCCAAAAATACCTTATTATAAATTTGCCACATCTGTAATAATTTTTAAAAACCCATCGTTGCACAGATCACTTTCACCGAGTGTAGTACTGTTAGTTGCATTCAAATTGGTGCAATTGAAAACTGTTTCGGAATGAACAAAATTACGATTCTTTGAATTGAAAATATCTGCATAGAGATTCGGAATGTGTTTTAACCAAATGAGAGTGCGCCAGGATGCCTTTTTTGGTGCAAACGTGTGGAGGATTCAAATTGTACATGCACTGATGAGTTTAAAATTCATACAAAGATCGTGAGTGAAACTACCTGCAGTGTGATATTGTAATTGTTAAAAACTAAAATCACGTGGAAAGTAATATTGAAGATGAAGATTACTATGACATTACAATGACATCAGTACACTATTATATATCCCGTTTACTCTACTGGAAATGTAAACATGTTATATGTGTAGTGTCGTCTGGGCGTGCGGGTGGCGTGCGTTGCACACACAGTCAACCGGAGACAAGGTGGTCGCAGGAGGCACCGCTCTGCCCTCTTTATTCGTTGCTGTTGTTGCCGAGCTCACGCCACCACTCAGGCCCCCTCTCTCTCTCACACACGACCCCGCTGCCGCGCGCCCCGTCCCAGACACGACCCTGTTCGCATTGCACCGACGGTGTCGACCGGGACAGCCAATTACTGTGATTAGACGAAAGCAGCAGTGACGAGGGCGATGACGATGACAGCGACGACGAGACCAGTCCAATCTCAGAACCGGCAGCCCAGAGCTCTCGCTCTCCCCTGCTTATATTCCCCTCGGTGCGGCTTGGCTCCGCCCTAACCACGCCTCCCTTCTCGAACCCTCTAGACGGTTCCAGGGGCTTCCACATGAGGTATATCATGACCCTTGCCCCAGTTACTCCGCCCTGCCAGCACATCGGCGTATATGCTCAGCGGCGTGTGCGCTAAGTGCCCACCTGTAGTTGCTGCTGCTGTCCAACAGTCAGCGCTATGTTACTACACATGTAAAAAACAGGAATTGTGCATCGTGATATTTCAGGACTAGTTATCTGCATAGTCGTACTCATTTGAATCACCTTTATATTTCTAACCACTTGTGTTCGGACCAAGTCTGCTCATGTTCTCATACACCAGGTGACCTATTCATGATTCACTTTGCAGTGTGAGTGCAGCTGATTTAACGGGGTGTTTATGAGATAACTAGATCTGATGGATTGTTTTAGAATCTCGGAATGTTAAGTATGTGGATGATACGCAACATTACATCCCCATCAACATTCAGTGCCGCCTAACGCCGTTGGTGGACATACTTTGAGTAACGTGTGATATCCAACGTGTGATATTCAACGTGCGTCCATTATGTGTAGGGGATGCTGCCGCGGTGTAATAATTAGCAGTTAGCACATTGGACTTGCCATCCTGAGGTCACCGGTTTAATCTCCTGGCGTGGCAGTTGCAACTGCCGATGGCGAGATGTCAAATACCTGACCTGGTATACAGGAGGTTGTTGTTTCGATCCTGATCCTGACGCCTGTATATTTGGAGTTTGCGGTGTCTCTCTGTCCGAGGTCGCGTGTAATTTTCTCCGGGTCCTCTGGCTTTTCCCTCCACATGATAAGTCACTTCGTTTGGCGATCATTTGTGACCAGATCGCTTCAGAAAAAGAGCTACATAGTTCAGTGAGCTTTACCTGATAAAATAAAATTTGGTTAATATTTTTTAACATTCGTAAAAGTTTCTTGAATCCCATCGACGTGTGTCCACTAACTAGTCTGCATGTCTCTCTCCCCGTGGTCGTGTGTCTTTTTATCTGGGTCCTTCGGTTTTTCCCTCTACCTTTAGAATCAATGTGCGTTTAGAGTATTTGGTTGCAATGCATTTCCACATGATAAGCCATTTCGTTGAGCTATCATTTGTGGCCAGGTCGCTTCTAAAAAAGAGCTATATAGCTCATTTAGCTTTACCTAGAAAAATTAAATATAGTTCATAGTGTTATAGTTTAATAAGAAAAAGTTTAAATTTTTACAGTATACTAACTCCACAGTAAATCGATCGGCACATAATGTTCCAAGATGCATGGCCAGTGTGGAGCAGTAGGCCAAGTACCCACCAGAGGGGCTATCTAAAGATTCTTGTCATGTAGCACCTTGGGCTAGTAGTGGAATGAGCAAGCATTTGCAGGGCTGCACCTTTATATTACGTGTGATGCGTGTGGTTTGCGCAGGACACATTCCAGGATTACCTCGAGATGTTCATCCAGTTTGGCTACGTCACCCTGTTCTCGTCCACTTTCCCGCTCACGGCCCTCTTTGCGTTTCTCAACAACCTCGCTGAGATTCGCACGGACGCGTTCAAGCTGTGCACGGCCTTGCAGCGGCCGTTCGGGCAGCGCGTCAAGAACATCGGCATGTGGCAGGTGCGTTTGTGTGGTGGCTCGTCCAGGCTTAGTGGACATGACCGCGAGTAACGTGCGATAGTCATTGTTTTGTGTGTATGTATGTATGTTTAACTTCTTTAACATCATACGTAGCCAACTGTGCTAATCAGAGGTGCGGGTGGAAGGACAACAACTAAACACAAAAAGCAGTTCTAAAAAAAAGAGTTTTCAATCTAGATTGTACGTATGGTATTATATGTCGGGGACGTATGTATTTTGAACTTTTATTGCACCGTACGTAGCCAACCGTGCTAATCAGAGGTGCGGGTGGAAGGACAACAACTAAACACAAAAAGCAGTTCTAAAGAAATGAGTTCCTGCTGTGGTGCAATGGTCGTTAGCAGTTGGCACACTGGAAGTCGACGTTCGATGTCCTGGCGCGGCAGTTGAAGCAATGGAAAAATATCCTAAAATACAGTGAGTGGTTTGCCGATCTGTAGCTATCAAGCAAATACAGCATATTAGGTGGCTATTAGGCATGAATTACGTTTCGAATAAAAATCTGATTTAAGGATAATTCTAGGACTATTTTGCTATTTTTATTGGTTTCATCTAATCATTTACATTAAGTTGTGATTCAAAATGTACCCGTGCTGTGATGATAACACCTTCAAATCAATGCACGAAAAATGTTTTGGATCATTCACATTTTTGGGATGTTTAATATTAATCCAAAATTCAGGAACACATTGCTGGGAAATCTGGCATGTCCTCCTATTGGCTGAGGACAATGACTGTAGACGAGTACTGTTGCTCATTTAAGCAGGAAGACACTTTGACTTGACTGCTATGCACCTGTTTCTGTTCCCATGTCTTTTGTTGTCATACAACCAGAATATCATGGAGGCAATGGGTGTGATCGCCATTGTGGTGAACTGTGCACTCATTAGCAAGGGTGGCCACCTAGAGAGGCTGTTCCCCTGGTTGCCGGTCAACACCTCTCTGCTGCTGGTTGTGGCTTTGGAGGTAAATCGCACGACGTACACACTGCTCGGTGGCTTTGCGAATGCTCACCTTTATAGATTACGTTTTGTGATGAGTGTCTGCTTGTGATTGTCATTTTCCAGCACCCAACGGTCGTCAAAGTCAACGTCATGTCCTGCTCTAATGAACACTGAGACGGTGCTCAAATCCTAGTTACTCACTGAGCCATTGATGGAAATTCCACTTTCCTATGGGTGGGGCAAGCGCATCTATAGGACAAATACTTCACTTCCCCACAACGTGGAATTCATTATTTTGACCTCAGAGGAATAATAGACTGAGTCAACCCCAACCTGGAATTGAACCTGCTACCTTATGATTGCCAGCTGCTCCCTCTATTGCAGCCACTTGTTGACAAATAGTAGTTGGTTAATGTAATAGTCCTGCATTTGTCTGCTCACGCCACTGATTGCAGAAGGGTCTTCTCTATAGGGAGCTCTAGAAAGCCTTTATATATATTCACCAGTTAACTACGGTATAATTTGCCTTAATTTTTTATAAATTTCTAAGCAAGGCCTCAGGATTCCCTCTTTAATCTATTGTACGCTATATACTGATGTGTTTCTGTGCTGTGTGGGTGTCTGGTGTTTGTGCAGCACTTTGCATTGCTTATTAAGTACGTGATCCACATGGCAATTCCTGACATCCCTTATTGGGTGTTGGAGCGAATGGCACAGCTCGAGTTCCAGAGGAGGGAAGCATTGAAGGTACCCTACATCAGTAACCGCTGCATATCCATTTGCAAAGTGATTATTGTAAATATCAGCGTTGTTGTAAGTCAAGATTAAGCGAGAAGTTTAAATGAAGTACCTGTATGGTCTCTTAGCATCAGGAGATGCAGGAAATGGTGGACCAGGAGCATCAGGATGGAGACCCTCTGAAGGAGCATACCAGCCAGGAAGCCTTGGTGAAGAGAAGAGCTGAAGCACACGGAAAACATACCACATAACAGCTGAAATGGCATCCACATGCGAGCCATATTAAAACATGATTTATAATGTGTAGCGCGCACAGTTTTCGTTCACTCAGAGTGAGAACTATTCAGAACCATGGGAAACCACAGACACGTGGAAATGCAGCCAATTTGCCAAGTTTTGTCGTCCTCGATTGGGATGTTTGGCCAACTTCATTATCGAGTGTGGGAGGAAGCCACACTCAGGCATCACGGCGTCACACAGCCGCCCTGTCACGTGACTATGTCATCACAACGCCACACAAACCGTCCCAGCGGCCACGTGGTTTTGGCATCACAGCGTCGCACAACTGCCCTGCCACGTGACTGGGGATGCTTCGTCGTGCAGGATGCCACCTGTCCGGGTTTAATCCTGGAATTGGGATTTGTGTTCGGGTGGCAGGAATCGATTTGTTGCGGGATCTGGTGGTGCTGCGTTCAATGATCAAGGCTATGGGTTGACAACCTGCGGCTCCGGAGCTGCGTGCGGATCTTTAAGGACTGCTTCGTGACGTTATTCACATGCATTGCAACTCTTGACATATTGAGGTTTTTTGTAAAAACAAAACTCTATTATTTCGGTTGCCGACTCCTGATCTTGGCTGACAGGAATATGTATGGATGTGGTCTATGGGAAAGGTGGAAACCTTACTCTTCTTGTCTCTACACCTCTGGGTCGGCACCCAGGACGTCGCACATACTCAGGGCTCCCACACGGGGACACCTGGACATCTGTGAAAAAGAGCCTCATAGCTCATTTGATTTCTCCACTCTAAATAAAGATTCTGACACTGTTTTCAGGGTTGATCCTTCTTACATTTTTGGCGGTGACGTCATTAGGAGCGAGCTATGATAAACGACGTGGTAAACTTGTGTTTAGCTTGTTGTTTGTGCACCACTGCCAACGCAGACGCAGCAGCACTAAGTTAGTACGCGCCGTCTCAGCCACGCTCGCCTGTGACATCACCGCAACGCATCCACGTGGGTGACGTCACCCACTACACTCTCGGGCCGGTGACGTCGCTACCCGCGGGCGACGTCACCGCAAATTTCCGTCTCGCGGCAACAACAAAAGCATCACGTGACACGGGGAGGGTGTCGATGCGCGTGCGCGCGTCGCGATTGGTGGAGGGGGCGGAGACAGCTCGGGGCCGGGTCACGTGCCGGCGCGTTAGCCAATGGCTACGAGGAGGAGAGAGGGGGGGGCACGCCCGCTATCCGGGTGTGGTGGTGGTGGGGGGCGGCAGCAGCAGGAGGAGGAAGTGGAACGACGCTGGGGGAGCGATGGCGACGGGAGCAGCACGGGGGGGAGCGGGAGGCGAAGGAGGAGGCGGCGGCGCGCGACTCGCGCAGCGGCCGCCGCGGCCCCCGGCTCCGCACGGGCCGCCGCTCGCCATCTCCGTGGCCGTGGAGCGATGTCCGCTGTGCAGCAGCTCGCGGCGCCGCCTGACGTGCGCCTCGTGCGTGCACAAGGGCGACTTCTCGTACATGGACGGCAAGGGGGACGAGAGGTGCGCGGCGACGAGACAAAGGCGGCCGCGGCGAGGCGTGAGGAGTGGATGTGACGAGGTGTGACCCACGCCAGTGTGAGGGCTGACGAGTAGCGGGGGTGTCGTGGGGAGCGCCACGCTGCGCCACGAAACCCGGCGAGCCGAGTTCGATTCTCGCTCACGGCCACCAACACCCTAGGTCGACTCGGCCTCAAATGAGTAGCTGGTGCGGTGTGTAAACATCTCAACTGGGGAGACAAAGGCGGCCGGGCGTCGTTCTGGCGTTGATCTGTGCTCCCGAACAGCACTTGCCTCCTCTGTAGTATTGTTTGTAGTGACGAGGTATGAGAAGTGGTGTGAGAAGTGGTGTGTGACGAGACGAGGTGTGAGACGAGACGAGGTTTGCCTGGCGCGGTGTGAGGAGTGCCAGGCGCTGGGCTGTGCGACGTCAGGTTCCATGAGGCGTGTGGCGAGCTTCCCTTTCGTGGTGGGATGTGATGGTGTGTGCGAGTGTGATGATGAGGTCGACTAAGCCTCAATGTAAAACATCGCCACTTCCTCCCTCGTGTGCCGTGCCGGCCTTCATAGGCGTTTGCCCCAACATTCTGTTGACAATATACGTGGGGGGGGGGGTATCTTTGTCTTTGTGTGATGATGTGAGTCACAGCGGTGAAATGTTGGGTATGGAGAGGGTGAGCGATGGTGCAGGAGATGTGTGCGGTTTGTTTGCTGTGTGGGATGTGAGGAGGTTGTGGATTGTCAAGCTGTGTGGGATTTGAGGAGGATGTGGATTGTCAAGCTGACTGTGCGGTCATCTGGACCTGATAGCAACAGACACGGGTGTCGCGTGAATTGAGTTGGGGTGGAATGCCCGCTATGTACTCTGACGTGAGCACTGAGTGTGTGTGAGAAACAGAGTTACTTTTGGCGTGTTTTGTCTCACGAGGTGATACTTAAATGTTATTTTTGTCTGGCATTTCGTGATATTTGCACGTGACAGGAGTGTGAAAGCATCAACAAGTGTATGTTCACATGTTGATCAAAGCACGTGGCGCACGCGTGTAGCTCGGATTTTAGTTGTCAGATTGCCATGGCTTTCCAAGAAAACATGAAACGATATGGCTTCTAATCACATTTTGTATATCAGTAGAGTGGAGCGCTATGAAATAGCTTCGTTTGTGTTAATAATGACACCTAATTGCAGAGGTGTGGACTCGAGTCATGTGACTTGGACTCGAGTCAGACTCGAGTCATGAATTTGATGACTTGCGACTCGACTTGGACTTGCATAACAATGACTTTGTCCCACCTATGAGATGTGGACTCGAGTCATGTGACTTGGACTCGAGTCAGACTCGAGTCATGAATTTGCTGACTTGCGACTCGACTTGGACTTGCATAACAATGACTTTGTCCCACCTCTGCCTAATTGTATAAGTTGAACATATCTTAGAGAACACGGGCCTGTCATTTCAGTGCTATATCTTTTATGTAAAACCACTTGCAAATGAATGTAAGCATTGTCAATGTTAACATTTCTACCACTTGGAATACCACACACATCTGATAATTCGAACAAATCAGTCGTTATATTAAAATACTGCTGTGAACTTATTTTTTATTTAGTTAAATATGTCTACTTTCGTGCCACGTACTGTACTACTAAAAAGAGAAGCTGTGTAGGGTGATTATATATTTTTTGTATAGCTCGTGTTATGTAATGTGCATGTTTTGATGTTTGACTTTGGTCTCCTATATGGATGGATGTGGTAACTCCTCCACACAGCTGTGTGGTTTATTGCGCTGTCAAAATAATTGCTGAGTTATTATTTTGTGAAACTCCAGTCCAATATTAGACATTTGATCCAAATGGAAAATGGATGTGTTACTACGACAAAAATTGTTGAAATACTTCCATTCTTATTTTTAACTGTTGTCATTATAGGGATGTTCTCTCCTAAATGAGGGTAGCTGGGAATGTACAGGCTCGTGACAACAAGTTGGAGCAGATGTGCCTATACAGTATTTTTTTAAAATGAGACGTTTTTATTTTAGTCTGAAGACAATAACTATGATCCCCTTACTACAAACGAAACGTCTCAAATTAAAATATAAGCTGTGTGTGTGTACACGCATCTCTCTGTGCATTCTGTGTAACTCTTAATCTGCAACCTTTTCATCTGTGCTTCCTCTTGTTAGTGGGGTCGCCCCATTCATTGTTATGCATTCTATTCTTAGTCTTAAACCTCACCTTACCATATTAATAAAAAAGTGTGCCGTACTTGGCCCTTCCCCTCTTCAACCATTATATATACGGAGTGGTAGCTCTTGTAATCTCTCATTTACTTGATACAGCTGTCGTGGCTGTGACGGTTCCACCTGAAGACGGAAGCTTGTGTTGCCTCCGAAACGTCGTGATTTTTATTTTATTTTACTTTTATTAATTTTGATTTTTTTACCTACGTGACTTTACCGAAAAAACCTAAGAATATGAATCCTTGCAGCCACGAAAGCTTCAAATCTAGAATTCATTGAGTCTTTCTATTGTCTGCAGATCAGTCCTTTCTTTTGTTTACTAAAATCTTCCTAATGTTCATGGTAGCCCCGATGGTGTTATACACAGTACTGTTGTCAGTCCTGTGGATACGGTGCAACTTCACAAGAATACTGCATCTTTTCTGTGGTAATGCTGTGAACATGCAGAAAAATTTAAGGTCACTCAACGTTCATCGGACTGACTGAATAATAATGGTTGATTATGACGATGGTTGTCATCGTAACTTGTATAGCATCTAAATTTGAGCAGACCTCACGACACTGTAAGAGACGGCCACAAATCTAAGCTGTATAATTATTTGTCTATGTTAATGCTTCTATTCCCATTCTTTTTTGGAGTTGGGGGGGATATTTAAATGTTGCTGTGATGTTTCTTTTTTAATCTCTTCCTTACCCAACTCCTGATATGTATGATTTTATCCTCTCTTCTCGCTGATTTTTTTTGGGAACTTGGACTATTCCCTCAGTTTTCACTGTTAAATTATAATGCCATTTCAGAGTTGATAAAATGTGGGCATAGTAGTATTTTTCACCCATTTGGATATTCGAGAATTAATAGTATGTATTTATATGTGACCAACCAATGATAATTTATTATTTCACAAAAAGACTGAAACATTGAACGTGAGATAAATGACAAAAGCTAAACAATAGTCTCGTACAGATTTGCTCATAAATAAACAATTTGAAGGGTCATTACTGAAAAACACAGCATCATATGTATAGTTATGGCAGGTAGTAAAGTTTTGTCATGATCAGGGGTCTGCAACCAAAATAACAAGAAGAGACATTTTTTTCAAATTCAGTAACAAACTCAGTATTTCAAGAGCCGCAATGCAAGTGGTGAATGTGATACGTTGGTCCTTAATAAATAACGTCATGAAGCAATCCTTATTTAGGCGTATGCAGGTCTGGAGCCGCAGGTTGCTGACCCCTGGTCTTGATCAACATGAAATACAGAGGCCAACAAGAGTAGGATGCAGTGTTCTTGGAAGACTGAATTGGACAATGTAAAGCAACAAGACTATGCCTTAAGGAAAACTTTCCAACAAGTGCATATATATGTTCTCTTAACTGGATTTTACTGAATTAACAAATACATTTTATGTAATTCTTTGTGTAGTCATTCATTTATGAAATAACCAACTCTAGACGTAAGAAACCTGGTTTCATTACGGTTTCCTGAAATCCAGATTCAAACCCAGGATTTTAGCAGCGCTGGTTCAGCGTTCTGAGTCATCTGGCTACCACATTCAATTTAAAGCTCGAAGTTGATAATCACATAATTTTTATTGGGGTTTACATGAGCAATAAGAAGAATGCCGAATAATTAGAATCCTACATATAGTAAACATGATTAATACATATGTAAAACTATTTTAATGTTTTAGCGGATTGAATTTATATTGTAAAATGTGTTTTGTGCCTGTCTCTCTACAGCTATTTCAAGAAGCAAGGGAAACTGAACATCGCAAAAAAAGAGAAGCAACAATATCAGGAAAAGTAAGGGGCACAAGTGACTTAGTTATTCGTTTTACTAATATATTCAGCTGCACATTCAAAGCACATGGGCTGAAAAATCCTCTAAAAGCATTAAGAAAATTGAGTGACATGATAATTCCTCCGCAACATTATTTGAAAGTAAACCCCCGATCAACCGTGGTGACTTACCAACCAACATAGGGCAGTCCCATAGCTGCTGTCCAGTGTTGACTCAACCTTGTCGTAGGGGTAGTAATTGTATTTTTCTTTAACATTCTCTTCAGAGCAATTACCAGTACATTTGTTATCTGTGGATTTTGGTAAATAAGTGTGCCCTATATGAAGACCGCAACCCATTATTCCTGTATGTTTATCAATAACAATGCTCGAAGATTGTGAAGTGGGTTTTAAATAAAGCTATGAATGCCTAGGGGTGTAACGGGGATGCAGTGCGAGCACAATCTGCTATGAACTCAATTCTCGGCCACGGCAAACATAAGTGATGAGTGATACCTGCACCATTTCTAGACCTTCCTTTGACTCGGAATCCGTATATGTATTCATACTGGAGGAATCTGAGGAGCTATGAAGGTCTTTTTTGACATGTCCAGTATTCACAGATGTCCAGCATGGTGAAGTGGATCATACAACTGCCATGTCTGTCGTGGTGTGGGGAGGCCTTTGTCCAATTGCGGACAAAGAGCTAGGTGCATGTCAAGCAACATGACTCCTATTAACTCATCCTGCATAGTGTGCGTTTCAGTGGTATCCACCAGCCTCTGTCCTCCAGCTGTGTATAGCTGTGATGTTACGCCGAGGGCAGGAGCATTGTTAACCTATCACAGCTGACTTAGTGTGATTTTATTTTGCATAAATCAGAGTGCTGTGGTAATAATGCCAATGTGTATGAGTGGCAGCATGACTGAGTAGCTGCTTGGTTACATGTTGTCTTTGTGTTTGACATTGGCAGGGTTCGTGAGGTGGCTGAGGCTCAGAGACAAAAGGAAAAGTTGGTGCGTAATGAAGCTATATGAATCCATCCAAAACACCTTCCAAATGTTTTTTTTCTATGCTGCAAAATGTATTCCTATCGTCTGGAGGAGTGGTTCTCAACCTTTTATGGCTACTGTATCCCCTTGTTGAATTTGGTTTCAACCCAGTGCCTGACCCAACATGGTTCTGAGAAATACATTTATAAATAATGAACATCACTATTTTAACCAATTGTCCATTTTGTGAGGTATACTAACTAGTTAGTTACTGCAAGCGAATAAAAATAAATGAATGAGTTTTTAAATGTATTTTATATATTTCTAGGTTACCGTATTGATTTTAATGTTACTGTGGTTATTTTATTTTGGCAGATTCATACATGATTAGTCACCAATGGCTCATGAATGATATAATTTCACACATTTGTAAATCACCTCACGTACCCCCTGGGACATTGCCACGTACCGCCAGGGGTTTGCGTACCCCTGGTTGAGATCCACTGGTTTGGAGGGCCAGTCTGTACCTGGAATTGGAGCAACCGTCTATCTTTGTTGTCTCCTTTACTCACTCATGTTCTGTCACGTTTGAATTGTTTGAATCTATTTTCTCATATTCTTTGGGTCTTTCGGTAAAGCCACATAGATAAAACAATGTTATGTTATGTCTCCTTGGTATTGCCTGTCTCGATTGTATTATATGTCTTGTTTTTTCCATTTCCATAGATGTACACGACATATAATTGGCATAAATTGGTAATCGATATTTTTTCCCAACCTATCTTGTTAGCACCGGCTCTTCTACTTTGAGCATATTCTCTTGGCACCGGGGAAACCCCCTACAACACCAGGGCCCGGTGTTGTAGGGGGTTTGCTTGGTGAAAAAAGATTATCTACTAAATCCACTAAAATACTCTATATGCAAAATTTGAAACGTGTATCATGAGTGAAATAATTTATTATAATCTGACTCGATGCATAGGTATAAAAAACGAATGTGGACCTATGTTTATGCCAATGACCACATGTGTGCCCGTGTGGTCTTCATAGAAGTGGGAGATCCTTTGCTGTAAGAGCCGGATTGATCTGCTCAAGAGGGCAATCGATCAAGTGAAAAAAGACACCTTGATTGGTGAGTCACGATCTGATGTGATTTGGGACCTGGCGATTCGGTACACATAACATACATTTTAAGTTATATTTCATACAATTCAACTGTTTTTCAAAACATGCATTGCAATGTTGAAAGGGAGGTATATAAAGTAAAGTGCAATTGAAAACACTTAAGATTGGGGACGGTCACAGGCAGAGGAGAAGAGGAAGTTCTTGAGCCTTGCCTGTAGTAGAGGCAGGGCGTTGGTAGCACAGATGGTTGGGGGGAGGAAGAGAAGGACTACTCAAAATATCAGGGCATCAGGTGGCTAAAGCACAGTGAGTTGATAAAGTGTGGAGCACAGGTTGCACATCTGCCAGTTACCTTAGTTAAACCAAAATATATATCTATCCTATGAACTGCCTGTGAGATCAATCCTAGCCTGGCAAAAACCCTGTGGCAATGCCAGATAACTTAAGTTTATTCTGTTTTTACTCTGTTTGGATTGGCTATCTGAACATGAGCTGGTGCAACATTAGTCTCCAGCATGACATGAATGCCTATGAAGCATGTGCTAAGCTATACTAAGGCACAATTCTGTCTTGCTAAGTCTTTTTTTAAACTCTGCCCATGCTGTCAAAAGGGCCACACCAGTATTTAAATGTAGCATGCAACAGCAAGGTGCAGTTGTTTGAACCACACGTGACTTGAGTCATTACCACTGGGATTTGGCTGTTACAAAAACACCTGGGAGGCATTGCTTAGACTTCATAGCGTTAAAGATGGAGTTTTAACTGAAGGTACTCTCATGCCCTTAAGCACAAAATTGCAGACCGATCAAGTTTACCTTTATCAAGAATAAGTTGCCTCATGCACGTTTGTCTTGACTCTTGTAAAATGCCTCTGTCTATGCCATTGATTACACAGCAGACACACCAATATGTTCTGATAGTAATAATAAGACAATAAACGTGATTTTTAGACCGCAAAATGCACAATTTTGAACACGGGATCACCTCCCATCATGTCTTGCATGTCACGTGACATCGCCATTATGCATGTGCAATCCACGCAGCCTTTTTTTAGACCAACAACTCAAAATAGTGGCTATATTTTTTGACAGAAAGAAAATGGATAAAACATGCATAAACTGTATATCCTTGTTGGTGACATCAGTATTGGGTATAGCTGTCATTCCCCTATGTTGTCTTATGCCTCAGGGACTTTATATGGACAAGCTCTTCATGATCACTCTCGGGACTTTGACCTGCACTCACTTTTCTATCTATTGAGGTTTTCATCGTTTACAAATAGTATTAGAATCGATTGAATGTATTGTGATGTTTACCATTAAGATTGGGCGATAAAGAGCTGCACATACTTTTCTGCGCATGCATATTTTTCTACCCACATGCAGTCCCTTGTATGGGACACCCTTCTGCTCGTGTGGCCTCCATCCCTGTTGCCTGCGTGTGCGCGTGCATGCGTTCACCAGACAACGCTCACGTGCAGCGCCAACGGGATGAAAATGTGCGGAATGCCCTGCGTGCACGCAAGCACGCCGAGAAAGAGGAGACGATGCGGCGCCGGCTAGGCCGCCGCCGGGACTGGCTCGAGCCGCGGCTTCGCGAGCTGATTGAGCGCCTCAAGGCGCTGGGCACGGCGCGGCGCATGCACGTCCGTGAGCTCACCTCCTCCATCTTCCCACTCACCGAGGCCCTGCCACGCCCAGGGTATGTACGCTCACTCGCTGTGGGGGGGGGGGGATGCAAGTGGAAGTGTGTGCACACACGGACGTGTACATCGTGGGGCTGTTTGTGTGTGAGCAGAAAGTGTACGTGCACGTGTGAGCGAGATAGGATGTTTGTGCAGACGTTGTGCGTGGATATGTGTACGTGCGTGCACATGATGGAGGGGGGGTGTGTTTTTTATTACTACCCTCCCTTACTGAGCACAGACCCTGAGGCCAAAAATGTCAAATGGCCGAACACAAGCGATCCTGTAAAATTTGTAATGGATTAAAGTTGAAACGTTTCTTGAATTGAGCAAGGTTATAAAATCCCGCGGAAAAGGACGATGAGTGGGAATTCCCATGTTGGGCAGTGTGAGGGAAAAATCGCAAAGAGCAGTGTTTTTACTTGTGGTGTTGTTATTGAACACAGTATCGGAGAGTTAAGACATGTTTGTGCAGAATATCCTGAGGCCAAGTGCTCGTGTATTTGGCAACTTTGGAAAAGGCAACCTGCCGTGTTTGCCATACATATGTAGACGGCAAATTAATGGCTCACTTATAATCCAAATGGTAATAAAATCAGAAAAGAATGACAAATTATCATTAACTTCAGTGTTATTTTAACATATCCAGCTCGTATGCTATGTGTATTTACAGCCGTGACAATTTGATTAATGACGAATAATTTGTGCTTGACTTTGTGAATTACATGGTGTAAAAAAAAAATGCAACTTTATTTCATCATTTTTTGTTGGAACTGAGCAATTAAGGATTACATTTTTCCCCAAAAACAGCACGTTATGGTGGATATTATGAGTTCTGACATTCCTCTCAATGAGAGTGTCAAAGATATGAAGAGTATCCCAAACGACAGGGAGAGTTTATTTTTATCAACATACAGTTGGGGAGGTTCTAGCACATGAGAGTTTTATAAACTGTGCATCTACATTTTTACAGCATTTGGAGGTGTAAACAACACTCCATGGAAATGTTACGAACTTTGCTCAGGTTCTCAGTTAGAACCATGTCATATTGTAATCAGAACTTCAGTTGCCAATGTGGCTTTGAACATTTTTTGGGATGGGAAACCCCCACATTTATTAGGCTACTTGTGCCTCAACGACACCACAAAGAGCTGCCAGATTTGGAGAGGCCCTTTGCCAATGATATTCATTATGTCGAGACATGTCAGTTATTCTGTGGTATATTAGGGGTACACTGAATATCCAGTTTAAATTTGGATCTAGTAGGAATCTGGCAATCCTTTCTTTCTGTGGATAACTAAACAATTAGAAACTGTCAACTCCTGGCAGGACTGGTTTTGCAATCATGAGTAAGTACTGTTTAACGAAAGAAAACGCACACTGACACCTATCTAAATTCAGAGTCGCACCATCACCCTGCACAGAAGTCCACTCTCATCAATACGCTCCATCATCGGGCTAAAAAAGTGTCAGATGGTGATAGTCTGAGAAGTACAATTAAACATGTTAAAGAAGCGCTGCAATTGAATGGTTACAATGATGCACAAATAAACAGGGCATTAAATGCCAAAACCAAATTGAAACTGCCCAAGTAATTAAAACTATTAAAATACCATACATTGCGGGAGTAACTGATAAACTAGTCAGATGCTTGGAAAAACAAAACATCCGAGTCAGATTTGGCACGGTACATAAAATACAGAAATTAATATCTGGTACAAAAGATGTATTACTGAAGCTATCAACAAAGGGTGTGTACCGGATTAATTGCACTTGTGGCAAATATGTTGAGCAAACAGGACGAATGATCAGCACGAGACAAATAACACCAAAGAAATATTAAATACTGCCAAATACAACTGTCAGCAGTAGCAGAACACGCGTGCCAACAAGGACACTCAATTGATTTTGATAATGTTGAAGTTCTGTTCAAAGCTAGTTACTACTGGCCAAGACTTAGAGAATCTATCGAAATTGAGAGAAGTAAAAATATTAACCGTTTATATTTAGTGCTGCTTGGAAGCAAATCATCAAGTAATACATTGTTTAAATGCATGCCTAAACAGTTCATCCTACTTGAATAGCGATTACCGTTGGTAAGGCTATTATCGTACACACAATCCCATAATGCGCATGTATAATCTACGTTGAATACCATATTCATTAATCCCCCCCCCACTTCGCGAATGAAGAGCGCACAAATGTTGTCATCGCATCTACGCCTCTATTTAAGGAACGAAACAGGTGGACTTCTCCACAAATCTGGCAGTCGCCTGATGAAGCTAGTTGTAATTACTGGCGAAACAACGTACTCGGATTGTAAATGTTGTGGCTTGGCTCTCCAACACACCAGTGTGCTGTACTGGTAACGAATTGGCATGTTTTGTTTACATAAGAAACCTTACTAATTGGCTGTGTCGGGTGGTGGCGGGTTTAATGACACATTTATATATTTACGCAATCTAACCCAAAAAAAAATGTTTTATGGATGATATTGGTCGCGAAAGCCTATGTGTTAAACCGTGAGGTCAATTTAACATGCATGCTTTTGCGACCAATATTCAAGATCCAATTATTTGCATTGCAAGTCAGATGTTCGTGTCGTTAAACACCAGAGAAACACAACACATTACACAAACAGCCCCAGAAACCTTTATCATGAAACTGGACAGGTTTTTATTTGCAGACTCATTTAATAACCATCTTATCCAGCATGTAGTCTGTACTCATAACACATGGAGATTTGGGGTGGAGGTCAGTGGAGATGGCCTAGCAGGTGAAATATTCAATGCACACAACATGAAATTCGTGAGATCTGCATATGCACGCTATTATAATCATACATTCATTCTCACTACGACCTCAATTATGATTATATCTCTATTTTCCTCTCTATCTCTATTCTTAATATTTTCTCTCGATTGAATACATCTGTCTTCTAGCTCTTCTGAATACATATACCTATTTTTATTAATACATTTCGCCACGCTCTTCTCCCAATTTCCTACATGCAGCTTGATGCTCAATACAGCAGGAGGAGTTCTGACAAAGCAGGAGCTATTCCAACACAACGGGAGTTGGTTTTATATTGCGAGTAGGAGTCGATCCCACACAGCAGGACATAGCAGGGCCATCCCAAAACAGCAGGTGTCCTCTTGACAAAGACACAGTAGTGCCATCCCAACATAGCAGGACACAGGGTGATCTCATCATAGCGCATCACAGTTGGAGTTGTCACAACGCAGTGTAACATGAAGCTTTATAGAGGTGCTTCATAAGTGAGCTCCAGGCCATGCATAGAGCGGCGGAGACGGATGTAGTGCGGAGATGTGGGAAGTAAGATTTTGGAGATGTACGGAGTGAGAAAAGCATCAATATGGCATGGAGATGAATGGAGTGAGAGAAGTAGAGCATTTCTGCACACCACCATGGCGCGTAACTCACGGAGAGCTCATGCAGCTACGTTGGAGAACCCATCGTAGTTCGAGGTAGAAACTGGTCGAACGAGCCCTTCATCTCTCCACGGTTAATAAAAGATGAGTAGCACTTTGTGGAGAGTTACCATTAGCTTTTCTCCGATTAGACTCATCCCTGCGAAAGGAATGTGGGATTTACACCAATGGTTCAGTGCTGCGCACAGCAGATGATATCCCCGAGGCTTACTTGAACAACGATTCACTTTGGTTTGAATTTTGCCAATTTAAATCCGAGGACCCTCCCAAGAAATTCCCTGTTCAGGAAGCACTGGATTGACTGGAGATGGTTTGTTTTCATATTATGATTAAAAGCTGCTCACATACCTACTCATGTTGATAAGTATAACCCGTAAAAACAAAGTTTTTCACTATAAATCCTTTATATGCGTGGCGGCTAGAGTCCTCTCGTCCTCTGGCTTGAGATGGCTGCCACCTATGGGTCAGATGATTGCATTGCACCATTAAGCAATTGGTAATTAAATATAATATTTTTGTCCTAAAAAGTATAAAATTTTGGAAAAAAATTTTCACGAACATTAATTGTCACGCACAACGAGTCTGTGTAGAAAATGTCAGCTCGATTGGATCACGGGAAGTGGGTTAAAAAACGACCGAAAGATTTGCACGGTCCTAAGCAAGCAAGCGCATTTAATATAAAGGATTTAAAAAGAGCGGTGGCTCCATGGTGCAGAGACTAACGTTGCCCTGCAAGCTTAAATATTTAAACGGTTTGTTGCACTGTGCATGGCTGACCATAGGGATCACTAATACAATGACTTGAGTTTTCATCTGCACGTGTATTTGTGTGCGTGTGATGTTTCAGAATTGAGACTGCCTTCCATATTGTTCACAAGTGCACCGTGAATGAGCTGGCCTGCTGTCCCATTCTGTGCACGGCTACTTACATGTGAGTGTGACGTTCGTACGTTGTGTCTGTGTTGTGCACTTGTTATTTGTCATACACATACGAGTTATGTGAACAGCCTCATGTATGTAAAGTTTATTGTCTGTTTTTAACCCTTTCCCCATTCCGAGACATCTGCAAGTTGCAGGGTGGTTTCTCAATTACTGCTGAATCTCGGAATGCGCAAGCGGTTAGTGTAAATTTTAGAGAGAACTAGTGACACGATCACACTACGATAGCTGGCGCCAAACTGTGCCACACGCCCTCCCGCATGGCCTTGTGGGAGCCTTGGTACGTCTTTCGACCACGTACAGATACAGATATTTTATTTGAGTTTTTCTTCCCATTCCATGCCAATGACGTACACGTACATGCGTCATCGCAATGGGAAAGTGTTAAAGTTGCAAGCATTGGTGTAAATGCATCATTGTTTGAGAACATGCGCTCCCAAGCTTGTGTGCATGTGACCATGGTTGAAGGAGGTGCAGAGGCCAACTTATTCTAGTGTATACTGTGTATAACCTGCAAGATTTATCATGGCTGAGATGAATAAACTTCATTGTAACAAAACAATCCTTGGCTTATCTAACTTGCAAGACTTTGATCAAGCTGGGCTTGGACATGTGTCTGAAAAAGAAGCAAATAGCTCTGGGCTTTACCTGGTAAAATAAAAATAGTTTAACACGTACGCTTTCACGACCAATATCATCCATAATACAGGTTTTTTGGGTGAGATCGCGTAAATATATAAATGTGTCGTTAAACCCGCCACCACCCGACGCAGCCAATTAGTAAAGTTTGTCACGTAAACAGAAAATGCCAATTCGTTGGCATGCTCTCCAATACACCAGTGTGCTGTACTCGTAACGAATTGGCATGTTGTGTTTGTGACAACCCTTACTAAATGGCTGTGTCGGGTGGTGGCGGGTTTAATGACACATATATTTATGTGATCTAACCCAAAAAACATGTATTATGGATAAAAAAAATTGTCAGTTTGAAAAAATAACAATAAGTTTAAACATTTCTGGCAATAAAACAGGTGTTATGATGTTAAAACACCAAATATAAACCGTTTGAAAGGAATTATGTCCCATTTCATAATTATGAGAATAGGTTTTCCCCTTTTTTCTGGCACCAAAACAGGTGTTAAGATGTTAAAACACCAAACTGAAACATTTTACAAAGAATCATGCCTGCATTAACCACAATACTTGTGGTCAGAATGCAAACTAAAAACATACTCTGATAATATATGCATTGTCTTTTAAACTGATTGTTCCATGGGGAAAAATAAAAACTAACATCGGAAGGTGGCTTTGATGTTCCCATCCTGCCACCTTCCGATGTTAGTTTAAATTTTTGTATTTTCTGCTTGGCTTCGGCTCTCCGATTTTACATTAACAGGTTAAATTTCTCACACCAACATAGCCACCTACGCGCACTCGCCGTGGAGGCCGCTCTCCGATCTTACATTAACTTTATAATTTCTCACATTAACATCACTAGCCCCGCCCACTCCGTTTATGACCCTTGGGCTACACCCATTTTAAACCTTTAAAAACAGCCTGCCTCTGCAGCTTTCCCCCTCTTTTTACCTCCTGATGACGATCGCTTGTGTTGTGATAGAAACGTCATAGTTTTTTGTTTATTTTATTTTTATTAATTTGAACCTATCTACGTGCCTTTACCAAAATAACAAAATAATATAAGAATATGAAATGGTAGAACAGACACGAAAGCTTTAAGTCAAGATTTTATACTCTTTGGTTCTTTCGGTAAAGTCACGTAGGCAGAAAAATAATAGATCACGACGTTTCGATTTAAAGCTTTCGTGACTGCAGGGATTCATCTTCTTGGTTCTTTCGGTAAAGTCACGTAGAAGGGAAGTAATAAAATAATAAAAATAAAACATAATAAAATAATTCTCACGACGTTTCGGCCACAACGCAAGCAGCCGTCCTCAGGTGAAGAACATGTCTGTCGATAAGACAGAGTCATTTTAGACTGTCTTATCGTGACTTTACCGAAAGAACCAAGAAGAGGAAAGATCACGACGTTTCGATCGCAACACAAGCAATCGTCAGGTGGGACAACCACAGCAAACTGCTGAAGTAGGCGAAAGATCTGCCGTGGCACGAGGTTATATAGTCCTCGGCAGTAGGGGGGAGAGAGAAGTGGGGGGGGAAGGAGGCGGGGCGGAAAGTGGACCCCGCAGCAGCACCCGGGTCCAATTTACTCCAGTGACCCGGGTGCTGCTGCGGGTCCACTTTCTATCCCGCCTCCTCCCCCCCCCCTCTTCCCTCTCCCCCCCTCCTACAGCCGATCTCTCCAGTGCTGCTGCGGGTCCACTTTCTATCCCCCCCCTTCTCTCCCCCCCCCTACAGCCGATCTCTCCAGTGCTGCTGCGGTGGTCCACTTTACTCCAGTGACCCGGGTGCTGCTGCGGGGTCCACTTTCTGTCCCGCCTCCTTCCATATATAACCTCGTGCCACGGCAGATCACTCGCCTACTTCAGCAGTTTTTTCTTGCTGTGGTTGTTTCACCTGATGACGATTGCTTGTGTTGCGATCGAAACGTCGTGATCTATTATTTTTCTACCTACCGAAAGAACCAAAGAGTATGGATTCCTGCAGTCACGAAAGCTTCAAATCAAGATTTTATTTGTATACTTTTAGTGATTTGCTTACCTTTCCTATACTTTGCACTTCTATTTTGTTTTTGTATTGTTTGTTGTTGTTGTAACGTTCTTTCCTACTCCTACTGGACATCTGTGAAAAAGAGGATTATAGCTCATCGGTTTTCTCCAGTATAAATAAATATTCTGATATGGAGACCTCAGAGTTGGAATCTTCTGAGTATGCTGGCGCACTAATTAGTGAAAGCTGATTAAGAGAAACATGAGATTTCGTACTTGCGTGACACTGGTGCATTAACTGCAACATTTTAATTTTCGTTCTTCCGCATCTTGACCCTACTCACCGTGATATTCTGTTGGGGTATTCAATGGGTGGAGGAGGTTGGGAAGATGGTTGCGAGCCCGTTGACTCTTCAGAGTTACAAATGGGAAGGTGTGCTCGGAAGGACTCGTTGATCTGGCATCAGAAAGGTGGCCACTAGTCTCCACTGTCAATAGACCAAGATTTGTCCTTGTAGGTGTGAAGATCTGTACAGCAGCCAGTCGCTGTGGATGTGGAGTGTAGGATTTGCCTCGCGCACATATGATTCTGAATATTGCTCATCTTTATACGAGGGGAAGTTCTGCCATTCTTGCACAAGTGATGAACCATCATCTATTCGTTTTGAAAATAACACACACTGTTGATAATACCCAGTACAGTGAAAACCAGTCCAAAGTTTTCCTTCGTAAAACTAATGCCACTAGGCTACACTAATTTTTAAGGACCATTTTCAGTGGATAATGTTAGTTCCTTTTACATGTCGTTAAAACCACTTGTTTGTTTTGTGGTTACAATTCTTGGAATCAGCACATTGTATTTTATTCATAGATTAGGTGTATCTGTAAAAACCATTATGGACTTCTACTCCATGTTGTGTTATGATGAAGTAGTGCAAATGCATTTTTATTAAGAGGCAACACCAGATTGAAATGCTCTTCCAAGGTATAATCAATCTGTATTAACAAAGAGAAACCTGACACGTTTTTTTTTAATTTCATGCTTCCACCTATAATTTCGCAAATTTAAAATCCCAAGAAAGGTGTTGGATACAACTGTGAGGGCTCATTTGTCATATGCGTTAAAACATCACTTGCGCATTCACTATGTATTGATTTCAGTAAACCTCTTTATACAGTGTTAATTTAATTAGCTAATCGTAGGAAATGCAGGTAACAGGGTCATGTTGAGGAGTGCCCCTCTATTTAATGCGATCACATTTTGTTTCACATTGCCATTAACAGTTATTTAAGTCGTGCGGGAGTTTAATTACCATCTATATTGATAAAAGCAAATATGCAATGGCGAGTTTTTATAGATATCTGTTTACAATTCCTCCTCTAGTTTTATAATTCTCTGTCGTGCATGATGGCTCATCTGGCTGTCGAAGGCTACCATCAACCGTGTATGCTCATTGCTTAGGATGGCATCTTAATGTGTGTGTGTCGTTTCCGAATGGTTGTGCAGAGTTCTATGTGTTCTACCATTTTGTATTTTCCCCTATTTCCATAACCCTCTTTTTCTTAATCTTTATTTTGTGGGTTCTAATTGCTAGTTGTCTGCCGTTTTTACTTCGTCCCCTCCTTTCAGTGCACTGTCCATTCTCGGATTGTTGCATTATGTAAAGCGGTGACATGATTTCCTTATTTTGCCCATCTCAGGAGCTGAAATTTGGGGTTTGCCAAGACTAGATCTGATTACCTGCCAAATGTATTACAGTTGGCCTTGTAGTTATGGATCTTATCTATTTTTATGTTTAAATACACACAGCCTGTAAATAAATGCTACTAGTAGGGGAAATATCTCTGGGTAGAAGACATTTTAAATCATTTAACAGTCTAATGCCAAACCCCTTAGGCCAACATTAATCATCGATGAGTATTATCCTGTAACTGAGGTGATATGATTAATCTGAAATACAATGTTTTTACGTTAAATAAAAACTGAGGCCCACTGATACGGTAAGTTAATTGTGTTATCCATAACCTACCGCTGCTGAAGTGAGCAAATTGTTTACAGTAAAAGGCCCATGATCCATTCCATATAACAAAGTTTAATTAAAGTGAGAGAAATGTAATACCATTTGCATTATTTCATTCAAAGATGTATTATCCGTTCTAGTCACCTAAGCTTCATGTATGTTAAGTGAATCCCAATTAACTCCTGCTTTCTAGCCATTGAATGATTTGCAATTAAGTATGAAAACGCTAAGCAGCTGTGTCTGTGAATAAAGATGCAACCATAAAATTAAAGAGTTCTTGTAGATAGGTACCTAGGCCATGTGTCTTGGGCTGTACAACAAGAATTTCATGAAATTATCGTTGAGAACAACATGCTTTAAAATCATTCTGATACCCCATTACAACCGCTGTAGTGGCACTATAGGAAATGTTTGTTAGGCAACTAGGACACTGTAATGGAGGCCATACTAATTTGGTGTAGTTCTCATTCATGAGACTTCTAAATCGTGTTGGACAGCCGAGGGCATGCAGCCTAAGTGCATACCTAGGAGTTTGAGAGGTTTTTTTGGGTCGCTCTTTTTTATCCATCAATTGGCATATCCGGGCTTTTATTCGCCACATAATAAGATGTGTACACTTGTTCATTATGTACGAAAATATATATATATGCGTGAATTTATCGGAAAAATTATTTAGTGGTTTTTGTGCACAAACATTAATGCTTGCGTGCTGGGTGTGTGATGGCTTGCATGGTGGTGCGTGTGCGCGCTTGTCTGGCGGTGCAGCAGGCCTCACGCGGGAACGAGCACAGAGGCGTCCATGCAGAGCAGCACGGTGGACAAGCTGGCGGAGGCTCGGCGCACCAATTACCAGTCTGGCCGCTGGGTCTACACAGAGGGCAATGGGGAGGTGTGTGTGGCCGTGGTGCAGCCGCACATCTTCCTGCCGCAAAACGGAGACTTCTCACCTTACTACAGCTGGGTGGAGGCACGCAGGAATTCCACGCAGGAACCCGGTGAGTTTGGCGGGTTCTTGCATTTCATGGTGATGATGGTGCTGCCTATGCGGCAGATACTTCTGTAGGGTACATGTTTGCATACGTTCTAGCGATGGAGGTTCACCTCCCTGCTGCGGTCAAGATTACCAGCAATTGGGATCTAAACATAACCTCAGCCGTTTTTGGAAGTTGACTTAGCCTAAATTGAGTACCTGGTGCATTATATCAGCACTGAGTCAATCGAGGTAGTTGCTGCTGGTCATACCACGCCATCCTGCAAAAAGCCAGACTTCATAGATAGATAGATGCCCCTGTATAACGAGACTGGGTGTCTGTCTCAGTGCTGGAGCAGGGCAGCCCGGCGTACCGCATCACAGCCGCTCTGTGCCACACGGCTCAGCTGGTGTCCGTGCTGTCTCACATCCTGGGCATCAACCTGCCCCAGAGGCTCTGCTACAGGTGAGGTCCCAAGGCTGGCCAGCCTTCACCCTCACTCAGGATTTAACACTGGTTTCTTAAAAACAACAGACTATCAAAATATAGCTTTTCCTAATGTCTTTTGAATGTGATATTTTATCTGTCCTGATATGATAACTATCTGAATTTTATCTTTATTTAAGGCACAACTTGTGCCAATTCCAAAATTGCTCAATTGTATCATTGTTTTATCAATTTGAATGTCATTTATCAGTGATACAAGGTTGAACAATTATATATCAAGGTTGTTTTCCAAAATCCACAAGGAATTTAATTTTCTTAGCCTGTTTTACGTTTTAAATTGAATTATTTACTAATCTACTGTGTATGAATATTGAACACTATTTCATGATTGCATAAAATGGATCTTTAGCAAAACTGAAATATTTACTTGAAAGCATGTGCGCCTGTTGAAGCTGAAGCCTCTACTGTTGTCGCAATGTGTTTCAGTAATGCTGATTTGTTTGTTGGTGCACAGTGAGTTCTGCCGGGAGGACATAAGCCGTCACCGCTTCATTCGGGCTGTGCAGAAGCTCAACACCAATGTTCTACACCTCTGCTGCTCCCAGGTAAACCACAGCCACAGCAGCCATAAGAGGCCTGCACATTTCACTCCACTCTCACAGGGTGCCTGGTCACGATTGTCGATGTAAGTTGCCCCACTTCATCCTTTCACTCATTATGACACAGAAGACATTGCCAAACACAATCACGCTCATATCTCCACACTCGTTGGACAACAATCGGAGTGCGCTGTCCTTTAAACATGAAAGCGGCAGGACATTCTCTGTTATTGCATTGTTGTAACCACACATGTTTACCAGGTTTATCAGATGACGCACTTACATTTCCAGAGTTTAATGTTTGCTTAGCATCAATATTGTTGGTGCCAAATTGGTATAAGAAAGCTGAAATAACAAGTATAGAAATTTAAAGGCTATAAACAATTATTGGTTTTAAATTATAAGGTGATATATGCCAGAGGTTTCTGGGTTTTCTTTTCTCAACTTATTCCATTATACTCTGCATCATGGCATGAAACAAGTTACACTGGACAGTGTGCTCCATGCATGAGACAACGGCTGTGGAAGAGATTTTTCACAGGACTTTTGAATAATCATTAACGTGACCTTTTACTTTTCAGTCAGTAGGGGTGCACACTTCATATTGTACAATTGTACGCATCACAGTCAAAATGATATTTTACTCCTCAGATTTGAATTTAGCCAATTCATATTCAATAACAAATTTAACGTGATTTTTTTCCTGCAGTGACTGGGCTAAGATAAAACACTAATTTCGACTTCAGTATCCAGTTTAATCGTGGGTGGCCGAAACCCGTATTTGAATCCAGTATCTCAGCTTCATAGACTCAAAGCTCTGACCTCTGAGACACCCGGCCACCTCTTGCCAGACCTTACTGTTGAGGATAGAGAATTGCACACTCTATTATTGGCCAAAAGGAAATCATTGGACACTACAATTAATTATGACCCCCTTTATGTGTAATTGAGTTTTTTGTTTAATTGCAATTTCTTTTCCATTCCAGTGCCAGTCACACCCTGTTGAATTTAATAATAATAATTCCATGAATGTCGCGCTTTGCATCAAGGATCTCAAAGTGCTGTACAGGACACAGCAGCAGCAGACACTCGGCATGAAAATTATTAATTTATAAATACATTAAAAAAATCCACTTACTAAATTAATTCTAAAGTTTCATAAGTGGAAGTGTGTACATAGGTTTTAAGATGCATTTTAAAATGTCTACAGACTGCGAGATCCCTGATATCTCGTGGATGAGCATTACATAGCCTGGGGGCTACACGGAAAAAAGCTCGGTCACCCATAGAGCGAAGCCTTGACCTGAGAATGAAGAGAAGATCTACATCCACAGATCTTAGGGAACTTGAGGGGACATGGGTGCAGCATGTCAATGATGTAGAATGGGGCAAGATGGTTCACTGATTTCTAAGGTAACAATAGGATATTAAACGGTATTCTATGTGAAACTGGAAGCCCCAGTGCAGGGAGGCCAACACGGGTGTAATATGATGTGAAGAAGGTGTTCTGGTTAACACCCTAGCAACCACATTCTGAACATACTGCAAATTGATCAGTACATTCTTAGCCACCTTTACACCTGCATTGCTCACATCCAAGTGTCTTAGATTAGCAGCCAGCCACCTGTTTCACTTGCTGTTTCCCATGAGTTGCTGACACACTCCACACTGATTCTTGCAGCATGTGGACCCTGAGCTTTTGCATCCATTACGTCCGCTCAAGAACCTGATGTACATGGTGAGGCCAGACAACAGCAGCCTAGGAAGGTGAGATTTTCTGTGCATGGTATTAGCACCTTTGCCTTCAATTATGATGTGTCCCTTCAGTGAATATGGTCATTGTTCTCTTTGTGCAATGACTCAATTGTCAGATGAGTACTTGGAATACAATGGCAGTCTGATCATTTTTATTATTACCTAGTAAGGATGGATTTTGGATTTCCATTTTTAGGATTTTTTAAAATTTTGGACAATTTTCAGATCTTGTTGAGATTTGCAGATCCTTGAAAGTATGTCATCCTTTACATTGTGTTATCCTTTACATTGTATTCTATATGTATGTGCCTTTAGCCATGAGATACAACTTTTTAGTGTTAAAAAATATATATTTTTCCAATCTAGCATCGTGTTTTTGTCTAAAATTTGGAAGTAACATTTTCTTGGCAACCTTTCACATGATACACTGCTTCATGTAGTATGAACAAAACAACACATGGCTGCATTATCATGGGCCGAAAGTGCAGTGCGTGTGTATCGTCTCTGAATTCACTGGCTTCGCACACTTGCCTTCAGGAGCGGGCCATTTGAGGTGACGGCCGACATGGAGGACTCGATGGAGCTGGTGGACGCCAGCACAGCCAGTCAGTCTGAGGGCAGCGATGGGGAGGACACGACCGACGAGGAGACGGACCTGGGGCTCGACTGGGAAACTGTCCCCAACCCACGCTTCATGGACATCCCGTCACGGGCACTGGAAGGCAGCCCCAGTCAGAGCACTGCGCTCACAACCACCGGTGGCACCAGCCTGCAGGACTCGGGGCCAATCTCTGCGAGCAACGCGGGCGGTCTCGTGTCCTCCGCAGTCGCCTCCATGGCCTCTATCTGGAGGGCGTACACTGGCACGCGCTGATGCGACTCGGCATCGCAAAGACCTTGTCCTGTGTGGCTTTTCCTCGTGTGTACCCTCTACTCAACGCGAAACCAGTTTGCAATTGTGTGCATTTTATTTCATCAGTGTCCACCGTGTGTGTGTTGGCTATAACCAGTGCTGGTGGCGCGTAACGATGCACGCTTTTGCGAACCACACTCTTGAAGTGACTATGGTGTGTGCTAGTCTCTGGGCCAAGACGTTATATTTTGTCTGAGCAGTGCTCATGACTAGATGAAGAATGAAGTGAGGTGAGTTGCTGTTCTTCACAGCCCTTGCACTTTGGCTGTTGTGATGCTTCAGCTCTCAGCAGCGTGGAACAGATTTTGGCAGTTGTTCTGGATTTTATGCACAAATGTCTTAAACGTAATGGTATCTTCCTCCTATTGGGGAATACTCATTTACATTGTAGTTACGGGCTTATTTAAAACATTTGTTAAATGTAAAATGTTGATTTCATAACTTGTTTCATCAGTGTTATGTTAACTTGTTTGGGTTTGATAGTAGGTTTTTACCCTTTTAACTGGTACAAAACTGACAGTTTTGTACCAGTTAAAAGGGTAAAAACCTACTATCATATTTTGCCACTGGTAAAAGAGATCTCATAGTGTTGTTTGGGTTTGCTTAAAGTAAATACCTTTTGCCAAAACTACAATTGAATTCAAGGTAGATTTTGTGCGGTGGTACCATAACTGTTTTAGTCGTTTGCGTTGCATGCATACCAATGTTAAAGGAAATGCTCAGAACACTGCATTTAAACACTTTTACCCATCGTTCCCTATGTTTTGGGAAATTTACAAAAAAGTTATCACATCTTGCACTTAAATTTGCTCCCTAGGGAATGCAACATTTCCAATGTAAGTTATTCACAAAGTTAATCAAAATGAAAACCAACATTGGTGGGCCCTACCAGCATGTCACCTTTCTTTAAAGGTACTTGTTTGCCTAAGAGGTGAACCTATGTATAACTGCATGTGCATCCAAGCACTTTCTTCAATTTTTACAGTGTCTTACAGGTGAAATAAGCTCTCTCTAGGCTTATACTGTTATGTGGCCGTTTAAGTAGATGTCATTACATCTCGTTCAGGTTGCTGTTGCAGCGTTTAGAGTAGTGGTTTTAAGCAGATTGCAGTTGCGCCATTTGTTTTTATACCATTGCAGAAGTTGCATCTCTTGGTAGTGCCACCTTTTGAGCTGGCCTGAATGGCACAGTGAAGTTAGTTGGAACTGATGTAGGTGTACTTTAAGAGTTCAAACAAACTTACAACTCAAGTCAATGCACACAATTTAGTTAACTTCACAGCCAGTTCCATATCTTAACAGCATCTGAAGCATCACTTAACACCAAACACAGTGGCAACACCACTCCACAAATCATATGTACTGGAATTTCAAAAGATGGAACTTGTTTTAGAAAGGTCATGAGATTATTACATGAGCTGGTAAATAATTCAAAATGTAAACCAAAGCAGGATATAAATTAACATTGTCCAACCGAACAGTTTGAGCACCCTTTCCAAAGGCTCTGATTACTCTGAAGAGGGGCACTCTTTAAGTATACATTGGTGAAACGTGTTCACATTTAACAAGGTCTGGGCCACTTGGGCAAACGCAGAAGTAAGTTATGTATTGTTTGTGCAACGAAAATGGTGTTGAGATCTCACGTCAAGTACGATAGATCTTTCACCCCCAGCTCTGCCCAGATCCTCTTTGCTGGTGTCCATCCATCGAGTACATAATTGCGCATGTGGCCATGAACACATTAGCACTTGCAAGCCCGTTAGGACTATGAGCAGACTGGTCTCTTTATTCGTGCCTAGGTTTTCCTTGGTGTTTACCTCATGTGCAATTAACATAAATTAGCGAGTCGATTTTTCATCTTTTCCATATTGATTGTTTCTATAACTTGAACTGTTTTAATGACGCTTGCCCGTGGAATATAGGTATTGTTTGGATATACAGCGGTCAGTGTTGGAATCTCAGGAACCCTGCTGTGTTGGACAGCTTGTGGCTTTAGGAGAGCATCCAACACCGCACATGAACAGACTCTACTCCCATTCGTGAAAGTAACAAGGTCTTGTGGTTGTAATTGTAAAGTTTACATGTTAAAAGTCAAAGAATTCGAGATTTGTAATAAGAGGAAAGATGTTAATAAACTGATGACTGTTTTATAATTTAAACTTGTAATTTCAAAGCGCATTGTGGGCATGTGTTCCTCGGTTGAAAATGAAATGTGTGCAATATTAGCATGTGTTTTGAGCTATTTTTTACAAAAATTATCCAACTATTTTGTTCATCAATGTTTTTTTCTCCACAATTTTACAAATAAATTGGTATTTCACTTTTTTAGTTTTAGATTTAATGTAGAGTATGCAACATTGCAGCTTATTTGAACTCATATACTCGTTAAGAAGCATACAACTTACAGCAGAATATGTTTAGAAATATACTGCACACCGATGAAACTGCAAGCAGCATGTGATGTTGATAACACAAGTCCGTACTTGAGATGTTTTTCTCAATTTAAGATTTATCCAAAAACTCGAAAAATCCCGGATACCTCATTTTTGATGATCCAGGAAAAACGGTTTCTGATTTATTTGACAACTAGCTTATATACCCGGCGTTGCCCGGGCCAACATTTTTTTTCAAAACTACTCTCAAAAATCTGACAGCAGTACGTACTGACTGTGGTGGTACCTGCTATGATTACAGAAGTGCATACCGACTGGTTGTACCTGCTATGATTACAGCAGTGCATACAGACTGTGGTTGTACCTGCTATCACTACAGTATTACATGCTGACTCTATAGCAGTATTTATCGATTGTATAGCACAAAGTACTCACCTGACAGAGTGGCGTGGTGAGGCCTAGTCCCGTGCAGAGCCTCCGGCCTCGCCTAGGTTGTCCAGCCGGCCGAGGTGGCACCTTGGCAGGCTGGGGCTGGACTACTACCCTGACCCCCCCCCCAGCCACGATCTCCCCGGCCACTGCAGTAATATTTACGGCCTATAGTGGTAGCATCTAGCGATTAGTAACTGCACGCATCAGGGTGGGGGGGAGGGGACAGTGAAGATTTAAGCTCAGCGTTTAATGTATTTTTAAAGCATTTTAACGCGAAAGAAAATGTCCCCCTCACTCCCACCGAAGGCATGCGACTTGGCATGCCCCCCTCCCCCACTAAAGGCGCGTGAGTTGGTATGGGCGTGCACGCGTCATAAATAAAGAGCTAGCGCAAAAAATCACAATCGCTAATTAAACTTATTAGTTGACCAATGTGATAAAAGGAATAGCGCTTGCTCACGGAGGGGATTACGGCGTGGTACTGTTGTATATATAGGCCTTTTTCCAAAAAATCATTAAGAATAATTCTGCCAATATTTATTTTTTATAATCCATGCGGGTGAGCATGGGGCATGAAAGGGTAAGGCACACCCCACCCCTCACACCCAGCTGCATTGCCACATTAAAGCAACTGGAGAGAGGTCATAAAGAGCCATTAAATAATAAACTCCGGGGCAAAGGGAGGTTAATGATAATCTGGGAAATATCTAGATTGTCAAAGGACCATATGACACGACCTCCACGGACGTTTTGGACAGTTCACAAACAAATCTCCAGACTCACTGGTACGGACGCAGAGCACAGGGCAAACGGACATTACAACTGGCGTTTTCTTTAACGGTAAAAGTTCGAAACTTAGCGACAAGAATAAATCGACATAGACTGCAGTCTACATTAGTGGCTTTTAGTAATACTTATTTTATTTCACCCTTATTCACCTCATATAGCGTCACTAGGTGGGTGCGGACCGCACCGGGTGACACCATCACAGGGGGTGACACAAAAATGGCTATAGAATTTTTGTGCAGTTTCAGCAGAATTTTTTTTTATATCCATGCAGTTAATTATAACAATAAAACCATTTTTCGTAAGCCCAGCTTACATGTACAATATACCTACAAGGCTAAAACTCTGTGCTAATTTACTTTTTGAACCTTTGAATGCGCTCCGGTCAGAGCTGTCATTGTTACCCAACTCCAATGACGTTACCCAACTCCAATGACATTTCGTCTGCACGCGCTGCGAGCACGCGCCGTTATCGTCGCTGCTGGCGTTTTTATAGTGGCTGAATTTGTCTAATGTTCTGGTGTTTTAGCTACAATATTGTGGTAATTAGTATTTGTGAACCTATATCAATAACTTGCTTGAGAATTAAGTAGTAATTAAAGGAAATATTGTAATTTAAAGCTTTAATTTAGCTAGTTTGTTACTAGTATTGCCATTACATTAAGTGGTATACGGGAATTACGATTTACGAGTAACATTAGTACAACAAACATTGCTAAGGATTCTGAATGTTCTAGTAGGGGCGGAGGTCCATGAGGGGTGACACCATGAGTTACCACACTGGGTGACTCCAACCCTAGTGACGCCACTGATGGTAATAACCCCATTTTACCCACAGTATTAAGGAATCTTATGGCTGCACTCCAGAACTACAATGGAAGCACCACCGTACCCGGCAGGCTTTGCCGGACTAATATTTTCAGGAGTGTAACATTGACTTCACAGGTGAGGATTGTATTCACCTCTGACTAGCAAAACGAATGTCGTGGGTTTGAATTAACCTACAGAGGTATAGTGCAAGTTCCTGTGCGTTCATCATGTCCTAGTGGACTATATTTGCGTTATGCAGATCATGTGTATGTTGTGTGTGTGCTGTATGTGTATGGAAGAGTGTAGGTGAGAGTTGTTAAAATATATTGCGGAGTTCGGATCCATTTTCTCTGCCATGCAATTCCCTCAATATGTTTTATAGGGTATCAATGCGGATTTTTAAACTTGCTTTAACGGCGACAGAAAGAAGGACAATAACTCGATCCGGAATACAAAGAATCTTAAGATTTGGAATGTATTAACTATGCCTTGATTCGTTATGCACTATTGAAACACTTTGCACAAGGACGTGAACCAACTATGACAGATACATTCTTAACCAAGTACAATTCTTCAAACTCTCGGCAAAAGTAACAGCACATTTGTATCACCTCGTAGTTCACCAGCTAAACACAGCACCCCGCGTTAACAATCACAGAACACTGTGGAAACAAAGCAGATACAGAAAAACGCGACCGTTTGCACCAAACAGCGACACCAAACCTTACGAGACTCAGCAGAAGTCCAGGGTATGCAAATCCGTTCTCGAGGTCGCGTACAGCCTTAGGGATTCCCCAGGACCCAACAGTAGTGTAGCACCCCCACTATTCAATAAACTCAACCTCGGTCTTGGTTTGCATTTACAACAGTACTCTAAATGTATACACGCGGCGACATTCTCGGGACCTGGCTGGTGCTTCCAACAGCGCTTTGAACTCAACGCAGCTGCAGCGTTGGTCACTGAGCCGCCCGCCCGCCCGCCCGGCAGTAGCAGCTGGTCTTGAACAGGAGTCCTTTGGTCGTCGTCAGCGTCGATCGTCCCTTCCCCCATACACGGATAGCGCTCACTTAAATACGCCAATGTGATTTTGCTCTCACAGCCTTTATCAATCAACTTAGCTCGTGCAGCACCCCCCAATCAGAACCCTGTAACCAGAGCCGGCCCTAGACCTTTGGGGGCCCTAAGCAAAATTTGGTTGGAGGCCCCTAAGGAACATGCAGCATCGGAGTTGCCCTTTCACATCGACATATTCAAGCCTCCCACCCGTGCGTCTGAAGGCCCGACACTCAGTGTGGCCATTACCACAGCCCCAGGACTCGAGTATGCGGGGTACCCACACTGGCGAACAAGGATCTCATCAGTGATCCGTCTGTCCAGTTGAACCGCTTCCGCTGTGACCAGGGGTTGTGTGCGCTGCTTTCAAACATCGATGGGGCATTAGTGTGAATGCGGGGAGCAGGAGACCATGGCGCACACAATCTCCGGCTTTGAAGTGCGTCAGGGCGTGCCGGGCAGACTCGTTGCCCTGCACGTGCTGGAGGAGGAGGCTGTCACGTGACTTTGTGGCGACGTGGGCTGATGTCCACTCACACATAACACTGACAAACATACAGTATGTATTATTGCATTGTTTATTGCCTTGTACATCTGGTGCTCCGTGTGAAAGTCACGTGTAAAAGCATTCACTAAATAAAACGGCAACCCGGGCCCGATTGATGGTTGTGCGCATCACCGGTGGATGAGGTCTGATTCAGCCTGCGCATTGCCTGGGGTCATCGCAGGCCTGACGTTCGTTGCTGATGTGGCATCATCAGATGCGACATCGGCAGCAGCGTGGTGCTGCGTGGCCGCGTGCCCCTTCTTCCTTCAGTTCGTAAGGAAACCATCAGACAACTTAATGTTATCCTGGGGAAATCTTGTGTCCGTCCGTTCTTTTGTTTGTGCACAATCCGTATTCTTTTCACAAAAAGTAAAAAATCCCCAAACAAACCACGAAACTTTTAGCACATTTTACCAATAACAATACAGTAGAACCTCTAGTCACGAACTCTTCTGACCACGACCAAATCGGGTTCAGACCAAAAAATTAACAAAAATGTTTAATCTAGTCACGAACACATACAGTACTGTACTCGTCAATCTAAAATACAATACGCTGTAATTTGGATTTTACAGCGTCTAAATACTGTATGAAACACTTTCACACTGCACACACACAAACACGCAGGACAGCCCCAACTTCCAAAGAGGGGGGGCTGCTCCAACCCACACAGCAAGTACAGGGTGCCTCCGTGTTCGAATTCCCAAATACCGCCACCCTGACCCCTTATTAAGAACGTCCATCTCCTGACAGACTTCACAATTCACCATTGGCACATGAACTTTACCAATCATGCCTATCTAACCATGCATCTCACCTCCCACGCGACAATCGAGTGTCTTAATTACAGCATGGCTCGTCTACCCATTTGTGCCCGTGGTGTAATCTGGCTGCTACTGGCCCGGAATGGCATTCCTCTATGGTGGACAGAACGCACACACAAACGTATCGAAAAGCAAAGGCCCTCAATGCTCAACTTCACCCAGAACAATCTAAAACAAAACAGATTGTACCAACTACCCCCACGTGTCCACCTGCGTCTATTCTCTTAACTCCGATCGGCTCCACCGTAATATAATAAATGCATTCTCTACCTTCACAACATTGCAACATTTTCACTAATTATATCACGAGCAAATACATTAGGCTCACTTATGATTAACATCACCATAATTGCACTTGTATTATTCAATTTAGCCCACGCACGATGTAACTCCTCGCATGCCACACTTACAATCATTACTCATTATCACCTCATCTCTTTCGAATAGATACAATAGAAAGAATAATTGAAATGATAATCCAAATCAATCCCAAAATGAGTCCACAGATGTTGAGATTCCGAGCAGTCACGGAGCAGTGTCTGGCGTGCTCCATGTCTCCTTTCGACACGTTGTCTCGGACCTGCGTACAAGAAACAACGAGCACATTGATGTTACTCTGTGTCCTGCATCGTCATGGTATCACTGTAAAGTCACGTATATGAACCTATCTACGTAACTTTACCGAAAGCAAGCGTGCTGTTACGGTTCCACCTGAAGACGGATGCTTGTGTTGCCTCCGAAACGTCGTGATTTTTATTTTACTTTTATTAAAAAATTTTACCTACGTGACTTTACCGAAAAAACCTAAGAGTATGAATCCTTGCAGTCACGAAAGCTTCAAATTTAGAAATATTAATTCCTGCAGTCACGAAAGCTTTAAGTCAAGATTGAAAGTTCAAGTATGCATGATTTTGTCGTTTCGTTGTTTCCCTTTCTAGTTCTAGATTTGAAGCTTTCGTGACTGCAAGGATTCATACTCTTAGGTTTTTTCGGTAAAGTCACGTAGGTAAAAAATAATAAATAAATACAAATAATACATACTAAATAAAATAATAATAGGTTTAGTAACAAAAGCAGTGCAATATTGTGATGTCAGGCCTGTACTCCTTATATTGTTATTTTTAGCAATAAAGATCAATTGGGGCTGGTGCAAGGTTGTTTAAATTCGACAAATGCCTATGTCAATGCGATTTTGGTTAAGTTTAAGCGGCATACACCTTGAATTTATGAGCCACCGTTTTCCCTGATTAAGTCGGAAGATAGCAAACATATCATGGCGTCAAATTTATTGGTGCTGTTGCATAACTGCACATTAGAAGAACAGCGAGCTATAATTTGCTTCTTGTCCTCTAAAAATGAAATGGATCGAAGCATGAAACTGTAAAATGGTGAAAACGTTATGAATAATAGGAATATTTAAAACTTGCATTTACTGCACATAGGAATCTGGCCAAAAGGCGAATCCAGGGAGCTCAATGGCTTCTATTAACACTGTTGGCACCAGTGCCGGATTATCCTAGTAGCAAAAGTGTCATATGCTACGGGCCCCGCACTTTCAAGGGCCCGCGCTAAATTCTTTAAAGCTATCAATTCCGTACTCTTTGGTTCTTTCGGTAACATCACATAGGTATAATATAGAAGACGGCCGCTTGTGTTGCGCCCGAAACGTCGTGATTTAATTGATTTGTTTTATACCTACGTGGCTTTACCGAAAGAACCAAAGTGTATGGATCCCTGCATTCACGAAAACTTCAAATCTAGATTACTATCAATTCCGGTTCAGTTATTCTGCACTTGCTCTATTACCATAGTACTATACTGCCTTCAACTTTGATGAACGACTGGGTGTTTAAGTTTAGCGATGTGTCGTATTATCTGGCTGTATAGCAAATAAAAAAATACAATTACTTTACTATGCCAGTTACAAATGTGTGTTTTAATATTTATGTGTGTTTTTTTATTTAGTGCCCCTTTATAACATATGCTACAGGCCTCGCACTAGCTTAATCCGGCACTGGTTGGCACCCAATGGGCACAGATGTCAAATCAGAATATTTATTTATACTAGAGGAATCCGATGAGCCATAAAGCTCTCTTTCACAGATGTATTTTTCATCCACTCAGATGTTTCCACACTTTACTGACATCATGACATATTCAAGATGGTCGATCTCAAAAACAGATTTTGCTCTAAAGTGTACTAAACAAAAATGGAACTATTAATTCATATAAGCAAGCTGGTATTTGGATCGTGACTTCAGTTTGTTGAAAAAGTGTCAGTTTACACCAAAGCTGTAAAACTAGGACTCGTATGGAGGGACATCTCGCGTTGCGGAAGTACGAGATGCGGTAGGTGCATGAGAACGCATCAACCGTGATCACGCGAAGCGTGTGCACTCACAATGATGGAGAAAATCAGTGCTGGGATCCCAGTCGGAAAGAAACAACAGAGCATCGTGAACACGGAAAAAATCAGGTAGTCGGGCGGGCCGGGGTTAATAGCCTGATTGGTTATCACCATCTGAGGCTGTGGAAAGATGACTCCCTGATTTGGATGGGTGAAATACACTTGCGGTTGTGTTGGGTTATGGTATGGGGGGACTGGGTATTGGTTGGTGATGGGCGGCTGCTGGGGTTGATGGTAGCCAGAGGCGGGACCCTGCTCTCTTTCTGTGGTGTAGGCTGGCGAAGACGTGGTCTCTTGCTTTCCGTCCATGCCGCAAGTCTTGAGATGATAACCTCTTAAAAGACATGACAAGTTCCATTATTAATATACATACCCATATAACATAGAGATGCGAGGCTTACATAAAGGCGTGCATTTTAGCTGCGGTTCGGCTCTTGATTGGCCTGTAAAACGGCTCAGCTTAGGTTAGAGTCACTCAGTTGATTTCAAATGAGCGGCTCAGGCATGGGGCCGGCTCTGGCTCAACTCATGGAAATCTTGAGAACAGCTGGGACCCTGCTTAGAGCTGATACAAGCCAAGGAAAGCACAAAGTGTTTGTATTGTTTGTCCCTTGGTACATCCTCCATCAAGTAGTGGATTGACCGTGGCTGATTATGGTGATATATATCAGCATAGTAGGGCCTCAGACTATGGTACTCATTATGGGCTGAGTTGACCCCAAGTGGGATTTAAACTGACAAGGTCATGAGAAGCTGCTGCTTTACGAATCAGCTTACAAAACATCACATTATCATAAACTTCCTCGACTGCATTGGAAAATATTGAAAACTATTTCAAAACTGCAAAAAAAGACCTCCCTTTAAAGAGATCTACTCGCGCTATTTATGTAAACTTGGCAATACAGGAGACCCTTGAATATCACGGTTCTGTCGTTTGCACTTTCGACCTATCGCGCCCGAGGGTCTTCTACATTTTGATAAGGCTTAAGTCTTGAATATCGCTGTTTTGGCTTTCGCGGAACGTTCCAAGAACTTAATCCCCACGATATTCATGGGTATCTTGTACTATATTTTGTCAATCTGTAGTCTAGCAACAAAATAACCATCAGAGGAGACTTAGTTTGTCGAATGTTGTGGAATAACCTGGCCAAAGACTGGTCTGTCGATGTTTTTTCATACAACTTTCTTTAAAGAGCCGTGAATATTTATGAGACTCAGAAAGCCACGCGGTGGGGCATTTGGAAATTACGCAACGAGCAATCTAAATTCGACTTACCTCCGTTACTCTCGAGTCATGAACCTGCGGAAGAAATCGCTTCAGTTACAGCCTCAGCTCAGGACACGGAACAGCTTGGGTCTGCCAAGTTCTAAAGTGTACACCACGCACTGGGTTCCATTTATATAACCCGGTTTCTATGGAGTGGTGACGACAGGCAAATGAAGGGGGAGGAGCCGCCACATCACGACTCCACGCTCGTTCCCCCGCTTCCGTCCCACGTATGGCAGCAATGCTGGCGGGTAGCCCGTCCTACGGACGAGGCAGCGTTACATGGCGCACTCCTGACCTTCGTCAGACATTCACAACTCACCCGAACCTCACCACTCATCACCTTGTTATAATAGGGTGAGGCCGTTGAGATCCAGCCCACGCATTCCTCCTCAATGAGTAACGCACTCAACAAGGAGACAATATATCTCCTTCACATATCTGTCACTCCACGTAAAATAATCTAAATGTATTTTTCACACAACGGTTCAATACAAGCAAACTCTGGACTGATTTTGACATTCGGTGTATCTCATCAGCAGAGTTCGGCTTGCTTGAACCAATGCTGGGGAACTCCCTGCTCAATGAGACACTCCTATCCATTGCATGAATTTGGTATTTTTAAAATTATAAACCCAAGTCACATCTCAGATTTATTTGCATATCCCTTCACACGTTTAAGATATGCAGTACAGCGAATGTTTAGCAACTGTCACCACGGGGCTCGATTGTGTGAAGAAGTGTGTGATCATTGCATATAATTACACTGTAACCTTTTTTTGTTCCTGGGTAGTGTTATTTCCTAATTGCTTATGCCTCAAAAGTACAGAAAATGTCTATTCCCCACAAACTTTGCTTTTGTGACCAGGACAGTGATATTTTGAAACTTACCTATTTTCAATGAGAAAACGGGCGTATTTGGGTCTTTTCATTCACATCAAGTCAGAATAAAACCACATGAATAAAAATGTACATGTATTTATACTAAAGTAATACAAAAATGACTACAAAAGATTTAGACACCAAGGCGCACTACCACAGGCGGGACTGGCCACAGCGGACCGAGTTATCTGTTGGGAGGAACAACGTCAAGTGGGAGCCACTGGTGGACCCCCGGAAGGTGCTGATGCCATCACCGCACATCAAATTGGGCCTTATGAAACAATTTGTCAGAGCTGTAAATAAGGAGTCGGCAGCCTTCAAGTACCTTCAAGACTTCTTCCCTGAATTGTCTAAGGCATAGGTCAAAGCCGGTGTCTTCGTCGGACCACAGATAAAGAAGATCCTGGAGTGCAATGAATTCATACTTAATTTGGAGCTTTCGTGACTGCAGGAATAACTCTTTGGTTCTTTCGGTAAAGTCACGTATAAAGAGAAAATAAAGTATGCTAGTATTTAATTTGCAATGAATTCCCCAAGAATCTTACTAGTAAGGAGAAAGCGGGTTGGAACAGCTTTGTCAAAGTGGTTCGTGGCTTCCTGGGCAATCACAAGGTCGAAAACTATGTGGAGCTGGTTGAGACTGGTGAAGAACTACGGCACAATGGGCTGTAGGATGTCCCTCAAAGTCCATATCATTGATGCTTATCTTGATAAATTCATGGAGAACATGGGAGCATACTCGGAGGAGCAAGGCAAGCACTTCCACCAGGATATACTGGACTTTGAACGCTGCTACCAAGGACAGTATAACGAGAACATGATGGGAGACTACATTTGGGGGCTGATTCGTGAATGGTTTACAGTATAATCGTAAATCTCGAAAAACTACTCCTAAAGCTTTTGTAGTCATTTGTGTATTACTTTAGTATAAATGCATGTTAATTTTAATTCATATGTTGGTTTTTTCTGACTTTGTGTGAACTAAAAGACACACATTCGCCCGTTTATTCATTGAAAATATGTAAATTTCAAAATATCACTGTCCTGGTCACAAAAGTAAAGTTTGTGGGGAATAATAGCCATTTTCTTAACTTTTTAGGCATAAGCAATTATGAAATAACACTTACTACCCAGGAACAAAAATTGTGTTACATAGTGTTATCAGTATGGGTGCTCAGGATAGGAGGGTTAATTTTTCAAGTCGCTTCATTTTAATTGTTATTGCTAATGCGCTTATTTAAACATTAATTTATCATGTATAAGGTCCTCATCCAGCCCTGTGTTGCTATTTCATGCACCGTTTGAGTGGCGTTTTGCATAGTCTCATTTAGACTGTGTGCGGCCACTTGTTTGAATTATAGAGTGCGTTCGTTTGGCCGTCGTTAAGGTAACTGTATCTATTTGCAGGAATCCCCATGTGCTTTGCACATCACTATTGTGTATAAGGCATAACTTGGCATACCACGCGATTTTGTGAAGTGGTTGGCTCACAAAGGAGCCCGTGGTGATCGTGTAAAGAAAATTACGAGGAAATATTCAAATCCAGTCATAACCATAGCATGCTGTGCTTATCCACAAGGAGTTTAACATTCGTTCTTGTCACAACACGCGTGCACGTGTTTATATTTCAGAGTCAAAGCAATGGAGTCACCTGAGCGTCATGAAGGTGCACACGACCATAACTATGCCGCCTTTTCAATGCGTTCCAACTGAAATGAAAGGACTGATGCCTTAGCTGCTTCCCTCGGTCACACCAGGGAAACTGATTTGAAAGTAAACAAACTTTATGCATCACGGGCACCTGGCTAGCCGTTAAACGGCATCTAGGATCTTGTGACTCGAGGAATATCGTTTTTGAAGACCTGTTTGGATGCATGGCATTCTGGAAGAACATACAGCAATACCTCGATAGGCGAAGTAGAAGTGTTACTGGAGCTTCGTTCGAGTATTCAGAAGTCGTACATTAAATAATATAACATTAGTACGATGAGGATGCGTTCCCAGCCTTCATAACTTACTATTTTGTACCATAAATACTGAATAACTTACAATTCATATTATAAACAAAGAATTATTTTTCAGGAAACCCTTGAATATCGCGGGGGTTACATTCTTGGAAAGTGCCCCTAAAGCAAACCTGCGATATTCAATACTTAAGCCTTACCTCTCTGAGGATCGCCACCTTATTGTGGTGGAGAGGTTTGCATGTTTTAATGATCCCAAGAGCGAAGCCGTCGGAAGCCTCGTGCTCCTGGTAGGGTCACCCATGGCGGCAAGGTCAAAGGGGATGCTCCAGACTAAAAGCGATTCAATAAGTCCTCAACGGCAGAACAGGCAGAGACTCTGGGTTTCAACGGCAGTGAAGGCGGACAAAGGTTGCAGCGGGAAAAGTGGCTCCAGTCGTCGCGGCTCGCCATGGCACTGGACCCAGCCACTCACCTGTCAAGATTGTGTGGATCCCACCCACACACCGGGGTCCCCACGTAAATCAACTCCATGCGCAGGTTTTCGTCAGGTTAGTAAAAAGTCCTGCAGCGATGGATGATTGGCGCAGGGGTCAGGGCTGTGAATCTAGAAGCCCTCAGTCAAGACTCTGCATGCAGGCTGTGGATGTGTGATGGTAGTTGGACACCAACACCGGGATAGAGGTGTCTTTCGGCAGCAACATCCGCCGCAGAGCAGTCCTCTTTAGGATGCCCTCTGCTCACCCTCAAATGGACGAAGGGGCTAGAAAAGGTCCCATCAACATAGGCTATCCCACATTTCCTGGCTGGGAAACCACACCCAGCGGGGTCACCATACTTACGGTCGAGCAAAAACTAAATACAAAATTAACTAAAAGATACAAAAAATTGTTACATTTTGCCACCTGAAATGTAGGAACATTCATGGACAACATCAAGAGTGATTGCCCCGAGTAAAGAACAGCCATCGTGTCCAGAGTGTCAGCGAAACACAACATTGATATTGTTGCTCTCAGTGAAACACGACTTCCCGGAGAGGGGCAACTGAAGGAAGAAAGAGGGTATACCTTCTTCTGGAAGGGGAAGCTGGACAGTAATCCTCGGATCCATGGAGTCGGCTTTGCAGTCAAAAATAAGATTGCTGATGCGTTACTGGAACTCCCCACAGGTATCAACGAAAGGCTGATGACCCTCTGCCGTCCACTTCAGCCAAAACCAACGCGCAACTATCATCAGCACCGATGCCCTGACCCTCGACGCGGATAACGGCATCAAAGAGCAGTCCTACTCCGATCTCAATGACACCCTCACTGCCATCCCAAGGAGCGACAAGGTCATACTCCTGGGTGACTTCAATACCCGGGTTGGGCGTGACCACAGCGTCTGGAGTGGAACCATTAGCAAGGACAGGGTGGAATCCCAGCTGAAGTCTTCCAAGTTGGCAGCCACCTGCTCACTTCAAGGCTCTACAAGCTGATCATCTGGATCTGGCACGAAGAAGACCTTCCCGGCGACCTCAGGAATGCGACCATAGTAACAACCTTCAAGAAAGGGAACACGCTTTGCCGTGGAAACTACTTGAGGATCTCCCTCTTGTCCATAGCAGGAAAGATCTTGGCCCGCATCCTGCTCAATTGTCTCAGTCCTGTTTCTGAAAAGGTCCTGCTGAATAAACTGCGGATTCCAACCATCCCGGAGCACTGCAGATATGGTCTTCACTGCCTGACAGATTCAGGAAAAGTGTCCAGAGCAGCATCAGGAACTGTTCTTAGCATTCATCAACCTAACCAAGGCATCACTCCACTATCTTGGATGTCCGGAGAAGTTTTTCACCATCCTGCGGCTCCTGCATGACGATATAACCACCACCGTGCTGAGTGGGGGATCTGAAACGGATGCCTTTCAGATCCGAACGGGTGTCAGACAAGGTTGTGTGATCGCCCACCCCAACCTTTTTCACCATCCATATGGTCATGGTCAATCTCCTTGTCAACGGTTGCCTTCCATCTGACGTCAGCATCCAGTACCATCTGGATGGGAAGCTCTTCAACCTCGGATGTTTTCGGGCAAAGAAGAAGCTGACTACAAAGAATATCTACGACCTGCAGTTTTCAGATGACTGCTGCATGGTGGCTCACCCTGCGCGGGACATCCAAATGACTCTCGATGTATTTAACTCTGCTCTGCATATAGGAGACTTGGCTTAACCTTGAACATCACCAAAACCAAGATCCTCCACCAATCGTCATCCAACCAGCCAAACAAACCCCGATTATCTATGTCGATGGAGAGGCACTTGAATATGTGGGTAATTTCCCTACCTCGGTAGTCATCTCTCCCAAACGGCCACTGTCGATGAGGAGATCCAACACAGAGTCAGGTGCGCCAGCGCCACCTTCTACAAACTGGGACAGTGCGTCTTCAATAACAAAAATCTCCGCAGGACAAAAAAGCTCCGAGTTTACCGGGCCGTTGTTATCCCGACACTCCTCTACTGCAGCAAAACATGGATAACCTACCAGCGCCATGTCACTGTGCTCGAGAAATTCCATCAGCGTTGCCCCCGCCAGAGGATCAAGTGGGAAGATCACTGCACTAATGTGAGTGTTCTCCTTCAAGCTAACACCACCAGCATTTATGTGATACTTCTAAAAAAACAACTCCGATGGACCGGCCACTGCATCCGCATGCCTGAGAACCGCTTTTCCCTTCAGATCCTTTTCTTCCAGCTCTCTAATGGTCAGCAGACGAGGGGAGGACAAAGAAAGTTGTTCAAGGATACCCTCAAGTCCTTCCCCATATGCCCTCAATGCACAAAGATCTACGGATCCAGAATTAAACTTCTCAGCCACCTCAATAGCTACCACTAAACCTGATGGACGTCATCATCGAACTCCGAGGGACTGCCGCCGACGACGATGACTTACCTAAATAATGGGGTTAGCTACACAGCAATAAAAAATAGACACATCACAATTCAAATAAGTGTAGGGCAGTAGAACCGCGTGGAGACGAGGAATTATATAAGGGCTGTTGCCGTCTAATAAAACACTGTTACACTCAACATGCTACGCTCACAACAGTGTAGGTGCACTCTATCTCGGTCCTTTACCCTGGACAAAGAATACTATTTGGGTCCTACCCTCGGCTTCCCTTTGGGCTCTCTCACTCGTCTGCCCGGAGCGGGGGTTCAACCAACACCGCTCCGCAACGAGGAGAAAGAGACCCTCTTCCAGCCGACCCTTAATGAATACTATGGGACCCTACCCTCGGCCACCCCCTTGGCTCTCCCACTCGTCTGCCTGGAGTGGGGGTTCAGCCAACACCGCTCCGTGACGAGGAGGGAGAGACCTTCTGCAGCCGACCACGCCTCCGTCACGGGGCCCCCCTAAGAACCCTTTGGGCGGCTCCTCCCCCCCAGCTCGGCTCTGCTTATGTTCCCGAAGGTGCTCTCCAAAGCTTGTTCCATAACCTGTGACGTTACGTCATTCTTGATTGGCAACTCGTTCGCACCTCCCTCTGCTCGCCCCTTCATTGATTACTCACAATACTCCTCTACATAAGTACTGTACTGTATGCTAAATAAACAAAACAATTAGAATAAAAAAACCCTATACAAAAATATTCCACGACAATAGTCGTATAAATACTGAATACTGTACAGGAGAGCACTGAATATCGCAGGTTTATCGTTCGAGGTTTTGACCTATCGTGGGAAACCTCTTTGTATACAAATTTAGCTATTGCCGGGATGGTTTTGGCCTTTCACGAGTATACTGTACCCAGAAGTACTATACCATTAACTGATACCGTGGTGCGCGGTGAGCGATGGATGCGAAGCAGTCAGTGGCACGTCAACATTTGCAAGCATCTCGGGGACAAAAACCCTCCATATAGCCTATAACCATAATTTTTTGGGCTAGTTCTGTTAGCGAGCATCTATGATGGGTGGCACAGCAAATGAGGAAGTGGGTATGTTGAACCTATTTCGCACCGTAGCCAGCACCACACCCGGCCGCCTTTGTCTCCCTAGTAGCAACATTTACACATCGCACCAGGTACTCATTTAAGGCTGAGTCGACCTCGGGGAGGTGCATGACTGGTTCAGATAACCATCACTGGTGTTGGCCGTGAGTGAGAATCGAACTCGGGTCGCTGGGTTCGTAGCGCAGCGCTTTAACCGCTACACTACTGCTCTTGCGGACAAAACATTTCCACGGGGGAGAAGAAGGCGGCCAGACGTGGTGCTGGCCACCTTCACCGCTGCTGAAGGCCCTTCGGTTGGGGGCCCTATTGAGCAAGAGGGGAAGGACTCCTTGCTGGAGTTGTCCGTTGCTGAGTGGGGGCGCCTCCAGATGGAGGACGCTTCCCTTCTCGCGTTACGGCATCACGCAGAGGGATCCGTTCAGGGGGTGGCGAATATTGAATTGTGGGGGTTACACCAGGGTCTCCTCATGCATTGGGTTGGGAAGGCCCACTGCCACAGGCTGGTGGTGCCTTCTACGCTGCGGGGTAAGGCTGTGTGGGCTGCTCATCAGCGGCTCCTGCACCTGGGAACCCACAAAACCCTTGCCATGCTCCAGCTTGATTTCTTCTGGCCGGGCATGACAAGGGATGTGGATGATCTCCTGAGGGCATGTACCCAGTGTGCTCAAGAGAAGCCGCCAGCGAGGGGGGCCAGCCCGCCGCTACAGTCTATTTCGGTTACTCGGGTTAATGAACTCGTTGCGCTCGATATTTTGGGCCCATTCCCTGCTACACTTAGGGGTAACAAGTACCTACTGGTTGGCGTCGAATATTTTATGCGATGGCCTATGGCTTGGCCCCACGCCAACCAGTCAGCAGCAGCCGTCACCGAGGCCTTTGTCCAGGGCTATGTTCTCGACAAGGGTGCTCCTGAATGGCCGCTGACTGACCAGGGGAAGAACTTCTCTAGTTCACTTCTACACGAGGTATGTGAGCTCCTTGGTACAAAGAAAATTCGTACCTCCCCATATCACCCACAAACTGATGGGATGGTGGAACGTCTTCATAGGACTATACCGTCCATGTTGTGTCACCAAGTGTCTGAGTCCCAGACCGATTGGGACCTTCAGATTCCGGGGGTTTTGGCGGCTTACAGGATGGCTCCTCATGCGGCAACCGGATTCCCGCCCTTCTTTTTGATGTATGGCTGCAAGGTTGATCCGCCTGTTGCGACCCAGCTGCGGGTCTCCACGTCACATGCTACATCTAAAATGGCCGACCATGTCAAATTTTATATCTTAAAATTGACCGAGGCACAGGAGGCGGCCGTCAAAAACTCGGATTTCCGCCAAAAAGCGAACGAAAGGTTGAAATTGCGCCAGTCACATACGCATGCATGGAACCCGGGCGACAAAGCGTGGTTACACTGTCCCCAGATGCCATTGGCAACCTCGTCCAAACTATTGCGGCCATGGAGGGGCCCCGTGGAAGTTGTGCAAGTCATGCGGCCCCAATGTGTCCGTATTAAGTGGGGAAACGTCGTTGGTACGTGCACCCCTCGCATTTGAAGCCGTTGTTGTTGTCGTTGTTGTTATTGTTAGGAGGCACACACGGTTTTGGGATTTGTTACATCTTTATTGTTAAATGTTGTTGCAGCCGGGATGGCTGCGGGCTGTACAGGGGGGGGGGGGGGGTAATGTAGGGGTGTTACGGGAGGGAAACGGGCTAACACACAGGGGTGTCCACATCCACGTCCACAAACGGTTAACACCCTGGGGGGCTGTGGGGCGATGCTGGGATCCCACACAGCCCCACCCCTCGGTGGCAAATTGGTATAAAAGGCGGGGAGCGAGAGGGCTCGTGGTTCAGTGTTGGGAAGCTAACGAGTGAAGAACCAGTGGAGACTGAAGACCGGCAGATAGGCCCTGGAACTCCTCTGACTCGCCGTCCTTCTCAGGACCGAGCAGGGCAAGCCAGTGGTGCGGCCCCAGAGCCGATGTTCTTCTAAGAGCCGAGTCTGTCTGGCTGGGTGTCGTGACCTGTGCCTTGACCAGGGCCGGGTCAGATAGCCTCCCCTAGCACCCTTAGCGGAGGACCTGGGAGCAGACCAGTTGGGCAATAGCTCTAGTGGTGTATCCCAGTCCAGTACAGGTGAAGGGGCTGTTACCCCTTCAAGTGTTGAATACGTTGCCCTGTGCTGAATGTAAAGTTATAATAAATAGTGTGCCTCGACTACACCGTCTCTGTCGCCTGTGAACCCACTACACTTGTGTTGAGGTTCAATTTACGACTCCGAGGCAGGTTGCTGTTAGGGGCTCACGCCACGTTTATTTAAGGGGTTGCGCCAGGTTGTTCAGGGCTTACGCCAGGTTGATAAGGCTTACGCCGAACCAATACCCCCCTAGCCAATAACTCTCCAGGGGACAGGGTACTGGGATCTCTACACTACGGCTAACTCGCCTCTCCACCCTGCCCAGGCCCGGGACTACCCCCAACCTCGGCCGGTCGTCGGAGTAGGCTCCCCTAGCCTCGTGTGAGGACCAACTCCCCGAGTCCCCACTCCTACCCCCGATGAACCCCGGTTCCATCCCGGGTCCCTCTTTAAATACCCCCCTGGGGCATGACGTCACCGTCCTCCATGGCCCGCCTGACGTCACGTCCCGCGACGCCACTCTCTCCGAGGGCGCGCATGACGTGATGTCACCCACTACACCTCTACATAACCCCCCCCCCCGTGAAAAAACACAGCCGACCTGGCTGCAATCACCCCGAGAGCGGGGACACACGTGCGCCCACTCGAACCCCACAACCTTAGGGCACATAATAAAACAAGGACCGGGCACCCCCCCGGACCATGGAAAGAGGGCCCGAGGGTCGGGGATGGGGAAGCCGGCCCGCCCCCGGCCGTCAGTGGACATGCATGCCCCTCGAGCGCGTGTGAGCCGCCGGCCCGCCACCCCGCGCGGCCCCGGCTGTTGGAACCGGCGGCGCACCGGCAGGAAGCAGCTGCGCCGCTGGCACATCCACCAGTGTAGGCAGCGCTGTCGGTGGGGGCACTGGCGACGCACCCGCGGGCAGGCCGCTACTCCACGTGGCCTCGGCCGTTGGAATAGGTGGACTGCCTGCCAGACCCAGGTCCGTTGCAGGCACCCCCCCCCCCCCCCGCACGGCCTTGCCGCGCTTCGCGCAGCCGTTCGAGCGTGACCCTCATGGGCGCAGGGACAGGCGAGCCCTTCCTGGAAAGCCCCAGGTCCAACTGGACGTGCATCGGGGGCTCGGGTTCCCTCCCGTACATGAGGTAAAACGGGGAGAACCCCGTCGAGGCATGAGGAGCCAACCTGTACGCGGCCAGCACCCCAGGGATGAACAGGTCCCAGTCCGATTGGGACGCGCTCGCATGGTGGCACAACATAGACGTGAGCGTACGGTTCAGTCGCTCTACCATCCCGTCGGACTGGGGGTGGTAGGGTGAGGTGCGGACCTTCTTCGTCCCAAGGAGGCCACGCCATAGGCCAATTCGTGAGGTACTCCACCCCCCCCCCCCCCCGGGCCATGACGTCACCGTCCTCCACGGCCCGCCTGACGTCACGTCCCGCGACGCCACTCTCTCCGTGATGTCACCCACTACACCTCTACACTTGTATCAACCTGGTCTGTAACCCTGGAAACCTGCTGATACACTTCCTGTATCAAACACTCAGCCTGAAACACGAAAACCTGTTCAAAACACTTCCTGTGTAAAACAATCTACCTGTAAATTCAGCTCCAAGACTCTCTGCCTGAAGGACTCTGTAACAACCTGTGAATAATGTTTCTCATTTGACTCTCTCTGCCTGATAACTGAAATATAAAATATGGGCACACATAAAATGGGCCAGTAATGTACCTTTCAAAACTTACATCCTCAAAAATTGCAGGCAGTCCCCGGGTTACGGGAGACCAGACTTACGGAAAACCGACTTACGGAAATTATCCCATAAATCGTGTACATTTCTTATTTTTAATTATAGGTGTAAAGGTTTGAATTAGTTACGTACGTGCAAATAGTGCAGCGCGGTGAGGTGGATGAATGCAGCGGAGCGAGGCGTAAGGCGAGGCCGCATATTCATCAAGGTAGTGGTGTACTGATCAACACGCTGTTACATTGTTACCCTGAGTATACTCTACCAGCCACATCGTCTATTTTCCTTTTGTAGCATTACGTAATTGTTTTTTTCTATGCTTCGTGGTATTCATAAACAATTGGATACAGCACAGTATATGTTCCATTCGTTTAATTATGAGTAGTGTTAGGGTAGATATTCGATTAAATGCAATAATCATATAGGAAGTGCAGAGCGTAAGTACAGCGATACAATACAGGTGGCGGTAGAAAATGGACGACAGCGCGATGGGATTTTTGGATTTTATCGTTGATTTTGGGGGGAAAATTTGATAAAGTGAAGATGCCCGGGGGCCAATAGTTCCTTCTGATATTTTTTTTCACCACAAAAGTTACGTGAAAATACACACTGTTATAAAACAATTTTCATTGTCACAATTACCTTTATTTTTCAAATGACAATGTAACCAAATATAAGCCACTCAGGCGGACGTGAACAACTCTAAAAACACAATTCTGCCTTTCATTCAGTCAGATAACATTGAACAAACTGTATAGAATACCTTAAATTTCCATGAGTTAAATATCTTTGCCTCATGAACATTTTAAACAGGAGTTATAAGTAATGCAACGTGGTATGTTATCATTAAACTTTAAAACAAGTGAAGTTTGCCCTTGTGTTTTACAAGATCTTTCAGAAAGCAATAGTTTGTGTCACATCTACAGGTTCATAACATCAATAGTTATAACCAAATCTTATTCAAAAGTTTAATAAAACAAGTGCCATAAGTCCAAGTGCATTAGTGTGCTTTGGGCTTTTCACTGTTAATAGTGACAGATGTTACCGTTCAAAACACTCAATTTCAGATTGATCAAGGAACAGATAACTTGCTGACACTAATGAGAAGGGTGATACTGAGATCTAGATTTCAGTAAAGAGACCAGGTCTGGCTTGAGGGCAGTGGTTGAGATGCGTAAAATATCACGCAAGTGGGAGTCACTCATCCTTGACCTCAATCGGTTCTTGTTTAAGTTCATGACTGAGAATGTTTGCTCACACAAATATGTGAAGCCGAATAAGCTCACCATTTTCTTAGCGAATGACCGCATTTCTGGAAACCTGCTTTTGTCCAGCTGCCGGTAAAAGTCAACAAGAGAACACTGCTGGTGTTTTCCGCGGCACTCATCGTCACACTGCAGCTCAATGAGCTCCAGCTGCAGCTGTGGAGGAGCATCATCAGGGTCCACGGAGAAGGGAGAAGAGAAAAGCAATATGTCTTTTTCAATAACTGCAAAGTCCCGAAAGCGTTTGTTAAATTCCACAGAAAGAGATGCGATAGCTGTTGCATAACTTCATTTGCGCACCAATGTTGTCCTGTGGGAAACTGTCAATGACCTCTTTCAAAGCTGGGAAGTGCGCAGTGCAGGGCTCTGTTTGGGACAAGTGTCTTTGGAAAAGTTGCAGTTTGGTTCCAAAGGCCTTGATGTGAGCGTATAGCTGGCTCACCACTGCAACTTTTCCTTGAAGATTAACTTTCAGCGCATTCAGATGCTTCGTTATGTCAACCAAAAAAGCCAGATTTGCCAGCCATACAGGATCGGACCGTTCTTCCATTGGTTGTCCCTTCTCACCCAAAAAATCTCCAATTTCCTCTTTGAGAGAGAAAAATCGCTGCAGTGCGGACCCCCGACTTAGCCACCTCACATCGTTGTGATATATTACGTCATCGTATTCAGCCTGGATGTCACGCAAGAACTACTGAAACTGTCGGTGGTATAGAGCTTTAGAGCAAATAGAATTGATTGCCTTTGCCACTGGTTTCATAACATCGTCAAATTTGAGATGTTTGGCGCAGAGAGCCTGCTGGTGAATGATACAGTGAAGTTTAATAGCGTTACCTGCTTTTTCGCTGACATTATTGGAGATCAGTGTGGACAATCCACTTCGCTCAACAGCCATGGCAGGCGCACCATTGGTAATGATCCCAGAAACTTTACTCCATGGTAGTTTCATATCATCAACAGCTTCACAAACAGAAACGAATACATCTGTTCCTTTGGTTTGCCCTTTAAGGCTTTTGAGGTCAAGCAACTCCTCTGTCACGTTCATGTTGTCATCAACTCCTCTTTAAAAAATAAGTAGTTGTGCAGTGTCAAATGCATCAGTGCTTTCATCGCAGGCTAATGAGAAATATTCAAAAGCCACTCCCCTTTCCCCTAGTTGTCTCTGAATATCTGACGATGTCCTCAACTCTCCGTGCCACAGTGTTGCGTGTCAGGCAAACATTCATAAATTCTTGCTTCTTCTCGGGGAAAATGTTCTCCACCGTTTTCATGACCCAGTCTTTGATAAACGCACCTTCAGTAAAAGGTTTGCCATGTTTAGCTATTAACATGGCCACTTCGTAGCTGACTTTTGTGATGTTTTCCTTTGACTCATAGGCTCGCGTGAAGAATCGCTGTTGCGATGCCAGAGCAGCTTGGAGTTGCTTCACTTTTTCAGCGCGGTCACTCCCTGTTAGCTTGTCGTATGTTGTAGCATGTTTAGTCTCGTAGTGTCTCTTTACGTTGAAATTCTTAAACAAGGCAACCGTCTCTTTACAAATTAGACAAACACAATTGCCTCGATTTTCAGTGAAGAAGTATTGTAATTCCCACCGCTCCTGAAAGCGGCGGCCCTCACTGTCAACTTTTCTCTTTTTTTTTGCAGTCGCCATGGCAGAAATGATTCGAGAAGGGTTCGCGGCACGGATGCAGAGCCAGAGAGCATTAGAATGGTGCTGCCACCGTGTGGTGAAGGGAGGAATTACATCTTTAAAGTTTTATGATTTATTTATTCTGACAGAGCTAGCGAGCCATAAATAACACATCATAAGACTGAAGCTGCGGGCCGTATGAAATCTGACCGCGGGCCGTGATTGGCCCGCGGGCCGGACTTTGGACATGCCTGCTCTACATTGACCAGCCCCCCTCATTAATAATCATGAGCGGGTGACGTCCTCCAAATGGACACCCCCCCCCCCCCCCATTATTATTATCTACTATTATGAGCCAACAATGCCTGTGTGCATCGCTCGTGACGTCACTCCACGTCGACCAGCCCCCCTCATTAATAATCATGAACAGGTTACGTCTTCCACATGGACCCCCCCCTCCATTAATAATCATGAGCAGGTGACGTCACTCCACATGAAGCACCCTCCCCCTCATTAATAATCATGAGCAGGTTACATAACTCCACATCGAACAGCGCCCCTAATTAATAATCATCATCAGGTGACGTCCTCCAAATGGACATCCCCCACCATTCATAATAATTAGCGGCTGACGTCACTCCACATGGGGGGGGGGCGAGCCGCCTCCTCCCCCCTCCTCGGCGTCAACTTACAGCCCTCACTACAAAGGCAGAGAACCCTCACGTCATGCGATCTCCGTCACGCTGTTGAGACATCAAAGTAAAAAGGACGTCATGATGAACAAGGGATTATAACCTTTAAATGAAATAGATCTCTGTCACCGCGCCCTTACAAATTGCAAACGCATTAATGTAATGAATATCACGTCACAGTCTGCTTTTCACTTGCAAGTTTCAGATTTACTGCAATACACCTGTCCTTGGACGGGCAAAAAGCTAGGACTATAATAATTACGTCTGCCTAAAACTTTCCGTAAAGTCTAATAGCAGGCCCAGTTTTAATTAGCCTGACCAATTTAGGTTAAGCTGGTGCAGCTGGCACTAATGTAGCATTAAACAGACTTTAGCTGACTAATTGATCCATGAACAGAACACAAAACAGTAAACATGACATTTCTTGCTACAAGCAATATCCGTAATTATTTAGATTTCCAGCTATACTAATTACACCCACAGCAGTTACATTATATGTGCGTGAAAACACTTATTTATATTTTCAATTAAATAAAGGTAAACGATACTTCCCTGATTTATTTGTATCTTAAGATGTTGTATAATTTGAATTACTATTTCAGAAAAATCAAAAATTATGTAAAACCAATTTGGAAATGAGATGTGCTTGGAAAAGAGCAGTGCAGTCCTCAGGAATCCGACAATATCCCCGCAGCAGAGGCTGTGTGTTATCTGTTATGCATGCTATTCCTGGAATGTGAAGTTTAATGATACATATTATATCAATGTCCCAAAAACTTCAAGCTATTGGGCTTATTTTCCTTCACCCAATGATATACGAACACAATGATATGAAAACCAAACTGATTTAAGATAGGAAAACACCAAATCAAGTTAGGAATGCTTAGCGTCTGAGCCTTAAATTATATTTTTTTTACTTTGTTGAGATATCGCAGAATGTTGTTAAAAATCAATATACGCAAGCCGCAAACTGCTCGTCAATACCACCATCTGGTGGTCAGGGGGAGAAATTGACATTGTAGAAATACCACCATCATTCATCCTTCAGGCACGCCTGTGTGCTGCTTGATCAACGGTAGGAACTTGCTGTCTTGGTGTAGACTACGGGTTTCATGGGAAGGCCAGGCAACGCTTCCAGCAGATATGGTATCCCCCTAGAATTTCTCCATCACTTAGGCCCTAGGAGACTCCAATAGCTGGCAAAACTGTACACAATAACCATGAAAACAGGATGCATCCCAAAAGCATGGCAGGAGGAAACGGTCATTGCCATACCCAAACCAGTCAAGCCAACCGACGACCCGGGAAGTTATTGGCTGATATCACTCCTGTGCATGGCCTATAAACTCTGGGAACCCATCCTGCAGAGAATCAGCTCCCTCGTCGAGACAGTAATCCCTGAAGAACAAGTGGGATTCCGGCCTGGACGCAGCTGCTGTGACCAAAAATGGCCCTTACGACACACATCGAGGCCGGATTTCAGAATAAATTCATGACTGGCACGGCCTTTGTGGACTTGTCATCGGCATACGATACAGTCTAGATTAAGGGCTTCACACTGAAGCTCGCAAGAACCATTCCCTGCCTAAAACAATATGCCTGATATGAACAATGCTGAGCAATAGGTAACCATGGGGGAATATTTCCATAAATGGAGGCTCAAGCCAAATCCCCACAAAACAACTGTCACTGCAACACAACTATCACTGCATTGCATCTTGATAATAGGAGCATCAAGCACACTCTGAAAGTGACTTTCTGCAGAAACACTGTGTGCCATTACACCACTCCAATATATCTTGGAGTGAAGCTGGACTATACGCTAACCTTCAATGAACAACTGAAAAAGGTAGCTGCCAAGACCAAAATAAGGGTCAATCTGGGCCAGAAACTGGCAAGCACAAGCTGGGGAGCATCAGCACCACTGATGCAGACATCAGTGATGGACCTGATGCACAGATGGAACATTAAAAACTCTCCAGTGTTGTGCAACTGTGGTCATCCAGAACAGGCCATACAATGTGTAATGAGAGCGCCATCGCCTGGATTATTAGGGGGCATATATAATTATACAGTTCATGCTTATCCATAGTGCGGTTTACATCTGGGTGAAAGTTGAGAGGCGGTTCCACCAGGGAAGCCTCGGGAACGTTCGGGAAAGTTCCAGGAGGGGCGTGGCCAGAGGCGGGGCTTAGGCCCGGGTAGGGGGATATAAGCGGGACACAGAGCAACACAAGGGGTCGGTGTTGAAGACTGAAGAGGAGCCCGTCGCTGCTGCCCCGCCATCCCCATCCACCACGTGGCGGCTCATCCTCCAGCCGCCAGCCGCTCCCTAGCGCACTGTCAGCCAGCGGTGCGTTGGAGAGCGGGTGAGCGCCACACGGAGAGTGGACGTCCGCAAAAAGGAAGAGATGGAGACACGTGGCTGTACCGACCTTTTATTTAAATAAACAACCCAAAGTTACTTACCGTGTCGGAGACCACTCATTACTAATGTTTAATGACGCAATGCCCGATCCACAAATACGAAGGAAACATCAAAGTGATACACTCCGCTGCTCCTGACGAGATAATCTAGCTTGACCACCTGAATGTGAAATTGGAGTTGTTGCTCTGCATCTGCATCAGCCGTACGAAAAAAGATTGTGGAGGGTGCAGCCAAAGCCCCAGCTGGTGACACTGCTCAGATACCAGGCCTTCACTGTGCCCTGGCAGGCGAGGGGCCCCCCCGAGTCTCCCTGCAGCCAAAGTGACAGCGATTGGTCGTTGATATCGCAACGCATAGTGGTGTAATACACGCGCATCTCAGTACCTCTTGGCGTCTCGTATCAGACATAAGACTTTGTTTTTTTTTCGATTTAAAGCTTTCGTGACTGCAGGGATTCATCTTCTTGGTTCTTTCGGTAAAGTCACGTAGAAGGGAAGTAATAAAATAATAAAAATAAAACATATTACTTCCCTTCTACGTGACTTTACCGAAAGAACCAAGAAGACTTTGATTTTTTATTCTCATCTTGTTGACTTTTGAGGAGTGTTTGTTCATTTTCCTGCACTGAGACGTGTTGTATTATACTTTGTAACCCGAGTCGCTAGTGCCAAAGAGACTTAACTCTGTGTGCTCTAAATTCGTGGCTGTGATTTACATATGTGTAGTGACAGGGTGCCATCTGTTGACCAGGAGAGATAATTACACGTATGGGTGCGTATATAATAGCCAACCATCAGGAGGGGCGTAACTGGGCTAAAGGTCAGAGGTGGGGATCAGTCGGGAAACTCTGGGAACCTGCTCGAAGGTTCTAGAAGGGGGCGTGGCTGGAGGCGGGGCTTGGCCACGCCGAAGAGTATATAAGGGAGACGTAACCGGAGGTTTGGGGCTGTCGTGGGGGTACGGGTCCTGGCTGCCATTGCTGTCTTCACCGTCATCTCTTCTCCATCGCCCGGCCGCATGGCCGATCCACTGTACGGCTCCCTTTGTCGTCGCTGTATTAGTCAGCCAGCTATATAGTTAGACGCCGACAATGGGGCTGTATGAGTGGGTCAGCCATGCGTAGCTCAATATATATATGTTGCTCAGTGATTGTGTCTGTAAAGTGTGAGAAATAAACAAGGAGCCCTCTACACGTCGTGTCTTGAAAGTCGCTCACTATACATGTATTGAATTTTAGTACTTCTCAAAATACTGTAATCATCTGAACAGACCTAAAATATTCTTTGCTATGAATAAGGGCAATTACCTGAAACGTCACCTATTATATATTCTCTCAAGGTAGTATTAGAACCAGTGTGTTGAAATATACATTTTATTTGTGCTTATGCACCACTGCCAATACATTGTTGCCAAATAATTTGTTTGATTTGGTGTGACTACTGTAACCTCTTCCATTCTGAACCTACAATTGATTATATTATTTAATTTGCTCATGCATCTCAGTAACTATTGGTGTCTCATATCAGACATAAATCTTCGGATTATTGTTCGTATCTTCGTTGATTTTTGTGGGGTTTGTGTGTTTTTCTGCACTGAGATTTGTTTTATTTATCATACTGTGTAACCAAGGGGCCCGAGTACAGAAACTACTCGTTAAATATGGTAGGCAGCGATTGTAGTAAGATCCGAAATGCCGGAAAAGAAAATGTAAAAGACTTAAAAGAAATAATATTTCTTCTATTGATAAAGCAATAGATTAGCCAATCAGCTGTCAGGAATGCAACCCCATGCAACATGGGCGACGTAACGTTCAAGCTTCATGTGCTTCAGCCTCTGGCTGAGATAATTATATTATAATAATATATTCAGAATAAAGGTTTTTAGGTTTATTGTCATCATGGTCCTAGCCACCCCGAATAGCTCTCCTAATGTTTAATAAAACATAATAATATTAACTCCCTCATTGAATCGGAGTGATGACAAGTCATTCTGTAGAGGCCCCAAAGAGACTCTTGCCTCAGTGGGCTCTTACCTGGTTATGAAGTTCATAGGTGTATTGCATTTTTAGGACTTCTCAATAGAGTGTAATCATCTGAACAGACTTCAAATCAACATAGTCCTTATACCCTCCATAATACAGGTTTTTTTTGGGGTTAGATCACGTAAATATATAAATGTGTCGTTAAACCCGCGACCACCCGACACAGCCAATTAGTAAGGGTTGTTACGTAAACAGAACATACTTATTCGTTACTAGTACAGCACACCAATGTGTTGGAAAGCAAAGAGACAACATTTATAATCTGAGTACGACATTTCGCCAGTAATTACAAGCAGCAGCATCAGGCGGCAGCCAGATTTGTGGAAACATCCTCCTGTTTCGTTCCTTAAATAGAGGGGAAGATGTGATTATGTCACTTGTGAGCCCTTCTTGAGTGAAGTAGGGGGGGGGGGAGGATTAATGAATGCATATAAATGACAATGAGTATCCATTGCTGGTATGGCTACTACTCATGCTGGTGTGCCTATCAAATCCTCCCCACTCATCCATTTTGTCATCCACTTTGCCTTCACTTTTCTCAGTCAGGTGTATCCACAGCCCTTTTTGTTCAACCACAAAGCTCCACGTGGCATCCCTCATTCCAGCCCTGGCCCAAAACTCTGTTATGAAAGGTGATGTTTTTGGACAATGGTTCTTCTTCATAGGACATTTATATATTTTTTTTATGTTTCCTCTTAAGGCAGTGTTATTGATTAATGTGTTTGGTTTGTTATTTGCCCTCATGCACCACTGCCAATGCAATATCAAACGCCCCCTCCGACATCCCTGTCACAAGTCTTCCGAAGACCTCCACCAAACCTCCCATATTTGACTTTAAACCAATCTCTGCCTCAGATGTCACTAACATGCTAACTACATAGTGCTGATGATCTCCTGCCTTTGCCTTTCAATGTGTGGCAAACCACATTGCCAAAAACCCATCTCCAACATCTTTAACCTCTCCATCCCGGATTCTTCAGTTCCAGAAGAATGGAAAACTGTGTCCTCTTCACGAAGGAGGTGCCACTGATGACCCAAATAACTACCGACCAATTCTGACCTCATCTCCACTGATGAAAATCTTCAAAAAGCTACAAAAACACAAATTACTGACTTTATCCAAAATAAAAACCTGCTCCACCCCAAGCAATCAGGATTTAGGGAAAACTTCAGCACAACCCTAGCAGTGCTAAACAGTCTTCATTTTATCTTCAACAACCTTGGTAATAAACACCTCTGTGCCATCCTCTTGATTGACCTATCAAAAAAGAATTGATACAGTAGAGCACGACATCTTACTGAGCCAACTTTAATGTCTGAACTTTTCAGATTCTATGATAAACCGGTTCCATAGCGACCTCTCAGTCCGGTCACAGCTAATTTAGTGATATTGCAATGTACATTATGCATGGTATTCAATGTACATTATGCACATGCATAATGTACGTTGAATACCATATAAATAACCCAACCGGCAATGAATACCCATAGTCATTTATATGCATTTTAATGACAATAGAGCCTGCATGAGGTGCGAATCAACTCGTGGCCACGGGAGGTAACGACAGGGGTATCAGTTGTGAGTGCAAAGGGACTGGTGGCTACGGGAATGTTCGAGAAGGGAGGGAACGTCGTCAGGTGAAGGAAGAGGACGGTAGAGTCTGCCGGTGGAGCGAGCGTCCAGTCAGCGAGAATGATGGGGGCGTGGCCTCGGTTGGTATAAATGGGAAATGCGCGGGAGACTCGGGGCTGTGGCAGTGTGGTCTCCGCCTGATGTCAAGTGAACGTGTTTTCAATAAAGTGCCATCTCAAAAGAAGTGTGTCAAGTCGTCATTACAAATTCATTAATCCCCCCCCCCCACTTTGCGCAAGAAGTGCTCACAAGTGATGCTGTAGGGGCCGACGTCCACCCCACCGCCCTCGCCGGGCAGGTAGGGTGCTACGTTCGCCCCCTCCACTCCCTCCTCCACCGCCTCGCTCAGCTCCCACCGGGCCCCCGCCGAACGAGTGATCGGCCCTCCCGCGCAAGCGCCCTCTCGGAAGGACATGACTGACTTATTGGCTTACCGCCGTACAGAGTTAGCACACATTCACCCGTACACACCACCACTAACGCTAAGCGGCTGCGCGAACACGCGCGCGCCTTGCGGGCGGTTATATCCTACCCTGCGCCCACACCAGTGGCGGCTCCTGCAAAATCTCTCAGGGGGGGCAAATGTCTGGATGATTGATAAGGATAAGGTTCACCCATGCAATGGATAAATTAACAGCTTAAGCATGTAAAGGCAACTTCACTTCTTTAATATTAATGAAAAATAAAGTGACTCTTACAATACATCTTGTTTGTTTCTATACTTACTATTAAAACAAACCACTCAAGTTTTTTTTTATTAAAGATTCCACTAGGTGGCGACAAATTATATTGTTAGATGAAACGTGCTTACGTATGATAACGTAAGCACGTATGATGACGTAAGCACGTTAGGGCGAGCCCTCCCGGAAGCCATAGAGAATGCATTGCAGCGCCCCCGTTCGAAAAAAAACATCTTTGAATGTAAGTCTATGGGGCCACTCGGGGCGATTCTCAGCTGGAGGGAAATCGCCCAAAAAGAGGCGGTACTCCACAGAACGTAGCATGACGCTGATTGGACTATATCCAGAGGCACAGTGACGGCTAGCGTGACTCTGTGGTTGAATGACATTGGTGGTGCGTCGCCCAATCACCCTAATGAAGAAACCGCCCCTGGCCCACACTAAGACTCACGCGAAGCGGCTGGGCACGCGCGCGCTTGCGGGCAGTCGTCCCACGCACACTCAAATCACAAACATTGCACCGATGCTCTGTGCTAACGTTTTTATTCGCGGCGCAAAACCCTGCACTACCCGGAGAGAATATTCTGCGAGCAGAGCCTATCCTACAATTCCAATTCCTCAGATATTCACACGCCCTATTACGTACCTCACGGCCGCCCTCACGGCCGCACTCACGGCATCGCACGGACGCTGTCAGAGTCGGAGGGATGGAGAAGAGAGAGGACTTTACCTATTGCTGTCGCACGGATGCTGCGAGCGGCTCGAGGAGGCAGGACAGCAGGGAGTCGGTCTGGGCGGCCAAGCGGTCGGAGATGAGAACTAACTTGAACCGTTTTTTGGCTCCCCTTTTTATCCCCTTGACTTTTGAAATCCAGAGTTGCGTTATCCTGCGCAGCCATTGGTGTGCCTACCTATAATTTTCAACCGTTTCTCTACCCTTACATGGAGCGTTACGTTACGTTATTTTTCGACCCATTGTCTCTGCCCCATACTCATTAATCCCTGACTCAACCTGTTTAATCTGGAAGGGCGCGTCCGGCTGGCGAATCCACACCCGGCTAGTGTGTACTTGGTCTGTGGCGCTGGGATCCCCTGAACTCATCGTTTGCTCTGCTCGCTTAATATTTCACCCCAGCCCTCTCCCCGATGTCGTGCTGAACTCATTGCGGCTGGCCCGGTGAACCTTTGTGCGCCCATACCATGTCAAGGCAATTTAGGGGCGCCGCAATGTGATTTGTCCCGGGAGGGTCGGCCAATCTCCTGGCACCGGGAAACCATGGGACTTCCCACCAGGGTCGTGCGGTCAGGGGAGGCAGGGGAGGCAGAGCCTCACCTCTCATACTCCAATGAAAATACCTGTTCCGAAAAGTAAAAAAAAAGAATAATCAAATCAAATAAATATTAAGATTTTTCCACTGATCTGTGTTAGAAATGTCATTTTTGTACGATTCCAATCATTTTTATAGTCAAAATCGCCAAATTTGTGGAGCTCCTTTGCAAATACAGGAAGAGACGAGAGGTGAGGCAGCGACGAGCTCAGCCTCCCCTCTGATTGTGCAACCCCTCAGTAACTGGATGGAGCGCGGGCAATAAGCGTGTGTCTGTTACTATCTCAGTATGTCACCAATGTAATGTTTGTAGACCCCTTAATTTCATGTCCTCGCTATCCATACTCCAGGTAACTTATTTCACGTGCGTGTATAAAGATATTTAGGCTCGTTGGTTTCGTCATAAAACTGCAATGAAAAAGCACCAGGGGAGGCAGCAATCACATCTGCCTCACTGAGGGGGGGGGGGTGTCTAACACGCCCCCTCAGTGAGGCCACGCCCCTCCGTGAGGCCACGCCCCCCTCAGTGTGTGAATCTGGCTTTGAAACGAGCCAGTGCCTTCACAGCCATTGACCTCACTGCACGTCGCTGCTTCCCACCTCAGATGAAACCCCGTTGTGCCAGGCGATCCCTCGCCGGGACACTACGTGTGTGTGTGCTGTGTGTGTGCTGCGTGTGTGCTGTGTGTGTGCTGCGTGTGTGTGTGTGCTGTGTGTGTGTTGTGTGCGTGCTGCGTGTGTGTGTGCGCTGTGTATGCTGCGTGTGTGTGCTGTGTGTGCTGCGTGTGTGTGCGCTGTGTGTGCTGCGTGTGTGTGTGTGCTGTGTGCGTGCTGCGTGTGTGTGTGCGCTGTGTGTGCTGCGTGTGTGTGTGTGCTGTGTGTGTGCTCAGAGTGGGGGGCAGGGGGGATTTGCGGAGTTGCTCCACGGCCGTGGCACCACATAGCCCCCAATGGAATTTTATTTTCACGCGAGCGGCGTCCGTGACGTCACGCGAGCGGCGTCCGTGACGTCACGCGAGCGGCGTCCGTGACGTCACGCGAGCGGCGTCCGTGACGTCACGCGAGCGGCGTCCGTGACGTCACGCGAGCGGCGTCCGTGACGTCACGCGAGCGGCGTCCGTGACGTCACGCGAGCGGCGTCCGTGACGTCACGCGAGCAACGTCCGTGACGTCACGCGAGCGGCGTTCGTGACGTCACGCGAGCGGCGTCCGTGACGTCACGCGAGCGGCGTCCGTGACGTCACGCGAGCGGGGGGCGAGACGTCACGCGAGCGGGGGGCGAGAAGACGGAGCGAGACGGAGCCGCCACAGAGCGGCCCGGCCGAGCCGAGTCCCGTCGATTGGAGCCTCCCGCTCCCCGGATCGAGTGAGCCCCGAGCTTTGGTCGTGGTGAGGACCCCCCTCCGTCTCTCGCGGTCTGCGTGTCTGCGTCTCCCGCGATCTCCGTGTTTGCGTGCACCGTGGCCTGCGTGTATCTATTTCCTTGGTGGTCGTGTCTTGTGTGCGCCCCGTGGTTTCCGCATCCCTCCACATCCTTGCCCCCCGTGGTCTTCTCGTCTCTGTTCCCCATCGTCTACACGGTGTCTCTCTCCCCCCTCTCCCCGTGTCTCTCTCCCTCCTCTCCCCATGTCTCTCTCCCTCCTCTCCCCGTGTCTCTGTCCCTCCTCTCCCCGTGTCTTTCTCCCTCCTCCCCATGTCTCTCTCCCTCCTCTCCCCGTGTCTCTGTCCCTCCTCTCCCCGTGTCTCTCTCCCTCCTCTCCCCCGTGTCTCTCTCCTTCCTCTCCCCCGTGTCTCTCTCCCTCCTCTCCCCCGTGTCTCTCTCCACCGTGTCTCTCTCCCCCCTCTCCCCGTGTCTCTCTCCCCCCTCTCCCCGTGTCTCTCTCCCTCCTCTCCCCCGTGTCTCTCTCCCTCCTCTCCCCCGTGTCTCTCTCCCCGTGTCTCTCTCCCTCTCTCCCGTGTCTCTCTCCCTCCTCTCTCCCGTGTCTCTCTCCCTCCTCTCTCCCGTGTCTCTCTCCCCCCTCTCCCCCGTGTCTCTCTCCCTCCTTTCCCCCGTGTCTCTCTCCCTCCTCTCCCCGTGTCTCTCTCCCTCCTCTCCCCCGTGTCTCTCTCCCTCCTCTCCCCCGTGTCTCTCTCCCTCCTCTCCCCCGTGTCTCTCTCCATCCTCTCCCCGTGTCTCTCTCCCTCCTCTCCCCCGTGTCTCTCTCCCTCCTCTCCCCGTGTCTCTGTCCCTCCTCTCCCCGTGTCTCTTTCCCTCCTCTCCCCGTGTCTCTCTCCCCCCTTTCCCCGTGTCTCTCTCCCTCCTATCCCCGTGTCTCTGTCTTGTATCTCTTTCCCTCCTACGCCGCTTTGTCGCCGTGTTCACGTGAAATGCGCTGTGAAGCAGTAGACATCGGACAACAAACGGAAGACAGACACCAAACAGTGGGATAACAAACATCGCTGGAACACTAAACTACAGACAGCAAACAGGAGCAAGACAACCACAATAAGCCAAAGAGTTTAATAGACACCAGTGGCAGACCAAACAAGATTCCTCAAACAGCAGAGAAAACAGAAATAATAGCAATGAGAAAGGGACTCCTACATTTCAAACCGATTGCTACTGCTTCTTGCTACATTCGTGAATGAGCGTCGCATTTGTCCTGTTTACTTGGGGTCGCATTAAGGCTGGTTTGCATCATAATTGTAGAAGATGTCCTCAGTGTGTGGTTACCTTGACCGATCATGCTTTGTGTGAAAATGAAGTGCCCTGCCGCATAAGCGACTGACAACGGGTCATTTCCAAATGTCATTTACCTTCTGGAATTTCATGGATTGTCTTTAGCCCAACATGGACCAGCGCATAATGTTTTTTTTCCCGCACTGGGATCTTTAAGACACGTGATATCTCGCACAGTTACATCATATATTTCCGTGTTAAATTAAAGGGCCTTTAACTGAAGGTACTTGCATTGAAGGCTGGAAATCTGAGCTCGTACTTCTCGCCATGCCCGAGAGCCATGGGTTATAGAATGTTAGTAGGTCGTGAGCCAGCTTCGATTTAAGTTTGTGTTGAGACGTGTTTGGTGTGGACAAGACAACTCTGAGACATTGTGCACATGACAGGATCCAGACTGGGAGTGGATTGCCCTTCACAGTCTGCCCATTGATCAATACATGTATGTAGTTTTAACCTCCGCTAAGCAACCAGCCAATTCTGCATGTGTCCTGCATTAGAGAACACATGGAATACAGCATTAGCAGTCGATGTGCGTTAGATACATCTTCACTATTCCTGGCACAGGGCCACCGACCAATGAGGATTTTTAGTTTGTACATTAAAGAAATTAGAGACTGATGAAGATGAGGAAGGTGGTACCAATAGAAATGTTTTTATATTGGATATGGATTTTGCAATTGAGAGAAATATGTGTTTAATATTCGGACTTATTCGAAAGCACTCCAGTGGTGAATGTGTTGACTTTATGGTTGTTTTTTAAGTTTTCTGAATCTCGTCCACATGTTCTGCAGCTGGGTTTATTTCGAGAATCTTGACAAATAATCTAAAGTGGGTGAATTTTTACATTCTTACAGCATTGGGCAAGGCAATGGAAATGACACTGCGCCAACGTAAAGGTTGCTGCATATTGCGTGTCCTTTAGACTGCACCCTGGAATGCTGCTCTGCATGAATATTTGTTCCACCCGTTGTGCCTTTCCTCGATGGAGCTGGAAAACTCTTTGAGATAATTCACATAATAATTCTAGGAGATGATTTGCTCATGTCCTTCCTGGGCGTGGCTCGTACAGCTGATGACTGATGACCGTCGGTATGCTTTTCCATAATGGTCTGGTATCTGCCTGGGTTCGGTGACTTAAGTGGTTCCTAAATAGCACTCTTCTGCCGCTGCACCACACCTACATTTCCCCCTGGCCTGGTGGCTCGTGACGTCAATTACTGTGCACTGTTCCGTGTTGTTAACATTCGATGTAAATACTCAACACAATCCCCTAGTGGGGATTAATTTTTGAATGCTGAAAAAAAGGAGTTACAAATATCTCGATTGTGGTAGCATGCCAGTCCATTAGCAGACAAGCCGGCCATGCATTGTGTAGTCGACTACCTGTGTGACCTTTGCTATGTCTGCTTCTGCCAAGATTTTGCTTGTGCACTGCTGCTCACAGACTGCATATCGTAGCGTAAGGCGTGTTTCTGTTCGTACAAAAACTTAAGGCAAAGTTTATTTGCGTTTGCTTCAGCGAGCACTAATCAAATTCATATAAATCAAATTGTTTTCAGGAAGACTATCAGGTTTATCTCCTTCAGCAAAAGTATCCAGTTAATATTTTTAGAGCGCTATGTGCAACGTTGTTTTGAGGGGCAGGGAAGACAGCCACTGAACTTAGTTTACACTAACCCAGGATTGCGTGGCATTTGTTGAACTGTAGTTGCATCACTAAGCAATCTCCAAATAATTAATGGAAGCTATTTATTTAAATTGTTCCCATCACATTATTATTGGAAGTAGTATTTGAACCACTTTTTTGTTAAATGTAAGTCTTCTGCTGGATGAAGAACTTCCCATCCTGTGTCGGTCATGGGATGTATTTGACCAGACCTCATTACCTTCATCAGTGGGTGGTGGTGCGAGGGAGTTCAGGCTGGTTCAGATATCACTCGGCCACTGCTGATAGCCGTGGCCAGGAGTCAAACTTAGGTCACCGGGTTCTTGACGATGCAATGCGCCACTGGTCCACTCCTTGTTAATTGCACGTACGAAATCCGATGTGCCCACCTCTCCTGTAGTGGTGGTTGTACTTGAGTAGTCTGTGACCTTTTCAAGCGACAGAATCCTCAGGGTTTGAGGCTGCCGGGCATCGTTGCTGACCGCCTGGTAGACCAGCGTGGCGTTGTACCGTGGTGGACCCCCCTCCTAGCATTCAAGCAGGGGAAGTGGGCCGTGTGATCGCCCAGACGAATAATAATGGCTTCATCCAAAGAGTCCGCGACCTCGAGAGTGGCATGGCCCGCACGCTGTCTCCCAGCACGCAGAATCTTGAGCACAGTCGAATGTACAGACGCTGAGCCACAACACACAGGGCACGGGTTTCTTCACCATTCATCTCATCGTGCCGTCTCCGTAACCAGGTCATCAACCATATTGCCTTCAGCGTGAAATGAGTATACAAACTAAGACGTCCTTTGGTATAACAAAAAAATGTTGACCACATTAGGAAAGAGGGCTTCTCCCACTCAAATATCTATGACGAGGTGTGTTTTTACACCTTAAACAAGTCAAGTAGGTATGGTATCACTCCGGTGGTGAAATAAATATACAGTGCATACTACTTGTGCGCGTGTACATCTTAATGCATTAGAATTGCTTCCATTGTTTTTTCTCAAAGTGCCTAACAATGCCCTCCTCTGTGTAATCACGCTTTGGCGTAAGGTTGTGGCAATTCGATGTAAACATCGAATGGGTTTTATAGTTTTGACCTTGCCAAACAGACTAATTGTGGCACAATTCCGTGGCAGTTTGTGATATGTCGTTGTGTTGTTGATACATTGTGTTCTTGATTGGCCAAGGCTGTGGCATTGTAGCAATTACATGATTTTTGTCCGTGACGTGTGCAAGAGTATCCACGTGGGTGACCGCCGCTGCTAAGATGCTGCTGGAATTTTAATAGGTCTCGTGATTAGCCACCAACAAAAATCAACAAAGTGGACGCTAGCCGTTCAGTCACTTGTCCACCAATATGACATCAGCGCATGCTGTTGCACACAATGGAAAGCGAGACAAAAAACATCTTCAGACTTCTATGCACCATTTTTGTAAGAAAGCTGTTTGGGGGAAATTGCTTAACTAGAAACGTTGATGTCTGCTTTAGTCTTCGTTGACCATGTGAGGACCTACTGAAGCAAAACATCTTTGCAAGGGAGGTTACGCAATACACGTAGAAGATGGTAAGCGAGTGTTGGTCTGGATGTTAAAAGTTGGAAACGCACGTTACGCTGCTAAGAATGGACTTTATGTTGTATATAAAGCTCAATATTTTCGCAGCATAGTTTAGACAAATACGGAGTCTTTAGGGTATTTAAAATTGTATTTGTCTGCAAGTTTGCATCACTGCGAAAAACACGACAACGTTTTCCACCCTTTCGTCTTGGCTGGAAAAGTTGTATTTGTTAAATGTGTATCGAATGCCTTTTCTCGTTAATGATTCAATGGATGGCCAGAGCACGTCTTTGTCTAACGGAAACAGATCCTGTTTCAGGGTGAAATTTACCCACCCTACTGTACAAATTTAAAACAACAGTCAGACGTAACTGGATGACTCATTGGACTAACACTGTGGGGTGAGTAAAATTGTCCTGCTCATTTAAAGTGAAAAAAAAATCCTCGTTCTGAAATGGCTCTCATTGTTCGCCGAGTTTAATGATCCTGCCCCATGCTTTCCTGATTTCACAAAAATGGTTTTGCGTGATTCATCATTGTGCTGTGTTGTACCTTGAGAGTACAAAATGAGTCGCAGCTGTGGCCAGTGTCAGGCTGTTGGTGCAGCAGCAGCAGCACTGCTTTTGCAGTGGACGCTGTGCGTCCCGCTCCCCCCGATTGGGTGTTGCATGCAGGTGAATGAGGATTGTAAGGCACGAGAGAGAGTGTCCTCAATGTTTGGTGGTATTCGTGTGCTCTGTTGGAAGCTGTTGCATGTGCAAGGCACAGGGAATGCCTATCTCTACTGTGATACAGGATGGGAATTATCCAAGTAGCAAAAGTAGAATATGCTACGGGCCCCGCACTTTCAAGTGCCCCGCGCTAAATGCTTTCAAGCTATTAATTCCGGTTCGGTGATTCTGCACTTGCTCTATTACTATAGTCCTATACTGCCTTCAACTTTTATTAACGACTGGGTGTTTAAGGTTCGCGATTTGTCGTATTATCTGTCTGTATAGCAAATTAAAAAATACAATTACTGTACTTTACTATGCAAGTAAAAAATGTGTGTTTTCATATTTATTTGTGTTTTTTTATATCTTGGGCCCTTTTATAACATGTGCTACAGGCCCCGCACTAGCTTAATCCGGCACTGATGGGAACATAAAATCGGTGGGGGAGAAAATTTCAAGTACCATAACTCCAGCAGGAAGTGTTTAAATAGTGTTACCACATTATCCCCGAAAGGTATTTGTTTTTAAGTTGTTATGCTTATATTTAAACACCAGTGAATCTGTCTACAAAAAAATGTGGATGTTGGTCACATACAAACATAAACGTATACAGTGTTATGAGTAGAGTTCTGTATTTAAATGCAAGCTGTAAATGGTGGTGGCGTTGAGTCCAATAGAGCATTGTAGTGTCCTTGTTCAAGATGCAGAATTCCAAGACCAAAATGAAGCCTTGAAAATGTTTGCACGGATTCATGCTGAGCTGTACAAGTGCGGGCTTACCGCTAAGTGTGTGTGGCTCTTGAGTTATGGTACCACGTGGGTTTGTAATGGATAGAGGCGGTATTAAAATGGCTTTTATTGTTTCTATCAAAACAATGTTCATCCAGGCTTCAAACTCTCCAGGGGGGAATGGGTGTTGCCCCCGCAAGATGCGAATGCTGCCAACACGAAGTCACAGCTTTCACTGAGAGTGAAGAAAAGCATAAATGCCTGCAAACCTGTTACATGTTCTGCAACAGGCCTGCCAAGTGAAGTTGCACCTTTCCAATCGAGGGGAAGTCGAATTTATTTGCGTGCCTTCCTGACGTTACCGTGGCTGTCCCCCGGACACTTCCACGACAGTGTTTGCAGTATGCATGATGTCGATGCAGTAAGCCAGCGTTTTGAGGGATTTGACTGGCTCTGCAGGAAACTACTATGTGTGTGGAAAATAAGTGTTGGCATATTTGTAGAATATGGCAAAATATATATACGGAGTACTAAGCTAAGAGTGAAGAGTGCCTACTTGTCAGAAGAGAATGGTGACTGATACAAGTCAGGCCAAGCTAAGTAGGACCCCGTATTAAAATGTTTACTGTGAGCCCAACCCAGGCAGTAAAGCACTGTTAAAAGATTCCCGGCTGTTTGCATGAAGTAATTAAATATTTAACGCCCTGTTTTTTTTGTTGGTGAGCATCCCATGGGCCAAAAAAATAATGAGAACTGAAATGCCATCATTGTTCCACAGTTAAACACCGTGAGCATGCCAGGCTTCTAATACTGATGAATGTGTGGTGTGTTCTGCGTCGTACTCTGTTATCTCGGTTTGTTGCTTGTGATCAGTACCCCTATCTGGCTTGGAGTTAATGCACCTAAACTTGAAACGCCGCCATGACAACTCACAGACTCGGCCAGCGCCTGGGCCTCATTACGTCAGCTTCATGGCCATGCCATATGGGATTATTTATAAAGGTGGGAACACCGATCGTGGCCTTGCAGGCTGACTTAATGATAGGTCATTCAAAGTCTTTCCTGGACAAAGCATTATTAGCATAGCCTTTAGAGACACAAGAACAGTTAATAAAATACCCTATATACACATCAACACACTGATGCAAGTCCAGTGAATGAATTGACAGTGACAAAGATTACATCCACACTTCTTGTTCTGTAAGCATACACACAACCTCACGAGATGTCATGCAAGCCACATGACTCCAGGCTATTTGTAGCAAAATATCAGACGATGCAAACTAAATCATGATGTATTTGTAGCATGGCTTAATGTGATGAACGAGCAGTACCAGTTTGTCAATGGCAGCAATTCAGACACTCTAAATATACTTCAAAGTGCCTGCATGTTACCTTTTATTCGCGTTTAACCATGAATATAACTTCTCTTATCTATGCGACCATTCCACCACTGTTGCTAAAAAACATGACCTTATCGTGTTAAAATTCAAAGCGAAATGTCACGGTACTTATAACCTGTTAATGTTTACACAGATTACAAGTAGATGTCTTTTTTTTGTATCTCCGAGGGAAACAAAAAGTGCAAATTTTGTCATCGGAGAGAGAGTGGCTTGTGTGACTGCGATTATAGAAGTAGCAATCACTCATCCGTGTCTTTATCCTTTGCTAATATTTTATGAACAACGAATATTTTCCTGAACCTCCGATTTAGCACGGTTGTCTACGAAAGAAGTTCTACATACGTAACTAAATGTTTCTGTATAGAAAAACATGTTATCTTGGTGTTTTCTTTCTTTTGTACAGAGAAACAATTGGGATTTGGGGAACCCTCCCCGCCAGATCGAAGTTGTTATGTAAGACGCAGCTGTGTGCGCACATAGATGTAGAGCCAGGCGTACAGTGCATTGTGTAGTCGTCTTGTAATTTTGTTTGCTGTCCCAAGTCTCAGATGCCCTTCCGAGTTTATTTCAGAAATCGTCTCAAGCTGTGGCCAGGTGGCTCGGGTCAGCGTTCTAAGCTTGACACCGTTGAGAATCCTGGGTTCACGTGCAGGCAGCCACCAGTGATTGAGCCAGCTTCTCAATTGACTTCATTGTCTGAGCTCGATTGAGCAATGGCTCTGAACAAACCCTGCAAAAACGCGTCGCGGTAAATTTAGGTTTGCCACTTGCTTTGGCTACATCTCAGTTGTGAGAATTAACGACAATCGGTTTGACCGCCGTCACTGTTAGGAGCAGGGCGGGTGGGAAAATGCTGCCCACTACAGATGGTGGCGGCGGCGGCGGCAGTGCCCTGTGAGAGATCCTGAATGTATGCTTCATTTTGTTCCGTGATGCCGAAGGAGCCAGCGGGAGAAAATTGGGAGGGGGGTGGAGGGGTGTCACGTGCCACTTCACCTAAAAACCTCTTACTGACGGCCAACCGTGGAGAACTATAGAACAATGCCATAAAGCGACAAATTAACGTTTCCCCAGCAAGCCTACTTCGTCCATTCATAGCGGAATAGGTTCTTAGTAGTTGTGCAATGCCTGTTTTTGGTTGAATTAGGTCCCAAATGCCATTTTTCTGAAAAAGGTCATGTTCTATACAATGTCTGGTGAATGAGTTGTGAGAATCAAGGTGAGAGTACTTTTCGCCTAGACAATGCATTGACTCATCAATTAAGATGGATTCTTCTGCTCCAAAAACATGCATTGTGTCGTGCATATGAAGAATACATTTGTATTGTATATACGCTGTATATAATTGCCTTGCGTGACCACTGATGACAGCAGAGGGGCTACCTACGTTCACCACGGTAATTTTTTTTATTAAACCGTGACTCACAAAAGTGTGACAATTCATCGAATCCCGAGGGGGTAATCGTTACGTACCAACTTTTACCCCAAGTGGTAAACCAATGCCTTGAATTCAGGCTCCCAGAGGCCCTGGCACAAGTCCCTGCTGAAGAAGACCCCCTTAGTAGCTCAGACCGAAGCCACCCGGCCGCACTCAATTGTATTTGTTATCGTTTAACGCCCGGGTTTTTAATAACTTTGGTCGTGTCAGTGGAGTGTCACGCAATCCCATCAGGTTTACCCCCCCCCCCACTAGTCTGCTACATACCTGTAGAGCCTGCGCTTTGTGACTGCGTTTCCGGTGTGGAAAGAACACAAATGGGTCACCCCAGGGCCGCGAGGAAGTCGTACAGTGTGTTTGTAGATAAATGTTCTTTTGCACAGCTGAGTACGAATGGTAGATAAATGTTTGCCCTGTGAGCTGTGTTTCGATATTGTCCCTGCCATCCCCCCCAGGCCCCCTACCAACCACGGATGCATGCACCTGGGTTTAGCCGGTAAGGTGGGTTTATAAGAAAGGGTGTGTGCATACAATCGTTTTTCTTGTATTTGTCCAAGTAATGGTGTTGTGACGCTGGGGGGAGGGGTGCGATTGTCGATAACGCTGTGTTGTCGGTGGATAAGGGTGGCTTGGTTGTGCAGGTAACCCACCTGGTTAAGTGCCTTACCGTTTTTTTTTCCCTCTCCATAATAGCGCGCTTGTGTGGATTGCAGTGTATTTTGTGTGGGTTCTGGTATAGTGACGGTGATAAGGGTAAAAACGTACTCATTTTACACCGTGGCTATGTCAGTGGGTTTAACAATATAATATTGATTAATGTGATTTACTGGGAGAAGAGGCATATATGTATTCACAATGTTCTTTTGTGAAAGGAAATTAACAGTCACCGGCAGATGAGAAAAGAAGTGCTTGAGCCTGGACTTCAACAGGAGCTGTGAGTAGACAGCATGGATTACTGGTCAAGGAGAGTTGCAGACCACAGGGGCAGCAGAGGATATTGATATTTGTGGAGAGTACTGGTTTGGCTATTGGGCTTTATGTGAGTGCAGGTTATATACGCCTCTTGGCATTGGTTAGCATTGGCATGACTGCCCAAGGAGAGAATGTTGTCTTAGGAGAATGGAGCTCAGGCCGCTGGTGGCATTTTCTTGTTCTGATATTCACACTGCTCACTGGTGCCCTGGGCCACCCCACGTTCGGCTCATTGCCCAGACTCCTGAATAAACCCACGCGTGTTTCTAAGACAACAAAAGTCACTTAAGCACGAAACAATACATCGGCATATTGGGAGATGTGTAACATCTTTAAAGTGTACTGCTCATTCCACAACAATGCATTCTGATTTTATTTTCCCATTAAGTTTTAATATGAGCAGTCTAAACACCCCCATTGTCTCCGTTTAATGTATACATGCCCGGTCCCATCAGAAGCAAAGCAGGTTGAGCCTGGATAATTCTTGGATGGGTGGGCAACCATGGTGTATACAACAGGTGTTATTGGCTGGTGCGGGCCTATGCTGTGAACATAAAAGAGCTGTATGTAAAATTCAGTATTATACTGTACTATGCTGGCACATCTATGCTCCTTGCCTTCAGCAACCCACACTGACCCAGTGTGGTGAAGTATGGCCGAATAACCCCCTTGACCCACGTGGCATGGGAAGGCCTTCATCCAGCAGTGGTTTGACAACAGGAGTGTACATGTACTGTATATATGTCACGTGAGGTTATGCTTTACTTTATTTGCGGTGTGTGTGTCCTTGGTCAGTGGAAAGTATGAGAGGGATGTGTTGAGATTGGGGGTGGGAGGTGTCACACGGCTGGCAGAGTGTGTTGACTTGTTGGGGTCACCCGTGGCTTTGCTCTTCAACAGTCTTCAACCCCTGCATGATGTTGCAGGCCTAAGCCTGCCACCACGAGCACCATACAGCGAGTGGCTATTTACTAACAATTCAACAGTGATGCTTTTTGGAGATCCAGCTCCCGAGCGTATGCAAGCTCATATTTTGTTTTACCATCTGTAAGTAGGTGATCATTTTTAATGAATGTCATTCTCAGCAGTTTTTTTTTAAACAGCTCTTAATATTCATTAGACACATTACAGTGATTTTGTCACATGTAAATGTTTACAATTATCGTCAGCCACGATTTATTCACTTCTGGATGAAGGCTGCCTCGTGTTGTCACCATCCCTCACTGTCAAGTCATGTCACAATCCACCTCACTCGTGGACACGAGCTGTGATCTCGTCACTCAACCTACACTGGTCATCCTCCCGGGCATGTTCCCTTCTTTGGCAGCCAATCTGTCACCATTCTTTCCCATCGACCATCATTTTAGTCGAGGGACATTGTTTGGATCCACCCGTTACATTATTTGCTTAACATTATTATAATCAAAATACATTCGGTGTCTGAAGTTCTTCTTCCGATCTGTACCATACTCGTTTCCGAAACTCAGTTTAGAGATTTTACTTATTTGATCTCGAGCAGTGCGTGCTGCTGTCGAGTTGTGTGAATGCGTGAGTGATGTGGGAGATGGTGAGCAGAGCCACGTGGAGTGCCCACTGCACGTGCTCCAGGCAGCAGCAGGGACAGCTCCTATTAAGGCCAGGGATCTGTGTGCAGGGCCCCACACTTCTCGGCTTTTATGCACGTGCTGCCCATGAGCACTCGGCTTCTATTTCAGTCCATCTCTCCGGCCATCCGCTTGCGTGCCAAACGTGCTACTCTTTGTAAATAAGGTCTTTAAGAGGGCTGGCTCTGTGTCGGCATTGTGCTCTTTAAAAAGGCAAAGATGATGTATGCCAGCACAATATTGTACGAGTAAACACGGGTTGATGCGTCTGTGGGTGGACTTTACTGTGAGTTTTCTAATTATTTTAATGTGGTTGCCACCTTCGTAAACAAGTTTCATTTAGATCAATGCTAATGCTGTCAGTACTCTGATATTTTATGGACATGTTCTTAGACATGATGAAATGTTACCACTTTGTTAATCCACTGCTGGATAAAGGCCTCCCCATGCTATGTCGGTCATGGTAGTTGTTTGGCCATATACTTCATCATCCTGGCCAGTACGAGTTGATAAATGGAAAGACCCAGGACATGTTCATATATCACACGTCTGATATTAGACTTGACTAGGAACTAAAACTCAGGTTACCAGATGTATAGCAAATTGTAATAACTGCTTTTGGCAGAAAATATTATTTCTGCAATGCACGTAAAGTTTGTGTACTACCTGCTTGAAAATGTATTTGTGTGCTTCCCAGTTGTGTGTGCTTGTGTATTTTGTTTTAAATTTGAAGAGCACGAACAATTTTCAGAATACTAGCAAACGCACCTACGTAAAGAGCCTTATTCAACAGCACGTGCACTTATACTTACACAAGAACTCCGTACGTAATGTTTGCGGATACGGATTCAAAGTGCAAGAGTGCAGTTCAAAGCTTCGTAAATAAAAGTATGTTTGTGATGAGACCCTGCGGTCGGTTTAAAGCAGCCCCCACTCCACTGGTGGTTGTGTGACGCGTGCCCCCCATCCCGTGCCCTCCCCTCCCCGCCCGGTGGGGCCATGCTGGCACCCACGACACTTTAGCGCCCACGTCCTAGCGACGGAAACACATGTAAACTAACACAACAGACAGCGGTAAATGGAAAATTGAGACCAGTGTTATAAACCGGGGGGGGGGGGGGGTGAGCGGGAGTTTATCGAGGCTTTTAAAAAGCTTGCAACACTTAAGCTGCACCATCTGTGTGCTTTGGCGTGCGTCTGTTTCCCGTGTAGTCTTGTGAGTCATTATTTTGCTCAAATGTGGTAATTATTAGTGCTCCAGTAATTTTGAGTGGTGCCCATATTGCAGAGTGGATGCCACCTCGGAATAAATTACATTTCAACGATCATATTTTGTTTTTAGATCGAGGAGGATATCAGATTGGTGGAAAATTTCAGCAATGTCATAAGCTGACCTCCCTCCTACGAATACATTTCTTGGGACCCAACTCTTCACTTGCTCTAATGGCCCTGTAATGATTATTGGTAGCATCATCAACTTTGTTGGGTGCAGTGTTTGGTTATAGCTTTATTAAATCCATGGACAGGGTAAAAGTTAAAACATCCAGGAATCCCATACGGTACGTACGTATGTTGAACTTCTTTCGCACCGTACGTAGCCAACTGTGCTCATCGAAGGTGCGGGGGAAGGACAACAAACTAAACACAAAGAAGTTCTAAAGAATTTAGTTTTCAATCTAGATTTTAACAAATAAGAAGAGCACTCCAGACGGCCACAGAAGCACATCTGAAAGCACGTGATGCAGTGCAGAGAATTGGGTGTATGCAGATGATGCAGCTTTATTTGCTTGGACTTTGGGGGAGGCATTGTAGTTTTTACATACGAGGAAATAAACTGAGGCTTCAAGGTGAACGTTCCAAAACCTAAAGATGTGCATTTGCATAAACATACAACATTTCAGTACTTCAAGGTTGACAGCATTTATTCGTGATGGGGTTCTCTGCACCTTTCTTACAGACGACAGTAGGATGTGTAATTGCACATAGACTATTTCCTAAGTTCAGATGATTAAATGCAGGTTGGGGGGGTGTGAAGTCAATGTATATTGTGCTGGCAGGGTGGGTTGTTTGATCTACAGTAGAACGCCTGTTATATGTAACCCTATTAGCTGAGAAGCCTATTGTTTGCTGATCTGGTCGAGCCGTTAAAGCCTATATTGTGCACGGATTGATTCTCCTACCCAGAATTGGTCACTGGGCACTAATTACTACAATTGTATAACAATAATATTGTTCATCATAATATAGTACTGGATAATGAATTTACGATGATCAATTATTTTATAATGTATATTTATTTATTCTGTGTGAGAAGAAGATTACCCATTGATGGTGATGGATTAGTCAGTGATTAGAGGTAATATCTAAAACACGAGGAATAATGTGTGTAAGACGATAGGATTTGGATTGTAGGAGAATGGTTGAAGATATAGAGACAGACTAAAGGCCCTGAAACTGGGGCCTAACACAATAGCTACAGGGAGATACAGGCTGAGCGCAGTTGGCACTTCCACCTGAAGTGTCTTTAATTCTGTCTGTGTGAGTCTCCAAGCTGAAGCTAGGAAATGTCATGGCCCTCGTCCTCCGCTTGTTTTTGGGTGGGCCAAAGAGTGAAACAGAGTTACAGGGCCCACCGCAACACCCCACCAGTGTCGGCTGTGATTATTCATCTGAGCTGTTTACTCAAGAGACTTTGTAAGAAACCTCGAGATGACATGTGCAGACAAGCCCATTGAGGCATTGTGTTAAGGTGTGGAGAGGACTCGTGTAATATCACAATTTGTTATTTAAAGTAATAAGCGAATTTAATTTCATTCAACATCACAATCAGAATATTTATTTAGACTGGAGGAATCCGATGAGCTATAAAGCTCCTTTTTCACAGATGTCCAGGAGGGGTGGGTCAACGTTACAACAACAAACAATACAAAAACACGATTGGAGTGCAAAGTAGAGGAAAGGTAACCAAATCACTTAAAGAATGCACAGATACAACTATATATTTTTTTTTTATCTTACCAGGTAAAGCCCATTGAGGTACTGGATTACCTTGTTTTTTAGAAGCGACCTGGCCACAAATGATAGTTTAGCAAAGTGGCTTATCATATGGAAGTGTATATCTGTCATGTGCACTTAGTCTTCTGGTGGCAGACTACAGAAAATGCTCTTGCAATCCAGAAGCCTACGATTGGAGAAATATATTAAATTTAATAAGGTAAAGTAAAGTAATTCTAAGGAAATGTGCGTGTCCTAGTGATGGTGCAAGTGTAGGGGCGTGGTAGCGGTTTCTAGGGAATACGTCATCACTCTCACTGCACCAGCCAATCAGCTGCCAGGAAGGCAACCAACATGTCACATATAATGGGATCTCTTTTTGCCAGTATCAAAGTATGAAAAATATGAATAGGGTTTACCCTTTCTGGCAATAAAACAGGTGTTAAGATGTTCAAACACCAAATAGATTCATTTTGCAAGGAATCAAGTCTGCATTAACCACACGTACTTGTGGTGAACATGCAAACAAACGTGTTCTGATAAATAATATATTGGGCATTGTATTTGAAGCTGATTGGCCTACACCAGAGACAGCAGCCTTTATGGCCTAGTCTCACCAGTGTCAGACCAGAGAAGGCCAAAAGGCGAACAGTACAAGAACAATGCACGTATCAGAGCATGTATAGCTCGGGGTGAGCAGCTATATCATGGGATACCTTTTTGTTGCCAGTATCAAAGTATGACAAATATTGCCAGTGAAGGTAAAACCATATTTTTCATACCATGTCACATGAGCACCACGATGTCACTCATGCAACATGGACGTCGTTGCATCAACCCTCCGTGCACTTTAGCCGGCGTGTGGCCAAGGTAAGTCCTGTAAATAGTACAGCGCACCCTCGCCAACCACGGGGGGTTTGGTTCCTGGAATAAGCCGCGGTCGACAAATCCGCAGTCGGTAAAGTACAGGGCCTATGGGAAATAGGGGGTCAGAGGTTACCACGTCCACGGTTAGACTCGTCATAGCTTAACAGAGTTGCCTGTTTATTAACTAAACACCGAGTAACATACAGTACGTTGTTAGACAATAACACAATGAAACGCAAACATTACATTAACTTTACATACCTTGAATATGAACGATGATGATGACAATGAGATGATGGGGGAAGGGCTGGGTAGAAGGAGGAGAAGGGGCTCAGCCCACCCCACGCTTCGGGTCCTTGATTCAGGGCAAATTAACCCTTTCCCGGAATTGGAATATAAAAATAAAACTACTGTGGGTATGGCACCTCTTTCATGGCTTCACGCATTACAATTATATCGTGCTGTGATGCAATGACGTAATACACGCGAAATTTGAGTTCCTAAACACCGTGCTAATCCGTGGACACTCAAATATCCAGGCCGCGGTTGGTATATTGGTATACAAATAAACCGTGTATACATCAAACCGCGGTTGGAAAGAGAGGCGCGGGATTCCTGTATTTGTTTTAATGTCTATTTTATTCTTTATGTTAAATAGTTATTAATGTACATTATTGGTGGTAACAATTTGAATATCATTATTTTTTTTTACTGTGACAATTTCGGTACAAGTGGTCCTGACCCGGCCTGAAGTTCTCTGCGTTATTGTCTCAACCCAGCTTTGGAATTGGAATTATGACAAATCTTAGCTTATATCAATTTTTTTACAATTACTTTAGTCATCACAACTTAGACCTGTTGAGGTTGTCCTAGTCATGCTCCGAATTTCAGAACCTTCCAGTTGGTACTTAAGTAAAGTATTTTCAGTCATGGCCACACTTGTAGTGTGGTAGTCATTAATGTAAAAGTAATCCATATTTTTTTTATTGTTGTTGGCATCTTCAACACTTACTGGTAATAACGTGTCCATGAAATTGGTTGATATTCAAAAAATAAATGATCATGCCAGACAAGCACGGAGGCAGGACAGGGTGTTAAAGAGACAGAGGTGGTTGCTTGAGCAGACAAGTTTGTGTCTTGGTTGGTCACGCACTCGTGGAACAGAAGATGGCTTGTGGCCGTGGACAATCGGCTTCATTCGGGCCCAGCAAGGAGGTGCAGTAATCGTAACGTTATAAAAGCTGGTATGTCAGTGGCATTCGTCAATTAAATGCACAGGGAAATTCAGCAAAAATTAAACTTGTCTTGGAACAAGTTTGGTGAAAAATACTATTTAAAATGTTTATTTTTTATAACATTACTGTAACTAGTAAGTGTATATGCTCAGCATAAGCCTGTATTTGTGTTTTTGTAATTTCCCTCGTGTGCATTTCTTTGAGCGATCGAATCGAATCCCCCATCACTGTCGAGGATGCCTTAATAGACTGGCTTCACGGCTTGTTTAGTTTGTACATTTGAACCTTATGGTGGATCCCCGGGGTCCCGTACAAACGGAAGTCAAAATCATAATTAATTAACTTATTTTGGGCGACTCTGGCCCACCGCGCACATAAACGCCGCGACCCACCAGAAATCAATCCTCTCGTTCTTCACCAAGCACCCAGCGTTGCCAAAATTGCCATAGTCATAGACAAAACTTGGAAATTTGATTAGCGCTTTGTGTAGAGCTCGTCGACGGGAATATATTGCCGTATCGTTCGCCTTCAACAGACATAAAATGACGTCGCAACGCAGTTTATGCGAGAGCCGGGGGCTTATGGGACCCTGGGGTCCCGCCATAAGGTTCGTTTGGAGAATGCTGTTTATTATCTATACTTATTTAAATGGAATTAGATTAAGATAATCTCATTTTTTGTATAAATCAACTGTTAAGTATCTTCCAGCTTTCTCAGGGCTGAGAAATTGGTGCAACATTATTTGTGTGTTGTCCATCTTCATTTATATTGGTAAATAAGATTTACAGCCCTTTTGTAAAGCCACTACCGCATGAGTGTCTTCCCTCACCGTACTTCACTCAACTTGCCAGTGCGGTTTGGTGAATGGGGTGGGGGCAGGACAGGTTCAAATGTCACCCTGATAACTGATGCGAGTCATGGCAGAGAATACCATTTAGGTGGCCTGTTTAATAGCACAGTGCGTTAACCACCGCACCACTTCTCTACTCCCACAATAAATTTTAGACTCGACATTCTTTTGGACACCAGTTGAAAGAAGAAATGTCTGTAGGACATCCTCAAATTGCAAGATGTTAACTCTTCGCACGGGCTTCAACAGTGCCAGCAGCACACCCTGCTAAACACTTCACCAGAATGGAGATACGCATGGTGTGCTCATGTTTCACTACACGGAGAATGCTGTTTATAATTACTGTAATGGCTGTTGAATCTTAGGATCTTGAGATATGGCAGCGGCTTGGGGAGTCATTCATCCAGCAGTGGATTGACCTTGGCTGATGATGATGATGACTGTAATGGCATTGGTGTTATATCGAAGTGGTTTAAGTTGGAGTGCTTTTTTGTAAAGTCTTGTTAAGCACAGTTGTGAGCTGGAGTCAAGATACTCTACAAATCAATAATAATTCCATGTGCTGTCTCTTCAAACACGTACTGATTATGATTGTTGGCCTTCCGCACCTCTGTTTAGCACGATTGCCTACGTACGGTGCGAAAAAGGTCAACATACGTACAATGCAGTGCCGTACTAAAAAAATATTTTTACATAAATTAAAAGTGTGTCATGGCTATTAGCCACGTGTGCGAACTTTGAACAGCACAAGCCTCTGCTGAACAGGCTGGTAAAACGGGCTGCTTTGTAGTGCTGTTAGCCTGTTCGCTTATTGGGCAGTGCATGCTAATATAGTATAGCGCTTCATATTCAATCTGATCATCATCAGCCATGATACGGGATGAATCACCCCTCCCACGCCATCTTCATCCCATGCAACTATGCCATCCCACAATTATTCTCACTCCTGTCTGCAAGCTGGTCTCATGATTCCAACTTCATGCGGGTTGTCCATGTCTTTCGCGTGTTTTACTCCTCTGGTTACCATTCTGTGACCATTATCGTCTGTCGGCCATCATTCATTCTCGCCGTGCATCCTGCCCTAGCTCACTTGCCTTCATCTTTCCAATTTGTGTGTCGTTTCCCCAATCCACGTATTCCTCTTCCTGTCTCTCATTGTAATTTCAAACCTGCATCAAGCTAGCCTTCCTTACACACTTTAAAGCTGTTGTTACATTTGCATTTACAAGTGTCTGTTTCTGATCCATTTGTCATAGCGGGTAATAATGCACCGATTGCAGACTTCGTCAGACATACTGGTATTTTAAGTACTGTACGAAGGCTCATTCTCTCCCTGCAAAGAGCCAACCAATCAGCCAATGCTCTGACCTCACAATGCACGTGTTTCGGCGTAGGTATTTGGCAGTCGGGTACGTTCCCATGGGTGTGTGCAGGGCTGGGATAATTTGGAAGGTTTATGTTGAATCGCAGTGTACTTTCAGCACGGGAGTGATCTCAATCCTAAAGAGTAAGTTCTGATACATTCCAAGAGGGACTTTATTCCCTTTGTCATTGAAATCTGAATTGTTTAGGAATCATTTCCACGACAATGTGACCTTGGCACTGTAAAGTATGTTAACTTGTTGCGGCTACAATAAACAAAAAAGTCTGGTTTACATCCATTAGTGTAGTATATGTCTAGTGTATGACCCATTTTAGTGAATTAGAATTTCGGCGGCCACTCGCCGCCGAAATTCTCAGGGCTTCTCAGCGCTTCACGCCTTTCCCGTCGCCCCCACATATATCCTCTCCACCAATGTCTGCAGATACTACTGACTTGTATGGAGGGTGTGTAGGCATATATGCCTACAACATACTTTTTTTTTGTAGTGGGGGGGGGGGGTCGACAATTGTTATAAACCTGTTGGATCAACCCCCACATCGGGGTGGGGGGCACTTTCTATAACTTTAGATTCACGCCTTCTGAAACGCTGGGATTTTTTTCCATAGATATTCTTGTAATTTGCACGTGCAGTTCTTTATTTCTTTCCTCCTATAACGCTGTCAGTCTATTTGAAAGAAAGTGCTCTGATATTTTTAGCGGTGCTGTAAAATGACCTAACTTGTTCATGCAACAGAACTTGCACACATTCAATGACCGTCTCTCCGCAAACCGTGCTGTCACGCGTGCGAGTGGGGTTCTATGTGCACCTAATTAGCGACTCTGACGCCGTGCAAAGAGGCTGCCCTGTGTGTGGTGGCTTCAAATGGGTCCTGGGCGTGTGTGACGGTCGGATGCGTGACGTTGAAACTTGACGGTGCATTCGAACGCGTGTTCACAAGCACGCTGCGCCGCCAATATCTGGGCTGACACGAGGGGTTGAGCCCTGCAGGAAGAGGAGTGAGTGAGTGGGTGAGTGGGTTATGGTATTGGCTCGTGCCCTCCCTTCCCTCCACGTTCGCTGTTGGCAGGCAGGCAGGGAGCGTGGAGCCAGCCGCTGATGTATGGCGGAGGCGCTAATTCGGTGTGATTTATTCATACTGTATGTGATAGCAGCTAAGCACCAGGGGTGTCGTCCTCCTGTGGGGTGGTAGCGATGCCCCCAGGCGCTACTTTGGGCTCCGCAGAAAGTAACTCTTTTGTTTAAGTCACGAGTCGCCGCCTTACCCATGCAGACATCTCCCCCATGGTTTAATTCACCGCCACATACTCACAAAGCGACCTCGACATGTTTTCACCGATATTATCTTTCGTTGGGACACTGTATCGTGGTAATGTAGTAAACACAGCTCATTGGAGCAGTTTAATGTCGGTCTGGTGATTCATGGCATAATCCGTGCATGAACCTCGGACGTAATATCCCGTGGCGGCTGCTGACGATACGCAATGGCTTATTAAAAGTGGCATGGAGTGAGTGGGGGCGTCATTCTGGCCCAGGACTCCCAACCGCTTGCTGAGTCGCGTGGACGTGCCACGGCTTATGGGGGGGATCCATCCGACACTGACGCTCGTGTCGCCGGTCAGCCCCTTGTCGTCTTCCTGCGCACAGCCCAAACGCAGGCGCTCGGCGTTGGCTGCCCACCACAGGTTATTTCACCCGAACTGGTTTGGCCATTCCTCGCTCAGCCTGAGCCCGGCGGGCGCTTTAAAGCAGTGGGGACGGCGGGACAAGGAAGAGGGGCGGGGCGAGGGGGGCGGGGGGGGGGCGGGGTGCTTAGGCGCAGGCTCGGAGACTCCGTTACCCCCGCCCCCTCCCGAGCCTCACTGGTCCTTATAAGGGAATCGCCGCAGACAAAGCGCTCCCATTGGTTCCCGAGCGCGCCGGTGTCCGCCGGACCGAAAGGGGGGGGGGGGGTTATGGGTTGGGCCTCGCGTGCGTGGGGGCGGCGCTTGTAGCAACCGCGCGCTGGTGGGGGGGGGACCCCAAAGTGGGAGGAGTTGGCGGCTCGTGGGGCGGGGCGTCGTGTAGGGGGCGTGGTCTCGTGCAGGGGGCGGGGCGTCACGCTCGGCTGGGAGCGAGCCGAGAGAGCGGGGCCCGCGGCCCGGGGCGAGGCGCGAGGTACGTGGCTCGCGGGTGGCTCGCGGGCCGGTGGCGGCCAAGCGTGGCCTGAACGCCGGTGTGTGTCTCCCCCCACCCACCACCACCACGAGAGAGAGAGACACGGCAGGGTGCTTGCTAGGTGCCGACCCATTAGGCCCGTAGCGATCGGCCGCCCGCGAATGTTTACTGGTCGAACGGCTTGCGCAATGCCTCTTGCACCCACCCACCACCCACCCTTGTAAGGTTTTTTTGTTGTTTGTCATGGTTCAGGGTGGCCTGAGAGGTGTGCGGCGAGAGCTGTTGGCTGAGAGTGCACGAATGGTAGACGACAGCCCTTGTTCAGTCCACTCCCTACGCCGTGCAGGTTGCTTGACCGTCCGCACTTGACGCTGCTCCGAGCAGGTTGGTGCAGGCGGCGTGGGGGGGGGCATAGACGTGGAAGCATAGAAGTACGGTACAGTACTTGATTTTACGACACTGCAATTTGTGCAGAACTACGTAGTCGCACGACGTAGCAGCCGATAACACAACAACTTGTTTGTACATGGTGGGCACCCATGTTAATACTCTACCCCGCGTAGTTTATGATAAATAACGAGATGGGACACACTCCGGGTGGTGATGCGGTCCGTGTGCGCATCGTTCTGTGGGGCCGAACTGCTCATGTGGCTGCTGTGTTCGCTGAATTGCATTGCCTATCGCGGTCAGCGGTGGCGACCGGTTGTTGCACTGTCAAGTGTTGTAGATGTTGTGTTTAATGTGGCAGAATTAATTGGTTAGCGATACAGCGCAAGTCCAACAGCAACCCATACAGCGCAAATGGCATGCAATGGTATGTTTTGATTCCACAGTAAACAGCAAATGTGTAACATCATGAATGTCATCCCTTTGTAAATTGCCTGGATGAAGACATTGCTACACCACCGTGCCCAGCCATGGGTGACGTTTGACTACTTTAACCCACTCTGGTCCGTGTGTGGGTTGAATGGCGGTGAGTTCAGGACAGCTTCAGCTCGCCACTGATGGCAATCGTGGAATAAAGCTCACGAGTGCGGTGGGTAAGGAGAGGACAGCCAAGACTTGAGCTGCCCGGGCAGCAGCCGGCCCAGATAAGGTGTCCTCCCGCCTGCCCGTCACTTCAGTAATGACATTGTGTGCCCCACAACAGCACAGGCAGAGATGTGAGTAGCATCTGACCCGGGGCAGCGCTGTCGCTTGCCGCGCGTGTGCAATCGTCGCTGTTTTAAGCCGCTGCCCGGCACGACACGGAAGGAAACGATTGAGCAGAGGAGCCAAGTAAAACGCGGTGGAGTGTGGAATCGCTTGAAATGCATCGATGAAGATCGTGTACCTGGCTTGTGGTCATGGTATGCTGGGCAGTTGTTACGTGGCGACGTCTTTGTTGTGCTGGGTGAATGCTTTTCTTTCAAACGGTCCTACGGGTTGAGCCTTATTACAGAGGACCTCTTGTTATGTGGGATGCTAACATCTGTATGCAGGCAGTGTGAAGCGAGAACAGACTGGCACACGGCACATCAAGATTACTCGTGCCTGTTAGAAACTGCGTGGAACCTGCACTTGCTGTGCACAGGTGCGAAACTTTGTGCAATACTTTTATTTAAACGAACACTGTATGTAACATAGTGTGATGCACTCCATATACAGTCCCTTGTTAGTCCGCTGCTCAGTGAGAGCTTCCCCAAGCATCGCAGGTTGTGGGGGGTTTTTTTGGCCATGCTGGGTAGGTTATCACAGTTGCGCTGTGCATAGCTCTTGAATGTGTTTTCAATTTGGTGTGATGTTCGATTCTGACCTCCACGTGCTGTTCGAGCTTCTTCAGTAACTGCCGACGCCCTGAGTGCACGTGGAGCTTGTATTTTTTTTACCATATTTTCAATTGCTGCTCTGCGGTTTGTGGAGAAAGGGAGCAATGATCAGAAGTACAATCTAATAATGGAACTTCCAGAGCTGCGCTCTGCTCCTCACAGGCTATACATATTGTCTGAATTATAAGACCGTTCTTTCCTTATTTTAAGCAAAAGTATTGGGTGTGACATTTAAACCAGTAGGAGTCACCACATTGGTTCAACTTTATTTATACCTGGCACAAGTGTTGAGTCCAAAAAGCATGTTACTAGGGTAGTGACATATATTAAATCTCGATTTGAAGCTTTCGTGACTGCAGCAATCCATACTCTTTGGTTTTTTCGGTAAAGTCAGGTAGGTATATTTTAGATTTGAAGCTTTCGTGACTGCAATGATTCATATTCTCAGGTTTTTTCGGTAAAGTCACGTAGGTAAAACATTAAAAGTAATGCTTATAAGGGATTACATCTTGAATCATTGCTTCACTTGATGCAGCTAATCTGGCTGTGACGGTCCCACCTGATGACGGAGACTTGTGTTGCCTCCGAAACGTCGTGAATTTTATTTTTATTTTTGTTTTGTTTTATTTTACTTTCATTACTTTTAATGTTTTACCTACGTGACTTTACCGAAAAAACCTGAGAATAGGTATATTTTATTTTTATACCTACGTGACTTTACCAAAAGAACCAAAGAGTATGGACATATATTGAGTCACAATGGTGTTACGCCAGCTATTGAGGGAAGAGTGTAACTGTGCGTCTTAGAGCCTCTCTCTGTCACCAGAGTACGTATGGCATATGTGACAGTCTAGGTGAACCCAAGAGGGCACGTGACCTGCAGAGGATAAGGCCGGGGGCCAGAAGGGGACCCAAGTGATAGGTGATGTAAGGTCCCAGAACCTTCTGGGAAGATCCCGAAGGGGGTGCGGTCAAGGGCGGAGCGAGGCCACGCTCAGGAGGATAAAAGGGCAGTCCCAGGAGCGTTCTTGCCTGTCTTCTGGAATCAACCCGCCATGCTACGCTCTTTGCTCTTCGGGCTTCGGTCGTCACATTCGACATCGTGGGTCAGGCAGTACTTTACTGACCTGACCCCTTTATATAGTGACCTTGTTGAGGTCTGGCTCCGTGGTAGTTACCATATAGTTATCCCGAGTGTTTATGTAGTTACTCTATTGGGGTGTATAATAAGCGTGTTGCCTCCAAGTTACAAGTGTCTGCCTCCATGGGACCCACTACACTAGCAGGCTGTTAATATAAGTGACGAACTGAAAATGTAAAGAACACATTGTGTGTTTTGGAAACTGTATTTGTTTTTATGATCGGGGAAGGGATGGAGCATTGGTAACATTGCTTTGGTGGCCCCCTGATGAGTACATGTATGTTGAGTAACGTGCCATTATGGGATGCAGTGGTCCGTTTTACTGACTAAGCAAAAGTAAAAAGTTGTTAACAGATCTTTCTCCTAAATCATCAGTTGTCCTGCTGTATCGGTTCCGCCTGATGATGGTCGCTTGTGTTGCGATCGAAACGTCGTGATTTATTTGATTTGATTTCTACCTACGTGACTTTACCGAAAGAACCAAAGAATAAGCAGAAGTAATTTAAACAAACCCTGAACCCCAGCCTGTACTTTCCTGCGTAGGTAGTCAAAAGATTAGCTTCTGATCGCATTGTGAATTAACCGTAGTCTTAAACATAGCAAGGTGTGATATGCAAAACGCATTTATTGTCAACATTTGTGATGGACACACCTTCACAGCATTCCATTTTTCACTGATACAAGACTTATATTTGGCAAAAGTGCATTTCATACTGGGTTAACACATCTGCCATTAATTAGCATGAACTCAATAGCACTTAGACATCCGGTTTTATTGCTCCATGTTGTATTCGGGAAACCTTGGTAGGATTTCTTGTCATTCGGGTCTGTGCACAGTAGTGACCGGAGTCACAGAAGCCTTGTGTGTACAGTACATTGGCATGGCTGACTAGGAAACCCAAGCTGCCCACCTCGATAGGAAAAGTCTTGCGTGCAGTGGTCACAAGCAGCTCGCACATAAGGGTGGGAAGTTCACTGTCGAGATATCAAAATGCGAGCCTCAGAAAGGAACCGTGTGGTTCTGCGTTTGTGACCTTTATCTCATGCCTGCAGGTGGAACCTGATGACTGTTGTGGCTTTTTCACAACCTGCGAGCATGGTGAGGTCGTGGCAAAATAGAACAGGGAAGTGTTCTGTATACTGTATTGCGAGTCCATTATGAGCTTGATAATTTCTGCCAGTACCATAGTTTAAATTTACAATGTGGAATGTGTTTTGTGCCATTAAAACGATACATACTGTAGAGATGCATGTACCACTCCACAAGCACATGGTAATTCCCACCAATCATGGATGTCTTTACTGATTAGGCCAACAGTGCAAAGTCTGACTGCTAAATGGTCATGATGACAACTAGCTGATGTCTTTTCGAGTGATGCATTCCCACGGGCACTCAATTGCCTTGATTCCCACAGGCCGCCCAGCTCACTGATGAAGCTCCTTTGCTGAGGAGACTGTCCACTTTCAGCTTTGGCGGTGGTTCACAGGAATACTCCTCGAGTAGACCAGCATGGCTCGGGTCCTGTCCCATTGTGGGCTATCGCCTCCATCCACAGCCAGGGATAGTGATGGTATTTTATTTATTTTTAACGAGTTTCAGCTTGTGTGTCAGCTTCGGCTATTTTTGTAATTTCCACCAATGAAGCTGACCCGAGACAAGGGACACCATTAACATTGTGCATCTTTTCTGCGTCGCCCTCACAACTAGTTCCGAGTTTGGCTTTACTGAAAGCGGGAAGCCCCCCTTAGTAAAGGGAGATTGTGAGTGGGTTGCGTGGTGTGGATACAGCCCATAGTAGGGCTGAACGATTTGAGGAAAATATCTAATTGCGATTTTTCTGACAGATATTGCGATTTGATTTGCAATTACATTTTTTTAAAGTCAAGCTTCAGTTCAATATTCACTGTGTAATATATTTAACACATGTGATGGAGCATTACCACATGATACTTGCAAAATGTGAACTGCTCTATATATTCTCATAATTTAAATAGAACAATCGAACATAGAACAATTGTTAAGTTAAATAAATAAAGTAAATAATAATAACAAATAAAACAATTCCAATAAGAAAGTAATAGGACTTTTCAAATCGCATAAAGTGGCAGCCTTTGCGATTTGCTAATCGCATTGTTTAAAATTGTGATTTCGATTTGAAATCGATTAATCGTTCAGCCCTAGCCCACAGGCTGCCAAGGGGATCCGGGCTCAGCCACTCACTAGTTCCCAAACCAACCAAGCGCTCTAGTATGTGCTCATGGGAAGGCAGCGTTAGACACCACATGGGGATTTGAAAATGCATGGAAGCAAGAGGGATCAATATTGATTTTAACCAACCTGCAATGTCAGATTTTTGGAAGGATTATGTAAGCAGAACATGAAATTAACCAGCTTGTGAAATGCATCTGCTTATGCTGTACATACACAAAGAAAAGTTAGGTTTAAGGCAATCTACAACAGAACATATTTTACTTGGCTCTGTTATCCTAATGCATGCTATGTATGTACAAATTATTAAAGTAATATTTTACAAGATCATTATTCCCTGATTCCAAAGCACTGCAAAAATTATTGCGCTCATAATTCACGTCCGTGTCAAGCTGCTGGAAAGCACTCTAGCTCATTTTAGCTGAATGTTGAGCATTGAACGCAAAACTGAAAAAAATCGATGTGGCTCTGGCTGCAACTAGGTCCACTAATGGTCTATAAAAAATATTCAGGGTAACTGCTACAGGAATAATCTTTAAATTAGAGTTTCGTTGAAAAGGCAACTTTTTGTATATAGTCCAGAGTGATTGGAGTTGTGTCCTTAATAATGCGACAACCCATTAAAATTAATTGAATTTCAAAGGTTACCCATGTCACTAGTTAGTAAAGGGCAATATTTTTTACAATGTATTTAGTGGACACACTTTATGTTTAGGGTATTGCCTTACACGATGAGAGACATGCTTATTATCTTAATTATTCAATGTCCATGACATTGCATGCTTTAGCAGTGCCTTCGAAATAACTATATCCGACGCAAATCAAACCACTTTGAATTGCATTGTGGCAGGCAAGCGTGCAGACAACGAAGCTATTTCAGATGTTCGGCCACTTAGAACAACATGACAGTGTGGTTTATTTTATGCCACCTCATAAGAGAACCGTTGTCATATTGCCAACTGGGTAATTTGTGTTGAGATGGGGAAAATGTCCAGAAGCTTTAGGACTGCTGACATGTGGGGACCAATGTGAATGCGCTCAATGTAGAGTAATAGGCTTTGAGTTATTTAACCGCTTAAAATCCTTCAACGCCAATCGTGTGTCTATATTTTCAATACAGATGTGGTTGTGTTTAATGCATTTTGTACAACCTTTCTAACATAGCTAGCTGTTGCTCCTTTTTTCTTCGATGCGGCAGTGAGCTCGTTGTTTAATAGGGTGAATGTCTTATTAACACAGCCGCTGCTGCGGGAGCTGTCTCACATTGACATGCTTATCTCTAATCTCGAGCAATACAATGGCTTCTTCAGCACCGTAACCATGGGGTTACATTAACAGATTGACATGCTAATCTCTTGCAATACAATGGCCGCTCTTCCATCTCTAGCCCTGCCCACTTACCCTTGGGTTGTACCCATCTCAAACCTATATAACCTTTGGCTGCAAAGTAGCTCTCTCGCTGTATTTCTTCCTGCCTCAGCAGTCCGCCTGCTGTATTTTTTCACCTGAAGACGATTGCTTGTGTTGCGATCAAAACTTCGTGATTTTTTATTTGATAATTTTTCAATCTACGTGACTTTACCGAAAGACCCAAAGAGTACAACCTTTCTATTTCAGAAAGGTTTATTGCACAGTTTATTGTGGGAAGCCATGGTGGTGTAGTGCTTAGTTCCCTGCACATTGAACCAGGGAACCTGAGTTAAATCCCCCTTTGACTACCTCACTGACCAGCAATGTGAATTATGGTTAAACATCCCCCCAACAGTGGATGAGCAAAGGGCTGTGAATGATTGTTTAACACATATACAATCGGGACTGATTAGAAAGGCTTCTTCACTGGTTATAACCATTTAATGTATTCTGATAACCTTGTAACTTCTGTCTATTTTAACCAGTTAAGGACACTGCTGATAATCCTAGAATGTGCCATGAAACTAAGTACATTTTAGTACATTTAGAAAACGCACACATACGGAAAGGTTATATCTTTTCGAAAATTTTCCCTACATTATTAAACAAAGATATTTCTTATTGCGTAGTGGAACAGCGACAAACGAGAAGTGTAAAACAACCATAATAATAAAAAACTGATTTGTGTAGGTTGGTACCTTCCTGTTTGGAAAAGCTGTTCACCCGGGCACAGAGCCCATTTCTTTGTGTTGCTGGCTGCTTTGGGGCACAAGGCTGCCCCGTACAATCACACTAGTAGCCATGTTTGAACGTACACAAGCACGGGATGAGGATATACACAGTGGCCGACGCTTTCTGTAGCCGAGTTCCCATGAGCACGTTATAGGCCACGTTCTCACAACAGCCTGCGATCTGTATCCAGACCAAGCAACCGATTTGTGTGGATTTTTCGTTTTGCTTAGGGGTCTGCCGCTGTCAGACAGACTGCACTCGGAATCAGTGAAAATGTTACAGGTTCAACACGGAAGAGACTGAGCTATTAATGATGCCTGTAGCATAGGTTAGACTTCAAAGCCATGTTCTTATTATAAAACATTCAGGAATTTGTATGTATTATATTGGGACAGCTTAGACTAACCCAAGTGTATGTTAAACGTTTAAATGCCATTGGCAAGGGGTTGAAGTGTATGGAGGGGAAGGGCTAAGCCCACAACTCATATTGGGACAACCCATGCTGTACTGGGCCGTTCAAGGAATGCCTCGGCACGAGTTGGAAAGGCCTGAAGGAATGCAGCATGTGTCAGCTGATCCGGCCTGATGCTCTATGCGTTTGTTCTATTACCAGTTGTAGTCAAGTGTCTGAACAATATCATCCACAGACAATTTGGCACCAAAATTTGCTGCTTTTTGGGAGGTTGCCATGGGGAAGGGGAGGGCCAAAGGTGCTGCAGGCTAGTAAACTTCAATATAGTGTGGCACAACTCCCTTGGGCTTGGAGGTTTAATGGCAGCCATTAAGCAGTCTTCTTTTTTTGTACGGCTGATGTAGATGCAGAGCAACAACTACAATTTCACATTCAGGTGGTCAAGCCAGTTAACCGCATCAGGGGTAGCGGAGTGTATCATCATCGCTGTGATGTCTTTTTCGTGTTTGTGGATCGGCCATTGCGTTGTTATAGGTTGTATGGTCTGTTCTGGATGACCACAGTCGCACAACACTGGAGTTTTTAATTTTCCATTTGCGTATCAGGTATCTGCCATGGTTTCATGGTTGGTGCGGATGTGGTTTAGGGTGGACCATGAGCTTCGTGGAAGATCAAACTCGGGGTTCTTCTGCGTTGGGTCTTTCACAAGATGTTTGTTTGCAAGTTATTTTAAACTTCACTCAACTCCCCAAGCTTCATTGCTGTTGAACTTGCATTGTTGAAGGTTAATTCATGGGTCCAAAAAGGTTTTGCGTCACTTCAAGCGATGCCGGGGGACATTTTTAAGGTCCTGACGAATTGGAAGGCAACTGTTTTCCTTGATTTGTAGGAGTTCCCAGAGGGTTGCAGCATTTTGGCAGATGGGTGGGCGAGAGATTTGTGATAGTATGGCCAGCCAGGGTGTTGGGGTCGACTTGAGGGTTCCAGTGATACAACCCATTGCAGTGTTCAGTTAGACATCAACAAGCCAAGTGTGACCTTGGCCCATACTGGTGCACACTACTCGACTACAGAGTACACAAGGGCCATTGTTGATGTCTGTAACACTGGTGCTGATTGCTGCTCCCCAGCTTGTGCTTGCCAGTGTCTGTTTCAGGTTGATCCCTTGTTTTGTTTTGGTCTTGGTAGCTACCTTTTTCAGATAGTCACTCCGAGATATGTTGGAGTGGAGTCCTGTCGCACAGTGTTGCCGCAGAAGATTACTTTCAGAGTGTGCTTGGGTGCTCCTATTATCAAAATGAGATGCAGTAACTGTTGTTTTGTGGGGATTTGGCTTGAGCCTCAATTTCTGGAAATATTCCTCCATCGTGTTTATGTCTTGGTTCAGAGTGGATTCGATGTTAATAGTGGCTGCTTGTGTTGCTTGGAAAGGTCATCTGCAAATACCAATTTGCGTAACCTGGTGGGTGGCATGTCGCTCATATAGACATTGACGAACATTGGCACGAGTACTGAACCTTGTGGCAATCCATTATTGAACCGGGGTGAGCTGGATTTGTTGCCCATATAGACACGCAGTCACCTATTGCTTAGCATCGTTTCAGGTGTATTGTTTGAGGCAGGCAATGATCCCTGTGAACTTATCAAGCCGTTAATCCAGACTATGTCGTCGTTCCGATGAAAAATCATCAAAGGCTTGCGCCGGTCTTGGATTTATTCTGAAATCTGACCTCGGTGTGTGTCGCAAGGCCCAAAATTTGATCGCAGCAGCTGCGTCAAGGCCGAAATCCCACTTGTTCTTCAGGGATTACTGACTCAACGAGGAAGCTGACTCTCCAGAGGATGATGTTTTCCTGAAGTTTATAGACCGTGCACAGGAATGGTATCTACCTATAGCTTCCCAGGTCTTCAGTTTGCTTGCCTGGTTTGGGTATGGCAATGACCATCGCCTCCCGCCATGCTTTTGGGATGCATCCAGTTTTCTTGGTTTTTGTGTACAGGTTTGCCAGCCATTGGAGTCCCCGAGGGCCTAAGTGATGGAGGATTTCTGGGGGGGATACCATCTCTGCCGGCAGCCTTTTCTTTCTTCATTGCATCCAGACCCTTCCTCACTCCCTCTGTGCTGTTGGCATTGTGGTGTTGTGAAGAAAATTAAGCAGTCACTCATTGTCTCTGAGGTGGAAGATTTCCTTCAAACAACCCTGAAGGGAGAATCCTGTGCCTTGGCAGGGGTCATTAGGGCAGGTATTTTCAGAGGAGCACTCGTCTAAGGACTTGGACTCCATGAGCATGTACATTTGTGTAGTGGTATGAGTTTGACTGTAGTCTGTGTCGTGCCTTACTGTCTATGCCAAAGTGGTGGCTTCTGCTGCGTTCAGTGGCTTGGCCAAATAAGGCGCAGTGCGGGTTTCCATTCCTTTTTCAAGAAATGTATTCGGAACTTCCTGGTGCTTTGTTCTGGACAGACCGATGACCCTGCTGTTTATATCACTTTGTGACTTGTTCTCTCATTGTCTTCTAAAAAGTTTGCGCTACATCTCTGAGAAACATTTACCTTATAAAGGTCTATTTTATAGAGAAATGTGAAAGTCGACCCGAGTGAAGTGTTTTCATTCTGCTCTGCTACACCACCGCCAACACAATCCTTTTGAGTTTTATTCTGTGTTAGTGTTGTTCTTGGCCATTACTTCAGCACACATAATGGGGGAAACTTTGGGCACTACTGTGCCCAATGCCTTACTTAGCTGCGCTCTATGAGAGTGATTGTATTCTTGTCTGTGAGAGGTATTTTTCAACCTTGTTTTTGAGCTACAAAGGGCCACTGACATATGCTTAACAACAAGGAATCCCTCATTCATGATAAAGAAAGCTACACACTCAAATTAATATGAAAGACCCATTTTCTTCCCTGCATGGAAAGAATGCTTATTGGAATACGTCAAGTGCCGTTGGGGATTGAAACATGAAAACGAGGCTTATGGGGTCTCTCATTGATTAAACAGAGCTCTTACAACAACAGCACAGTTTGTGATGGGCTGCACAATTGGAAGTTGCTGACAACATAATGCCGTGCAAGTGCGACGTGTTGGCACCAGCAGGAGCATCTCCTCGCCGAGCAGTCCAATGGGGATTTTGTTGTTTCCCTGCATTCGCTCGCACGCACGTTGTGGAGGATGCTGTAATATGGCAGAGTTCCGCTGCCAGGTGGAGGGAAGAGGTAGGTAGCGAAAGAGTACTGAGGTTTTAGGCTGAGGAAAAAATAAATTAAATAACTGGCACCACTCAAATTTTGTCAGCCTTCTAGGCTTCTTCCTTCCAATGCATTGGAACACACCCTGGCACGACATCAACCGGGCAGACGGAGTGCTGAGATTAGCTCGTGTGCAGGAACTAGATGGATTGTTGTTTTGCAAGACCGTAAAAGAAGGTGATGGACAGGTTGGGTAGGCCTTGAGCTGGAAGTGTACAGCTCATGGCGAATGTTGAGATAAGAGGACATTGAAAGTTAATTTACCGTGGTAAAGGTTTGCTGTTTCTGTGGAGTCCCCACCCCAGCTGAATTGCTGTGCCCGTTGAAGAGGTGGTCACCTGGGTCAAGCCCAGAGGCGGGCCATCAGGGCCAGCAAGGCCTTCTCTGCTGGCCTAGAGATTTTCAGAATCAAAAAAAAATATTTTGTATAATTTAATCAGTCTATTAACGTAATTTCATTGCTACTCTCTCCCTCAGTTGTGCTGCTTCCAGTCCAGCTCATAAATTAGAGCTTTTATCCAGTCAGATTTTACACCTGTGCTGTTTCCACCTCTCCGGGTGAAAAATATACCCTGAGGCCTTCAGAATGTCGAGTGAATCCCCTCTGCTGTTGAAGCAAATGGGGACGATGTTGTTGATTGTCATATTCTTTAACCAATCAGATTTCGAGTTTGCCATGTTGGGTGGATTCTTTGACACGCCAGAGTCTTCTAGCTGGCCTAGCCGCCTACGTTGGTATTTTTCGTGTGGCGTGATCGGAGGGCCAGTTGGCTAACTGAAGTAAAACTAGCTAGAACGTAACGTAGCATCATCTCAGATTTATTTAAACTTTCTTTCGTGACATTTAGATTTTTAGATGTAGTGCTTCAGTTCTTTTTTTGTGGGGAAGCCTGTTGAATAATGATTGTGTTATTTTTGTTTTACAGCATTTTTGCTTGCTTGGTGGTCGTACGAGTAAATGTGACTGGTTGTGAGTTTGTTCTTGTTTCTTTGGTAATGACATCGATTTGGGCTATGTGATGTCTATTTGTGATGCAGCATCCTGTCATACTGCGTAATAGTGGTACATCCTTGATGGCTTCAGTCACCATGTATTAATTTCTCTGCAATTAGTGTATCGTAACTCTCATAGGTGTTGAGCCTCGTATTAAAACACTTTATTTCACTCGATAAAGGTTACTGTCACTGAATATGGGCTGGTTACGTCGAATGAAAATAGCCTATAGCCCTAGTGTCATGGTGAGGTTATTTGAAGGCAGTTTAATTGCGGGAAGATAGCACTGAAGGCCTAGGTGTAAAATACATGACCTGCCGCTGAGGGGAAAGCCTTGTGTTTTTGCTATGGTTACATTGTGGACTCTTTTGCTGTGGTGTTTGGGGAGGCTTGCTAGTGAAGAGTTTAACAAATCTGATTTCTCAAAAGTCAGAATAAAAAAAAAGGCTCTCCATTTTTAAAGTAATGTGATCCGATGTGTAATCGAGTCATGCAAGATGGCATGTTTTCAGATGGGCTTTGAAGTTCTACTTGATCGTTATTGATGTTAATATTGAATAGACTGAGAAGATTGTTCTGTTCTTGGGTCTGCTGTTACATGCGCAGATGAGTCACTTTAACCACCTATGTGCACAGCGTACAGTAATGTGTACAATACAAGGAGATCCGTTTTTAGACACCCTACATTTCTCATGACACAATCTGTGTGATGGATTGGCCAAGGTGGAATAATTGTGTGGATCCCTGCATTTGCTTGGCATGACCCCAATGGATGATTTCTTGTGTGGTTTAATCAAAGATCGTGTGTGTGTGCGACAAACCCGCAAGCGGTCTGTTACCCTCGCCTATGTATCATTGAAAGTTGTAAGCAAATGACACCGGAACTGGGCTGGACAATGTTCATCAGGAGATTAACCTCATCTCAATTATTATGGAATATGAACTTAGTTTCTTGAAATTGGTGGGAGACATGTAGACGTTTGAAATAATGTTGTTTTCGCTATTTTATCCATATTACTGCAGTACCTAATAAATGCACTGCATGGCGATCACATAGTCTATTTCTATTAAATGTCAACCAAAGTGCAAATATCGGAATTAAATTGAATTTAGACGAGGTAATGTTTTCTCACATGACATCCTAGTAAAATGGAGTCCGTCTGATTAGTTTGCAAAATTTAATAGTTTGAAATGTTCAGAAGACACAGTAGTTTAGAAATGTCCTTTGAACAGGCGGTTGGTCCATCATTATCAGCCATGATCAATCTGCTGCTGGATGAAGGCCTCCCCAAATGGGGAGGAGCTGTTCCAATGAGCCAGCATGCTCACTTGGCACGGGCAGACCAGTTCTTCCTCAGCCACGCCTCTACGATTATAGCTTGCTCGAGGATTGTTCTTTCATGGTAATGAGTGCGTCATATATTTTTGTTCACTGAAAACAGTGAAGCAGATTGCACAATTTATTAATATAACATTAGCTATTGCAACCCCGAAATTACGTAAGTGTACATTCTGTATGATTTGTAAATGCGTAATAGAATGGGGTAGTGAAACGTAAAATAATGTAAGTGTGCATTCTTTGTTGGAGGGATATATTTCTATTAGAATGACACTGGGTAGCCCAAATATTAGATAACTCCATGTTCGGTGTTCTGTTAAGTGTCCAAAGGGTTTAAAAATGAAGACAGAAAAAAAGTACAGGGAATAAAGGGAATGGTTGGCACGTTTCACAGAAATAACTTAACTTTATGAGAATTATCCATCAAATGTAACAATGTCGATTATTTATACTGTCACCAAGATATCATGGTGATGTTTGAGCTGATTAAAGTGTGTCTTCTCCCATAATGTAAATAAGCAATAATTAATTAGATACATATTAAAAAAATCCACATTTACAAAATGTCACCATTCCTCCTGAATATTTTGCACCTTGGCCTGTTTAAAATTAATTATCAAGGTGTAAAAAGCATTTGGGCGTTACCATACTTTGCATGCAACAGAGAATGCATGAAGCAGTAATAGAAAGCAAAGGGCAGTGCAACAAAATCTATTGTCCTGTACTTCTATGCTCCCCACCTTCACTAACCCACACGGAGCAGCCTGGTTAGGTGTAGATCGACTCACCCCCAAGACTCGCGTGGCATTGGGCAAGTGATCAGCATCCAGCAGTCAATTGGAAAAAAGGCTTTTTTCTTGCACTTAGACAAGCAGTTGTGGTCAAAAGCGCTTTATTAACAACTGTAAGGTTCCAAGTTCAAATATCAGCTAGGGCTGAATCAGACCATCTTTCCTTTTAAGGGTTAATAAAATAAATACCACTTTTTTTAAGTTCACAATGGTTGACCTATGGAGTGGCCATCATGATAGGAATGTGGAATCTCCACCACTGGCTCAGAGCTATCAGTGAAGATGGGCATCGCCTGATTTTGTTGTACGGGTTACACGCGTTCATGCGTTCAAGCGTCAGGTGTAAGAGCTTGACCGCTCTATGCATGAATTAGAGGTTGAGTTTATATAAATAATCAAAAAATTAATGCTTCAGGCCTATGGACTTTCGCCATTAGGCTTGCATAAGGAACATTCGCCAAAAACACCGGCTTTGTTTTTTTTCAAACCCACATTGAACCCCTTTTTTGGCTTAAGACGCGACATGTTCACTGTTGTTTCTGAAACTCATTTCATTTGAGAATGAACCACCCATAGCTGAATAAAGTATTATGCCAGCAAAATGGGTCATCATCTTTAGGTACAACTACATCAAGTCTCCGGAAAGCGTCTGACCCCAAACGTTCCAAAATGATTTGTCACAGTGGCCTATCGACCTGCTTTTAGTTACTACTATGCACGTGTACATATGTCTTGTCTAAAAAGTCTTAAGTGAACATTAATCCTTCTTGATAGTTATTTTCTTTAGCGTGCTGCTGTATTTCTGAACATGTCCTGTTCTCCTGTTTCAGCTCTAGTAATGTCTTATAAATATTGTCTTACCATTTGTGGAAACAGCTGTAGAAATATTTACAGCCTTGTGGAATGTATCTTAGCTCGCTGCCGTTTGACGTCCTATCTCCATCGGCTTGGTGTCGTGAAGAGTTTTTGTAAGCGGCTCCTTGCTGACGGACGATGTGCACGCGCGTGCGTGTGCGTTCCGTCCTGCAGTGCGCGGAGCGTCGCGGGGAGTGCGCGTGGCTCACGAGCGAGGGAGGGCGCCACTCCTGTCAACGATGTAGGAGCTGCGGATGCGTGCAGCGTGGGCTTCTCACGACGTGCGCTTTCGGCATGGTCCATGGTCCTGGCCAGCGCTCACCCGCACAGCCCTCGGCCTGCAGCAGCCCCTTCATCATCGCCAGGAAGTGAGGCCCAAGCGCACTTGCCGCTCCGTGCCCTGACATTGCCCCGGGCTCCACTGCGTTTGTCTCAGCGTTCCCCCTCTCCGCTACTCTCCTTGCCTTGAGCTTTCTCAGTGGTGCGCTGCTCTGTCCACAGTGGCGGAGCATCCAGTGTGCAGGATGTGCGATCGTACCGGGGCATTGGGGGCCGCACGGGTCACAGGCGTCGAGCTCTGAAGTTGGGGGAAGTTGGAAAGGGGACCCCATTTCATTATTTGCACCAGGGCCCACGCCGACCAATAAGTTATCCAAGCGTAGATGAGATGTGTAACTTGGAAGCGGTGGTAAGTTAATCCTTTCAGCCATGTTCCGCTTCTTCCCACGAATGAGAGGAGTTAAAGGCCAATGATGGTGCCCCCGCATGTCATCGCACATAGGAGGACATTTTCCTGTACCCCACAAACTAGTTTGAAGATTAGAGAGGTCAGATTTCGTGTTAAGTTGCAAGTGGTTGAGGCAGCAGCAATATCTGCGTGAAGCATTTAATATTTATGAATCTGTGGAGATTGCGTCGTAACTGAATTAGCAAAGATTACTTTTTGGTAGCGTTTTCATCCTGGCCGGCCCCACAGCTCCTCGCAGCTGACGGCGCACGCTCGCCTCTGTACGCAAGGATGTGCTGTTTTCGTTTCCCCAGAGGGATTATTTACCCAGTGTTGCAGACGCTGTATTAAGCATCGTTTGATGCTGTCGTGTCGAGAGTGATTAGTGGCAGCGTAGTTTGTTAGCGTGGGGCTGTCTGCCAGTGCCGCTGCAGGGGCAGCCTGGGCTCTGCAGGAGGCTGTGCACACTCGCTGTACGAAAGAGAAATTGTGAACACTCGCGGAGATCTGCCTAAACTCGATTCAGTAGAGTTGCTTTCAAAACCCATTTCAGTTTCTGCTTAATCAACTGGAGGAAAGCATTCACTTTCTATGCGAACATTTCTGTTATAATCATCCAAATGTGATGAAAAGGTAGTTAAACCAATTACAATGCTCATATCTGTTCAAAAGTCAATGCTTCTGGCGTCCAGCTCCCTATGCGACCCGAGACCCCACGAAGCCTTTATTGAATTTCTAATGCTCCTCAACACTGTGGATATGTCATAGTCCAGCCCCCCTGTACCTCCAGCACCTAACTTCCCATGAGAGAAACACCAAGTCAAGGCTTTTCCTAATGCCAAATTTACACTGTCAAGGCAACAGCGGGTAGTTCACGTTGATGTATAAATATTACATGGCATCACCTATTATAAAATTATCCATTAAATTGCTCACCGAAGTCCATGGTTGCTGTTAAAAACTCGCAGAAAATATCCCCAAGAATAGTCTCTGCCCACAGCGACCCCTCAATCAACACTTGCAATCACAACTATACATCCCCACGAGAGCTTCACAATCTCCACACGGAGCCTTGCATTCACAAACCACTAACTTACTCAAGCTGCGCCGTTCACAAGAGGTGCAATTTAACATTATCCGGCATTTCTGTTGTGAAAGACCTCGCCAAATCAACATCTATATTTTTTTTATCACACATTGGAAATTTTACTGTTATCCAGTGTGAATAATTATTTGACTGAAGTGAGCATTGCACTTCTTTCCCTGCCAGTATGCAGATTTTACAGAGCCACATGTCTGTGTAAACAAGTGCGTGCCCATTACAAATGTTATTTTTATCAAGATATCTGCCAAGGTTACTTTCCGCCACAGTTTATTTAGATAGTTTTTTTAGAAAGAGCCGTGACAAGAATGTCTCACTGGGAAAACAGTACTTAAGACATTGCCGTTGAAAAGGTTCACATTTGTAACTTAAGAGGTCATTAAAATTATAATGATAGTGATGGGAATGACAACAGCGGTAGTGATGAATGGCGTTGTTGTTTTGTGAGTGACATTTATGTAATTAAGTCTTATTGAGATGAAAGGGAAGGTTGGCTGGGAACCAAGCAAAGGGGAACATGCCCCTCCTTGGCTGGAGGTTGTAAAATTGCCGTTGATGTATTTACCAAATGTTACTCAATCTCTGATTCGGTTATTAATTGGGCATTGTCAAATTTTATTTTCGTGAAGAGGTTAACAAAAAAATAAAGTCAGCCACACATTTCAGGATGATGCACATTTGACATTTATTTCTGTGATGCTCGTTTGAGAGTTGTTGTTTTTACATGTGGTTTGCCATCCGCAATAATTAGTCAACCTTTCCCTGATTTATTGGCTATGAATTTGCAGGAATTATAAAATTTATGGCAAAAAGTTGCCCACAGGGCGCAAGGGTCCCTCTGAGTCGCGGTGCTTCTGTGGCCACATGATGTCACGCTCACCAGGAGCCTTTCCTCATTATCATCATCATTGGGCTTATTCCGAAACACCTTTCACTGTGCATGCTGTCTCAAAGCACATCGGCAGTCATAAGAAACGTTTCCAGTGCACTATTTTCTTGAAATGCTGCACAAACCCAACAGCTCATTATAACATAGATGTCAAATGTGGAAGCTAAGTTGGCGTACATCTCCTTGGATCGTAGTAGAGCTGCGCTCTATTTAAGTCCTGCGTGCCTTCCGTGTGCTTGCCATTATTTATATACCATTAGTATGCTCACCCGCGGGCAAGTGCGCATGGGCGTTACCGCTGTGGCATGTGGCTGCACGAGCGCCAACGACGAGCAGCCCGTTGGCCTCCCAGTCGGGGCACGATCGTGAGGAGCTCTGGTTCGCTGGGCGTGGTGACCCTGCTTGCGGTATGGCAGGTGCGCGCAGGCTTCGTTCTAATGCGCCGGTGCGGTCGTCAGACTGTGAGCATGGCGACGCAAAGCTCCCAAGCTCACTGTGCCTTTGTTTTTCAGGATCGTTCCATCGGCTTTCTCTGTCGTGTCTTGGTAGGTGCTTGTCAGTTTTCACACTGCCGCTGTAGTCATTCGTTTGTCTTGACTGTCGGGCAACTATTCGCTGTCGCCTGCAGATGTTTCTTTAGCGTATGGAGGTAGCCCTCGACAACTTGTATTGGTTTTCAGAGAAACTAGACTCATAGAGTGACATGACCTTCTAACCTCACTTATTCTCTGCGTATCTATCTAAATAGTTTCACTTACGCTGTCACTTGAGTAAAATGGAGGAAGGGTGAGAGACGGAGCAGAAAAGGGTGTGGAGGGGGAGTTACGAGTCATCTTGTTGTTGTAATTGAAGTGGGACATGTTCTGGGTGTCATCATTACTGGGCTTAGAAGCTTGAAACATTATAACCAGCTGTTTTCCAGAGGAAAACGCTACTAGCCACTTGCAAGCACAGGCAAGTGTATTTTGTTCATAGACCAGCAGGTATTTATCCAGGTACAAACCAATAAAAAGATCCCCATGTAGCCCCTATGCAAGCTGTCGGGGCAAGTGCTGTGAGCAAGCAGTTATGAAGGCTGGAAAGGCACACAAAGACACTGCACCATGTACCTATAGCAGTATGCACACACAGACAAGCAATATCCCGCACATTATCTTAAGGCCTCCTTGGGCAATTGCTCTTAAGCACCAATTAAGCTCAGCACAACATAAAAAAAGGTGTGACCAACACTACAAATCACCGTCATTGTCTTCATGAATGCCGATGTTCACACCATACCAAATAATAATTTTAGGTTGTGTATAGTGTAAGGTTGCCAAGTGCAGGTTCATATACTTTACTATTTTTCTATATTGTCATATACAGTTATTATTTTGCTCAGGTTATGATAAAAAAAATTCTGAAACTCAAAAGTGAGCAAAGCATCACATATCATCACATTGTATCAGAGCTCTGAGCTGGCACGGTAGAGAATTCCTGGGTTTGAATCTGAGTAGCCATGTCAGATTGAAACTGGGTTTCAAGGGAAGGGAGTTGAGGATTTTCACTTAGTCACTAATGGATGTACAAAAAAGTAAGCATTAAATGTACTTTTTCAGTTAAATTTGACATTTAATTTGTTATGGTGACACATTGTGGAATGTTTACTGTGCAACAAACACTTTGAAGGGAATTTAAACTAGTGCCATGCAGTGTGGGTAAGAGACCCAATTACAGCGACTTCAGAAGTAGTTACGCGAGGAAAGTCTCGGACACACGATGATACACTGCTTACTGAAATTGGGGCGCCGTGGTGGCGAGATGTTGACTACCTCGCCTGGGGTGCAGGAGGTAGTGTTTGATTACGACCCTATATCTGGATTATCTGCGTAACTAAGTTTCAAACTTTTTTGCTTCTGTTGACGAAATCTGTGCTTGACACAGCTACCAAATTCTAATTGCACGCTGGTGTCATGTCTTTTATGACCAACACCGTCAGACTAACGTGTAGGCACCTGTGGAGGAAATACACCATGCAGACATTCTGACTCGGCAGTGTCACAGGGATTCGTGCGAGTCTCTCGAGGTGGGCCTCACACTGACATAAGGTGAAAGTGAATTGGACAGGTGGCGGAGAGAATTTTCCAGGCCTGTGTTAGAAATGTAGCCCACGAGGGTGTTAACGCGAGTAGATGTAACCTGGCCAAAAATATCCAGGGGCAGTGGAAATAGGAATATTCTTGCAGAGGAAAGAACATTTGATATAGCAACATTGTCGGTTTGTTTTGGGAACAGTGACTGGATGCGGTTTCTTGTTAACAAGAACCAATGTTTATGACATGGTTGGTCTGATACCAGTGCATATCACCTTATTACATTTATAACTATGACACTTTTTTTTCTGATTGCTTCACAATTGGGCTTTATAAAAGATAGTTTTTAAATATGTACAAGAAAAAATAATGTTATTGTACTTAGTCTGTTACATATCACATAACGTTACTGAAGCTGCATCACGCTCGTGTACAGCCATATTGTCAATTCATTGCTGGATGAGGGCTTCTCCACGCTTTGCAGGCCTTGAGGAATATTTGACCATACTTCACCATGCAGATGAGTGCAATTTGGGGAAGGTTGATGTCGCTTTGGGGGACAGATTGCTGTCCGAAAGGTGCCATGTGTGAACCAAAAATAAATTGACGACTTGAAGGAGGAGAGCTACAATGGATTATGCTGCACTGCCCTCAATTGCCCCAACGCCTATTACACTTCAAATCTAGAATTACACCTGATTTGTTGTGCCTGGTGGTTACCCATCCTAGCACTATCCAAGCTTGTTCGCTTTCGAGGTTCGATGGGATTGGGTGCTTTCCAGGTGGTGTGGTCAGAGCTGTAACAGTTTCTTTTAGGTGTGTATATTGTATTTGGATAGGGCAGTGGTTGGTGGACTGTGCTATGGACCTAGAAATCTGAGTTTGATTCCTGGCCAAGGCAAACCCTCAGTGGCAAATGATATCTGAACCAGCTCTGGCCACCATCATGTTGAAGTATGGTCAGACAACAGCCATAACAGACATGGAGTTGTTTGTGGAGGGCCACATCCAGCAGTCGATTGTAAATTTTCACCCTTATTGCCGTTTATCGCTCACTCGTATATTCATCTTTAGTCGTAATTAAACAGTGTTAACAATTATAGTATCCATAACATGTTATGATCCGCGAGGTGGCTGGGAAGCTGAGGGGTTAATAGCATGTCAGAGCACTAAGCTGACACTGATCATGGGTTCAAATCTGCAGCCACCCATGATTAAAACAGATTCTCAAGTGTAGCCAGTTAAGGGTTTTGGCCCAGTCGCCCATAACAGCATAGCAAAATAATCTTAGAAATATAATTCCATTTAATTCAGGATATTTAAAGTAATAACTAGATGGTGTTTTAGTTTGACTGCCATGCTACAAGGCATCTAAAAAGGCACACCACCGAGTGTACACGAGGCTATCGAAGGGACTTCAGAGATCATTCTGTGGTGTCACCATCGAGGGGCTGCTCTGACAATGGATCATGATGCACTGCTTGCTGTGAGATTTCCAAGTGGAAATGTATTTCAATGATGTGACACCTTGAGCATAAGTGGATAATAATCCAAACAACAACAAAAACTTGTAATATCCATGAAAGCACCACAATAGCAGCTGTTCATGGATTCAGCTTTTAGGCTTAATGGCATTGTCTGTTTAGCCGTCCTTATATCACATGAACTGCTTCCTGACGTCGCTTTCACGTGTGCATGCATGTGTCCCCATGTGCAACACGCAATCAAAAATTTCATTGGCTACAAGACATTCCCCAGGAATTTCATCACAGCTTTACGCTTGAGCAACACAAACTCCAGCCGGTTCGTTTCCGAAAACCGCAGTGCTTCCACGCGGCTGCTAGTGACACTTTGGCACCGTGCTTTGACAACCAATTCAGTGACATTCTGCACAAAGACAGTTGTACTGTAGACACATGTTTGTCAGCATGATGGTGTTTGCTCAATAACGTTTGTATGTATGTCGTATAATAATTATTTAATGCAATCGCGTGATAGCAGCAGTTGTTGTTTTGTGCAGAGAGAGTATAATAGTAAATGCTGTTTTGCCTTCTGAGCCAATGAAGCCTCTGCAAAGTCTTTACACCCGAGTCAAAATGTTGTCGTCTACAGCAAAACGATGTTTGAAAAATTATAAACAAGGGTTTGGTGACTCCAAATTTCCATTGAGCAATTTGTAGAGAAGCTAATGCCATTGCATTTATAAAAGTAATTTACATTATCCTCACCTGTTCTAGCCACATTTTGAGGGTTTCCTTCTCCTCCGTGTGGCACTCGCTTGAAAATTTTACTTACAAAATAATGTTATTTTACCAGGTAAGGTCCACTTGAGCTCTCGATCTATTTTCAGAAGGTGACCTGGCCCCAAATGATAGTTCAACGAAGTGGCTTATCATCAGGTGGAGATTTATAGCAGTCAAATATTCTAAACATGTGCTTTGTAAATGTGGAGGGAAAATCTGGAGGACCCGGAGAAAAATCCACACGACCACGGAGTGAACATGCAAACTCAAAATATACAGGAGTCCGGGTCGGGATCGAACTTCCGAACTCCTGTATACCAGGCGAAGTAGTTAATATCTTGCCACCATGTATCCAGAGACTCTTCATTCTCTATCCTGTAATCCAATACCTCAATATTTTAATCCCCACATGTACAAACGCTCTCTCGCCTTTCTCGGTCAGTCCATCTCTAATTGGAAATCGTCTTGGGATGGGATTGCTTTTACTATACGTTCTTGATCATTCCAAATAGTTTTATCACCGCGATATAAAGGGTTCCCCAAGCCATTTCCATCTCTCAATATTGTGATGCAACAATTAATCTCCTGCGCACACACTAATTTCATCATTCCTTTTCCATGGTGGATGTCTCTCCGGGTGTGTTCCCTCCTTCGCCTGCCGCTCATTAGTCTCGACCACCAGTCATCAAACCTCACAAGGACGTGTCCTGCTCAAGTCAACTTACTTTTTTAACATTCAAAGATGTTTGTAACTTGCAATGCTCTCTAGTCAGTGTGCTCCTCGTTCTGTAGCTTTGTAACTCCAAAGCGGGCACCTCTCCATGTTTATTGTCACACTGTTGTGCTTTTGTCCCATTTTCTTTGACAATGTCCATAGTTTTCAATCTGTATGTCCTCACAGTTAACATGCCCTTATTAAAAACTTTTTTGATGGAAAACATATTTTGCACAAACTCATTTTTATTTTTAGTGGCACACTTTTACTCCAGCTCCCACAATGTACATACTCAAATAGAAATGTTATTAAAACAAACTAATAATATTAAAACATTAATAATACTGTTACCTGTTTGACAAGCCAACCATTGTTTAATATTAAATGTGCCTTTGTTGGAACGACAAGCTGGCCAAACCACAGCTTCTCTACCTTTAGTGGATGACACATGTAGACTGAGGTTTTCACAATCGTTTGTTTGACCTTCAAAGAGATGCTCGGGGTGACCGGCATTTTAGGACAAGCCAAAACAAGCACCTGTGGCTTTATTCTAAGGGGATAACATTTGCCAAATTTAAAGATCTGACAGATGAGTGACATTACTTGTACATTCTGTAATTTATATGTTAAGTACGGAGCATTGTTTTATACTCTTTCGTTCTTTCGGTAAAAGTCACGTAGGTGAAAAATAATAAAGAAGAATAAAAATAGACATAATCAAATTAAATCACTATTTTTCTTTTTTTTTCATCTACGTGACCTTACCGAAAGAACCAAAGAGTATGGATCCTTGCAGTCACGAAAACTTCAAATCTAGCATTGTTTTAGTTTGAGCCATTGCGTGCTGCGCAGTGTAGATTTCCTGCTATTCTTACTGCTATTGTGCAACGAATGTACACTCACTGTGGGGATGTCTCGGTTTTCTTTGCAGGTTTTGAGTTAAGTGCAGTTGTGGGGGCAGCAAGGGCAGGCTTGCGGGGGTGATATGTTTGACAATGTTCACAGGTCCATGCTTTAGTTGTGTGCAGTAAAGATACCTTCCGTTTCAAACAAGACTGAAAAGACGTGTGAAAAAGCACACAGCCATTGTGCATATGGCAAAAAACAACCCATCGGCATTCCCTCTGTGCTGTCTGGTCCTCTTGTCTTAGATTAATTTGAGCAAATGTGACCAACTGACAGCAGCAGTGATGCAGTGATCGACAAATGTAGACTCATTTCATCCAAATAAGGACTCTGTTATGGATTTTTCACATCATTTATAGTTTTGATTTGAGTAAGGTGTTTTTACTTCCCTGGCCTGTTGGCAGGCATGTTGTATGCCCATCATCCTCCAGAAGGCTGATTAGCTGTGCTGCCTAATGTCTGGGGAAAGTAAAATACGTAAAAAATAATTCTAGAGTTGATCCAAAATAAACTGTACAATGGACAAATTAACCAGCCATAATACCGGTCATGTTCTCGCTGATTAATTTGCTTCGGTAAAATTTTCTCCAATAAAAATGGGGGTGGGTGAGCGGTGGCGCAGAGGTTCGTGTGCTGTGCTGTGAACCCAGTGACTTAAGTTCTATTTTCAGTAGATTCAAAACTGTTCATTCATAAACTTATTTTTAACTGGCCCATTTTCTCAAGCCCCCCCCCCCTCTGTGTAAATTGTAGTCTCTGACCAAAATTTAGTAAGTCCTCTCATTCCCCGAAATGTGTCGGCCTATGATAGTTTTCTGTTATATGGCAGTAATGCAGTAATATTGATGAACGGCCTAAAGAACCACGTTTTTACCCAAGTACAAAACCTCTGGGAATTTAAGGTTATATATGTCCTCTTGTGTACATGTTTAAAAGTCCTTAAACCCAAACATACTTTCTGCTGTGGTCATGTCATCTGTAAAGGCCAGTGTTGGATGACCCATGATTACTCTATATGGCAGGGCCCAATCTGTAGGATAAGCAATGTTGAATCGGTCGTAATGTTCTTACATATACAGTAAAACCTTGGGTTGCGAGTATCTTGGTCTGTGAGTGTTTTGCAAGACGAGCAAAATTCTTAAATAAATATTAATTTGATAAACGAGCGAGGTCTTGCAATACGAGTAGTACGTATACGCTTTGTCTGCCGAGCGTCACGTGATCACAACTGATATACGAGTGCTTTGATATACGAGTGCTTTGGATTACAAACACGTTTCCGGAACGAATTATGCTCGCAATCCAAGGTTTTACTGTAGTTGAAACTATTTTGCCCATTATATCTGTACATGCTCACTTATGGCACACCTGGTATAACATCTGAGCTCATAATTCTAAAATCATGACTTTCAAATCATGGCCAGGGTTGAATCTGCACATCATCCATCCATGTTCATGAACATGAGTACGGTCAATGAATGTTAACCACTTGTAAATAGTGTGGTATTGGTGTTGGAGATGAGTACTGTGCAACATTTTTTTTAACCATTGGGCCACTTGGGTTTTTTTTTACTTCAATAAAAGCATGAAAAAGTGTTGACATTAACCAATGAAAATGTTTCCATATGGAATTAATTATTATTATTTGCATGCTGTTCTGATGTGATTATAATTTCGGATGTAACGTTGTTGTACTCTTACCATCATTTTCAAGCTCATGCCGGTTTCCTGTGCTTCTTCCTTGTCTCCGCAGCCAGCTCAGCATGCAGCTGAAGCCATATGCGGGCAGCCATGGCAAGGCGGCGTCCCCCTCCTCACAGCTCTTCGAGCGGGCCAAGCGCTATTTCCGCAGCGCACAGTCTAGCATGAGCATCACTGGCTTTGGGAGTCGCGTGGTGTGGAGTGCTGTGGGCGGTGCGGTCGGCGGCGTCGCCTTCTGCAGGGCTTGCAGTGGAAAGCCAGCCCGGGGCAAGGCCAACGGGGGTGGTTCGGGCGGAGGTGGCGGCCGCAGCCTGATGCGGGACGCGGCCGAGTGGTGCTTGGACCGACAGGCAGAGCCCAAGGTGGTGTGCGAGGCATGCATGGCGGCGGCAGCAGCGGCAGCGGCGGCGGCGGCAGCCCACAGCGGAGAGGAGCAGCGCGTGCAGCTGGATATACTGTCCGTGATCAAGCCTGGCAACACTCGCGAGAAGATCGCCTTCTTCATTCGCAACCAGTGTAACAGCTGGAACGGGCAGCTCAAGGTGAAGAACCCCTGGGAGCAGGGCTGCACCAAGGCGAAGCGACGTCGCAAGTCGCAGGACTCTGACGTGGCGTTGGCTCAGAATGCCCGGTCTGTGCCGGAGGCCGCCTGCCAATGCTCCACAAGCGCGTTTAAGGAGCCCGATGGGCGAATGGCAAATGCCTGCTCAGACGGGCTTGAAAGCTGCAATGAGAATGTGCTGTCAGAGAGTGACATGCTGTCCGTGCTGGAAAAGGTAGCACTGTTGGAGGGTAAGAGTGCAAGAGAAGGCGTGGGCAGGAGTCGAGTTGGAAGCAGCTCGTCGGCTCATGCGTCTGATGCCGCGGCTGTGAGCCAAGAACCTGATCTTCAGAAACATTCTCTAGACGCTGCGTGCTCACCTCCTGTTTCCTGTTCTGTGGGAGACAGCTTAGCGAGGGCCTGGTGCGACAGGCCCCACGTGGAGACGTGGTGCGAGCGTGTTCGTGTGGACAGCGGCACCCAGCCCAGTGCGTGTGGGGAGTTACCTGCCGAGTCTGTGCGCGTAACGGAGGCAATCGCACGGCTTGAATTGGAGAGCCTGAAGCAACAGCAGCCCGGAGACCGAACATCCTGCAGCCTTTCTCGCAACAGCAGCCTGCGTCGCTCTTTCAAGAAGATCTCCATTTCGTCCTCGGCCGCATCTTGCTCCTCTGCCTCGGCTGCCTCACAGCCTGCACGCGACGCTGACGCCACTGACACTTTTAGTGCAGAAGCACTGGCTGGTGAAGATTATTCATTGTCCCTTGCCAGCTCTCTTGCTGTTCAGACCAGCCCAAGCAATGATAGATGCACTTTGACTGCAGGTGCCACTGTAGAAAACTTTGTTCAAATTTCCTCTACGCCTGTTTCTCCTGCAGTAGTAGATGGCGAGAGTAAAATTGATCACGAAAAGGGGCCATTTTGTTCCCAGCTTGTGGCTTCAGCAGAAGGTCAAAGTCCTGCAGACGTCGTTTGTCAGGATCCAAAAGTCTGTAAAACTTCGCCTTCTCTTTGTGTCGCCCTTTCATCTGTCTGCAAGTCCCTGTGCACAAGGGACAGTAGCCCTCCAGGAAGCACTGCCACAAAGCCCGCAGAGGTGTATGATGACGCCTCTTCAGGTGACACAAAGGGAATGGCCTTAACTGGCTTGCAGGCCGCCAGCACCATACGGCTTGCTGTGGACGGTGATGTCGCCGGGGCAACGGAGCAGAGCACCCATTGCACTGAGGCAAGAACGGAACCAGACGGATGTGCCAACAATGAAGGCTCCTCGCTGGCCGACTTGATTCCCGGCCAGCTCTTCCTGCTTGCAGCACCTGCGGTGTCTGAAAAGGGTTTGGAGAAAAGCTTAGCACCGGCTTTGTCGGAGGTCACATCAGGTGATTGCGTAGAAGAGCAAAGCAGTCCAAAGCTGTCACCCAGCAAGTGCAAAAAGGCCGTGTCGCACGAGTTTTTGGAAACACGTTTCCGCATTCAGCAACTTCTGGAGCCTCGGCAATACATGTTATCCCTACCGGACCACGTGCTCGCTCAGATGTTCGGTTACCTTCCAACACGCTGCTTGGCGGCGCTCAAGTGCACGTGCCGCGACTTCAAGTGGCTTATCGAGGCGTACGACATTCGAGCCACGGACTCTCGCTGGAGTGACGACCCGCGTTACAGCGATGACCCTTGCAAACAGTGTCGAAAGCGGTACCAGCGTGGGGACGTGTCTCTCTGCCGTTGGCATCCAAAGCCGTACCACCGCGACCTCCTCTACGGCCGCTCCTACTGGATGTGCTGCCGTAAGCCTGACCGCGATGCCGCAGGCTGCAAGGTGGGCCTGCACGACAACAACTGGGTGCAGCCCAGCGACCGCCTGCAGCAGATTCGCCGCTTCTCTGCAGAGGAGCACTGAGGAGGGAGGGGTCCGTTGTGGCTCGGACGATGGGCTGCGTGTTTGGGAAGGGGTGTCTGCCTCACCCCTTTGCAAAACTCGCGCGTGTGTATATTTGTGTTTGTGTGCGCCTGATCCCCTTGTCCCTTCCAAGCCCTTGCCGCCTTCCTCAGTCTGAATGAGACGCAGAGACAAACCGCGACCACGCTACCTTGACGACCTACTGATCTCTTTGCTCTCAGCACTCACTGTAATAGTTTTGCCGTGCCTCGAAGCAAATTTGCTACAGATAGAGGCGTTTAAACGTAACAGTGTTTGTTATAATTGGGAGTACAAGGTGTGTTCTATTATTTAAAGAAAATCCCACTTTTCATAGCATTAAGTGTATATATACATTGCTAACACATGACTCCGATGTAGAGATCCAGTTACAAACTGTAGATAATTCATACTGTGAACTAATCTGTAATTACATCAGACTGATTATAAGACCCGAATTTGCGTAGGCAAACCAGTTTAAAAGCTTGTTGTCTTCATGGCTTTGCTCACTGGGTGGCTGCAGTAATGTGTTGCACAATCAAAAAGGGTCAAAGGCATACACAGGCTGCTTAAATGCACACCTAATGTGAACATTTCATGTCAACAAGTCTATAAATTGTTCATTTGCTGCATGTGTGTGTGTTGAGGATGAGAAAGATAATGCAGAAAATTGTACAAAGGAAATGTCACCCGATGGTGTAGTTAATTGTGTGTGCATGGCTTTGCCTTCTATTGTGTGTAATCAATAAATCTGGCTTAATTTTTCTGTGCATTGACCTAAATGTTGTGGCGTGTGATTCATAGCCGACTAACTGCTCATGCAGCCCATGTGATGCTGTGAGTGCAGGAGGGGAGGGAGGGGGCTTCTGGAGCAAATGAGATCGGTCACCACCTACTTACCCCACTGTCTACCAATAATTGATTTCCTGTGACGCCTGTGTAATTCTTCATTTTTAATTGACATAAAATTCATCAAAACACCTTACACTGTCACATGCCTGATGTACAATTGCCTCACTGTGTACTTGCACAGCGTTTTCTACTTTGTGTCATTGAACAGGCTTGAGCCCTAGATACAAGAACCAATTCTTTTATATATTTTGTTTACGTTATGCCTTTCTGCAATGTTGTGTGGTAATATATGTCAATGGTGTAGATTTAAGCCTTCAAGATATCGAACCTAATGCTGGTGGTGGCGAGAAATCGGTATCCAACAACAATTGCCAAATCTGCAAAAATAGTGAAAATATCCTTTTCCATTGATATATTGGCAGAAACTGCATTTCTACGAGCACATGCATTAGGACAAAAATGTTTTTGGTTATGTTAACAGCCGTTAACTAGCCCTTGAAAAATGTATTGTGTACTGTTGTCGTGCATGCCGTGAATGTTTGTGTTGGTGTATGAATGTTTTCTGTCTGCTTGATAGCAAACCCGGTAAACACGTGGTCATAAGTCAATTTTTTTTTCCAACTACATTATTCAAGAAGTCGGTAAGAATTCCTTTAAAACCCTTTAAACTCGTTGAAAACCCTGACACGCTAGCCGGAATTCTAGTGCACCGAACATGCATGCATGCACACCACTGCTTCTCACCTGTTGCGTAAACCATAGGTAAATACATGGCGTGGTGCAGGTCTCAGGACAGGGCCGGCGGGGGTTGGTGTGCGTGACGGCTGCTGTGCCGACTTCGCGAGGAAGCGGCCGTGTTTGATATCGGGTGATGACTGCAGCAGAACCTCCCCCTCAGGCTCGATTGGATATATATGTGTGTGTTTACCTCGTGCAGTTCCTGCCAGAACTAGCAGCTCCACTCTGACCACCGTGAAAGGTGAAGGTGCAGCCCTGCAATTGCTTGCTCATGCAACTGCTGGCGAAGAGTTTCCACCAGAGGGACCATCATACCCAGCAATTTTGACGTAGAATAGTCCAGTTTAGCCTTTGAGACATTATGAAGCACTTTGAATACGATTTTAGCTTGATTTGGAATTGTTTTGTATTGGGTGAAATCCTCATTTGCAAGCGACCCCCCCCCCCCCTCCATACAGAACACGTGGCATCTTGCTGCCGTCCAGATTCGACACTTTCCGAACTCGCTACCCTTTACATTTCTTCCTCTGACCTTTGAAAGTTTTACCATGTTCAGTAGCCATGCTCATCTCTTTGCATGGCATTTTATATACTATACAATACTACTGATGTGGCGACATAACTTGCATTAAAGATATTTTTCTCAGCAGCCAGTAGTGTGTATCCTGTTTCCGTGCACAACATTTTAATGCGCATTAATACACGCATATTAATGACCAATTGCGATCGTTCTTCCGAAACAGTGCAACGCTGCACTCCCAATTTTCTGAGCTTACCCATTCGTGAGCGTACCTGTCCTCATGGTTCCCGTCAGAAAGAGATGCAATTGGAGCGGGTTCCCAAAGTGGTAGGTGATTGTACAACGCATGCCACAGACTGGAGTGCGATACGTAAACTTAACCCCACAACGTTCTGTTTATACAGATCTCTTGTCCGTGGTGATGTCCAGGACCAATATCGTAATTTACTACACTGATCCTTGGGAGAAAAAACGTGCATAGAAAGAATACGTCCATGAATAATGAGTAATTGCACACACTACAGCTACTGAGTTCAATAGGGGTCAAGGATGAGATCTCTGTACAATGGGCAGAGGAGCAACCACAACAATAAGCTTGGCTATCGCCAGAAATACCGCCATCCACAAGGAGGTCGTTCCCATTTATTTGTAGTCGGGTGTGAGTCGCGATTGATTCAATGAACTGATTAAAACCAAGTAAGCTCTTAATGAATGATTACACATCTGGTGCCTCGCAGAAGCTCGTGGTAAGCTGTGTTCTCAGCGGCAGCCCGGTCGAGGTGTCAGCACTGGTGGAATACACATGATGTACACGTGGTCAGTGCTGTGTCTGGGAAAGAGACATTCCAGCTGGGCTTGTGTGTGTGCCTTAGAAGAAAGTCCGAGTACTTGCTCAATTTAGACCCGTGCATTGATTCAGGCTAAAATTGTGTTCACAGCCCCCCCCCCCCCCCCCGACGCCCCTTAAATCTGTATGCACATTTACACGTGAACTTTAAGGCGATAACCCCGGGGTTCCATAGTACCCCAGCTCTCGTATGATGTCCGTGATGCAGTCTGTTGATGGTCGGCGATGCGGCAATCGACTCATCTCGAAGAGCTGTACACGATGCACCACTATGGTGCGTACGAGCGTTCAGGGTTTCGGCGCAATCGTCCTCGCCGCGATTCGACATCGCGGAGTGTGGCACTGATAACGGATTGGTTGGTACCCCAGTAGCGGAGTTAAGTACACCCCTGGGAAAAAATAATGTCCCAGAAATAAAACATTTCATTGCCTCGGCCAGTTTGTATTATTTGGTACCCCGGGGTACCGCCATAAGGATCATGTTACGGAATGAATATAAATAACTGACATTTGGTGCTAAAGATGGTATAGGTAATCTCGATCAGGATTAAATGACATCTTGTGGTGACATTCTATGACCTCGGACCAATCGGGGCTCGTGGGGGCAGGCTAAAGAGGCCACAAAGGAGCATGTGGAGTGAAGCAAGAAGATGGATCTGGTGGAGCCAGGAGAGAAGTTGGAGGTTGCTGAGATCACCGGACCGCCTGCTGTGATCATCGGCTTGTCACTTGCCCGTGTGGGACTCACCAAATACTCCGGATACCAGAGCTGGGTTTGAATGCACCCACACATTGGAGTGGGAGAGCAGGCTGACCAATAAATGCTGCGGAGTTTCCTGATTGTTTCGGCAAGAGACCTTCATGAACACCATATGGCCTAATTAACGTAATACATATTGGTTCTATCGGTAAAGTCACGTCGAAGGGAAACAATAAAATAATAATAAAAAATATTGTTTCCCTTCTACGTGACTTTACCGAAAGAACCAAGAATATGAATCCCTGCAGTCACGAAAGCTTTAAATAAAAATGTAAAAGTGTGTAGTGCCAAGTGACTAACAGGAGTAAAAATGTGTCAGGATTGGCTGTTGAAACGTCCAGAAATAAAAAATATTACATTTGGGAGAAACATCTTGGCGAGATATTTTTTTACGTCTTGTTTATTAAATATAGACCCTGTCAATTTTTTTACGTGCGGGAAAGTTGCAGCATTCACCTTAAGGCTTTGTGTTGTGCACACGTGCTTTGTCGCCACATGGTCAAGTTAATCTGGTCAGGCATTCCAGTTTCTTTTGTCTGAATTTTTCCTCCCCGTGTTATTCGTCTCTGCCACACTAATCCCTAGGTCTCTTGTTACTGCTCACCAGAGGTGGGACAAAGTCATTGTTATGCAAGTCCAAGTCGAGTCGCAAGTCATCAAATTCATGACTCGAGTCTGACTCGAGTCCAAGTCACATGACTCGAGTCCACACCTCTGCTGCTCACGGTATCGTCACAATCTGAACCTCAATATCCTCGCACACAAGGTGGATAGAAGTGATGCATTTTGTATTCAGCTGATAGACGACACGCTTCAGAGCTAGGCTAGCAATTTTATTTATACTGTGAATAAAGTTATGGCCTACTCAAGAGGCTGACAAATGCTGATTGAACCTGATAATAATCTGCTGTAGCACTGGAAGGATATGCCAATTGCAACACGTTGTAACAGTAATGCCACCATAGGGGTTTTAAGTGTGCCGCAGTTTCTGCGGTTTATTTCCGTTTGCATCCAGTGTTTAAAGATCTTAATTACTAATGGGGACCGATTCACAAGAACAGTTTTGTTCCGTTCCCATTTTAACAGACGCGTGCTAATTTTTATTCCATTCCTAACAAAAAATGTGTTTTGGAATGATGCTTAAAATCCCTTTTGTAACATACAGAACTGGATTAAGAGGAATGTTCCTTCATCTTGATTTGAATGTTCCTTCATGTTTTCTCAGTTAATGGGCACAGTATTTGATTGACTCCAGCATGGAAAGAGAACAGAAACTCAAGCAGTGAGTGGTTCTCAGCCCGTGGGGGCGCTTTAAACGCCTTTAGGAGGGGCACAATCATGTGGCATGGATCATGGGCAGGTGAAAGTTAAAATGTGCGCGGCCAACGTCATTGTCACGTTCCAGCGACAAAACAAAAGCACCCAACATGAAACACATGCCAGACTAACACCGCGATGACGAGAGGTGTTGACATCTGATCTCCGTGTTATTGTGGCCCTGGTGTCACCTTCGTTATATTTTTGAGGCAGAGGCATGGGGATTAGTGGTTGAGAACAACTACGCTTAAAGTCAAATTATAATATACCGTATAATTATTTGTAAATTACATATAATAAAAGCATGTTTTTTTTTAACTTACTATACTGTGTGATGTTAACAATATAACTTTTTTAATACAATTTCCTCTCCACAACGTTTGTCTCGATTGTGAGTGTAATCTGAATAACAAACTAATTTCAAACATGAGTTACAATAGATAATTTGATAGATTTAGCAGTTCACCCTTTTAAATATGTATCAAGATTGTAAACAAATTGCGCATATGGTATGCTGCATTTTCATTTCTGTGTGGAATTCATTATACAGGGTGACCCCCGTGAAATTCTATAAAACTTGATATTTTAAAAGTAAGGTTTATTCAAAACAGAAATGAATATGCAAAGGTAAAACAAGTTTGGGGTAAATGAATTGAAGTTCACAAGACATCTCCTGGAGCACCCTGCAGAGTCCTGCAGGGTTTCTGCAACCCCGGTCCTGAAGACTCGCCGCGCTCCGTCCATCCGCGTTTACCAATTTACACCCCCGATTCAAAATATTAATTGACTCGTTCCAAGCTGCACACGTCCGATGATTGCGAAACATGTTCGACGTGACGCAGTGTTAAGCAATTAACTCTCCGTTACGTGGAACAAGTTTGTACACTCACTGCGTTATCAATCTTGATTTGAATCGCGTCACGTGGGACGTGTTTAACAATCATTGGGCGCGTGCAGTGTGGAACGAGTTGGTTTGTATTTGAATTAGTAAATTGGTAAACGCGGAAAGACATCGCGGTGTGGATCGTAAGGACTGGGGTTTGGGAAACCCCGCATTAATATAATTAAACCTGAGCGATTTGAAACAAAGTAGAAACACGTGATGAAGTGTGATATTAATAAGGACTTGAGTTATTTACACTGGACAGTTTACTAAATTGCTTTTTTTCCCAAACAAAAAACTAAATTAGTCTAAAAATCCTCGCCAAGTCACGTTTCATGTTTAATGTCGCTCACTGGGGTAATGTTTGCGTGTATAAAGAATGCTTGCCAGCAACGCATGCATTCTTATTGATGTATTGCGTTTAACAGAGCCCATCGCTTAGATATGGAGTGCTTTTGTCAATTTCTTCTGGCAACCCAGCAGCATATGTTAAGTCTGACTGCTGATGGGAATTAGTATACAGTGTTCAGAATACATTTCCTAAAATTAGCTGGGTTAATCAAGTACATGTATAACCATCATTAGGGAAAACCCTATTCATCTTCTTGGTTTTTTCGGTAAAGTCACGTAGAATGGAAATAATAAAATAATAAAAATACAACATAATAAAATAATTATATATTTCCTTGTATTATTTTTATTACTTTATTATTTCCATTCTACGTGACTTTACCGAAAGAACCAAGAAGATGTATCAGTTTACCGAAATAGTAGACCGTTAGTCAACAATAATTTGTTCGATATTTGAAGGATGGTGGTAATTCTTTAACATCCATACATTTGAAATCAGGTTGAATGTGACTTTGCCCAGAACCGGTTAAGATAACGTAACTTGTCTTGGAAAGTCCTGTTTATATTTAACTGTGGCGACACTGCTGACCATGATAAGTATGAAAAAATAAGAATTAGTTTTACCCTTTCTGGCAATAAAACAGGTTTCTATGTGGTGCTTGGACATCTTAACACCTGCCTTATTTCCAGAAAGGGTAAAACTTGTGTTTTCATACAAAAAGCTCCCATTTTTCATGCGAACGAAGTTTGTTTGCTACGCGGATTATCCCGTTTAGCCAGTTTCTCGTGTATTTTACAAGGAGTGTGACAATTACATGCTGCTTTCAGTCACAATCGTACAATTTATTACAAATAAACCCGCCAAACAAGTGAAGACATGAAATGGCCTTAGAATGGCCGACCTTACGTTTCATAACAATATTGTAATGTAATAACTTTGTAATACAGTGATCATGAGCGTCGCTTTGGAGAATGTAACCAATTAGATGCGCAGATAATCGTCTCCTTCCTATTGAGTGGCGGTCTGTGGTTGTGTAGAACGATATCAGAGATGTTAAACAAGACATGTTACGTAGGTGTCATTGATGCGATATTGTTTTTTTTATAGAGAAGTTACAGAGACATGTAGATGTTTTATATATATAGCAGACTATGTCATCAGCCATGATCAGTCCACTGCTAGATCAAAGCCTTCCAGCCACCCTATCGTGTTTTTGTAGTTTGTTGTTGTTGTAAAATTCTCATCCCCGTGCCCCTACTGGGCATCTGTAAAAACGAGCTTTATAGCTCATCGGATTCCTCCAGGACACAACGATTATGCTGCCGAACAATCCACCCAGGAGTTGGAAGCGTGTCGACGTTGTCGCTGCATCCCCCCACGGTTTGTGCGGTGCCTGTGGCCACGGCGCGACTGTTGCGCCCCCTCGTGGCACGGGGCGGGTTCGCGTGAAGTCTTCTGCCTGCAGAAGACGAAACACGGCCACTCAGAACAGGTTTACAGATGATCAGCGATTATCCGGCTGCTTCCAACATTATCCGGCTGTGGTCCCAAACCAAACCGGAAAACCCGTTCCAAAGGCGATCTTCACCAGGTGCATGATAAATATAGATATTCAGGGTGCTTCAAAAAAATGTTAACACCCACCAACTGGTAAATCCCCTTTCACCAACCTGCTTTGAACCGCGTGATGAAGTACACTGCGGTCAACCGACCACCCCAGACCAACATGGCATGGGGGGGGAGGCCTTAATCCACCAATAAATTATCATTATTATACTTCTCCAATGTCTGGTATGTGAGCCTCACACGACAATGAGATCAGCGAAATTCGTAGCAACTTGTAATTGCAAGGTGCTTCAACATTTTTTTAAACACTTCTGAGAATTTGCAACAATACCACAAGCAATGTGCCTCTGGGCTCTAGAGACCATCTGGAGAAGATTCCATGAATGTGTTGACAATGATGGCGAACAAGTGGAGACTGACTTTTTGAAACTGTTAACATTACATTTGCTATGTTAGTGTATTATCCGTTCTTTCCATTAAAACGATAGTCCCATATAAGTGTTAGCATTTTTTTGAAGTAGCCTGTAGTTAGTACATTATACACTCCATACATGCGAGTTAAACGATGAAAATACTGCACGTATGTACATTATTTCGTGACTGATAACCGCGGTAATACAAATATAAAATATACACACTGCGATCCGGCGTTGTGTCATTCGGAGTTCCACCGGAGCACCGCTCTCAAAGGATGCATCGGTCCGGCGATCGTCAAACACCGTCGGTTGTAATCTAGATTTGAAGTTTTCGTGACTGCAGGGATTCATACTCTTTGGTTCTTTCAGTAAAGTCACGTAGATATAAACTAAATTAAATCACGAGGTTTCGATTGCAACACAAGCAATCATCAGGTGGGAAAACCACAGCAAGAGAATTGTTTGCTTAAGTGGGACATTTTTTTCTTGCTGTGGTTTTCCCACCTGATGATGATTGCTTGTGTTGCAATCGAAACGTCGTGATTTAAATTTAATTTATTTGATACCTACGTGACTTTACCGAAAGAACCAAATAGTACCGTCGGTTGTATTGAATCAAAGAACGCAGTGGTGCCACGTGCATCACAACATGCAGGACCTTCGAGATTGGAGTGGTCGGCACGGTACGTGCAAGTACTTTTTACAGGAGGATATTTATTTTTGTCTATTTGTATGTTTATGAAAATGTAAAATAGTAAACAAATATAAAACACAAAAAACTATGTCATACAAGAATGTGCAAAAATAAGCTATTTTTGAACATTTAATCGATTATTTGGCTGTCATAAATGTCCCCGTGCAAGCCACTTTGTTGAGCTATCATTTGTGATTGCCAGGTCGCTTCTGGAAAATAAGTGAATAGCTCGGTCGGCATTACCTGCTTAAATAAAAAAAAGCATGTTTAGTTTTTTTTGTATATTTTTAAGCGAGTTTCTGCCTTTCCTATTCGATACATTGCACACCCATCGTGTGTTTTTGTATTATTGCTGTAACATTGTGACTCCCTGTGCCCTTACTCGACATGCGTGAAAAAGCGCTTTATAGCTCATCGGATTCCTCCCGCGGTATAAACACCGATTCTCATTCTCATAGCGCGGCCCGTCCGCTACACGGGCAACGACCCCGTGGCGGCAGTCGCAAGAGTTGGCTGGCCATCGAGCGCCGCCGTCACGTCTCACGCGCCGAGTGAAAGGAAGAAACTGAAGATTAACCCCCCAAAAGACTCTACCGGGATTGTTACATCCCAATCATCGCGTTCTTGCAGCGAAAACTTCCGAATCAGAATGTGTTCGTGTGTCCTGGAGGAATCCGATGAGCTGTAAAGCTCTTTTTTTCACAGACGTCAAAGTCAGAAAGTTTCAACAAGAAACTATATATCTTTAAAAAAACACGATATGAGTGCAAAGTATAGGAAAGGTAAACAAATCGCTCAAACGAAGTAAACTAAAACTAAACTTTGTTTTTACTTGGGCAGGAACCCTCCTTGGACAAGAAGCCACGAGCGAATCGAAACGTCGATCCCAAAATGCGATTCGATTCGGGGGGAGGGGGTTGACCTAACCAACATGGCTGCCGGACGTCCGGCCCCACCCCCCACCATCCACCCCCACCCCCCACGCATTCTTTGGGTCTTTCGGTAAAGTCACGTGGAACAAAAACATACAAAGAAATATGACGTTTCGATCGCAACACAAGCAATCATCTTTTTTTTCTCCTGATGACGATTGCTTGTCTTGCGATGGAAACGTCTTAGTTTTTTTGTAAAAAAAAAATATTGTTCTCCGTGACTTTACCTTAAGACCCAAATAATATGAATTCCTGCTGTCTCGAGAGCTTTAAGTGAAGACCCACCCACGTGTTGTCAGAAGGATGCGCGTCATTTCCGGCACGGCCCACGTGATCCAAGCGTCTAGTTCCCACGTGACTCGCCGCTTGCTTCTTCACGTGACCGGCGCCCACGTGACTCGCGCAGCGTGGTGCGAAGGACGCGGCCCAGCGGCGGTGGCGGCTGCTCACACGGGGAGAGACACAGAGACACGGGGAGACACACAGAGACACAGAGAGAGACACGGGGAGACACGGAGACAGAGACACAGAGACACACAGAGGCACACGGGGAGACAGAGACACGGGGACAGAGACACACCCGGACACGGGGACACACAGACACCCGGGACAGAGATACACGGAGACAGACACAGCCGCCCAGACTCGTCCAGCTGTGTGAGACGGGGACACGCGCAGGGGAAGTGCGGCAGCGGCGCGGGGACAGAGACCCCCGGGGAGCGCTCAGAGCTGCGGGGAGAGCTGCGGGGAGAGCTGCTCACTCGGCGAGGACCGGAGTGAGGGTGAGGAGAGCCACGGTGAGGAGGGTGGTGAGGGTGAGGAGAGCCACTGTGAGGAAGGGGAGAGCCAGGGTGAGGAGGAGAGCCACGGTGAGGAGGGGGAGAGCCAGGGTGAGTGTGAGGAGGAGGGTGAGGAGACAGAGGGGAACCACCCCCGGGGCGAGGAGAGCCCGGGGGGGGGGGGACCTGGGTCGGGGTGAAGCCGCCCGAGTTTCCCTGCGGGTCCCCGCGGGGGCTGCAGGTCGGGGCAGGAAGTTCGATTTTGTTGATGTCAGCGGACTTTGTTGGGCTCAATATCATTGGCGCCCTTTGACGGCACAGATCTGATAGTTGTGTAGATGATCTTAGTTACAATCTTGTTGTTCTGTTTAATATGTCGCCACGCAAACAGGCGGAGGTGTTGCTCGTTATGCCCCCGGGGGTTGACGGCTCACGGGGGGATCAGCTGGTGGCTGCTCACGGGGCCAGCCTCGCCGTGGGATCCGTGGTGGCACCCACAAGCTGAGATGAGAACTTAAACCAAAAGTTAAATGTCAACTTGTATTTATTGAGCAATGATTGGAAGGATGTTATTAAACAGGTAAAACCATCACTGCTTTGTAGTGAATTTTGATTTAACGCTTTCGTGACTGCAGGGATTCATATTCTTGGTTGTTTGTGTTGCAGTCGTGAGAATTTTATTGTTTTATATTTTTTATTATTATATTGTTTCCCTTCTACGTGACTTTACCGCAAGAATATGCTTTGTAATAGTTGTCTATCATATCTGCCGGGTATTTTCCCGCATATACCCCGCAGAAATCGCGTTTTGTGTAAAACTAATTTCAGATAGCCCGAACCTCCATATACCCCGCATGCATTCATATCTTTCTTACCACGGCAACTCTCTCTCCCACTTCAGCAAAATTTTCTTGCTGTGGTTTTACCACCTGATGATGATTGCTTGTGTTGCAATCGAAACGTTGTGATTTTATTTATTTTATTTACTACTTACGTGACTTTACCGAAAGAACCAAAGAGTGAGTTTGTATTTTAGCGTTGCGGGAAAGGCCCCATTGAGCTATGTAGTTATTTTTTCAGAAGCGACCTGTTACAAATTATATCTCGACGAAGCCGCTTTTATCATCATCACCATCACGTGGCAATGTATAGCAGAGGCCAAATACTCTAAACGCATGATTCTAAATAAATAGGCGTCGGGGTCGGGATCCAAACCAAGTGTTCCTGCATTCCCGGCGATGGATGGAGATCACATCTCGCCCTGATCTTGGGGGTCGGAGGCATCGGTAGCGTAATGTATCCACAAACGAATAATGTAGTGTAAGCTTAATTTTACATACAATTTTTTTTGTTTTACAAAAGAACGGGTTAAATTTGTCGACGATCTCGGTACCAACTCAATTGTAACTCGGAATAACGCCAAATATGCTAAAGCGTAGGCTGCACGGGAATGTCCTCCTGGTCTCTGATGCTTTTTTTTAATGGGAGCATGCATCGAGTCATTGGTCTCAATTGTGGTTGGGTTGTGGTGGGCAGCAGTACAGGAAACTCGGTTGTACTGTAACTCTATGCTTCCCCTTTTTGCTCGCCACCTTCAGCAGCCCGCACTGACCATCGTGGTATCGATCTTCTATATAAGGAGTTAATCTGTATATCTCGAACACCTCAAGGTAGAAAGCTGAAATTTGGTACACAGGTAGTTTTTAGGACACAAACAACAGGAGAAAATCTGGGATTTTTTATTTTAAGGCCCCTAAATCTGGATTTTAAGTTTACCATAAACATGTTTATGTGAGGTTTCCTTTAGAAACCGTTCAAAATATAAGATTACGTTTTTTTTGTTTTGATAAAGCGTTAAACAGCAAATAAAATAAAAGCGAGCCATTGTTCTATCTTTTATTGTTTTTGAGATATTTCGGATTCTAGCGGTTGTGAACGCTGCACCGTGTCCCACTGTCCAGGCTTCAGTTGCATGAAACGACTCGAGTGCAACATTTGTGTTGCTCGCGTTTAAAGCCGTTTCGGTTTCGGGGCCTTATCTTTAGTGGAGTTTAGTACGACTGGCTATTTGCGCTGTTTTATTTAACTTAACGATGCGAGCAGGATTAACGTATGCATTATGTATTCGGCACGTTTATTATTGAGGCATCGACAAAGGGATGTAAATTATATTTCAGTCTTCACGACCAAAAAAAGTAAGACATACGCAATGTGATGGGGTAAGCCAATGGTGGGTAATGGATTTCGCCAGTAAGTGGAGATTTATTCCCTAAAGCCACAAAGAATCCTCCACGGATGTAATGGGATACATTCAATGCCCATCTGGCTCCTTAAAAAAAATGACAGTACTCTGATAGCAAAGATTATAATCGGCACTGACGAGCGTGGTGAAGTTATTATCAAACAACCCCAGTCACCATTGAGGCATAAGGAGGCCTTAATGATGCAGCAGTTTATTGACAATGGGCTGTCAGCTATTATTACTTGATTACAGAAATATAAGCCTCAAGGTATTTTGTATTAATACATGTTCGATTTAAGATTTACTTGCGCCATTCCTTAAACGGCCATCATTTTTCTTAGTTGCAAGCATTGCGCTCCTATCATTAACACGCTCTCGTATCTCGCTTGTGGGGTGACGATGATGGTTGTTACTTTTTATATTCAATATTCCATGTTTCTGCTGTGAAGTCAGGTCATTCGCTTTCAAATGAAATGGAAGTTTCTGAAATTCAGTTTGTTCAGTTTACCTTTTTTTTGTAGAGATATATTCTAATTTATAATACCCAAGTGACATTATTTAGGATATTGCTAATTGATGGTATGGTTTACTTATTATACCTCTACACAATATGACAATTCACTGCATTAAGCCTTAATGTATTATTAAGGATTAAGAATTTTTTTATAATTTAATTGCCTTTTAAACTCTGATTCCATTTTTATTATTTTCCAGCAGTAGCTGCTGGGTAAAAGCCAATTTGTGTCTGTATGTAGCTTCACTTTAATCAGCTAATGCAAAACAAATATCCACCAATGACAAGCACATTGTGTCCAGTCAACTGTAACACAAATTGACGTCAATCAGTGCTCGCCAACATAATTAGCATCATTTATGTATAACTTTCGAAGAAGAACAAATGTAAAAGAATGTCCAGTTGATTGCCTCTTATCCACGACTGTATTCTGAAGTTCCTAATATCCGTGGGGTCTGTACAGTCTGCATTGTGTTCCGTTGACTGGGGATTGACATCGCTGTTCGTTTGATTTTGAGAATTCGGGGAAAGGCGCCAGATTGGCGCCTGTATTCATCCTGTGGCATCCATGGGAGGATTTTTCTGTGGATATTGGAAATAAAAGTCTGCTTACTCAGGAATTGCAATGTTACCCACACTCACCTTGAGTAGTGGAGTTGTATTGAATTTCACTTTCGATAGACTGACCGATACAATTGTTGTGAGAGGTTTATGCAGGTTGTTATATAATGTAATGAGCGATCCTTTGTCAATCCACTGCTGGATGAAGGCCTCCCCAAGCTGTGTAATAGTCATGCGGTTGTTTGACCATTAATTAACCACTCTAAAATATTTGTATTCCACTCTGTTCTGAATGAAGAGTTTGTGCATTGATTTATTTTATTGTCTTAAATTTGATATAAAAAATATGTTTTGACTGCCTTCCTTGGCAGTGTGTTTTTCACATGGACTGCATTTTATATAATGTATAATTAAACTACGGTAAAGACCAATTTGTGCCTGTCCTTTGACATGTTGTATATATTAATAGAGTAACTCTTTATTTACATATAAAGGCCAAACCTTTATTTCGTATTCATTAACTTGCATTCTCTTTGGTTCCACCCTCCCGATCCCATTCTCTTTTGCTAGGTTCAAACACCGAACATAATATGGAAGCATCATCGCTGGCTGTCTGAAAGATGCTGACTTCTTCTCATGTCACCATGGAGGAATTATTGACAGAAACACAAAGGGGACTTGGAATAGAGTGTGCCCAGCTGGCAGTGGGGGAAGGGAGCCGGATAACTGCGTTGGTGCCAGACGATTGGATCTCGAGCCTGAGCGAAGGGGGTACGCTACCGCCCTCTTGTCCCAAGCCTGATGGGCTGACGGCCTCAGAGGTCAGTACCCTTCTGCAGAAGTCTGTGCACCGGCTCCCGGATGGTTGGACCAAAGTGTCTATACAAGTGGTTGTCAAGAGCTGTCTCGATTACAGAATATCCTGCATCAGGTGTGTCAAGGACTGCTTCTCAGGATTTGATGGCAAATCCCCTCCAGAATCTTTCCTGCATTTCATGCAAGGCGTCTGTCATGATAACTTCAGGAATCAGTGGACAAAAGCCTTTGAGAAGTACGCCGCTCCCTACCGCTCTGCCACGGAAAGCAAAAAGCCACGAGCCGCTCTGACAGCAATCAAGCACGCACTCCAAGAGCTCCATGGCTTTAGTTGTGTTCCTGTAACTTCTGAAAGCAAATACTCGGTTCTGTGTATTAAAGCTGCTCACATGCACAGCTACCCACCACAGGGCATTAGCGTGCTGAAAGCCAAAGCCCTGGTCGAAACTTCTGACCTTCTCTTTGTTATCAGTTCATTTCTAGAGCACAGCCTTCATAGCGTGGTTACATTCAGCCCGGCGAAGCTTGCCAACAGTCACGCCAAGGTGCTGTTTGTGATATACCAGGTTCTGCAGGCCATGGCGCTCTGCCACAGTAGAGGCCTGACTTGCGGCGCCCTTTCCCTGCACGACCTTGCCATTGACGAAAGGCTGCGAGTGCAGTTGAACCCACGGTTACCCGACTACGAGAAGTGCAAATCTGGGCATCGCAAAAATAAAGCAGGAGAGATGCCGGAGTCTGTAATGGAGGAGGTCGTTGGGCACAAAGAGTCAGAAAGTATGGAGGAACAAAGACTCTGTGAGTCATGTAAGAAATGGTTAGCTACTGCTGTCACAGACTGGGTCCACGGGAAGAAGAGCAACTTTAGCTATCTCATGGAGCTGAATCGCCTTGCTGGGCGCAGACTGGGAGACCCAAACTACCACCCTGTGCTTCCGTGGGTGGTGGATTTCACCGTGCCATTTGGAAAACTACGCGACATGACCAAATCTAAATTTCGGCTGAACAAAGGCGATGGCCAACTGGACTTTACCTACCAGATGAACAAGGAAGCTCCCGTTACCATGGGAGGAGGGCACATGGAGCACCTTCACGTCCCCCATCACATTACCGACGTCCTGTCTGACATCACGTATTACGTGTACAAAGCCAGGCGGACACCCAGGGAGGTCTTGTGCAGACACGTGAGGTCAAAATGGGAGCCCAACGAGTATCCGGCCAGCATGGATCGCCTGCAGAGTTGGACACCGGACGAGTGCATCCCAGAGTTTTACACCGACCCAGACATTTTCTGCTCGATCCACGCGGACATGCCGGACCTGGAGATCCCGGCCTGGTGTGGCTCGTACAATGACTTTATTGAGAAGCACCGGCGACTCCTGGAGAGTCCCAAGGTTTCGGAGAACCTTCACCACTGGGTCGACCTTACATTTGGCTACAAACTATCAGGAAAAGAGGCAATCAAAGCCAAAAACGTTTGTCTTCACTTGGTGGACAACCACACCCATCTAGCAAACTTTGGTGTTGTTCAACTCTTTGACTTCCCGCACCCTCAAAGAATGAGCCCTCGTGGTGAGTCCATTCAGGATCCACCGTACATTACGCAGTCACACTCATATGCTGGCCATGTCGTTAAGGACGCTGTAATTATTGAAAGCCATCAAATTCCTGACTTGGACGTCCCTGATGTTGGAATTGAAGGCTTGGACTGTAAAAGTGACTTCTTTGCTGCAACATCTTCCGCACTTCCAGATGAGGACGACGGCAGTCTGGAACATGCAGCGGAGGCACTGGATGCTCTGGAAGACGCAAAACGCACCGATAGTCGAGCGGCCATCTCATCCATGGCGACACCGAGCAGCAGCAGCAGCAGCGTTTCTCTACTGCAGCTGGAACCAATGTTGATGGGACTCATGAGCACTTGGAAAGTAAAACCGCAGCTCTCTGAAGGTCAGGAGCTCAGCAGTGCAAAGATAATTCTACCAGAAGATTTTAATCCACTCCAGAATTTGGAGAGGTTGGAGGCATTCTATAAATTCACAAGCGCCACGGGACATTGTCAGCTTGAAAGGACAGAGGTGTCACAAAATGCTTCAGACATTGCCTTCCCTGACTTGCTGCAAAGGGACATGCAGGCGTTGGGTGTGCTGATTGCAGAAATATTTTTCGCCCCCAAACTTAGAACGTTGACGGTAGAAGCAACTCTTGTGGATCGGTTCAAAGCGGTGAGGAAACTCTGCAAGTCTCACAAGAATGCTCTACCACTTCCATTGCAGCATGCTGTGGAGGTCTTACTGCAGTTGGACAAGGATATTTTTGTGGAGGATGTTGGGCAGAGCGTGTGCAGCGCTGGAAGCCTTTTCAATTACCCCATGATTCAGTCGGGTCTGCCGCCACCATCGGCGTTGCAGCTCATCAGCCCTCACGCGGACATCATTCCATTCCCCGCGTATTTTCCGGACCTGTACGGTTTCGTCGTGCGCTTTTACAGGGTGACGGAGAGCGGCGATCAGAGCGCCCTGAGGGAATTTATCGTGGAGCTCTCCGAGGACCTTCCAAAACTCCTTGGTAACCTCACGTCGGAGGGAATGGAGATTCTCCTGCCGTTCCTGCTGTCACTCATGTCTGACAAGGTTGTGGCGGTGCGAGCGATTCAGCACCTCTTTGAGTCGGTGGCCAAGGCGCTGGGGCAGCGGAATGCCAACAGGTTCCTGCTGAAGCCTCTCATCGGCGTGTACGAGAGCGACTGGTCGGGCCAGGAGCGGCGCAGCATGTACGAGGAGGCGTTTGTGCTCAACCTCATCGCCTGCCTGGGCCTGCCGCAGTTCCTACACTCGATCCTGAGCCACATTGTCCACGTGGTGGCCGGCTTCGAGAGCAAGGTCTGCGCCGAGGACGAGGACGCCACCGCTGCCGCTGCCGCCGCGGGCAGCCCTGCACGCCAGGTGTGTGGCGGCGCTCGTGCACGATGCCGCGCGGCCTCCGCCACTGGCTGTTTGTTTCTGTGCGTGTACACTTGCGCTGCCTCTGTTTGTCAATCCGATATTATAAGAGGCCACTGGAGCTATGGCACTTTTTAATCATCTTGGATTGAACACTCGTTTCTTAGTCCGGTTGGCTACGGACAAGAGCCTTTTCACGCTTTTGGGTCGTCGGTGGGGGGGGGTGTTATTTGACCATGCTTTACCACCGCTGGTCAATGTGGGTTGGTGGAGGCAGGGAGCACAGGCATGGGGGGAGCATAGTATAGTACAACAATAGATTTTGCTGCCCACACATTCGTACCGTGTCTTCTGTACGCAGTATATCCTTTGCCGGTGACTTGTTTACATACCATATGTTCACAAGAATAAAGTTAACCTTGTGTTGTATATTTTCAGGTATTCGCATGAAAAAACACACAACACAGAGCCGTGTTGTTTTTTTTCTATCGAGTGAATACTTTCTTTTGACTTCCGTTTACATCCTCTTCTTAGGTATTCCCGAGACTAAATATTTGGCCGTATACAGTACCAAAGGAAATTCCGTCTCATGGAAGTTTACGTAGAAAGCATACCCTCTCCGTTTTTTTCAGCTCATCAAATCAAATTGTATGCCTAAGTTTCTGAGAAATGTCACCCACTCCTCCAGTGGTATAATACAGTGTGCTTAAACACTTTTTTTAACACTTATATGGGACTTTCGTTTTTAATGTATGAAGAACGGATAATACACTGTAACATGATAACAAATGTATATTAATACCTCCAAAAAGTCAGTCTGCACTTGTTCACCATCATTGTCAACACGTGCCTGGAATCTTCTCCAGGTGGTCTCCAGAACCGGACGCACATTTCTTGTGGTATTGTTGCAAATTCTCAGTGTTATAAAATGTTGATGCACCTTGCAATTACAAGTTGCTACGAATTTCGCTGATTTCATGGTCGTGTGAGGCTCACATACCAGACATTGTAGCAGCATAATCATAATGTACAGCCCTTTGCCAATTCATTGGTGGATGAAGGCCCCCCCATGCCATGATGGTCAGGGGTGGTCGGTTGACCGTACTTCATTCTGCGGGTCAAAGCAGGTTGGTGTACTAATAACCGAACTCTCCTTATGCCCCACAGCAGTAGAACGTATAATAATAATCACCCCATTGAGATAATCGTGATTTACAAACGTGTAGAAATCAACACAAATTGCCTGCTCACTCGAGTACTATAACTTCTGTCTTATATCCAGTACTGTCTCCGCTGTCGTGCCGGTTTAAAAAAAATGTTTGTTATGTAAAGAAAAAAGTTTTTCTGTCGGCATATCTGACTTGTTGAGCAAGATTCTGAGCATAATAGAAGTGGAATTTGTTCAATGGCTCCGTCGTGATATCAGTTTTACATATTGAAGGTAAACTCCAGCTTATAAGACCCATTCATTTTTTTGGAACGTGCTATTCGCAACATTTGTTTTTAATAACGCTGTTTACAGTGTAATGGTAAATTTAATCCTGTACAGGGGCTCCTCTACTTACGAACATTGATCTTACAAACTTTCAGAGATACGAAAACACCTGCCGTTATTTCCAGTTGAAGCTGTTCCCGATGCTGTTGCCTGTTGCAAGTTGATTTATGATGAGAAGAAAAGAGCAACTGTGCAGACATCTCTTGGTAAGTTTTTCAAGAGACTAGAGAGAAAATACGAGCACCAAAGTAAATTAGCATCTACAGCTACAGAAGATTAAGAACCAGTGGCATCTATATCTATAGGAAATTATACAACTTTTAAAGCCATTCTCTGTACAACATGTTTGGAATCGACAGGAGTAAAATTAGACTTAAGAACAAATCGACTTACAAAAACCGACCTCTGCAACCTAACTCGTTTGTAAGTAGAGGAGTCCCTGTACCCATCGGGGCCCATGCAACTGCTGTATTGGAAAGCTGCTGCATGGGCCGGTCGACCAGCCCGTGGGGGAACACTTTCGTGTGGGGCGGGAGACTGGAGTGTGAAGAAAACGATAAGATGGCAGGAAGATGACAAACCATTGGCAAAGGTCATAAGCTACTCCATGCGCAAGGCCATCGCAGCTGCTTGTGGCCCAGCCCTGGGGTGTTCGGCACATCATGGCTCCTCCGTGTTTGAACCCAAGCAATTGAACTCACTGCCAAAGTATCGTGGGTACCGCGTGTGATGGTGCAGTCCTTGTTGATTTTTCCTATTCGCACAGCAGAAGAGAGGGACTATCCGGTATCGCAACCACATAAAGCGCTCTTTTTTTCATGGTGAATTCGTATCTAAAAATTAATCGCGACACATTTTCACGCGGAACAAATTTTGCTGTCTGTCGGACACAACTCCCCAATTAAATTGAATAACCCTCCGATAACAGTGTGCACTTTTCAGGAGATGATCTGAGTGCAAGCGTTGCTTGTCGTGTGGGATGCACGTTTGCCGTGATCAACTTGAGATCGCTTTTGATGGTTTATTTTACGCGACTAGAAAACGTGTGTTTATGTTTGTATGAATATATTCGCGAAGTTACTCGCATGCAGAACTATTGTGATTGCTCTGCTTTTAGTCTGACTTGTCTGTGGTTTGGCAGATATCACTTTTTTTCCCCCTTATCTGCAGGAACATGTGGGTAACAGGGAAGGTGTAGTTTTGTAATACACTGAAAAAAAAAGTATTTTTGTGATACTTTTTTTGCGTTCTTGATTAGCTACAACTTAGATCATCACACCCATGTACCATCCATTAAAATTTAAAGAAAAGAGTGCGCGCTCACAATGCACACAGCGGTCACGTTTTCACACATTGCACCACATTGCCCGACATGTCAGTGTTAACCTCACTCCTACCCAGACATTCGCTGTAATCCAACCTCTCTTGTAAAAGGCAGACAAAACGGATACTCTCGGCCTTGACATTCAGTACAGTGCACAACAAGCCGAATGGGTTTTTTTTTGGCTGATTTCAAAAGGTGTTATCTCACTGTGACATTAAACCCCATGGTTAACCTCAATCATTGCTTTTACAACTCTACACATGATGGAGACTCATTAGACTCCGGTGGTAACATTTGCTCTTTGTTAACGCATAGAATGCATCGGTCTACAGCCAGCCTGACCACTGACGACATCTGACACTACCGTCCTCTGTGGGTTTGTGCTGCAGCAAAGGCGTTAGCCCCCCGATCTCACCCGTCATTTCCAGCTCTTTTCGTATATCACATGATTCCCTTGACAGACTGTTGGGGCAAGTTCTGATCCCGAGAACCTATGAAGGCCGGGAAGGCACACAAGAGGGTGGGTGGCCAGCAGCACGCCCAGGCCACCTTTGTCTCCCCAGCACTGATGTTTACACACCGCACCAGATACTAGTTTAAGGCTGAGTCAACCTAAGGGAGGCCCAGGACAGGTAAAAAAATTTGCACTATTTTTGGTCATGAGCGGGAATCGAACTTGGGTTGTTGGGTTCATTGTAGAGTGCACAAACCTCTGCACCACCGCTCCCCAACCTTTCTCTGCTGTAAGCAATGGTAAAAAAACCCTGTTATTAATTTAAATTCACCAGTTATTCATTGTACAAGTTCACTGAAGCAGCAAGTTTATACCAACATTTTTCAATATTTATTCATGTGAACAAAAACATAGTGAAGCAAATACCAAGCTGAACCCTCGTAGCTGCTTTCAAGGCTCCGTGGAGGTTTCAGCAGTGGCCCACGAAGAGCTATGCAGGAGCCACAACACCCTCTGTGATTGTGGATGGAGGGCGTGCACCATGCACTTGGCAGTGCGTGCGCAAAGGGGAACACACCAGACAGGTTGGGGTGCTGGTTATAAAAGTATGACTGATACGGGGGTGACCTTTGCTGGTTCGCATTTTAGGAGCCTGTGGACTTGACAACAAGGACCCAGCGCGCTTGTCATGTCTCGCTTCTTTGTTTGGTCTGTTCATATTCTCTTTCGTAATTAATGTTGATTTAAACGAGCCTCGTTCCAAATCGGATTCATATTTTGTGTGTGATGTAGTCCTGTATCCAATGCTAAATTTACACAAAAGAAGCAGTTTTAAGTTTATCTTTAATATACTCGGATATTTAGTGAGTGCAAATAAAATGTGAATTTTACAAAATAGAGTGTTCTTTCGGGGGAGAAAATAAGTGTTAGGAACAGGAAGTATAAAAATAGATGGAAAGAGCATGGGAAGTTGTTTTTATTTAGAATAATGAAGCATGGGCTTCAAATAAAAAAAAAACTGGAACACAGTGTTGAAAAAAAAACATGTAGCCTATGACCTAAATCATACATTGTTTCAAATAAACTTAGAGAGTTTCAGGTTAATCTTGAAAAACAAATCCACATCCAACACAAGCCTCTTCACTTTAATGAGATTAGGCTGGAATTCCCACTGGTGTGTGATTCCTATCCACGTGTTAACCACCTTTGCTTTAACACCATCTCAAACATTTCGCAGGAACATTTCACCCAAATATTAAGCCACACACGTTAAACTCAAATATAGACCAGAAACATTTAACCCATATATAAACCACACACATTTAACTAGAAACGTAGAGCAAAAACATTTAGCCATTTGTTGATCAATAAATTGTTTTTGATCATCTCACAGAATTATCTCGTCGGTGAATTCTGGTCAACTGTGTTAGTTTGTAAAATTCTCGGCAGTGGTGTGATATCTGCATGAACACGTGTTGAAACGTAACTAAGTTATGTAGATTGAAAAGTAAGATGTACGCTATCATTGTCGTAAATGATAGCAATAGTAATTGTGTTAAAGCACCACAGTAGATAGCATTATAAAACACTCCTCGGTTGGCAGTGTTGTGTACTTTGTGTATTCCCCATATAGGCCTTTGGCCAACACTTTCATATCGATTGATTATATAACCTCACAAAGCCCTCATCAGTACAAAACCTCTGTCTAATATGTACAGATTGTCATGAGTGGATGACTGATGTGAATGCTCATCGTGTTTTTCTAGAAAGCTGATATTTTGCACAAATATATTCGAGTTTTTGCTTACGAATAGAAATTTTTAAAAACTGAATTTAGAACGTAAATTGTCTTCCAAACTGAGAGAAACAGCTATGAACTTTGTCTTTTTGAACCTAGGCCTACAAATCCTGGACTGTATGTGGGCGAGGGGATAGCTATGAACAGGCTTAGCAGGCAGTCGTTGTACTAAAGCCAAAGGACTCATGTGGACCTTGGGGGTGGAGGCGAGTGTGTGCAGCCCTCTGTTAGCAGCATGCCGGGAGGTGGGGAACAGGCCATTATTGTGCGCACGTTTGGCGTTGATGGTAGATGTATGCATGTTGAACTTCTGTCGCACCGTACGTAGCTAATCGGAGGTGCGGGGGAATGACAACAAACTAAACGCACAAAGAAGCCCTAAAGAAGTGAGTTTCAATCTAGATTTATCCGTGCATAGCTCCAATAGCTTCCTAATATCGGAAGGAAGAGCGTTCCAGATGACCGCAGAAGCACATCCGAAAGCGAGCTATGCAGTGACCGTCTTTGTGCCATGGCCAGCTAAAAGCCCCTGCGAGGATGACCAGAGTTTGCGCAATAGTTTATGCTCCCTGAGATCAGCGAGGCATTGTGGTTAATTTGTGGACAGCACTTTGTGTGTAATGAGTGTGACCTTATAACGTATTTGTTCAGCAAACGGAGGCCAATGCAGCTCAGCGAGCACTGGACGGACACGGTGGGATCTTGATGAAGGGTGCGAGCACGTGATTTGCGCCATGTTCCACCAGGGGCCTTGTGGCTGTGAGCATCGTGTGAGCCAGCTGTCCTTCCCTCGCGCAGGTCTTGCTCAACGTCGCAGGCACGAGTGTGAACCACTCGGAATCCATAGACGGAGCTCAGCCCGGGCACTTGGAAGGTGGCGGGGACAGCGAGATGGAGGACTTCTCCGGAGGGGTGGTGCTCAACGATCAGGTTGGGGGGGGGGGGTCGGCATGTATGCGCGTTCACATGCGCGCGCGAGTAGCCAGTCTCGCACTCACCGCTCGCCCATCTACCTGCGCTCACTGGCTGTCGCCTGATGATGCTAGTTGTAATTACTGGCGAAACGTCGTACTCCAATTAAATGTGGGTTTATTCTCCAACACACTGGTGAACTGTACTCGTAACGAATCTGCACGTTTTGTTTACGTGACAAACCTTACTAACTGGGTGGTGGCGGGATTAACGACACATTTGCTCCCTCGTGTGAACCACAACATATTTAAGAATGTACCCCAAAAACCTCTTATGGATCCTACACCAACATTGGTGGGCACGGATTGGTGAAGGCGGTGAGTAGACGTTCAAGAAGCAAACTACGCGACAACAATGGATGAAAATTTCCCGCACAGCCCTCTGCAGACAATGTAGCCACGAAACAAATGTTCTCGGTCTCGTGCGCATTCAAGCGCACCGCGCAAGGTGAGCTGCGGTGGCACATGGCGACAAGTGTCTTTGAGGGGCACGTGTGAGCATCTCCCGCGGCTGCGTGTGCACGTCAGGTCATGCTGGGAGAAACGCTGGACTTCACGTCGGCCGTGTACAGAGGCAGCGGGGACGAGGATGGTGCTCAGCCGCCCCCAGCGGACGCCACCAGCATCGGACAGGACAGCAACAAGAGCAGCGGCAGCGACGCTTCCTACGAGGTGCAGCTCCCCTGGCCCACGAATGTTGTATCTCTCAAATATTGTTTTTATTAATTCTATTCTACTCTTGCGTATGGGAAGAGTAGGAGTATAAATGCCAATGTCGAGGCCACGAGAGGGCATCGGGTGAGAGTTTGTATTCTTTTTCTCTTCCTCCATTGAAGGAGCGCAGACTACAATGGTTGACTATACGGTCCATAGCTCGGATTGCATGGCCAGTTGTACTACTGTGGCTTGTCTTTAAATTTCCATTCATGAAGGAGATGTGCGCAGCGACCTATGTTCTGAATGTGGTTGATGGTTACACTAATCTGTCTTTGAGGGGGAATGTCAAAGCCAGGAGATGCGATGTTGGGTCCAGAATGAAGTGTTTGTTGTGAATGTCTGCATCGTTCCACTCTGTACGCCAGTATCCTTCCAGATCTGGTTGAGATCCCATATACAAATGGAGTTGCCAGACTCAAGAGGGAAAGTAAGATAGACCCTATTCACGAATGTACAGCACGTGTTTATTTTTAAAAAATTACACTACCCCAGCACTTCATAATGGATTTTTCACAGGCAAAAATAAATGAAAAAGCCTCTAAATATTCGTTGAGTCTCCAGCTGGAAAAAGATTGAGACGAGATCAGTTTTGTCTTCGCCTTTATGCATGAGAAATGATCGCGAAGCCTGTGGCCTGGCATGAGAAGAGTAACTAATACCTGAATAGAAACAGTGACAGAGGGTGTGCGTGTAGTTGTGTGATGTCATCTTACAGGACCTACCTTCAGCACGATGATGCACAGTTAGTTGCAGAGTTCTGAATGTACACGTGAAATGCTATCTTATGTTATAGCATGCTACCAAATCTATCAAAAGAATTAACCTCTGTTCTGATTTTCAGTTTATTGAAAACTATGTTTTTTGTGTTTATCTTAAATTTGCACTCACAGCAGTCATGCAATATCTCAATAAAACATCTTCACAAGAAGGAGACGACCCTTACATGGGAAATGCAACAAGAGGATCCACCCCATCACGCTCCGTCGTTGAGAAGCGTGTGTGCAGTGGTTTGAACTCAAGACGGTCTCGTGGGGGTGATGCACCATGTGAGCATCCTCAAACGGGCCACAGCTGGAGCAACAAAAATGTCGAAATAGTCGAGGTTCTGATTTCAAATTTTGACAGGTGGAGAAAGACGGCGTGAGCCTCAAGTCTGTGGACAGCGGGCACGACCGGACAGGGGCGGAGCGGCCTGATGGGGGTGACGCAGACCGCTCCCTTGACGAGGGAGGGCCAGGGCCGGGGGAGTGTACTGCGACGTCGTTGGCTCCCGGCGAGCTCGGTGGTGTGGTGAGCCCAGTTGAAGTGGTCGGCCACACCACCCTCCCCAATCTGTCTGCTTCCTCGCCATTCGTGGCTGGAGAAGCAGCGGATGGATTGGAGCCGGGAGGGCCAGCACCGGACAGCGAGGATAACGACATCAAGAAGCTGATCCGTAAGTGGGCACGTTTTGCGCCAGAAAATACGCAGCGAAATGCACGTGCTTTTGCATTCTACTTTTTCGAGGCAGTGCAATGCACATTGTATCGCTGGGCATGCGTGGATCCGCACAGTAAAACTACTACGGTTATTAAAAGATAGACCGCAAGTCGTTTTTAGAATCGGTCACCGATTCGGAAAGTCTAGTCATCAATGTTAGCGGAATCGTTCGAAGCGCACGGCGCGTGCGACTCTGATTGGTCAGGGGCAGCCATCTGAAAGCCCAATGGCAGGAAGCTCCTCACAATGGGAGATGGGAAGCCCTCTCGTCATGGCAGCTTCATGGGCAGTGTGGTGAAATTCCGGGTTCTCGCGAGACCAAAGGGTTCTTTGCGACTGATGAAGTTGGGGATATAATTTAAGATGGGTTGCAGATACACAGTTAACCATGTGAATGCGAGTATATTATAATGCAGATGGATAGTGCTGTTGACATGGCAATATGAAGATAAATGCCTGAGGCCAAGAAAGCTGCATTTAGGAAACTTAATAGGACAGCTTCCAAACAAATAGCTCATTGCATGAGAAAGGTCAAGGACAAAGTGTACAGTGCAGGAGTGAACACTCATTTTATACATAATTCAGATGTGAATGTTCCACCGGCATGTGTCCGGTGGAGATATGTGGTTGACCTGATGGGATCCTGTCATGTGTCTGGGGTAGATCAAACCCAAGTTCAATCCCAAGCCCTTCAGATCAAGTCATCATTTGTACAAATCCCATTGCCAGGGACAGAATCTGATCTTGATCTGATGATGGGCAGATTACCTTATTGTTTAAAACGTAACCATGCAGTAATCCATTCACTGTATGGGTTAAATAACAGAAATGTAAATGTTTAGCAGTTGGTGAAGGAACAACAAATCTTATTGTGAAAAATACTGAAAGTACACCAAGAGTATATATCAACAAAGAGCTGCTTGTAGCTAAGAAGTAAAGATGCCACCGCTCGATGTGAAAGGGTGATGGGTTCAATCTTTGTGTGCCCGTGTGTGTGTGCTCGCCAACAGCACTTGCCCCAACAGTGTATCACACTATCGAGGGGATCTGTGTGCATATGGGGAGCGGTAGTGTAGTGGTTAGCATGCTGCGCGATGGACCCGGTGACCTGAGTTCGATTCCCGCTCACGACCAACACCAGTGACGATTATTTGAACCGTTCCTGGGCCTCATCCTAAAACGAGTACCCGATGCGGTGTGTGAAAACATCGCCACTGGGGAGACAAAGGTAGTCAGACGTGGTGCTGGCCACCCACCCCTTCATATGCCGTGCCGGCCTTCATAGCTGCTCGCTAACAGCACTTGCTCCAACAGTCTAATAAGGTTATACGGGGGGGATCTTCGTTTTGTGTTTATAGGCACAGCTTGCCGGACTGTGCGCACGCTCATTGGGAAGCTGGGACCTACGCTTGGCTCGCGCTACGTGGCGCGGAGTCTCCTGCGACTCCTCTCTACCTGCTACCTGGGTACCCCCCCCCCCCATCTGCTGTCACCCCTTGTGTCAAAATCACAGTTAATTCCCACTTGCAAGTGTGCATTGGCTGCCATATCCTGTAAATGTCACGGTTGGCCAAGTACGGTGCGAAACAAGCTCAACATCCATACAGGGCTATTGCTGGGCGATCATACAATCGGTGACCCATGTAAAATATCTTGCCTTGGCATCTTGTGTGAAATGGAGGCATGCCAGGTTTGCACAGAAACTGTGAGTGGGCTACAAAGAGTAGCGGAAGTGTTACAGAATCCCTGACGTAATTTCTGTTAAGCTTCTGCTTTAGCTAAACCACAATGAGCTGTTTTCTGAGTCTCTTGCTTCAGTCCTTAAAGACTGAAGGTCCGACTGACCCAGACGTGACTGCTGCCATCGCCATAACCTTAACGCATAACTGCCGCCATCTTGCTCAACAGCTGCTATTTTGTGATGACACGGTGGGCTGCTCTTAACAAACATCCCTCTAGGTCCTACGCTCTTCATCGGCCACTGGCCATAAGATGGCATCTCGGCCTTGTTGCCCTCATCATTCATCATCTGCTGAATCGTTCACAGGCCTTTGTCAGCACCCGACCGCTTATTCTGTTCCATGCACGCGTGGATATAAACACCAACAGCAGGTTCAAGCTCAGAACGAACAGACTAAGGTTCCAATACTTGAAAGAACATTCGGAGTAGCGAGGCTTTTTTTAAACCGAACAAATACAAAGTTGGTGAATTTTGCGAGCAGTTAAATTACAATCTGTACACTGACGTAATTGAGTCGACTTTAAAGCACAAAATTACATTTCCACCTCAATAATCTCAGAGAAGCCTCGGCTCCTCTCAGAAAGAGACTGGAGAAGAAAGTTTAGTTCTCACAAGGTGAGAGAACATGTATTTTGCGGCACAAAGCGCCTCCGATTATCATGGTTGGCTACGTATGGTGCAAAATAAGTTCAACATAAGTCCATACATATGTAGCGAGTCATTTCAGAGACTATTTAGGAGGCAACAGCATTTATTCTACACTTATGCAACACCGTTACACACGGGACTAAATACACCTATCTCTCTCGCATACGGGATAACTACAATCGGGTCAGAGCAGCCAACGTGCTGTCGAAGACGGAGACGCAGCACTTGGGTTCCACTTCACCTGCAGACAGCCCCGATATTCGGTCGGAGTTTCCCTTTTATCCTTCTCGGAGTGGCTTGGATCCACCCTTGGCCACGCCTACTTCTGAAATATTCCCGAAGGTTCCAGGCTACCTTACACCTGTTCCCTCTCTGGCTCCGCCCTTAACCACGCCAACTTCGGGAACTCTCTAAACGTTTCTCAGCTACTCTTACCGTGTCCCCTTGTTCACCTTTGGCTCACGTTCCTCACCTCGGCCCATCGCGTGCTTAAGCCGTTGCCGGGGTGACTCGTCCTCACATGCCCCCTACCACCAGCAGCCCCCACCACACTTCCCCAGTGACCAACTATGTGGCAATTACCTGCAGTGCAGGCGGAGGCTGCTATCCCCTACTCTGTCGGTAGGACTCATCTTCTGCTAGCACCCAGTACCATGCCCATAGTGGCCCATAGTGACCCACTGTATGGTACTGCACGGTGTGTGAGCCTCAGCGCCCATTTCTACGGCACTTGCCGCTACGCACCGTAGTGATCCATTTAACATCACTACACATACAAAAGACGGGCGTCGTTTGCAATAACTCCCACTGTGGTAAAATGCGGTGTGGTACACGGTAAGTACAGTCGTTTTAATTTACCGCTGTGAAAATGTGTGCCCCATTCTGAGCAGGCCCCGCCAAGCACCAGTTTGTGAGTGAGGGGGGAGCGAAGGAGGGCGCAGGGGGCGGCGGTGGTGGCGGTGGACGTGGCGCGGTGTACCGGGCACGCCCCGTGCTGGGGGACGGCCATGCCGAGCCCGTCGTGCAGTGCCTTGTGCACCTCGCCTTCACCTACGGGGAGCCCGTGCTCACGCTGCAGTACATCCCCCATGTCGCCTATGCCGTGAGCAGCAGCATCAGCAGCAGCAGTTGTAGTAGCAGTAGCAATCGCAGTAGCAGCAGCACCTGGGGGGGGTCCTGCAACAGGGTGGTCCATTGGGAGTCCTTGGCAGAAAAATTTTGCTTGGGGCCTCAGCGCACGAGAATTAGATTCCTGATAATGGCTAACACTGGTGGCAAATTGTATCAGAAATTAGTTTAAAGCATCACTTAGGTCAACTCGGCCTTAAACAGTAGCTGGTTTAGGGTGTAAAACAGCAGTACTGGAGATACAAAGGCATTGGGACTTGCTGCTGACCACACCACCCCTTCGTGTGCCATGCTGGATTTAATCGGGGCTCGCTAATAGCCTTTACCCCAGCAGTTTGTGATAGGCTATGTAGGATTGTTGTCTTTGTTCACATTTTATCTTTTAATATTGATGTGTGCGTGTGTGCTGTAGTATCAATTGTTGCTTGTTCCGGTTTGAGACGTGATGTAATGTGGATATGTCTCTGGCAAGTGGAGATAATGTGCTGTCATGGGTGTGTTGAGACCTGAATTTACCACAATGTACAAGTACAGCCCTGTGGTCTATCCACTGCTGGATGAGGGCCTTCACATGCTTTGTGGGTCATGGATATTATTTAACTGCACATTAACGCCCTCGTCAGTGTTGGTCAGTGGAGGTGGGGAGCGTAGATGTTGGAGCTTTGCAGTACAGGACAATGGATATTGCTGTATACGAGATAACCCCACTTGGAAAGTACTATCCCGGTTCAACCCATGCTGAGCTGTGGAGATGTAATGAACGTGTACCTGGACACAGAGGCGGCTGTTTGTATGCGGGCTGCAGGTGGCGTCCAGCTTGGCTGGAGGCGCGCGCATGAGCAGCCGCAGGGAGGCGAGCCTTCTGGGGGCGGTAGCCTTCACGCAGCGCCTCGTTGTCTACCTGTCCGACACCACGCTGGTGGACTGCATGCGCCGACTCAGCCAGGAGGTCCTGCAGCCCGTGGTGAACATCGTCACCTCCCCATCGCTCAGGTGCAGATCGGCACGCTCGCCGCGTGCGTCGCTGAACTTCTTTCGCACTGTGCATAGCCAACCGTGCGAATCGGAGGTGTGGAAATTGTAGCTGAACGAAGTGGCTTATATTTTGGAATTTATGGTAGCAGCCAAGTAATCTAGAAACAAAAGTCTACAAAAATGTAGCTTATTCCATGCCAAGTTCGTTTACTATGTAAATCTTGACTTAAAGCTTTCGTGACTGCAGGAATTCATATTCTTTGGGTCTTTCGGTAAAGCCACGTAGATAGAAAAAATTACATAAATCTAAATCACGACGTTTCGATCGCAACACAAGCAATCATCTTCAGGTGAAAAGAGGGAAATCTGCTGAGGCAGGATGTTTATAAAGGTTTGGAGATGGGCGGGGTAGCTAATGTTCATGTAGGAGCGAGTAGGAGAGAGAAATTTGCTTGTAAATGTAAGCTCGGCGGGGGCCCGGACGACGCAGTGGCAAGCCGCCATTTACTAACACACCTAAAGGTTGGCTGTGTTAGTGAATGTAACTCGGAGAGTCCAAAATAACTGCTAACATAGGTAGGTAGGATTGGAACATCACAGCCAGTTATGACCTAAACTGGTTAATAATGTCCTTCCAATGCTCAGTTTGTACCCATCCTCTCGGTTGAAATTGTGTCTGTGTTTATATATCTGGATGGCTTCACGAACAAATCTTTGCTGATAGCCAGTGGATTTGCAGAGTTACCTTTGTCTTGGCAAAATCAATTTCATGTGTGCCCACCGCGTTAAAATAATGATCAGCCACAGCTGAGGTATTGGTCCAACCGTGTTTAATATCTGCCTTATGTTCACGAACCCGGTCCGAGACCTGTCGCTTAATTTCCCCAATGTAACTGCTGCCGCAGACACAGCTTAGTTTGTAGACACCGGGGTATTGCATGTCAGGGATCACATCCTTCACAGATGGGATCAAATCACGAATTTTATGTACTCTGTTGAACCGTACCTGGATCTTGTTTGCTCATGATTTTGGAAATCTTTTTGGTGACCCCTGCTATGTATAGCAAGGTGATGGTTTTGATTGGGTCCTCAGATGGTTATTTCCCAACGGTTGGAGTGATAGCTTTACGGATTGTGTAGTCTGAATATCCATTCTTCTTGAGGGCTTGGTGTACGTGCTCCAGTTCACTGGCTAGGTGGTGACGGTCGGAAAATACAGTGAGCTCTGTGGTATAGAATTTTGATGAGGGAATTCTGGGATGGATGGTGGTGGGAGTCAGGTTTCAGGTAGGCATCCGTGTGGGTGGCTTTCCTGTAGACAGTGTCCCATTGAGCCATCAGGTCTCTTTTTGATTAAAACATCCAAGAATGGTAACTTGCCATCCTTTTTCACCTCCATGGTGAATTTGATGGCTGGGTGTATGGAATTGATGTGGTTGAGGAATTGGTTCAGAGCTGGTAGGCCATGTGGCTAGATGACAAACGTGTCATCTATGTATCTCTTCCACAAGGAAGGACGTAGGGTGGATGCCTGGATGGCATCTGTCTCAAATTTCTCCATGAAAACATTGGCTAAAACTAGAGATGAGGGAAAGCCCATTGGGGTACCTTCAACTTGTTTGTAGAATGTTCTATTCCAGGTGAAGTAAGTGTTGGTGAGGCAGTCTAACCAGGGCCGGTACATCAGCATTCAGTCCTTGTTGGACCAAATCTTCAATGATTGTAATGGTGTCAGGCACAGGAACTTTGGTAAACAAATATACCACATCGAAACTGACAAGAAAATCACCTGGAGATAGTGAGATGTCCTTAATTGAAGATATCAAGTGAGCTTAACTCACCTCAACTGTGCTTAACTCAGCTTACTTGATATCTTCAATTATTAATGTAATTTTTTCTATCTACGTGGCTTTACCGAAAGACCCAAAGAATACTATGTAAATGTCTCGTACAACTCAGGCAGAGTTTCCCCAGCCAGTGGTAAAAAATGTACATTTACCCACACTGGTGAGATTTACGTGGGTCTGATACCTCTCTTCTACTGCACAACCGAGCCGCACTGTACCCGTGCCCGTGCCAAGGGTTTGTTCACTGCAGAAGCCGAGCCGTGGCACTGGCGGCCACGTACGCTGAATAAGTCCAGTCTCGTGTTGGTGATGCATTGGCGCCATCTACTTGCGGTGCACTGAAGGTGTCAGCCCCACCCACTGCTGGCTTCCAGACTCAGATGGTCTTGCAAGTCGAGCATATCGTGTCTTGGTTCTGGCTCAGCGTGGAAAATAGCCCGTGGAAAACCACCCATCCCGTGAGGGGTCCTGCATTGGCTCGGCTCGGATGTGTCAGTAGAATAGAGGTTTTAGTCGCCTGTGGCTAGGATATTAACAATCTAAACTTTTTCTTATTTTACCAGGCAAAGCCCACTGAGCTATTAGCTCTTTTTCAGAGACGACCTGGCTACAAATGATAGCTCAACGAAGTGGCACATATGTGGGAATTTATAGTATCCGCCAAATAATCTAAAAACAAAAATCTCATGAAATCTTATGAATACAAAAATTATTATAATTTACATTTATTTGTAAGGCGCCTTCCACTAATGTCTTAAGGCGTCTTGTAAGAATAAGGCTACGGAAAGGCCACGAGAGACAGAGAAGCTAAATAGAATAAACTGACTTAAGCAGATCTGTTTTAAGACGAGACTTATAAAAGTATAAACGAATTTACAGTGGTAGGGAATTCCACAACCGTGGTGCTTGTTCCATCCCAAGTTTGTTAACTACGTAAATTTGTAGCAGACAATACATCACATTAACTGTGGATGACCCCTTGTGTAAGTAAACAATGGCTGTGGTCAATTGAGATGAATTAAAATAAATAACATTGGCTGTGGAAGGCAAGCGAAGGTGAGAGGCAGGAGAAGGGTTACAAGGTCATGGAAGCATTTCGGCAATGCGTCCGCTAAATAAATGCACTTAACAGCCACACGTGTAGGGTTAATGTCCTGTGCAGGTTACTGAAGAGCAGGTCATATGAATATACTATGTCGCGTGTGTAGTGTAGAGCAGTGGAATCAATTTCACTATCAAACGTCATTCGATAAGTCAAGCCCATGCTGGCACGTGAGCAAGCGTATACTCGTGTGTGCTTGTGTACGCGGGCGTGCTCGTTCATGTGAGCAGCTTTCCGAGCGGTGGGCAGTGCCGTGCCGTGCTGTGCCAGAAAGCGATGAACTTGATGGCGCTGCTGTGCCTGCGCATCGGCGGAGACTCGGCCCAAGTGCACATGGCCGACGTCATCCGCACCTTCTTCCACGGCTTCTCCGTCGCGCACAGCCTCTCCTCCCCACAGGTGTCCATGCAACCCTGTAGCCTGAGCTTGTTTAAAAAAAAGGGCTCGGGATGCACAGGGTCCATGAGTGGCCCGACACGGTCAATGGTGAACGAGTAATGACACGGTGTGCTTTTGTCTATCGTTCATTCTGCTGTGGCTGTCGCTCGCTGTGCGTGTATGAGGGAAGGCGTGTGACGTCTACTTGATCCCGCCTCTCCTGTGTGTCCTCCATTCAAGAAAGTATTCTAACTTTGTTTGCTATCTTTGATTACGTTTGCTGTTTTCCTAATGAGGAAAGTTTTACAGTTAATTCAGGTTATCCTCGCAAAGATGGTCACTGCATCGCATGCTTACAGATGTGCTTCTACGGCCATCTGGAATGCTCTTCCAATATTAGGAAGCTAGTGGAGCTATGCACTTTTAAATCTAAATTAAAAAGAATTTCTCTACAACTGCTTTTTGTACGGCGTCTTTCCCCCACACCTCCGATTAACACAGTTGGCTACATATGGTGACAAAGAAGTTCTACATACGTACATACAATTCACTCGGGGCATCAGCAAACATGCAAATAGATATCTAAATAAGTGGTTTGAAAAGTATTTGAATCAAGACATACTTTTTTACTCGTGCTTTGTAGATGGAATTAGTTAATCCGTAACATTAGCATCGTCTTCATCATCCTCTTGCATGCCAGCCTTTTGTGAATGGACACCAGACAAATAATCTCTTGCATCTATTTTTTAATGCCAGGCCCCATGAAGTGCTGCTTCTACGGACGAGTTGCAACGGCACCGTGCTTTCTTTCAAGGCCCGATGAAGTGATGGGTGTGGGAAAATCGAAAATATATTTTTTTTAGATTTAAACTTGTTTACGCTCCACACACACAAAGTAGCCCGTAGATATAGATGTGTGTTTTTACATTTGTGTATATTTTTGAAATGATTTTATTGACATAATTATCCTAATGTTTTAACTACGATAGTTTATACCGATTTGCCTTTACAATATGGTCATACACAAGAAATGTCACATCAAAAATAAGACTTTATTAGTCATCTGTTGTGAGGTAAAACTAGGAATTACAGTACTGAGATGTGGGACACCCTGGAAATAGGTGCAATGGGCACCACGAACAGCCAAATCTTTACACACGGGGCCACCCTCAATTGAAGGAGCATGGTTTAAAACATTGGCATGGCCTAGCCTCTACAGAGACCACAATCGGTGACACGAACGCTCAGGAATACCTTGAGCGAGTGACTCGCCACATGTACATTACGATGTTGGTTTCACATAACTTGGATTCTATCTCTTAATATATTATCATTCTTTTCTTATTAAGCATGCATTTATTGCAACATTCCTGCTGAGATGCAAATCAAGTGTTTTACAATCGTTCCATACAGATATATGCTCTTAAGTTTAGTGTTATAAAGTGACACTAATGTTTCTGAATCAGGTCTGATGTATATATTCGAATACTTTGTTGATTTCAATCTAAATACTCTTAATCGTCTTGCACGATTACTTCCGGATTGTTGTACGAGTGGAGGTGCTTGTGGGAGTGTGTGACACGTCCCTTTGGTCTGCTGCTATAGGGAGGCCCTTCAGAGTCCGGGCTCCAACCTGAGCAGGAAGACACAGGCCTAGAGGAGATTAAAAAGGCCTTCACCTCCGAGTTGGCTTACGCTGCGTTTGTGCCGTTCGTCTGCCTGCTCGGTACATTCAGCAACTTTCGTTTTTCCCGCTTGCTTTCCCTTGAACCGGGGGTGGGGGGAGCCTATGGCCCGGGGCCTCTCCCCCGTCTCATGACCTCGTGTCACATGGCCTGTGGGCACACAACGAGGCCTCTACCGCTGCCACAGAGCAGCAGCCTGCAAACAATATTATATCTGTCACTTGAAGCATCTCAGTCTCACTAATCGGGTACTATAGGGGAATATTTAAAACTTACCAACACTGTTTCTTATATTGGTGCCTGAAGTCGCCAAAAAAGTTCAGGCCCCCGATTATATTTTGTGGTCTTGGATGATGCCGAGGTGTGCGTTAAATGGGCGGCCCACCAAAGGCACTTGAAGGTTCTTTTGGACCCTCAGTAAATGAAAGGTACCTTGCACAGTCTCATCCACATACCTCCTGCAGCTCCCTTTACTCTTCTTGCCATAGTCGACCACAGTCCTTTTATAATGTCACAGTAACAGTATAACAACAAGAGAATATTGATATTGAAGGCCTGCCTGCTAGTTGTTACAAAGATGCCAGCAAAGGATGGCCTCCAATTGCGATTCATGCTATCACAGTGTCTTTAATGTCTGTTTTATTAAGTGGTGTGCTTTGGTGGTTTCTAGCACGAAGCACGAATAATCACACAGCTGCAAGAATGCAACTTCTGGCTGGCTTTGCAAACTGGCCGTGTGGAACGCATGTTGACCCGTCGGCTATCCATCGCTTTCGCCGACGATGAGATTTGCCAACAGAACTTCGCCGTAGCATCCGTGGCATCTTTGTGTGCGGCCTGCGATTTGAAATTGCCGCCGTTGCCCCTCGCAGGGAATGTGAGCGTGGAGAAAGTGATTCCCAACCATGAGCTGGTGACGCGCCTGAGCTTGGAGCACGAGGAGCTGCAGCGGAGTCAGCTGGACTCCTCGCCCGGCTCCGCGACGGACAGAGAGCCGGGCGGGAGCTTCACGCAGCCCCGGGCCAGTTCCTCCTTCCAGGACAGCGATGAGTTCGGCACCTTCGGCGGCATCATGATCGGCAACCGCATTCAGATACCTCAAGGTGTGTCTCGGGCCGCAGCTGTTCCCATCGGTAACCAAGTCTGTTGAGTGACGAGACAAAGCCCATCGGCAATAGAAAGCTAGTGCATGCTTGAAATGCACGAGTTTCAAACGACGCGCAAATACGTGCGGAACACACAAAACAGCCTCTGTGCGCTTGTAAAAATCGGCAGCAGTTCCAGTTGAGGTGCACTGTGACCCTCTGTCCACAACACCAGATATTATACGGGACTGGCTGTGCATTTCAGATTGAATTGGTCACCGATTTGATCGGCGAGCTCAAGTCGATGAGCAGGACGTGGCTGCTTACATCTCTTAATCCGGTTGTTTGACGGAACGAACGGCGTTGCAGGCTCTGCCCCATCAGACGTGGGGCCGCTGGGCCGCGTGTCGGCGCACAGCAGCCCGCTGGCAAGCGCGGTGAGCACGGTGAGCTCCGTGAGCTCCGTGAGCACGGTGAGCACGCCGCCGTCGCGCTCCCTGGAGGAGGAGAGCCTCGTGAAGCAGGAGCTGCGCGTGAGCGAGCGCATGCTGGCCGGGAACTGGCTCGCCTACTGGCAGCACGACATCGGCCTCAACCGCACGGGCGGACGCTTCATCTTCAACCAGATCAAGCTGCAGGTGAGGAGACGCCATCGCCGCCCGAACGGTGCGCCGCTTTAGTACTTGGACGTGCTGGGGTGGGTGGGGGGGTCGTGTTGCGAGGGGGCTGTGTGTCCGCAAGGCCCCATTTGCTGGGCTGTTCCAGGAGTTGTGTAAGATCTGTTACTGTTTAGTGAGCCACGTGCTGCTTGTTATGATTATTTACAGCTCTTCATTAATCAAATATCCGTCATGGGGGTTCTTTGACCATACTTCACTACGCTTGCCACAAAACTGGTTCAAGCATCGCTCGCCACTGATATTGGCCATGACCAGGAATCCAACTAAGTTCGTTGGGTTCATAGAACAGGGCAAGAATGAGAACGCCCTTTGCCAGAGCCCCCCCAAATTGCGTATTTTAACATCAAACTCAACATTGCATCATCACAAGGAAATAGTCTGGCAATGTGAAGAGTCTATTCTTCATCAAGAAAGTAATTGTTTTAATTTGTGCCTATCCACTCTGAATAATAATTCTATTTACAAAGCACCTTTCATGGAGGATCTCAAAGTTCTGTATAAGACACAGCAGCAAACACCTAGCAAAAAAATAACTCGTGGAACTAACATATAGACAGAAATAACTGCCAAAAGCCATTTACTAAATTCACTAATTAACTAAGTTAAATATACAGAAGTGTATAAATACGTTTTAAGACTTTTTTTATATCCTGATATCTCATAGAGATATACATGCACTTTGTGCACCGTGTTGCATTGCAAACAGCAGAGATTCACCCAACCCGGTGATTAGTAATGGGAGTGAGATTGAGTGGCGAGTTTGGTCCAAACAAACTAGTTTTACCACGGTACTCAAACCGTATTCTTACAAACCCCTACGAGTTCATCCAGGTTTGCTTACAAACCGACTGTGTAACCTGGATCGGGTCTTGCATACATTTGAAAAGGACGTACAATGGTGGGTTTTTAAACCCAGCACCCACTGATGTGTGAACATGCACAAATAACAGCTGCGGCTCACAGATAGTGTTTCAAGCTTCGGAACTGTCAAGAGCGTTAGGAGCATATTGAGGTCACCCTTTGTTTTGTCAAATCCCAGCCGAATGCCCGAGTGGCAGCGTATTAAATTAAACATGCTGCCAGGGCAAACCATGCGGGAGCAGCGATCAGCGGGAATGTTCCTCGAGGCTCAACAGTGTCGGCTGACATGCCCCTGACCACCATCATGTGACAGCAGTGTGTGTGTTCAGATTTGAGGCTCATCTACCCGTGAGAATACTGTATTTCACAGTGATGCTCTACATGTTATTCATCTGCCATTTTAATTATTTTCAACACGTTATCCCACCCCCGTGCTAAGTTGCATATTCTGAAAAAAATCCAAATTCACGTGATAATATTTTCTTGCCGAGATTGGACTAAAAACTATCGACTCAATGGTCTGGGCCGGGTTGCATAAAACAACGTGAATGGAAATGTATCTTAATTTACCCTATCAATTGCAACCCCAGCCCTGGTTGAATCTGCAACGATTTCATTCAAGAGCGCTGTGTCGGTCTCATGACATGGTAATCTGTAATTTCTGAGCCACCTGCCCTGCCCCTTCTGCCTCTAGGGTTAATGAACAGGCATTTTATGCCAATGGCATTGGACTTTTGTGACGTGCGAGGCTTGGAGTTTCTTAGCTTAAGAACACTTTTTATTCACCAGGTAAGAACCACTGAGCTACATAGCTCTTTTTCAGAAGCGACCTGGCCACAAATGATATCTCAACGAAGTGGCTTATCACGTGGAAATGTATAGCAGCTAAATACTCTAAAACGCATGTTTATACATGTGGAGACAAAAACTGGAGAACCAAGAGAAAAATGCATGCCATCCACAGGGAGAACACGTAAACATGCAAACTCCAAATATACAGGCGTCAGGGTCGGGATCGAATCCATGACCTCCTGTATACCAAGCGAGGTAGTTCACATCTCGCCACCGGGTTTAAACAAGTGCTGGCCCTTAGCGGTATTGGTGTGTCACCGAGGGGACCCCGACAAATTATTCCCTCGAGCATGACGACGGCAAACGTGGCCCACGCCGCTGCGATGTGTCGCGACGCAGACGTACGTGGGGCACACGGGGACGGTGAAGGCGCTGTGCGTGCGGCCGGACGAGGACGGCTTCCTGAGCGGAGGCAAGGACCGCACGGTGCGCCTCTGGTCCCTGTCCAACTCTGGCGACGGCACCGAGCGGCTGCACGCGAAGCTGACGTACGGCCAGCACCGGCGCTCCGTGAGCCAGGTGGCGCACATGGAGGGCGGGCAGCACGTGGTCAGCTGCGACGGCTCCGTACACGTCTGGGACTGCAACACAGGTGCCGGCAGCAGCGAAGACGCGTGCAGTGCAAAGCCTTCGCAGAGAACCAGAGCCGAGCTCGCGTAGGCTAATCTCTTCTGCTAGGGAACCAAGGCGGGAGAACATAACAGGTTCAAGGTGCAGCCCTTCAATTGCTTGCCGACGCCACTACTGGCTCAGGGACCTCCACCTGAGGGAGTTCTAGAGAGAGCCCCCCCCCCCTCTACTAGAGGAGATTTGGCATATGAATCCACGCTGGCCAGGTGTCTTGAAAGAGATGGGAGTCCCCACACTTTACCCCACCACACGTAGCCCAATGTCCACCCCCACACTCTTTGCTGGGTATTACCCACACACGTGGTCTGTGCTTGCACTGTATCCAAAAACTTAAGACATGTAAATCTAACTACATCTAAATTGTATATTAAACAAAACATTGTCTTCATATCTTTGGTTATCCAGGTCTCTCTTATGAAGAGATGAGCTCAATGGGATGTCATTTGATTAAGTGAGACCCACTGGCTGTGTTTCAACACAGTGGTAGGGTGGGACTTTGCCAAGAATGCAGACCAAACTCTATCCATTTAGGAATATTGTAGTTAACAATACCTTACAAAAATGCTCCAAAAAAATTCTGCCCAAGTTTAACCGTGTGTTTTGTGCCGTTACCTGACGTGTACGTCATCGCATCTTTACGCGCAGGTTAACATCGTGATGACTTTACACACAGTTAACGTTCGCGTGGCCATTGCGTGCGTCCTAGCGCGTGACCTTGAAGGGAGCCTGTGTGTAATCCACGAGCACCTCGCAGGCTCCACCGTGGCTGTGTACGAGGCCCCCGACTCGCGGCTGAGCGTGAGCTCTCTGGCCGTGCTGCCGGTGCCGCACAACACGATCGTGGCAGCGACGTCCGACTCCATGCTGCGCTTCATCGACACGCGCAAGCCCGGGATGCAGGTGTGATTCACGTGCCGTCGCCTGCATGCGTACGCGTCGGGATGCGAGATTCTGTGAAATGTATCGAACGTTTCAAACTCTACAAACGATTGACGCCCCCTAATACGTGGACACACCTTTTCGTCAATCCACTGCTGGATGAGGGCCTCCCTCCACGTCATTTGCCCCGTGGAGGTTATTTCACTTCACCATGCTGGTCAATGCAGGTTGGTGAAGGTGGGGAGCATAGATGTTGGAGCATGGTCCATTTCAACAATAGATTTGACTGCATTGCCTCTTCTGCCCACCACATAGCCCCTCAACCTATAACAACCTGTTGTGCATGGTGGTTGCCCATCTTAGTACTATCCCGGTTCCACCCTGCTTAGCTTTGGAGAGCTAACAAGATGGGGCCCATTTGGAGCGGTTAAGTCATTGACACGGACGCTGTGAGTGCCCACTCATGTCCCACGCATGCACACACCCGCTTTCTCATGCACACTCGTGCTGGCATTGTGTGTAAATTCTGTTACTGGATCACAGCTACATGTTGCGATACAGGAGGGGAATCACAAATATCACGTGGTATTGGGATCAGCTTGTAACTTATCTAAATGTTTTCCTTTAACAATATTGGCCGTCAATCTCCTAATACAGTTACATCTGTACTTATTTACATTCTACTGATTAATCTCATTGACCTTGCTGTTGTTAATTGTTTTTTTTACCCTTTTATCTGGCAACAAAACTGACACCTTTTTTTACAAGGAGTCATGTTTGCATTGACCACAATACCTGCGGTCGGAATGCAAACAAAACAACTCTGATAATGTATGCACTGTCCTTGAAATTGATTGGTCCACACCCGAGCCAGCTTTTCTTAGAGCCTCGTCTCACATGGTGTTGGACCAGATGACGCCAAAAGGCGTTATTGTGGTCAATGCAAACATGACTCCTTGTAAAAAAAGGTGTCAGTTTTGTTGCCAGATAAAAGGGTAAAAAAAAAATATTATCATATTTTGCTACTGGCAAAGGAGGTTCCAATGTCCTTGCTGTTGTTTATGACAGGGGGATCCTAGGAATCGTAGGGATTTATCTGTAATGTAACATATAAATATGGAATAGAGCCTGATATTGCCTTTTAAAAAGTTTAATTTTGTATTTGGTAAATCTGTGAAATAAAATGTGATCGTGATGGAGTCATTATCAAATGATTAACGAGGCTCTCGGTGTCTTTCCGCACGACTCGGCTGTCAATGGTGAAACGAACGTGAACCAAATTTGTTTTGTTGTCTTGCTGTGTGCGGTGCTGACCCAGCACGAGTTCCAGCTGTCGGTGGGAGGCGGCGGCGGTCCGGTGCGCTGCCTGGCGGTGAGCCCGCACGGTCTGTGGGTGACGGCCGGCCTTTCCTCCGGCATGCTCGTCATGCTGGATGTGCGCACGGGATACTTCCTTCGGATGTGGCAGGCCCACGACGGCGAGGTGTTGCAGCTCAAGGTGAGCGCTCTCACTACGAGACTCTGCCTATAGGACAGCTTCTCCTCTCTGCCCGTCTCGCCTCCCGCGACAAATCCCTCTTCTGCCGCGTGCGTGGGTTTTCGGCGTTGTGCTGCATTGCTCTCCGATGTGTGTTCGGGCTGTGCCACTGAATGTTAATTCCCTGAAAAGGCTCCCACCACATGGAACAGAATGTCCAACATCATGCCCAAAAACACATGGGAGAGCTGAACAGTCTTCATGATTTTATCCGCCACCACATTTCTATCAACATTGCCACCTATTGGCGGATTGTATTCATCTGTGATAGCCTTGTGCTATAATAATGGGGTGAATATCAAATGTATAAAAATTATGATTATTTGCAGGGCGTCGGCAGTAACACGTTGGTGAGCTCCTCGTCGGACCACACGCTCGCCGTGTGGAAGGCGATGGATGCTCGCTTGAGCCATCTGTTCCGCAGCACCCCCGAGGCGGCGCACACCTGGGACACGCTGGCAAGCAATGGCGCCGGGGAGGCCGGCGAGGTGATCGCTGGCACCACCGGTAATCGGATATTTGTGTACCCTCTGGGGGACGGCGCCTCAGGACCAGCCACCAAGCTGCTCCCCGAAAACTTCCGCGGGGTGCTGTCTCGCCTCGCCGTGCTCCCGTCCAAGCGGCTGCTGCTGCTGGGCTCTGACAACGGCAGCGTGAGCTTGATGGCGTAGCTGCCCCCTTGGGACTTCCTCCCGGCCGCTTGGCCCGCTCCCTGCTGCGTTTAGTAAAAAGTGAAAAGGTGCAGTCCTGCAATTGCTTTCTCACGTCACTGCTGGCTGAAAGGTTCCTCCACGAGAGGAAGCTCAAGAGAAGCCCCTTTTGATTGTATTTAACCGACTCTTCTCCACTGGCCAGACATATAGAATGAGGTGGGGGGTACCTAGTTTACTCTACAGCACACAAGCTGTGGATTGACGCACTGGTCGGACCAATTTATACTGCTGGATGAACAGAGGCAGAGGGTTTAATAAACTTGCACCGTTGTTTCAACTGCCGCACTGGAAGATCGAATCGAACCAGCGACCTCTGAATTGCAAGTCCAATGTGCATTTGAAAATCTGTACATATGTTTATACCGCCTACGCAGACTTGGAGAGACGCGTTTCCCTGGATGAGTCCTTGCAAATGACTGGACCAAATTTTGGATCAACTTGTTTATCCGATTGTATTATTGATGGATTTTGTAGATTAAAAGATTATTAATAAAGTTGTTTTTAAACATGAAGGATTTATAATGTACTCAATGAAATAAACTTTGAAAAACACAAGTGTCTGAAAAAGTCACGCGAATAAATCTTGAAGTGTTACGCACTCTTCTCTTACAGTGTACAGCTGTTGTCATTGAGGGTAATTTTGGCTGAATGTAGAAACATTCGGCACCGGTGCTGTAGTCTATGGGCCAAAGCAGAATTGGAAAACCCTTGGCAGCACTATTAATAATGTAGAGCCCCATTTGTCAGTCCGCTGCTGGATGAAGGCCTCCTAAAGCCGGGTTATTTGACTGCGAGTCAGTGTGGGTTAGTCAATGGGGAACCCCAAACCAGTTCAGATATCGCTTGCCACTGATGTTGCCTGTCGCTGGGAATTAAATTAGTAGTGCAGTGTGTTAATCAGTGCACCATCGACCCCCCCCCCCCCCCCCCCATTTGGGTCCGTCAATATTTACCCACATTGAAGTAGCACGCATGTGATATCAGCGACACGTTTTGCGATATCCAGTGGCAGCGACAGGTGACAGTGGTCGAGCCCAATGTGCAGCATCAGGAAGACGTAATGTCATCTCTCCGCCAATGTCCTAGGTTGGGCATTTGTTTAATATGAATTGAACATTTTGCTCAATGCTGTAAATGTTTGTTTTTCAACATGTTTAAGTCTCAATATTTTTCTGCGTAACTTGGGAAGATGTTACTGGAGGGATTAGCATTTGGAGCAATCACTGTGCAACCTCTTTTTGCTCGTAACCTTTTCCAACACCTTTGCCAGTTGTACACTATTGCTCTTTAAGTTGTGGTGTAGCAATCACCCGTATAGCACTTGAGTTACACACATCTGATGATATTGTTAAGTGTTTCCTTATTCACCCCTAACAAAAAGTAAGTTTACAGTTATGTAAAACGGTAATTGCAATGTAAAATATTAACATGCTCATTTGCATGTCCATGATGTGTACACCTTTTGCTGGACAGGGAAAGCTGCCAATGGGGGCCCTCCTTGGCTAGACTGCAACAGGGCATTGAAATAGTTGAGATGTGACGCAAGACACTTTTGAGTTTGAGTCATTTACGCATGCTATAAATGCATATCCTTAAGCTCGCAATAATGTATTTCAAAAGGCATGGGTATTTCCTAAACACGTAGCCTTAATACTGCTGGTAGATTATATCTGTCGATGTATTGTAAAATTGTGAACAAAGTGCGACTTATTACTCAACTTGAAATGAGGGTTCAACACGGGAACTACTCATCATGGCTACGTTAATGAGTAAATTGTTGTCATTCGATAATTAGTTTTAAGAATAACGATGCTACTCAACAATTACATTTAAGATTGAGAACTCTACCACCGGTGGTATTGGCAGGTCAGCAATTGTCAGCATTTAAGATTGAATCCTCCTGTGGCCCCATCCCCTTAGTTTGTGATTGGTTGCAGTTGAGAGAAGATATGGACGCTCAAAGGGAATTGTGCCAAAAACGACCTCCCAGGAATTGCGCAAACTGTTTTGCCGAAAGGTTTCGTCAGTGTTTTCTGCAAATGCAAAATCCATTCTGCATGAATTGGACTTCTGGATCATGTTTTTTTCAGAAAGTTGTCGCTTATTTCGGAATGGATTATAGGGCATAAGTTGCTATTCATCATATTTTGAAAGAGACTTTTAGGATGTATAAGGCAAATATAGCAGTACTTACATTTTATATTGAGACCCAACATTGTGAGGAAAGCTGACTGGGATGTGGAAATGTATAAACCATGCTGATATCTCATTGCAGATGACAATCACTGTAACCATCCCACCAACCGTCACCACAGTGTGAAACAAACATGAAGAGCAGGTGACATGGTGTTTGCCTTTGTTGAAGTGTGCCTGCCTAATGCCCCCTCTCATCGTGTCGCACGAAAGAACGGTGTGAGTTGTACCCTCGACATGTTTTCAGAGGAGTAGACAAGTTGACTTTTCAAAGTAAAAATTGAAATAAAATGTCTTCTGTATTCAGTGTGTCATTTGTTTAGCAGTGTGGCATCCATGTGGAGAGCGAAGACTGAACGCCCTTGCATTTGCAGCTGTTTAATGTGAATTTGACCTCGGCTGCACTCAGCCCTTGCAATGATCGTGGGAAAAATCGGCAGTAAGCTGCAGATCGTATATCAGAGTTGCAGTGTCAGGGGCTCTTCATCCAGGGCACAGCACCATGCACTACAAACATCAGATGATAGTGTGCCCACGCTGGTACTTGTCCGAGGGTGATATTGCTGCGAGCTGTCTAGGGAAATGTAAGCGCACGCGTACTCGCAACGCGTGTAGAATTCTCTCGAATGTGGTTTTGGGTTGGGAGCTTTTTCAGGAACTGAAACACATCAAAGAGCTATACAGCACAGCTGCATAAACCGAAGTAGTCGTACGAATAGAATATGCTACAAAATCATGCGTGCAGTCGTACAGAAAAAATACTTAATGCAAAGGCTGCACAGCATAGATACCTCATTACCAAAGCAAGTGAGCTGGTAGTGGGGCGGTTGGAGAAGGGTGCTGGTTCAGGTGTGGAGTGTAGCTGCAGGTGATGAAGTGTGGAGGCCTGCCCAGGGATTCCAGGTGCATTGAGATCCACAGTGCAGTGTGGGCAGCCGATGATCGGCTGCCACCCAAAGGGCTCGCAAATTGTCCTGTGGCCATCTCGGGTGTGAAACCGCAAGTCGTGTTTACCCTTCCCCGACCCAGCGCCCCTCCTCTGTGCAACGATCGCTTGAAACTCTTTCAATGAGTACAGCCCCACGCCTGTCCCAATGCTGCAGTACCCCGAGAACACAAGACCCTACTCAAGAGCCGCCACCACTACCTTGTGCCAGGCTTGTTACGCATCAACATACGCAGAAATTATAGCGACTGTAACTTTGAATGTTAACAGTCTCCATTTCATTTGTCACTACAATTAATGAACGCTTGACAAATTATTTAAATTTATCACCACAGCTATCAAAATGTAATTGGAATAATTTATTGAAACATTGGGGGAAAAAAATTAACTGCAAACTGACAAATAATAGAATCACGAATGTCTTCTCGGTAAGCAAAATATTTGCATGAATTTTTTTACAATAAACATAAGACAATTTCACATCATACTTTTAATCTTGCCATCGTATGTCAAAAAATCATACATGAATGGAGCAATAAGTCTCATTTGATCGGAATGGTTGTCCTTCGCGTGTTCCAATGGGGTACTCTGTGCACCAAGCGCGATCTGTATTTACTTGCACCGTGTTGCTTAATCCGCTGGCGGGTGGCACTAGAGGTTGGCCGTGTGTGCCGGCTGCTGGCCCTGCCGGCCCGGCCCGGCCACCGGCCTGTCGCGCTCGTCCCACAGCGTCACGCCGTCACACGTGCAAATCTTCTTTTTTGAGTTCTCAAAGAGTCCGGCGGAACGAGCAATGATTCCACAAGCCAGTCTGTTGTAGAAAAATCACATGTCGCACTGAGTATAGGATAGGGTTAAAAGCCCAAGTTGCCAATGAATTGAGCTTGCAATGCATTGCATGGAGTAGTTGACCAATTCCTTACTGCAAGAGTGAAATAACACCAAGTGGCTTTTAATAAAACAAAAATCTTGCTTGTACTACAAACATACTTTGTTACTATTCAAATGGGTGTCTTGCAGAAATAATGGCTACATATTTAGATGATCCATCAACCCTCTCTACAAACAACTACACACCGGCAACTTGGCAAATATACCGTGCTAGACTGTTGCCATGTTTCTGTGCTTTCATATATCCCGTTTTTACTTTGCCCCCAACTTCATGGCAATGCCCATTCAAATGCCATTTCGTTTATGACAGTGGTGACATCATGTTCATATATTGTTCCTCAAGCAAATTTAATCTGTTGCTTAAAACCAGTCCACATTTTCCAACTGTTGCTGTTACCTGTATATTTTTTGCTTTAATTAGCTGTGTCCTCACTTAGACCAAGTTAAAACAATGGAATTACCACTGCCACAAATTATGTTATTAAACCACCTGCATGTAAGAACTGAGGGTGGAAATGCCAAGGTGGACATGCCAAAGTGGACTTTGTAACCTGATACAAATATTGCCTCTAACTGCCACTGAAGAGACTCACCCCGGCCCGGAATTTCCTGTGACTTTTGACAACGGGTGAGTTCCACGTCCCAGGTCATCTGCCGTCTCATCCACCACTACCGATCGTCCGATGATATCTCCCACCTACAAACACGTGGACAATGACACATTGATGCACGTGATTTTGAGCAAGCACACGTCAACTTGGGAATGAGCGAATGTGAAGAGCCGCACAATGAGTCAAGTGAGTAGTGGCTGAAAGGGTCAGTGATGTCTCTGGTGACAGTGACCTGCATAGTCTTCACTGGCTGAGTCAGCTCCAAGCCCTGGTTATAGCTCCACTGGAAAGCCTCCCTTTGAAAGTGGTGAGCTGTTAAATCTTAACTTAAAACTTTCGTGACTGCAGGAATTCATACTCTTTAGGTCTTACGGTAAAGTAACGTAGATAGAAAAATAGTAAAAAAATATATATTTTTCTATCTACGTGACTTTACCGAAATACTCAAAGTGTATGGTGAGATGTTATCTCCCTCGCCTGGTATGCAGTAGTTTGTGGGTTCGATCCAGACCCCGACGCCGGTATATTTGGAGTTTACATGTCTCTTTTCTTGTGGTCGGGTGGATTTATCTCTGGGTCCTCCAGTTTTTCCCTCCACATTTATAAACATGCGTTTAGAATATTTGGCCACTATAAATGTCCACATGATAAGCAACTTCATTGAGCTATCATTTGCAGCCAGATCGTTTCTGAAAAAGAACTATAAAGCTCAGTGGGCCTTACCTGGTAATATAAAAATTGTTTAGTGTAGAAAGTAGTGCGTGAAGGCACGGCTCAGTGCTTACACAGCTGCTGGCCAATCAAAACTAGTCATGAAATCGAGGCGTAAAGATTAAGTACCTTTATTTTTCCAGAGCTCACGCGGAACGATGCCCTGCCATGCTCATCCGCTGTGATGTTCCCCAGATCTCCAACATGCTGCGTGTACAATCATAGACGCAAAAGTACGTGGACAGGCACTTGAGGATATACAGTTATTTTATTCATAATCAACGTTTTTGGGTTAGATCGCGTAATTTATAAATGTGTCGAAACGTGAGACACTTTTGAATGCAGGATTTTAATTCTGCCTTGGCCCATCATTTGATGTCGCACGTACGGAATTGGGGTCATCGGGGCTGCCATGGTTGCTCCTGTGTGGGTTGAAGTGGCCTCCACAACTGCAATTCACATAAAAACACGGCACTTGAACGAGAACATTTTCTTATCAGTGGCATCATGGTTCCGCTGTTATAATGTTGGGATGCAAGTTATGAACCAGTAGCATGCGGAGTCTGATCAATTGACTGTTTTGGGCTGATAAACTCAAGAGTTATAGGTGTCAGAAGATGGCGAAAGGGCCCACGAGCGACCTGCAAGCTTGTCGTTGGCAGGGGATGCGTGTGAATCACCACCTTGGAGTTTCACGTGGCACTGTGTGACAAGGGAGCAATTAAGGGCTGTAAATGGAGCCACTGGCTAAAGGGACTCATTTTACACTGCTAGGTACATTCACAGGCCTCTTGTCAATCGACTGCTAGATTAGGGCCTCTTCCATGCTGAGGGTTATATACAACCATACTTTACCATGCCAATCGTGTGGATTGATAGAGCTGCAAATATGTCAATTGTATATTTTACTGCTTACATTTTTCGATTTAAAGCTTTCGTGACTGCAGGGATTCATATTCTTGGTTCACGTACAAGGGAAATAATAAAATAATATTATTTACCTTCTACGTGACTTTACCGAAAGAACCAAGAATATGCTTACATTTTTATGTGAGTCTTCATTTAACAACAATAATTCAATTTTGATTATATATTTGATTTGAAAACAAATGTAAAACATCCACAGCATGACCACACGGTAAATCAGCGCTGTAAAAACGTGTTATTTTTACAGCACTGTTTTGCCGTGTTTTGAATTTACATTTGGTGAACCTAATTACCAACAGCACATCAATATTAGTATGCATCGACATTAAACTTGTATCGTGGTGGGAAGAGAGAGTTGTATAGCAGCATAAGTAGTGTTTGGAAGATGGGAAAATGTGCTTTGCTATGGCAGGTCAGCAAGGAAACATGATTCAAATGATGAGATGAAGAGAGGGGAGTAACAGGATAATCGGAAGAGAATGCATTTTCATATGTATTGCTGTTTACATTCAATGTTAATGACTGCAATTGTACGTGGTTCCGGAGGACACATTAAAGTTAAAATTAGTTTGATAAATATCCATATCCATGAATAGTGAAAACATTTTTGGGAGAGACCTGAGCACTGAGAACTTTTATATCATCTGGTGGCTACGACTAATTAAGAACTCGTCACAAAAAGCCCCACGCACGCGCCACGTGCCATACCGGGTGCGCTCACGCATGCAACTCTGCATCACCTGAAGCAGCCGTTAGTGAGGTCTCCGAACTCGTGCACGTGCAGACCATGCGGGCCGGGTCTCAGGCCATCGACGGTGCCCTCGATGGCGCAGGTGAGCGGTGAAAGCTGCACGAAGCGCACCACGCCCAGCACCGCACCCCGCACTGCGCCGTCCCCGGACAACTGGGCCACGGCGGCACCCAGTGGCCCTGCGAGAGGACACGATGCACGCACCCAAAACGACGAGACGACCATTGTCCACGTCAGCCTTGACGGAGTCTTCAGAAGACGCTAAGAGTAAGCACCTCTTGACTTGCACAGCACACGGGAGGGCACGATAATTAACACCACGAATTACCAGCTGCCTTTGTCTCCCTCAGTCATGAAGCTGGCCGGTGTACCCGTTTTAGACTTCGTCGTTGCAGAGGCAGCCCAGACAGTTCAAAGACAGTTTTATTTTATTTTTCTGTGCTTGACGAGGGATCTTATCTGGGTTTCTGGGATCGGAGAAGAGCATTATCTCCACGACTCCCCATAGACATACCCTACACGTTTGCGAGCGATAAAGAAATGAACGCTTTCACAAGTGACAGATTATATTCTTTGGTTCTTTAGGTAAAGTCACGTAGATAGAAAAATTATAAAAAATAAAGTGAATAAAAATAATAAAAAACTAAAAACCACTAATGTAGATTGGTTCTAAATCGGAGTGAGTGTACTGGCAGTCTATAATATAGACTGTAGCCTGGTATTAATTTTTGTGAGTGTACTGGTAGTCTAAAAATGTAGACTGTAGCAATGGTTATTAAGCTGGGAGAGTGTACTGACAGTCTATAATGTATACTGTAGCCTGGTTATTAATTTGGTGAGTACTGGCAGTCTATAATGTAGACTGTAGCCTGGTTATTAAGCTGGGAGTACTGGCAGTCTATAATGTTTACTGTAGCCTGGTTCTTAACCTCGGTGAGTGTACTGGCAGTTTATAATGTAGACTGTAGCCTCGTTTTTAAGCTGGTGAGCGTATTGCCAGTGTGATGTTGACTAGCAATGGTTATTAAACTGAGTGAGCATACTGGCAGTCTATAATGTAAACTGGAGCCTGGTTCTAACCTGAATAAAATAAAAATAAAATAAAAACAAAAACCACGACGTTTCGATCGCAACACAAGTGGTCGTCATCAGAAAAAAGGTGGGTTTAGCCTCTAAAGGCAAACTGTTTATAAAGGTTTAGAGATGGGCATAGCCCAAGTGTGTCAGCAGCATGGGTGGGGCAGCTCATGTTCATGTAGGAAACAACTCAGCAGTGAGTGGGTCTGCACCAAAGCCAGGTGAGGGCTCGTTGAGAGTGACAGATTGCCAAGAGCAGGTCACTTTACATTAATAAATATGTTATTCGTTCAAGCCAGGTGGGGGCTCGTTGAGATTGTATTCTCAAGCAAATGAGTGCTTTATTACGATTGTAATAAAGGACTTCGCCACACACTGCTTGATCTCCGTCACTCTTTATTCTGGTTGACACTCGCACCCCGCTGGTACCGACAGCGGACCAGCTGCTCCTCGCGCGCGCCCCGCACGCGCTCTCTCGTCAATCCTTTCGCTTCCTCCGCTCTGTACACCGCTGGCCGACGGTGTGCCGAAGCTCCTCCAGCCACGTGGCTGATGGCGCGGATTCCCTCCGGCCACCCAACGTGGTCCAGCTTCGTGACTTTCCCAACTAACCCGGAGCCCTTCCGGGCTCCCCCCTATATCCCCTTCACCACGTGATCCTGTCTCCTCCCTCTTACCACGCCCTTCCGAACCTTCCAGATCCGGCCTCCCCATAGCGCCTTGCTGGCTCTGCCTTTAGGTTCCGCCCCCACTCACCTCGCTTCCGATTGGACCCGAGGTGAGCGGCGGACCTTCACATACGCCCACATACTGGGCTCCGCCCCCCAATACCCCGGGCCGTATGATTGGCCCAGAGCCCAGCAGCGAACCCCGCTTACGCTCGCATTACACGATTATTAAGCGCGAAATGACATTTAGAATTGAATATTACTGCACGGTGCATAAAACTGCATCTGTAAAAACTGGGATTTACATGAACAATGTACAGAACATGGTCCAATACATCATTTGAGTCAAGAACATGAAAGGCAAAACCAAGAATTCACAACCCCACACATTAATGAAACAATTACAGAGTACACGGACAAATTGTTGGACTACAAATCACTGCAGCCAGAGCACACCACAATAGAAACCAAAGATAAAATTACGAATTTGCCCAGACATTGTGTTAATCGGACAATATGAAAGGTCCTGAGAATATCGCGTGGAACACACTTGATGACCAGTGGCAGTATGCAAGGCACACCTCCCTGTGTCGGTCCGATGCCCCTTAGCACGGCCCTCTTGCCGGTGGACTCGATCAGGCTTTGGACTTGGGCTGATGGGAGTACGGTATCCACCAGCACCTGCTCTTTCGCCAAGTCCACCTGCACTCCCCGCACACCTGCCCCCAAACAAAGACAAAGATCCCACGTATAGCCTTAACAGACTATTGGGGCAAGTGCTGTTAGCAAGCACCGATGAAGGTCGGCACGGCACACGAGGGGGTGGGTGGCCAGCACCGAGCCCAACCGCCTTTGTCTCCCGAATTTCAATGTTTACACATCGCACCAGGAACTCATTCAAAGCTGCATCATCCTAGGGGAGGACCAGGACTGGTTCAGAAAATCGTCACTGGTGTCAACCATGAGCGGGAATCTAACTCTAGTTGCCGAGTTCGTAGCACAGCTAACCGCTACACTACTGCTCCCCACACCTGCCCCCACACACATACACGTGTACATTTACACCTATTAGTTTGCACATTCAGTTATTAATTTCCTTCATGCTTCATACACAAAACTCGACTGTTCTGATTCGAAGCAGCAATTGCCTATCCTCGGCTGGATGAAGGCCTCACCATGTTTCAGCCCTGAAAATCCACAATCCAGATCACTCATGCACAGGAACCTATCTCATTGGTCCGTCTCCATAGTGGCCATCCTCTGGGGCATGGCTACAAAGGTCGAGGTAACCAAAAGTGGCTGATATTTGAATGCGTCTACCTCTCGAGATTCTAGTCCCCACTGCTACCATTGAAGGCAAAACCTAAAAAGTTGGTACTATTTGAATTCACTCACAAAACTATTAATCCAAAGCAGTGTGACAAACTACATCTGCTCCTGTATATAAAACAAGCTGAATCAGATATCAAATGTCTCTCCAGGGCAAGAGTGGGGCACAATTATGGCCTTTCATTATTTTCCTAATGGCAATGTAGAATTATCTCTACTTGAATTTTTTTCATTTACTTCATTTTTTACTTCTGATTTATTTTGGCAACTCCAGACAGCTTGTATTTGCTTTATTTTACTTTACCTCTTTCAGCCGTCTGTTATAGTGCAAATACAATACTATCATTGTTGTTAAAAAGTATAATTAAAAAAATGTTATGAATTAAGACCAAACGTGATGGCATAAAAAACATTTTCTCACTTGGACAACATACCAACACCCGCCATTCGCCACTAAGTGAAGGTGACGTCACCACGGCACCTGTACCATGCCAGGTGCACTTTTAGGCCACATGAAGTGTCGAAGGCTCGCTGACAGGAGGTCTCGGGACAGACCGAGGTGCGATGGGTTGGCTGACTGAGATGACTGGTAGATGCACCAGCTGTACTATGGGCACCATATCATTTTGACTTAAAACTTTCGTGACTGCAGGAATTCATATTCTTTTGTTCTTTCGGTAAACTCACGTAGATAGAAAAAATTATAATAAAAATAAAGTGAATCAAAATATCACGACGTTTCGATTGCAACACAAGCGGTCGTCATCAGGAAAAGGGGTTAGTCTCTAAAGGCAAACGGTTTATAAAGGTTTGAGATGGGCGTAGCCCAGGTGTATCAGCAGCACCAGGAGCATGGGCGGGGCAGCAATGCCAATGCAGCTGCAATGCCAATGCAGCAGCAATGCCAAGGGCCGCCAAGAAATCACTGCACCCCGCTCCACACACCACACTGCTGACGGTGGAGGTTGATTGACAAGAAAACGCAAGTCATGACCCAAAGTGGTTGATGACATCTTTCCAATGATTGCTGAATCTATAACCTTCTTCTCGATTGAAATGGTGTCCGTGTCTGTATATATGGATGTCAGAATATTCATTCCACCAAGCTCTCAAGGCGAATGGATATTCTGACTACACAATCCACAAAGCCATCGCCCCAACCGTGAGGAAGGAGCCATCTGAGGATCCAATCAAAACCATCACCCTGCTATATATAGCAGTGGTAACCAGAAATATGTTTAAAATCATCAACAAACACAAGATCCAGATCCGATTTAACACCATACATAAAATTCGTGATCTGATCCCTTTCTGTGAAGCACAAGATTCCTTACATGCAATATCCCGGCGTTTACAAACTAAGCTGTATCTGCGGCAGCAGTTACATTGGGGAAACTAAGCGACATGTCTCGGACCGTGTTCGTGAACATAAGGCAGATTTGAAACACGGTTGGACCAATACTTCTGCCATGGCTGATCATTATTTTAATTCAGATGACTCACACGAAATTGATTTCTCTAAGACGATGGTATTTTGCAAGCCTACTGGCTATCAACAAAGATTCGTTCATGAAGCCATCCATATATACAGACACAATTTCAACCGAGAGGAAGGTTTTAGACTCAGCAATCATTGGAAAGATGTCATCAACCACTTTGGGTCATGACTTGACTTGTGTTATCTTGTCAATCAACCTCCACCGTCAGCAGTGTGGTGTGTGGAGCGGGGTGCAGTGAATTATTGGCATTGTTGCTGCATTGGCATTGTTGCTGCATTGGCATTGTTGCTGCATTGGCATTGTTGCTGCATTGGCGTTGTTGCTGCATTGGCGTTGTTGCTGCATTGGCGTTGTTGCTGCATTGGCATTGTTGCTGCATTGGCGTTGTTGCTGCATTGACATTGCTGCTGCATTGACATTACTGCCCTGCCCATGCTCCTTTATAAACAGTGTGCCTTTAGAGGCTAACCCCTTTTCCTGATGACGGCCGCTTGTGTTGCGATCGAAACGTTGTGATATTTTTATTAACTTAATATTTTATTTTTTCAATCCACGTGACTTTACCGAAAGAACCAAAGAATATGACACCATGGCATATATACACAGACACACGAGTTACTCAGCACTGTCCCATGTACCTGGCACTCCATGCAGAGCCTTCTTCACCGCATCTTCGCAGCTCCTGCAGCTCATCTGCACAGCAAACTCCAGCTAGGGGTGCAAGAAGCACACCGCACAAAACACCACATGGGATGTCAAAGTACACACGCGTAACAACCGAATGCTCACTGCTTTTTTGTTGAAGCTGTGTTGTTCTGTCCGTGTTGAATTCTCTGAATGTTTAAAGTGTCCTTATTTCACTGTTTCACAATGTGTCTTTAACCGTTTCTCGCTGTCAATTAGTTGTGCCTCTCCCTTTGAATTGACGTCTCTGCCAGTGACCAACTTTGAATCTCGCAAGGTCTCTGTGAAAATGTGTTTGTCTCTTTGTGCCGTAATGGTATTTAAGATTTTAAATGCACCCATTAGACTCAATTATCTAGGCAAGTAAACTAATTATCAGACGGTGCAACAACCACATAATTACCCTTAACATTTAGGTGATTGTGGGTGGAAAATAACGTTTTATCCACCCAACTCTCACCAAAGAACAAGGACCAACTTGTCCTGAATGTGAGAATGCCAATTCGTATACCTTCCATTAAACTTTGTCGTGTTTACCAAAATGATTCCAATTGTGTCGTGTAAGACAAACCACTGCAGGTGAACACAGGTGAGAGACAGAGTGAGACAAACCACTGCAGGTGAACACAGGTGAGAGACAGAGTAAGACAAACCACTGCAGGTGAACACAGGTGAGAGAGTAAGACAAACCACTGCAGGTGAACACAGGTGAGAGGCAGAGTGAGACAAACCACTGCAGGTGAACACAGGTGAGAGACAGAGTGAGACAAACCACTGCAGGTGAACACAGGTGAGAGACAGTGTAAGACAAACCACTGCAGGTGAACACAGGTGAGTGACAGAGTAAGACAAACCACTGCAGGTGAACACAGGTGAGAGACAGAGTGAGACAAACCACTGCAGGTGAACACAGGTGAGAGACAGTGTAAGACAAACCACTGCAGGTGAACACAGGTGAGAGACAGAGTAAGACAAACCACTGCAGGTGAACACAGGTGAGAGACAGAGTAAGACAAACCACTGCATGTGAACACAGGTGAGTGACAGAGTGAGACAAACCACTGCAGGTGAACACAGGTGAGAGAGTAAGACAAACCACTGCAGGTGAACACAGGTGAGAGGCAGAGTGAGACAAACCACTGCAGGTGAACACAGGTGAGAGACAGTGTAAGACAAACCACTGCAGGTGAACACAGGTGAGTGACAGAGTGAGACAAACCACTGCAGGTGAACACAGGTGAGAGACAGAGTGAGACAAACCACTGCAGGTGAACACAGGTGAGTGACAGAGTGAGACAAACCACTGCAGGTGAACACAGGTGAGGGACAGTGTGAGACAAACCACTGCAGGTGAACACAGGTGAGAGACAGAGTGAGACAAACCACTGCAGGTGAACACAGGTGAGAGACAGAGTGAGACAAACCACTGCAGGTGAACACAGGTGAGTGACAGAGTGAGACAAACCACTGCAGGTGAACACAGGTGAGTGACAGAGTGAGACAAACCACTGCAGGTGAACGCAGGTGAGTGACAGAGTGAGACAAACCACTGCAGGTGAACACAGGTGAGAGACAGTGTAAGACAAACCACTGCAGGTGAACACAGGTGAGTGACAGAGTGAGACAAACCACTGCAGGTGAACGCAGGTGAGTGACAAAGTGAGACAAACCACTGCAGATGAACACAGGTGAGAGACAGTGTAAGACAAACCACTGCAGGTGAACACAGGTGAGTGACAGAGTGAGACAAACCACTGCAGGTGAACACAGGTGAGTGACAGAGTGAGACAAACCACTGCAGGTGAACACAGGTGAGAGACAGTGTAAGACAAACCACTGCAGGTGAACACAGGTGAGTGACAGAGTGAGACAAACCACTGCAGGTGAACACAGGTGAGAGACAGAGTGAGAAAAAACACTGCAGGTGAACACAGGTGAGGGACAGTGTGAGACAAACCACTGCAGGTGAACACAGGTGAGAGACAGGTGAGAGACAGAGTGAGACAAACCACTGCAGGTGAACACAGGTGAAAGACAGAGTAAGACAAACCACTGCAGGTTAACACAGGTGAGTGACAGAGTGAGACAAACCACTGCAGGTGAACACAGGTGAGAGACAGAGTGAGAAAAACCACTGCAGGTGAACACAGGTGAGGGACAGTGTGAGACAAACCACTGCAGGTGAACACAGGTGAGAGACAGGTGAGAGACAGAGTGAGACAAACCACTGCAGGTGAACACAGGTGAGGGACAGTGTGAGACAAACCACTGCAGGTGAACACAGGTGAGACAGGTGAGAGACAGAGTGAGACAAACCACTGCAGGTGAACACAGGTGAGAGACAGAGTAAGACAAACCACTGCAGGTGAACACAGGTGAGTGAAAGAGTGAGACAAACCACTGCAGGTGAACACAGGTGAGAGACAGAGTAAGACAAACCACTGCAGGTGAACACAGGTGAGAGACAGAGTAAGACAAACCACTGCAGGTGAACACAGGTGAGAGACAGAGTGAGACAAACGACTGCAGGTGAACACAGGTGAGAGACAGTGTAAGACAAACCACTGCAGGTGAACACAGGTGAGTGACAGAGTGAGACAAACCACTGCAGGTGAACACAGGTGAGAGACAGAGTGAGACAACCCACTGCAGGTGAACACAGGTGAGGGACAGTGTGAGACAAACCACTGCAGGTGAACACAGGTGAGAGACAGGTGAGAGACAGAGTGAGACAAACCACTGCAGGTGAACACAGGTGAGGGACAGAGTGAGACAAACCACTGCAGGTGAACACAGGTGAGAGACAGAGTGAGACAAACCACTGCAGGTGAACACAGGTGAGTGACAGAGTGAGACAAACCACTGCAGGTGAACACAGGTGAGAGACAGAGTAAGACAAACCACTGCAGGTGAACACAGGTGAGAGACAGAGTAAGACAAACCACTGCATGTGAACACAGGTGAGTGACAGAGTGAGACAAACCACTGCAGGTGAACACAGGTGAGAGAGTAAGACAAACCACTGCAGGTGAACACAGGTGAGAGACAGAGTAAGACAAACCACTGCAGGTGAACACAGGTGAGAGACAGTGTAAGACAAACCACTGCAGGTGAACACAGGTGAGAGACAGAGTAAGACAAACCACTGCAGGTGAACACAGGTGAGAGGCAGAGTGAGACAAACCACTGCAGGTGAACACAGGTGAGAGACAGTGTAAGACAAACCACTGCAGGTGAACACAGGTGAGAGACAGAGTAAGACAAACCACTGCAGGTGAACACAGGTGAGAGACAGGACTCGAACTGGCAGCGAGGTGTCCTCCACTCACTACAGTCTACACTACAGTCTCTACTCGCCATGGACCACTTTCGCAACTGACTGTGGCCTCCGCCTGCGTTGTGATGTATCACAGTTAACCCTTACGACGTTAAAAAGCTGCCGTCTTTGAATCCCACTTCACAGCGGACGGCGCGCTGTTTTAATTAAAACGTACAAACACAGTATACAGTACAGTGTGTGTGTGTTGCGAGTTTCGCCGGCACGGGAGTCGAACCCTGGCTGGCCGCGACTCTGAAACCCTCTCACCTTCGTGGTGCCGTCCCCGTCCATGATGGCCACACTGCAGTGTCCACGCGCCAACTGCGCATGCGCGTCTGTGGCCCCCGCCATGCCCCCCGCCCCCTACGCCATCCCCCCGCTCTCTCCCCGCCCTCCCCTCGCCCTCCCCCCGCCATCCTCCCTCGCCCCCTGGCCCCCACACCCCCTCCCCCCAATTCACCCCTCTCCCCAATTCACCCCCCTCCTCCCATCCTTCCCATTACGCCCCTCCCCCATTCGACCACGCCCCCCACTCGATGACGTCATCGCTCCATGCCCCCCCACCTCTCTTCGCCCCCCTCAGAGGCGATCGTTTCCCCTCGTCACGTGGGCGCGCGTCCCCTAACGGTCGCGTTGGCGCGGTGACGTCACGATCGGCGCACCAATGAGCGGGCGCGGCGCGCGTCACGTGAAACGCCGGGCCGCGGTTTGAAAGTCCAACGTTTGGTCGTGCCACGAAATGCAGCCGCGGCGGTGGTGAGGAAGGCGGTGAGGAAAGCGGTGAGGAAAGTGGTGAGGAAGGCGGTGAGTGACTACTGCCACCCTCCCCTATCATTCACCAACTCGCTCACTCTCCAACTCACCCACTCGCCCACCCAGACATTCACTCCTTTACCCTCTCACCGCTCGCCTACTTTAACCAACTTCCCTTGCTCGCATCTCCGTTCCCGTCGGGAATAACTCTTAAGTGTTCACACGTAACCCCTCAGCGTGTCGAGTCGCGTTTGTTAAATCGCAAGCTGCAGTTTTCGTTCTCGTTGGAATGAACCGCCGCTCGAGACTGATGCGCTGCACGCAACCTGCGAGACGCGTTTGTTGATGGCCGTGGGTGGCCATGTTGCTTCACATTACCAACACAAAAGTCCACGTCGTGGAAGCAGAAGCGAGGCGTAAAGCTCCGCTACCTGGCGTGGGGCCAGATGTGATAAAGGACCGCGTCCCATGTCGGGGGTCGTTGTGAATGGATAGGGCCCTTGACATGAAATGTGGCAATTGTCCTGCCAAAGGCCCTTCGTGAAGGCTGGAGGAGGAAGCGGCAGTGGGGGCACAAACGGGACTCTGTGTGGAGAGTTGCCGTGGAGGGGGGGGGGTAGTTGCGTGAACGTTTAAGTTGACTGCGTATCGAAGTAGGATCCTTGAATATCTGTTTGGCCACGAGTACAGATGGAGCAGAGTTATTCTGATCACTGACTGAACTGGCGGTCCCATTAGAGAAATTAAGCAGCACACGTACAATGCCAACAACTGTTTAAATGATGCATGGCATACATTTTTTTGGAATGACGTACATTTAATCTGTCCAGATTTTCTGAAAATAACAGTATTTTATGCATATTTATTTTCCAAAAAGAGTGACTTTAATACCCAGTGTGAGATAAAATTATTTGTGATTGGAGATTTGTCCATCTGATCTGGCAGAAGAAAGGAGTGTTGCACGTTCAATATGAAGATTATCTCCTTTACCTGGAAAACTGAGTACGTCACACTGAGCAGGTCTGCATCAGCCCTCCATATTCTGTGTGGTTAGTTTCTTAATAACCCTGCCAGCCACATATTGGCTGTAATTAGCCATGTACATACGTGTATTGTTGAAATCTATTTCTCTTGTGCCGCAACAGGATCCTTCTGGAAGATAATTAAATAATTAAATTTTCTTCAAATGTCTCAAAAGTGGGGCGACATTACGCTATTGATTAAGATCCCTTTAATGCTGGTTTCGGCAACTTTTTTATATATAGATTTGACAGTTTTTCAATCGGACAAGTCCCTATGAGAGTTACTGTGACTGAATTTATTCCACGAGTTGACCCCCAATATAAGCCTTTATAGTTACATGTGCATATTTTCCAGGGCAATTGAATGCATGTACTGTATATAGAAAGAGGAACAACATTTTCGTACAGGTAAGGTCAAATTTCAGTATACTAGTCAAGTTTAGATTTTTGGACAGTCCACTTCCTTTTGTGGTGCTCATATGAAAGGTTTTAAAAATGGAATACTTGATTGTGATTGGCTATTCATTGGCATTTGACCTCGCCCCCCTCAATTCTTCATGTAATCCCCAAGGATCTCCAAGTAATTCTCAGAATCTTCAATGAATCCTCAGCACAGCTGATGCAATTTTGTTTTTTCCAACTTGTAAATACCATCATGGTGAAATATATTTATCCTGCAAATGTGATAATTGTTTTTTTACCCTTCTATCTGGCAACAAAACTGACACCTTTTTACAAGGAGTCATGTTTGCATAGACCACAATACCTGCAGTCATAATGCAAACAAAAAACATAACTCTGATAATGTGCACTGTCCTTGAAGTTGATTGGTCCACACCCGAGACAGCTTTCCTTAGAGCCTAGTCTCACATGGGTTGGACCAGATGACGCCAAAAGGCGCACAACTCAAAGACAATGCACCATCAGAGTATGAGAGCTCGGGGCAAGCATCTACACTATGGGAACCTCATTTGCCAGTAAAAATATGATAATTGGTTTTTTACCCTTCTTTCTGGCAACAAAACTGACACCTTTTTACAAGGAGTCATGTTTGCATAGACCACAATACCTGCAGTCATAATGCAAACAAAAAACATAACTCTGATAATGTGCACTGTCCTTGAAGTTGATTGGTCCACACCCGAGACAGCTTTCCTTAGAGCCTAGTCTCACATGGGTTGGACCAGATGACGCCAAAAGGCGCACAACTCAAAGACAATGCATATGTTTTTTGTTTGCATTATGACTGCAGGTATTGTGGTCTATGCAAACATGACTCCTTGTAAAAAGGTGTCAGTTTTGTTGCCAGATAGAAGGGTAAAAAACCAATTATCATATTTTTACTGGCAAATGAGGTTCCCATAGTGTAGATGCTTGCCCCGAGCTCTCATACTCTGATGGTGCATTGTCTTTGAGTTGTGCGCCTTTTGGCGTCATCTGGTCCAACCCATGTGAGACTAGGCTCTAAGGAAAGCTGTCTCGGGTGTGGACCAATCAACTTCAAGGACAGTGCACATTATCAGAGTTATGTTTTTTGTTTGCATTATGACTGCAGGTATTGTGGTCTATGCAAACATGACTCCTTGTAAAAAGGTGTCAGTTTTGTTGCCAGATAGAAGGGTAAAAAACCAATTATCATATTTTTACTGGCAAATGAGGTTCCCATAGTGTAGATGCTTGCCCCGAGCTCTCATACTCTGATGGTGCATTGTCTTTGAGTTGTGCGCCTTTTGGCGTCATCTGGTCCAACCCATGTGAGACTAGGCTCTAAGGAAAGCTGTCTCGGGTGTGGACCAATCAACTTCAAGGACAGTGCACATTATCAGAGTTATGTTTTTTGTTTGCATTATGACTGCAGGTATTGTGGTCTATGCAAACATGACTCCTTGTAAAAAGGTGTCAGTTTTGTTGCCAGATAGAAGGGTAAAAAACCAATTATCATATTTTTACTGGCAAATGAGGTTCCCATAGTGTAGATGCTTGCCCCGAGCTCTCATACTCTGATGGTGCATTGTCTTTGAGTTGTGCGCCTTTTGGCGTCATCTGGTCCAACCCATGTGAGACTAGGCTCTAAGGAAAGCTGTCTCGGGTGTGGACCAATCAACTTCAAGGACAGTGCACATTATCAGAGTTATGTTTTTTGTTTGCATTATGACTGCAGGTATTGTGGTCTATGCAAACATGACTCCTTGTAAAAAGGTGTCAGTTTTGTTGCCAGATAGAAGGGTAAAAAACCAATTATCATATTTTTACTGGCAAATGAGGTTCCCATAGTGTAGATGCTTGCCCCGAGCTCTCATACTCTGATGGTGCATTGTCTTTGAGTTGTGCGCTTTTTGGCGTCATCTGGTCCAACCCATGTGAGACTAGGCTCTAAGGAAAGCTGTCTCGGGTGTGGACCAATCAACTTCAAGGACAGTGCACATTATCAGAGTTATGTTTTTTGTTTGCATTATGACTGCAGGTATTGTGGTCTATGCAAACATGACTCCTTGTAAAAAGGTGTCAGTTTTGTTGCCAGATAGAAGGGTAAAAAACCAATTATCATATTTTTACTGGCAAATGAGGTTCCCATAGTGTAGACGCTTGCCCCGAGCTCTCATACTCTGATGGTGCATTGTCTTTGAGTTGTGCGCCTTTTGGCGTCATCTGGTCCAACCCATGTGAGACTAGGCTCTAAGGAAAGCTGTCTCGGGTGTGGACCAATCAACTTCAAGGACAGTGCACATTATCAGAGTTATGTTTTTTGTTTGCATTATGACTGCAGGTATTGTGGTCTATGCAAACATGACTCCTTGTAAAAAGGTGTCAGTTTTGTTGCCAGATAGAAGGGTTAAAAACCAATTATCATATTTTTACTGGCAAATGAGGTTCCCATAGTGTAGATGCTTGCCCCGAGCTCTCATACTCTGATGGTGCATTGTTTTTGAGTTGTGCGCCTTTTGGCGTCATCTGGTCCAACCCATGTGAGACTAGGCTCTAAGGAAAGCTGTCTCGGGTGTGGACCAATCAACTTCAAGGACAGTGCACATTATCAGAGTTATGTTTTTTGTTTGCATTATGACTGCAGGTATTGTGGTCTATGCAAACATGACTCCTTGTAAAAAGGTGTCAGTTTTGTGCCAGATAGAAGGGTAAAAAACCAATTATCATATTTTTACTGGCAAATGAGGTTCCCATAGTGTAGATGCTTGCCCCGAGCTCTCATACTCTGATGGTGCATTGTCTTTGAGTTGTGCGCCTTTTGGCGTCATCTGGTCCAACCCATGTGAGACTAGGCTCTAAGGAAAGCTGTCTCGGGTGTGGACCAATCAACTTCAAGGACAGTGCACATTATCAGAGTTATGTTTTTTGTTTGCATTATGACTGCAGGTATTGTGGTCTATGCAAACATGACTCCTTGTAAAAAGGTGTCAGTTTTGTTGCCAGATAGAAGGGTAAAAAACCAATTATCATATTTTTACTGGCAAATGAGGTTCCCATAGTGTAGATGCTTGCCCCGAGCTCTCATACTCTGATGGTGCATTGTCTTTGAGTTGTGCGCCTTTTGGCGTCATCTGGTCCAACCCATGTGAGACTAGGCTCTAAGGAAAGCTGTCTCGGGTGTGGACCAATCAACTTCAAGGACAGTGCACATTATCAGAGTTATGTTTTTTGTTTGCATTATGACTGCAGGTATTGTGGTCTATGCAAACATGACTCCTTGTAAAAAGGTGTCAGTTTTGTGCCAGATAGAAGGGTAAAAAACCAATTATCATATTTTTACTGGCAAATGAGGTTCCCATAGTGTAGATGCTTGCCCCGAGCTCTCATACTCTGATGGTGCATTGTCTTTGAGTTGTGCGCCTTTTGGCGTCATCTGGTCCAACCCATGTGAGACTAGGCTCTAAGGAAAGCTGTCTCGGGTGTGGACCAATCAACTTCAAGGACAGTGCACATTATCAGAGTTATGTTTTTTGTTTGCATTATGACTGCAGGTATTGTGGTCTATGCAAACATGACTCCTTGTAAAAAGGTGTCAGTTTTGTTGCCAGATAGAAGGGTAAAAAACCAATTATCATATTTTTACTGGCAAATGAGGTTCCCATAGTGTAGATGCTTGCCCCGAGCTCTCATACTCTGATGGTGCATTGTCTTTGAGTTGTGCGCCTTTTGGCGTCATCTGGTCCAACCCATGTGAGACTAGGCTCTAAGGAAAGCTGTCTCGGGTGTGGACCAATCAACTTCAAGGACAGTGCACATTATCAGAGTTATGTTTTTTGTTTGCATTATGACTGCAGGTATTGTGGTCTATGCAAACATGACTCCTTGTAAAAAGGTGTCAGTTTTGTTGCCAGATAGAAGGGTAAAAAACCAATTATCATATTTTTACTGGCAAATGAGGTTCCCATAGTGTAGATGCTTGCCCCGAGCTCTCATACTCTGATGGTGCATTGTCTTTGAGTTGTGCGCCTTTTGGCGTCATCTGGTCCAACCCATGTGAGACTAGGCTCTAAGGAAAGCTGTCTCGGGTGTGGACCAATCAACTTCAAGGACAGTGCACATTATCAGAGTTATGTTTTTTGTTTGCATTATGACTGCAGGTATTGTGGTCTATGCAAACATGACTCCTTGTAAAAAGGTGTCAGTTTTGTTGCCAGATAGAAGGGTAAAAAACCAATTATCATATTTTTACTGGCAAATGAGGTTCCCATAGTGTAGATGCTTGCCCCGAGCTCTCATACTCTGATGGTGCATTGTCTTTGAGTTGTGCGCTTTTTGGCGTCATCTGGTCCAACCCATGTGAGACTAGGCTCTAAGGAAAGCTGTCTCGGGTGTGGACCAATCAACTTCAAGGACAGTGCACATTATCAGAGTTATGTTTTTTGTTTGCATTATGACTGCAGGTATTGTGGTCTATGCAAACATGACTCCTTGTAAAAAGGTGTCAGTTTTGTTGCCAGATAGAAGGGTAAAAAACCAATTATCATATTTTTACTGGCAAATGAGGTTCCCATAGTGTAGATGCTTGCCCCGAGCTCTCATACTCTGATGGTGCATTGTCTTTGAGTTGTGCGCCTTTTGGCGTCATCTGGTCCAACCCATGTGAGACTAGGTTCTAAGGAAAGCTGTCTCGGGTGTGGACCAATCAACTTCAAGGACAGTGCACATTATCAGAGTTATGTTTTTTGTTTGCATTATGACTGCAGGTATTGTGGTCTATGCAAACATGACTCCTTGTAAAAAGGTGTCAGTTTTGTTGCCAGATAGAAGGGTAAAAAACCAATTATCATATTTTTACTGGCAAATGAGGTTCCCATAGTGTAGATGCTTGCCCCGAGCTCTCATACTCTGATGGTGCATTGTCTTTGAGTTGTGCGCCTTTTGGCGTCATCTGGTCCAACCCATGTGAGACTAGGCTCTAAGGAAAGCTGTCTCGGGTGTGGACCAATCAACTTCAAGGACAGTGCACATTATCAGAGTTATGTTTTTTGTTTGCATTATGACTGCAGGTATTGTGGTCTATGCAAACATGACTCCTTGTAAAAAGGTGTCAGTTTTGTTGCCAGATAGAAGGGTAAAAAACCAATTATCATATTTTTACTGGCAAATGAGGTTCCCATAGTGTAGATGCTTGCCCCGAGCTCTCATACTCTGATGGTGCATTGTCTTTGAGTTGTGCGCCTTTTGGCGTCATCTGGTCCAACCCATGTGAGACTAGGCTCTAAGGAAAGCTGTCTCGGGTGTGGACCAATCAACTTCAAGGACAGTGCACATTATCAGAGTTATGTTTTTTGTTTGCATTATGACTGCAGGTATTGTGGTCTATGCAAACATGACTCCTTGTAAAAAGGTGTCAGTTTTGTTGCCAGATAGAAGGGTAAAAAACCAATTATCATATTTTTACTGGCAAATGAGGTTCCCATAGTGTAGACGCTTGCCCCGAGCTCTCATACTCTGATGGTGCATTGTCTTTGAGTTGTGCGCCTTTTGGCGTCATCTGGTCCAACCCATGTGAGACTAGGCTCTAAGGAAAGCTGTCTCGGGTGTGGACCAATCAACTTCAAGGACAGTGCACATTATCAGAGTTATGTTTTTTGTTTGCATTATGACTGCAGGTATTGTGGTCTATGCAAACATGACTCCTTGTAAAAAGGTGTCAGTTTTGTTGCCAGATAGAAGGGTAAAAAACCAATTATCATATTTTTACTGGCAAATGAGGTTCCCATAGTGTAGATGCTTGCCCCGAGCTCTAATACTCTGATGGTGCATTGTCTTTGAGTTGTGCGCCTTTTGGCGTCATCTGGTCCAACCCATGTGAGACTAGGCTCTAAGGAAAGCTGTCTCGGGTGTGGACCAATCAACTTCAAGGACAGTGCACATTATCAGAGTTATGTTTTTTGTTTGCATTATGACTGCAGGTATTGTGGTCTATGCAAACATGACTCCTTGTAAAAAGGTGTCAGTTTTGTGCCAGATAGAAGGGTAAAAAACCAATTATCATATTTTTACTGGCAAATGAGGTTCCCATAGTGTAGATGCTTGCCCCGAGCTCTCATACTCTGATGGTGCATTGTCTTTGAGTTGTGCGCCTTTTGGCGTCATCTGGTCCAACCCATGTGAGACTAGGCTCTAAGGAAAGCTGTCTCGGGTGTGGACCAATCAACTTCAAGGACAGTGCACATTATCAGAGTTATGTTTTTTGTTTGCATTATGACTGCAGGTATTGTGGTCTATGCAAACATGACTCCTTGTAAAAAGGTGTCAGTTTTGTTGCCAGATAGAAGGGTAAAAAACCAATTATCATATTTTTACTGGCAAATGAGGTTCCCATAGTGTAGATCCTGCAAATGTGTTTACTTATGAACATCTGTTAACAACTTAGGTACCCATCAAACACTTTTTTTCTTTTATCGACCAGTTCCATTTTCTTGTAACATATACAGCATGTACCGATACTTGCTGTCACTAAGATCTGTACTGTATAACATCTTCACCATCCTAGGACACCCATGATATAGAGCCTTAGCTCATTGGGCCCTTCCTGCTTAAATATAATTTCTTTAGAAATACAACGGTTTTTTTTTCTGTAAGATTGTTGACTAGAGGCATGCACAGAGTGAGACAGAAATACAAAGAGAGGGTGACATAGAGGGGCACAGAAACAGAGTGATACAGGGACACGGAGATGGTGAGACATACAAGTAGACAGTGAGGCATAGACAGGTACGGGGAGATGCACAGAGCCACATGGAGACACCAAGAGGCAGACAGAACCACAAAGGAAGACGACTGCCGTTCGACACTAAGTGGCGAACGGCAGTTGTTATAGTCTTGCTGCTCTGCCCTCCATTGTTGGAGGAGGGCAACTGCCTCCAACTGTCTAGTAGCAACCTTCATGATCCTCCTCCACAGATGCCGATCTTAAGATCACTAGTGCCATTTCGATTTAAAGCTTTCGTTACTGCAGGGATTCATCTTCTTGGTTCTTTCGGTAAAGTCACGTAGAATGGAAATAATAAAAATAAAACATAATAAAATAATTCTCACGACGTTTCGGCCACAACGCAAGCAGCCGTTCTCAGGTGGAGAACAGGTCTGTCGAGGAGACAGAGTCTGAATGACAAGCCCCAGGCTTGGAGCGACTATTTAAGCTGGGATGCAGGGGGAGAAGAGCGCCTTGACAAAATAATTTGCATATCAAGAGGAATTTAGCATATTTATGGGAAATGCAGATTTGCGATTAGTACTACTAGTGAAATGCGTAGGAGGTTTGGCGAGGGGTTTAAAGTCATTATGCCCGTGCATTATGCAGGATTAGCAGCATCAAAGGGAGGGGATAGGGGTAGCATTAATTGTATAGTGAATATACAGCAGTGTGATATACATTAGGGTGGGTAGAATAATACATAGTGTAAGCAATACAGTATATAATTTAATGTTGGGTTTGTCTATGGCAGTATATAGTACGGTGTAGACTCGTGTGATGTAAGATAATAAAGTTTAGATGGAAGCATATTATATTTTTTGCGACATAGAATTGGAATGTATTACTTACTGTTAGTAACTCAGCTTATTGTAGAGTATATTTAGTATACTGATGATACTATGTAGTTTATACTTTAGTTGTTTACGTGGTGGTTTAGTTACTGCAGCTACATACTATTAACACTCATTCCCTTTATTAATGCTACCCCTATCCCATCCCTTTGATGCTGCTAATTCTGCATAATGCACGGGCATAATGACTTTAAACCCCTCGCCAAACCTCCTACACATTTCACAAGTAGTACTAATCGCATATCTGCATTTCCCATAAATATGCTAAATCCCTCTTGATATGCAAATTTTTTTGTCAAGGCGCTCTTCGCCCACTCCATCCCAGCTTAAATAGTTGCTCCAAGCCTGGGGCTTGTCATTCAGACTCTGTCTCCTCGACAGACCTGTTCTCCACCTGAGGACGGCTGCTTGCGTTGTGGCCGAAACGTCGTGAGAATTATTTTATTATGTTTTATTTTTATTATTTCCATTCTACGTGACTTTACCGAAAGAACCAAGAAGATCACTAGTGCCAGTCATCGACAAGTCCAATCAGTTCCACATCCTTCTGTACCATATAAGCCCATCTCTTCTCCAGCCCATATTGTGCCTGGAAAACGCTTGGATGAGTAACTACCTTGCACAGATTGTTACAAACAGTGCAGCAATCTTCAATGATGTACTCTTCTTCTATGCTTATGTGGCTGCCCACCTTGACCATCTATGCTAACCAGTTTGGTAAAGTATGTTAAAATCGTCCTGATCTGGTAGTCATCCAGTATTGGTGAACAAAGGGCTGTAAAGGTAATTGTGGATATTATTTGATGTTTTTAAATGAATTTTCAAAATGTATTATGACATCACTGGCATGTTTTCTCTGCTCTTATTCTTACAGCTCTCTTACCAATTGTCGTGGGAAGTGGAGAGAAAAGCGAGAGAGATGAGCAAGGGCAGTGGTGAGGTCATTCCTGAGGAGCCAGGTGAGTAATGCCTCATCCCCATGACCACTTGCAAATACAGCGATACCTTGACTTTGTCCACTTGACTTTCGTCGCTTCGCTCTTTTGGCCGTTTTCAATTATAACCACATTTCAAATTTCATCCACGTACTTTCCTTTTTCGTTTGATTTCATCTAACCTTCCACGATGTTCGCGCCACGATGTTCGCGCCACGCGCCATCTTTTTCGTTAAATCTTTGAATAGAAGTCGTTCAGTGAGCATCTTACCTATAAAAGTAATTTTTTTGTCTGTCTGCGCGGGTACCTTGTGACCTTTTTTAACTTACAAACTGTGGGGTTTACGGATCGAAAAAGTGCATGGATACCACGCCGTATGCCCCGGGACGAAAAAGCACTATTCGTATTTCACATCTGTCAACTTTAAAAGTAGTTAAATTAGCAATTTATTACTCTTATAAGCACAGGGTGGCGCCATGCGCGAGTTAAGCGGCTCGAAGTGACGGTTGCCCAAGCAACGCACACACGCGATCGTTGGGGGGAATTCTCATTCATGTTAAAAATGCAAAAAAAAATACACAATTCTGAGGTAAGTTCTTCACAGTGTGATGTCCCCCCCCACCCCAATGTGTGCACTTACTACTATTGGTCGGTAGATACTACTACTATAGTCCTTTAGATACTATTACTGTAGAGCAGGCAGGGGGATGGTGGGGGGGGGTAGCAGCCCAGCCCCAGCCTGCAAAGGTGCTACCTCGGCCGGCTGGGCAATCTAAACGAGGCCGGGGGCTCTGCACGGGACTAGGCCTCACGAAGGCACTCTGTTCGTAGTTAGTGTTATAGTTTTGATATTTACGACTATAGAGTCAGCATGCACCACTGTAGTGATAGCAGATACCGCCACAGTTGGTATGCACGACTACAATGATAGCAGGTACCGCCACAGTAAGTAGGCACCGCTGCAGTGATAGCAGGTATCGCCGCAGTCGGTAGGCACTGCCGCAGTGGTGGCAGGCGCCGCCGCAGTGATGGCTGGCGCCGCCACAGTCGGTAGCAGGCACCTCTACTACTGCTATCGAGTCGGTAGATACTACTATAGTTAGTAGATACTACTGCAGTCAGTATATACTACTGTTGTGATTGTAGATACTAATTTGGTCAGTAGCTACTACTATAGAGTCAGTAGATACTACTCTAGTTAGTAGATACTACTACTCACAGTAGATACTACTATGGTCAGTACATACTACAAGTCAGTAGAAACTACTATAGAGTCAGTAGTTTCGACTGTAGAGCTAGTAACTACTATAGTCAGTGGATACTACTATAGTCAGTGGATACTACTATAGTCAGTAGTTACTACCATAGAGCTGGTAGATACTGCCAAAGAGTTAATAGTTACTACTATAGAGTCAGTAGATACTACTGTAGGGTCAGTAGTTACTACTACGGTCAGTATACAGTCAGTAGGTACTACTGTGGTGTCTTCAAAAATTACTCACACCGACACATTGTAACAAGTCACCTGCTTCCACTTTATTTCACCTGTTCTTGCGCCAGTTGTAGGCACTCCTATAACTATCTGTATGGTCACATACACTTCACTTCTCCCCGCTCTTATCTATTCTGCACCTCACTTATCCTGCACTCAGCAACTCTGCCCTCAGCGACTCTGCACACAGCAGCTCCGCACTCAGCGACTCTGCACACAGCAGCTTAGCACTCAGCAACTTTGCACACAGCAGATTCACACTCAGCAACTCTGCATCTCCACCGCTGCCCTCACCTACGCTCCCTCATACCCGCTCACCCGTCTGTCCTGGGCGGGGGGGTTCAGCCAACACCCGCCCAGTGACGGCGTGAGGATTGAGGTCCCGTTTACGGCTGGAGTGGAAGCGGTGAGATGTCTTTACTCTTGGTTCCCCAGGCAACAAGAACTCCCTCCACTTAAGCACAATCTCCTCTACACTACTATACAGTCAGTAGCTACTACTAGGCTCAGTAGATACAATAACAGAGTTGGCAGATACTATGAAAGAGTTGGCAGATACTACTATAGAGTTGGTAGATACTCCTCACTCTATTGACTGTAGAGTGTGTTGATATATATGCCTACGTGGGGGTAAAACATTTTTCGGAAACCTTTCTATAACTTTTTGGACTTCTACAAGCATCTTATAATTTAGTTGACGGACAAATGGACCAACGGCACGCCGGGCTTTCACAATAGCTTAGTATTTGTGTATGTATGTTATGTTTTTAAGAGAAGTTTTGAAATATATTTTTCCCCCGGGCAACGCCAGGTACTTCAGGCTCGTCTCTTATATTTGTGTTTAATCATATATTCATACTGTACTTATTTCTGTGATTATACTGTAAAAAACTCATAGTTATTTTTGTGATAACAGTATAACACGTGTACAGTATTCGTACTGTGCTTATTTTTGTGATTACTGTAAAATACTTATTTTTGTGCTTTAACATATTAATAATGGGTCCGAAGTGTGGTGATATCTTCTTGGTTTTTTCGGTAAAGTCACGTAGAAGGGAAGTAATAAAATAATAAAAATAAAACATAATAAAATTAAACAATTCTCACGACGTTTCGGCCACAACGCAAGCAGCCGTCCTCAGGTGAAGAATGAGACACTTCAAGCTAGGAACTTACATATAAGCTGGGTTGGGGGTGGTAGAAGAGCGCCTTAACAAAAAGAATGTGCATATCAAGATGAGTTTAGCATATACATGGGAAATGCGCAGGGGGCGGGGGGGCTTCAAAGTCATACCATGCCCACGCACTATGCAGGATCAAGAGCACCAAGGGGGGGTGCAGGGATTAGCATTAACAAAGGAAAGGAATGCCAATGATATGTAGCTGCAGTAACTAAACAACACCGTAGAAAACTAAGGTATAAACTACATACAAAGACTAAAATATAAACTGCATAGCACCATCAGTATACTTACTATACTCTACAATAAGCTGAGTTACTAACAGCAAGTAATACATTACAATACTACGTCGTAAAAGTTATATAATATGCTTCCATCTAAACTTTATTCTCTTACATCAACCGAGCATATACCGTACTATATACTGCCATAGATAAACCCAACATTAAATTATATACTGTATTGCAATAAACCACATTTCAACATAACACTATGTATTATTCTACCTACCCTAATGTGTATCAAAATGGTTTATTACGTCTTTCCAATGATTGCTAAGCCAGAATCCATCTTCTCGATTAAAATTGTCTCTGTGTTTGTATATGTGGATCGCCTCATGAACGAATCTCTCATGATAGCCAGGTGGCTTGCAGAGAACCTCTGTCTTGGAGAAGTCAATGTCATGTGAGCCCACTGAGTTGTAACAGTGATCTGCCACGGCTGAGGTGTTTGTCCTACCGTGTTTCAGGTCAGCTTTATGTTCACGGATGCGGTCTGAGACATGTCGTTTGGTTTGTCCAATGTAACTGCTACCACAGAGGCAACTTAGTTTGTAGACACCACGGTGCTGTATGTCTGGAACCACATCTTTTACAGACGGTACCAGATCACGGATTTTATGTACTGTGTTGAATCGGACCTGGATCTTGTGTTTAATCAGGATTTTGGAGATCTTTTTTGTGACCCCAGCAATGTAAGGTAAGGTGATGGTCTTGAAAGGCTCCTCAACAGGATCCTTCTTGATGGTTGGAGAGATGGCTTTGCGGATTGTGTAGTCGGAGTAACCATTAGCCTTAAGAGCTTGGCGTATGTGTTTGAGTTCACTGGAAATGTGTTCATGGTCGGATATGCATTGGGCTCTATGATATAGAGTCTTGATGAGGGAATTCTTCTGGGATGGATGGTGGTGGGAATCCGGTTTTAGATAAGCGTCCGTATGGGTGGATTTCCTGTAGACAGAGTGGCTCATTGAACCATCAGGTCTCCTTTTGATTAGGACATCCAAAAAGGGTAGCTTGCCATCTTTTTCGACTTCCATGGTGAATCTGATGGCTGGGTGTATAGAATTGATGTGGTCAAGAAATTGGTCTAGAGCAGGCCGGCCATGTGGCCAGATGACAAAAGTGTCGTCTACGTACCTCTTCCATAAGGTCGGGCGTAGAGTGGCAGTCTGGATGGCGTCCGTCTCAAATTTCTCCATGAAGATGTTAGCTACAACCGGAGATAGGGGGGAGCCCATTGGGGTGCCTTCAATTTGCTTGTAGAAAGTTTTATTCCAGGTGAAGTATGTATTGGTTAAGCAGTGTCTCACCAGGGGGGGTACCCCAGCATTCAGTCCCTGATGAACCAAGTGATAGTAAAGCTAAAATAACCCATAAGGTATCATTTTGTTTATTTATTTAGTTTTATTCATTTATTCTTATGTTTATTTTTCTTTTACTTCTGTTTATTTAGGTTTCACACGCATGTGTTATCTAGCTACTGTAGTTATTTGCATGTACGTTTTTATATTTACTGTAGTTATTTGCATGTACGTTTTTCGCCGGCCAAAATAAATTTGCAAGCAAAATAAAGGCTCTGCTTTGACATTCATCCATTTTTGAAATTCGTCCAAGCTCTGGTCCCTAACCAGACGGAAGTGCAAGGTGTTCCTGTAGGTTTTTATGCCCAGGGATGGTCTGTGATGATGAAAAGTAGCTTGTGAGTGTGTCTGAAATTGTTTTTATCACTGCATACTGCCAGCTATGACATGGATCAGAGGCATATATACGAACACAAAGAAATAGCTAAAAAGTCAACGAATAAGTGCGATTTCCCCACACCAACAGCCTCGCTTGTCCAGCCACACCCCTATTCTCGAATTCTCCTCGCTTGTCCCTGCTCTGTCACTCACCGCCCTAATTACACTTCCCCCGCCATTGGATGCCGTGCTCCTCCTCACGTGACCCTGTCCACGTTTGTCTCATCAACCATCATTAGCACGTCCATTAGTAACCATGGTCCCGGGGAACCATACTGTCCCACTATCACTCCGTACTGTCTTTACATAAATACAGAAAAAAGGATAAAATGGTTCCGGAAACAAACATAAATCGGCCACAATATGGGTTTGGGAAAGACACATTGCTTAACGTGATGGTGACCGTTGGACGACAATTGGGAGGAAAGACAACCAGAGGAACATTTCCAATAGGACGACCACCATGAAGGTGGAGCGATGAGATCAGTTCATGTGTAGCAGTGAGATGAATGGTAACAGCACTGGATCGTGAAGGATGGTGACATCGAGGAGATGCCTTCATCCAGCAGTGGATAGAAAATGGTTGATTATAATGATGAAATGTTACGAATTCAAGTGTAAACATTTCTTATTTCTTTCGAATAAAAAAAAGTTGGCTATTGTCCAGGAAATCTTGTTCATTGTGCAATTGTTTGGAAATATGTGGTATGTGCATCTTATACTGTATACTTGAAAAAAATATTTAAAAGTAAAATGATTGTACATGTTTAGAGATTTGCATATTTACATTTCATAACTGAGAAATTAGTATTTATTTTATGTTTCCTTCAGCCTGCAAGCTGTGTGGCTACGCAGAAAACAACGCCTTACAATATGGGGAGAAAATCACTGATCCAGAAAGTGGCATCACAGCCCATTACTATTGCCTGGTAAGCAACTTGTATACTTTTACATGCTGTCATCTCTGGTATATTTGCCTTTTGGGGGGGTGGAGCGATGACACAGTGATTAGTGTACTGCATTATGAACTCGGTGATCAAAATTTCATTCAATAGCGTAGCTTCCCACACTTTCTCTTTCACTACCCTATCATCCATGTTAAATGCTCGAATGAGAGGAAAAGGTCGACATAAGTGTGAGCCTATAGATGCCTAGCACCCCGTTTCTCACCTGTCTCCTCCATGGTTACAAGATACAAACAGCCCTGCTCACTGGCAAAATGCATATTAAATATTACAATAGAAAAAAATTATAGTTGATTACGTAAGTTTCCTTTCTGTTTAGCGTGTAATCATTCAAGCTGAAGTTAATATAAAGCTGGAAGTTGGTGCACTGCTTTAAATGAAATGTATTTAATTTAAATACAACTAATGCATGTGATTCTTTGTTTGTATGTGCCATGATGTTGACTACGTTGGTTGTGAACTAACATTTGAACGTGATTTTGATTCTCCGGTTTACTAGATTTTTTCAAGTGGCCTATGTCAGCGGGGAAATGATTCGGAGGGCTTATATGGCTTCCTCCCAGATGACATCATCAAGGAAATAAAAAGAGCAAGCCGTTTGGTCAGTTTTCACTGCAAAGTTTTTTATTTATGATTTGTTAGTTGGAGCAATGAGCCTTTGCAGCATTTGCTATGTGTGTTCAATTAGCATACACTGCATACGTTTAAACATTGCATGTTATTTAGACCTCTAACCTTATAAGAGCCCATTCGATTGGACATCTTATTTTAAATGAATACGTTGGAGAATATAAGAAAATGGACAGCGAATGGCAAAAACTAAAAGTTAAAATAAAACCGTGCAAACAATTTAATTAGATAATGACATCATCACTATTTTTCCAAATGTCGATCAACTTAATACATCGTAACAGATTAGTGATGGTGTAATTTGATATTCTAAGGTAGGCAGGTAGAATATTACTAAAAATATATATGTTTTACAACATTAACTGCTGCCAAGTAACTGATCACTTATCGCAACTTAGAATTGATTGTAAATCTCATTAAGCTCCTACCTGAATTTATATGATTTTAGTGCTGTGGTCAAAGTCCTGAATTTCCTTGGTAGTTTAATGTATTTTAAACTTGTGTGGCAAGACTTCATGAAATAAATGATGTAACAAATTGACTTGTCTATAGTGTTTCCATAATTATGAGTAAATTACAACAAATTCAGAATTTACACAGTAGTTCTTGTTTGATATTGACCCTTTCCCATTCCAATGACATACATGTACGTAAAATAACTTTATCGGGACCAAAGCTCCCACAAGGCCATGCGAGAGGGTGTGTGGCACAGTTTGGCACCAGCTATCATAGAGTGCGGTTGTGTCGCTACAGTTCTCTGGGGTGAGTACCATGTCTTTAAAAAAAGCGCTATGCCTCTAAATAAAATTAACGCTGAACCACTTTCACGTTCCGAGAATCAGCGGTGAACAGGACCCACCCTGCTACTTGGAGGCATCTCAGAACGGGAAAGGGTTAACTGTTGTGCATTTGGTCTGTGTTTACTCCGCTTTCTCATGCCACCACAGAAATGTATGCTTTGCAAGCAGAAAGGAGCTGCTATTGGGTGCAATTTAACAAGTTGCAGAAGAAAATTCCACCTGCCTTGTGGAATAAAGCTTCATTGCCTCTTTCAGTTCCAGGGCACTTTTCCGTAAGTTTTTTTCAAACATCAATGGCCACAAGGCTAGTTTATGAAGTAAAAGCAATGTTCACAGCCCATACGTGAAGCCGAGACTACACATAGCATTTTACAGCACATAAAGTTGATTGTCACCTGGAAAATCGCTTTGTCAATCCATCATTCTTTTGTCACTGTCTTCACCCTGTGTATTTTGGTAGCTGAATAAAGGTATTTTATTTTTCTTCCAAGATTTCTGGTTAAAAATAAAATATCTTACTGTTAATTTACTTTTGTTTAAGACCACAGTCGATAGTACCTTGTTGTTCTGGAATATAGCACCCACTCAGCGAAACACAGGGAAAGGGGACTCGGTGCACATACTGGATATGCATTGATGTTGGGGCCAAATCTTAATGTGTTAACTATTTTGGCAACACAATAAAATGTGTGTTGGCAGATTTTATAAAGTTTGTATATTTCACTTGCGCCTGACAAGCCTGGTCGAGGCTATATGGGGGAGCTTTGTTTTTGGAGCTCTCCCTCCGCAATATAACAACACGGTGAGAACAGATCTGGTCAGTTCTTCTTCCGCCCTGCATCCACATGAAACATGGAAGAGTGCCTTCATCGCCATACTGCTACTGATGTCGGGTATCGAGCGAAACCCTGGACCAGGGCTCCTCAACTTTGGATTGATCAATGCACGTTGCATAGTCAACAAGACGGCACTGATCCAGGATCTGATCAACGATTGTGGACTCGACATATTGGCGGTTACCGAAATCTGGGTGTATGATGACTCACCGGACATAATTATGAAGCTGCATCTAACGGATACGCTATTGTACATCAGCACCATCGCGACAAAGCCTGGCACCAGCAGCCCCACATGGTGGAAGGATCCTACTGATTCACCGTAGAGACATCTGCCCATCCAACTCATTAAAAATCACCGTCATTCGAGCTGCTGTGTGAACATAATGCACAGCAGCATGCAGGGGCTTACGATCGTTGTCATCTATCGACCGGCGTCTTCACCGCTGTCGAATTATTTTCTGAGCTTTCTGGTCTGCTAGACTGTGGGTCACTTGCCTCTTGCGTTATCATCTGTGGTGACCTATATTGTGCCGGACCGACTGGTTCTTGTGGTAAAATCAACAGTGATCTCGCCGAGATTATTGCCAGTCACAGTTTTATCCAACACGTCTGTGGCACAACATGTCACTCGGGAAATATACTGGATAACATCTTCACATCCACCAATACTGTGACCGACATCGAAGACGTGGGTATTTCAGATCACAATCTCGTGATGTGCAAAGTGGCATAACCGGTTATTCGCCCACCCGTCACAACAATATACAGAGACTGGAAACGACTGGACCACGATTTTTTCCGTCAGATTATCCGGGCATCATCAGTGTGTCTAAATCCTGCATCGATGGTTGATTCATTTGCAGCTCACTTAGAAAATGACATCACTTCTTGTTGAACTCGTGCCCATCCGAACAAGCACAAAGAGAACGGAAAACGTATTGTAATTGGCTGTAACCAGAGGCAATCGCTGTGAAGCAGACGCGGATGAGGCTGTGGAACGTCTTTGGAAGAAAACTGGTTTTGACATTGTCCGACTCGCTTGCAGAGCCACCTGCAAATCTGCCAATCGACTAATTATTGAGTCTCTCAGATTGTTCTATGCTCTGCGTGTAAATGAGTTGGCTCATGACCCCCGTGCTCTGTGGCGCGTCGTGAAGGGGATCCTACACTCCAACTTCCCTTCAACTAGTCAACCAGGTCTTTCCACAGTACTTGTGACATAATTCAATTAAATAGTGACAAACAAGACGGCAATTTATAACTTTCAGACAACGCATTCTCCCGGTTTGCCGTCTGAGTTTGATTAAACTGGAATCAATGCAAAACTCGAGACTTCCGCACCAACGTCGGTGGCAGATCTGTCAATGTTCATCACATGGCTGCCAAATAAGACTGCCGCTAGAATGCATCCACATGTTGATTCTCAAATCATGGTCGGACATGCTTGCACTGCTGATTGTCCACCTGGAAAATATTTCATTAAGCGAGGGCTGTTTCCCAGACCGATCCAAAATGGCGCAGGTACTGCAAGATCTTCCATTGCTCGCTGAGTTGCATTGGCTTCTGGTTGTCGAACAAATGCATTATAAGGTCGCACTCATTACACACAAAGTGCCTGCTACAAATGAATCACAATACCTTGCTGATATTATCAAGGAGCAGAAACCATCACATGAACTCCGGTCATCCTCGCAGCAACTTTTGGCTAGCCAGCAAACAAAGACGGTCACTGCATCTCGGGCTTTCAGATGTGCTGCGACTGTCTGGAACGCTCTTCCTTCCGATATTAAGAAGCCACCGGAGCTATCCACTGTTAAATCTAACTTCGATATTTTTTTTTTTAATTCCTTCTTGTGTTTAGTTTCCTTCACCTCCGATTAGCACGGTTAGCTACGTACGGTGGGAAAGAAGTTATACATACGTGACGTCATATTGCCATGCATGTAGATGTGCAATGTCACATCATAACCTCTCCATGTGGCCATTAATCTATATTTACTTCTCCTTTCTAGGTCTATCATCTCCTTTATCTTGCTAATCTTTATTTCTTACCTAAATCTTTGTTATTTCTGTCTCTTGCTTCACTAATCTGTATCTCGTTTTTCTAATTTGAGTTATGCCTGTCAGCAGTGCTTTGCTTTCAAAAGGTCTGCCATACGTGATTTAATACTGCACCCAAACATTTTCACAATAAGCTAATTATTCAGTGGTACTGCAATGGCACAAACAACACCAAACTGAACACATTTGTCAATAACAGCCTTTTGACCCTCGCGATAAGCAGACCGCTGACACTCACCAACTTGTGGGGTTTTTGTCTTCCCCTTGGTTGCTGACCTTTGCTTGGGCACTAAAATGTCTATCTTGATAATTTAGTATACTTTACAGTTCCCAGAGTGGTCATCAGTACGATATATTTTTTTATCTGATCTATTTTCCTTGGTGTTGCTTCAGGTCATTCAGACTATATCTGCAATTCGTTGTCAAGTAAATATGCAGTTTGTATACTTAATATATAAAATGGGGATTTCTGTTTTTAGGTCATTCTGCGCAGAACACCGCCCAGTCCAGCTTGAAGCGAGGGGCTGTGCTGACAGTGAGCCGCAGACTTGTGTGCTGTGTCTAGAAGTCATAGACGATCTATCATCTTTTGACGCTCTGTGCAGTGCTTCCTGTTGCGACACTTTCTTCCACCGCTCCTGCATACAGGTGAATAGCTGAGACCCTGTCTATAGTTGTATGTATCGCTTTAGTCATTCCTACTGCCATTACCTGGGACATTGTTTTTGGTAAATTTCAATGCGCTGTTTTATCTTGCAAAATCTTGGAAGCTAAAGAAGGCGTGAGTGGATAATTCTTGGATCGATGATCACCATGCACAAGGCAGATTGTAATGGGCTGCTGCTGCGGGCCTCTGTTGTGGGTAATGGGGAAGTGTAGCAAAATACATTGTACTGTACGTCTATGCACCCATGTCTGTGCTCCCTGCCTTTTCCGACCTGTAGTAATCAACATGGTTAAATTATATTAAATAACCCCCCATGACCTGCATATTGTGGGCAGGTTTTCTTATAGCATTGGGTTGACAAAAGTACAAGTCCATTTTCTTAAAATCTAAACCTCGATTGATATATAGGTAACTTAATGATCCCTTGTAGTGGTGTATCCTATAATAATACTAATATCCTGACATCCGTGGTAGGACATGGAAATAAGCATTTCCGTATTGCGTGTTTTACCAAAATTACACTTGCACTTTTTCACAGCATAACTTGCTTTTGTTCCACAACAGCAACAGGCGTTGCACTCGGGATTGTTCTTCTTTCGCTGTCCCATCTGCAACAACAATGAGAAGTTCCAAGCTGAAATGCTTCGCATGGGTATCCACATCCCTGAGAGGTAAACCGCTAAAATATTCAAATATTGGCACTATTATTTGGATTGTTGTGGAACATCGTCGAAGGTCTACTTTCCTATTTATTTTCTATCACCAAGGTGTATCCCAGTTGTGCTACGTGCATTATGAAATGTGACGGAGCATGTTTCCATTCTGCAACTTGCTACTGACAGCAAAATGTGTGTTTATTTGGTGCAATTGCTGACCAGGCAAAGTCCCATCAACTCGCTACGCTTGAGAACCGAGTTTATTTTGGGAGGATACCCAAGATTTGACCCCAGAATCTCGGTAATGCTTGCTGTTCGTTTTGCCATGGGCACTGTAAACCCGCTGAAACTATTTTAAATAAGACTGTGACTGGAAATTAATATGCTTTGGGTCTTTCGGTAAAGCCACGTAGATAGAAAAAAAGAATAACAATATCACAACGTTTCAATCGCAACACAAGCAATCGTCATCGGGTGAGAAAAGAGGGTTGTGTTGTATCTGATGACGATTGCTTGTGTTGCGATCGAAACGTCGTGATATTGTTATTATTTTTTCTATCTACGTGGCTTTAACGAAAGACCCAAAGAATAAGAATTCCTGCAGTCACGAAAGCTTGAAGTCAAGATTTAAATGAATAGATGCTGCCCTGGTGTTTAACGGTTAGCACACTGGACTTGCAATCCAGCGGTCGCCAGTTTGATCTCCCGGCACGACAGTTGAAACACTGAGACACGTTTCTTAAATCCACCCCGTCTCTGTCCACCCAGCAGTATAAACGAGTGCTGCACAGGTAATTATGATGCATGTGGTGGGGTATCGAGTGGGTATTCCCACCTCTTCCAAGATGTCTAGCCAATGTGGAAAAGTAGGCCAAATACCCTCTAGTTTTTTACCAAATTTTTGTTTTCGCAGATTTTGGAGAGTTCTTTACATGTTACTTTAAATAGATATTTACACTATCAGTTCTATCACTTATGTTTTTAAGAGGTACAAATAAATGTTATGATATATATTTTGATGTAATATTTCTAACAATAAGCCTTGTAGTTAAGGAGTTAAGATGCATGGCTTTATGTGCTATATATATATGACAAAAAGACAATTGTTACTTGGTAGTAGTATCCTCCCCCCCCCTGCAGGATTAAAACAAATCTGCAATTGATTAAAGCTAAATTTGAGATTGGGATTCATTTGTTAAAGGGATGCATCGTGGGAGCGTGACGAGAACGCCTTTCAAGACCTACTGATACAGTACCAGCGCTGTGACATCAAACGCTGCCAATGTGCAATGGGACGAGATTACAACAAAGCCAACAGGTATGTGCACACAGGCTACAAGCCATTCCTGACCTGCTCGGGGAGTTATGCAATTCAACACTCCACTACTTCGTCACAGCAATGTGTTCGGCCAAAGCGAATAAGGTTTCTGGATGCAGCAACTGTGTTAAGATAATATACCGGTCCGTTATGAGCGTGGTTAGCATTTAATATAAAGACATAATTTTCATCGTCATGTATCACTAATAACATTGATCTATAGCCAAAATGCTTCCAAAATAAATGTAGTCCAACTTTAATAATTCTGGGTCAATGAGAATGAAAATGATGCTTAAAATTGTTGATTGGCTCTAGTTTTCAAGATATGCTACTGGGTCAGTGTGTACGACCCTTGACTTGGGAATGGCGGAGGATATGTGAGTTATAAAGGGAAGGGATCTCAATTTAAACCAGAAATGACTAAAATACATCTTTGACTGGATCTATGAATACATCTATGACTGGGTTTGGACAGGACTTTCTTTTTGAGCAAAACAATGAATGATGCAATCTGAACCTGGTATTGCATCATACATGATATGAATTCCATCATGTTACTCCTAGACGTCATGGATGATGCAATTGTAGTGGGTTAAATTCAGGCGCACACTGGATTTTGGAGGCAACACTATTTATTAGCTAACACGACAAGTAACACTTCACATAACGACTTAAGGTGGTAGCCACCGTTCCTAACTTAGCTAACCCACGGGGGCACTACATCACTGGACCAGGACAGCCCAACCCGCTTGCCTGGTCCACTAGTGGAGACCGGAGAGCTTCATCCCAGAGATGACCCAGCAGAACAGCACAGAACAGCCCAGCTCTCTGTCCACATCCCACTTATAACCACTCCGGCGTGGCCAGCTCCACCCCAGGCCACGCCCCCTTCCCGATCCCCAACCACGTGACCCACCTGGGGTCCCTGGCCCCCCTTTATTCAGTCACGTGTCTTGTTGGGTTCACGCAGAGTGTCACGGCCCGACACGACCCCCGTGACACCTGCCTACAGCCCCCATACCAAGCCAATAGAGTAGTGTCGTTCCACTACACTACATAATCATAACTAGGCTTACACCCCTCTGCTGAACAAATTGCCCTATATCAGCTCGAGAAATCATACAGTGTCGTGCTCTCTTATTTGTCAGTGTTTGATTTTGTAAAGGGACTTTTCTGTTTAGCCAAAGTGAGCAAAGATGCCTCGTAGTTGCGTGAGCAAAGCAGATAACTTCTGCTGTTTGTGGTGAAGTAACATTTGCATCACAAAAGCGCAGTATAACCACTATGGTTAAGAAAGCCTATCATCTTTATTTTGGCTGCAAAATTGGAGATCAGGACAAAATGTGGTCCCCACACATGCTGTAACACTTGTGCAACAAAACTTCACCAGTGGTTGAACAGGAAAAGGAAATCCTATGCCTTTTGCAGTGCCAATGATTTGGAGAGAGCCAACAAATCATATTGGCAATTGTTACTTCTGCATGGCACCTCCAGTTGGGCAAAAGATGTGTCAAGAGAAAGTGGACTGTGAATTATCCAAACATTCCATCAGCTATACACCCGGTACCCCACCGAGAAGGACTGCCGGTTCCTGATGTACCAGAATCATTCTCACTTGAGTCAGATGAGGAAGAGGATGAAACTTCTGGTCCTGAACATCAAGGTCACATGACCCAGATTTTCTCCCATCCTCCTCCTCTGAGCCACACCTCATAACACAAGGTGAACTGAAAGACCTTGTCAGGCATTTGGAACTACCCAAGAGTAAGGCAGAGCTGTTGGGCTCCAGACTGCAGCAGTGGAATCTCCTGGCAGGTGATGTTAAGGTTTCCATGTTCTGTGACCATGAAAAGGATCTTGTCCCATTCTTCTTCATGGAAGGTGATCTTGTAGTCTGCAACAACATCGATGGGTTAATGGCAGCCAACATCGTTCATGATCCAGATGAGTGGAGACTGTTCATTGATTCATCGAAGATGAGTCTTAAAGTTGTTTTGCTGCATAATGGCAATGTTTTGCCATCAATTTCAGTTGGTCATACAGTCCATATGAAGGAAACCTATGACAACATGAAACAACTTTTGAGGTGCATAACTATGACCAACATCAGTGGCAGCTTTGTGGAAATTTGAAGGTTGTTGCTCTCTTGCTTGGTCTGCAGACTGGATACACAAAGTACTGCTGTTTTCTCTGCGAATGTGATAGTCGCGCGAGAGATTACCACGACATCAATATAGATTGGCCACTCCGACAGTCATTGGAGCTGAGGAGGAAAAGTGTTCAGCATCCACCTCTTGTTGAATCAAGGAAGATTTTGTTACTACCCTTACACATCAAGCTGGGTCTGATGAAGAACTTTGTCAAAGCCATGGGTAAAACACAAGCAGCTTTCAAGTACCTCCGTGGAAATTTTCCAAGGTTAAGTGAAACTAAGATAAAGGAAAGTATCTTTGTTGGTCCTCAGATTCGTGAACTTCTTCGAGATTATGCATTTGACAGTGCACTGCGTGACAAGGAAAAGATGGCATGGAAAGCTTTCCAGTTAGTAGCAACACATTTTCTCGGAAACAACAAGGCAGACAACTACAGGGAGTTGGTGGAAAGGCATATAAAAGCTTTGTAGTTGCAAGATGTCACTAGATAAAAAAATTTGCACTCGAGATTTTTTTCCGACCGAACTGCGGAGCAGTGAGTGAGCATGGCGAGCGATTTCACCAGGACATTGCGACAATGGAGAAACGCTATCAGGGCAAATGGAGCCCATCAATGCTTGCAGACTATTGCTGGACAGTGACAAGAGATGCTCCATTTAATGAATACAAGAGACGAGCCAAGAAGCGCTGAGTAGATAGTGAATAACGACTAAACTATGTACATATATATAATAGTTTTTTTGCCTTTTGTTTCATAATACATGTTATTTATATAACCCTTTTGCTAATTTTTTAAGTGTTACATGAACAGGCCAAGTGACGTATTATCATGTAAAGCAACCATGAACACATGAAAAGACCTAGGTCTACAATTTGAGTAAAACTCTACTAATATACATAGACGTAAAATGTAAAAACTGTAATATCTTGGGAACAATCAATTGTTTTAATTGTCATATTTTAATTGAGCACATTAAAATCCATAATAAATAGCATGTCATCTCAGAAGTAGACGTCTAAAAAATTGTAGATCAGTGTAATTTAACATTTTGCGTTACTTATAAGATTAAACTGGAAACCAGCTGAATGATTCTTCAAGCAACTATATAACATGGCCATATTTTCCACGTTTCTGAATTATGTCGTACATATTTTCCAACAGCAAGTTGATGTTGGGTTTTTTTTAGACCAAATATCGATTTAACCAAGAGGTTAATTCAGCTCTCTTTGTGGTTCTGTATGCTTTGTTTTTGTGACCGGAATATCTTTTTTGAGTAGTATAATCGATAACCAGGTTCCAACCGTGTTGTTTCTCTCACGAAATATTCATTTCAGTAAGTGGGAGGTGACGCGCTGCGACTGCTGTGGTGCAGCCGGCGCTCATCTGGCATGTGCGGGACTGAAAAGCAACCAAACTGACTGGTTCTGCCATGGATGTCGTCCGCTCCTGGCGAGGACTAAGTCGCGTATGTACATAAGCTGCTAAGGCTTTTTTGTTTGTTGCTGCTGTCGCCAATTACGATCGTGTGGTAAGGTTAAAATCTTACGTGCGGTGTTAAGGTTTGCAATGTTTAATTTTTGTTAAAAAAAAACAACGGCTGCATTTGTTCTAGCTCACAGCTGAGCGGCCTCATACATTTTTTTTTAAACTAAATTGTAATTTGTATCATGGAGACTAAGTAACCAAATACATAAGCAGACTGTCTCCTTCACATTTGTCCCTCCACTTTACACATCGATAATTGGTCAAAAAGGCCCCTAAATCTAAGGACCAAGATGTTATTTATTTAAAAAATTTATGCTGAAACAGAGCCAGAGTGGAGTACACCAAGGTTAACTTAATAAATATCACTTGCATACACTATGTAGGCAATGTGAGTGATATTCTACATCGGACATAATTGTATTAAACTGCATCGTATGTGTAATTCATGATTTCAGCGCATGGCAAGATTGGATCTCCAAAACTGCAGCTTTCGTTTCCTTCATCTCCTCTGGATCCTGAGATGGAACGCAGGGATAAAAGCAGCTTCAGCCCATCGCACACGAGAAAAGAAGATGCTGTGCCCCTCTTCAAACATACGGATGGCAAACAGGGTGCACATTCTGCTACGCTGCCACAGTCTGCATACAGACGAGCAATGGGCAATAAAGATGCACCAGGATACCCAGTTTCTAGCCCTGAGGAATCGAGTCCGTTAGGTGGTAAGGTGAAGAGTAAATGTGTTCGAGGGCTTCTTGATCACCAGGTCAATAGAATGGTGAGAAAATCTGATAAATGCAAACGTACCATTAGCCATTCCTTGACAGATGTATTGCCACTTACAAAAAAACATTCAAGCGGTCACAAAAAAAGTAAGACGAAGCTTACCAAGCGGGCATGAGAACAACACGGCTCCTCTGGCTCTTGAGATGGGACAAGCACTCTCTGGCCACGTGGAATTAAAGAGGTGTATAGCATTTGTATCATATGTAAACTATTGGTAAAGGTGGAATTTGGTGATGGTAGGTTGGGTGATGGGAATCTTATTGGAACACAATTCACCAGGTTGAAGAGCTGAATGTGCGTAAGCCGTTTTGAAGGTGGAATACCAAAAATGTGCAAGTAACATTTTCATCTGAATGGAGCTGCTTGGCAAGCATAACTTGACTTGACTGAACAAATACTCCACCATATTGGTTGCAGAGTAATACAAACCGTGTTATTTCCATTGTACTTGTTATTTTCTAAGTTCACTGGAGCAGCAACTTGATAACATCAAATATTTTTTTTAATGCCAATAAGCAACTATTTGGCATAGAAGTTAAAACACAGCTTCTAAATGTATCCCCATTATGAGATAAATATTTGCGTTGTTTTACTGTGTCAATAAAGACACTGGCTTCAATCCTCGACAAACCTTAGACATGTCCTTGACAATGATGAATGTCTTTGTGTTTTAATAAAGGGCTGCACAATGTTCAGAATGCTAGTTTGATCTTTTAAGTTATTACATCGATCACCTGTAATAATGCCTTGCATCTGTAATATGAGCAAATCATGTATGTATTTTTTTTACTTCTTTCACACCGTACGTAGTGAACCGCGTTAATCGGAAACCATAACTCGGTAATTTGCAAATGCCTGTATATTGCTTTACAGTTTTCATATTATTTTACTCAAGGATATACCAGACAACACTGGCATCATGTTGAACACTTCCATATCCTGTAAGTTCTGGATCGTTTGAAATGGTGTCCAACTTTAAGCTCCTCACACGGTTTACCTTAGGTGTAAATCTCTTTGGTCCATTTTCGCATGCAAAAAAAATAAACCTTTTCTTTCTATTCCATTATTACTCGTATGCCAAGTTTTACCTTTACCATTTATGAACAAGCTTTGAGAAAATATTCATGTAATTATCGGCTTTGTTCTGTGCTCGTCTTCAAAGTATACCGAAAGTATTACCGTTTTTCTTTTATATGTAATGTATTAATGTATGAACCGTATCCAGCTACACTGATTTTTCAGATTTAGCCAAAAATAACAGTTCAATAACCAAAGGCAAGTGGAAAAGCATGATTTGGTGTACCACAAGCCTCAGTGTTGTTTAACAATCTGCAGGAGCTAGTTTGAGTTTGTTTCAAAGTGGTAATAATTAGTTTTGATATGTCTACAGGGCGTCTCGGAGCTTGACGTCACACCTCGTCTCAAAACATTTGAAAGTGGACCAATCAATTGTCTTAAGCCTTATACTGACCTCGTTAGTCAATCAGGATTGTCTATAAATTACAAAACAATTCCACGATGGTAACTTTTCATTATACATTGCCTAATATATGTAAAGCACTCGTGGTTATATATACACGAGGTTTTGCTACATGTCAATCACTTCTGTTCACAAACTTTTTTTTACCAAAAAGTTTCTAAGCATCACGTCTCACCAATCTATTGAAACATTGAATTAATGACGACTGTCGGTATTGAATCTGGTGTCGGATATATTCACCTTCGTCTGCCTCAGTGGGTCGGCAACCAAAATGACAGATTTTTTTTCACGAAATTCGGCAAAACTCTTATTTCAAGAGCCGGAATGGAATGTGGTGAATACGAGACGGTGGCCCTTGATAAATAACGTCACGAAGCAGTACTTGCAAGAGCCGCATGCGGCAATGTAATATTAATTTAGTAATCGTCTACACGTGTAAATACATTACCCACGACATGCTCTCAGTACCGCCTTCATAGTGTAGTAGTTGTTTCTTGGGTCAGAGTTTAACTACGTGATAGTTTTTATTTGCTTCGTTCATTTATTTGGATGGTTAATCTTTCAATGTTTTCAATATTGCGTTTAGAACGCAATTTAGACAATGTGTTAGAATAATTTTACATGTTGCGTGTTCAACCTGAGCGCTAAATCCGTGGTCGGTTTTAAGTAAACATCTCGACAAATGGATACGTTGGTAGTGTAACATTGGGATATATGTAGTGTTTTGCATCGTCTTGAATACGCCAATATGTTATGTTTCGGCTGCAAGCTAGAGACGTGTACTGTCGTATATTTGTTGCTGTTAGAGATGTTATCTCACTTTAAATTAACTCTGTGATATGTCATTAGGTGCTGTTTTAATCACGTGTGTAGCGTAGATGTATGTTTTTCAGCGTGGTCTAATGAAAATAATACAAAATAAACGATTTGGCGGCACAACTAAATCGTGTTTATTTGGGGTCGGTGAGACGCAGGGGATATGAAAGTGCCGTGCTGTAACACCCACCGACAGGATATGCAGAGTCAGTCTGTTCACCTTACATTTAGTACAGGTGATCATTTGCGTAACAAAAATGATTTGCAATTGCTTTTGTTTAAAGCAATGGCCACTGGAAAATTGCAAATATCGTACTATTTGTGCACCCTGCACGTCCATAAGTAAATGCTTTAACGTGCCCTACGGTAACATACATCGTTATGAAATACAATTATTATGTTTTGAATGTGTACGTATTGTTGGAATGGCTTAATATATGTAGTGTGGGTTTCACGAGAGTGGAGACGGTCGGTTAGAGGAAACACGTTCATTAACAACTATGTTGTTGGGGGGCTCCTATGGCGCCCCCCAACAACATAGCATGTGGTTGTGCGGGGGCGCCTACGGCGCTCAACCTTGGCCACAATATCGAAATAAATCGATGCATAGGTTTATGTGGTTATGGTTGTACTTTATTAATCCCTAGTCTCTGCAATTACGTAAAATGAAACAAGAAATGGTAAAAAAGTAAAAACAGAGCAATTGAATACAATACATATTCGACATTATTGTAAAGCAAACAAGTCCATCCCATGTGTTCATGAATTTTTTAATATTTTAGGCAGGAAATAAGTTTTCAAATTTAGATATTTTTCTGGGTTGGGACCCCCAGACACCCTGGAAGATTTGGTCCCCCCCAATGTTGACTCCATGGCGACGACCTTGGGCTACTGTGGGTGACCTAGGGGAGGCGATTCTGACCTGACCTAGCCAAGGTACAGGTCCCGACCACTGGCCCGCTCGGTCCCAGCCCTTACAAGGACGTCGGGCCCCGATGGTTCCAGGGTCGCACCACTGGCTCACTCAGACCCGGCCCTTACAATGACGGCGGTTCAGGGGAGTCCCAGGGTCCTAGCTAGCTGGTCTTCAACTGGCTGCCTCGACCCGTCCAGAGGTCCGGCTTTTATACAGCTCCGGAGGCGTGCCCGCCCCCGGCCACGCCTCCCTTCTAGAGAGTTCCAAGGGGGGTCCCGGGGAGATCCCAGCACACCCCGCAGCCCCCCCTTGCCTCGGAGCTGGGGAATCTAGCGGCCCCTATCCCGGTCCGAGGTATTGCCCCTGGTGGACCCCGTCTGCAACTGCAGGTAAGTAGCGCGACCCATTTAGTATATTATAGCCCTATTTACAGCGCTACATTTAACTTCAAATGAAATTTATATATCGCTTATATCTGTAGTGACTGTGATTGTCACTGTGTGGTGCCGGGCTTACGAAGCCACGGCGGATAATGTGTTAACATTGTGTAGCCGCTTATGGGGCGTAGTACCAGCCCTAGCAGGGCTTGGGTGAGCGCTGGTCAGCGTGGAGGCACCGCGAGCAGTGTGCGGTGCGGGCTCCCGGTGAGGGAGCGAGAGGGAGCGTCAGCCAGCCAGGGTGACGTTGGGGCATGATAACGCTGGTTGACCTGCTGACACGTGACTGGATAATATTGGAGGGGGGCCACCGGTGGACGGGGCCGCTGGGCGGTCACGTGGTCTAAAAGAGCTCTCGGGAGCCTTCGGGAAAGAGCTCGAGAGATCTAGAAGGTGGACGGGGCGAGGGGTGGAGCCAGCCCCAGCCCAGGCCGACATAACGGGGGCCCAGTGAGGGGCTCGGGGTTCTTCGTGTTGCTGGTGATGAAGATCCACGTCGGGTAAAAGAAGCCTCTAGCCACGCGGTCCAGGACCCAGCTTGTGGTCTGGGCCGGGATAGCGAACCGTGTCTAGTTCTGCCGTAGCGTAGCTAGATGAGCATTCAACACCCAAGTGTAGGTTGTGTTATGTTATGTTGAGTTATTGAATAGTGTTGCTCCCAAGACAACGTCTGCGACTCAGTTGGACTCAGTTGGACTCACTACATATCTATGGAATAGAATGACGCATTTCCCCCTTGCAGAGCACATCGAGACAAGAACTCGCCCTCAGGCCATTCTGGCTTCACCACCTCGCGGTGACTGCAGTTGCTGTAACATCCACCACCACAGCGACATGAAGACGCGTTTAATATTCATTGAGAAATATCCAGTGAACTTGAGGCTGTCGTAAAGATGCGCAGACGCAAGAGGGCAGCTGTGTTAATGTGGGAGACTGCGGGCGCCCATATGACAAAGTTATATCAATGATTATGATTTCACCTCTGATTTAAAAACTCATGTAGTTCTGTTGTCGGTGGGAAATGTTATAGATTCACCTTTTGATTGCTCTTGCTGTTGGTAAGTTGTTTACTTGTAACTCTTGACTTAAAGCTTTCGTGACAGCAGGAATTCATATTGTTTGGGTCTTTGGGTAAAGCCACGTAGATAGAAAAAAATATAACATGTTATTATTTTTATATTTGGCTTTACCAAAAGACCCCCAAAAATAGTTTACTTGTGTTCTATTCATTTTAAATTAAAATTTGTTTTCCAATCAAAAGGTCAGATAGTTGTAAAGGGTTGTTATTACTACCGCGGAGGTGAATTAACCGTAAATAAATGCGCGGCCCCTTTCACTGGAAGGATCCCGTGAATTCGTGCACAACAATAGACCATTGGGCATTTCGGCGTCACGGTCCAAATTTGCCACGAAAAATAACTCAAATTACGTGCTTGGAATTGAAATTAACAATATCCCCCCCCCCCATCTTACTACGAAAACTTGGCAAGACCCTCCTGAATTTGAGTCATGAGACTCGGGCTTTCCTGGGTACACCAGTGCAATAAATTCGGCGTTTCGCATTTGCGGTAAAATGAACGTATGAATCACGATTGATTTTTGTTTGTTGTCCTTCACCCACTCCGATTTGCACAGTTGGTACAATCATTACTGGTTACCACACATTAAGTAAAATCGATTTTCTGCACGTAGAATGTACAGTATTGCAAATCCATGCGTTTCAACTCGGAAGCAAAGAGAGCTGCTGTTGAAACCATGGGGCAAGTTTCTTAAATCGCGTGTGGTAGGATAAAGTGTGGACACGTCCACTTCTTCCAAGACAGTCTGGTTAGTGTGAAAGAGTGAACCAAGTACATTCTCTGGAGTTCCTTCCAGTGGAGGCCCCTTTCACCAGCAGTGGCGTTAGCAATTGCAGGGCAGCCACCGTTCCCTTTCAACTGCAAAACGAGGGAAAATGTACCACTGATTGGCACGTGGTGAAAAGTCGCCACGTGCCAATCAGTGCATTCACGACTACAGTTCCGCTAGAAACGAACCAGTTCCTGGCTTTTAGAACCTGTCCAGTAATGTATTTGTAAAAACAATCATTGCTTTTTTAAAATTAGTATTGCAAAAGCAAATATAAACATGCGTATGAGGTCTTTATTATTAAAGATTGCAAATATGTCCAACACATTGTGAAAGCCAATATTCTTACATTTCAGTTAAACCTTCATATTTACAAGTCAACAACGAATCATGAGTCTCCAACCAGCGGCAGGATGAAATAATACTAACTGCACTTAAAATATAAATAATAGGAATACATGTCATATGTTATGGCCAGTGCTGAGTGAAATCTGAACTGTTCTTGAGCATCTTCAAACTTAACCAACCCGCATTGTCCAACATGGTGAACTATGATCAGACTAAATATTGATGTGCTTCATGATCAACACAGGTGAAGAACAAACACATGCTTTAGGCAACTTAATAGCCAGATTGGTTCCAAGCAGCATGTGTGCTTTCAAAGGTTACGTAGAAATGATCACAATATTGGCATCAGAAACAAGCTAGTTATATAATCTAGCGCAATATCATAAACACAAATTGAACTCTAAACACCGTGGTCAAAGTGTGTTCACGTCAAAGGAAACAATGCTGAATTCTGCAAATTCAATCAATAAAGAACATATTGATCTGGCAATTGGAGTCTGTTGGGGCAGAAATATTCTATAGCATGTCACTCAACCAAATAAGGTTCTGTATATTGTTTCCAAAACCTGCGGAATACAGCATTTGTAACGTAACTAAAACATGCCCAATATGTACATTTATATTCTAAGCTGCCCAAAGAGACTGGACAGATGTCTTTAAAAAGACAGGTTCTTACGATGTAACTTCCTTTATTTAGCCACACGTAAAGCCCAACAATTTCTCCGAGACCCGAACCAGTGTCATGTAAAATATTTTTTACATTTTAAAGACTTTGTCATACTTAAACAAAAACCCACAATTATCTTTATTACACATACCTTGTATTACGTATGAAAAGGAAACATTAACATTATCCAATAATAAATAATGTGCAACTTTAATATTAAATTAACAGCCATCAAAACAATTGTTAACAGCATAAGTACATGACCACCTTGGTTGTTGGTGTGCTGTTATTTCCAACACACCAGTATATTCGGGTCACTGTCGATGATGTCTTCCAATTCCCGGTAGCTTAAACCTGCACTCACACACAACGGAGATGATTCACTTGAACACAAGTTCGGTGGGAATGCAAACGAAATGTTTATGGTATTTGGAGCTCGAAGAAGCTGCGTTGAACTACTTACTTTAAAAAAATGCTTAACTCTGTAATGATCCTATCTTTCTGTGACAAAAATATATAATTACTTTATGACTGCTATTGCAGGGGCATGATACTTATTGGAAGTTTGGTTAAGGTTCACATGTTGATGTTGCTTTTCGTATGTTTTTTTTATTGCTCAAAATTCCCTTGACTCCATTAAGAGAAGAGAAAACCTTCAACATGATGTGCTTTGGGCATTTTATCAAAATGTGCGTTTTGCCCATTGACTTTCAAGCGGCAGAAAGAGTGTTAAGATAACGATAGGTTTATTTTAAACAGCTGCAAAAAATTCAGCTGTGTTCGATAACTTTGACGAAGAGAAAATAAACGGAACGGCATGATGAGCAATTATTTGCATGAAGAGACATGCAGAATGTGAATGGGAGGCCGTGTATACGTGTAATGGTATTTGGATAAGTGAAATTTCTAAATTCAAGAGAATTACCATGTAAATGGAAGCAACACAGGGATAGTGATGAGCCGTTCACCCTATATGCTTTGTGCTTCCAGGTCGAAGTGGGAATGAGGTCACAGCTGAGAAGCTTGCAAAATGACTCAAACCACCAGTCGTGTTAGGCCAATACGTTGTTTGTTTTCACTCGTATACAACCTTATTTTGTATTTACACGCGTTATGATTAATTTTGTATTGCATCTTCAAGCACAAACCATTTGCATTATTCGTGCTCCCCTGACGCACAATAATGTGGATTATGGATATGTATTCGTCCTTTCGGCAACATTTAAAACCGTTAAAAGTTTCCAGTAATTTTTGCCAATATTTCTGATAGCATAAACATCACATATTTCCAAGATGCGAATTAAGGCGTATTATTTGCCTATTGGTAATTCATGTGTGTGAATTTGCACAGCAGTCTCATTGTGTGTGACGGTGTAAGTGTTCACCTTTGTGGCAACTGATGTGGTCCTGGCTGTGACAGCCGGAGAACCAGCGCGAGGATCGGACCCTCCCTTCGCCCGTCCTCCCCTCGTTCCCCTTCCCCTCCCTCCCCTCGTCCCCTCCTCTTCCCTCCCCCGTGAGCTTCAGCGGGAAGCGGTGCAATCGGCGGATCATGCCCCGCATCACTCCAAACTGCACCAGCTTCCTGCATGCAGTCACGCACGACGCACGGATTATACACGTGCTTTTGTACAAGCGTCTGTAAACACCGTCATACACAGGCCTGAGTGAAGGCCTCCCCATGCCGTGTGGGTCATAGGGCTTATTTGACCATACTTCCCCATGCTGGTCAGTGCGGTTTGGTGAAGGCGAGGTCAATAGACGTGGGAGCATAAAAAATCAACTAAAAGCACCTGGGGGCCCCTAGGGTCTCTCACCTCTCGTCCACGTGCTGCATGAGAGGGGAGTGGCGCTGGCAGAGGTCGCGTACCGTAGTCCCAGGACTCAGGCCCGAGTAGAGAAGGAATGCCTCCCGCAGGGACACGCGCTTGTGACCTGTGTGCAGCCCAGCCCCCACAAACACAACAGACACGAGCACAATATACACCTTCACATACACCAGCACACAAAGACACAGGATACCATGAATGAAAACTACCCCAATATTGAGGCTAAACAAAGTATTTTTGTAAAAATATTGTACTTAAAAACTGATACAGATTCTCCTGCCTGAGTTCTTGTTGAGGTATTTTTCCAAATCTTACTTGTATCTGTGAAATCTTTATTCCACAAAATCTGCATATACCAATGGAATATTTGCAGACTACTCATGTCTTTTTTGAATCTGACAGAAGTAAAAATATGGGAGTGCCAACACGCAGACACAATGTGGTCACAGACAACTCTATCCTATGTGTGTGCACTTCTGTAGAGTTATGTGCTCTTGTGTGTGACCACATTGTGTTTGTGTTGGTAATCCTGTTTACCCCTATGTGAAAGCACTGTTTCCTAAATGTTTACTTCTGTCAGATAAAAAAATACAGTAGTCTGAAAATATTCTATTCTTGGAATATGCAGATTTTTGTGACACTAATCATTACTAACTGGTGGCATGTATGTAGAACTTATTTCGTGCTTGATGCATGCTAAGTGCACCAAGACAACATGGAATGGCAAAGGTTCAGCGGCAGAAGGGCACAGGAAATATCCAAGCGTTACGTCTTAGCAGATGCACAATTGAAACACGGGTACATGAGGCTACACAGTGACGCACGCGTGTACACACAACGCTGTTGCCCACACGGACACGAAGCGCACCTGGCTTGGTGATGTAGGCGAGACACTCCTCCTGTAAAGCTTTGTCGTCGGTCAGCTGCTGCAGCCCAGGCGTTGGGCAGTACACATTGGAATACTATGCACATGCACACGCACAAACACACAAGCATCTCACTTGCCTTGCAATTTTTTTCCACAAATTATAAATAATCTCTGCATGGATTTCCATATACATAAAAAAAAATCCATAAATAGATACATGCCTAACAAGTATTTTGTTTGGAATCAGAGAAGGTGTTCAGTAGTGGTGCAGTAAACCTTACCTGGAATATAGGGACAATGGTGACAACATCATAGTACCTGTAAGACAGTTGTAAATAATTTAGTACTGAATGCACTAAGCACAGTATCAGAGACAGGGTTAATTATTACAAACAAAAGCACATTTGGGAGAACACATTATAAGATTCATTGGTGCGAACATAGTTATTGTATCAGTGCAGATATATTAAATTTTTGAGACGGGACAAACTTTTCACGGTATTCTCGCTCAGGGACAGGAATGATGTTCTTCTCAGGGTTTACTGGTGGTGAGGAGCACAGGCTCGGGGCACTCACAGCAGGTTTTGTACGGCAATGCGTACGAGGTTGAGCTCCACATCAGCCTCGTCGGCGATCCTTCGCACATGCCGGTACCCGTCCATATACGGCACGATCTGCGCGGCAGCAAGGCGCACAGTAAACAACAGACATAGCCACGCCTCAGTGTCCACAGAGCACACACACCGCACGACAGCATCCTTTACGTTCACCATGTGCAGGATTTCATTACGTACGCATGGCAGCATGCGTGCTTGGCTGCTACGAGCAAAGTGTGGCTTCACCATTTGTAATGAGAGTAAAATCTCCCCCGATTTGGAAGGTAAGCAGGGGGGTGCCTCACCTACTGGCTACAATTAAGGATAGCCCATAGTGCGACTGCATTCACCAATATCAAACCATGGACCAGTTGAAACAATGGGTAAAGATGCTCAAATCCCCGCTCCTCTGTTCCCATCCAGCAGTCAGTCTATCAGCAGGTCACGTACCGTAGGGTAGCTTCGGTACACCAACTACTTCCAAGTAGAGCCCCTTCTGCCAGCAGTGGTGCGGGCAAGCAAATTAGCAATTGCGGGGTTGCGCCTTTACCATTTAACTGAGACACGAGGGCCAATGTACTACGTGGTTTGTACATTCGCCTGCGTTAATCTGCATTCAGTACTAAAATTATACTGGATAACAATTACTGGTTCCTGACTTTGCAACCGGTGATCGATTCTGAAAATGGTTTCCAATTTACCGGTTATAGTTTAAGAAACCTATCCTGAAGCCATCCAATATTTCATCAACCATGACATGAATATAGAAACGCTGTTGATCAATTCCTTGCCCCACGAAAGAAGAGGAGCTTGCTGGCTTGAGGTCTTACTGGCTGCACACTGCTGGGTAGTGTACATATGTTGTATGTATGTAGAACTTATTTTGCACCGTACGTAGCCGACCCTGTTAATCGGAGGTGCGGGGGAAGGACAACAACCTAAACACAAAAAGCAGTTCTAAAAAAATGTGTTTTCAATCTAGATGATGATTTACAAGTGCATAGCTCCTGTGGGCTTCCTAACATAAGGAAGAGTGTTCCAGACGGCTGCAGAAGCACATCCGAAAGCGCGCAATGCAGTGACCATCTTTGTTCGCTGGCGAGGTCTCCCTGACTGAACGCTGCATCGTGGACAAGGTGATGCCCTCACTTGCTGGGTGGTGAGGTCCCACTGGCTGAAGTCGCGGGCATCGCGGGGCTCCGTGAACACGGGGACGTCGTACTCCTGCACCACGGCCGGGGCACGTCGCTGTGGGACCACCTTCACGTGGATCGTGTTGGACTCGTCTGCACAGCGCCCGAGCAATGGCCAAGAAGATTCCCAATGTGCATGCGTACGTGTACAGCCCTTCAGCCAATCCACGGCTGTATTAGGGCCTCCCCCATGCCATATGGGTCATGGGGATTAATTTTTCATACTTCAGTGCGCTGTTCGGTGTGGGTTAGTGAGACATGGAGCATAACAATGTATAATGCTGCACAGCTGTGTGCTGCCCAGTGTGGTCCCAAAGCCTATAATGCATACGTGTTGGTCGTCCATCAGACAAAACATGTAAACAAGGACAAATTTACTCCAGCACTGGACTAACATAGGTCCAAAGTAATGCAAGATAGATATTTGTTTTTTCCTGCAGTAAGATCAATCGGAAACAATCATATAACTCGGAAACACCCAGCACGTAGGCAGGTATCGAAACATCGTACGATGACCTCGACCAGGGGTCGGCAACCTGTAGCGCGGCTCTTTAAGGACTGCCGCTTCATGATGTTATTTATTAGGGGCCACCGTCGCGTATTCACCGTGTATTATGATAGTTTAAACATTTGTTTAAACCGAATTCGAAAAAAAATGGCTCTTCTTGTTATTTTGGTTGCCGACCCTTGACCTAGAGGAACTCGCAGACCATGCCGCTCACCGACAGGAATGGAGCATCTCCCGGACGAATTGAGCTCCGACAACAGCTCGGCCATGATGCGTGGCAGCCTCTGCTTACTCTCTTCGTTGGAGATGAATCCATTCTCCTGCTGTACTCGGAGAGCGAGAGGGACACTTTGTTAGAGAGAGGTGACCTAAAGAGGGTGGCAGGTGAAAGACAAATTGGGGTCAGCGGAGGAAGACATGGCGCACAGAACAATAGGAGACATTACCCTTGGCGAGAGTTTACGTTGATATATTGAGTTCTGTAATTAAAGTGTGAGAAAGGTAATGGCCAAAAGAGTTAAATAGATCAAGTGTGCAATTGTAAAATCACAAGTTCCAATTCTGGCCATCGTTAGCTCAGTCTTATCAGATCTCAGAGGTGAGTAAAATTAATACCTCCGAGTCAGCATCACTTTGGTGGGACTCAACAACGGTTGTATTAATGATTATTGGTCACCACTGCAGAAGCATGGCTTGTTCAACAATTACACCAAGCAACCAAGACTGATGGAATTAGGTTTGAAGGTTGCAGAGTTCTGCTTAAGGTGTAAGGAAAAGGCAGGTACCTCCAATGTCTTGAGGTAGGTGGAGAGCTTTTTAACGATAGGCTCCAGAGAACAGGTCTTGGCAGCCGCATCGCACACCAAGGCCATGTTAAAGAGCAGTGCGTTGCGGGAATACTTCTTGTTCTCGATGCACACCGGGCAGCCAATCACCTTCTTTCCAAGAGCCGTCCTACAGGCAAAAAGAAACACCCGAAAACCTGAGTTGTCATCATTTATGCAATCACCTAGTAGTCACAGAAATAGGTCAGAAGAGTACAATTTTGGGGTGAAACCAAACGGCATTATCTTTAAATAAACGGGCACAAAAGCGAAATAGGACAATGTTCGTGCCCAGTATCATCTCAGGGTCTTCCTAGCCAGATAATGTCTGTTATTTGTGGAATCAAGTAACAATGGACCACTGTCTTAGCAATAACCTTTTTTATATCAGGTTCTACTCAAGATCAGATGCTTTATAACCACTGGCTTAGATATCCAGCATGTTGCCAATTAACCTCCCCCAATGATGAATACGTGTTCGTAAAGCACTGTAAATTTTAAATGAATCAATGGTTACATTTCTGAAGCTGAACAATGTTTAAAAGCATTATTAAAATGTAACACTTAATAATATTATACTTTTGCCACTGTTCTAGTGATGTATGAAACATTAAAATGGCAAATTATCTATCACTGGTAAGACTAATGTACTCCATATTTCCCTTAAGGTTCTCTGCTGCACGAATGAGAAACGAATTAATAATCAATAGAACTTACAATAGAACTTACACTGTAATAAGTTTATTTTGTAGTTCAGGTTTGGTGATGATGTAAACTTGAATGGTATCAAAGAACTCCTTTGAGATGTAATCCTCTGGAACCTGCAGGTCAAAAACGCACAATGGATGATGCATCAACACTCATGCACGGTAAATCCAAACAGAACATACGAACACACCACAAACACCGCAGAGATGCAATCATTTCCCACAAAGGCTTTCACAAAATCAGGTAGGAAGGCATTGATAATGGCAACAGCCACCTTCAATCCCTCTCTATCCAATCTCTTCCTCTAATCAATTAAAAACTCTCAAGTTTTCTTTGGAACCAATCTCTTTAAATACTGAAATCCGAGCGTCATGTGTAGATTAATACGTTTACTGTCCACGGCTGCATTGTATGGACAACTTTATTTGTAATTTAATGTCACACTAATGTAATTTCATTTGAATTCAGGAATTAATGCTTTAGTTGGTGCTGGATAATCACAAATATTAATTTAGATTTATACAGCGTCTAAATACCGCACAAATATGTTCCAACAATGAAGGCGTTTAACGCTATCTCTCTAGCAAACCAAATCCACATACCACTGATACAATTACTTTCCAAATTTCACGCTTAACGAAACACTGCCCAAGTGGACATAATAAAAAGGAAAGGAACTTGTTAAAACAAATTCGGCAGATCTAGTTATTCAAATATTTTAACAGGAACGGCGCATGATCAACTTCGTATCAATTATGATAACTGTACAGCATTTGAACCTCACGTGTTTAATCTGTCATGTATCTGTTTAAAGTGTAAATCTTCAACGCAGACAAATTGTATCATGATCGCAACGATTAACAGCGTTGATCAGTGCTGTAAATGTTTGCACTTTTGATTGATGGGGGGATATTACAGTGAATAGTTCGTGTTGTTTATAACAGAAGAGCCGAGCACTGCCTCGGCCCTCTCGTGCACGAATGCCTTCAAGGGGTAGCTCTTCAAATGAACACTTGTGTCTACAATCCATGTTGTGCAAACAGAAACTCCTCTAACATTCTACAAACAAGCAAAGAAAGCGGTGCTTCCCACATCTGCGGTTATGCAAGACACCACTAAAGACCCCATTGGTGTATTCAAGTTAAACATTGTTAGTATGAAAAGCTAATAGAGTTTACCCTTTATGGCAATAAATCAGGTGTTCTCAGATATTCAAACACCAACTAGAAACCTTTTGCAAGGAACCTATTTTATTGCCAGAAAGGGTGAAAACCTACCCTTGTTTTTTATACTATGATACTGGCAACAACAAAAATAAAGTCCCATTTAGTAAATACTGTGAGGGGCCGTCCATAAATGACGTCACGCGATTTTTGACCCCCCCCCGTCGTCACATGGCGTCACAAAAAGTCAGACCCCCCCTCAAATATGACGTGTGGGGGGTGCGGGGGGCGTGTGGGGGGGGTGCGGGGGGGTGCGGGGGCGTGTGGTGGGGTGCGGGGGGGGGTGTGGGGGCGTGTGGGGGGGTGCGGGGGGGGTGCGGGGGGGGGGGTGTGGGGGGGGGGTGTGGGGGGTGCGCGGGGAGGTGCGGGGGGGGGTGGGGGTGCGGGGGGGGTGTGGGGGGTGGGGGGGTGCGGGGGGGGTGCGGGGGGGGTGCGGGGGGGGTGGTGCGGGGGCGGTGCGGGGGGGGTGGGGGGGTGCGGGGGGGGTGTGGGGGGGTGCGGGGGGGGGGGGTGCGGGGGGGGGTGGGGGGTGCGGGGGGGGTGTGGGGTGCGGGGGGTGGGGGGTGCGGGGGGGGTGGGGGGTGCGGGGGGGGGTGGGGGGTGCGGGGGGGGTGCGGGGGGGGTGGGGGGTGCGGGGGGGGTGGGGGGTGCGGGGGGGGTGGGGGGTGCGGGGGGGGTGGGGGGGGGTGAAGAAGCCGAGACGGGGGCCCGAGCGAGGCCCGTGCCTGGAAGGTGATCTTGGGCCCTGCCGTGGGGTGGAACTCGCTGAAGAGGATGCACTCGATGCGTCGCTCCATCGCCTCCACCACCACCCCCCACCCGGGGGGATTCACTCACCCGAAATCTCTTTCACTCCCCTTATCACAGACACTGGCTTCTAGCTCACCTTATCGCATCCTCGCTCACCCCTCTTTACTCTCAACCACCGTCTCACACTCTCACCCTGCCGCTTACTCAACGTCTCTCTCTCTCTTACCCTCACTCACCTCCCACTTTCACCCTCTCTCTGACTCACCCACACACTCACCCTCTCTTTTACTCTCACTCTCTCACTCTTTCACACGCTCACTCACTCTCACCTCACCCTCTTTCACTCACCCCCTTGCCCACGGGAGCCGGGGCCCTGCAATGTGAATTCGCTGTTGTCTGCGTGCCCGGGCACGTGAATCCTTCCCTGTCCGGGCCCTGGAACCGGAATTTCTCTTCCGAGCCCTGCAACGTGAATCGCGCGTTTCCGGGGCCCAGGAACGCGAATGTCCCGTTGTGTTGCGTGGCCCCTGAACATGAATCTCTTTCGGGGCCCAGGAACGTAAATGCCCCGTTGTGTTGCGAGGCAGTCATTCCCACTCGAAGAACTCCACCACATCGGCGCTGTCCAATCCTTATTAGTGCACCGACTACCTCCAGCAGCATCGCCACCTGAATGTTGTTTCTCCTTTTGCCCAATGCATTACTTTAGAAATAGGCCGGATGCAATTGTTCAGTGCGAAAGGGACCAGTCACATTCTCCCAGCAAGTCTCAACCCGAAGTGACCAGATCTGGGAGACGCTGCTTAATGATGATTTTAATACAAGGGCACACCTCTTTCGGTAGTGTCAGATTAATGTGTAAATAACAGGAATGTAGTTCTACATCTATTGCTGAAAACGATTGTCGTGATAATGCTCATTATAGAATGCAAAAGTCACGAATAGCAAAATCAGAATTTAAAAATATTGTTGTGGAAAACTGTACCCCTGATATATACATTACTTTAATCATGATGTTTCTACTGGCAACTTTTACATTCTATAATGAGCACTTACCACGACCTTGGTATGGAAGTTGGTTTGGCTTGAATGTCATCAGTTTCATCTCCACATGGGTCATTTTCACTGTCAGTTTTATCCATGAGCATCGGACAGAACATTTGGTTGCCCCTACTTTATTATTTGGGTTTTTCAGTAGTCATGTAGATAGATTCAAAATTATTTCCACGACGTTTCGATTGCAACACAAGCGACCGTTTTCAGGCGGAAAAAAGGGGGAAAGCTTCCAAAGGCAACCTGTTTTTAAAGGTTAAAGAATGGCGTAGCTCAAGTGTCAGCACGAAGTGGGCGGGGTACGGGTGCCCTGGGGTCAGCACACGCACTTGCAGTGCGCCCAACGAAGTGGGTTATGTTAATGTGGGAAACTAACAACTTTTTATACTTGTAGTATGCCCAACTTCAAGCGGGGATGGTTATGTTAATGTGAAATCGGAGAATCAAGAGCAGGGTAGGCGCATGAGCCCTGCAGAAATTAACAACTTTTGGTACTTGTAGTATGCCCAACTTCAAGCGGAGATGGTTATGTTAATGTGAAATCGGAGAATCAAGAGCAGGGAAGGCGCATGAGCCCTGCAGAAATTTACAACTTGTGGTGCGCCCAATGTTGGGGCGACACAGCGAAAACTGGAATTGTTTGTCCCAGAGTTAGTCAAATAAAACTAACATCGGAAGGTGACAAGATGGAAGCATCACAGCCAGTTATCTCTGGTTGTAGCCAATGTTTTCGTGGAAAATTTTGAGACAAATGCCATCCAGGCATCCACTCTACGCCCATTCTTGTGGAAGAGGTACGTAGATGACACGTTCGTCATCTGGCCACATGGCCGACCAGCTCTGAACCAATTCAACCACATCAATTCCATACACCCAGCCATCAAATTCACCATGGAGGTGGAAAAGGATGGCAAGCTACTATGTTCTAATCGAAAAGAGACCAGATGGCTCAATGGGCTACTCTGTACAGGAAAGCAACCCATACTGATGCCTACCTAAAACCTGACTCCCACCACCATCCATCCCAGAAGAATTCCCTCATCTCGACACCATAGAACTCGATGTATCTCCGACAATCATCACCTCGCCAGTGAACTGAAACACTTGCGCCAAGCTCTCAAGACGAATGTATATTCTGACTACACAATCCGTAAACCTATCACTCCAACGGTTGGGAAAGAACCATATGAGGACCCAATCAAAACCATAACCTTGTCATACATAGCAGGGGTCACCAAACTATTTCCAAAATCATGATCAATCACAAGATCCAAGTTATATTTAACAGTCCATAAAATTCGTGATCTGATCCCATCTGTCACGAAAGCTTTAAGTCAAGAAATTGCCCCTACTTTGCCCAGTTTTTTCTACCAAACTCTTGCAATTACAGTCTTCTTAATTGATACAGATTTAAAGTGAACTGAATGAAAGAGACAGGAAAAAAATGTCATCAGTCTTTTCATTTGTGAAAAATTTCCTGAACATACTATAAGCCTTCTCAGTAAGACAACATTTTTAGAAGTACATAGGTAACTGCAAAATATTTCAGGCGTGTAGCTTTATTCGTTTTTACCATATTCCAGTTTGAAATTTAACCCAAACACATTCGTGAATTCATGATTTACTCTCCTCCATGTTTAAATGAGCATTTCAATTGGCCTATAGAACTGCAACGTTGCATATGGTCTCGGTCTATAGTAGTAAAGCCTTGGATAAAAGGATAAACTATGGATATGGTAATGCTCGAATGTTCCTGGTATGCAGGCAACCTTAACCCATATAAACTTTAAGATAACATAATTTGAATCTTAAGTACGATGCTTGGAATTGTCTTTTATCACTTAAAATTTCCATACTTTACAATGTTAAGCAACATTAACTTGTACATATTGAGTGGAACACTATGTGCAAGGCACTGCGTATTAAAATATATATTGGGGGTAGTTACCGTGAAACACATTCCTGCGGAGGGAGCTGATAGGAACGTTGGGTTGCTCGGTCAATGGCCAGGGTCAACGGTGGCGTGGTCTATTCCGCAAATATGGCCGACTGTGAGGGCGTGCACAAGCCGGCGTGAGTAGGTTAAACGTTGAGTTTTATAAGGGCACCACGGAGTGACCAGCCCCTCCCCTCCTAGCCCCACCCCACCCTCCCTACCCAGCCCCTCCCCTCTCCACCCAGCCCCGCCCTTCCCATTTTTGGATGCACGACGAACGGACACAATAATCCCCTGTGGGCTGGTGTAACCAGGAGGTTCCTACCAGTATAACTGTTCATACCTAGTCGTGCAATGTACGCTCTGTTTAACTCCTGAAACAGGCTGGTTAAGAGGAATGTGACATTTCCAACACTGGGCCAGGGCTGTCAGCAACAGAGAACACACATGCCAAAGTAGGAAACCACTTCGATATGTTTTCATAACTTGCCAAGAAATTACCCTGAGACAGTAAAATCGTAAGCCTGTAACTCTGAATAATAAGCGTGTTAATTTTTATTGACAGCTTAAACAATACAATGTCAAATCATTGTGATTCACTTTACTCAAAATTCAAGTCAACTGCGTCTTAACAGCCAATGGTTATAATTCAATACAACTGATGGTAAAAAAAATCAAAATAGAAAAATCATGGTTCTCCAAAAAACAAACAAGTTTATATAACCTAATCCAGAGCACGCATTTGCAAATGAATATTTCTATCTCTCAAACACATCCTTCCGAGGTTTAGTTCTTGTCTTCGTACTGGGCCTTGTTTTTCATTAAATATGCTGCAAGGTACTCAATAGGATTTGGTGGTCTGCAATGAAACATAAGACAAAGAAAAAATGGTTTCGTTAGTTAGCCTCAACAGACCATTTATATACTTTAAATTAATACTTTACAGAGAAAACACATACTAAAAAGGTCCTGAGTGCAGCATTGGACCAATTTATTTTCAAATATTGTATGAAGAATATCTACACGAAAATTGGGGACTCGATATGCACAAGTGGATGGAAAACTGTATGCTGTCATCATCATCACGATCCATGGGCAGATAGCCTGTAGGTGTCGACTTCACATTGGTCATTGTTTCCACTTTCCTATCTATTGCCAATTTATTTAAGTAGTGCCACGTCATTCTCCGTTAGATTTTCCTCTCTTTTCGGTTCCTTTCATTTTTCCAAACAACACACTTTAAATGTGCTTGTTGTTGTTCATTCTACACGTGTCCAAACTGTGTCAGTTTCCTTCTCATCACTGCCTGCATCATCAGGTCTTCTTCTATGTGCAACCTTTTTCTTACTTTTACATTGGTCGCTCTTTTGGTCCAGTTTACACGCAGTATCTATAACAATACATTTCGAATGGCAATGTCCAAGTCTCGCAGGAATAAAAAAGCTGTACTGAACATGCACGAAAAAATGTTCCGTGTGGTCTTGTCGCCGATTTGCTTGCTTCTCCATGTTATTGAATACTTCCGATGACTTCTTTTGCCTTTGTGATCATCGCTCTCATGTCTTTTGTTGCAATCGTCGTCCCATGTCAGTCGACTTCGCTATGCTGTACCTTCCCCTACAAGCACCATAATGCCCAGCAGATGGGGGTCTCATGAGGATGATTCTTGCTAAATCACTTGTAGCTCAAGTGCTGTGACAATGTATGGTCTTTTCATATTAAGTCTCTAACAGTGATTAAGAGATTTGTTTTTAAACGGTTAATATACAAACATATCACTGAATAACGTGGTAATGTTTCTACCAGGTAAAAGAGCATAAGCACCTGTCCTTGGCAAGCACAGACAGTCCCTGGAGGAGGATCGGCACCACTGTTTGGTCAAGATATGCCCGCGTAGGCAGCGCCTGCAGGTCCACCTTCTGCTTGGAACGGTCCCCGCCAACCCTCTCGCTCTCCATGATTTTCTGCAATGAAGTACAATAGCAGTGAGGTTTTTGGTTTGCATGTTAAGTTGAAATATCTGCAAGAACAGAAGCCGAATAGAAGATGGAAGTGTGCAGATGCAATACCTGGATACTGTCTGCAAGTCCGAACTCTGCATGTGGATTTTCAGGTCCCTGCAAAGGAAACTTCCGTTTTGAGAATGCAGTTTGCAAAAGCGCAACAGGTTTTAATTTTCCACACTGGGAATATTCAACTTGTATGTATCAAAGTGTGCACCTACACCTCGCACTCATTTACCTCTCAAACTCTCTCCTACTCTTGCAACTAGGTTGGGATCTGCACCATAATTATGCAACTTTGCATGTGATAGTATTTGGAGCAGATGCCAAGTGCTGTTCTCAATTGTAGTCTATCAGCATTTAAATTGTACTGCAGATAAGTCTATGGGAACCTCATTTGCCAGTAAAAATATGATAATTGGTTCTTTACCCTTCTATCTGGCAACAAAACTGACACCTTTTTACAAGGAGTCATGTTTGCATAGACCGCAATACCTGCAGTCATAATACAAACAAAAGAACATAACTCTGATAATGTGCACTGTCCTTAAAGTTGATTGATCCACACCCGAGACAGCTTTCCTTAGAGCCTAGTCTCATATGGGTTGGACCAGATGACGCCAAAAGGCGCACAACTCAAAGACAATGCACCATCAGAGTATGAGAGCTCGGGGCAAGCATCTACACTATGGGAACCTCATTTGCCAGTAAAAATATGATAATTGGTTCTTTACCCTTCTATCTGGCAACAAAACTGACACCTTTTTACAAGGAGTCATGTTTGCATAGACCGCAATACCTGCAGTCATAATACAAACAAAAGAACATAACTCTGATAATGTGCACTGTCCTTAAAGTTGATTGATCCACACCCGAGACAGCTTTCCTTAGAGCCTAGTCTCATATGGGTTGGACCAGATGACGCCAAAAGGCGCACAACTCAAAGACAATGCACCATCAGAGTATGAGAGCTCGGGGCAAGCATCTACACTATGGGAACCTCATTTGCCAGTAAAAATATGATAATTGGTTCTTTACCCTTCTATCTGGCAACAAAACTGACACCTTTTTACAAGGAGTCATGTTTGCATAGACCGCAATACCTGCAGTCATAATACAAACAAAAGAACATAACTCTGATAATGTGCACTGTCCTTAAAGTTGATTGATCCACACCCGAGACAGCTTTCCTTAGAGCCTAGTCTCATATGGGTTGGACCAGATGACGCCAAAAGGCGCACAACTCAAAGACAATGCACCATCAGAGTATGAGAGCTCGGGGCAAGCATCTACACTATGGGAACCTCATTTGCCAGTAAAAATATGATAATTGGTTCTTTACCCTTCTATCTGGCAACAAAACTGACACCTTTTTACAAGGAGTCATGTTTGCATAGACCGCAATACCTGCAGTCATAATACAAACAAAAGAACATAACTCTGATAATGTGCACTGTCCTTAAAGTTGATTGATCCACACCCGAGACAGCTTTCCTTAGAGCCTAGTCTCATATGGGTTGGACCAGATGACGCCAAAAGGCGCACAACTCAAAGACAATGCACCATCAGAGTATGAGAGCTCGGGGCAAGCATCTACACTATGGGAACCTCATTTGCCAGTAAAAATATGATAATTGGTTCTTTACCCTTCTATCTGGCAACAAAACTGACACCTTTTTACAAGGAGTCATGTTTGCATAGACCGCAATACCTGCAGTCATAATACAAACAAAAGAACATAACTCTGATAATGTGCACTGTCCTTAAAGTTGATTGATCCACACCCGAGACAGCTTTCCTTAGAGCCTAGTCTCATATGGGTTGGACCAGATGACGCCAAAAGGCGCACAACTCAAAGACAATGCACCATCAGAGTATGAGAGCTCGGGGCAAGCATCTACACTATGGGAACCTCATTTGCCAGTAAAAATATGATAATTGGTTCTTTACCCTTCTATCTGGCAACAAAACTGACACCTTTTTACAAGGAGTCATGTTTGCATAGACCGCAATACCTGCAGTCATAATACAAACAAAAGAACATAACTCTGATAATGTGCACTGTCCTTAAAGTTGATTGATCCACACCCGAGACAGCTTTCCTTAGAGCCTAGTCTCATATGGGTTGGACCAGATGACGCCAAAAGGCGCACAACTCAAAGACAATGCACCATCAGAGTATGAGAGCTCGGGGCAAGCATCTACACTATGGGAACCTCATTTGCCAGTAAAAATATGATAATTGGTTCTTTACCCTTCTATCTGGCAACAAAACTGACACCTTTTTACAAGGAGTCATGTTTGCATAGACCGCAATACCTGCAGTCATAATACAAACAAAAGAACATAACTCTGATAATGTGCACTGTCCTTAAAGTTGATTGATCCACACCCGAGACAGCTTTCCTTAGAGCCTAGTCTCATATGGGTTGGACCAGATGACGCCAAAAGGCGCACAACTCAAAGACAATGCACCATCAGAGTATGAGAGCTCGGGGCAAGCATCTACACTATGGGAACCTCATTTGCCAGTAAAAATATGATAATTGGTTCTTTACCCTTCTATCTGGCAACAAAACTGACACCTTTTTACAAGGAGTCATGTTTGCATAGACCGCAATACCTGCAGTCATAATACAAACAAAAGAACATAACTCTGATAATGTGCACTGTCCTTAAAGTTGATTGATCCACACCCGAGACAGCTTTCCTTAGAGCCTAGTCTCATATAGTACAGTATTAGATAAGTCTATTGAAACTGTAATTCAAGCAGCCTCGTTTCATTATACAGTCATCTTATCCCAGACTGGCCTAATACATGACCCCACTCAGCAAATTCAAAGTATTTTTTTTTCATTGAAGTCTGTCTCGTGTAGAATATAATACTGTGGTATTATATCCAAGACAACATATTTATCTTAAAACTCATTCGTCAGGAATCATGTCAAACCGTTAAAGTCCATCAAGTGGTACGTCGCCTGCTTAACCGATGGTTTAAGTCTACCGTGTGAATATATATTTAGAAAACAAACGGATTGTTGCATTCATGAAAGCATGCTCTGGGTCTTCTTTTGAGAATGAGCGGCCTCCTGGCGTTGGCTGTGCCAGCATCTTACCTGGGGCTGCGACTCGGCCGCTTGTTCAGCCGACACCACCGCCTGTTCTGCAACACAACAACCGCAACACACAAAACCGTGTCAGAGAGACGGAAGGAACGCCGCGATAAGAACTGATGCGTGAATCGGAACGTGACTCCCCGAGTCCTGGCAATTCATCGAATCACACGGGGTGCGAGGCTTAGTTTGTAACCTTAAACACACAAAGGGGGCGAATATCACCGAGTGTGTTATACAACCGGTGAGTGGCTATGCATACTCGAGAAACGCTCCATTGTTTAATGTACAAGAGTGTTGAGTGCGAGAAGAGTGATTGTTGACATTTGAGGAGAGTATACGCTCCGAATGACGACATTGTGGGGAGAGAGTGAGCAGTGTTAAGCAAGTATGTCGTGTTAAAAGTGTCGTGTTCTAAGAGTGCGAGACATGTCCTTTCAGTTCGAGTTGTTTGAGTGTGAGGAGTGCATTAGGAGTGTGTACTATTTGCAGTGTTTTAGCGGAGAGCGATCTGCTAAGAGTAAGTGCTGGAGTGTGTGAGAAGGGCGAGGAGTGTTAAGAGTGAATTCGGTTTAATTACTGCGATGAGAGGTAGTGTGGTAGGAGGGTGCTATTAGTGCATAGAAGTGTGTTGTTGGTGAGTAGTGTAATGAGTACAGTATTAGTAGGAGTGTGTTATTGGCGCGAGTAGTGTAATGAGTACAGTATTAGTATGAGTGTGTTATTGGTGAGCAGTGTAATGAGTACAGTATTAGTAGGAGTGTGTTATTGGTGAGTAGTGTAATGAGTACAGTATTAGGTGTGTTATTGGTGAGTAGTGTTAGGAGTACAGTATTAGTAGTGTGTTATTGGTGAGTAGTGTAATGAGTACAGTATTAGTAGGAGTGTTATTGGCGTGAGTTGTGTTAGGAGTACAGTATTAGTAGGAGTGTTATTGGCATGAGCAGTGTTAATCGCGCGCTTTGTGTGAATCGTGCGAGGGGCGTGTTACTCCTTTGAGGGGTGACTTCGTGCGCTCTGTGAGCGTGGCGAGGGTGGTGTTATGTCGGTGGCGCCAGGAGGTGAGTGAGTTGTGAGTGAGTGCGACGAGCCCCGCGCTCGCAGCAGCCGGAGCTGCCAGGCGGCCCTCACCGTCCGCCATCGCTGCTGCTGCCTCCGTATCTAGGGCCGCGCGGCTCGCAGCCAATCTGCGCGCGCTAAACGTGTCACGTGACGCGCGCCGCGCGTGCGTGCGCGTGCACCACAGCCGCTGCGTGAGCGGCCGACGCGCGAGTGCGGAAGCTTCTGTCTGAGACTTCACGGCTTCTGTCTGAGACTCCGCGGGCTTCTGTCTGAGACTCCACCGGCTTCTGTCTGAGACTCCGCGGGCTTCTGTCTGAGACTCCACGGCTTCTGTCTGAGACTCCGCGGGCTTCTGTCTGAGACTCCACGGCTTCTGTCTGAGACTCTACGGCTTCTGTCTGAGACTTCACGGCTTCTGTCTGAGACTCCGCGGGCTTCTGTCTGCACCCCACCCCCCCCTTGTGAGTTGTCACTCAACACAGCAGAGCCGTAGAGCGGTGGCGCAATGATTAGCGCGCACTGCGATATGAACTCCACCAAACGGAGTCAATGTTCCGGACACGGCTAACATCAAACACCCGAGCCATTTGCAACATCAACATTTTTAAACTGGATGAATCCGGTAAGCTATAAAGGAGCCGTCCATAAATGACGTCACGCGATTTTGGACGATTTTTGACCCCCCCCCCTACTCACACGGCGTCACAAAAGTCAGACCCCCCCTCAAATATGACGTCACAAAGCTCTGCCCCCCCCCCAAATAAACATGCTTCAACTCGCTTTAAACTATTGTCATTGTAGTGCGTATTTAATGTGGCGCTGCACTCTGATGTTGTAGGAGAAAACATTTATTTAAAAGTCACTTTAATTAAGTAGAACGTGTTGTCTATATTTATTTAAAGTTGCGCATTTTGATGTGACATCACATTCTCCCCCCCCTCTCCCCGTCGTCACACATCGTCACAAATGTCTGACCCCCCCCCCCCCCCCATAGGTGCGTGACATCATTTATGGACGGCCCCTAAACGAAGCCAGCAGTGGCGGGCGGTCGTCTGAGAGTGTTTGTTGTGGTGGCAGCAGAGGCGTAGCTAGGATATTTTGCGCCCGGGGACGAACTATAAAATTGGCGCCCCCCTCCCCGTTTAATCACATTTTCCTATTACATCGAATAAGGAATAACAATTTTAATTTTAATAAAACATTGTATTTAAAGAAGCAAATTTATAGAAATTATATTACACGGCTCACTCAGTCACTGTCATAGACTGGTTAACATAGTCTACAAAAGATACATTTTTCTTGATTTCACTGTCGCAAACTGGTTAATCACGTAATCAAAATCTGTTTTTTTCCAATGTTTCTCTTTCAACGCTAAGAAGAGCAAGATCGCTGAGACGATCTTGTCCCATTGAAGCACGCAAATACGACAAAATAAGTTTCAATTTGCTGAACGACCGCTCACAGCTTGCAATTGAAACTGCTATTGTTAATACAATTTGCAGTGAAATTCGCAAATTCGGAAATATGTCGTCTCCATAAAACACAATAAACCCAAGAAGATCCAAAGGAGTTTCTGGTAGAACTTCATTCCGGTTACTGAGCAGCATTTTGCAATCTACAATTTCTTTGAAAAGTTCGTGGCCATTGATGTCAGTGTCAAGGAAATTTCCAAAATCTGTGCAATTTCGACGAATTGCATCGACATCTGTGTCGGATAGAAGAGTTTTGACGTCCAACAGGAATCCTAATTTTGTGTTCAGGTCTTTTAGTCGTAAAAACCGTGTTGACATCTCCTGTTGAAGTCGATAAAATACGCTCTTCATAACGCGCACACTTTATTCTTCTGCTGAAAGTCCTGCATCTCTTGCCAGTTCTCCTGGCATCTTCCGACGTCGCCTAATTCTTCTGTCCACATCGAACCCCAGGCTGTGCATCTTGTTTTGGCGTTTTCTACAGCAACTTGGCTCAAATCATCACGAAGCTTGACAAATTCATGCTCCAAAGATTCAAGATCAGTTGCTGCTTCCTTGAAATTCATAGTAGGATCCTGTAAGTGCTTCTGAACACGATCAATTTTTCCAAGAATGACATTCCAGAAATGTAATAACACTATTAAGTTAAAATTTAATACGCATGCCTGTAACTGTTCTGCATCACTTCTGGTTTCAGGCGTCATAGTTACGTCATCCGATAATTTGTCTAGTAGCCCTACTAGTTCATCCAGTCCTTCATAGATATCTTTAACAGCTTCTGATCGTGCACTCCAGCGTGTTTTAGACTCCCACTTTATTGTGATGGGCACAGCTTTTTTTTAACTCTTCCCAACGAATTGTTGAACGAGAGAAAAACAAATATATACTTTCGACTGTTCCAATAAATGTGATAAGTGGATCCTGTTTAGCTGAGTGTACTCCTGCTAAGTTTAAGCTGTGGTTGTCACAGTTGACAAACAATACTCTGTAATTTTTATCACCTATTCGTTGTTGACTAAGGCTGAAAGACTGCGCCTGTCTGTTGTTTGGGACGTTCTTCCATGTAAGTTCTTAATAGGCGCGCGTACCAAAATGTAATTACATGACATGTAGGCTGTGTGTGGCGAGATATATAAACTTTTAGGTTGAGGTGTAGATTTGTGCAGTAGTTTCAGGCTGCCGCGCCCGCCGCAATAAGTTCTAATGTAACGTTGTAAGCCTCATTTTGGCGCCCCTTTACCTTGGCGCCCGGGGACATATGTACACCCCTGCCCCCCCCTCGCTACGCCTCTGGGTGGCAGGGCTCGTGGGAACGAGGGGGCACTGTGGCCCGGGGCGCCAGAGGCTCCGCTTTCAATGTCCCTGTGAGACATTCAATGTCCCAAGGAGACTTCACCGATTTCCCAGGACCCCCCCCCCAAGAAGAGGGAAAAAAGTAATCAGGACGACGTGGCAACACCAAGCCCCGAGCATTCATCGCGGCAAAACCGGGGGCCCGAACTGCGCTCACGCTCTGGGGCAGGGCGGGTTTGGTGGAGAAGTTACTTCCAGCGGATCTTGCCTCCGTGTAGGCGGCCGTGGCCCTGTGTGGTGTGAGAGCTGCCGTGGTCTTCATTGCAAGGCCCGCGGGACACTGGCGGCCCCTGATGGCCTTTAGTAGGGCCCATGACGTACGCCCCCCCACAATACACAAAGAGTGAACCCCCCCCCCCCCCCATCAGCACCATCGTGCTGTCAAACCCCAATGGTTTCAAATGTGTGGCGGCGCTCACACTGATGATGTCTTATCGGCGAAAGTGGGCTTCTGATAATGAGTGAAGCACACTGTTAGAGCAATATTCAGCAGCCCAGGAAACCCTCACTCCCACGTCAGAGAGCAGTGAACCAACAAGTTGTGCCACTTTCATTGATTCTGACACATCTTCATCATCATCTTCTTTGGTTCGTTCGGTAAAGTAACTTGACTTTACCGAAAGAACCAAAGAAGATGGTGAATTCCTGCAATCACGAAAGTTTTAAGTCAAAATCGTCAACATCGTCCTCAGCCTTGGTCAAGCTGCCGATTCAAATCTTCTCAAGCACCCGGCCATCTCACGAGTCAGCAATGTCATAGTTCACCTCGCACCGTCAAACGAGTTCATTTCATCACTCCATCTCCTCGGTGGACGTGCTCGCAGACGTGTTCTGTTCCTTGGATGGCAACTAATTGTCCATGACATTGGCCAGATCTCCTTTAGCCGTGACATTTCACGCTGAAGCCCACTTACTTTTGTTAGGTCAGATGTCAGCAACCTGATGTTCTTCGTTCTGTCTTCTCTCCGCTGTTCTTTCAATTATTCTTAAATCAACTACCCATGACGGTGTTGACACAATATTTCCTTTATTGAAAATATGAATGACATTTTGCTGTATGAAGCAAGGGCGACGTATAAGCTAAAGCAGTGTTAATGTGTTCCTCTGTGTGCTGCTCATATAGGCCTGTGTTAGTGTAACGCGTGTGAATGTTACATTTGACTTTAGATGCCTGTGACGACTGCTCTTGTTACATGGATACACATATTACACATTTTATGCGTAGAGGCGCTATTTAAACACACGAGCGAGGCTTCAGTTGTCACTGCATAATTACCGGAACGCCGCTGTGCTGGCTTGGAGTAGGGATTATCGGTGTAAGGCACTTCCACGAGAGTACAAGGTCCGCCTATACATCATAATACGATATTGTTGTACCCTATATCCCTATAACCCTGTCAAAGTGGATTTGTAGAAAATAAGGCGAGATGGAGTGTGTTGTGTCAAAATAATTCCCAGAACAGCATTCCGGATTGAAATTATGCACTGCATTAGAGTAACGATGTGGTGCAGGATGTGTTACGTACACATCGGTATTCACAGCCAATGAATGACGAAATCCAGTCGCATCCTGCAGTGTCAGCCATTTGATGGGCGCATTTCAGAAAGCAGCACAGCTTGGCACAGCATGTCGGCATGTTTTAGACTCGCCTGGAATGTCCAGGTGTTATCATGCCACGCGTGTGGGTTCTATTCCAGCATTCATAGATAATAGCCATGCACGTGTGGGTACTTCCCACACTGGAACACCCTGATCACTGTGGCAGTCATTTCTCCCAGAGTTCTGCTAATTTAATTTTACATTTATGTCACTGTAGAAAATTTCTTGAAAGGCATCATGGACTGAGATTACAGACTGACCAATAGCTGCTATGAATATAAACCTTGGCTTCTATTGCTATTTCAGTCGTATACACACACTCGTATACATTTACCAGACTAGCTGTTTAAAACATTTTCCAAAAAACCTCATGCGAATAAATGCTTGGCGTTTCTACTGGCCTCATTCCGAAGCACAAACATGCACTTTGGGCTGCTCAACAAGATTTTGATCCAGCATTGACTGGGGTTGCCACCTCTGTGGTGCAAAAAACTCGGGACATATCGTGAGGAGGATACTATCTCACTATTTTGAAAGGGGCAGAAATACACGTAATTGCACTGTCTTCAGTGGTGTATATTTACTAACTTACACACACCGGGACTTCTAATGTCCTAGGAAGACTTACAGAACTCCGGGGACAAGCTGCTTTAACTAGGGTCCAATCCTGGGGAAAAACAGGACACGTGGCAAACCTTATTCTAATACAGCAACGGCACAGCATTACAAGCTGATGGCACGTGGCGGCATGAGCTGTGAAAATTCATACTGGATTAAGATTGATGCCCTACAGTAGACGAAGTGATTTTGGGAGGAGACAGTTTTGTCCCGTGTCAATGGGTAATGAACAAATACGATGCTATCCAACGTTTGTGAGTAAATGTGTGGTCGTGTGTTTCTACGCGTGTGCAAGTACTGCGCTTGCGTGCTAAAGCCAAAACACAAAGCAGGGGAATGGGATCTTCTACAAAAGATTCTCCAACATATGCTCGATGTCAGCAGCTTATTATATGCTCATGTCGTACGAGTCCTCCTCCACTTGGGTTGCTCCACACGCCTGTAGGTGCTTGCACATTTCGATTCTCTGCAGAAATAAAATATAAAAAAAATACTTTAAAAAAAACACGCTTTAATGAAATGTACTCGTAATGGAACAACTCCACGACTCCAGGAAGTGGCCCCGCAGCTTGCCATAGCGTAAGGGACCGTGGTGATTTACAAGCAACGTGAGTTGAGCGTGGACAATTAGACCCGTAAAAAAGATTGTTAAAAAATATATTTTTCATTTTTTTTATGATAGAATATAGTATTGTCAGCAGTATGACATACCTATACCAAGTTTGCAGTCGATACGACGTTGGGAAGACGGTTGAAATTGAGTTACAAGATTTGAGGATACAACAGACAGAGTGAGTTAATTAAAGCGTGTAAAATGTTTAAAACATTATATTGTTTTAATGTTTATGATAGAATATAGTCTTGTCATCAGTATGACATAAGTATACCAAGTTTGCAGTCGATAGCACATTGAGAAGTGGGTAAAAATTGAGTTACAATACTTTTTTTAAGGAAACGACAACAGACGGTGTGAGTTAAATAATAAAAGCGTGTAATAATAATGCCCATCATCGTCAGTATCACCATTAATGCCACTCAGTTGTTTTCATCAGATAAACAATGACCGGGGCTTAACTTCAGCCAGGTCCGTCTCGGTTGGTGATCCAGAAAACATTTCCGCCCACCACATCCAGTAAACCTCTTGCTTCCGCTGTGGCTGCTCGTCACATGCCACTACTGTCTTCTCTTTAGGTCCACTCCAGTCGACCAGTGACCCAGAACATTTTCAGTCAGACCATTAAGCCCCGATAATTATGATACCATGATAGGAAATAGAATAATTAAGCAATTTGTAAATCCATATCTGGATGAAGACCTCTCCACATAGTGTCAGTGGTGGGGGGGGGGCCATACTTCCCTACGCTGGACCGTGCTGGTTGGTGAAGGGGAGTGACTAGGACCGTTTAGCATTTATCTCGACATTCCCTCTAGAACACAGGGCAAATTAATCAAAGGGTGCCTTTGAACACGTCAGATAATTCATGCATATCCATTAATTGCATGCCTTGTTTAATAGTAATTAGAAACATGTAAAGTTTTTTTAGATTATGGTCCACCATCAGATGATCACTTGAAATGTATAACAGTGTGGAAGTTACATTCAGTTTTGACATATGTCCATCCATAAGCAGCGTTCAACGAATCGTGTTATCTACGGTGCTCACCGTGCATTGTTGTATTGAACATGTGTAGGTGTATTGTACGGATGGTGCAGGTGCATGCAGAGAAACCTTGCACGTACCGGTTGGCTGGTTAGCTTTTTCAACACGTCCCTGGCCATTTTCAGACACGGTTGATAGTCAGGCGTTTTTTTCATTGACTTGCACGATTGTTTGAACACTACATTCTGTCACACACAATCACACAATCCATGAATCTCAGGGTTCAAAACAAGGAGCAGTAAAACACAACGATCCAGTAACATGCAGGGTAAAACGGCAAATTCCCACTTTACAAAATACAATTACATTATATTTTTATCATTGGATTATTTTCATTTTAAACTGACCACATCACCGGAATCTTCCAGAACTTCCCTCTGGCTAAAATAATTTAAAAAAATTAACGAGAAAACTGCTGCAAGGAGCCGGCAAAGAATCACCCCCAATGAGGAGCTCGCATCTGGCTCCAATTCCAAATGGCTCACATGGTGGAGCCTATCAGACTGGGAGTGGGTTTCGGCAGATGCAACTCTCATGAAATCATGGGGGTGCTTCTACATAACTGACCAATGTGCTTGTCAGGAGAAGCAACCCTTATGGATCATCTCCTGACATTCCCTGCAGCACCACAATGCACTCCTCAAGATTTGGCAATGCCAACACCAGAAGCAGTGGCCTGTGCATACTATTGGGAATTATTAATACAATTAGCACAATTCAATCAATATGAAGTGATGTGTTTTTGCATGCAAGTGTGGCTGGCATGCGTGAGAGTTTGGTGTGTGCGTGTGAGAGCGCAAAAAGGAGTAACGATAGAGCGATAGGGTCCTGGATGCGTGTCGCACGTGTAACAAACTCTAGAGTGCGGGAGACATGACAGCTCTGCTCGACCGTACGTGGCTGGACTACACGCATATCGTCAGTCTGGGTGATGTCTGAGCTCATGTAGGAGCTCATGTCACGTCGTGGTGGTTGGTGGCTGCTAAGACAATGAGCTACTCCTTTCCCAGTGCCTGTGGTGACACTGACCTGCTGGGGTTCCACTACCTTGGCAATGCTATTATTGTCCAGGGACCCTATGACCAAGGGCACAACCACATTTGGGAGCTGGAGGCATTCTTCAAACGAATGCTTCCTGGTGCATATAGTTTAGATTATGGGTACGTTCCGCGAAATTCACCCCCCACTTTGTTAGAGTGACCGGCTTGAGACCATGAAATTGCTACACTTGAGAACCCAGTTCAATTGCAGGTGGCCGACACCCATATTGAAATCCCTGATGTCAGAGGTACCAGGCCAGCTCTCTGAAGCGCTGTGCCAACGTTTTATAACTGTTCATGCACAGAATAGTAGTCAATCTGCAATGAATCAACAATATCTCCAAATATATTACTTGCCGATCAGCCTGATTGTTTTTCTCCGCTGCCTGTGCACGTGTTGGGGTTGCTTCCATTCTTAGTCTGCTGCTCCCAGGCATATCACCAATGTCGGTCTTGCCACGTGGGACAACCGGTCTCCACTATGTGTAAAATGGCATTTTTCGTTGGCACAGCGTAGCTTTTGTGAAGTAAAAGTTTCGTTTGACAATTTCTGCTGCTTTTTAACAGTTGACAAGTTAACTAGCAACATGAATAACACGGTAGTGGTTGCTATGCCTTCACACCTTCGCAGGTGGAATATTCTCGTGCCACCTTAGCCATGCTTACTTTGAACCTCTGAACTTTATAGCACCCGATGTATTTTCAGGTTGTACCGTACGTTGTTCAGCATGATGTTCGACATTTTGCTTTGCATGTTGGGAGCGTCTTCAGGATATCACGCCGAACAACACACGGTACAGCCCACAAACACATCGGAGAGCTATACGACACCAACCGTGAAAACAAACGGCTTACCTCCTGATGCAATCCATAGTGGGGGAAGTTTTTGTGGCCATATCCTATTCATAACGAACTTATTGCCAATATTCAAACATATGAATCGGGCATTGAATCTGTATAATTGAGTAGTGAGCACATTTGTGCGTGTGTACGTTTATTTCTATGTGCTTGTGAAAGTGCATTCCAACCTTGCGAATCTTCAGAAGGTCCACGACAACTTCCATTGTGGTCTGGCACAAAGCACACTGGTCCTGTACGAGAAAACACGCACCACGGTTTAGAAATGGGACAGATATGTAGTCCACCACAGTGCCTAAGATTTATTCTACAAATATTACTCCATATACAAAATAATTTATATATGAAATAAAATACTGTTCATCCATCTGTACTTAATGCCCGTTGCCTGTGTCTGCTCTGTGTATGAAAGTAATGCAGTCTGTTCAAAAACGCTGCGTGTTTTCCTGATGCAAATTGGATATAACGTGATGAATGTATGAGGGAACATTTTTTTTTTATAACGCGGATACGAATTGGTTATAACGCGATTAAGTGAACAGAACTATGTCCCATTAGTATGAATGAGCCGTTATACGGTTGCCTTGACGTAGCATCGCACACAGCAGGATGCTGCTGGATGCTTCGAGATGCTACCCACGGGCCTCAGTCTTTGTTCGGCCTGCATACGCATCGCGGACTGTGCTTTACTCTAATATTATTTATTATCACGCGATTTTCCATAACGCGGTGTTCTTTAGGAATGCAACTACTACCTCGTTATATGAGAACAGACTGTACCAACAACAATAATTTAACAGCCATCATTCAACAATAGCAGCCCCACTTTTGGATAAAGGCTTCTTTACATCGTATTAGTCATGGCGGGTTGATCATCCTTCCCCACGTTGGTCAATGAAGAGGCTGTGGGGTGCCCAGGACCAGTTCAGATATCACTACCCGCTGATGTTAGCCAGGACTAGGAATCTAACTCAGATCACCAGGTTCGTAGTGCAGTGACCATGCACTAATATTATTCGTGCCAATTTCCAAGTGGTGATTTTAAGATATTTTTACGTGACGTGAATGAAGGTCGGGGTGAGTGGGTGTGTGCACCTGGCAGCTCTGTGATTGCTGTTCATTGAGTCAAGTGAGTCATTGCCCGAGACACCATCCCAGCATCACCGGGTTATGTGGCTGAAATGGACGGCAATGATTGACGTGGCTGTATTGATCATGGAAATGGGTTCAAGTTCAAATCAACAATAAAAATTTAGATTGCGTTGGCAGCATTATTGAACAAAAACGCCATGCACTCTCTGCTATGGAGAAGGGTAAATGCTTGAAATGCCACCTAATATATATTGTTGCCTCTGGTCCAACACTGCTCCCAGCACTGCCTATTCACAAGCAATATCACCAACAACCATCAAGCCTCCGTGGAGGCTTTTAAACGGCTCAATAACCTCCATATCCAACAAATAACATTGCAAATGTCACTTCGCCACGTACGAAAGAAGAAGACCCCAATGAACCTGTGTGGTGTGGAGAGGCCCTCATCTCGCAGCGAACTGACAAAGGGCTGTACGTGTACAATTAAATAACTATAGAAATAACCATAGTGGTCTGTATGGGTGAACGGTGGAGGTGCTGTGAAAGTTGAAGGAATTGTAGTCTTTGTGGGCACTCAAATCATGACACTTCACCTGTTGAAATATGGTATATAGTTTTGCAGATACTTCAATAATTCTATGGCATAATTACACAGCACATATGACAAGTTCTTTGATGTAATACGATGATTATGACTATAACATGTTCATTTTGTATCATATACAACAGGTAGCGCACCCATGTTCTCACAGCTGGTGCATCACATGACAATGGAACTGACAGATTTTGGGCAGAGAGCTGAAAACCCCAAGTGTTGTTTTGTGCAGTTATTCGTAGTTACGAGGTATAACCACCAAGGCTCTGCACTTACGAGCCTGATTATATGTATAGGTGGCTGCTCCATTTCAAACACAGAACTTAAACCTGAGATAATTTGCGCAAGAGTTTTGGCACCTCTGATTAGTAAAGTTGGCAACGGGACAAAAGTTAAACACATATACACACAACCCAATTGCTCTCGCAATCGCACAACTTAATCATCACCTGCCCCTGCTTTGTTCAAATCTGAGTGAATAGTCGCACGACAATGAGAGTGAAACAGCGTACTCAGGATTGTAACAACCATGGTTCACTTATATGCAGCACGCGATAAAATGTCTGCTACAAATGAGCAGATCAAAACTTGATCGAAGTTGAGTATCTTTATTTTAAGCAACCGGATGTGCAACTGCTCGCAATTGGTTCCAGACGTCCACATTCAGGATACGCGATTCAGTTGCGCAACCGATCGCTCCGATGTGTTACCCGGGTTGAGTGGTCCTGGCACAGGCTTCTTGCATAACTGTTTTTTAAAATTCTAAACAAGACGACAGCATGTCCGTAGAGAAGCGTGCGCTTTGGGAGTGCAAATATGGCAACGATTTGTACAAAAGTGGCACAATAACTGTCACTTACCAAGGCACCAACGTTTTCAAGCGAATCCTCAACATCGGTGTCAGGTGATTCCAGAAAGCCGTGCGCACCTAAAGGGAGGCAGAATCGTCAAAAAAAACATATCAAGTATTCTGTCACTTGAAGAAAATGGCCTCATTACCGCATGCTCCTCGGCTTGATGTCCGACGTTTCGCTCCACGTGCATACCAATTCAGGAAGTGAAGAAGCTCCCAGCATGTGGAGCGAAATGTCCGACATCATGCCAAACATAACACGTGGCACAACCCGAAAAACACATCGAAGGGTTTGTGTGTCTCCTGTTTTGACAGCATGGAACCTTCATTGAGGTTACCGCGACAGATGTGGCCAGTTCACGGAACCTGTCTATCTCATGGTCGCCTTACAACGCCCCCCATATAATTTCATCTCACAAACACACCTCGTCAACGTTGTACACTACTATGCTCGCACGTCTGTGCTATCTACCTTCCCTAACCAGCGCGAATAAGTATGATCAAATAACACCCACGACTCCCATCCGGTAAAGCTGATTAACAAAAGGGCTGGCTATGTACATAACCATTGCCAACGATCATTCAACCTTATAACGAGAACAGGTGCGCGATGCGTACTGATAGCACACGCCAGGGCGGCCAGGACAACGAGGGAAGACAGTCGGAGATGTTCCATGCTGATGAGCTCCGAGGTACGAATCTGAGATGAGGGGGAGCAGGGTGCCACAGCCTCGGAGAGGTGACAATTTATAGTCGATTTGAGAGGCCACCAAATTGGCCACTCCTCAACAACCCATACATGAGGGAGTGGAAGTATGTGGACGTGTTCGTGTGCGGTGTGGCTAACAATGCAAAAAAATATGCGTAGAACGTATATTTTTTGCCCCTCTTTTCAAATTTGTTGCGTGAGGTGTTGAAAATAAGTGTGGTCGACCAAAGGAGCGAATGTTAGGGATTTTAGTCCTCACAAACATCAAGCCAAAGCCACATTAATAGGAAGTAATTTTGCAACATGAGCATTTATTCAAAAAATGATAAAGTTTGTAGCTCTCATCATATTTTCTCTTTTTTTCTCTTATTCGCTGTGGTCTGAGTATAGTCAGAAATAACTTGGTCATTATCTTCGGCAACGCTGCTTCATAAGAACATTATGGTGCTCGAGAAACGCTGTATAGGGCGCTATATCAAAAACAAGTCAATATCATTGTTAACTCATTTAGACTTTTGAATATTTGAACAATGAATATTTTCCAAATGAGAGACAAATGGCAGTAGTATGAGTTTGACTGACTTGTATTCAGGGAAAGTGTATATATGTTAAGAGTGTCACATGGCAATCGTCTGCAGCGAATGCCTTGATCTGGCAGTGGAAATTACATGGCCCGGATATTGTAAAAACACTGTACATTTTGGAAATATTAGCTTGAAATGTAATAACAGTGGAGTTCATTTATAAAGGATTTTCCTTTGGCAAATATTTAACTGTAAACCTTTAAATTATATTGGCAGCGATCACAAATCATAAAAACACATCGCATTACTCTTTTTTTACACTGCTTTTTTACATCCATTTGTAAATCCACTACTAGATGAAGACCTCCTCATGCTGTGTCACTCGGGGGGTTGATGAGGAAGGGGTGGGGGATCAAAGACCTGGGTGCTACAGTGGTGAGATGTTAACTCTCTCGCCTAGCATACAGGTCATGGGTTCGATCCCGACCCTGACGCCTGTATATATATTTGTAATATCGTTGAGGACTCTTGGACGCCGGGGTTGAGGCACATGTATTTATTCCGCAACAGTTGTCACAACCGCGGACATACAACACTGGAGGGGGTATCGGCCCCCTCACCCGGCTAGCTGGGAATACACTGCTAGCTATCTCTGACCTACCTCCTAGTCCTCCACTAACGGGCTAGGGGAGGCTGTCTGGCCCGACACTGGTAAGTCGGGCTACGGTACCCGGAGTCCCAGAGCACTAGCTCTGGTTCTCGGGACCACGCCGCTGGCTCGGTCCTGCGCGGCCCTGACAAGGGCGGCGACCCAGGGGAGTCCAGGGCTCTAGCTAGACGATCTTCGGTCTTCACTGGTTTAGCTTTAACATTGTTCCCCGAGCTCTCCGGCTCATCCCCTTTTATACCAAAACCCCCCGCTGAGGGGTGGGGCCCCCGGGGGATCACAACTCCGGGCCAGCCCCCCAGGCTGCCCGGTGCGGACGTCGTTGAGAGCACCTCCCCGTGCACTCACGAAGCCCCGCCCACTGTGTTTGTTTCCCGTGTGATCCTATGTATACAGCCCCTCCGTAACACCCCTACATCACCCCCCCCTGTACAGCTCTCAGCCGTCCCGGCTGCAACATACGACAATAAAAGTTTATTTACCCCTCGACCCCGCGTGTGCCTCACAATTTTTTTCAACAATAACGCGAACGAGAACAACAACAAGAACCAGAAAAGCAAGAAGGGAAAATAACCCGACGCACCCCACCCCCGAATAAATACGAATTCCGTAAAACCAACGTATATACAATTTGCAGGGAACCCCAGCACACACACAACACACAGTGAACACAACATACGTACAATCCAATGTGCCAGGAACAGACCACCGACGCAGCACACAGTGAACATAACATGTGAAAAATATTTTTTTTTTCTTTTTGTGCATCACAAGAGTCTGCGCATTCTTGCGCGCGTCCTTGCAGCAGGCCCATCACACGGGGCAACCCCGGATGGCGGGCCGTCGGGTGGCAACTGTCCATTTCCGAGTGAGTTTCCTCTCGACGTCGCGAGACCCTCGGCATCCCCCGTAGGGGTTGTCGGGCGTGAGCCCGTCATTCCTGGTGCACCTGGGGGCGGGACAGCCGGCAACACGTCAGGCGAGAGCAGCGGAGACGGACCCTTTGAGTCGGTCGACCCCCCACATGTTTGGCCACGCGTGTGTGGAGTGGGACTTCGCAGCGCAACGAAGGGTTTCAATCTGGAGGGGTGCACAAACCACCGGCGCTTCCCCCATTTGATGCATACGCACTGAGGCCGCAAAACCTCAACCACCTCGACAGGGCCCCGCCACGGCCGCACCAGTTTAGAGGAGGTCGCGAGTGGTACCTGGGGACAGTGCAGCCATGCCTTGTCCCCCGGCTTCCACTGTAGCACGTGCGCGCGACCCAGTCTGAGCCGCTCATTAGCTTTCTGACGTAGGTCGGAATTTTGCATGGCAGCATCCCGTGCCTCTGTTAATTTCGCAAGGTTAAATTTAACATGGTCGGCCAATTTAGTTTTACCCTGCGGCGCGGGGATCTGCAGCTGGGCCCGAACAGGTGGGTCAGGTTCGCGGCCATACATGAGGAAGAAGGGGGAAAATCCCGTTGCCGCATGGGGGGCCAATCTGTATGCTGCCAGGACCCCATGAATTTGCAGGTCCCAATCGGTCTGTGAGTCCGAAACCTGCTGTGACAACATGGACGTGATGGTTCGGTGCAGACGCTCGACCATCCCGTCAGTTTGCGGGTGATAGGGAGAGGTACGAATTTTTTTCATGCCCAGGAGCTCACAGACTTGTTGGAGCAGTTTGCCGGAAAAATGTTTGCCCTGGTCGGTCAGCAGCCGCTCGGGAGCACCTTTGTCCAGGACGTATCCCTGGACAAAGGCCTCCACGATGGCTGCTGCCGGCTGGTTGGCCAGGGGCCAGGCCATAGGCCAGCGCGTAAAGTACTCCACCCCGGTCAACAAATATCTATTGCCCCTGGGGGTGGCGGGGAATGGGCCCAGAATATCCAGCGCGACAAGTTCGTTGACTCTGGAGACTGATAGACTGCAAAGGCGGGTTAGACTCCCGTGCTGGTGGTTTCCGTTGCGCACACCGAGGGCATGACCCCAACAGATCTGCGACATCCCTTGTCATGCCCGGCCAAAAAAAATCAAGCTGGAGCAAGGCGAGGGTCTTTTGGGTCCCCAGGTGGAGGAAGCGCTCATGAGCGGCCCACACCACCTTAACCCGTAACCCAGAAGGGACCACCAGCCGGTGGGATTTCCCGTCCCAATGCATCAGCAGACCCGTGACCATTTCCCATGCGTCGGCATCACCCCTCCCCCGCCCAGCATCCCCGACGCGACGACGCAACGCGAGGAGGGAGGTATCCTCCATCTGTAGGTGCCCCCATTCAGTGACAGGCAACCCCAACAGGGAATCTGATCCCTGTTGTGCGATCGAATTCGTCATTGACGCTGCATCGTCTGCGGCCGCCAAGACCGGAACAGATATTTCACCCGGATGCTTGCAACGACCCGACCCCAGGAGGCATGCGCATTCGGGGGTGGTTGGCATGCGCGACAGAGCGTCCGCATTGGTGTGGCGAACGCCCTTACGGTACGTGGTTTCTAAATCAAAGTCCTGGAGAACCTCCAACCATCGAGACAATTGTCCCGATGGTTGTTGAACTCGCAGGGCGTACTGTAGTGCCGCATGATCTGTACGGATGGTGAAACGCTGACCGTACAGATATGGGCGGTACTGTTGGATGAAATAGACAATTGCCAACAGTTCCCGATGGGTGACACAATATCTGTGCTCCGCTGGAGACAACACCCGACTACCGTACGCGACTACCCGTTCCACGCCGTCAACCACCTGGGAAAGCACGCCCCCAATACCTGTGTTGCTCGCATCGGTGTCGAGCACAAAGGGTTTAGAAAAATCGGGGTAAACCAAGGGAGGAGCTTTAACCAGAGCGTCCCGAAGGGAGTGGAAAGCAGCCTCCTCCTCCTGTCCCCAATGAAAGCGGACCCACTTTGACGTCAAAGCGTGTAGGGGCTTTGCAATTGTCGCAAAATCCCCGACAAAGCGTCGGTAATACGACGCGAATCCAATGAAACTCCTGACCTCTCCCACAGAGGTGGGAGTCGGCCAGGAGCTGACGCACTGCGTTTTGGCGGGATCGGTAGCAATACCTGAGTGTCCAACGATGTGTCCCCAAATAACGCACAGATTCGCGTAACAGATGACATTTTTGGGGTTTAAATTTCAAATTAGCAGCCCGCATTTTGAGGAAAACCGCCCGCAACCTCTGGAGATGCTCGTCAAATGTTCTGCTAAAGACGATAACGTCATCCAAATAAATTAAGCACGAGTCCCATTGCAATCCAGCCAAAACCAATTCCATCAATCGCTGGAAAGTCGCCGGCGCCGAGTGGAGTCCCATCGGCAACCGGTTGAATTGGAAGAGACCGTGCGGTGTACGGAATGCAGTTTTAGGCTTAGAATCATCGTCCAGAGGAAGCTGCCAGAATCCCGAAAGCAAATCCAATGTGGAGAAGAATCGCGCTCCCGCCAAGGCGTCCAGCGATTCGTCAATCCGTGGGAGCGGGTATGCGTCGGCAACAGAAATTTTGTTGAGGCGGCGAAAATCGACGCAAAACCTCAACGAGCCATCCTGTTTCTTAACCAGGACGATCGGCGCTCCCCACGGGCTGGTAGAGAGAGAAATGATGTCGGCGGCTAACATGTCATCAACAGCCGATTTGACATGGTCCTTTTCGGCGGGACTTAACCGAAAAGGATTTTGGCGTATTGGCGCGCTGTCACCTGTATCAATATGGTGACGCAGCAGATGGGTACAGCCCAAATCGAATTTGTTCTGACTGAAAACGTCGGAAAATTCACGCAGCAGTGTCCTAAGCTTTTGACGCTCTAAATCCGACAGGTCCGTCGATCCCGCACAAAGCACCTCGAGCCACCCTTCATCGGTGTCCGAATGTGGATGCGGCAGAGGGACAGTGCCTACGTGATTCGCGACAGGTTCCTCACAGGGCACCGGCGTTGCGTGAGCAAGCACGGTCCCTTGAGGAACCACCACTGTCTGCGACCCCACATTGAGGACCGCGATGAAAGGGTCCCCGTCCCCTTTTACGATGGTCTGGGCCGGAATTAAATGAGGTCCGCTAACCCCGGCCCTAGATGGCCCCAGCAGAATTCCCTGATCCCCAGTGCCTTTAGCGAAGGGCCGACGAAGTTTGAGAGGCACCAACATTTGTGCCCCCGGCGGTACGCGAACCGTTTTAACGACGAACGCCGGTACCGTCGCGAACGCCGTCCGAGCCGCAATAGCGGACGGCAGAAACGCCATGCGTCGTCCCGACGGGAGCTCAATGCAGCCCTGGTCTATTAAAATACGAATCGGCATTTTGCCCAAGAAGTCCGTCCCCAGCAGGCACGGAACCGCCAGCGAGGAGGAAACAAAAATCGGGCCGGACAATTTGATATCACCGATACAAATTTGTGCTCGAATCTGTCCAATGATGCCAAGTGAGCCCCCGTTAGCAGCATAGAATGGGACGTTAACCGGCAGTAAAGGACGGCTCTGGACAGGGAGAATATTGTAAATTAGTTCCGAAATGATGGTCGCCGATGCTCCTGTATCGACCAGGATGCGCACCTCAACCCCGTCAATGTGCCCCACCACGGTTGACGACCCCGACGATGCAGCCACAACGCGATGGGCCAACACGGACCACTGCCTGGGTTCGATCTGAGTCCCCATAGTGGTGCGTGTTGGCGCGACGGTGCGCAATGTCGGCCCCCCGTTCGTTGCGGTGTGCGAGTGTGTGACGGGTGTGTGCGTGGGCCAAACATGAGGGGTGCCGCGACTCGCCGGGTTATGTTGATGGAGCTTGGGAGGAGGGCCGGCGTCCTGTCGAGGCGTCGTCCCGCGCTGCCGAGGAGAGCGGCACCCCGAGGCGACATGGCCCCGGATGCTGCAGTTGTAACAGCGCGGGAGCGCAGGCGGCGATGACGGATGGTCGGAGCGGCTCGATCCATCCCGGCCCGCCCGTACTCCCACCCTCTGCTGCAGTCGATGGTCGATGGCGCAAACTTCCTCCGCCGGGAGGGTGGCTGCAGCCACCGTACGCCCGGCCGCTGCCCTGCTGGCCTTCCGTCGCTGCGACAGCAGGTTGGCGTGGAGGAGCCGCGCAGCCTGGAGGGAACCCATTTCTGTGTCCTCCTGTGCAACAACGGCGATGTCCAGGTCGTCCGCCAGCAGGAGGATCTTTTCCGTTACCATCGCGTCCACGCCTTCGTCGTCCATTCGTGGGAAGGCCGTCTTCGCCAGCGCCAGGAGACTCGTACGGTATGCCAGGGGCGACTCCTTTGCACCCCGCTGGTGATCATAAAAGAGCTGCCTGCATTCCGACGATGGTCCGTAGACCGCAGCCAGCAACTGCAGCACCATCTGTAGCGTGGAGCGTTTGTCCTTCGGCGCCGATGTAAGAGCGGCGAGGGCGTCGCTGTCGAGGAGCGCCGGCAGCGCGCAGAGAGCCTCGGCATCCGACCACTGCGCCATTTCCTGGTGCGCGAGGAAGCGCCGCTGGAAGCCGCCCCAGTCGCCCTCCTCGCCCACAAACTCTTTGAGTGGAGGTAGCCGTTGGTGCAGCGCAGCGGCCGCCGTGGAAGCTCGCACTCCGCTGTCCCCGTTACTCGGCTGGGCTTCGGTGCGAACGACGGATGGCATCGCCGGTCGCACCAGTGGTGACGCTCTGTCCGCTGGTGATGACGCGGCAGCTCCTGTGAGGCCGATGTCGGACCCGAGGTTCAGGCCGGCCACGCCCTCAGCAGCTGCTGCGGCGATGGCGGGAGATTCAAAGTTGGGCTCCGTTGAAATGGCGGGAAGGCGCACCGGTCGTCGGCTGTCCTCGCCCCGTGGCGGTCCACCAGCCCCCAGCTGTGTGATGTGTTCGAGCGTGGCGGCAGCAGCGTACAGCAGCTCCGCCAGTCTCGCATGAGCCAGCCTCAGTCCTTCTGTTGACGGCTCCCCTTCATCCCGATGCTGCGGTAAGGATGTGTCCGGCCCCGGCTGCTCGATGCCTTCTTCAGCCGTCTCGGGCTCCACAATTTCAGCGGTGTCCTCCGCCTTCGGTACCCCGGCTCGAGCTGTCCGGCGCGTGTCCATGTTCGTGGTCGTTCACTTCTGTCGTCACCAGATGTAATATCGTTGAGGACTCTTGGACGCCGGGGTTGAGGCACACGTATTTATTCCGCAACAGTTGTCACAACCGCGGACATACAACACTGGAGGGGGTATCGGCCCCCTCACCCGGCTAGCTGGGAATACACTGCTAGCTATCTCTGACCTACCTCCTAGTCCTCCACTAACGGGCTAGGGGAGGCTGTCTGGCCCGACACTGGTAAGTCGGGCTACGGTACCCGGAGTCCCAGAGCACTAGCTCTGGTTCTCGGGACCACGCCGCTGGCTCGGTCCTGCGCGGCCCTGACAAGGGCGGCGACCCAGGGGAGTCCAGGGCTCTAGCTAGACGATCTTCGGTCTTCACTGGTTTAGCTTTAACATTGTTCCCCGAGCTCTCCGGCTCATCCCCTTTTATACCAAAACCCCCCGCTGAGGGGTGGGGCCCCCGGGGGATCACAACTCCGGGCCAGCCCCCCAGGCTGCCCGGTGCGGACGTCGTTGAGAGCACCTCCCCGTGCACTCACGAAGCCCCGCCCACTGTGTTTGTTTCCCGTGTGATCCTATGTATACAGCCCCTCCGTAACACCCCTACATATTTACCCGATCTAACTAAAAAACATCTGTATTATGGATGATGTTGGTCGTGAAAGCCTACGTCGAGTTTGTGTGTTCTTCCACTGGGCTATAACTGGTCAAAAAAAAATGTAGTAGTTCAAACATCACTTACCACCATTGTCAGTCATGACCAAAGATCGAACTCAGGCCACCAGGTTCATAAGTGTAGTGCACAACCACTGAGCTACTGCCTACCCCAAACGCTACCTTATCACAGAATACAGCAGCCTAGCATTTTGCCCGGATCTGTGTTTAGAAATATGCTTTACAACGTGGTGCCTTAAAGACACTGGACAATTTGCAGAGAGTAGATATAACAATACATTTGAATTTCCGTGAACAGTTTTGTTTCATTCACAAATTTTGAACAGAACACACACACATTTCAACAGTTTAAGTGTATGCACAAACCAATTATAAGTTATAAATATATGCATAAGATTTAGAAATCAGAAATGTATCATGGAAGATCAGACAACAATAAAAGAAATTAGAGTAGTAAATTCTCCAAGTCCATGTAACAGGTCACATTCACTGATAAAAATTGGGCTTGGGAAGGCCATGTTACAAGAAGAAATTGGTGCCAGTGATTGAGACAAATGACAGAATAGCAGCTAAAGAAGAGAATATGCCTGAAAGCATGTCCAGAGGAGTGATGAAACCAGCCCGTTTGCATGAGGGTGCCTTTGATACAGCAGTGGATAGACAATGGCTGATGAGAATTAGACACATCCATTGCTACGATATTCCCACTGGTGGAGACCTTGTGAAACGAACACTATCATGAAATTCTGGAATATTGCAGAATTCAGGAAACGAATTAACATAATTTGGGAGGTGCCATTGCTTGAGAAAGTATAGGGGGGTGTTGTGTGTGATGGATGAGGTGACAGCCAGTTTGATGGGTTGAGTGACAATGAGGTAAACATACAGAGCAGCGTTAGTGGGTGGGAGACGAGCAGCAGTCCGTTCCACCGGTTGTAGAAAACCTAGTAGTAGTATAAATAGAGGCAACACATGTGTAATATGATATATCCGGCTCACTGACGTATCACAACTCGTCACGGTGATTGGCTCTGCCGGTCCTGGTTTACAGCCAATGGGGGGAAGCCTGGGGGCATGGCCCTGACGTGATGGAAAGGTGACAGCTATAAGGATTGGTTCTGCTGGCTTTGGCCTCAGCCAATGAGGAGATGAGTCAGGGGCGTGGTCCCGGGAGCTGACGAGGGAGCCTGGAAGATTCGATGCAGGCTAACGAGGATTGGCGGAAACGTACCACGTGACCCGGGTATTAAATAGAGGTGGAGACGAACGACACGGGGTCAGAACGGGCCACGCGGGAGCGGGGCTCCGAGTTGCCACGTGGCAGTGCGTCTCTCTCTGTCTATCTGTCCCTCTCACGCTGCCTATCAGCAGCGTGAAGTAACTGTAACATAAGTTGAATAAAAGACGGATTCCAGAAGTCATCTCAACGAGCTTTATTACACATGTATTATATCAACACGTAATACACAAAGGGGTAACTGCCCCTTTACCAGATACAGCCTAGGGTGATGACCACCCAGCTAACTACACTATACAGAGAAGTTACAGCTACGAAGGGTCGGACCCTCACTCGGGTCCCGGCCACGTGTTGATGTCTTGTAGGACGTGGAGCTTACAGCTTGTAGAACGAAGCGATCCTGGTCCCTCTCATGGACCCACCTTATATCCTCCCAGGTCGGGGCTGGCTCCACCCAGGCCCTGCCTGCCTTCTCGAGCATTCTAGCTCCCTCTCAATCCCTCTCGAGAGCTCTCCCTGGACACGTGATCACCCCCTAGCCCCCCCACCTGGGGTCCTCTCTGTGGACACTCCAGATCACGTGTCTACGGGGTCAACTAGAGTGCCATGGCCTGGGCCAACCCTGTCCCTGGGCTGACACTCTCCCGCTCCCCCTTGTGGAAGCCCGCACTGCACGCTATGCATGGTGCCCGTGCTATCCCAGCGCTCACCAAGCCCCGCTAGGGCTGGTACTACACCCATCTACGGGGTGTACGCGATGACGGTGCATCGCACGCCGTGCTATAGTAAATCCGGCATCACACAGCAAACCACCCAGTGCTGTCCGCGACGTAGCAACATCGCACGCCATGACCCTGCTGGGCCGGCACCATACAGTGACATCCCCGATGTCACTACACAAACACCAGCCAGGGAAGGACCTCTCTCGAGCAGGAGCCCATTTTGAAGGTCACGGCCACTGCACGAGGTCCCCACAGAGAACTTCCAGAGCAGTGGCTGAGGCAGTGGAGCAGTTGGGGTTGTCGGCCCACCTGAAGATCATAGACGCGGCGCGCGCGGTGCTGGAGATGCACGGCGCGGAACTCGGTGGCCGTGCTCCTCTTTACGGGGTGGTCCTGCTGGTGTGCTCGGCTCACTGGAGCAGGTGGCACAGAGTGCCGTTCTGCATCGATGAATACCACGCCAAGGGGGTGCCGGTGGTGCCAAAGGGCTCTACACAATAGATCACACAGTACACTACACACTGCACCGTACACACTAAATTGCACCACAGACTGCAACATGTATCAAACACTACTATACTATGACATTATAGCTTACCCATCAACATCCCACTGTATATTATAGCAGTGCACAATACTTTTAATTAAATCACACAAACAATGAACACGCACACAAAAAAATAGATACGCATAAATACGAACACACAAAATAAGTATGTTAAATAACGAACAAAGGATTAAAAAAACTCGTTAAAAAAACTGAGAAAGTTGAAAGAACAGTAGCTGTGTAGTGACTGTGAATGTCACTGTGTGGTGTCGGGCTTACAAAGCCACAGCGGATAATGTGTTGGCATTATGTGTAACCCGCTTACTAGGCATAGAACCAGCCCTAGCGGGCTTGGGTGAGCGCTGGTCAGTGCGGAGGCACCACGTACAGTGTGCTGTGCGGGCTCCCCGTGAGGGAGCGAGAGGGAGCATCAGCCAGCCAGGGTTACGTTGGGGCATGATATGCTGGTTGACCTGCCGACACGTGACCGGATATTGGAGGGGGGCCACCGGTGGACGGGGCCGCTGGGCGGTCACGTGGTATAAAGGAGCTCTCGGGAGCCTTCGGGAAAGAGCTCGAGAGAGAACTAGAAGGTGGGCGGGGCGAGGGGCGGAGCCAGCCCCAGCCCAGGCCGACATAACGGGGGCCCAGTGAGGGGCTCGGGGTTCTTCGTGTTGCTGGTGATGAAGATCCACGTCGGGTAAAAGAAGCCTCTCGCCACGCGGTCCAGGACCCAGCTTGTGGTCCAGGCCAGGATAGTGAACCGTGTCTAGTTCTGCCGTAGTGTGGCTAGATGAGCATTCAACACCCAAGTTTAGGTTGTGTTATGTTATGTTGAGTTACTGAATAAATAGTGTTGCTCCCAAGACAACGTCTGCGACTCAGTTGGACTCACTACATTACAATTAGAATAACGATCCCCCTGATTACAAAGTAGAACACGATACGTATTACGCGTTTAATTGTCGTAATTTCGATCATTAAGTACTGTACGAAAGACGGTAAGACATATAGACTGTAATGGTATAATGCGCACGCATGCACAACGGTGCATATCTCGACACAGTCTTCAACATGCACAGATTTAAATAATTTATATCAACAATCATAATTAGAACATTTATTTTGACAATTTCAATAGCGATAACATTCTAAATCATAATCACGGTTCGAACCTGATCACTCAACTTTAACGTAACCATATTGCCCTCAGCGCGTCGGAACGGGCGTGATGAGACAAATTATAATTATATTTATTACGATGTCATTATTTTAGCAATAGTACTAATTATTATTGTTGTAATTGTTGGTCTCGGGCTACCGAACAACAGCGGCCTCTCCGGCGCCTTGACGAGCGGCGATGTAAGCGGCCTTTCATTGGTCAGAGGCTGCCCAGCAACAACCACTAGGATTGGACGAGACGTCCACCCCGTAGCTGGGCGCGACCATTCGTGATTTTAAATGGGAGGGAGGGTGGGGGTTGGAATGTGTGAGTGTTCATTATAACAATTTAACATTATGGCTCTCGCATAATGTCCGTGATGCAGTCATTTTTAGTCTGTTGATGGTCGGCGAGGCGGCAATCGACTCATCTCGACGAGCTGTACACGATGCACCACCACGGTGCATACAGGGTTTCAGTGCAATCGTTCTCGCTGTGCTTTGGCATCGCGGAGTAGCACTGATTTCGGATTGATTGGTAACCCAGTCGTGGAGTTAAGTACATCCCTGGAAAAAATAGTGTCCCAGAAATAAAATATTTAATTGCCTCGGCCAGTTTGTATTATTTGGTACCCCAGGGTACCGTCATAATAATCAATGAATACAAAACACGAAAGGCACAGGATCAGTGGGACCTGGAGCCGTTTTTTTAAAATAAATTCTTGAACTGTCCCGCGAGACAACGAGTCTGTGTAGAAAATTGCAGCTCGTTAGGCTTCGTAGATCCGAAGATATTAAGCGTCAAAGATTTGAATGGATAGAAAAGACATGGAAAGTCTAATGAAAGTGTGGAATTAAAAAAAAGCTTGATTACTGGACCAAACCCCGAACCGGTGTTGAACTATGCTCCTAGACCAAACCCAGAACCGATGTTGACCTCTGCTGCTACGCAAAACGCAGAACCTGTGTTGACCTCTGTTACTACAACAAACCCAGAACCGGCGTTGAACTCTAATACACCAAACCCCATACCGACGTTGAACTCTGCTACTACACAAAACCCCGGACCGGTGTTGACCTCTGCTAATACACAAAACCCCGTACCGATGTTGAACTCTGCTACTATACCAAACCCAGAACCGGCGTTGAACTCTGCTACTATACCAAACCCCGTACCGGTGTTGACCTCTGCTACTACACCAAACCCCGTACCGGTGTTGACCTCTGCTACTACACCAAACCCCGTACCGGTGTTGACCTCTGCTACTACACCAAACCCCGTACCGATGTTGAACTCTGCTTCTGGTCCACACCGAGAACCGGTTCAGCTTCCCCCTCCCTGCCCCCACCATTCCGGAATGGCAGTGGGAAGATGTGAGCTGAGCACGAGTGCTTTGTTCACAAGATTGCTGAAAGTCCTGATCTTGTTTTGGACCGGATTTCATTCGTACATTGCTGACTGCTGTGTGTTGGCCACTGCGGTATACCATACAACGTGTGCGAGTGAGGAAATTGCTGTGGCTACAAGAAGCTGATGCATACATTTGCCAATAAAGTATTTTTTTTTAAGCTCAGCAAAATAACATTTCTCCTTTCTTAGAGAAATTCGTTTACACTAGCAGTAGTGTGGTCTTAAAGGTCAACATTTAACAGAATACAAATGTATTAATGTACTCTGCACCCCCACCATTTTACCAACAGGCTTGGTGAAGTAGGGTCAATTAACCTCCAGAGCCATCACGGTGTGGGCAAGACCCTCAAGCAGTGGACTGATAGGGGTGCACATGCACCCATACAGACATGTACTCCACCAAAGCACGTATGTAGCACGCCGTGGGTCATTTGTGATAAACTCACGACAATATAGAGAATTGTGTACATTTTATTGCAAATGGTGAATTTTGCTACACTGATGTCCACTGTGTATAAAGAAAACGTTTAACAGACGTTCTGGTATGCTCATATAGAAACGTGGTTGTCCCTCAGCCTCCAGATGCCCGGCTGCTCGATTCTCCTGGACCCCACAACCCAGTTTCTAGCCCCAGTAACGCACACCCTTGCCAGGCAGACATCTAGGTGAGGCTTGGGGTGGTGGTCAGGAACCACAGTTTTAAAAATCTTTGTTTAAACATAGTTGTATGTACAGGAATGTTAAGTTAGGTTCTCGCCCTGATCTCTTGAATAGCAGTGCAATCCCTCCGATGTTGGAGAACGGTCTGTGAAAGCAGGTAACACAGAACTACGTATGAAGTTACATAAAGTGAACCGTCATCCAAACAATGGGGAGTAGCACTTTCCTTCACACCGTGCTACAGAGTTACCAGTCCATGGGCCAGAGCAGAATTCAGCACCACTGGTGATATCAGACATTTCGCGTATCGTCCTGGGAAATTCTTCAGGTGAAACAAGTTCCAAGACAGAGCTAGGCAGCACAGCCACACGCACGTACGCAGCAGGATCACATGAACACGTCGGGTCCACACTGGTAGTCGGATGTGGGAGGCAGAGCGAGCACATGGCCAGGATGCAGGGTGCGGCACACGAGTGGATTGCGAGACGAGGTGTGTCAGTGTCACGAGGTGGCGCTGGTTCACGTGGGGACTCTGGTGGACTGGGCACTCGAGTGTGTTGTGGTGTGGCGGTGTAAGAAGTCGAGGACATTTGCCACTTGCAGGATGGCGATGCTTTCACGTGGGGCCGCAAAGGGACGGCTGTCACAGGCTGCCACTGGAAGGTCCCCCACGTGGCTAGACGTGAGATGTACTGCGTAAGCAATGGTGATGATGGGTCGTGAGGTCAAGAGATTAGAAGGTAGGGTTTTGGAATGTAACAAACAATGAAAACTGCTCTGCTTTGAGTATACACGACATTCGCTATGGCAGATGTTAGGAATGCCACGGAATACAGCACGTTAAGACATTTGTAAGTTGGAAAGGTAATCGACTCTGCATGACTGAGCAGGTCAGTGGTACCGAGAAGACGTCTCGGCGTGTTTTCTTCCGAAAGCTTTACTCGTTTTACTTGTTCTGGGTTCTGAATTTAATCTCATGCCGATTCCTCTTCACGCCAGTGTCTTCATAAGAGTATAAAACACCAACATACACGCTTTATATACCAAAAGTATGTACAGTAAACGTTTATTTTCTGAAGCCAATATCGTATGTCCCTCTAACCAACACATAATTGAATCCCAAGTTTGTATAAAACATTCAGACGTAAAACCGTGTTAAAAAAAGCTCAGTGTCTTCATGCCCAACGATGGCAGCGGTCATCTGAGATGGCAGAGGTCATCTGAGCTGGCAGCACTGCAGCGGTGATGGACACTCCACGTTGCTGGCGGGCACTGGAGCCAGCGCCTCGAGAGCACGGCCAAATGGAACTCTGCTTCACTGCGAACTCAATCGACGCATCGCGACAAGCGCGCTACAGAGAAGCCGTGAGCTGTGTTGCATCGCCTCAGCTCTTGGCTCACGCCAGGCAGCTCTGTGTCCCCCCTCGCCCCCCACTGGGTCCACCTCTCTCAATGGAACTGGACACCCAGCTCAGCTCCAGGGCGACTGAGCCGAGCTCCGTTATTGCGCCGCTCCGCAGGCGCCGAGGGGCGAGGCGGCCCCGTCCTGGGATGCCCCCGGCCCCCAGGCCGCGCGAACCCCATCCCGGCTTCGGGCCCCGTTCCGTGCCCATCCCAACCCCGCCGTGCCGGCACCGTCCCGAGTCCCGCGGGCCACGCTGGGCCCCCCTCGCCCCCCTCGTCTCCGCGACGCCTCCTGGCCTCGCCTCCGACCAAGCCGTGACCGCGGTCCGCTCCCGGGTACCCCCCTCCTGCTGCTTCTCCCCGCCGCCTCCGCCGCTGCCTCGTCCCGCTCAGCTCCGCGGTCCGCCCCGGGCCCCGCGCCCCCCGCCCCGGGCCCCGCGCCCCCCGCCCCGGGCCCCGCGCCCCCCGCCCCGGGCCCCAGGGCGACCCGCGCGGCGACGCGGCGCGCCCGCGCCTCGGAAAGCAGCAGCAGCCGCCTCCGCGCCCGCACGCACCGCAGGCGCCAGCGCAGCAGCGGGAGGTAGAAGGAGCTGACGAAGTGGCCGAACATCGCCGTCGTCTGCGTCAGGCAGAGCAGCAGCAGCTGCGCGCGGAACAATCGCCGCGCCACCGACTCCGCGTCCAACTCCATTCGGGTCGCGGGCAGCGCCAGGCCCCGGAGCGTGAATTGAGTCGTCGAGGGGCCCCGGAGCGTGAATTGAGTGGTTGAGGGGCCCCGGAGCGTGAATTGAGTTTGTTCATTGGGGGAGCGTGGCCAGGTGGTTGCTGTGTACGCATGGAGCCGCAATCAGAATTAGAAATCGATTCGCTGTTGGTCTCGTTGAGGCTACGTGCCATGTATTTGCACTGCTTCCACATCACCGTTGATTGTACTGCCGGAGCTGTGGTGCTGGTGGTGAACGTGAAAAGTTGCGTTCGAGACACGGTTAAGCCCACATTCGTTTTTAGTGGAATCAACGTCCGACTGGTGTCGAACAGCCCAAGGGGATACACAGCGCCATATACAGGGCGCTTCACAAACATGTGAACACTTTTGAGAATACTCTTTGGTTCTTTCGGTAAAGAACCAAAGAGTATGGATCCCTGCAGTTGTGATGCCGCCGCCACGAAGCCGTTCGGCAGGCGCCCAAACCCCCGACATCGCCACCACCAAGCAACGGAGCCAACCCCGCGTCCCCCTCACCTCACCTCACACGAACACACCCGCACGCATTCCCCCCCCCCCCCCATAGAGCTCCGAGGGGAGGTCACCTGGCCGACCGGTTTTTATCCGAGAAACCCTTATCGGGGTTAACTCTCACGGTTTCCGGCGATCAGGGAATTGGACGACCTCCCCCGTGCTACGTTGCGCCGCGGCGCTGCGACCAGCCGTAATATGGTGTGGTCGCGGCATGGGGCATTCGGCCACCGCGGTTGAGGTGCATTTTCCCCCCACACACACCCCCACGGGTCGACGGGGCAAGCAGGGGAGGGACGGGACAGCATGAATAGCGGGACCGCAGGAGCTGTTGCGCATAGTCATGGAGGGTTGGGATAATTACGCTTGAGCGCGCAGGCACCATTGTTAGGGGAGTTAAAGGATAAGGCTATTAGTATAAATAATTGGGAGAGGGGAGGCGCGCGAGGAGCCATGCACAGCTTCCCACGACGGGCCTTTGTGATGGACACCGCCGCATGAACCTCGATGATGGGGGCATGCGTGAGAAAAGGATTGATTGGAATTTGCGCCGTGCAGGTCGCTCATTGATTAGCGGAACAAAGGCACCGCGGAGCTGCCTGGCCCGGGCGAGGGGGGCGCGTGCCATTGTTTGGAGTTCACGCCGCGCGGACAAAGGATTAATTAGCATAGCGAAGGCGCACGGTGCGTGGGAAGGGGGTAGGGGTCCGGGAATCAGGATAAATGGGGAGCGCAAAGGGGAAATCGGGCTCTTCTCTCCAGGCCAGCGGACCCGCAGCAGCTCCAGCCAGCGACCCGGACGTCCGTGCGACGCGTCGAGGTGCGCTGTTAGCACCGGGAGCAGCGAACCACCGCGGGCACCAAACAGTGAGTGGGGAGGTGAAGTAGGGTAGCGTAAGCCGACAAATAGGGAATAGGTACAGGTTTGGGTGGAATAGGCCAGCCTCGTCGACTCACTGATTCAACATCAATTCGCAGGTAGCATATAATAAATCATTAATAGCGAAGCGTGGTCTCGCGTGATCTTGTTGAGCAGTGTGTCGCGTGGGGAGCTGCGTGTGTGTGCGTGCGACCACCCCGTGTGCGATACAGGTGCGCGATCATAACGTGAGTTGAGTTGGAGTGCGCGGAGCGGCGTGTGTGTGTGTGGGCGTGCGTACGTTCGCTCCGTGTGGGTTGCAGGCGCGCGATTAGGACAGGGAGGTATCGTAGTAGGGAGGGGCAGAATACTACTCGGTAATTAGCCATGCCGGCTACGCGGACCCGCGGGGGAGGGGAATCCTCGGGCGATGGTTCCCACGCCACGGGTGAGGAACCTAGCAGCGGGGAGGCGATTGATGATGCTAGCCCGGCCGTTAGCATTATCGAGGGAGGGATCTCGGGGGCTAGCGACCCCCACACAGTGGTGTCAGAAACGGGACGATCCCCCGCACCCCCAAGGGAAAGAGGCCCCCCAACCCAGATTAAAATCAAATGCACATTTACGGGCAAAGGAATTCCAACATGGAAATCGTTTGCCCGCAGCATCAGGGGGGCGAAAAAGGTTAATGGGTGGTCAGATGAGGAGGCGTTGCAGCAGTTAGAGCTACATTTAGATGGGCGGGCAGCAGACTTTGTAGAAGCGTTGCCCGCAAGCGCACAAACCCAGTGGGAAAAATTAATGTGCGAACTAGAACGGCGCTTCGGCGCCTATGACGAGGAGGATGCGCAGACGGCCTTAGAGGCACGCCGCCGCCAACCCGGCGAAGATTTACGAGATTACGCCGAGGATGTACGCATGTTGACCCAGCTCGCGTACCCAGAGTACGAGGCCAAAATAATTGAGGGCCTCGCCGCCGGTAAAATCCAGCGATATTTGGCACACACCTCGTGGTGGCAGCCAAATGTCGACGGTACACGCCTCTCCTTTAACACCCTCGTCGAGCGCGCGCGCAAATGCGAGAAACTCTCGGGTGAGCGCGCGCAGCCTCGAGGGAGGGGACGAGAGTGCGCCGTAGCGAGCCTACTCTCCAACGAAGAGGAAGAGATCGCCATCGCAGTAAGGGGACGGGCAAGGGAGCCCCAGAGACCCAGCGAGAAAACCCCGGGGTGGGTAGCTGGGTTACAAGCCGGTATGGGAGATATGATAAACCAAGTAGGTGAGAGGGTAACCCAAATAGACGATAAAATGAGCCGAAATATGGTTAAGCTACAGTGTACCGTTGAGACTGAGATGGGGGAACTACGCTCGACAGTAGGGGGACTAGCCGGGAGGGTGTCCCAATTAGAGTCCGATTTGGGACAACTGCGTACTGGGGGAGGGAGAGGGAGTGGACAGGGGACCCGCTACGGAACCGCCCCCCCTCCCCGGGCATGTTATATGTGCGATCGCCGAGGGCATCTAATGAGGGACTGTCCTGAAATCACCCGAGCTAGGCAGACGCGGGGGTTAAACTCCAACGCCCCCTAGAGAGCGGACCAACTAGGGGTGCAATCGACGCGGTCCCGATACAAATAGACGATGATGAGAGTAATGGCGAGCGAGTGATCTCCACACAGGTTCCAGCAACAACGCCCACGGAAACGGTGACTCCTGGCGACTGGCTACGGGAGCTGGTGGCGGGGATCACGGGGGCCACGTCGCTGGTGGAAGGGGAGGTAAACGGAGTGCGTACCCGAATTCTGCTGGACACGGGGGCGGTGGCCTCGCTCGTGAGCGCAGCGCACTGCAGCGCGATCGGGGTCGACGTGCGTCACCTGCAGGCACCGGACCGCGCGCTGCACACGGCGAGCGGAGCCGGAATGGGGCTGCTGGGGAGAGCCACCCTAGAGGTCCGCATAGGCAGTCAGGTGTGCAGCCAGGAGTTCTACGTGTCGAGTGCGTTGTGTCACGAGTGTATTGCAGGTACCGACCTCTTAGAACGGCTGGGACTCAACGTGCAACCCCGCCAGCGATGCGCCACCATGGAGAGCAACGGCGAGCGGATACCGTTCCTGGGACGAGAACCAACGCGCCCCCGCTTCGCACCTGTGGTCGCTATCCTGGCGACGGCAGTCACCATCGGCCCGCTCACCGAGATGCTGGTGCCGGTGGCAACATCCCCCACCGACCCCGCGCTCCGACCATCAGGAGAGGTAATGCTAACTCCTCACCCGGAGTTGGCAAAACGGTATGGGATAGTGGGATCCGCCACGTTGGTAAACGCAGATGGGGACCGATTGTTTGTGCGGATGTTTAACCCCCACAGTACCCCAGCGATACTGCGGCGGCGCACCCCGATAGCCACCGTACACCCCCTGCACGCACGCCACTCTAACGACTCGGTGTTTGCACTCTGGGCTGAGGACCCCGGGCGTCCTGAGGGTGACCAGGACCTGGCCTGGTGAGTCGGCCCGACTCCCCGAGCCGAGGTCGTTCCCCTGCTCGACGCGTTACATGTACCATGGGCGGATTTACCTAAGGGAGAGGCCGATCGGCTGCGCGAGTTACTGCGGGAGTATGCCGACGTATTCAGTGAACACGACTCGGACGTGGGTCGGACCGATCTTGTTAAGCACCAAATTGACACCGGTGCAGCCCGACCCATCAAACTCCCTGCGTACCGAGTGGGCGCACCCGAACGCGCCCAGATCAAAGAGGCAGTTGGGGACATGCTTCGCGATAACATAACTCAGCCCTCGGCGAGCCCCTGGTCAGCCCCAGTGGTACTAGTAACGAAAAAGGATGGGTCAACCCGGTTCTGCGTCGATTACCGTAAACTAAATGCAGTCACGCTCGGCGATGCCTTCCCCATACCCCGCATCGACGACACCTTCGACAGCCTCGCCGGAGCGCGGTATTTTTCCACCCTCGATCTCACGTCCGGGTACTGGCAGGTGGAGATGGCGGAGGAGGATCGGCCGAAAACCGCATTCACCACCCCGATGGGACTATTCGAGTTTCGAGTACTCCCGTTCGGACTCACCAATGCGCCTGCGACGTTCCAGCGGCTGATGGAGTTGGTGATGCGGGGCTTGCAATGGGAACAGTGCCTGATTTACTTGGACGATGTGATAGTGTTCAGTAGATCTTTGTCTGAGCATTGGTCCAGGCTTCGAGAGGTGTTCCAGCGACTGCGAGCGGCTCATCTCAAGCTCAAGCCACGTAAGTGTTACATTGCACAACGCGAGGTGGGGTACCTCGGGCATCGCGTCAGCGAGGCAGGCGTGCACACCGATCCGGAGAAGGTACGCGCCGTAGTGGAGTGGCCACGGCCAAGGAATCTGACGGAGATCAGATCATTTTTGGGGCTCGCCACCTATTATCGTCGATTTGTAAAGGGATTCAGCGAGATTGCACGCCCCCTCACCCAACTCACCTCCCCTAAGCACCCCTATCAGTGGACGGGGGCCTGCCAGACGGCCTTCACCACTCTCAAAGACCACCTCACCCACGCCCCCACCCTCGCTTTCCCCGATTTTACCACCGATTTTATTTTGGACACCGACGCCTGCAGCAGCGGGCTGGGCGCGGTGTTGTCACAGGTACAGGATGGGACAGAACGTGTCATCGCGTACGCCAGCCGGACCTTGAGTGGGGCCGAGCTGAACTATTGCGTGACCCGCCAAGAGTTGTACGCCGTGATTTTCGCATGCAAACAGTTCCGGCCGTATTTGTACGGCAGGAGATGTCGCGTACGCACCGACCATTATGCTTTGCAGTTCCTTCTTACATTCAAGGAGCCGCGGGGGCAGATGGCCCGGTGGTTGGCGCAGTTGCAGGAGTACAACCTGCAAATCGAGTATCGGGCTGGCCGGACGCATGCAAACGCGGACGCCTTGTCGAGGCGACCCACGGTGTACGCCGAGACAAGGGCGGAGGAGGCCTGCCCGTGTTTCACGGGGGGACGCTGCCGGCAGGCAACGGACCCCCGAGCGGCCGCGGCCACTGACCCCCCCCCAGCGAGAGAGAGTGCAGTGTGCGCCACAGAGACCCTCACAGGTGGCACCGAGGATCCCGTCGACCGCCCGGCAAGCGCGGGACCCGCGGCTCGGGACCCGATCGGACGGATCCAGGAGGACGTCGGCTGCGCCTTCCCGGGCCTGAACGACGAGCAGCTGAGACAGACCCAGCAGCGAGATCCCGATCTGGCGGCAGTGGAGGCGGCCCTGCGGGAGGAAAAGAGCGCCCTACCAGGACCCTGGAGCGGTTTGTATGCCCGGTTGTGTGTGCAGAACGGAGTAGTACGGGAGTTAACCGAGGCCGGCCAGCCGGGGTGCATCTGTGTTCCTGCCCAGGTGCGACCCCAGCTGCTACGGCTGGTGCATGACCACCCACTCGGGGGCCACGATGGGGAACGACGCACGCGAGAGACCCTGCGTCGCCAGTATCTCTGGCCCAAATTGGCACAAGACGTGGCGGCCTGGGTACAGGGCTGCCGCGCCTGTCAGCAGTGCGGGCCGAAACCGGCACGATACCAGGTACCCCTAAGGCCGTTCCGCGTCAGCCGCACGAATCAGCTGGTCGGGATCGATCTACAGGGGCCATTCCCACGATCCCATCGAGGCAACCGGTATATTCTAGTCGCAGTAGAGTATTTCACCCGCTACCCCGTGGCAGTGGCCATCCCTGATAAAACGGCCTTGGTGGTGGCCCGGGCATTCGTGGAACATTACGTACTCAAGCACGGGATCCCAGAACGAGTCCTCACCGACCAGGGTAGCGAGTTCGAGGCCGAGCTGTTCCAGGCACTGTGCCGAGAATTCGGAATCCAGAAGGACCGAACCACAGCGTACCACCCCCAGGCGAATGGTATGGTAGAACGCATGAATCAGACCCTAGCGGGGAAACTCAAACGTATGGCGGCTGCAAATCAACGGGATTGGGACGAACACCTCCCCTACGCCCTTTTCGCCTACGCCACCACCGTACACACGTCGACGGGGCAAACCCCGTTTTTAATGATGTTCGGCCGTGAGTCTCGTTTACCCGCAGATCTGCTATTCGGCGTCCCTTCCCCCCAGCCGGAGGAGGGAAGCCGCCCCGTGGAACACCTGTTGGAGACCCTGCGAGAAGCCCGAGGCTGAGCATACCCGCAAGGGGAAGCCGCGCATCGGCGGCAGGAACAGGGCACCCGACCCCGCATGGAACCCCCCTTATTCCTGACAGGTGCTAAGGTGTGGCTACACACCCCTCGCGTCGGGGCCGGGCAGGTGGGGAAACTGACGACCTACTGGCGGGGACCCTGGACCGTGGTGCGGCAGATATCCCCCTGGACGGTACTAATCTATGGCGGGGAGAGGGATCGAGAGACGGTGGTCAACGTCCGCCGCTTAAAACCGTGGAAAGCGGCCCCGGCGAGAGAGGACCCCGTCACCCGAAGGCCCCGAAATCCCGGATTACCCGCACCCCTCGTGTTGGGGGGCCTCGCACACTACATGGGCCCCGCCGGGCCCCCGAGACGCCCCGATCCAGTCCGGAGAAGACGCGGACGCCGGCCACTAAACCCTTCCGCTGCTGAGTTTGTGCCCCAGCCCACAGGTGCCGGAGGACGGGGAGAGCCGCTGGAGTGGAGGAGGAGACCGCCGCAGGAGCTACAGAGGACGGAACCACCCGCCACGAGGCCAGCCACCAGGTCCGGACGGATCCCCCGAACCCCGCAACGTTTCCTCGTGGGCGCGGCCCAAGCGAGGTGCTCCAGTCAACCCGGGACGGGGACTGGCACCTCGGGGGGCTATGTGATGCCGCCGCCACGAAGCCGTTCAGCAGGCGCCCAAACCCCCGACTTCGCCACCACCAAGCAACGGAGCCAACCCCGCGTCCCCCTCACCTCACCTCACATGAACACACCCGCACGCATTCCCCCCCCCCCATAGAGCTCCGAGGGGAGGTCACCTGGCCGACCGGTTTTTATCCGAGAAACCCTTATCGGGGTTAACTCTCACGGTTTCCGGCGATCAGGGAATTGGACGACCTCCCCCGTGCTACGTTGCGCCGCGGCGCTGCGACCAGCCGTAATATGGTGTGGTCGCGGCATGGGGCATTCGGCCACCGCGGTTGAGGTGCATTTTCCCCCCACACACACCCCCACGGGTCGACGGGGCAAGCAGGGGAGGGACGGGACAGCATGAATAGCGGGACCACAGGAGCTGTTGCGCATAGTCATGGAGGGTTGGGATAATTACGCTTGAGCGCGCAGGCACCATTGTTAGGGGAGTTAAAGGATAAGGCTATTAGTATAAATAATTGGGAGAGGGGAGGCGCGCGAGGAGCCATGCACAGCTTCCCACGACGGGCCTTTGTGATGGACACCGCCGCATGAACCTCGATGATGGGGGCCTGCGTGAGAAAAGGATTGATTGGAATTTGCGCCGTGCAGGTCGCTCATTGATTAGCGGAACAAAGGCACCGCGGAGCTGCCTGGCCCGGGCGAGGGGGGCGCGTGCCATTGTTTGGAGTTCACGCCGCGCGGACAAAGGATTAATTAGCATAGCGAAGGCGCACGGTGCGTGGGAAGGGGGTAGGGGTCCGGGAATCAGGATAAATGGGGAGCGCAAAGGGGAAATCGGGCTCTTCTCTCCAGGCCAGCGGACCCGCAGCAGCTCCAGCCAGCGACCCGGACGTCCGTGCGACGCGTCGAGGTGCGCTGTTAGCACCGGGAGCAGCGAACCACCGCGGGCACCAAACAGTGAGTGGGGAGGTGAAGTAGGGTAGCGTAAGCCGACAAATAGGGAATAGGTACAGGTTTGGGTGGAATAGGCCAGCCTCGTCGACTCACTGATTCAACATCAATTCGCAGGTAGCATATAATAAATCATTAATAGCGAAGCGTGGTCTCGCGTGATCTTGTTGAGCAGTGTGTCGCGTGGGGAGCTGCGTGTGTGTGCGTGCGACCACCCCGTGTGCGATACAGGTGCGCGATCATAACGTGAGTTGAGTTGGAGTGCGCGGAGCGGCGTGTGTGTGTGTGGGCGTGCGTACGTTCGCTCCGTGTGGGTTGCAGGCGCGCGATTAGGACAGGGAGGTATCGTAGTAGGGAGGGGCAGAATACTACTCGGTAATTAGCCATGCCGGCTACGCGGACCCGCGGGGGAGGGGAATCCTCGGGCGATGGTTCCCACGCCACGGGTGAGGAACCTAGCAGCGGGGGGGCGATTGATGATGCTAGCCCGGCCGTTAGCATTATCGAGGGAGGGATCTCGGGGGCTAGCGACCCCCACACAGTCACGAAAACTTCAAATCTACTTTTGAGAGTTTTCAATAATACCACAAAAAATGTGCCTCCGCGCACTGGAGACCACCTGGAGAAGATTGTGTTGACAATGGTGAACAAGTGGAGACCCTTTGAAGTTATTAACATACATTTTTTTGTGTATTATCCGTTGTTTTTTCCATTATAAACGATAGTCCCATAATAAGTGTTAACATTTTTTTAAAGCACCCAACATTAGGGCAGTCGGCAGTTTCACGCCTCGTTGTTGAGCGACAACTTTGCTCGCTCCGTCGGCCCCACCGTGTCCTCTTTAGGCCCCGCACCTTCCTGCGTTCACACGGCGGAGTTGACACGGAGGGTCGTGGAGGGGTTGTGAAGGGGGCCCCAGGAAACGTGGCTAGCCCCAGTGAACGTGTGTGGCCCCAGGAAACGTGGGTAGCCCCAGGAAACGTGGGTGGCCCCAGGAAACGTGGGTGGCCCCAGGAAACGTGGGTGGCCCCAGGAAACGTGGGTGGCCCCAGGAAACGTGGCTAGCCCCAGGAAACGTGGGTAGCCCCAGGAAACGTGGGTGGCCCCAGGAAACGTGGCTATCCCCAGGAAACGTGGGTGGCCCCAGTGAACGTGGGTGGCCCCAGGAAACGTGGCTATCCCCAGGAAACGTGGGTGGCCCCAGGAAACGTGGGTAGCGGTATTCGTGGCGGGTCGTGTCAGTAGGTGAGGCGGCTTCACAACTTGCCGAGAGCCCTCTTCGAGCAGCAACATAGGATTTCAACTGACATGGAGAGCATGTTACTAGAGTGAATTATGTCATATATAAGCAAATGCTATCCCCTATAGAAGTGTTATTTAAGCATTAGGTTGCATTTTTTTCGAGTTTTGGTTTCGAAATTTCATATTCGCTTTCCCATACCAATTCCACTTTTAGGTAGTTTTTTTTTACCTTGACCAAAAATATGTTCACATGATCTTCAAGTTATAAATGTTTTAGTTGTATTATTGTTGTTCTTGTTTATCCAGGGAAGCCTCACTGAGTCTCACAATGGTCCTGCCAAGTTTTCGCAACAAGGGACAATGATTGCAATGTTTTTTCCACTTCATGTTTCACATTTGGCTAATCTGAACCATGAGGCCGGCACACTAATTATCTGATAATTACTCTTGATAACTCGTGACTCGTTACATTACCTGTTTAACAATGTGCTGTGCACTGTTTCCAGACGTGCATTTCATTTCGAAGCCTTGAAAACCCAAAACCGTTGAACACTCGTAGAATTATTCAATTATCAAATGTTCAGATCTAATAGAATGGAATGTTGCGCGCTATGATCATATAACCACACAATATACCGTCCAATTTCATAATAATACAACACTTATAATACTGTAGTTTTCATCTCAGCATTTCATGGGGCTTTTAGGTTGATGTACACAAACTAATACTGTTGTCTGATCCACACTAAATTCCAAATGTATGTCAACTACATATGTGTTGCGCCATACCAAGGCGCTGTAGGTTGCTTTACCTGCCACCACGCTCACGGGCCGACAGGGGGCAGCCGAGAAACAGAACGAGGTGTGTCGGGGTTGACCCAAGGTCAACCCCCCCCCCCCCCCCCCCGGGTGGCCCGTGACCGGAGGTTGACCGGAGGTTGACACCCCAGGCCCCCAAAGACTGGGGGCTGGGGGGGATAGGGGCCACCGGCTGATTTTAAGACCCTTTAAGATTTAAGACCCTTTAATACCTTTTCAGAACCTCCCAGACATTTCTGGAAGGTTCTGGAGAAGGGGTGATGAGGCAAGGGGTAAGCCCCCGACCTGGGGATAAAAGCCGGCCCTCTGAACGGGTCCGGCAGTGTTCGCCTACTCAAGCCTGAAGCGTCCGAAGACCTGAAGACTGGAGCAGCACCCTAGGACCCTCCCCGAGGCTCTTGTCAGAGCCGGGTTGTAGCGGACCGGTGGTGGGACCCTGGGTCGGGTCGGTCTCGCCTCCCTTAGCGGCCGTGGCCAGAGACCTGGGTGTAGAGTAGCCCGGGGTAGTGTGTAGGACACACGAGAAGGGATGCTGTACCTCCCTTAGGCTATCGGGTTGAAGGGGCCGTACCCCTTCGTGTTACAGTCGCTGTCCGTTGAGTCTGTTGTAATAACCGCGTTGCCTCCATATATACGTCTCCGTGTAGTTAGTTAGACACAACCTATGCCTGCGGGGATATTGGGTTAGACCAATGCAGTTCAGCAGAGGCAAGGTTTAGCCGAGCGAGCGAGCAAGGCATGGGGCCACGCACGATTGTTATAGCACACACGGGAGACTTGTTGATGATACATTCAGTCACCGATTAAAGGCGATCCTCGCGTTCATGGTGGATGAATTAAAGAGTGCATTTAAGAATCGATCATTTATGAAATACACAAACCATATGCAAATGGTTTGTGTATTTTAGCAAACAAAAGTACAAAAATGCAGAGCAAGAAACAATGCAAACGAGATGGTACAAAGGATGCAAAAATAAAATTTTCTTAATTTGAATCATGATCTCGGATCGTAACAACTTGATTTCTGTGGGGGATATATTGTTACAGGTATTGTTACAGGTATTGCTTCGAGCACTGTTGTCATATTAATACAGTAATGTATTCGAGGTGCTTTTACCTGTGGGATTGTGGTATTACAGAGCACACAATAAATTATCACGGTGCAATATTTGACAGTCATAGCGCTCGCTAAACTGCAACTAAGTGCGATGCTCGATCATGTCACTCGGGGTTACATCGCAATTCCTTACAGACTGCATAAGTAGGACAACCTATTTTTAATTTAGGGTGTCAAGTGCCTCGGTTTACTCTTTATTCTGTACCTATAAAACAGCATGAGACACAATTCAAGAAAATGGACCTGTTGTGCAAAATTAACTTGAATATTTAAATTGGAAAATTCTACAAAAACCATTGCAAAGAGTGGTCTATTACAGTATATCATGAAATATTTAAACGTTTATTCGTAATGTAATTTTTGTAATGTGTATATTGTTTCGTATTCATATAAGGTACTATACAGTACAGTAATACTGAAATTGTAAGTGTTCATAACTAGGACTACGCAATGAAACCATTAAAAACGTCTTTGTAGTGACTGAAATTGGAATGTTCAGTAACGTATCCATATTTTCGCATCTGAGTATAAAACACGTGAGAAAATGTGTAAACCTTTAGTAATAAGTGGAATCTTCACTGATTAATATACGTCGTTCAAGTAATGCAAGTTTAACAGGTTCTAAATATCAAGTTATAACGACTATGTTCGATATGAGGCGCTTAATACGTAGTCTTCATCGCAATACTACTGCAATCTCCAGATTTTAAGACACTCTGGAAATATACTCTGCTTTAAAATACAGGATGGGGGGGGGGGGAGTGCATCTTTTAATCTTGAGGATACAAAATATAAACAGTGGGACATGCAATAACATAAGTATTGAAAATATTCCATAAAAAGGTCATAACACAGGCAAAATACCGTGAAGCGAATTAAATATAATCAAGGAATGGGGGTAGCAAGAGTACTGTGCTCGACTTGTGTTCGAAGAGGGGCCAGCCAGCAACACCCGGGTACTGCATCTTCAGCTGCACATGGGGACGAATGTGTGAACACGTGGAGAGAAATGCTGTGCTCTGGAGCAGCAGCAGCAGCGAACCCAGTGGACTGCCGGGTGCTGTGCCCCTGTAATGGATGCCAACCTCAGCTGAGTCGATCACAGGAAACTGGTTTCCCACTCTGGCTGTACATCTTCCGTTTTGAGTTGAAGGTATAACAAGCCACCTTCCCTGCATGTGCCATCCACACCAACGCACAGAACACACCGCACACGTATCACTTTGCTCATTACGATGTCTATTTTGTGCGTATTTTTTGGGTCTTTCGGTAAAGTCACGTAGATAGAACAATAAAATAAAAATTAATTAAAAGAAAGTGAATAAAAAATAATAAAAAATATCATGACGTTTCGATCGCAACACAAGCAATCGTCACCATGAAGTGGGCGGGGCTAGTGGTGTTAAAGTGAGAGAGATTAGCATGTCAATGTAAGAGATTAGCATGTCAATGTAAACGGCAGCTGTGTTAGTGTTAACCTGTTAATATAAAATCAGAGAGTCGAAAATAACTAATAACATCAAAGGTAGGATGGAAACATCACAGTCAGTTAAGACTTTACCTGGTTAATAACAAGTCTTAACTGACTGTGATGTTTCCATCCTGCCTGCCTATGTCAGCTGTTCTTTCCGACTCTGTGTGTCTTTCTCCCTCTCTCTGTGCATCTCTCTCCGATCTCTACTCCAGTGACCCGGGTGCTGCTGTGGGGTCCACTTTCTGCCCCGCCTCCTTCCCCCCCCCCTCTTCTCTCTCCCCCCCCCCTACTGCCGAGGCCTATATAACCTCGTGCCACGGCAGATCTCTCGCCTACTTCAGAAGTTTTTTTTTGCTGTGGTTGTCCCACCTGATGACGATTGCTTGTGTTGCGATTGAAATATCGTGATCTATTATTTTTCTACCTACGCGAGTTTACCGAAATACCCAAAGGGTAAAGATTTAGTTTATTTAAGACACAGTACTGTAATCATCACAATTGACAACCCTTCCATTTCTGATGGATTTAAAGCCTATGCACACTGTGAGTTTTTGGGGTTGAATGACCATTCTTCACCACGTTGGTCAATGCAGGTTAATAAAGGGGTGAGGAGGGTGGGTTCGGACCAGTTAAGATATAATTTGCCCCAAATATTAGCCGTGACCCGGAAATTATAGTTGCCGGGTTAATCGCTTAGTGTGCTAACCACGGTGTCATCACTCCCCCCACGTTAATCTATCGTAACATATATGTCTGCATTTCAAATTCAAGTGTATGAGGTGCGGTCTCACATACCTGTCTGACTCAGTTTTGTCCTCTGGATCTGCCGTGCTGCTCACATCCACGCGCACATTTGTGTAAACACTGTTGTGTATCTTGTTGCGTCTGTCACAAAACTGCTCGCTCGTTTGATCGTATGCCTATTCGGACAACAAGCGACAGGGCAAGGAACCAGAGCAGTGGTAAAGGGCAGAGGGACAGCAGACAGGAAATAACAGATAGAAACAGATTCCAGAGCTACTCCTTCATTGTAAAATATCATCCGTGTTCTGCCCACTGTTAGATGAAGGCCTCCCCACATCGCCATCTTGCAGTCTCACCATCCATCCTGCTCCTGCACATGAACTAATATCATGGCTCCATCTCCACAGAGATTATTTTCTCGACCTATTTCCTCCTTTTCCTGCCATTCCATCGCCGGTCTCATCCATCGGCCAGCAACCATTTTAGCAGTTAATATGATTTCTCTACTTACTTTTTTCTCAGCTCCATGTTTTCCCCTTTCTGTATCTTGGTATAATTTACAGCATGCATTAATCCAGGACAATGGACTTTCAAGCATTTTTACCATTTGCTTTGGCAGTTTTGATGTTTTTGATTCATGTTACAGTTAGCAGAAGACACTGAAAACGTTTATAGACACATCAGTATACTTTTTTTCATGATCGAGATCAGCTTTTTTATTAAACGCTTCATCCAGCTCTTCATCATTTAAAAAAAATCATATTGATCAAAGTCCACTTTACACGGCTGCGCTTATTATACACATACTGCTGTGTTTTCAAGTTATACCCTTTCAAATGTTAATTTTTTTTAGAAAATTTGCTCATGTTTACGAATCCAACTTTTCGGCCTTGTTTGCACAGTTCACTTATTTCATGAATTTAATTTAGCCTTGGGTTTGGTGTTTCTAAATTGTAGAAACACCGCTATCGTAGTCACGCGTTTGTACAACAAATATAAACATGTGGTACCTGTAAGTATGTCGGTGGTAGAAGCTTTCCCACTGTTTTCACGAGCTGGGAGAATGTGGGTCTTTGGGATGCCCTGAGTGCCCAGCAAGCCTTCATTATTTCAAACCTGACTCAATCACATGCACAGTCACAGCCAGATTAGGGAACTTCAGCAATGGTCCACAAGCACAAGTCACAAAAACTCAACAAAGTGTCTTTAGCACTGCCCTAAAGAGGAAAATAATGGTCAGTGCCGAAAACGTTGCACATTATCTACGTGTATTACCTGTGTAGGGTAGTATTGGCGAAAGTGTTAAGTTTTTATTGTGACCCTATTCCACCATTGTCAAATCATGTTTCCACGAGCACACTGCCATACTATTTGAAATTCTTACGATATCGGAAGTGCTGAGTGGAGAGCCGTTGGCATGAAAAGGGAATGCTCTAGGCCAGGCAAGGGTTTGAGTGGAGTGCTCAGGTTGGGGTGCTTTGCGGTAGACACAATGTCGAAATGGGGAAGGCGGCACGCCCTTCCTTGGTCCTGACCCTGAATGAATAAAAAGCCCACGTCTAATTCACCCTTTACTTGAAGTTCTGTGGGAAAATATTACTTACATTGTGTGGGTATACATGGAGTGTAAAATCACACTTTGTTCAGATTTACTTTGGTTTGTTGTCATCATTGTTGTGATATAATCCACATTCAGATGGCTGCAATAACCTCATGCAATGCATCATGATCAGTATTGAGGTTCACACATTTCATAAAGTAAGATTATATTTTTTGGGTATTTTGGTAAAGCCACGTAGATAGATCAAATAAAAAATAATCATAATAAAAATATAAATAATAAAAAGAATAACAATATCACGACGTTTCAATCGTAACACAATCAATCGTCATCAGGTGAGAAATATCGCGGGAGAGCTGCTGAGAATCAATGCAAGATTACTTGTGTTATTATTAGCAGCAGTATTCGCATGTTACCGTCACATGGACATCTCTTTTAAAACTGCCAACCATGCCAGCATGCATGGCTCTGTAAACCAATTTTATTTCTCAGAGTAGAATTAGTCAAGCGAAGGCAAACAAAAATGACCGATTTTTGTAGTCGGTCGCGATGGGACGTTTAAAACAGATGACATCCACTGCGAGGGGTAACAAATACAATTTTCCGTAATAATTTTTGTCTATTAATTTAATATAAAGTATTTTAATTATAAAGTAGGAAATTCCAGGGTCCCCACACGTATGTCGCCATGAGATTTTTTTCTGTACCCTCATCCTAATTCGCTACATACACAGTTACCACAATGCGTCGCACTACGAGTACTCACAGGTCTTCCGTCGCATGTTCTGGTTTGTCCATATGAAGTCCAGCTTTCAGCTGCCCATAAAAGTGTGCATCAATTGCCATTCCAGGGTAAGGACTGCCTCCTAGAAATAATTCATCATCACCGTCATCATCATCATCACCATCATCATCGTCATCATCATCATCACCATCGTCATCATCATCATCACCATCATCATCGTCATCATCATCACCATCATCATCGTCATCATCATCGTCATCCTTCCAGCGGCTTCTGGCTGACCATCGAACAAAGACGGTCATCGCATCGTGCACTTTCAGATGCGCTTCTGCGGCCTTCTAGAACACTCTTCAGATATTAAGCTATTGGACTTGTACATTTTAAAATAATCTAGATTGAAAACTGATTTCTAAAGAACTGCTTTTTGTGTTTAGTTTGTTGTCCTTCTCCAGCACCTCTGATTAGCTCGGTTGGCTACGTACGGTGCGAAAACAGTTCAACATACATTGTCGTCGCATGTGCATTGGTAATTCTAAGTAAATACACGTCAAGGGGTGTATGCAATACTCACGTTTCCAATGTCATAAGGCATATTTAACATAGGAACCTTTACAGTTATATGAAAACTACACTCCATAGCACCAACAATACAGTATTCTGTAACAAAAACAATATTTTCTAGTGTAGGGATTGGAGCTAGGAGTTGATGGCAGGTTTCACTCGCGATTTCACGATTGCAACTGGCAGAGCGCTTTTACATTCACGCGCCAAAAATAGACACATCGGAAATTGGCCAGCCAGGGAAGCAATAATCCAAAATTGGCAATTGGATGGCACGATTTCACTAGCGCATTTCAACTGTTCATCTAGCCCCAGGGGACAATAAAAAAAACCCTCAATATTTCAAGAGCTGCAACGCAGAGCGGTGGTCTTTAATGAATATCGTCAAGAAGCAATCCTTAAAGAGTTGCATGTGGCTCTGGGACCGCAGGTTGCTGACCCCTGCTCTAGCCCAACTACCCAGGGCCCACTTAGTTCATAACTTATCATGTATTTGTGAATGTGTTTACTTTCACCTATCATAGTTGACCAGCCCTGAAATAGCATTTTATATGTGATAGCATTACACTAAATGACATTTGTGAGTGTGGTATTCGGATATAAGTGTGTGTTCACATACCGAGCGAGAATATTTCCCACAACAGCACACCGTATGACCACACGTCGCTGAGTGTTGTGTACACGTTGTCAAATATACTCTCCGGGGCCATCCACTTCACCGGCAGGAACGTCTGTACACACAGAGACATTACGACTTTTACTCGTTAAAAGTTACATTCTTGATCCATCCGTTCCCCCTCTTTCAGTGTCGGTCTAATTCCAAGCATGACTTCAGTGACTGCCGAGGTATTGTGAACAAATTGCGTAGGGCATACAGCATACTGGTTAAAATGAATCGATTCTTACACGTGTGATTGGATGCTTGCATCATGAGCGTAATAATGTATTTGAATCGATTAATGTACTATTATATGCCTATGTGTAATGGCAATAACATTATTTCATAAAATGTAAAAAAAAATGTAAGTCTTGTGCATTTTTCGTGAATGTCCAAATATCTGATTACATGTGCATACATATGTACAAACAAAGACACCCCCGTTTTAGCCCGAACAGACTGTTGGGGCAAGTTTTGTTCGCGAGCACCTATTAAGGCCGGCACGGCACACAAGAAGGTAGGTGACCAGATCCACACCTGATCGCCTTTGTCCCCCAGTGCTCATGTTTACACACTGCACGAGCTACTTATTTAAGTCAGAGTCGACCTTGGGGAGGCCCTGAACCAGTTAAAATACCCACCACATTTGTTAGTCGTGAGCAGGAATTGAACTCCACTCACCGGGTTCATAGCACATTGCGCAAACCCCTACACTTCTGCCCCCCCCCACACACACACGTGCAATGAAAGTTATGTTTTGTACATACATTGCCCCTGGATATGTAATTGGTGTCTTTCTCCAGATCTCTCGCCAGTCCAAAGTCACAAATTTTGACCACTCGGTGGTTTGCGAGCAGCACGTTACGGGCAGCCAGGTCTCTGTGTACGCACTGTCGCATACAAACACAGTAACACACGTGTTATACCCTATATGGTTCCATATATGTGGCATTTTTGAGAGCCTATTAAGGCTGGCACAGCACATGATGCATTTTAACGAGCACCTCATCCATCTGCCTTTATCCTTGCAACACTGAAGCTTACACAGTCAAGAGGATACATTACTGAGTTTAGACTGGTTCTACCAACTAGCCTTGGTACTATGCAAGGCACAGGATCGATCCATAGTATTTGGGATAGTGATACATTGTGTTATTGACGACAGCACTGCTCCTGATATGACATTAGTTTGATGCTTTTCTAACAAGTTGGGTAGCTGACAAATTTGTTCGAGCGCAGTTCTTCGATCGTACCCAAGTATGCCTTGGGTATGCCACCCAAGCATCACATGACCCTGAGATTTCAATGCATAAGTGGGCAACAAATATGACAAGTGGGCGCACGTGTTTCTTGTTTTGGCTGAAGCCCAAGCTCTTATTTTGGCACATCAGTACCAAAATATACCATATAAGGCCACACATTAGATTGGTTGATAATTACTGCTATGACAAATAGAACATCAGCAAATCGTAGAGTGTTCACGTGGAGTGAATACATATTCAGTACATGTGTGGTGTTAATGTGTGAAGTTCGTACACAGTTACGTCCAGGTCTGATGATTGTTTTAAATATCAGACATACATTTTTGGAGGCAAGGAACGCCATGCCCTGTGCCACCTGGTAGGCACAGCTCAGGAGATCTGTCGATGTGAGGGGCGACGCGCCACCAAGTTCACAGCAGGCATAGAATGGTTCGTCTGTAACAATACACAAGCCATGACCAGAATGTCATAAATGCTACAATTCACGGGCCCATCCGTGAGTTAAGCACATATTATTCTCGGCCTATCAACAATGAACATGCATTGTGTGAATGCACATATTCTTACCATCTCTTTGAGTATCCATATAATAGACCCCATCCACCACTGTGTATAGAACGCGATCCACACGTGCTTCAGAACGCACGTAATTGTCATCATCTCCCGGCCTCATATCCATATACATGCTCTCAGCACATGTAGAGCTATACACACACACGCGGGTGTGCGTACACGTGAGCACAACCAGAACATCCGTACTTATATACAGAATCGCATTATTTCATGTTTTGTAATCACAATGAAATGTAATACTGCAATGTGCAGCTCTTTGTAAATCCACTATTGAATGAAGGGCCTCCCCATTTCATATCAGTCATGGGTTTGTTTGACCTTACTTCAGCACGCTTGGTTGGCGCAGGTTAGTGGAGGTTGTAAGCCGAGACCGTTTTTGATTTCACTCGCCACTGATATTCAGCTCGTGGCTGTGAATCGTACTTAGGTCGCTGGGTTCATAGCACCGTGCCATTAACAGCTCCATCGGCCTAACCACCCACACTACTCACGACGTGAAGTGTGGTGACAACGGACACGTCCGTGGGCAGCTCACCTTGCTGCAGGCCTCTTGAGCGATTGCTGAGCATCCTTTAGCCAGTGAAGGTACGCATACTTGTTCCTGTGCAGGAAGTTCACCAGATCACCGTGGCAACAGAACTCGGTAATGATGTAGACAGGACCTGTGGGGTCATTGTTTTTATCGTTATTTGCTATCTTCTATAAATGTGAATGGCACAATTCGCCATTGTAAAATGTCCATTTTAAAAACGAGCATCTCCTGCTCCCGTTGGCAAGTTACAGCACAACACATCATTTGTGCATCACGACACCTCACGATCTCAGTGAATGAACTCACATTCCCAGATACGTTTGAAGATAGTGGCATAAATATTTAAATGACTGTACTCACGAAAAATTTTCATGCATTTTTAATTGAAGTAGGTGGCTATAAATAGGAATTTGAATGAGCAAACAAATCATAATTAATTGCTCGTGATTTATTTGGGTAAAGGCGCAGGCTTCCCATCGCTTACTCAGGGCCTCCACTCAGGGCCTCCACTCCAGGAAGTTCTCGAGAGCCCCTCTCTAGGGCAATGTGAACTCTCTCCCACACTGGCTCGCTGACTCGGAAGAGGTGACAGTACTCAATCTTTACACCACCACACTGTCCCCAACTTTACCCCTGACAATCGACCAACTATGGTGTACCCATTTATGCTGCTGGGTGGACAGAGGCAGTGCAGGGGGGGGGGATTTAAGAAACTTGCCCATTGTTTCACCTGCCAGGCCGGGAGATCAAACCAGCAAAACTCTGCATTGCGAGTCTATTTTGTGATCCATTCTGCCATGGCTGTATCCGGTGATTTCATCATCATTATCATCAGCCCTGGTCAATTCACTGCTAAATAATAATGCAATTTATAAAGCACGCAACATTTCACGGAGATAAATGACCGCGACTCTTAAGGCGCGGAGCCAAGCTTAATGTCGCGCGAAAGCCAGGTGAAGAGGTGGGGCCTTTAAGTGTCTTAAAAGTCGGCGTAGGTTGAACGCTGCTGCGAATGTGCAGCAGCGGAATGGCGTTCCAGACGGCGGGGGCTGCCACGGAGAAACGACGCCCGGCAGTGACCATGGTCCTTGGTGTAGAGAAGAGGAGGTTGTGAGTCGCGCTGCTATGGAGAGTTCTACCGTGAGGTGTAATGCGGGGCGACAGGAGAGCGAAGAAAGATAACGGTGGACGACTGAAAATAGAGGAGCAGTGGCACAGGCAGGCAGGATGAAGGCCTCCCCAAGCTGCTGCCACCTCTGCAATGTAATAATCCACCTAGTACTCGCACATGAACTGCTTTCATCGCTCCACCTCCTTGGCGTTTAAACAAAGAAAGTAAAATCGTCTTGCCTCCCACAGTGCAGGCCCCCAACAGGTTGACGATGTTGAGATGTGCGCCCAGGTGGCTCATGATCTTCAGCTCAGACATCATCGCTCTCCTTTCACTCATGGACGAGTTGGCTGAGAGACACAACGACCCATGCACACAAAGACTTTATCATCATCATCAGCAGCTGTGATCTGTTGGCTGCAGGATGAAGGGCTCGCCAAGCCGTCGCCATCTCTCGCGGTCCTGCGATGCAACTATCCATGTGACACCCGCGCAGATTTCGTCGTTCCATCTCGGACATCCTCTAGGGCGTGTTCCCTCTTTTGGATGCGACACAATTATTCATACAAGTGCAAATCCTTACACACTTGCGAGTTGACGTAGTGGCCTGCGCTATAAAGCAAGAGATCTTCCTTGATTCCCAAGCATGGCAAACATTATTGGTGAGTGATATCTATAAATTGAAACTATAATTTTTTTTTTTACCAGGTAATGCCCACTGAGAAAGACGGCTTTTTTGAGAAGCGATCTGGCCACAAGTTATAGCTCAACGAAGTGGCTTGTCATGTGGGAATTTCTAATGTAGCAGCCAAATACTCTAAACGCATGGTAATTCTAAATGTGGAGGGAAAATCCGGAGGACCCTCAGAAAATCGAACCCACAACCTCATGTATACCAGGCGAGGTAGTTAACATCTTCTAGCCACCGTGGCACCCCTAAACCATTCCTCAGCGCATCCCCTTCAGTACCCCATACTGACCTGCGTGGTGAGGTACGTTCAAAGGATCCCTTTATTTGTTGTCAGGCATACAAAACCCAAGGCTGAAATATCACATTCCTGCGGAGGGAGCTGGTAGGAACGTTGGGTTGCTCGGTCAATGGCCAGGGTTAACGGCGGCGTGGTGTATTCCACAAATATGGCCGACTGTGAGAGCAGGCACAAGCCGGCGTGAGTAGGTTAAACGTTGAGTTTTATAAGGGCACCACGGGGTGACCAGCCCCTCCCCACCCAGCCCCACCCCTCCCACCCCCCACCCAGCCCCACCCTCCCCACCCAGCCCCTCCCCACCCTCCCCTCCCCACCCAGCCCCTCCCCACTCTCCCCTCTCCACCCAGCCCCACCCCTACCATTTTTGGATGTACGACGAACCAGGTGGTTCCTACCAGTATCACCTGCAAATTACTCAATTCATATTAGACGTAGCAACACCGCCCCGGACCACGGAAACGCAGCAGGACCCTCCTGCAAAGGAGTCTTGAGACTCAGCGAGGCTATCCTGGGCAAACAATCATACAAAACGAAAATAATTTAGAAAAATAATATGCAACCTAAATTTCGATTTAAAGCTTTCATGACTGCAGGCATCCATCTTCTTGGTTCTTTCGGTAAAGTCACGTAGAAGGGAAGTAATAAAATACAAAAATAAAACATAATAAAATAAAACAATTCTCACGACGTTTCGGCTACAATGCAAGCAGCCGTCTTCAGATGAAGAATGAGACACTACCAAGCTAGGAGCTTATATATAAGCTGGGTTGGAGGTGGAAGAGCGCCTTAACAAAAAGAATGTGCATATGAAGAGGAATTTAGCATATTCATGGGAAATGCGTAGGAGGTGGGCGGGGGGGTTTCAAAGTCATATTATGCCCATGCATTATGCAGGATCAGCAGCACCAAGGGGGGGTGCAGGGAGTAGCATTAACAAAGGAAAGGAATGTTAATAGTATGTAGCTGCAGTTATTAAACAACCACGTAGAAAACTAAAGTATAAACTACATAAAGAACTAAAGTATAAACTGCATAGCACCATCAGTATACTTACTATACTCTACAATAAGCTGAGTTACTAACAGCAAGTAATACATTAAAATTCTACGTCGTAAAAATTATATAATATGCTTCCATCTAAACTTTATTCTCTTACATCACACGAGCATACACCGTACTATATACTGCCATAGATAAACCCAACATTAAATTATATACTGTATTGCTATAAACCACCCTATACCTTATACATTTTAAAATAACACTATGTATTATTCTACCCACCCTAATGTGTATCACACTGCTATATGTTTACTATACAATTACGATACTATATATTACGTTGTACATTGTATTAAGCATATAAATGTTATACTATTTGTTATTATACACTGTACCATTGACCGTCGTGTCAATGGGTGAGTCGTGAGGGGAAAACTTGCAGCGGAGCAAAGAATCCATTCCCTGCGGAGAATACAATGCCAGTGAGTGGAACGCGGTCTGAAAGTCACCGTAAACGTGAACACAATCAGTTAAGATCCGAAATGGTTTATTACGTCCTTCCAATGATTGCTAAGCCAGAATCCATCTTCTCGGTTAAAATTGTCTCTGTGTTTGTATATGTGGATCGCCTCATGAACGAATCTCTCATGATAGCCAGATGGCTTGCAGAGAACCTCTGTCTTGGAGAAGTCAATGTCATGTGAGCCCACTGAGTTGTAACAGTGATCTGCCACGGCTGAGGTGTTTGTCCTACCGTGTTTCAGGTCTGCTTTATGTTCACGGATGCGGTCCGAGACATGTCGTTTGGTTTCCCCAATGTAACTGCTACCACAGAGGCAACTTAGTTTGTAGACGCCAGGGTACTGTATGTCTGGAACCACATCTTTTACAGACGGTACCAGATCACGGATTTTATGTACTGTGTTGAATCGGACCTGGATCTTGTGTTTAATCAGGATTTTGGAGATCTTTTTTGTGACCCCAGCAATGTAGGGTAAGGTGATGGTCTTGAAAGGCTCCTCAACAGGATCCTTCTTGATGGTTGGAGTGATGGCTTTGCGGATTGTGTAGTCGGAGTAACCATTAGCCTTAAGAGCTTGGCATACGTGTTTGAGTTCACTGGAAATGTGTTCCTGGTCGGAGATGCATTGGGCTCTATGATATAGAGTCTTGATGAGGGAATTCTTCTGGGATGGATGGTGGTGGGAATCCGGTTTTAGGTAAGCATCCGTATGGGTGGCTTTCCTGTAGACAGAGTGGCTCATTGAACCATCAGGTCTCCTTTTGATTAGGACATCCAAAAAGGGTAGCTTGCCATCTTTTTCGACTTCCATGGTGAATCTGATGGCTGGGTGTATGGAATTGATGTGGTCGAGAAATTGGTCTAGAGCAGGCCGACCATGTGGCCAGATGACAAAAGTGTCGTCTACGTACTTCTTCCATAAGGTCGGGCGTAGAGTGGCAGTCTGGATGGCGTCCGTCTCAAATTTCTCCATGAAGATGTTGGCTACAACCGGAGATAGGGGGGAGCCCATTGGGGTGCCCTCAGTTTGCTTGTAGAAAGTTCCATTCCAGGTGAAGTATGTATTGGTTAAGCAGTGTCTCACCAGGGGGGGTACCCCAGCATTCAGTCCTTGATGAACCAAGTCTTCAATGATTGCGATGGTGTCAGGTACAGGAACCTTGGTGAATAAGGAAACCACATCAAAACTGACAAGCAGGTCGTCTGGGGACAGGGCAATCCCCTTGATTGTCGATACCAGGTCAGATTCACCATGGAAGTCGAAAAAGATAGCAAGCTACCCTTTTTGGATGTCCTAATCAAAAGGAGACCTGATGGTTCAATGAGCCACTCTGTCTACAGGAAAGCCACCCATACGGATGCTTACCTAAAACCGGATTCCCACCACCATCCATCCCAGAATAATTCCCTCATCAAGACTCTATATCAGGGGTCGGCAACCTACGGCTCCGGAGCCGCATGCGGCTCTTTACGGGCTGCTTCTTGACGATATGTACGTATGTACAGTATGTACTCAGATGCATTGCGGCTCTTGAAATACTGAATTTTGTACCGAATTGGAAAGAAATGGCTCTTCTTGTTATTTTGGTTGCCGACCCCTGCTCTATATCATAGAGCCCAATGCATCTCCGACCAGGAACACATTTCCAGTGAACTCAAACACGTACGCCAAGCTCTTAAGGCTAATGGTTACTCCGACTACACAATCCGCAAAGCCATCACTCCAACCATCAAGAAGGATCCTGTTGAGGAGCCTTTCAAGACCATCACCTTACCCTACATTGCTGGGGTCACAAAAAAGATCTCCAAAATCCTGATTAAACACAAGATCCAGGTCCGATTCAACACAGTACATAAAATCCGTGATCTGGTACCGTCTGTAAAAGATGTGGTTCCAGACATACAGTACCCTGGCGTCTACAAACTAAGTTGCCTCTGTGGTAGCAGTTACATTGGGGAAACCAAACGACATGTCTCGAACCGCATCCGTGAACATAAAGCAGACCTGAAACACGGTAGGACAAATACCTCAGCCGTGGCAGATCACTGTTACAACTCAGTGGGCTCACATGACATTGACTTCTCCAAGACAGAGGTTCTCTGCAAGCCATCTGGCTATCATGAGAGATTCGTTCATGAGGTGATCCACATATACAAACACAGAGACAATTTGAACCGAGAAGATGGATTCTGGCTTAGCAATCATTGGAAGGACGTAATAAACCATTTCGAATCTTAACTGATTGTGTTCACGTTTACGGTGACTTTCAGACCGCGTTCCACTCACTGGCATTGTATTCTCCGCAGGGAATGGATTCTTTGCTCCGCTGCAAGTTTTCCCCCCACGACTCACCCATTGACACGACGGTCAATGGTACAGTGTATAATAACAAATAGTATAACATTTATATGCTTAATACAATGTACAAAGTAATATATAGTATCGTAATTGTATAGTAAACATATAGCAGTGTGATACACATTAGGGTGAGTAGAATAATACATAGTGTTATTTTAAAATGTATAAGGTATAGGGTGGTTTATAGCAATACAGTATATCATTTAATGTTGGGTTTATCTATGGCAGTATATAGTATGGTGTATGCTCGTGTGATGTAAGAGAATAAAGTTTAGATGGAAGCATATTATATAATTTTTACGACGTAGAATTGTAATGTATTACTTGCTGTTAATAACTCAGCTTATTGTAGAGTATAGTAAGTATACTGATGGTGCTATGCAGTTTATACATTAGTTTTTTTATGTAGTTTATACTTTAGTTTTCTACGTGGTTGTTTAGTAACTGCAGCTACATACTATTAACATTCCTTTCCTTTGTTAATGCTACTCCCTGCACCCCCCCTTGGTGCTGCTGATCCTGCATAATGCATGGGCATAATATGACTTTGAAACCCCCCCGCCCACCTCCTACGCATTTCCCATGAATATGCTAAATTCCTCTTCATATGCACATTCTTTTTGTTAAGGCGCTCTTCCACCTCCAACCCAGCTTATATATAGCTCCTAGCTTGGTAGTGTCTCATTCTTCACCTGAAGACGGCTGCTTGCGTTGTAGCCGAAACGTCGTGAGAATTATTTTATTTTATTATGTTTTATTTTAATTATTTTATTTCTTCCCTTCTACGTGACTTTACCGAAAGAACCAAGAAGAAATATGCAACCTCATTTGTTCAAATGGGCTGCTATTGTGGAGCCACTTCAGATTCTCCCCTATGTTACTGTCACTCTTGTTGCGATAGTAACAGTGATAGTAACTATAAACAAATATGATTAGTCATTTATGTTTTGCGTTAGGCCACATAATAACCTGGCCAAACTTGTGGCATAAGTTCCTCAAGCACCCGACAAAGCCAAACATGAAATTTTAATGTGTACTGTACAAGTGTTTCACACGCCAGTAAGTTTAGAAGAATTATCACTACCAAATTTAGCAATTAGACATGACGCGTCGCTTAAAACTGTGCCAAGCATCTTCAGGGCAAAATCGAGGAAGTCAGAATTTGGCATTATCCAAAAATAAATTGTTGAATCATCATATTGTTGTGTATGTCGGAGAAACGGCGGTGTTGTTTTTTGTTGATGAAACCCGATTTAAGAGTTAATTGGCTCACAGGGTAATTCAAAATCATCTGAAACTGAACTGATATTGGCTGTAAAAGCGTACATGTTAAATTATCTTCTTGGTTCTTTCGGTAAAGTCACGTAGAATTTCCATTCTACGTGACTTTACCGAACGAACCAAGAAGATGAATCCCTGCAGTCACGAAAGCTTTAAATCGAAATGTTAAATTATATTATATAGAGGGATTGCTGACACTGTATTTTCTAAGTTCATTTAAATTGACCTTTATATTAATGTACTTTTACAATGTTTTCACAATTATATGTGTATTTGGTAAACGTGTTTTTATTGTGTATGTATGCACGTGCATGCGCGGAAATGTTACCTTTAAGCATTTTGACAGCCACGCACGGAGTTTCCGTGCCCTGTATGCTTGCTTCCACCACTTTACCAAATGCGCCACAACCCAGGACTCGACCTGTTCGAAGAGGGATGATAATAATCACAAGCATGCCTGATAAATTTTGTTAGCCCACCTATCCAGGATTCAGGGCTTTCCATAGCTCTCAAATTTCAATTCGGGGATGAGAGATGGGCCAGCTTTGTCGCCTCGGAGGGAGGGCTCAGCCCTCCTTGCTACAATATTGAACACCAGTGGTGGATTTTACTCAAGGTTCTCCTTAACAACGGCTAACTTTGCGAGCGAGAGCAGAATTCAAGATAGATGAAAGCAAATCACATCCTTACCAATGCTGTTTGGCGTTTAATGTGTTTAGCGTTTGTTTAACATTGATTGTGTCGTGCCCCCCCCCACCACCATCCTGAGTGTTTTAATGTTTCATTTTAAACTATGTCACGCTACAGGGCTGGGACGGACCAAGGTCCTGGGAAGCCCTGTCTGCCCTGAACCGACTGTGAGAAATACAGGGTAGGCTGCTGCTGCTCGATCAGCTACCAAGTTACAGGGAAGATGAGAGTGGGGTCCGGAGCAAGTTGTAAGTGTGTATGTTGAACTCCTTTCACACTGTACGTGGCTAAGTTAGGGGTGGCTCAGATGGCCCTGGGTTAAGTTCCAGTAAGCTCTTAATTCGAACCAGAATATTTCATATACTTAGAGATTAAAAGTTTGCACAATTTGTTATAATATCACATTCTGCAAAGTTTCACCAAGTTTAAATAAAAAATGCTTTTAAAATGTAAGTGTGAATTTTTTTGGTTTGTTTTCACTTAAAATAAAATAAATTGAATTTTGTATAAAATTCAGAGACAATAAGTACTATAATAGTACACAATTAATATGCTACACCAGCTTTTTTTAACTTACATGTTATTTAAATACATATTTATACGGTGGATGCATATACTGAAATATATGTTTATGAACATGAAATTTCCTGTCGGTGACGGTGTCTCTGTGCGTTCGTACCAAATTTCAGAGTGCTTCGGGGAACTTCCCAGCGTCGGTCATACAGGAGTTGCATCGGGTCCACGTACGTGTACTCGCACCCGTCTGGGCTCACCGACTCGATCACTTTCCACCGCACCTCGTAACGTGGTTTCTGCGCAGGCAAAGCCACGCATTCACGCACGGACGCACACACGCACGCACACACGTGAGAAAAAGAGCCAGTGGCACGCTTCCCGCAGCTGCACCGCAGTGGGCAGAGTGCACACTGCATGGTGGATTAGAGAACATGTGCAAGTTAAATGCATCATATTGGTTGTAGAGTTCATTGAAACAGTTTATTGAAACATGTGTGTAATCCGTAATGTGTTGTGCTGGTGTCAACTCCCTTTCATATCTTCTGTGTTATGTACCTGAATCGTTTTGTTTATAAAATACTTTTGGAAAAAACCCCATCATATTCTCTCTAAAGAAAATTAACACACACTCAATGCATTCATCAATAATGCTGATCTATAATGAAAATACTGCATATAATAGGTGACGTGTTGCGCCAAGGCTCTTCTTGCCATTTATTCCCGTTGCTATTAAATCTAATTTTAGGTGTTGTGATCTTGCAAAGATAGTTTATTAATAATGCCATGGTAACGTGATCGGTTAAGAGCAATAATGAAACATTAATATTCTATAATCTGTAATATTCTTAAGTTATTTATTTCTATTGCTATTTGTGTCTGTGGTAATATAAGTATTAGACCATGACTGAAAAAGAGCGTTGTATTGGACAAGTATCGTCCTCTATAGACATGGAAAAATAATGGAGATCAACAAATATCCACTAACCGCCTTCCACTGCCACGTGGAAGGAGCAAGATGACGTCCATGCGAGAGGTAAATGGACAGCAAAGAGCAGGACTCAAACGAGAATGAAGTATTCCTACAGGAAGCGATCGCTGTGACCGGAAAAAATAAATGAGGGGGGGGGGGGGAAGAGCTCTATCCAGCCTCGTCAACAGCCACCACGTGGTCACCGTATAGAGCAGAAGAGAGAGAGACACGGTCCTCCACAGCACTCCAGAGTCTCCACACGAAGGTGGAGGCCACGTTCACTTACCCTATTACAAATGACAATGGCAACGATGAGAAGGGCAATGGAGAGGACGAGGAGGAACAGCACCACCGACAGCACTGTGAGCCCCACCTTGGAGTCTTCATCATCATCATCGTCACCACGCGTTGCCAAGCAACAAAACAACACGCACGCAAGACATTCCGTGATGGGCTCATTACATTGAGTTTATCGTTGCACAGTAGTCGAAAACATTCAGAACGTGTTCATGACGAAAGTGTTATTGTGACGATTCATATCATCAGGCCGCTGGAGCTGTGGTTGCAGTGCTTTTGACACGCAAACAGTGGATTGCAAGTTCTAATATTAGAGCGGGGTCATCTCGGCCCACCATCCATCTAGGCAGGATAACAAAGGAAACTCCTTTGAGATAAGTCAACAGCAATTGAATGAGGAATTTCTACCAGTGGCGAAAGATCGTCAGCGGAAACGACTAATGCCCCATCACTTGGTTAAGTCCGACTCGAATCGGCACTGATGACATTTAGATAAAAAAAAAGTAATATAATGGTGATGATAAGCACTGTTGTGAATTGAAGTGGTGGTGGTGGTGACGGTGGTGACTATACCCGTGTTCAGTAGGGACAGGATCTGCTCATCGGTTTGGAAGGGGTTTGTGGCCACGCAGCGCACAGCGGTTGGGGTCACCAGTGTCACGGGATCGAAGGTGATTGTGCTGCTGCTGATCCCCTTGCTGGGATCGGCCCACTCCTGCACAGATATACCCTCTGCAATACAGAGCGTGGCAGCGACGTTAATTCCTCGGGCAAAACGCTGAAGCAGATGAGTGAGTATTCTTGGTTCTTTTCGGTAAAGTCACGTAGAAGAGAAATAATAAAAGAATATAAATATAAAAAAATTCTCACGACGTTTCGACTGCAACACAAGCAATCATCATCAGGTGTGTTGCAGTCGAAACATCGTGATAATTTTTTATTGTTTTATATTTATATTATTTTATTAGTTCCCTTCTACGTGACTTTACCAAAAGAACCACGAATATGAATCCCTGCAGTCACGAAAGCTTTAAATCAAAATTCAGATGAGTGAGGTCATTTTTTAAAATGGAAATGCTCATTGGAACCTTTGTCTGGGTTCACGTTGCTGTAGTCGAAGCCAGCAGCTGGATTGGCTCTGCGGCTTGAATTAGCGTCAGCTGGCAGGCTTGAGCCTAGCCCTGCAGGAGCTGTGGCATTGCTGACGTAGATCAAGGTCCAATGGATTGTTTCTGTGCAACTGGGGGAGGGATGAGGCACAGTAATAAACAAACACATTAAACAGTTGCATGGTAGGTTTGCGTGTGGTGGGGTAAAGTGTGCGCACACCCGCCTCTTCCAAGACATCTGGCCAGCGTGGAAGAGTAGGCCATACCAACCCTTTGGAGGGTATTGGTAGAGCTAGCGATGGCTTGGGCGAGCCATTTCTGTGCTAGACCTTCTTGCCGTTCCCTATTAAACAGTGAATGCCTCATTCACAAATCACAATGAAATTTCACAGTCGTCAAGCGCTGAACCTCTTTCTTTCTGGTCAGCAAATTCTCATTTCAACAGAGGGGAAGTGATGGACAAAATAGAACCTTATGGCGGGACCCCGGGGTTCCATAAGCCCCCGGCTCTCGCATAAACTGCGTAGCGATGTTATTGTATGTCTGTTGAAGGCGAACGGTACGGCAATCTATTCCTCTTGATGAGCTCTGCACGATGCGCTAATCAAAGTTTTAAAGTTTTGTTTCTTCTGCGCATTCGTCCTCGCTTTGGCGCTTGGACAACATGACAACAGAATGATCCGCGCCAGGTGGGTCATGGCGTTTATGTTGCGCGGTGGGATGGAGTCGCCAAAAATACGCCATAAGGTTCATTAATGGCCAGAGGTGTGGACTCGAGTCATGTGACTTGGACTCGAGTCAGACTCGAGTCATGAATTTGATGACTTGCGACTCGACTTGGACTTGCATAACAATGACTTTGTCCCACCTATGAGATGTGGACTCGAGTCATGTGACTTGGACTCGAGTCAGACTCGAGTCATGAATTTGATGACTTGCGACTCGACTTGGACTTGCATAACAATGACTTTGTCCCACCTCTGATAATGGCATCCTAGTGTAATGCAAGCAAGGATTGAGGGGGGCGGAGTCTGGGTCACGTGAGGAGAGGGAGGAGTTAGGGTCACGTGGGGGAGAGGATTTAGGGAGAGAACCGGAAGGGGATCGGGGAGTTGAGACGGAGTGAAACGGGAGGAGGCCACGCTGGGCAGTACGGGGAGGGTGGCGCGATCGCCACGTGTTGAGAGACGTCGGCACCGTCAGCCATCGGTGTCAGGGCGCAGAGGGCTAGCGGGCTGTGGAAGGCTAGCTGCAGAACGGAGCAGCAGGGTGGCTGCAGAGCGGAGCAGCAGTGTGGCTGCAGGGCGGAGCAGCAGTGAGGCTGCAGAACGGAGCAGCAGGGTGGCTGTGGAGTGATCGTCGGAGGAGACGCGGGCCTGAGCGAGGACGCCGTGTGAGCGAGATTTATACGAACCCAAATAAAGGACAACGGAGATCGACACTGAGAAAGAGTCCTTTATTACACTAGAGAGACTGCAAAGCAATTCCGAATATTTGATTGGGAGAGCTGACCACTCCACCACAGCAATGTCACTGGGCATGATAACGCAGCCTGCAATCTCACACTCGGCAATAACAATACTGATCATTTGCTCTTGTTAAGGGCCTTTCACAGTGTCTCAAGGTGCCGTGCATGAAAAGGACAAAAATAACGAAGAAGAACCGAGTGGCAAAATAAGAGCGGGAGATCTGTAGTGCTACGTGAGCATAGCAGCAGCAGCAACAAAGGAAAGACAAAAACTTCGACATTGCAGAGAACGAGCGCAGGGTATGTAACGGTCGTAAACGAAACACGCGGGAGTATAAAAAAAAATGTGTTTATATAATATAAATATATATATAAAACATGTTTTAAAAGATGTGTTGTAGTCAGGGTTTGTTTATTTTTGCAGAGGTCATGCGTATAGACATCTAATCTGCAGGGTTATTGTGGTCAGCAAAACAGAAAGTAGGTTCATCACATATCTCTGTGCACTTTTGCGTGTTGTGCATTACTCTACACTCTGGGTTTTCCGACTCACCCAAAGTAGTAAAATAGTAAAAGAGGCTTGGTATTCAGTAAGGCTGACTATGAATCCTAATCAACTGGAAAATCATGCTGAGGCTAAACATTCAATTACCACTCGCAAGAGTATGCTGCTGCATGCTTATGTGACGGCCGAACATTAATAAAAGCTGCCCAATTCAAAGTAGCCCCAGGTCACCCTTGCAAAAGACTCAATCTGAATGAATGCTAACCTAGAATTAATGCTAACCTAGTTATTTAAATGTGAGGCACAGCCCTGCTTGCTTACAGCATCGCTGGCAGAAGGGCTTCCACGAGAGGGGGCTCCAAGGGGACCCCTACAGGGGGTATTTTTGCCTATTCTTAATATCGTTCATTTTGGCTCTTTAAGCACAATTTATGCCAACATCTCTGACGCGTTCTGTTCCGATGTTGCCTGTTCCTCCATACGGAACACTTTGGTGTTGTTCTTATTCTGTGCTGATGCACCACAGATCTCCCTAAATGACGTTACGCGATTTTTGACGATTTTTGACCCCCCCCCCCATCGTCACACGACGTCACAAAAAGTCAGACCCCCCTCAAATATGACGTCACAAAGCTCTGCCCCCCACCCAAAAAAAATAAAACATGCTTCAAATCGCTTTAAACTATTGTCATTGTAGTGCGTATTTAATGTGGCACTGCACTCTGATGTTGTAGGAGAAACTATTTATTATTGAGTCTATTTAATTAAGTAGAACGTGTTGTCTATATTTATTTAAAGTTTTGATGTGACGTCACATTTCTCAAACCGCCCCCCCCATCGTCACACATCGTCACAAATGTATGACCCCCCCCTCCCCTAGGTGCGTGATGTCATTTATGGATGGCCCCGAAGTGGCAAAACGGGATGCTGCGTGTAACAAATAAACATCGGTGGATTGATTTTTCCACGCTGTGCCAGAATTCTTGGAAGAAGTAGAAGGACCCATACTTTACCCCAGTCACACGTGACATGCCCATCGACTTCCTGTGAGATATAAGAATACGGGAAGTCCCCGAATTCAGGAATGGTTCCGTTCCAGAGACCCGTTCGTAAGTCGAACGGTTCGTAAGTCAGAACACAATAATGTACCGTATTTAAAGCACATACGGTCAGTGTTAAAATATGTGTTATGGTTCAACAAAAAATGGAAGCATTGTTGAACTCATAAATGAGAAGAAATATTCTACATTTGCACGCAACACTGTAAATTGTTTCGCGGTTTGGTTCGCAAGTGCGAAATCACGTTGGCTAAAAAATACATATCCAATGGAAGCTCGTTCGTAAGTAAGGATGTTCGTAAATCAGGTGTTCGTCTGCCGGGGGACTGCCCTTACCGTACTATATGAAGGATACCGGAACGGGATTGAGTTAACACACGCAGAGCCGTGGGACGCGAGGGCTTCCCCCGCTCGGCGCTGCTACCGACCTGTGCTGCTGGCTGCAGGCGAACCACTCGATGCGTGGTTTGGGAGAGCCACGCGCCACGCACACCACGCGGTGCGCTCCGCTCCAGCCATTGTCGCCCTGCTCCGGGTTGTCCGACAGCTTCGTGATGGCTGCTGGCACTGAGAGAGTCAACGCCATAATTACGACCCGCACTGGTGCCATTGTCCTACGTGATGTTTGTGTTGAATTACATATTTATACATACTCTTTGGTTCTTTCGGTAAAGTCACGTAGGTATAAAATAAAATAAATTAAATCACGACGTTTCGTGGGACAACCACAGCAAGAAAACAAAGAGTATGGATCCCTGCAGTCACGAAAACGTCAAATTACATATTTGTAAACAATGATGTTGCCGAAATGGTTTTGTGACAGTGTTTAGCTGGTTCCTTACGCTAAGGGGTTCTCTGAATGGATTATATAACATGACACTGATGGACGAGATCAGTGATGGCAGGGGTTTGAAATGTTGGTGATGATCATGATCTTGTGATGCTGCGATATGACAAACAGTAGATTTTCCAACCAAAAACAAAAATGCAGAAGAAAGATTGTTGTGCTTATTTTGAGAATACAAATAAAAATTGTGTTTATAATGAAAAACAAATCAACAGTAAATACACAACAGTAGCTCATGCAGCGTAAGAAAACCGTGGCAATGTTGACGCCTCGTTATAAAAGGGGCGTTTTACCATTGATGGACAGGTAGAAGCTGTAGCTGGCATTGCCATCGCTGTTCTCCACCACGATCGAGTAGAGGCCTTCATCGCTTAGCGCCACGCGGCTGAGGCCCAGCCAGCCGCGGTAACTGTGACGTCACCAGACAATCATCGCAGTGTCACAATAGCCACACACGGCCATCACGCCTGAAATGCCCAGCGTCGTCACTGCCACCACGAACGATTCAGATACTAAACACTTAAGTGTTAAGCACACAGAGATCGCGTATCTAAAAAATAAAAAGCCCTCTGTCTCTTGAAGCTCAAACGAGCGGCGAGTGTGCGCAGAAGACTTTGTGCATCTCCAATCGGAGGTGCAGCCACATTGTGAAAGTGTGGGGTTGTCCTACTCTCGAATGGTTCCTGACAGCATCCCTGCATCTCTGCATGAACTATGATATTGTAGTGCATGGCCATATTAGTCGTACAGTTCTTACAATCGGTGCATTCAGGTAGCATCACTTACTGGTTATTCCGTGGATCTACAGCTTCAAAGCCAATGTGTGCGTGGCTGTCTCCATGATCGCCGGAGCGCACCCCCTTCTTGTCGTCTTGTTGGCTGTCAGGCGCAGCTTTGTCCGCAGGCTCACTTGCTCGATCGCGACGCAACGGACCTCCGCCAGTCTGCTCACTCGCAGCAGTCTGCCTGTCGTTCTCCAAGCGCCTCTCGAATCGAGCGTCCATCATTTTCTGAGCATCGCTCCGGCTGGGGTCGGTCCGACTGCTCGCTATGAGGTTATCGTTCGTCTTGCTGTCACCCGTCTGCTTGCGGCGCTTGTGGTCTGGTCCGCTACCTTCGGTTGGTTGCTTTCCTTCCTGGTGGTGACGAGCGAACTGAGCCTGATCGTTTGGGCGATGGCGGTGTTTGTTCTTGTCAAACAAGCGTCTGCCGTCTTTTGTCCAGAAGACAGAGAGAGGAGGTGGAAATGCGAAGATGTCCACCTCGTAGAGGGGCGAACTCAGGAGCATTGCAGACTCGTCGGGGCCGATGTGAGGCCGCACGCGGACAAACCCCTTGTCTGCGGAAGAACGAGTAAATGTAAGTTGATGATAACATTAGGGGCCGTCCATAAATGACGTCATGCGATTTTGGACGATTTTTGACCCCCCCCCCCTCGTCACACGGCGTCACAAAAAGTCAGACCCCCCCTCAAATATGACGTCACAAAGCTCTGCCCCCACCCCCCCAAAACATGCTTCAAATCGCTTTTATCTATTGTCATTGTAGTGCGTATTTAATGTGGCGCTGCACTCGGATGTTGTAGGAGAAAACATTTATTAAAAAGTCTATTTAATTAAGTAGAACGTGTTGTTTATATTTATTTAAAGTTTCGCATTTTGATGTAACGTCACATTTCTAACCCACCCCCCCCCTTGTTACACATCGTCACACATGTCTGACCCCCCCCCGCCCCAGGTGCGTGACGTCATTTCTGGACGGCCCCTAATTATATTCAAGTCAATTAGCATTCACTCTTGTGAGCATTCATATATCCAATAATTATGATACAGTAATATTAATTGCTCATTTATAATTGGACATAATCGTACAATACATTTACAACGTTTTGTATTTGCATGGTTGCTGTTATTACTACTAGCCATAGCATCACGTGTTACGTCCTGGCTTGTCAACCAGAGTTCGATTCCCGCTCACGGCCAACATCGTTGACGAATATCTGAACCCGTCTTCGTCCTCCTCTAGGTCGACTCAACCTCAAATGAGTACCTGGTAAGGTGTGCAAACATCGTCGCTGGGGAGAAAAAGGCGGTCGGGCATGGTACTGGCCACCCACCCCCATATTTATGCATACCATGCCAGCCTTCATAGGCGCTCGCTAACAGAATTATTCCCAACAGTTTGTTTAAAGGCTATACGGGAGATCTTTGTCTGTGTGCGGAGTACGTTTCGGCGGTTCGCTTACCCAACACGGTGATGTGAGTGCTCTCGTTCGCCTGTCCGTACGAATTCTCGGTCGTGCACGTGTACACGCCGGTGTCGCGCTCGTCGGCCAGCGGCACGGTCAGCGTGTGCACGATCTGCATGCCGCCGCCAGAAATGCGCCGCTCGTGCACGCTCGTGTGCGACGTGCCCCCATCAACCTGCGCACACACCACCCACCGCAAACACTGAGTCGGCATTGCGTGGTGCGCATCTCCACTGGCATCATTCCTGTGAAGGCGGTGATATTTCCGTGTTTCCTGTGGTGGAGGATGAGGTGAAGAGCAAGAGGCCATCATGGCCAACTCTGATGATTCCACCACACCGTTTTGTTTCTCTCATCTTTCCGCTCAATCCCACAATTGTTGTTTTAAAGGCCTACACCCACTGGTCAAGTTCCACTCTTACAGTCTGCCAACGTCTGGCTTTAGGTATTCCCTTTAGTCTCGGCAACCTGCCCTCCTACACACTGCATGTGTGTCCCTACCCATTGTAACCTTCTTTTACGGATGACATCTTCAATACTATCTTTCCATGTTCGACTCTAAACTGTCAAGTTGTCTCCCTAAATCGCTCCATGTAACTGTAGTGTCATAGGTGGGCCACACTTACCAGCAGTGGTGGACAGGGCCCATCTGCAGGTACCTCGGACCCTGGTGGACAGGGCCCATCTGCAGGTACCTCGGACCCTCAGGGGAGGGGCCACTGTGCTAGCCCAAGAGGGGAGGGGCTGCTGGGGCCTCTAGGATCCTAGACAGCTAAGCCCTCGGCGCCAGGCTCTGGGATCCCAGGATCCCAGACAGCTAAGCCCCTTAGCGCCACCAACGGGGGGGCTGTGTGTGCTCTGTGGGGTATCTGGGGGCACACACAACCCCACCCCTCGATGGGCAAGAGGCATAAAAGAGCCGCTCCCTGGCCGATCGGGGGCCAGTCGCAGCTCAAGACCCAAGACCAGCCAGCTAGGACCCTGGACCCCCTCGTCCCGCTTGTCCTTCTAAGGACCGGGACGCTGTGCGGGCCAGTGGTGGGACTCTGGGACTCCCGGCTCTACGTCCTTGTAAGGGCAAGTTCCGAGGAAGCCAGAGTCTAGACCCGCACCTTGGCTGGGTCGGTTCAGGTAGCCTCCCCTAGGGTAATTGTAGCCGGAGGACCCGAGAGCGTAGCCAGACTAGGCTGTGTCCCTAGGCCGTGTTCCTAGGCTGTGTTCCTAGGCTGTAACAGAGTATCAGGACTTTTAAATTTCGATTTAAAGCTTTCGTGACTGCAGGGATTCATCTTCTTGGTTCTTTCGGTAAAGTCACGTAGAAGGGAAGTAATAAAATAATAAAAATAAAACAATAAAATAATTCTCACGACGTTTCGGCTCCAACGCAAGCAGCCGTCTTCAGGTGAAGAAGTATCAGGACTGTTGGAATGTTGTATTGTAATAAAGAAGTTACCTCTACAAGTGTCTCCGGAACCCATTACATAACTACGAGTAGCCTCTGAATGTCCCTGTGTGCAGAGGTTATGAGCCTCCTTTCCCTTGATTTAAAGTGCATTTTTTGACATCGCACAGTGACAGAGATATCACTCCAGCCTCAATCCCTCACCTTGTAACTCAGGGTGACCATTGTACTCTTCCAAACTGATGTGATTAGGCCATCAAGAAAGCATTCCCTGCTAAAGGTCTACGTTGCTTGATCTGATTCTTGCAACCCTCTGTGCATTATGGCACATGCCTGCGTAAATATGGATGGCACATTGCCACGTCAAGTCCTTCACTACATTCCCACTTCCTACTTCCAACTGTCGTCGATCTTGTCTTAGGGAAGTTCACAATAAAACCCCAATGTTCAACATCGTTGCGTAAAAGTTCAAACAGTGACAATGTTGCCGGTCAAGGTCCTGGTCTTCGAAGTGGGGTGTACTCTACCCACAGCCCCCCCCCTCCCCACAGTCGCCCCCCTCCCCCTCTAAATAATTTGTGAGCATGAGATACAGCAATAGTTACCAACATGCTCATGACATGCTTTGTTTGTACCGTATTTTGAACTTTTGTTGCACCATATGCAGCCAACCGTGCTAATCGGCGGTGCGGGAATTGGCGGAGCGTAAGTTGGCCCCTCTGAGTCTTATAGCCCAAATGAAAGATTCATCGCAAAGTGTACATTACAAAATAAATAAAGCGCAATGGGCATGTATCGGGTAATGAATCCTGACACTTCTACTCACTGCTCGTCAATGACAATTCCACATCGTCAATCCACGCTTTCGCTCTTTCTCTCTTCTCGCCCCCCTTCACTGGAACCAACGTCCCTCTCCACATTAAGCAGTCACAGTCACCTTCTCTCACTAGTTTATTGGTACCTCCAACTCACCCCACGACCCCTTAATCTCCCCCTCATAACCACCACCGTTACTGTTCCCTCTTCAAATTCTCATTATAAATAAAAAAAAACGATGTTTTATTTTACCAGGTAAGGCACACTGAGACGTATAGAGCTCTTTTTCAGAAGCGACCTGGCCACAAATGATCGCTCTACGAAGTGGATTATCATGTGGAAATTTATACCAACCAAATAACCTAAACGCGTGTTTCTAAATGTGGAGGGTACAACCGGAGGACCCGGAGAAAAATCCACGCGACCACCGGGAGAGAGACACGCAAACTCCAAATATACAGCAGCATACCAGGCGAGGGAGAAGAACATCTCCTAGCCACCAGAAGAAGAACATCTGTGCGTGGCTATCACTCATTCCCCATTCATTCAATCCATTTATCATAATTCACTGTCATCAATTTCGCTTTCACCGAATTCACGAATCGTCACAGATTCGCCCCCATTGCTTCCTCTCATCAATTTTATTCACCTCACCTCCACCATCACATCCACGTGTTTTATCTGTCGGAATTCTCTGTAAAGCGCCTTAGCTAAGGCGCTATAAAAAAAATAACGTTTCGATGAGATAAGAATTGAAGCGCACATAATGATAATAATAGCCGAAGCACAAGTGCCATACCGGCTTGCGAGGGTGTCTCCAGGTGAACGTGACGATGTCGTTGCCCGTCACGGTGCACGTGAGCGTGATTGTGTCGCCACGCCGCACCACGGCACGTGGCGAGTCCACCACGGGATGGAGCTGTGAGACTGTAGACACACACACACAGACAGCAGAGACACACACACAGCCACAGGCGGAGACACACACACACAGTCAGCGGAGACACACACACACACAGTCAGCGGAGACACACACACACAGTCAGCGGAGACACACACACACAGTCAGCGGAGACACACACACAGTCAGCGGAGACACACACACAGTCAGCGGAGACACACACACAGCGGAGACACACACACACATAGTCAGCCACAGGCGGAGACACACACAGTCAGCGGAGACACACACACAGTCAGCGGAGACACACACACACAGTCAGCGGAGATACACACACACACACAGCGGAGACACACACACACAGTCAGCGGAGACACACACACAGTCAGCGGAGACACACACACACAGTCAGCAGAGACACACACACAGTCAGCGGAGACACACACACACAGTCAGCGGAGACACACACACAAACACAGTCAGCGGAGACACACACACAGTCAGCGGAGACACACACACACACAGTCAGCCACAGGCGGAGACACACACACAGTCAGCGGAGACACACAGTCAGTCACAGGCGGAGACACACACACACACAGCCACACGTGGACACACACACACACAGTCAGTCACACGAGGAGACACACACACACACAGCCACACGTGGACACACACACACAGTCAGTCACACGAGGAGACACACACACACAGTCAGCCACACGAGGAGACACACACACACATCTCACTGGAGTGGTATTGTGCCCGTCAGCACATCTTAAGCACTAATATGTACCACATGCAGTGAGCTGGTATTCATGGCCTTGCGTCTGCTAGTTTGCAAACAGATACAATATTGGAAAGATCAATTGTGTCTCAATGTGGAGCTGATATCACTGGAGATGTCTTCTTTTTTTTGTATAACTACCAGGTGAAATTATTGTATCTTTAGATGTTTTTTCTGTCGTTTCCCTGGTTGTGTTCCCGGTGCGCTATGAGATGAGTGTCGTGAAACAGAGAATCCATTTGGAAATCTAAACAGAGCAGTTCCGAGAACCATTTCCAGACATTCTTCTGAATAATCTTGATTTGAAGCTTTCGTGACTGCAGGAATCCATACTCTTTGGTTCTTTCGGTAAAGTCACATAGGTAGAAAATAAAATAAATCGCGACGTTTCAGGCGCAACACAGTTTAAAACAGCCTGGTTCAGCAGCAGACCATGCTTTCCCACCTGATGATGGACGCTTGTGTTGCGCCCGAAACGTCGTGATTTTTTTAATTTTATACCTACGTGACTTTACCGAAAGAACCAAAAAGTATTCTTCTGAATAACCTTACAACTGGCCTTTTTAAATAACACCAATCTCAACACACTACGGTGGGTAGTTTCACACATACTCTTCTATGAGATTAATGTCTGATGCCTTACACTGAAACCGACATTTAAATTCCGCTTGTCGATTAAAACGATGCGGCATTTGAGGCGTGTCCTGGGAAAAAAATGGATAATCCACATATTTCCAATTTTAAAGATAATCTACGCAGGCCTCATTGGAACACTTTACAACCCACTTCCGAAATTGTGATCACCACGCGTCATCTCCCCCACACAGATGGCTGGCTGCCCAATAACTACTCAAAAGATGCCTTCCTTTATCCACTTCTTTCTGCTACTCTCAACGAAATGCTGCTAGATGGACAATAAGATTGTGTGTGGGTTATCAAGTTTTTTTGTGGGCCCCCCCCGTGACATTCCTCGGTTGCGCTGCAGTCGGTGTCGACGGAGGTGATTGCGCTGCACACCTGCGAGCACCATCACGTGGTACTCTTCCGACTCCTGCGTGCGTCCCTCCAGACGTGCGACGCAGCGGTAGCGCCCGGGCAGCAGGTTCGCCTGCAGGCCCACGCCGGGCACGTACCACGCTGCCCGAGGGGTCCCCGCACTCGGCACCGCGGCAGCGAACGACACTCCGCCGGATTTGGTGGAGTGGACGGTTGTGACATTCGAAGACGGCCCTGTGCTCGCCATAGCATTGGAAGGAGGTATCCCGGCTTTGCCATTAATTTTGTCTTCGAGCGTTTGGATGTAATCGGCAGGATTCACGATGGGGAGCGGCTGCTTTTGAAGTGCATTACTGGGGGTGTTTGAGGAGTGCGCACTTTGGTTTGTGGCAATTTGGTGTTGCGGCGTTTGGGCGCTACGTTGCATCTGGCGGGTGACACTTTCTCCCACTGCGACGTTGTTTCTGTGCGTGGTTGCGGACAGTCGAGGCGGCATGCTGCTGCTGCTGCCGCTGCCAGGCGCGGCGGCTGCTGGGGCGGCGTCGTGACGGAGCGACACCGCCGTGCGTGGCGAGGTGACGAGGCACGGGAGAGTCGCCACGTCCCCTGCGTGCACGATCACCACCTGCGCGTGCTCACTCCGCGAGGGCACGAACAGCGAGCGCCCGTCTGGAAAGCGCACGGCGACGAGCAGTGTTGGAACCTTTGCGGTGGGGAACCCTCATATCGAGTGAAATGTCACTCCGAGTGGAAGACTTTTTTTTCAGAGACCTCTCGAGGGCAGTCGTATCGCGCTGTCGGGAAAGAGTTCCGTGTTCCCGTCAATAAGGGACAATGATTCCCCATTTTGGCCGTATGGATTGGCAGGGTGGGTTGCCACTTTTACTGGTTTTCCCAGTACCATCTTCCTTTTAAGGTAGCTGTCCTTAGGAAATCCATTAATAACATTCAAAGTCCCAATTACATAGTCACCCCAAACACATGAAGTATGTCACTTGATTCACAGCATGTCCCTTCTGCACCTCCTTCCCCACACCCCTGATCTGCCCTTAGAATGCTGGTTACTTCCTCCCCACCCCTCCTTCCCCCCCTCATCCCCCGTCGGAAGACCCCCTCAGGGTGGGCACCGGGCATTCCTTCCCCACACCTAGACGTGTTTGTTCAAGCGCCGAAAATCTCCCCCAAGAAACCATCGACGCGTTGTATCGGACTTGCGCGCTCACCATAATAGAAAACATTGCTGAAAAACAGTCCCAATTACACGTTGTTCTTCTGCCCTCTTATGTCCACGATGTGTCCTCGTTTTTTTGTACTTTCAGAGGTGGCAACACTGCTGCCATAACAGGAACGTTCAGTGAACAACTGTTTAGGCTAAGTTACCCGTTGGAGGTCGAGGATAGGGAGTGATTGCACTTAGCACTGAGATGCAGGTCAGATATAAACCCAAAGTGCGAGGGATTATTCACGTAGTTAAACAAAAAACAAAACGTATTTTGCGAACAAAACATTTCATTTACCGAACTTAAAAAGACCGTCGTAAAAAAAGTTTCTTCATTGACACAGGGGACGATGCTGATGATGATGGTCGTGACATTAATGATGACGTAAAACTTACCTTGCACATAAACTCTCACAGTGGCACCTCGTGCCTCTGTCCCATCAGTGGCGTCAGCTTCGTCGTATCTACGCATGTCTTCGTGATGGTACTGACACGTGTACACACCATTGTGTTGCAGCGTCGCATTCTCAATTCGTAGCCAAGTTGAAAACAAGCCGAATTCAGGTATGGCTTCCGTCTGAAAATGAAGATGTCAATAATGTCAAACGATTTTGTGACGTGCAGAAAGGTTCAACAAGAAAACCTCACATAATCTGAAGACCTTTCTATGATGTTCCCGGAGTTTGGATTTCCCCTCCATATATAGAAACAGTATTTGGCTGCAATACATTTCCACGTGATACGCCACTTAATTGAGCTATCATTTGTGGCCAAGTCACTTCGGCAAAAGAGCTATTTAGCTCAGTTGGCCTTAGGGGCCCTCCATAAATGACGTCACGCGCCTGGGGGGGGTCAGACATTTGTGACAATGTGTGACGACGGGGGGGGGGGGGGGTGAGAAATGTGACGTCACATCAAAATGCGCAACTTTAAATAAAAATACACAACATTTTTTTAGGGGGGGGGGGGGGCAGAGCTTTGTGACGTCATATTCGAGGGGGGTCTGACTTTTTGTGACGTCGTGTGACGAAGGGGGGGGGGGGGGTCAAAAATCGTTCAAAATCGCGTGACGTCATTTATGGACGGCCCCTTACCTGGTAAAATATATATTTTTTAACTGTGGGAGGGAAATGGAGTACTCTTTGGTTCTTTCGGTAAAGTCACGTAGAAATAAAAAAATATTAAATACTAGCATACGACGATTCGATTGCAACACAAGCAATCATCATCAGGTACAAATGAAAGAGAAAACAGACCTAGTAACATAAGTCAACACCCCACCTGATTGATTACGTTCTTCCAAAGATTGCTAAATTTGAGAGAGAGAGACAAAACAGACACGGAGACACATAGACAGACACACAAGCAAAGAGAGATAACACAGAAACACACAGAGAGAGAGGCACACACAAAGGCACACAGAGAAACAACGCCTCTGTATCGAGGCCTTAAATAGAGAGAGGGAGGGGCAGAGAGAGGCGGGGGTAGAGAAATCAGCATGTCATTGAGAGATTTGGAGCTTTTGTGACTGCGTGGGTATGAACTATCATCCCGCACCTGCGATTTGCACGGTTGGCTACGTATGGTGCAAAATAAGTAAAACAATACATAAACACATCACACCTGTCAAGAACAAAAATGGTGATATTCAAAGTACAGTAGGCTCAATTATCCGCGCTAATGGCAAGGATAATCCGAAAAAATAACCACTTTCCGTGGATCGCTATGCTAAAACCACGAATAAAGGTATAAATGAGCAATTGATGCGCGTGCTCAGTGATAACAACTTTCCTGCTCCCGCGCAGAAGACTCGGCCCACTAAGTGGACGGCAGAGCCATGCCAATCAACGTCAATCAAACTCCGTCCACTGTGTTAAAGATCTGAAACTACTGTACTGTAGAGGCGGTCACGTGGATTTAGGATTATCCGGAGTACAAATTTGTGCGGTTTGTGCACGTGACTTGCAATAAACATTTTAAATAATAACAATGTGTAACTGCTTTTAGATTATTCATTTAGGTTTAAGGGAAATGCCATGAGTTATTCATTCATGTAAAAATCTCAGGTGAGCGGTTAATCCGTAAATCGGATAAACCACACGCGAATAATCGAGGGTCTACTGTAATGCCTTTATATGAGTTTTAGACACGATGTGGGAATGTGGCCTAACGGTGAGCATCTGCTTGCCCTCGCCACTGACTCAGACGAGGCATGCCCACCGCACACCCGCAGAGCAGGCTGATTGCTCATAATTGCCTGCTGTGTAAACTAGGAAACGTGACTCATCTCAGTTGCATGTTCGCCACCAATTGCAATACGGGAAGCATAATTTACACGTAAATTTAATAGCAGAGGCTTGAAGTAATTGTGCACAGAGAACGTCATGTCCAACCAAAACACTCTGTATATACAAAAATGCGAATGCTGCTGTTTTGTCCTTTACAAAACCATGTAACCGGTGGCACACCCGGGGAAGCGACGTACATAGAGAAGGAAGGCGCAAGCAAAACTGAGCTTGCACGCAGCGGCGTACGTTTTCACAGGGGGCGGGGAAAGAGGTGGGATTCATAGGGGGGGTGGCCACACACGAGGCACGGGAGGCTTTCGAGATGATCTGGATACTGAATATTGATACCCCACGCACTCGAATGGAGCAACCTGATGCATCGCTCGAGAATGTTAACATGATTATGTTAACTTAATTGCTGTTAGCTATCCAGTTTCAAACGTTTAATCGTATTGAGAAATCATATACTTTTGCATTTTTAAACATCACATCAGGCATATTCGGTAACAAACATAACATTGATAATAATAATTAATAAAATAATAGGGTTTCTCCCCTTTTTTCTGGCAACAAAACTGAAACCTTTTACAAGGAATCATGTGTGCATTAACCACAATACTTGTGGTCAAAATGCAAAAAAAACACTGATAATATATGCATTGTCCTTGCAACTGAAAGACAATGCACTATCAAAGTAATGAGGGCTCGGGGTAAGCAGCTACATCATTAGACCTCCTTTGTCTTTGAGCTGTACGCCTTTTGGCGTCCTCTGGTCTAGCACCAATTGAGACGAGGCTCAAAAGAAAGCCGTCTCTAGTGTGGACCAATCAGTTTCAAGGACAATGCATATATTATCAGTGTTCTAGATTTGAAGCTTTCGTGACTGCAAGGATTCATATTCTTAGGTTTTTTTCGGTAAAGTCACGTAGGTAAAACATTAAAATTAATGAAAGTAAAATAAAATAAAAATCACGACGTTTCGGAGGCAACACAAGTCTCCGTCATCAGGTGGGACCGTCACAGCCAGATTTGCTGCATCAAGTGAGGCAATGATTCAAGATGTAATCCCTTAAAAGCAAGTTGAGGGGGGAGGAGAGGGGGGGGGAGCTCATCAGAATGTGGTAGCCAATGAATGGAACGTATCGGGAGGGAGGGGGGCGGGGCTCAAAGACGGCACGACGTGCCACGTAGAACACATCAGGAGGGGGAGGGGGGGCGGGGCCAAAAGAATGCACGACGTGGTACACGAGAGTCGGCGGCGTGGATGTGGTTGTGCGCAAGCAACTACTGCTGCACACGCCAACGCATTGGACAGAGAGGGGGAGGGGAGGCCAAAAGAGAGTGTGGGGTGCAAGTGTACGTGGACATGTGTGTGTACAAGCACCTGTTGATACACATGATAGAAAAGAACGAAAATGCCCATGTTTATACCAGTGCTGGCTGAACAATGAAGAAAGTACTGTTAAACACTGGGGATGTTAACACTCGGTAAAGTGAGCCCATGGCATTTCTGACCAACACCACCTGACCGGTGAATTAAGACATGTACATCGGGCCCTCAGGATGAACGGATAATCTGACTGCACTATCCGCCAAGCTGTTTCTCCCACCACACAGAAACAGCCACATGAAACTCCGACCAAAACTATCACGTTACCATACATAGCAGGCGTGACCAAAAAGATCTCCAAAATTCTAAACAAACATAAGATCCAAGTCCGATTCAGTACGGTGCATGAAATCCGTGATCTGATTCCATCTACACTATGAGATCTCTTTTACCAGTGGCAAAATATAATGGTAGGTTTTTACCCTTTTAACTGGTACAAAACTGACACCTTTATTCAAGGCATCATGTTTGCAATGCAAACATGATGCCTGATTCCATCTGTGAAGGATGTCGTTCCTGACTTACAGTATCCTGGAGTCTACAAATTGAGTTGCATTTGTGGTGATTGCTACATTGGAGAAACGAAACGTCATGTTTCTGATCGTGTCCGCGAGCACAAGTCAGATCTGAAACACGGCAGAACTGATTCTTCGGCCGTTGCCGATCATTGCTACAACTCGGTGGGCTCTCATGAAATTGTCTTTTCCGAGACCAAGGTTCTCTGCAAACCTCCTGGCTACCATCAAAGGTTTGTACACGAAGCCATACAAATATACAAACACAGACATAATTTCAACCGTGATGATGGGTACAAACTTAGTAATCATTGGAAAGATGTTATCAACCACGCAAAAAAGACTTAATTACACTTTTTTGGACCATCTTATCTGACAGGCACTATTTTACTTTACTTTACCGAGTGTTAACATCCCCAGTGTTTAACAGTACTCTCTTCATTGTTCAGCCAGCACTGGTATAAACATGGGCATTTTCGTTCTTTTCTATCATGTGTATCAACAGGTGCTTGTACACACACATGTCCACGTACACTTGCACCCCACACTCTCTTTTGGCCTCTCCTCCCCCTCTCTGTCCAATGCGTTGGCGTGTGCAGCAGTAGTTGCTTGCGCACAACCACGTCCACGCCGCCGACTCTCGTGTACCACGTCGTGCATTCTTTTGGCCCCGCCCCCCCTCCCCCTCCCGATGCGTTCTACGTGGCACGTCGTGCCGTCTTTGAGCCCCGCCCCCCTCCCTCCCGATACGTTCCATTCATTGGCTACCACATTCTGATGAGCTCCCCCCCCTCTCCTCCCCCCTCACCTTGCTTTTAAGGGATTACATCTTGAATCATCGCCTCACTTGATGCAGCAAATCTGGCTGTGACTGTCCCACCTGATAACGGAGACTTGTGTTGCCTCCGAAACGTCGTGATTTTTATTTTATTTTACTTTCATTAATTTTAATGTTTTACTTATCAGAGTGTGTTTTTGTTTGCATTTTGACCACAAGTATTGTGGTTAATGCACACATGATTCCTCGTGTAATAAAGGACTCTTTCACTGTGTCTGTCTCCGTTGTCCTTTATTTGGGTTCTTACAACTTGTCCCACACGGCCCTCGCTCAGAGCCTCCCCGCTTGGCAGCTCGACACCTGCCGTCGCTCCCGTAGCCTTTCCCCACTCCGATGCAGCTCCGCTGCAGGCTTTCTTGTGCAGTCTTTCAGCTGCTCTCGCTGCAGCTCCACCGCTGCCCTCCGTTCCACCCGTGCCCGGTCACCGCTGACCGACGGTGCCGAGTCTCACCACGTGGCGATCTCGCCACTCTCCACCTTCTGCCCTGCGTGGCCTCACCCTGTCTTTATTCCCACACTCTCTCCTCGTCTCTTCCGGTTACCGCCCTTAAGAGCTCACCCCTCTCCCCCACGTGACCTAACCCCTCCCCCCCCGTGACGTCATATCCGCGAGGCCGTTTACGCCCGCATTACACTTGTAAAAAGGTTTCAGTTTTGTTTCCAGAAAAAAGTATATTTTGTTACTGGCAAAGGAGGTCTAATGATGAACTAATTAATAAAACCAAGTGTTTCAAATCCCTTGTCTGCTGTGCAGGTGTAGTGAGTCCAACTGAGTCGCAGACGTTATCTTGGGAGCAACACTATTCATTCACATAACAGCACGAACATAACACAACCTACGCCCAGGTCTAGAATCCTCATCTAACCACGCTACGGCAGAACTAGACACGGTTCGCTATCCCGGTCCGGACCACAAGCTGGGCCCCGGACCGCGTGGCTAGAGGCTTCTTCTCCCTGACGTGGATCTTCGAACACCAACACTTGAAGAACCCCGAGCTCCTCACGGAGCTCTCGTTATATGCTCCCGGGCTGGGGCTGGCTCCGCCCTTAGCTCCGCCCACCTTCCAGGCTCCTCGAGCTCCTTCTCGAATGTTCCCGAGAGCTCTCCGGGACCACGTGACCGCCCCTCGGTCCCCATCCATCGGTGCCCCCCCTCCAGTATCGTCCGGTCACGTGACAACAGGTTAGCCAGAGCATCATGCCCCAGAGTAACCCTGGCTGGCTGATGCTCCCTCTCGCTCCCTCACTGGGAGCCGGCACCGCACACTGCTCGCGGTGCCTCCGCGCTAACCGGCGCTCACCCAACCACCGCTAGTGTTGGTACTGCAGCCCGCAACCCGGGCTGCCCGCAATGACATTACCGGCCGTGACTTCGCAAGTCCCCGCACCACACAGTGACAGGTACAGTCACTACACAGGCAACATATTATAGCAAAGCCTAATGATGATGTAGTGCTTGAGACACGCGTCACGCGCTGGGTCTGTATGCGTGCATGTGGCGGACAGTGAGGGCAAACGAGGACACAGGGCGCTGATTAACTAACCGTTGTTGTTGTACAAATTAAGGTGGTGTGATAGTTAAGGGGGCCGCAGGTGGCCGGGGGTAATTGAGGACGCAGGGCGTTAATTGGACGAGAGGGGCTGTTGTCCGAGATTGGCGCCGGCGTATCTGGAATAACAATGCCACGTGGCACCGGGGGCTGGGGGCGAGTGGCGTCGCGGGGGATGACTTAATTAATTAGGGGTAATTGGTTCGGGGATAAAGGGTGAGATGGTGGAGTGAAACGGGGGTTGGTGCCTGGGACAAGAGACGAACGGATGGAGAGACGGAGCAGCGGATAGAGAGAGTACAGCATAGGGTAGCAGTGGATAGAGAGAGTACAGTATAAGGTAGCAGTGGATAGAGAGAGTACAGCATAGGGTAGCAGTGGATAGAGCGAGTACAGTGTAGGGTAGCAGCGGAGTAACGGAAGCATCAGTGGAGAGAGAGACGACGGAGAGTTACGACGGAGTGAGACGACGGAGAGTTACAACGGAGTGGGACGACGGAGTTAATAGTGAGCAGCCGAGCTGGAGAGAGAGAGAGCGGAGAGGAGAGTCGCCGGAGGAGCCGAGGGGAGTGAGCGAGGGCAGCGGAGCGCAGCGAGCGAGCGGAGGAACATTGAGTGATGTTGACGGAGAGTTGTGGGTTGGAATATACGGAGGAACATTGAGCGGTGTTGACGGGAGAAATGTGGAACTATATGATTGAATAAAGAACCGAGGAAAGACAAGAAGCTGTCGTGTCGGTACGAGCACTACAATAATAACAAAAAAGCTCGCTAGGTCGGAGCAAAGAAACAAATAGAAAAAGACAAAACATTTTTTAGGAAATGTCTTAATTGCCAACTACTGTAGTAGTAGTAGTAGTAATAATAAAGCGCTCTTTATAACAACACATGGCGTACACGACACAACATGGAAGTGGAGAACAACAGCAACGACAACAACAACAAGATCGCTTTCTACGGTGCACGCATCGCGTTCGGTCAGAGCCACCGATGGGGTCCACCGCCCTCACCTGCGCCGTGGCTGTGGTTGCGGGCGGCGTTGAGACGGCGGCGTTTTGAGGATCGACCCAAACCACGCGGGCCGAGGCCTCACACCTCACGGCCAGCCTCTGCCCGACCTCCACAGTCACCTCGCTCGCGTTGGGGCTCACGCGTGGAAGATCCAGAGCACAGCAGCAGCAGCCTGAATATCGGCAATGAGAAGACCTATTATAAAGGCCCCGGCGTTCCGTTTGTCCGTCAACTACATTTTCAGAGCCGTTCAGAAGGCCTGAATCAAAAAGTTATAGAAAGTGGACCCCTCCCCCTCACCGGATGTGGGGATAAAAAGTTGATCCAATAGGGTTCCAAAAATGTTATTTTGTAGGCATATATGCCTACACACCCTACATACAATAGTCAGTCGTATCTACTACACACCCTACATACAATAGAGTCAGTAGTATCCACTACACACCCTACATACTATAGAGTCAGTAGTATCTACTACACACCCTACATACAATAGTCATACATACAACCGAGTCAGTAGTGTCTACTACACACCCTACATACAATAGAGTCAGTAGTATCTACTACACACACTACACACAATAGAGTCAGTAGTATCTACTACACACCCTACACACAATAGAGTCAGTAGTATCTACTACACACCCTACACACTATAGAGTCAGTAGTATCTACTATACACCCTACATACTATAGAGTCAGTAGTATCTACTACACACCCTACACACAATAGAGTCAGTAGTATCTACTATACACCCTACATACTATAGAGTCAGTAGTGTCTACTACACACCCTACATACAATAGAGTCAGTAGTATCTACTACACACCCTACACACAATAGAGTCAGTAGTATCTACTACACATCCTACATACAATAGAGTCAGTAGTATCTACTACACACCCTACATACACTAGAGTCAGTAGTATCTACTACACACCCTACACACAATAGAGTCAGTAGTATCTACCAGAGGTGTGGACTCGAGTCATGTGACTTGGACTCGAGTCAGACTCGAGTCATGAATTTGATGACTTGCGACTCGACTTGGACTTGCATAACAATGACTTTGTCCCACCTATGAGATGTGGACTCGAGTCATGTGACTTGGACTCGAGTCAGACTCGAGTCATGAATTTGATGACTTGCGACTCGACTTGGACTTGCATAACAATGACTTTGTCCCACCTCTGGTATCTACTACACACCCTACATACTATAGAGTTAGTAGTATCTACTACACACTCTACACACAATAGAGTCAGTTGTATCTACTACACCCTACATACAATAGAGTCAGTAGTATCTACTACACACACTACACACTATAGAGTCAGTAGTATCTACTACACACCCTACACACAATAGAGTCAGTAGCATCTACTACACACCCTACACACAATAGAGTCAGTAGCATCTACTACACACCCTACACACTATAGAGTCAGTAGTATCTACTACACACCCTACACACTATAGAGTCAGTAGTATCTACTACACACCCTACACACTATAGAGTCAGTAGTATCTACTATACACCCTACATACTATAGAGTCAGTAGTATCTACTACACACCCTACACACAATAGAGTAAGTAGTATCTACTACACACCCTACATACAATAGAGTCAGTAGTATCTACTACACCCTACATACAATAGAGTCAGTAGTATCTACTACACATCCTACATACAATAGAGTCAGTAGTATCTACTACACACCCTACACACAATAGAGTCAGTAGTAACCACTACACACCCGACATACAATAAGAGTCAGTAGTATCTACTACACATCCTACATACAATAGAGTCAGTAGTATCTACTACACACCCTACACACAATAGAGTCAGTAGTAACCACTACACACCCTACATACAATAAGAGTCAGTAGTATATACTACACACCCTACACACAATAGAGTCAGTAGTATATACTACACACCCTACACACAATAGAGTCAGTAGTATCTACTACACCCTACATACAATAGAGTCAGTAGTATCTACTACACATCCTACATGCAATAGAGTCAGTAGTATCTACTACACCCTACACACAATAGAGTCAGTAGTATCTACTACACACCCTGCACACAATAGAGTCAGTAGTAACCACTACACACCCGACATACAATAAGAGTCAGTAGTGTCTACTACACACCCTACACACAATAGAGTCAGTAGTATCTACTACACACCCTACATACTATAGAGTTAGTAGTATCTACTACACACCCTACATACAAGAGTCAGTAGTATCTACTACACACCCTACACACAATAGAGTCAGTAGTGTCTACTACACACCCTACATACAAGAGTCAGTAGTATCTACTACACACCCTACATACAATAGAGTCAGTAGTATCTACTACCAGAGGTGTGGACTCGAGTCATGTGACTTGGACTCGAGTCAGACTCGAGTCATGAATTTGATGACTTGCGACTCGACTTGGACTTGCATAACAATGACTTTGTCCCACCTATGAGATGTGGACTCGAGTCATGTGACTTGGACTCGAGTCAGACTCGAGTCATGAATTTGATGACTTGCGACTCGACTTGGACTTGCATAACAATGACTTTGTCCCACCTCTGTCTACTACACATCCTACATACAATAGAGTCAGTAGTATCTACTACACACCCGACACACAATAGAGTCAGTAGTAACCACTACACACCCGACATACAATAAAAGTCAGTAGTGTCTACTACACACCCTACATACAATAGAGTCAGTAGTATCTACTACACACCCTACATACTATAGAGTCAGTAGTGTCTACTACACACCCTACATACAATAGAGTCAGTAGTGTCTACTACACACCCTACATACAATAGAGTCAGTAGTATCTACTACACACCCTACACACAATAGAGTCAGTAGTGTCTACTACACACCCTACATACAATAGAGTCAGTAGTATCTACTACACACCCTACATACAATAGAGTCAGTAGTATCTACTACTACACCCTACATACAATAGTCAGTAGTATCTACTACACACCCTACACACAATAGAGTCAGTAGTATCTACTACTACACCCTACATACAATAGTCAGTAGTATCTACTACACACCCTACATACTATAGAGTCAGTAGTATCTACTACACACCCTACATACAGTAAAGTCAGTAGTATCTACTACACACCCTACATACTATAGAGTCAGTAGTATCTGCAGACATTTGGAGGGGGCGATGCGCCGAGAAGCCTTCTGCAGGAGCTATACATTAAGGCGGCCATAGGCTGCCGAAATTCTAGTGACTTTAACGGTGTGCGTTCATTTATTTGCGAATTTGCATCAAGAGCTGGCGTTTTGCAGGTCATGTGACTCCGCATAGATGTATTTGAATTCTTTATGCCACTTTAGGGGAGACATTTCTCTGAAATAGAAATAAAGAAAGTACTCTAGTAGGGCCTCCTCCACTTTTGCTGGCACCACAAGGCACACATGATGACGTCAGAGATCAGTCGATGTTGTCTAGAGTGGATTAGAGTTGGAGGCACTACCTCGCTGGCATGAAAAAGGGACATTGTCCAAAACGTCGCCTATTATAAACGTTTCCGATGAAGGCCACAACACAGTGTTGTGGAAAAAGGTTCTGAGTCTTTTTGTTATTTCGTTTTGGGCACCACTGCCAATTCAAGTAGCATCACACAATACTTCGCTTTTTTTCATATTAATCATTCTCATTTGTCCACAGAAATTGGACATTTTCAGGACTCCTTCCTGATCTGTTAAATGTTTAGCCAGTCCTTTTCGAAAACTGCGTGTGAGGAAACCGAGATACCCACAAGAACCCATGCTTAAAAGAGGATGACACCACCACCACCACACACATAGCCTGTAGTCATGTTTAAAAACTATCCTGAATCCCTACAGGAACTTTTTTTTTAATTGCATTGTGTCAGGAAATTGTTCTCAAAAGAAATAAACAATTATAATTAACATCCCTGTTCATGCACCAGCCAGACCTGTACAATTCCACATTTGAGACATACACCACCAACACACTCGGACATGTATGGTGCAGCACTCATCTTGTCAACAGGAAGCTACATACCCAGAATAATGGAGGCCAGCAATATATGTAGGCCGAACATCATGGTCACGATGAAATCCAAAGTAAAGAGTGACGCTGTTAAGACACAGACACACACAGGGCAGAGAGGATTTCAACAAAACACGGCCATGGAATGCTGCTCACAGAGACAATAAACTTGTAAACTGGGATTGTTTCCAGATGCTGCCGTGGTGTGATGGGTTGTGCACTGGACTTGCAACTCAGAGGCCGCCTGTCCAATCTCCCACGGTGCAAGTTTCTTCAAGCCTCTGTCCACCTAGCAGTTATAAATGGGAACGCCACAGTTAATCGATCGGTAGGTCGCATGTAGTGGGGGTAAAGTATGGGTAGGTTTCACCTCTTTCAAGTCGTCTGGCTAGCATGGAAGACTAGACCACATATCCTCTAGAAGGGGCTGTCTAGAGGAGGCCCTTCTGCCAGAAGTGACTTGACCCAGTGATGTTGAGACAACTTTAACCTCACGGGTTCACCAATGGCTCGTAGGTTGTGACATTCGACACCAGGCTACTGACCGAGTGTGCCTCCTTAAACGAAATACCGTTTTCTGAAGGCCCATTATGAAGTTAAGCTGGCTCAAACTGAATGGTAACATTATCTGTATTAAGTATGTTGTTTATTTTAACCACAGTGAAAACACCCTTCGGGACCTGTCTCATGAGTTAATAACTAAAATAGATATAACGACAGATTAAATAGATTAACAAATTAACTGCTGGCCGGAATTAAATCAAATGTCAATGATAACTTCGCTAAAATAGTGGCACAGTGATCAGCGAACCGTGCTATGAACCCAAGCGAATCGCGTTCGATTCCCGATCAGGGCTAACAAACACCACGGGCGAGAGAAACATTGGCCAAGTGTCCTGTCGCCTCCCACACCTCCATTCACCACCACGCATGTAGCACCTTAACATCTGCAGTGAGCAGATGAACAATTATTGCCCGTGTCGTCGGTCTCTGAGACCAGGCGACCCCTTGGATGATGGCAGCGGCATAAGTGAGGGCTGCATCCCACGCCTAAAGCGTGATACAGCAGCAGCAGCCGCAGCATTTCCAACATCACATTCTACTTGGCATCGTCTCGCACAGGCAGAAACAGCGCGCCCAACAACTTCACCATTGTCACCTACGATTCAACATATCGAAGGTGACGTTTCGGGCAATGGTCCATCTATCGTGGCCGAGAGGCGGCGGGCGTGCATTACGCGTGGCTGATGCACAGCGGGACGCATCGTTCGGCTGCGCGTGGAATCGACGAACGGGCGGAGGAGGCGGCTTGTCAGTGGCCGCCGAGTGGTTGATCCGAGCGGAGCGAACTCTTCGTTCACACGGCAGGCGTTGGGGGGGGGGGGTGCCGAATTATCGTCGTAGCAAAAGTAGCTACTACATGTGTAGTAGCTACATGTGTAGTAGCTACGGGCCCCGCACTTTCAAGGGCCCCGCGCTAAATGCTTTCAAGCTATCAATTCCGGCTCAGTGATTCTGCACTTGCTCTATTACTATAGTACTATACCGCCTTAGAACAACTGGGTGTTTAAGGTTAGCAATTTGTCGTATTACATGCTTGTATAGCAAATAAAAAAATACAATTACTTTACTGTGCAAGTAAAACAATTGTATTTTAATATTTATGTTTTTTAAAATGTAGGGTCCCTTTATAACAACATTTGCTACAGGCCCCGCACCGAGCTACATCCGTGCAATTCGCGCGACTCACTTTGTTGGTCTCGACCAGGTGGGGGAGGGATAACCTGCGGTTCCAGGACCACCACCGTCTCGCATTTACACACACACACGTATATATTGCGGCTCTTGAAATATCTTTACTTTTTAAATGGAATTTGGGATAAAAAAAATGCCTCTTCTTGTTATTTTAGTTGCGGCCCCCTGGGTCTCGACTGATCCCCGTGGCCTCGGCTCGCTTATCGTGCCCCCTCTCTGCGTAGCATTTCTTTGTTGACGAGCATCTCTTCGTTAGAACCCAAGCTCAACTCCACCCCACCCACCCACCCAGCCCGCTCGCTCCTTAAACAATGCGTCCCCTGCAGTGGTGCCGGAAAACGCTTACCTGGATTTCCCCCCCCAAAACGTGGAGGGAATTGAACAGCAGTCGAGGGATTCGTCGCGCGCTTGTCCGAGGCCCAAGCTCGTCCGCGTCCCAGTGTAAGCGTCTCGTGTGTTTATAACATCCGTTCTCGAGGCTCAAGCTCAGCGATTTGGCCCGTTTAAGTCTCCTCCCCGTGCATATGTGGAACACATGTCGTGAGCAAGATTCCCCCTCCACTCGCTGAGACCCCCCCCACTATTAGTTAACTGGAGGAGAAAGAGAGGGAAAAAATGCAGTGCGTTCAGGAAAACTTTGCAAACGGATGCTGAGATGTAAAAGTTGCACACACCAACAACAGCCAGCCATTCGCCAATACGTGGCGGGGACGTCACCAGCGCGCTTGTGCCAGACTAGGTGCAATGTTGAGGCCACGTGGAGTGTCGAAGGCTTGCTGCTGACAGGAGGTCACGGTAAAGACCCAGGTACCGTGGGTTGACTGACTGAGATGGTTTGGCAGATGCACACCAGCTGTGCTCCCCACTGTGCGAACTTACCGAGCGTCGCTCCTCTGCCCTCCGTTGTTGTTGGAGGGCGACTTGGCCCAGCTGCTTACCGGTCTTCGGAAAGTACACTCAGCTCCACGTCCTCCTGTACACCGCATCGCTCCATCTCTTCTCTAGACCGTGCCACGCCCGTTTAGCCCCCTCGATCCGGCCGAACAAAAGCTGTTTGGGCATGCGGTGGCTGGACATGCGGGCGACGTGACTCAGCCACCGCAGCCTTGCCTGCCGGATTGTATCACCGATGCGACTTCGTCCAAATCTCTCACAAATCTGCGAGCTCCTCACACGATCCAGCCTAGTTAAACCCAGAATAGATTTTAGGCAGGCCAGCCTGAATGCTTCAAACCGGCGCAGATGTTCCTTCAGATGGGTCCACGTTTATCAAGCACAGAGAGGGAGGGCACGACTGTGGAGGAGAAGACCCGGAGCTTCGTATGGAGCGATAGGCCAGGTAGCTTCCACACGGCGTTACGCAGCTGATGAAAAGATAATCCAGCTCGACTGATTTGGAATGAGACGTCTGCTGCCAAACCGAAACTAGTCATGAGCACACTGTCCAGGTATGAGAACACCTCCACTCTCTCTACAACTGCCTCATCACTCGTGGGGAGTTGAGGCGGCGGAGTGTTTAAACTGTCTTGCAAATATGTCTCATTTTAATGAAATTTGCAGGGTTTAAGTTTGAATTATGGTTTAAAAAATAGTGACACATTAAAATTAACATTTGATAGAACTAACATATCCAACATTTTTGTTTAGTTTTTTTTATATTGCTAATTTGTCTTTTTTTATTGAGCAGGGATATTATTTCATGCCGCATGGAGTAGTGCATATATCAAAGAGGCCAAGTGGATGCCAGCAAAGGATAGCAAAAGAGGCAAGAATTCAATCACTTAAAATGCTTGCTGGATCCATGCTTCAATATGTCAATAGACCGGATGATGTCCAGGGTTCATCAAAAGACACTGCTCGTCAGTCTCCAATTGATAAAGCTGATTCTTCTAATGCTAGCATGCATTCTGCAGAAGAGCAAGGAGTGAAAATCTAATATTTTGTAGCAGAAGAGCAAAGAGTGGAAATGGCAGAATTTGAAGCAGAAGAGCAAGGAATGGAAATTGAAGAATTTGAAGCAGAAGAGAGTGCTGAAAGTGACTCTAGCCATTGTATGTAAATGAGATGAGTCACGTTAAGGAGAAAGATTTGCTAATTTTACGTGACGTTTCTCTCTGGGAGATACCAGTTCCAGATCATTTTTGGGTTGAAATCAGCAAAAGGGTGAAGTGCTTCTTTCCAGAACAAAGACGGGCCTTTCAGTGTCGCGGCAAGGCAAGATGCACAAGCAAAGGGAGATGTGCGCCAGCTTGCAAAAGAGTGGTTTTACAAGGTGATGCCAAATGGTGAAAAAATTCTGCGGTCATGGATGGTTTACTCACGCGTCAGCGAGAATTGATACTGTTTTTGCTGCCGACTGTTTGCCGTTAAGTGCTACAGATACGACATCCACATTTGTGACTGGGTTTCAGAAGTGGTGGAAACTGAGCCCGAAAGTGCATAACCATGAGACATCCGAAGAGCACCTGCGTCGCCTTGAAAAGTGGAAAACATTGGCAGCAGGACTGAGGCTGCGCAAAACCATTGACGCCGAAACTATTGCTTTTATGGAAATGGCGAAGAAAAAGTGGAGGGACATCTTGCACAGATTGCTTGATATCACATTGTTTCTTGCCAAGCAGAATCTGGCATTCCATGGCCACAAGGAAGACGAATCTTCATTGAATAAACGGAACTTTCTTGAGATGGTTAAGATGCTTTCAAAATATGATCCAGTGCTGAAAGAGCACCGAATGAGATTAAAGCGGAGCACATGTAAACTTAAAGTATCAGTCTCTTATCTTGCACCAAAAACTCAGAATGAGTTTATAAGTGCCCTGGCAAATCATGTGAAGGAGAAGCTTGTCATGGACATAAAGTCTGCGAAGAACTTTGGGATCATGTTCGACAGCACACCTGACATATCACATACTGATCAGATGTCCGAAGTGATCAGATATGTAAAAATAAACAATAGGAAAGTTGAAGTGAAAGAAGTATTTCTAGGATTGTTCCCTTTAAGGGGGAAAAAAGCTGCTGACCTCAATTCTGATATTCTTAAAAACTGGAAAGTGACGGACTGGACATCATGATGTGCAGCGCTCAAGGTTACGATAATGCTGCCACTATGGCTGGAATCCATGGAGGCGTACAAGCCATTGTTAAGGGAAAGAACAAGAAAGCTATTTTTAATGGATGTGTGGATCATTCGCTTAACTTGTGCGGTCAGCACTTTTGCTGAAAATGCATCGCGTGTGACATTTTTTGGAATTCTTGAGACAATGTTTTTTTCTTTGCTGCTTTCACTTATCGATGGGATGTGTTAATTGACCATACTGGATTGCCAGTGAAAAGGCTATCAACAACACACGCTGGAGTGCTCATCATGCTGCAGTTAAGCCAGTTAAAGAAAAATTTGATAAGTTTGTGGCGGCGATTGAAGCTCTTTGTGATCCACATAGAAAATTGGACACAAGAGGAGCAGCACAAGGTATTTTGCCTGCTCTCTGTGATTAACTTTTCTGTGCTACCCGTACTTATGGTGCGATGTACTTGAGGAAGTTAATCTTACACAGCAATACATGCAGACTGAGGGCTTAACTCTCGACAAGGTGGTGAAAAAGCGAGAGGCGCTAAGACTTTTTCCAGAACAAGGAGCAGACACCTGGAGCATGCAATTGAACAGGCGCTTTTAAAATCAGACGAATATGAAATAGCAGTAGAGAGAAGAGCCAGGTTCAAGATGAGGATGGCAGGGGAGCAGGCAAACGATACTTGACTCACTCTGCAAGAAGAAAATAAGAGGGCGATGCTTGAGTGCATTGAGCGCTTTCATTCTGAACTCCAGATCAGATCAAGAGCCATCAAGGAAGTAGCAGCCATGTTTGAGGCTGTTCAAGCGAAGAGTCTCATATCTGCCATAGAAGAAGAGTTAAAGGTGTCCATTCCAAATTACTCACTTTCTATGATGAGGTATCTGAGAGTGAGCTTATAATAGAAATACCAAGGCTGAGAAGGCACCGGAAAGCAGCAGAGATTGATCTGGAAGAAGTCAAAGATTGGGCAACATTAGACGTTTTGGCATTCATAGCTGAATGGGACTTCATAGAATCCAGTGGCGGCTCCTGCAAAATCTCTCAGGGGGGGCAAATGTCTGGATGATTGATAAGGATAAGGTCCACCCATGCAAAGGATAAATTAACAGCTTAAGCATGTAAAGGCAACTTCACTTCTTTAATATTAATGAAAAATAAAGTGACTCTTACAATACATCTTGTTTGTTTCTATACTCACTATTAATACAATCCACTCATGTTTCTTTTATTAAAGATTCCACTAGGTGGCGACAAATAATTTTGTTGGATGAAACGTGATGACGTAAGCACGTTAGTGCGAGCCCTCCCGGAAGCCATAGAGAATGCATTGCAGCGCCCCCCGTTCGAAAAAAAACATCTTTGAATGTAAGTCTATGGGACCACTCGGGGCGATTCTCAGCCGGAGGGAAATCGCCCAAAAAGAGGCGGTACTCCACAGAACGTAGCATGACGCTGATTGGACTATATCCAGAGGCACAGTGACGGCTAGCGTGACTCTGTGGTTGAATGACATTGGTGGTGCGTCGTCCAATCGCCCTAATGAAGAAACCGCCCCTGATAGAATCTCTCCCAACCCTTTCACTAAGCCTAAAATTATTTCTGACGATCCGTGTGGCAGTGGCTTCATGTGAGAGGAGCTTTTCAAAGCTGAACTTATAAAGAACTATTTGCGATCTACCATGGGACAGTCAAGGCTTTCTGATCTTGCGATATTATAAATTGAAAGTGAGTTGGCGAAAGGCATTGATTTCGATTAAGTGATTCACAGGTTCACAGCTTTGAATGCCAGGAAAAGAAAGATCTGATTTAGTCGAGATGTTCACTAAGTGCTGAAATGTTTATGTATCTTTTCCTGTTAATTTTTTTGGTATTATTTCATTTATGAGTATATTTCCATGTGCATTTGTCTACAACTTCTACATTATTTGGGCCGTTATTGATAATGCAAACCTAATACATTAATGTATATCATGTAACGGTTAAGTTTAATGTTAAAATGAACGTAATTTTGATGTAGTTCTTAAACGTTTTTATTTCCAATTATATTGTTTTCTTATCGAACTTTCACTTTAACCATATGAAACTATGTAAATGCATTTAGGATGTGCGTATGATATTGTAATTTAAAGATGTAATTTTAATTTTGCTAGTTGTTTATGTCACTATTGCCATTCCATTCAGTGATAAACGGGAATTACCATTTACGAGTAACTTTAGTACAAAAACATGACTAAGGATTCTGTATGGTCTGGTACGGGAGGAGGTCCATGGGGGGTGACACCATGAGTTACCGCACTGGGTGACACCATGAGTTACCACACTGGGTGACACCATGAGTTACCACACTGGGTGACACCACGAGTTACCGCACTGGGTGACACCAACCCCAGTGACGCCACTGGGGGTGGGAAGTGTGCGTACTCCCATATCTCTTCGAAGACGTTCTGTTCCGCGTGGAAGAGGAGGCCAAATACCCTCCACTAGAGGGGAGTCTCTAGAACTTCCTTTGCTGTAGGTCCTTCCCGCTAGCTGTGGCGTGCACCAGCGATCGCAGGGCTGCTCCTCTGTCCGTTGACGCTGGAGGATCTTTGAGACATCATTGAGCTCTGCGGGGCAGATCACAAGTTGGAGCCTCTGATACACAACACGAGGCTCGGGGCGAGTTTCCTGTCTTCGACGCAAGTTAACGCTGGCTCAAAGTGAATCCGCCAGCAGGCATGGACTGGGCCTCAGGGGCAGCAGCCCGTCGGGCAAATGCCCGATGGGGCCGGTCCATTCCGAGGGCCGGTGGACCGGGCTGTGTGGGGAAATTGCCAAATGTGAACACATTTTATTCAATATTTTACCACCTCTAATGTGCACGCTTCAATGCTAATTATTTACGCTCTCGGTGGGATGACCGCACGGCAATGTTGGGCCGTGGTGCGTTCACACCAAAATGCCTGGGTCGATAATTTTTTTTGTTAAGCCCCAGCCCGTCACTATCCGCCAGCAAGTGACACGCGAGCAGGCAATTGCGGGGGCTGAACCTTTGTCTCGATGTTACGCCAACTGCGTGCACCGTGCTGTGTACGCATGTAAGCAGCAGCGGCGGCGGTGGTAGTAGTCGGGGCGGAGCGGGGCTGCGGGAGGGGCGTGCGTGCAGTGTGGCCGCGACTGCGCCGGGCTGAGCTCTCTGGCATTTCCGACCGGGTGCGCCCTCGCCCTCGCGCCCGTGCGTGGGGTGGAGTGAGATGGAGTGGGGTGGTGTGGGATTGAGTTGGGTGGTGTGGGATGGAGTGGGGTGGTGTGGGATGGAGTGGGGTGGGGTGGGATGGAATGCGGTGGTGTGGGATGGAGAGCGGTGGTGTGGGATGGAATGGGGTGGTGTGGGATTGAGTTGGGTGGTGTGGGATTGAGTTTGGTGGTGTGGGATGGAGTGGGGTAGTGTGGGATGGAGTGGGGTGGTGTGTAAACATCGCCACTTTGGAGACAAAAGCGGCCGGACGTGGTCGTGGCCACCCAACCCGTCGTATGGGTGCTCGCTAACAGCACTTGCCCCAACTGTCTGTTGAGGCTACACGGGGGTCTTTGTCTTTGGCGCCGCTGGTGTTGATCATTGAGGGGTAAAATTGCTGCTGCTGCTGGGTTATGAGCGGACAACTGGATATGAATGGGATTTGTTGCAGAGCCGCGACATGAATAAGGCGCGAACAGCCAATCTTGCGGGAATGCGCGTGAACACAACCATAAGTTTAGAATGCAAATCATTGGTTTAGTAAATGTGTGTCAACGGCAGTCCCCAACATACAAACACGAGAGAGAGGTCACACGCGCACCATGTGCTAATAATAGACCAGCACTAACATTGCCCAGATGTGTTTGGTCATGGGAACACAACCTATCTCTCGTTCTCAGTCTCGCTCACCATCTGTTCTCCGTCTTCGTCTCTGCTCTGTACCGCCGGATTAACGAGCAGCGGATGCAAAGGAAGCGGGCGCGTACAGGGACGAAGTCGACATCTGAGCGAGGCGCACGGAACGACAGCCACGGAAAACACCTTGAGAGGTGGCGTGGTGCCGTGCGCAGGTAGGAGTGGTCGTGCCTTACTGCCGCGCTCTATCCACTGCTGGACGCAACAGCCACGCGGCCCGCACATTGAACACGAGTCCCCATATAAATGGGTCATCGTGTTTTATATTAAAGGAGGATGCAACGTATAGTGTTACCATGGCTAGCAGTGCCATGATTATAGGGCCGACACTCAACCACGGGAATCGGGTATGTGTCCCCTCCTCCTACTCCAGTTTATGTTTTAATGATTATCTCTTACCCCTAAAACAGACGAACATCAGCGCAGGGTGCAGTGAGACGAACAGGCGAGCGTCCCTCTCCGTATGGCCGTGTCTTTGTTGGTCTTCGTGTCTTTGTTGGTTTCCGTGTCTCTTGTGGGTTTTCTGGTCACTGTGTTTGTTGGTCTCTGCTTGCGACCGTCTCTATCTCTCCGTATCTGCTCTCTTGTTGTCGTCTTGTCACTACGTCTGAGTGCCTCGCTCCGTGTCTATTGAGTCGTCTCCTCCGTTTGTCTCTCTGGCCAGTGTTTCTGTGCATTTCGACGACTATCTCCACGTTATCTCTCGCTCCGTATAAACTTTCCCCGTCTTCTTGTGTCCCACTGCATCTCGTCTCGAGCTCTCCCCGTCACTTGAGTCGCCTCTGCGTCTGTCTCCGTGTTGTCTGTCGTGAACAACCCCACCACTTCTGCCTCACCCCCCCCCCCCAGGGCTCCCCTCTACACCCCCCTAGACCTCACCATACCCCCGCGAACCGCTCTCCTTCACCGCGTGCGGTCCTCAATGGTCACGCATGGCAGGCGCTGCGGTGCCACCAAACACGAGGCACGGAAAGATCACCATCGATGATGCACCATCGCCCTGAACGCATTCTCACGCTCGCGAGACACAGGCAAAGCTGATATTGCGTAAGAGAATCTGCGGAATTGGATATGTTGCACCAAATATCACGCCACGAAAAGCCATTTCCTCCCGTTTATGCAAACGTTACGCTGACGCTGCATGTACTCTGCTAATGGCAACAACGTTGAGGCGTGACACAAAGCAGATAGTGGAACGGGACGAGACGAATTGACTCTGGATTTATGATCCCGGGACGATGGCATCTCAATAGAAGCTGGAGCTCACACCCCTCATCGGAAGCCAACAGCATCCCTAACTAGTAAGCCTACGTGTTAAAAAGCACCACGAACTGCCCATGCGCTCCATGCATGGTCACAGCGCAACCCAGAACACTGCTTCCCGTGGCCTCAAGAACCCCACATGCAGTGCAGCCCTGCAGCGGGGTTGTTTAGTATTCATTTTGCAATCCCAGGCCACCATCTCAGACGCGGGGTGTGCCCACTCCACGCACGGAGAGGAAGTCGAAGCGACTCTGCTCGGCCCAGGCAGGAGGCGCTCTTGCCGAGGGGACCCGACAAACCTCACAAACGGTTGATGCTCGAAGCCCACTGATTTAATGTTTGTTTGAAGTTGTTTTTTTATTGTAACTCACCCCGCCCTCCCAACTAAATTGCTTCCCTAGCCTTGTCCCGAATGCTCGATATCGTGCAACGAGAGTGAACCTCCTTTTATCCACAACCATATTAAGTGCTATTATGCGCGACCTCGGATTGACCCCCGTTATCCATCGGCTGATTTTTCCTTTATTGAAAAAAATCCAAAAGGAATCATGCAGATTCTCAATCCCGCTGGCCTTTCCCTTGGTTGCACGACGATAACACGTAACTGAAGGCTCTGTGAGCATCATGGTTGTTAAATCGCAACATTACGATGTTATAAAAGTAAATTACTTTAACAATGCTAAAGTGCGGGAACACGCATGCACATTGTTACCAAGTACTGTGGCTGTTCGCGCAGCAACAGCTCCCTCGCGTGTCCGTAAGCGCAGAAGCCCTCTGTGTGCACTAGGCCCGGTGCGTGGGACAAGGAGGGCCGAGTGGAGCCACGTGGGATATCGAGACCCCAAGCGAGACATCCTCACAAGAGGAAATAAAGATCAAAGCTGCGCACAGCTTGCACGGAGCTGGGCTGTATTCTTAAGGATTCTGAGAATAATTATCAAGGAAGGGCACAGGCATGTGTTTTTTGTTTCAGGAAACATTCTTTGTATCTTTTTTTTTAGAACATGTTACGTTTGTGCAGGACCCCCCCACCCCATCCACAATCCAATCAACAAGCCATGGCTTTTTTGTGCAAATATTGAAAAATGACCATCAACGTTCCATTTTGCGCACGTTGTGGTATTAGTGTGAATGACATGGGATGTTTACGTGTCCCCCGACAGGAATACCACTGTCTTGAATTTATTCATAAAGTGTCATCTTGCATATTGATATCAACATAAAACGCAGGCGAGGTTCGTCCACTAGGGGCGTTGCGCCACGCGCCACCAAGCAGCTGGAGGTGACAAATTATGTTTCAAATAAAAATATATTTTTTATACATTATTTTGTTGTGTTTAAATGTTTTTAAATATGATTATTTCAACGTGAATTGCCTAATGAAGGTAACATTTTAAGTTCATATTAGAAACCGCTGCAAGTCTGATTTATGCCTTGGGGAGGTCTCGGGGCAGCTGTGAAGGCATCCGAGTGAGAGATATATCCCTTCATTAATTACGATAATCTTCGCATTGTAGCCACGCCGTTTGATACCCATTCAGGGCCGTGAAAAAGGCGCCCATGGCTGTAATTACTATGACACAACGCTAGGTTGCACCGTGCACACACTCGAAGCTTTTGGCAGTGGCAAGGGGGTTGTGTAGTGTGGACTTGAGGGTCATGGGGACAGCATTTTAGTGCTTTGTTTTGTTTCGTATTGTTTATAAATGCCTACCGTTGTTGGTAAAGACAAGACAGTTATATCACTTTCACGAGAAGGCCAATAACATGACGAGGTTTTTCATAATTAGAACACCATATTTTCAGAGGTCACTCACAACAGCCCCACCACCTAATGGAAATGTCACGAACCGCCACCAATAAAAACGTGGGGTTTCCTAGTCGATACTCTCATCATGTTATTTTTTGGCAAGGCAATGTCGTGGTTTCAGTTTGCCATAAAACTATACTACGTGGCCTAGCCAAAAAACAAATATGGATCATAAACAAGAATATGAATATAGATGCACTCGTGTAATGTTTAGGTGTTCCCACAGCACACACATCAGCGATATGAAGTTGAACATACTCGTTTCCATATCACTCTTCTGTTAAGACACTGATACACGTTTTAAAAATCGTGTAACTTATTTTGTCAAACCGGTCACATGGATATATGTAACAATTTGTTTGATACCAGTTCAGCACATTGGCTTTCGCGACCAATATTATTCATAATAAAGGTTTTTGGGTTATTAGTTCCCGTCATAATACACTTTCTATTGATGACAATGATACACATGTAAACGGCCTTCTATGTTATTTTATTTTCAAAGAAACACAGCGAATGAAAATGCAATAAATGAAAAATGAGACTAACTATACGTGACGCATTCCATCCACTCGCCAGAGCATTCTGCTGCTCAAGATTCAACCGTCAAAACAAAACGTGCAAGTCGCTGGACAGCAACGAAGTGGCTTGTCAAGGAGAAACAATTCCGTTAAGTTACTCAACAGAAAGAAAAAAAAAGACAAAACAATGTTTAATCAGTTGTCGAGTTATTTCTGTTATCTCTTAATTGTGATAAGTCATTGCACAATCACACTTCCCTTCCGGTCATCTGGCCCCAATGTTCAGTAGCCATTACTGTCGCAGCTGCTGCTGTGCGGTCACCAAAACGTCGAATTTTCTCTGCGTTGCCATGGATCACAGCTACCGGCTCGACAGGCACTTCATTCCTCATCATGCATTTCTAATCATCAAGACGCTCACTCACCATTGCGTAATCACAGCACCCCACTACCAATTTACACCAAGAACACAAAGCTGTACAATAATTTAACTGTATTATAGTGAATATTGGTTATATTTTCAAGCGAATAAAGTTATAAACAGACAAGGATCTGTTTCCATACAAAATATAATTCCATTTGAGTGCATTAACTTATGAGCTTTCTGGCCCAATGTTTTTCCACAGCATTTGTTTTAAGCAGCAAACCATGGACTGGTCCTGATTTTGTCTAATCAGCTGAGCGAGGCCTTTTTTTAAAACAAGTTGTTGCCATTCCTGAATGGGAAAGACTAAAGCGTCAGCACAGCAAAAATGCACAACAGTGTACGTGCTGTCATGTTGAATTGTGAGCCGTGGAATATGAAAGATAGGGGTTTGTTTTCGCCATGACAGCATGGTCCATCAGCCGAAATGCATATCAATAAATATTTTGCAGCACAAAGTTGTTGCAAACTAATCTACGACAACAATCCATTACACACGTTGTACAATGCTGCTGTACTGTGCTGCTGAGCCGCATGGGGTTTGTGGAGACTTCCTCCCTATCAGATTATCAAGGCAACCCAGTGCCACAACTCACAGCAAACTCTATTAAATCGCGGATCAAGCCAAAACCTGTCCAGTTTGCCCGATTAAACAAATATTGCTTGAAATCAGTGGTCCACAAGCTGATAGGCTGATGGACCTAAATGTTATTTATTTACAGGGTAAAACAGACCAATGTATATTATATTATTCCTTATAATCCATCATGATAGTGCATAATGAACATTGTTTTACATCACCCTTAAATGTGAATACAGGTAGAAAAAGTGCATTGCCTTTACAAACACAAAGTTTATATTATTTTGCAAGTCACCAACTCCAACCCATATTCATACTTTCTTGCTGCTGCCACTCCCACCTGATTAAGAACTGTGTATGCCAAAACTGTGTGCCAAGTTATTTGAAAGCAGAACGAATCAATAATAAACAGTTGTGGAATGTCAGTAAGCTCTTTTTATCATGTTTTAAATGTATCATCTTTTCAATGCATCATATGTTGTAAGGCCCAATGGGGCTAAACAGCTTATTTTCAAGGACGACATGCCTATAAAGGTTGCAAATGTCTCTTACCAGCTTAGAATTGTTTAGGGAAACGGTCGATTGCATTGAGCCAGCAACTGCAGTGCCCTATGCATGGGAAGTAAAGAGTTCCTTCGCTTCGTGCGGCGTTCCAATACAGTACACACTACACAATGTGGGCCCATGTCCGACCGCAAAGGAGTGAATTCAAACCGCATATTGAAAATTTTGGGTAGAAATATGTTATAGCCGCATATACAGCACGAAATTGCACAAACTGAATCCGCACACAATGAGGGAAACCTGTATATGGGCTGGCTGTGCGTGGTCTGTTTACTCATCTGCAAGAAACATCGCCAACCAACATTACACAAGAGTTGTCATTTATGGGGCTCATGTGTTCTGGATGTGAAAAATTACAAATATCCACATTTCCCCCCCCCCGTCCCCAAGCAGAGGTAATGATATAAATTGAGATCTTGTAACTACACTTAACGATGATTTACTCTGCTCAGTACTTGGTATGAAAGTAACACAAGGACTAACGGAAATGATATGAGTGAAGAAAAGGGATTTATTTTCAAATTGCAGTCACAGATTTCTTATGTACCACAAAATGTAAATCTTAAATATTGTTGTGCGTCTAAGTTTATGTTTGGAAAGCATTCCCTGCTTAATTTTTCCATTGGTTTTAGGCGTGCAGGATTTATTTGCAGATTTTTGTATGAATTCAAATAATTGATGACATTCATTTAAACAAACTGGCTCTCACATTTTATTAAAACAATATCTTGGCTAAATCTGCATTTGTCATCACTTAAATAATAATAATAAAGTATTTAATCCAAGAGTGACCACGGATGAGTCATTTTGCATGTTTACCTGCAAAACGTTAGGTCGTTTTAAAAGGGTTTAGATTTGCACTTTCCTTCAGTGTGTTTTACCATTAATGCACAACGCATTGTGGTGCAAGCCAGAAAAAAATTTGCGAGCTTAGAAAAAACTACTGGCGTAATATGTACATATAAATAAAATAACAGTTCAAATAAAAATAACCTGTTGTTATTTCTATTTAATCTGTTATGTATATACACATATACTAATGGTTATCTGAGGACAGCCTCACGAGGAAATTTCTAATAACTAGAAACATAATAAACATAACAAATTACCATTAAATTTGGACGTGTGTTTGGAAAATGTAATTAGTATTATGAGATAACCTGTTCTATGGGCAGTTGTGGCATAAAAACACGCAGCAACACGATATCGTGAGAAACGTATCTTGATGCGATGTTTTTTCTCAAACTATAAATTCGCCAAGATTTTATTCCAATTTCTGACAAGGGATTCAAAGTTATAAATTGGATCAATAAAATCGAGCTTCTTTTAAATATAAAACAATGTTACTAAATATTGATGTCTCGTTTTGGGCAATGGGGCAGAGTGGAACAAAAAAGAACTGCAGCCACTGCTGTGGTTGTGTGAAGAGAGGGAAGGATCAGAGGGTGCAGGTGACAGTTGTCATCTATCTCCTCTTAACCGGCCCTGGCTTACTGACTTTCGTAGTGCTGCTGCTCTTAACGGCTTTCTTCGTGGTGAAGATGCGCGTCATGAGTTCGGACACGTCGGGAAGATCTTTGTTTGGTGTCAGCATGTTCATAGACTGCTCCATTTCCTGTAAAGTAAAACAAATTACAATGATGAGAATTGTATAATTAAAAGTTAATTGAATTCGGTCGTTCATAAAATAACGTAAAAAAAGTTCAAATAGTTATATGTAACCATTTGATAAAAAAAGAACATTACATATGAGTCAGAGATTTGAAGATTGAAAAAAATATATTACTGTCAATTTAACAAATACCTTTTGCATGTGAAACTGTATAAAACCTCACTTATCTCAGTTGTAGAGCATTATGGATAATATATTATGATAAATTACATTATTTTCCATATTGCATGAAGACAATGGGGGGGGGAGGAATGGGGCAAACACAATTTCAACCGAGACGACGGTTTTAAACTCAGCAATCATTGGAAAGATGTTATTAACCACTTTGTGTCATGACTTAAATTTGTGTTTCCTTGTCAACCTCTACCGTCAGCAGTGTGGATGGGCGTAGCGAGGTGCAATTCCCCCCCTCCATCTCTACCCCTCCCCCCATCTCTGCTCCACCCCTTCTCTCTCTCCCCCTGTCTCTGCCCCATCCTTCCCCCCCCTTTTCTGATGGGTGTACCGAGGTACAATTCCTCCCTCCTCCCATCTCTATCCCTCTCTCCTACCCCCCTATCTCTGCCCCACCCCCTCTCTCTCCCACTGTCTCTCGCGCAGCTCTTTCCCCCACCCACTCACTCTGGAGCACTTGAATTTGTGCAACCCCATTCCTTCCCCCCCCATTGTCTGATGGGTGGACCGAGGTGCAATTCCCTCCTCCTACCATTTCTACCCACCTCTCTCTCCCCCTGTCAATTCCCCCCCCTCCCATCTCTACCCCCCCTCTCCCCCAGTCTCTTGCGCAGCCCTTTTCCCCGCCCACTCACTCTGGAGCCCTTATAAGCAGCTACATTTGGAGGCTTGCCCCCTCTTTTCTCTCCACCTGACGAAGACCGCTTGTGTTGCGATCAAAACATCGTGGGTTTTTAACTTTTAAGTTATATTTTTGTTTTCTATCTTTACCAAAAGAACCAAGAATATACATTAAACTATGCTTACCTTTCGCATTTCTGGGTCATTGGTGTTCATTACTTTGGGCAAGAGGAAGACAATGAGCAAGGGCAGGGCCATCATGAGCACCTGTGAAACACAAAAGAGCAAGTTAGTTCAAACGTAGCTTTCATAACAAGTGGTGCCAATCCTCTTGTATAAATATTGTTCCACAGTGATTGTATAGTCACTGCAATTGTATTGGTTATTGCTATAAATGTTACAAATAACTCATGAATTTACAGCCCAGCAAAAGTGTGCAACTGCGCTTATCACCATCAGTAGCGTCGCTGCATTCTTCTTAATGAGTATATCTGTAGAGATTAGAAGCTGCTTGTGTGACGAGCATGTATGCGATTTTGTCCCAAGTAAACTAAATTAACACGTGCACGCTCAGACATCTGTAGGGGAATCAAACCATGGGGTTGAAGAGGAAGTCGGTCCATTTCCACGTCTCGCGTTTCATGAAGTAGTTGGGCGTTCCGAAGGCTCGCATCCGCAGCGGGTAAGGCATTGGCACCACCTCAGAGCTCTTGATGTAGTTCAGTTTACGGGCCCTGCAAAGGTGCAATGTGCATCTTTGATTTTTATATTTATAATACAAAACAGTATTTACCACTGTTCATGCAATATCAATATGTATGTTGAATGTCTTTCACACCGTACGTGGCCAACTGTGCTCAACAAAGGTAAAGGAAATTGTGATTCCTTACTTGTAAATTATTTAGGTAATATATGTTAATTAAGACATGGGTTTGAGAGCTTGGATGACTATACACATAACAATAGGAGTTAAACAAGGAGATATTATTTAGGTGTAAGGATTTGGATACTTATACTATCTGCTATTACATGGATCAGACATATCGGACACTGACCAAAAAAAATAAGTGAGAAACAAATCGATCAGAGAACAAACATAAATCAGAGACATCGTGTTGGCTGCTAAAAAAGCTGGCCTGTGTGTTTGGGTCCTGGCATGTGAACTATAAAATTTAGCTTTTTGATATTTAAGGTTTGTGTATAGGTTAAAAGCTATTATTTGAGTATGGAGATAACATAAGACATACATAAGTTACCTCACTTTCAGAGAAACTAAATGTAAACATATGCATTAAAAATTTAATACGCAAAACTAAAACACAAAGTACGGTGAAATAATAAGGGATGCACCGCATCTTCAGACATTTCTATCATGTGGCCGAATAAAAATTTCCAAATGCAGCTGTACTTAGAAGAGAGTACGGCAGCATAGGGGAAGGGAGAGGCAATGTAGCTGGGACTGGGGCAGGCGTACATACATAGTGGCGGCTTGCAGTACAGGTAAGAAGCAGGAACTCGGTGTGTGTGCGTTTCCGTCTCTGCACGTGTACACTTGTGTGCATATGCAGCTATGTATGTGTTTATTACAGTTGGGAGATAGGATGTCATATTCTTACATAAACATGGCAATATCTTTCATAATTTGGTCGTGCAAGATACAATTTAACGAGCATTCATTTATATTGTAGTAATTGCTACACAGTTAACAATATATGTACTGTCTTTATTCTTCAGCTTTATCCTCTAAATATAATGCAATGGAATGACTATGTAAAGAGTAGAAATGCTTTGTGCACTGACTGCACATGAAATCAAATTGCATGATCAATGTTCTAATTATTTATGCCTCACACATATAGATCTGTTGTATGTGTAATGTAGGAACTTGGCGGGAGACGACCTTACGGGTAGCACACTCTTTTATTAACACCAACTTATATTACACGGGTGGCTAACTCCAGCCTTAACCCACAGGGTTCCCCCGGCTACACCCACACGGGCTCTTACGCCCCGTAGCCTCTCGGAACACACCCAGCCGGGGTGTCCGTCTCGACTCTGGGTCCCACAGTCTCGGTCCACAGGGACGTCAGACCACGGGTCCCACAGTCTCGCCTCCGAGCCACACAGGGCCCCGGCCCTCACAAGGACAGCGGGACTAGGGGTCTCAGGGCCTACCTCTGAACTCCGTCTTCGGTCTTCGACTGGTTAACAACTCCCCGAGTGCTCCCGCGCGTCCCCCTTTATAGTCCTTCATGCGGACGTCGCTGAGAGCACCCACCCCAGTTGACCAATCACTGCGCGCTGCCCACGATCCTCTTTCCCACCTTGTGTCAGCGCGCACAACCACGCACCACGCGCCGCCCCGTAATCTCTCACTCCCGGCGCGCGCGTCAACACCACGCCTACATCGCGTGCCCAACCACGCACCCCGCGCCGCCCCGTGATCTCTCACTGCGGGCGCGCGTCCGCACCACCACTACATATGCTATCAGAACTGAACCCGAAGCAATATGTACTGTATATCATTATGGCAGAGCCTGGTGGTCTTTCTCCCTCTATTGATGAGAAATAAATTAATTTTAAGATGTTAATCTGTCAGAGATCTGGTATATATGGTGGGTGTGATCTCTCTCCTGCTTCATATCTGTCTAATGCATAACTTGTTACGCTGTACCTAAACTCCAACTCCGTATGTTTACAGGGGGTCCCCACTATATACGTCGGCGTTAGGGACTGGAAAGTTGGGACTTCTAAGTCAAAATCTTTATTAATTAATTTATTTTTGGTGACTCCGTCCCACTGCGCACATAAACGCTGCGACGCACCTGGCGCGGATCATTCTGTTGTCATGTCGTCCAAACGCAGCGAGGACGAATGTGCAGAAGAGCTGAACAAGCGAATGCACTCCATGCTCGGGTACGGGCAGGATCATATATCTTATCCAAAGCTGCTCAAACTGCCTACACGACTTCAGTCCTTTATTTGTCAACGGTATGCATAATACAGTGAAACTGCTCTCTTATCTTCATTTTTATTTGTGACCTACCAATGTCTGCAGCCAGGATCAATCGATGACAAACCTATTACCTGCAGATATTTAACAGATGAGATGCATTGCACCGTTAATTCCTCCTGTTTGATATTTCTCTTCTCCGTATGCATCTGTGCAGATAGTTTTTTTTGCGATTAAGCCATAGTCCCCACATACCGCTCGTATCAATGCGGATAAGAGGAGCGGCGACCCACTACTCTGTAGAGTAACATTGGTATAAACGCTTGTTACAATATGAACAGCGCATTGAAAACGCGCACTATTTTATGTACTGTTTACAAAGTGTGTTCACAAATCCACAATAAGAAACACGATGATTGACAGAGGGGTGTAAATTATTTTTTCGATAGTGTATATAAATAGAAATACTGCAGTTAAGTAGTTTTCAGTTTTAAAGGCATAGTTTAACAAGACAACACTTGCCACCATCCTTCAAACCCATTGGTGAAAAAGAGCAAAGTTTTTGTTTACATTACAATATGTCTATGCGAGCGCTGGGTGCTTATGGGACCTAAGGGTCCCGCCATAAGGTTCATATTACGGGGACATTTCTCCCACAGGAATCCTACATGTTAATGAGGGGGGGGGTTGGCTCATAAGAGCGTAAACATTGCCTATGCGATGCAAATCGGGGCAATTTCTCCTATAAGAAACAATGGGATAAGGTACTGATAGTGACAGTAACTTAGTGAAATGTTGTGTTTCATAGCTAACAACCAAAATATACGTATTTTACCTGTACAGAAAAGCATGTACTGTACATGTATAGTACCTGTACTATATTTTACAACACAATGTACACATTTATAACCAATTGTGAGTTCAAGAACATTTAAACAGCAATAATACTTATACTGATAACAGCAATCATACTTATCAAATACAATCTTAAGCAGTATTTTCTAAATAATTTAGCTTAACCTATACTTTTTATGATCTTACCTTGAAGAGTGGATGAGTTCTGGGCAGATATAATTTTAACACTTCTTTGCCGTGTAATTTTAATCTCCGAATGCTTTAAAGGGTGATTAGCTTTACTTTCTATTTAATCAGCATTCTTCTTCTATCGTACGTACACTCGTTGAAGGAAGATTCAAATGGCACCCGATATCAACCACACTTTCACCTTTCCTACGACGCTTTGTCACTTCCGTTTGAACATCGAGCGTAATACAGCGGTTATTCTTTTGCTCACCACCTGCACCGTCACCTGCACTATGCTTTCTACTCATTGTTGAAGTTTTGCGATTTTAAAAGACTATTGGTAATATCTGAGACATTGTTGTGGGGCATCGTTATGCCCCTCCAAATCGATACGACTAAAAGTTACATGTGCGGCTACAAAAAAAAGAATGCAACAAATGTACAGCACTTTGATTTGAAAATATTGATGTAGTTACCTTATTTTCCCCTTCGTGGTGATGTCAACTCGAACAGGATCAAACTTGAAAGAGGGGGATGCTACCTCCACAACATAGGAGCCGGAGGGGACGTTATGCACGGTGAAGCTTCCATCCGTTCTGCAAAACCAGTCAACACCACGTCATTTGAGCGGAGGTGGCCATGTGGCTCAGAGGTCAGAGCATTGAGCTGCCACCGTGAAGTTTCAGGGTTTGAATCCATCCCCTGCCATCTGTGGTTAAACCGGATTCTCAAGTGTACATCGATGATCTCAATCCTGCCATCAATAATTGTAATGAGTAGACAGTATGGCAAAATAGGGCAAGGGAGACGAAATGGAGCTTGGAAGAGAACAGTGGTGGCAGCTTGGGAGACCAAGCAAAAAGCAAACTTGCACAAAAAAATGTAAAATGTGGCTCTACAGTTAACTTGGCAAAGCTACAGGTCTAAGAATAAAAATAATGGTTTGACTATAATGCAACCAACAATTTTTGGAAAGTGGGTGAGAAAGTCCTGCCCATTACTGTGTAGACCAGGGGTCACTTGAACCGATCTCAGAGGTAGCTCTGTGATGTGTACTTCTGTGGGCCACTCCACTACAACGGGTTACAATGCTCTATAAGAGTTATGAACGCATTCTTCATCTCATGACGAACGTCATTTGAGCATATTTGATGCATGCAAACCGTCTCATGGACTTGCCACACGACACATTACCAGGCAAACACAGGAAATGTATCACACACGCTCAAACGTCATCCCCTAGTGTGCTGCAGTGTTCTAAGATGATTAACAAAAGCATAAATATTCCTGCTATGAGGAAGGGTTATTGCTCCAAACATCACTTATGTTTCCCCTCTTTTAGGCCAGTGTTATTGACAAATGTGTTGAGTTTTTGTGATATGTGCTTATTCACCTCGGCCAATGTAGTGTAACAAATTGTTTTTATCTAAAGCATTTAGTCTGGATGTCTGCGCTGGGAAAAGGTTAAACATTACATTTACTACCATTGTCCCACAGTAGAATTTTCTCCTCCAACATTCAGTCTGCTCACGGTTGAAGTAAAATTAAGGACACACCCACATCCATGCAAACATACACAAACATAAATCGTTTCACTTAAAGGAGCATATACAGGAATTATAATTGCATAGCTATACTGATGTAGGGTGTACAGTTATAGTATAGAATTTATGTTGAAAGAGTTACATTATTGTAATATTGTAGATTTTTTTCTCCCCAAATTTTAACCCGATTGTGGTACCCAGCTGTGTCATGAGAGCAAGCCATCCATTCGGATCTCTCAGAGTAATGTGAGCGAATGTCCCCAGGAAGCGGGTATCAGAGGTCCCTACTTGCCTGGTCGACACAATAGAGGGCAGCACGTTCACGCCATGTCGTCACGTGACAGTCATTAGAATTTAGCCCAATAAATCGACGAACCAAATGTTGCGGTTTTTTGTTGTTGCGCGGTCATTGTTGACCGTGTCGAAGTCATAAAAACCTTTTATTTGAGAACCAGGTTTATTTCAGACGGCTTGGCTGGCTTTGAACCCCGAATCTCTGTGGTGACAGTCAGTTCAAGGCTGTCTGTAATCTCTGAACCCAACGCCCACCTCCTGCTGCAGACGATTGCGCGGCTACCTTGACAGCAGAGGGCGCGGTGCGAAAACATCCATCGTTGTTACCATCTTCTACTCTGCCCCATTGTTTATACTCGCCGCCTTCACGAACCAGCAGCGAGCAGCGAGAGCGAAGTATGGTCAAACAACTCCCAAGACTCGCTAGGCCCTCATCCAGCAACAGACAAGACGATACGGCTGTACGTGGACGTACTGCTGCAGCGTGCGTAATGGTGTACATAGTACCCAGTTTACACTGCAATTATTGTGTACAATCAGTTGTGTACTTGTACGGTTGGGGTGGTGACGTTAATGTGTTTGGTTATACTGTCGTAGTGCGTAATGAATTTACATAGGTACTAGTAGTGAACGTGTAGTTTTATTGTTGTAGTGTTGTGGTTGAGTGTATACCGGTACTTCTGTAGGGAGGAGTGGTGGTGCAGTGGTTTGCGCACTGCGCGACGAAGGTCGATTCCCGCTCACGGCCAACATCAGCGACGATTATCTGAAACGGTCCTTGACCTCCCCTAGGTCGACTCAGCCTCAAGTAAGTACAGCACCTAGTGCGATGTATAAACATTGCTCCTGGGGAGACAAAGGCGGCTGGGAGTGTTGCTGGCCACCCACCCCCTCGTGTGCCGTGCCGGCCTTCATCGGTGCTCGCTGACAGCACTTGCCCCAGCAGTCTCTGAAGGCTATAGGCGGGGGATCTTTGCCTATGTAGTGAACGTGTAGTTATATTGCTGTAGTGTTGTAGTCGAGTGCATACTTGCACTGCCGTAGCACGGACGAGCATATGAAACGCATCAGATGTGTATCTCTACCGTCGTCACGGCTCTGGGAGGCTTCATCGAGCAGTGGAGTGACCGCGGATGAACGCGCCGAGGCCTGGGTCTCACCTGAGCAGCCCCGTGTACTCGCCGCCCTCCACCAGCACCCGGGCGCCAGAGATCCACTCCTGCATCTTGAACCCGGGCACGGAGACGCGGCCCTCGATCTTGAATCGCTCCCCGTTGGCGTCCTCCGCCTCGAGGTAGGAGAAGGAGGAGGAGGAGACGGGGGAGGAGGTGGAGGCGGCGGCGCCGCCCGCGAGCAGCACCACCAACAGCGTCGACACCAACACCGCCATGTTGCTTTGCCGGTCGGTCACGTGGGGGCGGGGGGCTCCTCCTACTCGTCACGTGGTTCCGCTCGTAGCGGTGCTCTCATGGGGGGTGGGGGGGGCTCAGTGGGAGGGGGCAGTTGGAGAGGGCGGGGCTCTGTGGGAAGGGGCGGGGCTCTGCGGGGCTCTGGGAAGGGGCGGGGCTCTATGGTAGAGGGGGTGGGGCTCTGTGGGAAGGGGCGGGGCTCTTTGGTAGAGGGGGCGGGGCTCTACGGGGCTCTGTGGGAAGGGGCGGTGCTCTTTGGGAGGGTTTCTCTGAGAGGGGGCGGGGCTATGCTGTAGAGGGCGGGGCTCTGTGGGAAGGGGCGGGGCTCTGTGGGAAGGGGCGGGGCTATGTAGGAGGGGGCGGTGCCGCCAGGGTGGCGCAGTTAGAATCGGAGGAATTCGATGAGCTACAAAGCGTTCTTTCTCTGATGTCCAGTAGGGGCGAGTCAGAACTTCACAACAAAACAAACAATACAAAAACACAACAGGAGTGCGAAATATAGGACATGTAAGCAAATCACTTTAACGAAACATACAAATAAAAATAAAAAATCTAATTTTATGTTACGAGGTACCAAGTTGACTCTCTACACGTGGCTAGGCGATGGAAATGATCACTATGTAGCTAATAACATTCTGGCAAATGTATCCCTCTCCGCTGGCGAGATGTTAACTCCCTCGCCCGGCACACAAGGGGCCCCGTGGGTGCAATCCCGACTGACGCCGGCTGCTGGACACTTGGAGTTTGCGTGGGCTCACAGTGGTCGTGTGGATTCTATTATTAAACACTCTTAGGGTTTCTAGGTAAAGTCTAAGAGTATGGATCATTGCAGTCACGAAAGCTTCAAATCTAGAATTTATCATTACAGGCTTTTATTTAACTCACTCTGTTGTTGTTGTATCCTCAAGTCTTGTAACTCAATTTTAACCCACTTCACAATGTGATATCGACTGCAAACTTGGTATACTTATGTCATACTGAATTACTGATGACAATGCTATATTCTATCATTAAAAATAAAAATTGAATTATATTTTTACACGCTTTCTATTATTTTTGTCTGGGTCCTCCGGTTTTCCCCTCCACATTTACAAGCACGCGTTTAGATAGAGGATTTGGCTGCTGCTGAGATATAATTTGTGTTAGACAGACAGGTCGCTTCTGAAAAAGAGATAAACCAGCAGCTCAGTGGGCCTTACCCAGGTTCAATAAAAAATAGTTAAAATGTTTTATTATTATTGGCTCTTTCGGTAAAGTCACGTAGAAGGGAAATAATTAAATAATAAAAATTTTAACCAATTAATTTATTATTCTTTTATTATTTCTCTTCTACGTGAATTTACCGAAAGAACCAATAATATGAATCCCTGCAGTCACGAAAGCTTTAACTCAAAATTTATATTTTGTTTATCGGGAGGGGAGGAGATTATTGCTGTGGGCACGCTGTGGTTCAACGCAGGAGGAGGATGATGAGGCGTGGGATGGCCAAACAGGGGGCAGTGCTTCTTGCACCGCATCGCTGAAGTCACCATTGCAGCTAAGAATCGATATATTTTGTGAGCGAGTTTGTTACTGTCTTGTTCAGTCTCGTTAATCCAGGGAGCCCAAACGTGCCATTTCCCATCGTACACACACACACGTGTATCCAAGTACGGTGTTTAATAAGATATGTCTTCTTGGGCGCGGATTTTCGATGCATGGATCGACACAAGCGAATCAATGGAATGGATTCGCTGGAATGTGAGGAGCGTCACAAAGTTGCTCAACGTGAACCGGACGGAACTCGGAGGAGAGTCGCGGTGCAGAGCTCACGAACAAGGGTCAGTGCGGTGTTGCGTGTGTGGTGTTGCGAGTGCGGTGTTGTGAGCCCATTGTAGCGTGTGAAGGGTAGTTGTGCTCAATGCAGAAGGTGAGCAGTCACTGTCGTGTGTATTGTAGGTAGGGTGTTGCTAGTGAGTGTAGGTAGGTGTTGCTAGTGTGTGTAGGTAGGGTGTTGATGGTGTGTGTAGGTAGGGTGTTGATAGTGTGTGTAGGTAGGGTGTTGATAGTGTGTGTAGGTAGGGTGTTGATAGTGTGTGTAGGTAGGGTGTTGATAGTGTGTGTAAGTAGGTTGTTGATAGTGTGTGCAGGTAGGGTGTTGATAGCGTGTGTAGGTAGGGTGTTGATAGTGTGTGTAGGTAGGGTGTTGATAGTGTGTGTAAGTAGGTTGTTGATAGTGTGTGCAGGTAGGGTGTTGATAGTGTGTGTAGGTAGGGTGTTGATGGTGTGTGCAGGTAGGGTGTTGATAGTGTGTGTAGGTAGGGTGTTGATAGTGTGTGCAGGTAGGGTGTTGCTAGTGTGTGTAGGTAGGGTGTTGATAGTGTATGTAGGTAGGGTGTTGATAGTGTGTGTAGGTAGGGTGTTGATAGTGAGTGCAGGTAGGGTGTTGATAGTGTGTGTAAGTAGGGTGTTGATAGTGTGTGTAGGTAGGGTGTTGGTAGTGTGTGTAGGTAGGGTGTTGGTAGTGTGTGTAGGTAGGGTGTTGCTAGTGTGTGTAGGTAGGGTGTTGATAGTGTATGTAGGTAGGGTGTTGATAGTGAGTGCAGGTAGGTTGTTGATGGTGTGTGTAGGTAGGGTGTTGATAGTGTGTGTAGGTAGGGTGTTGATGGTGTGTGCAGGTAGGGTGTTGATGGTGTGTTTAGGTAGGGTGTTGATAGTGTGTGTAGGTAGGGTGTTGCTAGTGTGTGTAGGTAGGGTGTTGCTAGTGTGTGTAGGTAGGGTGTTGCTAGTGTGTGTAGGTAGGGTGTTGATAGTGTGTGTAGGTAGGGTGTTGTTAGTGTGTGTAGGTAAGGTGTTGATAGTGTGTGTAGGTAGGGTGTTGCTAGTGTGTGCAGGTAGGGTGTTGATAGTGAGTGTAGGTAGGGTGTTGATAGTGTGTGTCGGTAAGGTGTTGCTAGTGTGTGCGCTAAGATAATTTTTCTGCTATAAATGTCCAAATGATAAGCCACTTTGTTGAGTTATTATTTGTGAACAGGCCACTTCTGAAAAATAAGTTAATACCTCAGTGGGCTTCGCCTGGTAGGATCGAGGATATTTAGTTTTATTTGTATGTTTTTGGATAATTTATTTACCTTTCTTTTACTTTTACCTCCTTTAATGTTAGTTTAACATATCGGCTTTTGCGACCAATATCATCCATAATACAGGTTTTTTGGGTTAGATCGTGTAAATATATAAATGTGTCGGTAAACCCGCCACCATCCGACACCACCCAACATAGCCAAATTGTGAGGTTTGTCACATTAACAGAACGTGCCAATTCGTTACGAGCACAGCACACCGGTGTGTTGGAGAGCTAAGCCACAACATTTACGACGTTTCGCCAGTGATTACAACTAGCTTCATCAGGTGACAGGCAAATCTGGCTGTTGCGACTTGGAAGACAAAGGCGGCCGGGTGTGGTTCCAGTCACCCACCCCCTCGTGTGACGTTCCAGCCTTAATAGGTGATCGCTAACAGCACTTTCCCCAAGAGTCTGGTTCAGACTTTATAAAGGACCTTTGTACAACATACCCCTGAATACAATGTTTTTGTAATGAGAGAGCGCAATCTAGTGGGCGCCAGGGGATAACTGTACAGGCACTATCGGGTAATCGATATCCAATCCTGAGCGGGGATGACATCTGGGCCAAAGGTGACGGGCGGAGCCGGAGGGGATGTTCGGGAACCATCAAGAAGGTTCCACAAGGGGGCGTGGCTAGAGGCGGAGCTTAGCTCCACTGGGAGGAATATAAGCAGAGGCAGGGTAGGACTCGAGGTCGGTGTGGGAAGCCTCGGGTCCGGACTGCGTCGCTGCTCATCCTCTCCTCGCCATCGGCCACGTGGCGGATCCCCAGCGGAGCTCGCCTCTTCTCCCCGGCACACCGCCAGCCAGCGGCGAGATCATCGAGGGAGAGTGGCGATCCTCGACGGTGGAACGGAGAAAACACCTCGTCCACGGCGGTTGATTAAAGGAAATTAACCCGGAGAGGGAAGGAGCGGAACTGTACAGTAATTCAGTTAATAAAGAAGCACTATTCAAGAATCGTCGTGGAAGTCTTTTATTACATTGGAGTCAGAAGTGGTCCTTGAAGAGACAAGAATATTCTACTAGTGTGAAAAATGTCTAAGCATCTCAAGAAGAAGAACCCACCTGTTGCGTCTTCCGACGACGAGGATGCGGGGACCCAGGACCTGCTGACCCCGGGATCCGTGGTCCCGGTCACAGGAACCACGGCTGGTGAGGTCGCCGCACCGGAGGCGGGCGGCGCGGCTGCGGCATCTCCGCCACAGCGGGCTGAAGACGGCTGGAAGAGGGTGGAGGAGCAGCTAGATTCACTGCGGGTGGTGCTTCTCCAGCTGGTGTCGATCATCACATCGTCTTCGGTGGCAGGGCGCCCACCTGAAGTATTGCCGGGGCATAACGAGCAGAGGTTTGGGGCCGGAGCCTCGGAGGGTTCCCCTGCGGAGACGACGTCCACCGTTGCGGGCGCTGAAGAGATGTCCGTCATTACGCATGCTACGGAGACCACGCGGCGGGACGCCGCCATCTTGGACGGCGCATGAAAATTGGACCGAATTGCATCTAGACCCACATGAAGGGGTCTGGTGTAGATTCTGGACTTTAGTTTGTGCATTTGAATTGGGCTTGGACTGGATACTGTGTTCCGTGAGAAACATGGCGTCTGCAGTGTTGACATTGTATGACATGGGAGACGGGGCTTTGCTGGCTCTCAGGTCAGATGGTAATAATCTACACGAGTTAATCATTAGCAAGCGTAGCCCATAGCTTTCATGAAAAATGCAAGCAAAGCTTTATCATTGAGCATGCCAAACTTTTCTTGTATGTCAGGGGATATTTGACATACAAATATTTTAACAACACAATCAAATACGATTTTTGATCTTTCGTATATAACAATCTGAAGTCAGTGTAATCACGCTGGGGTTACCAAGTAATTGGACTGGGTGGGGAGAGCGACTGAAGTCTGCCCAGTTGTTGTGCCAGTACCACTGAAATTACACCACTGCAGAAATGCGCACATTACACCACTCCTGATAAACACGATTTGCTCATGAGGTTCTTGGTGTACAAGAAGCCCTCTTTTCAGTTCATTATGAAGCACACGAGGCTCGATCGGCCATATGTATATATGTATGTTGAACTTGTTTTGCACCATACCTAGCCAACTTCTAAAGAAATTAGTTTTCAACCTAGATTTAAAAGTGCATAGCTCCAGTGGCTTGCTAATATTGGAACGGAAGAGTGTTTCAGACGCCCGCAGAAGCGCATCCGAAAGCGTGTGATGCAGTGACCATCTTTGTTCGATGGTTAGCCAAAAGCTGCTGTGAGAATGACCGGAGTTTGCGTGATGGTTTATACTCCCTGACGAGATCAGTATAGTATTGTGATTATAGAGGAAGACTTTGATGGGACAATTCCATCTTATCATTGAGATTCATCTCATCTAACTCTCGAGCACAGTCAGCATTACCAAATAAGAGCCCACTTACAATGATATTTAATGTACTTTAAGTGTTATATTTCATTCATGAAAACGATTTCTTCATGTTATTTCCAGTCAGTGGCAAGTTTCTTCACCTCATCTCTGGCTGGAGTCCAGGAGAGTGGGGTACACATTTAGAATACGAAATAGAAGTGACAATTTACTTGAAACGTAAGTTGTCATAGCAATACAATGATCCATATTTGTTTTTGGGTAAGGCCACATGGTAGTTTTATACAAAAATTATTGCCATTAACCTTTCACCACCCAACAAGATTGTGACTTTTGTAGTGCCATCGGTGGATGTCACTGCATGTTGTGTGAAGCTGGCCTGTGTGAGGCACGACACACGCCGCTCACACCATCTACAGCACTGCAGTAGGAATGCAGTACCGGCCCTAGCGGGGGCCGGTTGAGATTGCTGATCAAGGATGGATGGCACTGCACTCCATGTGCAGAGAGTGCCAGGGACGGTGCAGGGGTACACAGGGGGCCATGGCACTCCACGTGAACCCGGAGGCCTGGTGACCAGAGGTACCGGTCCGGGGGCCCCAAAGAGGGGACTGGGGGAACACGACACCAGGACCAGGACCCTCTCGAAGGCTCGAGAAGGGGGGCGTGGCTAGCGGCGGAGTAAGCCCCGCCACGGGCAATATCAGCCGGAGCCCTGAACGAGTCCGGCTGGCTGTTGCAAGAATCAAGACCGAAGCCGTCACCTGGAGAAGACTTGCCCGACTACAAGACCCGGACCCGAGCCGGGGTCCGGTCTGAGATAGCCACCCCGTGTGAGCTAGGGTTAGCTAGCCCGGAGGAGGTACCTCCCTAGGATAGCTGGTGAAGGAGCAGCTATACCCCTTCGTGGTTAGGGCTTTATTGTTAAATAAACGTGTTGCCTCTAAGAAGTCTCTGCCTCCCTGATTGGAACCACTACACTTTTACAATTATTTATACGTCCAAACGGAATGATGAAATTCAGTCGTGATAAAAAGCTAAAGCCAGAATTTCATCAATACGTTGGCATGTATGAAAAATATCTGACCAAAAACACTAATATAGATCAGAAGAGACTTATCTGCATATTTGTGCATATGGCCAGGTTCACTGTATCAAGAAGAACTCTGTCTCCTTGTTATCACAGTAAAATATCTAACAACAATTCAATCATTAGCTGAAAGTTAATATTTAGATTTTGTGAACCATTACCTGAATTTTCTGCAAATCCTTGCGTATTCATATAGATGTGTGGTGCCGGCCCTAGCGAGGCACGGCATACATCGCAGACACCCCGTATATGTGGGTGTAGTACCTGGACCCAAGCCGGGGTCCTGTCCGTTGTAGCTACTCCCAGTGTAATTGGTGTAGTTAGCCTGGTGGTCCACCACCATATGTTATTATCTGGTTAAGGGCAGTTACCCCTTTGTGTTGGTATCAATAAATGTGTTGCCTTCAAGGAGTACGTCTGCGACTCAGTTCAGGTTTCAAGTTTAATTTATTAGGTATAGCTCTTGAATCGGGTGCAACTGCAACAAACAAAAAGCAAAAACATGAAAAGAAAACATCTTAAAGTTACTATGTGACTATGTGCAATCAGAAAATCCAAGAAAAGACAGCAAAATATTGCAGAAAAAGCGCCGTACACCAACGCTGTGTGCAAAAATCCCAGTGGGATGCAAGTCAAACAACAACAACCACAAGACAACTTAGATTAAGGCCATCAGTCTAACTCCGTACTACAACAAACAAACATGGCCAAACCAAAAAACTTTCGAAATCACCTAAAGAAAGCCATAAAAGTAATGAACCAGTGATCATAGGGACTGTGACCGAATTTTCACAATAAACGACATAAACAACATGTACCACCAAATCCTGCAGCCAGTTGAACTCAAAGCTCGAGGTTTCTAGACCCTGTGGATACAGGCTGCGTGGATAAGAGGGTCACCCAGCAGGCTTCAGGGAAGGCTGGTGGAAGCCTGGTGCATGCGTGACCATGCTCATCTCACAGAAATGCCGCCAAGGAGATTCCTCCTCACAATCTCCTCGTTGTCATCCACGCCTGGGAGATGAAGAAGAAGTCTTGCCTCCCCTTCACGCCCAATCCGTGACCTCCACAATGACGCACAGTTCATGGCACGGATGGCCATGTAAATCTCGTAGGGAATCGGAAATTCTGTAAGTTGCGTAGGCCACGATTTATCGCATTTCCGATTCCATACGAGCTTTACGTAAAGAGGGGAACGTACATTTACGTGAGATGCTACGCGTGGTCAGGAGTAGACTTAATTCCGGCATTACTCACATTTACATACATCCGTGATCTCTCACCTACCCCAACAGCCTTAACAGACTGTTGGGGTAGGTGATGTTAGCGAGTACCTAATGAAGGTTGGCACAGCACACGAGGGTGTGGCAATGTTTGTACACTTATTTATTTGAGGCTGAGTCGACCTACTGGAGGCCTGGACCGGTTCAGATAATCGTCACTGATGTTGACCGTGAGTAGGAATCGTCCCGGTCGCCGGGTTTGTAGCGCAGCGTGCTAACCGCTACACTACCGCTCCCCACAGCCACATACATGTAGACACGTACAACACACGTGTCGATACAACTGTGACTGTTGAATCCCCCATGATTTGATCTTTGGGTCACATTGGAAATTCTTCTAAAAATGTGTCCACCGTACTCCCCTCCGCACCCTCAGTGGGTTATAGGTTGATGTAAACCGATTCCGATGGCGAGGAATTCAGACTGGTAATGACCATAGCTCGTTGTAGTAAAACAATCTCACTTCATAAATGAGAGCCTGGTAAGCCCCAACTTGTTGTGAGCAATATAAAACAAATTCTCAGCCACTCCCTGTATGATGAAGACGATAAAGTATGAACATTTTCACAAGAAGATGCTTTTACCTTCATGATATCTACAACAATCCACAGAATTGCAGGTTATTTGTTCTTTTAAAATATACGAATTCTTAGTAACTTGGCAAATAATATAATCATCACATATTTTAACAACGACCACAGATGGCAAGTATGCCTTTTGTTGTGTTATTACATACGAGACATCTGCAGTTAAATGCCGATGAGTGACAATTGCCTCGTTTTGTTTCGCAGTCTCTTGGTACCATGAGGATCATGCTTCTGGGCTTGGTCTTGCTGCTGATGGGCCCCATCGGCAATGCAGACCCACACCCTCGCAGGCCCAATTTTGTGTTGATGATGGCCGACGATCTGGGAATAGGGGACGTTGGCTGTTATGGAAATCACACCATTAAGTAAGAGATTTTCACACCACCAAATGCTACTTTAAAATGAAATGAACTAAGTTGTCTTAAAATGTTCATATCAGACGCATGAGAATTGATTTCAGGAATTTTCACTTTACGCCAATAACACGACAAATCACTTCAGTCGATTATTAACAAGTCTTTCACCGATGTAAGTGCCCGTATTTAATGATTCGCTATTTTTCTGGTTCTTTCCTAGATGCGTTTAAAAATGTACCCATGCATGTTCTCTCTAATTGTTGGGAGTGAGATATGTTTGAGGGTTACTTTTCCCCATATGCTTTTTGACAGGACCCCTAATATTGACCGTCTCGCCCAAGAAGGAGTCAAGCTGACTCAGCACATTGCCGCTGCTTCACTGTGCACCCCAAGCCGAGCGGCGTTTCTCACTGGGCGTTACCCTGTCCGCTCTGGTAAGCATTACCAGGTGTTAATTACCAGTAGGTGCTGCAGTGGTGACATGTTAACTACCTCGTCCTGGTATACAGAAGGTCGTGGGTTCAATCCCGACCCTGACACCTGCTGTATATTTGGAGTTGAAATGTTCTCACTGTGGTCGCGTTGATTTTTGTCCGGGCCCTCTGGTTTAAATCAACAGGGCAATGTGCACATCTTCACAAATGGACAACTAAAACAAACCACAGCGAGACTGGCCATGCAACCCAATCTATGGACCAAAAAGTAAACCACTGTACTCTTTAGTTCTTTCGGTAAAGTCACGTAGAAAGAAAATAGATTAAATAATAGAATACGACACGTGTGTCTATGTAGACACGTGTGTCTATGTTGTGTGTATCTCTCTGTCTGTCTCTGTGTTGTCTCTCTCTGCTTGTGTGTCTGTGTGTGTCTCTGTGTTTGTGTTTTGTCTCTCTCTCAAATTTAGTTCTACCTGATGACGGTTGCTTGTGTTGCAATCGAAACGTCGTATTCTATTATTTAATTTTTTTTCTACGTGACTTTACCGAAAGAACCAAAGAGTAATTCCTGCAGTCACGAAAGCTTCAAATCGAGTTTAAACCACTGTAGTCTCTGCTCCTTCAACGGAGGAGGATTAGCAAAACTACATAAACTCTCTCTTTTAACCCTCTCATGGCTAGCAGACCTCGACATTGGCATCTATCTCCTTGGGTATATTGCCATCGGCAAAAAAGAAAAGTATTACAGCTCCTCATGAGTACAAATAATAAAAGGAGTTAAAGGTGCAGCAACCTTGTAATTGATGTATCATACTTCTGCTGCCAGAAAGAGCCTGCACAAGAGGGAGCTCTGGAGAGACCTACGTGAGGATATTTGGCCTACTTTTTCATCATCAGCCACCACCTTTAATAACCCCACTCTTTGTTTTAACCACTTATCTTACGTACAATTGCATAATTGTAAAGCGCCTTGCATGTAAATCTATACAAGATAAGAATTTCAAACCACTGCTGGATGACGACCTCTCTACACCACAGTCATCCCTTGCAGTCCCCGCAATGCCACAATCCAACTCACTCATGAACTGGTCTCGTCTCTCCCTAACACTGAGTAGCCCAGTGACACTGAACCAGTGATGAACTGGGAATAAAAATCAGCCCAGGCTTTTGTAAACACACCGACCAAGATTGCTGTGCGATCTCATCGTCCCATTTGGGCTAGGTCCTAAAAAACAAATGGGCCGGTGAGGAAGAATCTTTAGGGCTGAAGAATATGGGACTTAATGCCAACTGAGAGCGCAAATAAGCAATGAAGTGTACACATTAGAGGAGTTAAAGTATTTCACATTTACAATCAGACAGACTGGCCCACCGGCCCTCGGAATGGACTGGCCCACCAGGCATTTGCCCGGACTGCTGTCCTATGGCCAGTCCCAGGCCTGCATTGAACCCTCATAATGAGCCTCAAAGTCCACACTGGCCCAGTGCTTAATGTTTATTGAACAAATGCTGCTGGAAAATACGTCTCCAAAGGCCTGCAAACTGATTAACTGTATATGTAACTTTAGCTTGCTTAATTTTTGTATTGAACCAGCCCTTTGGTTTATCAACGTATTTATGTTTTATTGACAGACAATAGCTACACAAATTCTTTTGTGATAACTTTATTGAGATAACGGTGAGTTGTTTTGAATTATATAAATAATGCCAAATGTCTTTCCTATCTCATGGCAGGAATGGCTTCAAGGGGATCGTTGCGTGTTTTCATTTTCAATGCCAACTCTGGAGGTCTTCCCACAAGTGAAATTACATTCCCCAAATTGTTAAAGGAGCAGGGCTATTCCACTGCGATAATAGGTAAGTAAATTTTGTGTAAGGGTTATAGTTTGTTGATCGAGAAAACCTATGAAACTAGCATGTTGTGAAATCCACAGGGTAGCATTATGTGGTGGGAAGTAGAGGACAGTGCAGCAAAAGCCTTTGTTAGACTATACTTATATGCTCCCTGCCTTCACCGGCCTGCATTGACGAGCGTTGTGCAGGAATTAATCTCCACAATGAGTGTAATCATTGCAGTAATAAAAGTTCACTTTCCTACATGTGAAATAAATGTCATTCATTTTGAGATCATACATTGCTTTTTAAAGGTATTCATGTCATACAATGCACGTATAGGCATCATGGCACTGTTGCTGCCAAGGGCATCGGTCAACACTGGGACTTCTGAATGGAATCCAGTGCAGAATTATTATTCATAATCCAGCCCCTCTTGCCTCTAATTGCCATTCCTTTGCCCCATACGGTGCAAACCAAGTTCATCATACATTACCCTGTACATTAAGCATATACTTCTATGGTCAATGCTGTTGTCAAGTATTTCACGTGACTCCACCCGTCTGTCAACCCACTGGCATTACTCACCTCTCCTCGTCTCGCCATGGCAACTGCGTTTCCTTGTAGACTGTCCCCACGGCGTTTCTGCATCGTGTCTATTGCTATACTCTGGAAAGCATTACTCTCGACTGCCCTACTTTAATACAACCTGCTGTCATTAAATTCAACTGTCAATTGGTTTGCACATTCTCATCCGCGTTGCCAATGGTGATTAGGCTCACAATAGGTCTACACTTTTCAAAACAAGAAATACTTCACTGTTTTTAATGTTCAATATGCAGACATGTATTTTAAACTCGCCGCGTCTCTCAATTCTCTGCTGTAGGAAAGTGGCACCAGGGGCTGAACTGTGACGTGGCAGGAGATCACTGCCATCACCCGCTGAGCCATGGATTTGACTATTTCTATGGAATGCCGATGACAAACCTACGGGACTGCAAGCAAGGGGAAGGCAGTGTGATCATCGCAGGAAGCTACAAATTAGTCATACATTTTGCTACCTACTCCCTGCCACTTCTGCTTGCCCTGCTCCTTTCCCATTTGGCAGGGCTTGTGCGCATCCCGAGAATCATATGGTTCACTTTCGGTGTAGTTTTGATGAGCGTCATTGGACTTGTTGTGTTTGTCATGAGTCACTCACGGATGCTAAACTGCATTCTGATGCTGAACCACGAGGTTATTCAACAACCGATTGTGTTTGAAAACCTTACGCAGAGGATTGTTTCCCAAGCCATTGGCTACATTGACAGGTATAAACCCGTTTTTTTTTACCCGGTTTACATCAACGTCCTTTACTTCCGAGTTGCACCTGGTGTCTATAACTAATTTAGGATTTTGGTTTGTGCTTAGAAATGCAAAATTCGAATATGCAACAACAAAAATGCGCCTGAAATTTCGTCATGTCACTGGTAATTCCGATCCTTCTTTTGAAAGTCGGTGTGTTCCCATAAAGTTGTGGCTTTGTGAATGAACACATTGTTATAATTGAATTAAATATAATTGTAATTTTAGTTGGCATATTTTTAATGCTCTTTAGTATAATGAAAATATCTACCTTGATAGTTATGTGGTAATAATTAACAAAATTAACCCAAACCTGTTTTGGTTTAACTCCTGACCTGCTACAATATTATCAAACTATTTCCTGGATAATGGCCTCCGCATGCCGATGGGTATTGGGGTTTTGCCATACTTCACCAAAGTGGCACAGCAGTTTAGCGCAGTTCTATGAACCTGGGGACCAGAGTTCAATTCCCGACTCGCATCAGTGGTGAATGATTATCTGTACCACTGCTGGGTCCTCCATTCATCAACCCACACTGACCAGCATGATAAAGCATGGGGATGCTTTCATTCAGCAGCAGACTTATATTATAGCAGGTCATAAACTAAAACACAACAAGCTTTATGTAAAATTTGTTGAGGTATGTGATGCACATTAGCCACAGATAAGTTTGTGTGCGATGTGTTTTACCTCATACCTCCATGGACACTAAAGTTACTGTACTTTACCTCATCCCGAATAGTGCCGCCCTCTTCCTTTGTCTCCTATCCGACACCCCCTTTACCGACCGCCCATTGCCTCTAAACGGCTGTCCTACCACACGGAGTTTAGTTTAAAATAGTTTTGACATTCCGCATCCGTATGTATGTTGAACATTTTTTCGCACCGTACGTAGCCAGCCCCTCTCCTCACTCTCAACCATTGCTGACCATTTCAACATTTGTTTCCTACCCCATTATAAGAACAATATTTCTCCTGCCCACAACCCATTTCCTATCCGTATTGTTTCATGCCACTGCCCATCGTGCTCCCTCACCCTTTGGCCTTCCCAATGGCGAACGTTTCATCAAAAATAACTCCATTCTAAACCAGCTTTGTTCCTGCAAAACGACTATTTTATTTTGATCTTCCTATGAAGCACAACACTGATATTCGTAGATAAGGCAGTCGGGGGCAAACACTGTGTGCATCGTCTTATAACAATACATCTCACATGAAATAAACTGAAAATAACGGGAAGCCTATAAAAACATTACATTAATCCGACAAAAAAAAAGCTCCTATTTTATTTACAAGCACAAACTTTGATGGTGGGTCATGTCATTTACAGAGTTTTACTGCAGTAATCCCTCCTCTGGCAGCATCTGTTCTATAATAGCAGCTCATGGAACATTTTGTTTGGAAGGCAGTGCTGCAGTCTTGCTGTCATCCATAATGCAAAGTCACGTTCTCGGCTTATTAATTGACACAAATGTAGCTTTCGTATAGACCATCTCTGTGCTTTAGCAATCCCTGCCATCCTACACCAAGATAGAAAACGCATTTCTTTGGAACTGCTTTTTGTTTAGTTTGTTGTCCTTCTGCTCCTCGGTTGGCTACGTAGAATGCGAAAGAAGTTCAAAATACATAAATACACAAGTCTGCAAATGACCATGCTCCTAAATCCAACACTTTGTTTAATGTGTTCTCCAATGCCCATGATTGCTCATCACTACCCACCCTTACAGGTGCCTCTTTCCAGTGTGGCTAATTATATAGCATCGTGAATAACACATCGGTCACATTATCAACATCAACCATAATCACACGATCTTCATCATAATTTTTGTCATAATCATCCCGTACCAATACCACGGTGGCACCAACTCACAATGTAATACATAGCACTAAGCCTGACCTGTTATATAAAACAGCCTATTGGCCGTTTATTAATCCATATCAAAACTTAACTTCAGTGATCAATGTAATTAATGTTACCATCTCTCTCCCATATTCTGCCTTTTTATAAAATAATCTTGGACATGTTACACTCAGGAAACACCAATGTACTGTATATTCATGTTCATTTATATGTTTACTGCAGTGTATTGTTCAAAATGTTCTCTCTTGCTACTTAACATACTGATTTTCTTATTCTTCATCGCTCATTCACCATTCACTCATTGATCCACCTCCAACATAATGAAGTGTCCCTGTGAACACTTAAATCAGTGGCTATTCATACATTACCCCACCGTGCCAGACCTGCCAACCGACTAATTGTGGTGTACCCAATATAGGCAGTTTAATGCGAGCTAAGATTGGTGCTCGGGTTTGCATTGGGAGTTGCAGGCACTACGTTTTATTAGGGGTGGGGATTATAATGATGATTGTGATGATTTGTTGATTATTTTTGACTTGATGTTACTGATAAAAAGGACAACACTAACATTCAAATATAATTCCCTTTCATGAGTTTGTGGTAGGATAACATTGCCACATCCTACAGCTCATAGCTCACAGTTTTCTGCACACTTATTGCTTGCTTACCGCTCACTTCGAGTAAAACTTCACAGCCCTGCTTTGAAAATCACCAGCACAGACCAGCGAGCACGGGATTGGCCTGAAACAGCGAAACAGCATGCATTGGGCATGCCTCCGACACATGACGTCACTCTCATTCCTTTACGACATGTCACGTCTGGACACCTCGAGCTTATGTGACCGCTGCACATATAAGGCGCTACATTGATCAGAATTGTTCCGTGTCAAGCTAAATGATATTATGTCACTAATTGCTTGTGCTGTCCCAGGAATCGCGATGGCCCCTTCATGCTGTTCTTGTCATTTGTCCACGTCCACACGGCGCTGTTCGCCGCCAAGCGTTTCCACGGAACGAGCAAGCACGGTTTCTACGGCGACAACGTGCACGAGATGGACTGGGCGGTTGGTATGCGAAACTTCCATCGTTCTGTAGATGTATTATGTGTATATTTGGAAATGCTCGCGTAACACTTGGTAATTGGCACAATTATAATTATATAGACGTTTTAAATATAAAAAAAAAATCGAACTTGTACTTTTGTTTGATATTTCGTTACATTTGAATTGAACAACTTTTTAACCAAGTTAATTTATTGGAAAATGTATGGCCAACTCTTTATTACCAATTATCCTTAGACATACGTGCGTGTAATTCTCTCTGCCATGGTGGCCAGACGTCTTGGACGAGCTGGGAGTACTCACACGACCCCACTGTGCGAGAACTTCTGGTCTACTGTTACATACCCGTTTATATTTCTGGGTGGAAAGAGGTGGCGGGATTTAAGAAACTAGCACCATTATTTCAACTTGTTCTCTGGTGCTAAATGTTGATCCGAAAATTCCTGCCATCGATTAAAAATGAGTAGACTTGTTTTCTGTTCTTTGGGTGTGAATTTGGCAGATATGAAAAGAGCCCCGGATACGATTTGAATCCTGATCAGTCCCATTTATAATCAGACATACCAGTGCATAACCTATTGTAATTGAAACTGTTACAATTGTTTTGGCAGTAATTCACCAGTCTTTCCAATACTGTTGTAAACAATACTTTCCTGTTGGGTCTTTTTGCAGGTGAGGTAGTGAACCACCTGGAGAAGCTGGGACTCAGTGACAACACCCTCGTGTACTTTACATCAGACCAGGGTGGACATTTGGAAGAGATTAGTGACTCTGGAGATGTGGAAGGTGGATGGAATGGTATTTATAGAGGTAAGTTCCCTAGTATAAATGCTCATCCTGATTTTTTTTATTCAGCTTGTTTACCCAGGAAAGCCTCAGTGAGTCTCAATTAATTTTCAGGAGGGCCCTGCTAAGTATTCGCAATTGATGTTGCTGCTGTGTGTAATCTCGATTGAATAATATGCAGGTAATTTTTCAGCATTGGGATGTTTGGCCAATACCAGTTACATTGTGTGTGTTTTAGCTGTGGGAGGAAATGCAGAAGAATCCCATGCAGAACCAGGGGAGAACATACAAACCACATGTAGAAAGGTGCCCTAGTCAGATATTGAACCGAGGCCCTTCCTGCTGTTAGACACAAGTGTTCCCACTGTGCCACCCTGTCAACTTAAATAAATGTTTAAATATATAACACGGTGAACTTTAATCACCCTGCTGAACTTCTTTTCAACAGACCAAATATGCACAAGAAGGGCAATGAACTTTATATACAAGCATACACTTAATTGCATGAAATACAAATATCCACCCATGTTGATCATTTAAAAGGTCAAAGTGATTTCTTGCTCAAATGAGCATTGAGGCAGTGCTCTTCTCACATTGACTGCCCTGAGCCGGTGTTGCAAACTCTATGTTGCTATGACAGTGGTGAGTTTATTCATAGAACAACCACTACTGACTTACCCACAAGGTGATACATATTTTATGGGCCCCAGAGAGATGATTGGTTGAGATAACCCCCAACCTAGACTTGAACACACAACCTTCTGATTGTGAGTTGCTCGCTCTACCCAGCTACCGTGATCGTTACCACAGAGAAAATAGACCGGGGGCTCTTTCAAATCCTTGTCAAAGAAAAGGCCACAATGTGGACACTTGACATGCGTCAGTTTTCGACCAGAGGGTTCGTGTCCCCCCTGCACATTTGCGGACTGTACACGGATCGCACGAGTGGGCTATGTGTACCAAACGTTGCTGGTACCAGCCGGTACCGCGCTGCTGTGGAGATGGTGCTGGTGGAATACGCGGACATTGTCATCAGTGCTACTGGCAGAGAAATTAGATCTCCTGCAGAAGACGTCATCATCAAAATGTATTATCTACACAGTTCAAAAGAACTGACAAATACCTTGTGAGAGACTCAGCGCAGAAGATTCCCTCGGTTAGATCTTCCACGAAGCTCATGGCCTCCCCGAACCCGCAGCCGCACAAACCAAGGCAGATGCGGATTCCGGATGCACAAATGGAAAATTAAAAACTCTCCAGTAGTGTGCGAATGTGGTCATCCAGAACAGACCGCAATGCCCCGATCCACAAATACGAAGGAGACATCACAGCGATGATGATACACTCTGATACTCCTGGCGCTGTATTCTGGATTGATCACCTCAATAATAATAATTATTAAATGTGAAATTGTAGCTGTTGTTTCTGCATCTACATCTGCCTTACGAAAAATCTATACAGTTCCTCCCATGCAGAACAGGAGGCAATTGCAGACTGAATACAGCATTGAAAAACAATACATTATAGATAATATGCACATAAATCTTCTTGGTTCTTTCGGTAAAGTCACGTAGAAGGGAAGTATTAAAATAATAAAAATAAAACATAATAAAACAATTCTCTTGTGAGAATTGTTTTATTATGTTTTATTTTTATTATTTTATTACTTCCCTTCATGGCCTCCCCGGGGAAGTAATAAAATAATAAAAATAAAACATAATAAAACAATTCTCTTGTGAGAATTGTTTTATTATGTTTTATTTTTATTATTTTATTACTTCCCTTCTACGTGACTTTATATAATAAAGTCACAATTCTCTTGTGAGAAGTAATGTGAGAATTGTTTTATTATGTTTTATTTTTATTATTTTATTACTTCCCTTCTACGTGACTTTACCGAAAGAACCAAGAAGATGAATCCCTGCAGTCACGAAAGCTTTAAATCGAAATGCACATAAATATTGAATAAATAAATAATTATATGAACATGTGCTTGAAAACTTTTTTTGTCCAATGCATGCGAGTTATTCATATGCCATATGGAAATGACGTGTATTTAGTTTAGTCTAAAAGTGATGAATTGTGGGTGCATTCATCATATTTATGGCTGAGCTGTCCCACAACTTTGGTGCCAAAGTTTTCTCCATGCACTTGTTTACTCACATGCAGCAGGACCTTCCGAAAACAGAAGTTCGAGACTTGGTTGAGTAATGCTGCTGGGGCGAATTTAGCACCAGTTAAGATGCCACTAACGCCATTTCATTGTGCTGTGCCGCAGGTGGGAAGTCTATGGGTGGTTTTGATGGTGGAATTCGTGTGCCGGCAATCCTTCGATGGCCAGGAGTACTCCCTGCGAGTGTCCAAGTGGACCAGCCGACCAGCCTCATGGACATATACCCAACAGTGCTGTCACTGGCTGGAGCCAGTCTACCACAGGGCAGGTCAGCCTATCCTCCTGGCCATTTCAGGGCTGCTGAAGAGCTGAGCGATTGTCATGTTTGTGACCGGGCCAGTTCATAACAATTTCTTGGTTTGTTTCATGGAGGTGTCCAATAATGTATTTGCAGGATGACCAGAGAATAATCTTAGCTACAAAGCGGACATTACGTACCTGTAGGTGTGACTTTTTGACGCAAGTAATTTGCAAGGCGCTCTGCATCTATATGTACACAGTTGAAAACTTTACACCATTGTTTAATCACATAATATGGAGGGTGGAATACAGTACTCAAGAATGGTGCATCCCTGCCTGTAGGAGACCAAGAATCAGTTAAATGTAGCAGCCAATGACGGCTGGTAGGTAAATGTGTCGATGGGGCACAGAAGTCTGCAGGGAGGGGAAGTGTAAAGGTTGGATCGGGGGGGGGGGGGACAGAGCGCAGAAGGAGGTGTAGAGGTTGGTGTATGTACTTAATAATTTTTACAATGAACAGAGCCTCGAGTACCAAACGGCCTACGCAAGTAATAGCGGAATTAACTCTGCTCCTGATCGCGTGTAGCATCTCACGTGAATTCACGTTCCCCCATTTACATAAATCTTGTAGGGAATCGGAAATTCAGTAAGTTGTGTTGGCCGTGATGTATTGCATTTCTAATTCCCTACGAGCTTTATGTAACTCGGGTCGCCAGGTTCGTCACGCACGTTACTAACCTGCAATGCTACTGCTCCCCATGCCTTGCCGTGTCTAATCTCTTTATTGCATACACATTCCACGTTGTGCAGGGTGATCGATGGGAAGGACTTGCTGCCCCTGCTGCTGGGAAATCAGAGCTACTCGGAGCACGAGTTTCTCTTCCACTACTGCGGCACATATCTCAATGCCGTGCGCTGGGTGCCTCGCGACAGTACGTCAGCATTCGCAGCCACTCATGTGAACGCGAGGTTCGGAAATCGCAGGCAATAACGGCAAAAAAAATGGAACGCAAACTGAAGAGCGCGAAGAAGCGTGGAGAGATGCACGCCACAGAAATTACGCTGAGAGACCGTAGGGATGTTTGTTGTATGTTGAAGTTCTTTCACACCGATGGTAGACAACCGTACTAATTGGACGTGTCAGGGAAGGACAACAAAGAAAAAAGTTATAAAGAAACGAGTGTGCAGTCGATTTTATTTTAATGTGCATAGCTCCCCGTGGCTTCCTAATATCGAAAGGAAGAGCATTCCAGACGGCCGCAGAAGCGCATCTGAAAGCGCGCGATGCGGTGACCACCGTCTTTGCTCGATGGCCGGTCGTCGATGACAGCGTTGGGGTGGCAGCCAAGGAGGGGAACGCATCCGAGGGGATGTCCACCGAGGAAATGGGAGCGATGAAATCGTCTCGTGTGCATCGTGGGATTTATACATTGAAGTGCTGTAAGAGATGACGACTTGGGGAGGCCTCATTCAGCAGTGGATTGATTTTGGCTGATGATAAAATATATTCACTTGTAAAGTGAGGATCTAAAGAATCGCATGCATTGGTTTTGCCAAGTTTCTATATTGATCCGTCTGCCTGGAAGCCTCATTCATTTGTCGGCCTTCAATAGGTTCGGTGTTCAAAGACAAAACCAAAAAACTTACAACGCATACAGAAATTTTTTTATTTTGATGATTAGATGGGAATATGCCAGAATTTGTCTCATGTGGAAAGGAAAGAGCAATATATGTACACTCCATCATTATTGCCTCAATGTGCGGGTTTTTTTTAATGAATGGCAACGGTTGAACCATTTGTACTTACCCCTTGCACCATCTAAGATCGTGTAATTGAGTAAATGTGTTGTTGCTCTGTAGAAAGGATTCACCGCTTTATGTAAAAGTTATTTAAGTTTCACGCCTAACATTCACGTTCATTATTTATCCTAACAGGCCAGCTCATCTGGAAGGTGCATTTCTTCTCGCCGGTATTTTCTCCTGCCGGAAGCAATGGGTGTTACAACACGGTCATTTGCCACTGCCAGGGCAACTTTGTGCAGACACACGACCCCCCGCTGGTCTTCGAGATGCAAAGCGATCCTTCAGAGAGCTCCCCTTTGGCCGTCACAAGCGCCGCTGTCCAGGCGGTGCTGGCTGTGGTCCAGAGGGCCGTGTCCTCGCACCAACAGAGCCTCACGCCGGTGCCCAGCCAATTCTCCTTAAACAACTTGCTCTGGAAGCCCTGGCTGCAGCCTTGTTGTGGCTTTCTTCCATCGTGTGGCTGCGACAACGATGTGACCCTCCCGCATGAATAACGTGCCAGTGGAAGGGGAATTTAATGAAAATAATTTGTTTGATCAGTTGTCACATTTTCCTTCAAACGCACTGGTACTCTACAACATGCTGTTTCATTTACCATCAATATTACCGCTGTCCAGGTATTGGGATTCGAGGATAGAATGTGCATTACAAATGTTTATTATTATAATGGAACGTGCCCAATAGCATGTCCACCGAGAAGATAGAGCAATGAAATCAGTGTGTGTGTGCAGGTGCTGGGTGGATTGTTATATCACAAGATCGTGTGAGGTAGCGGTGGCTTGGGGCGGCCTTCATCCAGCAGTGGATTGACCATGGTTGATGGAGACAGTGGATATTTTCAGTCATTTCGATGGCAGTCTTATATGACTCTTGAGAGATGTTTTCTCAAACGGGTTTATTAAACATTTGTATCTCAAAGAGTTACTGTTTGTGCACATATTATTTGGGTCTTTCGGTAAAGCCATGTAGATAGAAAAAATAATCAAAATAATAACAATATCACGACGTTTCGATCGCAACAGGTGAAAAAAGAGGGGGAAATCTGCCTCAGCAGGCTGTTTATATAGGTTTAGAGATGGGCGGTGCAGCTAATGTTAATGTAGGAGAGGTCTCGTAACATGCAGTAGGTCTACACCAATCAAAGAGCTGTTTACAAATGGTTTAGAGATGGGCGGGGCAGCTAATGCCAATGTGGGGGAGGTGCTACGGAGCTGTGGGGGGTGGCCATTGTATTGTGAGAGATTAGCATGTCAATGTAAGACAGCGCAGTGCCCACATGGAGGTGGAAAAGAATGGCAAGCCGCCATTTACTAATACAGCTAACGGTGGCTGTGTTAGTGAATGTAACTCAGATAATTTAAAATAACTGCTCGGTAGGATAGGAACATCATAGTCAGTTATGATCTAAACTGGTTGAAAACGTCCTTCCAATGATTGCTCAGTTTGTACCCATCTTCTCGGTTGAAATTGTGTCTGTGTTTATATATCTGGATGGCTTCATGAACGAATCTTTGTTGATAGCCAGTGGGTTTGCAGAGTACCTTTGTCTTGGTAAAATCTATTTCGTGTGTGCCCACAGTGTTAAAATAATGATCAGCCACGGCTGAGGTATTGCTCCTACCGTGTTTCAGATCTGCCTTATGCTCACGGACCTGGTTCGAGACATGTCGCTTAATTTCCCCAATGTAACTGCTGCCGCAGACACAGCTTAGTTTGTAGACACCGGGGTATTGCATGTCGGGGATCGCATCCTTCACAGAAGGGATCAAATCACGAATTTTATGTACTGTGTTGAATCGTACCTGGATCTTGTATTTGCTCATGATTTTGGAAAATGTTTTGGTGACCCCTGCTATGTATGGCAAGGTGATGGTTTTGATTTGGTCCTCAGATGGTTCTCTCCCCACGGTTGGGTTGATAGCTTTACGGATTGTGGCAACATCTACAACCAGACTGCTTAGAGACCTGGGAATTAAGGGCCAGAGCCAGCGTTCGGCAATCAGAGCTGCATCGGAGGCGGCAGAAGGCAGCAGTCAGTGGCTCTGGATGAAGAGGAAAGACCCCAGCTGGGCCCCGAAGTGAGAGGGCCAGGAGGTATGCGGTCAACAATGCTTGACTCAGGGAGGAGGACGCCCCTGCCATGCATAGTTGGCTATCAACAACAAGGCAACTCCTATGACTAATTGGGAATGGGACGCAAGCGTAGGATTGATCACCCTGTCGCTGGCCGCCTTTGGGGAGGGTGTATAGTGTGAAAGGCCGAAACACCCTAGGAACCAAAGGTACACTACTGACGATGCGCTCCCCAAATTTCACCAGGCTCACTGTTCATGAACTCTTGGAAGTGCTTGCACAAAGGATAGTAACATCTCATCCTGTGTTCTTGGAATCTGTAGTCCGAATATCCATTCCTCTTGAGGGTTTGGTGTACGTGCTCCAGTTCACTGGCTAGGTGGTGATGGCCGGAAATACAACGAGCTCTGTGGTATAGAGTTTTGATGAGGGAATTATTCTTGGATGGATGGTGATGGGAGTCAGGTTTTAGGTAAGCATCCGTATGGGTGGCTTTCCTGTAGACAGAGTGTCCCATTGAGCCATCAGGTCTCTTTTCGATTAAAACATCCAAGAATGGTAACTTGCCATCCTTTTCCACCTCCATGGTGAATTTGATAGCTGGGTGTATGGAATTGATGTCGTTGAAGAATTGGTCCAGAGCTGGTAGGCCATGTGGCCAGATGACGAACGTATCATCTATGTACCTCTTCCAAAAGGAAGGACGTAGGGTGGATGCCTGGATAGCATCTGTCTTAAATTTCTCCATGAAAACATTGGTTACAACTGGAGATAAGGGAGAACCCATATGGGTACCTTCAACTTGTTTGTAGAATGTTCCATGCCAGGTGAAGTAAGTATTGGTGTGGCAGTGTCTAACCAGGGCTGGAACATCAGCATTCAATCCTTGTTGGACCAAATCGTCAATGATTGCAATGGTGTCAGGCACAGGAACTTTGGTAAACAAAGATACCACATCGAAACTGACAAGCAAATCACCTGGAGATAGATATCCTTAATGGGAGATATCAAGAGAACTAAGTACAGCTGAGGTGGTCTTACCAGTGAATGGCTGCAACGTCTCAAACAGAAATCGGGCCAGTTTGTAGGTGGGTGAGCCAATGGTGGAGATGATAGGGCAGAGTGGTGTGCCTTCTTTGTGGATTTTTGGTAAGCCATACAATCTGGGTGGTCTAGCAGCAGAGGGTTTAAAAGCAAGCCGCTTGGATGGTTCGATTAAAGATGTCGAGTCAGTGATGATGTTGTTTTTTGTAACCAGGCGGTTGATAGGATCTCTATTGATTATGGTATAGCTGCCATTAAGTAGGTCCTGAATTTTGTTATTGTATGCGGGTTTGTCCAAGATGACAGTGGCATTGCCCTTGTCGGCTGAGAGGATGACTATGTCATCTCTCTTTTTTAGTTGAGACAGTTCACGGCGCTCATCCTTGCTGATCTTGCTAATAGGTGTCTTAGCGTTTTTGAGTATTGCTGCGATTTACAATCTTGCTATGTCTGCAGAAATGTGTCCCAAACCCTTAAGGGCTACGTCGACCTGGGCAATGATATCATCAACTGGGATGTGTTTAGGGGTGACTGCGAAATTCAACCCTTTAGCTAGAATCGAGTTTAGGCTGTCGGAAATTGGGCTGTTGCTCTGATTGATAACAATCTTGTCACCATATAACTTTTCAGTGTCTGGATCTGGCTTCTTCTTGGAGAGGAGGTTGAACTTGGAAATCAAGTTATCTTTGCATTTAGCTGACATTGACGCGGCTGAAGAGGCTGTCATGTTATCTACATGGTCCCAATCAGATGTAGACATTTTTTCTGTCAATGTTAAGTGTGAGTGCACATCTTGGCAATTGTGGCCAGTATCTTGAATGGTGTTCATTTAATGATTTGTAGAATGAGTGTCAAAATTAATGAAAAAACTGGTAGGGAACACTGAGCTTATTTTAAAGAGACATTTTGACGACAGCATGAGCTAGTGATATAGTAACCATGCGTCAAGAGACACTGTGTATGCATGACATGGTGACCAATCACCCCAACATCATCGCACCACCAATATCTATGCCTGTCAGACTGGGGAAGCTGATTCTGCTGCTCGTGAAATGATCTAAATGGGGCCCGAGTTAATATTAGCTTTTATCTGTTTTAGCTCAAATGGCTGATTTCAATTGAAAAACACATGATATAATTATATTGACGCAAATACCATTTTTTTTATTTAAAACTAATAGTGGTGACAAGCAGAGGCGCGCAGACAGCAGAATTTTGTCTCTTGCATCGTTGAGTAAGGGCGCGTATGTGGAGCAGAGAAAGGAGTCGAGATGAAGGCGCCGTGGCACGCTCACGAGAGACCAACTTCAGTAAGGGTGGCGACTCAGACTGAAACGTAACCATGGTCGTCATGTACGGCACTGAAGATGTTGACACCTTTTATTGGTGCTCGTGTCACGGTGTAGTGGGTGGTGGCTGATTGCAGTTGCCACCCCCTCTCCCAGTGATTGTAGTGGATTCCATTGAACTCCTGGTGCACATCTGCTTTTGGCGATGGTGATCACACCATCGCCCTGGGTTGCCACTGCTCTGTTATGGGTGCCATTGGCATGCTCGAGGTTGTGCTTGAGTAGATGACGTGGGCACATTACAAGAGACGTGTATTGGAATGGCACTCAGGAGTCGGCAACCAAGGGAATACCTAAAGCCACTCGGACACTAAAGGCAGATTTAGGAAAATTAGCAAAACATATGTTTCCCTTTAAAGGCACAGTTATTAAACAATTGTTACGTTATTTGGGAAATTCAGTGTTTACTCGGCTACAGCTGAGGGATCTAGTAGAAGGAAGATGGCGATAGTCTGGTGTGGTGGCATCAATGGTATTCACTATGACCTCTTGACCTTGCCTTTAGCTGCCATAGAATTGACCACTGCAACTGATGCGGGATAATGGCTGCAACTGAAGATATCTGTATGCCAATTTTATCTTAATTTTACTCTTTTTTTTAAGTAACCAATCTTGTAACGGGTAATCTCCCATGTGTATCCCAGAATGTGAACCTTTACAAATGTGAACTTCATATATATTTTTTATTGCATTAGGAAACATATGCAAGCTATGATGGTAGTGAAGTTCTTGCACTCTGTCAAATCTGTGTAGTGGCGTGGATGATGTTTGCACACGTGCTTTGAATGCAAATTGTAGGAATTATACAAAAATAAAAGTGAACGTCGGCATTATTATTTTGTGTAACCAGCCTTAGTTCATGAAAAACGACTTCAAGTTTTTGTTACGATGCATACAAACACATAAAACTGAGTTTTTTAACAGGTTAAATGTCTTTACATTAACAGGTAAAATGTCTCACTAGCACAGCCACCGTTGCTCGTTTTCCTCGATGTGGCGGTGGCTTTGCGATCTTACATTGACATGCACAATTTCACTTTAACATCACTAGCCCCGCCCACTTCGCTTATGACCCTTGGGCTACACCCATTTCAAACCTGTATTTATTTTAAACAATTTACGATGGAGAACCAAAGGGGTGCAGGCTGCAGTAAAGGTTAATAACCACTGCATCATAGATCACGCAGTCTATTTATGTGAAAACCGCCGTGTATATGTCAACATTTTCTCAATTAACTATAATTGACCAGTCATAATCACAATTATTCCATTTCTCATTTACATTTTTAATTCGTGATGAGAAAGTGTAACCAAGGCCTTTAATATAGGAGTCTGGTAGTATCATGTTAACTTCACCTTGTACTTAGCATTTTACTTTTAAGACTCTGAAATATTCTTGTGTTTCGAGTGTTAAAAAGGCTTATAGCTAGAATTTGTGCATAATTTAAAGAACGCAGAAACACATTCTCCATCTCCAGAGGGATGGAAGCCCTGGCATTTTACAAAAAGCACATTCCGTTCATTTGAAGGCCGATCTGTGGGCAGCTGCAGCAGCTGCTGTACCATTAACGGATATTTGTCGATGAACCACTTGGGCCAATGGAAATTGTTTTAATCCTGGTCTTAAATACTGCCTCATCCGGGGAAGCTCTCTTTACCAGTGTGGTTAATTAAGCATGCAGTGTTCATCCATGGCTGTTATGTAAACCCTTGAAAAACGCAACGTACGCTGTGCGAGCCGACGATGCCGCATGCAAGGGGATTGCAAACGAGGGTCTCCTGCGAGGCTGCAGGTACTGAGGCACGGAGCTTTGCTTATGATGAGGGAGAGGTCCCCGTGCTGCCTCAGGGTGCGGCTCACGCCAGCGATGCACTCGCCGACAGGAGTCCCCTGCCCCGGATCTATCCCTCTCCTCATCAAAAACACACATTTGCCAAACTCTCCAGTATGGTATAGATATTTATATTTGTAAGCCACTGTGTACTCTAAAGCGGAGAGTTAAATTCACATTTAAGCTCCATGTTTCGCATAAGGGGCAATACGCATAATTTATATTTGACTAGCTTCTTTGCCTGTCCTAGGACGGAAGCTGTAATATGTACGAAAAAATTGAGCAGAGTATAATTGTATCTTGTGTAAATTTAATGGCAGTGAATCTTGCACGAAAGTACGTCATCAAACACTTCACTGCATGTCACTGTAGCACTGTATTAATGGTAGTGAATCTGGCACAAAACGAAGTCATAAAACACTGCACTGCAGTTCACTGTAGCATTGTATTAATGGCAGTGATGCTTGCACAAAAGGGGCCGTCCTTAAATGACGTCACGCACCTGGTGGGGGGGGGGGGTCAGTCATTTGTGACGATGTGTGACGAGGGCGGGCGGGGTTGAGAAATGTGACGTCACATCAAAATGCGCAACTTTAAATAAATATAGACAACACGTTCTACTTAATTAAATATACTTTTTAATACATGTTTTCTCCTACAACATTAGAGTGCAGAGCCACATTAAATATACGCACTACAATGACAATATTTTAAAGCGATTTGAAGCATATAGTAATAGGGTTTTACCCTTTTATCTGGCAACAAAACTGACACCTTTATACAAGGAATCACGTTTGCATTAACCACAACACTTGCGGTCAAAATGCAAACAAAAAAAGACAACTCTGATAATGTATGCACTGTCCTTGAAATTGATTGGTCCACACCCGAGACAGCTTTTCTTAGAGCCTAGTCTCACATGGTGTTGGACCAGATGACGCCAAAAGGCGCACAACTCAAAGACAACGCACCATCAGAGTATTGAGAGCTCGGGGTAAGCATTTACATAATGAGACCTCCTTTACCAGTAGCAAGATATAGTAATAGGTTTTTACCCTTTTATCTGGCAACAAAACTGACACCTATGACTATATCTTACGATTTGAAGAATGTTTTATTTTCGGGGGGGGGGGGGGGGCAGAGCTTTGTGACGTCATATTTGAGGGGGGGTCTGACTTTTGTGACGTCGTGTGACGAAGGGGGGAGGGGGGACAAAAATCACGTGACGTCATGTCACTGTAGCACTGTATATAACTGACTTTCAATTTGTCCAAATTCCCTGCTCTGATACTTTATTATCTTCTGCTTTCGGTCGCTGGGGTTGAAATAAATTGGAAATTAGACTTACCTTTCGTCTCAAGTGCTGAAGAAATAAATAAAGACACCAAATCCCCTTTGTTGCTGCGTATAATTATTTATTACATTCACTTTCAATAAAGAAATATTAATGAGGGGGGGGGGGGTGCGACATGTGGAGTGACGTCACGCGCGTTACACACAAACATACATTATTCGCTCATTATAGTAGTAATTATTGATGAATGTGTACTGTTAAACATTAATGATAATTAATTACGTTTAGCTTTTTCGTCTATTTTATATTTTACATATTGTATTCATTACATATTGTAACACAGTACACAAAATTTGTGACCTGATCCCATCTATGAAGGACAAGATCCTTGACATGTAATATCCCGGCGTCTGCAAACTAAGCTGTACCTGCGGCAGCAGTTACATTGGGGAAACCAAACGACATGTCTCGGACCATGTTCATGAACACAAGGCAGATCTGAAACACGACAGGACCAATACTTCTGCCGTAGATGACCATTACTTTTGTAGGACTCGTACTCTCATTGTCTTTCTCGTCTCGTTTATTCACGCGTAGAGTTCACACCTCCTCCTCATCATCGCTCCGTGTCTCTCCGTTCGCTCCGATGCACGACCCGCCATTAACAATACTCCATGTCTCCCCGTTCCTACCGTACACTGTATTCTCTCTATCCCCTGCTACCGTACACTGTGTTCTCTCTATCCACTGCTACCGTACACTGTGTTCTCTCTATCCACTGCTACCGTACACTGTATCCTCTCTATCCACTACTACCGTACACTCCGTTCTCTCTATCCACTGCTACCGTACACTGTGTTCTCTCTATCCACTGCTACCATACACTGTGTTCTCTCTATCCTTATCATATCTATTCCTGCTCACTGCTGCTCCGTCTCTCTCCCAGGCACCAACCACTCCAGCTCCAATCCCAACCAAGACTCCCGTCTCTCCGTTACGCTGTGCCCTTTATCCCCGCACCAATCAGTCTCAATCAATGATCTCATCCCCCGCTTTGCTACTTGCCCCCAGGCCCCCAGCCTCACGTGACCATGTTATTTCCACCAGGCCGGCGCCGATCATTAGCCACTCACCCTCCTGACCAATCACCGGCCTGCGTCCCCAGTCACCCCTAACACCTGTCGCGTCTCTTAACGACCCCCCCCCCCCTTAATGCCACGACAACAACAACCGTGTCCTCAGATGCTCCCACTGTACTCTGCTCGCTTGCCTAGCAACAGAACGCGTGGCGCATGATATTTCAAGTCCTACACTTTAATGCGGCTGGCTCACGTGAAATGTATTTCTCTAAAACGATGGTACTTTGTAAGCCGAGTGGCTATCAACAAAGATTCATTCACGAAGCCATCCATAGAAACAGACACAGACACAATTTCAACCGAGACGGCGGTTTTAAACTCAGCAATCATTGGAAAGATGTCATCAACCACTTTAGGTCATGACTTAAATGTGTGTTTCCTTGTCCACCTCTACCGTCAGCAGTGTGGATGGGCGTAGCGAGGTGTGTGGTGCCACGACCGCGGAGCAACTCCGCAAACGCCGCGATCCCCTCCCGGCCCCCGCACTAAACACACGCTCACAGCACGGGGGGAGGGGCCAGGGGGGAAATAGCCTGTGGGCGGTGCAGACGGGGAGGGGGGAGGGAAAGCCCTGGACCCCCGCGGAGGTGTATTCCGCGGGATCGAGGGCGGGCGCGTAGACAATGGATCGGGGCGTCACGGAAAATAACGCTCCAGGTAAGGGTGGGGCATTAGTTTAAAATTGAAAGGTAGGCGCATGATTGGCAGCGTGGTATGATGGCACCCCGGGCCTTTGAAGTTAAGAGGATAAAAAGAGCAGCTGAGTTGGGGCAGTGGTCTGCAACCTTCGGTCCGCCAAGACCCTCTCCTTGCCGTCCTGCCTCTTTGAGCCGCTCACTGCATCCGTGTGATGCCAGCGAGTGCTGCTGCGAGACAGTGATAGGTAAAGTCTTCTCGCGTCTCTCCTCCGACTCTCACAGTGTCCGTGCGACGCCGTGAGTCTAGCTTCGAGGTACGTGGTAGAACGCTTGAGTGACTGGGTTCGTAGGCAGAGTTAGGCTAATCTCTAATCACAAAGTATTCCCCCTCCAGGTAGAGGGTATTTGTGATTTCTGTGTGTGCGGGGGGAACCTCGGTGCGGTGCTGGTAATTTGAGCGTGTGTGTGAGCTGCGCAGGTCTTAAAACATACACGGCCGCCGACGCTGGCGCATGTTTACGCGTGAGTGTGTGAAACACACGCGCCTGCAGTGTGCCGTGTGAGTAATTAGGGCAGGGGCAGGGTGTGATAAACCCGCTTGCCGGCATTTACACAGCGTGTTTACACAGCGACAATAGCATTAACGGCGAGGTGGGCATGTGCATATTCATACAGCCCTTTAGCATTAGCCTTTGTGTGCAAGCGGATTACGGCTTAATTACCTGGGGGATGCGTTCGCATATTAATACCGCCGTTTTCTTTAGCGCTAACCTTTGCATCGAATTAGCGCCTGTAAGGGCGTGCGTGGTTACGCGCGTGTGTGCGATATATGCACCTGCAGGTGTGCGTGTGTGCACGCCTCCGCGTTCGCTTTTGTGGTGGTGTACGTGGGCGTGTGCGGGATAACCCCGGGCGGTGGTGAGCCAGCCAATCAGCCATGTCCCTCAGAGAGGGCGCTGGCGCGGGGGGGCCGATCACTCGATCGGTGGGGGGCCCGGCGAGAGGGGCCGAACGGCACGGTGGAGGAAGGAGTGGAGGGGGGAATGGAGGGGGTGGACGTCGCACCCCGCCCGCGGATGTCCCCGTCCCGGGTTGACTGGAGCACCTCGCCTGGGCCGCTCCAACCAGGTAGCACCGTGGAGTCCGTGGTACTCGCCCGGCCCTCGTTGCCGGTGTTGTGGGCAGTGGCTCCGCTGTCCGAGGCTCCAGCGGTGGTCTCCGTCTCTATTCCAGAGGCGCCTCCCGTCCTCCGGTGTCCGCTGGCTGGGGAACAAACTCAGGGGCGGAGGGGTTTAAGTGCCGCCGTGCCCGCCGCCTCCTGGGGCCCAGCGGGGCCCATGTATGGCGCGAAGCCATCGGGTATGGGGAGCATGAGGGGCGCGGGGATTCCGGGGTTTCAGGGTACCTGAAGGGCGGGGGCTTCTCCCGCCGGGGCCGCCCTCGGTCCAGGATCCGCGCCAGTAGGTGGTCAGCTTCCCCACCTGTCCGGCCCCTACGCGCGGGGTATGCAGCCATACTTTAGAACCCGCTGAGTAGAAGGGGGGCTCCACATGGGGGCAGGCGCCCTGCTCCTACCGCTGATGTGCGGCCTCCCCCTGTCGGCCATGGGTCCCTCGCAGGGTCCCCATCAGGTGCTCCACGGGCTGGCTCCCTTCCTCCCGTTGAGGTGGGGGAACGCCGAATAGCAGGACTGCCGTTAGGCGAGACTCCCGACCAAACATAATTAGGAAGGGGTCTGCCCAGTGGAGGTGTGCACTGTGGTGGTGTAGGCGAACAGAGCGTAGGGGAGGTGTTCATCCCAATCCTGCTGATTGGCAGCCGCCATGCGTTTGAGCTTCCCGGCTAAGGTCCGGTTAATGCGCTCCACCATACCATTTGCCTGGGGGTGGTATGCCGTGGTTCGGTCCTTCTGGATCCCGAACTCCCAGCACAGCGCCTGAAATAGCTCTGCCTAATGACTCGTTCGGCAATCCTATGTTTAAGCACGTAATACTCCACAAAAGCCCGGGCGACCACAAGGGCCATCTTGTCTGGGATGGCCACTGCTACTGGATAGCGCGTGAAATATTCTACCACTACGAGAATGTACCGGTTGCCTCAGTGGGATCGTGAGAATGGCCCCTGGCTGGTTCACCCGGCTGATGCGAAACAGCCTCAGGGGCACCTGATACCACGCCAATTTCTGCCCACACTGTTGACAAGCGCGGCAGCCCTGTACCCAGGCGGCCACGTCTTGCGCCAGTTTGGGCCAGAGATACTGGCGACGCAGGGTCTCCCGAATGCGCCATTCCCCATCATAGCCCCCGAGCGGGTGGTCGTGCACCAGCCGTATCAGCTGGGGCCATACCTGGACGGCTTCGGTTTGTTCCTGCACCACCCCATTATTTACACACAACCGGGCGCACAAACCACTCCAGGGTCCCTGTAGGGCGACCTTTTCTTCCCACAGGGCCGCCTCCACCGCCGCCAGGTCCCGGTCTAGCTTCAAGGCCTGTCTTAGCTGCTCATCGTCCAGGCTCAGGAACGCGCAGACGACGTCCTCTTGGATCCGACCAGGCGGGGCAGAGCGGCCCGTTGGGCCCCTGGGTGCAGGCTCCGTGCCCGCCGGGCGGCCCACCGGGCCCCCAGCTTTTTCCGCAGGAACCTCTGTGGCACACACGGCACTCTCTCTCAATGGAGGGGGGTTAGTCTCAGGGCATTCCAGGGGAGCCATTGCCTGTCGGCAGTGTCCCCCCTTGAAGCATGGGCAGGCCTCCTCAACCCGTGTCTCAGAGCACACCGTGGGTCGCCTTGACAATGCGTCTGCGTGCGTCCGCACGCAGACGCATAACACCTGTTTTGTTGCCAGAAAAAGGGGAAACCCTATTATCATATTTTGGTACTGGCAAAGTAGGTCCCATGATGTAGATGCTCACCCCGAGCTCTCATTACTCTGATAGTGCATTGTCTTTGGGCTGTACACCTTTTGGCGTCCTCTGGTCTAACACCGTTTGAGACGAGGTTCAAAAGAAAGCTACCTCTGGTGTGGACCAATTAGTTTCACGGACAATGCATCAGAGTATTTTCTTTGTGTGCATTCTGACCACAAGCATTGTGGTTAACGCAGTTATGATTCCTTGTAAAAGGTTTCAGTTTGGTGTTTTAACATCTTAACACCTCTTTTGTTGCCTAAAAAGGGGGAAAACCCTATGATCATATTTTGGTACTGGCAAAGGAGGTCCCATGAAATATTTCGTAACTCATCATTGACAACGAGGGGGTAGTGTTGGGCATTGTGTGGCTAGTGCGCTGCACCACGAAGCAGGTGACCCGAGGTCGTCCCCCGGGCAACGGCGAACATCAGTAGCGAGTGACATCTGAATCTGGTTTTGGGCCCTAACCCTCTTAATCAACACTGTGTTGAAGCATGCTCAAACAATTGTCAATGCCTGACGAGTCGTGGGGCAGCTCTTCATTCCGGCAGTGGATTGCAAATGGGTTGTAATCTTCTTGGTTCTTTCGGTAAAGTCATTATGTTTTATTTTTATTATTTTATTTTTTCCCTTCTACGTGACTTTACCGAAAGAACCAAGAAGATGAATCCCTGCAGTCACGAAAGCTTTACATCGAAATGGGTTGTAAATTAATTAACCGTGGAGCCCTGCAACCTGGGTGCTATGAGCACTCGGGCAGCAGCCACCAAGCACAACATCACCCCCCACCCACCCGGCAGTCAGTGACGCACTTCGCTCAGCGGCCACTAGAGGGCGCGCCTGTGCTGCCTTGAGCGCGATCGTCATCCCCACGACCGCAGGGGGGTATGGGTCCCCCTGAAAGGTAACGGGCCAAAGGGTGCAACCCTGCGATTTTTTCTCACACCACTCCACTGCTGGTGGAAAGCGCCTCCATTGGACGGTGCTCTAGCTACTCGAGACGGTAATTTGGCCAAAATGTATTGCAATGACAATTGGGTCAGGTTTGTAATGTCAATTGGGGTAGGTGTGTTGCGTATTAGCAATGCCAAATCGGGTGTCCACTTTCCAACAACTTTCAGCTTTAGCGAACTCATTGACCTACCGTCGGATGTGCACAACTTTGTTTGAGGAAGAGGGGATATTATAGAATGGTGGTAGAGATTACATTTGTTGAAATTAGAAAAAACACATTGTTTTGGGGTAATGTGCCTGCTGTATTTCATCGGTAAATGATCGTGCTTGTAGATCAACGCTACGATAAACGGACATAAACGTGCACGTGCACAAGACAGCGTTTAACATTCTCAAGGCATTCAATAACTTGCTTAGGCCACTGCTGGTGGAAGGGTTTCCACAAGATTAGACCTCTAAAGAGGCACATCAGAAGGGTAAAAACTTTTGCAACTTAAAAGTACAAAAAAAAGACACTGCTGCTTCCATAAAACGTTGCCATGCAAAACTGGCGAGGCGCATTTGCTGCCCTTCGTCACATTAACCCGACAGAGTCCGGGCTGCGGAAAACAATTGCAACGCCGCTCCCCTGCCCAGCTGATGCATGACCACGCAAAGATGCGCACGGGGCCACAGAGGAGGCGGCCCCAGGGTTAGCTTTGCCTGAAATAATGAAAGCTGTAAATTTTTGCTCAGGTGGACGCCATAAAATGGGCATGTTATTTTTTTTGCCCTTGAGTAGTGAAACGTGAAACTGAAAGAGGAGAGGCAAACACAATGCGTCAGAGTTGTGAACACGAGCATGGAGGGGAAGAAAGTTATCAGCGAGTGGCTCTGTGAGGTGTCTGCTAATGATGCCATATGAGAAGATTACACCGTGAAGGCGATTGTTAACTAAACACGGTCACGATTCAGCCCTGAAATCGCTCGCTCACGTCGCTGTTGGTGGAAGGGCCTCTACCGGAAGGTCCTCGAGAAGAGATCCTCGAGAGGGAATTCGGCCCACTCTTCCAGGATGGCAGGGCGTCTTGCAAGTGGTGCGAGTACCCACACTTTATCCCGCCACGTGTTTCCTGTCGATCACCGAAATGTGGTGAATCCATTTCATGCTGCTGGGTGAACGGAGGCAGGGGTAGGGAATTCAGAAACTCACCTAACGCTTCAGCTGCCACTCCGGAAGATGGAACCCGCGCATGTGACCTGTGGGTTGCAAGTCCAGTGTGCGAGCCATAATAACACCACGTTAGCATCCCCGTTCGTGAAAAGAAAATAGCGACACACCATTCACAATTAACTTTTTTTTTGCAGACAAGTTTCGGTAACATTAAAACTATTCTAAATTATAACGCGACTGACTGCTGTATTGTAAAACACATTAAATGCAGTATTATAGTAGCATCAGATGAAATATAATGGTTGTTTCTATATTTGGAACGTGTGCTAATTGCAATGAATACAATTTTTGACTATACACATTTCATTATACCACTCTGGTCAGAGGGGGTTGGTGAATGTGGGGAGAATACAGAACAATGCATTTGGCTGCACTGTCCTCTGCTGCCCACGTAGTTTACACCGCACCTGTTTTTTTGGACATGGGCACCCATCCAAGCATGAGCCAGGCCAAAACGCTGCTTAGCTTCTGGCGTCTTGACGAGATCGGGCGCGTTCGGGTGGCTTGGTCACAGGTCATTGCCAATAAACCATAATAGCGTGAATTTGAGTGAAATAATCTGGCTCACTCCACATTTGTCGCTGAAGCCAGACCCTGGGAAGCATGAAAGATATTTAGTTTGGCTTTCTGAGCCTCAGCCACGCCGAATCCCACGAGGCACTGCATTCTCTCTTCCTTCTCATCCACGACTCGCAGCCGCTCCCTTGGGGGTTAGCTCATTTGAGAGATGCAAAGATTAAAAGTGAGTCACGTATCTTTATTTGCTCAATGTCAACCGATGTCCACAAGAGGTTATGAAGGTAAATATATGGGACGAGTCAAAATAATTCATCTCGACATTAAATTTGACACACACCACTAATACGATAAAAAAAAGGTAAGGCAAATGTACTAAATATTTGCTTTTTTCTAAAGAAAATCAAATAAATTCAGGTTTGACTAAACATGGTCGTTCAGGTCCAGGACAAGTTTCATGGAATGACATAAGGTTTTTAGCTGCTGCGGAATTTAAGCGATGTTTATAGATTGCTTCTAGGCGGGCTGTCTAGAGCTCCCTGTTGCGGAGGTCCTTCTGCCAGCAGTGGGGTGAGCAAGAAGTTGTAATGTTGCACCTTTACCAGTTTTTTACAGACTGCAGAGCACTTAAGTTGAGAGATGGTGTTATGCCAAGATACGGTGTTGCGCAAAAAGAGCCCCAACGTCTAAAAAAACAGGGAACAAAGAAAATAAAAGTGCCACGACTTGAAAATAACAACAGCTAAAGTGCTTCACCATGCAAAGCTAAACACTTTCGTGGGTGATGGCAGCTTTTAGTATTTGCATTAACTGCAAACAGTTTATTCATTTTTAAATCAGACACATGCGTAAACACAGGCCGAGAAATATGTTTAGTCTAATGCGTGTTTGTAGTTTTTGCCCGCGTGTGGTTTCCTCCCATTTAATCCTGCCCATTTTTAGAGACATTCGACTCCTGAATGCTGCCTGGTTCTGTCATCAACTGCGATGCCTAACGGACCCAACAAAGTGGCACTTCCGCAAGCCGCTCTGCAGAACCGAGCCACTTTTCCCACGCAGTCGGCTCACATGCCAGCTAGGGTTACAACGTGCAAGCCCCTCCTGTCGCACATCCCGTCCACGGTGCGTTTGAAAAGCCTGCGCAAGTGTTGCACGGTGACGCCAAGATGACTTTAGCAGAAGCAACCAGGCTGACCTTCAACCCCTCTCATTCTCGGCGCCCACAGTGCCAGCACTGATTTCTATAGCCGAGAATGGAACCCCCGCGACATTCCCATGTACTTTTCTATCTGCTAGTCAGGAAACACATGTTGCTACTTCCGATTGATAGGCTGCCTCACTGGAAAAAGTTGGAACATTTCATGTGGCGGATTATCCACGCTCAGGGCAAGGTTCTCCTGTAAGACAGGGCTGGCCAGGCCACAAATCACCGCTGGGAAACGGTGATGACAAGACCAGGCGTTCATAAAAATTAGCACCTCAACACGGCAGGCAGAGTGGCACGACACAGGAGCCGTTAGACAAAAAATGGCAGCCCCTTCATTTCCCCAAGCGTATGTGGTTAATGTAATTTAAAATACAATATAGAAATGGTGAGATAAACAATAATATGTAGGTAATAGAGCATTACTGGATAGATCCACAAATCGATAAATGCCATCGGCGGGCATGAATGTGCATCATGATCATCACCTGACGTCACGAAGCCACGGCTGAATGAAGGAACCCCTCATCATTCTGTAATGTTACTGTCCACCTAGCACCAACACGAGCTGATATCATTGCTCCATCTCTTCAGTGGCCGTATTCTCTGGGACGCGTTCCATTATTTGGCTGCCAATTTGTCACAATTCTTGACCATCAGTCAGCATCCCTTCTAGCGACGTGCCCTGCTCAAGCCCACACACTTTTCTTTCGCTCAATGCAATTCCAAGCGTACATCCTCTGTATCCTTTTCATAGCCACCGGATTTATAAGACCGTGTCTATTCTTCCTTTTATGGCGAGCTCACAGATTTGTGGAGACAGGTTTTCTCTATCACAGGACCAGGCACAATTATGCATGCAAGTGTGTCCGTGCCATGGTAGCGGTCCACAGTACGTTTGAAATTGATATACAATTGCTATGTGACGTGGCTTTCACAAGATCTTCAATGGCCACACTTTTAAAATGTCCACACCTTTCAAGGTCAATGGCTACAATAGGCTGCCATGCTATGCACATAATGCACCCCCGCGCACCCCTCCCCCCCTTGATTTAATAATTAGGTATTGTTTTCTGCCAATTCTGTGTAGCCTGGATACTGCTCCAGGGTAACAACATCCCTTATTATGCTGTACTTCTATACTCCCACTTTTTTGCTTCCCACGTTCACTAACCTGCCCTGACAAACGTGGTGAAGTATGGTCGAATAACTGCCATGACCTGCACGACACGGGCAGGCCCTCATCCAGAAGTGGAATGAAAAAAGGGCTGTACATGTGCGTGTAGCCTGAAAATATTGGTACCAAATGAGTCTCCATTGACTCATTAAATTTAGTCTCCATGTGGCTCAAGGTTCGAGTATTTTGAAGCCGTTAAGTTGTGTCGGCATCTATTTTCTGTGGAGGGCATTTTGTGGAGGACTGTTTTCTACAATAACTACAAGTAGTACAGCTCTCCGATACGTTTTCAGATGGGCACTGGGATGTTGTTGCTGAAGAAGCTCCCAGAGCGAAGCATCAGGCATCGTACTGAACAACACGTGGTATAACCCGACAACACACGGGAGAGACACAGCACAACTGCGAAAATCTACGCAGCATCATAAGTAGTTATTGACGATTTTCCACAATGAGGTGGGAGGGTTACGTTTCACTCGGTGTCCGCATGTGAGCATTGCCCACAGCGTGGCTGTCTCTGTCGGCAATGCGGAGCCAACAGTGATGGAAACTACACATTCCGGGTAAGGGGCCCGTGCGTTGGTGCTACAACTACAGTGTTACAACTACAGTGTTACAACTACAGTGTTACAACTACAGCACTGTGGGCATCCCACACTGTGGCATTTGTTTTATTGAGCACTAAGGGATGATAAGTTGAGTTGCTATCTCCGACCAAGATTCAAAAGCACAACTTTCTAATGGTGAATCATGTACCCAATATGGCCCCTGACTAGATTATATTGTGCTGATGATCCATAATAAATGTAACGCGAGTGTAAAGCTATCTCTTGTTCTACTGCCAGAATGTTTTTTTTAAAACAACACTTTCAGCCCTTTAAAGATTGGTAGCTATACAAGCAGGCTAGTGCAGGGCTGGTGGGTGGGGCTGTTCACTCTGATATACAACAAAACAGAACGTATCCATTTTAATGTTTAATGATGTGGGAAGCCAGGACAGCTTTCTCCCAGAACAGCTACCTCAACAGAGAAGACGACCCTGGGAAACCCAGGACAGGTGGCAACCCTACTGGTGGGGGTTGTAGAACTGCCAGCGAGGGGTATAGGGTTGTCTGAGGGAACGTGGGTGGATAATTGCTCAAACTGAAGCTCTGGGCTGGTGGGGGTTGAGCTGAGCTGGTGGGGTAGTTCCCACTGAGGACGTGTGAAAGGGTCTCATTTTGGGCGTCTGGTAAGAGCTCGGGGACGTGAAGGCGGCCAACCGGTTTGAGTTGGCCAACTGGTCACACTAAGATCAGGGGCCAAGGCTATGATTTGGGCACGGAGGTCACGGTGGCCAGGAACATCGTGAACTTGAATAAAGTCCTTAAAATCTAGAAAATTTCTGGAGAAAAAACACATTAGATTTGGCGCTTATTTTATATCCTTCCAAAATTGTAGTTTGTTTTTTCAGAGCATGATTGGGTGGGGAGGGCAGGGTGGGCATAGGGCTGTCATTTGTTTGACGTTTTTTTACTGTTATTTCAACAGTCTTTAAATTTATAAATTAGGTATATTTTCATGTTAGAGAATTGTTAGGTAACTGCCGGCTCATTTACTGGGCTGAACCAATCAGCGCCTCGGGCCTATTACCAACGCAACTCGAATGCGCCCAATCCTGTCTATCTCTGGATAGTGCTTGGATGTGCAATCACCGTGCATTATAGGTGTTATAGGCTGCAAGGATACATTGGGCTAAATTACGTAGCAAAATCCATTGTTGTACTTTCTTGTATGATTGCCCATTTATGGTCCCTGCATCCACCAACCCACGCTGATCAGTGTGGTAAAGAATGCTCAAGGAACCCCCACGACCTTCAGACAATGGGGAAGCCCTCATCCAGCAGCAAAAAGACAAAGGGGAGTGCATTTACAAAACATACACAGGGACAAATTCAGTTTGAAGGGGGCCCTGGTCTGTTATACATTTTGGGGCTCCTAATTTAATTTTCAAATCCTTTTACTGTTTTACCGACATCCATGCCCAACAGTCAATTAATATTTTTGATATTTCAGTTCTAGTTTTTACAAGTGATATACAATTAGAAAGCCAGGCCCCAGGCTGCTTGCCCATGACGCCCCTGCAATAATTTGGGCATGCAGGCACACCAATAAGGGACTCAAGCCTGGCCCAGAGCCACAGGGGGTTCTAAGTGGTTGCACAGATCATTTCGAGACATGCATTGGGCTTCACTTTCCAGCTGCTGCCACTGCATGGTCACAATGATTTGCCAATTCAACCCAAAATGAGTACTTCAACATCAGCCAGTCTTGGATTCGAGGCTAGAACAGCCACGAAGCCAAGGCCGAGGTTTAGGCAGGGAGCCATAAGCCCAAGCCCAGGTCAAAGCTGGGATTCTTTTCAGTGTCAAGGCTGGTCAAGACTGGCCGGCCCTTCTAGGCGGAGGCCACTGTCAAGGCCGGTGCCTCTTAAGCCAGGTCCTCGGAACGAGGCCAAGGACTAACATCAGCACTGGGGTGACAGATGTGACGAGACTTAGAGTCTAAGGAACCCCCTCCCCCCACACCAATCCGCCCTCCCCCTACCCTTTGTGATCAGGGATGTTGGTCAGGAAGTGATGTTTCAATTTTCTTTTTTTTACAAATTTAAATGTAGGCGTGAGTTAGATTAGACTATTTAAAGTGTAAATATTTCTGGAGTTTTTGTCCACGTATTTTTAACATTTACCCGACTAGGAGGCCGAATTAGGCGAGCGATATCACAGCAGCACATGCATCTTGATTCCACGTTGACTCATCACTTCACAACTGATCGGCCCAGGTAAAATCGAGTGCTACTAATATGGACATTAATAAAATAAGTCACAAAGAAGCACTAGGTCAGCTCCAGGAGAAGACATTAGGAGAGACTAAGTGGACTGTGCAGGAAGGGGAATGTCAAGAAGTTGGCATCACTGTAAAGGAGCAATGAGTTTATCTTAATGATTGGAAGGAAAATTGTGAAAAACTGCAATTTTTTATCGTGTAATTTTTTATTTTCTTGGTAAATCTTCAGTTCATACCCTATTAATAGATCAACTTTCAGTTTATTTTACAACGAGATGGTTATGTATTCAGTTGTAAATATTTTTTTAACTGTCTCCATATCTTCTTCATAAAAACATGTAAAAATGTAAGGTTTATTTCAAAACGAAGCTTCAGACTTCTGGTTATGACATGAGCAATTCAAGTCGTGAGCACATGTAACGTTAACAAAATCGCAATTTTTAAATACCTATTTTACACAAGCGCACAAAGGGGAGAGTTTGTAACGTGACAGTGCGATGGCAAACGGGAAGTGATTACCGTGAAATGCAATTAGCAGAAAGCCAGCACATGCGTGAGCTAAGACATGTAAAAAATACTAATGTTATTGATAACTGGTATGTAAGATTTGAAGTTTTCGTGACTGCAGGGATCCATACTCTTTGGATCTTTCGGTAAAGTCACGTAGGTAGAAAATAAAATAAATTAAATCACGACGTTTTGGGCGCAACACAAGCGTCCGTCATCAGGTGGGACAACCACACCCCCCTCTCTATCTCTCCTCCCTTGCCCCCCCCCCCCACCCCTCTCTTACCTATATGGCCTCTTGTCACGGCAGCCCTTTTGCCCACTTCAGTAATTGTTTTTTGCTGTGGTTGTCCCACCTGATGACGGACGCTTGTGTTGTGCCCGAAACGTCGTGATTTAATTCATTTTATTTTATACCTACGTGACTTTACCGAAAGAACCAAAGAGTATGGTATGTAAGAATTGCTTATCGCTGCAATGTGTCAATAACAGCAGATGATCTGGTAGAAATATCGAAGAGGAGCAGGAGAATTTCCCCAAGCCATTCTGCCCTGCTCCTTTTATTGTCTGTTGGGGAAATAAAATATGAAATTTCCCAATACTTTTGTCAAACCAGTGTATCCATAATGTGGTACCGTTACAGGAGTTAAGCTTAGACTCAATTGGTGTTTAAAGTGTCATGAAATAATGTGAGGAGAGTGAATACTTTTCCATGATATTTCTATGCATTTCACAGGTTATGATCCGTTTAACCAACCGTGGATTGTATTGCATGCTTTGCATGAATAGAAGACTTGTCTCGTTATCTATTTATTTTTTTGGAGAAAAAAAATACGTTTATTCTGTTATCTGTCATTTCCTGTGATTGTGAAGAGTGACAGTACTGGCAAGTGTTTATTTTTTCAATGTATTAAATTACCAACATTGAAGGTACATTTATGCAAATGAAAGGCAAATTACACTGTACCATTTAGGAAAATGGAGTGAACACAACCGCACACAACAAAAGCAATGAGAATAAATTAAAATAGGATGGGATGCTACGGTAGTGTCATGGTTAGGACGCTGGGGGTCACTGGTTTGACCTCCCGGTTCGGCAGTTGAAACAATGAGCAAGTTTCTTACATTTCCCCGCCTTTGCCCACTCAGCAGTATAAATGGGCACATCACTGTTGGTCCATAGAGAGATCGCTTGAAGGTGAAACACGCTCATGTGTAACATGCTGCAGAGATGCCTCGTGCCTTCTGGGATGGTCTTTTAATCATAACGGCATTTTCCAAAGACTGCAATGTTGTACGTAAAAATACACCTCACTCAAGAATAATAATGATCATTGTTGGCCAATAAGCCAATCACAGGTGCAATGGTGATGTCAGCACCTTTCATTGCTCAATGACAGTTGTTTGGTTGTTTTATACACGATAGTAGTTATGGCGGTTGGACATTTTTGCCATTGTATATTTATAAAGACATAGCTAAGTAAAGCCAAGGCAGTGTTTGATTTATGTGCCATGAGCAAAATAATTAGGGCCGGATTTGACCAAAGCAGATACAATTATGGGAAAAAATGGTTACGTGAAATTTGCTGCATTTTTATCAAATTTATCAGCTTTTACTGCCACCGTTACACTGTAAAATGCCCTATGAGCAATTGGAGTTGCTTCTGGCATGCTGCCATGTCTGTCATGGGAAACCAGTCACATTTCCTGTCCACTTCCTTCCAGGAGCCAGAATCAAACTGCTAAAGCAGTACTTCTGAAAGCTAGAGAACCACACAAGCATAAAACAACAGCAAAGGCTCCCATAAAACGTGTTTTGTGGCTCTGTATAATCTCTTCCAAGCGGGTTCGGTAAGTTAGTGCATGTCTAAGTGAACCCGGCATCCCAAGTTCGATTCCCGGCCACAGCCTTCGGCCCCCCTCCCCAGCTCCCTGCCTTCAACCGCCCACACTGACCAACCCATGGCTGACGCAACTTGCAAATGAATTAAATTCACCATTAGCTTTAAATAACACTGTAAAATATTTATATTTTTTAAAATTAATATTACATTCAGTTGTTTGCTTTGACACAGAGCAAGTGAATGCGTTTTATATATAAAAAAAATTGTATAAAAGAATTTATCACGGAAAAAAGTGCAAATTATTAAGTATTTGACAAAATTATATATCAGATTTGTGTGGCCCGCATAAAACAGCGTGATCGGCGTTGTTGCTATTACATTGCATCATCGATGGTGTCCATGAAGTCCTCGTACATTAAACAACTCTACTTAAATAAGCTTTAACTGCGTGTTTGAAATGAAATGGTGACCAAATATTCTCTCTACGCTCTGACGTTTTTTAAACCAAGAGGCAAGAATGGTCTTCAATTGCGCATACCAGAAGCATTCAAAACATAGCCGAGATGCCAATGTGATGGCAGACATGTGGAGGTTTAAGGGGATGAAACTCGTAAGTTCAAATCTTTAACACATCATCAAGCGTGTGCGTATATATATTATTTCCAGCTTGCTCAAACTGCTGTTTCATTACAATTCGTTAGCAATGCATGATATCCATATCGTTGCGGACGACCGCGTACATGTTGAACGGGTGTTAAACTTTGTCGCATTGCCATTCATTAAGAGTTGTGGCCGGAGTGGCGTAGGTGGGGGGGGTCTGGCTGGCGCGGGCCACGGAGGGCGCTCGCTGCCTCCCGTGCAGGAATTCCTTTGATTGTTCGCGAGCGCAATTACAGGAGCCATGCGTCCCACCCTGTCGGTCTGCCTCCTTCGCCCTCTCAATCCCCGCCGGTCTGGCCCTCTTCTCAGCTGCCTCTTATCGCACGATCCCCTCCCCCCGTCTCATCAAACCGCGCCGTTGCGTTGGCCATCACGGTGGCGGTGGGAGAGTTCGAGGGCTGTTGGCCCCAAGTTCCCCGCCGCTGGTGCAATATTCGTCCCGAATTATGACTTTGTTGCCACCTGTGTTTGCAGTAGAAGCCACGGGCGGGCCGGGACCCCGCAGGTTCCGCGACCCCTCAACAATAATACTGCACGTCCGCGCTCTGTTTGCCTCCACGGAAAAGGCAAGACAAATATTTGCAAAAGAATATTTTTCCTGGCCGAGATAGACCGTGCTGCTTAATAACATGAAAACCCCCACCGTGGGAGTTTTCTTCAAAATAAACGATAATGGCGCTTTTCCCAGCACACTTGAGCACGGGCACCGTGTTTATGTACAGATACAGAGACATCAAAATTAAAATTTACATGCTGTGATTGCAATATTCATGTTTCCGTCAAGCACACAAATTGGTCTGTGATGATTGTGCACTTTATACCCCGATTTGTTTTCAATATTAACATATCTGTTGTAACGTAATATGTTATTTTAATATATTCAAATGGCTCAGTGGGGGTGGAATGGTGGTTCGCACACTGCCCTAGGAACCAAGTGATCTGAGCTCGATTCCTGTACACAGATATCATCGGTGGAGGGTGATGTCTTTCCAGTGTAACAAAGTGTGATCAAATATGGTCAAACAACTCACATGCTGGCATCCTGCGGTGGCTTAACAACGGGCTCAAATGAAGTATTTAACTAATGTTCTTAAACGCTTGAATGGATTGTCCATCGATACGTAATTCATGAACATTACGAATTGCTACAATTGCAATGTGGCCAGGGACACGTTGTATTAGTAGCGCCTGGCACTGCAGTGGCAGGTTACAGCTGAAGGTGAGTTGCTCTGGGGCGTGAGGTTGATCTCCGCTTGTATTTCAGAGGGCAGCATGTTAGACAAATCACACGAAATGTGAAGATACCTTTAGTTCTGATCATATAATACCGGCAAACACAATGGCAGCCTGGTGTGGTTTTATACAGGTTGGGCTAGATTCCCATCTGAGGCCACAAAATTACGACTCACACATCGCTTGGCGATTTGCCCCATTGTTGAAAAAAACCATAATTTGACAACTGATGAGTGGGCAGGGGGACATGTGCTTGGCCATCATGGAATAAGCTAAAGAGAATGGAAATACTGTAGTAGCCTGTTTTACTTCCGCAGTGGGAATAGTCAAGGTATGTGTGTGGACATCTGTTTTAAAGACGCCCTGAAGGCATAGAGCTGCAGAAATAGGTTAGTGTAACAGAAAGATGCATTTATATTCGATTATTTTTTTTTTACATTGACTCTTTTACATTTGTAGTAATATTACCAGAAAATAACAAAGGGAAAGTAATTGTTTCCTTTAACTAGTTTGAAAAATATATTAGCTTATTATAAATGCGAGTAAAGCTTTCTGTCGATAATGTAAAACTAAGCAATTGAAATTGCAAATAAATACAAATCTCATCATGCATACGAGCCCTACACAACTACAATGCCTTCCTGCCACATTCTATCTGAATCTCCAAGTCCCTTACGCTATACTACCATTGCCTACTTATAATCCTTGATACATGCAGTATTACGTCACTGCTTCTTTTGTGAAAGACGCACCAACAAAAACGAAACTGCTGCGGTTGTGCAACTACATAGCTAGGCTGTGTATCCTGGAGCATTACACGAGTCTAGAGCTGCCGATGGTAAGTTGATGGAGCGCGGTTGAAGTTAAAACAGTATTGGCATTGGTCTCTCTGGGAGGCAATTACACAGGGCTTCACAAGTGACTCTATATACAGCAGCAGATTTAAACTGCTGCGTTGCACGCAAGCCAGAGTCCCATCACACAACTGTTTCTTTCCGGGCTGGCCTAATGTGCATCGTGTGGTGTGGGAGGCCCTTTTTTGGGGCCATCCTGAACCACATTGTGGGCACCCTTCTGGGCCAGCATAAGCTGTGAATTTTGGCGGTGTGGTCGGCCTTTCTAGGCCAGTGGTCAATGATAAAGAAGGGATCTTTTCAGGACCTGCCACGAATGCATTTTCGTGGCTCCAATGGAACTGTTTGGGGGGACTGCATGGACTATTGTTGTGGTTGGTGGGGCCAGGGTGGTCAGTGTGGTTTGGGCGAAGAGATGGTGGACCGAACTGACCTTTAAATTCGTGTTTTGAATATTGACCGTCTTCAAGGACTTCATTGGGTCAGTATTTGCCGTGGAAATGTGGGTCAGTATTGTCCAAATTGTTACTTTCTTGTTTCCCCCCCACATTTTCCCCTTCTTGATCTCAAGTGTATTCAAATTTTTGGCAAATTTTCTTTGGTCCATTCGGTAAAGTCAAGTAGAAAATAAAATCTAATAATAATGGAATACGACGTTTCGATTGCAACACAAGCAACCATAATCAGGTAAGAATGAATGAGAAAAAAACAAAGTGAACTTAGAAACACAATGCAACACAAAACAACAGCCAACACGCCACCTGGCTGACCACGCTCCTCCAAAGAATGACGACAAACAGAAAGACAGCGCCACTGAGTCGAGAAGATAGGGGGGAGGGGTTGGGGCAGAGAGAGGGGGGGGATTGGGGCAGAGGACAATGATAGAGTTGTGTGGAATTCTGGACCATAGTGGCGGGAGGCTGACCACACTCCTCCAAAGAAGAGTTGCGTGGAATTCCAGACCATAGTGGCCGGAGGAGAGACAATGGACTATAAACAAACCAGCACGGCAATATTTAGAGCAAGAAAATAGGAAGTTTGAGAAAGCAACCCCTCCCCCCTCTATTTAAGGCCTCGACTCAGTGGCGTTGTATTTATGGTTGTCATTCTTTGGAGGAGCGTGGTCTGCCAGGTGGCGTGTTGGCTGTTGTGTTGGACGGCTCTCTGTGTTGTGTTGCATTGTATTTCTCAGTTTACTATGTTTTTTTTCTCATTCATTCTTACCTGATTATGATTGCTTGTGTTGCAATCGAAACGTCGTATTCTATTATTATTTCATTTTATTTTCTACGTGATTTTACCGAAAGAACCAAAGAGTAATTTCTGCAGTCACGAAAGCTTCGAATCTAGCTTTGTAATTTATTTTTTGTGTGGTGTAGAACTTTTCCACATTGTATTTAAGCATTGAAAAATGCAAATGCTTATCTTTAGGTTGTCAGCTCATTTGCCTGTTTAAAGTTACAATATAAATAAAGAGCTCCTCCTCCTCGTATCCCCAGCCCTTCTCTGTAAGTTTCCTGGCAGTAAAAAATATCTGGCCACTAAAACCCATCCTTCTCCAAACCGACACATTTCCCTTAAACACACTTCAGTATATTTATTCCATTCAGTTCTAATCTGGTAAACATCATTCATGGAACACTAATTAAACGTATCCCTCAAGAGTTACCACTGTTTTCTATTCCCTTTTTTAAATTGTGTGATAATAGCCTTTTTCAGTCACGTCCTACATGCTGCCTACTATGCACAGTTTGACCTTAACAGTTATCATCACCTTACCAGACTGCTGCTGTTTAACTGATGTTCATTCTTATTTAAAGCTCTTTAGTTTTCTTTGCCTCTTGCATATTTTCCCCACTGCCGAATTAATTTTAACACTTCTGTCCAGTCTGTTTAGTACGATTTGCCGGCACACATTTATCACATCCTACACCAAAAGAGTGGTGCTCAATGCCCAGGGAGAAATTGTGGCTAAAGTGGTCAGGGCTAAAAACCATGGGTGCAGTCAGCTTGGTCAGTACCACTAAATGTGTGCACGTGCACATGTGTATTCTGCGTGTGTGGGGAGTGGTAGTGCAGAGGTTAGCGCATTGCGCTACGAACCCGGCAAACCGAGTTAGATTCACGTACATGGCCAACACAAGTGGTGATTATCTGAACTGGTCCTGGGCCTCCCCTCGGTCAACTCTGCCTCAAATGAGTACCTGGTGTGGTGTGTAAGGGACATGACACCACCGCACGACAACAAATGTCCTCCCTTCGACTGGATCACCCTTCTTTGTCATCATCATATGAAGTGCACCCATAAAGCAATTGCTTTCACAACCACCGATCGTCCATATGTGATGATGCAAATCTAAAGTTGAAGCGTTAAAGAGTCCCATGCTCCACCTTGGACAATATAAATAATGGGCAAATGTTGTTTTTCAGTACAGCATTGCATGTCCGTGATGCCTCAGAGGGAATATCTCATCCTGAGCCCGACCAACAGTGGAAATCATTTTATTGTTAGTTTATTTCCCATGTATCCACGAAAGGTCTTGATTCTTGGTGTCAGGCCATTTTTCCATGTGATGGTTTATCTTTCCAGGCTTGGATTACTCTCTGTTCATATCTTTCTTTGCAGATTTTAATGTTTGGCACTCCCAAGTCCCCTACATTAAATCAATAGGTGTCTAGCAAGGCAACATACCTGTGTGTCCTATTTATATAAGGGGCCGTCCATAAATGACGTCACGCACCTGGAGGGGTCAGACATTTGTGACGATGTGTGACAAGGGGGGGGGGGGGTTGAGAAATCTGACGTCACATCAAAATGCGCAACTTTAAATAAATATAGACAACACGTTCTACTTAATTAAAGATACTTTTTAATAAATGTTTTCTCCTACAACATCAGAATGCAGCGCCACATTAAATACGCACTACAATGACAATATTGTAGTTTAAAGCGATTTGAAGCATGTTTTATTTTGGGGGGGGGCAGAGATTTGTGACGTCATATTTGAGGGGGGGTCTGACTTTTTGTGACGCCGTATGACGAGGGGGGGGGGGGTAAAAAATCGTTCAAAATCGCGTGACGTCATTTATGGACGGCCCCTAAACACAAGCAAGTAATCCTTCATAATGCATAACACTGAAGTGGGATAAACCAGCTTCACCATACCTCGGGAACCTTGTTTGTCTCTATTCCGATGTTCTTTGAATTCCTCGTGTTATTAAGTACATGGCTTCATTCCAGCCAGGTCTATCTGAGTCAGCAACTCGTAAAGCACACCATATCCATCACACTTCGCGCCATGGTTGTGGCTACTAGTCACGCGCCTGCTCCAGTCTACGAGCGACCCAGAACATATTCAAGGCGCAGTGAAGTCCTAAGTGCATGAACAATATGTCATGTTGCACGAGTCTCTTCCCGTGCGAAAAACGTTCAACATACATACATGCAGTGGAGAAACTACCTGTTCCTACCCTGGCAGGCTGGATCCCACTGCACGAATAAGGTACAAAGAGGCGCAACAACAACTGAAATTCACGTGTGTAACGAAGGCCATGGGTAAAGTCAGGCTCACCTGGAATTCAGGTGTATTCCCATGAAAGCGTGATGTAAATGCTGTTTGCTCCGTATCTCTACAAGGGTCACCATGGTGCCACCCACTGCATGAGCAGACACGACCGCTGCCTCAGAACAGACAGAGGGAAGACTATTCTTCTCCTCGATATCCATAATCCTGATCTCCTAGTCTTCTGGCGTCACATCGTCCAATGGTGGAGACAAGTGGAGGCACTCAGCGTCCGTCACAATCCACAAGCAGCCGTTTTTCCTGCCCCTACCACGTGGGGTTCAGGCCTGCGCCTGACCCACGCCACTCTCCGACGACTGACGCCTGTCCCGGGTTTCCCAGGATCATCCCTTTTTGAGGTAGCTGTCCTGGGAAACCCAAAACTCTTCTTGGGACATGAAAAAGTGCCGTGTTTTGTCGTGGCGTAACAATACACCGCTCAAGACAACGCCTTTGCATGCAGTTCTCCCCACCTCCTGGTATTGTGAGATGTTGGTTTTCCCACGTGTCCCAGGTTGTTTTGTACCTATAGAGATTGCAACTCTAGTCTCCCCCCCTCTCCGCGCCGAGCCAAGTGGCACCCCCTTTGTTTTTACGAAGGTGCACGCAAATGAATGGGGTTTGTGTTTCGCCCGGGTCGCATGCAAATGAGTGGTCTCCGTGCACAATGGGCAGCTGAGTAAACTATCGCTGTATTTCACTCTCATTAACATGCGACGCGGCTGCCATATTTTCTTGCCGTGTACACTTGTATGCCATGATGCTCGAGTTGATATTTCAGTGCTGTGCAGTAGTACAAACCACTGCTCCGTAGGAATGTGGAATTTCCACTCGCGGCTCGGGGATGGAAACAGGAGACTGAGTGCCGCATCAAATTGCTCATTTGCGAGTGAAATCGCTTACTTCGTGAGCAATGCAGCTCTGGGAGCTCAAGTCTCTTGCTTTCCTCCTCGCCAAGAGAGCAGCAATTGTCATGTTTTGTTGATTTAAATCACTTCCACTGGGCAACCCCAATACAGTAGAAATATATTCTTAAAAGTACAAGATGTGTATTGTGTCAAAAGCGGACACTATACACAGCAAGTAATGCTGTGGCAGTGTCATGCTTAAAGACAATTTATTAAACGATTGTTTTGCCAGGTATATATAGCTCTTTTTCAGAAGTGACCTGACCATAAATGATAGCTCAACGAAAGTGGCTTATCATCCTAGATTTGAAGTTTTCGTGACTTTGGTTATTTCGATAAAGTCATGTAGGTGAAATAATAACATAATAAAAATATTATAAAAAAATGAAAATAACTAATATTTTCATTTTTATAACTAATAACTTATTATTTTCATTTTTTATAATTTTTCGCCTACGTGACTTTACCGAAAGAACCAAAGAGTATGGCTTATCATCACCATGTGGAAATTATATCTTAGATAAAAATACTCTAAAACGCGTGATGTTGATTTTTAAATGTGGAGAGAAAACCCGGAGGACCCGGAGAAAAATCCACGCCACCACGGGGAGAGAGAGAGACACGCAAACTCAAAATATACAGCAGCAGGGGTCAGGGTCGGAATTGAACCCACGACTTCCTGCATACCAAGCGAGGTAGTTAACATCCCTCCACCGTGGCGCCCCATTCGCGCACAATGATGAGCACATTCAATGCGAACCAGAGATCGCCAGGCAGTTGAAACGATGGGAAAGTTTCACAAATCACGCCGCCTCTGTCCACCCCAGCAGAAGTAAATGCGTCCACCACAAGCCGGTCACCGCGTGGTGGGGTAAAGCGTGGGTAACTCGTTACCTCTTCAAAGACGTCTGGCCAGCGTGGAAGAGTAGGCCAAACACACCCTCTATCGCTCTTCTCTAGAGCTCCCTCCAAGTCGAGGTACCTTCCGCTAGCAGTGCCGTGAGCGAACAATTGCGGGGCTGCATCTTTAGCTCACCTTGCTAGAAGCGCCTCAAAGAGATCGCGTATGAAGCCGTTGCCGTCAAAGTGAAAACAAATCTCGATATCAATAAATAATAACGAAAACAACAACAACAACAAACACGCGCGCGCGCACGCCTTTCAGAACAACAAGAAGACGCGGGCCCTGGGTAAGAACAGCGCGAGGAAGCGTCAGGAGCACGTTTGTTTAAACACGATTACAAAACCAACGCAGATAATGGGAGGGGATCGTGAATAATGTTAGTAGAAGGATTTTTTTTACTTGTCGTACTTTATTGTTGTTGTTTTTGATGCAAGCTGCATCGATGAGAAGGTAACGAGTTGAAAGGGAGCCGCAATCCTACCGCGGTCATCATCACACGAACCCGACAAACGCGGCCCTGAGGTTGAACCTTAAACCTCCCTCTTTTATTCTCCCACTGCACAATCGAGCCGTGCCGGGGCCGCGCCGTGATTTCCCACTTGAGATGCCGAGCCGTGCCCGCTGACGTCGAGGAGTCGAGACGCGTGCAAAGTGACGCCGTGTCCGACAGCAGCGGCGGCGTGTCGTGCTCGGGGTGGCCGATGTGACTTAAAGCCTGGGTCACTCCGACCCGTGTGTCCTGGTGCAGCTGCACCGCCTGCACACTCGATGGCTCCACCGCAGCCAGGATCACAATTTTTGTCATTTCATTGAAATGCAACAGGCCATAGTGCATACCTTCACATCAGATATACATTTTTATCGTGGTTTGAATATACCCATGGGAAGATGCGAAACAAGCTATAGCACGGTGCATTTTGCACCCCTGCAGCATGTGTTTCACGTCGTGGATTTATTTCTGTATATCAAAGTGATAAATGTGAGAAATGCGCACAACCTCATGCTTGAACGACAAATAATATTTACTCGAATGTTTTACGTTTAGCAGAGGCACGACTTTGCTGCTGTTATTATTGGAACATTCTAGCAACTAAGACACTCGATCGTGCTGCGATGGCTCATCGAGCGAGGGGGGGGGTTCGACGAGGGGATACAAAAGCGTGCGTTTTAGTGGCCGGTCCAGGCCGATTGAATGTGGACCCAGGAGTTAACAAAGTCATGACTTGCCAGCCAATGGTGTCTAAACAAAGAGTGCTTGTGGCTGAGATGGGAGCAGATTGCGGGGAGTGGAGAAGCACGGCTGCAGAGACAGAACCTCCAGCAGCCTCATTATCCCTTTTATGCGGCTGAATTTGTCACTTGTCCAATCGTGGGCTGTCCCGGCAGCTCTTCTCACAGGCGTGGACCTCTCCCATATGTTTTCACCAAATTTGGCTTTTCAGCCAGTCTCCAAGCAGCGCGGACAAAGAGTGTTTAACCAGGCAGTCGGCAAACTGTGACCCGCGCAAAACCATATCATCAATCGTGCAGCCGTCATTAGCATTGCAGAGCAGGCACGGCGCAGTCAAAGAATCGTTGTTAAAAGAGACAAAGGGAACGTTACAGTTCTATTAACAAAGCCACCAATCAAATATGTAAATTACTGAACCCCACCCTACCCCATCATAACAGGAAATTAGTGGAGACTGGAAAATCATACGTTTAAAGGAACACGCAGAAACGTGCAAACATCACTCAGCCTTTAGTCATTATGCACAAAACCATCAGTAGTTTCTGAAGAAGTGTATTGTGGTTATCTTATCTTAGGTCACCGTCAAAATAAATGTGAGCAAATGTGACAAAGCCACTGCAAGCGAAGCATAAACAGCACCAGGGCTCGCCTGCACGCTCAGAGAGATGTGTGTGGGGAGGAGAGTGATGGAGAAGTATTTAAAGATAATTTTCACACATGGGGCGGAAGGGGGGGGGGCGCATTTTCCCATAAACTCTGCTATGAGATGACAGTCAAACAGAAATGTATAATTCTCAGAGCTTGATTTAGTTAAAAAAATATTGTTGATTTTTATGGCATGAAGCCAAATTAAGTGCAACATCAACATGTGCAGTCATTGGTGACCGAGCCGAAACCGTCAACTCACTGCACTTGAGAACCCACTAAATGAATCGTGGGCAGCTGCCCGGATTCAAACCCAGGATCTCAGTGGTGTCAGCCTCGTGTTCCGACCTTAGAGTCATCCTGCCACCCCCACTGCTCGTATTCTCAATGATCAATTTAGAAGCACGTAATCGTTCTTGAATAAACTTATTGCAACCGATGAAACATGGAAAATAATCAACAGTTTGAAAATGGCCAGGCCTGAGTTACATATACATGGAATTGACCCATTTAGAACAGGTGTCCTCTGTTTGGCGGTGAGTGATGTCCCTGCGGGCGTGTAAAGTGCAGTCAGCTGATGGAGCCCACTGGATTTCCAGGTTCACTGCCTGGAGAAGCTCAACGCCGTTTGAACAATACGTCGTATTTTGTTGTCAATTTCAGTCATGACAACTCTTCAGCCATCGGTGATTTTTATTTGAAAGAATGTGATCAATACATTGGCACGTATAAATAATATATTTGTAAACGCGAATAATATTTTAGGGTCGTGAAGGGTGAATGACAATAATTTTGGGATAACATTTCTACGTGGCATAACCAAAAATAATAACATGGATGTTCATTTTGTCTACGGAAACCTACGTTTTAAGTTAACATCGAGTACATTACCTACTACATCATCAGCGATATACCCCACCTGTTTAAAATGTAATTGCAACCATGGCTGTCCGTGGATAAGATTAAATGCCCCTTTTCCACTGACTGTTTCGCCATGCCAAGCCGTGACCAAAGTGTGGAATGCTGGCCTCCCAAGACGTCTGAATCTCTAATATGGCCAAGCAGGGCCAGAGCCGGGGCTAACTGGGGGCCACGGAGGTTACCGAGTGCAGTAACGGCTGGAGAGGAGGGCAGGTGACCACTGTTGTTGACACCTGCTGCCACTGCTGCTGCTGTGGTTATTGACTGCTGTTGCAACTGTTGGTTGTGTTGGGTCACTTGCTGCAGCTGCTCCCGAAGTTGGACTTGAATTCACCACGGCTAGGGTGAGTGCTAGAGATCAGTCGCTCTGCATGGCGTTAGGGTTAAGGTGAATCGCTCTGGGCAGCGCGTGCACTTTGATGTAAATGGAAGCTCCACAGACCTGTGGCACCTCCTCTTCTTGCTGGCTGCATATATGAACGTGGGTGAATCCAGGAGCTGGAGGCTAAACTTTACTGCAAATGGGCTGGAATATTGTATCGCGTTGGCAGTTATTTGTTGGCGTAAGTCATTGCCTTATTATTGTTGGTGTTGTACATTTAAAGTTACATTTATTGACGAGTGGCGTGTGTTGAGGCATCTGTGAGCTCCAGGCGTGGCCCAACACTTGAATATTCAATGGTGTGCTTGGATCTTGGCATCAACCACCTCCCAAAAACAACTAGACGGATTGTGAACAGAAGGACAGGGATCGTATGCTCTGGCCATCGAACAAAGACGGTGACTGCATCGTTCGCTTTAGAATCCACTTCTGTGGCCGTCTGGAACGCTCTTTCTTCCAATGTTAGGAAGCCGCTGGAGCTGTGCACGTTTACATCTGGATTGCAAACTCATCTCTTTAAAACTGCTTTTTGTGTTTCGTTGGTTGCCCTTCCCCCGCAACCTCTGATTGGCGCGGTTGGCTGTGTACGGTGTGAAAGAAGTTCAACATATATATAATGCACATAATTATGTTGAGTCATCATACGCAGGGAGATTTAGCTTGACACTGAGTTTGGATAGCAGGCTGACTATGAGAGGTTTAGGCTCATCCACCATCATAAAAAATCAGCCTCAGTGCTGTAGTGCGGCCTGAGCCACAGTGATAAGGAGGGTTGCCACCTGTACTGGTTTCCCAGGATCGTCCTACTTTTAAGGTAGCTATCCTGGGAAATATATAAGCCTTCCCGCGACATTGAAAGTACAGTACCGGGTCTTGTCAGTTGTTTGATAAATAAACCCCTCAACGCAATGCAATTACACGAAGCTGCCCCCACTTCTGGCATGGTGAGATGTTCTTATTCCCATGGCAGTCTGGTTTTTTTTTGTATCGCAGAGGTGGCAACCCGAAGTGTGATACGCCAGTTGGTATGACTGCCGATTGCAGTGTGTGCCAGACTTATACTGTACGTTGCCCAAACAGCCTACACATATGGGCCGCTGTTAGGAATTGGGTTGGCAGGATTACGTAAAAATATTGGAAGGAGATCGACATTCGCCAACATGAGCACCAGGTCCTCCATGGAAACATTCCGCAAACATTCCGCAAACATTCCATATAGTTGCAACAGAGAGGATGCTGCCGGCAGCGTTGTGGTGCTATCATTGCTGTAGTGCTATGATTGTTGTGGTGCTATTGTAATGTAGTAACTTGACGGGAGACGACCTTACGGGTAGCACACTCTTTATTAACACCAACTTATATTACACGGGTGGCTAACTGCAGCCTAACCCACGGGGTTCCCCTGGCTACACCCACACGGGCTCTTACGCCCCGTAGCTTCTCGGAACCCACCCGGCTGGGGTGTCTGTCTCGACTCTGGGTCCCACAGCCTCGTCCCACATGGACGTCAGACCACGGGTCCCACAGTCTCGCCTCCGAGCCACACAGGGTCCCGGCCCCTACAAGGACAGCGGGACTAGGGGTCTCAGGGCCCTACCTCTTCAACTCCGTCTTCGATCTTCCACTGGTTAACAACTCCCCGAGTGCTCCCGCGCGTCCCCCTTTATAGTCCCTCATGCGGACGTCGCTGAGAGCACCCACCCCAGTTGACCAATCACTGCGCGCTGCCCACGATCCTATTTCCCACCTTGTGTCAGCGCGCACAACCACGCACCCCGCGCCGCCCCGTGATCTCTCACTGTCGGCGCGCGTCAACACCACCACTACACTATCATTGCTGTGGTGCCATCATTGTTGTGGTGCCATCGTTGTTGTGGTGCAATCGTTGTTGTGGTGCTATAATTTATGTGGCGCAATCATTGTTGTGGTTTCATCATTTCTGTGGTGCCATCGTTGTTGTGATGCCATCGTTGTTGGGGGTGCCATAATTGTTGTGGTGTCATGGTTGTTGTGGTGCCATCGTTGTCGTGGTGTTATGGTCGTTGGGGTGTCATCATTGTTGTGGTGCATTCGTTGCAAAAAAAACAGCACAATACCACTGCTAGGTTCATCTCCATATATAACACATTCCTGCGGAGGAAGTTGGTAGGAACGTGGGGTTGCTCGGTCAATGGCCAGGGTCAACGGCGGTGTGGTGTATTCCGCAAATATGGCCGACTCTGAGGGCGGGCACAAGCCGGCGTGAGTAGGTTAAACGTTGAGTTTTATAAGGGCACCACGGGGTGACCAGCCCCTCCCCACCCAGCCCCACCCCTCCCACCCCACACCCAGCCCCACCCTCCCCACCCAGCCCCTCCCCGCCCTCCCCTCCCCACCCAGCCCCTCCCCACCCTCCCCACCCAGCCCCTCCCCACCCTCCCCACCCAGCCCCTCCCCACCCTCCCCTCTCCACCCAGCCCCACCCCTCCCATTTTTGCATGCACGACGGACGGACGGACACAATAATCCCATGTGGGCTGGTGTAACCAGGAGGTTCCTATCAGTATGAAAGGCAAAGTTGTGATTATGTGTGTCTGTTGAAAATGTTTAGCGTACTTTCCGACATGCAACAAACTTGAAATTTGCCATGTGGGTACTTTCCAGACTGTACACCATGCAAAAATTATTAAAATACACTTTTTTGGGGGGGGAGCTCAATAATGCATTTATTTTTTGCACGGCAAGTGAGCTGTGACGTCAAATCTGTCACGTGACCTGCACATGTGGAAGCGTAACGCATTGTAGTGTAGTGGTTAGCGCTCCGCGCTACGAACCTGCCGACCCGAGTTCGATTCCCGCTCACGGCCACCACCGGTGACGATTATCTTAGCCGCTCCTGGGCCTCCCCTAGGTCGACTCTGCCTCAAACGAGTAACTGGTGTGGTGTGTGAACATCGCCACTGGGGAGACAAAGGCGGCCGGGCCTGGTGAATTCAAGTCTCGGGCGAAGCCGGGTAGTAAAGCTAGTCCTGGTCTAAATTATTCTACCAATTCACTCATACACTGTTGCCAATGATTGGCAATACATACCAGTAGTTTTTGACAATATGTACTGGGTCTTAGGCATTCATGCATGAAAGTAAATTATTACTCTTCGAATATATGCATCCAATTGTGTCGATGATATGCAAATGTGACATTGAGGGTGATTTAGTATTTCTCAAACTCCAATTCTCACGACTGCACGCCCCCTCCCACCGCACAACTGGAGTTTACCACGACTAAAATAATTAGCAAATTGAAATAATGCGTCCATGAAGCAGCCACGCGTGGCGCCTGGTGGCTCGTGATCACAGAAGGTGCGTGAGCCGGCGTTTGAGAAGCGCTGTGTGAACAGCATCAACGACGACGGAACATATGGGGCAGGAAATACAAAAGAGACGGTAAAAACGAGAAAAAGAGAATTTTCTGTTTTTTCACCATTGGAACCTCATTTGCCAGTAGAAAAATATGATAATAGTTTTTTTACCTTTTTATCTGGCAACAAAACTGACACCTTTTTTACAAGGAGTCATGTTTGCATTGACCACAATACCTGCAGTCGTAATGCAAATAAAAAACACAACTCTGATAATGTATGCACTGTCCTTGAAATTGATTGGTCCACACCCGAGACAGCTTTCTTTAGAGCCTAGTCTCATATGGTGTTGGACCAGATGACGCCAAAAGGCGCACGTTTTTTTATTGAATCGTGACCCCCCCCCCCCCCCCACATTGTGACTATCAAATCGTGAGGAGGGTGCATGATGACATGCACGCTTTCTCGATGTGGCTCACTCACGAAGTGAGTTGTCACACATTGCAACTTCACTGGCAGCGGCCGCACGAGTCAGCTGCCCACCATTTGTCAAAAACTGTCACAAACACCGACACGGGTTTCATGGAAAAACGGGCTATTTATTTTAAATAAAAATTCTAAAACCTCCATCTATTAAAAAATAATAAATATATTGTACAAAAGAAATTAATAAATAAACATTATTTACACATTTCTTTTTTCATACAAACATATAAAGCTTCAGTGCTTTGCATACATAAATTAACATTACACCTTAAAATAATACTTATTGCTTCAACTTTAACGGAAAGAGTAGAAAATACCAGTTTGTTTTCAATAACGGACTTCAGGAAATTCGACGAAACAAACGAGAGGGTGGAAGGCTGCTGCTGGCTTTGCATATCGGACAGGAAGTGATGAGTGGTGCAGTGTTGTTCCAGTTTCATCACTGAAAAGTGTCGTTTCAGATTTGCTTTAAGTTTCTCAGGTTTTTCCCACTTCCGCTAAAGTCACAGTCTTCCCATGTCATGACGTTGCTAGCCGTGATCCCAGCAAGCGCAGTTCCATTCCCGGCCACGGCGAGCATCGGCGGCAAGTGACGTCTGAACCGGTCATGGGGTCCCCTTCAACCAGCACTGAGCAGTGTGGTGAAGTATGGTCAAATAACCCCCCTACGACCGACATGCCATTGGGAGGCCTTCATCTAGAAGTTGATTAACAGGGGGTGTACATTACTATTTTACGATTCAACATAATTGTTATCGACTCCGTTTAAACACGTCTCTAGCCATTTGAAATTTAAATCTTCAAACACATAAACCGCAGCCGTTCGCGTACAAACGGGTGCCCAAAGAGCATCGTGTGTAGGTGCCAGGACCTGGCTCATGGACACTCGACCTGACCCTGAAACTGAGATATCGTCATTGCTTGAGCGCTGGTGCCGAAACACTCACCTAGGGCGGTGGTAGCACACCCCTCTCCCTTGCTAGTCCACCCTCACTAGTCCACCTTCACTAGTCCACTCTAGCTAGTCCACCCTCACGAGACCACCCTCGCTAGGTCACTGCTGTGTTCGCAGTCAACACTCCGCCACATGGGGCGGGAAGGGGGGGGGGCAATGGCTGCGGGCAATGTGTTTCCTTGTGCCACGAGCGGAGAGGGGCCCGATTTATCCCTCGTACTTCCAAAGGGACTCCGATGTGATCTGAGGTAGGGAACGACTGTTGCTCTCCGATGCGCCGTTTCGCGTTGTGCCACCCACGTGTGTTGCTCAGCAAGACGATCGACGTTTTCCTTCGCGTGCTGTTTAAGCTTCTTCGGGAACTGAATGTAGCGGCTCACTTTCCCACTACCCCCCCCTTCCTCTCCAATCTAGGGAGTTGGGGCCGTCGGCTGGTGCTGGTGAGCTGCTCCTTTCAGATCCTCGCGAAGCTGCTGGCACGTTGGAGCAAACGCCGTGCCGAACAACGGCACAACCGTGAAAACCTACGCACAGTAGTCGTAGCACTGTGGCACGACTCAGGTGGGTAGAATCATGGGGATGTTTTGGTTTGTTTGGGAGAAGAAAAAACTATTCCTTTTCAAAATTGTAGTTCCTTTGACTAAACTTTTTGTTGTTTTTCCCGTTTAAGTTCCAGTCTACATTAACGGATTCGTTTGGGTCTCCATGAACAGAGGAACACATTTCAGTTTGATGGGAACAACACTGAATTATGACGATCTGGAATTTGACCAGCGGGAAGAACAATTCCACCAAAGTAGTGCAAAGACACCAGACGTGCTGGTCACAGCAGTCATTAGATATACAAAAAAAGTATACATGTATACGTGTAACAAAAGTTGCCCCGCTCGCTTTCCATTTACAACTTCTCCCTTTCACATTCTGTGGTATTGTATAAGCTCCCCAGCCGGTTTGTACGTTTCAGTCGCGGTAACATTCCCAGCGGGCTGTGAGAACGACGCAAGACTGTGGTGGGAGAGTTTTGAGGGCAGCAGAGTTCAAACGTCCACTCCACAAACAGCATGGAGCGTGGCGAAACACCTTCATGGCCCATGGCACACACAGCAAAGCACATTCTTGGTACGTGGCCGCCCAAAGCATTGGGTACTTGAGGTTCCACGGCAATCTCGTCGGTCTCATACCTGCAACACAGGACAGAAGAAGCGTCTCATGGTTACAAAGCCGAGCGTTTCTGGTCTAGTGCAACGTGGACATGTTGTAGGTGGTCGTGTGTGCACAGGATGCACACTTACCTCTGTGGCTACTATTTGCTCGGCCTGCTCGGGGCAGCTGATGTACACGGACGTGTAGCTGGCCTCCGATGGAGAGGAGGCCTCGCCGCTACTCTGGTGCTTCTCGTTGGCCTCCTGGCACTTGTCTGCACTCGTGTGGTCTTCACCAGCTTCGGCAGCCTTCTCCAGGATCATGTTGTAATCCATGTCCTGATATTTCAGTCGGTATCCTGACTTGAGCAAGCAACCCTCAGGCTCTACGTCCATTTGCTTGTTCGTATTTTTTAGTTCCACGCCAGTTAAGAGGTTCACGGCGAGTTCCTTTTCCCTCTCGCAGTCGTTGCGATTGTTCATGCCATTATTGCCGTCGGCCGTTTCTATCTGGCCGCTCTGATTTTGCTTGAGGCGCCGACATACCAGGAGCAGAATGGTACCAGCAAGCAGCAGCAGCACCATGCCGAGCCCCGTGCCCACAGCCAGCCAGGGGAATGCTTCCTCGGAGCCTTCGTGGCGCTTGAAGTTGCTCGGCACATTGGAGATCGCGGTGTTTGTGCGGGTTAGCACCAGCTCGCTGCAGTCGATGCCCCCAAAGCCGACCCTGCACTCACAAGCGTAGCCACCGTCGCCGCTCTGAAGGACGCAGACTCCACCGTTGAAGCACGGCCCACTTTGGCAATAGGAGACAGGGATGCCGCAGTCCTTGCCCTCATAGCCTGTCGGGCACGAACATGTGAACCCATTCACAAGGTCGCGGCACGTGCCACCGTGGAGGCAGGGCTGTCTTCCGCAGTCGTCCACGTTCATCTCGCACCGGTTCCCGGTGAAGCCGGCCTTGCATCGGCACTTGAAGGTCGCTCCCAGGTCCAAGCATTGCGCGCCTGTGTGAACGCGTCACAGTCCTCCAATAAGCGCAAGCAAGCCATCCTATTGCGACTAAAAATCTTAACCCCCCCTCCCATCGCAGTTAACTAGGTGGGTAGGTCGCATGTGGTGGGGTAAAGTGTGCGTAATTCCCTCTATTCCAAGACGTCTGGCCAGCATGGCAGAGTCGGCAAAGAGACCCTCTCGAGCGGTTCTCCAGAGCTCCCTATGGTGGAGGCCCTTTCGCCGGTAGTGGCGTGAGCCAGCGAATGGCAGGGCTTCCACCTTTTATCTACCTTAAATCTTAAGAAAGCCACCCACGTGACCTGTAAGCCACAGTTAACTACTGTGAAAGTTACTCATGAGAACAACTTCTCAGCTGTTGAGAACCTCCGTCAACTGGAACAAAAATCTGGTATACACCGAGACAAATGACCAGAGTGATGGCTTAATCATACTTCAGTTAACTGCTTAAAGTTCAGAATCAGAATATTTATTTATAGTGGAGGAATTTGATGAGTTATAAAGCTCTTTTTTCACAAATGCACAGCAGTCTTCACAGATGTCCGTTAGATTTTTAGACGTGGGAACCACTGATGTTTCGTAAGGAAATGTCCCGGGCCAGTGGCCCACACGTGCTCACGTTGCCCGGACGCTGCTCTCAGCTCTACCTGCTTAGTCTGGCCCATGTCCTGCGTCATCCCGCTCAGTCCGGCCTGACCCCTGCTTACTTCCTGCTTAGTCTGGCCTTTCCCCTGCAGCCTCTTTCCCCATTCTCCCCCACTTCCTCCTGCTGGAAATCTTGTTTATTTTCTTTATTAGGCTATGATTGTCTGAACAAAGGGTTTCACCAATTAGCGCAGCCCAGAGCAGAGATTGTAAACGTGAAAAGTATTTCAGCCACACGCCTTGTTTTGATAACCCCCAATAGCACTCACATTGAACAGAGGATGTCCAACTTTCGCAAAAGCATGGAATTGTCGGAAGGTTACATTTTTAGCCTTTTGAAGCTGTTGGTTACATTCAGTGCTTATTTTCAGCCATAACAGTCCGGAACACTGTTTCCCTGGAATGCATTTTAGCACGCCATATCCATCTCGCCTTATTTTGTCCTCATTACACTGCACATAATTTGTTTTTATAATCCCGTTCAGGATTATACAATCTAATCGTGGCCTTGAATTGTGACAATCCAAGAGATCGCAAGGGAAGCCAATCATTACTGGCCTAGTTTTTGCATGAAACTGTGGGTTTTCCCATAATTCTGTGTAGGCCCTTGACTCAACCATAACGTGATCTGACAGTAGAGTTGCTACATATTGCAGAACTTTTTGTGACTCTGGGTTACTCAAATGCAAGGGGCAAGCAAAGTTCAAAACTTATCACGCCGCTTTTCCCCCGAGCATATTACAATTTTGTTTTCGGCATCAAATGACGAAGAGCTACACATGTTTAATATGCCCTGAAAAGGGTGTTTGTGTAATGACAAGCAAACTTAAATGTTTTAAGTTTCAGATCTGGAATTAAATACATTAAATGGAACGCCGCTTTTTACGTGATGTTTTTTTTTTTATTGCGTAGGCATTGGTCAACAGGCTGATACTATCAACTTTCTGCACTTGAGAGCCCTGTTTAATTTCGGGGGAATGAAAATTGGATTGAAACCCGGGATCCCAGGGGTGTCAAGTCTGCTGCGACTGCGAAGCCACACAGCCAACTCCAAATCGCAATTCATGAGGACAAAAACATTTGTGGGGGTACTGCATTGCCAGTACTTCACGGGCACAAACAAACACAAGCTTTAACACATTCGTAAATAACACCGCCCGAGAAGGAATCACATCACGGGATGATTTGGGCAATGGCCGTTTCTTCGTAGCAAGGAGATAAGCCATTGTCCGACATCCAAATGTGATGAGTTGTTCTATATTATTAAAGACTACGATTATCACCAACATGTAATGCGTAAAGGCTTCGGACTCCTCACCATTGGCGCAGGGATTGCTGCTGCAGTGCTCAGCCTTTTTCTCGCAGTTGAACCCGGAGAAGCCGGACGGGCAGTGGCACGAGTAGCCGCCTCCCTCCGCGTCGTCGGCGCAGCGGCCTCCGTTGAAGCAGGGTGTGTCGTCGCACGTCATGGAGCTCATGTCGCAATTTTTACCAAAGAACCCAGACGGACACACGCAGCTGTAGTCGTTCTCCAGGTCCTGCAAGCCACACACATCCACGCACATTCACGAATTAACATTAACTTACCAAGACTGTTGGGTAAAACTCTCCCTTCCACAGTTTTGCCACAGATAAAGGCGGCAGGGTAACCTTGGAGGGGGGGGGGGCATAACACAGGGTGCGTTCTGAGGTCAAAGGACACATTGCGAAAGGTACATTCCTGGAGGTTAAGGGTGAAGATTTCATTTTTTGACTTAAAACTTTCGTGACTGCATGAATTCATATTCTATGGTTCTTCGGTAAAGTCACGTAGATAGAATAAATAATAAAGAAATAATAATTAAAAAGACATAATAATAAAAATAAAGTGATAAAAATAAAGTGAAAAAATATCACTTTATTTTTTTTTTTAAATATCACTTTTTTTTCTATCTACGTGACTTTACTGAAAGAACCATATAATATAAAAAGGTAAATATTTTCCTCAACTTCTTTACTTGTATTTTACAGTCCTTTTTTCTCAAATCAAAGGCTTGTACAAAGCTTTCAAGTGGCGTTTTTTCATTGTTCACCTGGGGCACACATAACATGATATAGAAGAGCTGGCAGATATCAGCGTGAAAGGTAAATGTAAAATTTCAACAGCCCACACCTCGGGTAACAATTGACCGAGGCATATGAAGCTCATAGTCACAGGAAGGTGGGAGTTGATGCTGAGCGTGAAAGGCATCTGGGTGGCGTGCAGGCGTCATAAGCGTTGTTCGTGTAAAGCTGATGGCACTTTACATGCAGCAGGCTCGTTAACACGAATTATTAATTGCAAACTGGCAACCACCAACGTCCCCTTGGCATCGAGGCGTACACATCCACCATACACACACCCCCTTGTCCCCCTGTTTTTGCACAACTTGCTATGCTGATCCAGCATTGCCCGAGTGCTGGCTGCTACAGAGCGCTAAGACAGCACACACCCTTCCTTCCTGGAAAGCCACCGTGCGTATGATTCATCTGGAAGTGCTGCCAAGATTCACAATGAAAAAAGAAACTGAACAAAAAAAAAGAATCAGAGCAAAGTGTTAAAAACGTGCGTCTGAATGGCATTTCAATATCACTGCAGTCCATCAAGACAGCCCCTTAACCGGTCTCGCCCCTATCGTGCAGAGGAAGCCGCGTAATCCTACGCAAGGATATGGGCAGTGAGAATGTTTCTCTGTGAGCGACCAATAAGGGCAATCTTTTGTAGATACGCACAAGGAAGAAAATAATGTGTAGCGAAGGGCATGCATTAACTGTGCACACTCCCCTCGATGCCTTCAGGTATCCTTTGAAACTGAATAGAAACGAGCAACTCCAAAGTCACAGTACACACGAAAGTTACTCCTCAATTGCTCTTATCAAATCCATACCAAGGCATTGCGGAGAAGCCACTACATTCTGTTTGCCCTGTGTTGGTGCATATGTACACGTAAATGCCTTTGTTTTGTTACTCCACTACTATTTATCCAAACTTCACAATGCCAGAAAGTCCAGGTTGTTGAAAGTGGGGAGTTGCGGACATGGAAGCACAGAAGTACAGTAGAACAGATTTCCATGAACTGTCCTCTGCCCCACCGCGGTGCACGTGCACCGTGCGTAAAAGTCTAATTCCTGTCGACCGGCCAAAATAACACTTGAGAAGTGTGGCCTTTTTAATGTCGTTTACTCCTGAGCACCGAACTATCACCAGGAAGGTATTGCGCTGTTTCCCATAGGCGGTACCACAGGAAGGGCAGGGGGGCCCTATTGCCCCCAACGTGGCAGACCGTGGGTGGGGGTGAGGTGGCGGTGAGATGGGGGGGGGGGATGTGGGGGGGGACAAGAATTGAGTTCCATCGTTAAATGTGCCCCGTGGGCGATTATGGAGTTAGTGGAAAGGGGGATTCGAGCCAATTGATGGTTATAACAGTAAAAAAAAAACCCAGTGTTGTTGTAAGTACATCACTTTGCTGTTGAAGTTGACAAGGGCGTCTCCCGTTGGAGAGACGCTGGAGCCGAGGGGGTCACACATTCGAGGGGTGAGGGGGGGGGGCCTCACTTGGCACCCAATAGCTATGGGTTTCCATACACCGTAAGGTCACGATTTAGGTTTTGTTTTACAGTGCAAAGCAACTGTGTTCTTGTACATTCATTCTCATAACACAGTTGTAAATGATTATTTTATTTGTGAAATAAACCCAAGTTTTATTTTAATCTTCAAAAACATATACAATATACTTAAGTAGGGAATCAAAACTAAGTGCTTTGCATGGCAATCCTTTAGTGTATTACACCCTTGGATACAGCATCCTCTTACCTAGGGTACACATACCACAAAAGTGCATCTATACCCTCCCCCTTATTCCGCCGTGACATGGGGTCAGGGAGCCCTCCCCCCGCCCCATACTTGTGTAATGACAATAGAGGCCTGAATGCGGTGTGAGCGGACTAGTGGCCACGGGAGGTAATGACAGGGGAGTCAGCCGAGAGTGTGAATGCACTAGTGGCCGCGTGAGGTAACGACAGGGGCGTCAGTTGTGAGTGCGAAGGGACCGGTAGCTATGGGAATGATCGAGGAGGGAGCGTGGTCACGTGACGGAAGAGGACGGTGGAGTCTGCCGGTGGAGCGAGCGTCCAGAATCAGCGAGAAGGTTCGGGAAGGGGGGCGTGGCCTCGGTTGGTATAAAAGGGAGATGCGCGGGAGACTCGGGCTGTTGCAGTGGGGGGGTCTCCACCTGATGTCAAGTGAACGTCGTGTCTTCAATAAAGTGCCATCTTGAGGGAAGTGTGTTAAGTCGTCATTATATTTGCAAAACCGTTCTACACCTCCCCACGCTACTGCCCAGTAGCAAGCAAGCTGGTGCCACGGTAGTTTGTTCTAGCCTGTACTGTACATTGCTTTCCCCACGATGGACAGAATATTTGCATCCGCGAGAGGGGGGGGGGGTGACTAAAAGACGCTGCGACATTTTTTGTTAAAACGGTGCATTGTGACAAGGTCTCAGGAGGGAGGAAAAAAGAGTGAAGCAGTAATGGAGGCATTGACAACAGGAGCAGCACTGGGAATTGAGAAAGAACAAAGGCGATTGGGAAGAGGCGCTTGAAGGAGGAAGAGCAGAATATACAGTTATAATGTTGGCAAGGGTTGGTAACTAAATTTCACAGCAAAGCATTTGGTCATACAAAAAAATACGTCAGCACATTCCCAGGCACCTTTGTTGTCTCATTACATATTTAATAAAAAAAATACTTTGCTAAATAAGTGTTTCCATAACATAACATTCACCTTACAATACGGAAATGGAGCTTCCTAGTATACGGTGAAGATGGGACTAATGAGAACACATACAAACTGGGCAATGTGAAATCCATCATTCATGAACGGACGGAGCTTCCAGCACACGGAGCGAAACGTCGGACATCATGCCGAACAACATGCGGCGCAACACGAAAACACCTCGGAGAATGATTGTACGCGTTGAAAGAAGGCCAGACAAAAACTCGCAGGACAGGTGGTAGGCACAACACAACCAGGTGGTAGACACAACACAGAACAGGTGGTAGACACAACACAGAACAGGTGGTAGACACAACACAACCAGGTGGTAGACACAACACAAAACAGGTGGTAGACACAACACAGAACAGGTGGTAGACACAACACAGAACAGGTGGTAGGCACAACACAGAACAGGTGGTAGACACAACACAGAACAGGTGGTAGACACAACACAGAACAGGTGGTAGACACAACACAAAACAGATGGTAGACACAACACAGAACAGGTGGTAGGCACAACACAACAGGTGGTAGACACAACACAGAACAGGTGGTAGGCACAACACAGAACAGGTGGTAGACAGAACACAGAACAGGTGGTAGACACAACACAGAACAGGTGGTAGGCACAACACAAAACGGGTGGTAGGTACAACAGAACAGGTGGTAGGCACAACACAGAACAGGTGGTAGGCACAACACAGAACGGGTGGTAGGTACAACAGAACAGGTGGTAGACACAACACAAAACGGGTGGTAGACACAACGCAGAAGAAGTTGATAGTTGCCCACACGCGCTAGTGTAGTGGACCTGTGTGGTTCAGGCGCGTTACCGTGCAGCTGCCCCCATTGCGGCAGGGGTTGACGTCGCACTCGTTGACCGAGAACTCGCAGTTGGTGCCCGAGTAGCCAGGCTGGCACGTGCAGCTGTAGCTGCCCTGGCCGCTGTTGGTGCAGGTGGCGCCGTTCTGGCACGGCCTGTGGTTCGTGCAGTAGTTGAGATCTGCAGAGGCAAAGACAATAAACGTCTCGTCGTTAACTTACCGTTGCCGACAATGGACACAGCACACGAATATTTAAATGCACAAAAAGCACGCGGTTCTTCGCCTTTCCCGAAATACACATTTACGTGAAAAAAATTACATTTTCCAATAGTTATCGTAAGCATTCAAACACTTATTGTCTATACTCTTTGGTTCGTTCAGTAAAGTCACGTAGGTAGAAATTAAAATAAAACAAAAAATAACATATCACGACGTTTCGATCGCAACACAAGCGGTCGTCCTTAGGCAGAAAAAACAATAAATCCAGCAGTGGAACTGCTGAACCAGCGAGAGAGCTGTTACAACAAGAGGTTATTTATGTGGCGATGGGCAATTGTCTATTTTTGTCTATTTTTTCGAATGATAATTGTGCCATTGGCACCGTGTCATGGGATAAACGAAGAGCCTTTTATTTAGAACTCCTGCGGAAACCGGTGGAGCGCCACCCTATAAAGGAGAACAGCTTCTGGGAGGTGACATCACAGAGCTCCTCCTGGCCTTCCACGCAAAAACATTCTTGGCGTTGACTTGAAACGATTTGCGGTATTCTCAAGTGGCCTTTCTGAATGCCAGAACAGCTAAAAAGAGGAAGTGGCTACAATTTTGAGCACGTTTGAAGTCTGAGGTTTGAGCACTGGGCTTCAGTCCTCCTTTTAAAAATTATTTTCCGCTCCAAAAATCACTCCGAGTACTCGCATGGGCGTGGTAACCTACGCGATCTCGATATCCCTTTAAGGGGCAAGGCGTAGGGAAGTTTGGACAGAAAATCAGCGAGAAGACGTTCACAATCAAAATGGCGAGATGCGTTCAACGCTGCAAGGCAACTTGCAGGAGCATTATTTTTGATCGGTGCACTTCCATTGAGAAGCAGGAGCTATAACTCGACTTAGTTGAATTAAGATTTTTATTTGCTATTTTAAGTTGAGTAACTTCCCATTTCCTTCAACGGAATAAGTTCTCCGTAACAGCACTCTGATGTATTCATTGTTATCCAAGTAGACTTCCTGATGAGAGCTATATAGATCAGGTCACCAAGTGCAGGAATGAGTGACTGAGTGTCGGCTGGGCATTTTGAGAGTCGCTAAGCGGCCCCCTGGTTATCACCTGGGTGAGCACCTTACCCTGCCAATTACAGAGACCTCATTACTCATTGGGGGAGGAGGGGAGTCCCTCGATGCATGAAATCGTCAATGACGCCGCGCATACTACTGCCAATGAAGCCCGGAGGGTCACCGCAAATGAAAGCAGTAGACCCCAGCTTACAAGAAAAGTCACAGGTGGACCCCGGGCACTGGGCAGGGCAGCTCATTGATAAATCGGCGATGGGCAGCTACAGGGGGAGCCATGCCCCCAGTCGGGGTTCCCTGGATTGTTGTTGGGAGTGTAGAAAAACGAGATGAGATGGTGGCACCATCCAGAAATGGAGAGGGAGCTCAGGCCTAGCTGTCCGATGCAATTTCTGGTTGCATGGCGCGCGGATTTCGAAGATGTCCAACATCAGAAAATATATTGAGACTGGAAAAATCTGATGAGCTATGAAGCTTTTTTTCACAGATGTCCATGTACTGGGGGGGGGGGGGGTGCTTTTTCAGTTCAGATCCTGAAGGAGCTCTAGGCACGTCTAGCGAAACGTTGGTCATTGTGCCGAACAACACGTAGTGGTACAACCACAAAAACACGCGCTTGAGCTTGGAGCTCAATCGGGCTTGCAGCGTCTCTCCTTCCTCCTCTCCCTCCCCCTCCACTGCCCCTCCCGCACCCCCCCCCCCAAACTCCAACTCTGCTGACCACTCTCCCGTCTGCTGATCAACAAAAACCTTCACAGGATGTTCGTTTTTTCCTCTCCCACTTTTGAGATAAGCTGCAAATAGTAAGGGACCTTTCAATCATCACATCCTAAATGTATTTACTCAACAAAAATATATATACTTGTATGTAAAAAGGAAGTGTACATTTTTAGCCTTGCTGAGAACAGGAGGCTTATTTAGAAGGATGTATGCGTGTCGTATGCATCCTGTTGATTTACAAACAATTTGAACGAAATATAAATAATTTATTTGAACCAAAGAATGAATTGGAAAGTGGCTGCGATTATCATGAATTCATACTCTCATTGTAAATGAGATTATTTTAGGCGGATAATAATTAATGCCCTTTTATCCAGAAAGGTTTCTATTGATCTCAAGACTCTTTTTACTGGAGTGTCCCCAATTGGGATGCTTTGTGAAATTCCATTCACGTTACTAAAACTAAACTAAAAGCTACCAGGTAAGACCTGCTGAGCTATGCAGCTCTTTTTCAGAATTGACCTGGCCACAAATAATAGCTCAACAAAGGATTATCATCACGTGGAAATGTATAGCAACGAAATATATTCTAAACTCATGTTTCTATATGTGGAGGGAAAACCCGGAGGACCCGTAGAAAAATCTACACGACCAAGGGGAGAGAGATATGCAAACTCCAAATATACAGCAGGCATTAAGGGTCAGGATCAAACCCACTTCCTCCTGCATACCAGGTATATTGGACAGACGGGACGTAACATCAGCGAAGACTAAAAGAACACCAAATAAATATTAAATTATCTCAAACACAACTGTCGGCAGTGGCAGAACATGCTTGCCAACAAGGCCACTCAATTCGTTTGATAACGTTAAAGTGTTGTGTAAAACTAAGTATTACTGGCCAAGACTAATTAGAGAATCCATTGAAATTGAGAGAAATACAAATAACTGTAATCGCTCTGACAGCTACAGGCTTAGTGTGGCCTGGAAGCGTATTAATAAATAATACATATTACAATTCCTTATAGAGGAAACACATACTAATGAATTGATTACTAATCTATTATATTATTACAATAACCTACCCCTCCGCCACCTCTGATTTCTGCACATTAGTGGGTATAGTGTTTGGGTTTAGTCATGAGATAATACACATTTACAACTAATTACTAATCTACAACTGATTACTAATCATAACAATTAACTGATTACTAATCTATGATATAATTACAATAACCCCCCCCTCCCCCACCTCTGATTTCTGCACATTATTGGGTATAGTGATTGGGTTCAGTTATTAAATAATACACATTACAAATAATCTACAACTGATTACTAATAATAACAATTAACTGATTACTAATCTATTATATGATTACAATACCACCCCCCTCTCCGCCTCTGTTCTCGGCATCTGATTGGGTTAAATGATGACGTCACCCTGATGCTCTATTTAAGACCGGGAGCAGGTGGAGGGCTTCATTATTCTGGCAAAAATTGCCCGATGATGCTGTATGTAATTACCAGCGAAACTCAAAAATTGTAAATGTTGTGGATTCACTCTTCAACACACCGGTGGGCTAAAGTAGTGAACTATTTGTCAACGTGACACTTTAGTGAACTATTTGTCTTTTGTCAACGTGACACTTTTTTTTACTGATTGGTCGTGTCGGGTGGTGGAGGGTTGCGACACATTTATAAATAACGCGATCTAACACAAAAAACATTTATTATTAATAATATTGATCGTAAAAGCCTCCCACGTGTTAAACAGCTGAGGTAGTTAAAATCTAGCCACTACAGCATCCCATATGTGGGAGGGAACCAGAGTTGCCAGAGAGAAACCCCATGCAACACTCAAAGCTCCACGTAGATGGATTTAGGAATACATTTTCGAACACACACTTCTGTACTTGTCCTATCAGTTGCTGGCCACCTCATAGCCCAAACGGGATTGGCAGTTTCCCGAATCCTTGTGAGCCACCTCCCTTTGCCACCAAAACACTGAATAGGAGCTTTTGTGACACCCGTGTCGCACTTGCTCAGTATTTCTTGTTTAATTTTTGTGTTAAAGGTGCTGAGCGTGTTTTTTTTTGCGTGCCGTTTAAAGTTTCGAGCAACGCAGCGTGGAATTATATAATTCGCGCCCTTAAAAATAAAGTCTGCTACGAACACTGAATTAACTAGAGAAAGGAAACTATAATTTATAATTGTCCACATCCTAGAGTCAAAGAAAATAACCACACTAACATTCTCAAGAACAGTAAGTTGCTCCTGAAGGTGTGACGGTGAAAGTGCATCAATTGAGATGTATGCATACAATTAACGCTTATGGTGAAAAATCCAAATTCCTTATCGTGAAAAGTTCTGCTTTTAATAATCTGCAAAGAGAAGTGGAGTAATGAACTCAGTCCACACAAAGAGTGAAATTTAATTTCTTCAGCTGTGAATTCAAACTATGCGCGGCGCCAGTTTTGAGTGTTATTCCCTTGTGTACATGGCCTTTCTCTGGCATTTGTCCACCCAAATGCCAAATACTTGTCGGTAGAATTGGCCAATTACCCCCAAAACAAGACCATCCTGAAAACGAGTCTCGAGAATCTGCGAGGATTTTATAGGTAAATATTGCACCTGAGAACATCAGAAGCTCATGCACAGTTCATGTGGACTGTGCTGCCCCATCCTCCGTACAACCTCGATCTGGCACCCTCAGATCTTCGTCTGTTTGGCCCTCTGAAGGACGGCTTATACGGGCAACATTTTGGGACATTACATTGCGATTCAGGATCATGCTGGCAAATGGTTCCATAACAATAATGAATCATCACACTGTGATGGAATGCTGGCCCTGGTTCCACGTTGGCACTCGTGTGTGGGAAAGAATGTAGACAGCGTTGAAAAAAATGTAGCATAATATTCAGTACATGCCCATGAAGGGATGTATATATTTGTTTAATCAGCTTAATCTATTTATTGAGACCTAAAGCTGATCTCATCGCTCCATGCGTTCCAGTCAAGGTATGGAACGCGTCTTCGAGGATGTCCACCATGGAGATGGAGCAATAAGGACAGTTCGTGTGCAGGTGCCATTGTGGATTGTTACTTTGCAGGATCATCAGAGGTGGTGGGCGGTTTGGGGAGGCCTTCATCTAGCGACGGGGTTGACCACGGCAAACGACGATAATGAGGAATAATAGGGAGCATTCCTCACACTTACTGACAGACTTAAACACGAGGATGCTACGTGACGAGCAACGCGGAGGCAGCGACAGGTGCGTCGGTTTGCGGTGCAGACGAAAGGGGTGGACCGGCAGCACGAGGCTCGCTCGCTCGCTCACCTTGGTTGCAGAAGAGGCCACCCCAGCCCTCGCGGCACGTGCACTGCCAGGGCTGCTGGCACGTGCCGTGCAGGCAGCCCGGGTAGCGGATGCAGTCGTCGCAGTAGCGGCCCTGCCACCCGACGCGGCATCTGGCAACGAAAGGAAAAACGATTCGCAGAGTTGAGCTCCACCGGTTTGCTAATTCAAATCAAATTGTCTAATCATCATCGTCGTCATCATTACGCTTGGTGTTTGTACCACTCTTACAGCGCCAGGCGATCACAGAGGCGCTGTGTTTCACGGTTTTTATTATCGTCTGCAGTCGTTAGTTTAATACCGAGCAATGATTCTGCTCATTGTATTTATTCAATTAGGCAATTGGCGAGTGATTTTTGTTGTTGTTGAAAAGTTCGACCGTGACGCCAGCACACACGGACAACATCACGGGATCTTCAATATCCATTGCGAGGCAAACGGCGCGCAATTTTAGTGAACACAGCCACAGATATTTTACCAGGACGGGCCGCTGGGCTCGAACTGCGAATATCTGTAAACGGGCGGCAAAAGGAGCTGCCGCTCATCCGTGTCACCACCCCGAGCGGACAAATGCTCTGATGTATTAATACAGCAGCTTTAACTGAGTTTGGTGTATTTTGATTGCTCTTTATCGAGTTGCGCATCGTACGTCGCACTTGTTATGATAATAGGTGTATGGACTGAATGCATAAATAACTTGGACACTCACTTGCACTCACCAGGCTTGTCACAAATCCCACTGCATCCGGGTAAGCACATGGCTGCAATCACAGGGCACAAACACACACAAGCTCATAATCGAAATACATTTCAGCTGCAGCGGTTAGTCCAACAATCAAGGCTAAGACGTACAAATATTTAAGGGCTAAGGATCTGCATGTTTACGTAGTGGGTTAGGCTAACAACAATTGCATCGATGTACGTAGTGAAAATACACAATTATAGCAGATTGAAAGACCTTCCCCAAAAGGAAGACTTCTCGTGGAAATAACATCGACGAGTATAATAGTTTTTGGCAAAAGCCCCAAAAACTCGGTAAGTTATGTTTTAGTGTGACCACGATTAACTCACAAAAGAGTAAAACGTGTGTCCACCTTCTTGCAATGACAATCGCGTGTTAACTTGCAAACCAAAGACAGCAATTGCACATCACAACATCAATGAACTCCAAACGGTGTGCGCAAAATTAAATGCCTCCAATGTCGTCGTTCAGTGCTTGTGTATGTACAGCATGTTAAACTTCTTTCGCACCGTACATAGCCAACCGCGCTAATCGGAGGCTAAAGGACAACAAACTAACACGCGGAAAATCAGTCCTATACAAATGATTTTCAGTCTATGGGACGGGAGTCGCTGTGTGTGTCAGCGTCACTGCTACCGTCAATGACTGTTCCAGAGAACTTCACTCGTTCATTCCTCCACCCATGTCGACCGCACCGACTATCGGCTAGTCCACAATGTCCATCATCACACTGCGTCCACACTGCGTCCACACTGCGTCCACACTGCGTCCACACTGTGTCCACACTGCGTCCACACTGCATCCACACTGTGTCCACACTGTGTCCACACTGCGTCCACACGGTGTCCACACTGTGTCCACACTGTGTCCACACTGCGTCCACACTGTGTCCACACTGCGTCCACACTGTGTCCACACTGTGTCCACACGGTGTCCACACTGCGTCCACACTGTGTCCACACGGTGTCCACACTGTGTCCACACTGTGTCCACACGGTGTCCACACTGCGTCCACACTGCGTCCACACTGCGTCCACACTGCGTCCACACTGTGTCCACACTGCGTCCACACTGCGTCCACACTGCGTCCACACGGTGTCCACACTGCGTCCACACTGCGTCCACACGGTGTCCACACTGTGTCCACACTGCGTCCACACTGCGTCCACACTGCGTCCACACTGCGTCCACACGGTGTCCACACTGCGTCCACACTGCGTCCACACTGCGTCCACACTGCGTCCACTCTGCGTCCACACTGCGTCCACTCTGCGTCCACACGGTGTCCACACTGTGTCCACACGGTGTCCACACTGTGTCCACACTGCGTCCACACTGCGTCCACACTGCGTCCACACGGTGTCCACACTGTGTCCACACTGCGTCCACACTGCGTCCACACTGCGTCCACAATGTGTCCACACTGTGTCCACACGGCGTCCACACTGCGGCCAACTACCACACTGCATCCACAGTGTCCAACCATCACACTGCAGGTCACGATGCTTCTCGTTCTGTTCCCTCCCTCGCACTGCTCCACTTTGGACTTCCCCTCCCATGTCGTCTTCTTTAAACTAAGCTCTTGCAACATTTCCCAATTCAAAGAAACGTGTTAACGCGCATCTATTACACGACAATAGTGCTGTTTGTTTCTGCCCGCTTGTTGTTGCGGTCCCTTTGGGCCTGTGACAAATTATTTTTTAAATGTCCTCGTGACGATGATGATCACGATGAAGAAGGTGACGAAGAAGCCTGCAGCGAGTGGGGCAGCTGGCAAGGGGAGGAGGAGATGAGGAGGTGGAGGAAGAGGTGAAACACCCGCTGGGCAGCTGCGCTATTGTGCCGTCACAATGAGGCGGAGGGAGGGATCCACGCTCCTTTCTCCTCGCTCCATCTCCACGCTCAATCCTCCTCCCTCTTCCTCCCGTGGCGCTGGGCCCCGTAATCTCGCTGAGCGTGGCGCTCAGGCTGCTCGGCTCGCCGCTATCTCTCGCCACCGTCCTCCTCGCTTCGCATTATCGCGCCCGGCGCACGGCCACTTATCTCCTCCTGCGCTGTCCAAACACTCGGGGCGATTTTATGCGGCGCATGTGTTTTACGAGTTGGTGGGGGTATTAGTGGATGGGGTGGGTGGTGGTGGTGGGGGTAGCGGTCACACGGCGAGTTGTTAGCACGCTGCGGGCATGTGAACCCGCTGACCTCAGATTGATTCGTGGCCACTGGCGGCTAAAATCAGCGGCGAGTGATAACGCGTGGTCAACAATCCCTTTTCATGGTTGATTCGGATTAAGGAGGCCGTCATCCAGCAGTGGATTGACATAGGGGTTGTACATTGTTGTTATTATTATGCGAGAAGAAATGAAACCGCTTCGTGAATGGCTACCGCACCAGGATATATATATCTGTCACTCGCTGACCTGCCCCTACTGGACTTTTGTGAGAAAGAGCTTCATAGCTCATCGGATTCTTCCAGGATAAATATTCTGATGAACCTCACGTGGTTTATAACCCCCTCCCCCAAAGATATATATGTGCATCTCGCAGTGCACAATAGGGTTCGGGGTCCCCCCCCCCCCATAAAATTTCAATTTTGCTCCAAGTGCTGTAAAGATGCCGTTCCTGAAGAAGTTCCCCGGACGTAGAACGAAACGTCGGACATCGTGCCGAACAACGCGCGGAAAGACCCAAGAACGCATCCTGCATGGGGAGCTCGACAAAAAACGCTGTGCTCCGTCACCTCCCACGTTATGGCCCTAGCACCAAAGACAAAGACCCCCCGTGTAGCCTTCACAGACTGTAGGGGCAAGTGCCGTTAGCGAGCACCTATGAAGGCCAGAACCGGCACACTCGGGGTTGGGTGGCCAGCAACACGCCCGGCCCGCCTTTGTCTTTCCAGTGTCGATGTTTACACACCACACCAGGTACTCATTTGAGGCTGAGTCGACCAAGGGGTGGCCCAGGACCGGTTCAAATGATCGTCACCGGTCTTGACCGTGAGCGCCACTCCCGCCGCCGTGCAGAAGGCGCGTGGCATGAGACAGCCCACTGGGGTTGACGCTCATCGCAGCGCCCACGGACCTCGTGCCAAGTGGCAATCAAACCCCAACCCTGCCGAGACCCCCCCCACCTCCCCTGATTGAGATATCCAACGTCACTAAGTGAAACATAATCACCCACGTTCTTACGCTTTGCATAGAAAGCTCCGGTAAAAAAAAAACTGGTAGTTAATACATAATCATCACGGTGATGGGCCATGATCAATCCACTGCTGAATGGATGAAGGTCCTCCCTCCCTCCCCAAGCCATCGCCACCTCTCACCATCCTGTGATGTAACAATAATCCACCCGGCATCTACAGCACATCAGGGCCTACGAACAAAATTGGGACCATGTGTTTTTGTTTGCGTGATACATTTTTTTTAACCAATATATATTTGTAATAAATATATGAGTAAAGCAAGGATATGCACAGTGGATATACAAAGGTGAGCGAAATTAACACCGGAGATTAATTTTCGAGATTTTCTTCATTGCAAAATTAGCAATTAACATCTTCGAACGGTGTTTTTCGCACAACCAAGCGAGTGACAGCGGCGGTAGTCGTAACGCGGGGTAGTAGCAGTGCCAACTGTTGGAGAGTTATCACTGAAGGTGTAGATTTGAAGTTATCACTGAAGGTCTACGAAACAGAACTGATATTGGATAGAGGTGTGCCTCGAATCAGGTTTCTTTACAAAACATACACATTTAATGCATTTTCCATGTTTTTTTAAAAACATGCAGGCAGAAACACAAGCAAAATAATGAAACCATTGTCTGTGTACACAACCATTGACTGTGTATACAATGTACTGTATTTGTTGAGAGTAAACACGGGAGCTGAGATGTGTATGGGTGGGTGCAAGTTTTCAGATCTCTGACAGCCTCATCGGAACCTGTCAACTGCCAGGCTACGTCTGTGTGCATCAGCCTTGCTCATGACGAACACTTACACATCGTGATGGTTGTTATCGAAGAAGACACCGAAGAAAGATACAAATCACAAAGCCAACACGGAGAAAGGCAGAGAGTCAGACACAGGAACAAAGTCAGTTGCCGTCAAGTATGCAGAGAGATGCGGAGACACAAATGGAGAGAGACAGGGAAAGATTGAGACACGGGGAGAGACAGCGGGAGATTCAGAACAAGGCGAACGACAGATAGCGAGAGAAACGGGGAGAGAGATATAATTAGGGGTGAAGATAAAAGGGGAAGCATGGCGAAAGACAAACAGGGAGAGATGGAGAGAGAGAAAGAGAGGGAGTCGGACACGTAGAGTGACAGGAAGAGAGACGGACATGGGAACAGTCGGAGAGGGAAAGTGTTGGAGATGGGAGACAGGGAAAGAGTCGAACAGGGAGGAGTATTGGCGAATAGAGACAGCGAGAGAGTTGGACACAGCGACCGACAGGGCGAGTGGTGGACACCGAGAAAGACAGAGAGAGAGAGAAACAAGAGTCGGACAGGGAGCTGCAGGGATAGAGCCGTGAGCATCACCCCCCCACCCCGCCAGGCCCCCCCCCAGGCGATCCCCCACTCACCCCGCCCCCCAGGCCCCCACCCTCACTCAGGCGACCCTCCACCCACCCTGCCCCCCCCCCGACCCCCCGGCGCGGCTCTGCATGGTGTTTGTTGAACGCATTAACCCCACTGATCACTGACACCACCCGTCCCTTCACACCTTTGTCCTCTTAAAATCTAATTATACGTTTTAATGAAAGTAGAGGCATTGCACCGATTTTAATGAATGATGCTATATGTTTAAATAGAAATAACGGCAAGGATAAACTGGGCATTATTGTTATGGAATTATGCCACTAACTCTGGTCCCCTGTGGATGCTGTGCATGATAAAGTTTATCAGCCCCTTTGTAAGTTTACTGCTGGAACTCCGATCAGCACCAGTTGGCTACGTACGGTGCGAAAGAAGTTCAACATACATACGGATGAAGGCCTCATCACGCTGTTACGATCGTAGTCCGAATATACTTCACCATGCTAAGTCAGTGCACGTTTGTGATTCTGGGGCCGAAGAGCGATTCGGATGTCACTCGCTATCGATGTGAGCCATGGACTTCTGGCTCGCAGCGCAGTGCGCTAATCACTGCACCACCGCTCCACCCAGGGTATTGCACAGCATAGGGAGAAGTCTCCCCGATGACAAGGGCTTTGGGCTGTAACCAGCCCCGTCGGATCCCCTGAGCGTGATGGAAATTCCGCATTGCCATGCTGAGGCCTGTCCATCAATAGAATGCTTACAGTACGTTTGACTTCCCACACAGTACTAACTTTATCGACCCTGAAGGGACGATCGGCTGAGACGACCCCAGACTGGAATTAGGCAATGAAGACCTTCAAATTGTGATTAAAGTCCAGCACCATCCCATCAAGATTGCATATGTAATACTGTACTCATATTAAAAAAAACATAACACGTGTAAAAATACCGGCCAAGTTAGAAAATCTATCAGACTCTGGAGCGGCCATGGCCAACTGGCGTCTCCTGAGCCGCACGCGGCCGCTGATATCGAAGGGGCACAGCGTAGAACGTACTATTACAGTTGCAGATTATATTGAATGAAAGTTGTGCGATAAGTTGTATGATATGATATTATACTGTATACACTTGGTTCTTTGCCTCTCGGTCTGTTACAAGTTGGCCACCCCTGCTCTCGACTCAATGAAATCTACAACCGGGACCAAATTACATAGAACAGCGAACCCTGTAAAATTTTAATGTGAAAAGTGTTTCCGCTATACATGACACGATTGGCACAAACCTGACTCCTCCTTTTCCATCGATGCAGAAGGTATCAGCAGCAGCAGCAGCATCAGCGCTTAATTAGAATCGTGGAATATTTTCTGCCCCCGCCTACCCCAATGCCCTGGACCCCGCACCTACATGCCTTGACAACAGTTTTCTAGAGCTCAGCCCTGGACGGCTCCGGTTGAAATTTAACCCCGAGCAACATCATAAAAACGAGTTGGTCGCAGCGTTTTCCTCCCCCCCCCCTAATTGTCCTGTTGATTTAATCCACCGTTGAATCTTCGACAAGGCTTGCCGTTTTATATTACTTTGGTCTTGTCGTTATCACGTCTTAGAAAGGCTGAACTTTAACCTGGCTGTTTTACACGTGTGTAATTTTTGGTAAATAAAGTACGTATCTTTGTTAATTTATTCATAAGCCAACTGAGCATTTATATTTAGGCAGCACACAGTATAAACACACATTAATAATAATGATGCCGCCCTCTAGTGGCGCGTATGTAATCTGTCATTTGCATTCGGGCACCTTCAGCAATATTTCCCCTTTTATGAATGAACATATCATGAGATAGTCCACAGTACGTGTATCGAAGTCAGTGGTATGCCGCAGTGTAGAATCTACGCCGCATGGCGTGCCCAAGTAGTTATTACTAATTTCTTAACTCCACGTTGTGCCTTCTCAACAAGAACAACACGAAGACGAACAGCACACGATCCACTTTTGACTGTTCAATGCTCAGCATCATCAGCATCATCATCAGCAGCGGCAGAACCCATTTGCAACCCACCGCTGGATGATGGCCTCCCTCCCCAATCTGCCGCCATCTCTCACGATCCAGCGAAATAAAAATAATCCATACTCTTTGGGTCTTTCGGTGAAGTCACGTCGGTATAAAATAAAATAAATCACGACGTTTCGGGCGCAACACAAGCGTCCGTCGTGATTTATTTTATTTTCTACCTACGTGACTTTACCGAAAGAACCAAAGAGTATGGATTCCTGCAGCCACGAAAGCTTCAAATCCAGATTGAATAATAATTCACCTAAATTCCAGCCACACGGGCTGATTCCATCTCTTTGGAGCTGTCATCATGAATGACGAGATGAGAAATGCACGTGACTGAGGACCGAGATTCAAGTTGCCCTACCATGGAGGGTGCGTGGGAGGAGGGGCATTTATGTGACCATACTTCACCACGCTGGTCAATGCGGGGGTCGAGGGAGGGGCGCACACCCCTCACGTTTAAGAGATCCACCTACTTGTTCGATGCCTTATCTAACGTCATCTATAATACATATCACGGCTCTTCTCTATGCGAGTCTAGAGACTAGACCAGAAACATGACACGAGATTGACATTACGACGTTTAGGCATGGCGGGTAATACATCAGATTTGGTCAAAGGTTTGGTTCCTATCAAGTCGCAAATAACAAAATCACATTCCGGTCCGCATCTTCACATAAGAGTTAAGTAATTCATTAGTCTATCGACTCATTCACCATCCAGACGAACCAACGGTCAGGAATCGAACTCAGGGTGGTTCGGTTCACAGCGCAACGCACTCACCACTGCGCCACACATTCAATAACAAGGAGATTAAATCATCTGGGGCTTTCGCTAATACCCACGGCCACCAAATACTGTACACGGCGATTTAACAAGACGCTTGGTTGCAGTGTCTTGCCCCCAAGTCTGTTGCAGTGGATGTCGACAGTCGCCACACGCAGCGCTATCGCCTGCAGAGGGACGGCCGCTATCACCGTGATTGCTTTTCAACTATTGCTGGGGGATAGAGCGGTGGGGCACTGGTTGGCACACTTTGCCGTGGATCTATTACAGTTGATATATTTTAAATCACAGTAATTGAGCACAGCTCCATAGGCCACGCACGCCTTAGCGACCGGCAACAAAAAGCGCTACCGAAGGTGTAAATAGGTTAAGAGTTAACACTGAAAGTTTGTTTAATTTCCTGCCACGGCTAACATCAGCGGCGATGAAAATCGGTACTTGACCTGCTTCCCCACCTGCCCCCACCACCTTTCGCTCTTCGACAGCAGTCGTGGTAAAGGAAGGCGAATCAAACAAACCCCGTGAGCGACTGACAACTCTGCGCGCAGGGGATGCCTTCATCCAGCAGTGGATTGACAGATTGGGCTGTGTTGTGGATCGTCATGAAGATGTCATCGTGTAGGGCCCCCCCACCCCCCACCTTTCTCCGGTCCGCTTAAACCGCGGGATGGAGATTAGTCACGATTAGTCACGGCCTCCACAACACAAACTCGGCTTCCTTCACGGCCCGCCCTCCCGCACGCCGCGCTGACACGAGACGCACGAAACCCGGACCAGATGTGCGCCACACTCACTCACTCCACTCCCTCCCGGGCGGGCGGGCGGGCGATCTGGCGCTTTCCCACGCCGAGGGGGGAGCGGATCATCGGGAGGGGGTGGCAGGGTGAGTGATGTGGTCGTGGGTAGGTCTGGGGGGTGTGGTGTGGGGTGGGGGGGTTCTCGTACCTTCGGCGCAGTAGGGCCCCCTCCAGCCTGGCAGACACACCTTCTGGCCCGTGTCTCCGCACGTGAAGTGCCCGAAGGCGTCGTCCCGTGCGCGGCAAATAGCGGAGCAGCTCTCGCCGTAGTAGTGCTCGGCGCACACCACCCGGTAGGAGTAGCGCAGCGCCGCGTGGCGGGACGCGTGCGTGTCCTGGGACCAGTCATCGCCCGCGCTCAGGTGGCGCTGCGTGGCCAGGCGGCTGATGAGGCGCGCCGGGTCATCTGCAGATTGGGCAGCGGAGTTACAAATTGGGGCCCCACCTGACCGATTGACGCACCCCCTGAGCTGATAATGTCGTCGTCGTCGTCTCTACGCCACTGGATCTGATGGATACTAACGTTACCAGTTGTGCGTAAAGGTGAAAAGGTGCAGGTCTGCAACTACTTGATCGTGTCACTGCTGGTATAATAGCCTCTGCTGGAGACATTCTGTCGAGGGCACCTCTAGTCTAAGGGATATTTTGCTCACTATTCCACGCCTTGGAAGAGGTTGGAATATCGTATTTCGTGTAATTAAAAATACACGTTTGAAGTTAATTTGAGGTGTGAAATTGAGATATCGATGGAGCCGTGGCGCAGTGGTTGGTAAATGCGCTACGAGCGCGGCGACGCGAGTTCAATTCCCGGCCACATCAATGACGAGTGGCATCTACACCGATCAAACCCCCCACCACCCACCGCTACACCCAACCCCCACCTTACCCCCCCGCAATGACCAGCGTGGTGAGCATCGTCAAACAACCTCGATCACGGTGGGGAGCCCTTAATTGAGCAGAGTCGATTGTCAAATGTCTGTACAATGTAGTTATGAACCACACACACACAGTATAATTAAATTGCATGTAGTTTACATTATACGTAATTTAGATACGGCTGCCCGTCTCTGTGGATGCAGACGGCCCGTGTCACGTTGCCCGTGCCCTTCAGAGTGCGGCGAGCGGTTCGCACGAATCCTCCTCGCACGCACACGCAGCGTGTTCACCACCGCCGTGCTGCACGCATCTTTACCGTCCAGTGCCCTATGCTGACATCTCGGGGCATTATTGACGCTCCCTCAATTCAGCCCCACGCTGGGAATACTGGGGGGGGGGGGGACGCTGGCACGCGCGCTCGTGTGTGTGTATATCTGTGTGATTAACTCAGTAACAAGAGCAGGCTTATAGTGTGTCCTCCCCCACCCACCCACCCCCTTGGCAGTTGAATTGGTATCTGCACGGCCCCCTCGAATGTTGCGAAAACCGTGAGGGGCAATGGACTCGGTGCACGGTTACACTGTGGGGCACAAACACCCGCCTCCACCGCGAGTTCGACCTTCCGCATAGATGTTCGCGGTTGTTGCTGTTGTAGACCACCCGACGTGTTTTCGGGTTGTACCGTGTGTTGGTTCGACGTCGTTTCCGACGTTTCGCTCCCAATGGATATGTGGGATACAGCGAATGCGTTGGGATGAGTATTATAATGTTCGATATCGTCGTCGTCATCATCTCTGCAAGTTTCTCCTTGTCTCCAAACAAGTCCCACAAGGCACGAGACAGAGAAACAAAAGCACGCACCCCCCCCCCTTGTCAATCCACTGCTGGATGAGGGTCTCCCCACACCGGGCGGGTCGTGGAGGTTATTTGACCGCCGGTGCTCAAGTGCGGCATGGAGGAAGCTCTCGGTGCGTGCAGAGAGAGAGAGGAGTCGGACATCGGTGCTCGACAGCACGCGGCACAACCCGAAACACATGGGGGGAGCGCGACCTTCATCCACGTCGCTCCGCAGTGGCGGCCGCGGTGACGCAACGCGCGCGACGCGGGCCGCGTGCCCCCCCCCCCACCTGTGGAGAGGTCCCCGTCGGTCTCCGCGTGCCAAGCGTCGATGATGAGCGAGAAGGTTCCCTGCAGAACACCACGGGGGGGGAGGTGAGGCGGCGGGTGAGGCGCGCGCGATTGGAGGTGAGGGTCTGGGTGAGGAGTGTGCGGTGAGTGCACGATTTTCGCAAGCCCCGTCCACGCCGCCACACGTTACCCTGTTGTTGTTGATGTTGTTTAGGTTTGTTGTGGATTTGTCGTAACACACTTGCACGCGCCCGATGATTGCTAAACGCGTGCTGCGTCACGTGCGTGAGCAGACAACGCTGAATTCATAATCACGATGGAGATTGTGCTGTGTGAACGCGTGTCTGTGCGTGTGTGCACGTATCGAATTATAGTGAGCGCTGATACGTGTTTAACAATGATCGGGCACGTGCAGCGCGTGAAGACTCATCCTTGTATCTGTGGCGGGTCGCGGCGACGACTGCAGGTCGGAAAACTGAATCACGAGCGTAGCGAGATTGATGCGTACCGGCCACGTGAAGCTGAAGGGGAAGCGGATGGGATTTTGGAAGCGGTCCGAATCGCGCACGGCGAATGAGTTGAGACCCAGCACCGGGGTGACGACACTGCCGTAGGTGCAGGGCGGTTCGGGCATGATGCTGGCCTGGTAGTGCTTGAGGCAGACCGAGAAGAAGGTCCTGCACTCCGCGCTCGCCCCACACGAGGCGCCATCCAGGAGGAGTCCCTGATCATTCGTGAACTCCTGCAGCTTCAGCTCAAAGATCCCAGCGCACGCGGCCTGCGGGCGACACGTCGGATCACGACCGAGACGGAGAGACGACGCAGAGGTTGACATCCCAGACGTGATGCGAGACAGAGCTTGCGACCAGCCCCGGGGCGGGAGGCTGATCCCTCAGTCCCCTGCTGAAGGCTCAAACACGTTTCTATTTTCTTAGTAATGTCAACAAATTTGCTGCCATAATATTTAACACCGGTGCCGGTTTTTGCTTCTTCTAAGTTCGCCAGCTGTGATAACGACTGTGTCCCACCACACGCAGTTTTAATGATCGCTCGCACAACCGACTGATCTGCTGCGGTATTCGCTTTAATTTACGAGCTTCGTTTGTTCCAACAACCCGTCTGCAATAGTTGGAGATGGCCTCGATAAAATCCCCCAAAACGAGTGCGACAAGGTTCGCAACCTTTCCTCGTTCACACCGAGGGCGAGAGCAGAACGCATCAGAGGTCAAACCAAATGCCCGTGATGTGTAGCGTGTAACATGTGCTTAAAGTTTAACGTTGACTGTGTCGAGCCCCCGCTCCCCACTGAGTTTATTTATTTGTATCCCCCCCCCCCACCTTTTAAACAAGATCACGCTACAGAGTTGCATTGCAGATGAACACCACAGAGTGGCGGTGGATAGAGCAGAGTGAGCGATGTGACGGAGCGTGAGGATTTGAGAGAGAGAGAGCGAGAGCCAGAGAGACGCGCTCTACCTGCTGCAGCAGGAGCATGGGGAAGATGACGAAGGAGACGATCCACAGTCGCAGCACAGCCTCTGGTAACACATCCATGACACGACCGCGCTCTGCGCTGCCTCTGTTGGGCAATGCCGCCTCTGTCATCCAGCGGAGCCGCCGGGCGCGTTGAGCGTCGCTCACGAGGCACCCTCCCGGTGACTCGTGATGTGGCCGGCGGCGAGGCAGGAGGCAAGGTGCTCAGCGGGGTGAGACGGGCGGCTCGGTGATTGATGAGTAAGGCTGGCCGCTGCTCGGTATAAGCCAGGCTGCCGTGACGATGATGACGGGAGTAGAAGAGGAGGAGGACGACGCGTGGATGAGAAGGAGGAGGGAGGAACACGCGCGCGCTCGTGGTGCTGTGATGACAGCGCTCAGCTCGCAGCAGCAGCACATGTGCGTGCGTGAGCTCGCTGTGAGCCCTGCCCCGCGACCCCCCCACGATTTAAGAGGCAGTGGCTCCACGTTCAGCCCAATCACTGCGGGGAGGCCGGTCCGCGTGGTCACTCCTCCTCATCCTCCACGCCGCCAGCTGACGCCATACGCCACCACCACCAATAACCACCGCCGCCGCTGCGAGCGCAGTGGCGTCTGAATTAAATAACTGGCGGTAGGTGTCGACAGATGCGCGGGGCTATCATAACAGCGAGAAGGGTGGTGGGAATCTTCATCCCTTGCCCCCCCCCTCCTCCTTCTCGCCCCCCCCCCCCGTGGTGTTCAATCTGCATTAATTCGCGAGCAAACACAGGCGGACTTAGCGAGCGCAGGGAGGGGAAGGAGGCTTCGCCGTCTGCCGTGCGAGATAGCGCTCCACTCTCCTGCGGGACGCGGCCGAGCGACTCGTTATTGCCTCTTGTTGCAAGTCACCATCATCATCATCCCTCAGCCATCCACTGTTGGATGAAGTGCCTCCTCCGAGCCACCGCCATCCACGACGAGCCTGCGATGCAATAATCCATCGAGCTGATCTGATCCCTCAATCTGTCCTCGGCGGACTTCCTCTCGGACTCGTTCCATCCCGAGGCAGCCACTCCCGCCACTATTCTTGACAATCGTCCACCAACATCATCATCCTTTCGAGCGACGTGTCCTGCCCAAGCCCACTTACTTTTGTTAACGGTTTGAATGATCGCATTTACCTTCCGCAATGTTGCGTGGATGTGGTTGGTGGGTTATTACATCGCATCATAGTTTGCAGTGGCGGCTGCTAGTGGATGCCTTCATCCAGCAGTGGATTAACCATGGCTGATGATGATGAGTTGCGGGCTCTGGTGGTACCATGCCTTCGCTGTCCGTGGTGCTGCTCACACGTGCACTGATCAGCGGTGGCAAAATCCATTGTTGTACTGTACTCCGTATGCTCCCACGTATTTTCTCCCCTCCTTCCCCGACTGCCACTGATCACCAGCGTGATGAAGTTTAGTCAAATAACCGTCACGACCCGCACCGTTTTGGGAGGCTCTCATCCAGCAGTAGCTTGACACAGGGGTTGTCCATGTGCACTTGCACACTTTTCCAAAGTGTTCCGTCTGGTGGCTTGGCGAGGCTTCTTTATCGACGATGATAAAAAAAAACTGTCGCGATGATAATGAGATTGAACGTGTTAATATTCATCCCACACATTCGGTGTAGGTGGAAATTCAATTGAGAGTCAAACGCGCATTTAATTAAAACTGTGAATAATAATAAAGCTCTTAAATGTGAGTGTGAATTTAATTTATGTTTGGCTTCGCGAACATGATTACATTAAGCGAGTGCCTTCTACTTCGTCTTCACCGGTACACTCTTAAATTTCGATTTAAAGCTTTCGTGACTGCAGGGATTCATCTTCTTGGTTCTTTCGGTAAAGTCACGTAGAAGGGAAGTAATAAAATAATATTTTATTATATTATTTTATTATGTTTTATTTTTATTATTTTATTACTTCCCTTCTACGTGACTTTACCGAAAGAACCAAGAAGACGGTACACTCTTCTTTGTGCAACGTTTTGCATCGTATTGTCCAGTACTTCACTTTTTTCTCAAAAATATTTCGGGCCCCTCAACGTCCAACTCCCCGGACACCCCCCACACCCTCAGGCGGTAATTTCGAGAGCTCATCCCCGGATAGCTCCATCTGAAATTAGGCCCCGTTCTTGTTGTTGTTTGTATTTAGGACTCTAAAATTACGTCTGCAGGATGCTGCGGTAGCAACGCTGTACTTGCAATCCAGAGGTCGCCGTCTCGATCTCTAGACGCGCCACTTGAAGCAACGAGCAGCTTCCTTAAATCCCCTCGCCTCTGACCACCAAGCAGTAGAAACGGGTACAGCGTACACCGGTTTCGTCCAAGACGTCTGACAAAGTGGAAGAATAGGCCACAGATGTTCTCTAAATGTCCCTGTGGTGGAGGGGGCTTCTGCCAAAAGTGGAGTGAGCAAGTAATGGCAGGCCTACGCCTTGCACATTTTCTAAAATATAGTGTTTGAAAAGTAAAGTGAATGAAATCCATCCTATTTTTAAGCTTTTCCTCCTGTCACACGAAACGCATTGGTTCCAACGATGCTGTTAAGCCGTCATGGGAGGGACTTAGGTCAAGTCATTACACAGCCAATTCAGGACATCTGCTTTCACATTCTCATCACTTTACATTATACACTCTTCACATCGAGACTTTAACTTTTTACACCACTCAAAATTCTGTGGATAGTAGTGGTAATCATGGGGGTAATGTAGATGATGTTTTTTTTCATTCGTTTACTATAATCATGAACAGCAATTACTATTACTTCCACTATTTTTTTGTTATTTTACCAGGTAAGGCCAATTGAGATATATAGCTCTTTTTCAGAAGCGACCCGGCCACAAATAATAACTCAGCGAAGTGACTTCTTACGTGGAAATCTATTGCAGCCAAATACTCTAAATGCAATGTTTCTAAAAACCGGAGGATCCGGAGAACATTCCACACGACCACGGGGAGAAAGACACCGCAAACTACAAACATACAGCAGGCATCAGTGTAGGGATCGAACCCACGACCTCCTGCATAACAGGCGCCAAAAATGCGCTGTTAACATCGATAGCAGTGATGATAGTGATGGAGGTGTGATGGTGAAATTAATTGTAATAGACCGAAAACACGTTTCCAAATATATTTCCGCATTTTGTCTCAGGAGATTCATTCATATTCGTGTTAAATTATGAAAGTCTCTTTTAAAAATGTATAACACCGCAGATAAATCAAACATTGTAAAAGATTATGTATGATTGGAAATGAACGGTGTGATGCTATGGATTAACGCTGCAATATTATGGAATGTGCTAAGCACATTTTGGTAATTGCGTAGAGCAATGTAATGTATTGTGTAAGCCTATCACCATCGCCTTTCCACCATCTTCTTTACAGTCGTCATCCCTGCCAATCCTATTACAGTACAGTACAATAGTAACCATCATCAGTATAGCCACCACGAATGCAACATCATCTACACGATAATCACCCTCTCCCCCACCATCAACATTATCAGCATCACTCGGGGGCATCAGACACCAAACACGTGTGCGCTGGAAGGCCAGAGAAACCAATAAAACAATGTTTGTTGAATGTAACTCAATATGTATGGCAGGGTTGGCCAGGCTCCAGCTCTGGGGGCCCCCAGAGCCAAAGCAGCTTTCCAATGTTCTGTTTTGTGCTCCGAATCTGAAGCAGAGATGGAGCTGAGGTCACTGGAGCTCTCCGATGCCTGGAGCCCAGAGCTGAGGTTCAAGACCATTCTTCCTTTATTTCCTGCCTCCACGGTTACATCAACAAAGCCCAACTGACTTCAGTTAAAGTAGTTTTTTTTAAACCCTAATATTTATAGTCAATTTGAAAATGAAAGGGATGCAGAGATACTGTGCCTCGACACTTTTATAATTTCTAGGCCTTGAATGTTGGCATGCCCTGTATGCTGGACTACATTATACGCGAACTCGTCTCCAACTAGGGCATAATGCAGCTGCTCGAGATTTGACAGGCAAGGCCCGTTGGGAGCATATCTCTCCGTCGAGAGCGCATCTTGGCTATCGGTCCACTTCCGAGCTGTATTTAAAGTCCTTCTGTTAACGTACAGACAGGACTTTAAGTGGCTGCAGCGGCACTGCTTGCCTTCTCGAGAACTATTGTCTTTCCAAGTGTGTTAGATCTGTAATGTAGGAACTTGGCGGGAGACGACCTTACGGGTAGCACACTCTTTTATTAACACCAACTTATATTACACGGGTGGCTAACTCCAGCCTTAACCCACAGGGTTCCCCCGGCTACACCCACACGGGCTCTTACGCCCCGTAGCCTCTCGGAACACACCCAGCCGGGGTGTCCGTCTCGACTCTGGGTCCCACAGTCTCGGTCCACAGGGACGTCAGACCACGGGTCCCACAGTCTCGCCTCCGAGCCACACAGGGCCCCGGCCCTCACAAGGACAGCGGGACTAGGGGTCTCAGGGCCTACCTCTGAACTCCGTCTTCGGTCTTCGACTGGTTAACAACTCCCCGAGTGCTCCCGCGCGTCCCCCTTTATAGTCCTTCATGCGGACGTCGCTGAGAGCACCCACCCCAGTTGACCAATCACTGCGCGCTGCCCACGATCCTCTTTCCCACCTTGTGTCAGCGCGCACAACCACGCACCCCGCGCCGCCCCGTAATCTCTCACTCCCGGCGCGCGCGTCAACACCACGCCTTCATCGCGTGCCCAACCACGCACCCCGCGCCGCCCCGTGATCTCTCACTGCGGGCGCGCGTCCGCACCACCACTACAGATCTACTGCACAGAGCTACCTCATAGTACCTCACTCCCAACGCGTGACTTTGGGCAGGCGTTCCTTTAGCCGTCTGGCTGCAACTTTCAGGAACCATCTCACCATCAACATCAGAAGAGCTGATAGTTTAGGTTAATGTAAACATTTCAATACTTGCGGTCAGCGAGGTATTTGCGTTAACCGCGTTATACCTTTCACCATCATCCTTATTCGGCACAACGGCATCCAGCAGCTAAAAGTTTGCAATACACATGCGGCACAGTGGTGAACTCGGGTGATGAATCTAGCCTGCACACCGACATATTTTATTAGACCTTTGCTTTGATCCTCTGCCACAAGGACCCAGAGTCCATCTGGATTACCACGAGCACCATTGGGATGTCACGAATATCGTTGGTGAATGATAACTGTTGTTTTCGATGTAAGATAGATGTGGGTACAAGAATACTAGATTATATCGACGGTGAGCTTGCTCACACTTGCAACCAAAGGGTCACACTGCATGTATATACATCGATCGGAAGCCATGTTCTCCAGCACTGGTTGCTCTCTATGGTAATGGTGATGCATCTTCGGCTGAAAGAGCAGGAGATGTGATTGGTCAATTGAGTGCATCAACACACAGCAGTAGTCCATGTGTAGTGATTGTGATTCTCACTGTGTGGTGCCGGGCTTACGAAGCCACGGCGGATAATGTGCTGACATTATGTGTAGCCCGCTTACGGGGCATAGCACCAGCCCTAGCGGGGCTTGGGTGAGCGCTGGTTAGCGCAGAAGCACCACGTACAGTGTGCGATGCGGGCTCCCGGTGAGGGAGTGAGAGGGAGTATCAGCCAGCCAGGGTTATGTTAGGGCATGATACGCTGGTTGACCTGCTGACACGTGACCGGATGATATTGGAGGGGGGCCACCGGTGGTCGGGAGCCGCTGGGCGGTCACGTGGTCTAAAAGAGCTCTCGGAGAGCCTTCGAGAAGGAGCTCGAGAGATCTAGAAGGTGGGCGGGGCGAGGGGCGGAGCCAGTCCCAGCCCGGGGGCATATAACGGGGCCCCGTGAAGAGCTCGGGGTTCTTCGTGTTGCTGGTGTGAAGAAGATCCACGTCGGGGAGAAGAAGCCTCTAGCCACGCGGTCCAGGACCCAGCTTGTGGTCCGGGCCGGGATAGCGAACCGTGTCTAGTTCTGCCGTAGCGTAGCTAGATGAGCATTCGAGAGCCGAGTGTAGATTGTGTGATGTTGTGTTAAAGTTGCGAAATAAATAGTGTTGCTCCCAAGATAACGTCTGCGACTCAGTTGGACTCACCACACATGGACCAATGCTTGCCAACCGTGACTTGCATGTCACCCTTTGATGACATGTCCGATTATGTCACTAGATGACGATTTAAAAGTGCGTAGCTCCAGTGGCTTTCTAATGTCAGTAGGAAGGCATTCCAGACGGCCACAGAAATGGTGCATCGGAAAGCGCGCGATGCTGCGGTGACCATCTTTGCTCGGTGGTGAACGACAAGCTGCCGCTGCTATGAGGATGATCGGAGTTTGCGTGATGGCTTACGCTGCTTGACGAGATCGGCAAAGTATTGTGGTTCATTTTGTGTGTAATGAATGCGACCTCTCTGTGACAGCACTGTTATCGACAGAGATGAGGGATACAACAGTGGGCGGCGGGGGGGTGATGTAAGAAATTATGCGATGGATGGAGTGAGGGGCGATGAGGTGGGTGTGAGGGATAATGAGATGAAGGATAAGGTGAAGGATGAGGCGTTGAGATGTGATGTGTAGGATGATCATTTAAGGTAACGATCTAAATGATAATGTGAGGAGTGATGAGGAATTAGGTGCTGAGAGGTGATGGTGAGATGACAATGATGTGAATGATGATGTGAGGGATGAGGTATTATATGATGAGGCACATAATGAGGCGAGGAATCATTTGAGGGGTGATGAGCCAAGGAAATAAAGTTAAGAATGAGGTGAGGGAGTGAAGATGTGGATAAGATAAGGGACGATGAGGTAGGGGATGATGAGGTGATGCAGGTGATGAGGTGAGGGGTAATGATGTGAGAGGCGATGACGTGGATGCTGATGCGAGGAATGAGGTGAGAAGTGATGATGTGAGGGACGTGACAGATGGTGGTGGTTGTGATGATGGTGGTGGTTGAGATGATGATGGTGGTGGTTACGATGATGGTGGTGGTTGAGATGATGGTGGTGGTGGTTGAGATGGTGGTGGTGGTTGTGATGATGATGGGGTGGTGGTTGAGATGATGATGTGGTGGTTGAGATGATGGTGGTGGTTACGATGATGGTGGTGGTTGAGATGGTGGTGGTTGTGATGATGGGGTGGTGGTTGAGATGATGATGTGGTGGTTGAGATGATAGTGGTGGTGGTTGAGATGATAGTGGTGGTGGTTGAGATGATGATGGTGGTGGTGGTTGAGATAATGATGGTGGTGGTAACGATGATGATGTGGTGGTGGCTGAGATGATGATGGTGGTGGTTGAGATGATGGTGGTGGTTGAGATGATGGTGGTGGTTGAGATGATGGTGGTGGTGGTGGTTGAGATGATGATGATGATGGTGGTTACGATGATGATGTGGTGGTGGATGAGATGTTGATGGTGGTGGTTGAGATGATGGTGGTGGTTGAGATGATGGTGGTGGTTGAGATGATGGTGGTGGTTGAGATGATGGTGGTGGTGGTTGAGATGATGATGTGGTGGTGGATGAGATGTTGATGGTGGTGGTTGAGATGATGGTGGTGGTTGAGATGATGATGGTGGTGGTTGAGATGATGATGGTGGTGGTTACGATAATGATGTGGTGGTGGATGAGATGTTGATGGTGGTGGTTGAGATGATGGTGGTGGTTGAGATGATGGCGGTGGTTGAGATGATGGTGGTGGTGGTTGAGATGATGGTGGTGGTTGAGATGATGGTGGTGGTTGAGATGATGGTGGTGGGGGTGGTTGAGATGATGTTGGTGGTGGTTGAGATGATGGTGGTGGTTGAAATTATGGTGGTGGTTGAGATGATGGTGGTGGTGGTGGTTGAGATGGTGGTGGTTGAGATGATGATGATGGTGGTTACGATGATGATGTGGTGGTGGATGAGATGTTGATGGTGGTGGTTGAGATAATGGTGGTGGTTGAGATGATGGTGGTGGTTGAGATGATGGTGGTTGAGATGATGATGGTGGTTACGATGATGATGTGGTGGTGGATGAGATGTTGATGGTGGTGGTTGAGATGATGATGTGGTGGTGGATGAGATGCTGATGGTGGTGGTTGAGATGATGATGGTGGTGGTTGAGATGATGATGATGGTGGTGGTTGAGATGATGATGTGGTGGTGGATGAGATGTTGATGGTGGTGGTTGAGATGATGGCGGTGGTTGAGATGATGGCGGTGGTTGAGATGATGGTGGTGGTGGTTGAGATGATGGTGGTGGTTGAGATGATGGTGGTGGTTGAGATGATAATGGTGGGGGTGGTTGAGATGATGATGGTGGTGGTTGAGATGATGGTGATGGTTGAGATGATGGTGATGGTTGAGATGATGGTGGTGGTTGAGATGATGGTGGTGGTGGTTGAGATGATGGTGGTGGTTGAGATGATGGTGGTGGGGGTGGTTGAGATGATGGTGGTAGTTGAGATGATGGTGGTGGTTGAGATGATGGTGGTGGTTGAGATGATGGCGGTGGTTGAGATGATGGTGGTGGTGGTTGAGATGATGGTGGTGGTTGAGATGATGGTGGTGGGGGTGGTTGAGATGATGATGGTGGTGGTTGAGATGATGGTGGTGGTGGGGGGGTGGGGGGGTGGGGGGGTGGGGGGGTGGTGGGGGTGGTGGGGTGGTGGGGGGTGGTGGTGGGGTGGTGGGGGTGGTGGGGTGGGGTGGTGGGGGGGGTGGGGACTGCGCTCTGACGCGCCCATGACGACAGAGGAAGCGCGGCGGCTTCAGGAGCAGCAGCAGCAGCGGGCGGCTGTCTGACTGGGTCTGTGTCTCCCTCGGCTGTCTCTCTGGTGTTCTTCTAAATGATCTGTCTCCCTCTTATTCTTCTTCTAACTCGTCTCTCTCCCCGTCTCTGTCCGCTGTGCTTGTCTCCCTTGTGCCGTCTTCCTGGTCCGTCTCGCTCGGTCCGTCTCCCCTCCAGCTGTCTCCGTCGTCTGCGCTCCCCCACCCTAGCCCACCAGCCGGGCCATAGTAACGTGGAATTGCCACAAAAGCCTCATGAGCTGCCCACATAGATGAGCGGCGAGTCCCCTCGCCTCTGAAGCGGCACGAGATCTAAACTGGGCTTTCGCAGCCTCCTTAAGAGTCTGTGCACAATCCTTCTTCACTTTAAAACTGCGTGTAAAAACAAAAAAGAAGTGAGATCTTACATTTTTAGAGCGGTTCCTGTGGGGTTTATGTGCCACGGGTTGAAGCTGTTGCATCTTCATTCTGTTTTCTGATCTCATCCAAGGAATCGGAACACTTTGCCGTGGGGAGTAAATGGCTTCCGGAGTGTCTACAGCAATAGACACCAGGGCATGTTGCGATTCTAGTCTCTAAGAGTCTAGCCCATTGGGAGAATCGATTACACTGGTCAACACACTTTTTCTGGCATAAGGTATTCCAACGGTTTTAAGGTAATTTTGGGGCGCTGATTCCAAATCTGGCATCAGTTGTCTATCACACCAGGTTTTTGAGTTATCAAATATTGCATTATCAATAAAAACTGCAGAAGAATTTTTTTTAAATAAATGTGGATATCTACATAAAATTATATTATAAACACACTATCCTAAAAATACAGCACCATATTTTAACACTAAAGCAGTCACTGACTCGCAACAATTTGCAATCATAAGTGACAGTTAATTTCGGGTAAAATCAATGAAAATGGGGTATGCCGATAGCATAAAAATGAGATGTGATAGAGCAAATCTGAGATCAGATTTGGAATCGGCACCCTGAAATTAGTCTAAAACAGCTGCAAAAGTCCAGGCCAGAAAAAAATGCTTTTTGTTGTTGACCAGTGTTATCTTCGATGTCGTTTGGAGATGACAGCCAGAGGTGGCGCTCTGGGCATTGCAAACCAAGCCAATGCCAAGGGGCCCCATGTAGATGAAGGGGACATCACGGGTCACGAAATATCCCCAATACACGCGCGCATTCTTTTTTTGTATATCTGCCTCATCTATGTCTCTTGTCTACAGCCCTCTTATTTCACCAACATCTGCAGATTTTCAGTTCCCGAGATGTTGATGAGATGTTGATACATAATTCGAAGCGATATTCTTTGGGGCTGCAGTGATTGCAGACATAACAGTGCACCGATTCTCACGATTTAAACGAGGAGTATCTTTCGTGTAAGAATTCAAATAAATATATGACTCAATGCATTTTTAACATACCTAATAGTGGGGCTTGAAGTATTATTGTAGATTCCGAGCCACCATTACTGGAGCCATATGTGGGTATAATTGCTGCAGTGTAACTACAATATGATCAGCCTTCATGAACATATTTGTCAACAGTGTTATAGAATGTGAGTCTTTTGAAGCTGGGATAGGAAGCCGATGGTTTGCTGAATACTTGATTACAATTGTAATTTCTCCCATATGAAGGTCAAACAATTGGGTGAAATATCCGATGTGGATATGTAACACGTTTTTTTGCTTCAGAAAAATGTTGATCGGTTTTTGGCACGACATTTTTCTTCAATGTCAATGTGTGTTTGGCCAGATAATAACTGAATTTTAGACGTTTGCGATTATTACATTTTTGGTAGCAAAATAAAACAAAGAAAGCAGCCAGCAAAAGATTACACTTGTTATATTCAGTTGTTGCATCATTATCATCATAATCGTGATCAGCCATTATCTGGTTTCTGAATGAAGGCCACCCCAATGCCGTTACCTCCTCAGCGCTGCCACCATCCACCTCTCTTCTACACGTGAACTAATGTCATCGTTCCACATCTGCGTTGGCCGTGCTGCCCTTTGGCTGTCATTCCATCACCAGTCTCGTCCATGGGCCATCATCCCGTCTCGCGATGAGTCCTATCCAAGCCAATTTACTTGCGTAAACAACCTGTACTGACCAGGTTGGTGAAGAATGGCCAAACAACCCCCTATGAAACTCATTCCTGCGGAGGGAGCTGGTAGGAACGTTGGGTTGCTCGGTCAATGGCCAGGGTCAACGGCGGCGTGGTGTATTCCGCAAATATGCCCGACTGTGAGGGCGGGCACAAGCCAGCGTGAGTAGGTTAAACGTTGAGTTTTATAAGGGCACCACGGGGTGACCAGCCCCTCCCCACCCAGCCCCACCCCTCCCACCCCCACCCAGCCCCACCCTCCCTCCCTTCCCACCCAGCCCCTCCCCACCCTCCCCACCCAGCCCCTCCGCACCCTACCCACCCAGCCCCTCCCTCCCTCCCCACCCAGCCCCTCCCTGCACGACGGACACAATAATCCGCTGTGGGCTGGTGTAACCAGGAGGTTCCTACCAGTATGATGCACCTAAACCAGTTGTATAGTGGGCAGTATTTTAACATCTTAGCTGAACATTGCCTACCTTAAACTCCATGTAAAAAAATGAGATCTTAAATATTTAGAGCAGTGCTTGTGGATTTTATATGCCACAGGTTGAGCTAATGTATCTTAATTTTGTTTTATGATCTTATCCTAGGAATTGGAACACTGTGCGATGGGAGTAAAGGGCTTGCAGAGCTTTGTGGAGGGCTGCGTCCCTGGTGCGTGCGAGCCAGTTCGCCTTGCCGACCTCGCCGAGAGCTTCAAGATAAAACATCCGGGAGAAACGCCTTGTCTGGTTGTGGATGCTCCCTGCTGCATACGGTTCTGGTACACTCCCCAGCGCTGGGTGCAGGGTGGCCAGTGGAAGGAGTACCTGGAGAGCCTGAATAACTTCTTACGCCGTCTGGCGGACATCGGACTGCACCTCGTATTCTTCTTCGATGGGTCAACGCAACTACCCAAGCGGCAGGAGTGGGCTCGCCGCAGACACCAGAATAGCCGCGAAATATCATGCATATTCAGGCACATCCAGGAGACAGGGCAGCAGCCCCTCGACAACATGTCTGTCATCCCATCCAGTCTTTGCAGCTTTACAAGGTCTGCCCTTCAGGCCCTGGGAGCTGAGGTTATCCGCACGACACGGGAGGCTGACTACGAAGTGGCCGAGTTTGCACGAAGTAAAAACTGCATAGGGATCTTAGGCCAAGACACAGACTATCTGGTCTACGATACGGTACCATACCTGTCCATCAACAGTCTAGACCTGGAGACTCTCACTACCGTAATGTACGTGCGAGGGCGGTTATGTGAGCACCTCCGCATTCGCATCTCTGACTTGCCGGTACTAGCCTGCCTCATGGGTAATGATGTCATAGATCAAAAAAGAGGAGCCGGCTTTAGAAGACGCTGTGCAGCTCCGGGTGAGCCTCCTGTGGTGGCCGTGGCGCGATACCTCCGCAAGGTTCCAGCGTCCCCTGCCTCTCTCGAGCAACTCGAGCGTGAGCTGTTTGGTGGCGATGCTTGTGGGCAACTGCAAGCCATTGTGGCAGACTACACCTTGGCAGGACTTAGTTCTCCTTGGCTACCTGCCAATATCCAGGTAAGGTGGAAGTGTGACGTGTGTATGGATCTCCTCGTGCCTTGATGTGTCCTCATCGTGTGTTCCATGACCGCTTTTACTTCGCATCGAGACAACATTGAGAGATGTGACGTAAAAGCTACGTTATTGCTGTACTGTTGTGAATAGTAAGGATGGGATAAAATGTTGACTGGGAATAGAAAGAGTCACATTTCTTAAAAATGTACAATATAGTTAATTACGAATTTAAAGCGTTTGCTGTATGCTGAAAGTAGTTACAATTTCTCTTTCAATGATTGAATTATGTATACTGTACAGGCAAGTCTGGGACATGGCACTGTCTCATCTATGGATGGAGGCTGTAAGGCGTCACTCTGCACCGATGTGGAGTTTCTGCAGGTCTGAAAACTCTTCCCTGCTTTTGCCACCGTGCTTTTTATTCCTTTTCATGTCTTTGATTACCTAAATGCATTTTTTTCTATTCTTACAGCAGCCGGTGTCTCTTGATAAAAGACAAATTCATTCTCACTATGGGAACCTCATTTGCCAGTAAAAATATAATAATTGGTTCTTTACCCTTCTATCTGGCAACAAAACTGACACCTTTTTACAAGGAGTCATGTTTGCATAGACCACAATACCTGCAGTCATAATACAAACAAAAGAACATAACTCTGATAATGTGCACTGTCCTTAAAGTTGATTGATCCACACCCGAGACAGCTTTCCTTAGAGCCTAGTCTCATATGGGTTGGACCAGATGACGCCAAAAGGCGCACAACTCAAAGACAATGCACCATCAGAGTATGAGAGCTCGGGGCAAGCATCTACACTATGGGAACCTCATTTGCCAGTAAAAATATAATAATTGGTTCTTTACCCTTCTATCTGGCAACAAAACTGACACCTTTTTACAAGGAGTCATGTTTGCATAGACCACAATACCTGCAGTCATAATACAAACAAAAGAACATAACTCTGATAATGTGCACTGTCCTTAAAGTTGATTGATCCACACCCGAGACAGTTGCCAGATAGAAGGGTAAAGAACCAATTATTATATTTTTACTGGCAAATGAGGTTCCCATAGTGTAGATGCTTGCCCCGAGCTCTCATACTCTGATGGTGCATTGTCTTTGAGTTGTGCGCCTTTTGGCGTCATCTGGTCCAACCCATATGAGACTAGGCTCTAAGGAAAGCTGTCTCGGGTGTGGATCAATCAACTTTAAGGACAGTGCACATTATCAGAGTTATGTTCTTTTGTTTGTATTATGACTGCAGGTATTGTGGTCTAAGCAAACATGACTCCTTGTAAAAAGGTGTCAGTTTTGTTGCCAGATAGAAGGGTAAAGAACCAATTATTATATTTTTACTGGCAAATGAGGTTCCCATAGTGTAGATGCTTTCCCCGAGCTCTCATACTCTGATGGTGCAATGTCTTTGAGTTGTGCGCCTTTTGGCGTCATCTGGTCCAACCCATATGAGACTAGGCTCTAAGGAAAGCTGTCTCGGGTGTGGATCAATCAACTTTAAGGACAGTGCACATTATCAGAGTTATGTTCTTTTGTTTGTATTATGACTGCAGGTATTGTGGTCTATGCAAACATGACTCCTTGTAAAAAGGTGTCAGTTTTGTTGCCAGATAGAAGGGTAAAGAACCAATTATTAAATTCATTCTCATTATATTCATCTAAGAGGGATGATGGGCTGAATCGACACCTAAACAAGACGTGAATTAACATACTTGTGTACTTTTATCACGTGGCAACGCAGCTAGATTACAAAAAACATTCAAACTACATTTTGGAGTATATCCCCATAGGCTGTTATGCATGAACACTTTAGAGTGTTGAGATTAATTCATGCACAAGAGTGAGATGGATTGTAACATCATCAGACGGTGAGATGCAGCACCAGCATGGACATACCTTCATCCAGCAGTGAATAGAAGATGACTGATCATGGCATGGCTAGTTTCTGTGGTGACCTTGGCACTGTCTCATGGCTGGGCTGATGTTGGTTGTCTGTGCACCTGAATTGATGGATGATGAATGGCCAGCAATTTCCACTCTCTCTTTTCATCTTGCACAAACATGCACTGTTGCAATTCTTTGGTATTTGCTCAGTATCTGTTGTTTCTTGGCTCACAGATGGCATTGAGGCAGCCATCCTCAAGCTGTTAGTTATTTCCATGACATGTTTGTGGCCACCACTTGCCAGGTCAGGTCATGCCTTCTAACAAAAGAAAACCCCTTGCATTTCGGAAAGGAGGTTTGTTGCATATGTTGGTGTATTGCACGTAATTGTACGACCTTTGGGTCTCAAATGGTAAGCAGAACGATGACAAAACATGTTTAACTAAATCTGTAGGAATAATATGAAGTATTTGTGCATAATCATTGACTGCAAATGAAAGCAGCAGTAAGCAATTTGAGACACAATGTACTGCCACACACTCCCAAGTAAGGGGACTCTCACAACAAGGGGATGCTTGTGTCAACAGTTGGCCCAACAGCAGGGTCACCAACTTTACAAGTTGCTGGTCTTGGGAGAGTTGGATGTGAGCAACAGCCTGGAGGACCCAGCTGGGACAGGCCTTCCCCCCGCCGGACTCCTCTACCGGCCTGTACGCCAGCACATCTATGGCCTGCTACTGGGGATCAAACCTGTGGGTAAGAGTCAGGAAAGTCGTTTTTGTTATTATTGTACATACATGAATGTAGGGAAGACTTCGAAATGGCTGTACTAAGAGAAATCATGGGATAAACCAGGTAAGATAGGAGGACTGTTGGCATTCAAAAGGAACTAGCAATAATAAGGGACATGATATGCATCATTCAAAGGGGACAATTCTGTTTGCGAAGGGTTTTGTGGTTGGGTTGTATTGTAAAAACATCTGTTTGGGATAGTGTTGCCCCCTCGAGTGCGTGGGTGCCCTGGTTTCTTCCGACACATGGCGATCCATCGAACAAAGACGGTCACTGCATCGCACGCTTTCAGATGAGCTGCGGCCGTCTGGAACGCTCTTCCAATGTTAGGAAGCCACTGTTGCTATGCACTTTTAAATCTATATGCAAAACTCATTTCTTAAGAACTGCTCTTTGTGTTTAATTTATTGTCCTACCTCTGCACCCCCGATTCGCACGGTTGGCTACATAGTGCGAACTAAGTTCAACATGCATACATGTTAACAGTCATTCATTGGTTGAAAACATTGAAGTATATAGAGGACTGCGTTGTTTGGTAAATTGATGGGACCAGATCAATCTGTGGTTTCTCAGCGTTGCGAGATGCAATTTGCATGTGCCATGCCGCTATTTAAAACGTAACATTATTTTTGGCTCTCCAGTGTTTTCAGATTCTACTGCGTGTTGCTCGGCATGATGTCTGACATTTCGCTGCATGTCCTGGGAGCGATTCAGTTCTTCAAGAAGCTCCCAGCATGTGGAATTAAACGGCAGACATTATAACAAATGACACATGGTACAATCCGAAAAACCATGCCGGGGAGCTAGTTTACATTCGAGTGGACAAAGAGAGATTTCCCTATGTTCTTCTGTACAGCAACATCAGTGAAACAAGGACTAGAGGATGTCCAAGCGAAATAAAGGGTTTGGTAATATGAAAGAAGATCGTCTGTAACTGGGGATCACACTCCCAAAAATGGATAGGCTGGCCTGAGGCAGACACAGTTCCAATCTGGCCATGGATAGCTTTCCAGCATCAATGTGATGTCTTTAATCTGGTGCATAATCATTTTCTTAAGTGTTGTGATGCGAGTTGAGATGTGTGTCACTCCTGGGTTACTTCATCATTAGACCTCCTTTGCCAGTACCAAAATATCATAATAGGGTTTTTTATATTTTGGTACTGGCCCTCATTACTTTGATAGTGGCATTGCCTTTGAGCTGTACGCCTTTTGGCGTCCTCTGGTCTAGCACCAATTGGGTCGAGGCTCAAAAGAAAGCTGTCTCTGGTGTGGACCAATCAGTTTCAAGGACACTGCATATATTATCATAGTATATTTTTTGTTTGTATTTTGACTGCAAGTGTTGCAATAAATGGTGACATGAATCCTTATAAAAAGACTTCAGTTTTGTTGCCAGAAAAAATGGGAAAAACCCTATTATTATATGCTGGGTTACTCTTAACTGATTTAGTATAAACCACATGCCTTGGTAAAAACTGTACACATTTTTTTGGTCTTCTGATCATTCTAGGAGATTTTAAAAAAGTCCATTAAAGGTCATAATAAAATCTCCCCATGTATTTAAAATACTGCTTAAAGTAATTTGTTACAATATGTACACTTGGCATGGTTTTGTTTGTTTTTGTGTGACCTTTTTTGCAGATGGAGAAATTCGGCAAGTGAAGGAATGGATAGTGTATCCAGGGAATGACCTCAGGGAACCGGAGCTCATCGCCCCTCTGCCTCTGGATATGCCAGGTGTGGATATGTTTTTCGTAATTAACTTTTTAAACTAGTAATAATGTCACGTTGGGTCCATCTCTGTCAGTGCCCTCCCCATGTCGCTCACTCTCTATCTCTCAGCGTCTCTCACTGTCTGTGTCTCTCTGTCTTTTTCTGTCTGCCTCCGTGTCTTTCTATGTGCATCTGCCCCGTGTCTACACAGGGCCATGCGTAGCGTTGAGAAGGCTGTGCGCTTAGAGGCGTTGTAAAAAACTTAATCAGGGCTGATACTGCACCAGGGGCCAGACCTCTCCCCCTCATCTCTGGTACATGTCGTAGTGGTGAGTGATCGCTCAATGATTATATCGCACTGTGCTGTAATCATGGTGTCTCATTCTCAGTTGGCCACACAAAACACCAGCAGCATTTGATGTCTGAATTTGACCTGGACCACCCCTATTTCTATTCAACCTCTTATGACTACCTGGTGTCATGATTTTAAATCACCACTCGGGAGACAGTAATAGCTGAAATTGTATGGTGGCAGTGGCCTGTGCACCCACATGCGTGCCATGCTGGACTTAAAAAGCTCTTTACTTGTGTTTTTCCATCGGTGTATAGCAGGTAAATCAGAAATATAGATTTTTTTTTCATTATCTTTGTGTGTGTATGAATAGCTTGATTCCGTATGTTTGCTGTTTTATTATATTGCAGCTGTTTCAGCAATTTCAGCCAGGGATATTAACTAAAATTAAATTGGTTTTACTTTGGCGACAAATATAGCTTCATCGCTCTGTTTGAGCACATGTGATGTGAATGGCTCTGACATTGTATACATAGTTAAGCAAATATGCCACATTACTTTAAATTTGAAGTTTAATATAATTCATGGGATAATAGATTTAAAAGTGTGTTAAGTCTTTATCAGTGACAATAAATAAAAATAAGTGTATATTAAATCTTGACTTAAAGCTATCGTGACTGCAGGGATTCATATTATTTGGGTCTTTCGGTAAAGCCACGTAGATAGAAAAATGATGACGATTGCTTGTGTTGCGATCGAAACGTCATGATATTTGTATTATTTTTCTATCTACGTGGCTTTACCGAAAGACCCAAAGAATGAGTGTATATTACTTCTTGATTAATCATTATAATTTGGCTCATGACATGTAGTATATGAAATACATAATTTTGACTTGAAACATGCAGTGTTCACTCGCTCTCAAAGAAAAGGAATGATGTTACAGGATTTTTTATTTTACAGCAGAGAGCGAGTTTTAGATGTGTCTTATTTGCATACTCAGCAGAGTGAGATATACAAGGGGTAATGAAAAATCTGTGGTCTGGTAGAGCAAGAAACGAGTGACCTTGATGACATGGTGTTATTTCCCTACATGTTAGTTCAGTTATGTTCTTCCAGGGCTTCTATGCCGCCCTGACAAACTCTTGTCCTCGCACCTCAAACCATCCAATCATGGCAAACATCACTTTCTTGTCACTTTAAAATAGTTTTTTTTCTAGCAAGTGATTCTTTAACTGCAGAAACCTGTGGAAAGGACTGGGAGCCAAGTCTGGAGACTTCCAGTTTGGTCTAACCAATTATAATCTGGCCTTGCGAATTGGCAGCTATGCCAACTTGGGATTTGTGAACTAGAGCATTGGTCCTGATAAAATAACACGCCAAGTCCCAACTTTCCTCACTTCTTCTGATCGCATTACAAAATTTTGCTATGAGGTCTGCGCAATACGACGCGGGTTTGTACCTCCAACGCCGTTCCATGTGAGGCTTAGAAACGAGCAATCTCAGACGATAATTCCGTAAACCTTCGAGCAAGGTGACCCATGGGAACACAACGTGAGGCTTGCACGGCGTTGTACAGGGGGAGCGCTGGAGGCACGCTCGCTGTGGCAGCCCGCGGAGCAGGATGCAGCGCGTGTGGCGGAGTGGCGGCTGCAGACCTTCCTGGCATGCTTCGGCCTATCAGGACATCAATCGGCCATGGTTGCCCTGCAGTCAGGGCACACTGCTCTCTGCTGCTTGTTGGGGTACATGGCAACGCAGGTTCGTTTACCTACACTTGTGTTCCTTCACCCCCCTCCCCCCAGTTACACTGCAGCTGCTCTATAGGTGTCATTGAGATCTGTGGTAATATCTCCGCAACCACGCGATCGTAAACACGTCGGCAAGTAATTGACACAACGCTCTAGCCTATGCATACATACAAGACAAACGCCCTGAATGCGGTGGGATAACTGCATCTGTGTTAGTTAATGTCGGACGCATACTTCACGCTGTAAAGGAGGGCGGACAGACAGTAGTTAGCGCACCATGCTATATGAAACGTGCAACCTGAATTTTAATTCAGGCCACTGCTAACATAGGTGGTGAGTGATATCCGAACTGGTCCTGGCACCTCCCATCACCAACTTGCATTGACCAGTGTGAGCAAGTATGGTCAAACAGCTCCCATGACCAACACAGCATAGGGAAACCTTCGTTTGTTTGACAAGGGCCTGTCATTATTTTTGTGTTATGACAAACATTATTCACTCGTTATTCACGAATTTGCTATCCACGGTTTTGGCTATCCGTGAATCGCATCTGGGACTCCCGACACGATTGCATCGAGAGAGAAAGTGATGAGAAAAAGTCGTCATGTAAAGGATCATTATAATTTAAGCTAAGTTAATTTATAACCTATTATTTAATATGTTAATATTTATTTAAATTTACTCTATGTTTATAATAAAGAGGTATTCATTTTTTGTGTTGTCATAATTTTCACGTATTTAATCGCGATACACAGAAGTTGCTGTTCACGAGCATCTCTGGAACGTATCCCTCGCGAATAACGAGGGAATACTGTGCTGTCTTTACTTTCGAGTGGTGGAAGATGTTGCGGTGGGAATCTTTTTTTCCAGATCGATACGTTCTACCTGGAGGATGTAAAAGCATTGCTCGCCCAAGCTCTGTGCCTCAAAGAAATGGATGCCCAGAGCCTTGCTCGTTTACCGGTATGCGGTCATTTCACCATATTTGTAAAAATGCACATGTTGTTATCCTGCATTTTCTGGTGTAATAGATTGTCACGCACAATTAAAACTCACGCCAGCTATCACTTGTATTCACGAGCGTTTGTGCAATGGTTCGAACAAATAAATAGGGAAATGTTAAGAAAGCTACGCCTCTACGTCAGGTGCATTCAGTTTTTATTTACATCCCCGAGTACCGGGTTTGTACAGCACTTATTTCCTAACACTCCACCCCGTGTCAAACTCTTGCCATCGCCCCTCACTCCCCTTCCTCTCTGTTGCTCTCCGCTAAATCCTTCGCGCAGCCCCCACCCTCGGCTGCGCGCACCGTTGCCGGCCCTCTCGCCTGTCACTGCGCTTACTCTTCTCACTCGCATGCGACATTGTAAAAGCGGCAAAAGTGCACATGTCATCTTTATGCACCGTTTTGGCATATGGTGGGTAACTACAATAATAATTATGAAGGGTCTGTTTCATCCCCGAACTAAAACACAACATGTTTATCCTTCGCTATAGTAACGTTTTAAGTTTTAAGTCCATCAACCAGTGGGTTTGGTGTTGTAGGTTGTTGTCTTGTCACAAGGCAACACAGCAGCATTTGTTCGATGGGCCGCACACTGCTAAGATACACAGACGTGTTAACCAGGCGACAGTTTGCCACACTGTGACAAAGGCCCATGAAGTTAAATATTACAGACTTAAATGTTTGAATTCCCACTTCAGAACATTTTTATAAAGTAACTTTATTATCCAATGAAACCGGACAACGTCCTCATTTGTCTTGCTGCTTTCCCTACCCAGAAATCCAAAATGACCAAAACAACGTCATGAACACGATTCTCATCGTGCCTCCATCAGTCCTCTCAACACGGTAAACAGGTGCACGGTCAACTGTAACTAAAGATGCCATTCAACCTGTAACCAGCAGTGTCTGCCAGCAGTTTATTGCAATGTTCTGCAATATTTAAAGAGGAAATTGGACCTGTGTATTGAAACGCCTTTGCTGATTGTGTGCAATGTTGTCTGTGCTTTTGCTTGTGCGCTTTCCACGGGAGATGAACATCACTAAAATAGGATCTCTGTGCACTTGCGTATGTACACATACGTATGTTTGCGGTTATTCGCGTCTTGTAAGCGTTGTTTTGGCCTCTGTATGTTCCAGCACCTGTGGTGCTTTCGTTTGCGTTTATGTGTGTGCAGTGGAGCGGTTAGTGCGCTGCGCTACGAACCTGAGTTCAATTCCCGCTCATGGCCAACACCAGTGATGATTATCTGAACCGGTTCTGGGCCTCCCCTAGGTAGACTCAGCCTTAAATGAGTACCTGGTGCGGTGCGTAAACATCGCCAATAGTGTAGTGCTGGCCACTCACCCCTTCGTGTGCTGTTCCGACCTTCATTGGTGCTCGCTAACAGCACTTGCCCAACAGTCTATTAAGGCTATACGGGGGATATTTGTCTTTGTCTCTGCAGTATTCATAGTCTGCGTGTCTTTGTGCCGTTTTGTTGTGTCTGCGTTTTCAGTCGTGGTAGTTTCACGGTACGGGCAGTGCTCGGGTTAAGAACCTAATTCATTCCTGAGACCAGTTCGTAAGTCGGAACACAATAATGCACTGTATTTAAATGTCCATAGGTCAGTGTTATGAAATGTGTTACTGTTAAAAAAAGGAAAGCATAGTTAAATTAATAATTAAAACGGAATTTGTACATTTGCGTGTAACACTAACAAAACTACTGTATATAAATAAAAACCTTTAAACGTACGTCTCAAAAACCTCGAGGGTACTTGCCGACAAGGTAGAAAGCTTCAAGTTGGTACAAATGTAGCTTTTAAGACACAAACAACAGGAAAAATCTGAATATCCCAGATTTTTTATTTGAAGGCCCCCAAATCTCCATATTAAGTGCCCCATAAACATGTTTGTACATGGTGTCATTCAGAAACCATTCTAAATATAAGATTGCGGTTTGTTTCCTTTGATAGAGCGTTAAACAGCAAAACAAAATTAAAGCGAGAACCATTGCTCTGTCTTGTATTGTTTTTGAGATATTTCGTATATTCAAGCGGTTTTGAAAGAAAAAAAAGGTAAAGGATAGGTCCAATCAAGTCGTCAACAATTTTTGATTTTTTTTGGGGTAGTTAGCGTTTGATCGTAAAAAGTGTAACAAATCCTATCAGGTTCATTATTATATTTATTGAAAAATTTTGCCTGGACAAGACTTTATGAACTAGTAGTAAGTAACACGAAAAATAAAGTAACATAAATAGAAAAAAAGTTCAGTTTTATTTTCTCTTACCTTGAGTGCTGAAGCTAGCTTCAGGACTGCGGAACGCTATGTGGCCAGGAGTCGGAGCCATTCCCTGTTCACTTTGGGGTGCAACAGGTATGTCCTCTGGCTCCCACATTATTTAACATCATCTTTGACCACGTAATTCGAGACACTTTCCATGGCTGTACCAGAGGAATTTCCATCTGGTATAGATACAATGGGAGGCTGATCGATGCCTGGGTGTTGTCGAGGGATGGCTCCCTATTGGTCAACCATGTTATGTATGCCGATGATCTGGTGATTGCTCCTCACTCAGAGGATGAGTTGGAGGCGCTGCTGCTGAACCTGGAGTGTGCCACTAAGAGGTGGGGTCTTAACCATCAGCCCCACCAAAACTAAGCACCTGCCTGGGTATTTTGTTCACCAAACACTCGACACACTCACACTTTCACACACAGTGGCACACACACGTGCGTGCGCGCACGTACACACGAAAACATTCACTCCCGGAGTGAGGCCGGCTTACTCCACCTCCTCTGAACAAAATAGTTCTGTGGTTCCATTTGCAATTGCGAGTTCGCGTTTAAGTCAATTATTTTATATTTCATGGAAGCTGGTTCGTAAGTTGGGCGTTTTTAAGTCGAGGACTGCCCGTACAGTATTGCTCTGTTTCTATCTGGGCTTTTACAAAAGACGAATGGGCCGTCATGGTGAGTCTCCTGCCTTCTCGTGGGCAGGTGCGGTCTGTGAGTGTGCTAGTTCAATATTTGCACGCTGGCAATCAAAATACAAAAACGTGAAATATAGCCGCGTGAGCAGGTGCCATTCGCACATTTGCTTGTTGTAGTCGACCGATCACGAGCATGTGTCAACAAGGCACGAGGCAGGACGCCTGTGCGGCAGATGTGCTGCCTACCTGCGCTTGTGTGCATGTGCTGTTGTGAAGCAACTTCTGCACGTACGTATGGTGCGCTTCTTTCGCACCATACATAACCAACCGTGTTCAGTTCAGTTTCATTTCAGTTTCATTTATTTGGTATAGCCCTGTGAGCCATTCGGCTCTTGAATCGGGTGCAACCGCAACAAACAAAGAACAAAAACATGAACAAGAAATAATTAGAGGTGTCAATTAGAGGTGTGGGGAAGCACAACAAACTAAACACATTTTTCGATTTAAAGCTTGCGTGACTGCAGGGATTCATCTTCTTGGTTCTTTCGGTTTAAAGCTTTCGTGACTGCAGGGATTCATCTTCTTGGTTCTTTCGGTAAAGTCACGTAGAAGGAAAATAATAAAATAATAAAAATTAAACATAATAAAATACAATTCTCACGACGTTTCGGCCACAATGCAAGCGGCCGTCATCAGGTGAAGAACAGGTCATGTTCTTCACCTGACCTGTTCTTTACCTGTTCTTCACCTGAGGACGGCTGCTTACATTGTGGCCGAAACGTCGTGAGAATTGTATTTTATTATGTTTAATTTATATTATTTTATTATTTTCCTTCTACGTGACTTTACCGAAAGAACCAAGAAGATGAAACTAAACACAATTCGTCACCGTCGTCGGCCTCGAGTATGGTTGCCACCTTTCCTGCTTTGCCAGGATCGTCAATCTTCTTGAGGCAGCTGATGTCTTGGGAAATCTGTAAAATCTTCCCAGAATAATTAGAGGTCCCGTTTTTTGTCTGCTGTGTAATTGTAGGCCACTCATTCAAGACGATGCATTTACACATAGTTCCTTTTTCCGTATTGGGAAATATTCTTCCCATGACATGTCCCAGTTTTTTAAACCTCAAGAGGTGGCAACCCTCGCTATGATCTATTGACTGCTGGATAAAGGCCTCCCCCCTACCGCTCCACGCCGTCGCAATACAAAAGGTCGAGGCTAGTGTACATGGTTGAGTTTATAACATTTTTAATTCAACTAATGGAAGAGCTGTGCGGTGTGGCACAGTGGTGGAGTTGTATGAGAGGGCAGGGAGCTTTGTTGCCATCCAGCAGCAGATAAATCATGGCTGGTAATGAAGAGCGCTTACTTCCCTACTCCTCTTGTACTAATTCCAACTTCTTATCCTGTACAGCGACAGCGTTGGCTTTGGCCTATCCAATTATAACAAGATCAAGTTACCCTTTTTAAGTTTGTATTCGCCTTTCCAATCATCACGGTGGGTCCGCAGTGAGACACAGCCGTCTTTGTTACACAGCACAGGCTGCCTGACCATCGGCAACGTGCCTTTGTCGTGAAAACCAGCTTCCTCACACTGGGGTTCACGTCCTGCAGGTGATGCAGCCCTTAGCTATGATGACAAAGATCCCCCCCCCCCCCCGTATGCCCTTAAGTGCTCTTAGCGAGTAGCACCTATGAGGGCCGACACGCACACGAGGGGGTGGGTTGGCCTGCACCACGCCCGGCCGCCTTTGTCTCCCCAGTGGCGATGTCTTTACACACCACATCAGGTACTCATTTGAGGCTGAGTCGACCTAGGGGAGGAGGCACAGGACTACGAACCCGGCGACCGGAATTCGATTCCCGCCCACGGCCAACACCACCAGTGACGATTCTCTGAACCGGTCCTGCAGCCCTATATTCAGCATTATTTACAACGCATCCGCTGTTGGGTTGTGTAAGAAATACTTTTATTTTTCATGTGAAGCCGATGTGCTGCATTGTCTGCTTGTCTATTTTGTGGTTTATATTCTCCATAACGACGCCAGTTATTGTTTCGTACTATATATCAAATAAGTTCGCGTCAAACTCATATCTCAGTTATATTTAGCAGTTCCCTAGCATTGACTACAGCAAGCCTGACTCGTACAGTACTGAATCAATGCTGCTGAAATGACACACTTCCAGAAGGCCATTGGACCAACCAACGGGTTGTGTAAGAAATTTGATTTTTTTTACGTTTCTCTCTGATGTGTTTTTTGCAGTTGTACAGCATGATAGTTAGCATGGTATGTGGAGCGAAACGTCAGACCCCGTGCCAAATAACGCGTCACAACCCGCATGCACATAGGAGAGCCGTACAGGACAGCCAAAAGCACCTACACAGCATGTATTACATATTCGTGCGTTACTTATCTCTCTATATGTGTTACAAGATGCGCATATATATATCTCATCATATCACATCTCAGGAGATGAACGTGTGTTGATACCACCAGCTGGGGGCCACGTTTGACCCTGTTGCCCCACCAGACGTACTCGGCACCAGATTGACAACTGTGCTGTGTCAGGCTGATGATTATGCTGATGATTGTAATCGTTAGAGATAGAAGGAATACTGTTGTGCAATAGTTTTGCCAGCCCACCTGCACAGGCTTAATTATCACCTGCTCTGCCTGGGATATCACGTAATAATAAAAAGTCTTGTTGACCTCACTATTTGAGCCATTGTTCGAGTCGTCGTAATTGAGTGTGTAAATATGTCACTGAATTATGGAATTATCATGGCATGGCCTTGCCATCATGGGGTGCATGGATGTGCCCTTTCTTTGTCGCAAAACATTTTATTTAAACCGCTTGTTTGAATCTTTACAATGACAGAAAAGCTCCCGCACGTTTTAATAGTCGAACAGTTAGTTTACTCATGACAGCATTAGCATCGTCCTCACAACTTCACTGTGTTAAGCACAACGGGTTTGCCAGGGGCAGTCCCGCCGAATAAAACTTGACAGGATTCGATGCTTTCAAAGTTGTCATGATAGAGTGGAAATGACAAATGTGTTGCTTCAGCGATATTAAATAAGAGGAAGCATCAGTCGTTGCAAAGTTACCACTGTATTGTTTTTTTAGACAGGATGATTTTATACGCTATTTAAATTGCTCATCCGTATTTCAGATATTGTACAGTACGACATAGAAGGCAAAGGTGCAGCCTGTGAAATTGCCTCCTCACGCCACTGCTAGTGGAAGGACCTCCACCAGATGGAGCTCAAAAGAGCCCATTTTGAGAATATGTTGGCCTACTTGTCCACCCTGGCTAGACATATTGACAGAGGTGGTAATACCAACATTTTACTCCACCACACATGACCTTCCGATCGACCAAGTGTGGTGTTCCCATGTATCTGGGAGGGACAGAGACTGGCATTGTACGGCTCAGAAATACCCAATGCACAATAACTATTCCAATGACATCATCCAAGCTTTCATTATTTCCCCCGATTTCTAAATGACCATTTCTTGTGATATAATCTCGGTAAGAGAAGGCTATTTTTTTCTGCAAAAGAACCCATCTGGGTGTGCCCTAATGACAGAAACGTGCTCACGTTGCTGTAAAATGAGTTGCGTTATATCAGTTATTTATTCAGCAAAGACCCACATAAGCCGCTTTAGCAGAGTATCCTGCATTGGGATGGTTAAATAATAATATTAATACAGTAGAATCCCTCTTAACCACGGTAATTGGTCGTTAAGTTATTTGGTCGTAAAGCGAGTATAGGAAATACACGTTAAAGGCTTAATTCGTTCCGATAGCATCAAAAGTTACCCTTTTCACAAAAAATACGTATTTTATCATATTTAAACAATGTATATTAATACATAAAGATACTAACACAATTCTAAACACATACTATTAAAAGAAACATGTTTAATCAATGCATTAATATATAATAGCCCAGATCTGTCTCTCTGTCATTCTGTAACTGTGATTAATGCCCCCGGATTGGTTGAAGTGCGTCACGAGCTGCCCACTTCGTGTTGTGGTGCACCCCGCACCTCGGAGGCCCGAGAAGCAGCAAGATCACGGCCACAGCGCCGGAGACGCAGCCACGGAAAGCTGACGGTCGATCCACTCACACACGGCTCACTCACACTCCGCTGCTGCCCTGAGGGAAAGCCGTGCTGTGTCCACTGCTGCCCTGAGGGAGAGCCGTGCTCTGTCCATTACATTAGTACTCAAGTTTTTTTTGTGCTTAAATCCACTGCTGGATGAAGGCCCACCGCACGCTGTGTGAGTGGATCATAAGGATATACTTGACCAGTCTGTTGGGGGGCGCCGTAGGCTGTGGTTGTTGGGGGCGACGCAGGCTGTGGTTGTTGGGGGCCGCCGCAGGCTGTGGTTGTTGGGGGCTGCCGCACGCTGTGGTTGTTGGGGGACGCTGCAGGCTGTGGTTGTTGGGGAGCGACGCAGGCTGTGGTTGTTGGGGGGCGACGCAGGCTGTGGTTGTTGGGGGGCGACGCAGGCTGTGGTTGTTGGGGGGCGACGCAGGCTGTGGTTGTTGGGGGGCGACGCAGGCTGTGGTTGTTGGGGGGCGACGCAGGCTGTGGTTGTTGGGGGCGACGCAGGCTGTGGTTGTTGGGGGCTGCCGCACGCTGTGGTTGTTGGGGGACGCTGCAGGCTGTGGTTGTTGGGGAGCGACGCAGGCTGTGGTTGTTGGGGGACGCTGCAGGCTGTGGTTGTTGGGGGGCGACGCAGGCTGTGGTTGTTGGGGGGCGACGCAGGTTGTGGTTGTTGGGGGCGACGCAGGCTGTGGTTGTTGGGGGCCGCCGCACGCTGTGGTTGTTGGGGGGCGACGCAGGCTGTGGTTGTTGGGGGGCGACGCAGGCTGTGGTTGTTGGGGGCGACGCAGGCTATGGTTGTTGGGGGCTGCCGCACGCTGTGGTTGTTGGGGGGCGACGCAGGCTGTGGTTGTTGGGGGACGCTGCAGGCTGTGGTTCTTGGGGAGCGACGCAGGCTGTGGTTGTTGGGGGCCGCCGCACGCTGTAGTTGTTGGGGGATGCTGCAGGCTGTGGTTGTTGGGGGCCGCCGCACGCTGTGGTTGTTGGGGGCCGCCGCAGGCTGTGGTTGTTGGGGGATGCTGCAGGCTGTGGTTGTTGGGGGCCGCCGCACGCTGTGGTTGTTGGGGGCCGCCGCAGGCTGTGGTTGTTGGGGGATGCTGCAGGCTGTGGTTGTTGGGGGCCGCCGCACGCTGTGGTTGTTGGGGGCCGCCGCAGGCTGTGGTTGTTGGGGGGCGACGCACGCTGTGGTTGTTGGGGACCGCCGCACGCTGTGGTTGTTCGGGGATGCTGTAGACAGAAGAACTGAAAGGCCACATACCATGCTATGCTTAACAATGTAAGGTAAAAACTGCAATGTAATTCAGTACATTTTCAATCCACTGCTGGATGAAGGCCTCCCCGTGTCTTTCGGTCATTGGGAATTGTTTTGACTGTAGTTCACCATGCGAGTCAGTGCAGGTTGGTGAAGCCAGCGAGCATAGACATTCGGAGCACAGTACTGGACAACAATGTGCCATGCTGCACTTGCCCTCTGCTGACAATGTGGCCCCGCATCAACATTGGCAGTCTTTGGTTCGAAGTGGTAGGAGTGCAGTCGTTATACAATTGCCGTGTTAATATCAACAACCGGGATGGAGATGTAATGACGCAGAGCAAATTTCACCTGGCCATGTTCATTGCTCGGCATGGGATCCTTATGATTCCAAACACATATGTTTTTAGCGGTTTAAAGGTCCCCCCCCCCTCCCGTCTTAGAGACGGTGCCACATCAGCGTGCTTGGGATTCTTAGAATTTTTATCAAGCACTCTGCGACTGATTTCTGAGCTTTTTTTCCGTCTTGTTCCCAGCCTCTGTAACCTCCCGTCCACATAATGAGGAGTCTTGGGATACAATTTGCGGTTATGTTTATCTTCATTTATGCTTCAGCTTTCTTTGGTCTCCCCCCCCCCCATGCTTCCGCTCTGTGTTCCATCACACGGTTACTGTATGTTGTAGAGCATCGTCCATGTTGGTTTTTCGCATTTCTTCATGGTTGAAATCTACTGCCTGTAATCTATTTTCATAATATTGCATTTTTGTACTGGGATCAACACAATCCATCATCTCTCTTGGGTCAGAAAAATTAGTATCTGGGAAGCTATTAGTGGACCGACTGTTCCGCATCCATGCCGTCATCACATGGCCACGACAATTGTCCCCTCTACGGCCTCCCAAAATCCCTCCTCTCCAAACTCCAGACGATCCAAAATGCCAGACTCCTCCCCCGCATATAAGACCACATCCCAAAACCCGATCCCTCCACCGGCTCCCAATCCAGTCCCAGATCAACCACAAGATTAGTAATAAACTCCCCTGCTCATCCCTACCCTTTCATCTCACTTTATTCCCCTCTCATTTCACTTTACTCCCCTCATTTGCTCTTCACTCGCTGGTGAGCTGTTAATTACCTCGCCTGGTATAAAGGAGATCGTGGGTTCGATCCCGACCCTGACGCTTGTATATTTGGAGTTTGCATGTTCTCCCCGTGGTCTCGTGGATTTTTCTCCGGGTCCTCTGGTTTTTCCCCTCCACATTTAGAAACATGTATTTAGAGCATTTGACTGATATACATTTCTACCTGATAAGCCACTTCGTTGAGCTATCGTTTGTGGCCAGGTCGCTTCTGAAAAAGAGCGATGTAGCTCAGTGGGCCTTACCTGGTAAAATACAAATAGTAGACTCAACCAATGCGTTCTTCTGTACAAGCCCCAAGTCAGCCTTCGCTCAGTAGGAGGTCGATCCTTCTCCCCTATGTTCTTGTGTGGTCTGGATCACCCTATCACTGTCCGTCCATGTTGTTGCCTCCCTTCCACTATTCAAGCCCACCCTCCAGACTTTCCTATTCTTTCCTACCTGTGATTATGAAATACAGAATGTCATTTCTAGCGCGTAAATGGCTTATTTTTATGCATGATGTGTTTATCCCACTGTTTTACTTTACTGCGTCTTGAGATGCAGTTGCATTTATATTCTCTGTAAATAAAATGCGCACACAGCAAAGGGCGTACACAGTACTCCTTGAGCTGTGTGTGTATTGCATCTGCAGGCAGCAGTAGCCACTCTGCAGTCCAAATGCACTCATCAAATATAGCATTTTTGAACCACCAATTTGCCTTGTCTCTTCTGCAATGAGAGTGCACACTTTAGCTCATGTGTATTTTGTGGTGTCGTTATTTAGAATTGTTGAGTGGTTTTAACAAACAATGTGGGTTCATTCTCGTGTTTTTTTGTCATGTTTATGCACACAACTTAATACGTGACATTGGTGCAGAGTGCCGATAAATCTTGTGAATGTTGATGGGTCATGTGCAATGACTTTGGTCTCCTGCATGTAGACCACCAATTATTGTATTTCTTTGCTGCCCATAAAATATTCATTTTTGTTGCTGCTGATACATCTTGCAGTTTATAAGGCAGTGATGGTCATTTGCAAATGCAGCTGGTATAAACAAGGCTTTTTCCAGGAAGAGCCAGATGTCTTGTGATGTAAACAGCATCAGAGCACAATAAACCCTGCCCACTGAGATAGAATCGGTCTGTGGAATTGTTTACCCAGCAGGGTGGTGCATTGCATTAGAGAGATCTAGTGTTGTGAGTTCAAATCCGGGTTGGGATCAACTCAGCCCATCACACCTCTGGGTTAATTAAAACGAGTCACATTTTGTATTTAAATTAAAGAACAGCCCACAATCGCATATTCCACTCACTGGGGACTGAGGCATAGGCGGATATGTGAGAAAAAAAATGGTATATATAAACATTTTAATAAAATGACAGTTACACCCTGAACAAGTGATGCATTGGAAGGTTATTTTGCTAGGGCAGATATGTGATGGTCAGATATGTGTAGTTGTACTGTGGTTTTCATACAGTTAGGTAAACTCCTTACTTCGGAATGTGGAATTTCCTCTATTCATAAATTCTAAAGACAAACTACTCTTTGTGTTTAATTTGTTGTTCTTCCCCCACACCTCCGATGACCACGGTTGGCTAAGTACGATGCAAAAGAAGTTGAATATACATTTTCTGAGAGTTGTAATTGGCAGATGAGTGCAAACTCACACTGATTTGAGCAGAAAATCACTTTTACTTAAAACCCTTAATTCAACCACGTGAAATTATCTTCCGGAAACTATGTTCTCGTGTGACCTGTAGAAACACGAAAAAGCCTTCTCTACAGAAGTTCAGTTCTTGTTAGACTGTTCCACTAAATGTGCTTATGTGTCCATTATAAACATTGGGGCACATTGCCATAACTGAGTGTTTTGGCTGTTTCAGCAAGATAGGAATCATTCCCCAGAGGTCTGTGACATCATAGCTTGTAACAGAGTAAAGTTTTATTTACTGGTATTACATATGCGTGTTTTTAGCTGTAACCGACTAAATAAAATAGTACGTTCAATTAGCACCATTTACATGCACTAAATACATTTATATGTTTTCTATAACAACAATGTCGGGTCCCCCTCCCCCTTAATTATATTGCAATTGCCCTATTGTACTGCTTTATCTCAAATCATTGGCTAGGAACCTGGCCACTTAAAACAACAACTGCCTTTCACGAGGCTTTCACGAGGCATCTTCTGTTGCACACTAGGGGCACACTTCCCATATTTCGTGCAAAACGGTGCTCTCCACTTGTAAAAACGAATGTTTATATTTTGTGGTAATTTTTTAGAGCTGGACGAAAATTACTTGAAAATCAAACTTTATAGTAATGGTAGTTTTTATGTGCACTCATAGGTGGTTGAGTGGAGACCATCACCGATCTACACTTGAAAACGTAGTTTATTTAACGGGGGCTACCGTCTGGATTTGAACCCAGGATGTAAGCGGAGCTGGCTTAGTGCTGCGACATAGTCTTATACCCTCCTAAGCTACCTGGCTACTTGTTCTGATGTCTGTTTTTTGAGCACTTTGTCCGTGAGATGGACGAGATGTTTGCATCACAGTCAATGGACCCAAGTCGTGGTTGCAGAAAATTGTAATGTGTCTGCGTATGACCCCCACTCTCATCACAACCAGGAACCCTCCCCCACGAGACCAGCTGGGGTCGATACCACGGCCAGCGTCACAAAATGACAAACTCTTTAGATGAAAAGCAGCATGTGTTATATCATCCACAAAAAAAACATTAAATAACAATCTTCCTTAAGTGATATCAAAACAAATGATTAATGTACATACACGCGGCAATGAACTAAGTTGCCAAATACAATGGGGCATACGTGGTATTTTTCAACCCCTTAGGATAGGAATGAGAGCAGGAAATTGCAATCATAACGCATCGAATAGATTGAAAACATGCTACTGAAGGGTCAAAGCAAGACAAGGCCTAAGCATAAGGAACTCAGAATGTATTTTACGAGAGCAACAGAATTCTAATCGAGACAACATCGCTTCGGGAAAGGGTATGGAACTCTCTGCTTTCAAGTTCTTAGTTCATTTTGTTTAACCCGGTGAGAACTCGGCAGACCAACATAGAGTGTCATCTGCGAGAGTGACCTGGGACACCAAAAATGACGAGCAAAACTGATAAATTTGGAAGAGGGGAGAAATGCATGCATAATATGTATATCTTAGAAAGAAGACGAGTGAAAGATATGTTACGAATGTATTAAAACGAGATACAGTATAAGGTGAGAGATTCATTTGTATGACACAAAATAGATAAATGAGGCACGTGAGCGAGAGATAGGTAAAGGGCTAAATAAGTAACATTTAAAAATAATTGTTTTTAAATACGCTTTAATTAAATGTACCAGACTAGTAATGGCACAACTCCTCGAATCAAGAAAGTGGTCCGAAGCGTGGACAATTAGACCCAAGCCGAAAGATAATATATTAAAAATAATGTTTTAAAATATGTTTTTTTTATAGAATATAGTATTGCCATCAGTATGACATAAGTATACCAAGTTTGCAGTCGATACCACATTGGGAAGTGGGTTAAAATTGAGTTACAAGATTTGAGGATACAACGACGACAACAACAACAGACAGAGTGAGTTAAATAAATGCATGTAAAAAGCACGGATTAACGTACAGTACTCATGGAAACCATGCTGAAATGGCTGCCCAGTCCCACACCTAACCGATCATCGCCCTCAGACAAACGCCTGAACTGACAGGAGAGTTCACTTTATAAATTACATTTCACGCTCACGGTGTGGGCTGTTTGGAGCAGCAGGAAGATTGAATGATGCCGCCGGCTGGATGACATCAGCCCATGGGCCTCGTTTGGCCTGCGGATCATAGCCCCAGAGTGTAAGGAGTGGAGGACTTGTAGGGTAATCTCTATCGTAAAAAGTAAAAAAAATGTTGGCAAACACAGAAAAGGAATTTCCTGGTATTAAGGAAATAAATAAACTGTGCCCTAATGACAAGAAAATGCGTAAATCCCCATTGCCACGTACATAGCGGATATATTAAGGAAACAGGCCACGTGTAAGAACTAAACTGGCTCATTTGCTGAGTGCCCACACTTTCAATGACATTCTCTCAGTTATGGAAGCTCATTGTTTGATATAGGAAATAAGATGTATAGGATTTTCATAATTAAGGAACAAATGGCTATCATCACTATACCAACATGAACACTTCACAATGTTCATAGGTTTTTTCGGTAAAGTCACGTAGGTAAAACATCAAAATTAATGAAAATAAAATAAAACAAAAATCACGACGTTTCGGAGGCAACACAAGTCTCCGTCATCAGGTGGGACCGTCACAGCCGAATTAGCTGCATCAAGTGAGGCAATGATTCAAGAAGTAATCCCTTATAAGCAAGTTGAAGGGGGGAGGAGAGGGGGGGGGGAGCTCATCAGAATGTGGTAGCCAATGAATGGAACGTATCGGGAGGGAGGGGGGCGGGGCTCAAAGACAGCACGGAGTGCTAAGTACAACGCATCGGGAGGGGGAGGGGGGGCCAAAACAATGGACGACGGCTTGGACGCGGTTGCTGCTGCACACGCCAACACAATGGACAGAGAGGGGGAGGGGAGGTCTGATACACATGATAGACAAAAGAACGAAAATGCCCATGTTTATACCAATGCTGGCTGAACAATGAAGAGAGTACTGTTAAAAAATAACTGGGGATGTTAACACTCGGTAAAGTAAAGTAAAATAGTGCCTGTCAGATAAGATGGTCCAAAAAAGTGTAATTAAGTCTTTTTTGCGTGGTTGATAACATCTTTCCAATGATTACTAAGTTTGTACCCATCATCACGGTTGAAATTATGTCTGTGTTTGTATATTTGTATGGCTTCGTGTACAAACCTTTGATGGTAGCCGGGAGGTTTGCAGAGAACCTTGGTCTCGGAAAAGACAATTTCATGAGAGCCCACCGAGTTGTAGCAATGATCGGCAACGGCAGAAGAATCAGTTCTGCCGTGTTTCAGATCTGACTTGTGCTCGCGGACACGATCAGAAACATGACGTTTCGTTTCTCCAATGTAGCAATCACCACAAATGCAACTCAATTTGTAGACTCCAGGATACTGTAAGTCAGGAACGACATCCTTCACAGATGGAATCAGATCACGGATTTTATGCACTGTACTGAATCGGACTTGGATCTTATGTTTGTTTAGAATTTTGGAGATCTTTTTGGTCACGCCTGCTATGTATGGTAACGTGATGGTTTTGGTCGGAGTTTCAAGTGGCTGTTTCTGTGTGGTGGGAGAGACAGCTTGGCGGATAGTACGGTCAGAGTATCCGTTCATCCTGAGGGCCCGATGTACATGTCTTAATTCACCGGTCAGGTGGTGTTTGTCAGAAATGCCATGGGCTCTGTGGTATAGCGTTTTGATGAGAGAATTCTTTTGAGATGGGTGGTGGTGGGAATCCGGTTTCAAGTAGGAATCTGTGTGGGTGGCTTTCCTGTAGACAGAATGTCCCAAGGATCCGTCAGGCCTCCTCTCAAACAGAATATCCAAGAATGGTAGTTTACCGTCTTTCTCCACTTCCATGGTGAATCTGATGGATGGGTGTCTAGAATTGATGTGGTCCAAGAAGTGGTTCAATGCTGGGAGGCCATGTGTGTACGCTACCGATGACTTGTCCTGGATATCAATCAGCTGCTTGAAAAAATATCAGGTTTCATTAAAGTTTTTTTTTCATGGAATGTACACCCATACATACATACACACATACGCGCCTTAAATCAGTTAATTAAGTCCACAAACATGCACCCCTTAAAAAAAAATCAAAAGGTATTTGAAGAAATTAAAAATGTACGCATTCAACGAAGTTTGGGACAGCACTGGCATTGGCATACCAAACTCGCAACATCAGTATACAGTGAGGGAAAAAAGTATTTGATACCCTGCTGATTTTGTACATTTGCCCACTGAAAAAGAAATGATCAGTCTATAATTTTAATGGTAGGTTTATTTGAACAGTAAGAGACAGAATAACAACAACAAAATCCAGAAAACGCATGTCAAAAATGTTATAAATTTATTTGCATTCTAATGAGGGAAATAAGTATTTGACCTCTCAATCAGAAATATTTCTGGCTCCCAGGTGTCTTTTATACAGGTAACGAGCTGAGATTAGGAGCACACTCTTAAAGGGAGTGCTCCTAATATCAGCTTGTTACCTGTATAAAAGACACCTGTTCACAGAAGCAATCAATCAATCAGATTCCAAACTCTCCACCATGGCCAAGACCAAAGAGCTCTCCAAGGATGTCAGGGACAATATTGTAGACCTACACAAGGCTGGAATGGGCTACAAGACCATCGCCAAGCAGCTTGGTGAGAAGGTGACAACAGTTGGTGCGATTATTCGCAAATGGAAGAAACACAAAAGAACTGTCAATCTCCCTCGGCCTGGGGCTCCATGCAAGATCTCACCTCGTGGAGTTGCAATGATCATGAGAACGGTGAGGAATCTGCCCAGAACTACACGGGAGGATCTTGTCAATGATCTCAAGGCAGCTGGGACCATAGTCACCAAGAAAACAGTTGGTAACATACTACGCCGTGAAGGACTGAAATCCTGCAGCGCCCGCAAGGTCCCCCTGCTCAAGAAAGCACATGTACATGCCCGTCTGAAGTTTGCCAATGAACATCTGAATGATTCAGAGGACAACTGGGTGAAGGTGTTGTGGTCAGATGAGACCAAAATGGAGCTCTTTGGCATCAACTCAACTCGTCGTGTTTGGAGGAGTAGGAATGCTGCCTATGACCGCAAGAACACCATCCCCACCGTCAAACATGGAGGTGGAAACATTATGCTTTGGGGATGTTTTTCTGCTAAGGGGACAGGACAACTTCACCGCATCAAAGGGACGATGGACAGGGCCATGTACCGTCAAATCTTGGGTGAGAACCTCCTTCCCTCAGCCAGGGCATTGAAAATGGGTCGTGGATGAGTATTCCAGCATGACAATGACCCAAAAGACACGGCCAAGGCAACAAAGGAGTGGCTCAAGCAGAAGCACATTAAGGTCCTGGAGTGGCCTAGCCAGTCTCCAGACCTTAATCCCATAGAAATCTGTGGAGGGAGCTGAAGGTTCGAGTTGCCAAACGTCAGCCTCGAAACCTTAATGACTTGGAGAAGATCTGCAAAGAGGAGTGGGACAAAATCCCTCCTGAGATGTGTGCAAACCTGGTGGCCAACTACAAGAAACGTCTGACCTCTGTGATTGCCAACAAGGGTTTTGCCACCAAGTACTAAGTCATGTTTTGCAGAGGGGTCAAATATTTATTTCCCTCATTAAAATGCAAATCAATTTATTACTTATTTGACATGCGTTTTTCTGGATTTTGTTGTTGTTATTCTGTCTCTCACTGTTCAAATAAACCTACCATTAAAATTATAGACTGATCATTTCTTTGTCAGTGGGCAAACGTACAAAATCAGCAGGGGATCAAATACTTTTTTCCCTCACTGTATGCTGTACAAAAATATTTCGGATGATAGTCTTCGGAGAATATTTTAAGCCACTGCATACTCCCTGCAATGTTAAATGGTACAGCAACACGTTTGGCCACGCTAAATGCACTCCTACCCAACCTAAATACCATGCAGTTGCACAGAAACCACAATGTCATGATCCGAAATGGCTTGGCATGAGCAGATGGACAAATATCCCTTCCTGCGTTACCTCCAGAACACAGTGCACTGGCATATTCGTCAACACAGCTGCGCAGGCCATGCATGTTTGAGCACGGATAACTGATTGATGTCGTTGTTTTGATATATGAGGTACGAGCCAGACGTCTTTATCCATGTCCATTGTGCTCACCTGTGTGCACTGAGCTCAGCCATCTTTTGTCTCTCAGCCACGCAGATACACTGCAGTTGTTAGGAAAATTTGGTTGGGGTGGACTTATGCTACCAGCAGAGAGTGATGTGATCGAGTTTCGAGTGAAAGAAGATGTGAAGGCTGTTGAGATTAGTGATGATTGCTTGCCGTGTACAGGGTCATCTGTGTATGTGTGTGAAAACATTGTCAGAAAATGGTTGAAGCAATCGATAAATGGAAAAACAGACGTTAGCCTAAGTTTTAAGAGTTAATTTTATTCTTTGTTCGATGGCTAGCCAAAAGCTGCTGTGAGGATAACTGGGGTTCACATGATGGTTTATGCTCCTTGACGACATCAGCTAAGTATTGTGGGTAATACTGGTTGGAACCTCCTGGTTACACCAGCCCACAGGGGATTATTGTGTCCGTCCGTTGTGCAGGGAGGGGCTGGGTGGGGAGGGAGGGGCTGGGTGGGGAGGGGACGGTGGGGAGGGGCTGGGTGGGAAGGGTGGGGCTGGGTGGGGAGGGAAGGGTGGGGAGGCGCTGGGTGGGGAGGGTGGGGAGGAGCTGGGTGGGGCTGGGTGGGGGGTGGGGCTGGGTGGGGGGTGGGGCTGGGTGGGGAGGGGCTGGTCACCTCGTGGTGCCCTTATAAAACTTAACGTTTAACCTACTCACGCCGGCTTGTGCCCGTCCTCACAGTCGGGCATATTTGCGGAATATACCACGCCGCCGTTGACCCTGGCCATTGACCGAGCAACCCAACGTTCCTACCAGCTCCCTCCGCAGGAATGTGTTTTGTGGCAAGCACTTTGTGTGTAATGAGTGCGACCTTACAATATATTCGTTCGGCAACCAGAAGCCAATGCAGCTCAGCGAGCACTAGATGGACATGGTCAGATCTTGCAGTATTACAAATATCTACAGTAGATGCTCTGTTATCTGGCCACGTGGTGCATTGGTTATTGCTTGCGGCTCACGGTCAGACGGATGCGATTTTAAATCCCAGCTCGGGGTCGAATCAGCTCTTGCTTTGCGCATCCGTTTCTGGCAGGAAGTCGTGGTGGATGCCCGTGCCGTGCACCTGGGCGCCCTGGCAGTGCGTGGCCTGCACACGATGCTCACCGTGAACTCTGCGAGCGGGAAGCCCCTGCCCAAGTCGTGCATCATGCCTTGGGAGCTGTTTGATGGCCACCTGTTCCAGCACAAGTACCAACAGGCACATCAAGGTGCTCCCTCCCTCGACCTGCTGGACGGACAGGTACAGAATATGCTCGCCACACGAGACTTCTCTGTGTGTTGTTGCTCTGGAGACGGGGACATCAATGATCGATGTTGGTACCTCTGCCCTTTACATCCGTCTCCCTGGCCACGTGGCGCAGCGGGAGAGCGCGCGGCTCGCAATCAGATGGATGCCAAACCAAAATGCTCATCGGGGGTTAACTCAGCCCTTGATCCCTCCTTCCATAAAAAAAAACTGCTACTCATTTATACTCAACAATGGTTCCTGGTTACCAGCATAAGAACTTGGAATTTCAAGCCTATTTCTGTAACAGACTTGATTAGATGTCTATACCACTTGCCTTGCATCAATACTTGCTATAAATATATATTTTTATATATCTAACACCCAATGGAGGTTTTCCAAATACAGTGGTACCTCGGTATACGTCGTTAATTCGTTCCAGAAGGTAGGACTTATACCGAAAATGGCGTACACCAAAATAATTTTTCCCATAAGAAATAAAGGGAAAGGAAATAATCCATTCCAGAGTAAGAAATTATATTTTATATGGCATATTATACATTAATGGGGTTGTATAAAATAATGTAGACACTACTTATTACTAAAATGCATACATAAATTAAAATAAATGCCTAAACTTATTAATATAAATTAAAATACAATTTTACGTCACTTTACCTTGCTGAGAGGAGTTGATAGCAAGGGTTGTGCACTGAACGAGATCTACTGTCCAGGCAGACTGAGGAGCGGCGCTTTGTTTGAGTCGTGAACGGGGTACACGCGGGTACGCGGTGACTCATCCCGACCGATACAAGTTCTAGCAAGCGCGTCGTATCCCAAGCAAGACGTCGTATCCCAAGATACTTTTTTCTCACCAAAACACGACGTATACCAATTTCGACGTATTCCAAAGTGGTCGTATACCGAGGTATGACTGTAGGAATGAAGAGGAGAGTTCAATTGAGGCAAATGCAGGGATGTTCAATACGTGCCACAATGCGTTTTGATCAAATCCCCGTGCCATTCTCAGCGCTCTGCTTTTGTTGGGGACTCATACATTCACATAGGCACTACAACGAATGCCGAGATGTTAAAAACTCAAAACTCTGGTAGCCTCCTGTGATGAAATCGCTGGGTTTCCATATTAAGCGAGACGATCATCTCTGCCAGGATTGTTTTTATTATTTTATAATTAATCATCCAAACATAATTGTTGTTTTCCAGGTCTTTCTTATAAAACAAATAGCTGGTTGAATAGACGAACCCACTACACATTCATTTTGTTGTGCATATCTTCTTTAAATGACCAAATTAATTGAAATTGCACGTCTTTTGGTGATGTAATCTTTAAGATAACGTCAAGGAGCTATGAAGTGTATATATCAATGGCTTGGAAGTGTGTAATAACAAGCATTTGCTGGATAATGTTCCATTAGTGGTAATTATGTTATTCATAGGGTCAATTATGAGTTCCTGATAAATCTTAATTACAGATAATGTGCGTCGGGGATTTTTGAAATTCCACCGTATTTTCTAAAATCTATTGCATCGTCAAGTTTGAGTCACGAGAGGCTTGTCTATGCTTGTATCATGGCTGCATCCTGTTGGCTGACTCATCTTCGAAAACTCGCGCATTTGTTCACCATATCTGGGGCATCGACTCTTAATTGTTGCGTCCACTTTTCGAGAAGGCGGTGTTCATTCTGTCGACGATGATGACGCTGACTGCCCGCCAAAGACCAACGCGTGACTGTGAGGAGAAGCACCTAATGGGCCTAAGTTAAGGCGCAGTGAGATGTGTAGTAACGTTGTAAGAGACTGACATTCACGGAGGAAAACCAGATATGGCAATTGGCTGTTTGTGTATATGATTGAGTGCACCAATTGGCTGACCTGATAATATATTGAGGGTAGAGGAAATTGCGTGCCCCTCACACCACCATTTAATAACCAAGAGTGGGCTACATGTTTCACAGGTTTAGTCGACTAGACGAAGCAAATTACTGAATGAAACCCACAGACTGTGAATGTATTAAAATTATTCTTGTTGTTGTCGACTAAACGAAGACTGTTACTGAAATATTAAATTCTGACTCAACTAACACTGATGCAAGGGTCATGGAAGTCCACTCATTGTTTCTAAAGCTAATGCATAAAGCTCTATTATATCTTCTTGTCTTCTTGTACCTTTAGGGAGATCTACACTTTGTGTTTGAAGATTTGTTGAAGGTTATAACATCTATCTCCTCGCTCAAATCTGCAGGTATCCTGTCACATACATACCCAGTCCATTCTTGTCTCGCACCGCACATTTTTGTTTTGTAACACTGCATTGGCGGTGGTGCACAAGCACAAATAACAAAATCTCCACACAGTCATCAATGACAGTGCCCTGAGAGGAAACAATCTAGGGAAATTGTCCTCCATATCAGTGAGATCACACATTAGGTGGTTTAAGGTATTATATACGTTTCAGCTTTTATAATACAGTAACGGGTACTGTGGGTCAGCGGTAGTAAAAGACAAATTGGCCAAGAGGCAAAAATAAAATGCTCTTTGATGACTTGAAGGAAAGGGGTCCAACAGTGAAACTAAGTTCAAGATCAGACAAGACAGAGAGTAATTTAAGCCAAAGAACTGCAGTTCGGCAGAGAACTAAGATAAATGAAAACGTGAAAACTGGGGTGCCTTTTTCAGGAAATGATGATGTGATGAGTACGAAGACTTGAGTGACTGTATTCTGCCTCATTTCTGCATCGATAAACAGTTTTTCGTGGAGTATGTTTCACGATTTGCTTACGCATGCCGTTTCAGATGGCCGGTTGAAGACTCGTGAGCACGTGAGCCATGACCGACCGAGAGGATTGAACACGAGACCTCGTGCCCAGGCTCATCGGGGCTCGAGAGAACGTGGTGGTTTGATGGGCAGTGGTCGACAGGATTTGAGGAGTGGAGTGAGGGGAGGTGAGGGAGAGTGGAGGGGCGGCAGCGGAGAGTGGAGAGGTGGCAGGGGAGGGAGGGGAGCTGAGGGAGGGTGGAGGGGTGGCAGGGGAGAGTGGAGGGGTGGCAGGGGAGGGAGGGGAGGTGAGGGAGAGTGGAGGGGTGGCAGGGGAGAGTGGAGGGGTGGCAGGGGAGGGAGGGGAGCTGAGGGAGAGTGGAGGGGTGGCAGGGGAGAGAGGGGAGGTGAGGGAGAGTGGAGGGGTGGCAGGGGAGCTGAGGGAGAGTGGAGGGGTGGCAGGGGAGAGTGGAGGGGTGGCAGGGGAGGGAGGGGAGGTGAGGGAGAGTGGAGGGATGGCAGGGGAGAGTGGAGGGGTGGTAGGTGAGCTGGGGAAGAGTGGAGGGGTGGAAGGGGAGAGTGGAGGAGTGGTAGGTGGGGTGGGGGAGAGTGGAGGGGTGGCAGGGGAGAGTGGAGGGGTGGCAGGGAAGAGTGGAGGGGTGGCAGGGGAGAGTGGAGGAGTGGCAGGTGGGGTGGGGGAGAGTGGAGGGGTGGCAGGGGAGAGTGGAGGGGTGGCAGGGGAGAGTGGAGGAGTGGTAGGTGGGGTGGGGGAGAGTGGAGGGGTGGCAGGGGAGAGTGGAGGAGTGGTAGGTGGGGTGGGGGAGAGTGGAGGGGTGGCAGGGGAGAGTGGAGGGGTGGCAGGGGAGAGTGGAGGGGTGGTAGGGGAGGGGTTAGAGGAGAAGGGGTAATCGTGGGAATTAACAGAGAGAAAGGGTTGTGAGGTGGGGGGAGGCTGTGTTGGAGTCAGGGTTAGCAGGGTAGACTTCGGGGGTGGAGGTAGGAGGGTCAATCAGTCAAGGAATGATACACGGAGGGAAGGGAGAGAAGCGTGGGATAATGGTTGTGCGGATAAGGAAGGATATTCATAATAAGACGTGTGCCAAACACTGCATACTGCAGTCCCCTTTGGTAAGCAAGGAGTTACATTGTAATATGTCAAAGCTGAAGGTTTGTTGAGCTATCATTGGTCACTGGGCTGAGACGATTAACTCTCATTACGTTTGCAAACTATCGCTAGAGGTGGCTGGGTCACCCAGAGGTCAATGGACTGAACCAGATGAGCCGAGATCTTGGTTTTGAACCCATGCAGCCACCGACGATTAAACCGGGGGCTTGAATGTAATGATCACCGCTGACAAAAAATGCCATGGATATCGTCTGGCAAATTTGTGTCGGTGGACGACATGGGCCCGGCTAACAAGCCCACGGTCCTGTTGAGGTGGAGGCCACTCTCGACTCCGGCTTCAACATCATGGCGGAGTACTTCTGAAAGTGGCGACCGAGAAGCAACTTGATTGTTTTGATGTTTCGTTTTGACAACAGCGCCACACTCGATGTGACTTTCTGTGGCAAAAAAAGGCGTGGCATGACCTGAGGTCGATCAACCTTGGCGTGACACTTGACCACAAGCCGACTTTATGTAATACACACATGAAAGAGGCTGCAGGCAAAGCCAAGGGGAAACCTAATTTACAATGACAGAAGAACCCCTCTTAACGACGGTAGTTGGTTCCACGAAACTGATCGGTCGTTACGTGATTTGGTCGTTAAGCGAGTCTAGCAAATACACGTTAGAGGCTTAATTCGTTCCGATAGCATTGAAAGTTACTTTTTCACCCAAAAAACGTACTTTATAATATTTAAACCATGGATATTAATACATAAGATACTAACAAAATAAACACGTAATATGAATCTTAATTTTGGAGCTTTCGTGACTGCAGGAATTATTCTTTGGTTCTTTCGGTAAAGTCACGTATAAAGATAAAATAATAACTTAAATAATACCATACGACGTTTTGTGTTGCAATCGAAACGTCGTATGCTATTATTTAATTTATTATTTTTTCTTTATACGTGACTTTACCGAAAGAACCAAAGACATAATGTGAAAAGAAACATGGTTAATAAATGCATTACTTAATATCTACTGTACCCACAACAGCCCGTCGTTAACGGGAATGGTCGTTAAGAGGGGTTCTACTGTATGCTGGTACGAGCTGGGGGTCGGATGCCTACGTGCCTTGGACATCGGCAATTGCCCAGGCGTACTCAACCACAGAGTAAACTCATCATGCCCAACTGAAGATCGCGTTCAAAACCCAGATCTCAGGAGCTTCAAAATCTAAGCGATTGCCTTGGCTTCCTGTACTGTAAAACATCGCCCACCAACGGATATTTGCTGCCCTGTTGCAACACTTCACCAACTGCACTGGTCAGAAGTCAGTACAAACCTGCCAATCAACGACGATCTGAACAACATTCCGCACCCATGGCTGAGATCCAGAGTCGTTTTGGAAACACGCACAAACTCTTTGTAATGTGACTTGAATATCATGATCGAAACGGTGTGGACAAAATACTTGGGATTCAAGATTCAACTTGCCTACCATCACACTGCCTGGCTGCCATCTTCCACGGCAACAATGGGCATTGCCTGACTGGATTCAAATAAAAGACTCTCCTTTATACGACTGTGGCTATGAATAGCAAACCATGGCCCGCAGCTTCGTACTGCCTGAGTTAATCGCGTAGAATTGAATCTCGAATGGTTACGCTTAATTGGCCATACAAAAGTCATACTCACAAGAATATTCCAACTCTAACAGTTTAAACTATTCTATTGGACTGCCCTGCGACAAACATTTCTTGTAGCCGGGCACACGGGAGATTGCAGCGTGGCTACAAGAGGTCACTTGAAGGCGCTATGTGAGAACATGGCAGTTTGATTAGGGGGAGCGTTCTCCTTCCTGTTCCCTAATGGGGCGCGATGCAGCGGTTTGTGAGAGCTGAGGATACTTTGTCTCGTGCCCTTAATCTGAGTGCACAATTGACATCAAATTTGAGGGGAAAGGAATACAACGCAAAACGATTACAAGTTAATTATTTTAGTTATGGGTGGTTTTCCAGATTCACTTTCAGGATCTCTGTGGGTTTGGCTCAGTGCTCTGACATAGCATTAGGCCCCGAGCCACCTCCAAATATAAAAGTAAAATTCTAATTGCAAATCTTTTACAAATAATTTTTTGTTAGTTTTACCTTCATATCCACATTGATTTATTGCCAACGTTTATTGAATTGTCACATTTGCAAAAGCACATGTTTGTACATACACAGGTGCACATTGTATATAACACATTTACACACGTACACTGTAAAGGCAGGTGCGTTATACAGGTTGAAGCATTTGTAAGAGGTTGTGCGTCCAAACTGACAAGAGAGTGTTTGTTTAATACTCAATAGCTCAGCTGTTTGGTTTTAAGTGAAGGTGAGACCTTGGTTCAGCCCCGCTCTCGGCAGGAACTCTCGTCTCCCTCCACCTGGCGCCAGTGACGCCACGTGCGCACACGTGACCCTTCTAAACGAGACGACGTTGGTTTCTTGAGTTCTCGCCTGGTTAAATACAATTAGAGCTAAACTACCGGTAAAACGATGAGACCACTGCTTTACACGTGGCAGGCCGACTGCAGATGTTTCACTCATCTGTGTGTGCGCGTGGATGTTGAACTTCTTTTGCACCGTACAAAGCCAAATGTGCTAATTGGAGGTGCGGGCGAAGATAATCTGTCACCAAGGCGTCCGCTAGGCTCTCCCACTGCCAACATGTTTTTTTCTATATCTGTAAATTTACCTGAAGTGTCAATACCATGGCCTTATGACATGTCAGGCTTTTGTCTATTATCAGCGTGTAGCGAATAAAGAGATTGATCATACTCTTGGTATGTACTTTGTGTGCGTTAAACGTTGTAGTGCCTATGTGTTGGTGTCGTGATCAGCTGCGAACATAATGATATTTAAGTTAGCCATGAGCCTGTCTTACTCAGGGTTCTGGGCCCCACAATAATAATAATAATAAAGCTTGGGGTAGCCTTAAACGAGTACTCCTCTGGGCCCTGCAATATGAATGTCTAATTTCCACTGCTGGTCACGGCTACAACCCACAGCACGTGGCAGCATCGGGAGGAGGGATGCTTGCCCGCTCCCGATGAGAACTCTCGTGGCTCGACACAAACTCGCTGGTATTTTGTCTCGGTCGAGACGACCTCTCAATAAGACGTGGGCACAAGACGTGTTTCTGCGATCCCAAATGTGGAGGTAGTGGAGGAAGGGGTTGGTGGTGGAAGTTGCTCAGGCATTTTATGATGCATCGATGAATAGCGATTCTAATGTTCATGATACAAGAACATGAACTACCCCTGTCAACCCGACGAGTCCCAAGCACTGCACGTGTGACACGCACACTGAGGGACCCATCCCATTACCTGTCACACGTGAACGCACACAAGCATCAGCGCTAGAAGTCCTCCACTAACCCCAAACCCGCCAACTCCTTATCAGTCCTTACCTTATTACAGACCAATTCAGACCTTATTGTCAACCCGTGCCCTTATAAATATCAACGTTCATCCTACAAAAGTCCCATCACAAGCGAGAAACACAAACAAATCATTTTTTGCACATATTTAAACGTCTGTTTGCCGTATTGACTTGAAAACTCAATTTTCATGTACAAGAATAAGGGTATGGGTGGACAGGTATGTGACCCATCTATGCACCCTCCCACGCACAACTCCCACTCATCTATTCACTCCAACTCACGCATATATTCACTCTCAAACAACTCTCACGCATCTATTCACTCTCATACATAAACACAACGCTCACGCATCTATGTACGCAAACACGGACAACTCCCTCCCTAGAACTCCTCCAAACCACCCCAACGCATGAACTTTCCCCAAACGCGACCGCCCCTGCCTTCTTCACCTTGGCATTATGCACACGAAGATTCGCAAGAACTTACAGATCATTTTGGTCGTGGAAATATACAAGCGGCGAATACAATTTGCACTACGCGGGGAGACGTAAACACAACCGCCCGAAGCCAGTGTTGTTGTATTTATATCAACATACGGCGTTGCGATGCACCGGGGGTAGCAAATGTATTAAAGTCGACTTCGTATCGCTTCTATTGTGGCCGTGCAGTCGTGGTGGGTGCCTGCTCTTGTGCCAGGGATTCGGTCCGTAAAGTCCACGAGACATCCCACTGGGATGTTTGCACACAGCGTTGGTGTACGGTGCTTTTTCTGGAAAATGTTGCTGTTTTTTCCCTGGATTTTTCTGTTTGCGCATAGTCACTTTAAGATGTTTTCTTGTTCATGCTTTAGTTTTTTGCCTGTTGCGGTTGCACCTGATTCAAGAGACGAATGGCTCACAGGCCTATACCGAATAAATGAAACTGAGGCAGTCACAAAGGCGACACTGAACCCGGCTGCCAGGGCCGCGACTCGTCCTTGACAACACTGCCGACATCCAGCTCAGTGTGGGAAGATGAAGGTGCAGCCCCTGCAATTGCTTGCTCCCACCACACATGCTTTAGTACTTTATTTGACCAAGCAAGGCTCACTGAGCGACTGTACAATAGCTCTCTTTTTCAGAAGTGACCTGGCCACAAATGAAAGTTCAACGAAGCGACTTATCACGTGAAAATGTACAGCAACCAAATACTCTAAACGCGTGATGTTGTTGATTATAAATGTGGAGGACCCGGAGAAAAATCCACGCGACGACGGAGAGGACACGCAAACTCCAAATATACAGCGTCAGGGTTGGGGGTCGAAACCCATGGCCTCCTGTATACCGGGTGAGGTAGTTAACATCTCGCCACCGTGGCACCACTGCTGGAGAAAGGGCCTCCACTCGAGTGAGCTACAGATAGCATGGCCCCGCCCTTCACCAGGTCTTTGGCCTACTCTTCCAAGTTGGCCAGACGTCTCGAGAGACGCGAGAGTTACCAACACTTTACCCAAATACATTCCACCTGCCAATCGTCTCACTGCAAACATCTGGGCAGGTAAAACATGTAAAGCGATTTGTAGGAAGTGCTATGATTTTAATACAATGAAGACCTCAATAAAAGGAGATTTCTCACAACGGTGCAAATTGTAGCGAACTTTGAGGGTGGGGTATAAATTAAATAGCCTTCTCGTCCAAAAAATTAACGTAAAACGTTATTTTATTCTGAGAGGTTCGTGTAGGTCACATACCGGTGAAGTATTGTAGTTATACTCTTTGTCTCCAATTATTCGTCAACCCAGATGTTCCGATGTTGACAATGCACGCAGAGCTGCACACGAGGAGAATGGATCATCGTGCAACACGCTCGTCTGGGGCCCAGTGGTCATGTCAAGATTCGCTCGTCTATGAATTCGCACAAGTCAGTGTCAACATTCCTGAATCGAGTTTCTGTCTCGCCCATTTGTACTGTTTAATAATGATTCCGACTTTAAAACCGCACAGTATTCACTTAATCTGCGACTCAGAGCAGCGAGGAACCAGACATACCCCCCCCCACACACCGTTCTCTCCCTTCTTGCCCCGCGAACACTGGCAATGGCATTCGACTATAAGGATCTTTCCATGATCAGGACTTCACGTTTTCCTGCACGTTCTCGCACGCGATTCTGCCCTCCGATGCTGGCCAATGCACTGCGCACACTGCATTTGTGACACGTCACATGAAAAGCAGCCGAATGAAGGTGCACGTCAACATTTTGAAAGTCATTTGATTTGGCCTAATTTCTTAACGGGCAGCACTGCACACCGAAGCCGGCTCTCAGTGGATGTTGATCAGCGAGGCAGAACCCTCAACCCCATACTTAGGCGCCATGGCAGGATGCCGGGTGCTTCCGGACGAACCCGTCACAACCGTGAGCAGCAGAGATCAATGCACAAAGTGTCAAGGAAGTAACAAAAAAAGCGTTTACTTTGCAATTTCAGACAAACAAGAACGTGAGTTAACAACTCCAGAGAGAGAGAGCCAAGCTCCAACCACTCGTCCTGAAACGGCACAGGGGACCGAGGAGACGGGCAAGAAAAACTCTATCCACCGCCATAACCGCGAAGATGATGAAACGGCTCCGCAGCTCCGGTGAGCCCCATCAGCCCAGGGAATCCACGAGGAGAAAACGTGGCTTGTTCAGGTGCGATGATGAATGTGCATCGAGTGTCGATGTCTCGCACGTCCTCTACCCAGTACCTGTCACTGCTACGGTAACTCCTTCTCATCCTGCTTCTTCCTGAATGGCATCACTGGTCAGTATAGCAGCAGATTTTAAATACTTCTTTTACATAAATTATATCTTCGTGGTATACATTAATAGTTGACAACCCTTCGTCAGGCCACTGCTGAATACAAGCCTCCGCAACCCCCCCCCCCCCCCGTATCTTGTCATGGGGATTGTTTGACCATACTTCACCGCACTGGCCAGTGCATGTCAGTGACGCGCGGCACCCACAACTCGTTCAGAAGTAATCATCGCTAAACTCAGGTGGCTGAGTTCATAAAGCATTGCCACCACTCCCCTTACATTTATGTAAAATATTACACACTAGCAGCCTATTTTGTGATCAATGACAGCAGACGCTTAATTGTTAAATTATTGTCAAATAATTATTTTATTTCAACCGGTATCAAGGTGCATTCCCAAAATAAGTAACGAATGATAAACACAAGAGGCAGATGGACTGCTCTTGGCCTGAACAGTTGTTGCATCAGTTGAGAACTACTTCGTTTTCCTTAAACCATATACAATGTTTAAATCAATAAAATATTTCCTCTTAGCTGGCACAGCTGTCAGCCATCGAGCCTGGCATGGTTCAGTGAAGTCAAGGGATTACATGAAAATAAAAACTATCACAATTCTGGGGAAGTAATTACGGTTATATGCGAGCAAATGTACCAAATGTGACAAAATAATAGTTAATTGCATTTTACTGCCGCGATGTGTTGTAGATTGACAGTTACTTCATCGTGAAATGTGTGCATTATACGTGAATTCTTAGGCAGCACCACCAGCCCTACTTTTACTCCTGTATGAAGGGCAGTGGTACGCTGGAGTACGCACACGTACGAGCGTGTGCATGAGGCTGTGTACGCAAGTATCTTCGTGTGAATAGCGACGCGTGTGTAAAGGTGGGGGAGGAGGGAGGGCCTTGCAAGGCGGGGCTGTCTTCACGAGTGTTATCGGCGCCAGAGTCTGCCGGTCAACGAGCTGAGCGGGGTCTTTGTTTGCATTTGCTGGACAGCCTCAGCAGCTCGCTTTTGCTCCTCCTGCAAGTGCACGCACACAGCAGACCGTCGCGTGATGGGATGAGAGCCCCGTGTAGCCGTACAGCGACACAAAAACGCGACTCGCACAGAGAGGCCGCACGTGTACGGATAACGGACGGTGAGAATAATAAAGGGCATGACCAGCACGCGTCTTTGCTGTTTTTGAGGCCGGGGTTAGTGCATCACTGTCGTTTAATAAACGTCGTTCCAAGGTTGAGACGAACAGACAACTTCGTGAACAACTGGAGCCGCAACAAGGTGACTTTTCTTCAAACGTCAAACCACAGCTGCAACCCCACTGGGGGTCAAACTCCACTCGCGAATCGTCGGTCTTCACAGACATCGTGCGCACACAAGTCATGATACCATCAAGCAGTGTCACCTTCGGGCACAAAGGACGGAGACAAAAACAACAAAAGAGGACCACGCAAACATCACCACGTGCTTTGAGACGTCCAGACGCTGGGGCAATGAGCAGGCTCCTGACCTCTCCAGATAGATATTTCAGTTTTATCATCCTTAAGCGTCTCGATTTTATTCGTTAACTCCAGTTTTTTTCCCCTCCACGTTCTAAATTATACAAAAAAAAATAATGGGCCAAACATCCAAAGCAGAAACACTGTATAAAAGAGAATCGAGAGACTCTGAGACTATCCTGGATTATAAATATATACACTTATTTTTTGGAACTAAGCAGAAAAAAGCTCGCAGAGATACTGCGAGCAGCCTCTTGTAGCAGCAGCAGATCAAATTGCAGTGACAAGGATGGCTTAACCGTTGGGTTTGGTGATGGGATTCGGTGCCATGGCCTAGAGCGATTGCCATAGCTTTAACTTGACATTTTGTTCACTTGATTTTTCTTCAGATTGGATGAGAGCTAAATTAGTTTGTTTGATAGGAACTGGGATGATCACATTGTTAACGGTCCAATGTGGACCAGAATTTGTATTCAGCGGTAGTTTATGGAGATTGTAAAAAGTAATGACTACTCCTTGATACATGATCAGGATGCTGATTATGCATGGTGATGGGTGTCCCCCCCCTCTCCACTACCGGATTCATGCGGAGGGAGAGCAGCATTTTGATGAGACAATGTGCTCCGCTAATGTTTGCACGAACGACACAATGACTCCCGATGGTCACAATGACACCGCACAAACAGTTATACAAACAAGGGCAATGCACATATGCTTACACGGCTATGCTGACATGCCACACGCACGCATAACCAGCAACACGGCGGCGCACAACTTAATACACACAAACTATACACAGAGTAAACATAGTAACTATACACACAGTAACACAAACACGGACTGCATAAACAGCACAGGTATGGAGGCTGTTAACACACAATTAACAGTTGCGCACAAACATTGGTCTCACAAAGAGCGAATGAACAGCATGCAAACACGGCTTATATAAAAACATAATGACGACTCGTAGGTAGGGAAATATCTTCTACACACAGATGCATAAACACAATGAGACAAGTCACAATGGTAAGCAAAGATGGACCACTCAGTGTCACACACAGCTCGCACACACACACAGTGCCTTACATACCAGCTTCCACACACGTATAATCACACAGCTCACATACACACAGCTTCCACGACAGCTGTCATTTGCCACTTTGTGGCGTGATGTCATCACAGAGCTTGTGCCAAGCTAGGTGCACTATGAGTTCAAATATGCAGTGTCAAAGGTTCGCTGGCAGGAGGTCACGGGACAGACCCACATGTTTAGGGGTAACCGAGATGACCGACAAATGTCCGGGCTGTGATCCCACGACAGCTTCCACACACAGCTCGCACACCCAAAACGCAGTTCGCAGTTCACACACACACACGTACGGTGATCCACAGCTAAAATCGCGACACGGACATATGGGCCATGCATTCAAATGACAAGTCCAGTTGCACATACTGTGACATACACCTCCAACATCACAAATAATCATTTCATTTCTCAGCGGTCTCATTTGAGGTTTGAGACTTTCAGGATGTCACTTCTCAGGATACTTGGTTAAGTAGTTTTTGAGATTTGTTTGCACACAAGAGGAAAACAATGAATGGATTACTATGATTATAAATGTACGAATGATAAAAAAAAAATCACTCAAATTCCGTAGACAGGTGAGTAACTTAACTCACCATGCCGCATAATGCAGAATGCATGCCATCTCGCAGTCCTATAGGAGGGCGTTTCATGCGCACTTTCAGCGCCTCCATCAGCCCGGCGCCTTCAGTGCCGGATTACAGGTGTGTGCCGCCACACCTGGCCAAACGTCTACAGCGAGCCTCCACAATTATTGTCCTGTTCTGTTTCATATTACAAAGCACATGCATGGTCAGTATTTAATTTGCTCCTAACTACAGATTATGCCTTGGTTCTTCACCTGCAGCTGGGCTTGTCTTCGCTTGAAAGCCTCGATTGGGTTGTCCTCCATGCTGTAGTTCTCCAACACTGTCCTCACGTCCTCCACTCCACTCAGAGCAATGGCTGCGCACGCACGTAGGAGCACACGGGCACATGCACAAGCCATGCACTTATCGCCGTTGTTTATTTACATTTGCTGGGTGTGCGGCGGTGGTGCCGTGGGTGAGCACACTGCATTATGAACTCCGGTGACCCGTCGACAATTGTCGGCAAACAGCGAATATCGGTGGCGCACGATATCTGCACGACCGTCAGACACTTTCAGAGGCCTTTACATCTAGCAGTAGATTTGTCGGAGCTGTAAATTATTATTTGTTATAGATATATTACTGTAAGATATGATTTGTTGTTGCAATTGGTTCGCATTTTACAAGTATTTTAAATGAAAACACACATACATACCTGATAATTTTGTGCACAATAGACTCTAAAGATGCAATGTATTACACTGGGTGTACACTTTGAGCATGCAAATAGATTATCTCATAAATGGGCATTAACCATGTACTCCGCCACAGGGACACACAGATGCATGTAACGACTATGGGTGCAAATATGCATGGATTAATAGTTAAAACTTGATTTGAAGCTTTCGTGACTGCAGGAATTACTCTTTGGTTCTTTCGGTAAAGTAACGTTGAAATAAATAAAGTTATATTGAAATCTTACAACACTTGCATCGAGTCGAAAAAACTAGATATTTTTCTGCTCGTTTGTGTATCTTATGGGTTCACATGCCATCCACAGCACCTCCCATTAGCACGGTTGGCTACTTACGGTGCGAAAGAAGTTCAGCATACCGTACACAGAGGCAGCTACAATCACAAGAAAAATCGCCACACTCCTGACGAGGTACACGCTTTAAGGTATAGACACAGGGAGAGGAGCAGTCGCGTGGACAAACAGGAGCACTCTCGCAAAATGGGACGCAATGGACAGCGCTACATTCACGGACGCACACGGAAGAGGGCACAATAGCATAAGCGGATAGAGACGAGTTTGCTTGCTAACAAATATGGGATGCAATCGCAAACACCCCGTCATTTAAATCATATACCGTTTCTGCGTAAACACCACTCGATTGCACCCGCATGAAAACGATCATCGCCCAGCACATGAAAGTCGAACACGAAAGCATATGTAAACAGGTGACGCAAAAATGAGCAAGGTAAAACGAGAGGAACTTTGAAGCAATGGCTCAGAACAGTTTTTTTGATATATATCTTGCACAAATTGCAGTGCTGGCTCATAGTTGTTGTTTAATGTTCACGGATGTTTTACAGCCTAACAATCATCCACACACGATACCTACGTGCACATTCACAATAAAACAGCAGCTGCCTGGCACTGTGCTTGTACTATCGTTACGGTGGTTTGTAATGCTGCACCGCCACCATCGCTACCACCACCACCACCACCCACCAGTTCCTTGGGTCTCGTGTTCATTACACGCAGGCCACCCTGCCGTCAGGTCACCTTCATTCGTTCAAACAAACGTTAGCGTGGGCCCGTGGTAGCAATGCGTAACAGCACCTGCAGGGCCGACAGCTTTAGAATTACCAATCTATAACAGTGCTGAGAAGAGCAGGTGGGTGCAGATGTGGAGCCCCGCATGAGCAGCCATGCGCAGTGTTTGCCTGCAGACAGCCACGGAGCAGGCCTCTTAATGTTGCCATGACAACAAGGTATCAGTTTAGGCAAGCTGCTTGTCCCAGACAAGGAAAATAACCGCAAGAAAGCAAAGAATCCAAGAAACAGGCAGGTCCATGTTGACACATGTGAGCCACTGCAGCAGCAGCAACATAAACATACAGACCTCCTAATTGTTTACACTGCACATTACGGCGTAGACTGTTTAGCGCTTTCATACTAACGTTTAAAGCTTTAATGCATTAGCTCTGTCCGTCTGTGCTGGTGAAGCATCCATCTGAGGCAAGGGGTCATACTGACCCTGGTAATCATGACCTTATGTAAACAAGGGGTTATTATAAAGTTGTGTTGATATTGAGGACTTACCACCCTATAGATAGCCGGGCAACCGTCACGTGTCACACGACGCCAGCGCTGTTGCAAACGATTGTGACTTCTATTGCTATCACTTATCAAAGGGTTAGGGTGAAACCTTCCCATTAAGTACACAGAACTCTTCGCCCATTACAATGACAATATAAACTAAACTATTTTCATTTTACCAGGTAAGGCCCACTGAGAAGCGACCTGGCCACAAATAATAGCTCAAACTAAGTGCTTTATCACGTGGGAATTATACCAGTCAAATACTCTAGCACATTGTTTCTAAATGTGGAGGGAAAAACTGGAGGGGCCGGAAGAAAATCCACGCGACCACAGGGAGAACATGCAAACTCCAAATATACAGGCGTCAGGGTCGGGATGAAACCGTGGTGTCCATAATCACAAACCATGGTTGATTATGAGTGACTTGGACCTACCCTGGTCTCACTGAAGATTCAGCTCGCTCAGACGTAGTTTATTTTCACTGTTCATGCTGCTCATCTCTTTCCAGGGAGACAAATGAGGTGGAACCTGTCACTCCTTGTTTGCAGCGTCACACATGGCCGCAATTCTACGGCAAAATCAATATTGTCGTTTTATCTTTGTTACACGTCTTATTGTCACCACTGCGATTAACATTTAAAAAAACTAAAGGTGCTGGAAAATTCTCATTCCGAAATGTAAAAAAATATATAAATACTTCAAATGAGATCATATTTACCAAAGGTAAGGGAAGTTCGCAATAACAAAAAAAAATCTGAATATCGGCACTGGGGAGACTCAAACGGCTGGGTTAAACGTCCACTCGTGTCAATATTGGTGGCTTTAACAGGTGCTCGCTAAGGGCACCATAGAATAAACTGTGAAACAGTGGGGGGGGGGGGCCCTTGCGTGTGGAAGGGGATTGGCACCGTATTGTCTTACAAGGCGGTGTGACCACTCCAGTAAACTGGTTTTGACCAAAGGTCACGATGAATACCATTGCCTGGCCTGGGTGTACTTATCGGTCGGCTCAGCCTTAAATTTGTACTCTTTTACACTTTAACTCACATCATTGGAAAATGTGGAATTCCCCCCCCCCAACTCTCAGAGGCCATCAATGGAAATGAGCACCACCCCTGAGTCAGTTGAGCAAGAGGACATTTCAAGCCCAACGGTTTGATGGGCAGAAGACCGACACCCTCTCTCACGTGTCTCGCAAGCCACATTATTCCAAACAGTGGTTTGGTATTTAGATCTTACCATTAACATTCACCGTCTGGTAACATTAGAAACAGACGTAAAAACATGGTATGCTACAGAAATTCTATAATTTGCGATACATTGTTAATCTGCCAGCAATCCAACTTCCAGAAAGTTTGCTTTTATTAGATTGTACTGCAGCGACAAGGAATTGTATCACTTCTAGTACACGGTGCCTCCCCAAACTCACAAATGCGGATTTGAAATATTTTAATTTTATGACAAATGACAAAACTCAAATAAGTTTTTGCATTGGCTCTGACAGCAAAGTAATATCGGCTTGCAACTACAACTACTGCAGAATCACTGTATGTGGCGAGAGCTGATAAGACCAGCATATTTGAAAAATAAATGTTACAATAAATACATGTTTTGTGTGTGTGTTTATTTTTTAAACGCAGGAGAAGATGCAGGCTAAGTTAAAAAAAGTTATAAATTAAGAATAAGTGGCTCAGGGTAGAAGTAATTATTGGCAAAATCAGATGGAATTGAAGAGGAGAAAAAGCAGTGCAATACAGCATTATAAACAACTAGCGGAAGTATCCGGCTTTGCCCGGGTGAAAATATATTTCTTAAAAACCTTACATATATATACACAGATACTAAGGTATTGTCAAAGCCCGGTGGCCTGTTTGTACATTTCTCCACCAACAAATATATAAGAGGCTTTCACAAGTCCAAAAAGTTGTAGAAAGTGTGGGGTAAATAGTTGATGTCAAAAGGTTTCCGAAAATTGTGGTCTCCCCCCCCCCCCCTCAAAAAATATCTTTACCCCTCGTTGGTATATATACTAACAACACCTTACATACAACAGAGGAAGTGGTATCTATTTACTCTGTAGTAGTATCTGCTGACTGTACCATAGTATCTACTGAGCCAGTAGTAGCTACTGACTGTGTAGTAGTATTTAGTGACTGTAATAACTACTGACCATAGTAGTATTTACTGGGCCTACAGTAGTATCTACCGACTATATACTCGTAACGACTAACTGTATAGTATCTGCTGACTCTATAGTTGTATCCACTGACTATAGTAGTAACTACAAAATCTATAGCAGTATCTACTCACTCTATAATAGTATCTACCAGAGGTGTGGACTCGAGTCATGTGACTTGGACTCGAGTCAGACTCGAGTCATGAATTGGATGACTTGCGACTCGACTTGGACTTGCATAACAATGACTTTGTCCCACCTATGAGATGTGGACTCGAGTCATGTGACTTGGACTCGAGTCAGACTCGAGTCATGAATTTGATGACTTGCGACTCGACTTGGACTTGCATAACAATGACTTTGTCCCACCTCTGGTATCTACTGACTCTAGTAGCTACTCACCGTGGTAGTATGTACTGACTGTAGCAGTATTGACTGACTGTAGCGGTATATACTGACTGTTTTAGTATTTACTATAGCGGTATCTACCAACTCGATAGCAGTATCTACTATCGCTACAGCAGTGTATACCGACTGAGGTCGTACCTGCTATCACTACAGCAGTGCATACTGCTGTGTTGGTACCTGTTATGATGACAGCAGTGCATATTGTGGTGGAACCTGCTATGATTACAGCAGTGCATACTGCTGTGGTGGTATCTGCTATGATGAGAGGAGTATATATTGTGGTGGTGGTGGTACCTGGTATGATAACAGCAATACATACCGAGTGTGGTGGCACCTGCTATGACGATAGCAGTACATACTGTGGTGGTACCTGCTATGAAGACAGCAGTACATTCTGTGGTGGTGGTACCTGCTATGATTACAGCTGTGCATATTGACTGTACTCATCATTCACCCTCACCATTCACCACTCACAACTCACCCTTACCACTCATCCTCACCACTCACCACTCCCACTCACTATTCACCATTCACCCACACAACTCACCACTCACCAATCTCCCTCACCAATCTCCCTCACCAATCTCCCTCACCAATCTCCCTCACCAATCTCCCTCACCACTAACCCTCACCACTAACCCTCACCACTAACCCTCACCACTCTCCCTCACCACTCTCCCTCACCACTCTCCCTCACCACTCACCATTCACCCTCACCACTCAGCCTCACCATTCACCGTCACAACCACCACTCACCCTCACCACACAACCTCACCCTCACTACTCACCATTCATCCTCACCAATCACCACTGACCAATCACCACTCACCACTCTCCACTAACCCTCACCACTCAACCTCACCACTCACCCTCAAAACGAACCACTCTCTCACCACTCACCCTCACCACTCACGCTCACCACTCACCCCTCACCACTCACCCATCACCACTCACAACCGCCACTCACCCTCACCACTCACCCTCACAACAACCACTCACCCCTCACCGCTCACCACTCACCCTGACCACTCACCACTCATCCTCACCAATCACACCCTCACCAATCACCACTCACCCGCAATGCTCACCCTCACCACTCACCCCTCACTAATCACCACTCATAACCGCCACTCACCCTCACCACTCACCCTCACTACTCACCACTCATCCTCACCAATCACACCCTCAACAATCACCACTCACCCTCACCACTTGCCACTCACCCTCACCACTTGCCACTCACCCTCACCACTTGCCACTCACCCTCACCACTCACCCTCACCACTCTCCCTCACCACTCACCAGTCATGCTCACCACTCACCATCACTACTCACCACTCACCCTCACCACTCACCCTCAACACTCACCCTCAACACTCACCCTCACCCTCACCACTCACCACTCATCCTCACCAATCACACCCTCACCAATCACCACTCACTGCTCACCCTCACTGCTCACCCTCACCACTCACCCTCACCACTCACCCCTCACTAATCACCACTCACAACCGCCACTCACCCTCACCACTCACTCTTACCACTCACCCTCACCACTCACCCTCACAACAACCACTCACCCTCACCACTCTCCCTCACCACTCACCAGTCATGCTCACCACTCACCATCACTACTCACCACTCACCCTCAACACTCACCCTCACCGCTCACCCTCACCACTCACCCTGACCACTCACCACTCATCCTCACCAATCACACCCTCACCAATCACCACTCACTGCTCACCCTCACCACTCACCCTCACCACTCACCCCTCACTAATCACCACTCACAACCGCCACTCACCCTCACCACTCACTCTTACCACTCACCCTCACCACTCACCCTCACAACAACCACTCACCCTCACTACTCACCCTCACCACTTATCCTCACCAATCACCACTCACCCTCACCACTCACCCTCACCAATCACCACTCACCACTCACCCTCACCAATCACCACTCACCCTCACCAATCACCACTCACCCTCACCAATCACCACTCACCCTCACCATTCACCCTCACCACTCACCCTCACCACTCACTACTCACCCTCACCACTCACCCTCACCACTCACCCTCACCATTCACCCTCACCATTCACCCTCACCATTCACCCTCACCACTCACCCTCACCACTCTCCCTCACCCTCACCACTCACTACTCACCCTCACCACTCACCCTCAACATTCACCCTCACCATTCACCCTCACCATTCACCCTCACCACTCTCCCTCACCACTCTCCCTCACCACTCTCCCTCACCACTCTCACTCACCACTCACCCTGACCATTCACCACTCATCCTCACCAATCACACCCTCACCAATCACCAATCACCACTCACCACTCACGCTCACCCTCACCACTCACCCCTCACTAATCACCACTCACAACCGCCACTCACCCTCACCACTCACCCTCACCACTCACCACTCATTCTCACCAATCACACCCTCAACAATCACCACTCACCCTCACCACTCACTAATCACCTCTCACAACCGTCACTCACCCTCACCACTCACTCTTACCACTCACCCTCACCACTCACCCTCACAACAACCACTCACCCTCACAACAACCACTCACCCTCACTACTCACCCTCACCACTCATCCTCACCAATCACACCCTCACCACTCACCCTCACCAATCACCACTCTCCCTCACCACTCTCCCTCACCACTCTCCCTCACCACTCTTCCTCACCACTCTCCCTCACCACTCACGCTCACCACTCATCCTCACTACTCACCCTAACCACTCACCCTCAACACTCACCCTCACCACCACCACTCACCCTATTCCCGTTTTAAAAACTTACTTACGTGTCGCCAAGTATGCTTGAGGGTGATTGGTGAGGGAGAGTGGTGAGGGTAAGTAGTGAGGAATAGTGGTGAGGGTGAGTTGTGAGGGTAAGTGGTGAGGGTGAGTGGTGAGTGGTCAGTGATAGTGAGTGGTGAGTGATAGTGAGTGATAGTGAGTGTTGAGGGTGAGTGGTGATGGTGAGTGAGGGAGAGTGGTGAAGGTGTATATATTTTTACCTATGATGACAGCAGTACATGCTGACGTTTTGTATGTTAAATGTAAAAGCTAAATGTGTGAATGTGTGTGTGGGAAATGTTAAGCAAACGTGGCAGGAATAGGGCGATTCTAAAGGAATCTACAACCTTCGATGATTCCTTTGCGCGATTCAAAGAATCGATTCCTGACGCGTAGGAGGTTTCCATATTTAATTACAGAGTTTTATTTTCATTGGTATGTTATGTTTTAAAGTTTTCAGGAGTTTTTAATTATATTTTTGCCCCGGTCAACGCCGGATATTTCCCATTCGTAGCAGTTTACATCGACTCTATAACAAACTTATATTAAACGGGAACAGGGCGATTCTAAATTAATCTACAACCTTCAATTCCTTTTCGCGATTCAGAGAATCGATTCTTGGCGCGGTCGGGTTTAGAATTTTAATTACACAGTTGTATTTTCATTGGTATGTTATGTTTTAAAGTTTTCAGAAGATTTTAAATGTATTTTTCCCCCGGGCAACGCTGGGTATATCGAGTTTATACCACAAAGTCATCGCTTGACACGTGTGGGGTGTCGAGGCCTAGTACCGTGCAGAGCCTCCGGCCTCGCCTAGATTGCCCACCTGGCTGAGGCTGGGTACTGGGGCCGTTACCCCCCCCCCCCCCGCGCTACAATTATACTGTCTAATCGCTTATAATTTTATTATCTACCGACCCTATAATAGTAATTGCACACATTGGGGTGGGGGGGGGGGTGAAGAGGACGTGAAACTTTGATGAATTTACCTCAGAGTCGCGTGTTAATGCGTGCGCATATTTTTTACGGGAATTAAAAATGGCGTCCACCCCGCAGCGACAGCTTTGCTGCCCGTTGCCAGGGGCCAACCGCCCGTTGCCAGGGGCAACCGCCCTATCGCATGCGCAACGGCGTGCTTCGTTATGTGCTGGTCGGCAATAGTAAATAAACAAATAAAGAGAAATCGCACTAAATAGATAATCGGTCCGATTTAAAGTTTAGAGATGAAAAATCGGAAATGCCTAAGTTTACCTCGGGGGCCGGGGGCGTGCCCACCTGCAAAATGTAATCTCGGCGAACCCCACGGTCCGAGAGCTACATGAATTATATAGGTTAGATAAACATACTAAGCAGTAAGAGGCATTCGAAGAACAGGCTTAGAACCGGTAAAGAACCAGCATACAATAAAGCCATGGAGTTTTGTTGGAGCTTGTTTTATCTAGAATAGTTTGAACAATCTCAACCCCAAGAATTAGGCAAATCTTTGAGATTCCCGATACAGCAGGAGGAACATAGTTTGCAAGAGGTGGCAGATACTACCCAAGTGGAGAAAGAAGCAACCGCCAAGAGGGTGAAACAGCAGTGACACATCTCAACTCTGCCAGGCAGCAGGAGAGCGCAGTTTGAGTGATGAGATGTTGAAAGAAGGTGGCAACAGATGCTGGAGAAAGTGCATAAGACAACGAAGTCTGCGCCGAGTTGGGAACGATGGCCATAGGACTGGGAAAAGGATATGATCAGTGCACAAGGGACATAGAAACAAACATAGTAACGCTGAAGAGAAAAGTGTTTTGAGCATTGAAAGTGCTCGACAGTGTTACTGAATGGGATAGACAAGGTGATAGGCATTTTCTTAATGGTTTAGAAGAGAATATGTAGTAGCGATTACATTTAGATTATTTTTATTATTTTGCAGCTATGAATTTCCATATTATAAGCCACTTTTGGTTGAGCTATTAATTGTGGCCAGTTCGCTTCTGAAAAATAAGTAGGCTTTACCCGGTAAAATATTTTTGTTTTGTTTTATTTGTACAGGACATTATTTATTAAGTGATTTGTTTATCTTAACTATGCTTTGCACTCCTATCGTGTTTTTGGTGTGATGTTATGGCTCATTCCTACTGCACATCTGTGAAAAGGAGCTTGAAAGCTCACCGGATTCCTCCAGTATGAATCAATATTCTAAATCTGCCATTTTCTAATGTCAGGCGGATATGAGAGAGAGAAAACGGCCACGGCAACATTTTGGTTGTTGCAACATTCCAGGCAAGCCGACTGCGTTACTTGTGGGCGGCTTTTACTTGTGTGCGGTTAGGAGAAACATCAGAGCGGTTGGAGGTGATGACTGCTTTTCAGCAGGGGCGTATTTTGTCACCCACTTTGTTGAATGTAGCGCTCAAACTCCGTGTCCACTAAAAGCATGCACACACACACAGGGTTGACAGTAGAAATCCCAGGAGTTCCAATGGGTCATTTGTAACTGATGGAGATGGAACATGCAGTTGAGGAAGGTTCGTTAACTAGACCTCGGCTGGGGCATTGCAGATCTTGCTCGGTCTAAGGGTACAGCAGACTTGACGCATTAGGGCCTTAATAAGAGGACGAGTTTTAGATAAACGAAGTAGATGACAATGGTTGCAGATGGACCTCTTGCGCCATTATCTTACGTTTTTGTAGGAGGTGGGAATGTAGAGTTAACATCTCGCAGTGACGAGGAGATGTTAACTCTCAACTCCATCGCCTGGTATACAGGAGGCCTTTTCTCCTAGTAGTTGCGTGGATTTTCCTCCGGGTCCTCTGGTTTTTCCCTCCACATTTAGAATCAACATGCATTTACAGCATTTGGCTGCTATACATTTTTACGTGATAGGCCACTTCATTGAGCTATCATTTGTTGCCAGGTCGCTGCTGAAAACGAGCTATATAACTCAGTGGGTTTTACCTGGCAAAATAAAAAGTTTGGTTTAGTGGAGGCAATAGAGGACTTTGTGTATTTTATTCGTGGTGGATAATTCATGGATTTGTGAGATCTTGAAAAAAGACAATTGATAGAGTTCAAAAAATGTATTCCATTCATTTAGCAATATTGTTTTTTGACGGACGAAACAAAACCTTCTGGTAGAGTACTAACGTTGGACTCTCTACAGAGCACACTTCCTTACTTTAGCATTACCAGGAGTGATGTCTGCTAGTTTACCGTCATGGAGCTGGATTCCACACAGCAACTATCATACATTTCTGGCCTGTGAGTACAGGTGCATGCCGAGAATGCTCAGAATGTTAAATGACAGGAAAGGGGAAATAACGTGGAAGTTCAGGGTAGGAGATGGCACGAACATGTTGTAGATGCAATCGTCACAAAGAGGACATGGTTACGGATGTAGGTACGCATGTTGAGCTTCGTTCGCACCGTACGTAGCCAAACGTGCTAACCGGAGGGGCAGTTATGGGTGGGACATGTGTGCAGGATGGTTTCCAAGACAGTCGCCCCAGGGGTCAGTGACCAAGGGAAGACATAAATCCAAAAGGTGGGATTCGGTGAGAGCAGAAGGAAGGAAGCGATGGCTAGGTGTGGTGGCATGACGACCTCTCGACCTTGATGGTAATTATTCAGAACAGTACCAAGTTGGATTTCAAGGAAACACCATTCCTTCGACATTTAACTTTTATACATACACACACATATATACTAAAACTGTGACCAAATTTGGAAAAGTAGCCTCTACTGCCCTTCATAAGTCCACAGAATTGAGTCAGAAAGGTGTATCTGGAATGCACACTGGACATTTCCTTTGGTATATATGAATATATATTTTTGAAACGACTAAATTGACATTTTTTTGCAATGTGTTCATGTTTCAATTAAAAAAAAATATTGGTGAAGAAAGTGTGTCTACCAATACCTGAATAAACAAAAAACCCTCAACATATATTCGTCAATAACAAAGCCTCAAAAGCAAAAAAAAATAATGATCACGTGCAACTGTTTGGGTAATGACCTTTCTCCATGCAATCTGATTCAGACTCAAACGGCATTCATAAAGAGGCCCATATAAAGGGTGTTTTTCTTCTTATGGCAACATTAACAAAAATGAAATCAGAATATATTTAAAACAAATGACATTTTGCTAACTACTGTATACATTGGTATGGGTACTTTGCAGTTTATATAAGGGTGAGTTTTGTAATGTTTAAGGAGTTGTTTTTTTGCTCTCATTAATTTATCTCCAGTTGACAGAGAACGATGCAAGCCCAGGCACAACGCACAAGTCCTGGCCTTCGCTAATTTTAATAGAATTACCTGAGTTTAGTCATGCCTCAATCGATGCAAATGTGCGCTTTGTGAAACCCTTGGCCAGTGTCATGGGGAGGCACAAAAGGCAACAACACAAGGAGCTGCTCTTTTCTCGTTGGGCACAATGCAGACACGCCGCCATTCCCACGCGCTTCCAGATGCCCACATCAACTCGCATTGTCCATTTTACATCAAACATTTAGCTCAAGTTTAGTAGAATGCCCGCTTTAACAATCGCCCAGAAAGTTGAAATTAATGCAAACGTTGACTTAGGCACGATTAAGAAGGCGGGCTAACATCGGAAAGACGATGAATGCGAGATGTCGCAAAAAAAGATAAATGAAGGATTATTTTTTCTGCTGCTGCAAATAAATCAAATTTGCACAAGTGCGCAAAGAGCAGCGGTGCTTCGACTTTAACTCAAAGCACATTCACGGAGTCGAATCCAATGTGATTCAGTAAATTCCCAGCAGCCCAGTGATTTAATTAGTATGCAGATCAGGGAGACTAAATAGAACTCTTCCATTCAGCACACTCACAGGTGGCGTGTTCCCAGGAATATTACATTTACATGGTCCCGGTGCACTCTCTCACACTCGCGCTGCTGATGGCTACATCACACTCCCACAGTGCCCAGCGCATGATGGATTTGCTCCACTTTTATCTTTCTAAAGAAACGCTAAAAAGCATGTGCAGTCACCGATGAGATGAGGAATGTGGCCAAAAATTAAGAATATCAGACACTCTATGGGTGGACTTACGGTTCCCAATTGCAAAACGTAATCATGGGAAAGTATTATATCGTCAATCACGATGATTTCAATGCTGGAAGAAGGCATCCCCACCGGGGAATGCTGGATTTTTGAGACAGGGCTCACACATTATACCACAGTGAATACGTGCACTCTCCCTGTCAATCTGCAACAACACACAGCACATTTCTTCATCCATCATATATGGCACCGCTGACCTCTGGAACTCAATACCCACTTCGGTCTTCCAACTAATGATGATGATGATCACAATGTCAATTGCTTCCAAAGCTCAGATCCACAATGCTGATCGTTCACAACAGGCCTTAACCCTGGCATAGTTCAATAAATAGACCTAACATTTACTGAATTAAAGAAAAAATAAAATTTGATGGGAATTGTTTACATCATCCGAGGCCAACCAATCACACCTCGGATGAGCAGGGTTGGCTACGTATGGTGCAAAAGAAGTTCAACATACACAGTACATATAACCGATAAACATGAATGACCTGAGAATTAATGAATTTAACATAAATTCATTAATTCTCAGGTCATTCATGTTTATCGGTTATATGTACTGTGTATGTTGAACTTCTTTTGCACCATACGTAGCCAACCCTGCTCATCCGAGGTGTGATTGGTTGGCCTCGGATGATGTAAACAATTCCCATCAAATTTTATTTTTTCGATGTGGTGTAAGGTGCATTTCATCATCTTCGAAGGGGATGATGTAACCCTGAAAGGTCAAGATTGTGAACACATTCAGGCTATGAGATGTCCTCCTTTATTTAGTATTATTGCCATGTGTTTTGTAAGCAAACATTCACAAGTGCTCTTCACCGAGGATTTTTACGCCAGTCCTGTCGGAATGTCTAAGACTGTAAAGATGCCAAATTTGAGCAAGCACAACATCTTCGCCATGCTTAGAGGCCACAGGAACTGTGTGCAGGGTAAACAGGGAGCGTCCATTGATTGTATTAACGCCACCATAACCACTACTTGGTGATCGTAAGCAAATTCAAATGGGAGCGGTACTCGTATGCATAACATAGCTAAACTCACCTCATGCATCAAACACTTCGCCGCAAAATCCTATTATCCATGGGTGCCAGCGGATACATGAATTCCCCCCCCCCTCCCAATATATAAGGATTCCTAAAGATCCACAAGTAATTTGTATACACCTGGAGAAAATGCAGGTGCGTACAACTGCATTTTGAACCATTTTTGAATGCAACAAGAGATGAATGACGGACCATCACCAAGCAAAAACATTCTCCCCCCTAAGCCGCAGTGCTCTGGGTGGAGTCCTGGGTCTGCCTGGATTGACTTCGAAGCCACGCGGCATGTGACGTGGACAGCATCACAAAAGGAAACCTGGGACTTCTCTTGGTCCGCAATGCTACGGACGAAGATAATTTATTAGATTTCACAGTACTCTTCATCTCTCTTGCAGGAGAGAATTTCAGTATAGCTCTGAACCAGGACAAGCTTAAATCGCAACAGCAAATCAATTTGCAGCACGCTTTGTCAATTCCCTGCTAGTTGAAGGCCTCCCCGCACCGTGTCGGTCACAGTGGTCGTTTGACCATACTTCACCACACTAGTGAGCAGAGGTGTGGACTCGAGTCATGTGACTTGGACTCGAGTCAGACTCGAGTCATGAATTTGACGACTTGCGACTCGACTTGGACTTGCATAACAATGACTTTGTCCCACCTCTGAGATGTGGACTCGAGTCATGTGACTTGGACTCGAGTCAGACTCGAGTCATGAATTTGATGACTTGCGACTCGACTTGGACTTGCATAACAATGACTTTGTCCCACCTCTGCTAGTGAGTGTGGGTTGGTGCAGTGGAGGAGGGGGAGGGGAGCTCAAGTACAGTTGAGATATAATTCATCACTGATGTTAGCCACGGCCGGATATCCAACTCACGCATCTGGGTCAAAAGCACATCTCGCTAACTAGAGCCATCTCACTAACCAGAGCCAAGGACACTTTGTGCATCGTTGTACGTGGCCCTCCCAGCCCAGCAGATAAACTTCACCGCAGATGGCCGGGCCGATAAGCGGTGTTCCACTGCATATTTAGAAACCGCCTTTTGTGAGAGTGGAGGTTTACAAACATGTACACTTGTTTACAGTGACAATAAAGCCAAATTAAGTGCTTTGTGTATATATGAAACAGGGGAAATTAAATAATAGGGCTTGGAAGGGCCTTGAGCTGGCGTGCTCCAGATCGCAGATTAACCACTCCCGCGGGCAGAACTATCTGGACGCTCCGTTTCAAGACAGGATGGTTCCGAGATCCTGAGTTCATTGGTCACCATCCTTGTCCGTGGCCGAGCGCAACCACAATTATTTTGCGTATTGCGATTATTTCCAAAACTGCCTAAATTTCTTTATCCCACAGTATAACCCATTTCCTTTGCAAACATTTATAAGCCACATTATCTTTTTTATCACAAATAAAATGCTACATTTGCGCAAATGTTACCAAAAACACTTTTACATTATTTAAATTTGGTTGCACAGACTAAAAGCAACTTTTTGTTCAACAATGCCTTCATAAAAGCCTCAACTGCTTGAGCTACAAAACCTACTTCACATTATCGACAATATGAGTATCTCCCCAGATAGTGGGCTAGAGTCTTCACGTCAACAAAATGTTTCAACGGCATCAACTGAGATATTTTATTCAAAATGTCTTCTTGCAAATGCTAATTGTTCCAAGGGATCTTATTACGTTTCCTTCGAGTTTGATCGTGTCGGTATAATGTAAATGTTTAACTCTTACCCTCCACCACCCAACAAAGTCAATTAAATCAAGTTGTCTGTGGGCAAATACGCCAATGGATTTAGTTTTTTAAAGCCTACATATATATGTATAAAAATGTTGCAAGCATAGTTGGACATGTTCTTGATGATCATTTGCAGAGCTGTGTTAAACGTGGACAGATTAACTTAGCTCTTTTTCATTGTGGTTTTTCTTGCAAGGGAATTACATTGATTAATTTAACCACTAATATTTTCAGGAATGGTATTCATCTAAGAACAGACATTTTATCTCCGAAACAATGACAAACCTCCTGGAACCACACACCTGGCAATCTTCACGGTCCCTTCGTTGGCAATTTCACCTTGCCCAACACTGTTATTCGGATGGCAGTTCAGAGGCAAAACAATTCTCTATTTACATGGAAAGTTGACGACAAGGTGTTTACTGTAAATACTTTCACGATAAATAGACAGATTAATAATGAGAATAGGTTCCACAACAAAACCAGTACTGTAGACAGCTTCTGTGTGTATATATTTTGGAAAGAGGCCTCCTCCTCCTCCAGCCCATTGCTTATCCCTCCCGTTGCGAGACATTAATTCTGCAGCATCAATCAAAGCGGCACAGGCATTTTATCAGCGATAACTCTAAATATGGACCAAAGAGAATAAAACATAAACCAAATACCTAACGTCATCATTCAAACTAATTGATGACAACGACACAATTTGAAGGCTAGTTTTTAATAAAAAATGGCACTTTAGAATAATAAGAGAGCAGCCAGATTGACTCACTAATATTTGGGGACCACGCTTAATAATGTGGTGCTTTGAAGAGTAAAACCTTGGATTGCGAGTAACTTGGTCTGCGAGTGTTTTGCAAGATGAGCAATTTTTTTCAATAAATATTAATTTGATAAACGAGCGAGGTCTTGCAATACGAGTACTGTAGTAAGTAAAGTATACGCTTTGTCTGCCGAGCGTCACGTGATCACAACTGAGCCGATGGTTATTATCTCTCTCTCGCTGCGGGATTGTGGGTAATTGTCTACCATGCTCGGTCTCAGTCCGCGTGCCTCACTCGTATAGTCAACATCCGTGCGAGCACATATTGTTTACTACAGTATAGTGTTGTGACCACGTGTGTGTGTAAAGCATTTTTTTTTTATTTTGTGTCCAAGTGTAGTGACTGTTCTTTAGTAACTGTACTGCAAGTGAAAGTCGTCCTACACAATAACCCTCCTCCTCCTCTCCCGTCTCCTTCACACCAGCCACGATTAAATGTAAGTAATCAATTTTATTACTTTATATTAAATTGTAATAATAAAAATATGAAAAGGTATTTTGTATTAATCATTTTATATGAATACAGTATTTTTGGGTTGTGGAACGAATCATCTGAGTTTCCATTATTTCTTATGGGGAAATTCGCTTTGATATACGAGTGCTTTGGATCACGAACACGTTTCCGGAACGAATTATGCTCGCAATCCAAGGTTTTACTGTACAACATATTTGATGCTATAAGACTTGATGGACAGGGGCCAGAATACAGATTTTTTTTTTTTAAGGATTTGTCATAAGTTTTTGCAGGCTATGATTGTGTTACGATCCTAAATATCATAGGAGACAACGGATCGCAAGTTAAAGCAAACATGGGCATCATAGCAAGATTGTAACTCGCACTCACAATCGGAGCTGTTACTAGCGATTACGACATCACCACACCAGCCAATGGCCGGCGAGATGGAGACATCGACAAGCACCCGTCCAGCGTGTCCAGCGTGGCGTTACCACTCCAGGCGTTTCAGCTGGTCTGTGGCTCAGGCAAGTAAAATGATGCTGATAATGTTCATTATATTAATTGTCGGTGTTAATAATAATCAATGTTGTTATTTAATTATGTATAATCATGAGACGTGATTGTCTATGTTTGCAATGATATCCTGATAAAAACAGGAGGGCTAAAGACTTACAATGATATCCTGATAAAAACAAGAGGGCTAATGGCAAAGACAAAAACTTACAAATGAGGGAATGAGAAATTATACATAAGAGATGGCAAAAGCGAGACCCCCCCCCGCCACCTTCAATCTAATCACGACCCCTTAAGCATGACAATTCATCTACTCACTAGGGGGTCAAATTGTTACATGCCTAGAAAGCATCTCTCCAAAAAAAAACGATTTATACGGGCCATCGAGAGATGATATATGGGTTAGAGAACAAGCAAGGCTTGGAGAGATGGGAAGAGCAGTGGGCGGAGGAATGGCGCAGAGTTGCATTTGGTGAATGGATCCCATGGGATGTGGAGGGTGAGAGGCCTGAGGGTTTGGTCAACGTGCGTGGCGAGGGGCGTGGTTGTCCGGATGCAAATTGGCAAAGAATAGGGTTGGGAGGGAGTGAGTAATGCAAAGGTTTCTATAGCGGCATCTGTGGTGGGGATGTGTAGGAATCCTGTGCTTGTAGCTTCACAATTGCAGTCTGTTGTGTTTAAATATTTATCGCTGAGATGGCAACATCTCCACATCGCTTCATTTGCAGGTCAGGCCATCTTCCCATGCAGGGTTACCACGTAAAATAATCCATTTCTAAATTAATGGAAATATAGATGTGTACCAGGGTTTATAAAATCGTTTTTTTTTACATAACCTGTAGCTGAATAAAAACAAAATGGTAATAAAGCGGCTACCAGTGTGTCATACGTAAATACATGTCTGGAACAATAAACATGACGTGTTTACCTTTTTAAGTGAGAAGGGAAGGGAGCTGCCACACTGGTGTAACGATGAGAACACTGGATTTTCAATTCAGAGGTTAGTGGGGTTCGATCAATCTCCCATTGCCTCAGTTCAAACAGCGGTGCAAGTTTCTTAAATCCGCCTGCCACCTCTGTCCACCCAGCAGTATGAATACATCCACCACAGTTAAGTCGATCGGCAGGTTGCGTGTGGTGAGGTAAAGTGTGGGTACGCCCACATATCCCAAGACGTCTGGTCAGCGTGGTGGAGTTAGTAGAGGCCCTTCCACCAGCAGTGGCATGAGCAAGGAAGCAATTGCAGGGTTGCTCCTTTACCTTTTAAACCGAGAAACGAGGAAAAAGAAGACTTAAAACGTCGTGACTGCTGCTAGACCACCCAGACTATATGGCTTACCAAAAATCCATAAAGAAGGTACACCCCTTCGTCCCATCGTCTCCACCATTGGCTCACCCACCTACAAACTGGCCAGATATCTGTCTGTGACCTTGCACCCATGCACTGGTAAGACCACCTCTTCTGTTCTTAACTCAGCTCACCTAGTATCGTCAATTAAAGACATCTCACTGTCCCCAGGTGATTTTCTCGTTAGTTCCGATGTAGTTTCTCTGTTCACCAAAGTTCCTGTGCCCGATACCATTGCAATCATTGAAGATTTGGTTCAACAAGGACTGAATGCTGATGTACCAGCCCTGGTAAGACACTGCCTCACCAATACATACTTCAATTGGAATGGAACATTCTACAAACAAACTAAGGGCACCCCAATGGGTTCTCCCTTATCTCCGGTTGTGGCCAACATTTTCATGGAAAATTTTGAGATGGACGCCATGCAGGCATCCACTCTAAACCCGTCCTTGTGGAAGAGGTACGTAGATGACATCTGGCCACATGGCTGACCGCCTCTGAAACAATTTCGTAACCACATCAATTCCATACACCCAGCAATCAAATTCACCATGGAGGTAGAAAAGGATGGCATGCTACCCTTCTTGGATGTCCTAATCAAAAGGAGACCAGATGGCTATGTCTACAGGAAAGTAACCCATACTGACGCCTACCTAAAACCTGATTCCCACCACCATCCATCCAAGAAGAATTCCCTCATCAAAACGCGACACCATAGAGCTCAATGTATCTCCGACCATGAACACCTGACCAGTGAACTCAAACACGTACACCGGGCTCTCAAGGCGAATGGATACTCAGACTACACAATCTGCAAAGCCATCAACCCAACCATGAGGAAGAAGCCATCTGCAGCTACATTTTGGAGGCTTGCCCCCTCTTTTCTCTCCACCTGATGAAGACCGCTTGTGTTGCGATCGAAACGTCGTGGTTTATTTTTATTTTTGTTTTCTATCTACGTGACTTTACCGAAAGAACCAAGAATATGAGGAAAAATGTATCAGGGCACTGACTTAGGCCTGCCGCTGCTCCAACTGCACGTTTGTGCCAATCGGTGATTCGTTACTAAGATTCCACTAAAATTGATTACTGGTGGTTTTAGCCTTTCAGAAATCGGTAATCGATTCTGAAAACGGTCACCGGTTTACCAGTTTCCGCTTAGCAACACTAATACGCACCAAAAGCAACCTTTATAAAAAAAGTCTGCATCTCGGCATGAAGCAAGACGACGCCATTAACTGTTTCAACAAACAATAACTGCAGTGTCAGCTGAAGCGCATCTACGCTCTTGCTATACGGATCAAACCTTGCACGACTAAACGCGATAACTCTATCACTAAACTGCGTGCGTGCGTGTGCTTGAACGCACGCGAATGAGTTGGTATTTCTAAGCAGATTAAGACCTCGGCATCGTACAGCATTAGACATTTTAAATTACACCCATACTTGTTTGTTTATTCATTTTTGTTCACCCGGGGTAGGGCCCACTGAGCAATGGAGCTCTTTTTCAAAAGTGACCCCAGGGTTGGGGGGCAGGGGGGGTTGTCTGGAAATATTTACATTCATCACGACTCGACGTATTGTTTATTGGTAAGCAAAGGGAATGGAGGAGACCTCGTCAGAACATTGTGGATAGTGCCCATTCCCGGTCTTTGAACGGGGTTACACTGCCACTATTGACGTTCCACAAATTAGTATTTCGTTTTTGACCTTGGAGGGATGATTGGGCTGAGTGAACCCCAACCAGGGGACTTGAACTCTCAACCTTCTCTCATTGCGAGTCGAGTGCTCTGTCAACAGCGCCACTCGGGCCCCGCAACCATAGCAAATTATAAAGTACTTTCCATACGCAACAAATCGGCCGTAAAAAAATGTGTAACAACCACGGAAAACTTAGTAAACAGTGCATAGTTTGCATTGTCCACAGAGTACATAATTCTTCTGTAGTTCATCCCAAAAGACATCTCTGGTGGTAAGTTTGTCCTAATAAATGCACACTTAGTATGGAAAATTAATATCACTTTGAGTGTGAAACAGTGCATATGGTGAACATGGTATTTCAATTAGCGGGCCCTTTGTTCTATGGAACTGAAGAGTTGTCACTGGCTGAGAAGTGGGTGGTTCTTTAACAAAGGAATTAGATCCCAGGAATTAACACAACCACATCTGTTTATGTCCCTCAGGGACCAGCATTGCTTCACAGTAGGTCTCCATGCACCAGCAGCAGCCAATGGGCAGAACCGTCCTACTGCTACATACACAGAGCAGTTGTCCTACAGCTGACGGCAAGTCAATGTAATACTCCACAGAAACTATTAAACTATTCTTATTTTACCAGGTAAGGCCCACTGAGCTATTTAGCTCTTTTTCAGAAGTGACCTGGCCACAAATGATAGCTCAACGAAGTTGCTTATCACGGGGAAATTTATAGCAGCCAAATACTCGAGATGTGGACCCGGAGGAAAAATCCACTCGACCATGGGGAGAGAAACATGCAAACTCCAAACATACAGCAGGCGTCAGGGTCGGGATCAAACCTCCGACCTTCTGTATGCGAGACAAGGTGGTTAACATCTCCCACAGAGGCAGACCCGACTGTGTCGAAGAGACACCCAAAAATTGTTCAACAAAGATCATGCTATTATTGAGTCCGTATTTTTTCCCTTCAAAGTGAGAAAGTTTTATTCCGTCGATGACAGAACCTTTAAGTAAACAGTATCGCACGAACAGTAACCCAATACTGAGGCAGTAGTCAGTTGTTGCATAGATTGAATATAATTATGGTTATAGTAGTGGGGGGGGCAAACTACGTGGATCCGATCCGTAAACTAAACAATAACCACCGTGAACCATTCATTAGGAGGATGCCCCTGACTTCGACAGTTCTGCTGCGCCCCTTGGCAGAAATCCATTATGGGAATGAGCACTGCATCCAAAAAGAATGGAGGGTAAGGAAGGTCAACAAGAAAGCCACCTGCTCCGAGCTGCAAACTCTGAATTGGTAAATGTTTTAAACTCGACGTTCAAAACTATTCTACGGCTTCAGAAGAGGTGGCCTGTTTGACTGTAAAGCTTGTTACAAACGTAAGCAGCCAGCTACAGTACTTTTTAATGTTGCGAATGTGCACGTGTGTGTGTGAATGTGGGAGTGAGCGTTACGTGAATATGTAATTGCACGCGTGTGTGTGTGTGTGTGGGAGCGTGAGAGGGTTCTGTGTAAGCTGCTGGAAAAACCCCATTCTTAGCACAGCGTTGGGTTTAACACGATTGGCGAAGAAGTGGCCTCCCAGGAGAGTGGGGTTAGTGTCTGTGAGTTGGGACAATGGAAGTCTGGGCAGGCATATGCTGTCACGCCTCCATCTGTTAGCTAACATTTAGGAATGAAACATACACACACTCCCGACCCCTGACCCTGGCTTGCCACTTTCATTCTGCAGCATATGCCCTGCCTTTTTCAGCCTCATGCAGCCCAGGCAAAACGACCGCTTCACCTTGCTCTGAGGATACAGCAATGAGCTGGCACGTATAACACCAAAGCACATCGTAAGATGACAGTGATAGGAGAGGTGGTCACAGTGCCTGAGAGGCCAGGGTATCGTGCTGGCATTGCTAAGTTCCTAAGTTGGAATCCAGGCAGCTGCCTGTGTTTTACCCGGGTTTTCAACTGCAAGTGAGTTCACGGTCTCGGCCTGGTCACCATTGACTGCACAAAACAAAAACCTTTGGTTCTGCACTTAATTGCCTAAATTCTATCTCTGCCAAATACAAATATTGGTCAGACTGCCATGTGATGAAGTTTGTTCTCTCACGTGGCACAGTGGGTGAAGAAAGTGCTGCCCACTACTCTGTGGACGAGAGGTCACTTGAAGGGATCTCAGAAGAGCTGGCTCTGTGATATCGGCTTTTGTGGGCCATTCTTGAACGCGAAGGGCTGCACTCGTATAGGAGATGCGAATGAATAGTTATGACAATGACACCGATGGCAAAACTGTAACAATATAAGGGGAGGGAATACATGATTTAATAATGATGATGAGAATAATTATAAATAACCACCTATATTCATGAGTTACAGCTAGTTAGGACAACCTGTTTCCTGTGTAATAAAAACATTCAGTTACAGACTTTAAGGCCAGATAGGTTTTTTTTTCCTGAAAATAACAGAAATGGAAAGCATGCCATTTTGCAGTGATGGGTAATAAAAAGTAACTATAAATCCTAAGCAAAAATAAATACAGCAGACATGCGACAATTGCCGTTTAAACAGTAACATTAACTATAAAAGCAAGAAAACATGCTATATTGACATACATTAGCGAGAAGGGCAGAGTCGCTTATTACGGAAACCCCAAGAGCACGCTGCAGAAAACGACCTGCCAATGTTTGTGAGCGTCCGCATACGTGCAAAGCTCTTACAGTCACACGCATCCTCACGCGTGTCAAAGGTGAAGAGCATGCACAGCCATGCGTGGACACGGACGCTGCATAATACAGCACAAATGCGTGAGATTGTGTGTCACACATAGAGGTACAACCCTCGCAATGGTTTGCTCACGCCACTGCCGGGGGAAGTGTCTCCACTTAAAAGATGCTCTATAGAGACCACCTTTAGAGGGTATCTTGGCCTACTCTTCAAAGATGACTGGACGTCTTCAAGGAAAAGGTGCTCAGAGTACTCACATTTTAACCCCACCACGTGATACCTGCGGTACAAGTGTTGTCTTCCCATGTATACTGCCGACTTGACGGAGGCAGGGGGATTTCAGAAACTTGCCTCATTGTTTCGACTGCCATGCCGGAAGATCGAATCAAACCGGCGACCTCTGGATTCCAAGTCAAATGTGCCCACCATTACATTACGGCAGCGTTCCTACACATCCTACACCGGACACATCTAACAAGATGCACGCTGCACACGGAAGCACGGGACTTCCTCTGGTCTGCAATAAAACGTGCCGGGGGAAGGTTTTTGCTTAATCTCTCCCACAAGAACAGACTACGTTAGAGCAATGAACCCACTGTCCTCGGGAAATGCCTATGAATGAATGAATTCATCTCAACTCTTTATTTTTAGCAAGAAAATGTTGAATGCAACGTCCCCTCGTTCGCAATATACCGATGATTTCAAGAAGTTTCCAACGCTCGGCGAATGTGTCTCTTGTTAGTGAGAATGCAAATGAGCCTCCAACAACTCGGACAACAGAATATCCCAGGATGCATCGTAAGCATCGTGTGTGATGCGCCACCAACCAATGAACCTTCGCCAACAACGTTTTCCAGTGGCGTTTGTTTAAACGGGACGAACCATAGTCAACAACTCATTGAATGCGCTTTCAAATGTATGAAGAGGTTTTAGATATTGTGAATTGCTTTTATGCCCGTATTTACTAACTGCTTCATTGGCGCAGTATGCCACTGGTGACCTCCCATTGAACAGAGGTTGAATGGGGGTTTGAAGAGAAAATTCAATAGTCACTTGAAGAGTCCAACTGCCACTTCAACAGGCCCTCTCTCTCACCCATCACCAGCCGATGGGCCGTCATCCCCTGTGGGTAACTCTCCATTTGGCAGTCTGATGAGTTTGTAAATTTCCCCTCTCAAAGATGCCACCTTCGACCAAATTAAACACCAGGCTCCTGTGACCAGGCCGAAACAATGCAACTCGCAAAAACACAACAGTTTGTTTAAGCACAGGCAATGAAACCTGGCTTTAAATCCAAGAACCTCAATGTTTTGTGCTAAAATATGCACTACTAGGATGCAAAAAGTGTCGTGTGCTCACGGCAGCATCCCTTGAACATGCAAGAGCATGCATTTGAGGCGCCGCGGCGGTGAGGTGTTAACTACCTAGCCTGGTATACAGGAGGTAGTGGGTTCGATCCCGACCCTAATGGTAAATTTGGAGATTGCATGTTCTCCCGTGGTCACGTAGGTTTTTCTCCAGCTCCTCCGGTTTTTGTCTCCGCATTTAGAAACGTGAGTTTAAAGTATTTGGCTGCTATATATTTCCACATGATGATAAGCCACTTCGTTGAGCTATCATTTGTGGCCACGTTGCTTCTGAAAAAAGAGCTATACAGCTCAGTGAGCCTTACCTGGTAAAATACAAAGTTTAGTTTTTTTTAACTGCTCATAAAAGTTCAGATTAAGGATGTACGTAAGTAGCAGTGGGACTGCCATTTGAGCATTGAGCAACACTCTGTGATTAAGAGAGAGGAAGCCTCTTTTGATGCTTCCCAGCTCAATGCATTCGTTCCATTTGAAAGATACATAAAAAAGCATCCCTCACAGTGAATGTAAAATTCCACGGGAGCATTGTTCGAGAAATGTGGTTGCTTTAAATGTGGTGTAATGAGGGCATTGTAGATTGCACTGTTATATGTTTTATGAGTAGTGCATTATTTTCGCTGCTTTTGAAAGGTACTATCCTAAGTCATAAAAGTGAAGGGATAAGCGAAATGTATCATTCACTAAATTCGCAGAGAGCATTATTTAATGTTACGTACAAGTTTCTCTTTGAGTGATAACTTGATAACCGGACTGCAGCTTTGGAGCTTTGTGCTTGGAGGTGCGAGTAGATTGTTGTGGCCAACTGTACCAAACACACTCCAGCGAGGTCGATGAAAACATCGCAAGACAGCTGGTCCATGTCCCAAGCACCGTGCGTTCTCCTCAGAACAAGAACTGTGGTCGTTTCTGTCACGAAAGCTGCCGAATTCAGATAGTTTGGCTTTAAAATAATTTCGCCATTAAAAAGGCACCCCGAATGGTTACGGAGCACATTCAAGAGAAGTACATTCAACTTAAGCAGATCTCACTGAAAGAGAAAATTCCTCGTAACGGCAGTGGTTGTACTGGCCTGTAACGTCTGTATCTGTGAATAAGTTGCACAGCTACGTTGGTGGAGGGTGGAATGTCGCGATGGCTGTGAATGGGACTCACTCCGCAGGAAGGTGGCGAGGTCATACAGCACGCGGTCATCCGAGCTGCCATCCCAGCGGCCAAGCGCCACGCCATTAAATGGTTGCAACTGAAATGCCTCGCGCTTGCTATCCACCATGATCACCTTGGACATGTCCCGATTGAGACATGAGAGGTCCTGCATATGACACAACACACACACACAGCGCACCAACCATTACAAATTTATCTTCGTTTCTATTTGTATATTCGGTTGTATAAGTCGCATCCGCACACTAAAACATCATAATACACTGTTAAACAAACCAATCAAAAGTCGTGGAATTGCCATTAACTAAAAGGTTTGGTGACATTAAAAGCCAGCACACATCATGTCACTGACAGGTGGTCGGGCCTTGCTTTTCCCGAGCAGAAGGAATGGCAGACAAGCTGCCCCTAGGGAATCGCTAAACAAATACGTGCACAAAGGCACGCACACGCGCACGCATGAATTTGCCAGAGTACATGCATGTACGTACAGATTCACGTGGCAGTGTACACCTCAAAACACACCTCCACCAAATCACATCGGCACATGCATTTCATGTGCCTATGCACTTTTAAATCTGAATTGAAAATTAATTTCTTTACATCTGAATTTAGTGTTTAGTTTGTTGTCCTTCCCTCGCACCTCCAATGAGCAGTTGGCTATGTATGGTGCAAAACAATTGAAAAATACATACATTCCCTTGATGTCTGAATATCATGCGCACGTTTTTACATAAAAACGTTCGTGCGCTGTACAGATGGACACCGACTTGTGCGTAAGATCACACAAAGTGGCACCCGCGTGCCACCCGAATAGCACAAAAATTCCCCGTATAGCCTGTAACAGACTGTTTGGGCAAGTGCTGTTAGTAAGCGCCTATGAAGGCCGGCACAGCACACGAGGGGGTGAGTGGCCAGCACCACGCTCGGCCGCCTTTATCTCCCCGGTGGCGATGTTTACACACCAGGTACTCATTTGAGGCTGAGTCGACCTAGGGGAGGCCCGGGACCGGTTCAGATTATTGTCACTGGTATTGGCCGTGAGCAGGAATTGAACTTGGGTCGCTGGGTTCGTAGCGCAGCGTGCTAACCGCTACACCAGCGCTCCCCACCATCACACACACACAGCGACACATGTTTAGAAGCCACCAATTTCAGTGTGCATATAAACAGCACCACACAAGCACTTATGATGCCGGGAAAACATGCCAAACACATTGAACACAAGCACATGCACTCGAGCGAATATGTTATTACTATCACAGAAACACACAATAATAGCATTCAGTGACAGATTCAAAGGGGGGGGGGGGGGGAGAAGCTATGGAGGAGGCATTGCCTCACTCCCTTTAAACCACAAAAATTGGCATTTTATTGATATTTCCAAAAAAGAATACGTTGAATTATTTGTTTTATATTAATGTATGGCCCCTTTTTAAAAAGCTTGAAATTTCGGGATCCTCCTCCGCCCCTGGGATATTTCTAGATTCACTTCTGATACAACAACATTCATGTACACACTCCCACATACTCTCACACGCTGTACGTGCTTACACACAGGCCAGCGTGCACATACAACAGACACACACATGTACACGCCCACGTGGGCAAATGCACACAAATCCAGAAGGAACGCTCTTGCGCGCAGAACTCTTTGCAGTGTCCACCACTCACACAGCAGGCATCCTCCAGGGACGCGGGGCGGCACACAGGCTGCTCTGCCGACAGATGGTGTGGGCTAAGGCTCGCATGTCCATGCTAATATCTCTAGTGGATTTATTCTCACTTTCCCACACTAATTATCACAGCTTGAAAACAAAACTCCACACAGCAAGGCAGGCCTGTTTTACATGCAACTCTAAAGCTGCAGACCCCCACCGCCACAGCAGCAGCACGCTGTCTTAGCGGCTGCGTGCAGGACGTGAGGGAGCCATGTTGAGAAACAAGACTCAAGCGTCCACGTAAACAGTTACGTTTATCTCAATTAAAGGTTACCAGTGAAGACGCACGGAGCAGTTGCGACTCCCAAGAACTGTTAGCAATTCAGATAAAAAAAGTGGTGAAAAGTCCATGGGCCATAATAGAATTCGGCGCTGCTAGAGGTGCCACATATTTAGTGACACTTGTTTCTGTATATGGCTAAAGTGGATGAGTCATACATATTAAATAAGCTTATTATAGAACAAAAGTATACAACTTTATGTAACGTGTCATAATGTACATATGAAATGAGGTTACTTAATGTTTCACTTTTGTTGATGTATGTTGAACTTCTTTCGCGCCGTACATAGCAAACCGTCCTAATCGGAGGTGCGGGAGAAGCACAACAAACTAAACACAAAAATACGTTTTAAAGAAATTAGTTTTCAATCTAGACTTAAAAGTGCAAAGCTTAAGCAGATTCCTAATGTTAAGATGCTTGTAAAGTAGAGTGTAGAGTTGTCATCTCAGGTGGTACCAACAAGTTAACTGTATTGCCTGGGCCCATGGACTACAGCGACTTGAGAGTAGACTTCAAAGACTTGAGTTGATAATCAAATGGGAAGGCAGAGGAGGGGAATGAGTGTATGACTTCATCAGTACAGAGAAAAGTGCTACTTTGTGCACCAAGGCTGGCAAGGATGCAGTTCGCAGGGGCACGTCTGGTACGGAAAACTGCTGGAAGAGGCAACGGCAGGCAACCGAGAAACAACGAGATGAACGAGTGGGTGTGCCGAGTCATAATTCAGATAGACAGCTTTTGATTGGATCCCCAAAAGGAAATGTCAGCGTCGACTCTGATGCACTACTTCACACATGGAAGCTGTGCTCTTTTCCAGAGTAATGATTTGAAAAGTGAAGAGTTGCTATTTGTGAAGCACATATTTTGCATGAAAAATCTAATTACGTTTTTTGGCAGACACCCTGAGCAAAAGAGATTGTGTCAATTCCAAAATACGTTAGAAGAGAAAGAGACGGATATGTTGAGGATCAGAATGTTTGGGGTCATGGGTAGAAGGAATAAATTAGAAACATATGAGAAGGATATTTTGGTATTTGTACTAGAAAATTAGTTTGTGTCTTAGGTGTACGATAGATGACAATACTGTTTCAGCTCCAATGATTCATCGCTGAAAGGCCCAAAATGAGTGTGCAATGGAATCTATTACATCTGCTGCAGATTTTTGTAGCATCCAGCTTGAGTTTTGAATAAGGAAATGCAACGAAGTGCAGAATCACCAGTGTGAGTGCGAATCACATTTCTTGTTGGGGAAATGAGACGATAACCAAGAGGAAATTGGGTGGGGAACAAATTAGACCCCAAAAGTTTAATCAGCATCAATAGAAAATTAGCTTAAGCACGGCACCATTCTGAACAGTGGATAGAATAACCTGTCAGCAAAAAACACGAGCAATTATAGTGCAATGATGTAGCTCCACACCATTGGGGTGGATGCTTTTGAATGGAGTCCCAAGTGACAAACTCTGTTAAAAGTCAAGATCAAGAGGTCATCACGGCCAATGCTGTTAATGCCACCACACCTCATCCCTGCCGCCGCCTTCCTTCTGCTCGACCTCGCAGCTGTTGCTAAGTTGACGCCCGTTCTTCAAGGTCTGCTGTCACATCTCACCGCCTGGCTTTAGGTCTTCCCCTCGGTCACCGGCCTTTGGGTGCTGCTCCGATGTCTTTCGGTAATCCTGCCCTCTCCGTAAACCTGCCCTCCTCCATCGTGCGCACATGCCCACCCATTGCAACCACCTCTTCCTCAGACAATCGATATCTTTAGAAATAAAATAAGCATGAAGAAAATGTTTTTGTGTGTGTGTTTAAATATGACTAAAAGTCTTAACCCAATAAAACATTTGTGTGAAGCGGTCTTTCTTAAGGCCCTACATGGGATAATAAAATAATTTTGCCCTTAACTAAACTCCTCTAATCCATAATCTTATTCTTCCCAATTGTTCACGGATCCCCAATAATATGCTGATGAATGACGTGCTTTTGTCTAAGTAGGCTTATGCCAAAATGCATTCAGCCACAGACTGTAATTGATGAGCAATCTCCACATGAATAAGTGATAGGAGGCGATGACATGGTGCACATTTATTTTTCAGGGATACAGCTCAATCTGTGAAGCGCTCTCCAGGTAGAGATGACATGCAGTAACGATTACTTAATTCTGAAATATTACGGGGAAGTACACTTCGCCGCTTTCCCTGTGATTTATTTTCTACCTACGTGACTTTACCGAAAGAACCAAAGAGTATGGATTCCTGCAGTCACGAAAGCTTCAAATTAAGATTTTCCCTGAAGTGTTTAACCTACACATCGTGCATTAACCATGGCTAAACACAAGCTCAGGCCATGGTGGTCAGACAGACAGGAGTGCCCATGACCTCATCTGCACACACTTTGTCCACTTGGGACATGAGACGATCTCACACGCAAGCCTGCCGAGTGATTATGTGACTCAAGAAACTAAGACTGCGGCGGTGCTCACCTCATTGCTAGGAGAACTATAACGTGAACACCACGTGAACTCATCTACCTCCTCACATGGTCAAGTTTCAGGGTAGTAATGTGGCCAGGCAGTACGCATATTGTAGAGTTTGCAATGTGGCTAGTTTAAGTCTACATTTGTACAAACTCTATGGTTAAATACAAACATACGCTGCTTGCTGTTAAATGGAGATTCAAGATCGTGTGACACATTTACTCATGTCACCATGTGAGAATGATGCAGTCCTCATCCAAATTAGGTGGAGAGCAGTGGTGCAGTGCTTTGAAACTGGTGAACTCAGTTAAATTTCTGGCCATGGCTAACAAGACATTGAACCCCTCCCCTCGCCCCACCCAAAGGGCTGTAAAATACTATTAAATATTATGTAGTTTAAAAAAACCCATACATAACCAAGGACATCCATAGCAGCTCTGCAAAAAAATAAACCTCAATGAAACCTAACCAGCTTGAAACATAAGCCTCGCTTCATAATTTTTATATTTAAATTTTAATGTGCAACATTTCATAATAGTGCACAACACGTGTTAGAACAACTGCGACCATATGCAGCGGCTTTTGACAACTCTTCAGAACTACCTAGAATAATGTCATCATGTTCGTAGCGAGCTGTGAGCGTCTAACAGCTGCGAGGTGCGTTTTTGCAGGCACGCACACTACGCGCACGATACAGCACACGTGCGAGCACTCGGCATGTGATTAAAGGAACGTGTCTGCAGGGGGAACGTGGAATGCGTTAAGTGCAATTCAAATAGTTGCGTTGTCAGACGCAGAAAGAGAGAGAGAATCTGTGTTCCCATGGGTATAATTTTCCGATCCAATCCTGGTCTGGACCAGGGTGAGACTGGGGACCCGCGCACTTGTAATCGATAACCTGTCCCAGGCCCATGAAAGCAATCCTAGAGTGCTCTAGGTGGGGAGGTCAATAACGTAACCTGCAAAGGTCACTGCCAGCCTTACCGACTGCGTTGGCATCACACTGCTCCTCGACAAAAATGTGCAGCATATTTTTACTTCGCAGTATGATCATTTTTTGTGTTAATATAAATCATCATGGAGGTGTAGTGTTGGCACAGTGATTCGCATGCCGGCGCTATAAACCTTGGCGACCTGAGTTTGATTATCGGCCACGGCTAAAATAAGTTGGCGAGTGATATCTGAACTGGTCCCGAGTTCTTCCTTCACCTGGTGAAACACCATCCATAACTAACATTTAGTAGCAGGGAGGTGTTCATCCAGCAGTGGACTGACAAAATGCTAACATTTATTATTATTCCTAAATAAACATTACCGTGAATTATCAAGGCATTAAAGACACAAAGACAGTTATAGATATTGTGGAGTTATCACAGTATCCTGCACCGAGGGAAAAACAAACCCCATAGGGATTGAATACGCACAAATATGCATTACACACACAAATATACAGCACTGCACGTCTCCACCATCATATTAACGCTGCCTTTAAACATAAAAAAATGTAAACAGCTAATGTTTCAGGCAACAAGCCTTCGTCTCCACCGAAGAAAGGAAAAACATCGTGGGGTTTGTGTGTGGGAGATTGCTCACAGCAATGTCACACGTGCAACCTCACTCAAACTCAGTCGGCAGGGTTTCATCGTTTGGCCTGACTTCATAGTGATAGGCATCTTCATTTAAATGAGGCCATTATTGTGTTATGGATTCCAGTTACATTATGAAGACAAACGACGTTGGTAATTTTTGTGTGGTGCTATTCACCCACGCCTGAAAGGTAAATATAATAAATAAATACAAGTTTAACCCTTGGACAATCTATTGCTGGGTTAGAATTAACTGGATAAGATAATTCTTAAGCACAATAACAAAGGAACAAGTTCACACTGGCAATTAGACCATTCTTTACAGTTTCACATTTCTGCATCACAACACCAACTGGGCTTGGCTACCAGCAGCAACTTTTAATTACGCTGTGTGAAACTCTCGCGCATCAGCTGAAAGCAAATCGATTCGGAATTTCCACCACCAAAGGCCGAGCAACCGTACAAAATACAGACCCCACTTCACTTGTAATAGACAATGCAGCGGTGGCTAGGCAAAGCATTGCCACATCCTAACACATACCACAGCACCATCTAGTGGGAAATTGTTCCAAACGACCTCATAAAACAATCGGTAATTTTGAAATACATTTTCTGCACAAAAGCCGATAAGCAAATCACTCAGAATGTGCCACATCTCGAATACGATGGGATTCTTCGTGCAGTAATTGGTAATCGGGCCGAGACCATCAACTTGCTATACCGGAGAACCTAGTTGTGCCATTGGGAGGCGGTCCAGATGAGATTCCAGGATCTCGGTGGTGCCGCCTGCATGTTCTGACACTGCGTTTCCCACCTGAGTTGCCCCACGCACGCCCTCACCTTCACATGCTGGCCCTGCAGGTATCGTGTAGCGTCCCGGAAGAGCCGATACATTATGTACCCCTGAGGGTCGATGCTGTCCACCAGCGGAAACGCGGTCTGTATGCAATCACAGTACCACCACGCAGAGTGGATATATCATCAAATAAATGTTGGTATCTTTTAATGTATTATTTTATCATATTAATGGTAACACATATCATTCATGAAAAATACAGAATAGGAACTGAATAGTGTGCAAAGAGACACATTAAGTGACCAAGTGATGGAGAGGATGGGTCTACAGTTGCACACACCTACTACTGGTGTTGACATGAACGTGGACAGGCCTTCACCTCCCAGTGGAAGGCAAAACGCTGATAATAATGACAATGTTTGCATGGGAAGACTTTGTCTTACGATAGTAGCTGCTTTGATGGCCATGGAAAAGCAATAAGTTGCTGTACCATTTGTACAACCTCATTTGACCAGACCTATTCAGAGTAAGCTAGCTTTAACAAAATTATGTTGTCTGAGATTGACTAACTAAATAAAATGAATATGGTTTTCCTTAGACAGACTGAATTAAGACGTGTTATATAAAATGTGTGCTGAGATTCCTTAAGAGACTTAACTGAATAACAACGGTATAACTATTGCCTGTGAATGTACAATTAGAAAGAGCATGGCAACATTATGGATTTTTCTTCCATGGAATTATTTTTAAACAAGTGGAATGCTGCCGTGCCATAATTAATGGCTTGCACACTGGACTTGCGATCTGGTTCTCCTGGTGCGACAGTTGAAAAATGGTGCAAGTTGCTTAAATTCCCCTCCGCCACTCCCCATCTCTGTCCACCCAGCAGAATAAATGAGCACACTACAGTTATTCGGTAGCTCGCATGTGGCAAAGTGTGGGGAGCAGTGATGTAGCGGTTAGCACGCTGCGCGACGAATCCGGCGGCCAGAATTAGATTCCTGCTCACGGCCAACACCAGTGAAGGTTATCTGAACCGGTCCTGGGCCTCTCTTAGATCGACTCAGCCTCAAATGAGTACCTGGTGCGGTGTGTAAAAATCGCCACTTGGGAGACAAAGGCAGCCAGGCATGGTGTTGGCCACCCACCCCATGTGTCGTGCCGGCCTTTATAGGTGCTCGCTAACAGCACTTGTCCCAAGTCTTTTAAGGCTATACGGGGGATCTTTGTATTGCCATCTCTTCCTAAGACATCTGGCCAGCGTATGGATGAGCATGGATAAAATACCGTCTAGAGGGGCTCTCCAGAGCTCCTTCGATGGGAGGCCTTTCCGCCGCCAGCAGTGGCATTAGCAAACAATTGCGGGGCTGCACCTGTTCCTAAAATAAAGGTGGAGATTGTAAAGCAGAGGGTCATGCATACCAAGCCTGTTTCCGAGGTGAAGACGACGATCTCGAACAGCTGGCCCACCTGCTGGAGCAGATAGTCGATGCCAGGACGCTTCTTAAATCGCCACCCTGTGCTCAACTACAGGCAAAAGGCAACCGCACAGACGACACGTCAGGAAAGGTTTACATTTATTGTTTTAAACATCGCCATGTCCACATAACAGTTATACGACTAAATAATGCACTATTTAGGAGGACACACGTTAAACGCATAGGATGTGACCTATGGCAGAAAAACGGATATCGTTCAGGGGCCACGCAACCCACGGGTAACAAAGCATAAACTTTGAACTATGCATGGTGTTAAAAATGCAATGGTGAAGTAACGTCCTTGGTGTCCTGGTTAATTTATTGATTGGCGGTAGGCCGAGTGCCTGAACATGCATTTATTTGCACGAACGTCTATTTGATCACAAGCATACAAATGTGTGTGCGTGTGTGCGGCTGGCTGGGCATGTGTCCATGTGCATGCTCGCATCCCATACCGACCACTCCGGGTGCAGCAGCACATCGGTCAGCTCGATGACGAGCGTGTAAGGGGGCTGGTAGTACGGCTCGCGGAGGGGGTCCGGCAGCAGCTTCTGGCTTGTCGGCTCAATGATCATCTGGGTAAAAAAAAAAAATTTTCGTCAGTCATATACGATCATATCGATCCTCATTTGACGACGATTATTTGGTATCCCATTAGTAAAAAAGCTCCCAGCATGTGGAGCGAAGTATCAAACATTGTGCCGAACAACACGCGTTGCATGCCAAAAGCACAAAGCACACAAGCAATATCCCGAAGCAGAACATTAGTGCTGGATATAGTCACTTTTGCTAATTCTATTAGCAGCTTTGATCCTTACCTGTGTATCGATAGTTCCATGTTAAGTTGCCATTGTATTGAGGGAGTACTGTGTGATGTTATCTCGGTGTGGTCTGGGACTGTTTTTGTTGTTGTCGTTTTTGCTGCCTTGCCCAATCTTGATCAATCTGACTTACGTAATTAATTATTTCTATTTAGTGACTCGCTTACCTTTTTCTCTATTTTGCACTCCTATTGTTTTTAGCATCTTCTGTTGTTGCAACTTGCTGACCCGTCCATAGCGGACATCTGTGAAAAATAGCTTTGTAGCTCATTGGATTCCTCCAGGATAAATAACGATTCTGATTCTGAAATCGCAGAGCTGGTATCCCATATTCAAGGGTAGCATACATCTTAAAAAGCACAAAAGGAAATCTCCAAATGTTGGAACACAGCATGCATGCAATCACATGCAAAAGGAAATGATTCAATAATTTGGGGGCACCAATTCTTGAATCATGTAATCTGGAGCACACCGTAGAGGTTAGAGATAAAATCTGATAAGATGTTTTTGCGGCATAGCGGTGCGCCATGGACTATGGAAGGAAAGAGCCATGTGATTCCATTCATCCGCAAAAAAATGTGTCTATTTCAAAGGAAGCGTGCGGTGTGTGACTCACAGCTAAATAAGCAGAATTCTAAGTTAGTGTTTTATATGATCCAAATGGCACAAATCCACAATATTGGTCCACATTAAATGATTGTACATAATGTTAGACTTTATATCCAAGCCAATCCTCATGAAAAAATGAAGCATGAATCTTCGAATGCGATTTGGAACAATTATACAAAGCTGTAAATCACATTAATCCAAATGCCAATATTATAAGAAATATTGTTTTTGTGAATTCCTGCGGAATTTGAGATGGAATTCCCAAGTGGTGAGATGTTAACTACCTCGCCTGGTATACAGGAGGTTGTGGGTTCCATCCCAACCCTGATGTCTGTATATTTTGAGTTTGTATGTTCTCCCTGTGGTCGAATGGATTTCTCTCAGGGGTCCTCCACAGTTTTCCCCTCCACATTTAGAACATGCGCTATAGTATTGGCTGCTATAAATTTCCACTTGATAAGCCACTTAATTGGGTTTTCATTTGTGGCCAGGTCGTTTCTGAAAAAAGAGCTATGTAGCTTAGTGGGCCTTACCTGGTAAAATTTTAAAAAATTGTTTATATTTAGGGATGACAGGGTGGCTACAACTTAGGCAAAAGTCTGTGGTAGCAGAGCGCCACCTATTGAAATAGTTTGCACAGTGTGAATGAGCATTCGGTTTTGAGAAATATTTTGTGGGCAATCAAGACATACTGTCATCAATATGGGCAAAAGACTAGAATTAAACTGCTGCTGCAAGTAAAAATCACTAAGAAAAAGGCGTCACTGTACTTACATTCGCGTTTTAAGGTGAGGCTATCTTTGATGACACATTCACATTTGTTTTAAAACACGAGGGTTATACATTCACATAATCTACGAAAGTCCCAAATTCTCACCGTTAATGTTGGCCAGTAAGTGGAGAAAGCTTATGAACAATACCAAGCTGAACTCACCTGTCTGTAGTCCTTGAAGTACTGATAAGCACGCCTCACTTGTTGTACTACAATGGGATCTGCAACACAAGACACACCATTGTCATTCCGTACGCAGGATGAGCGTACATTGTCCTGTTGATTTATATTTATGGTTGGTATTAACAATAAAATATGGAATAAGCACAAATGAATAAAAACTGTTGCAGTCGATAATATGAATTCTGACTTCCAAGATTGCGATTCTGATGTCCTGGATTTAGTTCTGATGATCAATGTACAGTAATCCCTCGCCAACCGCGGAGGTTAGGTAAAGTACAGGGCGTTTGGGGAATAGGGGGTTAGGGGAACCATGGCCGTGGTTGGCAAGTCCGCGGTTGGCGAGGGATTGCTGTAGTTTCAAATGAGACGTCAAATCTAATTCCTAAAATTGGCTGAGAAATTTTCCCTTCCCATGGTGAGCTGAAACAATAATAATTGGTAAGTTAAACGCTCGAACACGAGAAGATTTATTTGATTGGTTGTGTTGGATGGTGGAGGGTAATAACGACACATTTTTTTTTGGTACAATAATTGTGAATCATGGGCAAAAATGCTAACTGGAAAACACCATTTGGCTACGTTGATGTAAATTTATGGCGTGGCAAATGAAAACATTATTTTCTAATATCAGAGATATGTACAGATTACATCACAAGCAGTACTTTTAATAACAAAAAGGTGAAAATAAAGTGACTCCTATTCTTCTTTCGTATGGTGGGGGAGTGGACCGGCAATGTCCACGTGGAGGCTGGTGAACTAGTCAACAGCTTCAAGAGTAACAATGCTGCCCATGAATAATAGCTGAGCGCTCCCACATCATTAGCGAGTACATCGCAGCCAGTGCAGCCAAAGCGAGGTGAATGCAGAATGAGGCAATGACAAAACAGTGGACAACATAGTCGTCGTCAGTATATGGCCAACAGCCCATTCGTGAGGCTATGTACACATCATACAACACGATTTAAAAACATGAATATTCAAAGTTCCACATAATAATAACATTAGCTGAAATCATGGTCTCTAAATAATAGCTTTCATCCTGTTCTAAGTGAAAAAAACGTCTTGCATTCCCATTGCATGACACACCAAAAACGTGCACCTGTAAAATTAACCAAACATGTTCTCTGACATTGCACCTGGCAATTACAAGTCATTTCTTCTTCATAGACAAATGAGTGCACGTTCTGGTTAATTTCTGCAGGTCACGCAAGTGCTCCCAAATCGGTCCTTACCATTATCAAATTCATCCGGCACCTGTGGATAAAAAAAACAAATTCACTGCTCGTGTGTTCACACTAGATACACACGCAAAAACAGACACACAATCCATGAAAACTAACACGTAAGGTCAGACAGAATCCACATCATTGACTTGACAATCCTGTAAACGTTTCAGGTACTTTATGAACAATGCCACTGGTTTACTTTGAAACTTGTCCAAAGTACAAAAATATACATAGAAACTTCAATGAGAAGGAAATGTGTTAGCAATGTTTCTTGTTGTGTTTCTTAGCTTGTACAAGAGATGCACATTGTATTCAGTTGAGCACACATCTTATGTGTGCAGCTTAGTGATGATTTTTAAAAATGCGTTGAGTATTTGGTTACTGTACATTTCCATATGATCATTTGTGGCCAGGTCGCTTCTGAAAAAGAGCGAAATAGCTGTGGACCTTACCTGGTAAAATACAAAATAGAAATAAAGATACCACGCACCTCCTTTCCATCTTCGTCCAGTGCATTGGCCCCTGTGAGCAAGAGCAGATGCAATTACTTGGCACACTCATTCATAAAATGTTAAAGTACGGTAATTATATTTGTGTAATCGATATGGCACATAACAAACATAACTATGGAAGACAAATACACATTAGTACACAACAGTGAGTGTGATGACTTAGCCTGATTTGTGAGACAGCTTTCATCAGCATTTGGTGGAAAATTGTAAAATTTCCTTTATTTTTATGAAGTTTTGTCAACTTTTCCACAGTAAATATACGCAGACTTCCCAGTTTTCGACCAAGCCCCAACTTTACATTTCGGTATCAATTACTTTTGGGATAACCCTTTTATATACACACTGTACACATGCAACCAACAGTAAGATTGTATCTCTAGGGCAGGGGTCAGCAAGCTAAGTAACAAGAAGCATTTTTCCGAATTCGGTAAAAAAACCCTCAATATTTCAAATACCGCACTGCACTGTGGTGAATGAGACGGTTGGTCATAAATAAACAACGTCACGAAAGCAGTCCTTAAAGAGCCGCAGGTTGCCGACTGCTGCCCATGGTAAACTGGACTCCCATGGTAAACTGGACTCCCATGGTAAACTGTACTCCCATGGTGAGGGGTCAGCAATCTTTCACAGAAGAGCCAGGAATGCATTGTGTTGTAAAAGCGGGGACCGCCTGCACTACGTGTTAAAACGTGTAATAAACCAAATAAAGTTAATTCAGTTTTGTCAAGAAACGGCTGCCCGCAAGGGGGCAGCCAAATAGCCGCATGAGGCTCCAGAGCAGCAGGTTGCCGAGCCCTGCTCTAAGGGCAGTGGTAGGTCAGGGCTCCAGTGTGAAGAGGCGACAGACCGCCCATGGGTCGTCCTGTTTCAGCTGATGCGTGCAGGTGGATGATTGATACTTGAGGATTGCGAAGACGAAACGTTTGGATGCTGTCAGACCGGTTCCTACTGGGACACAGCATGGATATCAATGTGCCCGTCTTGCGCATGAATTGGAAGGGGGTTTCCCCGCCTTCGGGAGGTGGGAGCACGCTATTTTTAAGTGAACCCATGTAATGAACTACAAGAACGTGGCTGATTACAAATTCTAGTCGGCCAGATTAACTTAATTGACCAATCATCCCAGCTCGAGTGTGGAGTTTAAACGCCACGGGAGGATTCTCAGGGGACCCCACCGTGACCTTGAGAACACGTGGAGCACGTGACCTCACGCAGCTGCCCGCCCGGCCTGTCACACGCACGTGGCGGGGAGGGCGGGGCTGTCGTGCACGGGCGCCAACCCTCACGCCCTGAGATTTACAACCACCCGAGCAACATGACGTCATAGCGCGCCGGTGACGTCGCCGCGTTATCAAACACGCCAGTGACGTCACCGCGACGGGCCACGCGGCGTCGTCATGTCGACGAACTCGACAGTGACACTCGGAGTCGTCTTTTTTGTTGTTATATAAATGGGGGGGGGGGGGGGGGATGAAACTCTTGGCGTGGCGCAGGGGCACGAGTTGCCGGCTCTCGAGCTACCGCACCCCGCGGGTTCCCTCACGGCCCGGGTCTGCCTCACGTCAAGGGGTCTCCCGCCCCCGAGAGCCCGTTTCTATCCCAACCACAGGCCAAGCGCACCCTGCACCCCGACTCCTCACGACCCGTGGCCCCATCCCAGCCGGGTGCATCTTTACAGACTGCCCTCTTCATCCCGTGCCCTGACATCCGGGGGCTCCCACCACCCCCGGCCCTCATCCCCTCCCCATGTCTGGATCCCCTCCAAACCCGACCACCTCCATGCCCGGTACCCTTCACCCCCACGAGGACGCCTCCACCAGCCCCCCGGAACTCCTTCAGAGACCCCCCCCCACCCCCCGCTCCTCTGCACGAGTAACCCACCGCCTCCCGGCTTCCAGCCTCGGGTCCCCGTCGGACCCCCTCCGTACCGAAGACGTAGACGCCGGAGACGCCCCCGCAGAGCGCGAGGGCGCCCGCGAGGCGCAGCGCGAACCCGCGGGCCCGCTGCCGCCGCCTCCGCGTCTCCTCCTCCTCATCCTGTTGCTGCTGCTGTTGCTGCTGCTGCAGCCCCGGGACAGCGGCGGCCGCGGCTGCTGCTCCCGCCAGGGTGGTGGCCCCGGTGCCCGGCGACGACGGGGCCGCACTGCTCCACGGGCGGCGATGGGACTCCGGGACCCCCAGGCGGGAGCACAGCGGGGCCGCGAGACGCGAGGGGAGCGGGTGGTAGAGGGGAAGAGAGGGGAGAGCGGCGGCGGTGGTGGCGGTGGTGGCGGCGGCGCGGACGCGCGAGCACATGGGGCGCACGAGCGCGGCCATGGCAGCGCGCGGGGCTCCTCCTCTCGCTTGGGACGGGGGGGGGTGGGGGATGGGGGCGTCACCTTGCAGGACTCCTCATGGGGGGGCGTCACCGTGCAGGGTTCCTCCCCCTCTTGACATGCAGGGATACTCCTGGGGGGCGTGGTCACGTGCAGGGATGCTCCTGGGGGGCGTGGTCACATGCAGGGATGCTCCTGGGGGGTGTGGTCACGTGCAGGGATGCTCCTGGGGGGCGTGGTCACGTGCAGGGATGCTCCTGGGGGGCGTGGTCACATGCAGGGATGCTCCTGGGGGGTGTGGTCACGTGCAGGGATGCTCCTGGGGAGCGTGGTCACGTGCAGGGATGCTCCTGGGGGCGTGGTCACGTGTAGGAATGCTCCTGGGGGGCGTGGTCACGTGCAGGGATGCTCCTGGGGGGCGTGGTCACGTGCAGGGATGCTCCTGGGGGGCGTGGTCACCGTGTAGGAGTCCTCATGGGGGGCGTGGTCACGTGCAGGAATCCTCCTGGGGGGCGTGGTCACGTGCAGGAGTGCTCATGGGGGGCGTGGTCACGGTGCAGGAATCCTCCTGGGGGGCGTGGTCACGTGCAGGAATCCTCCTGGGGGGCGTGGTCACGTGCAGGAATCCTCCTGGGGGCGTGGTCACGTGCAGGAATCCTCCTGGGGGGCGTGGTCACGTGCAGGAATCCTCCTGGGGGGCGTGGTCACGTGCAGGAATCCACCTGGGGATGTGGTCACGTGCAGGAATCCTCATGGGGGCGTGGTCACGTGCAGGAATCATCATGGGGGGCGTGGTCACGTGCAGAAATCCTCCTGGGGGGCGTGGTCACGTGCAGGAATCCTCCTGGGGGGCGTGGTCACGTGCAGGAATCCTCCTGGGGGGCGTGGTCACGTGCAGGAATCCTCCTGGGGGGCGTGGTCACGGTGCAGGGATCCTCCTGGCGGCGGGGGTTCGTCACGTGGTGTACAATCCAGCAGTCCATACTCTTTAGCTCTTTCGGTAAAGTCACGTCGGTAGTAAATAACAGAGGTGGGACAAAGTCATTGTTATGCAAGTCCAAGTCGAGTCGCAAGTCATCAAATTCATGACTCGAGTCTGACTCGAGTCCAAGTCACATGACTCGAGTCCACATCTCATAGGTGGGACAAAGTCATTGTTATGCAAGTCCAAGTCGAGTCGCAAGTCATCAAATTCATGACTCGAGTCTGACTCGAGTCCAAGTCACATGACTCGAGTCCACACCTCTGGTAAATAATATATCACGACGTCTGCTTCAGCAGTTTCCCTTCTGTGATCGTCTCACCTGATGACGGTCGCTTGTGTTGAGATCGAAACGTCGTGATCTATTATTTTCTACCTCTGTGACTTTACCGAAAAAACCAAAGGGTATGGATTCCTGCAGTCACGAAAGCTTCAAATCAAGATTGAATCCAGCAGTCGTAGAATGACAGTGCAGTAGAGCCTGCATGCCACCGGCATTTATGACTCTCATTTCTGTATTCACGTGCAATGCAGATACAACGTCGCATATCCGACTCGCTGGGGACTGAGGTATATAGGGGCCGTCCATAAATGACGTCACGCGATTTTGGACGATTTCTGACCCCCCCCCCCTCGTCACACGGCGTTACAAAAAGTCAGACCCCACCTCAAATATGACGTTACAAAGCTCTGCCCCCCCCAACCATATTTCCATTTTGAAAATAAAACATGCTTCATATCGCTTTAAACTATTGTCATTGTAGTGCGTATTTAATGTGGCGCTGCACTCTGATGTTGTAGGAGATAACATTTATTAAAAAGTATATTTAATTAAGTAGAACGTGTTGTCTATATTTATTAAAAGTTGCGCATTTTGATGTGACGTCACATTTCTCACCCCCCCCCCTCGTCATACATCGGCACAAATGTCTGACCCACCTCCCCCCCTAGGTGCGTGACGTCATTTATGGACGGCCCCATAGGCAGATATGTCATTAGGTCAGACATGCAAACCTGTCAACCCCTTATCAGTGCCTCCCTTATTATGGACAAATTCAGACCTTATTGGTCACCCCGTGCCCAGTACCGGATTATCCTCGTAGCAAAAGTAGCTACACGTGAACCTTATGGCGGTCCACGCTTTCCATAGTACCCCGGCTCTCGCACAATGTCCCTGATGCAGTCATCTTTAGTCTGTCGATGGTCGGCGATGCGGCAATCGACTCATCTCGACGAGCTGTACTCACGATGCACCACTACGGTGTGTACCGCGAGCCTTCAGGGTTTCGGCGCAATCGTCCTCGCTGCGATTCGACATCGCGGAGTGGCACCGATTTCGGATTGATTGGTACCCCAGTCGCGGAGTTAAGTACACCCCTGGAAAAAATAGTATCCCAGAAATAAAATATTTAATTTCCTCGGCCAGTTTGTATTAATTGGTACCCCGGGGTACCGCCATAAGGATCATATGCTACAAGCTATCAATTCCGGTTCAGTGATTCTGCACTTGCTCTATTACTATAGTACTATACCGCCTTAAACTTTTATGAACGACTGGGTGTTTAAGGTTAGCGATTTGTCATATTATCTGGCTGTATAGCAAATGAAAACATACAATAACTTTACTATGCAAGTTAAAAAATTGTTTTTTTTTATTTAGGGCCCCTTCATAACATATGCTACAGGCCCCGCATGAGCTTAATCCGGCACTGCCCGTGCCCTCATACATCTCAACGTTCATCCTACAAAGTTCCATCACAAGGGAGAATTTCGATTTAAAGCTTTCGTGACTGCAGGGATTCATCTTCTTGGTTCTTTCGGTAAAGTCACGTAGAAGGGAAGTAATAAAATAATAAAAATAAAACATAATAAAACAATTCTCACGACGTTTCGGCTACAACGCAAGCAACCTGAAGACGGCTGCTTGCGTTGTAGCCGAAACGTCGTGAGAATTGTTTTATTTTTATAATTTTATTAGTTCCCTTCTACGTGACTTTACCGAAAGAACCAAGAAGGGAGAATTTGATTTGCCCGTATTGAAACGGCTATACGCCGTACGGACCTGAAAACTCAATTTCTCTGTACAAGAATACGGGTAAACCGTATGTGTTGGCATCTATGGATATGTGAACAGCTGGAGAACATTACAGTTATACCATGCACATGGTGTACCTATTTTCCTGCAATAGGTGAGGGTAAACACCACTGCAGTTCCTCATGTCGCCAGCTCCATCTAGTGGCCCATTCGCTGTATTTAAGTGGCTTTGGGACCTATCATAACTACAGATGCCTCAGAGGGATCACAACCAAAAATCACAACTACTGATGCAGTTATTGATATTTAATACAAAAATATAAAAGCATATAAAAACAGCAATTACATTGACAAATGACAATAAATACAGTACTGCACTCTTACATTTATACAGGTAGGAACAACAGTTCCACACTGCCCACCAGGGATTATTTGTCTGTCTGTCGTGCATAGCCACACCCTCTATTTGTATTTCATAGAGCGCTTCGGGCGGGCTCAGCACCACGTGACGCGCCGCCCCACGCCCCACGCAGCTTACGCCGCGTGACACGGATCGCACGAATGCGCTGTCCAACCAAGTTCCTACCTGCCCACTCTGAAGGAACGTGTTGAAGTACAATATACAGAATTTGAAAGGTGCATATTTGGCATCGTGCCAGGGGCAGACGGTATAACACTAAATGTAAATGGTGGTGTAACTTGTACAGCAAATCTAAATCCACGCTGTTTTGCACTCCGATAATTTGGCCAGATTTTGTAAAAAAACAAACAATTGTGAACATTTTAGCAAGAGAAGACGTCTCGCCGCTGCTGCTCAAGCCGTGAATGGACCACAACCCTCACGAGTCGCCGGGCGGGTGATTGTAGATCCCCCCGCCCGGGGCGGACGAGTGAGTGGGTCTGAGGGAACGTAGGTGAGGGCAGCGGTGGAGTGAGAAGCTGAGTGCAAGCCTCTGTGTGCAAGCCGCTGTGTGCAAGCCGCTGTGTGCAAGCCGCTGTGTGCAAGCCGCTGTGTGCAAGCCGCTGTGTGCAAGCCGCTGTGTGCAAGCCGCTGTGTGCAAGCCGCTGTGTGCAAGCCGCTGTGTGCAAGCCGCTGTGTGCAAGCCGCTGTGTGCAAGCCGCTGTGTGCGATGCCTCTGTGTGCGAAGCCTCTGTAAGCGCTGCTGAGTGCAAGCCTCTGTGTGAGAGCTGCTGCGTGAGAGCCTCTGTGTGAGAGCTGCTGCGTGAGAAGCTGAGTGAGAGCGGATTAAAACAATAGTGGCTTGAATGGGATCTACAGTACATTAAAATAATCAGTCCTTTCATTTCTACACTAAAAGTTTTATCAATATTTAATGACCATTAAATAGGTTATTTACATTGCGACATCCATAATCTTTGATGATTTATAATTCAAAAAATTCCTCTTTTTCTTCTTATTAAAAACTACAGCATTGCTCTCTTCTTCGGGTTGTGAGCGGAAGACAAAAATCCGCTCCTGAGTTCCGGAGGAATCCAGCATCAACGTTTCACCCTCCAGACTGGGCTCCGATGACTTCAACTGCGATGGCTGCAGTGACATATCTGAGTTGCGCGAATGACGAGGAGAAACCAACTTGGCTGGCTGCAGTTTTGCCTCTTTTAACGTTCTAGAGTAAATGACAAATCAAATTGGCATGCATCAAAAATTGGTTATGTGCACAAACATTTATCATATGTAGTTCGTATACACTGTGAACCTGTTTCAATTTAATTTATTGTATTCTAAAAATATTAAATCGAATTATTCCACTGTGAAGAGGTATTTATTTCTAGAATGTGACATTTCTAAAATATAACGGAGCGATGTTCACAATAAATAGATCTATCACAGTTGCCTGAGTGATCAGTGGCTATTAATTCAAGTCAATATTAGTAAACAAACATAAGCACAGGAAACTATCAGCTACCAGTAAATTTGGCTGCATTTCATCTTTCTAAATTCTCTATTTGTATTTAAAAAGGACGAGGCGATTTACCTTTGCTTCATTCGTGGAGAGTTCACTTTGGCATTCTGCCTACATGAGGCAAGGAGAGAAGCTCGGACATGTTCCACCAGCCCTGCTGCCACGGGGAACGCAGCTACATCCACACCTTCTTCATGGACACCAACTGCAGAGACCCTACACACGTGTCACACATCAGCCTTGAGACATAGTTACAATATTTTGTTTTACTTAAATACGATTGTTCCTTTGTATCTAAATGATTTTATTCTCACACTTACAGGACCATACACAAATTGGTCAATTATATCAGTATGCTGGCAGTTCTTGGAAATGTCTGTAAAATTACATTCTACAGGAATAATCTCTTTCTTAAAATGTTTTATGTCTTTCCCATTTGTATCCTAGATGTGAATGCAGTGCCTCGAGTGGCTGCAGGATTTAGGTCAAACAAATGCATACAAAATATGCAATATGAAAGTAATCGATGATTACACACCCGATTTGATGAATACATCGTGACCATATGAAATAAATGTAATAAATTCATCTGCATCATTACATGTTGAACAAACACAGATAAACATTGAGGTCCATCTTGGCTGTGCCATGGTGTCTAGTAGAGATGCATAATCTGTTTTAGATTGGAATTAGAATGTGAAAAAAAGAGAAAGGATGGCATGCTTTGAACGAGCATTCAAGTATGGTACTCAATTCGTTCATTGTAAAAAAGCTAACCATATGTATTGTTCACGGAAGTGTGGTCTTAAAATCACACGATGGCAGCCGTGCCCTGCTAAACAAGCCCATCTTCATCACTGTTGGTGGGGTGAATATGTGCACTTAAAATACTGTACAGGTACCTGATAGGCACAGAGCACGTGTTTGGGTCAACAAGCCGAAGTAATTCCTGAAGCTGCTTCATGCTATGAAGAGGCAATAGCAAGCGAAGAGCATGCTGCACGGCATCCCTTGGAATGTCAAACTTCTCTATGAGCTGGCTCAAAAATCCATATGCCTGTAGAACAGCACGGGCAACACAAATATATTGCAGGCTTCATTAAACTTAATTTTTAAATAAATAATCTTAAGTCCTTTGTCAATCCACTTGGATTAAAGCTTCTGTACATTGTGTTAGTCATGGGGCTTGTATTGACCCTACATCACCATGTCTCTAAATGTGGGTTGGTAAAGGGTAGGCGCAGGACAAGTTTAGATATCATTCGCCACTGTCATTAGCTGTAGCTGGGAATCAAACTCAAGTCACCGGGTTCTCAGCGTGGTGTGTTAAGCACTGCGCCACTGATCCCCAATTAAATTAATATGCCACTGAAAAATTAGGATATTTTCACCTGTACAGGGCTCTCAATATTTTGAAGGTCCAAACACCGTATAGGCTGGGCAGTGTTGCCAAATGTCTCCAGTATGGCATGAGTAAGCATGTCCACGGCCTCCTTCCTTTCCCTGCACAGCTCCTCGCTCTCCAGCCGCTCCATAGGGAGAGAGGCCATGGCACTGGTCGTCTGCCCTTCCCCTGCACACACAGATTCACTACACGCACTCTGCACACCCAGCTGCACCTGGCATATGCACAAAGGGTGCACACATTTATTAGGCCATATATCACAGTTGCACTGTGACAAAGTGCTGGATTCAATAGGGCAAGATTACACAAATAAGCGGAATAATTATGTAATTGGAATGTTACTCAAGATCAGAGGCGGTATTAAGTGTTTCTGATCATTTCACTTCAGTTAAACTGGCATGGTCGCCAGTTTTGCAGAATGTCAGCTAAATTTTAAAGTTTGAAATTCATTATGACACTGTCGCAGATCGATGTACATGATGGATAAAAGCACACTTGCTCAATAGTGTGCTTTTATCCATCATTTGTATAGGCAGTGATAGCATGCAGCTGGGGGCGTCCCCAAAAGTGGATGATGAGTGGATGTGGTGATGCATTTGGCGTAATTCATGAGGCATTCCATCATTCTATGTCTACTCCACTACAAAATTATACCTGCATGACACTCCCAGAGGGGGTTCTGCCATGATTAATAACATTTAACTGCTGCTGGGATTGTCCTGTCATCTTTCCTTCACACCAGCTTGCTGGGTCAACAGAGCCATTTTAGAGCTTCAGTTAATCGAGCAATGCACGCGCCACTGTGCCACAGTTGCACCCTCAATTAGATAAACAGTGTGTCCTCGAAACAACCTGGGTGGATATACCGTGTCTTGTGTACCATGGGAGGTTTCGTTGAGAGGGATGCTACAAATATACATTTGTGGGGGGAAAAATGAATGGCGTGCACAGCAATTGTGACTCGTTAGCCATGTTCCCATGCTGCGCAGAAACATCGTATGCCAGGCAGTGCGAGTTCAGTACTGCACTGTATTTTTCCCCTTTCATATTTTTATAAAACATATATTGTAGAACATGGAAAGTAATATAAATTATATTACAAGCTCTAAATTGGAAAAATGTGGTCTTCTTGGAAATAACGGAATTCTGTTAAGAAAATGGATACACAGAGGAAGCCCCACCTCTGGATTATCCTGGAGTTGCGATTATGTGCTGTACAACTAGAAGCTCAGTGAATTATACAAACGTCTCACACATTACCTGTGTAGTCTGTGTGGATTTGGAGCATACACCCCAACATTTATTCTGTCTTAGAAGGGATATGCATACGACCGCCAGTCCCACCATCACAAATGCCACCACAAATCCTACAAAATGCAGACCATGGTGTGGGGTGGTCTGCACAAAGAAAACAAGTCATTACCTTCACATACTTTGCATTACAATAGAACATTGTTCTCACTGTTAAATAAGCATGTCTTAAAATGTGATTTATACACAATATCAAATATTGCAAAAAGATCCTTAAACAAATATTCATTGACCAAATGGCATGGCCACATGGTTGAAAGTGTGAAAAGCCATTTTAAGTCAACAGTTACACGCAAATAAAAAAAAATCTGTGGTGATTTTGAGCATGACATACGCATGTGTGATGGGTGGATGATTGTACAAATGCCGATATTTCCATAAAGCAGCTAACACTCTCGAAATAAGTGTTGCATGCATACAAGCTACAGCATGTCATTACGACCAAGGAGCATACACAAACAATTATTTGTGTAACCTTAACAATAGTTTGCCTAATATCCCATAGTCTGTGCATAAGGGGAGCAATTGCAGATCCCCTCGCTTTCATGAATGATATAATTTTCACTTAAAGGCAAGAGAGTTCCAACATTTTCATCGCATTTGAATTTGAATGATTTTCGAGTTTCCGGCATTACAACATTTCCTTGATATTCATGTAGAACAGACACAATACCATTCTATGCATCATACATAAAACATGTTTGACAGCATTTTGGATCTCAGTTTAAAACATCACATATACATTTTGAAGGATGTCTCAGGTGAAAATATTTACCTTAAATTTGGCGACTTGCATGATGAATAGTGTTGATGTTGCAATCTCAGCTTCAGTACCAAACTAAAAAGCACACACACGCTAAACTCTTTAATGACTATACAGTATGCAGAAAATGAACAATAAACACACCTGCTGTACCATTAACCCTTCGAAGAGCGATGTGTGGCCTCAATAAGGCAGTGAGCCAAAGTGAAAGAGTAAGAGAAACAGAAGACGTGACATACATTATGTTTAAGGCAGGAATAGCACTCCTATTGGAATGTTTGCCCATTGATTAAATTACCCATAGTCCTCCATGGATAGCACGTAGTAAAATTGGTTTGCGCTGAATGAACCCCAGTCTTTGTGCAATGCACTTGCCAATAACTTGACAACTCAGCAATATTTTTTTCCACAAGCCTAATTCTGTTGATGAGAACCAAAGGTTGAAACTGGTCTAGGGTCTGCTGCTTAAGCAAATGCTTCTGAATAACATTGGTATAGAAGTCCCACAGGCTGATGGGATAAAACATTATATATAAGTGTTACGTGAAGAGATTAACCTTTGTCTGTGTATGTTTATTTCATTAAACGACGTTTTGGATGGCGATTAGGTAAGGGCAGGAGAGGATTCGGGCTCATTCGAAAGAGCCACATAAATGAAAGGGGTAAGGCTGAGGATGTAAATGGTAAGACCACAGCCCCTTTACAGATCAATGACAACCGTTCCCTACTCCATGCAGATGAATTTATCTGCGGCTTCACTGGCATGTCTCCCTTTTCTTTGACCGTCGTCAAGAGGTAAACAAGTGACGTGTGTGGACTCGTTTTAGTGAAATTGAGAATGTCCAGACTGTGACAGAAATGTCAGATAATCATTGGGGGTGGTTTAAAGCCCTTTCAAAACTACAAAAGAGGTGCCTACCTCTTTTGTAGTATGTAAATGGTGAGCAATCATTAGAAGGATGTAATTAACCAAGTTAAACTTTAGCTGCTTCATAGTTTTACAGTCATATCCGTATTTCCATTCTTTTACTCCCAGCTTTATACACTACCATCACTCAGAAATTTGACGTACAGTGTTTTAATAGTGCCCCAATACTCACCCCCATAGCATTATGCCCAGGAGCCCAGGAGCCTCTATAGTATCCGCATCCCAATGCTCGGTCCGCCCTGGCTGCTTCACATTTCTCTTACACTTACCCTGATCTTATCTGTTAATCAGCTAATCCCCCGCCCCTAACCCCCCCCCACTCCTTGGCTCCTCCCCCTTTGCTTACCCCATATAATCGCGTGTCTCTAAACAGCTCTGTCTATTCACTACAGTGATTTTGCTGTGGCGTGTTCCACCTGAAGACGGAGGCTTGTGTTGCTTCCGAAACGTCGTGATTTAATTTAGTTGTTTTCATTTTATTTTTTTACCCACGTGACTTTACCGAAAAAACCCAAGAGTAGGTGCCTACCTGTGTTCTTATCACAGAAGCTGCCAATGAAATGTTCACTCCATCTATAGCCAAGGCAGGATCCAGAGTAGCCATATAAGACACCGCCGTCACTGAGAACACACAACAGGATAGTTATAGAACCGTAATGAATATAAAATAATGTAAGATCAACTTTACACAAAGTTCGTTATAAGATAACCTTAAGAATATTTAAATTCACAGACCATGTTATAGTTTTTCTTTAGAGATTACATATTGTTTTAATTCATGTAATTATTGACTGAACATTTCCTATTATAAAACATCTGATTATCCATATCAAGAAAGGGCTTTTGCTACTGGAAGCATATTTCAGGCATTGATCCCTCTCTATAACATTGTTTAGAGGCATGTAACTCCCAAGCATGAAACCAAAATATGGAAATTCGATGTCACGATGCAGTTTTGCTACATCGCACTTGCTGAAATATCTATTTGCTCAAATATTGTACTTACTGAATAGTACGTCACAAAAGGTTATGACATCATCAATGCAGAGATAAAGGATCAGCAGGAGGGAAGAGAATGAAAGGGGTCAGGATGCCGTTAAAACAAGATGCAACCCAATTCATAGTGCTTGTATATTTATGTCGTTGTGTCTCAAGGCTACCTGAAATGAGCATTTTGAACATTTGTTAATACAATACAAATAAAAGCTTTAAATCTATGGTCAAGCGTATCATTATCGCACTCTAATCGCATTATTTTGACGTAATTTGCATGTTTAATGAGTCAACATAGCGAAGTGACTATAAATCATTCTCATTATCGAGGCTTCAGGCTGGTGTCGCACAACGCAGGCCACATAGCACAGGTAAGCGTCTGCAAGACAATTTTCTACCCATAGTTTATGTCACAATTAAACAAATTCTGTATTGTCCAGACCTGAGCCCTAAATCCTAAAGCTATACTTCGACCAATACTTAAAATATTGTGGCCGGAACATAATAACGCAAGCGGCACACCACATCAAGTTAATGAAAAACTATGAGATCATCTTCTTTCTGCAAGGTCTGACTTCCATATGTAACATAACCTGCAGATGCCTTTCAGGCCTCATTTAGCATCATAATTACAGATAGAACATTTTTCGTTTGAAGAATTGTTCTTACATGAGCTTACATCACTATGTGCTGTCATGACTTTAAATTAAAATAAATAAAACTATGCCCTAATAATAAATGTAACCTCAGTAATGCAATTAGAACGTTACCATTTCTGTTGGAGAGGTCAATATCGAATTCCTGATAGTCCTGGCTGGCTGATGTATGTTGCTTTGGCTGCAGCAGCTTGAGTCCTCGAATGTTGTCTCGAACCTGCAGTATTCTTCCTTTATCAGGAAAGAGATAACTTCCACCGACATACATGACGGTGATAAAAATCTCCAGGATATCCACGTCGGTTTTCTGTTCCACCACCTACAGAGTACATGTGATTAATGTATGGTAAAATCCATTTGAAAAAATATACATAATCAGCTGGCATTATTGCCCACAAATACAATGATTGCTGGTGAAGAAAGTTAATGTAACATAACAACACTTAAACAATTACAATGTATTAGCATTCTCTACATATACAGCCATGACAAAAATCTATACTCAGTTTGAGCTGCTCATATGAAGAAAGAAAATTTTTCTGAAGACCGGAGGTTATAAAACTGGTGTCTACCGGCACCTAAGTGGTTGTGAAAGATCAAGGGGTCCAAAGCAGAAAGCAAACTGTTCACGCACATACCATGGATGGGCAGGTTACTATATACACGAACTATATACTCATAAATGTAGAATTATTTGCAACCCTGCGTCAATCCACTGCTGAATGCAGGCCTCCTTAACAATAATGGTGATGGGGTTGGCCCTACTTCACCGCAATGGTCACTGTGTGCAAGTAACTGACCGGTTGAGGTATTAATCGCCACTGGTGTTAGCCCAGGCCAGGCATTGAACTCAGGAAACCAGGTACATAGCAGTGCTAAACCACTATACCACCACTCCCAACGTGTTAAAAAATTTCACTCAAAAGCGCAAGAAGACTCTTCTATTATCGCTAGACACCGTTTTGTTTACAAAAGGTATTGGCAAATATAGTACTGTAGTACTGTTCACTGAATTGTCTGTACAGTATATATATAAATACACATTCTGAATCAAATTTACAACAAAAATGAGAGTGGTGGTGAATGCGTTACTGTAATTGAGTCACAAAATGACGAAAGTAAGAATTAAAAATTACACGCACACACTCACCCTCCCACACTTGCTGATGACAACCTCGAGGTGTGCGGATACAGGAAGCAGCTCCTTCGGAGTTGCTCTCCAATCCAGCATCTGAACCTTGACAAAGTATTGCAATGATTCAAGCACATTCAACGTGTAACACACATGGTAAAACCGTTTTGTAACCCAATGGCTTTACAAACACTATATTTTAGCACAAAACACTTTTAACGTGTAGTAACTGCAATCACTGCATGCGAGGTAATATTTAATGTACTGTATTATACGACGAATTTACATCAATAATGTGTAACAAAAATGTCATTCCACCAAAAATTTTCAACGTTTTTTTTATTTGTCAGTCGACATTTCGTGAGATTATATTATACAGGGATGAAGATCAGGGCTGGAAATGGGAAGAAATTACTCTGGGAACTCATAAATGATTCCCCCCGCCACTAGATTTGGCCCATACACTCGATCTGAGGAGGAGCTTTGCACCATGTGTGGGTCTCTTTGCGTGCCTGTGGGTCTCCGAGCGTGTCTGTGGGTATCTTTGTTAGTCTAGGGGTCTACCTGCGAGTCAAATAACAAAATTAAACCTTGATTATTTCCAGAACGCAGTCCGGGTTCAAATGTTCACTCCGACCACGGCGTTCCGGCCCATTCCCACAACTGGAGATGCTTAACTGAACCACATCTTTTGTGATTTACCTCATCAAGCATGACTCTTGGAGATATCCACAAGTCGGAGTGCATTTGAGGTGTCGTCACCGCTTCCACATCCATGTGTCCTGCTGACGATGTGTTTGACACGTTCCACTGCAAAACTGTTCAGAGAGTGTACACTTTAGAAAACACGTGACCATTTGCAATGTTCAGATGTGAGCCACCATACACAGGGGTTTTTTCCCCCCCTCGCTTTATGCGGTAGATGCGTTCAAAGAAAAGGGGCGCACGAAGCACACAGCACGGGACAGCTGCTTGCCGAGCTGCGCAGACAGCACACACACAGCACACACACAGCACACACACAGCGCACACACAGTACACACAGCACACACAGCACACACACACACACAGCACACACACAGCACACACACACATACACAGCACACACACATACACAGCACACACACATACACAGCACACACACATACACAGCACACACACACAGCACACAGTACACACACACAATGTTGTCCCACGTCCGACCGCATAGCCGCATGTGAGCGAATTCAAAACGCACGTGGCGAATTTTGTGTAGAAATAAGTTAGCTGCATTTTCGCGAAGTCGCGCGAACCCAACACGCGTAGAGCGAGGGAGACCTGAATGTCAAAATATTACACCGATTCACGTTCTAGAGTCGAGAAGCTATGTATACTAATCAAGGAAGTCAATATCAACAAAATCAAGGTGCCCTTTCTGATCACCTTCGATTAGCACGGTTAGCCTCATACGGTGCAAAAGAAGTTAAACATTACGTACATACATGGTGGAGTGATTCTCTCCTAATTTACAACCTTAATCTAGCAGTAAAAACTCCATACAGCATTTCTGATCGTGGCAGTGAGTTTGTCCATAGTGAAACCACTGTTGACTTCCAACAAGTTCCAGCGTTTCTTGTGATCATGTCTATTAATTCAATACAGATTCACTTATAACCTGAAATCTCACCTCTTGATGAACAACATGCAGAGTGAAGTAGCAGGAGCAGGACGGATGGGATTGCTTGTGGGATGTTCATACCGAGCCCAGCTCACCAACATTGAGGAACTTCAGTGGCAGCTGCAGCAGCAAGCAGACTGCAGCCATCATCTTCAGAGTGTAGAACATCACCTTTCAAGCCATGGTCCAATGTCTGATATGTTTACCCTAAAATTTGATTTCTAATGAGAACAAAAAACCGCAAGAAGCAATCGTTGATGACGACCGTTCAAAAAACAATGACGAATAGCCCAATATTAGCACACACGCAAAAAGACAAAACAGTGGTGCTTTTGAAAACAATTGTGTAGGAAGTACATTACACGAAGGCGTCACAACAAGGCCGTAATTATAATATATATTGGGGGGGACACATCCTCCCCAATGTTCAAATATGCTCAAAATGTCCCCCCCAATATATTGCTATCAAAAATATTTTAAAAAAGAATTATATGTTATGTAAATAACAACAATTTTGCTAAAGCTTGGCCACAATATCTGGACTTGTCTTCATATAACAATGCATAGATTTATGTTTATATTATTGTGGTTATGGTTGTACTTTATTGATCCCTAATCTCTGCCATTACATACAATGAAACAAGAAAAGGTACAGAAGAAAAACAGAGCAATGTAATACAATACACTATATATTTTTTACAATAATGTCTAAAAGTCCATCCCATCTGTTAGTGATTGTTTTATATTTTAGGCAGGAAATTCGTTTTCAAATTTAGATTTTTTTCTGGGGGGGGGGGGGGGGAACCCAGATCCCCTGGAAAATTTGGTCCCCCCCAATGTTGACTCCATGGCTACGGCCTTGCGTCACAACATTAAACAGTGGTACTTTAAAAAACGACTGTGAAGAAGTACATTACATATATTCATTGGTTCTTTCGGTAAAGTCACGTAGGTAAAAAAATTAAATAAATGAAAGTAAATTAAATCACGACGTTTCAATTGCAACACAATAAATCATCATCAGGTGTGAAAATCACAGCTAGAACTTTTTTTTTACTTTACTTAAGTAAAAAAAAGTGTTTTACTTTACTTTAGTAGACATTTTCTAGCTGTGATTTATTTTACCTACGTGACTTTACCGAAAGAACCAAAGAGTATGGATCCTTGCAGTCACGAAAACTTCAAATCTAGAAGTACATTCCACTAAAGTGTCAAAAGGGAGCTAGCTTAAAGTTGGCTGGAGGAAATATACCATCATCCAGCGGTGGATTGATCATGGGTGATGATAACGAACCATGACCACGGCTCCGACATAATAATCGTGACCTCCGGTTGAAGGTTGAGAGGCGGGTGGCGTGGCACGCGGAGGGCCTTGCGCCATGACCCCGGCGACCCGAGGTCAATTCCCTTCCCACGGCTGACATCAGTGGCGGGTCCCTTGGTCCTCGATGCCGTCCCCTCCTCCCTCACCCCTAACTCCATTCAACAGACCCTCAATGACCACCGTGGTGAAGTATGGGTCACCCCCCCCCCAGCACACAATCGATGAGCGGCAAGATGTGGGTAGGCGTTCATCCAGCAGTGGATTAGCGCGGCGGGGGAAGCTCAGCAAGAGCCTGAGAATTAGAACTCACAACTCCGTGGCCGCGTTAAAGTTGCTGTGCCAGCGAGGACCTTCACCAAAACATCGCTCTTCAAAGCCACGACCAGATTATTAACTCTTAATTGTAAGTGTAAAGTGGGGTGGCTTTTTGTCGCTGTATTTAAATCATTAGCGCGCAACCGCTCAAAAATTCCGAGGAAGGATGTCGCCGAGCTGTTTGTGGTTGTGGGTGGGGACGGGGGGGGCAATCTGTGAATGTTGCCTGGGCAAGGGATCTTACCGAGCAGCAGGATGAGGCCGAAGGTGGCGACGAGGGAGGAGCCCGTGATGATGGGGAGCTGGAGGATGGAGCTGATGCGGTGTTCACCGCGAGGAGTTCTTCAGGCGGCGATGTCAGATCGGGGAGGGTAGCAACATTCCTTTCCGTGCGGACGTGCCGAGAAGTTGAGGCTCTCTTTGTTCAGCAAAGTGGCGAATGTAGCGCCTCTAGCGGATGCACGTGTCCAAGACCTCCCCCTCGTACTGATATCTTGCGGTACAGGGAGACCCAAAAGCCAGGACGCTCACGGTGAGTGTACAGTATTACATTTATAAGGACAAATCACATGGGGTTGTTTATTCATTTGTTACAATTAATGAAACGGACTGCAATCAAACTGTACTGTAATGCACGAATACATTTTCTTTTGAAATAAATTCAGGACGGTGTCAACATTTCCAGGTGTAATATTTTAACGTTCATAAATTGTTTGGTCTCAATCGATTAGATTTCATATTTTCTGAAAAGGAAAACGCATGTTCGTGACAAGTAAAATGTTAACTTAAAAACAGTGGCAATGTTCAAATGCCAGTGTTAAAAACACGTTCCTTCGGAGTGGGCAGGTAGGAACTTGGTTGGACAGCGCATTCGTGCACGACAGACAAATGCACGATAGACAAATAATCCCTGGTGGGCAGTGTGGAACCTGTTGTTCCTACCTGTATAAATGAATTAACCCCATGTGTCCCGATTTTTGGGCCATCCTGTATAGAACTGTCGAACTCAGGGACTTTGATCTTAGATGGTGCTTGCCTTTGACATCTGACAGTTCAGCAGCACCAGTATCACCCGTCTGTACAGACGTATGAAGGCGATGTACTCCGTTGTCTGCTGGTCTATTTTGTGGTCTATATTCTCCACGAGGACGCCAATTATGTTAAATAAGTTTGCGTCAAACTAGTACTCGTGTCTCAACGGCATCTGGCCATTCGCCAGCTTTGACTCGAGCAAGCTGGACTCCTGCTGATGAGGCACTGTCAAACCCAGTCAAGTTCTTGGACAGACATACTATGCCCATCTCCCATTTAAAACATTTGTGAGAAATAATCATTCCCATTTTACCCTTGCATACTTTAAAAAAATGTGCTGCATACTAAAATAGCCAAATTACTAATTAGGCTATACTAAGTTTCCTTCTTTTAAAAAGGCATCCATATATGTTCCAACACGCTCCCATATAGTTCCAATTAAAGTACTCTACTCGAGTTAAATAGAAGCACTGCGTATGAAACCAACCAATTTGAAAAGGAATATTTATTGAACACCATCATAAAAACACTCAAATTCACACACTTTACACGCATACATTTCTTACACATTTAATTTTAGCTTAAACATTTACTAATCCTGTTTATGAAAATGCTTAAAATGGAATTTCACTCCGTATTTCAGTTAAATCAGTACAAATGTGTAGGTTAAAACACAAAGATGCATCACAAAAGTAAATAGAATGTTAACATATCATCCAATGACATTTAACAATTGGAACGTTCGATAAATAATGTTTATTTTAATATCTTACATTTAAAAAAATACCAAACAAAAATGTCTGACACGTGGTGTCTACTTGTATCTTTCAAGTGAATTTCTATGGCATGACACTTTCCATTTGCTATATAAGTTAATTGTACAAATCACATGTGGTTGGTCATTCAAGACAAGATCCACAATGGTGCACTATTCATAGAGAGACGGCAGGCAGAAAGAGTTGCCTGCCAAGTGCAGGTGGCAGAAATCGCGGCCCACGAGGGCCTTCTTGCGGCAGGGTAAGCCGGAGCGTGTGATGGCCCCACAGGGCCCTCGAGGCAACAGAGAGGACGACCTATGAAGCAGCACAGCAGTTTTAAAGTCAAAGTCAAGCCCCATGACACAAATCGCAATCTCTTTGAATACTTCTGCAAAAACAAATGGGATATATTTAATGTTTCGCACGTACGTGTTGTTCAGGCTGGAGCATGCCAGTGGGTCGCTCCTGCGCATGAGATGCCGTCCTGAGCTTCGACTGACCGAATGTAGAAACTCAAACGGTTCCTATTGTAAATCCACAAGCATCCAGGGAAATTAATTACATGGAATAAAAGATCCGAGCCATAATTGTGAGGGTTCACGGATGTGCTGTACAACTGTCCAATATGTTCTCAGATTTTCCTGCGTGTCGTTCGCCACGATCTCTGACCTCGCTCCTGAAGCTCCCAGAACGTGAAGCGAAACGTTGGACATCATGTCAAACACACACAACCAGAAAATACATTGGAGAGCTATCAAAATAATTGTTTATTAATATCAAGCACAATGACTTATGTCAGTGGTAATTGTGTGTGACGTCTACTAAATTTACGTACTTTGTCAGCTGTAAGATAAATCCGTGAGAGAGAATTCCTGCGACTGTTGACATTCCGAATTGGTTTTTGAGTTGAGTTGTCCGCTGGCTCACCAAGCACAGTACTGTTTAGATTTTCAGAAGCATCTATGAAAATGATACATGTTTAAAGTGTAAAACACAAGATGAGTATTTCGAATACAATCTTTAAAAGCAATACAGATATTCGTAAATAAGGTGAGAATAAAGAATACACATTATCGTATGATTTATAATATTGTATTATACACAATTCTTTATTACCTCCTACACCACTGACAGAATCATTACTTGACGAATCCTGTGCTCCAGATTTCCTGTAAAACACCAACAGCAGTTGTCATCCATCTAAGGAGTTGATCCCCATCGAGTTAGTGATGTTTAATGTTAAAGTTACTAATTGCAATAAAACAGTTTACCCCATTGGGTCAGTCATCTACCGTGAAGTGTAATTTATCCAGAGGTTTTTTTTGGGGTAGATCACGTAAATATATAAATGTGTCGTTAAAACCCACCACCACTCGACACAGCCAACTAGTAAGGGTTGTCACGTAAACAGAACATGCCAATTCGTCACTAGTACAGCACACCGGTGTGTTGAAGAGCCTAGCCACAACATTTACAATCTGAGTACGACGTTTCACCAGAAATTACAACTAGCTTCATCAAGCGACAGCCAAATTTGTGGAGAAGTCCACCTGTTTCGTTCCTTATACAAAAGGCGTAGATGTGGTGACGACACTTCTGCATTCTTGCGCAGTGGGGGGGATTAATGAGTCAACGTACATTATGCATGCGTATTTTCCGAGCCCTTTGATATTGTCTTTTCTGTTCATTACGTGTATTAAAATAGCCGCATCAACGGTAATACCTATTCAAGTATGGCTGCCTGTATAGGCATGCATTTAAATGTATTATTTGATGATTTGCTTCCACGTAGCACCAAGTCGGTAGCTATCCGAACTGTTAAAAAAATCAATTTCGATAGATTAACTAATTAGTCTTGGCCAGTAGTAGCGAGTTTTGCACAGAACTTCAACACGATCAAAATCAATTGAGTGTCCTTGTTGGCACGCGTCTTCTGCTACTGCTGACAGTTGTATTTGGGAGTATTTCATATTTCTTTGTTCTTTAAGTCTCGTGCTGTACATGCGTCTTGTTTGCCCAACATAGCATTTGCCACAAGTGCAGATAATCATGTACACACCTTCTGTTGATAGCTTCGGTAATACATCTTTTGTACCAGATATTAATTTACATATCTAAACCAGGCAGAGTGTTTTAGTGTTCTTGACGCTATTGCTTTTGTTTCAAAATCTTCCATGTACAAATTGGCTATCACAGGAGACAAGGGACAGCCCATTGCTGCTCCTTCCATTTGTTTATAAAAGTCACCTTGCCACAAGAAGGAAGTGTTCTTTCGACAGTTTTCAGCTAGTCTTGGGATATATTTGGCTAAACCTTTGTTCGTTACCAGAGTGTCAAGTAGTTTAATTGACTCGTTGACTAACCCTCGTTAACAGAGATGTCCCATCAAAACTTACGAGAAAATCATTAGGGTTAAGCTTAATAGCTTTAATTATATTTACGAGATGTTCAGAGTTTTTTTTTATTATTAATGTAGAGGTCCTACCGATGTAGGGCTGTATTTGTTTTGTTAGGTAGTGTGCCAATTTGTACGTGACAGAGCCTATTGTCCTAACTATGGGTCTTAATTGTACAGCAGGTTTGTGAATTTTTGGTAGCCCATAAAGTCTTGGTGGTTTTGATGCCCTTGGTTTGATCAGGGATTGCTCTTCCTTGGAAATTGATGACTTGGCAATGATTGCCATTGTTTTACGTTACAAGGTGCTGGTTGGGTCTCGTTTAATTTTGAAGTAGATACCTTCATCGAGTAAATATTTTATTTTATTATCGTAGTCCTCACGGGGCATCACAACAGTTGATTGGCCCTCATCAGCAGCAAGAATTTGGATATCTTTATTTGCTCTCAATTCTCTTAAGGCTTTTGCTTCACTGAAGATAATATTTGTTTTTGGCAATTTGCGGTTCTGAATAATTTTAGCAACCCAATGCCTAATCTCAGCTTGATTATGGGGGCAATGTCTAACTGCCGATTCCACTTCAGCAATGATCTCATCGACAGGGATTGTATGTTCATCAAATGAAGTCATTAATGTGGCCGACCATAGGTTGACCAAACCTTTTGCCTCGTATAATTATGCACTCGTATTTAAAAAAATCCATTATCAGCATTTGACTCCATTGTTTATTTGTTTTCTCCACAATATTCTCATGATTTTAACAAACAAAAGATGAAAACCACTAAAAAACCTCCTAAAGAGACAACCTAATCTTGAAGAAACAACCAAAATGTCAGACTAGCGTTCATAATTATGAGTCAATTCATGAAGCGCCTATTAAATATCTCAACGCATTATACGAGACTCAAACACTCTGCATGGAAATAACTCCTGAAACAAAAACGTGGTCATAAAATGCAAAAAACATGTTCTAAATTAATATTTGTATACACATAAGTTAAGATGTGGTTTAAAAAAGGTCCACATCAAAATGTGTTTTAGTCCTTCAACCTATAGGCTTGCCAGACAGTGTGCAATGGCATTTAGTCCATTAGCATGCAGGGCTTACAGACGAATAGCATCAATTAGTCTTATTCCACCAGCCTGCAGTATAATTATAATCAACTACATTTACTCGGTTTTGATGTTGAGACAAATGCAAGAATATTTACTTAATTCTCCACATCCATAATTATTTTATAGCTGCGAAATGCAAATCAATAACTGGGCATGTCAGCGAGTATTGTTAACATGTGACAAGATGGTCAGCATATGAAGAGGAATGGTTTTATTGAAGCGCCACATCTGATAGCATCTTCTGACTGAGCATTGTGACAGGCAAGCATTAATTCCATTGGCGAGCCAGTGTCTGCTCAACAAAAGTGGTGGCATTTCAGCCAACCACAGATCTGTGTTGTTGTGTCATTCAACATGTATAGTTGTGAGTCTCAGGATGTGTATGTGCTTCTCAGTGCGTTTGTCTGTTTGGCGAGCCTGCCGTGTGTGGGTGAAGACATATTTTGGATGGACTTCAGTGCATTTCTAGTTTATGAATTCCAATATAAATGTAGAATTACGGAGTTTCTACATTCAGCAGCTTAACAGAGTAGACAACATAATTGGAGACAGACCAGCAAAATAAAATAAGAGGGAGGTAAAGCAATACAGATCAAGGTGAAATAAACCCATATAGAATCCTTTACTCAGAATTCACTTCATGTTAATACCATAGAATGAACTATATGGAAACATTTGGAAAGACCTTGTACCTGCACTTGAAGTGTGCTGGTGCAGCCACACTGGGAGCGGAGGAGCCCGAGACGTGTGGCTGGAGCTTGGAGTAGACGGTCCATGCACGCACTACCAGAAAGTATCCTGTACCCGGGTAGGCACTCGCAGCCTCAAGCAAACCATATCTCCTCAATCGATGTGTTTCATTTACCAGCATGGTTAAAATTATGTTATTTGGTTCACTCAACTGTGTGAAATAATACTGAATAACACGTCTCCTATTCTCTATTCCTCTCCCATAAACATATTCTCTCTAAATAAACACAGCAGAACATAGTTTTCAGATTCACCATACCTATGATGGTTTCACCAAGAATTTACAATCGTAATATTTAAACGATTTTGTAGCAAAATAATTGTTGGCAAGAAATCCATGGTTGATGTATTTATACATGTTGAACTTCTTTCGCACCGTACGTAGCCGAATGCACTAATCAGATGGGGGGGGGGGGGGGGACTGCAATCTAAAAACACAAAAAGCAGTCTAAACATATATAAGAAAACATTATTCATGTGACCGTGTGGGATACCTACCCGCAGCGAAGGTTACTGTGAGAACGGAGAGTTCAATGAAGTCAAAGGAGGTTCCAGTCTTAATCTCAGATATTGCGTTCACAACAACACACAGTATCAGCATGGCCCGGGGGAGGGCCGGTGCCTGCAAGAACATCACCACCACCGCTGCCAGGAATAGATATGCCGCATGCAGTACAAATGTGTACACTACCGAGATGTTATCACCTGCGAGAGAACAAGAGGTTCACAATTAAACCAAAACGAGGGGGAATCCTTTAACTTTCCCATTGGTCACATCCCAGGTGTGTTTTCCCAATTGTACCGCACGTTGTTTGGCATGACGTCTGACTTTGCGCTACGCGTGTTTGCTGGCAGCTCTGTAACAACAGCTTAAAAAAAGAGAAGAGCGTGGGCTAAATAATCAGACCATAAAATGTGTGTTCATGTGCAAATATTTGGTCTTAACTCACCAGCCCCTCCGAGAAGTTGCGCAAGCCAGTCGAGTTTCTGGTCCATGTTACTTTGCATGCTGTCCACCAGCTGCAGAAGGTATCCCACTGTGCGGTTTAGTCTCTGCAGATTGCTCATCAGAGACGAGTAATACTTGCTCGTATCATCCTGATACATGCTAACCAATGCCATGTGTGCCTCTGTCGTGAGAAAATAATTTGGTTAAAAACATCTTTGGCAAACATTTTTGCATTTTCTTTGAAGATACCCTTCCGAAATATATTTGCTTGGGGCTTTAAATGCAGCCTCTATAGCAGTGACCTTCATTGCAGGGCACGCAGGCCCACTTTAGTGCGGCCCCCGAAAAACACACAAATGTGAAAACATCCCCCATCATCGTGCTGTCAAACGCAATGGTTTGAATTGTGGCAGATCAAACACTGATGTCTTGTTGACAAAAGTCCCCCCCCCCTCTGAAAATAATTTAAGAACACTGCTGTTTCGTATGTTGAAATATTCAGATTTCAAAATCTGTCTGTTTAATTCCTTAACCATGTTGTACAGCTGATGTACATGGTCCATCACTACCTTAACCCTAGTTACCGATTAAAATCATACCCTCAATACCTATTTCCATCGACGTTTGATTGATTTAATCCACATTTATCTTACAATTAATTGTGCTAAGGGGACCTTCTTATTTAATTTTAACTAAATTTAATCTCACCCCAGTCCTCTGCTTCAGCATGGTCCTTATACACTCAGCTACAACCTCACCTGTATTGCATCATTTCTACCGTCATCTCTATTATGTTCAAGATAAGCTGGTTTTCATAAATAAATAGTCACAGCACTTGTGTAACCATCACGCCTACTTGGTGAAGGAAATGTTTTACCAAGTTTTTGATGACTTTCAGCAGCCCGGTTTCCTACATCGGAGAGATCTTTCAGAATGGTATGGTGCCCTTTCTTCACAGACACTCCTTGTTGCTCAAGCTCAGATGACATGTCATCTGCAAAAAAACATTTCAATCCTGTATTAGGTTACACGACGAGCCTGTCAATGACGTTTAACATTTCAAAACTACTTTTACTGGATCAAGGATCCAATGCACTTGTTGGCAAACCCGATTCGGTGAATTGTTTAAATATATTTCAACAATGCAACATAGGATGTAACAAAAGGTCACCAGCTTGGATACATTTTCATACTTCATACGTAAAAATATTTTGCATTCCAAGATTAACATGCCCAATATTAAATACTCTAATAGAAATTAAAAAAATGGACAATCTGAACAACGTGAATAGTCTTATGTAAGCGTTTCACAAGCAGGTCCACTTACCAATGTTTCTCTGAATCTTCATTGTCATCTCTGCGAGCAGTTGGTGTCCTGTGGCGATGAGACTCTTCTGCTCGAGGACCTGCTCCATGCTGGTACTTATGGACAATTGCAGATGACTTTGGCTCTGGTCAAGTTGTTCTTGATGACTTAGCAGCTTGCCCTGCCCATCCAACACATTCTGGATCGAGGCTTCTGTAAGCTCTGAGAGTTTCTCATTACTTTCCTGTACACAAAACACAATATAGGCAGGCATGCATTCCAGGCAGAGCAGGGAAAACTATTGTAATAGAAATATCCACATACTGTATATTGAAAGAGGTATGGCAATATGAAATGTGGCGAGAACTTGAACACTAACATTGAGTCCTCTCAGTTTTTCCCTCGACACTTAGAAACATGCATTTATATTAGTTATTTTATTTTTATGCTATACATTTCCACATCCTAAGCCACTTTGTTAAGCTATTATTTGTGGACAGGTCGGTGTTAGACCAGAGGACTAGGTTAAAAAGAAAGCTGTATCTGGTGTGGACCAAACAGTTTCAAAGTCAATGCATATCTCAGAGTATGTTTTTTGTTTTCATTCTGATCACAAGTATTGTGGTTAATGCAGACGTGATTCCTTGTAAAAAAGGTTTCAGTTTGGTGTTTGAACATCTCAACACCTGTTTTGTTGCCAGAAAAAAGGGGAAAACCTATTCTCATATTTTGGTACTGGCAAAGGAGGTCCCATGATGAAACATCTCAGTTGTTCATTTAGGTTTTCAATTAATTGCCATAAAAAGCTTAATCCATAAATGAAACAATTAAAACCATGTGCAATAGTGAACTAAATAAAAGCCTAAACAGTCGAGGACCGTCCATTAAATTGAAGCCGGAAACATCGTATATACATTAATCTCACCGACAGCTCCTGACGAAATTCTAAAAATGCTCCCACACACAACCCCGTGTGTGTGTGTGTAAAACAGCCGCCTCGCGAGAAGTTGTCACCTTGATACGCTGCATGGTGTCTAGCTGGTCATGGGCCGTCTCCACAAGCGAGTTCACCACGTGCTCAGTCCTCTGACGGAACTGCAGCTGCCTCGTGGCGTAGCACACCGAGCGCACGCGGTTACTCACGATGTGGTACGCATTCCACGTGGTTGGATCCATTTCGGCCGTGCACTGGGAAAGGCTCTGCAAAATGCACCAACTTTGCGCGTAAGCGTTGTTTTGTTCAAGGCAAATCAAGCGGCACACGTTTTACTCGCGCAGTAATTAGAACGCGACGACGACGTTTGGTCGCGCTAATCTTCTTGGGGCACATTCTGACGAGGAGGTATAACCCCCCCCCCCCCCCCCCCCTTGGGCTGCAAGAGTTTTGCACGGAAGGGTCTCATGGCGGCATGACACCACCGTGCGCGACAATTGGAATTCGAAGAAATGAGCCGAGGCAAATTCGGGACTCACCATATCGGCTGTGCACTGGAACGTGCGTCTATCCTCCACCATTGATTGGCAGTTCAGTAAAGAGACACCAAGCTTGGCCAGATCTTCTTCAGATAGCTCATCACAGGATCCCTTCAGGCGTCCGATCACCTGTGACAAAGTACACACACACACACGGTTTACATCCACAAGTCTTTTTACTGAATGTGTAAATTGCGTCACTTTGCCTACACGATTGTGAGAAAGCCAAATGTGGTCCGGTTTATTTTAGTAAACTCTTTGGACCGGCAGAGGTTACAGGGTAATGTGAGAAGCACCAAAATAGGAAGGTTACAATGTGGCCCGCTAGGTGGTGGTAGAGTTACACAAAAAGATACATATTTTAAAAAAAACTTTTTTTAAAACACAATTTTATGAAATGTACTAAACAGTTAAAAATATTTTACTTCTGTTCAAGTACTTTGCATTATATATGTTTAATATACTGTTGTAACGGACTAAAAATAAAAGCGTGGGGCATAACGTGGGCAATGTTTAAAACTATATATTTTCTATGATAGAATATAGTATTGTCATTAGTATGTCTATGACATAAGTATACCAAGTTTGCAGTCGATACCACATTGGGAAGTGGGTTAAAATTGAGTTACAAGATTTGATGATACAACAACAACAGGCAGAGTGAGTTAAATAGAAAGCGTGTAATAATAAACAAAAGTTTTAATTTGCAGATCTTCGTATGCGTAATCTTCGAACGCTTCAGCTTCCTGCCACGTGAAAATAAACTCGACGAGACGGACCATCCTAAAAAAGCGTCGATACGGATTGTTTGCGGAAGAAGCGATGTCGTGATTGCAGTTAGTTGACATTCAGCCCGCGATGGGATAGGAAGTTGCTGAGGTTTGAAGCCGAGCCAGCGGGATTGTTTTAGGGATTTAGAAATGGGTGGTTTGTGGGGACTGTCGGTGACAACTGGTGATGGTTGGTGGCGGTGGTGGTGCGGTGTGTGTGAGGTGGTAAACGACTGACGGTGGTGATGGCGGTGATTGAGAGGTTCGGTGGTGCTTAAGTGATCGTGATGGCGTTAATAGTGGTGGCGAAGGTGGCGTATGGTGGTGACGATAGATAGTGAAGGTAACGGTGGTGTTTGGTGGCGATGATCGTGGTGGTTAATGGTGGTGTTTGTTCATCGTGGTGATGATAGTGGTGCTGTTCGGTGATGATCGTGGTGGTAATTGGTAGTGATAATGGAGGTGTTTGGTGATGATCCTCGTGGTGGTGGCGGTGGTGATCGTGGTGTTTTAGTGGCGATGATGTTCGTGGTGGTGATGTTCGTGATGGTGATGTCCGTCGTGGTGGTGATGCGAGAGGTGGGCGCACCTGGTAGTGGCAGGTGTCGAGTGGGGACAGCTCCAGGTGCCGCGCCTCGGCCAAGAAGCGCTCATCAGCGAACGCGAGCTTGAAGGGAGCTGCCCCGACTCCCCGTCTCTCGGGTCCACCTTGCGAGCCATCCTGGGGGGCCCCGTGCCCGTCCTCCTGGGTGCCGCTTTGAGCATCGGGTGTCGGTGCCACTGCTGGTTTGTCTCTCCTCCTGAACCAGCCGAAGAGGCCGCTGCACTCCGCCAGCAGCCACGCGTAGAGGACGATCCGGAGCAGAACGCCGAGACGCATGTTGGACGAGATAGCAACAAAGAACGGCACGGTTCAGATCTCATTGTTTAAAGCAGATTGCCGGTAAATCGGCTGAAACCGGTTCCCAGAACGTGTTCACGTCCCCGTGGCCAGGTGGGATTGTCGGATGATTTTTGCCAATTGCATTGGAACTCGGCGCAGACGTAATTGTAGGGCGCAGCTGCTCACCATATCGGGCCCATTATTCCGTTAGCGGTGGTTCGAGTAGCCAAGGAGACATCAACAACAACATCATCAACAGCAGCAGCCGTGATCAATCTACTGCTGAATTAAGGCCATCCCGAGGAGTCGCCACAGAACAACAACCATTTTAATATACACGTCATGGGGGCGGGGACATTTTTTATTGCACTTGTGGTTATATTAACAACGATGAAGTTCACTTTATAATGTTTTGCCAACGTTCCACAAATGCTGTGATAATATGTTTACTTCCAAATAAAGAAAAATGTGTACATAGGCCTATTGATCTTCCAGACCAATGTTATTCAGCAGCATGTATTGGCCTGGAAACCCCATAATTAGGTCTATGGACTAAAACATTTGTGTTAATATGTCGAGAGACATGTAACATAGTTCTGTACTCTTTGGTTCTTTCGGTAAAGTCACGTAGATAGAAAAATAAATACGTGACTTTACCGAAAGAACCAAAGAGTATGAATTCTTGCAGTAACGAAAGCTTCAAATCAACATAGTTCTGTTTATATATGTTGACTCAATTGTCTAGACTCTAGAGCAACACATAACGAGTTGGTATATTAAAGTAATTGGGACAACACATGAGTTGGTATATTACAGTAATTGGGACATATGTATGTGGGAAACGTAAGACTTTTACGTCTTCTGCACGAATTCTGTTTGCTAATTTCACATGTGAAGTCCAAGGCTACATTCAATCTCAAGTGAAACACGGCACTGCGGTTATCTTTGGTGGACCTCAAATTTGAATCAATACCCCGAACGCATTTAGGCCGAGTGTGTCCACATTTGATAATTTTGAAAATTACTCCGTGGAGGGAAATATAGTGTCTCGATCGTCCTACTCTGTAAATATGTTACGAATATCAAATGAACCCATGAATGTATTAAACTATATCACGTACTATTAATTTCCTACTGGCTCCAGATGCACTCTGACGTTGCAAACTTGGTATGCAGTCAATTTTAATCGGTGTTCAGTTAATTTATCTCACTTTCGAGATCGTTTAAGCTATTCATTGTTTTTGCACGAGGTCGACAACTCAAATCAAGTCGTCGCCACGTAATTACTGTGGCGAATTTCCACAGCTCTGGCTCACAAAGCCGACGTATTCTGTTAAATTCAGCTGCTGGATTACAGCTTGAATTTGGGATTGTAACATCAAAACAGACGAGAGATATACATCCTTAAAAACATCCACTCAAGATCAATGCATACACGTCAAATTTACACGTGGTTATATTCCTAAAAGTATGTGGAAGAGTTGGTCAAACACCCCCCAGACAGGCCCTCGAGAGCTCGCCTCTATATGGAGGCCCTTCCACCAGCAGTGACGTGAGCGAGGCATTCCAGGGCTCCACCTTTAGATGTACATCCCACTAGTCTAGCAGGGGCGAAGTGTGTGCACGGTATTGCACTCCACGATGATCCAACTGATGGGAGGCCCTCATCCAGCCGTACATAGACGATGGGCTTTGGAACACACTGATATGTATTTGTATGCGTGGAGTTATCACATTTCTCAATGGGGCGGTTAAATAATAAATGTGAACGTATCCTACATTGATAAATGTAGTTACGTATCGTAACAAGTGGATCATGAACATCCTCCAACGATGAACGCGAGGGGACTTGCCTTGGAGGGTTAAATCTATTTTATTTTGCGGTGGTTAAACAGATTACTAAAGGCAATATACAAAAACAACTTCAACGTTATATTGAACCAGCTTTGTGAAACCCCGTGACCCACACGGCGTAGGAGATGGATTGGCAATGAGTTACAACATTACACTGGTCAACAAATAAACATTTTTTCTGGCCAGGACTTTAGCAGCTGTTTCAGGGTGCTGATTCCAAATATGATCTCAGATTTGCTCTATCACATCTCATTTTTATGCTATCGGCATACCCCATTTTCATTGATTTTACCCGAAATTAACTCTGTCACTTATGATTGCAAGTTGTTGCAAGTCAGTGACTGCTTTAGTGTTAAAATATGGTGCTGTATTTTTAGGATAGTGTGTTTATAATATAATTTTATGTAGATATCCACATTTATTTAATATTTTTCTTCTGCAGTTTTTATTGAAAATGCAATATTTGATATCTCAAAAACATGATGTGATAGACAAAAACTGATGCCAGATTTGGAATCAGCACCCCAAAATTACCTTAAAACCGTTGGAATACCTTATGCCAGAAAAAGTGTGTTGACCAGTGAATTATTGCAGCATTGAACAAGATTCGATATCTCAAGTATAGCTAGTACTTGAGATTGAATTAAAATAATGGCATGAGTCTACACTCTTGCTCGGCAAAAATGAGTGGCGGCGTGCTAACATTTTGAAATTCGTCATCACGCGAATCACTTGATTTGTGAAGTGAGCCCCCTTGTCATCGGGGCCACCACCACCACCAACCATCACCACCACCAACCACCACCTACACCCACCACCAACCACCACCTACACCCACCACCAACCACCACCTACACCCACCACCAACCACCACCTACACCCACCACCAACCACCATCAACCACCCACCACCACCAACCACCACCTACACCCACCACCAACCACCACCTACACCCACCACCAACCACCACCTACACCCACCACCAACCACCATCAACCACCCACCACCACCAACCAACACCACCAATCATCACCACCACTCCTGTGCCGTGCATCTCGGCCAGGAATATTCGCGCCCTGGCGCCCTCTGCTGGCGACCCTGGGGCTGACCAGGGGACTCGTGGAGGAAGCGGCAGCGAGGCGACAGCAAACAGCAGCCGGAGAGGGGCAAGAGGCGGCCTCCAAGCATGGCGAGTGAATGTCTTTCTCTAAATGACAAGCTCCCTGCGCCACATTCACTCTCCCCCTAATCCTCCTGTCTCCTCGCTCTGAGATCGGCGCTCGGTCCCACACTCTCGTCGTCTCTACGCTCTACGCTCTCTTCTCGCTTCGTCGCACTCCTGTGCGCTCACGGCAGACACCGGTGACGATTATCTGAAGCGGTCCTCCCCCTAGATCCACTCGGCCTCAAACGAGTAGCGGTGCGTTCGTGCGGTAAACATCGCCCGCTGATGGAGACAACAACGGCGGCCGTGCCTGCTTTGTGCCGCATGTGCCACCCCACACAACCTTTCGTACGCCGCGGCCTTCCCACAGGCGCTACTCGCTCGCGAACGGCCCCTTGGCCCCCCAGCAGCCCGGTGTGAGCTACACGTGGGGGGGGGGGTCCCTTCTTTGTGCTCATGGCCGCGCCCTTGCGCGCACGTGGTGGCCACGTGCCGGGTACAGTGCCGCTGTCACCGGGTGCCCAGCGCACGTGGCGGCTACGGCGCCCCCCGAGTTCATCACCGCGCCACTCGGCAATCGTCTCCCCCTCCCCCCTGGCTTTGTGTTATTGCTGCCCGTAATCTCCGGTCACCGTGTCTTAACTTCACCATTGTCGTGCTTCAACGACACCGTAGCAAACATTGGCTTTTAATCGGGAGGGAGGAGGTGGGGGTAGTCGTTTCCTGGAAATCGTTGACACGATTGGGATGGATTTCGATTCCGACATTGGTGCACCGGATCTCGTGTGGTTATAAGAGATGACAATTGAACGCCGATTGATTCTCTGTAGCGAGTGGCATCGGGGGATTGTCGGGCACGTTCAGTCAGGATGGATGTATGTTGCACTCTTTCGAATCTGGGTTCGGATAGAGACGTTGACGGCCTCAATTTGGCTATCCACTGCTGGATTAAGACCTTCCCGCACCTCACCAATCGGACATTCATTTGATGTGATCATTAAATACAGGCGACCTTTTTTCAGGCGAGGAATCGAAAAATGTCTCTTACAAAATGTTGACTTCCCTAGGACGTTGCAGACAAAATAATGTCCGTCCTTTTCACAAGTTACATGATCATTCCACAAGGCACAGTAATAACACGATATAAAATTTGGTTGTCCAGTATTAGTGGACATTTTCAGTTGGTAGTGTTGAAGGACATTTTTCCCTTTTTGTTTCCATGTATCACAGAAGAGTAATAAAAACCGAACAAACATACAATGGGCTAGCTGGAAAGGGCACTGCTAGTGCCGCACGTTATTCAAGTACTGTAACTTCTAAAGGATGCATCACATTCCCTAATTGACAATGACCATTACAATAGTTACAAATGGCAGTGTGTACCTTAATTACACATGTCTGTTGAATGAAATAAGTGCAACCTGTGAAATTAATGTTGATATTTTACGTAAAATGTTCAACGTTTTTGAAGAAAAAGAAATTTCGTTTTAAACAATATTGAATGTCACCAGTCAGCTTGCAATACTATATTTATTGCGAAAAAAGGTTATTGAGGTACTGGATATTATGAAAAATGTCTATTCCCATTGAGGTCCCACTTAAGTTGCCCTTTAAAACAGTTGTTCATGTGCTTGCAGTTCAACTTGAATCGCGGATGGCGTGCATTGCGAAGTTGTCGCCTTGGCTATGGACAGCATACGAACTGCAGCAAAGCCACCCAGAAAGACTCTGCTGAAGTGCCCATTATTTGTATTCCACACAAGATACAGCAGCGCATTGAAAACGTTCAGAAGCTCAAAACTAACAGGTATGGTACGAGTGAAGGTCCGGATTTGTGCTTGGAAACAATTCAATATATTTCAACATTTATTTATATATACCATTTGAAATGTTCTGATAAGTAAATTTTATAATTGTTTAACGTAAGATTGGTGACATTTTTTGTTGTAGGTCACTAAAAGTATACACAATGCGAGCTGGAAAGATGCTGATCCGTGCCCGGAGGCCAGAATATAATCAACATTCCAGCATCACTCACAGCAAGTTCGCTTTTCCCCGGCTTGCCTCTCAGGGCTGGAAACACAACAAATCCATTGGAGATTTCTTTATCATAAACAGAATGCAAGAGGTATGTGAGATCATAGCATCCACTTCGAAGACAGAAGAAATGTAAATATATCAATATAAAACCTCAAGATGTTCCGCATGGGAGGCAGTGTAATTCTTAAGGCATGATGCCGATAATGAATGTAGCATCACGTGTTTAATGTGACTGGATACATTTCACCACGTGCACAACAGACGATTGTGGACGTGAAGTTTAACTATGTCGTGCTGAGCAGAATGTGGGACTCCTTTATACATTCTTTGTTCCAAAGCATGCATGAGTTCAACCTTGATTTGAAGCTTTCGTGACTACAGGAAACCATACTCTCTGGTTCTTTCGGTAAAGTCGCGTAGATAGAAAAAATTATAAAAGAACACGACGTTTCGGTCGCAACACCTGATGACGGACGCTTGTGTTACGACCGAAACGTCGTGTTCTTTTATTATTTTTTCTACCTATGTGACTTTACCGAAAGAATCAGAGAGCATGCATGAGTTGTGTAACTGATGGCTTGGATTACAAGTTTGTATTATATTCTCGTCGGAGCATTAACTTTCTGAAGTTATATGTAAGCATATATATTTTTTATTTTACCAGAAAAGGCCCACTGAGCTATGTAGCTCTTTTTCAGAAGCGACCTGGCAACAGACGATAGCTCAATGAAGTGGCTTATGATGTGGAAATTTATATCAGCCAAATACTCTAAACGCATGTTTCTAAATGTGGAGGGAAAAAACTGGAGGACACAGAGAAAAATCCACGCAATTAGAGGTGGAACATGCAACCTCCAAATATACAACAGGATCAAACCCACGACCTCCTGTATACCAGGCGAGGTAGTTAACATCTCACCACCGTGGATATGGCTATGATGTGGTGTTGATTGGTGTGCTCTTTTTCAGAATCCAATGGAACCTATTGTGGAAATTGAAGGGGACGGCAAAGAAATACAAACCAATGCCAACAGCTTTAGATCGTTTCGAATGTCTACGGAGGTGATGCAGGCATTGTCCAGCCAAGGCATCCAGGCTCCTACTCCAGTACAGGTGGGCATGCAGTTGTTTTGTATAAATGTGAGACATCATTTACTTGTTGTTTGGAAAGTTGTAAAAAATGTATGTTGAAAACAAGGTAGGAAAGTTGTTTATGGCAGCAAATTAATGAGGACCATAATATAATATGTGGAATTGGGCGGCTTACCAATGTCGACATGCAGTGGTAAAGAAGACCTGCAGTTTAAATTTACTTTTTGGTCTTGATAGAAGTTTCATTACAGGATTTTGCATTGAATTCACTATCGTGTGGGAATAGAGATGATTAATTGGAATATGAAGAGTGGCATCATCTTCAAGCCATCCATCAATCGGTTTGCCAGGACAGCTGTGGTCTGTTGTGTTAATCCTCAATGACTTATGCATATGGCCTCATATCAGGTGTCATTGACAGTAGCAGGTGGAGTATTTGGCAATTTTATGGATCCAGTAGCATTGCCACAAGGTTTCAGGTTTCAGTTAGGTCAGTGAGGGACATCTTCCTGATTTGACTTGGTGAGCTATAGGGCTTTTTTATGTCAATGGAGAGCTCTATGGTTTTATGAGCAGTGGTGAATTCGTCCGTGGGTGCAATGCGCCGAAGGAGTGCGATGTCTGATCAAGCACATCAGTGTCCTAAACCTCTGCAGCGTCGTGCTTTCTACCTGTGTTGCGTTTAAAGTCATACCACTTTATACCAAGCAGAGTTGGTAACCCATGTAAAACGCCTCTAAGCTTTGTGTTGTTAATAGCTAATGGGCTACAGTACTTCTTGATGGACTCCCCACCCCATGTCGGTTGTTGGGGTTGTTTGAACATACTTGACCATGCTGGTCAGTGTGGGTCAGTGACTGGAGTGGGGGGTGGTGGCGAGGGTCAGTTCACATTGAGTAACCACTGATGTCAGCCATGGCCAAGAATCAAACTAAGGTGTCAAAGGTAGTGCAATAACCACTACGCCACTGCTCAACCCCATTTGGTGTGCATACTATATAGCCCAATAAAATGTTTGTATTTTAATGTCCTGTACTTTGTTTAAACAATATCGCGAGTTTAAACACTGACCGCTTTATTTAAATGTTTTCAGATTCAAACAATTCCGCTAATCGTGAAGGGATCCCATGTTCTCTGTGCAGCTGCTACAGGTGAGCCTGAATACAGACGTAGCACGTGCTGCACAGACCGCTACATTCTTATCCTTAACTCATGGATTCTGATGAAGCCAATGAACAATCCACAGATGAGCATGGAGATCCATTTAGGGATACCCCACTATAATAATTATAATAATGAAAAATGACACGGAAAACACAATCTCCTCTTGTGATTCGGAGCCACTGCTTTCACAACATTCAATCACCTGTTCAGAAGAAAGTGAGAGGATTATTATTCATACATCAATCAATTGGGTATATAAACGGATCATCCTGTATTTGAGGTGAATCATATTTAGAGCTAAATACAGCCACCGGTTTCCCTTAATGCACAAATTTTCGTTACTTTTGCCAAAATGTGCAGAATTGATGTTGGAAAGAATATTGCATCTTTAGAAACTGTTTGGTAATTCATCGCAGCACACAAATTAACTTTGCAGTACAGTAACTTTATCACTGCTCCATTGTGTTTCCTGCATATTGTTACCACAATATTTTCCTTGTGTATTTGGAAGCGCTAAACCGGTGATTGATTATGAGTTTAAATAGAGACGATCTTTGTTTATGTATGTATGTTGAACGTATAACCAGGGTCCTTTGAGACCAGCAGTGTCTTAGTTCTATTACCCCATTGTAACTGAACTAAGTAGTTAAACATTGGGATTAGCATCCTCAATACCGATGATGTAAATATATTTGTTTCCTCTGTGGATTGAAGCTCCACTCAATTTGGAAAATGAGTTAATTTTTTGAAATGCTGATTTTTGAAGGACGTGCAATGTGTTTTTTGTGCCATCTCTTACAATTTGTCAAGTGCGACGGAAAATGTTCCTTTGCTACACTTTTATACATTGGTTTTCGTATGCTCACGCTTGCACTGTGCCGCTTACCAAGTCCAGCCGACTACATGTCGATCGTTATCTTACGTGTCACCTTCACATCTTATAACCGCGTTCGTGGTTTTCCAAGTTGTGCTCCAAGTGAGAGACGTTGTCTCTCTGCAGGCAGTGGCAAAACGCTCTGCTACCTGCTGCCGATCGTGGAGCAGCTCCGGGACGAGGAGAAGAAGGGTGGCGTGACGACGCAGCTGCGATGTCCACGCAGCGTGATCATTGTTCCCTCCCGTGAGCTCCTCGACCAAGTCAAAGTGAGAAAGGCAAACGTCTCGCCAAGACTGAAAAAGATGTCCTGTATTGTAACTGTGCACTTGCGTATCGGGGGGGGGGGGGGGGGGGGGGTGAGCGGAGTAAACTTGGTCTAAAAAAGTAAAGGTGCAGCTCTACAATTTTTTTCTAACGCCATTGTTGGCAAAAGGGTCTCGGCTAGAGTCAGCTCTATCAGGGCTCCTCTAGAGGGTATTTAGCCGATTCTTACACACTTGCCAGATTTCTCGGAAGACATGGAAGTACTCGGACTTTAGCACACTATACAAGACTTGCTGAACAACTCACTGTGGTGTACCCATATGTGTTGCTGGGTGGACAGAGGTCCGGGGGATTTAAGAAACGTGTTCCCATATTTTCAACTGTCGCACTGGGAGCTCAAAACGAGCCAAAGATTTCTGTATTGCAAATTCAGTGTGCTAAGCTTTACACCATTGTAGAAATCCAAAACTTGCTCTCATTGAATTTAAATCCTTGCTTTACATACATTTGATTAAGGGACGGGTCATTGTAACTTTTACCCAGGAACTATTTCATTTAAATTCCATGTACTGTACATTTATATCGTATATGCTTGGTGTCTGATTTAATGCTGTTGTGTGTGTTTTTTCTTGGTACAAATACTAAATGTCATGATCTTAGAAGGACCACCAGCATTGATCTCTGTGATGGTAAACCATCGTATAACAATTCTGTTCTGAATCGTGACAAGCACCTCAGCTACAAGACCCACCAGGACAATTGTGGCACCAGATAAAAGCGGCGAACAGCTGCTGGATCCCCCCAAACATCAAACCTGTGAACACGATCACACACATGCGCAGTGACTACAGGAAAATTATTTCCACCAGTCCACAGATCTGACTCAGTGTCTGCAAATCCCTTGCTTGTGCATTCAGTATATGTTGGGCTGAGTTTTGTTGATTCTGCTCAGCAATGTTTCTCGTACGGATAAATTACCATCATACGTCATAATGTATCTTATATCAAAGGGAAGTCTAGAGACAAAATGTCTCAATGCATTGCTGAATAATGTTTCCTTCAACATTTGGAAGAAAAATACCCACATCACTGATATTTTATGCCAAGTTTTCCCCTTTTTCGGCTGATAATTGGTGACTAAGTGCGATCTACCAATGCATGAATCAGGCCTAATAAGTTAATGAATCAAAGGAACACTTTGGAAAACGCAAGGTACAGGGCAGTGTGACATTGTAAAATATTTTTAGTCCTCGAGTTTTTTTTATAGAAATCCTAGATGCGAAAGGACATTTAAATGGGAAGAAATGTAACATATATATAAAAGGGAAATTTGTGAATGTGTGTCTGTTCGAAATGTTTAGCATACTTCCCAACATGCAACAAACTTGAAATTTGCCATGTGGGTATCTTCCAGACTGTACACAATGCAAAAAGTCTAAAAATAGACTTTTGTATTTTGTGGGGGGGGGGGGGGGGTGCAATAATGGATATATTTTGCACGGCAAGTGAGCGTAGGCCGTGTATTAATCTAAGACAAAAATCCAAGTCTCGGGCGAAGCCGGGTAGTAAAGCTAGTAAGTCATAAATTGACATGAAATTTAAATAACAAGTAAAATTATTTACGGGAATGCAAGCAAATCATAATGCCATCACCACAGCGTGTTAACAACCCATTATTTAGTTTTCGTGTAAAGAAATGGAAAAATATTCATAGCATTTAAGGCTTCCCTGACATGCCTGTACTATATTAACAATGGGCACAGGAGTGCTCACAAACTACCATTTATCATGTGTTTGTGTCAAATATTTCTGCAGATACCTAAAGTAGCAACTACATTGATGGTGGTAACATGTATTTATTGATGCTGGAAAAAGTGATACTATTGTTTTGCAGGCAGTTGCCAAAAGTCTGACCCATCATGCACCTCTGCGTGTTGAGGCCCTTGGCTGTGGACATAGTATGGTAAGAGATGATTGCTGCCATTTCATAACCAGTGTGTTCTCCTATGACCCGTGTTTTCATAACGCGAATTAGATATAACGCGATGAATTTATGAGGGAACACATTTTTTTAGAACTCGCATGTGAATTAGATTAACAGAACTATGTCGCGCGAGTAGGAATAAGCGGTTGTAGCATCATCACACAAGGCGGGATGCTGCTGGATGCTTCTAGATGCTACCCACGCGCCCCAGTCTTTGTCCAGCCTGCATACGCATCTCACGTGTTATTGTGGACTGTGCTTTACCCTAATATATTATTTATTATCACGCGATTTTTCCGAAACGCGTTGTTCTTCAGGAACACAACAACTACCGCGTTGTAGGAGAACAGACTGTACTAACCGAGTATGCACGGCTTTTCCTCTGTGAGGGAGGGAAATACCAAAGTTTGATGACTCGAGTACTACCAGCTTATGGATAAACCACCAGCACAGATACACACACAGCACCATATTACTCACATACAAACTAGATTTGAAGCTTTCGTGACTGCAGGAATTACTCTTTGGTTCTTTCGGTAAAGTCACGTAGAAATAAAAATGAATAAAATTGTAAATGTTGTGGCTTCAACACACCGGTGGGCTAAAGCAGTGAACTATTTGTCTTTTGTCAACGTGACACTTTTTTACTGATTGGCCGTGTTGGGTGGTGGAGGGTTACGACACATTTATAAATAACGCGATCTAAACCCAAAAACGTTGATTATGAATGAATAATAGAATACGACGTTTCGATTGCAACACAAGCAACCGTCATCAGGTGTGAATGAATCAAGCTCGGAGAGAGACACATACATAGAGAGACACACAGATAGAGAGACAAACACAGAGAGACACACACGCTCTGTGTGTCTGTCTCACACGGTCTCACACGGTTTGTGTGTCTCTCTCTGTGTGTTTGTCTCACACGCTCTGTGTGTGTCTCTCTCTATTTGTCTCTCTCTCTGTGTATGTGTTTGTCTCCGTGTCTGTGTTTGTCGCTCTCTCTCTCTGTGTATGTGTCTCTCTCCGAGCTTGCATTGGTTCACACCTGATGACGGTTGCTTGTGTTGCAATCGAAACGTCGTATTATATGATTTATTTTCTTTTATTTCTTCATGACTTTACCGAAAGAACCAAAGAGTACTCGCATGCATTTACAATCGATGAATACACTACTGATTGAATAAGCAATTCACTTGTGTTAAGTATTTTCTGTTTTAGTTATCAGTATTAAACCTTCTTCATTACTCTTTGATAAATCACATTAAAGCTATATGTTATATTATTGATATCTCTTGAAACACCTTTCCAGGCTTGATAGGCATAGCAACCAGATGTGTTTAGCATTGAAACCAAATGCGTGCTTGTTATGTCGAATTGCAATAACGTTGGTCACGTGGTAATTGATACAAGATTATAGAATATATGATAACACTAGTATTTCATTATCCAGCAATTTAACTGGGTTTCAAGACATTTTAGGAGTGTCCTTGTTTTGAACGTTAGGCCATCTGCTAAATGAGCATTTTGGGCTACCCACAAATATAAGTGCGTGACATAAAACCCAATGTAGATAGATCAGAAACCTATTTTTATGTTGCCACAGACTGGCTACCTTACAGCCATGCAGACGGGGAATCTCATAAATGTGCGTTATTGATTCCAGGGCTGTGCCACCGAATCTTACCACCTGTCATGGTTTTCCCAAGATCCTCCTCTATTTGAGTAAGCTGTCCTGGGAAATCTATAAGTCTTCACAGGACAATAAAAGTCCCGTTTTTTTAGTAATTTGCATAACAATACACCACTAAAGACTTACTTGTAATTCCCCCCTCTTCCACTATTGTGAAATATTATTTTCCCATTATATGTCCCGAATTTTTGTACCTCACAGTTGGCAACCCTCATGCTGCTATAAGTTAAGTGGGGTGATTAATAAGTTTCAGGTTAAGTGTATGGTCATGTGTTGAATAAAATGGCCATGGCTTTATGATTATGTCCTGCCTTTTACATTCTCTTTAAAGTGTAAGTCACTTGATGTTTCAGAGTCAAGTTCGGCAATTTCTGGACTCCCACTTGATTGACGTTCTAATTACAACACCTGGCACGCTCTGGAGAGCTCTGAAGCAAGGTGAGTTTGTGCTGACCCGGCTCTCAGACTCTAAGGAAGTGATTTCTTTCTTTCACCGATTGCACAACTGGAACACACCTCACGACAAGACACAATAAATGTGTTTTGTGCATCTTGCTGTCTCTCGGTTGTGGTGAATTCACATTTTCAGGTGTTTTAGATTAAAGTGCAATTGATGTTCTGGCCACTTCCATAACATGCCCTTGATATGAGCCCTTCTATTGCATCCTGCAATTTATTACAGTTTAATCAGATTTTTATAGAATACTTAACTAAAGCAGTTTAAACTCACCGGTACTATATTTTGGTTTTATTTCTTGTTATAATGCAGCATGTTTGGGTTTTTACTGGCATGTCAGTGTTTTATTCGTGTAAGATTTTTGTTTGTTTTTACCTCTGATGTACAGCACATGGAGATTAGTAATTTGAAATGTGCTTTATAAAAATTAGTTTATTATTTCTATTATATTTATTTAACATATCTTTACTCGATGTCTGTTAACCAACTGGAATGGTATTGAATAAAGTGAAGGTCATGAAACCAGAATACAATTGATAAAAAACGCATGTCAAATTCTTTTTTTGGAATTAATGACTTACAACAACTACGCTATATCCATAGATCTTTATCACCAGGGTGTCATTAAAACACGTTTCACTTTTATGCTCCTTGATTATGAAGAGACATATCATTAATTTGAAACTGAATTCGTTATTGAGGCGTAGCTCATCTGAGGACACGATGAAAGATTTACAATAAAAAAACATCAACAACGAGCAGTTCCAATGATATGCAATGCCGGCAATGAAATAAGATATTGAAAGGGAGACTTGCGCGATTAATTATTCGATCCAGCCCCTGTGTGGATGCCTGAGAAGCAGTGGCTACAGCAGCATAATAAAAGTGTATGGCCTCATGTTTTATTTTTTTAGCATGGTCCATGGTAACTCATTGTCCAGTTTGGCAAAAGGAGAACTTCAGCCCACCTCAGTTATGATGTGACAATGGGTATATTTTTATATTTCTAATTTAAAACGTGCATCATTATGGACAGATTTGGAATTTTGGTGATGAAACTGGCCACACAATGTCCTGTTCCTGCACATCGCAGAACATTGTGAGTTTTGCAAATGCAAAGCAAATGCCCTCTGGAGGGGCTCTCTAGTGCTCTCCCTAGTGTTGGCATGTATTCGTATTTTTTGTCAAACATTACTGGGGGATTCCGAAAGCAATAAAACACCCTTTGTGCAGCTCAGTCTCTTGTGTGTCACTTGTGCTCATGAGGCATTCCAGCTGCATTCTGTTGAACCTTATGACCTGAGGGGCATCTGTATTGCAACCGTTTTTAATTTGTTTTGCACTTTAGGAGCGATTATATTTTATAACCGTGTTAGGTCTAATATGGGGAATTTTATTTGGAGAATGTTCCGTGCCTCTCATTATATACTTACATATATATTTGATATAACATGGACCAAGCAAAGTTTTGAAAAAAACATGTATCGCCTCACAAAATGGTCACAATTTGTAATAAAAGACAAGTGTGAAAGTTGCCTTAAATCACTCCTTTAAAAAAAATAGTTTCTTCTATTTGATCAATACCAGATTTTTAGGCCTCAAAACAATCCCCATTCTGCTCTTCGTTGGTGAACTGCCTTTAACTTTTGAATCATTTCAGACCTGTTGGATTTCTCTGCCTTGAGACACTTTGTGTTGGACGAAGTGGACACCCTGTTGGACGACAGCTTTAACTCGGAGCTGCAGAGTATCTTCACGCATATCAACGTGAGCAGCAGCGTTGTTTGCCTTCAATATGTCACGCTGTTAGTAGTGCAGTCGTGCACTTACCTTTTAAAATGTGCCGCTTTTCGTTTAAAGGGTAAAAGTGCAACTCTCCAATTTCTTGCTCATGCCACTGCCGAAATAAGGGCCTCCACCAGAAAGCGCTTGTGGAGGGTATTTTAGATTTCTCTTCCATGCTGGCCAGATATCTTCGAAAAAGTGGGAGTACCCACACTTTGCCCCACCACCCACGACCTGCCAATTGACTCACTTCGGTGTGCCCATTTGTCCTGCTGGGCGGACGGAGGCGTTTCGATTTAAGATACTGTCAGCTAACCATTATACCATGGCAGGATTCTGGAAAAATAGTATAAACTTTTTAAGTACACCAAATTGTTACCAAAGACCTGAAATTATTCAACCCTAATTTAATTGTAATTCCAGTTCAGCCCTCTAAGCTGGTCAACTGGGCTAATTCCAAAAATGTAGTTATTCTTTCCACTTATTAGCTTGTTACTCACAACTATGCCGCCGCTGAAACGTGCTCTGTGTCTCAGGAATTTAATATTAAACCATAATTATCCTAAATGTGCCTCAGTCTTGTTCGCTGAGCCTTTAGCTTTACCAGTGGGAAAAGCAAAGGTGCCTTATAATTGCTCTCTGATCCTCGGGTATTAACTATACACCGTAACATCATAAAAAGTGCCTTTATTCTGGATTTGTGAGCATTAGGCACCAATTATGAACTGTAAAATAACAAAATATCTTAGCCTGCATCATTGCACTTCAGAATTTGAAAACGAACCCGCAAGGATCTTATGAATGTGAGCCTGACTTTGTAAGCTCCAGGCAACAACATTGAAATTTACGACTCCTAATGAGTCTTGTGCTATTTTGCTTCATATTGGTTGTATGTTTGACGCAGTAAAGGTTCTACATGCTCTTAACTTTCACTCCTCACGGATTCACTGTGTGCGTACTTAGAGGATAGCATTGCTAAGTATTGAGATACCACTCCATAATACCATTACATAAATTTTGTGTATTTAATGGAAATTGCACATTAATAATATATCCTAGTTAAACCACCAATATCTATGCAATTAACAGTTTTATTGATTCTACCGTTTACATAAATCCTTGTCAGTTTACGCACGAGTACAATGGCCACCCTATAGATCTCTTTCATATTTCTGTAACCTGATTTTAACTATACTATGCTCAGTCTAAAACTAATCTTGCAAGCTGATGTATGCTCCAGGGAATATGTTGTTTAACGTGGATTTTCGTGCAATATATTTTTGTATTTGTCATGTGACACAGTAGTTTATGCTCCGATTTATATTTGCTTCATTGCTGGACTTTGTTTTGCTTTTGTGGTGTTGGTGAACCAGGTCACTCTTGCGAATGAGATCCTTATCCGGGTTTGTGGAGTTATCACCTCGTTAAAAAAACACAATTGACACTTTAAACTTTGCTTAGAAGCTTTACACCCTTACAATCGACTCAGTAAATGCAAGGTCATCGTTTAATTGGTCAAATCAGAGTGTCTGCCACCAAGCAACTCGGTGGCGCTCACCACCGGGGTGGTCCTGAGATAACCGTGGACATTCCTCGTTACGATGGATGTCCATTGGACAACCACGCTTGATTTAATGACAATTATTTCCCAGGTGCGGCAGAAACCCGATGCATCTGCCGGCCTACACCCGTGGGACGGGACACAGCTCATTTTGATTGGAGCAACATTTCCACGCGGCGTTGACGAGCTGCTGGGACAAGTTATGGATGTAAGCAACGCAGTATGAACGCCGAGGTGAAGGTAAAGGTGTGATTGCTTGCTCACGCCACCGCTGGTGGAAGAGCCTCCATTGGACGGAGCTTTAGAGAGCCCCTCGAGAGGGTGTTTGGCCTACGCTTCCATCCTGGCCAGACGCGACCTGCTGATCGACTAACTGCGGTGTTCCCATTTATACTGCTGGGTGGACAGAGGTTGGTTGATTGAACCGGTGGCCTCTGGATTGCAAGTCAAGTGTGTTTACCATTGCACGATCCTACACTAATCAGTCATGTAATGTTTAGATATGTTAGAACATATACACATGCTTTCAAATTTCCTGAACTGGGAGCCTCAGAACCAGTTCAGATATTCGTCACTGATGTTCGCTATGGCCGTGAACCAAACTCGGATCGTCAGGTTCGTAGTGCAGTACACTGGCTACTTCACCACTGCTCCCAATATGTATTACATAGGTGCGCACAGACATCTTTCATTGCTTTGTGTGGATTTAATTCCTGTGAATAGACCAAACGGTGACTTGAGTATGCTTTGGATGGCAATTGTGTTTTGCTTATTGTGAGCACTCGCACAAAGTGTTGTTCATAAGTATTACACAGTGCGGGATGAATGGTGTGCTAACCAAAAATAATTGCACTCTTTCCAGACCTCCAGCTTCAGAGTGGTGCGCAGCAATTTCCTGCACTGTGTGCCTCCTCATGTGGAACAGACGTTCATGAGGGTAAATAACGATGACAAATTAGGTAAGGAACCATTTTATGACTTTGGTTTTGCCTGATTATAAAATATATATTCATTTTTAAAATGTGTACAATATTAGTCGAAAATAGCATTTTATATTGACCTGTCACTTTTTGCAAGAAATTATTATTTTTGGGATCTGGATGGGCAGGGATGGAGAGCAGGCTTGGCTGGGATGGAGAGCACACTGTAGTTGGTCACAACATTGAACAGAGCAGGTGACAGAACATGCCCATGACAAAATACACTCCTGCTTCTCTCCTCAAGCACCTCTTGATGTTTTTTTTACCAAACATTGCTCAATACTTTTAATTTGCTATTGCTTAAAAATGGTAGAAAAGTGCAACAAGCAGATTATCACCATCTTCACGCGTTATCCTTGACGTAGCTGACTGCAGATACAGAGTGTAAACACGATTCACGTGAGGCATACTTTTCTGATTTATTCATCGATTCCAGGAGCTGGGTGCTCATTTGTTTCTGTTATTCCCCACATCATGGGCATGCCGTTGTGATGGACTTTAGTATGATAATAAGCTCAACACTGAATAATAGGGGATTCTGCTGTACCTAATGCTGTGTACGCGCCTGGGTTGTTGTTGAACATTTCGTGAGAATGTGTTTCTTTTGCAGCCACTCTGATAGATCTGTTAAAGAAGAGAGATGGACACTCGCAGTCTGGTGTCATCGTCTTCTGTAACAAAGCGACCACGGTCAATTGGATCGGATACATGCTCGATGCAAATCACGTTAAGCACGTCCGCCTGCAGGGAACAATGCCTTTTGAGGTAGGCACTCATTGATGGAATAATTAGCACAGTGTTTGTTGTCCTTCCCCAAGCCCATTGTTCTTGCATTTGCATAATGCATGTTGATGACCATATCAATAACCCAAACTGCAATGGATGCCCATAGTCATTTATATGCGTTCATGAACCCCTCCCTACACTTCACGCAAGAAGTGCTCACAAGTGATGTCATCACATCTAGCCCTCTATTTAAGGAACGAAACAGGAGGATTTCTCCACAAATCTGGCTGTCGCCTGATGAAGCTAGTTGTAATTACTGGCAAAACGTCATTCTCAAGATTGTAAATGTTGTGGCTTTGCTCTTCAACACACCGGTGTGCTGTATTAGTGACGAATTGCCACGTTCTGTTTACGTGACAAACTTGACTAGTTGGCTGTCGGGTGGTAGCGGGTTTAACAACACATTTATATATTCACGCAAGCCTACATGTTTAATGGTATACAGTATCGTTTAACCACAGTCTGGTTTTCCGCTACCCGTGATTTCAAATCTCCAGCTGTGTTCAAACAATCCACCACCAGTGGCACATCAAGAGCGTGTCCCCACCACGCTTGACCACGTACAGTACCTGCCCGCATTGTTCAATGTTGTGCAGCAGTCATCAAAGCATAGCAGTGCTGTAATTTATACCTCGTGAAAGTGTACTATAATTACAGTACAATACTACAAATTGTTGCCCTTAATAATGGCCCCTAAGCGTTGGGCTGGTGGTGAAGGTGAGCATAATGTGAAGAGGGCAAGGAAAGTGGTTTGTCTTGAAAGAAAAAAGTTGAGTTGCTCGATCGTCTTGCGCGGGCACATCCCACTTGATTTGGTCAAAGGCAGCCGACTGGTAAACAAACGTGGCATAGAATAGGAAGCCAACACACAACAGCCGGGATGACCCAGGACCAAATGGAGGTGGGGGGGGGGGAACTGCCTAGAGAAGAACTTGCACAGGGCAGGACAGTCCATCGATGTAGAGGCGTTAATTGGTACTCCCCATCCTGTTGGCTGGCAGCTCCCCCTTCTCGTCAACAGGGGGCGGAAGCGGGGTCACGCCAGTGTCAGTGACCATGGCCCAAGGGGCCAACGACAATCCCTGGGAAGCAGATCCTGGGACACATTCCCGGACCCCGGGATGGGGGACTGGGGGATGATGTCACCTTCCAGAAAGTTCTGGAAGGGAGGCGTATCTAGGGCGGAGCAAGCCAAGAACTAGTATATAAGCCGGACCTCTCATGGGTCTGGGGCATCCGGAGACGGCATAAACGATCATCTGACCTGACTCCACATGTGTTTTACAAAGTTGATTGTTTATTAAATGACGTATAAAGTTTGACGGATGTATGTAATGCTTGTTTTGCAGATGCGGGTTGACATTCTGAAGAGGTTTCGCGAGAAGGATGCTGCTGTGTTGGTTTGCACGGACATCGGATCGCGGGGCCTGGACACAGTGAGAGTAAGAGGATTATTTTTACCACGGTTACTAAATACAGGTCCAAAGGTCTACAAATGGCCAGCACCATCTTTAAATTATATCGTGCCGTACATAGCCGATTTCCCGCACCTCCGATTAGCACGGTTGGCTACGTACGGTACGAAATAAGTTCAACATACATAACACTATGTAACACAATTTTTTTCCTGGGTAGTAAGTGTTCTTCCATATAGCTTATGCCTAAAAAGTATAGAAAATGGCTATTATTCCCCACAAACTTTGCTTTTGTGACCAGGACAGTGATATTTTGAAATTTACCTATTTTCAATGAGAAAACAGGCGAATTTGTGTCTTTTCGTTCACATAAAGTCAGAAAAAAAACATATGATTCAAAATTTACATGTATTTATACTAAAGTAATACAAAATTTACTGCAAAAGATTTTGAAGCGAGTAGTTTTTCGAGATTTACGATTATACTGTAAATCACTTTCACAAATCAGCCCCCAAATGTAGTCTCCCATCATGTTCTCGTTATACTGTCCTTGTTAGCGGCATTCAAAGTCCAGTATATCCTGGTGGAAGCGCTCGCCTTGCTCCTCCGAGTACGCTTCCATGTTTTCCTTGAATTTATCCAAATGAGCATCAAGGATATGGACTTTGAGGGACATCCTACAGCCCATTGTGCCGTAGTTCTTCAGAGTTTCAACCAACTCTACATAGTTTGACCTTGTGATTCCCCAGGAAGCTACGAACCACTGCGACAAAGCTGTTCCAAGCTGATTTCTCCTTCCACTGAGCTTCTTGGATAATTAATTGCACTCCAGGATCTTCTCTATCTGTGGTCCGACTAAGTCACCCGTTTTGACCTTTGCCTCAGACAGCTTAGGGAAGATGTCTTGAAGGTACTTGAAGGCTGCCGACTCCTTATCTCCAGCTCTGCCAAATTATTTCACAAGGCCCAATTTGATGTGCAGTGGTGGCATCAGTACCTTCCGGGGGTCCACTGGTGGCTCCAAGAATACACAGTGTATAATCGGAGGTGTGGGAGAAAGACAACAAACTAAATGGTGTTATCAGAACATAACACTGCATTGGGTGGGACAGATGCTGAAATTATAGTAGATACAATTGTTAATAGCTTGTTTTTCCACCTCTTTATTCAGGTGGAAACGGTAATAAATTACGATTTCCCGACGTGCCTATCGGATTACCTGCACCGCGTGGGCCGCGTAGGCCGGGTGGGGAGCCTGGTGAGGGGCTCCGTTGTCAACATCGTCACTCATCCCTGGGATGTGGAGTTGGTGCAGAAGATTGAGGTACGGCTCTTGCCTTCTATTGAGTTTGTCACCTCGGGATGAAACGTGAGGTTTTTAAAATTTATATTTGCCCCCCGCGGCCAGCCCAGCCCAGGACACGCTGGTGGGACTATGTCATTTGGCTGGCCTGGGAACGTTTGGGAATCCCCCAGGAAGAGCTAGAGTCTGTCGCCAGGGAAGGGGCGGTCTGGACCGCCCTACTCAACATGCTGCCGCCACGACCCTCGCCAGGACAAGCGGATTGAGAAACGAACAAAACGAACATTTGTGAACTTTTTCAGCGCAAATGTTAAATATTTAAACGGATAGTAAATGATAAAGGTGTAACCCTACAATGGCTTTCTCCAGCCATTACTGTCAAAATGCCTTTCACTATAGCAAGGTCTTCAGTTCCTCTAGACGATATTTGACCTCTTCCATGCTGATCTGACATCTTTGAAGAGGTGGGAGTAGCCACACCTTATCCGATCACACCTGACCTGCCAATAGACGCACTGGTGTACCCAGTTATACCGCTGGGTAAACAGAGACACGGGGTGTTCTGTGGTTCTTTCGGTAAAGTCACGTAGAAAAAAAATAACGACCGCTTGTGTTGCGATCGAAACGTGATGTTTTTAGTTATTTTTATTCACTTTATTTTTATTATTTATTATTTTTTCTATCTACGTGACTTTACCGAAAGAACCCTAGAATATGAATTCCTGCAGTCATGAAAGTTTTAAGTCAGAGACAGGGTGATTTAAGAAACTTCTGTTTCAACTCTGTGCTAGGAAAGAGAACTGGCGACCGCTGCATTGATTGCAATTCCACCGTGCTAATTATTCCATCAAGGCAGCAAAACAGATCAAAAACCTACTTAAAGTAATTTACAGGAAAGTTAACACTAAAAAACATTGTATTCATGACTTTCGCATTCTCTAAATCTATAATATTCCGACATGCATTTTCAAATTAATAATAAACGTTATATTTTTGTATTTTCAGCTTTCGTCATAATTAAACCTCACTCAATAGCCCTAAGATAAATGTGCCTTTTTAGATTTAGTTTTAGTATAATTCTTGTTGCCAGAATTACCTGTTGTTTTACGGTGATGCTATGAAGTTTTAATGGGTGATGAGCAACTCGCTAAAAATAATAAAATTTTCAGTTATCAGGATGTTTTGTTTCTCTGCAGAAAGTATTTTGTCAAGACACGACTTCTAAAATATTCCCCGCTTTGAAGACTGTAACGCTGTCGGCAACTTTGTGATATCGTTTGTCTTGCAGATTGCGGTGCGACGTCACACGCCACTGCCGGGTATCAACGCGAATATCAAACGCAAGCTCAAGAGTCGACATGACATTCACGAGGAAGTACAAAAGGAGAAGGGGGAGGAGGAGGAGGAGGAGGAAGAATCTTCCGAATTTATGCATTAACAAGTCAGGCAAAAATGTCAGTTTACCTTCCCCAATGAATTCACTTGTTGGTCTTCCATGCGTAATATAATTATCCGCTCACAGCTGTTGCAACGTTTGGTTTGTATCCCCTATTACCATCAAGGCACTTTAAATCTAGATTGAAAACTCATTTCTTGAGAACTGCTTTTTTGTTTAGTTGTCCTTCAGCCGCACCTCCGATTTAGCACAGTTGACTACGTACGGTGCTGAAAAAGTTCAACGTACATACAAAGCCACCTTAAAATCTGCAAACGGTACAAAGACATTGCAAATATCAGAGCATTTATAGCTCGGGCTGAGCAGCTATATTGGCCTTCTCTGATCTGACATTGGTGTGACTAGGCCATAAAAAAGGCTGTCTGGTGTAGGCCAATCAGTTTCAAATACAATAGAAATATTATCAGAACATGTTTGTTTGTATGTTCACCACAAGTACGTGTGGTTGATTCCTTGGCGTTTGGACATATCTGCAAACAGCACCACACGTCGAGCACCAGCGCCGTCGAGCACTCATTCAATTTATTTTTTGAGTAAAAACTCGCCTCCACTAAAGAGAGCATTGTAATACTTTACAGTATAAATTAAACGAAGGTAGTCGTACCTATAAAATCAAGACACATAAAAATATCAAAATGAGAGGACATACTCAAGGAAAAGCTAAAAGGAAAAAAATAGTCTTGCAGAGTTTCCTGAATTGTTTGGGACTCAGAGCCAATCTGAGGGCCGGCGGAAGACAGTTCCAGATCTTGGGCACCACACTCGAGAAGGCCCCCTACTACGGCCCAGCGTAGAATGAAACATTGATCTGGTCCCAACAATTAACAAGGCAACGCAGTCCTCTTTTTACTTCAATGTTTTCAACCAATGAATGACCGTTTACATGTATGCATGTTGAACTTCTTTCACACTGTATGTCGCCGACCATACTAATCAGAGGTGCGGGCGAAGGACAACAAACTAAACGCAAAAAAGCAGTTCTAAATAAATGAGTTTTCTAAATTTATAAGTGCATAGCTTCAGTGGCTTCCAAATGTCAGGAAGAGCATTCCAGATGGCCGCAGAAGCACATCTGAAAGCATGTGATGCAGTGACTGTCTTTGATGGCGAGCTAAAAGCCGCTGCGAGGATGTTCGCGCGATGGTTTATGCGCCTTGACGAGATCAGCAAGGTGTTGTGGTTCAAGTGTTGTTTGAGCACACAATTTGTCAAGTTTTGTCGATGTAAAAAAATCAAGAGTTTATCAAGAAAATGTCACGTGTGTCATACTTTAACGTGGTAACTTTGATATTTATTGCATTGCATATTAACATTTTAAATGGTTATACCGCGGTACCCAATTCTGATTTGGAAATTCAGGCACTTGATTTCCGAATTTGTTCCTTCGGGTGTTGCGTAACAATTTTTAAACTCTCAGTAAAGTAAGAAGATATTTGTCGGTGGCAGTGTGAAAGTGAGAGATCTCAAATGTGCTCCTCTCTTGCCAGTTGTGTGAAACTTGTGGGCCCTGATGCGAGCCAAATTGGGAAATATTTGTGACACCGAATGTCACTGGTTCAGTGCATTCCTGCCGTGTGAAGAGTAGACCCAAATATTCTCAAAAAGGGGCTGTCTGTACCTCCCTCTCGTCGCAAGCTCCTTTGGCCTCCTTTGGCCAGCAGGTGCATGAGCAAGCAATTGTTTGGCTGCAACTTGGTATCTATTATCGAAGAGTATACGCTTGTGTGTATATAAATGTACCTTTACACATTTCCACACAATCTAATTTCATAACAAATGTTATTGCACTAAAACATTAAGGCAGATGCATAGTGAAGGCTAAAGTGATCCCAGAAGCAAACGTTTGTATAGGAATGTTTTCAGACTCTGCATTAATTAATGTTAATATAATGTACAGGATTATTTTGTTTGCGAGTTAAGAGGATGTACATATTGTATCTGGTGATAAAGTGTTCTTTTGATAAAAACATATTTTAAATGTGTTTAAAAATCCGGTTTTCTGGTACATAAGCGTGAATTAAACTACAAGTTTCGTAAGTAAAAATAAAACCGCATGCCTTGTTTTTTCATGAATACCGTGATCTTATTTTTCCCATCTTGTCACCAGTAAGTAAACAGTGCGTGGAATGAGTCGTCACAACGTTGTGTTACACTTGTTTCATGTTCATATTAAATGTACTGTAATGAGTGAACGTCTTACATGTCGTGCACATGTATGTACACAGCAAGTGGCACATAGCCAGACGAAGACACTTAAGATGATTCAGCATTATTGGTGATTACACATCCTCCAAATGATATTTGCATTTGGAGGATGTGTGGGGCCTTCCATAAATGACGTCACGCGATTTTTTACCCCCCCCCCCCATCACACGACGTCACAAAGTCAGACCCCCCCTCAAATATGACGTCACAAAGCTCTGTCCCCCCCAAAATAAAACATGCTTCAAATCGCTTTAAACTATTGTCATCGTAGTGCGTATTAAATGTGGTGCTGCACTCTGATGTAGGAGAAAACATTTATTGAAATGTCTATTTAATTAAGTATAACGTGTTGTCTATATTTATTTAAAGTTGCGCATTTTGATGTGACGTCACATTTCTCAAACCCCCCCCCCACATCGTCACACATGTCTGATCCCCCCCCCCTCTCTAGGTGCGTGACGTCATTTATGGACGGCCCCTGTAAAAAATTGAGAACTGGAAAATGCATTAATGAATGACGACCACTTCGCAGTCACCGCATCATTGGTGAGCACCGAGCCACACGGAGCGGCTTGCCGGTGCGTCAAGAGAAGGAGTCAAGAGAAGGAGCGTGGCATAAGAGACGTTGGCGTGAGCGGACAAATTGTGACAAGCACTGCCCTGATAACGGCGATGAATCGATCCCAGGGCACCACCATCGCAAACCGGAAGGCCCCCTCCCCCCCCCCCCCCCCGTGCTCTTGAGTACAGACACCACTATAGCTTTATCCCAATGGGGATTCTCTGTGATGTCAACCACTATGGCGTGAATGAGGATGTCATCTGCTCCAAAATCTCGGATAACAGCCAGGAGCGACGCCGTTTCCATGGAAGTGCTCACTTGGCTCTCCCATGTTTTCGGTTGGTATAGCACATGCTGTTCAGAACGATGGCCAATGTTTATCTCCACATGAGGGCAGCGTCTTCAGCAACTGAATTCAGTTTGCACAGCCATTGCTGATAGGGCAAAGACCATCAACTTCACCAGAGTACTGGCTGGCTACCAAACATACAAACCCAGGATTCCAGTAGTGTTGGACCACTGCTTTGACACTGGGCCACCTTTGTTGAAATATTTTGCAATTATTTTGGTCGCATTTGAAGAAGCTTAGCTGCTATGGCTCATTTGATACATAAACAGCTGGAGTATATCATTGGCCAAAGACATCAGTTCTGGGTACCAATCATGTGCAAATATCATTACAAATGCAAGGTGTGGAAGAAGTAACTTGCCCTGATTCAATAATAAACATTGTGATAACATGTTGTACTGCTCTTCGGCTATTATTAGTCATATAAATTATCACCAACTCTGTACCATCTTTAGATGTGCAGAAAACTTGATATGAAGATTGGACTCAAGTGCAACATAAATGCCAAAAGCTTCTATAGACAATATTGCGATATTGCAATGATTTTCTAAATACGGCTTTAATGCATTATATTGCAGCTTAAAGGCATGGTAAACCGCACATGTTTTAAATAATTCATGTTTTTGTCTTCCTCACGTAATAACAGAAACTGGTCGATCAGTTGGACTTTTTATTCAACAATTTACTAAAACCAAATACAGCCACATCCTGCATGTTGAGACCTCACAATTTTTCAAATGTGGTAAGTAGCACTGATTTGGAATGTAAACTATATGTAGGTAATGGCCAAAATGGTGACTTAAGGTTATAAAGAGATATTGTTATTATTAAGCAACTGCTCACCATCATTCAAACCACACAGGCATTGCTGCTTTTGAGCTTAATACACTGGAAGTGTATAATACTCAGACTCGGCTAGTCTGTTGGCATTTATATGAATACACTTAGGCACCCGTTGCCTTAGGTAAAGGACAGCATTATTACTTGCCACAGTATTTGCTACTGTTATTTAGTTTGTCATTTAAATTTTCTTTAATTTCAGGTTCAAAAGTTTTCCATTTTTACTTACAGGGGGTTCTTCCAGGTAAACAACCTTTTTAACTTAAAAGATTTTGTTCAGTGAAATAACTTTTGTTGACCACTTTCCAAAAATACCAATGCATGAACAAAAGTCAAATGCTGTTGAATAACCAAAGCGTATTAATCCTCCGCTTCCATCTCCTCTGCATCATCGTCACCGTCCACTTCCGCATTCTCCTTTTCGAGCTTCTCAAGCTGCCGGGCGAGCTCCGTTTCATCAATGTCGGTCACCACCTTCGGCTGCTCGAAAACAACGAAGAAAAATCGGCCACATGCAATCAACATCGTAGTCTACGGTGCGTGCAAATGACGAGACCTAAGGCAGCTCTTTTAATCACACCTGTACAATACTCCAGAATGTGAAATATATTACAATTAGCTGACCATGTGAAAATATTACAACTGTTCTATACCACCCACATCTTTATCAACCGAGCTCAGAATGCACAACAGCTGCCGTTCGCAACTAAGTGGCAGTCACCACAGCGTTTGGGCCAGGCCAGGTGCACTCCGAGGCGACTTGAAGTGTCACAATGTACATCCCAGAATGCCACCCACACAAACAAAATCACCCCCATTGTCATTCATGCCAAATATTTGAAAAACATGCTCATTTGTCGAATTTTCATTTTAAAAAAATATTCATTAGATTGTTACTTATAGTAAGCTTGTTTACAAATTGAAACTCTCAATTTACCACGAACGTTAGGTAAAGGAAGACTCTGCCAAAATGTTCATCGTCGCCGTATTTATACAAATGAAGTCACAATAGTAACGTAATTTACCGCCATCTGAACGTTGAAGACACCACGTTTCTCCTCGATCTTCTCCTTGATGGTTGCCATCGCCTGATTGAGAATGGAGAGGCCTTCTGTCCTCTCCAGAGTTGTGGTTGTCATCACATAGCGTGGAGGTGCTATCAGGTTAATCTGGATCAAACATTCAGCAAAATGGTTTTCAATCACACAATTTTCATGCATTTTTTAAAACGCTTTTTAAATATATCACACACGTTTTTATGGCAATGGCTAGTGTCTATTTGTATGCAGAGACGTGTCAAAAAAGATCAATGACGATATCTACCTCAAATGGGCCTTTAATAATTGATGTCCATTTTGATAACAATTTACTGCCAGGAAGAATTGCAAAAGGTGTAGAAGAATGTTTACCTTGATCGGCATCTTCTCTGTGGAACATGCCAGGCCTCCCTTCAGTGCCTCTTTGACAGCATCAATCCCTTCATAGCCATAGCAGGCCACCTCAATATCTAACGGACAACAAAACATTTCCATTATATGAAGAGCTACAGTGGCATCAGATTTTATTCACCAAAAATAGAGGCTATCTTTCGCAATAACCGGTGTTTGATGGGCGACTTTATTTTGAATAGAACGGGTCTATTAATATCACGTCACCTGCACGGATTTTGACGGCCTGTGGCGTCAGCCGCCTGTGGATGTTCTCCAGCAGCACTCCCTTCTCTTCCTCCGTCAAATCCAGCAAATCGAGCACACTGGGGTCTCTGCACACTCCCACACCCAAACACACCGTTAAAAACACAAAGACTACCATCATTTGCGAAACTAGTCACAGGTTTGAATGTTTAGTCACATTCGGGTCACTGCTGAAGAGACTAATTGAGTTTTGGTGAATGTCTATACGGAAAGCGGGCTAAGCCGTTCAAAAAGAAAATGTGAAAGGAAAAACAATGGATATTGTTTTTTGCTTTAAATACCTTATTGTTACTTGCCTTACGCAAAAAAGCATATTCTCCATTTTTAAAAGGTAATGGCCAATGTACCAAGACGGATACATTCTAGCGTCACTCATTCACACGCAGGCTTACAAATGATTTTGCATCACTGGAAACTTACGAAACGGCGAGCTTGAAGGCATCGTAAGCACCGTATCCAGGCTTGTTGTATTTTTCATCAAAGACCCAGGCTGTCCGCTGATACAGACTCTCCAGCTGCTCATCTTTGGAGTAATCCAGTACTTCAGCCACGTGTCTTAAAATGCTGTACACCTGAAAGTAAACCACGCAATAGCAATAACAAAATAAACATGTACAACTAGAAATACGCTTAATATCAAAGGCCCCTGAAATGAAAGCAAAACTACTGTTGTAACAAAACAATTTAACACTGGGCTTCCCACGCCATCTTCAGTCACACAACAAGCATGTCAGGGCCCAATGGCTGTTTTTTTCACGCTCAGTTTTGTGCATTGTGAGAATTTCATATCGGGAAACGAGCAAAACATCCGCATGTGCAAACGCAGGTCAGTATAGGTCAGGGGTGGGCAAGCTGCAGCTCTTTCAGGACTGCTTCGTGACGTTATTTCTTGAGGACGTATTCGCCACATGCACTGGTGGCTCTTGAAACATTATTTTACCAAGTAAAAAAATGGCTCTTTTCGTTACTTTGGTTGCCAATCCCTGGTTTAGGTGCAGCTATGCTGCCGTGCACACCGTGAGCACAATTTTACTTTGAGCTTGTGTTTTATTTGATGCATCGAAAAGAATGATCAACTCTTTAAACTTGCTCCCTCCCTTTATTCCTCACGATTAAAACACATTGCAAGTGGCAGCATTAACTCCCTGGGTTTGGCGACTTTGTCTTGCGATGTTATTCAGCGCATTTCCAAAGGAGACACCTCAGTGCAGAGTTCTCATGCAAGTGTGAGATTGTGGAGAATGCCAAGCATGATCATGGTGAAACGGACCCAGAGCTTCATGAAAGTGGTGCAACAGGCCAGCCACCACCCACTGTTACGAAATGACACTGCTTGATTTATAATGAGATTTCCACCAGAAAGCTAGTGTCTGCTGTGAACACATTACCCAGCTATGGAAACTCCTACATTCTTTCCAACCAACCATCAAATTTCTCAAGGACAGGGCAGAAATTGGGGTGTTTTATGACAATTATTACGATAGCAAGGGCATTTTCTGTTGTTGGAATGATGGAAAAACCCAACCTATCCCCCACAGCAAGCCAAATATCTGCCAGCAGGTTCGTTAACTGCTGACAATGAGCAGCAATGATCGTAACAATGTCACGTGTATACATAGGGAACCATCGCTTGACTGAAGTTGGGCATGGATCTGTGCTTTTACTACATATAAATTCCAGCAGTATAGCCAAAGAAGGCCTCTTGAACTATGTGAAAAACATAATTGAAATGAATTGTCCAAAAAAGAACCCGATGCACTGCCATAGCACACAGCGAATAGACTCAATATTTGCTCATCATTATTACATCCATAACAATAATACTTTAACAGTGCACAGGTTCCTTTATTTATTATATATGTTCAGCACAACACTATTATGAAACCAACTAAAACTAAATGTTACCGTTTTTGATTTTGTGAACTTATCTTCACACTTCAAAGCCTCTTCAGGAGACACTCTTCTTTTGGACAAGTCGATGTACCCTTTGAAATAAAATCAATGTCAAAAGTTAATATCCAGAGCTTCGAGATCAAAGCGTATAAGAGACAGTGAAGGATTACGCTCTATTTTTGGTGCAAAACTTGAGTACATCATATCAATGCGTAAGAAAGACAGCAACAAATATTCACATACAGCAGATGTGCAGGTCAATCATGGCCAAACATCCCTTTGTGAAAACAGTTACTCCAAGTTTGACGTCAGAATCAGAATATGTATTTATACTGGGGGAATCCAATGAGCTATAAAGCTCTTTTTCACAGATGTCCAGTCGGGGCGGGTAAAAGTGTTACAACAACAAGCAATAGAAAAACATGATAGGAGTGCAAAGTATAGGAAAGGTAAACGAATCACCCAAACACATACATCTAAAAAATAGGGAAATTTGTGATTATGTTTGTTTGTTCAAACTGTTTAGCATACTTCCCGACATGCAACAAACTTGACATTTGCCATGTGGGTACTTTCCAGACTGCACACCATGCAAAAAATATTAAAATACACTTTTGTCTTTTTGTTGGGGGGAGGGGGCGCAATAAGGCATATATTTTGCACGGCAAGTGAGCTGTGACGTCACATCTATCATGTGACCCGTGTGCGGAAGCGTAATGGAGTGTGCCTGCTGATCACGGGTAAAGTGAAATACAAATGTGTTGCAGGTCTAAGGCGTTCTTCGCGCAGCATTGCTTTATAATTTCAGTCGTTTACTGCCGTACGCACCCTGAAAGTTATGTGTGTCTGCTGCAAGCGTGTGTATGTGTACCTATGGACGCGCGCGCGTGTGTGTGTGTGGGGAGCGGTAGTGTAGCGGTTAGCGCGCTGCGCTACGAACCCGGTGACCCGAGTTCGATTCCCGCTCATGGCCACCACCGGTGACGATTATTTGAACCGGTCCTGGGACTCCCCTAGCCTCAAACGAGGAACTGGTGTGGGTGTGTGAACATCGCCACTGGCGGGACAAAGGCAGCCGGGCGTGGTGAATCCAAGTCCCGGGGCGAAGCCGGGTAGTAAAGCTAGTATAAAATAAAACAAAACCCTCCCCCCATCCTACCAGACAAAGCCCACTGAGGTATTAGCTTATTTTTCAAAAGCGACCTGGCCACAAATGATGGCTCAACAAAGCGGCTTATCATTTGGACATTTATAGACGCAAAATAATCTAAATAGTCTAAAGGTGAAGGAGCAGCCCTGCAATTGCTTGCTCATACTACTGCTGGCACAAGGGCCTCCACTATGAGGATCTCTACAGGGTATGTGGCCGACTCTTCCATGCTAACCAGGCATCTTGGAAGAGAATTAGCCACACTTTATCCCACCAGACTTAACCTTTCCCGTTCAGTTTTTCCTCCGATTCCATTCCGATTTATGTGCATGTCTATCATAAAAACAAAACCGGAATAAAAATAATATAACTTTATCGGGACCGACATTTCCACAAGCCCATGCGGGAGGGCGTGTGGCACAGCTTGGCACCAGCTATCATAGAGTGCGGTCGCGTCGCTACAGTTCTCTGCGGTGAGAACAAATTCTTTAAAAACAATGGCGCTATGTTTCTACATAAAATTAACACTGCGCCACTTGCTCATCTAGGAACGGGAAAGGGTTGACCTGCCGACCAATTGTAATGTTGCTTTATACTGTTGGGTGGACCACCGTGCAAAAACAGGTTGTCATAGGGCGAGGGAGGCTACATGGTGAACAGCAGAGGACAGTGCAGAAAAAAAACATAGTTGTAGCTCTCACATCTATGCTCCCTGCATTCAACCAAGCAGTGACCTATGTGGTGAAGTATGGTCAAATAACCACCACAACCCACAGACATCAGGGGCTCATCACCCAGCAGTGGCTGGGTGTGTTTTCTTAGCATTCTCAATACAACAGTAAGGTGCCAAGTTTTCTCACATTCCAAAAATGGTCTTACGGGTTAGGCCATATTTTGAGAATTTTCTCCCTTCGGATTTCACCACATACTACTATTAAAGGCATCTTCAGGAGTTAAACTTTAACTAACAAAACAGAACTCTTTGAAGATACCGCAGTAGTGCATGGCAAAATCTTGAAAAAATAAGAATTGCACAACAGGTGCCCTCACTTGGAAGACCGACCATACTTGGCTTATGAGTGGCTGCGAAACCTTCAGTGTTTGAAACATTTCCTTGCACCATTTACCTTTCTCTTTGTCCACTCGGATGACGACAACGCACTCGTTGCGACCGATGCGGATGAGCTTGTTGATTGAGCGGATGCGCCTGCGGGAGAGCTCGCTCAACAGGATCATGCCCTCGATGTTGTTGTACTCCAGCAGGCTCACATAGGCACCCATCTCTGCGATGGACCGCACATTCACCATCACCACATCTTCCACCTCTGGAAATTTGTGCTGGTAAAATCTACACCCGAGAGGCATTTTGTAGGTCTGTGGAAACAAAAACCAATGGGATAAAAGGATGAGTTGACCATTAATAAACATAGCATCGAGAGCACATACAACATTAAAACATTACTTCTGTGATTATGACACATTGATAATACATGTAGCTTCCAATAACTTCTTACCCAATTCAAATTCCTACTCACTGCGACACTTCACGGTGTGAGGGACGAGCCAATTTAACATCATAGTTCGACCTGACAGGCAATGAGTGACAATGCAACATCACCCGAGTAACCTTGCTAGGAACCACTCTCTTGTCTTCTGAGAAACTGGGGAAGGGATCGTCTCACAACAGACACAGGGCCCACAAAAACAAGATCTTTAACTTATAACTCAAACTGGCCTCAAAACACTGTCAGTGCATCAGAAAAATTAAGAGCAAAGTTGAGTCCAATCTGCTGGCCACAGGCTCCACAGCACCCCTCAAGATATCAGCTCATGAGAGAGAATCCACATCAAACACAAGGGGAACAAGGCAGCAAAAGCACTGGCATTGACTTATGCAGAGATTCTAAAAGGCATAAAACACATTTCATTGCAGCTCTTGGTTTCATTCTCCTTTTCACCCAAACTGATATCAAGGATAAAACTGGGATCGGGAAAAGGCTGGTTTAGGGATAAGGTTATATTTATGGACAGTGATTGGCTGTAAACTAATTCAGAAAAGCAGTGTTTCCTATGGCAACACCATAAGGATCTGCAGTAGCATAAGACCTCAATGTAGTTGAGATAAATGATCGATATTGAGATTGGTGACATTAAGGTCAGTGGCATTAAGTTAATAATTTCACCAAATGCCACTTCTGTGAGCCATCCAAGCCATCCCAAACACCCGAACTGGCGGGCCATGCCAGGGAATGTGCTGTCGAGACCAACACTGCCGCTCTGTAAATACTGCTGTCGCCAACTACAATTAGTTTATATATACTCTGTGGTTCTTTAGTTTTTTTATGGCACACGGGAGTAACAATGAAGATGCTAATGGGGGTAAACGTAGGGATTAAGTCAGGTTCGGGATAATGTATGGTTAGGGATAGGATTGTGTTTGGGATACTGTAGGCTTAGGGATAAGAATGGTAAGGTTCGGTATAAAGTATGGTTATGGATAAGGTATGGTTAGGGATAAGGTTAAACTGGGATAGGGAAAAGGTTGGTTTAGGGATAAGGTTATATTTATGGACAATGGTTGGCTGTAAACTATTTTCAGAGAAGCAGTGTTTCATATAGCAACATCATAAGGATCGGGATCAGCATAGAACCTCAATGTAGTTGAGATAGATGATAGCCTTAAGTTGAGAAGAATAATATTGCGATGAGCTTGATATTGAGAAGACTCACATTGAGAGGATTCCTATCGAATCGGTTGAGTGTCATTAACACCTGTATACTTGAGAATAAGTAGAATATGTTATACCCTTTTTCTGGCAACAAAACAGGTGTTAAGATGTTAAAACACTAAACTGAAACCTTTTACAAGGAATCATGTCTGCATTAACCACAATACTTGTGGTAAGAATGCAACCACAAGTATTGTGGTTAATGAAGACATGATTCCTTGTAAAAGGTTTCAGTTTGGTGTTAACAACTGTTTTGTTGTAAAAAAAGGGGAAACCTATTCTCATATTTTGGTACCGGCAAAAGAGGTCCCATGATGTACCTGTATACTTATTTAGGATAGTGTCTCATTCCACGAAAGAATAAAAAATATATACAAAGGAGAACCACCGGTACTTGGAAAGTGTTTCGTCATTGACAAGATTCATGAAGGCAAAAAAATACCCGTGGCGCACAAACCTGTCTGTATTGCCTGTACATGTGTCACTGCGTGTTTTAGTGAGTACATTATGTATATAGCCTTAGTCTGTCGTCTGCATGCATGTGGCGATATTTAGTTTGTCTGTGCGAGATATTGGAGGTTAAGGTTTTGTATGAGTTTATAGTAGTGGCGATACGGTTTATGGCTTGGCGAAACAATTCTGAGACGCTACATTATTTGCTTTACTTCAGATGATTGAGATGGTTAATAGCGACTAAGTTTAGTCGGTTGATGCTGAAATGGTTTAAATTGTATTGAAAGGACATCAAGATATTTCGGTTTAAGTGAACGATAACCCAAACGCTTTGTACTAAGATTGCGTAATCCTACAAGGTTTCTATTGAGGTGGGTTGGAGCGGTGGTGCAGTGGTCAGCGCCCTGCGTTCGATAATTAATCTGAACAGCAGCGGCGCGACCGATACCCGAATCAATCCTTGGGTCCACCTCGTCCCCCTTAGCCGCGCTGACCGGCGTGGTGAAGTATGGTCAAACAATCCCCGTATCCGGACACGTCGTTGCCAGGCTTTTTCTTCGAGCAAAGCGGACTGACACATAAGAAAAAGGGCCGCCCGTGTACACCATTGCGGCTTCTACGCGTGCGAAAAGCGTCTCTGTGCCGACGTTTCGCACCGAGATGGCTGTGTGCTGCTGCAGAGCACGTGAACATGAGAGGCCTCGCCACCCATTACAGTCGGGGGGGGGGGGCACGCACCCCACACGCACCGACACGTACCCCCTAGCCACCATCTCGCTCCCGACCACCCGCCCGCCCGCCCCTTCATAACCCCCACAGAGTCCACCCTTCACGCAGCGAGCCGAGCGACTCACGGGGCGACAGGAGACGTGGAGGAGGCGGCGACGGCTCCCGAGGCCCGGACTCTCACGTGCGGCCCTACAGCGCGGTCGGCAAAACCCGGCGTGCAACGCGCGCGCGTACCGCCCCTCTCCGTTTCCGCTTCCGAGTCACGATCTCGCGCGCTTCACCTCATCCGGGTGATGTACACTGCGCTGACGTCACCCCAATGGACAACCCCTCCCCCCTCTCCCCTCTCTTCCCCCTCCCCTCTCTCCACCCGCCCCCTCTTCCCCCCTCCCCCTCTTCCCCCCTCCCCCTCTACCCCCTCCCCTCTCTCCCCCTCCCCCTCTTCCCCCTCCTCCTCTACCCCCTCCCTCCCCGTCAAATTGCAGATGAATTTAACCTATTTCAATTAATAAATGTCCTCACAAGACCCAACCTAAAAAGTCCGGGACAGTCATGTCTGCTTGACGGCCTATTGACTAATGCCCCTCACAATTTCACATTGACTGGTGTTCTGGGTAATAACCTTAGTGATCACTCCTTCATATTTGGAGTGAGATCATCAGCCAGACCCAAAGCCCCCCCTAAATTGGTTGATAAGCACTCCATGAGACACTTCAGCATACTGGCATTTACTAATGATGTGCTTCACTCGGATATTGACAAAGTCTGCGATATCCCCAACCTGACTATGGCTTGGGAGACCTTCAGGTACACATTTCTCTAAATGCTTAACAAACATGCTCCGTTGGTTAGATTTAAAATTAAAGTCAACCACCCACCATGGTTTGATCCTTTGATTACTAAGCTCATGAAAACTAGGGACAAGGCTTGGGCATGTGCTCAGAAAAGTAATTTGGTCAATGACTGACGAGACTACAGGATTTTAAGGAATAGATGCGTCAAAAAAATACGGCATTCATAAAATGCTTACTTATCCTCCACTCTCCTGGAATCACATGGCAATGCCAGGATCTTCTGGAAAACAATTAAATGTAGCGAAAAGGCATCTAACACAGATAATCTGCCTGTTGTGCTTAACCGAAATGGGGACTTTTTCAGAGCCCCAAAAAATAGTCGACAATTTTAACCTTAATTTTCTGAAGCTGGTGACCTTTTTGATAATGTATTGGGAGTCACCCCTGCTCATGCAATTTCCTACACCCCTGTCCAAACATTAAACGAATTTAGTTTCCAGCCTATCCACGAAAGTAATGTTCTGAAACAACTGTCCTACCTCTACCGGAGTGGATAGTACAGTGAGGGAAAAAAGTATTTGATCCCCTGCTGATTTTGTACGTTTGCCCATTGACAAATAAATTATCAGTCTATAATTTTAATGGTAGGTTTATTTGAACAGTGAGAGACAGAATAACAACAAAAATCCATAAACACGCATGTCAAAAATGTTATAAACTGATTCGCATTTTAATGAGGGAAACAAGTATTTGACCCCTCTGCAAAACATGACTTAGTACTTGGTGGCAAAACCCTTGTTGGCAATCACAGAGGTCAGACGTTTCTTGTAGTTGGCCACCAGGTTTGCACACATCTCAGGAGGGATTTTGTCCCACTCCTCTTTGCAGATATTCTCCAAATCATTAAGGTTTCGAGGCTGACGTTTGGCAACTCGAACCTTCAGCTCCCTCCACAGATTTTCTATGGGATTAAGGTCTGGAGACTGGCTAGGCCACTCCAGGACCTTAATGTGCTTCTTCTTGAGCCACTCCTTTGTTGCCTTGGCCGTGTGTTTTGGGTCATTGTCATGCTGGAATACCCATCCACGACCCATTTTCAATGCCCTGGCTGAGGGAAGGAGGTTCTCACCCAAGATTTGACAGTAAATGGCCCCGTCCATCGTCCCTTTGTTGCGGTGAAGTTGTCCTGTCCCCTTAGCAGAAAAACACCCCCAAAGCATAATGTTTCCACCTCCATGTTTGACGGTGGGGATGGTGTTCTTGGGGTCATAGGCAGCATTCCTCCTCCAAACACGGCGAGTTGAGTTGATGCCAAAAAGTTCCATTTTGGTCTCATCTGACCACAACACTTTCACCCAGTTGTCCTCTGAATCATTCAGATGTTCATTGGCAAACTTCAGACGGGTATGTATATGTGCTTTCTTGAGCAAGGGGACCTTGCGGGCGCTGCAGGATTTCAGTCCTTCACGGCGTAGTGTGTTACCAACTGTTTTCTTGGTGACTATGGTCCCAGCTGCCTTGAGATCATTGGCAAGATCCTCCCGTGTAGTTCTGGGCTGATTCATCGTCCGTTCTCATGATCATTGCAACTCCACGAGGTGACATTTTGCATGGAGCCCCAGGCCGAGGGAGATTGACAGTTCTTTTGTGTTTCTTCCATTTGCGAATAATCGCACCAACTGTTGTCACCTTCTCACCAAGCTGCTTGGCGATGGTTTTGTAGCCCATTCGAGCCTTGCGTAGGTCTACAATCTTGTCCCTTACATCCTTGGAGAGCTCTTTGGTCTTGGCCATGGTGGAGAGTTTGGAATCTGATGATTGATTTCTTCTGTGAACAGGTGTCTTTTATACAGGTAACAAGCTGAGATTAGGAGCACTCCCTTTAAGAGTGTGCTCCTAATCTCAGCTCGTTACCTGTATATCTTTCTGATTGAGAGGGGGTGAAATACTTATTTCCCTGATTAAAATGCAAATCAATTTATAACATTTTTGACATGCGTTTTTCTGGATTTTTTTGTTGTTATTCTGTCTCTCACTGTTCAAATAAACATAACATTAAAATTATAGACTGGTCATTTCTTTAGTCAGTGGGCAAACGTACACAATCAGCAGGGGATCAAATACGTTTTTTCCCTCACTGTAGGTTGTGTTATGTTCGTGTTGTTGTGTTAATAAATAGTGCTGCTCCCAAGTTAACGTCTGCCACTCAGTTGGACTCACTACATATATATCAAGCCTCAGTGTTCTGGTTATTCCTTTGGCTGGCACATGACTTCTCCGCTGAAAGCCATTATTCATCTTTGCCCAAATCCATTAGTCATAGCTTCACTAAATGATACAAAATTCAAGCCAGACTTTGATAGATGTAATTTAAGTAGCTGGGGCCAATTGGTTATATTAATCGTTGCTTTCTATCACGAATGTATCTTAATTTTAGAACTTTCGTGACTGCAGGAATTATTATTTGGTTCTTTCGGTTAAGTCACGTCTAAAGATAAAATAATAAATTAAATTAAATAATAGAATACGACGTTTCGATTGCAACACAAGCAATCATCATCAGGTATAATGAAATAGCGACATAATATCTAACCAGAAAACTATAGACAGACATATTAGCAGACAGATATCACAAGATACATACATAGCGAGAGCAACACAGGTGACAGAGAGGGGTGATCGTCTCTGTGGGGTGGCCTTAAATAGACAGAGGGGGGGCGGAGGCAGAGAGAGGGGGAGGGGGGTTAGAAAAATTAGCATATCAATGAGTGGTCCAAAAGAAACGTGGTGCTGCGAGTTCGATGGCACAGCAAGCAAGCCTGAAAATCAGGAGAAAGACACACTAAAATTAAATAACCTAGTAAAATATCGAAATGTAATGTAATACATCTTTTGGACCACTCATTGATATGCTAATTTTTCTAACCCCCCTCCCCCTCTCTCTGCCTCCGCCCCCCCTCTGTCTATTTAAGGCCACCCCACAGAGACGATCACCCCTCTCTGTCACCTGTGTTGCTCTCGCTATGTATGTATCTTGTGATATCTGTCTGCTAATATGTCTGTCTATAGTTTTCTGGTTAGATATTATGTCGCTATTTCATTATACCTGATGATGATTGCTTGTGTTGCAATCGAAACGTCGTATTCTATTATTTAATTTAATTTATTATTTTATCTTTAGACGTGACTTAACCGAAAGAACCAAATAATAATCACGAATGTAAATTACAAATATGGAAGCACTGCAGTACATTATTTCACTCAAAACTGTCAAGTCATTCAAGGTCAAAGATCAAGATGTTAACTTGGCCAAAGTCGTTGAAACCACCACCTCACTTTACCAACGCTTTCTCCCCTCGAGTAGATCCCACAGTTGTTGCACAATGGATACGCGTATTGCACCATCTGGCTTTAGGTCTTTTCCTTGGTCGTATGACTCGTGGAAATCGGCCTTTCCCGCATCTTGCGCACACGTCCTTCCCAGCGGAGCCATTTTTGCCAAATCATGTCTGCAATGATTTGCTGTAACATTATAGTCCAGAATTCTTCATTATTTCTTCTGTTTTGCCACACGATTCCCGGCATCCGTCTCAGACACGTAGACTCAAATGCCAGCAACTTATTTTCGAGCTATTTAGGGTCCACGGCTGTTTCATCCATAATCTCCAACAAGACCTTAACCAACATAGAACAGAAGAGTTTCAATGGATAATTCTACACTATTGCACATTCACCTTTGAGGTTTACTCATCAATCATCACTGACCAATTACAATCATCCCATTCACAAACATTAACCATCTGCGGTATAAAAAATAGATGTACTTTATATATATAAAAACATTTACAGTGTCCTCGATGTAAAAATGAACAAGCTACCATTTTTTATATGTATTTTAAAAGTGCAATATATTTGAAGAAACGTACATTATCTTAAGTGGCTTAGTACACTATGCTATATTTTTTTAGCAAAGTAATTAAGTCTCCATTAAATCCCCTGACGTTTTTGGCAATTGCACGCAGATGGAATTTTCCCATGCATACACATGTTAATATTGAATTTCAGAATGTTTCCATTTCACTGCCCACAAACTATGCCTTTGCACATTGTACAAAACACAAGTCATTTAATGAAAACACATTGACTCTATAGTACAGGTTTAAATTGTGGCTGAGCGAAAGTGCATTGGCTAAAGCACTGTGTTATGAACCTGTCACCTGAGTTAAATTCCCGCCTGCAAATTATTATTATCACATATTTATATTTTTGCTCAAGCATTTCACATTTATCTTCTACAGTTTTAATAGAGTTATATCATACTTTATTCATACTTTGTTACGTACAAAATGCAACTAACTTAACATACGAATGCCTCGAAAATGTATGCACTTAAAGCTTGCAAATAATGGATTATTACATTCTTTGGTTCTTTCGGTAAAGTCACGTATAAAGATCAAATAAGAAATTAAATTAAATACTAGCATACGACGTTTCGATTGCAACACAAGCAATCATCATCAGGTATAAATTAAATAGAAACACAAATCTAGTATACTTAGAAATGTAATGTAATACAACAGAGTCGGATAACATAACAGTCAACACCCTATCTGGTTGATTACGTTCTTCCTGAGAATGCTAAAATTTGCGAGAGAGATGAAACACAGAACCAGAAACATATAGACAGACATATAAGCAGACATATATCACAGAGATACATAGAGAGAGCACAAACATAGGAACACAGAGAAACTACGCCTCTGTGTCGAGGCCTTAAATAGAGAGAGGGGGGGCGGGGGCGGAGAGAGGGAGGGGTTAGAGAAATTAGCATGTCAATGAGTAGCACGATGAGTGGTACGGTGCGCGAAAGCTTGAAAAAATTAGGAGGCAGGGAGAGACACACTAAATGAAATAACCTAGCAAAAATTTCGAAATGTTTTCTCTCTCTCTCTGGGTTTTTCCGTTGTGTCTCTCTGCCTGTGTATCGGTCTTCGTGTCTGTGTTTTTTCAAATGTCACACTTAACTTCTAATTTAGCAATCTTTGGAATAACGTAATCAACCAGGCTATGCGTTAATTGTGTGTTGACCGACCCTCTGTGTTGCATTGCATTTCGAAATTTTTGCTAGGTTATTTATTTGTGTTTCTATTTAATTTATACCTGATGATGATTGCTTGTGTTGCAATCGAAACGTCGTATGCTAGTATTTAATTTAATTTATTATTTTATCTTTATACGTGACTTTACCGAAAGAACCAAAGAATAATTCCTGCAGTCACGAAAGCTCCAAATTAAGGATTATTACATGTTTGGGATTAATCCTATTTCAACTGAAATTCATATGAAAATTCCCACTTTCTGAGCAAAAATGCCCATATTTGTAAATAAATGTGAAAAGGCACAGCATGGGATACAGGGACAGTAACTCAATGACTCTGAGCACAAATCACTGCCTCCAAGGGCTGTGGAGTTTTTATATTGTCGTGCATGAAATTGTACCGCTCTTTGATGTGTTTTTTGGGTTGCACCATGTGCTGCTCTGCATAATGTAAGAAATGTCACTCCACATGCTGGGAACATACAAGAAGCTTGTTGAGGAAATAAATTAATGCTACACTACTGCTCAGTTCAGTTCCTGAAGCTCTCAGTATGTGAGACCAGGTAGAGTGCTGTCCCTCTACCATGGTAGCGTTTTCCCCTCCACATTTAGAAACATGCATTTAGAGTATTTGGCTGCTATACATTTCCACATGATAAGTCACTTCGTTGAGCTATCATTTGTGGCCTAGGTCGCTTATAAAAATAGCTCAGTGGGCCTTACCTGAGAATATTAAAAATGGTTTGTTAAATGGTTAAAATCGTTGGGCGCAAATGATCTCTCAAGCATATCACTGAAGGAGAGTTGCATGCTTTACTTCACATTCTAGTAAAGTGTATTTCTGTTTGTCTGCAATCTCGACCTTGCCACCACGGGCGGCCCTACTAGGTGTACAGAACTCCCGACGGCATTGCACTCAGGGTCATGGAAACACACAGACCTCTCCACAGCGACAAAGTTGCAATCCGAATGGAGAGGTTTCCTTGGATGTCACTGCTTGAACCACTGGGCGGGTTCCACAGGATTGGAAGGATGCTCTAATTGGGAGACCTGTCTGGTTCATACCACTAAGGAGGCATCTCCTTTCCTTAGTGTACCAGGAAAGGTCATGTCAAGGATTAACCAAGATTGTTTTGTCAGGCATGCTGAGAAGCTTGCTGAGAACCAATGTGGTTCTAGGCTGGGGCTTTTCTACGTAGACACCACATTTTCCGTCCATATTTCAACATGACCTAAATCTCAATTTTATTGACTTGGTCGAGGCTTATGATATCATGAAGAGGCCAGGGATTTGGGTTGTTATTGATGCTTTCATGCTTCCTCACCTGTTTATGAATATGGACCTACATGGTTGTGAGCAGATCTTGGTTAAGCTAGCTGGCTGGGAGTCATAGTCATTCCTTGCTCTCCTTGGGGTGCGAAAGCAACTTCCTGTGGTACCAAAACTATCAATCATCTTTTGGACCACTTCGTTTGTAAGGCTGTTTGATGTCTGGGTGAGGTCTAGAAATGGCTCCAAAATGTTTAACCACGTGTTATTTTCTGATGACTTTGAAATTGTTGCTCGCACTGAAAAGTTGGACATTCTGCTGCTGAATCTGGAGCTTGACACAATGAGGTGAGGCTTAACACTGAGCCTCACAAAAACAAAACACCTGCCTGGGTACTTTGCATCATCGATCATTCTAGCTCTCAACTTTTATGAGTAATGGGATGTTGTAAAAAGGGGTTGAGGAGTTCCAATAGCTGAGGTGTGTGCTCATAACCAGCTGTTGTTTAGCACTGGAGGTCTCACTCTGAATTGGGCGTGCAGCATTACGTTTTTTTAATTAGCGGTATTGTGTGGAAGTTGCCTGGCTTATTGAGCCACACAAAGATCTAACTCTTCTTGGCCACAATCATGCCCTCTCTTCTCCAAACTTGGCAGACGTGCACTCATTTACAGGAACACCATCAGCCTGGCCTGCTGACGATCCATCCTGGTTATATCCAAACGTCATTATGTAAGGAGCTCACATAGTCTTTAAAGAGTTAGACCTTGTTTAATCAATTCGCTCCTCTGGTAGGCGAGGAGGAAATGGCTGGGTCCTGTAGCTCACATGCATAATCACCGCATTCCCAAGTGTGTACCTTCTGTTTTTGTTGGATAGAGGGGGCTAAATGGGCGCGGTACAGATTAGAAAGGAATTGGACTTGGAGCAAAGTGAAATTGCTGATGACTGGTACCAGCGGTATCAAGATTGGCCTCTATGGAAGACGTTTCTAAAATACGTTAATGGGCAGATGTAGACAGTCAACCGCCAGGGACAAAAGATGACGGGGAAGTGACGCTCATAACAATGAGCTGAATACCCCGCGCACAAAACACTGCGAGGTGGTATCGTGTGGAGAGCAGTCAATTAACGCATTACACCCGCCGGCAAGCCTTCCACACTTGACACAGCCTGAAAGTGCACATTGCCTGGCACAAGCGCCGTGGGTGACCTCCCTAAGTATGAAATAAATGTTTGCGTGCGAGTGAAGTGTTTTTCTAGCTTGTGCGCCATTTTTTTTGTGTGCGTGTGGTTTGTGTGTGTTTTGCGTGTATTGATATGCGTTTAAGGTCCGGGTGGGAAAAATGTGTTTGATGTCCGTGCATTTAGCGCGTGAGCGTGTGCAGAGGCCCAGGGACGTGTGGCTTGACAGGCGAGCAGTACCTGACCGGTGGAAAAAAGTGTTTTTGGTTTCATTTTTGCTTGCAATCGGCCCTGAGGTCAAAGTTAAACTTAGGGTCACCTGTGGAAAAATGAACAGTAAATTGAGTTTCAATGGAATGTATAGCAGAAGACATGCTGAATAAGATGGCGATATTCTAATATATAATACTGGAAAAAATATTTACATCCATTGTTTATAATTCACGAGACGGAATCAAGGATATAAACCTGCAGGGCTGCTATTCATTTACGATTATGTACATTTTTAATTGTCTTGGGTTTTGTGTTGAACACTACAGTATTCACACTTGACAGCACACAATCACTAACTACACGGATGTAATCTGGTGAGACAGAGCCCGACTTTTTAAACACAATAAAATGTGCTCGCAGCCTATACTTAACGTCGTGGGGTCTCTCACAAGACCGCAGTCTGTATATTCACACAACACTATAGGTTTTAAACATGAGACTGGCAATAACCTCAGGCAACACAACAATAACCATTTAACTACCACTATACCAACTTCAAGATCAGTTTGCATTAAATAACCTTGTACGAAGAAAAACTCCACAACCAAAACATAGAACACTGTATAAACACTAACATTTACTGGTAACTACAGTATTTGATTAACCGTAACAATAAGCCGAACAATTCTCTTTGGTTCTTTCGGTAAAGTCAGGTAGGTAGAAATAAAATAAAACAAATCACGACGTTTCGATCGCAACACAAGCGATCTTCATCAGGTAGGACAACCACAGCAAGAAAATTCTGAAGTCGGCGGGAGAGCTGCCGTGGCAAGAGGTTATATAGGTAAGAGAGGGGGGGGGAGGCAAGGGGGGAGAGAGGGGGGGGGGGCGCGTGAGCGCTAGGGGAAGAGGACGTGAGGCTGGGGGGGGGAGTGGGCGGGGCTAGGACGTGAGGCTGGGAGGGGACGTGGGCGGGGCTAGCAGTAAACCGGCAGGTAATGATGGAAACAACAACAAGTTAAAGCCAGTGAACTGGAACACGTACACCAAGCCCTCAAGATGAATGGGTACTCGGACCGCATTATTCGCAAAGCTGTTTCTCCAACCATGGAGAAACAATCTCCTGAGAATCCAATCAAAACCATCACTTTACCATACACAGCAGGTGTTACCAAAAAGATTTCCGAAATCTTAAACAAACACAATATCCAGGTCCGATTCAATACAGTACACAACATCCGTGATCTAATCCCATATGTGATGGAGGTCATTCCTGGCATGCAATACCCTGGAGTCTACAAACTGAGTTGTACCTGTGGTAGCAGTTACATTGAGGAAACGAAACGACATGCCTCGGACCGTGTTCGCGAACACAAGGCAGATCTGAAACATGGCAGAACCAATACCTCTGCCGTAGCTGACCATTATTATAACGCTGTGGGCTCGCATTATATATTTTTTATCCGAGACCAAGGTACTCTGCAAACCTTCGGGCTACTATCAAAGGTTTGTTCATGAAGCCATCCAGATATACTGTATCAACATAGACATAACTTCAACCGAGAAGATGGATACAAATTGAACAATCATTGGAAGGATGTTATCAACCAGGTAATGCCTTAACTTGTTGTTGTTTTTTCCATCATTACCTGCCGGTTTACTGCTAGCCCCGCCCACGTCCCCCCCCCCCCCTCAGCCTCACGTCCTCGTCCCCCTAGCGCTCACGCAGGGCCTCCCCCTACCCCCCTCTCTCTCCCCCCTTGCCTCCTCCCCCCTCTCTTACCTATATAACTTCTTGCCACGGCAGCTCTCCCGCCGACTTCAGCATTTTCTTGCTGTGGTTGTCCTACCTGATGAAGATTGATTGTGTTGCGATCGAAACGTCGTGATTTGTTTTATTTTATTTCTATCTACGTGACTTTACTGCAGTCACTAAATCTTCAAATCAAAGCCGAACAATGTTAAGATGCACGAGGATTGATCACGATCACAGGTCATCATAACAAATTCAGCACGGATAATTCAAACAAATTAATGAATTGACACAAAAGCGGGCCAGGCAATGTTCTATAAACGTAGTTGTGGCACATTAGGAATGGATCACTCTTTTAAGTATGTCCTTGTGCAGCAAGGGAGTAAAGTGTGGTTCTGTGAAAGTCCTGATGTGCTGTGCAGTGCATCAATGCATGTGCGTACAGCAGCATGTGATGACTGAGTCGGGCCTTTAGGTGGCTGGCAGGGTTATTGAATGACCACACGGATATACCAGTCACATGGTTAATGGCGGCTCGGGAGCAAGGCTGGTTGTAACACACGTGTTGTTGCATTTTACAGGTAAAGGACCCAAAGGTTGTTTTTGATCGTTATATAAATGTTCTAGACTTGTTCTAGACTTGTTCTAGACTTTAAGCAAGTGTAGTGTTGTAAGGATGGACTCCTACACTTCTTTATGGCACACACTGTTTATTATCTTAATACACCGTCCCTATCACACTAAGGGGTATGTGGTCCCCTCACCCGTTACCCTCAGAAGGTACAAGCCTCCGGACCTTGCAGGCTATCTAATCTCCCTGCTCTCCCAGCATCCTCTGGCTGGACCTAGGGGATCTCTCCCCGACCACTGGTTACTCTGAGCCCTAGCCCTGATAAGGGCTGGAGGGCTTGGTCCAGGGTCCTAGACATCTTCGGCCGACTTGGGTCTTCGCGTAGCAGAACTCCTCCAGAGCTCTCAGCGCTCTGGCTTTTATACCTGTTCGTGGCCGGGTTGTCCAATCCCCGGCCACCTTGTGGGACCCTCTGATTGGTCGTTCCCAATCTGGGTTTGGATCCTACCTCACCCCATTTGACCCTGACCGTTTGATCGAGCAGGAAAACCTTGTTTACGATCTGCTCTCACAGTTTGCGAACAGCGAGTAGTTAACACCACTACATCACTCCCCCCTTCGGAGAGCTGCCGTGGCAAGAAGTTATATAGTTACAAAGAGAAAAACCTTCCATCAATGAACCGATGTGTGTGCCAAAAAAAACAACAAGAACCACAAGAACAACAAGAACAACAAGAACAACAAGTTCCCCAATATAAATACCCCCCCAATAACACAACATATGTACACGGTGAGAGACAATCACCAATAACGACATTCGCGACGCAACAACCCATGCAGCGTTCCGCCGCAGAAAAAAAACGATGGCCAATTATGAAAACCAACGCGATTTAGCCCGCGTATATTTCGCGGGCCCATCGTAGGGGATGGGTGCCCTCTTCCGGGTTGCAGGCTGGTCAGGCAGCCTGGCAAAAATGTCGGTAGAGACAGGGGGCCTCTCTGTGGAGACTCCTGGTGCAGACGGGTCCAGCAGCCTGGCAAACATGTTGGTTGGGTCAGGAGGTTTCTCTGCGGAGACTCTAGGCGCAGGCGAGTGAGGCAGCCTGGCAAAAATGTCTGGCGGGTCAGGCAGCCTGACAAAAATATTGGGTGGGTCCAGAGGCCTTTCTGCAGAGACTCGTGGCGCCCCCCGGTTCCCAGCGGCCGAACGTGGCTCGCACGACTCCATCAGTCCCGCATCATCTGCGGGAGGAATGACACGTCTGCGCTGTGGATTGTTGCGGAGCAACAAATGGCTTCAAGCGAGAAGGGTGCACAAACCAGCGACGCCGTCCCCAACGGATTTTGATACATTGTGGTCGCACAATCTCGACCACCTCAACCGGACCTCGCCATGGTTTAAGGAGCTTTGCCGATGTAGACACCGGCACCTGGGGGCAATGAAGCCATGCCTTATCACCTGGAGCCCACTGATGCACGGACGTGCGAGGGGCTTGCAACCTCGAATTGGCCCGCTGGCGGGAGGCGGAATTTTCAATCGCCGCATCACGCGCCTCAGACAGCTTCCGGAGATTGAAGTGTAAATGATCAGCGAGCTTCGATGACTGTGGAAGCTGCTCTATCTCAAGCCGAACGTCAGCGGGGGGAATGGCCTCACTCGCTGGCGGACTTTCGTGGTCCGCTTCCGGTACAGAATCGGAGGGAAACGCGGCAGAAAATGTTTCAGGAGGTGCAACCGGCTGTACCATTTGCGGCTTGCACCGACCAGAACCCGTAAAGCACGTGCATTTTATTCCTGGCGGAAGGCGAGATAGCGCGTCAGCATTATTGTGCTGTGTACCCTTACGGTAAATCACCATGAAATTGTAGTCCTGGAGGACTTCAAGCCACCGGGAGAGCTGGCCGGAAGGTTGGTCAACGCGCAAAGCGTATTGCAACGCAGAGTGATCGGAGCGAACGGTAAATCGTTGACCGTACAGGTATGGCCTGTATTGCTGGATAAAGTAAACAATGGCCAGCAGCTCGCGTCGGGTCACGCAATAGCATTTCTCTGCAGGGGACAAGACCCTGCTTCCATAGGCAACGACCCTCTCAACGCCATTTACGGTTTGGGACAGCACCCTGCCGATCCCAGTGTTGCTGGCATCAGTGTCCAGAATAAATGGTTTCGCAAAATCGGGGTAAGCCAGGGGCGGTGCTGCGGCCTGTTCAGCATCTCCCCAATGAAATTTGACCCCTTTCGCCGTAAGAGCATGCAGTGGCTTGGCGATTATAGCGAAACCAGCCACAAAGCGTCGGTAATATGACACGAACCCGATAAAACTGCGAACATCCCCCGCAGAGGTGGGGGTAGGCCATTGGCTGACACATTTTGTCTTTTCTGGGTGTGAAAATTCCCGAGCGGCTGACTATGTGGCCCAGATAGCGCACAGACTCACGCAGAAGGTGGCACTTCTGAGGTTTGAATTTAGCAGCTCGCATCTTTTCGAAAACAGCGCGCAACCGTTCAATGTGTTCGTTGAACGTGCGGCCAAAGACAATAACGTCGTCAAGATAGATGAGACATGAGTCCCACTGGAGCCCAGCGAGGGCCAGCTCCATGAGCCTCTGAAACGTCGCTGGGGCCGAGTGGAGACCCATGGGCAATCTATTAAACTCGAAAAGGCCCTGTGGTGTCCGAAAAGCAGTCTTTTGTTTCGACGCTTCGTCGAGGGGAAGTTGCCAAAACCCCGACAGAAGGTCTAAAGTGGAAAAATAACGCGCCCCTGCCAGAGCATCCAATGACTCATCCATACGTGGAAGAGGATAGGCGTCAGCCACGGAAATTTTATTTAGGCGCCGAAAATCGACACAGAATCGAAGACTGCCATCGTGCTTTTTGACCAGCACTATCGGAGCACCCCAGGGGCTGTTTGAAGGAGAAATAATATCAGCTGCCAGCATGTTGTCAACTGCCCATTTGACATGCTGTTTCTCCGCCGGGCTGAGCTGAAACGGGTTTTGGCGGATAGGGGCAGCGTCACCAGTATCAATGTGGTGACGCAGCAGCTTGGTGCAGCCAATATCAAATTGTGATTTGCTGAACACATCCGAGAATTCCCGCAAAAGAGCCCGCAATTTAATCTGCTGTGACCCGGATAAATCGCCGGCATCGGCGCAAAGACCGTCAATCCATCCCTCGTCTAACTTAGGAGGAGGGCGAGGCTGCAGACTGTCAGATACATGTGCAACAACGTCGGTCTCCAGAGGCGCCACTGTCGCATGAGCGAGCACTGTCCCCTGTGGAATGACGGTTTCGGACAGACCAACATTTAAAACTTGTAAAAATGGCTCCCTGTCGCCCGCTATGAGAGTCTGTGCGGCCACCAATGATAGGCTCTTAACTGCTGTGTTGGAGGGCCCCAACAGAATGCCATTTACTGAGGCGGTGGGAGCGAGCGGTTTCTTTAACCGCAAGGGTACAAGCATTTGTGCTCCTGCCAAAATGTGTACAGCGCAAGCCGTAAAAGCCTGCACGGAGGCATTTGCCGTCCGTGAGTGCGTGGCTGCGGGTAAAAATGCCATTCGGCGGCCCGAAGGGAGTTCAATACATCCCTGGTCGATGAGGATTTTAATGGGCATTTTGGCAAGAAAATCAGTACCCAGGAGACACGGCACCACGAGGGAGGATATCACCAATCGCAATTTGCGCCCGAATTTGCCCGAGAATCCCCAGCGAACTTCCATTTGCGGCAAAAAACGGAACAGAGACCTTTTCCAATGATCGACATCGCACCGGCAGTATGTTATAAATTAATTCGGAAATGATAGTGGCCGATGCACCGGTATCGACAAGCACGCACAACTCTACCCCCTCGATAGAACCAACAACCACCGAGGAACCCGCCGTCGCTGCGACCACTCTATGGGCCAGCTCTGACCACTGCCCAGGTCGGAGTGGCCGTGAAGAGTCGCCCGAACACCGCGCGTCATACGCCGAATCCCTAGCGAAGTCAAGGGTGCCTTGTGGTGTGTAAGGTGTGAGAGAGGGCTGAGCGTGAGGGGTGCCGCGACTCGCCTGGTTATGCCGCGGTGTGCTGGGAGCCCTGTGGTCCCGGTCTCGGGATCCAGAGGAGCGCTGACGAGGTGCACAGCAGTCGGAAGAGACGTGGCCTCGGCGGCCACAGTTGAAGCACGTTACGTCGCTACGGGGGAAGGCCCATCCCCGCTCCTGGTCGTCGCGGCGTCTGGTGCGATCAGTTGATCGCCGGCCTGTCGCCCTGGACGTTGAGAAGACCCGATCTGGAGAGCGATCGTTGTCCCTGCTGGCAGGCCCGGATGTCGTAGCTGATACGGTGATGGGCTCGTCCTGGTCGAGCATCAAGTGAGCATGGATGCTCCGGGCAGCTCGCAGCGAGCACATATCTTCATCATCCACGGCTTGGATGACAAGGCGCAGTCCCCGCGCCATCTCCACCAGCTTCTGTAGGACGAGAGCGTCGATGGCTTCATCGTCCATGCGGGGGTAAGCTGCTCTTGCCATGGCGAGTAGCGCGGTGCGGAACGCCAATGGCGATTCTCTTGGCCTGCATCGTCTCTCGTAAAACTGGTGGCGTGTGGTGGAGGGAGGTCCGTAGACATCGGACAGCCGCCGAAGTGCTGCTTGTAGTGTCGCTCTTTGTCGCTTGGGAATGGAGATAAGCGCAGCGAGAGAGTCGTCGTCCAAAGTGGCTGGTAGTGCACGAAGAGCCTGTGCATCTGACCAGCCCACCATCTCCTGGTAGCTGAGGAAGCGACGCTCAAATGCCGCCCAGTCGCCCCCTGTGGACGAGAATTCACGGAAGACGGGCAGGCGTTGCTGTAGAGCAGCTGTGTCGTCGTCTTCGTCCAGGTCGGACTCGGTCCGGAACGCGGCGATTGCCTGGTCCACATTTACTGTACGGCGTCGCAGCCGTGATGACTTGGCGTTGCTGGAGGGTCCTGCAGAGGCAGCGTCGCGCTCTGATGACGCGGTGTGCCGTGATTGGCCGCCGGAGCTCCCAGCATGCACGTGGCTTCCGCTTCCGGCGGAACCACGTGACCCATCGGCGGGAAAGTCGACTTCTTCCGGGTTTGTGATGGCGGCAATGTCCGCCGTCGGCCGCTTCGCTCCGCCCGCAGCCCCCAAGGTAATTTCTTCCAGGATGGCTGCTGCAGCATGCAGTAGCTGGGCGAGACGGGCGTGAGCAGCCGGGATGCCGCCGCTCGCGACGATCGGCTGCATTGCTGTTGGTGGAACGGCTGTCGGCACGCCGGCATCTTCAGCGCCGCCCTCAGCACCCACGGGTGAGTCGGAGCTTGCGTCGCCCGGACTTCGCGTGCGGTTCGTTCGTCTTGTTTCCATCTTCTGACACCAATGTAGTGTTGTAAGGACGGACTCCTACACTTCTTTATGGCACACACTGTTTATTATCTTAATACACCGTCCCTATCACACTAAGGGGTATATGGTCCCCTCACCCGTTACCCTCAGAAGGTACAAGCCTCCGGACCTTGCAGGCTATCTAATCTCCCTGCTCTCCCAGCATCCTCTGGCTGGACCTAGGGGATCTCTCCCCGACCACTGGTTACTCTGAGCCCTAACCCTGATAAGGGCTGGAGGGCTTGGTCCAGGGTCCTAGACGTCTTCGGCCGACTTGGGTCTTCGCGTAGCAGAACTCCTCCAGAGCTCTCAGCGCTCTGGCTTTTATACCTGTTCGTGGCCGGGTTGTCCAATCCCCGGCCACCTTGTGGGACCCTCTGATTGGTCGTTCCCAATCTGGGTTTGGATCCTACCTCACCCCATTTGACCCTGACCATTTGATCGAGCGGGAAAACCTTGTTTACGATCTGCTCTCACAGTTTAAGAACAGCGAGTAGTTAACACCACTACACAAGCTTGGCTTTGAATTGTTCGTTTGTGATATATGCAATTAGAGGCGTTTTAGCACTGTGCATTGTAAAGGGATGACGCACTGTAATTAGTTACTGTCATTGTAATTCTCTAACTCTAATACTGTTTAGTCTATAACCATGCCCATGTACCCAGAGTATGACTACTTGCAATGCTATTGAGAATAGAACACATGTAAAGTAGTAAGCTGTACAATGGTGATATACAGTACGTATACTGTATATTACCCCCTCACGTCGTTTAGCCCGCCAGCTGAAGCGGTTTACCAGGGTGTGGCACTAGGAGCCAGACGTCAGAGATTTAGGAGATGGATGAGGACCAGTGTTTCCGTCCACTCAAAAATTGAGTGCAGCTACCAGAAAACAAAGGTACTACCTCTACCCAGAGCTCCCTACACCCCAATGTACACATACAGTACATATAATAGGTGTAAGATACCGATATAAGTGGATGGTATAGATAGACATACAGCTTAGGATTAAAGTAATATTCGAATAGTGATGTGCAAATGTGATTGTTAAAGACAAAGATGGTTTATCAGTAGTAGAATTGGGTTTAAGAGAAAGGGTTAATGAATAACCGTACAGAGATACCAGTCACATGGTTAATGGCGGCTCGGGAGCAAGGCTGGTTGTAACACACGTGTTGTTGCATTTTACAGAGTGACGGTGCTGTTCTTCCCAAGATTAATATTAACCACAATAAATAAATGTGCTTGCCCTCGATTTGGAGCACCTGCCCACGTCCTTCATTTCGAGTGTGCAACATAGTGACTGTGCTGTTATTCGTTGCCCAAAACATTGCCTATAACGCAAACGCATATTTGTTTTCCCTTTTAAGGCCACGATGTTATTAACGAACGCGTTCCAGGTTTCGTTGTTGTCGTGTTTGTGCACCAACTGGCGATGCAGCAGCGTCACCAAATAATGTGTTTGATGTTTTGTGCCCGGAACTGCATTGTGGACAAACGGGGGTTGAAATTCAAGCACGGAAGGAAGAAGAGCATCAACAAGCTTGTTTCCTTCTTTCGTTGCGCGTCGTATGTTCATTGACACAGAGGAGCCCCAGCCACCAACATCCACAACTGAGCGTGACGACGAAACGTAGAGTATTCAGTGCAAGTGCCGTGGTGTCGTGTACACTTATTTTATGTTGAATAAACGTAAAGGTTCGTTTCAGTTTCAGTTCATTTTTCGTTGGAAACCAAAATGGTCTACAGTAACACTCACCTCCGCAGTGGCCGGCTTTGCTGAGGGCATCGCAGTGTCTGCATCACATTAGTAATGCACTTTATCCTGGAAAATCTGGCTATAGCTGGAGCAGATCTCTCCACTATTAGTCCGGTGAGGTGGGGGTTGGCTGTATAAGATTTAGAGTGTGTTTTGCAGTGCTTCATGATTATAAGTGCCAATGAGGAAGATATATGTCAAGGGCAGGGTGCTTGGTTAGAAAAACATTCTGTAGCACTTGGACAGTTAGGTAAGGTCTAAAAATAGGGCATGCATCAACACTGGCAGCATAAATGGAAGTATGGAAACCAACTCAGGTACCAAAAATGCTGGAGCACTGCATACATGGACTCATAGGTTAAAAAAACGATTCTAACAAGAGGAAACCAGAGCTTTAAAGGGATGAGAAATTGCTTATCGTAATTTTCGATTAAGTTTAGAAAGTGGCATTTGGTGTCCACTCTCATATCCTGCCTTGATGCCATCTCAGGTTGGCTTGGTTTTAACTTCCTCCAGCTGAATGTCAAAACCTAAGAACGGTACTCATCGCTATAAACACGCAGTAATGATTCCAGTATGAGTGCGCATCTCCTGAATTCTGACCTTGCACTGATACAGATGACACAATAACGTATCATCGATGCCAAGTTTTTGTATTCTTCCCACATATCTCAACGCTCTAAGACGTCATTCCTCCATCTGTGCAATATTTCCTGCATTCACTATTTACTTACCACGGATGCCGCTGAGACCCTCGGTCCCTGCCTTCATCACACCCTGACTCAACTACTGAATCTCTATCCTCTGCAGCCTCCCAAAATCCCTCTTCGCTAAACTGCTGCCAGACTCCTCACCCGAACCCGTAAAAATAAGCACACCACTTCAATTCTCCAATCCCACTGGCTCCCAATCTAAGCCCTGATCAACTTCGAGATCGCACTCATGGTTTACAAAATGCAGTACCCCATGGACTTGCCGCTACCTACCTCTCCCCTTTTATGTCACTCTACCCCCTCCATGCTTGCTCTGCTTCAGTCAACAAGGATTTCTTTCAAAACCCCCAATCAACCATTTTCTCAGTGGGAGGTCACTCATTCTCTTCTTCTGGCTTCATTCAAGTTCAGGCTCAAGATTGTAATGTTTTCTCCTCTACTGTATATGGCTCTCTCTTTATATATATAAAAAAAGTATGCCCACTGTTTATGTACAATTTCTTGAGTTGCGTTTGCATTTACATGCGATATACATCCAAATGTTGTCACACTGTACATTAGACGATGATTTAAGAAGTGAGGTTATTGTGGTGTCAAAAACACCACAGCGTCGATTGAGCATTGGATTAAGGTGCGTGAAATATGAACTCAAAATGAATAACAGAGTTCTCGGAATTGTTCAAGATTCCGTTTTCTGTACGAAGGTAATGAAAACTGACAGAATCCCTGACTCAGAGACACTCTCTCTGTTGACCACAACTCCATTTCATTGGCCTCTTTGTCGGGCAATTGATCTCCCCCCGTTTTGTGCAGCGCGTAATTTAAAAGAAAAGTCGTACGAACTAAAATTGTAAATGCGTCACTTGCATCCAATCACGTTATTTACGTGATGCGTGATGGCACTCCACTGGTGCCGGTGTGATTCATATGAACCAGATGTGCCTGTTCCATGCGCTTAAGTGAAGACCGATGCTGCAGCTAGGAAAATACGCACGGAATGTAGAGGACGCAATGCTCCTTCCATTCTCCCCAGCCAGCCTCATGGGCTGTTGTGCTCTTTTACCATTTGCCACTGAAATGCATATTTGGAAAGTTTATCAGGCAGTCTGCCAGCGTGTTGCTTTGTGTATTTGTTCAAGTTACAACGACACTAGAAAACACTCTCCGGAACACTGTGACGAGACACTGCACACGCAGCTTCTATGCTACGTTTTTAGTTTAGAAACTGCAGAGCTAGAGGAACATTATCAGTTCAGTTGATGATTATTATGAATGCTCAACAAACAATTGTGGTTACGATTAAGCGAGTTTATTAATAAGCGCATTGTGATTGCGGAAATGTGCAATTTCTGCACTCCAAAAGTCTACCGCACCAGCGTAAAATTAATGTCGGGGGACTTTAATTATACGATACATTTTGATTGCATTTCAAAGGAGATATTTCACGCTTCTCACATCGTTTGAATACAATGCACATAGCTCTCTATAAATCCGTGAACACCATTGTCAATATGCACCTGTGCAGGACTTCTCTTCGGTCAGTAGCTTGGTGTCATGCATCAAAAATCAGCACTGGGGAGACAAACGCAAATATGAGAAGCGACATTACCCATCTACTGTGATGTCGCGGCTTTATTAGTCACATGTAATAATGCAATTGCCTCAACAGGTAAAAACTGAATGTATTTGCAATATGCATATGTTTATACAGGCATTATTTCATGAGTTTTGTTTTCACGAGCATATGTGCAACGAATAACATATGATAATTAAATATTTCTGCGTTAAGTTATGTTCGTATAGACATGGTAGCTATTTTAGTTTGATGAAAGCAGAGGTCACAGCTGTCAATAGTTCGATTAAATCATATAATTGTGGATATTTATTATTTTGGATATGGCAATTCAAAAATGGCATGCTATGCTAACTCGAATGCTATAGCTGCAATACAAACTCAGAATTTAGATATTCCAAGTAAGTATTAATATTTAGATTTACAGCTCAGGGTTGTTATTTAATCCACTCGAGAAAGTAATTAACATCTCATAACGATGCAGTCATTAAATCTTGACTTAAAGCTTTCGTGACTGCAGGAATTCATATTCTTTGGGTCTTTCGGTAAAGTCTTTAGGTAAAGTCACGTCTTTGAACCTATCTACGTGACTTTACCGAAAGACCCAAATAATATTGAAGTCATTATTCTGCTGTTAAATGTATCAAGAATTTTTTTTACATCATATGAATATGGAAATGGGCCTGGTTTTCATATTCTTTGGTTCTTTCGGTAGTCACGTAGATAGAAAAATAAGAATACCCACCTACAAACTGGCCCAATATCTGTCTGAGATCTCTTATGTACTTAACTCAGCTCACCTGGTATCGTCAATTAAAGACATCTCATTGTCCCCAGGTGATTTGATCGTTAATTTCGATGGGTGGCTTTCCTGTAGACCCAATGTCTCAACGAGCCATCATGTCTCTTCTCGATCAAAACATCCAGGAATGGTAGCTTGCCATCCTTTTCCACATCCATGGCCAATTTGATAGACAGGTGTATGGAATTGATGCGGTTGAGAAATTGGTTAATTGGTGGCAGGCCATGTGGCCAGATGACGAACGTGTCATTTACGTATCTCTTCCACAAGGAAGGACATAGGCTGGATGTCTGGATGGCATCTGTCTCAAATTTCTCCATTAAAACATTCGCTACCACTGGTGATAAGGAAGAACCCATTGGGGTACCCTAATTTTGTTTGTAGAATGTACCATTCCAGGTGAAGTATGTGTTGATAAGGCAGTGCCTTACGAAAGTTGGTACATCTGGATTCAGTCCTTGTTGGACCAAGTCTTCAATGATGTTCATGAAGCTATCCAGATTTATAAACACCTTCAGCTGCTAGATCACCCAGATTTTATGGCCTTCCAAAAATCCACAAAGTAGGTACCCCGCTCCGTCCTATCGTCTCCACCATTAACTCACCCACCTACAAACTGGACAGATTTCTGTCTGAGACCATGCTTTCTTTCATGGGCAAGTCTACGTCAGCTGTACATAACTCAGCTGACTTTATTTCTCTAATCAAGGACATCTCACTGTCTCCAGATGATTTGCTTGTCAGTTTCGATGTAGTCTCTCTGTTCACCAATGTACCAGTACCTGACAACATTGCAATCATTGAAGACTTGGTCCAACAAGGATTGAATCCAGATGTACCAACTTTGGCAAGGCACTGCCTTACCAACACATACTTCACCTGGAATGGTACATTCTACAAACAAAATGAGGGTACCCCAATGGGTTCTCCCTTATCACCAGTGGTAGCGAATGTTTTCATGGAGAAATTTGAGACAAATGCCATCCAGACATCCGCTCTACGTCCTTCCTTGTGGAAGAGATACGTAGATGACACGTTTGTCATCTGGCCACATGGCCTGCCAGCACTGAACCAATTTCTCAACCACATCAATTCCATACACCCGTCTATCAAATTCACCATGGACATGGAAAAGGATGGCAAGCTACCATTCCTGGATGTTTTGATCGAGAAGAGACCTGATGGCTCGTTGGGACATTCGGTCTGCAGGAAAGCCACCCACACGGATGCCTATCTAAAACCTGACTCCCACCACCATCCAGCCCAGAAGAATTCCCTCATCAAAACACTACACCATAGGGCCCGTTGCATCTCCGGCCAGCACCACCTAGCCAGTGAGTTGGAGCATGTACACCAAGCTCTCAGGATGAATGGATACTCGGACCGTACAATCCGCAAAGCTGTCTCCCCAGCCATGGGGAGACAACCTTCTGAGGATTCAACCAAAACCATCACTTTACCATACATAACAGGGGCTACCAAAAAGACTTCCAAAATCTTAAACAAACACATGATCCAGGTTGGTTTCAACACTGTACACAAAATCTGTGATTTAATCCCATCTGTAAAGGATGTGATTTCTGACATGCAATACCCTGGTGTCTACAAACTGAGTTGTGGTTGCGGCAGCAGTTACATTGGGAAAACGAAACGACATGTCTCGGACCGCCGTCGTGAACACAGGGAAGATCTGAAACACGGTAGGACCAATACTTCTGCCATTGCTGATCATTGTTTTAACGCTGTGGGCTCACACACAATTTATTTTTCCAAGACGGAGGTACTCTGCAAACCTACTGGCTGCCTTCAGAGATTTGTTCATGAAGCCATCCAGATATATCAACACAGACACAACTTCAACCGAGAAGATGGGTACAAACTGAGCAATCATTGGAAGGACGTTATTAACCAGGTAAGGTCTTAACTGACTGTGATGTGTCCATCCTACCTGCCTATGTCAGTGGTTATTTCCGACTCTCTGTGTCTGTCTCTCTATGCATCTCTCTTAGATCTCTCATTCTCACATGTCTTTTGGATTGCACTCTCATACCTTTGGATTACACCACTCTTCGTTCTTACATTAACATGCTAATCTCTCACATTAACATAACCAATTCTGTGCCCTCGTCGAGGAGGCCGCTCTCCTATTTTACAGTTACATGCTAATTTCTCACATCAACATCACTAGCCCCACCCACTTCTTTATGACCCTTGGGCTACACCCATTTCAAACTTTAAAAAACAGTCTGCTTCAGCAGCAGATCATGCTCTCCCACCTGATGACGGACGCTTGTGTCGTGATTTATATGCTTTGATTCATATATTTGTATCAAATTTTTATTATATTTAAATTACTGAAAGAACCAAGAATAAGTCTACATTATAGGCTGCCAGTTCGCTCACCAGCTTAGAAACCAGGCTACAGTCTACATTATAGACAGCCAGTATGCTCACTGAGGTTAAGAACCAGGCTACAGTCTACATTATAGACTGCCAGTACACTCACCCAGCTTAATAACCATTGCTACAGTCTACATTATAGACTGCCAGTACACTCACCAAATTAAATAACCAGGCTACAGTCTACATTATAGACTGCCAGTACACTCACTCCAATTAAGAACCAGGCTACAGTCTACATTATAGACTGCCAGTACACTCATTCCAATTAAGAACCAGGCTACAGTCTACGAGTGTTTTTTGTCGTTTATTATTTTATTTTTTTTCATCATTTTTATTTTTATTCACTTTACTAGCTTTACTACCCGGCTTCGCCCGAGACTTGTATTCTTGTCTTAGATGAATACACGGCCTACGCGGAGGGTGGGGGGGGGGGATGCGTGACGTCAGCAGGCACACTGCGACGCTGCCGCATGCGGGTGACATCACAGATGTAACTTCACCACTCACTTGCCGTTAGGGGTCGGCACGGTTTGAACCGACTCAAACTGGTTTCAAATTGAGCAAACCAAACCAAACCAGCGACGACTGAACCAAACCAAACCAAAACCAAACCAAACTAAGCTAAACCAAACCTCTTGAGTTGGCTTGAACCGAAAAGATGCGCGGCAAACAATATTCGCATTCAATACAAATATCAAGTGTATTAATCGCCAATTTCTACGCAGGCTTTCTTCATATTGAGATTCACTAGCAAGTACTGGACGACGATGTCGTCCACAGCCATCTCCTCAAGCTTGGCACGGCCAATTTCCTTGAACGCAGTGTGGTATTTCAATGGCAGTGAAACCCCAACACTAGGCAACATCCGCGCCCACGAGCGCACACACATCTCGGCCTTGAACGTGCACTTGTGCAGGTTTGGTCGGTCGAGAAAGGAGCGCTTGGCGGCCGAGTTTGCTCTCTCGGAGGGCACGGACGACGCCGGGATAGGCAAATAGTCGAGGGCCACGCGTCGTAGGCGCGGGTACTTGCCGCCGTACAGCTTCCACCACTCGACGACGTCCATGCTCAGGTCCTGAGTCGGCTCAAGCAGGAAGCGGTCGACCTCGGAGGCGGCGCCGTCGTGAGCGTTGGGCGTGTAGACCATGTCAAAGAGGATGTTAATGCCGCCACGCGGCGCCGAAGGCGGCGCCGCGTCCGTCGTCAACGCTGGGTAGCACTAGTTGAGAATGTCCGTCATCATGTCCTTGATATTGCTGTACTCGGTGCTCGAGGCCGCGGGCTTGGGGTGGCGCAGGTCGAGAAAGCGGGCGACGCGGCTTGGTTCGGACGAGAGAAGGTCGCTGTACTTGACCATGTAGTCGGAGATGGTCACGGCGGCCGAGCTCACGACCACATGAGGACTCGGGCGGTGGGTCATGCAGTGGCTCAAGAGAGCCTCCTGCGCCGTGATGGCGTTCGAGATGGTGCAGTACTCCTCGGCGCCCATGGCATCGGAGATGGCCGCCGGCTTCTCCAAGAACTGGCAGAGCAGTGCCGCCTGCTCCCACTGCTCGTCCGACAAGCCGGCCTGGCTCCGCGACCAGCCGGGCTCAAGGCAGATGGCGTCGATCACTTGGCGCTGCCTTAGCGACGCCGTGAGCATCACGTACGTGCTACCCCAACGTGTGACCACGTCGAGGCAAGGCGGCTGCAGCGGGCACTTGAGGTAGTGCCGCGCGAGCGACGTGTAGGCCGCCCTCTTCGTCTTGCTCTTGCGGATAGCGCCGAGCGTCGCGCGGAGGCTGCGCAGCAGTGTCTCGAACGCGCCGAATGAGGCCTTGACGCCGAGGTTGACGCAGTGCGCGATGCACCGCAAGCAGCACGTCGAGCGCAGGTTGCTCCCCTCCAGGAGCGTGAGGGACTTGGCGGATGCGACGGCATCAGAACCGCTGTCGGTGACGACGGCGAGCAGGCGCGGCCACACGCCAAAGTCGTCGAGCAGCTTGTGCAGGCGCTGCGCCATGCACTTGCCCACGCCTTCACCCGGGGCCACCCAAAAGAAGTCAATGATGCAGTTGCACATGGAGAACGACGCCGGGTCCATCCAGTGGAGGGTGACCGAGAAGAAGCCGGTCATGGCGTCGTTTGTCCAACCGTCGTAGGTCAAGGAGACGCAAGAGCCAAAAGTAGTAAAGTACTGTAGCATGAGTAGCTTGAGGACGACATACATCTCGAGCATGCGGCGCTTGACCGTGCGCTCAGACTTGGGCTCGTAACCCGGGGCAGCTCGTTGAAGAAGAGTCGTAAAGGGATCCGATGTTACGTGTTTATGGCCTAGACCACTCGTCGCGATGTACTCGGCGACAAAGCTGTCCATGGCCTTGCTCGCGTGCGCTGACATGGGCGTGGCCATCTTGGACTGCACGAGCAAACCCTTCCCTGTCGGCGGCGACGTGACGACCGTGGGCGACTCGGGGTCGACGATCCCATGGGTCTTGAGATGCTTGATACGGGTGCCCGAGGAGGTGGAGCCCGCGTACTGGAGGGTGCAGATCTTGCAGGTCCGGCTCTGCACGTCGCCCGCGGCCTGGCTCGTCTCAAAGTACTCGTCGTGCCACAGCACTCGGGACACACGGGCCTTCTTGGGCTTGGGCTGCGTCGCGGTCTGCAGCGCTGCGGCGCCGAGGGTGCGCATGAGGCTCTGCCGCGTGTCGCCGCGCGTGGCGTCCGGGCTCTCACGTTCGCTCGCCATCGGCTCCTCGTCGCTACCGGCGTGTTTGGTCTCTTCCACGTCGTGGATGAGATACCTTGTGATGCTGGAGCCGCCGGGGATGGCGCCGTCTTGAGCCGCTCGAGCCATGGAGATGCAATTGCAAAGTGAATTCGCATGCAAAGGCAACTACAGCATGTCCTTTCGTGTCGCCTTTACAACCAACCAAACTAGTTTGAGCCGGTTCCACCCTGTCCGAGCCAAACCGAGTCGGTTTTCGTAGCCCCAAACCAAACCGAACCAGTTCAAACAGAACCAAACCAAACCGATTTGGTTCGGTTCAAACCGCGGTTTGGTGGTTTGAGCCAAACCGTGCCGACCCCTACTTGCCGTGCAAAATATATCCATTATTGCGCCCCCCCCCCCCCCCCCCAATACAAAAGTATATATTTTTTTACTTTTATCATTGTGTAGAGTCTGGAAGCTACCCACATGCCAAATTTCAAGTTTGTAGCATGTTGGGAAGTATGATAAACATTTCGAACAGACACACATATTCACAAATTTCCCTTTTATATATACTGTATATAGATTATTCATAAATTTTTATTTATATATTTTTATATTTACGTGACTTTACCGAAAGAACCAAAGAATATGAATTCCTGAAGTCACGAAAGTTTTAAGTAAAAACTTGGGCCTGGATTATTTTGGTAGATATTGTGCATGCTATGATATTGAGAAAGAATCTCTGATATAACAAGTTAACGACTCGAATAAACTTTCATATTTAAAAGGGTTCTTATGTAAAGGGAACCTCTTCGATACAAAAAGAAACAATATTAAACAATATTATCCAGATTATAAAATGCACCCCAAACTTGTGCCCAGTGTCAATAAAGTGTAACAACAACTGTTTTTCGCCTCTAAGTGATAGTGACATCACTAAGGTGCCCGTGCCAGGCCAGGTGCACATCTACTGTATTATGAGATGCACCCCAACTTTGCTTTGAAATGCACGGGGAAAAGTTCGTCTTATAATCTGGAGAATACGGTTAAACTTACGTGGGTTTAGGCATACCTCGTTAAATGTTAATGTATAAGGTTCCACAACTTTACGTGATATAAAAAAAAAAACCTGTGCATACAGATGGAAGACGTCTTTCTCGAGGCATTGTTATGTTGGATCATCATTATAAACTTTCGCATTTGTCGTTTGAGCAGACTAATATTTTCCATAATGGAGATTTGGGGGGGGGGGCTGATTTATGTGTTGACCTGAAATAAAAAAATGTCTCCAATGTATGTCGGACAAAGAGCCAAAATTACACTAGTTTCAGTTAATCACATATTTCTTTATGCTGATTATCGAGCATAACTGCCTTTCTGCCAATAACATGAATCAGTCGCTTAGCATGTGTGACTAGGGGCATCAACACGATACAATTTAGATGTATATAGTATCTAAAAGCAAACCGCGTCTCAAGACGCTGCAGAGAAAAGTGGGCATATTTATTTTGTAGATAGATGCGGTCTGTCATGGGGAAAAAAGGAAAGCCTTGAGCATAGTCTTAAACAGGGGCAGGGAGTCATCAGCACAAACGCCTGGGGCAGGAATTCCAGATTATGGGGGGCAGATGAACAAGCGACCTCACACCGAGCGAAGGTTATGAGGGGGCTTAAACATGGGAGAGACAGATTTGAAGCTTTCGTGACTGCAAGGATTCATACTCTTAGGCTTTTTCGGTTTTTACCTACGTGCCTTTACCGAAAAAGCCTAAGAGTATGGGAGAGATAGGCAGGGGCGAGCCAAGGGAGGATATTGGAAATTGTGAGTATGGATCTTCAAATTGATCCAAGAATGTATTGGAAGGCAGTGCGGCCATTGGAGAATTGGAGTGATGTGGTTTCACTTACGGATGGGGTTATGCATCTGGGAGTATTTTGGATCATCCAGAGTTTGGTGATGAGGGATTTTCGGAGGCTATAAGAGGAGAGCTTTTCAGTAGTCCAGTCTGGATGTGATCAAGGCAGGAAAGTGGGTTCCGTCCACATCTGCGGGTAAGGAAGTGGCGGATGACGGAAATGTTGCACAGAGTTATTCATGAATGTGATGCTATTTGAGATGTTCATTGCAATGGAAGTAAACAAATGTGGTACAATGTATTAAATAAGAGATGGTAGGCAACTTTCGTGTAATCCATTAAGTTACTACTTTTTCAATAAGGTGAGCAGGGTCACAGTAATTAGTGCACTGCACTGTGAATCTGGCGGCCCAATATGGCAGCGTAAGGTCTTCATCTTGCAGTGTATTGACAAGGGAAGGTAAATTATCTACATAATAAGTGACTGATCTGCATACCTGTCAACCCTTATCAGTGCCTACGTTATTACAAATCAATTCAGACATTATTGGTCACCCCGTGCTCTTATACATATCAACGTTCATACACGAAGTCAAACCGTATTGAAACGGCTGTACGTCGTATGGACATGAGAACTCAATTTCCCTGCACAAGAATACGGTGTGAACCGTATGGGATGACAGGTATGGATCTGTAAGTATGTGTGCATGGTTACTCAGATAATTTCGATATTGCTCCAGCAATTTCAACGAATGTGTCATTTACATTTTTTTAAAGTTTTATGTTGTTTATGCAAGTGTGTAAAACTTATATATAGAATTAGTTTTCACCTTTAACCTGGCAATCAGCCCTGCTACTTCTTATCTACTCGACCATTTACAATAGCGATGCAGATGACGCAAGCCCCATTTCAAAATAATATAATCATATGTCAAATCATTTTGTGATGTAATCACACATGCAGTCGGAGCATATTCTGCTGATTGATGAGTCTTTGTGGACGGTAAATGCTCGAGTTCATTTACCCGCTCAGATAAGATGGTTGCTGGAGGGCAACCCTTTTTAGTGCTTCTAGTCAGGTTGAATCTGCCTGAGATGCAGCTGTTGACAATCTCTGAGCCGTGAAGCTTTTGGTAAACACAAAACTTAGAGATGTAAATTGTGATCCAAACCTTGGTGAGGAATAGAATGGGCCATTTGACGACGTCATAAACCTTATAATCATCTAATGCAATAGAAAAGGCCCCGTTTTGAAGGCCTCGGCGTTGGAGCTCTTCGCTAGTGCATCCCTTTGAGTGTTCCAGTGTCACTCACGGAATGCCTGTCCCTGATGAACCAAGTGTAGTGACGTAGAATTGCACCTGTGGGCAAGGCACGGAGTAATCTGGGGGATCCAGAGGGGTGCGGGGGCCGAGGGCGGAGCCTGGCCACGCTGTTCAGTATATAAGGCGAGCTCCGACTCACAGTCGAGGCTGCTGCGGTGGGGAATGGAACTGGTCGTGCTGTTGTTATCGTGATCTTCTCCACTCTACAAGCCGTGGGTCTGGCAGCATGCTGGCTGGCTGTCCCGTTCTAGTATGGAGTTACCCCTGGAGGCTGTGAAGGCCGAAAATAAAGAGAGAGAGAGTACATCCAAATAGTTTCTCGAGTCTAGAACATTACAGAAATATGGTGGGTTGGATTTTCGCCATTCTAATTCTTTGAATTTGTCTGGATAGGGGGAGGGGGTTAGTACATGAGAGAGATTCTAGCTTCTTGCCAGGGCCGGATCATGGTCCCGTGAGGCCCCTGGGCACATGTCACATGTCTTTTGGAGCACCCCCCCCCCCCCGCTTTCCTATATTGGTGTCTTGCCTTCCTCGTCGCAAAATCATCCACTAGATCGTCAAAATCTAGCTGTCTGACAGCGTCTGACAGCGTCTGACTATTGACATAAGTGACAATGAGCTGAGACGTGTTTGGCACATGCTACTCCGCAGCTCATTTTTTATTCTGCCTAGAAGGAAAAATGTCCACTCACCCTGGCAGTTTGTTACTGGCAAAGTTAGAAAAATCCAAAGTGCCACGAAAACATTGGGGAACACTGACTGCAGATTAAGTGCCTCCAATATCTCACGCAATTTAGTTGAGCACTTCTCACCCTCAGTCAGACATGAAAGACTTGAATTGGATGAGTTCGTTGGCAAAGTTCATGTCCAGGTCTGATTGATATGCAGCGGAGAGTGCGTTTACCTTTTCCACTATGACATCACTGTTAGACACCTGATCTGACATAAACAGAACTCCAAAGAGACTGGTCAATGCTTGTAAGCGTCCAAGCGATGTCCAAGGCATGCCATTAGCTTATCAATGACCAGATAAAATGTTTCTATTTTGAACTTATCCCTCTGCTCAAGTACCACACCTAGCTCTGAGCTCTCATCTGCAAATGTTTTGCGTTTTCTCTTTCGCTGAAGATCGTGCTCATATGACTGAGAGACATCTGTCACATTGAAGGCTGCCCTTTCAAAAGCCTCAAACTGGTCTCGCTGTCCCACCACAAAATCCCTCAATGAAGACAACAGCTGTGCTGCTACAGAGACGTCAATGCCACTTGTCTGTAGGTGCATGATTGTGCATGCTTGTCGCGTGGAACCGGTCAAGTATGATGTCCCAGAAATGTGCCATGAACACCATCTCCAAGGTGTCCATTTTATCACATAGTCTAGCGGCCTCAATTCTCCTATCTCTTTTCTCATTATCATTATTGCGCATACCACCAAAGGCCTCTCTAATGTGGGTGTAATTTCTCCAAAGTGCCTAGGTTGAATCTGCCCGAGCACTCCACCAAACGTTTTAATATGTTCAGCTAAGAATGGGTCAAAATGTGATAGCAATTATCGGATGCCAATGTAATTACCATTATGGGTTGACCCAAACCGTCATTCATCTCCCCTAAACGCAAGTCCTCTTTCACCCAAGAACTTGATTACTGCTACAACTCTTTTCAAAATGTCCCTCCAGTATTTGTTCCCCATCAAGTTGCGTCATAAGATCTGCATCTATAGCACTGCCCTTTGTCTGCTGGTGCAAGGCAAGCATGCATGATTTGTGTTCTGCACTCTTTTCGTGTTCTCCTATTCTTTCAGAGTGCTTCCAGTCACTAAACCCCTGACTAAAGCCACCGAGCTTGCTGGAGAACAGTTTGCATGCAAAACAATATACACAATCTATTAAGGGTGAGTACAGTAGCCACTGTCTAGAAACGTTCTGCCCATTTGGCAATACACAGTTCAGAAGTTCATTGTTGAAACTTCCAGTCTTTCCACCAAGAGCTCTATCTCGGACTGAAGCTGGGTATTTTTCACTGCCGTTTTGGAAGGGGACTGCTCCTCTTTCAATAAGCACTGACTTCACAATGTCACTGGAAGTGCTTTGCCATAATGCAGGGTCAGTGACCTCATAGCACCAGGAATGGCTTGGTTGTTGATTTGATTATTGTGAACTGCCCAACTGCTCCTGAGATGGAAATGATGATTCTTGTATACTATTAGCTGACAAAACAGGTGTTTTGTTTCAAGAAAAAAGGGGAAAAACCGATTATCATATTTTAGTACTGGCAAGGAGATCCCATGATATACCATTAGCTGTTGAGGGGTCGCCTTCAAAGGATGGCTCTGGGGGAGTGACAACATTACTGGAAACTGAACTAGTGCTAGTTCCTTATTATTACTATTAGAGGGGTTTATTTTGTTGGCAATGAGTGGAACAATTTGAAGCAATAAACGACGAGCCTTCGGTCTCACTAGCTGGCTTTTTAGTGCAGCTAATTTGATTGTAAGGGCAGCTTTATGGCAAAAATCGCAGCTAGATAACTAATTTCTGTTAACAAGCTGAATCATACAGGCAGCTAGCTTGGGAAAATGAGCAGCTAGCTAAAATAAAAGGATAGCTAGTTACGGTAAGTCAATTAACGAACGGCTTGCCATAATATGACGCCCTTCAAACTGTCCTGTTTTGCAGAATGAACTAACTTGTTGGTGAATATTTATCATGTCACAGAATATTGTAGCGTGCCAACCAGTAGCTTAGTTGTACTTGTACAGAAGCACTGTAATCTCTGAGAGGCTCTCGTTTTAAGCATGCACTGTATGTGAAGTATTCGGAATGACGGCGGGAAACCACTTGACGGGTAGCACACTTTATTTTCACTTGTCTTCCACAATAACACGTGTGGTCACTATTTCTCACACTACACACTCCACCTGACACTGGTGGTTACTACAGCTCACGCTACACACTCCCGGGCACTCCAGCCCCGTAGCGTCCGTGGCGCTACAGACCCACCCCAGCTTGGGCGTGGGTCTCGACCTCTGGGTCCCGCGGGCCGGCCCTCACACGGACGTTCGACCCCGGGTCCCAAGGTCCCGCCTCTGGGCCACACAGGGCCCCGGTCCTCACAAGGACAGCGGGACTAGGTGCCTCAGGGCCCTATCTCTTCCTCCTCCGTCTTCTGTCTTCACTGGTCACAAACTCCCCGTGCGCCTGCGCGCACCGCCTTATATAGCCTCCCCTCCCGGGAGACGGAGCGTATGCGGACCGCGACGTGAGCACCCCCTTAGTTGACCAATCCCCACGCGCTTCCACACGATCCCTTCGCTGTCAGCGCGCGTCACCGATACCCAGCCAATCACTGCCTCACAACCCATGACCCCGCGCTGACCCATGATCCTTCACCGTCAGCGCGCGTCACCAACACACACAGCCAATCACTACGCGCTGGCACACGATCCTTACCCCAGCGCGTATCACCACTACATCACCCCCTCCCACATAGCTCGCAGCCGGCCCGACTGCTAAACAACACAACAACAACAACAATAGTAACAAAAACAAAATCCCCACCCCCCAGTGTGCCCCGTAACACAACAACAACAACACAACGACACAACACCAGACAACAACCTATGTACAAACCGACGAACAACACAATAAAAAGTCAACAACAACATACAACACCAGACAACAAGCTATGTACAAACCGACGAACAACACAATAAAAGTAATTCCAAGAAAAAAAACGTGTCCAGTGTCTCTGTAACTATCGATCCCCCCCTCCGCTCGCTCCTCAACCGGGGTGATAGAGCGGTCGAGCGGATGGGGAACGCAGTGACGAGACGCTCCGGCCGCATCGGCCCCTCATTCAGTTGGTCAGGAAAAGTTGCGCGACTTAGCGCGAGTCCGCCTGGCCGGTCCATCGTATGGGACGGGACGCTGACGACCGTCTGGTGGCTCTGGCAGCCCCGGAAGGCACGGATTGGGCCTGGAAGGACCGGCCGTGTCGCGGGGATCCGGCCGCCGGTGATCGGCAGCTGTCAGTTTCGAGCCACCTGGGAGCGGATCAGGCAGAGACATGTGAGGATCAGGCGGAGACATTTCCCCCCTCGGGTCGTCGGTCACGTCACATGCTCGGTCCTCACGACACAAAGGTAGGCCATACGGAGGCGAGAACGGTTTCAGCCGGGAGGGGTGGACGTACCAACGGCGCTTTCCCCATTTTATCTGAACACACTGGGGGCGTGCAACCCGCACGACCTCCACGGGTCACCGCCATGGCCTCAACAATTTAGGCGACGTAGCCAAAGGTGCCTGAGGGCAGTGCAGCCAGGCCCTATCGCCCGGTTTCCAGTCGTGCACGGACACATTCCGTGCACGGACACATTCCGTGCACGCAAGCGCTCGTTGGCGATTTGGCGAGACCTCGAATTAAGCCGTGCGGCCTCCCGCGCCTCTGTCAGCTTAGCAATGTTAAATTTAATATGTTCGGCCAATTTTGAATTCGTTCGTGGCGCGGAAAGACCCAGCTGAGTTTCCATGGGCAGGTCGGCCTCCCGACCATACATCAGATAAAATGGGGAAAATCCCGTTGCTGCATGGGGGGCCATTCTATACGCGGCGAGGACCCCCGGGACCTGCAGGTCCCAGTCAACATGTGCCTCGCACACCTGCTGGCACAGCATAGAAGTCAAAGTCCTGTGGAGTCGCTCCACCATCCCGTCCGTCTGTGGGTGGTACGGGGAGGTACACACCTTCTTAGTACCCAAAAGGTCGCACACCTCCTGCAGCAATTTACTCGAAAAAATTTTTTCCTGGTCGGTCAGCAATCGTTCGGGAGCCCCCTTATCCAGAACGTAGCCCTGGACAAAGGTGTCCGTCACAACCGCCGCCGACTGGTTGGCGAGTGGCCACGCCATAGGCCACCGGGTAAAGTATTCCACACCAACCAACAGGTACTTGTTACCCCTAGGCGTGACTGGAAAAGGCCCCAAAATATCGAGCGCAACGAGCTCGTTAGTGCGCGAGACCTGAATAGATTGCAGCGGTGGATTTGACGCCATGGGCGGGGGTTTCCGTCTGGCGCAGTCTACACACCCCTTTAGTATATTTACCACATCGCTCCCTATCCCCGGCCAATAATAGTCACGCTGAAGCAGAGCAAGCGTTTTGTTTATACCCAAATGCAAATGGACGCCCGAATCTGCCCGACAATGCCCAACGAGCCCCCATTTGCCGCGTAAAATGGCACGTCCACCGGAAGCAGAGATCGACATTGGACAGGGAGAATGTTGTAAATGAGGTCTGAAATAATAGTAGCCGACGCCCCCGTGTCCACTAACACCCTGACCTCGACCCCGTCTATGAATCCCGTAACGACCGATGAACCCGCCGACGCAGCCACTATTCTGTGACCCAACTCAGACAATTTAATGTCCCCTCGGTCCCGCACGAACCCCCCTCTCCGAACCGACTCCCCGACCCCTAATCGGCCCTCCTCCGCCGCAAAGTGACGGCCCATGTGTGTCGTGCATGTAGGCCGAGCATGTGAAGTGCCGCGACTTGCCGGGGGTAGTAGGGACGACTTGGGGCCTTGGTCGTCGTCCAGCCGAGGTCCCATGGCGCGCTGACGTGGAGCGCGGCAACCGGACGCCACGTGGCCCCGGAGGCCGCAGTTGTAACACGTGATGAGGGACGTCGGAGGTCTCGGTTGCTCCAGCTTGCGGGCCGATCGCAGAGGCGAACGACCCCCGGACCTCCAGTCCCCCGGTCGTCCAGCGGTGAACGCCTCCTCCCGTGGGCAGACGACTTGGGGCTCGGTGACCACCGGGCCCGGAGCTGAGCCCACGGCAGCAGTGCAGACGACCCCCTGTTTACGCTTGAGGACCTCGTGCGCCTGTATACTTGTTGCGACCCGCAAGGAAGATATGTCGACTTCGTCGGCCGTGTTGATGGGGACCCCCAGGTCCTGCGCCAACTTGAGCAGTTGTTCCAAGACCATCGCATCCTGGCCCTCCTCGTCCATACGAGGGAATGCGGCGTCGGCGAGAGCCAACAACGCCGTGCGGTAGGCAAGCGCGGTCTCCGTGTCCGCCTTCCGTCGCTCGTAAAACTGATGGCAACAAGCCGAAGGGGGTCCATAGACCTTGGCCATGAGGCCCAACGCAGCCTTAAGCGTGGAGCGGTCCGACCTCTGTGCGGACCTGAAGGCCGCGAGCGCGTCGTCGTCCAACATGGCAGGCAGTGCCCGCAGCGCCGTAGCGTCGGACCAGGCCGACATTTCTTGATGCGCCAGAAACCTGTGTTGGAATGCGCCCCAGTCCCCGCCTTCCGCCTTGAAGGCTGTCAACGTGGGAAGGCGCTGCTGGAAGATGAAGTCGTCCTCTGCCACGTGGTTCCTCTCCGCCCCACCGTCGGTCTGCAAGATGGCGGCCCCTATGGCGGGTGGCTGATGGCGGTCCGTAGCGCGCACTGATGACGTAAGCGGGCGCGCTTGGAGAACTCCCGCCACGTGTTGCTCGCCGTTCCCGCCTAAAGATGTCCGCGTGGTTGAAATGGCGGGAACTGCCAAGTCATTTTGGCGGGAATCAGCGGGGCGAGCCTGTTGAATGTCCGCCGACGTCCCCGCTCCTCCCGACGTGGTGATCTCTGCCAGGATGGACGCCGCGGCGAGTAGCAGCTCTGCCAGACGGGAGTGCGCCTCGCGGAGTCCGGCACCAGCCCCCAGCCGCTCGTCGGGCGCCCCCGGTGGGTCCTGCGGCGTCGGCATCTCCTCGTCCTCTCCCCCTGATGCCAGCTGGCCCGAGTCGTCGAGGTTATCCTCGCGGTCAATCCCGTGAGTCCGAAGAGTCTTCCTTGTATCCATGCCTGGAAGACTGTTTCACTTCTGACACCAGTTGAAGTATTCGGAATGACGGCGAGAAACCACTTGACGGGTAGTACACTTTATTTTCACTTGTCTTCCACAATAACACGTGTGGTCACTATTTCTCACACTACACACTCCACCTGACACTGGTGGTTACTACAGCTCACGCTACACACTCCCGGGCACTCCAGCCCCGTAGCGTCCGTGGCGCTACAGACCCACCCCAGCTTGGGCGTGGGTCTCGACCTCTGGGTCCCGCGGGCCGGCACTCACACGGACGTTCGGCCCCGGGTCCCAAGGTCCCGCCTCTGGGCCACACAGGGCCCCGGTCCTCACAAGGACAGAGGGACTAGGTGCCTCAGGGCCCTATCTCTTCCTCCTCCGTCTTCTGTCTTCACTGGTCACCAACTCCCCGTGCGCCTGCGCGCACCGCCTTATATAGCCTCCCCTCCCGGGAGATGGAGCGTATGCGGACCGCGACGTGAGTACCCCCTTAGTTTACCAATCCCCACGCGCTTCCACACGATCCCTTCGCTGTCAGCGCGCGTCACCGATACCCAGCCAATCACTGCCTCACAACCCATGACCCCGCGCTGACCCATGATCCTTCACCGTCAGCGCGCGTCACCAACACACACAGCCAATCACTACGCGCTGGCACACGAACCTTACCCCAGCACGTATCACCACTACATATGTACCAAGTGGCCCAGGTGTTACGCTCGATGTAAGCACCGAGAGGCCTGGGGGCCCTAGTGGTCAACTCACACTGTGAGCACCGAGAGGCCTGGGGGCCCTAGTGGTCAACTCACACTGTGAGCACCGAGAGGCCTGGGGGCCCTAGTGGTCAACTCACGCTTTAAGCGTGGAGGGGCCCAGGGACCCTCACACTGTAGGTGCCGATGGGTCCAGACATCTTTCTGATTGAGAGGGGGTCAAATACTTATTTCCCTCATTAAAATGCAAATCAATTTATAACATTTTTGACATGCGTTTTTCTGGATTTTGTTGCTGATATTCTGTCTCTCACTGTTCAAATAAACCTACCATTAAAATTATAGACTGATCATTTCTTTGTCAGTGGGCAAACGTACAAAATCAGCAGGGGATCAAATACTTTTTTCCCTCACTGTACATTTGAGTAAGACCATGTTGTTGGGGATGGGAAATAAACATTTACCATTGTATATTTATCAGGCTGTAAAGGGTACCTGCAAAGATCTTGCGCAAACGGCTCGAACAAAGTGCTGAAAGTACCAGTTTTAAACGTGACTTGGTCCATCCATGCCTTGACTTGTCTAGGAATGGAAAGGAATGTTTCTCTCACTGAATATCCTCATGGGTCAGTCCTTGCTTTCAATGTTTTGGAAAGTTCTTTTTGCATGCGTTAGAAATTTTACAATGTGAGATGCCTTCCTCATCCATTAGCGTTTGGAGCCTCCTTAGAAAGGCAACAGCATCGTCTGTGTCTGGCTCCAACCTCAATACCTGCAGTGGCCGCTTAAGGATTTCTAACCAAAAAGGGTAAATGTGGAGTGGGAGTGGGGAGGGGGGAGTCACAACAGCCAATAACGTCCAGAAACTGATCAAATATATGGAAAAATTTCAATTTGAAAATGTGGGATCAAAATCCTGACAAGTCCACCATCCAATTGCCCAACCCCCCCCCCCTCCACCCTGATCATTCCCAAAGGAGCTGTCATCATACACGACCACAACGCAGCTGGCCAATATAAAGTGCCCCCACCCACCGGGACTGCCTCAAAGTAGTTCAGGCTAGCACCAGGAAGCCCCTCTGCACCACCACAACATTGCAGTTGATGCTGGCTTCAGAAGGGCAGCAATACCACCTCCGTGCAATTCACGCTGGTCCTAGGAGATGTCTCCCGTGCCACCATGTGGCCTAAATCAGTGGTGCTTTGAGGTCTTACCATATCCTGCCAACTAACTTCACAACTTGCATTACAGGGATATGCATAACATTTTAAGGGGTTGCAGGCCAAATGCTGCATTAGTGTTATGCTCCATTAAAATATAAACGATGCAATAAGCACTTAATAAACATAAATACAGGAAAGTTGCACAGAGAAGCATGGTGAGATGCATGACTGAAATTACAGTGAGAAACAGAAAGACATTCACATAGAGCAAGGGACAAACGCTAATCAGAAACACAATTTTGACTGTTAAAAATAAGACGTAAGGGGCCGTCCATAAATGACGTCACGCGATTTTGGACAATTTTTGACCCCCCCCCCTCGTCACACGGCGTTACAAAAAACCAGACCCACCCTCAAATATGACGTCACAAAGCTCTGCCCCCCCCCCCCCAAAATATAAAACATGCTTCAAATCGCTTTAAACTATTGTCATTGTAGTGCGTATTTAATGTGCGTTTATTAAGTGCTTACTGCACTCTGATGTTGTAGGAGAAAACATTTAATAAAAGTATATTTAATTAAGTAGAACGTGTTGTCTATATTTATTTAAAGTTGCGCATTTTGATGTAACGTCACATTTCTCAACCCCCCCCCCTCGTCACACATCGTCACAAATGTCTCACCCCCCCCCCCCCCCAGGTGCGTGACGTTATTTATGGACGGCCCCTAAGTTAGCTTGGGCAGTATCCATCACGATGAGAGATGATGATGCCCAAAGGAAAAAAAACTGATTTTGATGAATTGGCATCCAAAGGAGAGAATCGAGTACATCTGAGAGCCTTTCATTCAGTCGTGGATAGATAATAGCCGATAATGATTACAGGAAAATCCCTCATATTTGCAATGAGGAGGGGCTAGGTTGTAAATAAGTAATACAAAAATGCCTTCAAAGTAAACAATACAGTTCTCACTGTTTGCAAAAGACAATGAAAACACAGGTAATCACTCTACCAGACGTATATATAATTTCAATAATCATGGCCATTTGTGTTATTGTAATTAATTTCTAAGTTCAAGTATTCAAATTTGTTTCTGAGAAAGTATTCTGACCAAGAAAATGTAGAGTATCATTTGCTCACTTCCACAAATTGGTGAGAATGGAAGTTTACATGGACACCACACTCCAATGTTTAAAGCTTAGAGAGATGTCCATGTATGTACGTATTTAGAACTTCTTTCGCACCGTGCGTAGCCAGCCGTGCTAATCGGAGGTGTGGGGAAGGAACACAAACTAAACACACAAAACTGTTTTAAATAAATAAGTTTCCAATCTGGATGATTTACAAGTGCATAGCTCCAATGGCTTCCTAATAACGGACGGAAAAGCGTTCCAAACAGCCACAGAAGCTCATCTGAAAGTGTGTGATGCGGTAACCGTCTTTGTTTGATGGTTAGCCAAAACCCGCTGCGAGGATGACCAGAGTTCGTGTGATGGTTTATGTTTCTTGCAAAGAGAGCAGAGAGATGGCAATGCTTTTTAAAATTGTGCTTTAGATCTGACCACTTTCTAAATATATAGTTGTTTTATTGTTTTGTTGCTGAATACTATATTCTACGTGGCAATACCCACGGGTTTCATTTGGATGTCAAATACAATAGAGATGCGATTGTGTTTATTTTAATTATTGATATCTTACGTTTGATATGTTTCACCAAAATTTGTGTTTTGGGATATAAATGGTTTGAGTCATGCGTCAGATTGTATGAATTTACCGATTGAACTAAGATAAACAATGTATTTTGATGATCTAGAAATTCTGACCTTGAGTTATAATTCAGAGGTCACCGTATCGGTTTGTTTTCCTGGTGTGGCAGTTAAAACAATCTGGCAAGTTGTGTTAATCCCCTGGCTCCTGCCCATCCAGCAGTATAATAGGATACAGCACAATTCGAGCAGGTCGTGTGTGGAGGAGTAAAGTGTTAGTAGTATTCCATCTTGTCCAAAACGTTCTTCCTGTCTGAAAGAGTAAGCCAAAATACCCTTTCTATAAAAGTCCTTTCCAGACCTGTGGTCGAAACTATTGTTGCAGATAAAAATGTTTTTATTTTACAAACACCAGATTATTTACTGCACAATGGTCTGGAAAAAACAGTTTGAGTGTTGACGGTGGTCCGTCAACGAGCCCACAATGATGGGAACCAATCTTTACCTTTTTACCACGTGATACATATCCGAGTGATGCAGGAATAAAGTTTAGACTTGCTTAAAGTGCAACTCAAAAATGTATCGAGGTTATTTACAGGTGGTGCTTAATTTAATCCATCTTGGCATATTTTGTCGTCATTTGTACCCTGTATTCATATTAAACCTGTAACATATGACGAGAGGAAGATAGGGCACAATAATACTGCGTAGGATTATTTAATATAGGCCTGGCTTGTACTCTCGTGGCAGTACCTTACGCTAAAAATATCTACTCCAAGCCAGCCAACCTAGTGGCGTTTAAAAAAAAAATCTAGTGAGAAATGAAGCGGTGATTACAGATGAAGTAGAAGCTGCTCTGTGTTCCATTATATAATAGTGTTTAATTTAGCACGGACATGAGGAGTGAGGAGATGAAACTTTAATGAGTGGAAAGGTTTACAACCTGTGCGTTTTATATATATATAAAAGACATTACACTGAAGTTATTTTCACGAAAAAAGTAAAAATGTGAGTTCAATAAGATGCTATGATATACGAACATACCTGGTGAGAGATCGATAGAGCCACACACGGCTCATAGACGAGGTTTATATCTCGAGTGTGAGCAATGTTTCTTGGCGGGATGTGAGGTATTTGTGAACAAAATATTTTGCTTTTGGCAAGGATTTACAGGGATACTTAAAGATATAAATCCTTAAAAATATTAGACAGTTTGGCATTGATCACGTGTTATAAAATAGAGCATTAAGTTTAAACCTCCTCTGCATAAATTATTAAAAGTAAAACCTATTTTTTTCAATTGGCTCCATGTAGTTTTAGTCAAACGAACCCCTAAAAACACGTAGACGTTCTCCATTAAATGTCCTCACAAAATTAGGGTATTTCCATGATGGTGGACACCGACCTTCCACTCGCTGCTGGCCACCTTCAATACAAAGCTGTCCCTCGCCTCGTGTTTCTGCTGAAGTCGCCACATTGCCCAATGCTGCATTGAATAGACGACGACAACGACGTCGTCGCACACGACGAGGGGGCTGCATGCGCCCGACGTTTTGCGGCACGTGATCGTCGTCCAACAGTTTTGCACACGGTACACACGGAGGGTGAAAAGACACGATGAGTATTTACGGTGCTCTCTTTCATAAGCCCAGTAAACACACCTGCCAACCGCTTATCAGTGCCCCACCTTATTACAGACCAATTCAGACCTTATTGGTCACCCCGCACCCTTATAGATCTCAACGTTCATCCTACAAAGTCGCATCACAAGGGAAAAACACAAATAAATGGATTTTATTTTGCCCGTATTGAAACGGCTGAACGCCGTATCGACCTGAAAACTCAATTTCCCTGTACAAGAATACGGGTAACCCGTATGCGTTAACAGGTATGCAGTAAACCACACAATACGGCCGCATGGAAATGTGCTAATCCCTTTCATGGTAGTCATCCCAGAACTATCCCTGCTTCCTCCACACTTCACCATCACCACACACAGCTTATGTTTTGACTTATAGTGGAGTATTATCTGATTAATGGTTAGGACACGTTGTCTTTAGCTATGAAAAACATCTAAGAAAGTGCATCCCATGACCTACGACTACTGTTAGGAAATCTGGTTAAATGTGTTTTGCATAAAGCCAGGTATGACGGGCTATTGCTTGGAATGCACTCTAGTCATCAAACATGTCAAGAACCCTGATGTATTAGAAAATTACAAATACTAAACAGACTTGCAAAACACCTTTCACAGAAGGAAACCATCTCACAATGCTTAGCATGTGTAAACAATATCCTCGTTTGTTTCTTTAAAATACATGGCAACAGAGCAGGATGGCTTGGAACGTTTATTCTGCTCCTCTTATGGACTTCAATGAGTTAGTTTTGTTTGCCCGATTGAGTAATATCTAGCCTTTGGTATTTATACGGAATATTAAGAATCATAAACGTGGTCGGGTGAGACTTAAGCAACTGGCAAGTGACCCCCACCTGTTTTAACTCCTGGTTGTGTCTAACACTAGCGGTGAGTGGTATCTGAGCTAGTTCTATCCACCCTCAATTACCAGAAAAGAGAACGTAAGCAAGTTAGTGACATCATATTGAACGTTGGAGATGTACGTTGATACATTGCCAGCTAGTGACGATGAGAGCAGGATTGTTAAGTCTGGAAGCTTCTAGTCACAAACTGGAACGAAGGCGGCAGCTACAAGAAGGTCGTCTAACACTCAGCGGAGACAGGAGTTGTGTTTCGGCAGCTCTAACTGCGACTGAGTAGTCCCATTTAGGATCCACTCTGCTCACCCCACGTGGGGAAGGGGCTAGAAAAGGCGCCCTAAACATAGTCTGTCTCACTCCTTCCCGACTGAATACTGCGTCCAGAGGGATCACCATTATTGCGGTGGAAACAAAAATAAAAGTCAGATAATTAAATTTGGGACCTGGAATGTTAGGACCCTTATGGACAACCCTAAAAGTGAATGCCCAGAACGCCGCACCGCGATCGTGACCTGGGAACTTAGACGACACAACATTGACGTAGGGTTGCCCTCAGTGAGCGGGGGAGGGGCAGCTGAAGGAACAAGGAGGTGGCTGTACGTTCTTCTGGAAAGGCAGACAGAAAGAACAAGGCTGACTGCACGGAGTTCGTTTCGCCATCATGAATTAATTCATCAATCCAGTTGGTGGGGAGCCAATGTGCCACTGCCATCAGCGCATATGTCCCGGCTCTTGACTCCGTTGATTAAACCAAAAAATAATTTTACGCCAGCCTTGACCAGGTCATTTTTACTGTTCCTCTAGGTGACAAACGTATTCTCCTTAGTTATTTTAATATCAGAGTTGGAAGGGACATAAACCTCTGGAATGGAACAATCGGCAAGGAAGGAGTGAGAAAAGTAAATTCTAACGGCATCTGTGATGCCGCCGCCACGAAGCCGTTCGGCAGGCGCCCAAACCCCCGACTTCGCCACCACCAAGCAACGGAGCCAACCCCGCGTCCCCCTCACCTCACCTCACACGAACACACCCGCACGCATTTCCCCCCCCCCATAGAGCTCCGAGGGGAGGTCACCTGGCCGACCGGTTTTTATCCGAGAAACCCTTATCGGGGTTAACTCTCACGGTTTCCGGCGATCAGGCAATTGGACGACCTCCCCCGTGCTACGTTGCGCCGCGGCGCTGCGACCAGCCGTAATATGGTGTGGTCGCGGCATGGGGCATTCGGCCACCGCGGTTGAGGTGCATTTTCCCCCCACACACACCCCCACGGGTCGACGGGGCAAGCAGGGGAGGGACGGGACAGCACGATTAGCGGGACCGCAGGAGCTGTTGCGCATAGTCATGGAGGGTTGGGATAATTACGCTTGAGCGCGCAGGCAGCATTGTTAGGGGAGTTTAAGGATAAGGCTATTAGTATAAATAATTGGGAGAGGGGAGGCGCGCGAGGAGCCATGCACAGCTTCCCACGACGGGCCTTTGTGATGGACACCGCCGCATGAACCTCGATGATGGGGGCCTGCGTGAGAAAAGGATTGATTGGAATTTGCGCCGTGCAGGTCGCTCATTGATTAGCGGAACAAAGGCACCGCGGAGCTGCCTGGCCCGGGCGAGGGGGGCGCGTGCCATTGTTTGGAGTTCACGCCGCGCGGACAAAGGATTAATTAGCATAGCAAAGGCGCACGGTGCGTGGGAAGGGGGTAGGGGTCCGGGAATCAGGACAAATGGGGAGCGCAAAGGGGAAATCGGACTCTTCTCTCCAGGCCAGCGGACCCGCAGCAGCTCCAGCCAGCGACCCGGACGTCCGTGCGACGCGTCGAGGTGCGCTGTTAGCACCGGGAGCAGCGAACCACCGCGGGCACCAAACAGTGAGTGGGGGGGTGAAGTAGGGTAGCGTAAGCCGATAAATAGGGAATACGTACAGGTTTGGGTGGAATAGGCCAGCCTCGTCGACTCACTGATTCAACATCAATTCGCAGGTAGCATATAATAAATCATTAATAGCGAAGCGTGGTCTCGCGTGATCTTGTTGAGCAGTGTGTCGCGTGGGGAGCTGCGTGTGGGTGCGTGCGACCACCCCGTGTGCGATACAGGTGCGCGATCATAACGTGAGTTGAGTTGGAGTGCGCGGAGCGGCGTGTGTGTGTGTGGGCGTGCGTACGTTCGCTCCGTGTGGGTTGCAGGCGCGCGATTAGGACAGGGAGGTATCGTAGTAGGGAGGGGCAGAATACTACTCGGTAATTAGCCATGCCGGCTACGCGGACCCGCGGGGGAGGGGAATCCTCGGGCGATGGTTCCCACGCTACGGGTGAGGAACCTAGCAGCGGGGGGGCGATTGATGATGCTAGCCCGGCCGTTAGCATTATCGAGGGAGGGATCTCGGGGGCTAGCGACCCTCACATATTGGTGTCAGAAACGGGACGATCCCCCGCACCCCCAAGGGAAAGAGGCCCCCCAACCCAGATTAAAATCAAATGCACATTTACGGGCAAAGGAATTCCAACATGGAAATCGTTTGCCCGCAGCATCAGGGGGGCGAAAAAGGTTAATGGGTGGTCAGATGAGGAGGCGTTGCAGCAGTTAGAGCTACATTTAGATGGACGGGCAGCTGACTTTGTGGAAGCTTTGCCCGCAAGCGTACAAACTCAGTGGGAAAAATTAATGTGCGAACTCGAACGGCGCTTCGGCGCCTATGACGAGGAGGATGCGCAGGCGGCCTTAGAGGCACGCCGCCGCCAGCCCGGCGAGGATCTGCGAGATTACGCCGAGGACGTACGCATGTTGACCCAGCTCGCGTACCCGGAGCACGAGGCGAAAGTAATTGAGAGCCTCGCCGCCGGGAAGGTCCAGCGATATTTGGCACGCACCCTGTGGTGGCAGCCAAATATAGACGGTGCACGCCTCTCCTTTAACACACTTGTCGAGCGCGCGCGTAAATGCGAGAAGCTCTCTGGTGAGCGCGCGCAGCCTCGAGGGAGGGGACGAGAGTGCGCCGTAGCGAGCCTACTCTCGGACGAGGAGGAGGAGCTCGCCATCGCAGGAAGGGGACGGGCAAGGGAGCCCCAGAGACCCAGCGAGACTACCCCGGGGTGGGTAGCCGGGTTACAGACCGGCATTGGAGATATTGCTGGCCGGGTAGACCGAATGGACGGTAAGGTAACCCACGTAGGTGAGAGGGTAACCCAGGTACGCGAGGAAGCAAATAAAAATATGAAGACCCTCCAGTCTGAGATGGGTGAACTACGCTCGACAGTAGGGGGACTAGCTGGGAGGGTGTCCCAATTAGAGTCCGATTTGGGACAACTGCGTACTGGGGGAGGGAGAGGGAGCGGGCAGGGGGCCCACTACGGAGCTGCCCCCCCTCCCCGGGCATGTTATATGTGTGATCGCCGAGGGCATCTAGTGAGAGACTGTCCTGAAATCACCCGAGCTAGGCAGGCGCGGGGGTTAAACTCCAACGCCCCCTAGTGAGCGGACCAACTAGGGGTGCAATCGACGTGGTCCCGATACAAATAGACGATAATGAGAATAATGGCGAGCGAGTGATCTCCACACAGGTTCCAACAACAACGCCCACGGAAACGGTGACTCCTGGCGACTGGCTACGGGAGCTGGTGGCGGGGATCACGGGGGCCACATCGCTGGTGGAAGGGGAGGTAAACGGAGTGCGTACCCGAATTCTGCTGGACACGGGGGCGGTGGCCTCGCTCGTGAGCGCAGCGCACTGCAGCGCGATCGGGGTCGACGTGCATCACCTGCAGGCCCCGGACCGCGCGCTGCACACGGCGAGCGGAGCCGGAATGGGGCTGCTGGGGAGAGCCACCCTAGAGGTCCGCATAGGCAGTCAGGTGTGCACCCAGGAGTTCTACGTGTCGAGTGCGTTGTGTCACGAGTGTATCGCAGGTACCGACCTCTTAGAACGGCTGGGACTCAACGTGCAACCCCGCCAGCGATGCGCCACCATGGAGAGCAACGGCGAGCGGATACCGTTCCTGGGACGAGAACCAACGCGCCCCCGCTTCGCACCTGTGGCCGCTATCCTGGCGACGGCAGTCACCATCGGCCCGCTCACCGAGATGCTGGTGCCGGTGGCAACATCCCCCACCGACCCCGCGCTCCGACCATCAGGAGAGGTAATGCTAACTCCTCACCCGGAGTTGGCAAAACGGTATGGGGTCGTGGGATCCGCCACGTTGGTAAACGCAGATGGGGACCGATTGTTTATGCGGATGTTTAACCCCCACAGTACCCCAGCGATACTGCGGCGGCGCACCCCGATAGCCACCGTACACCCCCTGCACGCACGCCACTCTAACGACTCGGTGTTCGCACTCTGGGCTGAGGACCCCGGGCGTCCTGAGGGTGACCAGGACCTGGCCTGGCGAGTCGGCCCGACTCCCCGAGCCGAGGTCGTTCCCCTGCTCGACGCGTTACATGTACCATGGGCGGATTTACCTAAGGGAGAGGCCGATCGGCTGCGCGAGTTACTGCGGGAGTATGCCGACGTATTCAGTGAACACGACTCGGACGTGGGTCGGACCGATCTTGTTAAGCACCAAATTGACACCGGTGCAGCCCGACCCATCAAACTCCCTGCGTACCGAGTGGGCGCACCCGAACGCGCCCAAATCAAAGAGGCAGTTGGGGACATGCTTCGCGATAACATAATTCAGCCCTCGGCGAGCCCCTGGTCAGCCCCAGTGGTACTAGTGACGAAAAAGGATGGGTCAACCCGGTTCTGCGTCGATTACCGTAAACTAAATGCAGTCACGCTCGGCGATGCCTTCCCCATACCCCGCATCGACGACACCTTCGACAGCCTCGCTGGAGCGCGATATTTTTCCACCCTCGATCTCGCGTCCGGGTACTGGCAGGTGGAGATGGCGGAGGAGGATCGGCCGAAAACCGCATTCACCACCCCGATGGGGCTATTCGAGTTTCGAGTACTCCCGTTCGGACTCACCAATGCGCCCGCGACGTTCCAGCGGCTGATGGAGTTGGTGATGCGGGGCTTGCAATGGGAACAGTGCCTGATTTACTTGGACGATGTGATAGTGTTCAGTAGATCTTTGTCTGAGCATTGGTCCAGGCTTCGAGAGGTGTTCCAGCGACTGCGAGCGGCTCATCTCAAGCTCAAGCCACGTAAGTGTTACATCGCACAACGCGAGGTGGGGTACCTCGGGCATCGCGTCAGCGAGGCAGGTGTGCACACCGATCCGGAGAAGGTACGCGCCGTAGTGGAGTGGCCACGGCCAAGGAATCTGACGGAGATCAGATCATTTTTGGGGCTCGCCACCTATTATCGCCGATTTGTAAAGGGATTCAGCGAGATTGCACGCCCCCTCACCCAACTCACCTCCCCTAAGCACCCCTACCAGTGGACGGGGGCCTGCCAGACGGCCTTCACCACTCTCAAAGACCACCTCACCCACGCCCCCACCCTCGCTTTCCCCGATTTTACCACCGATTTTATTTTGGACACCGACGCCTGCAGCAGCGGGCTGGGCGCGGTGTTGTCACAGGTACAGGATGGGACGGAACGAGTCATCGCGTACGCCAGCCGGACCTTGAGTGGGGCCGAGCTGAACTATTGCGTGACCCGCCAAGAGTTGTACGCCGTGATTTTCGCATGTAAGCAGTTCCGGCCGTATTTGTACGGCAGGAAATGTCGCGTACGCACTGACCATTATGCTCTGCAGTTCCTTCTTACATTCAAGGAGCCGCGGGGGCAGATGGCCCGCTGGTTGGCGCAGTTGCAGGAGTACAACCTGCAAATCGAGTATCGGGCTGGCCGGACGCATGCAAACGCGGACGCCTTGTCGAGGCGACCCACGGTGGACGCCGAGACGAGGGCGGAGGAGGCCTGCCCGTGCTTCACGGGGGGACGCTGCCGGCAGGCAACGGACCCCCGAGCGGCCGCGGCCACTGACCCCCCCCCAGCGAGAGAGAGTGCAGTGTGCGCCACAGAGGCCCTCACAGGTGGCACCGAGGATCCCGTCGACCGCACGGCAAGCGCGGGACCCGCGGCTCGGGACCCGATCGGACGGATCCAGGAGGACGTCGGCTGCGCCTTCCCGGGCCTGAACGACGAGCAGCTGAGACAGACCCAGCAGCGAGATCCCGATCTGGCGGCAGTGGAGGCGGCACTGCGGGAGGAAAAGAGCGCCCTGCCAGGACCCTGGAGCGGTTTGTATGCCCGGTTGTGTGTGCAGAACGGAGTGGTACGGGAGTTAACCGAGGCCGGCCAGCCGGGGTGCATCTGTGTTCCTGCCCAGGTGCGACCCCAGCTGCTTCGGCTGGTGCATGACCACCCACTCGGGGGCCACGATGGGGAACGACGCACTCGAGAGACCCTGCGTCGCCAGTATCTCTGGCCCAAATTGGCACAAGACGTGGCGGCCTGGGTACAGGGCTGCCGCGCCTGTCAGCAGTGCGGGCCGAAACCGGCACGATACCAGGTACCCCTAAGGCCGTTCCGCGTCAGCCGCACAAATCAGCTGGTCGGGATCGATCTACAGGGGCCATTCCCACGATCCCATCGAGGCAACCGGTATATTCTAGTCGCAGTAGAGTATTTCACCCGCTACCCCGTGGCAGTGGCCATCCCTGATAAAACGGCCTTGGTGGTGGCCCGGGCATTCGTGGAACATTACGTACTCAAGCACGGGATCCCAGAACGAGTCCTCACCGACCAGGGTAGCGAGTTCGAGGCCGAGCTGTTCCAGGCACTGTGCCGAGAATTCGGAATCCAGAAGGACCGAACCACAGCGTACCACCCCCAGGCGAATGGTATGGTAGAACGCATGAATCAGACCCTAGCGGGGAAACTCAAACGTATGGCGGCTGCAAATCAACGGGATTGGGACGAACACCTCCCCTATGCCCTTTTCGCCTACGCCACCACCGTACACACGTCGACGGGGCAAACCCCGTTTTTAATGATGTTCGGCCGTGAGTCTCGTTTACCCGCAGATCTGCTATTCGGCGTCCCTTCCCCCCAGCCGGAGGAGGGAAGCCGCCCCGTGGAACACCTGTTGGAGACCCTGCGAGAAGCCCGAGGCCGAGCATACCCGCAAGGGGAAGCCGCGCATCGGCGGCAGGAACAGGGCACCCGACCCCGCATGGAACCCCCCTTATTCCTGACAGGTGCTAAGGTGTGGCTACACACCCCTCGCGTCGGGGCCGGGCAGGTGGGGAAACTGACGACCTACTGGCGGGGACCCTGGACCGTGGTGCGGCAGATATCCCCCTGGACGGTACTAATCTATGGCGGGGAGAGGGATCGAGAGACGGTGGTCAACGTCCGCCGCTTAAAACCGTGGAAAGCGGCCCCGGCGAGAGAGGACCCCGTCACCCGAAGGCCCCGAAATCCCGGAGTACCCGCACCCCTCGTGTTGGGGGGCCTCGCACACTACATGGGCCCCGCCGGGCCCCCGAGACGCCCCGATCCAGTCCGGAGAAGACGCGGACGACGGCCACTAAACCCTTCCGCTGCTGAGTTTGTGCCCCAGCCCACAGGTGCCGGAGGACGGGGAGAGCCGCTGGAGTGGAGGAGGAGACCGCCGCAGGAGCTACAGAGGACGGAACCACCCGCCCCGAGGCCAGCCACCAGGTCCGGACGGATCCCCCGGACCCCGCAACGTTTCCTCGTGGGCGCGGCCCAAGCGAGGTGCTCCAGTCAACCCGGGACGGGGACTGGCACCTCGGGGGGCTATGTGATGCCGCCGCCACGAAGCCGTTCGGCAGGCGCCCAAACCCCCGACTTCGCCACCACCAAGCAACGGAGCCAACCCCGCGTCCCCCTCACCTCACCTCACACGAACACACCCGCACGCATTTCCCCCCCCCCATAGAGCTCCGAGGGGAGGTCACCTGGCCGACCGGTTTTTATCCGAGAAACCCTTATCGGGGTTAACTCTCACGGTTTCCGGCGATCAGGCAATTGGACGACCTCCCCCATGCTACGTTGCGCCGCGGCGCTGCGACCAGCCGTAATATGGTGTGGTCGCGGCATGGGGCATTCGGCCACCGCGGTTGAGGTGCATTTTCCCCCCACACACACCCCCACGGGTCGACGGGGCAAGCAGGGGAGGGACGGGACAGCACGATTAGCGGGACCGCAGGAGCTGTTGCGCATAGTCATGGAGGGTTGGGATAATTACGCTTGAGCGCGCAGGCAGCATTGTTAGGGGAGTTTAAGGATAAGGCTATTAGTATAAATAATTGGGAGAGGGGAGGCGCGCGAGGAGCCATGCACAGCTTCCCACGACGGGCCTTTGTGATGGACACCGCCGCATGAACCTCGATGATGGGGGCCTGCGTGAGAAAAGGATTGATTGGAATTTGCGCCGTGCAGGTCGCTCATTGATTAGCGGAACAAAGGCACCGCGGAGCTGCCTGGCCCGGGCGAGGGGGGCGCGTGCCATTGTTTGGAGTTCACGCCGCGCGGACAAAGGATTAATTAGCATAGCAAAGGCGCACGGTGCGTGGGAAGGGGGTAGGGGTCCGGGAATCAGGACAAATGGGGAGCGCAAAGGGGAAATCGGACTCTTCTCTCCAGGCCAGCGGACCCGCAGCAGCTCCAGCCAGCGACCCGGACGTCCGTGCGACGCGTCGAGGTGCGCTGTTAGCACCGGGAGCAGCGAACCACCGCGGGCACCAAACAGTGAGTGGGGGGGTGAAGTAGGGTAGCGTAAGCCGATAAATAGGGAATACGTACAGGTTTGGGTGGAATAGGCCAGCCTCGTCGACTCACTGATTCAACATCAATTCGCAGGTAGCATATAATAAATCATTAATAGCGAAGCGTGGTCTCGCGTGATCTTGTTGAGCAGTGTGTCGCGTGGGGAGCTGCGTGTGGGTGCGTGCGACCACCCCGTGTGCGATACAGGTGCGCGATCATAACGTGAGTTGAGTTGGAGTGCGCGGAGCGGCGTGTGTGTGTGTGGGCGTGCGTACGTTCGCTCCGTGTGGGTTGCAGGCGCGCGATTAGGACAGGGAGGTATCGTAGTAGGGAGGGGCAGAATACTACTCGGTAATTAGCCATGCCGGCTACGCGGACCCGCGGGGGAGGGGAATCCTCGGGCGATGGTTCCCACGCTACGGGTGAGGAACCTAGCAGCGGGGGGGCGATTGATGATGCTAGCCCGGCCGTTAGCATTATCGAGGGAGGGATCTCGGGGGCTAGCGACCCTCACACATCCTCCTCTTGACTAAATGCACGGAACATGGACTCATCATCACCAACACCCTGTTCCACCAAAAAAAACAAATACAAAACATCATTGCAACATTCGCGATTGTTCTGCCTCACGGCAGGCATGGGGGTGTGTGTACACAGGAATTTCTTGATATGGTGTTAAGTTTGGTCACATGACCAGGAAGTTACGATTTAGGATTCTCTAAGCCATGCGGCAGGGTGTCAGCCATTACACAGAGTACAAAATGGAGGCACAAATAGCGTCTCAATGAAGACAGGTGCATATGTTCATTGTGGGACTTTCTGTAAGTTCGTTTATGTTCTTATAATACTGGGAATGCTGTTATAATGTTAGGATTGACGTTATAATGCTGTAAATGCCTTTATAATGCTGTTAAATTGTCATGATAAATATGAGGCCTAATTAACAATGAAACCTGCCACTTACATTATTGTGAATGTTACTTGTAATTGTATAAGTCGAGCCAGACTTGTACCCATGTAACTTTAATGCGATCTTGAGAGCAAGGATGAAGAAGTATCTCATCCACAGTTCAGTGTTATGTGCAGTACTGTACATTTATGCTGCAGTATGGTTATTACACGATATGACCTTATTTAACACAGCTTATTCTCTTGTATAGCTATTCAATGCTAGTGTATGTGCCTGGTCCATCCAGGACCTATTGTTGAGTTTCATATTATCTAATAAAATGTTGATGCTCCTTGTGTTCATTCATTGTATCGATATTGCAAGTATTAACATATGCTGTATTTTGTGCTGTGTTTTTCCATCAGTTTTACCTCGTTGAATCTATTAAATACGTCGGAGTCGGATGTTGACCCTGGCTCTGAAAGTGTATTGAATGTGAGGTTAACTACTCGGATAGTGGTGCAACGCAGTGCACAGCGAGGCCGAGACAACAATTGAAGCACTGGCACTTTATCAATTACGTCATTGTCCCTGCCTGGGATCGCAAAGATGTATGCATCACCCAGGCTGTTCTAGCAGCTGATGATTGCTGGACTGGTCATCGACTCATCTGCTCAACCATGTCCATAAACTGGCTCCCAAACGACGGTTGCAGTGCAAGAGATGCCTATAGAAAATCAATGTGAAAGGTCTTAAGGACTCGATTAAGTAAGACCTCTTCCACCAATGAAAAACTGTCGAACTTGAATTACCACCAGTGGGAGAAATGTGGGCAGTGATTGGAATGTCCTTAAGTTCACCATAATTAACACCTGTAAAGATACACTTCGAGTCTCTACCAAGACACATCAAGACTGGTTTGATGAGAATGATCATGAGGGCCAAGAGTTGATCAATCCCAAATGCAAGGCTTTTTGTGCTTGGAAAAATGATATCAATTCCAAGTAACAGACGTGGAATCACCAACAAGCTCAGGCAGCGGCCAAGAGGAGGATCCGCGATATGAAAAACAGATGATGGGAAGATAAGGGAAAGAGAGACAAAATTTTGCCGACATCCATGAATCCGCGGCTTTTTCAGTGCCACCAGAACCACCTATGGTCCGAGCACTCAGGAACTAACTCTCCTGAGGACTAAGAATAGAGGAGATCTGATCAAAGAGAAGGAAGCTGTCAACACTCGTTGGAATGAGCATTTTGAATCGTGACTTGTTAGTCGATGAGAGTATTTTCTGCTCCATCTCACAAAATCCAATCAGAAATGAGCTTGGAATCTCCCCTATCTTTGATGAATTGAAGAAAGTCATCAAACAGATGAAGAACAATAAGGCATCTGGAGCTGATGGAATCCCTGCTGAAATCTTCAAACAAGGGGGAGAGGAGCTCACGTCACGGCTCCAAGCACTCATCTTGAAGATTTGTAAACATGAGGAAATCCCAAACGACCTCTGGGATGCCATGATTGTGACCATCCATAAGAAAGGAAATAAATCCGATTGTGGAAATTACACTGGGATCGCTTTGCTGTCTACTGCAGGAAATATCATTGCAAGAACTCTCCTGAACCGTCTTCTGCCATTTGCTGATGAACTCCTCTCAGAATCCCAATGTGGGATCAGGCCATCGAGTGGCACAACTGACATGATCTTCACTATCCGTCAACTGCAGGAAAAATTTCAGGAACAACACAAACCTGTCTACATGGCCTTCTTTGACCTCACGAAAGCCTTTGATTCTGTCAACTGAGAAGCACTGTGGAGGATCCTCCGAAAGTATGGATATCCAGCGAAATGTATCACCATTCTTCGCCTGCTGCATGATGGTATGCGAGCAATGATTCTTAATAATGTATCCATCTCAGATCACTTTGAAATTAAGACTGGAGTCAAGCAAGGCTGTGTTATCGCCCCAACACTTTTCTCAATATTCCTCACTGTGATGCTACAGCTAACTGTTGGTAAGCTTTGAGCAGGTGTGGACTTAAACTACTCAATCGATGGTAAGCTGTTGAACCTCAACTGACTTCGATCTAAAACTAAGATCATCCCGACAGCAGTTGTTGAGCTCCAGTATGCTGATGATGCTGTAGTGTGTACCCATTCAGAAGCAGATCTTCAGGCAATCGTCAGAACTTTTACTGAGGCATATGAGAAAATGGGACTGACGCTTAATATTTCAAAGACTAAGGTCCACCATCAACCAGTCCTCAATGAGCAGTCCGCAGCACCGACAATCTACATCCACGGTGAGACTTTGGAAAATACTGAGCATTTCCAATACCTCAGATGCCTTCTTTCTCAGAATGCTGATATCGACAAAGAAATCCAAAATCGCTTGAAATGTGCAAGTGCAGCTTTCGGTCAGCTGAGGAAAAGGTGTTTGAGGAACGTGACATCAGGTCCAAAACCAAGATCATGGTTTATCAAACAGTCGTAATCTCTACCTTACTTTACGGAGCTGAGACGTGGATAACATATAGGAGACATCTCAAAGCGCTCGAGAAATGCAATCAACGAAGATACTTAAAATCAGGTAGCAAGACAGATGCACTTACATCAGCGTCCTCTCACAAACAAACACCACGAGCATTGAGGCCATGATCATTCGACATCAGCCCAACTCCAGACTCCCGAAGCAAGTCTTCTACTCCCAGCTTAGTCGGGGTTTATGTTCAAGAGGCTGGCAGAAAAAGCGCTTCAAGGATGTTCTCAAGGGCAACATGAAGAAGTGCTCCATCGACACCAACTCATGGGAAACTCTTGCCCAGGATCACCTCAAATGGAGACTGAGTCTATTTCAAGGATCCAAACATTTTGAAACTATACTGCAGAAACGGGAAGAGGAAAAGTGGGAACAGCATAAACAGCATGCTGCAACCCGACTTACTAATGCCGTTCCACCAACCACTCTTTCTGGACACACGTGTGCCCGAGCTGCGGCAGAATCTGTCGATCCCGGATTGGTCTCTTTAGCCATCTTCGGACCCACAGATAAGCCAACGTTTCTATGGAAGACAATCATCCTCGATTGTGAAGGATAGCATTTTGATGGGTATAGAGGGAATATGAATGTGGATAGAGTTTTTTTTTTTAAATAATATAGTTGAATAAAGTATTCTGCTTAAATACAATCTATACAATAAAAGGAACATTGTTTTATTCATGAGAAGAGCAGTGAGTAGAGTAGAGGTTTAAGAGCACATGAGGCTAAAATTGAAAGCAGTTTTAAGTTTAGCTGCATACTTACTTATAATCAAACCCCTACACACATACATCTATCAGCACTCATACAAACACATATATAGACAATGATACACTTGTATACACACACGAGAATAATCACCATTCACCATTGATTGGCGATGACATCCCCGTTGCACTTTTTTCAATTAATTTGCACTTAGACGCCAGGTGGAGTGATGGAATCTCACCAGGTGGAGGGAAAGGGACAGAAACAAAATTGTGCTCATACACGGAGTAGTGGTACCTGGTTTTAGTTTGGTGTTTTTTTGTTCTGTGTGTGCGGTTTGTTAGTGTGAACATTGTTGTTATATTTAATTTAAGAGGACAATGTAGGCGCTATATATGTCCAATCTGAGATACAAAAAACTAGGGGATATCATGGGAAGAATATTTCACAACAATGGGAAAAGGGGAGAACAATATGTGCAGTGCATATAATACATTTGTGAACTCCGTTGGGATTTTCAGATATTTTACATATTTCAAACCTAAAATGTGATTAGATCTTAATTTAAGTCCTAATAATAGATAAAGATACGCTGATTAAACAAATAACACAAAAACATAATAATATTTTCACATTTCTTTATCCTCAAATTATTCTACATTCAATAACCACGTGTGAAAAAGTATGTGACCAATTCAATTCAGTAACTGGTGACACGTCCTTCAGCAGCAATGTCTGAAACTAAGCGATTTCTGTAACCGTTGGTCAGTCTCTCACATCGGATTTGAGGAATTTTGGCCCATTCCTCCATACAGAACTCCTTCTACTCGGTGCCATTTGAGGGTTGCCTTGCATGGACAGCTTACTTCCGGTCCTGCATGGGGTTTAGGTTCGGACTTTGACTAGGCCATTGTAAACTGTGGAATTTCTTCTTCTGCAGCCATTATTTTGTAGATCTGCTTGTATGTTTAGGATCATTGTCTTGCTGCAAGACCCACTCTCTGCTTAGCTTGAACGCACAGACGGATGGCCTGACATTCTCCTCTATAATCTTCTGATACAATGCAGAAGTCATGGTTGTGTCAATGATGACAAGCCATCGAGGTCCTGAGGCAGCAAAGCAGCCCCAAACCATCACATTCCCACCACCATGCTTGACGGTTGGGATGAGGTTCTTCTGTTCAAAAGTAGTTTGGTTTTCGCCAAACGTAACGTTTCTCATTGAGGCCAAAAAGTTCTACCTTTGACTCGTGTGTTGATCATCACTGTGCTCTTTGGCGAACTTCAGACAGGCAGCAATGTTCTTTTTGGAGTGCAGTGTTTTCTCCTTGCTGTCCTTCCATGAACACTATTCTTGTTCAGTCTGTTTCTGATAGTTGAAAATGGCCTGCAGTTCCTTGGATGTTTCTCTGGGGTTCTTTGTGATTTTCTTGATGACTTTCCGGTTTTTTCTTGGATATATTTTAGTAGGACGACCACTCCTGGGTAGAGTGACTGTGGTCTTGAACTTTCTCCATTTGTAGACTATCTGTCTGACTGTGGATTGGTGGAGCCCCAAATCCTTAGAAATGGGTTTGTAACCCTTCCTGGACTGATGAGCATCAATAACTCTTTTTCTGAGGCCCTCAGAGATTTATTTGGATCGTGGCATGAATTCTTTCCGCACACCTGCATGGTGAAGACCAAACTCACAACATTTTTGATCTTCATGTAGGGTGGGGCCTCCCAAAACTCACCCCGGAAGATCTACTAATTATTTAAACACCTGATTCTAATAATTCCCTTAAATGAGCTAATGAAACCAGGGGTTTGCTTACTTTTTCACATACCCTGAACCTTAATTACTCATTGTTTGTTTAATTCGTACTTAATTTTGTTTCAAAAGATATGGAATTGGTTAATATAAACCGTGTCAGATTTTGATTCAAGGAGGCTATCATAGTAAAACTATGGAATTTCCATAATTATTATTGTGGATCACAAACTTTTTCTCGGCACTGCAAATGCATTCCCTCGAGTGCCTCCTTGTTAAGCAGCTGACAAAAATCAGGACTTTTACTGTTCCTGGAAAAACCAGGACTGATGGTAACCCGAGTGAGTGCTGACACTTTGAAATGAGTGCCCAGTTGTGTAGAATGCCAGCCATCGCCTCTGCCTGTTCAGTTACTGGGTGTGACAGCTGAATGTGAGCAACAGTCCCGAGTGTGGCAATTTCTCAGTGTAGGTGGCTGGCAGATGTCGAGCTCGTCATCCCAACCAGGTTGCTCAGCGGCAACTTGGACCGAGCTGGTTGAAAAGAAAAACACCGGAGAGCCACTATCACCTTCATTACTAATGGGACGTCTGCATGGTGATGACAGTATCACAATTACATGTATGGCCCTGATAGCAGACATCAAATATTGGATTCCTCCCGTGGGGAAGTGGGAATGTCACACATCACGCCAGCTCACCCACTTTCTCAACAGCGCTGCTCCTGTAGCACCCTCAGTGTGTGGCTATGTGCTACCCCAAGCACCTTATCTTCCCTTGGTGAGCTTGCAACACCTGGTGTAGCAATGGCAGCTCCTAACAACCATATTGAAAACCTCGGTAACAGCTGCACTAATGCCCCAGCTTGCCGACACGCACGTATGATGGCAAATTACCGAGGTGGGAGCAGACAGCTCATATCTGACCTCTCCATGTATCCCTCTGACACACTCACAGCATATGCTGTTTGTCAACGGAGTGTACAAACTAAACAGGATACGGGATGTTCGTCAAAGCAAGACTATTGGTGGCACGAGGTCAGAACTCGGGACAGCACAGCATAATTTCAGATTATTCGTGCAATGTTGTGTTATTTATCATCACAGAAGTGCAGACGTGAATGAGATAATACCTCTGCTTTCAGTCAGCATGTCAATCTCGCGTTTAGTTGCCAAAAGGAAGGAATACGTTTGGCAGCACATACAGGCATAACTTAAATCTACCTATTTTGCAAACCGTGCCTCTTTTTACGATTAATAGTACAAAAAAGGTCTCAATCCCTTTCAGCAGCCAAAATTAAGGCATGTGAAGGACCAGCAAACAGCTTTGCTTTGTTTGCGTGTAAACGCGCGAATGAACTTATGCTGCTGATCTTGTCCAATTATTTTCAATGATGGAGTATTGCCAGACTCTGATGACGCATTCCTCCAGTGGCATGCGATATTCTATTCTTAGGTTTTTTCGGTAAAGTCACGTAGGTAAAACATCAAAATTATTTTTTTTGTTTGATTTTTGTTTTATTTTATTTTATTTTCATTAATTTTGATGTTTTACCTACGTGACTTTACCGAAAAAACCTAAGAATATGATTCCTTGCAGTCACGAAAGCTTCAAATCTAGAATTAATGCGATATTCTTTTTTTGTAACCAGTGTAGAAACAGTGTTCCAAGTACTTAGTAAATTTAGGTTAGTTGTTGGGCACTGCTTTTTCACATCTGAAAGTTTGGAGGAAGGACGTTTTTGTCTTTAGAACTCAACCCCCACATTCATGATTTAAAGAAAACAGTTCTTCAGTGTTACATAGGAGTCAGAGGAACTCTTCAAATGTGTTGACATTTGTTCATATAATTTCAAGGTACTCATTAAAAGACAAAAGGAGTCCACCACGATGGACACGATGCATGTGTCCATAGATTAGGTGCTACATTCAAACCAACATGGTCATGCAGGACCGATGCCTGGCCGCTTTGATCTATGTAAATATAGAAGCCATAATAATGTTGCGTGCTACCTAAACAAAACTATATAATTCAGCCAGTGCGTAATTGCCGAGCCACACGATGGCTTCCTTGGAGGCCATATGTTAGCTCTCGTCATATGAACCGTTTATTCGGGACCCCGGGGTCCCGAATAAACGGAAATCAAAATAGTAATTAATTATTTTTTGGCGACTCCGTCCCATCGCGCACATAAACGCCACGACCCACCTGGCACGGATCATTCTGTTGTCATGTCGTCCAAGCGCAGCAGCGAGGACGAATGCCGTCGTCATAAAGAAAACTGTGAAACCTTGCTTAGCGCATCGTGTAAAGCTCATCGAGAGGAATAGATTGCCGTGTCATTCGCCTTCAACAGACGTATTATTACGTCGCAACGCAGTTTATGCGAGAACGGGGGGCTTATGGGACCCCGGGGTCCCGCCATAAGATTCGTTTGTAGATCTCGCCATATGTAGCTCTCACTGAAGCAGCAGGTCATGAAGACCTCAGCCGTGGAGGTTGACTGTCAGGAACATGTTCAGTAGGGCTCACTTACGGCTTGGCAGGCTGCAGGCAGGTGGACAGACTGCAGAGTCTGCGAAAAGGAAATGGTTTAGTGCTGATTTTGCCCTCTATTCCTCCTGCCAGACAGTTTCTGCCAAGCAGTCCTGGCGGCTGTGTGGATAGCAGAGGGTGTTATGATGTACGTATGTTGAACTTCTTTTTGGAGATCTTCGGGTTGTTGCAGGCATTGATCTTCTCCAGTAGCTCGCTAGTTGCGACTTCCCATCGGATGTTGGGGGCAGCAATGTTGCTCAGAACTAGAAGCCATAGTAGAGGGGTTAGTCGTAGAGTTTCCCAAGATGATGCGCATCATTTAATGTAGCTGGACCTAACTTTGCCATCATAACGTGGTGTTATTGGCACTATCATCCTCGCTTCTTCTAGATTTGGCAAATTCTTCATAGTGTTTTTGTATTAACAAAACCGGTTTACAAGAGGGTACTCACACACATATATATAAGACTATTCAATCCTCTATGCAGATAGGTCTACAAGTTCATTTCTGTATAAATGGCTATACCACTAATTGATTTCACGAATTCATACTCGTTTTCCCCCCTCAATTTTGTTCTATTGTACTATCAGCGTCGTGTTACGAGAATCAGCAGTGGAAATTCCTCCTTCGTGTGGTGAAGTTCAGTCGTTCTACAGGGCAGCCCCTGTTGATTCCCCACCAAGTGGACTCAATGAACTCAGGCTGCGTCAACCCCCAACCAGGATGTGAGCTCACGAGCTTCAAATTGTGAGACCCGTGCTCAAATCACAAGCGCCACCAAGCCAGATCTTGAATGGACAATTTAATCTTGCACGTTGAATGGCAGTACTTGTTAACATACCAAATAAATACGTACACATATCTTACAGCCCTTTATTCAATTCACCGCTGGATAAATGCCTACCAACGCTGTTGTCAATCACGGGGATTGTTTGACCGCACTTTACCATGTGGGTCTTGTAGATTTCTCAGCTGAACTATAAAATACCCAGTAGGTAACATCTGATTCCCGTGTGCATCTCGTAATGTCGGCACTTTACAGTTAAAAGGGAATTTGCAATCACAAATGTATTTGGATATTAACAAAGTCATGCTGCATTGGCTAACACAAATAACAAAAACGGAACACTTTCGTCAAGAACACTGCCCTCAAGAGGAACCATGCGGTAGGTGACATTTCAGGCAACGGCAATAAAGAACAGCCAGAGCCAGAAATTTCCCGGAATATATATGTTGTCGTCTCTCAGGCCAGCGTTATAAACCCATGTTTCCGTTGTTTGGACACACACACACACCACCGTGAAGCTAGTTGAACTTCATAGTGCCAAGATGGAAGCGGGGAGCTTCATCAGCAGGAGGGATTGTGCTGTCCAGCCAAGGAAGGATGAAAGTTCAATTGGAGTGCCAAGCAGCAGTGTTAGTCAAAACAAAACTCGTGAGTACAAGGTCAGGACTGGGACAGAACGGTTCCGAATGTTACTTCAAATGATCTACTTCCTGCCATTTCCCATAAACCGATGCTCGATTTATCTGTTAGCTATGTGATAAGTATTTTGTTTGTACAATTATTTGCCCTTTCATTTATTAACATATGAAATGGTCGACAAAATGACACATTGATCAAATGAAAGTTATGCACACTACAAAATGTTCGAAATATCAAAGTGTACACGTTGTTACAACTTGGTTCGAGTTTCAAAACTCGCAGTACATTCAGAACACTCACACCATCTTTAAAATGCTTCATTTAATTGAGGTGGAAATGAATGCAGGGATATTGTCCAAAACGATTTTATTTTTTTGGCTACTGTGACATACGGTGTTGTGGCTTCCACCTGCCTGCAATGGGCGGCCAGTTTAGATTGTTTGTAAATAATCCAGCCTCACTTCTTCAGAGGATTCATATTCTTAGGTTTTTTCGGTAAAGTCACGTAGGTAAAACATCAAAATTAATAAAAATAAAATTGAATAAAAATAAAAATCACGACGTTTCGGAGGCAACACAAGTCTCCGTCATCAGATGGGACCGTCACAGCCAGATTAGCTGCGTCAAGTGTCTTTAATTTATTTTTTTATTAATTTTGATGTTTTACCTACGTGACTTTACCGAAAAAAACCTAAGAATATGAATCCTTGCAGTCACGAAAGCTTCAAATCTAGAATTCTTCAGAGGATATGGCTCATTACTACTCATAGTTATAAACAAAACAAAAAACCTGTGGAAATGTCCACCCTTGTGGGTGACACACAATATACACCGTTAGGGTGGTTCACAAATCACCATACGTGCATGTACGTACGGTGCACTTCTTTAGCACCGTACGTAACCAACCGTGCTAATCCTTGTGTGGGTTCAAAGGCCAGGCAGATATCTCGACGAGCTGTGGTCTACCCATTGATACTGCTGGCTGGACAGAGACAGGAGGATGTAGGAAACCTACCCCATTGGATCAACTGCCGCGCCTGGAGATAGAACCGGCTACATCTGGATTACAAGCTCAGTGTGCTAACCAAGAAACACCATGGTGACATCCCATACTTTTTATATATATACAAAATAACAATGTATCGTGTAGTGTACCAAGGCAAAGTGTATCTTGAGATGGCGGTCCGGTGTCACGATCGCCTAGAACCTATTCTGCAACGTAATCCCGTTCACGCATTCATAACAGTTAACGCTGCGCGTCGCTTCACCATTTCATCGTGTTGATGTCGGGGTGCGTTGTGATGAGGACTTTAATGACAACTGGGAGCAGCTGCGGCTGCTGGCGTGGTTCGCCCTGATAGGGGGCGCCCAACCGACGGTAGAATTTGGGCAGCCTCGGCACTTTCCAAACGCAACACAAATGCGTTTGGGCTTAACTCACACGCGGTGGCTGTCTTCCACTTCCCAGAGTTAATCGTGCAGAGCAACAATTAAGGGGGTAATTAAATATGAATTATCCTGGCCGACCGCATGCCCTCACTGGCACACAGAGAGTAGCACGGCAGATCCGGCCTCTACGGCAGGTACCATGCTCGTGTTGCTGGGGAACTGGGGACTCCACTCATCGCAAAGTGACCCCCCCCAGACAGAGTCCACACCCAGAGTGAGCCCCCCAACACACATGCAGTAAACTATAACGACTATTATAAACTGTTACTTATTTTACTTGACCTGGCCACAAGTGATAGCTCAACGAAGTGCCTTTATTATCATCACGTGGAAATGTATAGCGGCCAAATACTCTAAACGCGTGATGTTGATTCTAAATGTCGGGGGGGGGGCGGAGAAAAATCCACGCGATCACTAGGAGAACATGCAAACTCCAAATATACAGCAACAGGCGTCAGGGTCTGGATCGAACCCATGCCCCCTGCATACAAGTCGAGGTAGTTAACATCTCCTAGCCACCGTAATGATGATGAGAAAGAGACACGCAAACCCCAAATATACAGGCAGCTGGGTCAGGATCAAACCCGCAACCTTCTGCATACCAGGCGAGATAGTTAACATTTTCTAGCCACCGTGGCCCCCAAAGTGACCCCACTCACCACTCCACAGTCATTACCCGTCCTCAAATTGTCACCCCCCCACACTCAAGAGATTGGTGGCAGAAAGATTTTCACTACTTGAGCATATTGGCACAAGACAGAGGCAAGTGGAAATACATCGCGAAATGTGCAGTGGACACCAAGAGGCCATCTGCCCATGGATCGTGATGATGATGATGACCCAGAGTAGCCTCACCGACCCCCCACAGTAAGCCCCCCCCCCGGCCCCTCACAATGACCCTCCCAGTGACCCCCCCCCAGTAAGCACACCCACACACGGAGCGACCCTCGTCAATGTGAACCCCACTCACAGTGAGCGCCCTGCCTAAGGCATCCCCACCCCACACCAACCAGGTGAGAATTCCCCACTACCTACCCCCCCCCCCCTTGTGCCCTCCAGACAGACCTCCCTGCTGCTACTGCTGCTGCTGCCTGGCTGTGTTATGACGCGCCCCGGATTCCACGCGCTGGAACAACACGCGGTGGGGGGGGGGTGGAGAGTGGCGGCGGCGGTGGGGGGGGTCTTCTTCCCTCGGCGAGGCGCGTCGAGTCTATAAAAGGCGGAGAGGGAGGAGGCTCCGGCGAGAGGAATCTGCAGCTCGCTCGCTCGCACACGCGCGAGTTCCACCCGGCACTCGCTAGTTGAGAATTGGAAGTTCGGTGTCGACTTCAAACTCGGCGCAGTTTGAAGCGGCTCAGGGGGGTGGTTTGCGGAGGGGGCTTCACGAGGAACGACGTTCGCGAGTGGGTCTCGGCTCCAGGAACGCGCGTTGCAGCGTCGGCACTGCCGCGAGGTAGGGATGGGACTTTTGATTTTTGCAAAAGCTCAACTCGTCCGCCGTACGTAGCATGGTCGTTGTTGGGGCTTCTTTCGCACCGTTCGTAGCCAACCGTGGTAATCGGAGGTGCGTGGGAAGGACAACAGACTAAATACACCAATTGCGGTTCTTAACGCGTGAGTTTTCAATCTATAGATGATTTAAAAGTGCATAGCTCCAGTGGCTGATGTCGGAAGGAAGAGCGCGCTACATTCTTGAGCGCGGATTGCATTGAGCACGGCTTGAATATTTGCAGTACACGCTGACCGCTGTATATTTGAGCTGTGTTTGAGTCGTGAGAGGGGTAATTTGAGCATACTTGACGCTATGATGATGATGATGCTGTCTTCAACTCTTATTCATTCTAACTGTCAATGTGCTGTGAAGAAGGGCCGTTACCCGAAACGTCACATATTGTCATTCAAGAGCAACAGTGTTCTTGTTGAATGTGTTGAGTGTATAAGTTGTTGTCCTTGTTGTGCTTGCATACCACTGCCGACGCGTCACCAAATAATGTGTTTCGTTTTTTTCCCATTCCGTGTGCCTTCCGGGAATAGACCGCAAACCTCCAGGGGACGCCATGCGGCAGAAGAGATGGGCATTCCTGACCCTTTTCGTAGCATTTTTCCCCGTGATGCACGGCTCAGGTGAGTGGCGGTCGCGCTCTTCACGATATCTTGAACGGACACGAGACGATTCCGTTACTTGGTTCACATTCCACAAAATTGTTTCCACGTTGCAATTCTAACAAAGTGCGCTCCGCAAATGTCTGGAAAGCCACTAGCTATATAGATAGGCTGACGAACTCAAACTTTAGTCAATTTAACACGTAGGTTTTCGCGACCAATATATTACGGATCAAACTTTTGTGTTTATATGTGGATAGAATGCAGGGAATAGTGTTTTTTCCATATGTTTTCATGCGGAATGAGTTATCATTTGTCGATTATTGTGATCTCATTGTTTGGTTTAACGTATGAAAGTATTTTTACCCGGATAATAATCATCCCTTCAAATGTAACGTATCGTTTGCAAGGGTGGCTAGGGTAGACGATGATAGCAATGCTGCTGCTGATGATGTCGTTGATGAAGTTGACTAACGACGGTGATCGCGATGCCGACGATACAGACCTGGGCACGGAGGAGAACCCCGTCTTTGACCTGTTCGAGATCAGCAAGCTCAACCGCAGGAACAGCGGCGTGCGGCTGGTGCGGGGCCCCGACCCGGACAGCTCCGCTTACCGCGTGGTGCGCCCCGAGCGCATCCCCGCTGCCTCGGACAAGCAGCTGCAGCGCCTGCTGGCGCTCATGCGGGACGAGGAGGGCTTCGTGTTCGTCGCCTCCATCCAGCAGGACGCGCGCACCCGCGGCGCCCTCGTGAGCGTCCAGACGCAGGACGGGGCCTCGTCGGCGCGCCGCTTTCAGATCGTCTCCAACGGGATCGCCAACACCCTGGACCTCGCCTACTCCGTGGAGGGCATGCAAAGCGTCGTCTCGTTTGAGGACGTGGACCTGGCCAACGGCGACTGGCAGAACCTGACGCTGCACGTGAGCGGCGAGCACGCCAGGCTCTTCATCGGCTGCGACCTCGTCGAGAACATCATCCTGGAGGGCCCCTTCTACGAGCAGCTGTCCGGCCCGCAGAGCCGTCTCTACATCGCCAAGGGCATGGTCAAGGATGACGACTTCAAGGTGAGCCACACAACCAACGCCTCCCTTTGAGGTCTGATGAACTCCCTGCTGCGATGCCGATTATCTTGGAAGTTCCACTTGGTGGACCCTTTGTTACGAGTGATGCGTGGCGAAATACTGCATTTTGTGGTGCTTTCGCACAATCACGTCGGCGTTTTCTTATAAAGTGAAGGAATACTTTACATTACTCATTTGCAAGACTGTGCGCTTGATAAATATCTGCGATGTGTTCATTCGTCAATCCACTGCTGGACGAAGGTATTCGCACAACTGCATGTCATGGGAGTTGTTTGACCATACTTCACCACGTTAGTCAGGGAGGGTTAGTGAAGGGGGGTATCCAGGATCAGTTCAGAAATCACTCGCAGGGTTCATAGTGAAATCAGAGTTAGGTGAGAGCCACCACTCCACGGCATTGAGAGGTTTTCATTCAGCAGGGAAGTCGTTTTAAACGAACACGTGCCAAATTGTTTCCTCTTATAACAGTAATACATCCGCACGTTTTTAGTGCAGACGAAAGTGAAATGTATTGCGTGTGTGCAAGCAGTGAGCACTAGACATCTGTGAAAAGAGCGTCATAAGTCATCGTTTTTTTCCAGGATAAACAAAGATTCTGGTTTTGATTAATTTCAGCTGGGATAGTCAAGAACGTTGTTCTGAGAATTTTTTTGGCACACTCCATCCAAATTCGACGTCCAGGCATCTAATGTTTATAAACCTCTGTTTACGATTACATGGATATTGGATACAATAATATGGGATGATTAGGGATAGAAGCACCTTGTACTCTCATGGCAATGCCTTATGCCAAGAATCTCTTTTTCAAGCCAGCATAGTAGCGTACAGGGAAAATATCGAGTCAGAATAAATAATTGTCACAATTATCATGATAATTTCACCTTCTAATGCACCGTAACAGCGTATTTGTACACTTATTGAGTAGAGAGAGAGGACGATTCAGAGGCTTGAGGAGCCACAATCAAGCGGTACGGTGGCAGCAGTAGCCAGGGGGTGAGCCGGCACCAAATTCCCCCCAAGCTCTCGCAGTTCTCTACATATTAAGGTGCTGTCAGCCAATTAATTAGTGTTTACATGTGGGAGGAAACCACAGCACCTGAAAGCCACCCATGTGTGTGAGGGGGCAACACTCGATCCCATACAGATGGAACAGGTGGTGTTTACATTTCATGTAGCGCTTTCTTCTGCTTTCTCCTGGAAAGCCAAGGTTTGGTACATCGACGCCTATGGGAAGAGAGCTTCACAAAATTTTGTGTGATCCATCAACCCGTGTATATCTTATTAAATAAATGTGGAAATAAAGGAGGGTTCGTTTGCGAACTGAAGCCCTGGCTGCGAGTTTGCAAGTGACACCTTTCCGTGCCTCTGTGTGTTCAGGGCTCGCTTCAGAACATGCACTTCATCTTTGGCATGGCCGTGGAGGAGCTTCTCCGCAACAGAGGATGTCCACTCGCTGCCCAGCCCGGTGAGAGCGCGCAACGTGGAGAGAGGGGCGCATGTTTTACATTTGTTTCCCATTTGCTCGTCGGCGCGTGTGTGCAAATGCCGCGTGGTCCCTTTTTTAAAGCGTTGAAAGTGGATAATCTCTTGAAGGTCTGGGTATTATGTAAAAGCTACATCCGTGAGGCGTGGCTCTATAGGAGTGTCCAGATTAGCATGAGAACTTGTTGTGTACCAAAGCATGCGAGAAAACATTCATCGTTTGGTATTAACTGGAATGCTTCCAGCGTGGTGAGCACACTGCACTTGCAAACCAGAGGTTACCGGTTCGATCTTCCGGCGTGGTTGGTTAAACAATGGACACACATTTCTTAAATTCCCCCGCCTCTACAAACGGTTACGAGACCGTTGATCGGCAGTCCGCATGTGGTCGGCTAAAGTGTGGATGCTCGCACGTTTTCCAAAATGTCTGGCCAGCATGGAAGAGTCAGCCAAATACGATACCCTCTGGAGAAGCTCACTTGAGCTCCCTCGAGTGGGGAACCCTTCCACCAGCAGTACAATGAGCAAAAAATTGCAGGGCTGCACCTTTATCCTTGTAATGAAATATGGTCTTCTCATTTTGATGTCCGCTGTAAGAAAGCACGCGAGACAACAAATGTGGTGACATTACCAACACAGACTGTGTTGTGTTATAAACGTTGGTAAAATGACGTATATCCATTTGTATATACAATTATTCAACTCAATATTAAACTCTTCCAGAAGGGTTTAAGACTGTGTTATGTCTACTGCCACGGGATGTTTAGCATATAAAAGTATAAATTGAACTGTCCAGAACTGCCATAATGCTACCTCATATCCGTCCCAAATAATCACTGCTAATTATAACAACAACAACAACAACAATGCAAACGTACCTGTCAAAACATATGTTTCTAAAGGACCAGAAATATAAATGGCGTCAACATTTAGGTGGGAATTTGATATGAACTGTGTATGGTATAAATGCATTTTTTTTGTATCAGAAATCTTTTACACCAAAAACACGCCGTGTATACGTACAGACACCACACAGATGCTTACTCACTTCACACAACCAAGAGAGATATGAATTGCAAAGCCCTTAACCACCATCAACGTTAGTGTTGCAAGCTCCAAAAGTGGTATTCTAATCAAAAAATGAACAAGGAGGTGGAGGAAGTGGCACAGATGCTGGATTAAGCGGCGCCACGGGATGGAGGTAGGGATTGGATGGAGTTAGTTGGGGCTGGGGGTTGAAGGTTCGTTGGCTCGGGAGGTCACCGCCAAAGAGTGAATCAAACATAGCCACTGTCATTGTTTATTTCTATTGTTTACTTTTTGTGCAGCAAGCATGCCAAGGACACGTCCTCTACGTCCGCAAAGCGACAGCCGTGACTTTTTAAAAGGCCATTACAAAATACTAATCATGTTAACAGGGTCATTTAGGTTTCTGTTGAAATTAAATTGCCTTCCTTATTTATTTTCGTGTTTTACTTGAGTGATCCCGTTGTAATAAAAGCATCATTGCGTACATAGCACGTGATACATATTGTAAAAAGTAAAGGTATTTTCAGTTAAACCTGCATCTAAATGTCACAGAAATATTGCAGTTTTAATGTTGCAAGTCTCAAGCGGTATCTCATTATCACAACCATGGGTGGCACGGCTCCTCCTACTCCCAAACTGGACACCTTTATGAATTTATTTTCAATAGTTTACAATTACGATTAAACATACATTATTTATATGCACCCGCGATTCCTAATGTGAGGGACAAAGCGAACCCTCCCCCCCACCCCTCCAAATATAGAAGTCAACTCTGCCTATGATCACAACATCAGACTTCCAATCACCTATTGGAACTCACATCAAGCCCAGATCACTCTTGAAAAAAGGACTATTCTGGTCTCAAAAGTTATCACCAAATAAACTGTTGAGAACTAGCAACCGATAATGAGCACATACTTTGTTTGAGAAATTCTGTTTTGCTCTCTGTGTTCGAGGACGAGGTGTGTGGTTTATACGTCCTAACTTTCTACTTACAGTTACATTTACCCCCGTTTAGCTGATGTCAGAGATGGAATAATGTTAAATACCGTACTTTATTGTTCCATGAATACCACAGGAATATGCAAGTTCCAGCACTGGCTCTAGATTGCCAAAGCACATGCTTTAAGCACACCTTGACTGAAATATTACCTCATGTTCTAATTAGATAAAAATGTAAACCTTTGACATTTGAGCTCATCAATATATCCATTTCTTTCTGTGAGTGAAGGTATACAATATTTGTGCTGATGTGACAGATTGTTTTGGTATACCATTCCATTGAACGTTACAAATTCCTGCAAAATCACTAGCAGGCCTCTATTTACATGTATTTACGTTGAACTTCTTTCGTAACGTACCTAGCCAACCGTGCTAACCGAGACTAAGCCACCGTGAAATTTTGCCCCACTTTATTTCAACGAATGCGTGGAAAGTAAGAGTTTCAGCTGAGCATTCTCGGACCCCCGAGGGCCACACAAACCATTGGAGATTTGGCAAGGACAGAGCGGCAAAACAAATGTGGCGTACAGATCAGCTATGGGGGACGGCTCCCTGCTGTGCAAACCGTAGTGTGGCCAGACCTGTGGAATAAACATAAAAAATCAAACACTCAGTAGAATTTCTCAGAAACCTCCAAAGGAATCTCCACCCTATAAACTCGTAAGGAAAGGTGAGAAATTTCCAGTACAGAAAGTAGCGAAACGACAGACGAAAACGCAACGAGAATTTGGGCCCCAGGAGGTGCAAAACCATTTGTTGAGCAAGTTGCACCAAACTGCACAATTGTAATAGGGCCGTGTTATTGAATACATGCCAATTAATTATCCACAATGAGTTACAATGGTGTTTAAATAATTATTCCAATGCTTGTTTACCCAGGAGTGTAGGCGGTCAGTAGATTTTAGGGGATCTGCATATAATAATCAAAATCAACCCCGTATGGAGTCTTCTTATCCGTGGACCCCGCGCATAACAAGATGAAGTTAACTCCCACTGTGATCACTTCTGTGTTACTCCTCTAAACTGTGATTATTCACAAATGGTGAAAAATAAATTTGCAGATAACGGTTGTCATTTATCGAGTCGTACCCACGGATCTCGAGGATTTGCTCAGAACAGAGTTGCAGACGGGGAGTTTGATTGCATAATATGTGATACAATTATGATGTTTCTTACAGGAAGAGATATGAGCGAAACTTGTCATGCGATACGGTTTGAGGTCAGCGATTTGGCTTCTTGCTGTGGCGGGTTTTTCACAGAGGACATTCCCCACTGCTTTATGTTCTCCCAGATGGCCTGGTCCTTGCTCCCTTGGAACAGGCTGGACTTGAGAGCACGAGTTCTGCCATTGTCAATAACATCTTGGGCCAGAAGATGGGCAAGACGTTGGAGCCAGCTGGCTACTGTGACTACTCTTGCAAGGATGTTACACACATGTTCTCCGAGATGAAGGGACTCCGCGTCATCGTGAGCAACCTTGTGGATGGCATCCAGAATCTGGTATGGCACATCGCATCCTGCGTCTACTCTCCATTCACTCTTCCAACTCGAGTAATAGGCCTTGTTTGTTCTGTAAAAAAAACATCAAGTTATTTACATGTATAACTATGACGTCGTATTCTTTAGATTTTCACAAATCAAACCGTTCAGCGAGTTGGATATGCTATGTGCTATTGTTAATTGTCTCTTTTTGTGCCGTTTGAAAACATGATTAACAAAAAATCAACACGTTCATCAACAACACTGCCTAAAAATATATTTATAGAACGACGACGTTTTGAGCAATAGACCTTCGACACAGGACATACATACTCTTTGGTTCTTTCGGTAAAGTCACGTAGGTATAACATTTTATTTTATTTTATGGATTCCTGCAGTTACGAAAGCTTCAAATCAGGACATACATAGATGGGCAAAATGATCCACCCCCGTGGTTTGTATTTTGAACCAAGACAGCCGTAATAGGCGAGTGTCTTGTCAACATAACAAATAACCTAGAACATAAAGAATCAGGAGCTCAGGTAAGAAGGTTTGAGACCATTCAGAGCATTATAAATGAAAATCAGACCTTTGATATATTCTACTAAAATGAGCCTGTGCAGCAAGGGCAGAATTGGAGTCACGTGAAACAATTTTTCAAACGTTTGTCAGATCTCTGGCAGAACATGTTGTACAACTGGTAGCCAGGACTTGTAAAGTCAGATATTCCAATCGGAAGAGGATTGCAATCATTTATTCTAAATTAAATAAAGTCTGAATCATCTTCTTTGGCATCTGATAAGGACAAACAAAGCCTGGCGTTAGTAATATCTCTGAGGTGACAGAGACCCTGGTGACATCGCTGATATGAGCCTCAATGAAGAGGCCAGGATTACTAATACCGCCAAAAGGGTTTCTAATTCCAATTTTGGTCATGTAACAAAGCCAATACTGATGGCTTCCAGCAGAGTTCAAGTTATGAAGTGTATATGTGCAATCCCAACACAATTATCCTGGAGAAATTACTTGGGCCTCAGGGAAAGGATCACTTTTCCACACTTGGAATGTGATGAGCACTCGTTCAACTTTGTGAGATTTCTCGGTGTGTGAAAGTCTGTGCTGTGTCGCACACATGCTGGGTAATACTCACGTCCACTTATGTTCCCGAACAAGTGGTGGAAATTCCACATTACTATGGTGGGGCTAATCAATCTATAGATAAATCACCGTAGATTATCGCAGAGAGACAGAGGGCTAGTTTTCTGTCAGAGGGACCCAGCTGTAAAACATAGGCGAGCATATACACCTTTCGTAGTTGTAACTGAAGATGGGAAAGAGACCAACAATTATTAAATAAAGAGCTGGACGAGTGAGTTGGAATGCTTTAGGAAATCTGAGTCGACCTCTCCACGTTTTGAGCACAGACAAATATATAAATAAAACTTGTATCGTTATACAGTGGGGCAAACAATTTACAGCATGCGTGTGCCTGTAATTCAGCGCTTTCGAGGCAAAGGTTGGTAGATTGCAGATTGGCGATGACTATGGCGTGTCTGTGCGGCCCGTCTGAGTGTGCGTGGTGAGTTGTTTCAGTGCACTCTTTTCTCCTCCCAAATATGATACGCTCCTTTAAAAGGCAGGACCCTCCTGAAAACGAGTATTGTGAATGAACAAATGACATTGTTGATTCTCATCATCATTATTATTATTATTCTCTGTACATTTCCGGTGAGCAGAGTGATGAGAATACGAAGTTGCATCGCAGCCTGGGCATCACAGAGAAGGGCATGTGCTGGCACGATGGACGAGTCTACGAGAACCACGCCGAGTGGACGGTGGACAGCTGCTTCTCCTGCACTTGCCAGGTGGGTGGGGCGACTGCATGCCCACGTGGTTTCAAAGAAGCCACAAACAGTACTTCAGTGAAGTCACCAGTGGCTGCCAATCAAGTACGGATTGGCTACATACGGTGCAAAAGAAGTTCCAACGTACATAAATACAGCCCTGCAAATAGCTTGCTCACACCACTGCTGGTGTGCAATGCACTCGAGGGAGCTCTAGAGAGCTTCTCTAGAGGGTATTGGATTTTATGTTCCGCAATGGACAGACATCTTGAAAGGGATGGGTGTCACTTCACACTACCCCACCAACAGTGATTTGCCGATCGACTAACTATGGTGTATCGATTGATAATGCTGGGTGGATAGAGGTGGGGGGGGGGGTTTGAAATGCATCCATTGTTTCAACTGCCGCACCGGGAGATAAAACCGGTGACCTCTGGATAACCATCGCACCACGGCAGCATCCTGCTATTCAAGCGAGAATTGTACATTTTTCAGAAAAATATTGGGGGAATTGTTCCAAAAAAACAAATGCAAAATTACGTGTTTTAAAATATTCTTTCATTTATAACTCATGGTCCTGGACTGTAGTCCAAAAAGCAGCCTTTGCAGTTAATAAATGCCTTGGAGAACGTGTGTGCGTTTTTTTTTACATTTTCGTAATCCTCGGGAGGTGTTTTTTTTCTTGCAACCATGCATCGTTAATTTTCTACAAATATATGCTTTGTTAGTAAATGTTTCGTGATTTGATACAAAGTGCACGAGTAGACGATGTTCTTTAAGGATGAGTCAGATTCAACACGTCAGTGTGGTAGCCGGCCTGGTGTGGTGCCCATCTTGTCTCTGGCTGTGAGGCCACAGAATGCATCCTGGCAGCAGTTCTATAAACAAAGCTGCCTTGGACTCAACCCACCGAGTCTGATCCCTTAAACCAATGCAACTGGTACGATCGAATATAAGCAGAAGTCAATTCGGTGTTTATGAAAGCTCAACAGCATACAAATAGATATACATACGCATACACACGTGTTTTCCGTCAGCCGATTGGATATCCTGAACAATATCAAGCACCATTTGTTTAAGCAGGCAAACCCTGGGCCGATTTTGATGTTCTGGGTCCCATCAGCAGAGTCAGGCTTGTTAAGTACGTGCGGTGCGAAAGAAGTTCAACATACATCGTTCAACATACATACATGTCACTGAATTACCAGATGTTATTGGCAGCAGCACTCCATGTAAAATATCGGCCCGCATAATGAGTTTGTGATATGATTGAGGGCCAACAAGCTGGGTTTAAGCAATAAATAGCAAGTGTGCAAAATATTGCTGCGCTCTTTCGGTGAGCTGTGATATTAACGAGAAAATACATATTATTTCTAAGCACCAAATGATACGACAATTTCTGTAATACTTTGGCTAATAAGCCTTTCACAAGAACTGTAATGTTTCTCAAGGAGTATTTGTCATTTGTGTTCCATGGATTTGTTAAACAACTTACCTGTTTCTATTTAATCAATTACTGTAACTCACCATTACCGTAAAGCCCCACACAATTTACCTAAGCATAAAACAATATAAGCAGTTTTCCACAAGGCTATCACCCCAACAGTTGAAAAAGAACCATCTGAGGACCCAAACAAAACCATCACCTTGCCATACATAGCAGGGGTCACAAGTTCCAGGTTCGATTTAACACAGTACATAAAATGTGTGATCTGATCGCATCTGTGAAGGATGTGATCCCTGACATGCAATACCCCGGCATCTACAAACTAAGCTGTGTCTGTGGCAGTAGATAAATTGGGGAAACTAAGCGACATGTCTCGGACCGTGTTCGTGAACATAAGGCAGATCTCAAACACGTTCGGACCAATACCTCAGCCATGGCTGATCATTGTTTTAATGCGGTGGGCTCACAGGAAATTGATTTCTCTAAGACGAAGGTACTTTGCAAGCCCACTGGCTTTCAACAAAGATTCGTTCATGAAGCCATCCATACATATAGACACAGACACAATTTCAACGGAAAAGATGGGTACAAACTGAGCAATCATTGCAAGGACGTTATCAACCAGTTTATGTCTTAATTGGCTATGATGTTCCCATCCTACCACCTTCCGATGTTAGTTGTGTTTTATGCCTATTTCAAACTTGCGCTTTCACAGTCACTTCGCGCGCCGACCCCTTGGTTGCGGCTCTGCGATCTGCCATTAACATGCTGATCTCTCTTTAACATGCTAATTTTCACCTGGCAACCCTTTGATTGGTGGAAAACGAACCACCACTGGGCTCGCTGCCGGACACTTACATTATCATTGGCTGCTGACATTTGGGCTACGCCCATTTAAAACCCTTAGAAACAGTTTCCCTTGGAAGCTAACCCCCCCCTTTTCCTGAAGACGACTGCTTATGTTGTGATCGAAACGTCGTAGTTTTCCGTTATTTTTAAAATTATTTTCTTTGAACCTATCTACGTGACTTTATCGAAAGACCCAAGAATATATAGTTTTCCACAGTTAAGTGTATTAAATTGTACTGCATTCCTGTGGTCACATGGCAAATAAGACAGTAATTATGAACTTGTGTCATTTTTGTTTTTAATTTCTCTTGGTAGGACTCCAAGACAATGTGTCGCCAGTTGTCCTGCTCCCCTGTTGCCTGCATGAATGCCGTCGTGCTGGAGGGAGAGTGTTGCCCAACCTGCATAAGTACGCCACACAACCTTGCACTGGTTGCTTAACCAAAGTTCTAGAATATCGAATTAATGACTGCCATTAAAGTGTTCGTGCATTTTTTATTCGCTAAATTTCTGTCTCGATAAACAAAGAGTCCACATCTTGGAATTCCCTTCCACTGTCTTTCTTCTTAAGATTGTATAACCTTGCTCAATGAAAGAAAAAAGTGTAGTTTGGTTTAAAAAAAAATATTTCCATGATTGCAGTGGACTAACACATTGCTGTAGATTCAATAGATATTAACTCTTATCTATTACAACCTTTCCAATAGTGCTGATTGTTGTTGGGCACTTGGCATATTGGACCTCTGAATTTGTTCTCAGCAACAGTGATTAAAAAAGCAAATTTCTAAACGAACTAATAAACCTCAAACTCAACACAAGACATGACCATCCGCGGGGATTATCCGAAAAAAATGTTCCATCTAAATTGTGAAGGGGTCCACGCTATGTTTAACCGTGAAGAAAGCGTTTTGGTTTGGCGATTTGCAAAGGTGAGGTCCGGAAAGCTAATGTGTTGTGTTCATTGCGGTGAACGCGTTCCTGCCCAGCGGTCGACAAAGGCGAGGGCTGGTCCCCGTGGTCGGAGTGGACCGAGTGCTCCGTGTCGTGCGGCACGGGCTCCCAGCAGAGGGGCCGCTCCTGCGACCGCATCAGCAGCACATGCGAGGGGCCCTCCATCCAGATTCGCAAGTGCCACACCAAGAACTGCGACAAGAGGGGTGAGCGTCAGTCACTCTGTGCACGCACAACGATCACAACGGTGGCTATCGCAAATTAGCATCTGCGTTTTGTTTTGCGTCTAAAACATTGCAATTATTTCCATAAGTCCGGCGACCAAAGGGAAAAGCTAACGTCAGATAATGAAATACTGTAAGGGCTGCGGGATCTGGCAGACGGTAAAAAGCGCTGGCGGGGCGCGGTGGCATCAACGGCTGTGGCCATCGTGATTTATCGAGCGCTAAAATACAAAGTGTCTCCAAGCGCTTTAACACGCACACACATCTTAGGAATACAAAATCACTGGGGAATGGGAAGAGAATAGAGAGGAGAGACAAAGACATACAAGAACAGTGGCACAAGGACAGGACAAAATGCACGGCAACCAATCAGGCACGATTCAAGAATCTTTTAATACTTACATTATTGGGGAAAGTAGCACCTCCAGTGGCTGCAGGGGTCACGTGAACAAGTTGCATATAACATGTGCAAATAAAGAATAATGCTTTCTTACATGTACAATTTCCCCACGAAAGAATGTGTCCACCATTGCCGACTCCAGCATGGCCTGGACACCTGGGAAAAACAGCTTCATAGCTCACCAGGTTCCTTCAACTTGAATCAATACATTTCACCTCATAGATGAGGTATAGAACCACGTAAATTTTTAGAATGATTGAAATTAATTACACCGACATATACACTGCGAAATAATTTTCAGTGGTTTTCACTGAAACGTGATGAAGGTGGTCTCTTTTCTTGGACATAACAAAATAATGTTCAGCTTTGAGTTGATGGATGAGTGCGGGTGTATGGTGTGAATCAGGGCAGGCTCAGGCCAGCTCACTGTGTCCAATAGACTTATTAAAGTAATGGCACCCAATCAAAGTAGCCGCGAGTGCCGGGCCCTCATATTTATCACCAGATCAGAGCGGAATAATAGTCACCATTTAACCAGAAGCAGATGCTATCGTTCTGGAAATCGCTTATGTAAACAATTATATAATTCGACTTTCACATTTGCATTATTTTTACATAGAATCTGAAAATAAACTTGAGAACATATGTTTCTCAGCCGTTCTCAATCTACCGACGGGCACAATGTCAATCATGTGTTTTTTTTATTACCATACTTCACTATACTGTGGGTTCTGTTAAGGCTGTCAGGGATCTATTTGGTGAGGCCATATTAAGACTCTAAAGGTCGAATAAAATAATAACATAACTTACGTCATTTCCTGCAGCACTATCACTATCATCTTCACCTTCAAATGTACTCTCGCCATTAACAATAGCGTCAGGTTTCTCCATTACTTTTACTACATTAGCTATCTCTGCTAAACGATCAGCATAGTCACAAGGTTATACTTATCTTGATCATAATGAATTGTTTGCGTGTTGACTGGGTCGTTTTATTATGTTGTTATAAAATTAATACAAAGTTATTTACTTATTTAGTATCATGCATTATATGACACCTTTGCTCTCCTGTACCTGAAAGTTCTTTATATGTTTATTATTAATCGTAAGTTACATAAAAGTGTCTGTGATTTCCCAGACACGCACCCTTTAACCACTACACTGGCAGTGGTGCACGAGCACAAATAATAACTCTTCCCAAAAGAGGAAATATTATTTTGTTGGTAAAGTTTCACGCTATGGCGCTTGCATTTTTTTGCATAGTAACTCCAACATTACTTTTACAGTGATAAATCCTGCATACGGTGGAATAGTAAAAGTTTTAAATGCTCCAGTGTTGATCAGCTTCAGTGCATCATTACCGTCATTAAATATGTACCATATAATTTTTCATCACAGGATGTTCAGTAAAACTGAGGTAAAAGAAATAGCTTTCAGTTTTTGTTAATATGCTTCTTCACGAACAGACATTGTAAAAATAACTATTGGAAGGGAAGAAACCACCTCTCTATGTTTTACCCCTCTGTGTCAAGCTCTTTAAATTAAAGTTGTCTAAAGAACAAGAGGCAGACGTGCCAGATTATAACTTGGTGTCTTTGATGTTGGAAGTCTGAATAATAGGTCTATTAATCACAGCTCTTATACCACCAATGAAATCTAAACAGCACAAAAGTAGGCAGATCCGGCACTCTGCACACAAATTTTTTCACAGTTGAGGGTCCCCAACTTCACTGTGAAGAAGGCACTTTTATGAAAGCCAAATTATGGCTTTTAAAGTGGAATATATTTACAATAAAATTCTGTTCAAGGTGTCAACATTTTTGCCACCAATTGAAAAGAGGGGGCATTTTTCCATCGGGGTTGGGGGTGTAAAAAAATACCCTATCCGTTGGTACTCAAGGCATCTGGAAAGGTTGGTTAGACATTGTTGCTGACCATCGAGTCAGGTGGCAATGTGTAGGAAAGGGGTCACCACGACTTGACCCAGCCCACCCGACCTGCGGTGCTCATGCCTGCGGGCGGAGAGAGAGACATTCTGCTTGGCGGAAGACAGGATCATCTTCCTCTTGCTCTGCTCCCAGCGTTGCTCTGCACCGGTCTCCTTGCAATTTTTTATTTTTTACATTTCAATGCTTTCCACATGTCAGAGCCAAGTTTATATCGGCGAAAAATTCTAACAATATTTTCGGGCTTCTTTGCCGCCCACATGAAACAACCTCCACTCGCCCATGAATCAGACGCACTGTGCTTATGACACTTGCGGAGAACAGTGTGGCCAGCGATATCCGAGGTAGTGTGTAGGTCGTGGAGGGCAGAATATCGGCGGGGGGGGGGGAATAACGATCAAAGTTTCAGATTTAATTGAGAACATGAGGACCATTGGCTTCAATGGAAGAGGCAGTATGGAAAACAGATTGCAAAGGTCATCAGAGGTTAGATAGGCAGGTGTTAAAACAGAATACCTTCGAGAACTTCAATGGGAAATTAGTACTGAGATGTGGTTTATTCAGGACAGGTGTCACAGTAGCATCTCGCAGACATTTAGGAGAGTTACTACTGGAAATCTAAATACAAATGTTGATTATTTAATCTTTTTATTAAATAATAAATACTGTACTTTAAATGTTGAGGGTTTCCATCTTTTGTCATTTTATTTTTTCTTAAATGTTTTTTTTGAGCTAGCAATTTGTATTATATGCACTGCATTTACGTATTGAATCTGTACGGATAACGTCACCGTTTGTTGTGCATTCATGAGTTTTAAGTTGTGCCATGTAATCAACTTTGTATCTGATAATTGTTTACGAATTGTAATGTCGGCCACACGAAGCTACATGTTAAGTCATACTTTATGTTACTCACATTTTCCTACATCTTTCACACTGCGTGATTACACTGTGTATTCAACAACAACTTAGTTTGGACATTACAACATATGGAGTATTGTAAATTTGCTCAGTTTATTTCAAAGCGCTTGTGTACAGTATGCCATTTTAACTGTTGCAATGTATCACCGTTAAAATGTTTAGATAATTTTCAGAATGAAACTAAATCTTTGACCAGTCAAAAGTTTTATGTCTATATAAATGCTTAAAATTAAAACTGGTCCCATCTGCTTCCAGTTCAAATCGTCACACCACATGCTCCGATGTGCCACATTTAATAAAAAATATAATTGCTTTATTTGGGCCGGCGCACCAGATTTGTTAGATTTAAATAATTTCCAATGAATTTGACCAGCATTATTGTCACCATAACCTTCGAGACAAATTATCTATTTGTATCCTGCTCATAGACATATAACATTGGAACTATCGTTACACATTAAAAAAATATCCCACGAAAAATTGTTGACTTCCTTCTAGAAATATACTTTTGAAACACACTCCATTTTTTTACATTGTGCTGCACCGGGACAGCTGCCATGGCAGAGGGGGGGGGGGTGTCCCCTTGTTTCGACTGCAATAGGGTATTGGAACGGTTGAGATGAGACGTTGAGGGCACTTTGAATTGCTGAGTCATTTTAGCGCCCTAAACATGCAACAATTGTTATCCTTAAAGGCGAGCAGCTTTTCGCCGTGAAGGTGACGGTTGATGGTCGTGTTGACCCGCGGGGTGTCATGCTGCTGCTGCTTCTGTCTCTGCGCGCGACGCAGTGAAACGTGACGGCGGCTGGAGCCACTGGTCACCCTGGTCGTCGTGCTCCGTGTCGTGTGGCGACGGCGTCTCCACGCGCATCCGTCTCTGCAATTCTCCCGTCCCTGTGCTGGGCGGCCGCGAGTGCAACGGGCAGGGCCGCGAGAACGTCCCCTGCAACAAAGAACCCTGTCCGAGTGAGTGCCATTGTCTTCATGCTAATCTTGACACTACACTTTATTGTTTCAGTGGTTCAACGTTGGGTTAATTTAATTTATTATTTTCTCTTTATACGTGACTTTACCGAAAGAACCAAAGAGCAATGTTGGGTTGTTTTGCCGAGTAATAAATAAATATAAATGGTAAAAAAGATAAATGTGCAGCCCTGCAATTGGTCACTCACGCCACTAACGGTGGAAGGGCCTGCACTGTAACAGACTCTATAGAGGCCCTCTAGAGAGTAATTCGCTTGCTCTAACCATGCTGGCCAGACGTCTTGGAAGAGTTTGGAGTGCTGTACCCACACGTTACCCCACCATACCCGACCGGCCGATCGACGAATTGCGACGAACCCATTTATACCGCCGGCTGGACATTGTTTCAAATTGCCGTGCTTGGAGAACGAACCAGAAACTTTTGGATTGCAAGGCCAGTGCCGCTGCCCATTACATGACGACAAGAATCCCTGCAAAAATAAACACAGTGGGTACGACTACCACAACCTTGTTCCTTTGTCCGAAATAACACTTTCAATGCTTGTCAATGCCACAGGTATTCTACTCTTTAACTTAAGGCTGGTATCGCGTGTGTTCACCGAGAGCACTTGTTCCATTGGTAGGCAGGGTGTAATTCGGGTGTTTGTGTCATTTCAGTCGATGGCAACTGGGGACCCTGGACTCTGTGGTCGCCGTGCCCCGTGTCGTGCGGCGGGGGTCTCCGTGAGCACACGCGCCTCTGCAACAACCCCGAGCCGCAGTTCAACGGCAAGAAATGTGTGGGAGACGGACGTGAGACAGACATCTGCAACAAGGAAGAATGCCCCATCGGTATTTACGTGACTCTTTTTGTCTACCACAGACACGTTAAGAACATGAAACCTCATTAATGATTGGTTTCGTTTTCTGTTCGGTTGCGTGTAAAAAAGATTGTGTGTCATTAACCCTCCTTCGCCAGACACAGCCAATTAATAAGTGCCACGTGAATCAAACGTGGCCAAATGTATCCCTGCTTCAGCAGCGCCACCAGTGTTGTTGTTGTCGGAGAGTTATCTCACAACATTTAAATGGGTGCGACGTTTCACTGGAGAATGCATCCAGCATCATCAGGTTGTTGACAGGAGCTCAGATCTGTAAGCATTGCAACAAGAAAAATTAACGTTATTGTTTCTACTTCTTTATGCACAGTTGCTGAGCACAGGCCCAAATTCCCAATATGCCACGTGACTAGCAACAGACAGCACGATTAACGTTGGATTATATGAGTGAATATATTTATTGGCAGTTCGCTGCTGAATAAAGGCCTCCCCCCATACCGTATCAGCCACGGGAGTTATTTTGCCAAACTTCACCACACTGCTCAGTGTGGTTTGGTGAAGAGGGTAGCCCAGAATCAGTTCAGATATCACTCATCACTGATGTTAGCCGTGGCCAGGAATCGAAGCGAAGTAGCCGAATTCATCGTCCTCTCCACCACCAACTCTCCCCCAAATATGAAATAGGCAGAGGTTATGAAAGTGTACAACATGGACAGTGAGCTTGAATCGTTCTTGATTAGTCTGAGGTTTTTTAATGAAATACAGTAATAGTTTTTTTTTTTATTGATGGAGGTCACAACTTACCAACAATTCAAAACGTATTTTGCAAGGGAAACATGGTATAACCTTTTTAACATTAAAAACAAATCTGTAGAGCGAACTAGAGTGACTGGGAACATTAATATCACAGTGCTGAGCATTCTAAGGCTCCCTAATTGGTTAAGAAAGCATTACCATGGGGAGATGTCAGAATAAAAAAAATATAGCATGAAGCAGCTGTAACTGTTACATTCCTACACAAAATCTCAGCCGTTTCTGGCTCATAAAACGGCAGGGTTGAACCCATTGTATCGTTAATGCTGATTCATCAAAATTCTGCAGTCACCCTTTGTGGTTCCATAATTTCTCGTGATTGTGGCCCAGTGTGGTTATGGTTATTGCCACAGAAATGACCGAACTCCATTTCCTCACTCCTCATTTTAGACCGTGTTTCGATGTGAGATCAATTCTCTATGAAAACGCTACTCGTGTGATTAAACAATCAAACGTGCACCTGAATTTGCGGTAAAAGTGCAAACCCGCACGGTGTGGTGGCGAAGCGAGTGACAAGATGAACTCCGACTGCTGGGACACGCACAGCTCCGGGTGTCCGTATCCCAGCTGACGCTGTTGATGGCAGCGTCAGGACGAGGCTCTAACGCTGTCGATGACGTTGACGCCAGCAGCGGTGGGCAGAACACGAGCGTGTGGACGCGAACCAGACGTAGCTCTCCTGCAGCCCTTACATGCGTGTGTCTGTGTAGACGTGAAATAGAGGGCACTGCATTGGATCCGAAGAATCCTGCACGCAGATTTGTGTTTGCACCGGTTTTAGTCGACCACCGCAAGTGACAAGGCATCTGTCGAGTACTGCGCGTGATGTGAACATTATCATATTGCTTGCGTGCATGTATTGTATGTACTGGATGTGTGTGGGATATTAAAACAAATAGTAGCAATACTAATACCACCATGGTTAGCACACTAACCATGGTGGTATTAGCAGGCTGGACTTGTAATCCTGAGGTCGCCAGTTGGAGTTTTTTTTAATCTCCCAGCACCGGAATTTGAAACAGTGGCTCAGGTTTATGAATCCTTCCCCCCAGCCCCACCCCTGTCCACCGAGCAGTCGTAATGGGTAGCCCACAGTTAGTCGAACAGCGGGTTTAGTTTGGTGGGGCAAAGTGTGGGTGACTCCCATTTCTTTCAAGATGCTTGTCTCCGACGTGGTAGAGTAGGCCAAATGCCCTCCAGAGCGGTCCTATAGAGCTCCCCCGATAGTGGATGCCCTTCCACGGCCGGTGGTGTGGCTAAGCAGTTGCAGGGCTGCACCTTTATCTCACATCTCTGATACCACCATAAAGCTCTAAAAACATCTTTACTTAAATAGACTGCGCAGTATCAACAAACCAATGAGTCATAACGTGTTGAAACCTAATTGTGCTGCACAGCATCATGCTGTCAACAGAAAGCTTAATATTTAAACAAAAGTCAACTTGTTTCACATTGTGCAAGCGTGTGCACACAAGAGGCCTTTATTCAGCTGTGCAAAAAAACAACCAAAGTGTAATTGCAATAGGATTGCTGAGATGCGAAGTAATTCAACGTTTTTTTTTTATAAATATTCCTTTGTCAACACACGGCTGGACGGCGGCCTCCCCTCACTCGGTTTGCACGCTTCACATTGCCGCTGTGCTCATGGGACGTAGAGGTGAAGACCAAGATGCAACCCTGCAATTGCATGCTGATGTTACTGCATGCGGAAGGGCCTCCACCAGAGGGAGCTTCAGAGAGCCCCGCTCAGAGTGTATTGGCCTACTCATCCACGGTGGCCAAATCTCTTGGAAGAAGTGGAAATACCCCTACTTTACCCCACCTGCCGATGGACTAACTGTCTTGTAACCCATTTATAATGCTGCTGGGTGGATCTACAAAGCCTGACCAACCGCCACGCCGAGAGATCGATTTGAACTGGCGATCTCTGTATTGCTAGCCCAGTGTGCAAACCATTACACCACGGGGGTTGTTTAATGCGTTACAAATTCAATTCCTCATTCTTCTCACGTCTCAAGCGGCTCGCTCATTCGAAGCCCTCTGAACGGGGGTCACTCTAGAGGTCATACTCATATACTCATACAGGCGATCACATCCACCTTGCGTACACACAAACTTGTAAACGCAGCGGTGTGTGTGTGTGTGACGTCTCTTGTGATACTTTGTGCGCGTCACAGATGGCTGCCTTTCCAGCCCGTGCTTCACGGGCGTAGAATGCACGAGTTTCCCAGATGGCTCATGGAAGTGTGGCCCCTGTCCCGCTGGCTTCCGTGGGAGCGGAGCAGAATGTCTTGACATTAACGAGGTATGCACCGCACGTGATTCGACGCTCCTCTGTGAAAGTCATTTGCCGTGTTTACACTTTTACCCGCGGGAATAGGTAACATAGATAAATGAGGTGCACAAAAAAAGAAACGAGAGCAGACTCAAGCACATTTTCGCTTTCCATTGTTGTTTGTTCTCATTTGTCGTGAATGTTCTCGAGACTGCATTGTTTTTGGACACCATATTCGGTGCGAACTCGCTTCCTCGCTGACTAATTATCGCAAATACCCCCTTTGTTCTGGTGCCTCGGGATGTGCTGCATGGGAGTTGCGGTATAAAAAGGAATACACGAGGATGATCGGGGATTAATTTCTGATGGGGCTGGGCTCCGGAAATTATTTCCTCACTCTCCCATTGCTGTCGAGGGCGGTGGTGGTGGTGGTGGGGGGTGCGGGGGTGCAATTTGGAGTTGGGGGAGACCCTCGAGAAATCTATCACGTTTTGATTTGCGCTTTGAGTGATCCGGTAACGGCACCCTTTCTTGCATGGGCAGTGTGAAGAGGTGAAGGACATCTGCTTCCATCTGAACGGGATCCATCGCTGTGAGAACACAGCACCCGGGTTTCACTGCCAACCCTGCCCGGCGCGCTACGGTGGAAACCAGCCCTTCGGCGTGGGACTGTCTGATGCCAAGCGAGCGAAGCAGGTGCGTGGTGGGGCGGGCTGGGACATGGAAAGACGGCACTGCCCGGCATCTGGAAATATTGCTTTTATCAATTTACTGCTGATTTAAAGGAATGCCCTACGGTCATTGGGGTTGCTTGACAAAACTTCAGTGTGGGTTTGGTGAAGTCAGGAAACCCAAGACTGGTTCAGATTTCACTCACCACTGGTGTTAGCCATGGTTGGGACTCAAACTCAGCTAATCAGGTTTGTGCTGTGGTGCAAAAACCACTGTGCAGCCTCTCCCCAAATGTACATGTTATTGGGAGTGAATTTCTCAAATTAATTTTACTTTGTTAAAAAATATATACGTGTCAATATTAACAAATGTGATTGTTTACGGGTTTTTTTAGACGTGCGAGCCCAGAAACCCCTGCAAGGATGGCACTCACAACTGCCACAAGCACGCCAAGTGCATCCATCTGGGCCAGTTTGCAGAGCCTCCGTTCAAGTGTGAGTGCCGCACGGGCTACGCTGGAAACGGGGTCATTTGTGGAGAGGACACCGACCTTGACGGCTGGCCCAACTACAACCTGACCTGTGTGGTCAATGCCACTTATCACTGCCGCAAGGTAAGCGCCGCGTTTATATTTGATGGGACTAGCTTGACCACACATACACACCTTTATATGATGTTGTATTATTATAAAAAAACAAATTCTAGAGCAGACCCTTACTTATTTTCCAAGCTGCCACGTGTAATAAACGTGTCTCTGAAATGTGTATTTAGCTTAACCCAGCTTAGCGTGTGTTCATTGTCGAAAAATATTTATGCGCCGTGATTGTATCCAGCTGGTTGCTCGTGCTGAGTCCTCAAAACGTTTTTTGACGCACTCCCTGACTCGGAGATGGAGCAGGGATTCCCGTCACTAAGAATGCCTTGCAGACATTGGGCACACTGCTTGCTGACAAAATGATGCCTCCCTTACATGCGTTGTCTATGGGAGACGTAATGTGACGCTTCATCTCATGACACGATGCCGGTACAGGAGCACAATAAACTGGGGGGGGGGGATGAAAAGTCTTAAAAACTGAAGGTGTGATTATGTACTTGATAAATACAAACGTTATTCACCAATCTGAAAATGTACTTATAGATTTTAGTTTATTTCTTAATTCACTCGAACAAATTATATGGGTGGTGAATCATGTGATTTCCCGCACCCCGGTAATTCTATTTATTGTGAAGTAATAAATAACGTCAACTTGCATCCGCATAAAACTAGTATGGGAGCGTTTTTCTTTTACAGGCGTTTGTGGTTGACAAAAAATATCTCTTGACTCCATTCCAAATGAAGCTTTTATGCTTCTTATAAAATTTCGACTTGCATAAAGCCCATTACATTCTCTGTCATTCTCGTACTGACAATGCTGCCACACTTTCTGGTCCGCTTAAATCGACTGCTCTCAGTAACCGACTGAGCAATTCTCCCCAAACTCTGAATATTGTTCTCCGTCTTCAGTTCTTGGGAGAATGTTGTTCTCCACCGGACGTGCGGCAAGGTCCAGTTAAAAGACACGGACACTTGTGCAGTTAGACTTTAGCACTGTTCAGCAGGAATTGTATCTTTTAAGCTACTGTTTCATCCAGACTAAATGAAATATTTGGCTTTCACAAATCCCTGAAGACGAGTCTGGCAAAACCCACCCATTCTTCAACCGCAAACCTTGTGCTGGAGCCATCAATGAACATGTACATTCTTGGAATTTGGTTAGACTCAAATACAAACTTCATCATGCTGATGCAAAAAAACAACAACCACAAACTGAAGTTTAAATTGTATTTGTTCTAAAAACAAGTTATGTTTGTCTTCATCCATCCATAATTGGTTCATCTCCTGCGGTAGAAGATGAAGGAATGTTGAGGCCTTGGTGCACGCTGACACAGCACAGAGCGGGGGCACCTGTGGAGGAGGGCCTCCATGACCAATGCGTAGAGCTGCACGGAGTTCAGCTTTGGGCCGAGTTGAGACATGCGGGTCTCCTGACCCTAATGTTTTGATCTTTGAGGCTCCCTGTACAGCCGCCGTGCTCACACTTTCAGGCATGTAACTCGGAGTTGCCACATGTCCTGGCTTTCCTAGGAGTGTTCCCATTTTGAGCACCTACTACTACCACCCAGGCGTGAGTAGACGTGCCACTAGATGGCACTTTCCATCCCTGGGATCCTGCCTGGCAACATTGCACCACCTGCACCCGTTTTGCGTCCCAGTCCTGATCTTAAATTACATTTCCATTCTAAATATTTTTAAGATGTTTATATTGATAACGGGGGAAAATAACAACGTGAAAACATCTCAAAATCTAAAGAGAAAGTGTCTGCGAAAAAGAATACAGATGAAAGCACCAACAAAGCAAAACTAAGAGTGAAAATTGTAGTTATGTACGTGCTGTGCGATAGCTCACGTCAATGCTAGTTCAGCAAAGTTTATTGTCACGAGAAATAAAAAGGTAGTTTGTAGTTGCTGACAGCTCTGACACATTTCTATATAGCCTCATAAGTAGCTAACAACGTAAGGGCTTGTCAGCCAGCCACCCCCTGACACAGACTGCCAAGGATCTCATCAGTGTGCCATCGCTCTCGTAGCTGGGTGTGACATGAAATATAGCACAGTATCTGTCAGGGAATATAACTTGCCTTTTAAAGTACTTTTGTATTGTTTTACATTGCTTAATGGTGAAATGGGTAGCAAAATATGGCCATTCGAAATATTCTAGATTTGAAGTTTTCGTGACTGCAAGGATCCATACTCTTTGGTTTTTTCGGTAAAGTCACGTAGGTGAAAACAAAATAAAATAAAAAATGTGTTATTTTATTTTTATTTTATTTTGTTTTCACCTACGTGACTTTACCGAAAAACCAAAGAGTATGCATTCGAAATATGTTTAAGTCAAACTATTTTCGAACTTATGAACAAACAGGATGAATTATCTGCAAGCATGGAGATTATAGCGATAATTATTATATACAGTAAACTGGTCAGTTTGGAGGCACTGTCTCATGCCATTCCCAATGTCTGGATGCTAAAGCTCAAGGTTTTTGACTAACTGTGTCCATTATATGTCCCCCGCTTTTACATTGGTAAGTCCACAAAACAAACACATTTAACAAGGAAGGCTGTTGCCAATTGCATAATCACTGCAAGTGATCCCTCGCCTTAAAATGGTGTAAGGATTATATTATTGAGGATGTGTGAGAGGATCGTTTTACCTTGGAAAGGTGTAAGAAGAGAATCATTTTTTGTCAAGCCATTTTATTGTAGTAAAAACTTTCGGGGATATTTTGAGGAATGGAAAAATATGCGGAGCTGCAATATCACACATATGTCGAATTAATTTTCTCTCCACTACTTCTCAAATTTCCGAATTAATAAAAGATAAATATTTTTTTTTTATAAAAGCATTTAACAAGACCAGTGTTAGATGCAAGTGCCAATAAGGTCAGGTGTTTTCTCACAAGTTCAAGGGCTCGGCCCATTTTTTTGCACTTACAGGGAAAGTCAGCACTCGCAGTCTGCTCCATATTGTTCATAGATCTATAGATTTTTTGGTGGTTTACATTTTCAGAGTGAGTGCAGGAAGTTTTTACAGGGTGCATGGGGAGCAGGGCGGGGGGGGTGAAGACTGGAAACGTTATTTTTGCCATGCCATGTCTGAGCGGCTGTCAAAATCCAGACAGCAGTGGTGGGAGAGGCTACCTGAAGGAATGCACGAGGGTAGAGAACGCACGGGACTGGCAGATTAATGCGCGTGACCCATGCCGCCAGAAAGGTTAATGCATTCCTGAGAGGAGGTGGGGATGTGGGCGGGCTGCGATGGGGGGCGGGGGGGGCTCTGCGCCAAACTGGCAGGGCTGGAGGGAGAGAAGGGAGCAGCAGGCAAACACGCCGCGGCCACTGAACTGCTACAGCCATGCACACAGTCCCGCCAGATGGGATTTTTCATGGCCTTCTTTGCCTAAATGACGAATACAAATTCACCGCCACATCTGGGTTTCATTATATTTTGTTCGACTAAATTTTTTAACTCATATTACTGCATTATGTTTGTTATGATGGCACTTGCTTTCATACAAAATTACAAAAATTAGTTTTTTTTGTCCCAGTCTTTCGAATGCAGTTAAACGTTTAAATATGTACTTGTTATTAATCGTCTTATCTACCGAAGGAATGGTATCAAAACAAGATTGCACTTCATCTGCGGTTGGAAAACTAAAATGCAAATGTTGGTGCAATTAAGCAAAACAATGGATCCTATAACAATGCACATGTACTGCCTGATTCGTGCACTGGAGAAAACTGCTTCTTCTCAGTGGGAAAGAGGCCAAACCGGCAAGAAATAGCAGCGACTTGGCCATCCATAACGTACATCAGTGAACACTGCCCTTTTTCCAACATGAACGAGACCCTTTGCTTAATAACTTTGAGAGACTAAGGTCATGGCATAAAGTTTTCACCAGTAGCCGTTTTCTGGATTCAGCCAGCCGTGATTAAAAAAAATAGGCAGAGCTCACGTTTCCTGCACAGATGGCAGCGAATCTCGCGGCAGGGCCAGGGTGTACGGTGTCTGCCTGAGTCTCTCGTGATGCCATCTCGTAAACCCAGCCCTGAGCTGCACCGACCAATCAGGCCACGAGTTGTGACAAGCAAAGATTTGACACACACACACGGAAGTATGCACACACAATGAATTGTCAGTAGTTTTTTTCTCCATCGAGGAAAGGCTGCCACTACTCTCCTCTCCACAGTCCTGAGCCAGTAATGGAAATGCCCCTGACGTTCATCCACAGCGACAATTACACAGCTGGCGTGCGCATAAACAAAGTACATATAAAAGCATCACGGAAACTATGCGTTGTTCAAATATCTGCTTTAGTTATGTCTGTTCTATATAAACTGGAAAAACAAAATTAGGAATGTCAGCGACAACTCTGACTATCTATCTCGGTGTGTTCATTGGTCAGTCATGCAAAACTTGACATTGTATATATTGGTTTGGTTAATTTAAGTTATTCATCAGAATTAAAAACTAGTTTCTGCTCCTTACTCAAAACTCGCTTATTTTCCCGAGCTCACGCCATGACCCCACCTTAATCTCCTCCTCATAACCACCACCGCCACTGTTACTGTTCCCTCTTCATATTCTCATTATATAGCTATCACTCATTCGCCATTCGTGCAATCCATTCATCATCATCATCATCATTTACTGTTATTGATTTCGCTTTCACCGAATTCACGCATCATCACAGATTCGCCCCCATTGCTTCCTCTCGTCTATTTCATTCACCTCACCTCCACCGTTACATTCACAAATACCGTTGTTAATTCTTTGCGAAGCGCCTCGATTACCGTGCTATATAAATTCTGACAACATTACTTACGAATTCTCATAATAATGTTGCTGTGTTTTCTTTTCAAAGGACAATTGCCCACACCTGCCTAACTCGGGTCAGGAGGACTATGACAAGGACAACATGGGTGACGCCTGTGACGATGACGATGACAACGATGGAATTCTCGATGACAGGGTAAGTCGCTTATTTTGCAATTAATTCTGTGGCGCTATGGTGGCTCGTAAAAACACACCACACATTTTGCAGCATGGCACAAGATAGGGCTTGCACAGAAGGTATGCGACAACGGATGCCTAAAGTGTATTAACATCGCACGAGACAGACATTCGCAGGCCATTTGATCAATTTGGAAATTAAAATCTGTTAGCTACCAGGTTGGATTTGGATCATGTCCTCTGTGTTGCCACCAATGATTAGTAGCAATTGTGTGATCACCGTCTCTACACATCATCAAAAATAACCTTTAGCGTGTCTTCTTTTCTTCCCTGGAAATGCTGTGAAAGTGTTACATGCATTGCAACACCACATATGCGATTGTCACATATCCACCCTGACAAATGAATTTCCAATACCCAGTGCAGTTTTTGTGTATGGCTGTTAATGTCATTATCTATAGATGTGTTCTTAATATCGCATACATTTTCTTACATCTAAAGTAATGTAAAGAATTTTCCCGTGGTTAAAACAGTTAACACTTTATTTTTATCTTCTGTCATATTACATAGATGTTCACAATTATGACCTTTTTCACATATCCATCAATATACCACAGTCCCCAAGGAGTTGGATATCCAACATTGTAGTGTATTCACAAAATGGTATGTTGTCCTCATTCTGTCATTGCACCTACTATGATGGATATCATCAATGGCCTTTTCCGGTCCAATAACGGATGAAGCCATCCACACTTTTGCCGCTGCCAATAGGTCTGCGCAGGTGTTATTTATCTCACGCCAACATTTTCTTGATATCAGCACTCAGTCTACTCGTTTCCTTTGCCTTCATGCATTTCCAATCTCTGGATGCATTCTTTCCTTAGACCAGTCTGTTGATAGTCATCCTTGCTCGTGCCAAGTCCTGCTGTACTCTATTAGTATTTTCCAATTCAGTGATGATTAGGATTTCTCAAATTCTTGTTTCTCATCCAAGAATGGCCTTCCGGATTAGGCCTCGTGTTGAGCAGTTTCTTCTCTCCAGCCCTTACCGCTGCTATGGCGGCGGCCATCTTCAAGCTTGAGAGACGAAATGCTCGACACGCGGCCTAACCCGAATGACCGCATTTGGAAAACGAGTGGCACTGAAACACCCCACGTGCTTCTTGCCTCTCAGTGTGTACCATTCGTCAACGCGTGCCGCTGTGGGGCCGTCCATAAATGACGTCACGCACCTAGAGGGGGGGGGGGGTCAGACATTTGTGACGATGTGTGACGAGGGGGGGGTTGGTTTGAGAAATGTGACATCACATCAAAATGCGCAACTTTTAATAAATATAGACAACACGTTCTACTTAATTAAATAGACTTTTTAATAAATGTTTTCTCTTACAACATCAGAGTGCAGCGCCACATTAAATACGCACTACAATGACAATAGTTTCAAGCGATTTGAAGCATGTTTTATTTTGGGGGGGCAGAGCTTTGTGACGTCATATTTGAGGGGGGGGGTCTGACTTTTGGTGACGCCGTGTGACGAGGGGGGGGGCAAAAATCGTCCAAAATCGCGTGACGTCATTTATGGACGGTCCCTGTGCTCAGCTCAACGCATAAACCAATTAATAACAAATCGGCCTAATTTCATGTAATCATCTAATTATAACTCGAAATAAATATATCGCCGACCGTTACTCTCCACCCGGACACATAACAATTTGGTGAATACAGTCGAAGCGTAAAGAGTGTCATAATTTGTTGGCACCCACCCCAGTAAGTAATTAGATGGCCCTCAAGCCCCATGGTGGCCCTGAGCCAGTTCGAGAAATTCCACTTTCCCATTCGGGGTTGCCAGTCTCTCCACACTGTGGTCACTGTTTAATTAAAAAAGCGGTATTTATTTTATTCACTCCAGAGGATTGCTGTACAATTTTTTTAACGACTATAATAATTATTTGCATTTCAAATACTCGAATGGTTGTTCGTTGTGAAACTACGTAGTAAGTACAGTTGTATCGTAAATATGATGAAAGCGCAGCAATTCAGTTGCTAATCTATTTTATGGATGTGCAGGTTTACGTCTGGGTGGTACAGCTTCCTATCGCGTGCTGATATGCACAGTATAGACATGGCCCAACATCTTTGTCTCCTGAATAGCAATGTTGACATTCGGAGATGATTTTTGGGAAAATTTTATAAATTAGAAACTATTTCTATTTTAGCAGGTAAGGCCCACTGAGCTATATAGCTCTTTTTCAGAAGCGACCTGGCCACAAATGGTAGCTCATTGAAGTGGATTATCCCGTGGAAATGTACAGCAGCCAAATACTGTAAACGTCTTTTCCTAAATGTCGAGGGAAAAATCGGAGGACCCGGAGGAAAAAAAATCAACGTGACCACGGAGAAAACATGCAAACTCCAAATACACAGGTGTCAGAGTCGGGATCGAACCGACGACCTCCTGCATACCAGACTTATGCTAGGGGCGCTACCATGGTGGAATGGTTAGTACACCGGACTTTAAATCTAGAGGTTATCGTTTAGGTTTGACCTCCTGACGTGGCAGTTAAAACAATGTGACAAGTTTCCTAAACAAAACCACCCCCACCTCTCTCTGCATAACTGGGTCCTACCACAGTTAATTGTTTGGCAGGTCGTGTGTGGTGGGGTAGAGTGTGGGTAATCCCACCTCTTCCAAGACATCTGGCCAGCTTGGAAGAGTAGGTCAAGTATCCTCTAGAGGGGCTCTCTATAGCTACCTCTGGTGGAGGCCCTACCACGAGCAGTGATGTATGCAAGGAGATGCAGGGTTGCACCTTTATCGCGATCACTTTTGTTACAGAGGGTCAGCAAACCTACTGGGTTAGGTATGAAAACATGAAACCCGTGATGTTGTCGTGAGTATCCAGTGCTACAGAGTGGAACCAGATCCCTTGAAAATGGAACTGGTTCCCTAAGTGCTGAGTGGTGGAATGTCGAAACAGACTGCGGTTGATGCTGCAACAACATCGTCCGTTTCTGTTTGCCACATTCTCCTCCATCTTCACCTCTCTCACCCTGTTTCCCTTCCGTTTATTTAAGTCTCTCGAGTGTCTATTTTGTCTGCATTTTCCACATATTCCTTGCAGTATTAATGTGCTTGTTGGGGTACCCCTAATGTGTGATATTTTTTTAAAGGTGTCATTTCTATATTTCTTTTGTTTTTATTTTCCTCCTTCATTCTGTTGTTTTTTTGTTGTTGCATCATCGTGATCGTCATTCATGTTAAGTCCTGTCATTTTATTTTTACACGTTTTCTTCTGAATTATAATTCAACTATTAATGTAGCATTCCACTAAAATAAACAGGTGAAAGATGCAGCATTACTGGCAAAAGGGCTTCCACTGGAAGGAGCTCCAGAGAGCCCCTCTAGAGGGTATTTGGCAGAGGTGTGGACTCGAGTCATGTGACTTGGACTCGAGTCAGACTCGAGTCATGAATTTGATGACTTGCGACTCGACTTGGACTTGCATAACAATGACTTTGTCCCACCTCTGGTATTTGGCCTACTCTTCCACGCCGATCAGACGTCTTGGAAGAAGTGAGAGTACCCACACTTTACCCCAACACAATTAACCTTCCGCTTGACTAACTGTGCTGTACCAGATTGTACTGCTGGGTAGACAGTAGTAAATCTTGACCGTTGTTTCCACTGCCGAGCCAGGAGATCAAATGGAACCTCTGGATTGCAGGTCCGGTGCGCGAACCGTGACTCCGTGGCAACGTCCCGGCCATGATAATAACAGCACAGTTGATTCATATTCAGTGGCGTCTCTGTACAGGACAACTGCCGACTGCAGTTCAACCCGAGGCAGTACGACTACGACCGCGATGACGTGGGAGACCGCTGTGACAACTGCCCGTACAACCACAACCCGGGGCAGATTGACACGGATGGGAACGGGGAGGGGGACGCCTGCTCCGTGGACATCGATGGAGACGGTAAAACACGCCCGTTCCATTTTACCCATTCAGCTGTCGAGTACGCGGTTGACACTTGTCCTGGGTTTTCCCAGGATCATTCTCTTGTTGAGGCAGCTGCCTTGGACAATCTCCAAGTCTCACCGGGACATTGAAAGTCACGGTTTTTGTAAATTAGGGTATTAATATGCCACTTAACACGATGCATTTTCATGTATTTCTCCCCTCTTCTGGTATTGTGAGATATTTTATTTACATAATATCACCCGGTCTTTTGGACCCTCGAGGTGGCAACTTTAGTCAAGTATCGTGGATCATGGCACAGATGTCTTAGTTTTATTCCTGTTATGCATGAAATAATTTTCAACTACTATCCTGCTGTCACCTACCATGTGTTATGTTTTATGGTGATTGAAGGCATTGCCTACCCAATCATGCATGGGTCAGTCAATTCCTTGCTTCATGAGATTATCAATGTTTATTGTCTGAACGCTGCTGTACCATTCGCATCAAAGCATTGACAGATGCTTGCTTGTTGTTTGTGATTGCACACCACTGCCAGTGCAGCATCGCCCACCTTTGATCATCAGAGTGCGTGTATCCCTCAAGCAGTAATTGATACGGAAGCATTCGCATTCAGCCGATGATGTGTCTGATTGCAACGATACCATTAACTTTAGGTTAGTGGCACACGTTTTTAAAGCAGTGAGTTGACTAGGAGATGTTAGTGATGCAGCTATCTCTAGGACACAATTGCTTCTTCCAGGCATTTAGGTAATTTTTGTGCCATACAATGTTCGAGAGTATTAGGTCTGACATATGCTCGGTGACCCCTAAACCACCTGCCTGCCTGTATTTCAATCAACGAGAAAATAATAACGCGTTATTCAGTGATCCCATAAGTCCCTCGGTCAACATTTACTTGTTTCTAGTCCATTCAAAACATGGCTAGATGGAATGGCATGCATTCACCCAGTCATTCAGCATCTGTGACATAGGTTATTAATTCCGAATATGTTATACTGTACAATCATTCAGAAGTAAAAACGCAGCTACATAGAAGCAAATATGGGACATTTATTCCACTACTCAAACCATTATTAGCACGTTTGTTATATGATAGGACACTTCAGAAGCAAACAAAAACACACCCTAAAACCTATGCCCAGTGTGAATAAAATTATACAAATCTGGCCAACAACACACACACACATACCTTCTGGACTATAAGATGCAACCTCAACTTTTGCTTTTAATTAAACGGCAAACAAGTGTGGCCTCTAATCCATAGAATACAGGACGGCAGGATGATAGAACTTCTCGCAGAATGCCTCAAGCCTGGATTGTTTAGTTATGGATATGTATAGTCTTAAACACACCAGGTGTGTTAAAAATTGACCTACAAACTAAAATCTTGGGAAAAAACCTGACTGGAAAATTGGAGCACTCTCTGGGGGTTGGAGGGGGGGTTGTTCTCTTAAACTTTTATTTATCACTACGAGTGAGTTCTGGAAAGCGGTGAAGCACAATTCACAGCCTCTTGCAGCTCTCTCCCAGCCCACACTTTAAATGCAGGACTGCAAGCCATGGGTATTTTAAGTATTGATATGGTAAAATAATTAGTGATATATTTTAAAAAATCAAGTTAACATTATTAGTACACATTGATAGTGTCACGTGAAAAGTGAGAAAGTTAACAGTGTAAAGTTTTCAGTACTGTTTGTCTCAATTGTCATAATTTATTTGATAGTTGTGGCTTTGCTATTTATTGGTCTTGTATACTTTTCCCACGTGATTTTTTTTTACTTTCTTTAAATACTCACTCCTGAATTCATTCGTAGGAAAATGTGAGGGTTATTTATGCCGTGAGCATTCGTCATGGGGCTATCGTAGTGGCCAATAGTTCAGAAGTGCGAGGCCAGACCCGCCAACCCACCAGGGAGTGAGATCGTTCATGCGCCGCGCCGTGCCATTTCCCCCTGACGTCGTAACGTTGCGGTTTCATGAGCTAAGACTAAAAAACCTCGGTTTTACAAATGCACGTGGGAACAAAAACAGCAATTGGATGAGTAGCTGTTGTCTCAATTGCTATAGACAATGGAAAGTGCATTTTTTTCAGTTTAAATAAATTCTACCTCTCTGGCCTATGTGGCTATGAAGAAGAGCCATTGGCTGAAACATCACCGATTGTATATTACATTTTTAAGACCACAATTTTATAGACGTTTGTGTTGTTTCAACTTTGTATTACTTTTATTCTGGTGCATGCAGCACTATTATAACTATGTGATCATGCATATAGCATGTAAAGCACATGTTTTATGTCAACAGATATTAATAATATATATATATTGTTCTCTTTTTTAAAAGGCGTATTATATATATGAGGATTTGAAATGGCCATTTCTTTAAAAGTAATGAGTACATACTCTTTGTTTTTTTCGGTAAAGTCACGTAGGTAAAAAAATTCAATAAATTAAATCACGACGTGCCTCCGAAACGTCGTGATTTAATTTATTGTAATTTTTTACCTATGTCACTTTACCGAAAAAACCAAAGAGTATGAATCCTTGCAGTCACGAAAACTTCTAATCTAGAAGTCATGAGTACAACCAACTGGGTGTTATTAGCTTCCATCTGGTGCTAAATTCATACCAGTAGTTCTTGCGCTTGCAAAGTCTATCAAGATGCGTATATGTGTAATAGCCAAGAGTAATTTATAGATTTATATATTACTCGTGCAGGGGCGGCCCTTGACGAGCTGCTGCCAGCAACTGGTGCCCCCTAGGCGAACCATGCAATCGGCGTCCCCACCCTCGAACCCGAAGGGCCGATCAAGGCTGAGGTTTTTGGTAAACTGAGGAACATTTTGTCCCTATTTTCTGCTTAATGTTTTTTTAGCAGATTTTTTTTTCAACAGAGGTTTGTCCGTCTGTCCGTCTGTCCAACCAAGACATTCTCAGAAATGTTGAGAAATACATTTTAAGCGATATTCCCTCTGTGCGTGCATGCGAATTGAAATCATGACATCTTCGTTATTTAATTTGTATTTTTTCGTCGAATTTGGCGCCCCACTTAACTTGGCGCCTTGGGCGTCCGCCTTGTTCGCCTATATGGACGGGCCGCCCCTGCACTGGTGTGACCTGTAAAAAGAATCCACAATTTGTGGATAACGTTATGAAGTTATCTCTCAATTAGCACTCAACTGCTCTTAATGTTCACATTAATTGATCCTTTATACCGTCAATTTATTGATACGACAATCCTCGATCTTTCAAGGCTTTGAAAATCATTGGATTTTTTTAAACTATCATCTTTAATTAACTGTTAAGCATAAGAACGATCCAACTTCATGGCTACAAGCCGAGAGAGAGTATCACAACGACTCCATTGAATGCGTGCAACAACAACAACCGCCATTCGCCACTAAGTGGCTGTGTCGTCACCACGACGTTTGTGCCAGGCTATGTGCACCTTGAGGCCACGTGAAGTGTCGAACGCCCCCTGGCAGGAGGTCACGGAGCAGACCCAGATGCCACGGGTCGACTGACTGAGACGACTGGCTGATGCGTGCACACACACACACGCGCACGTTTTTACCTTGGAGAGTAATTTCCAATTCACAACCATACAATAAATCCCTGCTCCTGTTATATATGTGTGTATATCCTGTTATACTCAGAATAACGGGATTACTCAGATCACACGGCCTGTCTTTAATTCATAACCACAGCCTTAAAACATCCAGATAACTTGAAGGGCTTCATGCGATAAATTTTCGTTTATTAAAACATTGTGCAAGTGCACGCATGAGGGAAGGAAGTAAACGCTTGCACACCTTCCTGGAATTGCGGGCCTTCCCAAAACAGTTGCGTGTTTCTGCTTTTTCCTCCTGGATTCCTATGACCGAGACGTTTTCTCAAAACGAAGCCGAGTCGATCGGAGCAATTGGCATGCTGCACACGGCGCGATAAAGTCATGTTGTCCACACGTGCACATGACCTTTCCGGGAAGGCATTCTTCACTTTGAAAATCTAAACCACAGCTCAAAACTCCTTAAGGAGATCTCAAATAACACCGTGGAATCATTGCACAACTACTGTGCCCCAACAAGAACACAGCTCCTTTTGTTAAACAATAGAAATGACTCCGCTTTTCCAACAAGCGTATATTTTAATTTTGTTAACATCATGTATTTTTCAGTTGGCTATAATAATAATCAGAATTTCTAACAAATTACAATTCCAGATAGCTTGTGCAGTGCTCCAAAAAAGCATTGCTTCCCAGTTTTACAGGGGTTTTGTAGCTGATTGTAAGTCTGAAACATATCCCAGCCATAAGTCACATTACTCTCGACAGTTTGGTCATCTTAATTAATTATTTGTGTGACTTGTTATCCATGGACACTTTATTTTTTTACCAGTTTTTTTTTAATGTCTGGCAACAACGTTTGATGCTGCGTCTGACAGCATCCGCATGTGCGCTGTAGACCGGCTACTGACAGCAAGCAGCACTCACTACGTCTCGCACTCGCACTGGTGATAATCGAGCAATTTCCACATCCAGGATGCATCGTCTTGCATCCACATCACAGGCAACGTGAAGTGCACTAATTGTTCAGAGTGCGCGTAAAATATTCTCCTAATTGTTTTTCCGTCTTCATTTGTTTAAAGGTCAGTGATTGGTCTGTGCTGCTCTATTATTTACACGGTTGGTTGGGTTGAAAAGGCATTTTTAGGGGTTCAGCCCCCCCCCCACCGCATAATGCATTAATAACCTAATATTTCTCTTTTGGCTGCATTAAAGGTTTTGGATATTTTATCCTTGGCCACACACATTTGATTTAGATGATGAGATTCCCATGCGTGGATTTTATTTTAAAATGAGTTGGTGCCTATGGTGTCAGAAGAGCACAATGTAATTATATTTCTCTTTCCTTTTTTCAGTTATGCAAATATTATTGTGTCATTTATACCAAATCTTTCCTTTTGCACAGGTTACTGCTGCCGTTTGACAGAGTGACCGTAACGAAACTTAAATAATTTAAGCATGGCTCTATTATTAGGGGTTAGAGCAAGGTCACATATGCATGCGGTGACGAGATCCGTGTGACGAATAAACACACAATGCAACTAAAGTCCAGGATTAAGCAAACCACAGCCAGCTGAATTTGGTCAAATAAACTGGAGTGTACTGAGATCCTTTTTGTTTCGTTTGTAATTTTCCCTCCGTCCCTTTTGCCCCCGTTTCTGCTCTCGTGCAGCTGGAACCAATCCCACTCAGAGTAAATACTTCTCACACAAGTCTCTCCAAGTTATTAAGTCACCTCTTACAAAAAAATAAACATGATGTCGGCAAGCCTGCAATTGGAGCGCGCAGCTCAGAATCGGAATGTTGAGGTCAATTGCGAGTCGGGGGTTATCGCAGCCCGTCCGTCAACCCTCTGTGGCCAGTAAATTGTACCGACTTTGTGGCAAGCAAACAGTGGTCTTCATGTGGAAGAACTGAACCCTGGCATAGAAATGTGAAAAGTCTGATGCTGTCTAGGGCCACCAGTAGAGATGAGTGGTTGCCTGGTTTGAGTTTGTCTATTCATATACACGTAATTTTAAAAAAAACTATTCTTCCCTTTTGAATGCCATGGAGGTTGCCCATCGTTTAAGCAGCACTGAGACTGGTCACGTGTTTATTTTATCAAGGCTCCCATGCCTCGGATTTTGGGCAGATTGACCTCAAGCCCACCGTTGTAATCTGACACCGATCACAACCACAAATCTTGTACAGTGAGGTCGTCACAGGTCATGTTCTTTGTCAATTGAAAGGCGCCTATACCAATTCAAAATAATAAGCAAGTTCATTATTACAACAATAATTGACAGCCCTCTGTCAAATCCAGCACTAGACAAAGGGCTCCCCATAACGTGCCATGCTGGGGAGTGTGAGATTGTTCAGGGGTTCAGATATCACTGGACATTGATGTTTGCTTTTGCAGGGAAATCAACTCATAATGCTGTCTGATAACCACTGCACCGCTACTTTATCACGAAGGTCATGATACACTGCTTAATCTGTTCTCATTTTTGATAGTTCTGCTTTATTACACGTATTGTATTTTTGTAATTCGGATTTTATCCTTCCTCCTAAATCACATAGAGGGATGATGGCCGATGGACGAGACTGACGATGGAGATGCAGCCCTTTTTCAATCCACTCCTGCATGATATCTGAATGTTTATTCAAGTTTATCAATTAATCCACTTTTAGAACTGTCATTTGTGTTTACAAGCAATAATTACCTGCTTTCCCCCACAACACCAAGAGTGTATGACAGAGACAAACGTGTAATTCACGAGAATGAGATTTGCTAAAAAACGAGAATGGGCCATCATGCATGATGCATTTCAACAACATGGAAATCGTGCTACAGTTGGATATCAGATAACAGAATGCATTGATGTGGTGGCTGTTTTGATCGATGTTTAATGTCAAGGTGAAGTAAACAATAACACCCGAGGGCATTAACTGTTTGTCTTCATTGCCCAGGTATTCTAAACGAACAAGACAACTGTCCTTATATTTATAACGTGGACCAGAAGGACACGGACAAGGATGGTGTTGGCGACATGTGCGACAATTGTCCACTGGAGCACAACCCAGAGCAGGTGAGGGTTCTTCCCCCTATGTGTCTCATGAGATCCCTCGGCCTCTGGTAGGCTTTGTCATACTGGTAGGGACCACTTGGTTCCACCAGCCCACAGGGGATTGTTGTGTCCGTCCGTCGTGCATCCTAAAATGGGAGGGGTTGGGCTGGGTCGAGAGGGGAGGGTGGTGAGGGGCTGGGTGGGGAGGGGCTGGTCACCCCGTGGTGCCCTTATAAAACTCAACGTTTAACCTACTCACGCCAGCTTGTGCCCGCCCTCACAGTCGGGCATATTTTGCGGAATATACCACGCCGCCGTTGACCCTGGCCATTGACCGAGCAACCCAACGTTCCTACCAGCTCCCTCTGCAGGAATGTATTTATAATAGGGGGGGGGGGTGGTAAACTGATAAACTGTGTCATGTTATAAGCATAGGCATGGGGTTAGTTAAATTATATGCATGCTTTCATTGGCCCCGTTATGAATTCCTGACAATTTTATCCCATTTTGTTCGTATTGCACAGTACAGTATTCACATAATATCACAAATCACAGTAAAAACTCGCCCTTTCACGGTGAATGTCAATTGGCAGTGCACCTCACGATGCAACGGTTGCTTTCACACTTCTCTCCATCATATGTTCCACAGCTTGCTGCCGATATTTTTTCCCTGGAATGTTTACCCTGAAATTTTAAGTTGTTCCCTATGTGTTTTTGTAAGGAATTTTGAGATGCATCATAAAAAATATATGTTAATCCCAATGATTAATTTTTCTGATGCTATCCATAATGCAGTTTTTTTTTGGGTTAGATCGCATAAATATATAAATGTGTCGTTAAACCCGCCACCACCCGGCACAGACAATTAGTAAGGTGTGTCATGTAAACAGAACATGTCAATTCGTTGCTAGTACATTGGAAAGTAAATCCACCACATTTATAATCCGAGTACAACGTTTCGCCAATACTTACAACTAGCATCAGCAATTGGCATGTTCTGTTTACGTGACAAACCTTACTAATTAGCTGTGTCGGGTGGTGGCGGGTTTAACGATACATTTATATTTACATGATCTAACCCCACAAAAACCCGCATTATAGATTAATTTAGCTCCTGTCTTCTGCTGTCTTCTGCGCAAATGTAGCAGGGAAGTCGCGGATGATTTAACGTGTTTATAGGCCAGCTTTGTCCCTGCAGCACATGACAATGGTGCATGGGATAACTGGCTAGCTAGCACGGGCGTAACATTGTGCACGGATAACACTTCATTCTTCTGTTTTTACAGATGGACACAGACTCTGACCTCATTGGAGATAAGTGTGATAACAATCAGGACATTGATGAGGATGGCCATCAAAACAATTTGGACAACTGCCCCTATGTGCCAAACTCTAATCAGGCTGACCATGACAAAGATGGCAAAGGTGACGCTTGTGATTGGGATGATGACAACGATGGAATTCCCGACGACAAGGACAACTGTCGACTCGTGGCAAACCCTGACCAACTCGACTCTGATGGTACAACACGCACGTAGACACACAAAGACAAAGATCCCCCGTATAGGCTTATTGACTGTTGGAGCAAGAGCTATTAGCGAGTACCTATGAAGGCCGGCACATTGCACGAAGGGGGTGGTTTGGCCAGCAGCACTTCAGGCAACCTTTGTCTCCCCCGTTCCGATGTTTAAACATCATTCCAGGTACTTATTTACGGTAGAGATAACCTAGGGGAGGCCCAGTACCGGTTCAGATATTGTCACTGATGTTGCGCATGGTCGGGAATCGAAAGCAGCTCCGCTGGGTTTGTAGCGCAGGGCACTGGCCACTACACCACCGCTCCCCACAGTGACAAAGACACACACACAAGCACACTTGTGCACGTTAACAAGTACTCGCACATACTTGTAGTGGACATAAAGCGCACATAATTACAGGCATCAGGCTACTTGCTCCTTGTTATATATTTTAAGTTAATTCCCTCACAACATAAGTGCTTTAGTAATTCCCTCACTGTTTACCACTTGGCTATGCAAATCTGCAAAATTCCATTTAAATTGTTGATGAAATTACCACCTGTCAAAATAATAAAGTGCTGTACTTATAAAAAGAGTGCTCGTACCCCGAGGGTCTTTTACAAGATACCCTGGGCTGCACACTGACCACACACAGCATGTGGACTGATGTCGAATATCCCATGCCTTATCATTCCGTGTCATTCATCTTCATAAGAGAGATATTCGAAATGAATCAAGTTGATCGATGATATAACTCTAATGGAGATCAGGCTCCCAAGTTTAATCTCAATAAATGTAAAATTAATACAAATCGTCGTAACAATAGCGGAGAGCTCTCCCCTGTCAGTGATGTTGTGGACCTTAGGGAGCCCCGGGGCTTGCTGGTGACATCCTCCCCGTGCTACGCGTGCTGCCGAGCTGTGCTGATCTAGTCAGCATTTCATATTTCATCGTAGTCTTAGTCCGGTCAACAACAGCAACCTGTGAATGTTGTCGTCAAATCTTACCCCGATCATTTATGTAGTCATTGTATTAGTCCAGTAGACGAAAGCAGTCAAGAATGTAGCCCGTTCTCCGCTGCTATTAAATGTCGGTGTGAGGGGTGTGCATGTTCCCCTCCCCTCAATACAATCAGGTCAGCAAATCAGTTAACTAACTCGATTTTTTTATATAAACATAGAGACAAGCACCGTTTATGGTTTACTAGATTACCTTACTTTGCATATTGATCCACACTCATTAAACTGCACGCGTTGGTGGGTAGCCGTGGTGATCAGTATGCCTGATGATTTTCATCCAATCATAGTCATCGCTGACTTTGACTAAAATGAAAACCCATTGCCAAATATGTCCCTCCCCTATCATGGGACCTCCTTTTCCAGTACCAAAATATGATAATAGGTTTTTCCCCTTTTTTTCTGGCAACAAAACAGGTGTTAAGATGTTAAAACACCAAACTGAAACCGTTTACAAGGAATCATGTCTGCATTAACCACAATGCTTGTGGTCAGAATGCAAACAAAAAACATATTCTGATAATATGTGCATTGTCCATGAAACATATTGGTCCACACCAGATACCTATGATCATATTCTTGGTTCTTTCGGTAAAGTCACGAAAGAACCAAGAATATAAATCCCTGCAGTCACGAAAGCTTTAAATCTAAACCTATTCTCGTGTTCCTCCGTAATTTTGTTCCCGAAATAAACACTGGTGGAGAGCGCATGCAGACACACACACAGGGGGGGGGGGGGGGAAAGAGTCATCTCTGCCTGCTAGAAATCGGGCAACACGCGATGAGTCTCCCATGATTCATCGAATAATTCCACAACAGTATAATTACCTGCCGTAAAACGCCGTGCATGATGTACGATACGATGCTAACGGCGCTCAAAGCAGGATCTCGCTTTGTTCCATGAAGTCACAAAAAAGGAATTTGTTTAACATTTATTGCTCATAAAGATGTACGAGAGAGATAAAATCCACGGGATTAACCATCTCTTCTTCACGAACAACGTGTACCATGTACCCCTCCGTGTGGGGTTCGTTTAAAGCTATGCAGCAGGACTGCGATCACCTCCGCAGCGGTGTTGTCATGGTATTTGCTGTATGTCAATTTACAGGCGATGGGCGAGGCGATGCCTGCAAATATGACTTTGACAACGACGGAATACCGGACGTTGAGGACAACTGCCCTGAGAATGCGGCTATTTTCCGGACAGACCTGCGTAAGTTCCAGGTGGTTCCCCTCGACCCCAAGGGCACAGCTCAGATCGACCCGAACTGGGCGGTGCGCCACCAGGGCAAGGAGCTCGTGCAGACGGTCAACAGCGACCCAGGGATGGCCATCGGTGAGTTGATCACGATCGCCCTCATTCATTCCTCAATGTCGCACCTCGGAGTAAGAAACACGTCTCTTGTTGAGCTGTTCTGCGATGTTTACGTCGTCCATGCTGCGTCAACTGTTCAAAGACTTTTATTCGTGTCGTAATTATAAAAAAAACATTGTAATGATACCGCCTATTTAGTCAGTAAAGTTTTTTGAAAGAAATGAACAGATATCTTTCGTGAATTTGTGAACTTATAGCCAGGATGGTGCCGTGGTATCATGGGCCGCAATCTGAACTTGCAATCCAGAGGTCACTGGTTCGATCTGCTGGCAATATGCATGGGTGCACCACGGTTGGACGGCAGGTCGTGTCTATGCGGAGAGGTGCAGTATGGGTACTCCTACCTCGTCCGAGACAAGTGGCCAGCGTGGAAGGGGAATTGGGGCTCTTCAGACCTCCTTCCGGTGGAGACTCTTCCACCAGCAGCGACGTGCGCAAACGATCGCGGGGCGGCGCCTTTACCTCGAAGTCCCACACGTACTTTGTGGTGAACACAATCTTAACGTTTTTCCCCCCCTCTCCAGGGTACGACGAGTTCAACGGCGTAGACTTCAGCGGCACTTTGTTTGTAAACACGGAGCTCGACGACGACTACGCCGGCTTCGTGTTCGGCTACCAGTCGAGCGGCCGCTTCTACGTCGTCATGTGGAAGCAGGTGACGCAGACCTACTGGCAGAACAAGCCGACGGTGGCGCACGGCTACGCCGGCCTGCAGATCAAGGTCGTCAACTCGTCCACGGGACCGAGCGAGAACCTTCGCAACGCGCTCTGGCACACGGGGGACACCCCTGGACAGGTAACGCCGAAACCTCGCCACGACACAAGTCTCTTTTTATTTTATTGGATTTGATTGGACGCCCGTTGTTGCAGGAGAGAGTAGATTCGAATGGGTGCAGTCTGCGGGCTGTGTCCTCTGGGCTGGAGACTCTCCCTGTAAGAGAGTGTATTCATTTGGGGGGCGGGGGGCATTTTCTACTTAAGCAGAGGGAGGGAGGAAGGGGGAGTGAGAAAATATCACAAAAGCGACAACATGACTCTTATCCAACCAAACGTTGCTTCGCCTGGAGTGAAATACATGAATGCACTGTATAAAATTCATGTATTGTACAGAGTGTTCAAAGAGGTATCATTATTAAGCAACTGCAGAGAGCGTTTTGAACGGTGCGATTACAATTTTTGCTGCTCATTTTTTTAAACCTAAAAGCTTGAGCGGCCTTCGGCCGCACATAACAACAGGCAGGGGGGTGTCAGCGAAAATCTCAAATATCGCGAGGGCCCTCGTCGCCACCCCGTGGCGGAGACGTGGAGGTCTCGAGGGATGTGAACTCGCACGATGGAATCTTCATACGAGCCGTTCGTCGTGCGTGTCTAGTTGTGTCGACCCAGCTCAAACTGCTGTGCGAGTTTTAACGAGTTAATAAACAGACGATTCCTTCACGAACACGCTGTATTTTCAAACTACCCCATCACACATTCCAGCTCATACCATCGTACACTTTTAACTCCCATCCAATTAACGTCACCTGCACACATGTTGAACTTCTTTCACACCGTACGTAGCCAACCGTGCTAATCGGAGGTGCGATACGTACACTTGCTATCCCATAAATATCACTTACACACATACACTTACTGTTCAATAAATATCACTTACACACGAACACTTACTATCAGCATTTAAATGCATTCCTTTTAGCTAAGAGCTGTCACATCACATACAGCCACACCTTGCAACAGTGCACCACATTACACCGAAATGCACCGCTCTGGAATTTAGCTGGGCAAATGTTAAATAGTTGGAATGAAATATGTCCGATGTGTTTAAAACAGTAAGAGCTTTTTGTATCACAAGCATTTTCACGAATAATTCCTAAACTGTCGCCTATGTCCGGTGACGCACACTCAGACACTGGTAACCTGGTAACCACACAATAACATTGAACAAACGTGGATACGATTTTCCCAATTTATGAATACAAATGTACAAAACGTCCCGGTTTGTTATCATTAAAAATTACGTATGTTTATTGCGTTCGTTTAGGTAACGTAACGTTTGCGCATACTGCTCCGTGTCTGTCATATTAAAAATGTTTCTCTATACATTGGACTAAGATTTTACAATTCCATTCCTATAACAAATTTCCCAAGGCCATGTCAATCATTGCAGTTTTTTTAAACATACTTCACCACGCTGGTCAGTGCCAGTTGGAAGGCAAGACCCGTTAATGTCACTCGCCACCGATGTTTGGCGTTCCGCACTTTCCCTAAAATAGCCTTGTAACATATCTAAAGTAGAACATGTTTTATGGAAATCTTCCGCGTGAAAACTAGTGGTCGGTGTTTGATGCGCAATGCTAACACGGCGTGCTGCTGCTGCTATTGTAGGTGCGCACTCTGTGGCACGACCCTAAGGTGATCGGCTGGAAAGACTTCACAGCCTACAGGTGGCATCTTGTCCACAGACCCAAGACTGGCTTCATCAGGTACTCACTCACACCGCTCGTGAAGCTTTCACTTCAAAGGCATCTGGTTAATTGCAGTCTGAGCCGAAGTCCGTATACTTCGATATAAGAGTGTGTTGTCACCAGGACGGAGAAAGTGTGGGAAATACAAGGTCAATTTAATAAAAAACACAACAAAACAGAGAGGCAGCTCAAGTGCCCAGGGTGTCCAGCTTGCATCAGTCCCGTTAAGCGTGTCCGAGCGTGTTTTTTTTTCAATCCCTGCCTTCATTCTTGCGGTCGCAGTCATGTTTATTGCTCCATATTTTTTGGGAGTGCGTTCTTCATTAACTTTCTTACGCTCCAGCTTGTAAGGGTGACAGTAACAGCCGCAGCCGAGGCACCGAGTGTGTGAGAGGGTGTGTGCTGCGTTGTTGGGTCATGTAACCCACACAACCGGTCTCTGGGTGGCGGGTTCAGTTTAGTTTGATGGGAGCCCGAGGCTGTTATAGATTGTGGGCCCCCTCTTAACTTTTACCACTCATTACAAACGCACTCATTGCACACAAAGTGCTTGCCACAAATAAACCACAATACCTCGCTGATCTCGTCAAGGAACATAAATCATCACGTGAACTCCGATCATCCTCACAGCGGCTTTTGGCTCGCCATCGAACGAAGACGGTCACTGCACCGCACGCTTTTCAAATGCGCTTCTCCGGCCGTCTGGAACGCTCTTCCTTCCGACATTAGGAAGCCACTGGAGCTATCCACTTTTAAATCATCTCGATTGAAAACCAATTTCTTTAGAACAGCTTTTCGTGTTTAGTTTGTTTCTCTCCCCCCACACCTCCGATTAGCACGGTTGGCGATGCACGGTGCGAAAGAAGTTCAACATACAGTACATCACCACCTCCAATGTCGATTGTCAAGCACTGTTTACCTTGGTTACTTTAGTACTTGCTTTTAAATGTATTGTACAAATTGTAAAGCTATATCAACGTTAAAACTAACAAACTATTTTAATGTCTGCATGTAACTTGCAGTCTTCTTCTTAGTATGCCTGATGTTGTTTTAGAATAGCAACAGATTTACTTTGAGGTGGTGGAAGCCAGATCATTGTGTCAGGCACACTAAAAATCATTGGCACGATGCTATTATTTAAAAACAACATTGCCTATATCATCGTGCTCCAAGATTGTGTTTCAACAGTTACAAAGCAGCAAATATTTTGGGGGTAAGGCAGTGGGGTGGGGGCTTGAAATCCGAGGCCCCGGGGGGTTGCAGCCCTCGGTAAGACGGCCCTGTGGCTGTGATGGAGCAGCCGTCGCCTGAGCAGATAGCAGAGGGCAAATGGGCACACCGCAGGCGAGAGTAGAAGTGAAGTGACACGGTGCAGGAAACCCCTCTTGGAATGTGAGAAACTTTCCACTGGCCGGTACCAGTGTACTCATAGCTGGCGTAATTTGTTCAGAGACGAGTGATTTATAAATCAGAGACGAATGTAATAAAACTACATCTGAGGCAGCTACAATAAAATAGAAATGTCACGGCACTTTTCATCGGACTGTTTCATTTGAGGAATTGTTATGGACTGCGGTGAAAATGTTAAAATTTTCTGCCGACGGTAACACAACACCTCAAGTGCGTTGCGCCCCAGACCACCGCAGACTCTATCTTTTTTTTCCACGCCGTTACAAAAGCCGCATTGTCCAGCCAAACGCCCGAGTAGACTAAACAACCGAAGGTGTCACAACGTGCGCCATGACTCACCCCTAAAATGCAATATCCAGACCACCGCATTACACAAACCCATCATTCCTTCTGAGTTTGTTCGCAAAGTGGCTCATGGTCGATTTCATAACTTGCGCCGTTCTCATCTGCTTTTATTGCAGGGTTGTGATGCACGAGGGAAAGCAGGTCTTGGCTGACTCGGGACCCATCTACGACAAAACATTTGCGGGTGGTCGGCTTGGGCTCTTTGTGTTCTCCCAGGAGATGATTTACTTTTCAGACCTCAAGTACGGCTGCAAAGGTGAGGCTTCTATGAGTTTGTTTTTTACACCTTCATCTTGAAAAAGAACTACAAATATTGCTCGTTCACGTTTAATATTTCCACGCCGGTGACAATTCACTCTATTCCCCTCTGTTTACAGATTCTTAGATGAAACCTGAACGAGACAAAGGTACCAGCCATTGTACCAGATATTTTCCCAAAGCTACCTTGCAAATGCTTCGATCAATATTCAGCGAGTGATTGGCTGAAACATAACCACATTAATGGAGGGTGTATTCAATGTAACGTTTGGGTTATACTTTTGTATACCTTCACACAAATGTAGAACTCACCAGGAATCACTCGTTCCAAGTGACGCAGCTTTATCCGAAGCAAAGCTAGAGTACAAGAAATGTAACGACGTCACAGGGGACTCCACACAGCAATTTCATATTTCAACTTCAGATACGGCAGTGGACTCCCCTCTAACATATAGCTGTGGTGATTAAGCAATTGTTACGCATTATTCTCAACGTATGACTGATGCCATCTGTTGATTAAACTTCCAAAGTATACAGTACCTCGGTAAAATGCTGAAGATGTTGGATGCTTGAGGTGTTAATAATGGATGTTGTTGCATTTTGATAAATGTAGAGTAGAAATATAAGATGTTACGTCAAACTTGCAATGTTATCTTTATATGCTTGAAATTAATGGAAAAAAAACACATATACGGACTATTTAAGAAATCATTTTATACTTGCATTTTTTTTTACATTGACATCTTGTCAAGTTTGCAAGACCAATGCGTGTCCAAAGAGTTGATTGTAAACAGCAATGTGCGGCAAATTTCTTAGCAAAATTTTTACACATAACATCCAGCTCACCTGGGAATCATATTCAGGTTTCAGAACTGAAAGATTGAGTCCACTGTAGATAACGTTTTGTTATGTATGAATTAAATTATTTATTTTCATGTCAATGTCAATTGTGTATGATTCTGATTACTCTCCAGTTGGTGGTATTGTGCTGCTTCAGGAATGAAAAAGGAAATCTGTATGATTGTAAATAAGTATTTATTTCTAAAATTACCCATTTATTCTGATCGGGTGTGGGACGAAACACAAAGCCAGGGGGCTGAACCATCGTGGTTTTTTTTAAGAGAAAGTGACAGATGAGCTCTGTTAGCGACGATTCTTTCCCGATCACCAATTTCCATATTTTAATGTGGATGTGTCGGGTCTTTCTACATGTCATATTTGGATGCCATGTTCACCCCCCCCCCCCCCCCCAAAAAAAAAAAATAGCATGTCGCTTATTCTGGATGGCGTTAACTTTATGGCCATTAAAAGAGAAATATGGAGGCACATAAAAGTCATAACTTTTAAGGGAAATCAGCTGAACAGGAGCAGGGAGGTGGTGAGTATTGAGGGTGATGAGTAATGGAGGTGACCTCATCAAGGTTGGATTGAATAAGTATTTCAGTAGGAAAAATATATTGGCCTTTCACCAACTTTTAAAGGCTACTATGCTTATGTGAAATAATTCATTGGATGATGTAGTCAGTTAAATTCCCCACTGAAATGTTTTCATTAAAGATATTTCCCCCGAAAAATGTTAGCAGATGGAAAAAGTACATTCCACACAAATCGCATTATCAAATGTATCCTTGTTTTACCCAATTCGTCCATTGTTGATTTGAAACCTGTTTACACGAGAACATCAATGGGTAAATCTTTGATTTGTACATATGAAAACATCCCATTTCCAACAAGAACGCTCACGACTATTTCTGCGAAGTGAGATTTAAATGGAAAACAACAACGTGCACATTGCGTGTACGCTTTCAGTAAAAAATCAGCAAACAATCAGGATGCACCGAGTACAGTAATCATTTCACATATACGGTTCATTGAAGAAATCATACGGTATTTTTTACTGCATTGTTGAAAGCTGCCAAACTTGTTATGTGGCCTGAAAGATAGTTTGTACCGCCAATATTAGTGTGTTTTAAGAATAATGTATGAAATGTCTGAAATAATAAATGCCCACTTTATAATAAACCGAATTTTGTCTTCATGTGCATTATTTGCAATATATCACCTTTAATGTGTTGTATTCAGTGGGTTCGTGGGAACAATTTAACGTTTTACTACAACGTCAAACAAACCATGTGCTCAGGGTCACGTGATCAGAAAATTGCGAGTTAAAATCCAGGTTGTACGTTGAACTTCTTTCGCACCGTACACAGCCAACCGTGCTAATCGGAGGTGCAGTTTGGGGGTTGACACAGCTCATCAACCCTCCAGGATCGGTACAATGTGTACCTACTGTGGGGGAGTTAAGAGTGGTGTCGTTTGGAGAGATCCTCTCCCCGCAGTAGGAATGTGAAATGTTGACCACTGGCTCAGGACTGTGAACGGGAGATGATCACCGCCTCAATTCTCATTAACGCAGAAAATCACTCTGACCTTTGACTTTGCACCTCCCATGGTGATTGATAGGGTTGCCACCTCGGAGGTACCAAATAACCCAGGAAGAAAATGGGCAGAAGAAGAATACAGGTTTCCCTCGCTTTACGTGGGTTCGGTTCGTGCGATTTCGTGTATATGTGGCAAACCTATTTGCTGCCAAAAATTCGCTATATGGGGAGCGGTAGTGTAGCGGTTAGCGTGCTGCACTACGAACCTGGCGACCCGGGTTCGATTCCCGCTCATGGCCAACACCAGTGACGATTATCTGAACCGGCCCTGGGCCTCCCCTAGGTCGACTCAGCCTCAAATGAGTACCTGGTGCGATGTGTAAACATCGCCGCTAGGGAGACAAAGGCGGCCGGGCATGGTGTTGGCCACCCACCCCCTAGTGTACCGTGCCGGCCTTTATAGGTGCTCGCTAACAGCACTTGCCCCTACAGTATGTTAAGGCTATACGGGGGAGCTTTGTCTTTGTATGCGCTACTCAGCAGGCAGCTGTCTCGTGCTGTGTCGCCTCGTGCACCCTTTTCTTGGAATGCATCTACCACATAAAGCGAGGGAAACAACCTGTATCTCAAGAGGGGAGAATTACATAAAATCCATAGTTGGAAGTTAGGTATTTTAATGTAATTTACAACAGCTTGGGTTTTTAAAAAATGTATTTCTCAGGAGCACGATCTGAAAAAGAGGACAATCCTAGGAAACGCCAGGACAGGTGGCAAACGCGTCAATTGACCTCTGATCGGGGATTTGAACTCCAGGCCTTCTAATAAGTGTGACACTGCCAAAGACTGACCCGTTTTGGCTATACAGCAGCACTTTGTGTTCATTTTGTTCCTATTTGTGAAATCTTTATGGCAAAACTATTTTCAAATTTGGTCGAGAAAGATCCGAGCAGGGAAGGGAAATAGTTGGCACGAATGTCCCATTGCATCTCTGTTTGTTAACAGACGTGTTGTGTTTTAATTAGTTGCCTTACATTCTATTTCAGAGGGATGTTCCTTGATATTCTTTTGGCACAAAACAATGAGAGCTTTTTTGGGCATCATCGGCAAGTGCACACTCGGTCATGTGGAACACCCACACCCACGTGTTCCACTTGCCTGTATGCCTTCTGCACCGGGTAGTGCCCGGAGCCAGGGGTATATATTCCACATTTCTAAGGCAGGTGCCAGTGTGTCCAAAGGACAGAAGCACTGGCTTGAGATAGCCTAAGCCACTGGTTCTTAACATTTTTGGTGACCCCCCCCCCACTCAAGAACACTGCCCGCCCCCCCCCCCCTTGGTTTACCCCACCCTAAGCCAACAGGAACCACATTGCAACATAAATCACATGTACGTTGAACTTCTTTCGCAATGTACGCAGCCAACCGTGCTAATAAAAGGTGCAGGGGAAGGACAAGAGTCAATGTAGGCATTTGGTTTATGTTGCATATTAGTCTGTGTTGCTGCATCGTGCCACTGGCATTCCTCATACACACATTAATACATTTTGCTGCACGGTATCCATGCCACAGGCTGAAAGGATTTCAAACCGCATGGCTTAAGAAATTAAAACTTTTTAAATGTTGTTACTCTACTTCTCTTCTTTCCACCGAGTGCATAGCATAAATGGGATCACCACAATGTTTCAATTGGCAGGTGGCTTGTGAAGGGGTAAAGTGTGGGTAGCCCCACCTCTTCCAACATGTTAGTCCAGCATGGATGAGCAGGCTGAAATACGCCCCTCGGGGAGCTCCCGAGAGTGTGGTGCCACGGCCACGGAGCAACTCCGCAAGCGCCGCGATTCCCTCCCGGCCCCCGCACTAAACACGCCACCCGCAACCAGCGCATCCACGCAGTGTCCTGGCGGGGGATTGCCTGGCACATCGGGTTTTAATCCGAAGGGCCCTTAGAAGGGAAGTCCCACGGTTTCCCAGTGCCAGGAGATTGGCCGATCCTCGCAGGACAGCTTACATTGCGATGCCCCTAAAATTGGCTTCAACTTGTATGGGCGCAGAAAGGAAAGGTTCACTGGGCCAACCGCAATGAGTCACTCACAACATTGGGGGGAGGACGGAGGGCGGAATATTAAGCAAGAAAAGCGTAAGCCGGGCGCCCTTCTAGACAATGGGCAACGAGGGACAATGGGTGGCTGACAACACAGAGTCCACGGTAACAGGGGGGCGGTAACCACAGGTAAGCGCACGATTGGCTGTGCGGGGCGACGTCACCCTGGGCCTTTGAAGTTTAAGGGATAAAAAGAGTGGCCCAGGACGATTTTGGTCAGTTGTCTTCAACCTCCGGGCCGTCAAGACCCACTCCCTGCCGTCCTGCATCCTGGAGCCTCTCGCAGCCTCCGTGTGATGCCAGCGAGTGCTGCTACGAGGCAGTGATAGGTTAAGTTTTCTCTCGTCCTTCTCCCTCCAACTCTCACAGCGTCCGTGTGACGCCGTGAGTCCAGCTTCGAGGCACGTGGTAGGACGTTTGAGTGACTGGGTTCGTAGGCAGAGTCAGGCTAAGCTCTTCTCGCAAAATATTCCCCCCAGGTAGTGTGTATTCACGCCGTTCATAAACTTTAGTACAGAGTATCGGTGCAGTGTGATTTGTGTGTGTGGGGGTACCCTCGGTGTGGTGTTGGTAATTTGAGTGTGTGTGTGAGGCGCGCGTGTATTACAACATAAACGGCCGCCGACGCTCGCACGTCCATGCAGCCGTGCCGCGCGAGTATTAGGGCAGTTGCGGGGTAGCGAACGACCACCCGCTGGCGTGCATATTCATACAGCCGCCTTAGCGCTCGCCTTTGTGTGCAAGCGGATTAGGGTTTAACCACCCGGAGATGCGTACGCATATTCATAGCGCGAGCCTTTGTGTGAAACAAGCGCCTGCAGGGGCGCGCGTGTGCACGCAGCCACCTTCGTATTAGTGGTGGTGTACGTGGGCGTGTGCGGAGTAACCCCGTGCGGCGGTGAGCCAGCGCTGCAGCCATGTCCCTCAGAGAGAGCACCAGCACGGGGGGGACGATCACCCGGTCGGCGGGGGTCCGGCAGGGACCCGGCGGGAGCCGATCGACGCGGTGGAGGAGGGAGTGGAGGACGGAGTGGAAGGGACAAACGTCCGCCCCACCGCCCCGCAGATGTCGGCCCCCACAAGAGCTCCCACTAAAGATAGCTCGCGGGAGCTCTCTCTCTCAGGAGCTCTCTCTCTCTCTTGTGGAAGCCCGTCTATCAGCAGTGGCGTGAGCAAAACATTTCAGGGCTGCACCGTTTACCTCTATACAGAAATGTAGGCCACAGCGACCTGCTGGTGTGGGCTGCGGAAGAGTGCCCCAGAAACAAACAGCAACCATTGAGTCTCACTGGGACAAGTTCCCCACTGAATCGGAAACTGAAGCAGTATTCTTTTTGATTGCTATCCCGGTATATTGCTGTCTAAAGCTTTCGTGACTGCAGGGATTCATCTTCTTGGTTCTTTCGGTAAAGTCACGTAGAAGGGAAGTAATAAAATAATAAAAATAAAACATAATAAAACAATTCTCACGACGTTTCGGCCACAACGCAAGCAGCCGTCCTCAGGCGAAGAAATTCGCCTGAGGACGGCTGCCTGAGGACGGCTGCTTGCGTTGTGGCCGAAACGTCGTGAGAATTGTTTTATTATGTTTTATTTTTATTATTTTATTACTTCCCTTCTACGTGACTTTACCGAAAGAACCAAGAAGATATATTGCTGTCGTGCACCTGAATACCGGAATCCCGGTGTGCCACGAAACTGAATGCCGCTATCAACGTTTTAAAGCAGCAGTTCCTCATGCCACGTGGTACAAATTGTTGGTATGAGAAATTAAAATGACAGGCGAAATTTTCGCCGTCTTAAGTAATGAAGGCTGCAACCTACTGCACAGTGAATGCAAGATTGTTTTTTTTTGGGAAATAACGTTTTTTTTAACTTGGTGGTTATAAATGTTTCCAATTAATATAATGGCACACACCAAAGCACAATGTCTAAAGCTGATTAATGGTGCATCCACTCCTGTAATACGAATCCAATTGGAACTCGCTGGAATACCACGAGTCGTCACAGCAAGAAGTCAAAAGCATTACTTAAAAATTACCGACTTAAATTTTTTTTGCGGAAGGCAAAATCCAGCTGGCGTGGTGGACATCAAAGAAAATATTAAATCACCATGACAAAGGCACATATGAGAATGCTAAGAAGCAGTGCTGTAAACCGCATTTTTCAGTGGCCTCTACTCAAACTTCCTGTTGCACGGTGCTGAGAAGTGTGTGTTGGCATTTAGCTGTGGGTTCTACCGTGCTAAGTGCCAGGACACTCTTCACAAAAATCATTCTTCCTCAGAGCCCTTATTAATTGACGCACGGGCATACTGTCATTGCCACTGCGTCCAAGCCTAGTATTCCAAACGTGCTGTTCTTATTATAAGAGCTGTCTTGGACATTTTGAAGGGGGAAGATTGATGCACGTTTGCACCGACGATTATATTCTTTGAAAATAAAAGACATGCATCTGGACAACGTGTGTGAAAATACGGTGCTTTAATATAACGTTAACATAATGTTCATCACGTCTAAACCAACAAAAAAGGGCGATTCATAAGTTTGAGTTAATTACAATAACATGTGCTTAATATACAGTGTTATAATGTGTTCACAAATGCCGCTCAATATTTTTATTTATTCATTACATTTTAATTAATTAATTTGGATTATAGCAAGTTATAGATTCAGGGGATATTGTCATTAATTCGTATTTATCTTAACCTCCCTGAAGATTTCTTTCCATCAGGGTCAGCCTTTGTGGGGTGACCTTGTTTAAAGGGGAAGCATACAAAAGCAGTGCACGACAGTCAATGTTAAACAAACCTTAACCAAATGTTAAATACTAAATGGAATGAGTAATGGTATTACATGCCTCTGTCTATACTGCATTCTGATCAAACTCTTTCTCTCTCTCATCCAGTTTGCGTGAAAGGAAAGACTGCGATGCCCATCGCGAAATTCTACAATTTCGTTTGCCATTTTATCCAGCCCCTTCCATCCATATATAGATAGTTTGTATATCAAGACAAGAAGCCCGTCAATTAAAAGGGAGAAGGTCGGGAGGAGGGAGGGGGGTGCCCTTCTCCAACCGCCTGCATGGGGCTGAAGAGGGCCATACCAAGGTGCTTGAGAGCCGTGAGGCGCGCGTGAACGTGACGACGTGGCCGCCGTGGGAGTGAGGGCACGACGTGTGATGAGTCTGCGCTGTGTGTGTGTGTGGTCTGCGCGCTCCGCGCATCTGTGAGCTGTGTCTCTATATTGTTCACGTGGTTCAGTGGTAGTCGAATTGAAGGTGGAGGGGTTACCAGACCCTCGCACCCGTGCAGAGCCCCAATTTGGCCGCTGTGGTAGCTACGAGGCCAGTCATCTCAGCCACTCAACGCATGGCACCTGGGTCTGTCCCGTGACCCTCCTGCCAGCGGGCGTTCGACACGTCACGTGGCCTTAAAGTGCACCTAGCCTGGCACAAGCGCCGTGGAGACGTCACCGCCACATGGTAGCGAAGGGCGGTTGTTGTTGTGTCTGTGTATGAGCGGTAGTGTAGCGGTTGGCGAGCTGCACTACGAACCCGGCGACCCGAGTTCGGATTCTGCTCACGGCCAACACCACCAGTGACGATTATTTGAACCGGTCCTGGGCCTCCCCTAGGTCGACTCAGCCTCAAATGAGTACCTAGTGCAGTGTGTAAACATCGCCATGGCGGCCTTCGTAGGTGCTCGCTAACAGCACTTGCCCCAAAAGTCTGTTTATGCTATACAGGGAGATCTTTGTTTTTTGTGTATGAGCTGTCTATTTGAGCCATTCCATACTCACAAACCTCAGCAAAACAAAGGCAGCATAATTTATTGCATGTGTTCAGAGCATTGAGATGACTTCTTAGCATTGTGAAAATAAAAGTTACCATCAATAAATCTGCTCAGTTTCTATCCATCTCACTCCCTGCAATGATCAGTCTTCGATTTCGTCATCCTCAAGCATTAAAACTCTACTGGAGGCAATTCCATCAAATGCAATGCCCATCAGTTACCACGCCTTTGATTACTGACGCTTGCCCTGACACGAGTAATGTCTTAGACTTTCATGTCTTCCAAAGTACAGGTTGTCTCAATTCCAGTTGTTCTACGCACATCTATGGCACATTTCAGAACGTTGTGCGTTCAAATCCTGGTTGGGGGTTGACTCGGGTCATCATCCCTCTGGGGTCTCTAAAACAAGTACCACTCTGTGGGGAAGTCAACAGTAGTTGTCCGATGGATACTCGCCTTCACCATACGAATGTCGAGTTTCCACCACTGGCTCAGAGCTGTAAATAGCAATGAACACCACCTCAAAACTCATTTGAGCAGCAAATCACTGTGATAATGAGTTTTGTGGGAATGTCATTTGATAGCTCTGAATTACCACGGATTCCATAGCCACGTATTTCAAGTCATCGCTCTTGTTTGCTGCCATTTACGCAAGAACCACGACTGACCACATCCAGTCACGACGAGCTTATGCCCCGAAGACAAAATATGTCCACTTTAATGCCTGGTTATTGGCTTAATTTGAGTATGTTTGGACCAGAGAGAAGCGTCCAGGCCGTAATGGAAATCTCATCCTAAGCATCCTGGCCATACAACAACTATTTAAATGAATGTTGCATATAAATGCAACCACATCTCAAGACACTTCTCAAAAGTGAGGGAGGAAAGCGGGGGGGGGGGGGAGACCAGGGCTGAGAAACATTGCAGAGACAGAGAGAGAGCAACACCGTGGCACAACGCGAGATGAAGCAACCGCGCGGTTCGTAATGAATAACAATCCCCAGGGGCAACCGCGACAGAAAAGGAAGCTTCAACAAGTCCCGGAGCAATCTTTCAGATGCGCTCCTGCTGCCGTCTGGAAGGCTCTTCCTTCTGAAACAGTTTGAGGAAGCCACGGCAGCTATGCACTTTCAAATCGAGATTGAACTCTTTCTTTTTATAACCGCGGTTTGTGTTCAGTCCGTTGTCCTTCCGCCACACCTCCGATGAGCACGGCTGGCTACGTACGGCGCTAAATAAGATAAACATACCGACATACAAGTTCAATGTACATGCATATGCATGAAAAGAGCCATCGCCAATAATTCCCACATGCAGCCGGAGCAGCATCAAGTAGTATCTGGTAAGCTGCAGGGGCAGACGATGCCCTGGACACTGATACGAGGGTGGTGGTGTTGAGGAGAGGTCAGGCAAGGGTCCAAACGCAGATGGAGAGAAAAATAAAAATAAAAGTGGAAATAGCGACAGGGACGCGGAGGGAAATGGCCAGTGCAAGTCTGGCTTGGGCAGCAGCAACCAACAGCTTCAGCGCCTCGACGCATAAACCCAAGGAGATGAGAAGAGTGGAAGGGGTGGGGGGTGAAGTCAACGGCGGAACAGTAATCAAAGTACAATTCACAGCACGAAGTTCAGTTTCTTTTCCGTTTATACCAGATATGTAAACAGCAATCCTGTCAGAAACGCTAAATATCCTGTCGGAATTTATGTGGTAGCGAGTATGTAATGGTGCTTAACAAGGTTAAAGGTCACCAGACGTAACGCCGCCCTGCACGTGTGATATTGAATGACTTCATCGACAAGTCCACGTGACGTTTCCGTCACTTTCAAAACAACTGCAAATGGCTCAACAACGGGCATCGGGGCCACTACCATGGTAGCAATTGTGTTTGTTGGCATCGGCGTCCCCTTGTTATTCTCTAAGTGAGCAGCTTCCTTCCCCGGGCACTTAGTGCCCTCTGAAAAGAAGTAAAACACAGGACCCATTACTCAGTGCACTGGGCAAGCTGTAGCAGGCCACTCACTTTGTTTGTCTGCACTTCCACCTACAGCACATGCTTCAAGTACTGCGCAGATGCCCGAGGGCCCGTTTATGAAGTCAAATTGTTTTTTGTGAGCGAGTTAATTGTTTATGAAGTAATTTATGAGGATTAAACCGTACGCAAACTCATAAGTTGCCATGGAGTATTGTAGTGGAGGGGGGGGGGAGATATGTATAAGCAGAACTCCGTTCTCTTTCCACATATGAATATATATTTCGACCATCCGTGTTCTGTATTTGGTTTTACAGGCCAATATCATCAATCAGTATTTGCATAAGCAAGCACTGGTTTCGGTCTTTTGGGGTTCATCAGCAGAGGCAAACTTGTTCAAGGTAAAGATCGTTTAGTTACATCGCAGCGCACCTTATCATTCATCGTAATGCAAATTATTTTATGTACGTTTGGACGTTCTAAATCCACCACGTGGCCAAGCTGACGTCGAAGGCAAAATACAAGAAACTGCATGTGGGACGGACCTCACGAGGGCAGACGCAACGCCTCGTGCACTCCACTTGGCTCAGAGCTGACCACAAAATTTTCAACCGTTGCGCCATGGTACTGAGGACGAAGTACAATACAATTACTGAGGATACGGGATATGGCAGATTGCGACCAAGATGTATGAGTGCTGCCGTTGCCAACTTAGCCACAAGTGATGAACACTGCAGCTCAAGCAAGTGCGGTCACTCGGTCTGCGGCCCGAGACGCAGCACACGCGCACGGCTCGGGCCAATGACCTTGGGGCCTGCCGCAACACCACTGAAGGTGCGTTCGGACTCTGGCTCATGCTATAAGCCACCGTGTGACACCCCCAGGTACGGTAGACTTGACTCCCCAGTAGCCATCTATAGGCGTCCATCCTCACCACTGTCGACACGAGGTTCCCGAGTGTCTACCGAGTGTCTACCGGTGCACCGCCAGGTTCTGTCTCCGCAGAGAGGGCCCGCGTTCACTTCAGCCACACCGCCACGCTCAGGCTACCGCGAGAGAGTGTGTCACCAGTCTCACCCATCACCACTCACCCGCCTGCACGTGAATAATCAATTAGCAATGTGATTATCACCTTCGTCAATCATAATCATCATTTACATGCTCGGCATTATCTGTATGTTCGTGCACCTATTTTTCCACGTATGGTCCCATCCTGGGAGGTGTCAGCCCTTGGGATTTTGTGGTGAAATTTCTGGCAACATTTTCGGCAGAATGCGTGTGACGGAAAACAATGGAGCAGCACGTCCTCTCCACTCCTGAGGAGCTATATCCACTCGTGTACAAAAGACAAAGCTGCGATGCTCAGACAAGTTAGCAACGTATGGAGGCCCTGGCCCGAGCCCTGTCCGAGCCCTGCCCGAGCTCTGCACACACTTTCACCCATCCCATCGGGCAGATCGAGGTACGGAGGAATATGATTTGCCACTGCGGAATGGACGGTGACTTTCCATCCCACTGAAACAAGGCTGTAATGGTTGCCAAAGATGCTTATTCAAGTGGACACGTTGTCTCTCGCAAGGAATATGGGACTTGTCCCACGCGCTGGTGAAAAGGAGGTTTCTGTGTATATTTTTGATATAAATAAATAAAATTGTTACATTGCTGCCGTCTATTTGCAATGGCAGAACTTGTGTTTTCGCTAATGTGTGAATCTGGTCCGTGGAGGCCAATCGTCGGCCAAGACGGAGTCGTCGGTGGGCGCTAAACCCGAGCAGGGGGGGCGGCGGCGACCACGTGGGAGGCAGGCAATGCCGAGGCTCTATGATGATGGATGATTAATGCTAAAAATGTTCATCATGATGATAGCCTTGTTGATGGAGGTGACGGTGGTGGTTAGTTACAGGCTGACGATGTTGGTGAAGGTAACGATGACGACTGAGATTGGGATTGAGAGCGACGGGGAGAGAGACAAAGACATATGGAGATAGACATGGAGTGCCAGACTATGAGTCAGAGGGACACTCAAGCAAGGAGAGATTGGGAGAAACAAAAAGACATGAACATACAGGAAAATGATCAGAGACAAGGTGTGAGAGACCTGGAGAGACAGGAAGAAAGATACACAGATATGATGGCGCCATAGACAGACACGGAGAATCGGGAAGAGATGGAGACAGAGGGGGCAGGAAAAATATGCAGCCTCACTTCAACCAAAAAGGAGAATTCCACGTGCAGCTTCAACACAGCGGGGGTGGTTTGGCAGTTCCAGTTTTAGCGGGAGGGGGGCACAGGCGCTACTTTATCGTGGTTGGTGGGGGGGGGGTCATGCCCCCCTGGGCTTCCCGTGGCTATAGGCCTAGCCCCACGGTATGCCAATTGGCTCTCTCATAGTCGTATTGATGCATACAGAGCATTGCAATGGATTGATTCTGCGCAGTAATGTAAACTCCATCATGTTTGAAGATGCAAAGTCAAATAATATAACTCATGTTTAGTATTTTGACAACGTGAGGAGAGCACAAGGAGTTGCTGTAAGAATACCACTGGGCGTGTGCATTGATTCATCCCAGATGCTTCACATAAATCTGCATATTTGGCCACTTTTAAAATAAAATTAAAGTATAGTAGTTTGTAATGTCCAGTGACTGCTGTCCTAATACATCTCTTCTTTTTGATTTTCTTTATCCGTTTTTCACAGTATGGTTCCAACAATATATGGTCACTTTCATACAATCTTTGCGGTCTTACCCACTTTTCGTTGAGGCAACTGTCTGTATAAATCTTAATATTACACTTTTATCAGGTGACGCGATTTTCGATTGGAATTCCTTTAAATAACCATCAATTTCTCTGCAGTAGAGATTTTTTAAGAAAACACAGCGTAGTAATCAATTAAACATTTATTCCAAAATATGTAAGGCACTTTCAGACTTGCAATTGAGCACAAGCACGAATTAGCTTCTCTACAAAAAGTGGAGCTCTTCAGTAGACCAGAAACAATGGGCCCCCTTCATGCACAGAATTTCCCCCGTCACTCCCTGCCACATTTTTGACAGGATGACAGCCGCCGTTTTTTGCGGCAAACTTGGCCCCATCCTGCAGTTCGAATGGGCGTTGTGCCCCACTCCTCATCCTTCACAGCACCGACAGAATGGGTCGCAGCAGGTTAGGGTCATTTATGGCAGAGCTGGGGAAGAACATTTCCCTCCCCCCTGTGGCTTTCCCCCAGCTCTGACATAACCCCAACCCGCTGTGACCGTTTACTCGCCTGGACGTGGTTCCGGTAGCAGAATCTACTGGACATGTGTGGTAAAAAGAGCTTTATAGATCATCGGATTCCTCCAGTATAAATAATAATCCTGATTCGGAATCAATCGCATTCGAATTTTGGGGTGCCCTCGTCCAGCCCTGTAGCATGGCCTTATGCAAACAAAAGAGAGCAGCCACCCCCTTCCCCACCATGCTGAACCTTCAGCAGGGGGGGGGGGGGGCCTTGAGTATATTAGCCCCCACCCCGCACTGCTCAGGCCTCAGAAGGATGGGGGGAAAGGGGGGGATTGTAAGTGATGGGCTCCTGGAATGGAGTCTGAATCATTACGAACCTGATTCAGATGTTGTTGGTGATGATTATTATGTTAATCTTCTGAGGCCGTCTGGAACATTCTTCCTTATGATATTAGGAAGCCACTGGAACTACGCACTTTTAAATCACATATATTGTAAATTCATTTAATTAGAACAGCTGTTTGTGTTTTGTTTGTTGTCCTTCCCCCGCACCTTGCATTAGCACGGTTGGCTACGGTGCAGAAGAAGATCAAATCGCAGCATGTCCAGCAAAGCCTTATTGAGTATCAAGACCTGTTCTCAAGAGGGTCCTTGCATTGGATTGTTTACACAGTCCATTCTTCATTCGGAAAGGTATGCATCTGGAGGTGGGGAGGGGTGTGGAAATTGTGTACCTGGAGAAAACCCACACACACACACGACGAGATAACAATTGACGTTCGTCACAAGCGGGGGGGGGGGGTTATGGACCTACTTGCTGTACCGCAGTCTCGTGGCAAAGAGGAATGCAGTTCCGACATCTAATCTTGCTGACGCAACTCTGTGGGTTCGATCAATAATACGTTGGCGCGGCCAAAATGCCTGACTTGTCCATGGCATGGGGGGGGGATGGTAGTGGGGGGCACGTTGCCACTCTTACCAAGACCCCCGCGTCTTAGCACCCCCCCCCTACTTCTCGTCACCTTCTTCTGCATGGCCCTCCACGGAACGGTGGATGAGCGCGGCGCGCCCACGATGACCACCACTGCATTGCACTGCTGGGTAAACTCGCTTCGTCTTTTGCGAAAAAGATGTGGTGGGTGAGATCATTTAACGGGGCTGCCACTAACGGGGATATCCACGGATTATCTCAGGTCTGCAGATAATAGGAATTGTGGATATAATGGATGGTCACCGATTACAGGAGTCACAAGTTGAGAGGCGTTCCCCCTCGAAGTATATTGATAATAGGAGAGATTAGGCTTACACGTTTTACTTGGGCATCATAGTTATGGAATGTTTTCATGTTGTTTTCAGAACCCGTAAGTTTCGTAAAATTGGCCTGCAGCTTATACTGGTAGGAACCTCCTGGTTACACCAGCCCACAGGGGATTATTGTGTCCGTCGTGCAGGGAGGGGCTGGGTGGGGAGGGAGGGGCTGGGTGGGGAGGGTGGGGAGGGGCTGGGTGGGGAGGGGCTGGTCACCCCGTGGTGCCTTTATTAAACTCAACGTTTAACCTACTCACGCCGGCTTGTGCCCGCCCTCACAGTCGGGCATATTTGAGGAATACACCACGCCGCCGTTGACCTTGGCCATTGACCGAGCAACCCAACGTTCCTACCAGCTCCCTCCGCAGGAATGTGTTTTTTCTGCAACAATCGTGGGCATTTAAACAGAGTACAGTCTTTGCACTCATCGTTAAGCAGCAGTCCGTTCAGTGGAGAGCTGGATGAACCCACCCATTACAAACCAACGCGGTGAGGGTAAAGCCAGTGGCGGTGGTGGCGGCAGCGATAAACGAGCAATGTGTTTGCGTGCAGTTGTCTAAACACTGAACCAAGAATGAACTCGGGTGACACATTCGACATGGACCTAGGAGCCCCTTGGAGGGACACGCACAGAGCCCTTGGCAGAGTGGAGGGACGCGCACAGCGTCCAAGTGCGTGAGTGCCACTTGTTTGACGATGACAATGGGCTAAAGTTTTATGCTACGGTACAATTGCATAAGCAATTACCGTGCATGCTTACGATTCCATAAATAGATTGGGTCCGTATGCATGAGCTGTAGAAGTGGGGGGTTTTGTTTCTTTCTAAGAGTGCTATTGTTAGCTATCAAATTAAAGACCTCATTATCTATTGACTTCCAGAGGAAAGTAAGTGGGCTAAGTCAAGATACGTCACTCGAAGAGACGATTGCTGACGGGAACGGCGAGGGATTGGCAGCCACAGTCGAGAGAGAGAGAAACAGGCACAGACGGATGACCCAGTGCGGAAACGGAGGGACGAGTGAGCTCATCTCGCGTGCGCGAGCGAGATGATCGCGGCATCGTCGCTGACCCCATGGGACAGCAGCGTGGGGGAAGCCTTCGTTGCTGATGTTTATTATTTTTGGTGATGAGCTATGGAAAACATGTTCGCTTGCAGAGGAACGATAAAAAATTATTCAGGGGAAGCCAAAACAACAGAACCTACACCAGTTCCAGAAACACGGTGACCTTTCTGCAGGGAGACGATTATGATTAAAGGTATGCAATTAAATACATTCACACCAAGACAAGCACGAAGCCCTGAAACACTTCGGCGTACGTGCGCAGGATGTGCGTGCTGATCGTTGAGAGTGCAATATTTAAATAAAAGCGTTCTGTACAACTGCACTGCAGTGACAGTTGCGAGTGACTGCCTACATCAAGGAATGTCTGGAAAACTGCACCGACGCTCGCAGATCACCGACTTTTAACTCGGCTTTGGGGAGTTGCCCATTGTCCCACGAGGGCCGTGATGAGGTCATTGTGCATCATGTGAAAAACAAAAGTTTGCTTTCCTTCATTATATTTCACGTTAATATATATACACACACAGTTCGGGCATTTGGTGAACGCGAGCGAACAAATGTGCGGGTTCATGGCCCTGTATTAGTCTCCAGCTGTTCCTTCAGGTGCTGTGGACCCAAGTTCACGTGGCCGACTTGCAACCCACACACTGTATGAATTCCCACAAGAAAGTGCTCGGATAATGGTAGCAGTCTTTCCATAGTATCGACCCCCCCCCACCACTCCACTGCTCCCCCCCCCACCCCGTTTTGTTTTTAAAAACCACAGCTCGCTCATGGTGGAGCAAATCCAAAATCCACATTCCCTGCTCACAGCAAGAAAATTAGATCCAGATGTCAAGGGAAGGATGAATGGAAGCACTGCAGCTGCCCTGCTTTATTTGTCCAGATTTTTTTTTATTTAGAAGAGAATTCTCCTCCAAATCACCACTACACGATTGTGTATGTGTGTGAGATTTTAATATTATTGCCACACGTGAGAAAAACCCACACACATACACAACAGTTGGCCACGCTGTACAAATAGTAAACCACAATAAGCTTCTTGACAAAGTGTTAAGTTCCACACCACAAAATTGCCTGTCCTATGATAAAGTGTTACCTGTACCTTCTTGCTCTACTCGGCCCTCGCTGTAAGTGCATTTGCTGCAGGGAACACTTCGGTCGCATTAAGACAGCAGAGAGGCAACGTCACGCAGCAGGGCAGCGATAGTAAGGTTCCGAATGCAAAGCGATCAATTGTTTGAATTTGAAAAAAAAAAATCCGTATTTGATAAAAACAAAAGTCTCAATGACGCGGTGTTTTATGAGCAAATGCGAAACTTTTCCATCATCCTACAATAATTATGGTTTGCATACTGCGTGGCATTATTTGCTCATTCCATCGCAATTCGGCAAGGGGTGAGCAAAGTTCTGGAGTTGCCACCTGCGAGAGGAGTCACTGCAGATTGCTGCTGAGCGCGTGGATCGTGAGCGAGGAAGCGGCGACCCACAGCCCCACCCGGCAACAACAACGACAGCCGCCATTCGCCACTAAGTGGCGGTGACGTCACCACGACGCTTGTGCCAGGCTATGTGCACATTGAGGCCACGTGAAGTGTCAAACGCCCGCTGGCAGAAGGTCACGGGGCAGACCCAGGTGCCACGGGTCGAATGACTGAGATGAGTGGCTGATGCACCACCTGTACCCCCCTATTGTGCCAACTTGCTGTGCTTTAGCCACCTGGCGCTCCGCTCGTTGTTTTTAGCGTCGCTCCTCCGCCCTCCATTGTTGTTGGAGGGCGACTGCCTCCAACTGCCCAGCAGCGTCCTTCACGAGCCTCCTCCACAAAGGCCGATCTTGATACCGCTGGTACCAGTCATCAGCAAGTCCACTCAGCTCCACATCCTCTTGTACCACATCACTCCGCGTCCGTTTAACCTTCTCTATCCGGCCAGACAAAAGCTGTTTAGGCATGCAGTGGATGGGCTTGCGGGCTACATAACCCCCCAGCCAAGGCAGCCTTGTATGTCGGAGGAGCTCACCGATAGGACTTTGGCCAGATCTTTCAAGGATTCGTGAGCTCCTCACACAATCCTGCCGAGTTAAACCCAGGATGGATCGTAGGCAGGCCAGCCTAAATGTTTATAACTGGTGAAGATGTTCCATTAGAGGGATCTACGTTTCGCAAGCGTAGAGAAGGGAGGGAATGACCGTGGCCGAGAAGACCTGAAGCTTCGTGCGGAGCGACAGACCAGGTAGCTTCCACACAGCGTTATGCAGCCGATGAAAGATTATGCTGCGAGACTGATTCAGAGTGAGGTCTCTGTTGTCAAAACGGAGCTGGTCATGAGCACACTGCCCAGGTATGTAAAACTCTTCACTCTCTCCAAAACTGCCCTATCACCAATTGGGAGTTGTGGAGGTGGAGTGTTTGATGTCACAAAATACCCAGGAAGGTGCTTAGTTTTGGTGGGGCTGATGGTAAGTCCCCACCTCTTAGTGTCACACTGCAGGTTCAGCAGCAGCGCCTCCAACTCCTCCTCTGAGTGAGCAGCAATCACTAGATCATCAGCATACATAATATGATTGACCCATATGGAGCCATCCATTGACCGCAACCGGGCATTGATCAGCCTCCCATTGTATCTGCACCAGATGGAAATTCCACCGCTACAGCCATCGAAGGCTTCACGAACTACGTGGTCGAATTTTTTTTAAAACAATGTGGGAGCCAGAGGACATCCCTGTCGCACTCCAAGGTGAATAGGGGATGGCTCTGACTCCCGACCATGTAGTTTTACTCGGGCCTGCCCACCATCATTAAGGTCCTTAATGATCGTCAGCAGAAAGTCAGGGTTTCCGAAAGCATGAAGAACAACCCAGAGCCCAGGCCTACTAATGGTAGTATAGGCCTTGACCAGGTCAATAAAGCAGATATGTAGGTTCTGTTGGAATTTCCTATACCTCTGCTGGAGCAGACCAAGGCCGTAGCTATGGAGTCAACATTGGGGGGGACCAAATCTTCCAGGGGGTCTGGGGGTCCCCCCCCCCCCCAAAACAAAACATCTAAATTTGAAAACGAATTTCCTGGCATTTCCTGCCTAAAATATAAAAAAAATTCACTAACACATGGGATGGACTTTTTATTAATTTTTACAATAATGTCTAATAGTGTACTGTATTACATTGCTCTGTCTTTACTTTTTTACCTTTTCTTGTTTCATTGTATGTAATGGCAGAGATTAGGGATTAATAAAGAATAACCATAACCACAATCATTTAAACAGAAATCTATTTTATAGCAATATATTGGGGGGGGACATTTTGAGCATATTTGTAATTACGGCCTTGGAGCAGACGGACAGAAAATATGACATCTGTGCAGGGCAGCCCTGGCCTGAAACCACATTGGGGTTTCACAAGCCTCTCCTCAGCGTGCCTGACAGGGCGATGTTGAATAATCCTTGCCAGGACCTTTCCCGGCACACTGAAGAGGGAGATACCCCTGTAGTTGTTACAGTCTGTGTGGTCCCCCTTTTTAAAGAGGGGAACTACCAGGGCATACTTCCAGTCCTGTAAAACCCACCCAGTGGTCCAGTCTGTTATTATGATGTTAATATAGAGTAGTCTACGCACAAACGTCATCCACCCTCAGAACGTCGCTTGGGAGATCATCTCTGGCCGGCGCTTTTCCTGGTTTCAGACTCTGGATCACCGTCTGTACTTCAACAAATGGCACTTCAGCTAGCCACCCACAGGGGGTGACTACTTATTCCATTATTTGAGGCACAGCAGCCTCAACAGGATCATCCCCACTTTGCCCTATGATGTTTTACAGGTTGAGGGATTTATTCTCCCCCAAGACCTCACAGAAATGCTCAGCAAATCTGCAAACCTGTTCCTGGGGGTCAAAGATCGGATCACCTTTCTTTCCCCTAATGATGGTGATAGGTGTGGCGCTGCAAGTAACTTTTTTTATCGAGTTAAAGAGCGATTTGTGATTGCCAGCTAATGAGCCCGACTCCATCTCCTCAGCAACCCGCGACCACCACCCATCCTTGCAGCGCCACATGACTCTCCGAACTTCTGGGAAAAAGGCTGCGGTAAGCCTCCTCAGCCAACCGGAACACCTCCTATGTCAGCCAGGGTCTCTCGGGAGGTTTGGACCGTGTACCCAAAGCAGCCATTGCAGCTGCATGAGCCACAGTCCTAAACCTCGCCCATTTCCCCTCGGCATGAGGAGGAGGGAGGAATGATGCCAACCACAGCTGCAAGCGATGATGAAATTCTTGATTGAAACGTTAATCAGCGAGCTGAGACCAGGCCAATGTGGGTTTGAAAGGGGTCGTGGGTGGACATCCACCACCGCAGTGGAAGAATGGCAGGCGCATCTTACAAATGACAGCCGATGGTCAGTGCACACATCAGCTCCACAGTAGGTCCTGGTATCGAGGACATGGGCCCGCATCTGTTGTTCTGTTACTAAATTGTTCAGCAGATGTTCTTGCTTGAACCAGGCGTGCATTCATGACGTTGTGTGGATGTGCCGATGCTGGAACAGCGTGTTCGTAATTACAAGCCCATGGGCTGCACAAAAGTCTAGTAGCCTCCTACCGTTATTATTGAGCTGATCTGGCCCAAGCCTTCCAATCACTCCAGATTAGGTGCCAGCATCATAACCCACTCGGGCAATAAAGTCACCCAACAGGATGACTCTATCCCGAGGGGCCACTTCAGCTAGCACCTGTGACAGAAGGCATCTGTCTCATCGGTCTTGTCTGCATCCCTCCACTGATGTTCATCTTCGGTGGGGGCATAAGTAACCACCGCCACTCCTCGCCTCTGGTTGATGGGAAGGCGAGCCCACAGTAGCCTTTGGCTTATAGGTTCCCACACCTCACCGCCACGCTCCCCCACCCCCTTCATAAGAAGAGCCACTCCCTGTTGTTTGGCAGTCTTTTACCCCGAGTAGATGACTGTCCCCTCATGGTGGCAGGAGCCAGAGCCAGTCCGTCGGACCTCCTGAATAACACAGAGATCCAGGCAATACCGGTCCAGCTCCCGACATAGAAATGGCAGCCTCTCCTTCGCAGTGAGCGTTCAAACATGCCACGTGGCCACCCTACACACACACCTACAACCCCACCCTGCATCCACACCTACAACCCCACCCTGCACACACACACCTACAACCCCACCCTGCAAACACACACACACATCTACAACCCCACCTGGTACACACACACCAACAATCCCTACTACACACACCAACAACCCCGACTATTAATACTACACACACACACCAACAAACTCTACTACTATACACACTAATATCCCCTACCATTACTACTACACACACACCAGCAATCTCTACTACAAACACACCAATAACCCAGACTATTACTACTACACACACACACCAACAATTCCTACTGCCCACACACCAATAACCCCGACTATTACTACTACACACACGCCACTCGCGGGGTTTGTACCTCCAGTAAATTTCAATTATGCAAATATTCATGAAAACATTTGCAAATGATATGCACATGTTGTCGTCATGTTCATCCTTTTGTGAACCCTCTGCTAGCTGATGAATGCCAGCTCCGCGCCACGTCAGTCGCGGCGTGTGACAGTACCACTCCACCACCCTGTCAGTGCGGCTTGGTGAAGGACGTGCAAGAGGGTACATCACCCATCACTGACGCTGGCTGTGGCTGTGAATTTATCGCAGGTTCGCCGGGTTCATCGCGCAGTGTGTATACAATCACTGAACGACGATTCATACCTGTTTACACAGCGTTAGTAAACACCGTTAAATGGTTGTGCATCTCAGCAGCAGGCAGTCTCCACAGCTGAATAAAGATCTCCCCATGCGTAGCCGACTGCGCATCGCTATGAAAATTGTTTTTACAACTGTCAGCTATTCGGCAACGAGTGCTCCATGGATGCCTCCCTTGATGACACAATACAACAACTCCGTGAAGATGCAGTACGTGTGTGTGTTCCATGTGCGCCATCCTTTATTTCTACTGCTCAGTCTTCTGTCTGTTCATGCCCCCAGAGTATTATTTTCACGTGACATCGGTAAAACGGATAATGATTCACCGACATTGTCTCGGGCAGAAAGTTACGTATGATATGCTGATCCCCGATGTGTTTTCGGGTTGTACCGCGTGCTGTGCAGCATGATGTCCGACGTTTCACTCCACGTGCTGGACGCTTCTTCAGGAACTGAACAAACACACGGTGCAACCTGAAAACACACCGGAGAGCTGTACTGCGCAACTGCAAAAAACCTCGACATTGGTATGGTGTTGCTAATTTGATGAATAATTATTTTTTGCAGGTATTTTTTTAGGTAAATCTAATTACGTTGCAAGCGTTACTAATATGATGAAAATCTCATTTTTGCAGGTATATGTTTTTTAGGTAAATATAATTACCTTGCATGCTGCACTAGCGCAAACTAAGTGCGAGATGTTTTCAAACCTGATACGGTGAATATCAACCCATCTTAATTTTCATATTCTATTTATATAATATTAAGATGGCATCCTGATGTAACCTCACACTTTTTCCCAACGAAGTTATCGATGAATAGATTATATTGGTACCAATAAAGTTTCACTCCATAAAATGCAATTTGATTAATATTGTCATCGGCCATTGTATAGCCACTGCTGGATGAAGGCCTGGCCACAGTGTTGCCATCGCTCATGATCCCGTAGATGCCACAGTCCATCTCACTGCTGCGCACGAACTGGTCTCAGTGATCTCGAAACACTGGTTCATGTCTTTGTGTCAACGCGTCTGGATTACGGAAACGCTTTGTACGCTGAGTTGCCTCGCGGACTGATTCGGAAACTGCAGCTGGTGCAGAATGTGGCTGCCTGCATGTGTAGACGTCTTAGCCGTTTCGAGCGCATAAAACCCATCCTCCGTGATTTGCACTGGGCCACCAGTCAGCTTTCGCATGCAATTTAAGTAAGCTGTAATGACTTACAAAGTTCAACACCGCATTGGTACTCAGTGCCCGCAGTCCCCTCTTGCCCCCTAGACGACGTCTGATAGATACATACCGTGCGCTCCTGGGGCTATAGGCCCTTCGAGCTCAATCTAGAATGTCTCGTTCTATGCTCGGCGGTAGTAGTCGGGGGCCTTCTCGAGTGTGGCGCCTAAGATCTGTAACTCTCTACCGCCGGCCCTCAGGTTGCCTCCGAGCACCAAGCAATTCAGGAAACTCTGCAAGACTATTTTTTTACTTTTAGCTTTTTCTCTAGTTTGTCTTCCCATTTTTATATATTTTTTTTATTATATGTGTCTCGATTTTATAGGTAGGACTACCTTTGTTTAATTTCTGCGATAAAGTATTGAGATGTTCTCTTTAGTGGGGGCGAGTTCTTCCCCAAAAAATAAATTGAATTAATATTGCTCCATCCATCTTTGTGTTCTCGCTGCTTTTGCTACCATTCCGGCAAGCCAATGACTTTCCTTCATAGTAGTTCAAGTGTCAAGTTTATGTAGCTTAATCTGGTAAGGAACTCAGTAAACCAGGATAGTCTCATTTGCATGAGTGACCTGGGTGACCAAAACGACTAAAGCGAAACATATGAAGTGAAGTACAGCAAAGAAGCAAACAGACATCGATATGAAGTCTCTGATTTGTGTTTGTTTCATGTCTTTGTAACTCAGAGCTCGTAATTACTTTCATGCCGTCAAGGGAATCACGTTGCACATTAAGGACTGATGTAAGTAACATTCGACATTGTTGCACCACCACATTTGAACTGCTAGCGTGGGCTTGTCAAACATGTGCTTTTTCAATGGACATTTTTGCAAAATGACATGACATCCTCCGGTTGGTTTCACGGTATTCCAACACACTCCACGTGTTGGTTGCTTCGGTGTTTCGTACAGATTCAGGCGCAATTCGTCATCAAAATTGGATGCGCAATTAGTACATTTCCAGATGAAATGACAGCTCTCGTACAGCGGGTAGAAACGCCATGTCCCCGATGTCAACTAGTGGCAACGCAGAGCGTGCTGTCCAGACGCGATCATAATTTGCCAGTCCTCAAGAGAAAACAAAACCATGGGTCCAGGAAATTATTACACTTTCGGCTACTCCTCTTTATTACACTCTGCTATTTCCACTCTGCACCTATCAATTACTCTTGATTGGGCACTTTCCCCTAATGAACATACTCTGAGTACACTTTAAGGTAGTGTAAGGTCAGAAACCTGATTACTGCTTATTGTCAGAAGGTTGTCGAAGCAGTCAAATTAATGTCGATATCACGTGACCCCTTTTCTCCGTGGCCCGAAGCGGTGGCGTAGCGTAACGAGTGTTTATAGTAGCTGGATCACTCAGAGAAAACCCACGTGAGAGAGGGGGCAACACTTGATACAAAATAGATGGAACAGATGGAGATCAGCCCAGGTTTTTTGCTGTACCGCATTTTCTTGACAAGCCAGGGCATGTCACATCGACACCGACGGGAAGGGAATTTCGCAAGATTTGTGTGATTCACCAACCCTCGCTGTCTCCATAGTGCTGGATTGCAAGCGTGTGCCAGCACCGCCCAGCATTCCATCAATTGGTCAGCTCTTCCCGCCCCCGCGTCCTCCATTGTCCGTTTTTTTGGGAAACTGAGAATTTGGAAATCTGCACTAATCTGAAAGGACTACTTGCTACTTAGTAGCCAGAGTCTTGTTCTCCATTTATTTTTCTAGGGTTTGCTAAAAAAAAACACTGTCGCTGCTGCATCATAAAATGTTCAGAGTGAGGCGTTCTCCTCCTCCACCACTGTCTGCCATTGTTGAAGTCACCCGTGGCCTTCACATCTGCTCCAAACCTCTATGCCAAGCATCGACAGCCAATGGATCATGTGCCGTTCCTTGGAAAGCACAAAGCGATCCTTGGCGTTGGTGGAACACCTGCTGTTCACACCAAGGGATGCGTGCAGAGCCCTGGCTTTCTCGCACAACGCAAGGACATTGAAGGGGACTCGCCATCTGCACACTTAGACTGCAACCACTGGTGCAGCAGCTGATCCAAATTGGGAAGTGCTGCTGCTGCTGCAGCAGTCGTCCTCTGTTTGGCGTGAGAGAAGGCTTGTCCAGGTCGTCCCAGACTGGTTTGTAGCCGATGCCAAAATCTGTTTTTTTTGCTCTGGGCTAAATTGTGGAAACATAACAAAAAACGTGTTTATTTTCGCTATATTTTTTCAAATTAAATTTTAAAGATACACAACAGCAAGTCAAATTTTTATAAAATGATCAAGTGTGGAATGCAAAACCTCCACATTAAGAAAACAATCTACAAAAGGTTTAGAGAGAGAAACAACCCTCAGTGTTGATTTGTTAAAATAAATATGCAATGAGATAGCATAGAGATATAGTGAGGTGAGAGAAGACAGATGCAGACATGATCGAGATAAGAACGATTAATTGGATTTATTTTATAAAAACATAATTATCTGGTTATATTATTAGTATTTTATGTCATAATTTATGCATCGCCATTTTTTCTCTCAGAAATCCAGGGCACCTTTAGATGCTGGGGGTCCTAAGCATTTGCTTGGTTTGCTTTTGCCCATCACTGCCACCGCCTGGAGGTTTAATCCCGTGGACTTCCTCTTCAACACAGATGGGTCAACCGCCAGGTGGCTCACCGGTAGAGCAAGAGGCTCGCAGTCGTAACGCTTCGAGTTCAAATCTTGGTCGGGTTTTGACCGCCCCATCATTCCTCCCGGGGTCAACAAATGAGTTCCACTTGTGGGGAAGTCAACGCTGGAATGTGGAATTTGCAACAATGGCTCAGGGCTGTAGAGATGAGCACCTCGATGTCCATTTCAGCAGGAAGTCGCTTTGAATTTCGCACCACACTCATCTCATTTGCTGATCTTGGCGAGTGAAATGTGGCGAACGGCCCCGGGACTATTCGTGGACATATTGTTGTCTGAGGTCCCCCCTCCCCGTGGATAGCAGGACAACTTTGTTGAGGTTTACATCGCAATGGGTGAGCCGAACAGAAGAGGTGATGTTTCATCTCAGCCACGCTTAGTTCGCTGTGCCCAGTGCACTGCTGCGACGGAGTTGTGCAGGAGCGCCCCGCACCTCACAGCTCCATCACAAGACGGCGGCGACAGAAAAAGGCAACTTTCCCCATATTGTCATTATCAACGTCTTCATCCTTCGTTAAAATATTCTTCATCTGCATTGGCTGTCCGTTGCGACGTGATACAAATGCATCTCACTCCTTTCCACACCAGCCGATCTCATCACTCCATCTTCGCGCTGATTGCACTCTCGGGCGCCGTTTCTCTTTTGGCTGCCATTCGCCACCAGTTGTACCCACACACAAGGGCAGACGACTGTGCAGTCTGCACAGTGGTGGCTACGCAGAGCGTGAGACTGCACAAGCTGGCAACTGTGCGCCATGTATGTCATCAGCAGCTGCAGCATCAATAAAGGCAACAAACAGCACTCATGGTATGATGATAATCATAATTTTAGGCATCTTTATCATAATCTAGGTCCTCCTATGCGCAGGAATTACCAAAAAACGTAATAAGGTTTAAGTATTCGCCCGTGACCACGTCCAGGTGACTCCTCATATCCGAAATTTCTTCAAATGCAGATAGAGAAGAATCATCCTGGCGATAGCGGAAATTTCTGCCAATCGATTTGGATCCACAGATAACAGGAGTCACAGATAAATTGACTTGTGGACAAAAGGGAATGTAAATGACTTACTGTATCCTACATTGCTTTGAATCTCAGCATAACGCTCTTCCAGAGCCCCCACATCGTCAAGTCAGAAGCCGACATGTGGTATTACTAAACATTCTGTATTGAACCAGAAATGGAAAACTTAAAATGGTTGAATTCCTAAGCTGACATGCTTGTTCCAAGATTCATAGAGGATGGACAAGTAATGTATTTAATTTACCGTGCACACTGAAGCTTTATTTAGATGGTCACTTTCCCTTGCCAATGTGTATCAGGAAAAGTGTGCTTTTTCTCGACTTCAAATAGCGGCTCCATTGTTTGATGACATTAATCGGTTATTTTAGGAAGTGCTGCCTAGACACATCCAATTGGTGCATCCCATAATTGACTGTCTATAGTTGCTGAAACCCAAACAACTATGGAAGTGACGTAAAGATTTGCAATTAAATCTGAATGTTGGTCGTCCAAATTTATTTTTTTCACGAGAGTTCATACGTTTATGTATTTATATTCTTTAGGTCGGCAGTTAAGTTCAGTCAACATTAAGGAGTCTGACTATATAGACTGTATATATTTTAAAAAACACAATGAGCTGTTTATTTCACTTGATTTTTAAGCGTCTGAATATACTGAGAGACTCGCTGTGGAGTTGCACTACAGCGCTTGAATGTACTTTGGCCCCAGAGATGAGAAGGGACCATGTGGAGAGACGCGTTCCGCACGAACTGCTTTCTGGCAACCATGCAGCCTTGATTCAGGTAGATTCACCAAGATGTAATTATAGTGTCTGGACAGTATTTCACGTGTACATTAAATGAGTGGTTCTTAACCTGGGGTGCACGCACCCCCTGGAGGTGCGAGATGCCCTGTCTGCGGGTGCGAGACGTGGATAACTACTTTGTTTCATCAAACCTATATATTTATTAACATACATTTTTTTACAATTCAGAACTAAAGGGGAGTAAGGCTGCAGTAAAGGTTAAGAACCACTGCATTAACACGTAGTGGGCTTACGCGACCAATATCATCCATAATAGAGACTTTTGTGTTGTTAAAACCCGCCACCACCCGACACAGCCAACTAGTAAGGGTTGTCACGGAAACACGTAATTACTGGCGAAACGTCGTACACTCAGATTGTAAATGTTGTGGCTTGGCTCTCCAACACACCGGCGTGCTGTACTCGTGACGAATTGGCCACGTTTTGTTTACGTGACAACCGTTACTAGTTGGCTGTGTCAGGTGGTGGCGGGTTTTAATGACACTTTTATACATTTCTGCGATCTAACCCCAAAAAACCTCTATTATGGACCACTGCATTAAAGCAATAATATATCGAACTCTTCATGCCATGACACTTGTAAGTATCTCATTTGTAACCAGACCGTAAATATTGGGTTGGTTGGCTGCTTTTAATACCAGTGGAGTGGAACATTTCATAAATGCCCTTTAAAATATAATAAATATATTGCACCTATTTGGGGAATAGCAGTGGCGCAGTGGTTTGCGCATTGTGACATGAAGCCAGCCCGGCCTCAACTAACATCACGGGTGAGTGATGTCCGAACTATTTCTGAGCTCTTCTGCATCCCAGCTTCACCAACCTGTACTGACCATCATGGTAGTAAAGTGTGGGCAAACAAAACCTTCTGGCTGATGTGGCTTGGGAAGGTCTACATCCAGCAATGGATTAATCAAGGAACTACAATTGTTTCATATTATTACAAATACTATTTAGTTTAACATGGAGGCTGTCGTGACCAATATCATCCATAATAGAGGTTTTTTGGCGATATAACCGAAACAAAAAACATCAACTACTATTTACACAGCGTTTGTATTTTTACTATTAGTGGAACTGTAGAAATGTACACATAGCTAATACATACAACGCAGTACAATTTGAGTTTATGTAACGTCGAAATAAGGATGCATCTCAAGACCGGCTGCATCTACGAACGTAATGCGGTGGAGGTCGGTGGCTGGCAGGAGGACATTGGATCTGGTGACTCTTCCACTCCATGTGCGTGGCCAGCATTGATGTGCTCTCATTCGCGCATACCGAGTACGCGTCTCACACAGACGCACTGAATGCCCACTTCTCTGCAGGGTCCTTCTAATATTTGGTCGATTCTTACCATTAAGGATCCAGGCGAATAATTCACGCTAAAAGAATGTGAAATTGGATAGTTACGTAATAATATATTGTGCTTTAGTTGATTTGATTAGTTTTAATTAATGCAAGTGGCCGCAACGGTATACGTGACCGTTGTAGTCACTTGCTGGTTGTGGGAACAAAACAAACGGGGGTAGGAGGGGTAGCCAGGGTGCCATCGTTCTCCCACGTCTCATCTGAACACTTTCATCACATCAGCCAGGATCAATCTACTGCTGGACGAAGGCCTCCCTAAGCCATCGCCACCCTCCCAATCCCACAATGTCAAACAAAATATCAACATGGCACTTGCACTGCATATGAGCTGACTTCATCGCTCCATCTCTCCGGTAGATGTCCTTTCAGATGCATTCCATCCCTTGGCTGCCACTCCATCGCTAGTCTTGGCCCTCTGTCACCATCCCTTCTCACGACATGTCCTGCCCAAGCACGCGTACTTTTATTAGCAGCTAAATTATGTAATTGATCTGCACGTGTTTTCTAATCCCCTCATCTCTGAGTAATTGCAAGCATGCACATGTCCATGCTTCTTTGCCACTTTTAAGTTTTTTTGCTGCATTTTCTTCATTAAAGTCCATGTTTCTGATCCGTGTATCATAGCAGTTAGTGCACACTGATTAGAAAACATTCTTCTTGAGTCTAATGGATATATTGCTTGCCATTATGCAAGTTCTGGTTTCTAAAATCACTCCAGGCTGCTCAAGTCTGTCGCTTTATTTCAACGTTTGAATTCCGGTCCGCTTTCAAAAGCTATCGTAGGCACACATTTGACTGTTTACCAGATGTGCCCTTCCAACAGGTACCTCAAATTGCTTAGCGAACATGTTGGACACGTTGATTGTTTTGCTCATTTATCCCGAGCCCGACTATACACATTTATTTATTTATTCAGCTGTTCTAACATTTCTTGTAAATTCCTTCCAATTGGACGTTATAATGTTGATATCGTCAGCACATATAAGATGGTTAATATTTTCTGTATTTTTGTTCATGGCTGTGTTTCTGCGATCCAATTGTCAGAAAAACGCCTCATGTAATTTGCATCACTATGGTATTCATGTACTTTCTTTTTAGTGTGTCTGTTCTGTTTTTATAAATATTGTATTCTTATTTCTCTCTCCGTTTCTTTTAAGCCTTGGTTTGTGACAGCTTTGAAAACTGCATCATTTCCACCAAGGCGATTGTATTTCCATAGTTTTCAAAGGCACGGTACAATAACGGTCGTTGAAAGTCATTCTTTTTATCCCCCCAGAATTGGATCAACAGCATTCGTGTGGTTTGATGGTAGAGAATAATTTCCAAAACTGCTTGACCCCGTGGTTGGTTGGCCTCAAAATGTCTCGTTATTGCGTTCCCAATAACCTTCGCGAACAATTCGTAAAATCGCTAGAAGCCGTCTTCAATCACTACACATCTATTTTTTGAGCTCTCTAATCTCACTGAAGGTATATCACCTCTCGACGTCTGGCAGGGGTACGCAGACAGTTGGTATTTTAAAAGTTTTTTTGTTATTTCACCAGGTAAGGAACACTGAGATATGTAGCTCTTTTTCAGAAGCGGCCTGGCTATCACAAATGATAGCTCAATGAAGTGGTTTATCATCGTGTGGAAATTTATAGCAGCCAAATACTCTAAACGCACGTTTATAAATGTGGAGGGAAAAGCAGGACGACCCGGAGAAGAATCAACACGGCCACGGGGAGAGAGAGAGAGAACATGCAAACTCCAAATATACAGGCGTCAGGGTCGGGATCGAACCCACAACCTCCTGTATACCAGGCGAAGTAATTAACATCTCGTCAGGTTGGAAGCCACTGACCTAGGCATTTTGCACATGCACTGCAATGGCAAAACACATAATTTCACATTAAACCATGACAATTCCTAGAATTGTGGACGAGTGGATCGTTGCATCCTAGTTAATAACACAAAAGTGCAGCACCAGCTGTTGCATCAGGGATTACTGGGAAGCACCTATGAATTAACCCGCAGGAAACCCGGTGAGATTCGACGGTAATAAATAACTTCAATGGCGTTCTCCGAAAAATTAGGGGGTTTTTTTTCAATAGGATTGCTTTTGAGTACTGGGATTTTGCAGGAGGTGCGCGGTCATGGGTATCTCATCAACCTCCACCCCCAATGGCACTCATGCCTATTCGTTGTATGGTCTTGAATGTAGTTCGCATCACATCGTGGGCGATTTCAAACGGAGGAAGAGATAAGCAGAGCCAGTGCCAATTATATCGGCTCAAAGGTCAAATTTGTGTTCGTAATTTTGACCTGGTTTGGATAAACTACATAACGTGAGGTTAAACATTACAATTCATTCGTGGAAATTGCTGGAGTGGTCCAGGAGTTTTCATGACAAATATACAGATTATCTGCTTATTTAACAGATAATAAATTACAGCCCTTTGCAAAGCAAATGCTGGCTGACAGATTCCCCATGCTGTGTCGATGATGTAGTTGTTTAACCATACTTCACCACACTGCTCAGTGCGGGTTTGTGTGCGAGGTAGCCGGGACAAGTTCAGATACCACGAGCGAACTCAGATCGCTGATTCATATCACAGTGCACTCACCAATGCACCGCTGTTCTCCCAAATGTATGTATTGTGCATGAAATGATAAATTAATACATTTATACACGATCTATATATATATTGAATTGTGCACGCAGAAAACAATGACTGTATTTAAAATGCGTCATGTTTTACTTTTGCTTTTGCACTGCTGGAGATTCTAAGGATTCATACAACTTTAGATTCATGGCCCAGTGGCTGTCATCATCAAAAACTGCATCTCCCTTGTGGTTAAGTTTCGGAGCCTAAATTTATCACAAGTCTTATATTTTTTGACAAGGCGGTAAGACTTTTAAGGGTGTTTGTTTTAATACATTTAAAACAAGGTCTCAATATTATTCAACCAAAGTGCATTAAGCCAGCGAGTCACTTTAGTATTCGGATTGAAAGATAGTATCTGCCATGATCACGAGTTTAGGGGCTTCTTCCTAATCATCGTTACTCTGTTTTTCTTCCACCAACAAATCCCTGAGGTTGTTTGGCATCGATTCACTCTATAGCCACGTAAAATACAGCTTTCCTTCAACGAAGTATCTGTAAATCTAACGTCGGTGTAGCTGCCAGTACCCTTGTTATAAGCCCCCTCGGTGATGCTGCGATGCTCTGTACGGCAGGAGTAGAATGCTGAGGTCCATTCCAATTGACAGCAACATTCCTCGCCTGAGGCTCACAAACCTCTGCAGGAATTTCTCGAGCCGTAGCTTGTTAATGTCACGAGTCTAGAGCTGTTGTTGTTTATAAGGGCATTTGACATGCTCCAGCTCATCAAAATACACGGTAAATTGCGGAACAGAAACACCGGTTTGTATGGCATCCAGAATTCGAATTTCGCAAATGCAGCGCCACACACATACCTTTACCAACTTCTGCGTTTGACATACTGCGGATCGAAATATTGTCTTCGGGTTTCCGCTCCCGTATCAAACAATACGTGCGGTTTGATGTCTCGTGCAAACTTTGCCAGTTGGACATCAGTGTCCGACTATTTGACAATCGTCTGCAACGTGAAGTCACGTTGCAGACGATGCAAGATCATTCACAATCGGCTTCCTCTTGTGTTGAGTGCAGTTATTCTGCCTCTTCTATTTGTGTAACCTCGCTGCCTGAACTAAAACATCTGCGCACTCACGAACTGAATTTTCCTTCGTAGGCTCCAGTACTTGTCATTTTTCCGTTCTTCAAGGAGATTTTTTTTTAAACGCTGCTTATTTTATGGATTGGACAAAAAGAGGCTTTCACTTGCATGGATCGTTGCTAGATCTCCTTGTGCATGCTCCCTCGACTTCTTTGCTTGACAAAGTATGAGGTACGTTGCACTTATAGAAGTTGGTTAAACAAAACGTCCTGCTAAGTCTACAAATGCGTTTGATACAACTACCCGTGTTTGGAGACGTTTGCAAATGTGTGAACAAAATACTGCATAACACAACCGATAGCTATAAGGAATTGTTAACCTTCTGGGTGCCACAATGGCGAGATGTTAACTACTCTCGCCTGGTATACAGGAGGTCGTGGGTTCGATCCCGATCCCGATCCCGATCCCGACCCTGACGCCTGCTGCTGTATATTTGGAGTTTGCATGTCTCTGTCCCTGTGTACTCGCGTGGATTTTTCTCCGGGTCTTCCGGTTTTCCCCGCAACATTTAGAATCAACATGCGTTTAGAGTATTTGTTTGCGAAATATTCCACGTGATAAGCCACTTCGTTAAGCTATCATTTGTGGCCAGGTCGCTTCTAAAAAATAGCTATATAGCTCAGGAGGCCATACCTGGTCAAATAAATATAGTTTAGAGGGTAATTTTTTTTTTAATAGTTTTCTAGTCAGGTGTGATTGGGATAATGATGGGTGGTGTTCAATGTTTTTAGCAGGCATATGTGAAAATATATCGCCTTAAAAAATCGCTAGGGGAGAGAGAGGAGAGGAGGATTAGGGCAGCCCGATGGTTTAATAACTTCTTCTTCTTTGTGGAGAGGGCTGTGTGGTTACCTCACATGTGCTTATTTTTTCCTTTAAATATCAGGGCCATGATCAGGACGTGACCCCAGCCTTGAAAATATCACAATCCAATCCATGCATGGCCAGTATAATCATTCAGTTATTTCAGGGGGGGGGGAATATCAGGTGGGATATGATTCGAATCTGCACCAATGGGTGCACCCCCTCGCACTGCTGCAATGTTGTTGACTCTGCAAAGTGTTTCGTGTCGTTAGGAAAGGACTTTGAGTCCCTGTTCACCACGAGGCGGTATAAAGCAGCTGAATGTGGTTTGTTTATGCGGACTGAGAGGGCAGGGCTCCAACTCTTACCATTTGAAATCGGACTCGCCCAAATCGACTGAGAGATTAGGCTGGAAATTAAACTTGCACTCAAAACGCCAATGGTGGATTTATGCGTTTCAATTTTTTGAGGTGTCCGTACAGCACCATCTACTGTAGCTGCCCAGTAATACCTAGCAGCGACACGTTTTATTCGTAATGTTTTTTTTCTGTGTACGTTTAGGTTATACGAGGGTATCAATAAATACCATGGTCTTACATCCAGCATCATCGATGATTTGCCAGAATGCTAAATCGCCCGATGACGCTAGATGTAATTGCCAGTAAAACGTCGTACGACTCAAATGGCAAATGTTGTGGATTTACTCTCCAACAAACCGGTGAGCTGAAGTAGTCACTAATTGGCACGTTTTGATTATGTGACAAACCTTACTGACTGTGTTGGGTGCTGGAGGGTTACGACACATTCATACTCATGCAATCTAACCCCAACAACCTTTATTATGAATAATAGAAAGGCTGTCTTGGTTATGTTTTACCCGTGGTCGTGCACAATACATACAATGTGTGAAACACGAGCTTGTGTCGTGCACAAAGTGTCTATGGGCACTGAGAAGTATTCCATTAGGCAATGATCATGAGACAAATATCACAGAAATAATGTGAGAATAATGCATCCGTGACATTTTGAGTCTCTTTATTGCTGACAACAAACTGGATAAATTCAGACTTCCCTAAAGGCTCTCTTCCAGTGGGAAAGCGCCCTAATACAATCACAAGACATACGTGGTTGTTTTAAAGGGCTTCTTAAGGAGTGATCGAGAAGCATGAATCCTGGGTCTGCATGAGACACGGTTGACATTGCCGAGAACCAAGTGTCACAAATTCACGAACAATGTGCGCGCATTGTGTTACAAGTTACAATTCAGCAAAACCAACACATTTTACTCATGTCAGGGTTTTCGAATTAAATTAAATAAAAAAGCAAGCATATTTTACGTTTTCCACACAACAAATATTTATTTTAAATATACGATACATCCACTAAACCATCGGAGTCCCCTGGACAGTAGCCACATCACTCCTCTAGCCCTCCCTGATTAGCCCACAACGAACACACACGCACATCACCGTCTTAAATTGTCAAAGTTCACCAATATTTCTCACGACGCCCTCTACTGGTACAAAGCTGTGCCGCAGGCGTACACGCGCCTCACGGCAGTATCATAAAAGGCCCTGCAAACACTTGATGACGGAAGGGCCTCTAACTATACATACCTCTAGCGAATCCCTCGAGAGCGGCGTTCTTTACTGCAAGGCCCGCGGGCCACTGGCAGCCCCTGGTGGTCTTTAGTGCGGCCCCTGGCGCGCAGCCCCTGACAATACACAGCAACACGTGGCGTTGTGGCGGCCCTCGCACTCATGATGTCTTATTGTCGAAAGTGACCCCCCCCCCCCCGCTGCCTGAAAATTAGTGAAGAACATCGCTCTTGAGAATATTTTGGCCATCTCTTTTATGCGTGCCAGAGTTCCTGCGAGGTGATTGGTGCATCCATTCTCTACCCCACCGGACGTAATCTGCCTTAAATTTTAATAATAACATTAGGCTTTCACGAACAATGTCATGATTCGTAATTACTTATTTTTGATTTCGAGCATCGTGTAGGTATAATACCGATTTCCAGCTGTACCCTCCACTACCTGACAGAGCCAATCAAACCAAGTTGTCACGTGGTCAAACGTGCCCATCGATTTGGTTTTTCAGAAAACCGGAATGTTGATAAGCAAGTAAAACTTTGACAATTGTATACATTGTCAAAACTGCCATCATACCTACAGGATCTAACCCAAAAGTATGTGATTATGAGAGTCACTGTGGTCAACCCATTTATACTGCTGGGTGAACAGTAGCAGGGGATTTAAGAAACGTGCCGATTGTTTTAACTGCCCCACCAGGAGATCAGACCGGCGATACGTGGGTTACAAGTCTAACGGGCTAACCATGACACCGTGGCAGAATCCATAGCATCATCTGCATCAACTATTTGAATTGACTACAACAATCAATGAAGGATTGGCACCCCTCTATTTTTGCAGGAACTCGATGACCTTGCGGTTGGGGCCTGAGATGCTTTCACACGGCTAGTTGAGACAAGAATATTTGGAAAAGGCTGGAGGCAGAGCTCACAAAACCGTGGTCTCCTTACAGCTCTCTTGCTACAAACACCAGTACAGACAGTGTGTTTTCCTTTAACGCGTCTTTTCATGACGCAAATTGGATATAACGCGGATGTGAATTAGACATAATGCGATTGAGTGAACATAACTACGTGGCGTGAGTAGGAATAAGCGGTTGTACTGCGGGATATTGCTGGATGATTCTAGATGCTACCCACGCGCCTCAGTGTTTGTTCAGCCTGCATACGCATCTCACGTGTTCCTTAGCCTATATTATACTCTCTATTATTTATTATACTGGAACGCGATTTTTCAGGAACGCAAATACCGCGTTATAGGAAAACATACTACTGTGGAGTGGGATCCTTTCTCAGTCCATATGATAACATGATTTTTAATTAGCCAAGCAGAGGACCTCCTTTTAACTTGGAACATATCCCACGAACAAGCATTGTATAAAATACTCCTCGTTGATCAATCTCTGTTAGCTTGGGTGTTCCGCAGACCAGGGGTCCCCAACCCCCGGGCCGCTGACCGGTACCGGTCCGTGGCCTGTTAGGAACCAGCAGGAGGTGAGAGCGGTGAGTCCGCGCGTGGCCCGCCCCCATTGTTTTATTAGACTGGTCAACAAAAAAAAAACATTTTTTTTTGGCCTGGACTTTTGCAGCTGTTTTAGACTAATTTCAGGCTGCTGATTCCAAATCTGATCTCAGATTTGCTCTATCACATCATTTTTATGCTATCGGCATACCCCATTTTAATTGATTTTACCCAAAATTAACTCTGTCACTTATGATTGCAAGTTGTTGCGAGTCAGTGACTGCTTTAGTGTTAAAATATGGTGCTGTATTTTTAGGATAGTGTGTTTATAATATCATTTTATGTAGATATCCACATTTTTTAAATATTTTTCTTCTGAAGTTTTTATTGAAAATGCAATATTTGATATCTCAAAAACCTGATGTGATAGACAAAAACTGATGCCAGATTTGGAATCAGCACCCCAAAATTACGTTAAAACCGTTGGAATACCTTGTGCCAGAAAAAGTGTGTTGACTAGTGTTATTGACCACTTCGTCCGTGCCTCTTTCCCGCACTGCGCACTTGTCACAGTTTTGCTAAGCCCACAAGCTGCTAACCCCTAGCCACAATGAGTAAAACACAAACGTCGCTGGAGAGCTTCTTTGAAAAGAAGGAAAGACCCAATGATGACCCCCAGCCCCCCGGTCCGTGAAAAAACTGTCTTCCACGAAACCGGTCCCTGGTCCAAAAAAGGTTGGGGACCGCTGCCGCGACAATTTGAAAACATATGAACATGTGTGTGTGCTGGGTGTAGCCAGGCATGCTAACAACAAACACAACAAGCTGTTCGAAATAAATGAGTTTTCAATTAAACAAAAATATTTTGGTCATTCCCAGAATTTCTAAATTGACTCATCATGATAATCAGGCTTGTGCAACCGAAATTACTCCATCACCTGATATCTTCTTCCTCGATCTCACGTCTGGTGCCCATTTGTCCAAATATTAGCGCACGTTGTTGCAGATTTACTGTGCTACGCTGAAAATTTCAATCTTAAAGAACTGGAGAGATCGTAAACAAGTGACCTTTGAAATGTGCGACTTAGTAAGACGTTCAGTGTGGCTGCTGCTCGTGAGCATGTGGGTTGTATTATGTGGGAAGAGATGGCTTCATAGAGACGGGCTTTCTGCAAATTCCTTCAGGTAACCTTCTCCCACGGGGTCAGGAAGGTAATGCACTTTTCTCTTTCTCTCGCTGTGGATCTTTAATAGCAGTGGCTCTGGATATTATTTCATTTTGCCGTACAAAAGGCTGTTTGGTACGTTACATTCCCCCCCCCGCCCAAATCAGCGTTCCTATCACATCTTGAGTACAGCACCAGGCTATGACGAAGGTACCAGGTTTCACAAGGGTGTAGAATCTTGCCTTGCAGTCGGGGCAATAAGGCGTATGTGGCTTTATCCAAGTAGGTACTTTGTAAGGTAATTTTAAACTTGGAAAATGTGGGCCTACTCTTATTCGAATAACGTCCGCTGGGAAATACATGGAGCGTGTCTTTATTACACGCTTTTATCATTTAACTCACTCTGTTTGTTGTCGTATCCTCAAATCTTATAACTCAATTTTAACCCACTTCGCAACGTGGTATCGACTGCAAACTTGGTATACTTATGTCATACTGATGACAATACTATATTCTATCATAAAAAAATATAAAACATATTTTTAAACCATATTTTTTAGATGTTATATTTCGGCTTGGGTCTAATTGTCCACGCTCATCTGACGTTGGCTGTAATTGACCACGGTCCCTTACTTTATGGCAAGCTTCGGAGCCACTTCCTAGAGTCATGGAGTTCTCCCATTGCTAGTACGGTACATTTCATTAAAGCGTGTTTTAAAAAAAAGTTTTTTAAATGTCACTTATTTTTTTTAATACACCCGCAGTAGTGACTATAAAAGGCGTGGTAGCAGGGATGGAACTGTGAAGACATCACGCCACGGGAGCTCGATCCCGACCCTGACGCCTGTAACACATTGTCCTGCGGAGGGAAATGGTAGGAACGTTGAGTTGCTCGGTCAATAGCCAGGGTCAACGGCGGCGTGGTGTATTCCGCAAATATGGCCGACTGTGAGGGCGGGCACAAGCCGGCGTGAGTAGGTTAAACGTTGAGTTTTATAAGGGCACCACGGGGTGACCAGCCCCTCCCCACCCACCCAGCCTCACCCCTCCCTCCCACCCACCACCCAGCTCCTCCCCACCCTCCCCTCCCCACCCAGCCCCTCCCCACCCTCCCCACCCAGCCCCTCCCCACCCTCCTCTCTCTACCCAGCCCCTCCCATTTTTGGATGCACGACGGACGGACGGACACAATAATCCCCTGTTGGCTGATGTCACCAGGAGGTTCCTACCAGTATTATTTGGAGTTTCCGTGTCTCTCTCCCCGTGGATGCGTGGACTTTTTTTCTCCGGGTCCTCGGTTTTTCCCCTCCACATTTAGAAACACGCATTGAGATTATAATTTATGTTATTTCACTGCTATAAATGTCCACATGATAAGCCATTTTTTGACCTTTAATTTGTGGCCAGTAGCTTCTGAAAAATAAGATAATAGCTCAGTGGGCTATTATCTTATTTTTCAGAAGCCATACCTGGTAAAAAAAAAAAGTATGTTTTTAGTGATTTGCTTACATTTTATATACTTTGCATTCCTATCGTGTTTTGTATTGTTTGTTGTAATGACGTTCTGACCAGCCCCTAGGGGCCGTCCATAAATGACGTCACGCACCTAGGGGGGGGGGGGTGTGAGACATTTGTGACGATGTGTGACGAGGTGGGGGGGGGTTTGAGAAATGTGACGTCACATCAAAATGCGCAACTTAAAATAAATATAGACAACACGTTTTACACATTAAATACGCACTACAATGACAATAGTTTAAAGCGATTTGAAGCATATTTTATTATTTTTGGGAGGGGGGGCAGAGCTTTGTGACATCATATTTGAGGGGGGGTCTGACTTTTTGTGACGTCGTGTGACGAAGGGGGGGGGGGGGGTCAAAAATCGCGTGACGTCATTTATGGACGGCCAGCTACTGGACATCTGTGAGAAAAAGATGTGTAGCTCAGTAGATTCCTTCAGGATAAATAACAATTCTGATTCTGAACCTCTTCAACTAAAGGCAAAGATGCTCATTCTGCTTCGCCATGTCTCCACCCACATCGCTGCGATCGTGGACACCTTTCAGATGTTCTTCCTTCTCTTTCCCCGCTCTCGTCTTGTTCCCTCAATGTCAACAACTCGGACACACTATCAACACTTACACTTGTTCATGTGTATTGCTTATCTAAAGTTTACATGGTCAGCTGAACCAATCCAAACGGCGACCTCTGCATTGCAAGTCCATATTCATTACATTGCATCTTAAACAAACCAAATGTCTCAGTCGCCGGCAATTGGATGCAGCACTGAAGAACACCACCACAAGTGACGGATTGTTTAATTTGTGTGTTTGAGTGACTCAGGCAAGGGTGTATATTACCTTTGTCAGCCCCCCGCGTGAACTAAGGAAATTAATAATGATTCTGATGCCAATGTAATAATATTAGCCTCGAAATGCATCAATGAGTCTCAAGGTGGTTTTTCAGGAGGATCCTGGGATGTTTGAGGGGCAGTGGGTGGGGGGAGGGAGGGGCAGTGGGTGGGTGGGGGGAGGGGCAGTGGGTGGGTGGGTGGAGGGGCAGTGGGTGGGTGGGTGGAGGGGCAGTGGGTGGGTGGGGGGAGGGGCAGTGGGTGGGGGGAGGGAGGGGCAGTGGGTGGGTGGGGGGAGGGGCAGTGGGTGGAGGGGCAGTGGGTGGGTGGGTGAAGGGGCAGTGGGTGGGTGGGGGGAGGGGCAGTGGGTGGGTGGGTGGAGGGGCAGTGGGTGGGTGGGTGGGGGGAGGGAGGGGCAGTGGGTGGGTGGGGGGAGGGGCAGTGGGTGGGTGGGTGAAGGGGCAGTGGGTGGGTGGGTGGAGGGGCAGTGGGTGGGTGGAGGGGCAGTGGGTGGGTGGGGGGAGGGGCAGTGGGTGGGTGGATGGAGGGGCAGTGGGTGGGTGGTTGGAGGGGCAGTGGGTGGGTGGATGGAGGGGCAGTGGGTGGGTGGGGGGAGGGGCAGTGGGTGGGTGGGGGGAGGGGCAGTGGGTGGGTGGGTGGAGGGGCAGTGGGTGGGTGGGGGGAGGGGCGGTGGGTGGGTGGGGGGAGGGGCGGTGGGTGGGTGGGTGGGTGGAGGGGCGGTGGGTGGGTGGGTGGAGGGACAGTGGGTGCGTGGGGGGAGGGGCAGTGGGTGGGTGGGGGGAGGGGCGGTGGGTGGGGGGAGGGGCGGTGGGTGGGTGGGTGGAGGGGCAGTGGGTGGGTGGGTGGAGGGGTAGTTGGTGGGTGGGTGGAGGGGCAGTGGGTGGGTGGGTGGAGGGGCAGTGGGTGGGTGGGGGGAGGGGCAGTGGGTGTGTGGGTGGAGGGGCAGTGGGTGGGTGGGGGGAGGGGCAGTGGGTGGGTGGGTGGAGGGGCAGTGGGTGGGTGGGGGGAGGAGCAGTGGGTGGGTGGGTGGGTGGAGGGGCAGTGGGTGGGTGGGTGGAGGGGCAGTGGGTGGGTGGGGGGAGGGGCAGTGGGTGGGGGGGGCAGTGGATGGGTAGGTGGGGAGGGGCAGTGGGTGGGTGGAGGGGCAGTGGTGGGTGGGTGGGTGGGGGGGGCAAAAAAACAAAACATAAACCCCGCTTGCTAAATCAGCTGTGGCTACAATATCATCGCGCCCGTGCGTGTGAACGCCAATGTGAATGTGCAGTGTGGTGGGGCTCACGTGACGCGGCACAACTCGTTACACTTTTCACCGGACCGCATGCGCGACTGCCCTTCCCATCACAACAGGCGGCGAATCCACTCAGCCGTACGCATCGGCAGTGATGTGGTTGTAACTGTCAGCGTCTATGTTACAGCATGAAGATAGCCCCAAAAGCATCTCTTACCTGAACTAAAAACGCGTACCTCGCTAAGTGTGCGTGTTTAAAGCTATACCTGAAGCGCGGAAAAGTTACGCTAATTGAACGATGCAAGGCGCGCGCTATCTAGCCAGCATTGGATTGGCAAATGGCTGTTATTTATAATATAACTCATTCCACAATTGTGTTGTTTCCTTAATAACCACGGTTGCTGACCACAGGACCACAATGGGGGGTTCGTGTCCCTTTAAAAAGTGTCGCTTCGAGCCTTTCAGTGTTGTTCCTCGCAGTCGCGTCACGACGAGACGGGTTGGATCTTCATTGTCCCCAACAGCAAAGAGTGCAATGCTCTCATGTGGCGTGACACTGCGGGGAGGAGTGGCCACCCACCGCCTCCACTCACGCAGAGTGAAACGAGGAAGTGCGTGCGGCAACAGCAGCAGCCAGGCACGAGGCGTGAGATCACGGCGTGAAACCCGGAGATCCTGGGGAATCCAGGACCCCCCCCCCCCAGCGTGAGGTCCCAGCGTGAGGTCACGGCGTGAGATCCAGAGATATTGGTGAATCCAGGTCCCCCTCACCGGCGTGAGTGGGGTCTCAAGGTGAGATCTCAGCGTGAGGACCCATCAAGGCGTGAGGTTCCAGTGTGCTGAGGAGCCACGCGCTCCGGCATCAAGGGGACAGGTGAGCGAACTGGCCGGCGTGTCGCCCTCGTCTCGAGCACTGGGGCTCGATCAACCAATTTAATTGCAATCTACGCCATGTGTCTCAATTGTCGTGCGTCTCTATTACCCTACTATGCTTATACCACGAGAGTAGTACCACTTATGGCTCAACGATTTGGGGAACATATCTAATTGCGATTTTTCTGACATTGCGATTTGATTTGCGATTAAATTTGTTTAAGTTAAACTTCAGTTCAATATTCAGTGTGTAATATATTTAAAACACGTGATGGAGCATTACCACATGGTACCATCAAAATTTGAACTGCTCTATATCTTCTAATGAAAGTATGATAACTTAAGATATATGAATTGCTTCCAACATGTATTTATTAAAATGTTTGTATTGCAATAGAACAATCAAACATTGAACAATTAAGTTAAATAAGTAAAGTTATTATAATAAATAAAACAATTCCAATAAGAAAGTAAAAGGACTTTTCAAATCGCAAAAAAATCGCAGCCTTTGCGATTTGCTAATTGCATTGTTTCAAACTATTTCGATTTTAAATCGATTAATCGTCGCGGCCCTAATACCACTTGCAAATGCATTGCATGTGTACCAGCCGGTTCTCAATAAAAGCGCTGTACAGTGTGGTCCAGCTGTCTTGTGGCCCCCAATTAATTGATCCCTAACATTTATTTTCCCCTTTGCTTATTCATTTTCTGTTTTTCACACCCATTGGAATGCAACTTCATTACGTTTTAGAGAATGAAATGGGTGGGTCACAAGACCATCTGGAGCACTTTGTACAGTAGTTTAGGGTTACGATGTTTGGGATGGGCTAATGTGTACTGTGTCTCACACACCTACAGCTGTCGTGAGCGTGGTTCCCCACTTCTACGATTCGCCGTACCTGGCATCACGCTATTATCGCGTTTGCCACCCGTTGGCTTGAGCCGTGCCTGTGATGAGCACTGGCACGGCAGGATGTTGCGGGCCAATTGTGACCCACGTGGCTGTACGGGGTGGCCTTATCGTGGAGTAAACCGTCTGGAGTTGTTGTGGTGGTGGTGGTTGGGAGGTTATGATTTACCAAGGGGTTGTAAAGTCAAGTTAGTTGTCCTCTGCGTTCACAAGGCAATTGCGAGCGACGGCACGTGCAGAGTCTGGCGCACGGGGTCAGCACACGCGTGTTTCTGGACATGCGGTGCACGTGGAAATGGTGCTCGTGTGATTTGCTTGGGGAAAAGGAGCGGCCAGTTTACGTGACCTGTATCCAATAGACGGTGCACAGTGGGCGGCTGCTCCCAAGTGTGTCCACGAGCTTTGGGGTAAAACACTTCCGCGATCTTTACGTCAAATTCCTAAAAAGAACGTGACGATGTATTTTTACGATTCGATTTTACGGTTCGGCTGAGGTGGCCGCCTCGTATGCCTTACGCCCTACTCTGAACGCAACAGCCATTTGTTTTTAATGTACGTGGAGTTGGAACTTCAAAGGCAGTCGTCTTTATTTTTAGAAAAAATATACCGGTAGTTTTTGACGCGCGTTCAGGAAACTGAATTTCACGTTCACGATCCAGGCGTGGGTTAAAAAAACTCAACTTCATCTGACAGCTTTGTATTTTGAGCATTTGTCCCTCATCGAGAAAGATACAAATTATATTTTTTGTAATACCTGAATTACAGTCCTCCAATGGGTCATATACATTGCCCGAGTAAAACGAACACTTCACGATTGCACTCGTGATCACCCGTGCTTGTTAAGTATCTGAAATGTACATCCGAATTCGTGGCATTAGCCAGTACTGTTTGTAGCTTTCTATTGAAAGTGCTTTCTTGACCGTAACTGCGCGTCCTCACGCTAAAGCGACGCGCAGAGCTATTGCCATGGACTGCGAAAATGGCACGCAAATGCAACAGCAGCAATGACCCCCCCCCCACTCAGCCGGGTCTTGGTGCAGTACAGCCCAGTTGGGACTTGTGGTCGCAGCTAACAGGGATATGGAAGTAGTGTGGCGTGTGATACCCTCGTCATTAACGTGATCATCATCGTCACTATCATCCGTCTTCATCATTCTCATTATCATACATTGTCATCAGAGTCCATCGTGATGAGTCTTCACTGGGTGGAGTGGTGCTGATACAGTATTGGTTTCCACACTGCGCTCTGAACATGGGAACCCGAGTTTAACTCCCAGCCACGACTAAAATCAATGGCACGTGATACCCTGAACCAGTCCTGGGCCCCCTCCTTCACCAAGCAGCACTGACCAGTGTGGCGAAGTATGGTCAAACAACCCTCAAGATGGGCATGGCATGAGGAGGAATTAATCCACGAGTGGATTGACAAAGCGTTGTAAATTATAATGTATTAGATGGGTGATAGGTAATCATCGGTTAAATATTGTAAAACAAAAGTTTTGAAACGAAATATATTCTTTTTTTAATCATGGTTGATGAGCACAGGGTACCACAGGCCCCAAATGTCAAGGGGCCAACAACAAAACAGCATTATCGAAGGTGTAACCGGTGATATATTTCTTGAATTGAGCAAGGTTCTAAGAACTGGGGGGGGGGGAGAGACCGTGGGAGGGAATTCCAAAATCGACCAGTGCAAGTGTAATGACGACTTGACACTTCTCTTGAGATGGCACTTTATTGAAGACACGTTCACTTGACATCAGGCAGAGACCCCCCCCCCCCCCCACTGCAACAGCCCTGAGTCTCCCGCGCATCTCCCTTTCATTAAATCCTTTATATTAAGTTCACTTGCTTGCTTGCTTGCGTGCTTACGACCGTGCAAATCTTTCGGTCGTTTTTTAACCCACTTCCCGTGATCCAATCGAGCTGACATTTTGCACACAGACTCGTTGTGTGTGACAATTTATTTTCGTGAAAATTTTTTTTCCAACATTTTACACTTTTTAGGAAAAAATAAATGATATTTAATTAACAATTGCTTAATGATGGCAGGCAATCATCTGACCCATAGGTGGCAGCCATCTCAAGCCAGAGGACGAGAGGACTCTAGCCGCCACGCATATAAAGGATTTATAGTGAAAGACTTTATTTTTACGGGTTAATTTTTACCAACCGAGGCCACGCCTCCCTTCTCGATCATTCTTGCTGACTGGACGCTCGCTCCACCGGCAGACTCTACCGTCATCTTCCGTCACCTAACCACACTCCCTTCTCGAATATTCCCATAGCCACCAGTCCCTTCGTACCCACAACTGACTCCCCTGTCATTACCTGCCGTGGCGACGAGTCCCCTCACACCGCATGAAGGCCTCTATTGCCATGACACAAGGACAGAAGCAGGAAGAGAAGTGTGTTTGCTCTAAGTGGTTGATTTAAATTTGTCCGTGTGCGTAAGCCGGTGTTGCCGATGTTGTGTGATGCTGTGTGCAGATGGGTTGTGAGCACGGAAACAAAGAGCAGCCTCAGAGGTGGCAGCAGGAAGTGGGAGTTGACATCCGTACGTGGGACATTGTCAAGGCCACTCAGTGAGTATTCCTGCTGCACGGTTACAACGAACTGGCTTCGTTAATGCGGTAGATCAGTGTTCTTCACTAATTTTCATAGAGGAGGGGCACTTCTGCTGATAACACATCACGAGTTTGAGGGCCGCCACACATTTTTAACTATTGGGTTTGACAGCATGATGGGGGTGTTTTCACATTTGTGTATTGTCGGGGGCCGCACGTTATCGGCCGCACGTTATCGGCCGCACCTCATAGGCCGCACTAAAGGCCACCAGTGACCTGCAGGCCTTGCAATGAAGACCGCTGCGCGAGATTCATCGTTTAACTCCACATACATAAAGGCCACGTTCAACTATAATGTACATGGTCACCAACGCTCCTAACTATTTGATCATAGCACACGTTGCTTTGTTGTTACCAGAAAATAGCTTTCTGCACAAGTGAGTCATTAACTGTGGCGACATGTGGATGCCACTTGGGAGACAGCTATTTGTCAAAAAATATCTTCTTGCCATCCAAGAGAAATTCTACTTATAGGAAATGTCTCTTTTCTGTGAAAGTAACTAAGTAAGATGCCACAGAAAAGAGGGGTTTGTAATGGAGAACACATTATAAGCAACACATAAAACCCCACTCAGTTCTTTTTTATCAGCAATTCAATATTTTCAAAAACTACAGATGTCATCCGATCCGAATTGCTTGTAGACATTGGTCATGACTTTAATGTCAAAGATACTCACTTCACCTTAACCACAGATCACCGGGAGAGACTAAGTCAGCAACCTTCACGCTTGGGCCACTTCATATTGCCTGTGACAATGGCAGCCAATGTCACAATTTTCAAGTGTAGAACCCCGATTTGATAGAAAGAGGAGCAGATCAACATATCATCTTAATAACTGAGCAAACTTGGTATTGTAGACTTTAGCTGCCAGGTGGCCAGGAATTAGGAATGCGGCAGTGGGTGTTTAGTTTGGTCTCATATCTCTCTCTGTGGAGCTTTCAGTTGTATCCCCCCTCATTTGCATCGGCTCTTTTTAAGGAACTTTTTTTTCTCCCAAATTGCAAAACCACTCCCTTAATCGCACCGGCCAATTATCTCGACGCGGGGATCCAGCTGTAAATGAATCGTAAGGCTCAGTGAGCCTTTTCCGAGTAAAGGACATCACAGTTGCTAAGCGTTGTGGATAGGCTTTCCAACCACGTACAACGGAATACAGCATATTCGTGGTTCTTTTGGTAAAGTCACGTAGAAGGGAAACAATGAAATAATACATATATAAAACTAAATTCTCAAGACCTTTCGGCTGCAACACAAGCAATCATCATCAGGTGTGAAAAACACAGCAAGAAAATTTGAAAAAAGTGGCGGGTTTTTTCTTAACGTTAGCAAAAAAAAAAACGCCACTTTTTTCAAAATTTCTTGCTGTGTTTTTCACACCTGATGATGATTGCTTGTGTTGCAGTCGAAACGTCGTGATAATTTTATTGTTTCATATTTTTATTATTTTATTGTTTCCCTTCTACGTAACTTTACCGAAAGAACGAAGAATATGAATCCCTACAGTCATGAAAGCTTTAAATCGGAATACAGCATGTTAACGTCTCGCGAATAAAATACGTTTTTTCCTTCCCGTGAGTTCAATTGTTGCCATCCCAAACCCTGTTGTATTCAGCTATTTCGCAATGTTTGACTTGTGATGAGGGCAGGTTTAGCGCTTTAAATAGAAGCACTGCAGCAGCTGGTGCGGCTGCAAAAAACCAGGTTTTCCAGTTCTTTGGAATTTGCAGCTACATCCACAACAACGTCCTGGGATGCATAATTTCAGGTTTTGATTGTGAATTGTCTTATCGTGTATCCGTATGCAAATGAGGCAAATTTGACGACGTTAAATTAATAATCATCTGTTTCTGTAGTGCAGCAAGGTATATTATTATTATTCCATTGCTTGCTGTTTGTATTTGTGTCTTTATATAGAGGGCATTGCGTAAAACCACTGCTTTGCGCCCACGTCTATGCTCCTCACAGTGACGTGTTGTCAAATAACCCCCACGGCGCACGGTGTAGATGGGGCATCGCGCATGGTTGGAATCGCAATAAAGGCTGCACGTGTGTCATATTCTGCTGGTTGGGATTTTTTTGTAATTAAATCATTCCAGCCCTGCAGGTATCAAGAGTGTGCCATTTCACGTCACATGGGGATATTTCTGCTGAGAAGCCCAGTGTGAGAGTTTTCGGATTTTTAGCACCGAATTAAAGTCTGGCACTTGAGGTCCGTACATATGTGACCCAGTAAATAGCCGTCATAATCCTGAATCGGTACATTTGATATTCACTGGCATTCTTAGAGCACATACGCTATTGCAAAGGTGCTATTTTTAAGCATTGTAAGATTCAGAGAACATTTACGTTTTGAGTCTACTGCGGAACTGGCTGACAGTGACACATTCCCGAGAGCAACCGGTAACGAGTTCCAAGTAGACGTGCCGAACACCGCAAAGCCTGCGAGGGATGTCTTGGTGCATGGGCCAATCGGGTCACCATGTGCTGCCGACTGGACACACTCACTTGGGCAGTTGTGTGCAGATCCAAATGCATGCCGAGGTAATCTAGTGCCACGTGGCCCTGGCTGCTGTAAGATCTGGATATAACAATGCACATTGACGACTGAGCATGAGGCATGACATTATTTGGAGTTCAGTATCCCGCATAGATCTGTGTCTCTTTTAAACAGAGTTCAAGTACTCGATTCGAAATAAAACCCAGCACGTTTGATTTGAGAGATGTGGGCGTGTGCCGCTTCTCTCCGCCCGCCAGGTATGGTTTGCTGGAGCGATGTCGCGAGCTCGTGGAGGCCGGGAAAGACGTGCGGGAGCCGGACGCCGAGGGCATCTCCCTGCTTCACTGGGCCGCCATCAACAACCGCATAGACGTGGCCAAGTGCGCTTTTGCAGTGTGTTCTTCTTCGTCTCTGTCGATATCGACGATCCTTTGCCATCACGGTGGTTGCCGTCTCTTTCCCGTGGAGTCTCTGATGCCCGTGTGGGTCGGTGCAGGATAGGCAGCGTGTGATCTGGTATTATTTCACCGGCTGCTGTTTTATCGCTTACTCGTCGCCAGTTTTCGAAACATATTGTTCCTTCGTGTGTCTTGGCTCCCCACTAAACTCTTACCTGCTCCAATGTTTTAAGTGCAGCAACTTTTCATCGTCTGCTTCAGATAATTGTTGTACCTTGTGCCCTTCTCCTTGCAAATGTTTTCCTTATTCTAACAGACCAAAGAGCATCTGCTTAGGTAGGCGATTGTGGACATTCAAACACAGTATCGCATGTCTGCCGCACATTCAAAACATCTCTCATGTCTGCATGGCAAGGCATGGTGAGGCCATCATCCAGCAGTGGATTGACAATGCGCTGCACAATTGTACTTGCATGGCCTTATTTTGCATCAGTGTTAGGCGCAGTCTCGATACTAAATTTACCACATTTCACTTTTGCTCACACGTTAAATTCTACCCAGACATCTGTCTTAGATTGCACCATTACAAATACTTTTTTACATAGTCATACCAAAAAAAGTAGTGTGTTGGGAATTCATCTCTACGGATATATTTTTAATACCTCATTATTACTGTATGGAGAGCCGATGTGAAATAAACCTCCCACCCCACACACAACATTCTGTTCCTTAAAACATCCTTGCAAGAACTGCCCACGTACTACCGTGTGTGTGCCTCAAATGTGGTCCAAGTGGCTTGCATTTGCGATTAGAGCAGCCTCGTGGCCTGTGACGATGACGGATTCACGATCCCTTTTTCATTCTACAATCGATAATTATTTTAAATTTTCTCTTGCAGCAAATGTTGTGTGCTCTCTAGAAGTAGCAAGGGTCACATGAACCTGATGCCTTATACAAGTTATCCGAGCAATTGGATTCTTACACGCACCATTCAATGCATTTATTATGTAGCGTAATAATTGATTTTAATTGAAAATTGGATACGATGTCACACATATGCTAGTTAACGTTGGATTCCACCGATTGTATTCTAGTCGACGGGTTTTAATATATGGCTGTGCAACCTATTCCAGGCGAGGGCCACCTACAGAGTCTCTTAGATCCCCGCAGGCCAAGAAGGCCATGTGATTATATTCACAGACGTGACCTCACCCTCTTCGGTGCAAGTGTGCATGGTAGCCTAGTAATCAGCCCGCCGAGGTGTCCGCCGAGCATAGGTGTGCCCCTGTTGGTCGCGTGTTCGTCAAAACCACACTGTGGGCTCTTTTTCCGGCCCGTGGGCAGTAGATTGTACACCGCTAGTTTAACATAACGTGACATTTCTAGCTGCCATGTAGCCCTGAAATGCTGTTAGACTCTACAGTGTTCATTGAACGTCGGTATTTATTTTAAAGTAACAACTCACTGGAAACTTCTGCTCTCTGATTTGTGCATTGTTATGCATCTCCCTCCTCACCCTCCTCACCAATAAGTCAGGCAACATTACCTCCCATGCCTTGGGTCACCATGTTCCAAACAAGATTTTGTGTGTCATTTGGGATTACTAAAAAGCCCAATTTAATCTGAATGTCCCAGCTTGTTTACGGCTAACTGTTGCGAGGATATTCATGCACTCCTCAGAATTCCCAGCTTATCATCCAAATAACCGGACTTAAAGAGACGTGATTAGTCTTAATATTCACCACAAAATTACACAATGAAATGCGGGATGGTATTTCATCATCTTTTTCACAAGCTTTCACTTTATTATCACCATGGTTAATTCCCCTGCAACAAATAGGTTGTCTTTGAGTAAGTGTGCAATTCTCTTTTGTGAAGAGGGCATTCACCGTCACTGTTGGCCAAGTCTGCAGTGTAGGTATTTGAATGCAAAAGGCAGTGAATTGATTAGAGCTGAGCTATCTGGTTAATTAAGTAATCGACTTCCACCGATAAGCAGTTGAGTTGCATGACTAATCGGATAACACGTAAGTAGTTGGGGGAAAAAAATATCTCACTTCTGTTTCCACGTGTGCCACTGGACGGGAGGTGCTAGGCGGGGCTTGATTACATTATTGGGATAACGGTCACGTCATGCTGAGCATGGCTTGCTGGGGGGGGGGGGGGGGTTCCCACCTTCAGTAGGCAGGCTGTTGGTACATGAGAAGTTGATCGCAAAATCGTAGCTGTTTACAATTTTGGGTCGATTAGTCAGCTTAATGGACGAATCCATCCCATCTCTAGAATTGACTCTGAGCCTGTCCACGAGTCCCATCGGAGGCATTGGCAGCAGGCCGTCTCACCGCACGCTGTCTCGCCCACGCCGAGTGGCAGACACAACTCCAGGAGCAGCACCCACTGAAGCCATGCATGTACATACATACCTGTCCATGCACACACTTATGCCCTCGTCTTTTCCCGCGTGATATCCCCTCCACGTTCGTACTCTTCCATCATCTCTGTATCACAAATGCGGCTATGCCATACAAAGTAAGCGTATGTGAGCGGTATCCATTCTGGTGATAACACTGTTTTCTGTGCCTGTCCAGGTTTTACCTGTCGAAAGGAGCTGTTGTGAACCAGTTTGCGGGGGTTTTGAATGCCACGCCAATGCACTGGGCTGTCAGGTAAGGTTCTGTGGAGATTGTCACTGTTTAACATCAACAGCGCAATCCTTGTGGAGTGATTACTGCCCGATGCCACCGTATTGGTGGCAGTTTGAAATATTCATAGAGTAACACTTAGAGCAATGGTCATTATTTACCAAGGAGGCAGTTCATGGAACCTTCAGGCCTCTGGTCTCAGGAATTGTATTGGATTTCTGTGTGTTGATACTGCTCCATGTATTGCCCTTGCACATCTGATTTAATCTCAGATCCTGTTTTGTTGGCCCCTCATGCATTCCTCGTCTTGATTTCTCCTTCTTTCAACATTATTTGGTTCCTAGATTTTAGTTATCAGAGCTAGAATGTGGCCAAATGAAGTGAAAAAACTATCTTTTTTTACGTGGTGCTTTTTTAGGAAGTGATTGGTAACTTGACCATCAACACATCAGACTTGAGAACACAGTTTGATCCCAGGGGGCTGCCTGGATTGAACTCCACGGTCTCAGTGGCGCCAGCTCGGCAATTTCACATCGGAGTTACCCAGCCTCCTCTTTTTATCACGTTAATCTCTTATCCACACAACCTATTTACTTTCTACTCTCATGAACGATATCACATTACCAGCACATCTATTTTAGAAAAAAATTTCATCAATGTGTAGTGAGTCCAACTGAGTCGCAGACGTTCCTTTTTGTAACACAAAGGGGTAACTGCCCCTTCACCAGATACAACCTAGGGTGGTGACCACCCAGCTAACTACTCTATACAGAGGAGTTACTGCTACGAAGGGTTGGGTCCCTACTCGGGTCCGCAATCACGTGTTTGCCTCAAAAACATAGAGCTTCCAGCTTGAGATGTAGGGCTTCAGCTGGTGGACGTGGAGCTTCAGCTTGTAGAATGCAGAGACCTCGGTTCCTCTCAGGGATCCGCCTTATATCCCCCTACGGTCGGGGCTGCTCCGCCCTTGGCTCCGCCCACCTTCTGGAGCCGTCTAGCTACCTCTCGATACCTCTCGAGAGCTTTCCCCGGACACGTGATCACCCCCTAGTCCCCCCACCTGGGGGCCTCTCTATGGACACTCTAGATCACGTGTCTGCAGGGTCAACCAGAGTGCCATGGCCTGGGGCAACCCTGCCCTTAGGCTGACACTCTCCCGCTCCCTCTTGTAGGAGCCCCCACCGCACGCCATGTGTGGTGCCTGCGCTATCCAGCGCTCATCAAGCCCCGCTAAGGCTGGTACTACACCCGCTCACAGAGTGTATGTGATGACAGTGCATCGTGTGCCCTGGCCCTCTCAGGCCAGCACCATACAGTGGCATCCTCGATGTCACTACAAATGCATTCTACTGTATTTGTAATGTTTAGGTATATATGCAGTAGTGCAGAGTGTGTGCTCAGCTCATGCGACCCATAATTCTATATTTTTTCCACGTCCTTTATTTTATCATTTTCACTGAGCCTGGGCTGTCAGATATATTCAAAGAAATGGGATTGCCCACACTTTACCCTCCCCCCCACACACACACAAGTAACCTGCCAATCGACTAACTGCACAAACAGTAGTCCAATACAATTCCTGATTATATTGGATCACTTGCAGTTCTTTTTCTTTTCTTAACTTCCCCCTGGTGACCCCCTTACTCAACCGTTGCTTGTCTTTCCACCTCCCATTGGCCCGTTGTCCATTGCAGGCAGGGACATCTGGAGATGGCGGTATTGCTCATGTCCTTTGGTGGAGACCCTGGCCTGTGGGACGACGAGGGCGGCTCGTGCCTGCACACAGCCGCGCAGTTCGACCATCCGCACATCATTGCCTATCTGCTCGCAAAGGGCCAGGTGAGAGAGATGTCTCGGTCAGTTGGGTCCATTGGGCTCCTTTGCATTGCTCGTGCCTCCAAGTTTAATTATAACGGATCAGATTTCAGACACTGAAGTATATTGATGCTGACACAAAATAATATTGCCTTTGGAAATATTCTTTCTCGTACATGTTGTGGAAATTCAGAGGTGTTTGATTTTATATACAGGGTGTTTGAGAAGAATGGACCCAATTTCAAAGCAGTATATTTCACGAGGGCAAAATGTTGCAATTACACAAAAAGTTACAAACGGTTTAATGAATTATCAAGTTTTACTAACCATTTTATAAATGCTCTATGTTCCCTCCACCTGCTGTATGGACAACATCGAGACGATAGTTGAATTCGTTCCAAACGCCTCTCAAAGTGTCTTCTTCCACTGAAGTCACCGCTGCCGTGATTCTGTTCTTGAGGTCATCCAGATTAGTCGCTAATGGTGGCACAAAAACACGATCTTTAAAGTATCCCCACAAGAAAAAGTCACAGGGTGTGATGTCTGAGGATCTTGGGGGCCAAGAGTGTAGCGCCAAGTCTTGGGGTCCCGTGCGACCTATCGAACGTTGAGGCAGCGTGTCTTGTGAATGACTGAGGCTAGGGGCTGTTTGTGCGCTGGGAGAGGCATCTAGCGGTAATCATTTGAAACTCTATGCCCCGCTCTATCTATGCCCCGCCCTCTCTATGCCCCGCCCTCACTGTGCCCCGCCCTCTCTATGCCCCGCCCTTTCAAGTGGTAAGAGTTTCATTCATGGGTGGTTCGTGGTTGCAGCGATATAGCGATTTCAAATCGGGTCCATCTTTTTTAAACACCCTGTACAGTATTTATATGTATAAAATCTTGACTTAAAGCTTTCGTGTCTGCAGGAATTAATATTTTTGGGTCTTTTGTTAAAGTCACATAGATAGGTTCAAATAAAATAACAAAAAATAACAAAAATACTACGACGTTTTGATCGCAACACAAGTAATCGTCAGGAGAAAAAAATAGCGGGAAAGCTGCTGAGGCAGGATGTTTTAAAGGTTTGAAATGGGTGTAGCCCAAGGGTCATAATCGAAGTGGGCAGGGCTAGTGATGTTAAAGTGAGAAATGTAAATGTAAGATCGAAGAGCTACCTCCACAACTACAAAGCTGCAGAGGTGGCCATTGTATTGTGAGAGATTAGCATGTCAATGTAAGATCGCGGAGCATAAAATTCACGATCTGATCCCATCTGTGAAGGATGTGATTCCTGACATGCAATCCTGATGACGATTGCTTGTGTTGCGATCGAAACGTCGTAGTTTTTGTTATTTTTTGTTATTTTCTCTGAACCTATCTACGTGACTTTACCGAAAGACCCAAGAATATATATGTGCAGTGACATAAGAGGGGAGGGGCTGCTGGGGGCTCTGGGACCCTAGGCAACCCAGACGCTTAAGCCCCTTGGCGCCAGGCACTGGGTTCCCAGGCAACCCAGACGCTTAAGCCCCTTGGCGCCAGGCGCTAGGTTTCCAGGCAACCCAGACGCTTAAGCCCCTTGGCGCCACCAACGGGGGGGGGGGGGGGCTGTGTGTGCTCTGTGGGATATCTGGGGGCGCACACAGCCCCACCCCTCGTGGGGACGAGGCATAAAAGGGCAGCTCCCTGGACGATCGAGGCCAGTTGTAGCTCAAGACCCAAGAGCCAAGACCAGCCATCTCAGGACCCTGGGATGTTGTGAGAGCCAGTGGTGGAACTCTGGAACTCCCGGCTCTACTTCCTTGTGAGGGCGAGTTCCAGAGCGTAGCCAGAGTAGTGGATCTAGGCTGTGTACCTAGGCTGTGTACCTAGGCTATAACAGAGTAAAAGGACTGTTGGAGTGTTGGATTGTAATAAAGAAGTTACCTCTACAAGTGTCTCCGGAACCCATTACATATGTATAAAATTTGATGATTGTAATTCACATTAATAGGTGATATAATAAATATATACTGTAATTCAAGAAATATGGAATTCTTCACATCCTGTATCAGTGTAATATGGAGATTGTTGTCCGTCATTTGACTCGTTTGGTTGTACATGACGTCATGCATGATATCTGCTTTCTCGTTATTGGGCAAACCAAAATGATTCTAAGCTGTGGACAATATTAACAATAAAATATGCACAGTATTGTTATTATCTGTGTATAACTAACTTACAAAGTTACTTTTAAAATATTCGGTTTAGATGTCTGCAAAGTCAATGTTTGTTTTTCTTTCTGAAGCAAAGTAAATTTCTAATGTGCAATGTTGAGCCACGGGTACTTGTGATTGTGCATCCTGAACGTGTGATGGAATAAGCGGGGCTCTAGCGGTGACAATGTGTGTCTATCGTGCAGGACATTGATCTGCTTGACAAGCACGGGCGGACACCGATCATGTTGGCGGCACTTCGCACTCAGGGGTGAGTACAGAACCACGGTCATTGCAAACAGTTTCACGTTATTAGGAATTGTCAGCTTCCACCACCAGATTGCCATACATGTTGCCGTCCATTGCCAACATGCGTGCCAGATTGTTATGACAAGAGCCAAGCAAAAGGTTGATTCTTTTTAGTGCCTACATTTATATTAAATTAGTTGGCTTGTGGCCGCATCTGTGGTACTGCTGCACGTATATGAGTCTATGCTTCTATTACCTTAAATCAATAGCAAATTTTACCTCTATAGGCACCTCCCTTTCTTCCTTGGGCCCCCCCATCCCTTCCTGATACGGCCCTAATAACCCTTCATGATCGGGCCCCTTTCATCACTTCCCTCTTTTGGTTCTGCGCCTTTCCTTTTCAGGACCCACCTCTTCTTCTTTCGGCCCCGCCTCTCTGTTTAGGCCCTGCCTCTTCCTCAGGACACTGGGTTGGGCTTATTTGGGTCGTGCTCGGGGTTATGGAAGAGGGTGGAGGCAGTGTGCGAGCGCACCAGTTGGAAGTGGTGGCCGGAGACATTAGGGATTGGACGACTTCACTGCAATCACCAAATCCCTCTTTAGAGCCACAATATGAAAAATATTAATAATAGATACACTGTGTTTATCTTATTAGCTGATGAAGAAAGAGACACACGTATGCATTTCAACAAACCTACAGCCGGTTTTATTACACGAAACCCCACGTTGTTGGGTATGGCCTATTACGTTTATGTATTTATTTGGAGGGAGGGAATTGAAGCCAAGTATGGTCTGGAAGGAACTGTAAAGCGAGGGAGACCTAACAGAGAGTGACTTTACGACGAAAGATATTGGTGCCAGAAAGATGTGGCACTACTTGAGCATATTGGCACAAGACAGGAAAGTGTAAACAAATGATAAAATGTGCAGTGGACAGCTATGGGTTATCTGCCCATGGATCGTGATTATGATGGTTTGCTAATGATTTCGGAGTATGAAAATAATCCAGGTTCACAGTTACAAAATTGTCATTGGAAACCGTGAGGCCTATCATCCGAAAATGTATCTCCTTTCATTTTTGGCGTACCTCTAATTTACAACAATGGATTGTCAACTCACGTGGTAAAATATCGCATGTATATGTACAGCCCTTGGTCAGTTCACTGCTGGATGAGATCCTCCCCACGCTGTGCGGGTCATTGACGTTATTGACCATACTTTATGCTCAACAGTGCATGGGGTGGTGCAGTGGGAGAGCATAGACCCGTGGGAGCATTTGGGTACACAGTGCAACAATTTATATTGCTGCAAAAGTGGATTGTCAGGAAACTATTGCACTGTACAGTACACATGGCACTGCATTGTGTACTGTTATCAGCACATACATTGTTTCGCGTGCACTCAAATTGCTGCTAATATATTTGTACAGGCAGAACAGTAAACAAATGTTTCTCTCTACATGAAATTTCAGTATTTTCGTCTCATCAGCTGTTGGTCTTTCTAGACCAGACTCATCCAGCAGCATTTGCTTACGTGAGCAAATATTTGTTTAAATGGTTTTGACTGTCTGTGCATACTCAGCAGAGTTAGAACCTGTGAAACAAATATCGGTGGGTTGTCAGAAATTATTGGCAAGAGCACTCTCTTTTCAAATAAGGGGTCTGGTTAATTACAAAATAAAGCAATATCGGGTGAAAAATAATTGTGTTGTTATTGCATTATGGTTAAATACACAGACTTAATGTATTTATTAACTGACAGTGTATGAATGATGTATATTTATCAATGTTACATCACATTTATTACGTGCAAGGACTGATGGAAGCCTGTATTACCCACAATGCAGTTTGTACTCACATCAATGTTGCACTGCGACCGTCTAATTTGATTGAACAAATCTAGCCATCACCGGTTCCCTCCAGTCACCACTGGCTTACCGGTGGTCAGTCGTCTTCTTCACTATCCTATCACAACCACCATGGTTACCGTGCCAATAAACTCCACTTCTTGATTCCTCCACCAATGTTGAGGGCTCAAGTCTACCAGACACTGTTTCCTCTCATCTATACTGCATCAAACCACCACACTGCAGGTCACACCACTTATCTTTCTGCTTTTTTTCTCATACCACCCAACTTTGGAATTCCCTCCAAAATAGTAGATTTTACAAAGTTTGTATAACCCTGCTCTATTCAATTCCCTCATTAGCGCTAAACAATTACACCTTTAAAAGTGATACAAAAGAATGCTATGTTCACTGTCCTCGAAGCGCGATAGGCTTCAAGTAAATCTTCCCATCATCGTCGATATCATCTTGCATAGCCATGATCTACCGACTGCCAGATTAGGCCCCTTTCCACATTGTCGCCATGCCCCCCCACGGTCTTGCAATGCCGTAATCCATCTCGCATGCAGTGGTCATCCACATGGGTGTGCATTCCTTTATTTGGCTGCCATTCTATCACCAGCCTCATCTGTGGTCATCCCTTATATATATTAAAAACGTATTTGAAGTCATGCTATGTAATGTATAAACCCACTCCGACACGTCTTGCACGCGCGGACTCACGCGCACGTAGCCCGGAGCCGACGCGCATGCTGGTGCAGTGCGGAGCGTCCCTGGGGCGCGTGGACCAGCTGCACGGCAACTCGGTGCTGCACTACGCCGTGCAGGGCGGCGCGGGGATGCCCACACAGGTGCTGCTCGATGCCGGAGCTCCGATCGACATAGTCAACAAAGAGGTACCGCTCTGCATGGGTCCCTGCCGGACGAGCCGCTACGAGTTTAGGTAACACAAACAAGGTCTGGTTGTGTGTAACAACAAAAAAAATGTGGGTAAATGATGCCCATGCATGGCTCATGTAATGCTTTTCCATCGCATAGGTCTTTTAAATGTATTGTATTGGCAGTATGGAATGCTCTGTTACATGTGTAAATAATCCTTTTTGTTTCTCCAAGTTTTGGGTAACCCTTTGATAAATTTGACTACTTTTAAATTCAATAGGGCAAGTGGCCAATAGCAATACAACTTTCTATGGCAGTTGGTTGATATTTGACCATATTCGCAAAAGTGAAGAGTGCCCCTCCCCCCACTGTTACAGACAGACAAATCTAAAGCATGAATGCTTTCAGCTTAAGTTTGAAAGTGTAAAAAAAAACTATTAATATTTGTTGACCCACATTTATCTCCATAGTCTGATCGACAAGTACAACTTAATAATATTTAAAATGCTTCATGCTGTCTACCAGCAAAACGTGGACCATTACGACATTTCACATTGATCTCTGCAGAACCGAGCACTGCTTAATTGTCGAGTTCACTTCGCTGTGCACACCTGTGTAGTGAGCGACTTCCGAGATACAACGTGTAGAGGGCTTCTTATTTATTTCTCACACTTCAGGCACAACCACTGGGCAACATATATATACATGGCTACGCATGGCTGACCCATCTACACAGCCCCATCTTCAGCGTCTAACGAAATAGCTGGCTGACTAACATAGCGACGACGAAGATGGGAGCCGTGCAGAGGATCGGCCATGTGGCCGGACGATGAAGAGAGATGACGGCGAAGACAGAGACGGCAGCCAGGACCCGGACCCCACGACAGCCCCAAACCTTCGGTCACGTCCCCCTTATATACTCCTCGGCGTGGCCAGGCCCCGCCTCCGGCCACGCCTCCTTCTAGAACCTTCGAGCAGCTTCCCAGAGCTTCCCAACTGACCCCGCCTTTTACCTTTAACCCAGTTACGCCCCCCTTCTAGTTGGTTATTATATAACGCGCCCATACTCGTGATTACCCCTCCTGGTCAACAGATGGTACCCTGTCACTCTGGTCAACAGATGGCACCCTGTCATTACATCTGTGCAAGTGCCCGTGTGTGTCCTTAGACGAGGCGCGATGCCCCCCCCGCCCCTCCCGCCCCTCCCGACCTCTCAGGGTGAAACGCCGTTGGCGATGGCCGTACGGATGAAGGCCTCTTTCGTGGCCCGGCTGCTGGTGGAGGGGCGCAAGACACGAGGCCTCCACGGATCGCGCCTTATGTACGCACTCAAGTCCCGCAAGGCGAGTTTCACGCTGGGGAACGTGCGCGCAGCTTGCGCTGTGTTTGCACGCGCACAAGCACCCGCGTGTGCCAGTGTACGCGGGTCGCCACCTCTCGGGTACAAAAAAACGGTGTATATCACGGGCAGAAGAATATCTCACAGTTCCAGAAGAGGGATGAACTACACGCTACATGTAAATGTATTATGGTTGCCACATGTCCTTGGAAAACCAGAACAGGTGGCAACCATAGCAGGTACTCAGGGGAGGCAGTGAGAGCATTATTAGAATGAGGCGTATAGACAGATTTGCACATGGCTGAATTCAGTAAGCATTGTTTAATAATGGAATGATTAGAAAAGATAAAAATACTTCACAGTAAATCATTGTTTAGGTGCACAAGTATTGTTTTCCTGCCATTGTTTAATCTTGCACATTCAAGGGCTTGCACATTAATGCAGTGTAACCAATCTTGATATGAAGCTTTCGTGACTGCAGGAATCCATACTCTTTAGTTATTTCGGTAAGGTCACGTAGGTAGAAAATAAAATAAATCATGACGTTTCGATCGCAACACAAGCGGTCGTCCTCAGGCGGAAAAAATATAATCCAGCAGTGGAACTGCTGAACCAGCAAGAGAGCAGTCAGAACAAGAGGTTATATATGTGGCGATGGGCAAGCAAGCGGGGTCTGAACTGGAAAGGAATTCTTATTCTTATTATTTTATACTTACGTGACTTTACCGAAAGAACCAAAGAGTATAGTGTAACCAATGTTTAACATTTCGATTTAAAGCTTTCGTGACTGCAGGGATTCATCTTCTTGGTTCTTTCGGTAAAGTCATGTAGAAGGGAAATAATCAAATAATAAAAATAAAACATAATAAAATAATTCTCACGACATTTCGGCCACAACGCAAGCAGCCGTTCTCAGGTGAAGAACAGGTCTGTCGGGAAGACAGTTTAACAGTTCAATGATCTGCAGGTCATGTTTGGTGGAGGAGTGATGTGTGGGTCCTCCCACCTCTTACGAGACATCATGCAAGCCTGGAAGAATTGGCCAGTTTTCCACTAGAGGCCCTTTTGCTGGCAGTGGTACCAGCAAAAAATTGATAGCTCAAATGGGATAACCCTGGGGAAAATATAAAACATGCTTAAGGAATATGTAGCTGTTCCAATCTTGAATTTGTTTCGGGTCAACGTTGTGTTATTTTTCATCTTCATCTTCTTCAAGCAATGGCTATTAGTACCCAGTCAGGGTGACCACCATAGCATAAACAAGATGATCATTTAGAGAATGAAAAACACCGATTCTTACACAAGTGGTTCGTCTCGTGCATCGTGAGCTTAAGAATCGCTACTAATCGATGCCACATCATGACACCCCGGTGTAAACATGAAGTGCTATTACCTCCTGGGTGCATGCAGAGTCTAGGCATGGTGCTGGTGTGGCTCCTTGCTGGGCTGTCGTTCGGGCTCGTGGGCGGCGTGCTGACGTTGAATTCTGAATCATGGCTGCTGAAAGGCACTCTGCTGTCTGCCGTGTGGGGGTCCAGTGCCTTAGTCACAAGGTACCACGATGGCAAAACATGCACCCCTCAGGCTTACTACCATTTTACTCACCACGGCCTTCTACACTCATCATCCATATCGCAAGTCACTGGAGTGCAATGAGAAATCGAGGCAACTTCTTTCACTTCTATCTATTCACCTGTTAAATACTCGCATTTATCCACAACTTTTCAATGGCTATTTTATAGTACGTTTATGGTACATTAGCACAATTATTGAAGGTGGCCTGGGATAAAAAAACATCTAAAATGTTCGAAATAAGCACAAACAGAGGTGATCGGTTGGAAACTCGCTGAGGAACAGAAATAAGAACATGTGGCTTCGAGATATCTGCTCCTCCTGGTGCAGCCAACTCCTTGGTCCAGTCTGCAGCCTTTCCTTTAGCACCATGTACTCTGCAAAGCCCAGTTGCTATGCTTCAGTTACCTGACTGATCCACCAAGCCCGGCCACTGCAGTTCATTAACACATTCCTGCGGAGGGAGCTGGTAGGAACGTTGGGTTGCTCGGTCAATGGCCAGGGTCAATAGCGGCGTGGTGTATTCCGCAAATATGGCCTACTGTGAGGGCGGGCACAAGCCGGCGTGAGTAGGTTAAACGTTAAGTTTTATAAGGGCACCACGTGGTGACCAGCCCCTCCCCTCCCCACCCAGCCCCTCCCCTCCCCACCCAGCCCCTCCCCTCCCCACCCAGCCCCTCCCCTCCCCACCCAGCCCCACCCCTCCCACCCCCCACCCAGCCCCACCCTCCCCACCCAGCCCCTCCCCACCCAGCCCCTCCCCACCCTCCCCTCCCTACCCAGCCCCACCCTCCCCTCCCCACCCAGCCCCTCCCTCCCCACCCTCCCCTCCCCACGCAGCCCATCCCTCCCCACCCAGCCCCTCCCTGCACGATGGACAGACACAATAATCCCCTGTGGGCTGGTGTAACCAGGAGGTTCCTACCAGTAATACACACATAAACTGTTTCACCAACCATGCAGCTGCCAATGCTCAGTTCAAAGTCCCAAGACTACACTCATTGTAAAATCAGTTGCAGGTGCTGCCCAACTGGTTTATTCAGGGTGGCAAGATAACGTACAAATGACACAGAACAAATGAGAAACAATTCAATGAATTGTGACAATTTAGTGGACGGAGAATAGTTGCCATGGCTACAGCGTTACCCTACCGCTGCCTCGGTGACCTAGATCACAACATGATCTCGCCTTCTCAGCCAGCTGTTATTTGTATTCACTTGTACAACATAGTATTTAGTCCGTCGACCTCTTGACTTTCCCGATTTAAGTTATCAATACAAGTATTTTGCACCTCTGATTAGCACGGTTGGATACGTACGGTGCGAAATAAGTTCAACATAAAGGTATATACTGAACCAGTTTTGATTTTCAGGGTCTAATCAGCAGTCAGGCTTGTTAAGTGAATACTGCTGGGCTTCCAGATGTTTTTTTATCTGGGGCATTCCACATAATGCTCCATAACAGGACATAATATATTTGCATAGTTTTCTTTCATGTTCACTGCTTTTGCTGAAAATCACATCAACTTCAAATTTTGTTTGTGTGTTTTTTCATACATGACTTTAAAATTACCATGTCAATGCACAACTGCACTCGACTGCCTCACGATATTTCCACTTGCATTTTAGGCGAGGGAGGGCAAGGGGTGGGTAGAGGGATTCCGGCCTGTGCAGCCAAACCACTGCAGTTCCTTTTTGCTGTGCTGTCAGCTTTTTTGGCGAGTAGAGAATACAAACTTACCACGAATAAATTATTGTACAGCATCTAGATTCTTGCTCATCGAATACTGTAACCGAGCCATTTGACTCCAATCTTCAAATATCGTGTAAAACTATGGTGTGCAAGGTTGCCAAAATAAAAACGGGACGTATCGTGGGAAGAAGGATTTCTCACAATAGCGGAAGAGGGGAGAACTACGTGTCCATCCTTGATCCTGAGCCAGTTTTGCAACAGACTTAAAATAATGTGTTATTTCACAGAGCTTACTCTGTGTGATCAGTGCCCATTTGTGATGGACTGGACTCAAAAGAGTGCGCAATAACTAGCGTCTGGACTTACTTAAAAAGTGCATTGCTACACAACTGACAAGAAACCGGGACCAGCCTAAGCAAAACCGGGGCCGTTATCTTCCTCTGGCATTACAATGCCGCAGGCTTCCCCGAGCAGCTGCCTCAACAAGGGGCCAGGCGGCAACCCGAACTGTGTGCAAAGACTGTGCGAATATTTTGTCTCTCATCTCAGTGATATTTTTCAGGTTCCTGTTTTTCCAGGAAAGCCAGAAGGTAGCGCAGCTTGCTGCCTTCTCGTCCACCATGCTGTGGACGCACTTCACGTGGTTCTTTTGGCTGTGGCCTCATATCCTTTGTGTTTTCACCCACAATGCACCGCATTTGATTTTGGCTGTTTATATGTTTTTTTCCATCTTAGTAGGTCAACCAACACTGGACACGGCTAGCTGTTGTCGTACTCTTTGGTTCTTTCGGTAAAGTCACGTAGGTAAAAAATTCAATAAATTAAATGAAAACAACTAAATTAAATCACGACGTTTCGGGCGCAACACAAGCGTCCTTCTTCAGCTGGAGACAACGTCGCGAAAGCACAACCGCTTAAGTGTGTCACAGCCATCTCTGAGACACACTTAAGCGGTTGTGCTTTTGCTACGTTGTCCCCACCTGAAGAAGGACGCTTGTGTTGCGCCCGAAACGTCGTGATTTAATGTAGTTGTTTCCATTTATTATTTAATTCTTATTTTTTCCCTACGTGACTTTACCGAAAGAACCAAAGAGTATGAATCCTTGCAGTCACGAAAGCTTCAAATCTACAATTAAAGCTGTTGTAGTGTTTGATGACAAAAGCCTCTTGGTAAAATGATCGCATTCGTATTGAAAGGTCTCAAAAATTGACAGCACGCGTGGCTCTCAGCACAGAAATGAATTAAGTCGTCCCGTCAAAACTCATGCCTCTCACGCCTGTGGAAGAGCTGAGGGCGGTGCGAGATGCAACGTCCAATGCACGACACCTCGATGGCCACTTCCAGTCTCGGCAAAACATCGCTGTGGCGTTATTGCACGCAGAGGAAGCCAATAACGGCACTTCAAGGCTGCCGTCGTGTATTTGAGTGCAGAGATGCATTCATGTATTGCCGGCGCTCTTACATTGACGCGGTGATGTCATTTGTGGACGGGTGGCAGTTTTGTAGCATGCGTACACAACCACGTGTGACGATGTCAGCAGGTATGTTACCATAATTGTGTGATTGTTAGCGCAAAACAATAAAAAAAAACAGTAAAATTATGCTTATTGGAATAGAATGTGCAAGTCAATTAACAACGCAGAATCATACTCTTTATACTGTAGGATTCCGATGAACTATGAAGTGCTTTTTCACAAATGTCCAGCATGGGTAGGTCAGAAAGTTACAACGACAAACAATATGAAAACATGATAGGAGTGCAAAGTATAGGAAAGGTAAGCAAGTCACTAATATATGTGTGTTTATTTTACCAGGTAAAGCACACTGAGTTATTAGCTTTTTCAGAAAAATTATATTGCATGGGGAGAGAGATGGAGGCAGAGAGGGATTGATGAAGTGGGGAGGAGGATCCATGGTGGGAGAAATGGATGAGAGTTTGGGAGTGGTGAAGGCTGCGAGTAGAGGCAAGGGGGAGAGAGAGCCATGTGGGAATAGTCAACTCTCCTCCCGACGCTTGGCATGCATCTCTCAGGTTTGTGGCGAGTAAATCAACGTAACCTCATCACAGGTAAGTAATCAGAGCATCTAGATCTTCGTGCCTCTAATAAATGTAACTGATCCATGGTAATTCGGGATTCACAATTAATAATTACCTTGTAACCAAGATCTGTGCTGCATAACATCGGACGCCCATGAAATAGAGCCTAAAAGCTTACACGGCCCTTCCCGCTGAATTAAGTATAATGTAAATAAAATCTAAATTTAAAGGGTTATTTTCAATATGTTGTAGAGTCATTTTACACATTCCACACACTTTCATAAACACTTTGTCGGTGCCGTAAACATTTTATTGGACCCCACCAACTCCAAACATAAAAAACGTGGTGGCTGGAGGTGCCCGGAAGCCAGGGTTTTTATAGAGTGCTGAACACATGGTGCTCATTGGCACGAAAGAACAACCAGTTAAAGCTTTATTTAGCTGCCAAGCGGTATTTGTATTTCCTTGCGCCTTCACGTGAATTGTTTCTTTGACGGCCGTGTGCACACGTGGGTGGCGCTTGGTCCCAGCCGCTGGCCGTGATTGTGAGCGGAGCGGCATTTTACTGCCTCGCGAAGGTGGCACGCCCTCCACCCGGCATCGCCAGGAACCAGCAGGAGCAGAGACAGGTCTGCACACGTGCACCCAACACCGTCTCGAACGAGGTGCGCGCGTGTGCCCGCGCCGCGTTGGCTGGGTGGCTCGCGGGGGTTGACGCTCGTGTCGGGGGGCACCGAGCTGCCGTCAAATCCTGATTTCAGCCACCCGTGAGTAAACCGGGCCTCAGAGTGAAGCTGCAGTGGCGTGGAGATCAGCGGCGCAGTGGTTTGTGTACTGCGATATGAACCTGCTGGCCTGAGTTCGATTCCTGGCCATGGCTTAGTGCAGAGTTTATTGATACCTAACTTGGTCCTGGGAACCCCTCTCTCACCCCCCTCATTTCAGTAGTATGGTCAAATGATACGGTGTAGGGACGGCTCCGTTAAGCAGTGGATGTATAACTGTAAATTATCGCTTAAGGTTATTCCTGAGTAAATGCCGACAGTCCTCGCCCCCCCCCCCAGAAAACACCGGCTCATTATACCGGGCTCGCGTGTTTACCACGATCAAACCATAAAAGGTTACGAGAGAGTGGTGACACTCTCAGAGCTGATTTTGCGTCAATGTGGGCAAGTTTAATTGTGCGCAACAGGAAATAGGGTAGACGTGCCGGTCGCAAAGGAGCGCAGAAGGTGGAGAGAATTGATTGCTAAAGCATCACTGGTTCCCCCACGAGCTCCATGGTTATGGGACTGACGACGTTGATGATGATGGTGAAGATGGTAAACTTGCCGTGCGTATTTTCAAATTGATGTGTATTTGTGTTGGTGTGTTTGTGTGTTGCATTAAACTACGATTGCGTGCGTGGTTTGCAGACGGTCATCAAAATGGCTGAGGCTGGAACATTCACGGCGTCCACGTATTGCATAATTTGCCTGGTATGTTCACCCCGAACGGTTCAGTCCCAGCATGATACTCTCTGCTCTCAGTCCTTCGCTTGCTCAATCCTTAACTCCATCCTTCACTCTGTCTCTTGACGAGGCTGAACGCTGGGCGGGCCAGCGATGGGAGCGGGGGGACACTTAGCGACCTTGAATAAGCAAAGTGGAATGTTTGGCTGAGCTTTATAAAGCACATTTGGGGCCCATATGAGAAGAAACGTAAGGCGAGAGTTGGGTCAATCAAGGCCACTCACTGCCGAACTTCCCGTCTCAGTCATGGCATAATTACAGGGCTCTACCGGGTACTCCCTGTGGAGGGCGGCCAGGCGAGCATGGCATCCGGCTGTGCTGTCATTGCACAAACACAATCTTCCCATCACGATCTCCCCACCGGTTCTCCCTCTCCACGTGCAATTAAGAGTGGACGAGTACCACATGCTTGTTATCCATTTCAAGGTGGGGTTCACAAACCACGAAAAAACATCTGCTCTCCCAGAAACCCAAACTGTTTTTCTTAAATCATCAAGCCTGCTGAAGAGGGCGCCTTCAGTGACGATCAGCATTTATATAAATCACGGGAGAGGCAATCGGGGTGGCGCTGTGGAAGAGTGTGACTCATTTACAAGTTGTGAGGTCAAATCCCTGAGGGCATCATTCCTCTGGGGTCAATAAAACGCGTACCACTTTGTGGGAAATCGACAGTGGTGGTCTAATGAATGGACCGATTCCCATACCGATTTGTGAGATTTTTACCATTGCCTCAGGACCGACAATAAACATGACCCACCGCACAACGTTCATTGGTGTACCGAACATATCTGACATTTTGACTATTTAAACTATACGCCGGCTCCTTAATTCTTACATGTTATGTGGCTGCAAGATGTGCATTCGCACGCCCTGCTTTACTCGTGTTGGCGTGCGTCACGTGACTCGGCGCCCCCCCTTGTCTGCTGCGTTTCACAACCCAGGCACCTAGGCCCCCCTTCTCCAAGCACTGCCCCATGTGTGGCAGATGCATCGAGGGCTACGACAGCCACTGCTGGTGGATCGGAAACTGTGTTGGTGAGTGCGGAGGAAGTGTGAGGTTCCTCCACACTTTGTTGTATTTAGTTCCGAGTCTTAGCCTAGTTGACGACAGCCTGTGGAACTTTAGTCAAGTCTTAGTCTGTGGATTTATGTAGTCATTCCCCTTAATCTAGCCAACTTAAGCAGTCAAAACATTTCGGCAGACAATATTATCCCCCACCCCCCCCCATTCCACATATCATCACGTCCGCCAATCGGCGTTCACGTTAAATGTATTTATAAAACGAATGATCAATTATTGTGTCCCTCAGAGCACTGCTGTTTCAAATACCATTGCTAAATTATCTTGGTCTGCGCCTTCGTTCAGCCTAATTTATTTACACCCACTTAGAGCTATCGTTGACTAAAGTTAAAATAGAACGTTTTTTACGAATGTTCCCACTACAATTTCACTTACAAAATTAACACCGGTGTGAAGTCATGGACACATCGCAGTGCGGCACCCAGTGATGCTCTGATTGCAGATAGGACATGTGCTTGCTTTACGCTCCTGCTGCAATTGCATGAGCTTTGCTCAAAAATGTGGGATTTATTTTTAGATGGAAACGTTTCGTTGAGGTGAATGTGGACATTAAAATTGTGTGTCCTGGTGACGAGGGATAACTAACATGCTTGTTTGTTTGTTTGTGTTAGGTGCAAAGAATTGGAGGCACTACTTTGGCTTGATGCTGTCTTCACTGGCATGGTTGACATGGCTCCTCGGGGGATGCGTCTTTTGTGAGTTGAGAAAATTCTGTTGAATGTGTTACATGCTTCTGCACAAAATGTTCGGAATTCAACTGCGGGGTCCTGTGTCGCGTCTAGATAACACAACGCTCGCTGGCGTATATTTTAAGTGCATACAAGTTGATAAATGTTTATTTTCATGGAAGATTTACTTAAGGTGTCCAGCTCAAGCTGGTTGGTCGACAGTGACATAAAATCACAGAGTAAGTTACATCGGTAGATAAATGAAACAATCGCATGCAGAGTTGAACAAAACAACAGGATAATGTAGAAAGACAAATATCAGCAATAGTTAAACATCATACAAGGGAGGCGAAAGGTTGATGAACAATTTACTTGACTTAGAGTACATATTGATTCGAATAATCTGCGTTGTTATTCCACCTTCCTATTTGAAATCCAGTGCATGATGTGTTGCCCGTGCACGGGCAAACATTGCAATTCACACACACGAGTGACACGATGTATACAAAATATTAATATGGGTGCAAGTTATTGTCTCATCCTTGTGCCACATAACATTCCCCAACTCTGCCACATTGAGTCGATGGATAGGCGTTGAAATGGCCATAGCCAGTGGTGCCTGCTGCTGCTACTGCTGCTGCTTGTGTTTGTTTCTTGACGTAACGAGCGCAGGATCCCGCGCGTGCGCGCGCCCCCGCGTGGCGTAGAGGCGGCCCTTCATCCGTGACGCGTGACGAGTCGGAAGGACTCTCTGATGGCTCGAGCGTGATGCGCTCTGTGGTCACAATGAAAGCGGACTGCGATGGAATCACCGATCTCACCGATATTAGCCAATCCAATATTACTCGGTCCGTGGATCGATTCGCAATGAAATCGACGCAACGATTAACCACGCAAATTATGATTTTCCCAAATAATTTTGATGCGCGTAAATTGTGGGTCGGCTGAGCGCAATCGATACAATTGATCTCGATTAATGATCCGCAATGACCATATGTGGGCAAACACACGCCCGGTTCCTTCCGTGCATGGGAGAGGGCAAATCTCTGATTAGTTATTTTGTCGGGTGTATGATTTTATCGTATTATGGTGCCTCTTGAACCAAGAGACTGTGATCGGATCGTTTTTCCTCGTTCCATCGAGTGCATCTTCACACACCGCAGAGTCATGAACGGTTGGTTCATCGTCGTCACTCTGCCTATGACCAAATTGCACCCGGAACTAGCCCAGTCTCGTCAGATCTCGGACGCTGAGCAGTGGACAGTGTGTGGATGGGTGTCCTGCAACCATGCACAGAAGGTTGCTACGGGGCTACATGGTGGGCAGCAGAGGGCAGTGCAGAGACATTCAGTTGTATTGCACTTCTACGCTCCTACATATGATCCCCGCCATCAATTCACACTGACCAGTGTGGTGGTACAATCATTTGTCAATCCACTGATGGATGAAGGCCTCCACACGCCGTGTCGGTCACAGGGGTTGTTTGGCCATGCTTCGCCATAATGGTGAGGGTCATTTGATGAAGTGGGGTTTGTGGGGCGAGCAACCATGACCTGTTCAAATATCACTTAGCACTGACATTAGCCATGGCTAGGAATCTAATTCAGGTCCATAGGTTCGTGGTGCAGTGCACTAACCACTACTCTACGGCTTCACAAATGTACTACGTCTTTCCCCAAGTTCTTCTAACCTTTCTCAATTCAAGAAACGTATGAACACATCTATTACGCCTTGAATAGTGCTGTTTATTGCTGGGTTTTTTTGGGCCTTTGGCCCTGTGCTCAAAAACATAGATTTGAACAAAAACATGTTGACCCAAAAATGTTTCTTAAAATTACGTATTATACTACATCCAGCCGCATCATTTCTCAGAAGTGTTGAACGCAGGGGGGGTCCCTCAGTCTGGAATGCAGAGTGTGGGGGTTGGGGCCCCTCAGGGCCGGACGGCACGTGGAGCCGAGTGGCGCGCATCACCACCTGCTCCCCGTGGGTCACCTGGACCGCCTTCAACGCAGCCTTCCACATCATGTGGTTGATGACTGCGCTGAGCACGCAGCTCTACCAGGTTTGTCCGTGGCGTCGTGCGTGCGGCGAGTCGCGAAGGCAAAGTGGGCGAGAGTGGCCCGCGAGCCACGCCGCCGCCTCGCGCGTGCCGTGCCCGCCATCAGAGGCGCTCGCTAACAGCACTCGCCCCAACAGGCATACGTAGGCTCGAACGGGGGATCTTTGTTTTGGTGTGCTTCAATGCGCGCACGAACACATGCAGGAGTGCTGGGGGAACCTCTCATTGGCGCCAAATGTAACCATTTAATCACAAACCTTAATTGCAGCTCATTCAGCGTGTGCTCTTCAGACTAGATCTGAGATATTCAAACTGCAGCCCGTGGACAAAATCCAGCCAGCGATGTAACTGAAACTTACGACTGTATTGAATACAGCTATCCTCAGCTTTAACATTAAGTGAACATTAAATGAACAAATATATGCGTGATGTGATTTAAATCAGCGTATACATAGCGAAAGCTTCAGTCACATGGTGCGATTGGGTTGATGTCGGCGTGCCTCAGTCCGTTGTAAGGTTCATTGAATTTACTCGACAATAGTTTGTGTTTTAAATTGAGTTTATCACATCAGAAAGGATAACATTCTCCACCAGTTTGTGTTTTTAAAAAATGGGACCTTTTTACCAGTATCAAATTAAAACCTATTCTTATTTTTTCATACGTGTGTTGAAAATCGTTTTGTAAAGCTTCCTATCCGATCCGACTTTTTATACTTGACAGATATTTGTTCTGAGGATGACGGTAGAAGAGTACGTCAGTAAAAAGAGCTGCCACCATGAGCACGGGACGCATCCCCACATGCCACCGCTTCACAAGTGAGAACACCGCTCCGCTCATTCGGGCCTTGTCGCTCACGTCGTATGCTGGCCGTGGTCCCGTTTGTTCTACAAAATGGAATCATTAACCCGGTTCATCGTGCTGTTGTTGGCCGCTGAGCATGCTCAGCGACCACGATATTTTTAAAAAATGTGCAAGTAATCCAACCACTAAAGCATTCACACCTGTTCTCTCTGAAATAAATGATGCCTGTGCATTTATACAATATAATAGTTCGTTTTGTAAATCATCTGAATGCAACCGGATTTCACATAAATACTGTGCATTACGGAAACCGTTTGTCAAGCAACCATGCAAAGTGCCGGGCATTGCATTGCAGTTTCCACCAGACTTTTGTGCAATGTGCAGAGCTGGCCGAGAGAGCCAAAACCGTGGGGGGAAGTACACGAGCACAGTTGTTGCTCTCCGAGCCTTCTCGTAAATCACCACGGTCATTGCTGTTGTGTATTTAATGTGGCGGTGCGCACAATGGGGCGGCCTCACGTCACAGTGTGAGCCGCTCGCCCAGACTCTCAACTTGTTTGCATAAATGATCCATTGCAAGATGTAACTTTAACACGTAAGCTTTTGCGACCAGTATTATCCATGAGGTTTTTGGGTTAGATTGCGTAAGTGTAAATGTGTCGTTATACTCGCCAGCACCCGACACAGCCAGTTAGTAAGGTTTGTCACGTAAACAGAACGTGCCAATTCGTTACTAGTACAACACACCGGTTGTGTTCAAAGGTAAACCCACAACATTAGCAATTTAATTCACAAGTACCTCTTCTTGGTTCTTTCGGTAAAGTCACGTAGAAGGGAAGTAATAAAATAATAAAAATAAAACATAATAAAATAATTCTCACGACGTTTCGACCACAACGTAAGCAGCCGTCCTGAGGTGAAGAACAGGTTTGTCATTCAGACGCTGTCTTTCCGACAGACCTGTTCTTCACCTGAGGACGGCTGCTTGCGTTGTGGCCGAAACGTTGTGAGAATTGTATTTTATTATGTTTTATTTGTATTGTTTTATTATTTCCCTTCTACGTGACTTTACCAAAAGAACCAAGAAGATGAATCCCTGCAGTCACGAAAGCTTTAAATCGAAATCACAAGTACCTGTTGAACATGGTCGTCAATGTATCGTATCATAATAATCCAACTTTTTTTTTTCACTGTTTGAACTTTTAGAAACAAAGAAAAATGAAAGTGCTCACTCAGCCATCGTCGTCAGGCTGTTCTCTGTGAATGTTCACGTGGTGGCCTTCGAGGGTCCTCGGTGAAGAGACCTAAATCTTTCTGCCTGGAAGAAGTCGGTACCAGGATGTTGAGTTGGAAATGTTACTTTACAAAATTGCCAATGTAATGATTTTGTTTTTATTGTTGGTAATTTAATGTCTATAATGGGCTCATAAATCTGCTAGGTGGCTTATGAATTGAGAGTTATGTAGTTGCCTTGGGTTTTTGTATCTTGTTAATTAAAACTGAAAATCATTACATTTTTCGTTGAGGCTTTATATATGGAATGTTTGTTCTCTTTTTACACTTTTATAATCGTGCAACGAAATCGACAGACACGCAGCCACACTTCTATGCGATGGACATTTACGAAGCTTGCATTGCCAAGTCAACTTGACACGATGCCCTCAGGACAGATATTGAAGAATTTGCAACAATGTCACGCGTCATTTACATGGTGCCACATGGAGCGTACGCATGGATCACTCAACAAATGCAATTCAGAGACCTCAGATTGAATGTTGAGGGCAAGTAAAATGAGCTTGCAAAGGACACATCTCCGGAATGGATGGCTGATGGATGGGAAGAGCGACAGACTGGACACCAAAGAAGAGAAGGGATCCAAGACTACAGCCACCGCAGGTGCGGAGTGATGAGATTCGTCTATGTAAAGGGGGTGTCAATGGCATGAGTCCATTCAGCAGCGGATAGACACTAATGATCATATTGATAACCACAATGAACATTACAACACTGGATGTCTCTGGATTTTCTCCGTAGATAGTGTGTAATAACCTGTACGCACTCTTAAGGCGTCTTGCAGATGTTTGCCATGTGTGACATGGCCACAGAGGCACACTAGATTTTGAATAAATTCGACTCATAAATACGTGACACTTGATTACAAAAAAATGCATTATTACTTTTGAATCCAAGTGGGTTTTTTTTTGTTTTACTTCAAAGATAATATTACCTAAAGATATGCAGGACACCACTCTACTTACGAGCATTTGACTTACGAACGTTCAGAGATATGAAGAAACCCGTCCGTATGTTGAGTTGCTTGCTCGGAACGAGAGTAGCAAGTTCAACCGTCGCGCAATAGATGGCAGTGGTGGTATCTACATCTGCAGAACATGAAGAACCAGTAGCATCTACAGATGTTACAACCTTTAAAGCCATTCCCCGTGTTTAGTGTCCATGCTGTACATGTTTGGAATCGACAGGAGTAAAGTTGGACAAATCGACTTATGAATAGACCTCGAAACTCGTTCATAAGTAGAGGAGTCCCTGCATATAAAACTCCACCTATACTTTAACACGGTATTGTTACCGTTTCTACAAAGCTTCACTCGTTGATCCCTTCATTTATGTCAAGTACCTTAAACACATTAATCCAGGTGTCCCAGTAAATATACAATCCATGCATACAAAAATATGTTGGGATTGTTTTTCTCACTACCATGATAAATGCTTTGCAGCCAATCACAGCACCGCTGTTATGTGCAACAAGGTAAAACATTGAAGAAAGCTGTGTGGGTGCAGACAATTGCAACCTGGCTTCGAGTGCAGTGCTCGGCCGCATTGATAAAGCAGGAAAAGGGCTCCATTTACCTTTTGATTAAATGTGTCTGGTGTGACGAGGCACTTGCATTATTGACAGCAACTTAGCTGGATCCACAGGTTGATACAAATGCATGGTAGAATTGTTAATGCTGGAATTATGTTTTAAAAATCATGTTTGAATTGTTTGCCATCTCTAATTAATACTCCAATTCAGAGGTGACTTAATTTACGTTTTAATGTATACTGTATTTGGTGGTAGATATTTGAAAGCCCATATTTATAATACCTCTAACATATAAGTTATAAGCAAAGGTGTGGACATGAACACAATATGCCAGGACATTTCATTAGAATTTTTATTGAAACCCTACAAAGAACATCATATTTGTTTTAGGGCTATACGATTCCTAGAGATCACTGTTTTTCTATAAACCAAAAACAACTTGGTCGTAGGTTTTACTCGAATAAAAAAATAAAACTACTATAAAATGTGCACGGTTAAACGGCAGTGGCCATCTCTGAGTTACCGTTTAAGAGCACAAGCACTAGAGTATCCTAAAACGATTGACAATGCTATTGTCCAGGGTAACACTCAAGGATTTAAACACCTAATAAAAACTGTTAACTGCATGTAAATAAAGCCACTGTGAGCTCGGATATGTCAAACGTGAGAAGGTTATATAAAAAAAAAAGGTTTTTGTGAGGAATCAAATATTTAAAAACATTGATAACCATGATATGACAATATTTTGTAGAACAGACGCCATACGATTATCGTGGACCTTTTTGCAATAAATCGTGGATATCGGCATTTTGCGGCAACCCTTGTGGGGGCGGAGATGTGGCTGCCTCGAGCGGTGAAGTATGGAGCTAAGGCCTGCACCAGGCTGTGGGGGAATGCGTGCGTGTCGAAGAGGCGATCTTCACTCTGGAGAGCAGCCTCACTGGGAATGCATGAGGGTTCCAGCACCCAGGCCGTAACCCACACCTTTGGGGCCAAAGTTCTTCGCGTAGCAGGCTGCAAATGCACGAGACAATGAGACGCAACGCTTTCATTTTGTTATAGGTTCAGGATATTGTTTTGTTATACTATATATTCGTACAGTATGACATATTTTCATTTGTTAGCATATCCGGCTGGGTGGTGCTGTGGTTAATGTGCTCAACCCAAAATAAATGGTGACTCTAAAGTCTATTTTTAAATCCTTTATATTAAGTTCACTTGCTTGCTTGCGCGCTTACGACCGTGCAAATCTTTCGGTCGTTTTTTAACCCACTTCCCGTGATCCAATTGAGCTGACATTTTGCACACAGACTCGTTGTGCGTGACAATTAATTTTCGTGAATTTTTTTTTCCAAATTTTTACACATGTTAGGAAAAAAAAAAATATATTTAATTACCAATTGCTTAATGGTGGCAGGCAATCATCTGACCCATAGGTGGCAGCCATCTCAAGCCAGAGGACGAGAGGACTCTAGCCGCCACGCATATAAAGGATTTATAGTGAAAAACTTTGTTTTTACGGGTTAATTTTTTCTTCTCAACAAAGCTTCAAACTGCAGTAGGACGGCCCATGATATGCCGTCCAGGCACGTATCTGTAAAGAATGAGGGGATGTCCCTGCATGTAAACACGTATATACTTTGAATGGGAGCGTGCGGTCACCTCCATGTGTTCTTCCAAACGTACTGTTATCACTCTCCTCATGTTCGGGCATACTCTCTGTAGGCCACCATGCACACTCATCTATCCATGCCCTTCACAACTGCAAATACGTCCTGCCCGTACTTGCAGCCTAAACATGTATATATCCCCCCCAGCAGGTAGACGTCACTTATGCAATGTATATCATGAGACCAACAACATCCCCACACTCCAACAGACTTTTGGGCAAGTGCGAGCACCTATGAAGGCTGGCATGACATATGAGGGGGTGGGTTGCCAGCCTTTGTCTTGCTAGTGGCGATGTTTTCACATCACACAGGTACTCATATGAGGCTGAGTGAACTTGGTAGAGGCCCAGGCCCGGTTCAGATAATGGTCACTGGTGTTGGCCCTGAGTGGGAATCGAATTTGGGTTGCTGGGTTCATAGCGCAGCATGCTAACCGCTGCACCACCGCTCCCCACAATGCTTTCCAACACCAACACTGCCAACTCACTTACGCCTGTTTTAATTTCCCACAGCACTGCACAGTCATCAAAGGATAACACAATGGCCAGTCTCTGCAATAACCTGTTTCTATACTATTACTTGTATACGATAGCATCTGAATTGGTTAAAATTTCCGACCCAATCCTAAAACCACATTATGTTCTAAACTTTAAAGATTAATTTAATGCTTTCCATTGAAGATGCCTGCATACATGGCTGTGGATGAGCCAAGTCTGATGTCAGGGATGGGGGGGAATTATACACTGGCTTTGAACACAAAGGGACACGTGAATGCAGTAGGAATGCACAAAACATAGCACCTTCAGATTTATGCTCCGCTCAGTTGTGCACATTTAATATTACAATTCCCAACAAATATGGAATTTCTACATGAGTGAAACATCTTAAAATGTATCACCAAAGTAATGCAGACCTCTGGATATCCGTCTGTGGTCTATTTCTACGAGCTCTCGAAGCACTTTAGCCATGCAGACGAGCTGGTGATTAGCTCTGTGCCTCTCTGCCAACGCCAAGGAACTAGACAAAGCCTCATTATTAACAAGACCCAAAGTTGCATAAGGGCCCCTTTTGTTAACGTGGCCAAACAGTGAGGTCAGCCAAATGAGAAACCGCAGTATATTCCATGCAGCACTCTGAGGCTTAAAAAGTGCAACACGAGTGGATAATACCTGCAAGTGAAACAAGAGTTCAAATGCTGAACATGTTATTTTATTATCTTAAAGTTGTATCCACCAAGCACATGGCAAGTAGAAATATGCGCAGGATACAAGTGCCCCAAGGGGAAGCGTTGCTCAGAGTAACTCCACTGCCTCATATTAATTTAACAAAAGCCCAAAAATGTACACAAACATGTGCGAGAATGGTTTCAGTGACCAAGAGTACTTTGCTCATGTGATTATAAAGTTTAACACTTGCACTGTGAGATGAGATGAAACCAGCCAAAACAGGGGCGAGCGGTGTGGTGGTAGTACAGAAGATCTGTATTGAGATCAGTTTGCATCAGAAATAAATAAAACTCAACAGATAGAGAGGCCAGAGAGGTAGAGTAACTTTAGAGTGACTCTACCTCTAGCATCTCTGTGCTGTGAAGATGAGCCATTGCCCGAAACGTCACCTCTTATATAATTTTTCTTTAGAAGGCAGTGTTGTTGACAAACGTGTAAAGTTTACTTTTTGTTAGTTGTGCTTGCGCACCACTGGCCAACAAAACATCACCAAATAATTAGCATCAGAATAGCGTTGTATGTTTGAGATCCTGGGATTAGTCTTTGGGCAGTTGGCCAAGAATGAAACATTGTCTTTGAGCCTGTGGGGTTTGGTAGGCTCAGACCAACAACTTGTGTAGAAAATACACACATTGTGTGCAACAGTGCAAAATGTAGTTTCGCCCTTAATTTTGTGGGCTTTTTCAACAAAGGGGACTGTAAAGAGAGATTTCTGCTGCTGCCACCAGCGATCTGTCACTGTGCTTAGATAGAGTTGCAGAGGAGAACGGTTGCATCCTCTACATAGACGCATGTAAAAACAAATCGCATCAAGTTCACCAACACTTATAAATAAGATGGAATTTAAAAGGCCTTCCCATTAAAATTAGCTCATCTCCACTGATGGCCTCAAGCCAGAACGAAAAATTCCACATTCTTATGACAGATGCCAGCATCTCTGTAGAATGAGCACTGGCAGCGTCCCACAAAGTGGAACTTGGTTTCTCAATTCCAAAAGGGCTACGACCCTGCAGCAAGAGCAGCTGATGAATCGTGCAAGGCATTAATTGACCTCACTCATGCCAATGTAAAACATCAAAACATGTTGAACTAAAGTAAACATTGTTATTTTGAGCATTCTGCTTTACAGCCTCAAAGTAGTCAATCGTGGAGGACTCATTGCTCAGAATATCAGGCCACCTGGCAACATCCAGGTGAGACCATGCTTATAATAGAGAGGTTTAAACCAGTTTGGGAATTACCTTGCTGAAATAAACGCCCGGCTTACTGGCTGGTGAATAAATATAAGGAAACATTCTTTCATTTTGGTGGTGAAACCACAAACGTGATTTGATTTTTTTTTACTATAATTCATTTACTGAGGATGCACTTAATTCGAGTGCTACGATTCTAAGTCAATTAACGATCAGTACGGTGCGAAAGAAGTTCAGAAGTTCAACCATACTGTGACCTTTCCCCAATTTTGTAAAACCGATCATGTGCATGCCGTGTGCTCAGTGATCGAACCTTTGCAGTAGATTTCGCCATCATTGTCATTCAGTGTTGTAGACTCCAGACTCTTCCCACACTGCTTGCAACGGAAGCAGCTGCGATGCCATGGCTGAGACATACAATTACGTGTCAAGGACGAATACCATCGTGTATTTAATTGACAAAAGATTACAGGTAATAAATTGTTGTTGTACGTACCTTGCCAGCCCCCATCACCTTCTCCGCCGCGTAAACAGACTGACTGCAACGTGGACATTTATCGGATCCACCAAAGGAGCGTGCCAGTGGGGATGGATTGGTGTTGAATGTAGGTTGAGGTGCACCAGGCCTGTATGAACACAAATGGCCAGATGTTCAGCACAGCAGAATCTACCAGCCATTGCTCAGCATGCCAGCACCGTCCCTTCCCTGCTGCCCCTAAAATCACGCTTGAGCCAGAGGGACATAAAAGACGAATCATCCGAATTCGTTCAACTGTCAAATTTCCACTTTATAGTGGCCGATTTAGTTGTCGAGAAGGAACCACCAATGCCAGTTGGATTCCCACGTGCCCATTTAACACAATTCACAAGGTCTGGTCACCCACAGACTGGTGCGGCACAGTTAATTACAAGCCTGTGTTCTTCCCGGAGGATGCCTTGCTCCAAATGTTCATACTGTACACGACTTGTAAACTAGCTTGCGTGGAATACACCTTTCCAGGCAGATATCTAGGCAGGGTTAGCAGGGTGTTGCTTCGAAGTTGGTAATAATATCAATGTTACTTGAATATGCGTTGGAATTGCATTTTGCACTGGAGATTTTTATTAATATAATAGAAAATGTATGTAATAAGGTGAATTGCACCAGCTTGCTTGCATTTAGATTATTTGGCTGCTATAAATTTCCCCATGATAAGCCACTTCGCTGAGCTATCATTTCTGGCCAGGTTTCTCATGACAAAGAAACGAATAGTTCAGTGGCCTTTACCTGGTAAAATAACACAGTTTAGTTTTATTTGTATGCATTTTTTGTGATTTGATTACCTTTCCTATACTTTGCACTCCTATCGTGTTTTTATATTGTTAATTGTTGTAACGTTCTGACCCGCCCCGACTGGACTTCTGTGAAAAAGAGCTTCATAGCTCATCAGATTCCTCCGTCAGTATAATTAAATATTCCGATTGTTGTAGGAGTCAAAAAATACTGGCTGCTGGAAAGTTTTTGGCGCATTTCCATCAGTGCGGCTTACAAATCCATATACTTGCCTGACTCGGTTACTAATCCATATAGTTGCCCGACTCAGTTACTAATTCATATTACTTGCCTGACTCGCAGTGGTTCCAGCTCATCGAGAAATGCTTTTTGAAATGAGAACGAAATGGCATTGTGCAGCTGAGCTTAATTGCACATCCATTTGCATACTATCGAATAATCTGCCACCAGACAATCTTAGTTTGTTGACCTAATAACATAATTAAGCATGTCTAGCCCAACAAAGCAGCCATCATTTTAATCATACTACGCATCGGGTGTTCCAGAATATGGACAAAACACCAAGAGCAAAATATTCTGGTTTTATTTAATTTTTCGCTGTCAAACCACACTGCTTCTCAAATTAAACTGCAGGATAATCCGCACTTCTGAATCTCCAGTAATGTGGCAGATTTTTTAATCAAAGATCATAAAAAAACCTAGGCGTTTATACTACAATGCAACTCCATATAATGCACAATGGTCTTTAGGATCTGTATGCATATGTATGTTTAACTTCTTTCGCACCATACGTAGCCAACCGTGCTAATCGGAGATGCACAATGGCCTTCAGGATCTGCGCCCAAGTGCAATGTGGCCTGGTGGCCCAAGTGGTCAGAGAGCTGAGATGGCACCGCTAAGGGCCTCGATTTGAATCCAAGTTTTAGCCACCTGTGATTAAAACAGGTTCTCAAGTGCAGTGAGTTGGCAGACTCGCCCACCAATTGAATAAAATCTAGCTCAATTATAGCTCTGAAAATATTTTATATCGGTTTGACTGTGATGTGAGACAATCGCAAAGCCGAGTGTATGGGAAAGTGGACAGAGAGGATGCTCAAATATATTTTTTACAAGTCCTGTGGAAAAAAATCACTTCAGCAGCCATTCCTCGATACGTCATGGTGCACTGGTTTGTCAGATTTACAAATTAATCCTTTGTACCATGACATGATGCCAAAACACAATTGAAATACTTTATGGGAAAAATACCAAAAGCCATTTAATAAAAAACGTCAATACTATAGTGACTTTTGAAAACAAAGCTAAATGTCGAGTCATCACTGCATAACAAAAAAATAATTCAACTAAGAGTGGGTGATGTCGTCCATGTAGATTTTAATTTGTTTCGAGAGCACAGCTTGCTCTCATAGCTTCTCTTCAGAGAAGGAAGCGAAGCGGTGCAATTATCCACAGAGCCTTAAGTGTTGTGTTTACTGCACACCTCACGTGTTACACAAAATAAACACAGCGTTCTTCCTGCGCCTAGGCTATGGTACCCGGGCATGGGACAGTGTCTTGCCTCATCTTTTCTATTTGTGCGAGGGGAATGAGGCAGAAAATATGTTTTAAATCCTCTCCGACCATGGCTTTGCATGGCCAGACAGGCAGCGTTCACTTCCTGCTATAAGTTCATCAGAATCACACGTTAGTGGTACAGTACTTTCAAGATGGTTCTTGTCAGTGCCGTCTTAACATTCATCAGTTAACAGTTATGATATACAGTATGTGCCTTCAGGCATGTTAATGAGATTGACATTGTAACCTTAAAAAAAACCTTCAACTCCTTTAAAAATAGGTTATCTTCCTACTACTAAGAACTAGGCCCCCATGATTTACCAAGGCAGTTGATAAGAAGGAACGCTGGTTCTGTGTCAGAGCATTATATCAAAGCAAGACCATGTCGGATTGTTCTGAAATGATGTGTCGCCAGGGCTGGACTTCAGGTTTGACATCAACAGGCGAAAGAATGAGAAGGTAAAAAGCCTTCGATAGCACTGTAAGGGTCCACACAATCAGTGGCATTATAATGTTGGAGTGGAAACATTTAACAGCAAGAGTTAGTGTTCTCATTCAGTATGCACAGAAATAATAGGGTTGTGAAAGTGTTATTTGTAAATGCCTGACAGGGTTCAAAAGTAATGTAACCAAACACTGTACTGGCAAGGTAAGGGAGCTCACCCTCTCTGCAGGTGTCACAGGGATACGTGAACAGCGAGTCGATGACGCTCCAGTGGTTTTCCACATGGCGCTAATCTTTTCTCAGTTAATCTTTTGTTATTTCAGTCTCTTAAGAAGAACATGTGGATTTCTCCTCTCACTATTAGTAAAAAAACTGGGGCAGAAAGGACTGTCCCAGCTTGTTGTCCTCCCCCGCACTGATTAGCACGATTGGCTATGTATGGTGTGAAAGAAGTTCTACATACTGTAACGAGGTGAAAGTTGAGGATCACATCCCTGGCTTCCCGATGGTGTTAATGATAACTGGTGGGACCGGTTTTGGGAGAATGGGTGTCGGGAAGCCAAATTATGCTAATGTACCGGCTGTAAAATGGAAGAAGGACGCCAAGCGCGGGAGCCAACCAGCAAGAGGGCCTGGTCCAATGCAAGAGTGTGGACCAACCACACTGAGTGCAGCAAAAGGGCCTGATCTACTTTTTGAGTGGGGAAAGACCACAACCAGGGCTTCGATAGCCTCAAGCAGTGCAGCCCTAGAAGCTGCGAGTGATGTACCTGGAGTTGAGTGTGATGTGCTGACAGGTGTGTGTCCAGTCTCTACTGCTGGAGTGGAGTGGGGGTGACACGCCACACCCAAAGACTTGAAGAGGGCTCTATCAACTGTTAGGAGTGTGGAGAAACCACTTCAAGAGCTGGGTGAGCGGTGTCGACTGTGGAAAGCGGGGACTTGCCACGCCAAGAACAACTCGACATCAACAGATGTAAGGGCCTTCTCTTCAGCTTCCATGGATAGGGCAACTATTTCGAATCGTTATACATACATAGATTTGTGACGATGAATCAGGAGTGCTTATCAATAGTTTTCATCACACCTCCTACGACTACTCCTGTCAACGCTTGACCGGCAAAGGGTCCAAAGCACCCTCCACCCCAGCCAGTCACTCACAGCAGTCGATGCCTCCTGAGCAAAGAGGCCTGTGTCCATCTCAATCTGGGCAACCACCAATGTAAGGGGATGTACCCAGGAATGTATTTTTCATATGACAATTGGGATCAACATATTCATTTATCACGCATAGTCCGTGAAGGACTGTTGCACCAAAAGTGTGACCTCTTGTGACAGCATTCACATAAACCGCTCTTCCTGTCATACACTGGCATCTTGAGTAATTTGTTTGATCCACGGATCACAGGAGCGAACACAGAAGCGACCACAGGGCGGCACTGTTCATTTGAGGGTCGCAGTCCTCTAACTGAAGTGCGAAATTTGCTGGAGTTTGCACATCAAGACAGGGCGACGTGTCCAAAAAGTGACAGTCGTCTCCCTCCACCTAAGCTGTCGGTCACTAGAAGAAAGGTCACAGATGCAGTGGTGACATTTCTGACGAAGTCGAACCATCGCATGCCAAGAAGGTGTCTGGCATCGCATGTGGAAGGACAACAGCTGATCAAAATCTGCTTGAACCAATGTCTAGGCCTCCGCACCATACAACAAAACTGACAACATACGTGGAGTCTTTTTTTTAATGGTGAGCGCTGGTACTCACTCCTCGGGGCGGATGCCCAGGCGCTCCCCGCGATCGGTGCTCAGGACTCCCGCTCCCTGTCCATAGCCGTAGCCCTTGGGGCCCAGCTTCTTGCCGTAGCACGAACGGCAGAAGATTTCATCCCCGTGCGTAGCCAGCGTCGTGCTGTCCAAGCCCTTTCGGCACACGGCTGCATCCGCGCAAGGCGCACGCACAGGACGAGAGTGAGACATGTGACTCCGACGTCCATTGCACGAGTTTGTTTCGATGTATTTCATTTCCGGAAAAAGCGTGAGATATGTAAAGAATAGATTATAAAAAGTTGTTATGCAATGAACCAACTTGGTCATACTCATTGTGGAAAATGTGCGCACTCAGCGTGACCACTTTGTGCAGCCAATTCAGAGTACTTCTTCCACTCCTGAGTGTCCCTCCCTCAATAATGTCACACATCTCCCACTTGTGGCACAACGCTCAAGTAGAGCACACAGCCCTCATTCATTCCGCATGATGGATTCAGTTGAATTACTGAGCTTAAGTGTCCTGGGCATACAAACATATCAGTATATTTGTATCTTTCATCTCATCCTTCTCACTCGTGAGCCACCAGCCACATCTGAAGGAATATTATTCATCGCTACAACTCTTGACCATATCCACTATTGCATTCACAACACCGTGTACTCATTGAAACCCCTTGTAACCAGAGCCCTATTATCCAAATGAACCTTATGGCGGTACCCCGGCTCTCGCATAATGTCCGTGATGCAGTCATTTTTAGTCTGTTGATGGTCGGCGATGCGGCAATCGACTCATCTCGACGAGCTGTACACGATGCACCACTACGGTGCGTACCGCGAGCGTTCAGGGTTTCAGCGCAATCGTCCTCGCTGCGTTTCGACATCGCGGAGTAGCACTGATTTCGGATTGATTGGTACCCCTGTCGCGGAGTGGAGTCCACCCCTGGAAAAAATAGTGTCCCAGAAATAAAATATTTCATTGTCTCGGCCATTTAGTATTATTTGGTACCCCGGGGTATCGGCATAAGGATAATTTATTATGTTATCCGCAAGTGTCCAACTGATCAACAGAACGACCACTGACATGCGTGTGTCTATAAAAGAGAAGGGGTGATCACTTAGAATCCATCCATTGTTGGTATCCATGATTTCCTATGATAAGATGAGCTTTAGCAATGGTTGAGCTTTCCAGTGAGAAAAGCATTCACCAAGGTGTAGGTGTGTATACAAACATCGGTGGCGGTACACACACGAGGAAGTTTGCCTGCATTGTGCACATGGCTACTACTGCACACTGTACGTTCATTATACAATCCAACTTGGCACAAGCCAAGTGCTTGTGCAAACCAACTTGGCCGGTTCACTCGATATCGGTGAGAATCTATGACTGGCTACAATTGTGGACATGGTAATAGATATAAACTGCACAGGTAGGGGTTCCCATCAAGTACTTTTTTCTACAAATGAGCCAAACACCAACATTCTTTTAAACACAGATTCCTATGCAAAGCAGGATTTTAAATCAATGTTTTTAGTTTTTTCAATGGGAATAAACGAATTCCCAAGGTTAGGGTGATTGTGCGTGCACACGTAGGCACACCTTTGCAATGAAGTTCTCAGCAGCACACTGAGATGGCAAAACATTGCAATGCCTCATTAGACAAAATTAACTAGAAAGCCTGTGAAAATTGCACTGTGTGTAATCCCAGACAGTGCATACATTGCAGACAACACCCTGCTCTGCACTCTTGGAGCCAGCTGCCACTGCAAATGTGGTAAATTACTGCATAGATATTCTTGGGTCTTTCGGTAAAGTCACGTAGATAGGTTCAAAGAAAATCTACGTGACTTTACCGAAAGACCCAATAATATGAATTCCTGCAGTCACGAAAGCTTTAAGTCAAGATTCCAGGTTGTACCGCAGTGCTGTGCACTTTTTGGGAAAGAAGCGCTGTTCTTTCGTATGCACGTCTCTTTTGCTGAATAATTCACTGGTCAACAAAAAAAAACACATTTTTTTCTGGCCTGCACTTTTGCAGCTGTTTTAGACTAATTTCAGGGTGCTGATTCCAAATCTGATCTCAGATTTGTTCTATCACATCTCATTTTATGCTATCGGCATACCCCATTTTCATTGATTTTACCCGAAATTAACTCTGTCTCTTATGATTGCAAGTTATTGCGAGTCAGTGACTGCTTTAGTGTTAAAATATGATGCTGGATTTTTAGGATAGTGTGTTTATAATATAATTTTATGTAGATATCCACATTTATTTAATATTTTTCTTCTGCAGTTTTTATTGAAAATGCAATATTTGATATCTCAAAAACCTGATGTGATAGACAAAAACTGATGCCAGATTTGGAATCAGCACCCCAAAATTACCTTAGAACCGTTGGAATACCTTATGCCAGAAAAAGTATATTTTGACCAGTGTAATCTGCTTACCACAGCTGTACAGCCTGAACACACGTTAGAGAACGACACAGAATAAATACATTTGACTTAGACCTCCTATTTTTTTTATATGTGGCCTTCTTGACCTGTTCTACTTCTGTTAACCCTATGCAGTCTTCCTGCCCCTGGGTGATCTGCTCACCACACTGGCCATGATATAAGTAACCCTCTCTGTGCTCTCTTAATGACTTCGTCTCATCTAACCTTGGCATTTTTCCCTCTTGTTCTATTCAACTAATGCTGCAATTGATACCATTCATCACGCTTACCCTGCCTGCCTATCGTCAACCATTGTATTGACATCACTCCTATGCATCGTTTTTGGTCAAATTCAAATCGTTTGTCTCACTTTACCATGTCGTATTAAGGTTTTTCATTGATTAGCGGTCCATGAGTGGCCTTCCTTAATCGATCTACCTCGTTCCTCTTGTGACTGAGAAACTCCACTTTGAAGATTAACCAGCACATTTACACAAATGATGGAGTTTTTAAATTTTCCTGATGTAGTGTTTGTTATTAGTGCTATTTCCTTTTGAATGCACTCATAATAAATAGCAAAAAAAATAAGATCTTCTAAGATCTCTACTTGTCTTGAGAATACAAGCTCTCTTAGTGGATGTTTTTTTTTCAAAACAAATCACAAATGTACGCACTGTCCTACTACGTTTTAATACCGTACAGAATATTCAAAATATTAGCATTGTACTCACGAATTCTCCATGCTGGCCTTATTGTCTAGAACTGCCTTCCCCCCAATCATCCATGCCCCTGTCCAAATTTAGATTCATGACCTTCCTTTTTATTACACGCTTTTATTTAACTCACTCTGTCTGTTGTTGTCGTTGTCGTCGTTGTCGTATCTCAAATCTTATAACTCAATTTCAACCCACTTCCCAATGTGGTATCGACTGCAAACTTCGTATACTTACGTCATACTGATGACAATACTATATTCTATCATAAAAAAATATATATTTTTAAACATTCATTTTTATATCTTATGTTTCAGCTTGGGTCTAATTGTCCACGCTCAACTGACGTTGGCTGTAAATCACCACGGCCCCCTTACGTTATGGCAAGCCTCGGGGCCACTTCCTGGAGTCGTGGAGTTCTGCCATTAATCGTACTGTACATTTCATTAAAGCGTGTTTTAAACAAAGTATTTTTAAATATTACTTATGCTTCTGCATATGACAGCCTCTTTATTTAAAATAAACATGCCCACTGTTTCCGTACAGGGTATTGAGGTACAGACACATCTAGACATGATATGAATCCAAAAATGCATGATATTGCATTATATTCTCGCATTTATGATGTCTTTAGTGTATCGTTGGTCTCATGCAAGATACGCCAACTTTCTAAACTTGAGAATCCAGTTTAGTCACGGGCGGCTGAAAACTAGAAATCCATATTTGAAGCAGTAAAGCCGACTCAGAGCTCTGACCTCTGTGCCACCTGAACAACCTCCATTATCAAGTTCAAAGTCAATATTTGACTAAGCACCACCGTCACTAGACATTGTCCAGTCACGGCTGGATAACATTCACAGTTGTCTTTGTGCTGTCACCTTTCAAACGCAACGTGCGCGTGGTGTTTGTCGTACCGCGATTTTACCACAGGGGAGACAAACTCACAGCAACGGAAGCAGAGGCGATGGTAGCGCTGTCCATCGCAGATCACCTCCTCCGCCTGGTAGACTGCCTTGGCACACCTCCCACACCGAGCCGTCACACCACCAAGTGTCGACATGCCTAGACTCCACACACGCACAGAGATCCCCCTATGGCCTCGCATAGACTGCTGAGGAACACATTCCTGCGGAGGGAGCTGATAGGAACGTTGGGTTGCTCGGTCAATGGCGGCGTGGTGTATTCTGCAAATATGCCCGACTGTGAGGGCGGGCACAAGCCGGCGTGAGTAGATTAAACGTTGAGTTTTATAAGGGCACCACGGGGTGACCAGCCCCTCCCCACCCAGCCCCACCCTCCCCACCCAGCCCCTCCCAACCCCAGCCCCACCCCACCCTCCCCACCCAGCCCCTCCCCACCCTCCCCACCCAGCCCCTCCCCACCCCACCCAGCCCGACCCCTCTCATGTTTGGATGCACGACGGACGGACACAATAATCCCCTGTGAGCTGGTGGAACCAGGTGGTTCCTACCAGTAAAACGTTGCTAACGGGCGCCTACTACGACTGGCACAGCACGCAAAAACAGCACGCAAAAAGGTGGAATGGCCCAGGATGACGCGGAGCTTCACTTCGTGCGTAACCTTTGACCCACACGGAGGCAGCAGGTGAAGATGCCACCAAACAGAAATCCGTGAATATCAATGGCAGCACGAGTGGGGAAGGATGGCCTCGTGGGAGCTCAATAGACGTGAGAACGGAGACGAATGGCAAAGAAACATCCGCAACAAATGGTCCCTGGTGATAGCCAACAGTGGAGGACTGACTGCTGCCCAGCAAGTGGGCAACTTAATGGGGCTGCATGGGAACGAAGTTTTGTTCCTTTCTAAACCTAGGGGGGGGGGGCAACCATGTGGTTGTACTCCAACTTCACATGCAACACCGAAGAGTTGAAGCAACACTTTGAATGCACACTCACATTCCACACTGCACACACACAGTTACTGGGTTCACGAAATAACATTCTAAACAAAGCAAATAACCAACCCGTATCGCCTTTAAAAGACTGTGGGGGCAAAGTGTTCTTAGCGAGAGGGGGTGGGTGGCCAGCACCACGCCCGGCCGCCTTTGTCTCCCTCGTGGCGATGTTTCCAACCCGCTGCACCAGACCTACAACACTCGCACACTCACAGGGGTGGCTATGGATTGACTAATCAATACAAGTGTATGAACAGGCTGCTGTACTCTGACGATATCTCTCACAATCACCACTGACGCAGAATAGAGTGGCCACCACTTGCATGCCTCGGCAATTCTTAGCAATAAACATTCTCGCAATGTTCTTTCACCTGAAAGATGTTAAAAGTTGTGTTTATGTAACCGATCCCCAAAAGCGATTCAAACAGTTTCCTATTTTTATTTAAAAATTCAAATCCAACACAATCAGTAACCACCGGGTGTACGGCAATTTAAGTTGAACTCTGGGCAAAAAAGTGACCCCGGCATAAGAACGTGTAATTTCCACCCCTGGCTCAATAGATGGCGATGAAGGGGACGAGTGAAACCGTGATGATGATGATGATGAGAGGAGATCTGTGTCGCTAAACGAACTAGAACCTGGCCAACTTGTGATCTTATAACAACATTCCTGACATCGCCAACAAACACGGTGTGCATTGTGTTCTCTCGTGCCACAAGGTAGCGAGAATGTGGTGGTGTTGGTGTTGTCAGCACCGGCAAGCAGGCGGCGCGCACAGCTCCACTGCTGGATGACTGCGAGCGCAGGCGACGATGATGATGATGGAGGAGCATGAGGAGCTGTGCTCACCTGGGTAATAATGATCGCCACCGACGCGGCCACGCGAAGTGCGCGCTGGCGGGAAGAGTCTCACGCCTGTGAAGGAGGAGGAGTAATCAGAGCCCGTGAGTAGAAGAGCCTCGAGAAAGAGGAGGAGGAGTCTCACGGTCTGGGAGGAGTCTCACGAACTGGGAGGAGTCTCACTGGCTGGGAGGAGTCTCACGAACTGGGAGGAGTCTCACGAGATGGGAGGAGTCTCACGGACTGGGAGGAGTCTCACTGGCTGGGAGGAGTCTCACGAACTGGGAGGAGTCTTACGATCTGTGAGGAGTCTCACGAGCTGAGGGAAGTCTCAATGGCTGGGAGGAGACTCGTGGTCTGGGAGGAGTCTCACGAACTGGGAGGAGTCTCACGAACTGGGAGGAGTCTCACGAACTGGGAGGAGTCTCAGGGGCTGGGAGGAGTCTCACGGACTGGGAGGAGTCTCACGAACTGGGAGGAGTCTCACGAACTGGGAGGAGTCTCACGAACTGGGAGGAGTCTCACGAGATGGGAGGAGTCTCACGAACTGGGAGGAGTCTCACTACCTGTGAGGAGTCTCACGAACTGGGAGGAGTCTCACGAGATGGGAGGAGTCTCACGGACTGGGAGGAGTCTCACTGGCTGGGAGGAGTCTCACGAACTGGGAGGAGTCTCACGAGATGGGAGGAGTCTCACGGACTGGGAGGAGTCTCACTGGCTGGGAGGAGTCTCACGAACTGGGAGGAGTCTCACGATCTGTGAGGAGTCTCACGAGCTGAGGGAAGTCTCAATGGCTGGGAGGAGACTCGTGGTCTGGGAGGAGTCTCACGAACTGGGAGGAGTCTCACGAACTGGGAGGAGTCTCACGAACTGGGAGGAGTCTCAGGGGCTGGGAGGAGTCTCACGGACTGGGAGGAGTCTCACGGGCTGGGAGGAGTCTCACGAACTGGGAGGAGTCTCACGATCTGGGAGGAGTCTCAGGGGCTGGGAGGAGTCTCACGAACTGGGAGGAGTCTCACGAACTGGGAGGAGTCTCACGAACTGGGAGAAGTCTCAGGGGCTGGGAGGAGTCTCACGGGCTGGGAGGAGTCTCACGGGCTGAGAGGAGTCTCACGAGATGGGAGGAGTCTCACGAGATGGGAGGAGTCTCACGAACTGGGAGGAGTCTCACGAACTGGGAAGAGTCTCACGAACTGGGAGGAGTCTCACGGGCTGGGAGGAGTCTCACGAACTGGGAGGAGCTTTTATTTAAAGCTTTCGTGACTGCAGGGATTCATATTCTTGGTTCTTTCGGTAATATCACGTAGAAGGGAAATAATAAAATATTATAAATATAAAAATATAAAAATTCTCACGACGTTTCGACTGCAACACAAGCAATCATCATCAGGTGTGAAATCCACAGCAAAGAAAATGTTCTTGCACACCTGATGATGATTGCTTGTGTTGCAGTCGAAACGTCGTGAAAATAATTTTTTTATAGTTTTATATTTATATTATTTTATTATTTCCCTTCTACGTGACTTTACCGAAAGAACCAAGAATATGGAGGAGTCTAACGCATGGGAGGAGTCCCATGGGAAGAGCGGGAAGCACGCGTGCAGTGCGTGTGGCGTTAATACCGCAGGTGCACGAATAACAAGAACTCCACACATTGGTCAATAACACTTCCTTGAAAATTAATACTTGTAGTATTGTATATAATAGGCGACGTTTCGGGCAATGACCCTTCTACATAGCACATGAGCCAGAGAGATAAAGTGGGTGAGAGTTAAGGACTGCGCTTTCACACCATGTTGACAGTCGCACGTGTAACACACGCATATCACACACGCACTGGCCTTTAATCCACTGCTGGATGAGGGCTTCTTCACCCTGTGCAAGTCGTGGGGGCCATTTGGCCAGACTTAAGCACATTGATCTCGTTACCTTTTTCGCGACATTAATTTCAACGAGTACCGGTAACGTCATCATCCCTCTCGCGACATTTTTTTGGCGGATAAGTGGAATTCATCGACACATTCATCTTGTTCGCGATGTGTTTTTTTTTCGCAGATCAATTTAGTTCATCCTCGGCATCACCCCAGACAAAAGGATTTTCACTTTATTTTAAGTTTTACGTTACTGGAATGGTATTAATATCTGTGGCATCAAATAGGTACGAAAAACTGATAATATAATTGTCCCAGCAATAATTTAAACATCACTTTTATGGGTACTGAGATTGTAATTTTGGGGAGACCTTCATCCAGCAGTGGATTTATCATGGCTGATGATGATATTTTTTGTGCTCCACAAATTATCTCAGTAGAGGTAGTGGGGTTTTGTTACATGTTATTCAATAATTAGGTCTTCACACAAGTGGCTGGTCTGCGTTGAATATTTACAGCATGTATGTACAACATAAAAACTCAACGTGCTGGCGATATTTATAAAATACTCTTTAATTTGTACTAAAAGCACGAACATGTTCATAAATTACATTATATCTCACTTATGGTTGTTAAAAGTGATCATTCCTGGCAATAGCACTGGAGTGCTGCGGGCAGACCCAGACGGGAGATTGCGAGTCTGTTCACGGTCAACTTTTGGATCATCCGTCGGCAGATGGTTTGCAGGGATGGAACTGGATTCACACAGACAAAGACACACACCACGGCCAGTCATGCGACAGTGCATGTGCAATTATCATGCTCTTAAGCTTGTACAGACTACAGGTTATTAAGTGCAAATATAAGTCCTTTATTTACTAAACATGAAGGGATTCTCAAACAAGCATACAAAATATTTGGAATATTGCTGCAAATATAAGAATACACTTTATTTAATTGTGCCAGTGTGTGTTTAACAGCTGAATGTTTATTACGTGATTTTATACCCAGCTGCTTGACTCTGCGGTCGGGACGGTTGACTCATAAACCACAGGGTTAAGGGTTCACATCCTGATCTGGAATCCACTTTTCCCACAGTCCCTCAATGGAATAGTTTTATATTGCCCATGAGATACATCTGCAGCCCTGAAATTGGTTGTTCATGCCACTACTGACAGATGGGCCTCCACTATTTTAAGCCTAATTATCCACGCTGGCCAAATGTCTTGCGAATGGTGGGAGTATCCACACTTTGTACCCATTTATACTGCTGCGAGGGGGAAACACAAAACCAGTTCAAATATCACTCGCTACTGACGTTGGTTATGGCGATACAACCCAAAAAGAAATGGGAGAATAATCAAATCATATTTCTTGAGGTTGTTTCATGGCGTTGAGTGGAGGCGAAATGTTTAGCACTCTTCTCTAAGGACCCGTCGCCTTGAGTTCGAATCCTGGCCATGGGTAACACCAGCGGCGAGTGATCTGAACCATTCCCGGGAGCTGTACAGCACAAATGTAAGAACCTCCACGGTAGCATGAATGAATGTTGGTAGGGAGCACACACCGGCGTACTCCACGTGCAGGACTGTGACGGCGCGCGTGCAGCCAAACACGTCCACCACCGCGAAGATGGGGGTGTGTGTGGGGATCCCTCGCGCAAAGACGCCGAGATCACGGCCATTCACGAGCAGGTGCATGACGCCTTCCTCTAATGACAAGCACACAGAGAGAGCCCAGTGAAAAATATACGTGCAGTAGAAGTTCGCGTATCCAACCGTCAAATAAACGCTCTGGCCAATCAACCACCGACAGCCAGTGCAGAGCTTGTGCACGGTGCAACTGTAATATTCTACAGATGTTCACAAATCTGACCCTTTTAACATTTTAACCTTATGGCGGTACCCCGGAGTACCATCGTACCCCGGCTCTCATATGATGTCCGTGGTGCAGTCACTTTTAGTCTGTTGATGGTCGGCGATGCGGCAATCGACTCGTCTCGAGCTGTACGCGATGCACCACTACGGTGCGTACGCGAGTGTTCAGGGTTTCAGCGCAATCATCCTCGCTGCGTTTCGTCACTGAGAAGTAGCACTGATTTCGGATTGATTGGTACCCCAAGTCGCGGAGTTAAGTACACCCCTAGAAAAAATAGTGTCCCAGAAATAAAATATTTAATTGCCTCGGCCATTTTGTATTATTTGGTACCCCGGGGTACCGCCATAAGGATCATTTATCCCTCTATACGGTACCTCAGCACCGAGTGAATGAGATATGCGACTCTGGACTGTAACCTCTGTCCAAGTCAATTAAATAAGGATGTGTGTGAAATTTCTATTTGTTCGTAGCACTGTGATAATGTGTGCATATATATAGGTATTTTTGTCGATTCATGGACAGCATAGGGTAAACAACGTCGAAGATCATGATAGGTGGCAAGAGTTCTAGATAGAAACGTGAAAAATCAAGTTGTGATAGGTGGGATGTGTGCAGGATGGAGGAGAGCAGCTTTTCAAGATGAAGCGTTGGAGTGGTACCCAGTGGTACCATAGGAAAAGCTAAAGCTGGATGGTGGGGGTTATTGTAAGAGCAAACCTTTAAGGGCAGGTGTAGACTTTACGAGCACAGGATCTAGCAGAAGGAAACGATATTGGGGTATGGTGGCATCAACGGAATTTTGCTACAATGTCCTCTCGACAAAAAACAGATAAGTATATAGCTTGGGCATTGCTCGTGCACGTATGTCAATTGTATTCGTGACAATTGTCACACTTGGCATCTTACACTTCGTAGTGTTGACACGTGATTTGTGTAGACCTCGTGTCCATGGTAGACTGATGCATGGGGATTGACTGTCAAATGCCACATCCTGCTGCCCACAGAATAATTAGAACAGCAACAGTGTTTTGGAAAGGAGTTTTTATTTAGTTATGTTCAGGTAACCTTACCCCAAGTTTTGTCTTACTTGAGTCCAGTTTTTTCAGGTGGACATTTATTGATAGTTATGATTAAGGTGCCATGCGTACACTTGTGTTTGGTGTGTGTACATAACTTGTGTGTACATCAATAAGGTATGTCACTTACGCTCTTTGTCACCGTATCTTCCTTCCAATATTCGCCAGATCACGCCAATACGAGTCCCACGTGCTGTCGTTGACAAGATGTGAGTCTTCATGACAGGAAGAGTGGTGGAGAAGCGAAAGCGGAATGAGAGAAACAGGAAGGAAAATACTTTTTTTATATAAAAAATACAATTTACAGAAACATGACGGTAAAATACTTTAAGTTCGTCATTTTGTAAAACATCACACATAACACCGGCCACCCCCTGCCAATAGTCTGACACTTCATTCCTGAAATGATCATTCATGCTTTCATTAATTTATTTGCTTGGATCAGGGCCACGCAACTGTCTGCCACAATGGTAGTTGTTATCAGATCAATCCAGTGCACCTCGTGTTTTAATCCCATTGCAAATGCACTGCATTTACGAACTGACCCTGGACTTGGCATCCCCAAAATTGACTCGGCCTAAAAAAACAGCCTTGTGTGTTGAGGTCATGTATATCAGGACTGGGGAGACAAAGATGGCTGGGGATGGTGCTGGCCACAATCACCCCTTAGTCTGGCTTTAATAACTTTACAACTGTGACTCATCACTCGTGATGCATACTCCAACAGTTGCACGGTTAAACAAAGTATCCTTGTCTGTGCGTGTCATTCTCTTCAACATGTTTTTCGATGCATTAATAATGCCACGCTTGTGTCCCCATAACCGGTCTAGTTTGCCAAAGCATATTTGTGCCATGACATCATTATGCAAAGCTGAAAGCCAACATGGTGTGCCCAGCCCGCCGATCGTGTCCAAGTGCAAACCCCTCAGTGCCCACTTAAAAGTTTGCACGAAAACAAATAAGAATGAAGCAGAAAGGACAAGCTGCCAGTTTTTGGCCGTTTGGAAATGTCCAGTTCCAGCAGGTACAAGTTTCGCTAGACATGGAATGTACAAAATGCTCAATGATCATGGTAAAGAAACAGCTAAAAAGAAGACGATCCTGGGCATTCACGAGCAGGTGCATGACGCCTTCCTCTAAAGGCAGGCACAGAGAGAGCCCAGCGAAAAATTGCACGTAGAGAAGAACGTCACGTATCCAACCCATCATGTTATACATTTTTTTTTCAGCAGCAGAACGTGCTGGTGTCGTGTAAGCACACTCCTACACTGGCCTTGTTGCACATCGGTAATTGAACAGCTACCCTGTTGCTGGTGTAAATATTGGCCATGGTGGCTCAAATATAGTAACATGCTTTGTTATGTCCTCCCACGTGTGCAATTACTGCTCACAGTCGAGAACGTATAATTAAAATATTTGGTGTCAGCAATTGTGCTGTAGCAATCAGCTTCTTGTGTAAGCACAACTGTAAGCCACCAAATGTTGGTTTTGCATGAAGATGCAATTGTGTGCAGTAGTTAAAAAAAATGCTCTGTTAAGTTGTAAAACAATGTCACAACCGGTGTATAATTTAGGAACATTCGAGTCCGCTTAATCTTTTTTATTAGCACTATTTTGAACCTATATACGCAGACCTATCACACAGACATATCCAGTATCGCACATATGACTTGAAACCTACGCATTTGGCACGATATATATTTATCGTGCGTGCCACGTTGTCCACTGGCAGCAGCCATCATCACATATTTCACAAGTGTGAGAATCACTGCTTTTTATCACTGATAAATTCCTATAGACGTGTGGGCATGTTATTCGATTTTCAGGTTTTGGATTACTTCATCGGATTGTGGATGAATCCGTAATATCTGAAAACATTATTTTAGATTATCTGAAAAAAAGTTATTTGAGTTGATTAAAAATATTACTTCGCTTCCACGATGCTGTGTTTGCGTATTTTCCCAGCAAAACTAGTGTCACATGGCATCGGGTAACATCAATTTGTTACCAGTAACACAAAGCAAATATGTATCATTTTACGTCAATCACACCACATTTTTTTTTAAGTGTCAGAGCTGGAATAGGCCAAATTAAGTGAAGTTAACATGATGGATTGTGTGCAGTCATTGGTGACCACGCTGAGAATATCAACTTGCTGCACATGAGAATCCATTTTAATCACAGATGCTTGCTTGGATTCCAGCTCAGAATCTTACCAGTGCCAGCTTATGGCTCTTGACCCCTAAGTCACCCAGTCACCGCCCGATGCTGTACTCTAAGCATTACGTGCTCTGTGTATAGTCGTGTTGAATACAAGACTGAATGTGTTATGTGTTTAAACACAGACCTATGTGCCTACATTCGAGTGGCCACATCCCAACATAGTTTACTCCGCAGCATCACTCTGTGCGTAGGAATAGTGTGGAATAATTGAGCGAGTGGTGTGTTTAAAAATATACTCGCGCTCCTGTGTAAAACGTCACCTTGAAAAGTGGATCCAATAAGTGGCTGTAGCGGCCCACTCTGCTCCGACCAACCAAGGAGTCCCTTACGATCACATGATTGCCAACCTTCACAATGTCTCCTTCTCCGTCACTCTCGCTGAAATTACACACAGCTTTATAAATAAACACTCCATTAACTCAGTACTAGTGCAGTCGTGTTGCAAAGCCACTGCTAGTTGAAAGCGGGTAGATGAAGCTGAAGAGCTTGCTCTGTGTTCCATGCCTCTGACCAGACATCAACAATAAATGTTGTCTCGTGCGCACCACGCAAGGCATGACCACAACATGGCATGGAGCATGCCGTGCCAATGGCCTGAAAAAAGAGTACAATTTTACATGGAAAAACATACTTTCGTCATAATTGTTTTATTCATATTTTACCCATGATTTTCCAAAATAGCAAAATGTCATATAAAGCTATGACAGTGCTGCACATAGACTATCTTGCAGAGGTGTGGACTCGAGTCATGTGACTTGGACTCGAGTCAGACTCGAGTCATGAATTTGATGACTTGCGACTCGACTTGGACTTGCATAACAATGACTTTGTCCCACCTATGAGATGTGGACTCGAGTCATGTGACTTGGACTCGAGTCATGAATTTGATGACTTGCGACTCGACTTGGACTTGCATAACAATGACTTTGTCCCACCTCTGCTATCTTTTACAGTAATGCAGAACTACAAACTCACACGTTGGTGGCAGAAGATTCTAAGTAAGGGTCTCAGTAACTGTGCAGACTTCTTAAGCCGGCTGTACGGTATGCAACGTGCAACATTCCCTCTTAATGTAGTAACCTACTAATACAGCGTCATGTACGTGCGTGTCTTGCCAGGCACGCTGCAGAGAAGCTCATGGAAACTCCAGTGTGGGTTCAGGTATGGGGGGTGGTGGCCCTGTGTGGACGCCGCATTTTTCTGTCTGCTACAGCAAAGGTGTGTATGGAGTTTTTTTTAACAGGAAATAAACTTCTGCTTTGTGAACCTGCTCAAGAGACACAACACGATCAAAGGGGTCAAGGCTTTGGGCATCTGCATCGATTCACCCATTAAAATCCATTATTGCGCTCACAATCAATGCACGAGCATCAATGAACATTACATTCGTGTGCATTACTCACGACCCGCACAGCGTGGGGAGGCATTCATCTAGCAGTGGATATAGAAAAGGGGCTGTACATGATGTAACATATATGTCACCCCCCCCCCCCCCCCACAGCCACTAGAGACACGAATGCAAGTGCTCCACAGTCAGCGGTTACAAAAAAAACAGTTATTGAATGGAATCAAAAACAATTAATCGGCCACAAGGGGGCGATTCGTTACAGGTGGATGAGGGTTACCACCTCCGAGGCACAAAAATATGAGGTCATATTATGGGAACAAAAATACCGTATCTTACAACAATTGTAAGTGTATCTTACAAGTGGGAAGAACTACATCCAAATGCATTGTCTTGACCAGTGCATGGTTATGCATGCGATTAACAAAAAGCAAGACTTTAACATCCGCAGCACACTTACAAATCACACCAGGACAGCTACCACGTCATTCGGACGTCCTGGCAAAAACCCCGACAGGTGGCAACGCCAGGGTGGATGATGTCGCTGTGCACAAGGTGGTTACCCTAGCAGTGCGTCTGCCTCTCTCTGCGCTCCCAGCCCCGTGCTGATGGGCACCACCCACGTGCCCCCCAGGGCCTCCATCTCGGGAGAGGCGTGCGGGGGGACGGGGATCGGCAGTGCGGGGCCGTGCATGCCGTGCCTGCTGTGGGTGCACTGCCGGGTGCCACTCTGCTCTGCTGAGCCGGAAGGGAGACACACACACACGGAGAGAGTAGTCACTGTGGTGGAGGGAGACGGTGCTAAACGAGCATTAAAATAGAATGAACGAAATGTAACGTTCATTCATGATCGGTTTATCTTGGGTTAGATCGTGTATGAGGTCAATTTGAGCTCTAACCTCCCACCATACGACAGGGCCCAACAAATCAAGTTGTCATGTGAACAAAGGTAGCTATTGATTTAGTTTTTCAGCAAACCGGTCCGTTGAAAAGCAAGTAAGATTTAGACAATTGCATACATTTCACTGGAGATTACACCCAGCTTCGTTAGGCGTTAAACAAGAGCTCAGATCTCACGTGGTCTTGCTGTAATTATAAATATAACGTTGACATAATGAAGTACTGCACCATGAATGCGGTGACCTACGTTACATTTCTGGTTAACATGAGTGGCAAGTCGGGTCGTCACCTATCCTGAATTACCCAGAATCACCCTCTTTTCGACGTAGTACCTCACACCAACATTTCATCACCAAGAGTGGACTTCATGTTTTACTGCGTTAGTCGACGTATGCTAAGAGAACGACGCAATGAAATCCACAGACTAAGACTTTCCGAATATTTTAGTTTGCCCTCAACGAGACTAAAATACAAACATATTGTCAGGAAATGAACACTGCTCACCTGAACCCACGGGACATCCCAGACCATCGCTTCCTCCGGGACACAAACGCGTGAGTCCCACGCGGAGGTGTCCACACCATCCCGTCTCCTTCTGAGACAACTCCACGAGAAACACGCGGCCTGCGTCACGGCACGCGATGAACACACAGAGAACACGCGCACACACACAACGTCCCACAATCCCACACACACCACGCGTCAAGAGCAGCATGCGGCATGGGGGCCGTCCATAAATGACGTCACGCGATTTTGGACGGTTTTTGACCCCCCCCCCCCAATCGTCACACGGCAGAGGTGGGACAAAGTCATTGTTATGCAAGTCCAAGTCGAGTCGCAAGTCATCAAATTCATGACTCGAGTCTGACTCGAGTCCAAGTCACATGACTCGAGTCCACATCTCATAGGTGGGACAAAGTCATTGTTATGCAAGTCCAAGTCGAGTCGCAAGTCATCAAATTCATGACTCGAGTCTGACTCGAGTCCAAGTCACATGACTCGAGTCCACACCTCTGTCACACGGCGTCACAAAAGTCAGACCCCCCCTCAAATATGACGTCACAAAGCTCTGCCCCCCCCCCCAAATAAAACATGCTTCAAATCGCTTTAAACTATTGTTATTGTAGTGCGTATTTAATGTGGCGCTGCACTCTGATGTTGTAGGAGAAAACATTTATTAAAAAGTCTATTTAATTAAGTAGAACGTGTTGTCTATATTTATTTAGAGTTGCGCATTTTGATGTGACGTCACATTTCTCAAACTCCCCCCCCCCCCTCGTCACACATCGTCACGAATGTCCCCCAAACCAGGTGCGTGACGTCATTTATGGACGGCCCCATGCAGACAATGGGACATTCCGTAAACCAGGAATAAAAACTATGCATGGATTCTATAATGCGCGGATCTCATGATTTCCCTCCAACACGCGTTTATCCTCGAATAATCATGGCAGAAAGGCGCACAGGAAGCAACATGTCCATGAGTCACGATGAGACCTCGTGGATCACTGCTAGCAAAGGATCTCCGCTAGAGGGAGCTCTCGAAATAGGTACATGGACTGTGCTTTAGCCGCAGACTCTTCCACGCTGAGGAGTTGTTGACATTCGTAAAATATAAAATATTATTAAGTGCATCACCGTGGATAACAGGAGTTCCACTGGAATAAATCTGTAAACTCAAACAATAATATTACACTTCAACAATAATAACCATCATTTACAGTCCTTGAATGCAACCCTCTCCATGACCCCCTCCCCCCCTTCCAAAACTGTCAATGAAAACTCGAGGGGTCATGGGGGGCGGCAAGGGTCATGAGTTTGTGGGGGCTGGAAAATATCCCATGCCAAATGAAGCCCTGGTGATAACACTGTGAAACAAAAACAATTGTTGCTGGGTAGTGTATATTCCTAATTGCTTATGCCTCAAAAGTACAGAAAATGACTATTACATTATCCCCCACAAACTTTGCTTTTGTGACCAGGACAGAGATATTTAGAATCTTGATTTGATCTTGATTTGAAGCTATGGTGACGTTTCGATCGCAACACAAGCGTCCGTCATCAGGTGGGAAAGCGTGGTCTGCTGTTGAGGCAGACTGTTTTAAAAAGGTTTGAAATGGGTGTAGCCCAAGGGTCATAAATAAGTGGCCGGGGCTAGTGATGTTAATGTGAAGTGTCTATGTTAATGTGAGAGATTAGCAGTTGTGTCGCATCATGCTAATTTCTCAAATTAACATAGCCACTTCCGTGCCCTCGTCGAGGAGGCCGCTCTCCTATCTTACAGTTACATGCTAATTTATCACATTAACATCACTAGCCCCGGTCACTTCTTTATGACCCTTGGGCTACACTCATTTCAAACCTTTTTAAAACAGTCTGCCTCAGCAGCAGACCATGCTTTCTCACCTGATGACGGACGCTTGTGTTGCGCCCGAAACGTCGTGATTTATTTGATTTTATACCTACGTGACTTTACCAAAAGAACCAAAGAGTATGACATTTCTGAAATTTACCTATTTTCAATGGGAAAACGTGTGCATTCGTGTATTTCGTTCACATAAAGTCCTGGTCACAAAAGCAAAGTTTGTGGGTAATAATAGCCATTTTCTATCCTTTTAGGCATAAGCAATGAAAAAAAAATTAACCCGTAAAAACAAAGTTTTTCACTCTAAATCCTCTGGCTTGAGATGGCTGCCACCTATGGGTCAGATTATTGTCTGCCAGCATTAAGCAATTGGTAATTAAATATTTTTTTAAAATTCCCTAAACAGTGTAAAATTTTGGAAAAAATTTTTCACGAAAATTAATTGTCACGCACAACGAGTCTGTGTGGAAAATGTCAGCTCGATTGGATCACGGGAAGTGGGTTAAAAAAACGACCGAAAGCTTTGCATGGTCGTAAGCAAGCAAGCACGCAAGCACGCAAGCAAGCGAACTTAATATAATTTTTTTTAAAAATAACACTTATTACCCAGGAATAAAAATTGTGTTACATAGTGTAATCATACTGGACGTCTGTGAGAAACTCCTGGACGTCTGCGAAAGAAGTGCTCATATGATTCCTCCAGTAAGAGACGTTCAGATCCTGATACAGCTCCGTGGACTGCCCCTTCTCCACCCATCGACGCACCTGGGGGAAGAGGCTGAGCGCTCATGCAGACCGCGTCCCCGAAACTGCGGACACGTGTTGCGTGCGTCCGCGTAGAATCCATGTGCATATTCCCTCCGTGCACCACGTGGAACTTCTCATACGCAAAGTCTTCGCAGTCGTCTTCGTCGTCAACATCGCTGCTGCTGCCGCCAGTGATAGCACTGGTTGCCATTCAAAGTTGACTCGGGCTTTCAATAAATACACACTCCCTTTACTTTGGCAGCGTGATGCGTGTGTGTTTATATATAACCCGGCGTCAAGTATATATAAAACACTGCATTCGTAAATGAACAACCAATACAGTGGTAGTAAGAGAGTATAGTGTGTGCGTTGTCACTGCAAATAACGTGCGAAAATCGTGGTGTATATATCCGTGCCAAGCACACGCATCTACTACTACTACCGCCCTGCGTAGTGCAGCCAGCGCAATGCTGTCCCTTTAAGTTGTGTATATATAGCGAGCACACCACTTGCATGTGCCCTCTTTTGGAAGGCTAGTGATTGGCGGTAGCAGCTGTTATCTCGTGTGCGTGACCACGCGGATAATGATGGCTAGAGAGTATTTATGGAACACTTTACACACATCACACACACACCATTTCGCTACCCGGTTTTTTTGTATTGTGTCGAAGATGAAAACACGTGTTTTGTCTCGTGTTGTAAGTGTAATCTTTAAATCGTGTTTTTTTTCAAACAATTGTAGATATACTGCATTTCAAGGGTGCAGCGTACTACGTTGTTCAATACGTATGCAGTAAGAATAGCTTAATGCCAGAGTGCTGTACTTAGGACGTTGTAATAACATGATTTTGTTCATACATACTTTTTCAACTGCATCAGTGCGTTCAGGTTCGCTGTTGCGCTTCATAATGGTTCAGTTGAAGTCTAACACAAGCCTGCATCTTCTGCTATTAGTTGCTTTTCATTGTAGTCTTCCGAATGAAACGTATCTCTCCTACTTATCGCTCCATTCTCCCACAACCATGACCAAAATTCAGGCCAGTGTAGAGGCTACCTCCACACTATCTCAAGATCACAATTTTACAAAGGTCTCAAGATCACCAATGATTTGCAGAAAGCTACAAAGCTGGCTGTTGAAGATATAATTCAAACGATTAAGATAAGTAAGCAAAACTCAACACGTCCGACGATAAATGGGCTTGGGCAGGACAAGTCCCTACAAGTGATGACGGTCGATGGAGTGACAGAAAAATGAATAACAATGTGAATAGAGAGAGGACCTGCATCAACGAGACGGAGCGATGCACTTGCCTCGTGTGCAGGTGCACCTCTGAACCGTGAGAGATGGAGACAACTTGGAAAGGCCTTCATCCAACAGTGGATTGATCATGACTGATGATGATGATAATGGATGCATGCATCCATCGTGTGTGCATCCATCATCAATCCTGCGGTCTTTTAGCGCTCCAAAATTGCAAGACCGAGGCTTAACTTCAAGATGCCCATCCATGCCCGAGTGCCGTGGATCACGCACATAAGGAGCCTCATACCACGCTCGCACGACGACTTAAAAGTGAGCCCGGTCTGGTGTACGAACTGGTTAAGTTGGATCAGCCCGGAATCTCACAGCAGCTTTTCTCAAACAAGCCAGCACCAACAGGGTTGTTTCACCGGTTATGCTGGGCCACGTACCCGGGCCACCCTCACAACCTAATGCTAATAATAGGGGTTTCCCCCTTTTTCTGGCAACAAAACTGAAACCTTTTACAAGGAATCATGTGTACATTAACCAGAATATTTGTGGTCAAAATGCAAACAAAAAATACACTGATAATATATGCATTGTCCTTGAAACTGATTGGTCCACACCAGAGACGGCTTTCTTTTGAGCCTCGACCCAATTGGTGCTAGACCAGAGGACACCAAAAGGCGTACAGCTCAAAGACAATGAATGCACTATGAAAGTAATGAGGGCTCGGGGTAAGCATCTACATAATTTGCCAGTATCAAAGTACTGTATAATATTATGGTTTTTCCCCTTTTTTTCTGGCAACAAAACTGAAACCTGTTTACAACCTGATGCTGTTATAGGGTCAACACGGGATGGAGAAAGGTGTGCTCATTCCAGTTACAAAAGTAATATATTATTTTTTCATACAGCAGAACCTCATTTCAACCATACGTGTACTGTAAATCTTGTTTAAAATTATCACGAATGGTTCCCGGCAGCTGTGGAAGAATGGCAGGGATGGTGGGGGAAAGGGTGAGAGGAGGCTGAAGTCAAAGAACCACGTGGTGGATCTTTAAAGCATTCTCGTGGCAATACTGCGCTGATGCAGAGATGGCCCAGTATGGCTTGTTCGTCTGATTCATAGCCGTGGAAAGGCATCATCAGTGTATATTTAGTTACGTATAAACCAATGCAAGATCAGCAAACTACGCACAGGAAATAACCAAAACTCACGTCTCGTTCTTGGTGGGCAACATCACCCGGTCTTAATTGCCTTTACTTCATGCGAATATCTCAGACATGGACCCTTATATCCATGCCGTTAAGACATAGATCACTGGATTTCTCATACGTGGGGAAATGTCAACTCGGCTTATTCGAATCAAGATGTAGTTGAGTAACTTACCGTTATTTACAACAACAACAACAAAACTGTTTGTTTTGTAATATCCAACGGTCAGCACTAATGAAGACGTTGGAACGGCTGTCACTGTTGCAGGTAGTTGCTGTGTAATGTGCACCAGGCAGCCACTCGAGGCGCCACATTCACCACATACCCACAATGGCAACACGCAGCTCATGTCTGTTGTTGTTCACAATGACATCGGGACCCCGAATCGTGGTCGTCGATTTCCCGTGGCGTCATTCGCGGAACGAGCGTGGGGCAGGCAGGCAGGCGAGGTGCCTTTGGCCCCACCTGGTGGCCAAAGCTACGAGTTGGGGCCCCCTTGACAACCTCCGTGAGATATGTTTTCAACAACAGTGTAAACGATTGTGAGTGTTGTGGATTTGCTCTCGAACACACCGGTGTGCTGTACTAGTAACGAATTGGCATGTTCTGTTTACGTGACAAACCTTACTAATTGGCTGTGTCGGGTGGTGGCGGGTTTAACGACACATTTATATATTTACGCGATCTAACCCAAAACAAACCTGTATTATGGATAATATTGGTCGCGAAAGCCGACGTGTTAAACAGTGTAAATTAACACGAACTAATTTAAAACGCGGTTCACATGTATTTATATAGCCGAGGTGCCACCGTGCGAGACAACTAAAATATTAGGGCCACCACCTGAGCTGATAATGCAGTCACTACGCCACTGGGTGCAGTGAAAACTGAACATGAAAAATATACTTTCTCGGGGTGTATAGATATCCTCCAAAATAATGAGATAAGCTGTAATGATAAAATAATAATCATTGATACAGTGATTATAATCGACCAGAAATGGCAGTGCCGTACAGTATAATAAATCATAGCCTCATCATGTGTCCCACCAATCTCAGATGCATTTATTTACATGTAAACACTCCTGATACACCGAGTCTAGAGTGCAAGCGGAGGGTGACACGTGCGGGTTAGAGAATGTACGTGCGTAGGTTAACAACATCATTCAAGCATGAGGATTGCAAAGTATGGCTTGGTTAGGAGTACGTCGTGGCTACATTAAGGGATGGATGATGGTGAAGAATAATAATGGAGTGGCAGCCAAGGAAATGGAACTCGTCTGGTGGAGCGATGGAGTAACTGACATTGAATCAGTTCAGGTGCTAGGTGGTGATCGTGATAGCAGTGGAATAACCATGGCCGATGATAACGATGATATTTTGGGCACCACGGTGGCTAGGAGATGTGAACTACCTCGCCTGGTATACAAGAGGTCATGGGTTCGATCCCGACTCTGACGCCTGCTGTATATTTGGTGGCGTGGATTTGTCTCCAGGTCGTCCGGGTTTTCCCCTCCACATTTAGAATCAACATCACGCGTTTAGAGTAGTTGGCTGCTATATATTTCCACATGATGATGATGATAGCTTAACGAAGGTTACGCTATCATTTGTGGCCAGGCCGCTTCTGAACAAGAACTATATAACTCAGTGGGCCTTACCTGGCAAAATTAAAGGGTTTCAATGATGGATGGATGATGATGGACGATGATGATGGATGATGATGTTGATGGAAGATGATTGATGATGTTGATGGAAGATGATGGATAATGATGGATAATGATGGATGATCGATGATGATGGATGATCGATGATGATCGATGATGATCAATGATTATGATGACGAATGATGATGGATAATGATGGATGATGATGGATGATGATGGATGATGAATGATGATCTATGATGATCGATGATGGAAGATGATGATCAATGATGATGATTGAAGATAATTATGATGTTGAATGATGATGGACGATGATCAATAATGATGATCAATGAGTATGATGATGGAAGATGATGATAATGATGAATGATGATCAATGATTATAATCAATGATTATGATCATGGAAGGTGATGATCAATGATGATGATGGAAGATAATTATGATGATGAATGATGATCAATGATGATCAATGATTATGATGATGGATGATGATGGAAGATGATGATGGATGATTATGATGATGGCAGATGATGGATGATGATGACTCGAGTTATGGGCGGGGCTTCGCCGTGGCGTAGTGTGGCCCGATCATTGGCCGCGCGTTTCGCGGGAGTTTTGCGGTCAGAGAAACGTTGCAGGTAAAGTAATCGTCGTTGTAAATGTATGTTTCTGTGTGTTTAAGGAGGTATTTTATTTCGTGTTAAACCCTGGAGCGGTGGATATTAACGTGAATTGTGCCGTGGTGACTGCTACACCACCCGTTGACATCAAAAACTCCATTAGCTCAGTAAACAATCCCTTGTTCGTGAGCTTTATATAACTGTAACGATTTAGACCGTTTAACCACCTTGTATATACATAAAACGTGTAGTAAACTTCACCCAAAGCTGCTTATGCATGAGCATTGCCAACCAAATGATCGTCAATTCTCGACTGCTGGATGAGGCCCAACTCTCCAAGCAAGCCGTGCCCACGTTGCTTGTTGCTCGTGGGCCCTCAGTTGACCATACTTCACCACTCCTGGCTCACTCCGTGCTTGTTTAGTGGCAGTAGCGGGGAGCAGTCGTCGTGGGAGCATAGACGGTAGAGTACAACGGGAAGTATTGGTGGCCGTGCCCACACAAGACTGTTGTGTTGCAGGCTTAGGGCTTTTGAAACGATGCAAACACTGCGGGCTGACACTTTAAATGACCGTAAAACAATGAAACGCATTCCGTATATGTATGTTGTGATAAAGATATCGGCATTGGAGACGTATCTAGCTGTGGATAGAGCTGGTTGTGTACTGTAGCTTGTAGACCTAAGTGCAGGGTTTTGGTAGTACTGTACATGTTGTTTATGTCATTTATTGTGAAAATTCCGTCACAGTTTCTATGATCACTGTTTCACTGCTTTCATGGCTTTATTTTGGTGATTTCGAAAAGTTTTTTTGGTTTGGCCATGTTTGTTTGTTGTAGTACAGAGTTAGACTGATGGCCTTAATCTAAGTTTTCTTGTGGTTGTTGTTGTTTGACTTGCATCCCACTGGGATTTTTACACACAGCGTTGGTGTACGGTGCTTTTTCTGCAATATTTTGCTGTCTTGGATCTTCTGTTTGCACTTAGTCACATAGTCACGTTAAGATGTTTTCTTGTTCATGTCTTTTTTGTTGCGGTTGCACCCAATTCAAGAGCCGAATGGTTCACAGGGCTCTACCTAATAAATGAACTTGAACCTGTACACACCTAAGTGTTTGCGGTGTCTATAGGCCCGGGTATATGTACACTTAACGCCTTAAGTTGGTGTGGTGTGTGCGCTTCGTTAGAGGGCCCACCTCACGATGTTGTTCATGGCCCATTTTGGGGTTGGAGATGCCACCAGAAGTAACCTCGATTGTGTGACTGGCTGTGTGTTTGTGTAAGTTAGACGTGAGCTCAGCTCTTAACGTGCGTGACAGATATTTGAAGGAGTCACGTTGCTTATCTGTTGTGTTTTTGTCCACAGCGAATGATGGTACAAAGCGTTGTGCAGGATTAAGCTGCCTCTCATACGCTGCTCAACAATTGTACAACAATTCCTATATAACATGTCCTTGTTTGGGCAGTGTTATTGACGAATGTGTGAAATGTTTGTTACTTATGCACGCTGCCAATGCAATATCACCGTTTTCTTTGCTTCATATTCACATTATATGTATTTGTCCTAATTTTCGTTCATCTGTCTGCCCATGGTAATGGTCCGTACAGGCAGTAACGCAAACGCATAGCTAAACAACGCACCACTGGAAATGTTGCCACATGAATGGTCCCTTAAAAAGGGACACACACACCCTGATTGTGTGTGGGTCTCTAATGAAAATTATTGGCAAACGTGTTTCGGGTCTTGAAAATAGAGTACTTTTGAACGAACGATATTTTATTTTTGTGTGTATTCAAGTTTGCAGGAGCCATGGTAACTGTTGTGATGAATTGTGAATTTACCATTTGTGAAATGTATGTTATTCCAGGTGTCTAATGGACCCTTTATGAGCAGTTTCTAAATCGGCAAACATGTCTGGTTTGTCAAAAGAAAGTAAAATTGCCAAGAGACACAATCCAGTGGAGAGCATCCGCCGGAAGATTAACACCATCAACTTGCGAGAGCATGGAAGCAATCCCATCACACACATCCCCAAGTACCAGTCTCGCAACTATGAATGCCAAGGAGGTATTTGTATTCACATATGCAGATATCTTATACGGTTTATCAAAACTAATGAAAATGTACATTTTATTTTGGTTTGTTTCATAGAGTTTTCTTGTCAGACAGGAATCTTGTTCCCAGTTATTTTTGGCACTTAAATTGTCATTGTAAAGTTTCTTCTTTTAGAACCAAATTCGTGGCCAGCTCTTGGCCATAGTGTAAGATTGTATTTTGTGTTTAGTGCATTTATAACATCCACAACTGTAAGAAGCTCCATGGGTTTATTTTCATTATAATTGTGCTCACGGTTACTGCACTTTTTGTATTCCAGGCAGTGTACGGCGAAACCTGGAGTCTCTGCTGAGAATGCAGGGCACACCGGTCATCAGTCCAAATTACACCCAACGCCATAATTACCAACGTTATCACAGGAATGATGAGTCACATCCAACAGGCGACCTCATAGTCTTCTCCAGTCCAAATGTCCCGGTGGAGACAAACACCAGTTCCAGGCGAATTGATGGTGCAATGCACGTCATGGACAGCAAAATGGTACAGCTACCAAAAAGGCAAGGTTGTTCTACACCAGTAGTGGAAGAAGAAGACAAGGACACGGCAGCTGTTGACAGGCCCGCTGTGTGCCAGCTCTCGCACTCAGTAAAGTCGTCGACGGTGCGTAGTCTTTGTGAGGGAATGCTGAGGCCTGAGCCAGAGCATCTGGTGGAGGCCTGCAGCCCAGTTGTCAGCCTCGATGGTTCGTATTTTTCTTCTGAAAATCCTGCCAAATCAGGTCAGATTTACAGCCTGTTTTATGCAAGTCACATACCACAACTTGTGGATATTTTTTTTCCGCAATTTATTGTTTTATTGCCACTTAATTACAAACATTTGTTTTAAGGCATTGTTAAATATTTATATTATAATGGACTGTATATTCAATGCTTATATCACTGTTAGTTCAGTCGCTTTAATGTGTTTAATACTGTATGTATATATAGGGTTGCGTGTTGGTGTGTACCTATCATGAAAACTTTCCTCAGTGTTCAAACAAAGCATGTTCAAATGTTTATATGAAGCAAACTAAAAAAATCACTAAGTTATTTCAGAAAGGATTGTTTTCTCAATATAGTATCACTCATTTGCAGCATGGGCTTCCTTGAGAGTTTATTGAACAGTGGACGTATTACTCCTGATACCATACACAGTGGCTGTTGTGCGTTGACTTCCCATGTTTCCATTATGTAGTCTTAAATTGATACATATTTTCCATGTTTACATTCTTTACATTTTAAACAATAGTATATATTTGAAAAACTAATGGGAAACTTCATGTCAAGTGTATTTAAATGTCCCAGTGGTTTCAAAGCATCACATAAAATTTCGTCCCCCATACATGTCAGTCAATATCCAATTTCTCTTTTAATTGAATGGATCGTTGTGCAACATTAGCCCGTCTATTATATTCACAGTGTAATACCTATTATAAAGTTCATTTTAATGATAACACTGGTGGTTTTTTGTTTGTGTTTGCAGAGAGTTTGGATGGATCGTCTGAAGTTAGTGTGCTCTCAAGTGAAATTGGCTTCATTTCGGAGGAGAATCTCTTGAATACCATCTTCAAGACTTGTGACACAGAGAGTACTGGTATGACGCAAGTGTAGTTCTGTTGGTGGATATTTAACAGTGTTATAGAATCATGTTAGATTGGTTGTGTCGGTCCTGTGGTGTTGGAGCTTGCACTGAAATCACAATGCAGAAATACTATGTTTCATTCTAAGGATGACTGAAATGATACTTTATCAGTGTTGTCTCAATCAGAAGGAGAATATTTATTTATACTGGAGGAATTCGAAGAGCTATAAAGCTCTTTGTCACAGATGTCCAGTCGGGGCGGGTAATACTGAAAGAGAACATTTAAGCCGAAGGGGAAAATTAATGTAAGTGTCCAGGAGAGAAATACTCTATGAAGAATATAGGAGAAGACAGAAGGAGGGAATGCATATGAAGAAGACGGATGGAATGTAGATTTAAGAGAAGAAATGCGAGTCAGGCATTTCAGACAGACAAATGAAAGAATGTAGAATATAAAAAAAATGATTAAAGTTACTTGACTTGTGTGAATAAGTGGACATGCTATGCTTTGTTGCATGTGCTCTCGACGATTCCATGACATATAACTATCGTATTATTTTCCCTGCAATGTTCCATTAGGTCATGTTTCGGTGGCAAAAATAATTGAGTTTGTGCAGCTCACAATAAGCTGTGGTTCAGAGGACAGTGGGCTGCAAGAGCTCCACACCATGCTTGACCCGGAGAGAAGAGACCTATCCATTGACATGGACACCTATCAGGCGATAATGTGCGAGTGGATTGAACACTGTCGCAAAAAGTACGATTTTTTTGTCTTAACACATGGAACAGTAAAATGTTTTCACAATTGAAAAAAACTCGTACTCTTAGCAAATATAGGTGGTGAGGTTTTACTTGTCCAAACTCTTGATGCCCACAGTATTGTGTGGCAAAAGCTTTAGAAAAGAAATGCAGCCTTGCTCGGAAGGCAACACTTGAAGTTGTTTGCATAAGTAATAATTATGAACAATGAAAGCCATAAAAAATACAAGAGTTAACAAGTATTGTTATTAATAGCTTTGTAAGAATGATGAAACAACAATATTTTTACATTGTGAGTGCACACATATGTGGAATTTGGAAGTTAATTTAGTCTTTCAAACATCTCTGTTACAGAGCGGATGATGTGGAGACGCAGGATGAGCTGAAACCTGTGGATGTCCCAGAATCTGTCTTGGCTGAGCCCAGTAAGTGAAGGTCCAGTCTTTGGAGTTATGATATCTATAATAACCATATTTTTTATATGCAGATTACATAAAAATATGTCTAACATGATTCAAAGTGGCTTCCTACTCAAAGTGCTGATGTTCATTGGCATCACTGAGCTACCAATGTAAATTCCACATTTCTGTGGTGGGGCCAGTATCTCTAAAGGATTATGCTGTTGACTTCCTACACAGCGGTGCATAGTTTATCTACTCTGGATAATTTATCTACCCTGAAGGAATGATGGGCCAAGTCAACCCCTGACATGATTATTTTGCGATTTTATGATATTTGAATCAAGCATTCTGCCCACACACCTCCCAGCTGGATGCAATACTATGTGTATGTTTTTAAACACTGTAAATAGGTCTTTATCATCTCAGGTTTGTGTATGTGTAATTCCATTTCGTGATCTTCAATACATGATTGTGAGAACAAAAAATGTTACGTATTTTTTGTGAGAGGCACAAATATGACACGTTTTTTCTTTGCAGGCCAGAAAGCCAGCATGCTGAGTATAACGGTGGGAAGTCTAGAGGCTCTGGGTGGGGATATTTCCCGCATGGATTTGTAAGTGAGACTGCAGTGCTTGAGATTGAATGGCAGGCAAAATATGATTTCATAAAAACACACATGAATCTGATGACTGATTGGCTCAGAGATTTAATGCACATGACGGACGCTGTGGCAGTGCTGCAGATATCCTTGATTTGAACGCTGGGGTGGCCACCCATGCGGAAATATGTCCCAGCATGTTTAATGCTCACAAGCTAGTCATCAGCAACAGACCGCAGTATAATATATTGGGTTATACTCTGTTGTACAATTGCATAGTGCTAGTCGAAGCAAGTCAAAACTCCACACAGTATAATTCTGATTCTCTTTTTTTTTACACAAAACATATTGAGCTGCCCATGAGATTCAATTTGAATTGGCCGTGTGCTGTTTTAATAGCAATAATTAATCATGTGGTGTTCTCTGTTGATTATCAGCATCTTTATCTGCCATTTGTTTATAAACCACCGTTTGTGTGTATTATTACTCTTACTGAGTGAAATGTTCTGCTCATTAGGAGTGCTATTTGTTTTGGGAGAAATGAAACTGTACAAACCCAGGCAGCTGGGATCAAGTCATTTCGTTTCAGGGATAGTTAAATCGTCAACTGGAGTAAAAGACTGATTTTTGACAGCATACAAATTCAAAGAGTACAATCATAATTAATAGCTCACATTTACAGCTCTGATTCTGCTTTAAGCCAGACCAGTGGAATATGGAGGAGGAGGTGGTGGTGGTAAACAAGACCTGTGGGCAAAGCAGTATGTAATTTCAAGTTGAAGTTGATGAAGCTCTGCGTTTTTATTCATGCGTGACAGAGAGACATCAGATCTGATCAGCTGCATAGCGGACCTTCAGCACACCCACATGCGGCTTTTGGAAGATAATATGAAGTTGAAGTGCTCGCGGGAAATGGCTGATGATCTCAATGCGAAGCTTGTTGAACAGATAGACACCCTCAGCATGCAGCTACGCAGGTGCGTGTTTTAAATACTTCAAAATAACCCACAGCAGCATTATTTTGTGACCTTAGGTATGTTGGTGGTTCGTACATTTTTCAATGGCTTTGTGTAATTGTGTGCATATATGCAGTTATTTAATGTGATAAAAAAAAAGGCAGTGTCAGCCAGCATAAAGGAGCCTGAAACTGATTTTTTTCATCACAAGGAACATATTGAATGTATTACAATTCAACTAAAATTTGGTTGAAAACTATTTATATCTATAACACAGGATGTAAGTGTGTGTGTATGTATAAGAATGGAAAGTGGTGACATTTTGGCTACTGCAATGCTACAACAAAACTGCTGCAGTGATCCACGTTAGATAGTTGGTTGTGCGCACTACAAGAATATAAATTATTATTTGGACACAGTCTGGCCTGTAACCTTCCTTGGGTCAACTACTTAAATAGAATGCATGGTATCGTGTATCAGCATAAGCAACGGGAAGGCAATGGCGGCCAGACATGTAGTTGACCTCACCACAATCGCCTTAGTAGTGGGGGTGGGCGCGGAAGGAGAGCAGGACTCTTACAGATGTCACTCGCCACTGATAGTGGCCATGGCCTGAAATCAAACTGGGGTCGTGACGTGCACCACCGCTTCTATATGTGGGTTTGCATGGCTACTATGCTTCCAGTTCACAGGTGCTGTTGCAACGAGACAAGTCACTCAAAGATGAAATCGAGGAGCTAAAGCGTGCCTTGGCTAAGGCGGAGGAGGAGCATGCCCATACCAACGTCCTGAACAAGCAACTTGTAAGCACAGGGCTTCACTCTCTCTTGTGCGTTCTCACGATTTTTGTTGTCACACTGTTATCTCCTAAGGCCGTTACAATATAATGTAATTACATTTATTTTGGCACTCATTGTAATCAAATGACACGGTAAATATTGGCATCTGGTCCTATTTTATATCTGATAATAATTTGGATCGCTATTCTTGAATTGTTGTGGTATTTTTTCTAATCTTTGGTGCAACCTCTTCCTCCCTTCTGAGTTTATAGTTACTAATTTGCTCACTCCCTCACTAGACTTTATGCTTCGCCCTTCGTTGCTTGAGTTTCATAATTAGCCCTGGATTAAAACACCATTGGCAAGTGGTCTGGGCCTCGAGTATGAATGGTGTTGTCCACATCACTCTATTTTGTACAGTATGTGCTTGCTAACATCACTTGTGACGGCAGTCTATGCTCCGGCGTCTGAGTGTATTTATTTATGCGTGTTCGCGAATTGTAGCATGTGCGTAAAAGTTCTGCATATACTTGTATTTATATACACGACTACTGTGATTAACAAAAACAAATATTGATTTTTAATGTTCCTTCAGTGTTCATTCTGTTTCTCAACTTGACTCCTCTTTTGCAGAAGAAAGACAACCTGCAGCTAACTATCAACATGACTACTCTTCAGGATGAGGTTACGTACATTGACCACAATTTCTGTGGTTGTCTTCTACTGATCCTGTGGGTGTCTTTTTAATGGGTTTAATACCGTACGCCAATCACTATTATTAACTTGAATTTGTTTATCTTGTGCCATTCACCACCTATCCTGCTGTCAAACGATGAATTATAATACATTGGCAATAATATTTGCAGTTTTAAAATATTATTTTAAAGCCTATGTGTTTATTTTTAAATGTCGTCCTTGGAAAATATAAACCCCTACGGTTTGCACTGGTTAAGATTATTTTCGTGTTTTATTTACCCATTTTCTGGGTGCTGAACCGTCCTACTCAAACTGCTCTTGAGACATTCTTGCATTACAAATGAACTTTTGTAATGCTTCTCAAAGCTGGAAAGTTGCCAAATTAACTGGAAAAACGACATTTAATTATTTTTTTGGAAGTCATTAGTTACCATGTTAACATCAACTTGATACACTGGATAATCCAGTTGAGTCACCAGTGGCTGCCTGTATTCGATCTCAGGATCTCAGTGGCCACCTGCCAACATACTTTACAGAATTACTCTACAATCTCAGAGGAGCTGGCTTTGTGCGAAGTGCCTGAACTACTAATCAGCTACCTTTCCAAATAATGTATTTTTTTCCCAGTATATATTCCTTGAAATGTTTAATTTTCAGTTTTTATATTCCTCACTAGGTCATGAAGCTAAGATCAGAAAATGACTTTCTCTGTAAACAAGAAATTGAGTCTGGAATAACAATGGAAGATATCAAAGTAAGTAAAATCATATATTAAATTGTTAGATAAACACTAAGCCGTTCAAATACTGTAATGCTCACTTTCATAAGAAATACCTGCACTGTTTATTTTTTAAACGTGTAAATTTCATGGAGATTCAGGCATTTACTTTTAATGACATTAATGTATACCCAATTCAAAGTTGCCATGGGCTTTATATAAATGACCCGAAACTCCGCTAGAATAATGTCTTTAGAACCACATTCTGAAAAGGCCACTCAACACGACAATACTCTTTTTCAGCATCTGAAGTGATCGCATATGTAGTCAACTTGTTTTGCTTTGTGTTGGATAATTCCCTGTTATTTTCATATGTAGCCAACTTGTTTTGCTTTGTGTTGGATAACTCCCTGTTATTTTCATATGTAGCCAACTTGTTTTGCTTTGTGTTGGATAACTCCCTGTTATTGCCTGCAGTTGTTAATATGGTAGGAATACATAGGAGGGTAACGAGCTACGGATTTTAGCAGAGGTTGTCAAAGAATCACAGTTTTCATGGTGTGATGTAGAGAGATGAGTTTATAAAACTAGTCTTGAGTTGTAATTATGTATTAAATGTTACAGTATTTACATACTCTTTGGTTCTTTCGGTAAAGTCACGTAGGTATAAAATTAAATAAATCACGACGTTTCGGGCGCAACACAAGCATCCGTCATCAGGTGGGAAAGCATGGTCTGCTGCTGAAGGTTTAAAATGAGTGTAGCCCAAGGGTCATAAAGAAGTGGCCGGGGCTAGTGATGTTAATGTGAGAAATTAGCATGTAACTGTAAGATCGGAGAGCGGCCTCCTCGACGAGGGCACGGAAGTCGTGATTTATTTTATTTTTCTACCTTCGTGACTTTACTGAAAGAACCAAAGAGTATGGATTGCTGCAGTCACGAAAGCTTCAAATCAAGTATTTCCGTATTTTTGCTTTTGTTTTTATGAACAGTAATTGTTGATGGTTGCTAAAACCAGTGGAGCAGTCTTGTTGCAAGCAATGCATATATTTTTTATATATATAAATTATTTTATTTACCATGCTCTGCTTGGCAAGGTCACTTCTACACAAATTTACTATGAAATAATACCTTTGTCATTCACAGAAACAGCTTCAAGAGTTGGAAGCAGTCGCTGCTGAGAAAAACAACCTTGTATTTGAGGTAAATTTTACACTTTTATTCACAACACACCATTTAAATCGGTTTGTATGGAGTCGTTTTATCTCTGACTAAACTCATGGCTCTTTGACTTTGTTACACTACAGGGTGTCCCATAAGTGTGGAATCATAGGAAAAATAATACAAAAAAGGCAATAATAACGCTTTTATTAACAGAACGTGCTCAATGTGTCGACCATTGTTCCCAATACACAACTCCAGACGAGATGCACAGGCAGCAAGCACACGGTAAATAGTATCAGGGGTAATGGTTATATGCGTGAATAATGCACTGTGGCTGTGGTCATCGTCGGTGGATCTCCTCGAAGGTCCACTGCGTGGTTTTACCTTGTATGGATCCCGTTCCCCTAAACTTTGTAACAAGTTTGCTCACACAACTCTGTGTTATTGGCTCACGGTCTGGATGCAGTCTGTTAAATTCAACAGCGACTTCCCTCGGACTCCGGTTTCCTATGAATATAATTATCTGGACTCGTTCTTCCTTACTTGGAGACATCTTGGGCCTGCAGAAACAAAAACATATGAATTAGTTATTTTTCCCTATGATTCCAGACTTATGGACCACGCTGTATCTATACCATGGTGGGGTGGTGCTGAAGTGACTAATGCACAGTGCTATGAACAGAGCGACCAGAGTTTTAATCCCCGGTTATTGATAATAACTTTACATTTTGAGCTGCACAACGAGATGTCACATTGTGCCTGACTTGTGATGTCATGATTACGTCACGTGTAATGATGACATCATGGGAAAGGGGAGGTGTGAGCTTCTGCCATTATGGCACAAATACCAAAGGTGAATCGGTGAATCCTTAAAAGTGCTTGTATTTTTGTCTTCCAAGATTTGACCATCCCTTCGATAATTTTGACAGGATACATTCATTATTGTCCCCCCCCCCTCCCCATTTTAGACAGACAGGGAGGGCTCACGCATTAATGCTTTAACCTTAGTTGGAAAGCATTCAACGCATTCTGCATATGGGAGAAATCCTAAGTACTCAAAGGGTTTGCACAATGGATTTAAGCACCATGTGCTGTACTGCAATCTAATAGTTCAGCCCTTTGGCCTTAGGAGGTTCACATATATGTACGTGTTCATCCCATGCTTGCCTTCAATGTGCTACATTATTAAGGAGGATTATTTTAGCGAGGTTATTTGGTCGTTATCGACAGATTATTGACAGTCCTAATCCATACAGTTCTTACGATTTTTTGTTCACATGTGGAAAGTCTGTCGTTATTTAGTAAAATGTAATTTACCGTGGCAATACGTCGTGCTGAATAAGTTGTTTTGCAAAAATGTACTTTCAGCAAAGAAGCAACCACCTGAAGGAAATGGTGGAAACAGTGAGTGAATACAACTGCATCATTGAGGTAAGCCGTGCCTGTTCTAACTAATTCAATGCAACTTTCTACAAGACACAGCACCACACACAATGCCTCACACCCATTCGACTAATGAAAACGCAGCACCATATGAGTGTCTATTTTTGAAGCAACATGTGATTAAATTACATTGTGTTTCATTCATCCATCACTCTATGAGGGTTGTGATTGTGTGTCTGGATGTGTCTGTCACTGTAGAGTCTGCGTGCTGGTAAAAGCTGCCTTGAGGCACAGAACCTGGATTTGCAGGAGAAGTTAGCGATGTAAGTACACTGCTGTCATCTCTTTGTCCGTTCTAAGTAGATCAGCGTCACATTAACACCAATGCTGATCCTGCTTTTGGCCAGTCCAGTTAAATACATGTAAAATAATGGATCGTACTGGCTTATTGAGAAAATAAGGTTCAGTGTCGAGATTATTAGCTAATGGTTTTTGCAACGATTTTAATTTATTGACTATTTTAGGAGATATGAAGCAACCACCAAATCATGGCCATTAATATTTCACAGTAATTATTTTTTTTAAAGATATCACACATCTCTCAATTGCTAGTATATTACTTGTGTTGCTAAGAAATGCCAGTTCGTACAGACTCATGTGTGTGTCTGAATATATGAGCAGCACAACTGCACTGTGTCTGTGAACAATTCCTCACTTTGTGGAACCAGTCCACACATTGTGGAATGGCAAAACAAAAATGCTAATCATTATTACTATTCGACGCACACTTACATACACTCCTACTTGTGTGTCATTCAGTTTTGCACCTGATTGATCAACTCCAGGTGTCAATGTAGATCATTGTTCTTCATTGAAAGGCCCATGGGCCTGGTGGCCTTTAGTTCGGCCCCTGACGTGCGGCTCCCGACAATACACAAATGTGAAAACGCCCCATCATGCTGTCAAACCCCAATGGTTTCAAATCTGTGGTGGCCCTCACTGATGTCTTATTAGCAAAAGTGTAAAAAAGTGAAGAACACTGATGTAGAAAATACCTTTTCCTCATGACAACACGATAGCTTAATTCCTGTGCTGTACTTCTGATTTGGGACTGGTTACTGGTCGTGGACCATACATGGCATCCTACAATTCCTTCAGGTGGAACGGAAGCTAAATGTACCCAAGAATTGAGCAGAATGTGATTTGCAGAAAGTGTCTCACGAGTCACTTTCCTCCCAGCTCATGACTTTGTCTCTGCCAGTTTTAACTTGATCTTGGGTCTTGGGGAACCGTAAGGTATTCCTCACGGATAAATCATACCCACAGGGTCCAGATGTATAATAAATTAGTTGTTGAAGGTTTCTATTAATTTACTGATTTGAAAAGCATAACTGTTTTCTCTTTCGGGTAGCAGTAAATATGCTTTACTTATGAATGAACGTCTGCCGCAAAATGTTTGACTCAAATGGCTGCTTATTTTGAGAAACTCTTCAACTCCTATGCTTTTATTCAGTCCATCTGTTTGTGTGATGTATCCTGTGTTGTATGTTATAGGCACACTAAAAACAATTGTGAGAGCCCCGACCTATCCCAAACAATACTGATGTGCAATTCCATTGACATGGAGATTACACAGGCTGAGAAGGTAAGCAACAATGTGTAATATATTTGAAGATGATACTGCCTCTTCCATGGATAGGCCTACATTAGTAGTCTGGGCAATGTGGCCTTGGTGATAGGACCTGGAGCTATGAGGCGATGGGGACAGGGCAGTCGAGCCTGGAGTAATTAGGCGATTGGGCAGTGAGGTGAAAGACCCATATGGACCTGATCATTAACACACTTGTTTTGCTGATGTTTATTCAACAATGTATTTATGTATGCACATCAACATCTGCTAGTGGTAGTGCCGGCTAAACAGAGCTTGTGCGAGCCTTTGTGAATCTACTTGCATTGCTTGAAAACTGACTGAGTTGGGGAGTAAGATTTAGACTGAGAGCTATGGGTGGAGAGGTCAAGGCTGTCCAATCCTCCGCTCATCCTTTATCTATATAAATAAAACCTTAATCTGTCACAAAAACCTCTAGGGTACTTCCCGACAAGTAAGAAAGCTGAAATTTGGTACATAGGTAGCTTTTAGGACACAAATAACAAGAAAACTCTGACAATCTGAGATTTTTCATTTTAATACCCCCAAATCTTAATTTTAAGTGCCCTATAAACGTGTTTGTGCGCGTCACTTAGAAACCGTGAAAAATCTAAGATTTTTTTTCGTTTGATAGAGCGTTAAACAGCAAATAAATTAAAGCTAGAACTATTGTCCTATCTTTTCTTGTTTTTGAGATATTTAGGATTAAAGCGGTGTTTAATGAAAAAATACACATTTTTAAATCCTTTATATTAAGTTCGCTTGCTTGCTTAGGACCGTGCAAATCTTTCGGTCGTTTTTTAACCCACTTCCCGTGATCCAATCGAGCTGACATTTTCCACACAGACTCGTTGTGCGTGACAATTAATGTTCGTGATATTTTTTTCCCAAAATTTTACACTTTTTAGGACAAAACTATTATATTTAATTACCAATTGCTTAATGGTGCAATGCAATCATCTGACCCATAGGTGGCAGCCATCTCGAGCCAGAGGACGAGAGGGCTCTAGCCTCCACGCATATAAAGGATTTATAGTGAAAAACTTTGTTTTTACGGGTTATACTTGTATGATGTTAAAATCTGAATAGTTCGAAAATTGTAAAAGATAGAAGTTTACCCTCATAGAGTATTAAGTTCATACATATTTCTCCTTTCTAATAAAACAACTACAGGAATCTTTAAATTGAGCGGTTTTCGATGGGTACATCTTTAAATATAAACAGTTGAATCAAGTCAACAATTTTTGTGCTTTTTTGCGGAAAAAGACCATTTTTGGAGTGGTTAGTGTCTGATCGGAGATAAAAACTGTAACAAATTATGTCAGATTAATTATATTTATTGAAAACTTTCACCTGGCGAAGACAGGCTTTATGAACTAGTATCTCTATAAACCCTCAGAAATAAATATATAAGCGTGCACCTATTAAGTGTTCAGTCTTACACAAGAGAGGTTGGTGTAATTAACACCGCAACAAAAAATGTGTTATATTGCATTGGTCAGAAAATAATATTCTGCCATTTAAGTATATGTGAATGTTGACGATGCTAAGACATTTTATGACAGGATAGGGTGAACAACTTGTAAGTTCTGAATAGAACATGTCAAGAAGACATTCTAGAAGTATCATGAGACCTCCTTTGCCAATAGCAAAATATGATAATAGGTTTTTTACCCCTTTTATCTGGCAACAAAACTGACACCTTTTTACAAGGGATCATGCTTGCATTAACCACAATACCGGCGGTCAAAATGCAAACAAAAAACAGGACAATGCATACATTATCAGAGTGCTGTTTTTTGTTTGCATTTTGACCGCAGGTATTGTGGTTAATGCAAGCATGATCGCTTGTAAAAACGTATCAGTTTTGTTGCCAGATAAAAGGGTAAAAAACCTATTATTCTAGAAGTAATCGGAAAGTGGGGGTTGCATTGGGTGGGACACTTATGCAGGCACCCAGGGTCAACAGTCAAGGGAAAGGCCTCATACCAGAAAGTGGGATATGGCAAACAGCACACTTGGAAGCAGAATGTCGCCTATTTAACACTTGTAGGATCTGGCAAAAGGAAGGAAGTGATAGGTGTGGCACATATTCAGTATTTTTCTGGTGACCTCTTGCCCAATTAATACTTGACACGGAGATGCTGTGGACATGACACTGTATGCATGGTAAATGTTGCGTGATGATAAAATGTTGATAGAATGAATTTGAATGTCAGCTTATACAGTTAGTTCCAGCTTATACTGGAACTAACTGCTTTACTGCCAGAAAACATGTGTATTAGTGTGTTATAGAGAAGGTGCAGTGTAGGTTTTTTTCATTACAAATTTGAATCCGTTTTATATGATTTTAATATTGGCCATGTATTGTGTCATGTAATTATGAATTGCACCATGGGTAAAACAATGCATGGATACCAATACGTTTTCTCCATCCAGAAAAGATGCAGTAGCCTTAACGATCTGACCATTGTACTATATAGGTTTTCTACACAGATCACCGGACAGATTTGGTCCATGTGCCGGGAGCTCAAAAGTCAGACATCGCACTGAGCAACACACCATACAATCTGAGAACACATTTGAGAGCTATATGCGTATTGTGCCCATGGTTTTTGTGTGTGACAGATTTGTCGGCTGGAGAATAATGTGATTAACAGCCACGCTGATAGACTTCATGTGAAGGCACGGTTGTCAGAGACCGGCACAGACGTGGTGGGTAAGAGTGCGTGCCAAGACGAAGCGGTGCAGGCTACTACCACTCAGGCTGAACAGGCAGTTTCTACCCAAACCGATGGTGATCCTGGAAAAGAGACTGGTAACTCTGTGTACCGTGCATTTTTATGTATTTTCAGCATTTCCATTTTGAATTGATAAAGCTGTCTGGTGTGCCTCGTGATATGTGTATCCTTAAACAATTTACATCCGTACTACCGTGACATCCCATAATACATGATCCTGGTCATGAGCACCTTTTGTGTAAATTGAAATCAAAGAACACATTCTTGCGGAGCGAGCTGGTAGGAACGTTGGGTTGTTCGGTCAATGGCCAGGTTCAACGGCGGCGTGTTGTATTCCGCAAATATGGCCGACTGTGAGGGCGGGCACAAGCCGGCGTGAGTCGGTTAAACGTTGAGTTTTATAAGGGCACCACGGGGTGACCAGCCCCTCCCCTCCCACCCCCCACCCTCCCCACCCAGCCCCTCCCCACCCAGCCCCACCCTCCCCACCCAGCCTCTCCCCACCCTCTCCACCCAGCCCCTCCCTTTATGACGGACGGACACAATAATCCCCTGTGGGCTGGTGTAACCAGGAGGTTCCTACCAGTAAAATCTGAACCTAATTCCTCTTTGTACAGCAGGTGGTGTTAGTGGCACTGTGAACTAGAGCGATATGGGGGCCGAATTTGCGACGGGAGTCTGCCCTCTCACGCATCCTGTCACTCCCGTAACACATGTAGAATGAGCTGGCAAGACAGTTGTGCTGGCGAGAGTGGCAGGAGCATCACTGGGTATCACGTGTGTGCCCTACTAACACAGCCAACCTAGTAATGATGTTTGCAGTAAGCATTCACTTAAATTTATCGAATGTTTTATTCTAAATCTGCAAATATTAAATTTCGATTTAAAGCTTTCGTGACTGCAGGGATTCATCTTCTTGGTTCTTTCGGTAAAGTCACGTAGAAGGGAAATAATAAAATAATACAAAATGAAACATAATACATTTTGTTGTACTATTGCCCAGAAGAAGACTAGATGCTCACATTTTCAAAACCTTCATTTCCTGTCGGTGACAAATTTAGTTTTTATTAATTTCAATGACTTGTCATTTTATGTTAAGACCTATGCAAGGTACAATAACATTAGTTAATATTAAGAATAAACTGTATTGCTTGCTTTGTTTACAATGTACTGCAGCTTGCAATTTTAATATCCTAGCATACTTTTGTGTCACCCAATTTAAATGTCTCTAAACAAATATAATTCTGTTCTTTTCAGACACATCAGAGCACTCTACATTCCTTGTGGATATCTCCAGCAACTTCACAAGCTGCAGTGGCAGCAGTGGCGATGTGATGGAGTTACCCAGCGTGCTAAATGTGACACTTGATAATATGTCCCTATATTCAACTCCGCTCCACAGGTAAATATCTGCATGCACTGCACCTAAGAAGACAGCCTCGGCTGTAAATGTAACCTGTCAAAATCTCAGTCTTAGCATCTGTAATTTAATCAATTTCAACCCATGTAACCTTTTTGTTCGAACTGGGTATTGCGTTTAAGTAGCCTATTTCTACATGAAGCTTATTTCATTTATCAATAGCCCCCCAATCCATTGTACATGTCATCGTATTTAGTGCCTTCATTTGCATTAACGTTTTACAGTATTTAATAAACACTTATGCAGATGTATTACTGAAAGACATACCCATGTTTGGCTTCATGGTAGTGGCATGCCATCTATTGGACAAATTTTAAATCGTAGACTTTGTCTTAAAAAGTTTAGGCTTGAGATTTTCAGGTTGCTCAGAGGTCCGAGCACTGAGACGGTATAATTGAGATGCTGGATTTAAATCCGGGTTTCTGCCACGGATAGTAAACCTGGGTTCTCACATGTAGCATCTTAATGGTCTCAGCTCAAGAGAGACATGGCGATAGAAACAGCACAAAAAACATAAAAATTTGGTGTTGCACTTAATTTGCCAAAATTGTATCTCAATGATTTAAAACATAAGTTTGGCTGTCCTGCCACAAACACAATTCTTGTAACAGTGTGTAGGAACACGGTACCCTCTTGTGTAAGGATAAATAGGATTTTTTTTAAAGAAGAAATCCTGTTTAAAAACCTCTTCTGCACCCACACTGTTGTGCGAGAGTTCCAAATTGATTCCTTGTCGCGTGAAATGTATGTATGTTGAACTTCTTTTGCACTCTATGTACCCAACTGTGCTAATCGGATGTGCAGTGTTGGGTCTATGGGTAGTGTTAGTTTGTGCAGTATGTATGTTGAACTTCTTTCGCACCGTATGGAGCCAACCGTGCTAATCGGAGGTGCGAAATTGTGTCCAACTCAATTGGAATAAATTGGGAAAAAGGCCAACGTATTTTGTGGTTTTTAAATTAATCTTGCAATGATGGTAGAACTATGAAGTTACGATAATATTTCACGATAATATTTATTTGGTTGGATTGGCTTTAACATAATGAAAGTACTTTACCTAAAAAGCTGTAAATCCACACTGCGTGGTTGACAGGATGTTGTGTAACCATTGGGTGTGTGCGCGTTTGCTTGTGTGCAGTCCACAGATCCACGATGGTGTCCGTGACGTAAAGCCATGTAACAAAATCTTTAGAGTAATCGTACCTGCCTTTTTACTGATGCTCACCACACTTGGGCTAATCGGTGCCATCACTACCTTCCCACACACATTTGTGCCAACTGTTGAACATGACTCTGTCTATGCCAGTGTAGAAACTTTGCTATGGCCATACACAGACTTCCAGTATGTGCGTCGGCCACCCATTTAGAGGGGTCGCTTGAACTTCAGAATCTTTTGGCAGAGTCCTTACAGCCTCACTGCTCCTCACCAACTCACAATCTGAACTGTCATATTTTACCTTTGAATAGTTTATTGCTAAGGCTATAGCATCGCCTACGGAGGTTATGGTGGTCACAGAAATTGTGAATTTGAAAACAGTCCATGAAACCTTTCCCAAGCAACCTTGAGAAATGGTCCCGTGGAGACTCACACAGAGATGAATATAGACGCTGAGATTCACGCAGAGACGTGGAAATATACACGGAGACACGGCGTTACTGCTCACAGACACGGGTACACATGCATCGAGTCAGAGATACACACGCATGGAAATGGACACAGGGAGACATGGATATAATACACACACGGAAATACATAGAAAGACACGGACATACACACGGACATAGAAACGCGCACATACAGAGACTTGGAGATACACACAGATACACGCACAGATGTGGAGGTTTTCAGAGATACACAGTGCCGTGCTTTTATTTCTTGTTCAAAACATAACAATCGTCGCTGTAGTTATCTCCTGCTGAATTTATATGATGCTTAGAGCATACAAATGTCCAGTTACAGGTTAGCACTTTTTAACTGATTAATATGGCCAAACTAGAATATTAAATGCAAATAAAAGTTGTATTTGAATTGTTTAGTATGTCTTTTATACTGAAGCTTTTGTATGTATATGTCTAGAGTGGTGAACTTGTTTGACCTGTTTGTTTAGCTTCTTAAAAATAACACCTAGAGCGCGTTTACAGAAGTGTTTGTCGTTATTTACAATTTGACAAATAAAGCAATTCTTAAGCAACAATGTTTCTTGAAATGTAATATTGATGCAAGTGATTGCTTCAGTGTGGCCTCCGATATATGCTTGCAATGAAATGATAACCTTTGCTACCACGTGATCTCATTGAGGTGAAGGGTCATTTACAATTTTGACCTAAGGTCAATCCTGGCTCCAGCTCTTCTTGGTCCGGGGGAGTGGCCAGTAGTGCTGTTACGTGGTGGGCCACCATATAACAATGATATACAGCTAAGACGAGTGACCTTGGGTGGGCCAAAGGGGGACATTTGGTGGAGCAAGGCCCACCCCAGTGCCGATCCCTGCCTCGGGTAAAGTTCAAGAGGCATGTCATTAACGGTCTCGCTGATTGTCGGCAATACTGTTTTCGTACGGGACTTTTACCCCATTAATGTTTACAATTTTGGAAAAAACATCGATACCACATGAGACAGCAAATCAATCAGGATGGGGTTCGCCTGTTGTATTCCTTTTGAAGCACATCGAAAAGCAATATAAAATTCAGTTTTTAAAAATATTTTTTGTGTGATATGAATGCCAACTGTTTGTTTGTCGTACACATTCATCAGCACTTCACATGCAACACATCCACATAAAATGCAGTACAATAATCTGCCACTCATGCTTGGGGGGTTTAGTGGAGTTTTGTTGGATAGGCGACATGCAGAAGTGTGTGTTTAAAGTAAATCATTGTCGTTTTAATGATGGGAGGGGTTACAGCCAAATAGCTTTACTGTCAGGCAGCTAATAGAGAAGCGCTGGGGATGTGAGGGTATGTCTTAGTAACAACAAAGGAAATTCATTTTAAGAGGTGCAAAAACTCAAAACAGGAATGTGCAGTAAAAATAACGTATATGTGGCAAACGAGTGGGAGTGTGGAATAATGGTTGCATGTTTTAGAAGTGGCCGACATGCTGGAGGAACTGCGAAAGATAATGATCCATGGAAGAGGTGCCATAGACTTTGTAAAAACTTCTTCAGGTAGTGTTTGGCCATTGGGATTTTTGGCCATTCCCGTGAATGAGTAGCGTGTGGAAGGAATCCATAGCGGTAGAATCTATTGCTGTGCTGTCGTGTGGCCACCTCGCAGTCTAAGTCTGCAACACCTGATATCCAAGGTGGTCTCCCATCCCGAGTGCGAACCAAGCTCAACGCTGCGTAACTTCTGCGATCCGACACTAGACACCTTTATAAGTGGTGATTTTGGCTGTATGATAGCAAACTGCTTCAGAACGTGTATCGTGCGGCGTTAGCTCTGCGCTTTGTATGATCCAGGCATCAATGGTTGAGGGTACTGACCATAATTCAAAAAGCCTGGCCCGGGGAGTTATGCAGAGGTTCCATCATCGGGTGGCGCCACCCAACGTCTAACAGGGCCAAGTGCGTAAAGGGCAACCCACAGGGTCAAGACACCAGGGTGAGGTGGGCGGGCCGCTTGGCGTAGGGGGGGGATCATGAGGCTCTGAGTCTCGCTCAGCTCGGCAGCTCAAGTGTAGCGGAGTGGAGCCCCGCGCACACAGACGCGGGTTGGTGCTGGGGGCATCAGGACGCGGTCACCGCGGCGCGAAATCATCGTTGCTATTCCTCTACAAACGTGTTTGTGCTCCACGTCGTTATTACAGCGTTGCGTTCATCTTTATTTCGCTGTTCCTAAATAGTTTGCTAGGTTTGTAAACGTGCGCCAGCAGTGAGTTGGATCTGCTGGACGTCGCTGTAGCATCAGGTACAGGCGCGCATTGCGATGGAGACACGTGCCCTCCCCATCCACCTCCTCTACATCCTCATCATCCTCATCACCACCACCCGCCTGCCGCCCGTCTGCCTCGCCGCGCCCGTCCCCGCAGCCGCGGCGGGCTACCTGGCGCAGCTGGCGGGCAGGGAGCGCCTCTGGGTGCTGGTGGCCCCGGATCCGCGGGACCGTAGCTTCCAGGCCATGATGTCCTTGATGAGCCGCGACGCCTACTGCGAGCTCTCGGAGCGCCAGGTGCGCCTGCTGCTGGTCGTGGTCACGCCCGCGCCGGGCGGCGTGGCCGGAGGGGCTCTTAACGCCACATTGCGCCGCGTGTCGCACACGGGGAGGCCCCTGGACGAGCCCCTGCCGGCCTCGGCCCCCGTGCGTGCCGCTCTGGCCGCGATGCGCCTCGACCCGCGCCGCTTCGGGATGGCGCTGCTGCGCAAGACGCTGCAGGTGGAACGACGCCTCGTCACCCCCGTGCGCTTCCAGTCTCTGCTCAGAGCCATCGACGTGATGCCAGCGCGCAGACGGGAGCGGCTCGGCCGCAGGGGATGGGCGCAGCGGTGCCGGGAGACCGCGGATGCCACGGCGGCATGGGCGGCACCGGCGGCATCGGCAGGAGCCCCGCCAGGCGCGGCACGGAGCCCACATCGGGTGCCACCGCCACCCCCGGTGCGGATGAACGTGCCCCAAGTTCCCCCGACCTTGGCCCCCGTGGCACCTCCAGCTTCCAGGGTCCCTCCAGACTTCAGGGCTCCCGTGGCCCCTGCAGCTTCCAGGGTCCCCGTGGCCCCACCAGCTTCCAGGGCCCCTCCAGCCTCCAGGGCCCCCGTGGCCCCTCCACCCTCCAGGGCCCCCGTGGCCCCTCCACCCTCCAGGGTCCCCGTGGGCGCGCAGCGCGGATGCGGGCGCGGTGAGGCGTGCGGCGGCGACGGCGGCGGCGCGGGTGTCGCTGGAACCGCGCGTGGAGGAGGAGGAGGCGGCGCTGAGGCTGCGGGGTCCGGGGCAGCGGCACTCTCCGCCTTCCTGCAGCACTTCAGGGGCAGGAGGCGCCTGCTGGTACGCGTGCGTGCACCAGTGGCGACGGATCTTTGTAACAGCCGCGAGTGGCGCAACGACGCCCACCTTGCACACACACACACTCGGAGCTGTACAGAATACAAGTAAAAAAACGCAGAGCATTTGATAACACGAGAGTTGGTGGTGGTGGTGACGGGGGGGGGGTAGAGTGCATGTCTCGTCTCCGTTGCTAGAGCTGTACAAACGGTGGATATTACACGTGAATGACGAGCGACGGTTTGGCTATAGACCAACAACAGGACATCTACTAATCAGAGAATGGTAGACCCTTTATATTTTTAAATCAACCCTAATAGTTTCTAATCCACCGTTTTGTCCAAGCAGCAGTATAAATGAGCACACAAAAGAGTCGATCGGCAGGTCGAGTGTGGTGGGATAAAGTATATGGACTCCCACCTCTGCCAAGAGGAAGAGTAGGCAGAAAACTACCCTCTCGATGATCGCTCGAAAATTTCCAGCAGTGGCGTGGGCAAGTTTTATATTTGTCTGAGTTTACAGTGGACACAGCATTCGTAATTTACCCAGTCTGCTGACAGGTAAGGGGCCATCCATAAATGACGTCACGCACCTGGGGGGGGGGGGTCAGACATTTGTGACGATGTGTGACGAGGGGGGGGGGGGTTGAAAAATGTGACGTCACATTAAGACAACACGTTCTACTTAATTAAATATATTTTTTAATAAATGTTTTCTCCTACAACAGTGCAGCGCCACATTAAATACGCACGACAATGACAATAGTTTCAAGCGATTTGAAGCATGTTTTATTTGGGAGGGGGGGCAGAGCTTTGTGACGCCGTGTGATGGGGGGGTCAAAAATTGCGTGACGTCATTTATGAACGGCCCCTAATCCAGAGATTAGATTCGGCAAGACACGTGGCCGTAATACAACACACGTGGTAGCGCTCCTTCAAAGTGAGATGGAATGGCAGCTAGGAATGGAAGCATGCTCAAGACGATGGCCAAACGGTTTGACGGAGCAATGAAATCGCAATATTGTATGTGCCAAACGTCAGCCTGAGTTGTGCCGCACCAGAGGCAATGCCACCAACAACGGGGAAGGCCTCATCTGCTTTCTCACACTGATCCAAAAAGGTAAGAAAAATAATTCGATCCTGGGTGGCATATCAAGTGTACACGTCTGTGGCGGGATCATGTCCGGTACAGGCCTGCGTGTGATTGGCTTCCCCTGCTCCCTGATGCCCCCACTGGTGCCACCGATGCAGCGGGGCCTTATCTGTAGCGCCGCTGTACAAGCAAGCTGTGACGGAGCTGTGCCGAGCCAACCTGGCCGGGTTGATTTTCCACTGCAGAAGCCGAGCCGTGTCACTGACGTCATGAAATGAACGAGTCAAAACGTTTTTTAACTGGCGGCGTCTTCACTGTGTGGGGACCGGCGTCATGCGCAATGAACGGGTCAATAGCCCCCACCCTGCCTGGCTTCGAGCCAGATTCACACGTGTTGTGAGCAGTGCCGGATTAAGCTAGTGCGGGGCCCGTCGCATATGCTACTTTTGCTACTCGGATAATCCGACACTGGTTGTGAGGCCACCTTAGCATGGCTTCGTTCTGGCTGGATATGGAAAATAGCCTGTGGAAAACCACCCTTTACAGGGAGCTTGGGTCAGGTGGGTGGGTGGGTCAGAGGGTGAATTCGTAAGGGCACACATGCTTTTACCCGTGGTGGGTGTGCCACCCTCTTACACCTTGCTGTCACTCCCGGGTCCAACTTGCCACCATCTCTGGGCAAGACGGGACTTTGCACAGAGGGAGTGGCAGCAGACACGGAAATCTCTCGACATTGCAAAGCTTCGTCAGCATGCCCAGACCGCATTGCTATTTAAAGCATTGGCTGGTGACCACCAGCCAGGTGGAGGTTCACTGGTTTTCGGTGGGAACTGTCAGTGACATTGCTGTATAAAAACATTTAAAGGCAAGGTGTGAGCTGCACCCACGTCTCACATCTGGCCGAGCATCGCAAGAGTTAAAGTGTCAAATTCTGACTTCAACTCAGCCCCTCATGCCTCCAGCGTCATTAAAACGAGTACCACTTTGAGTAAAATCATCGGCAAGATGTATCGGAGAGTGGCACACCCACTTTGGGCAACTATATTGTGTGCCCTACGAATTCATCATGCGATGGATAGACTTGTCCTTGCCATAACAATGTGGAATATCCAAATCAGCTGAAGACTATAAACAAGGGATTAGCACCACCCCGCGCTTGTTTGAGAAGAAAATCACTTTGAATTTGACGGTTTGTACTGAACAACAGCCAAATAATCTGTAATGTTGTTTGTAACGTGTTGTGGATAATCCTGAAGAGAAGTTTTATGTACGGCATATCATTAATGCTGCTGTGCATTCTTGGGTCTTTCGGTAAAGTCACGTAGATAGGTTCAAAGAAAATAACAGAAAATAACAAAAAAACTACCTATCTAGGTGACTTTACCGATATGCCCAAGAATATGAATTCCTGCAGTCACGAAAGCTTTAGGTCAAGATTTAATGCTGCTGTGATTGTGGCTCCACACAAACGAATTGTGACGCAGTTGAAATCCGACACGTTCTATATTCACTCAATCATATATATTTATTCAGGTTTGCTGTCATGGAGTAATGGTTAGCAGCACACCAGTGACCGGACTTTCGATCCGGAGGTCACCAGTTCGATTTGATCTCCTGGCACAGCAGTTCAAACAATGGGCAATTTTCTTTAATCACTCCCATATCTTTCGATCCAGCAGTGTACATGGGTACACCACAGTTCGGCAATCGCAGGCAGTGTGAGGAGTGGTAAAGTATGGGTTCTCTCACCTCTCCAAGATATCTGTCCAGTATGAAAGAGTAGGCCATTATACCCTCTATGTATGTATGTTTAACTTATTTTATGCTAATCGAAGGTGCGGTGGAAGGACTAGAAACGAAACACAAAACGCAGTTCTAAAGAAATTCGTTTTCAATGTAGATTTAAAAGTGCATCGGTCCAGTGGCTTCCTAATATCGGTCGGGAAGAACATTCCAGACGGCCGCAGAAGCGCATCTGAAAGCGCGCGATGCAGTGACCGTCTTTGTTCAATGGGTTAGGATGACCGGAGTTTGCGGGTTGGTTTATGCTCCTTGATCTCTAGAAACCCCTCGAGCAGCTGTGAGCAGGCAATTGGATAGCTGCACCTTTACCGTCCTGTTGAGGACGATGGCCGACGTGGTGGATTGGGTGGACGTGCCTGCATGCGTGTCTGCGTGCGTGCCTGCGTGCCTGCGTGCGTGCGTGTGTGCCTGCGTGTGTGCCTGCGTGCGTGCGTGTGTGCCTGCGTGCGTGCGTGTGTGCGTGCGTGTGTGCCTGCGTGTGTGCCTGCGTGCCTGCGTGTGTGCCTGCGTGCGTGTGTGCGTGCGTGTGTGCGTGCCTGCGTGCGTGTGTGCCTGCGTGCGTGCGTGCCTGCGTGTGTGCGTGCGTGCGTGCGTGTGTGCCTGCGTGTGTGCGTGCCTGCGTGTGTGCGTGCGTGCGTGCGTGTGTGTGTGCGTGCGTGCGTGCGTGCGTGCGTGCGTGTGTGCCTGCGTGTGTGCGTGCCTGCGTGTGTGCGTGCGTGCGTGCCTGCGTGTGTGCCTGCGTGCGTGCGTGCGTGCGTGCGTGTGTGCCTGCGTGTGTGCGTGCCTGCGTGTGTGCGTGCGTGCGTGCGTGTGTGTGTGCGTGCGTGCGTGTGTGCGTGCGTGTGTGTGTGCGTGCATGTGTGCGTGCGTGCGTGTGTGCCTGCGTGCGTGTGTGCGTGCGTGCGTGCGTGCGCGAAGGTGCTGGGTGCTCCGGCCGAGGAGGACGCTGCTTACCGAGCACAGAAATTCGCGCTGAAGGGTCGCGAGTGCGAACTTGCGCTCCGCAAGGTGAGCGTCCTCGCGCTGCTTGGGAATGCGTCTATGAGCACCCTACGCATCGACCACCACCACACAGGTAGGAGGCTTGACTCGCCAAAGCACGCAATGGTTTTTGCAGAATAAATGTAGAACCTTAGATCTTAACAGATGTCCTCTATTTTAATGATTCATTAAATGTGGTTTTCAATTCGTTTTTTTTTCCACGTAAAATGTCCCGTAAGTGTTGCAAAAGTACATAATAAACTGGAGCAAAAGTTTTTTTGTCGGTTTGATGCCTTGATCACATGGAATGCTGCATCGGTGCTTCATTTGTTATCTCCATCAAATTGCGTTTCACAGATTAAACTGCTAAGTGGTAAATAATGAACATATTTGATTTGTAATGGCTTGTAATGTATGCGATGTATGATATGCGTGAAGTATAATGAAGATACATGGTTACATGTGTGTATTATACATTAGGAATATGAATGCCTAAATGTACAGACACCTATTTTGATTAAAGTGTCATATATCATCATCGTTATGAGCACACACAGCACTCTGGGAAGAGCACTCGGCACACCCAGGTGCACCGTGCGGGGCAAACATGATGTGTGGTAGAATTTCCTCTACCCGACAGCCACACAATGTGCCCCACAGTTGTTCCCCTGCCATGCACAGCCCCTGACCACAATGGAATGAGTGACACTCCACTGAAGCCACGGTAGAGCGAAGCCATTGGGCCGATGCATGGACAGGTCCCTGATGAGGTGTTAGCTTGGCAAGCCCATGCACCTCAGTTACTCACCCCAGGCCAGTTGCAGGCGATGTTGTCGAGTGACACATTTGGTGCCTGCGTTCGTTTTGTCCGAGAGCTTGACGGCGTTGGCTTGGCAGTAGAGACGGCAGCGTTCAGAGATGATTCAGAGATGATTCTCACGGCAACATTCATCTGAGTGTTGTTTATAAGCCGGGCATCGGCTCATTGTTCACGGGCAACAGAGTGCTCCTCGGAGTAAACCCAATGCGAGGGCTGCTGCCGTGTGCCGGGCACGGGCACCAAGCCAGGAGGCAGTTCCACGAGGTGGTGGCTAAAAAGAAGAGGCGCCAATTGCAACATCGGTCCGAGGAGAAGCCACTTAGGTTTGGTCCCGAGTTGAAGACCCCGTTCGGCTGTAAACTTTTGAGCTCGCATTCAGCTGTGGCACCGTACAGGTGAAACACACCTGACACCGTTTAGCTTGCACCCATCTGGAGACGCCGCTTGTGGCAGGTAAATGTGACGGTAAATTAAAAACGCGCGGGGGGTTCCGGCACGCAATCTCAGAGCAGGGCAGCGAACAGATTTTGTCGTCGCACAGTATTCTCTCGTTGTTCACGAACTTGCTATCTGCGATTTTGGCTATCCGGAGAATTGCATCTGGAGCTCGACACGACTGCATCGAGAGAGAGAGAAAATGATGACATAAAGTGCTGCGAGAGAATTTGATGAAAGAAAGTGATGACAAAGTGGTGAGATAGATAGAGAGAGAGAACTTTTGATACGGTAATTTTCATAGGGCAATAACATCTACCAATTGTTCTAGTCATGAGCATCTCCAGAAACGCATCCCTCACGAATAACGAGGGAGCAACTGCATATCTATACTAAATCCACGGTGATGTCTCCGTGTCGTGGGTGCTCTCCCGCCCGTCTACCGCTCGCGCACGCGAGGTCACGCGGAACAAGTGGCCCTGAACGTGCGGAACGAGCTCATCTCCTTCGAGATGCTGGGCGCGCTGCGGCACGAGTTCGGCCTGCCCCACGCCACCTACCGCCTCGTGCTCGCCGACTACGACATGCGAGCCACGGTGCGCGCGCGAGCCGCGTACCTCCTCCCCAGCGTCGCACCGCTCTCACCACAGCAGCCCAGCGGCAGTGGCGGTACCCATGGGGGGGGGGGGGGGTTACAGCAGGCAATGCTTTTTGGTGTGTCACCTGATTAGCAAGCAGTAGTGCGCAGTTTTATGCGGGACGTTTCACAGCCGTGTGAAATTGTGAAGGTCAAAGTCGAATTACAATGACATTTCATTTCGTTACGATTACGAGCTTTTGACGTTCATTGTGGAATCTGAATATAAGCTAAATAATTTTCTGCACCATTTTTTCTCATCGATCCGGGGCAACCATAATCTGTCCGCTCGAGGCTCTAAACTTTCGCTTGATTCGCTTTCGCCCGAGCGCCGCCGAACAAACAACGCGGCGCCGTTTTAATTGCTCGTGGCACACGCATATTGCGTGACGGTGGGACGTGCCGTTGCCGACGCAGGCACACTTTGAGAACCCCGTTCCGCTGGACACGCTGCTGCGGGTGCTGGACCAGCTGCCCTCGCGCCTGCAAGAGCTGGCGCTGGAGACGGGCATGCGAGCGCGCTGCGGTTCCGGCCGTGGAGCCGCGGGCAACGCTCTCGCCCACTTGCTCAGCAGGTACGAGCGCGCGCGGATGTGGACGGGTTGTTCACGATAAACCCCACACGTGTGTTAAAGTATCACAACAACAACAATAATAATGAATTACGTCAATTCACTGCTGAATGATGGCCTCAAAAGGAGTTTGTTGGACCATACTTTGCCAAGGTGAGATTTGGGGAGGCTTACTGCAGCCTTAGCCATCGCTCGGAGGTTTGGAGATGTTTGGAGGATGAGTGGAGATTGCATTTTGCCGAGGAGATGGAAATTGCCTCGGCGGCCCAAACCACTCTTTAGCACGATAAGGAAATGTTACTTTCAGCGCCACCTTGATTGAGACCATTAAATGGGATGAATATCAATTTGCTCTCAGACGCCTCGGAACATGTCTACAGATTTTGACGAGCATTTTGTGAGGTTTTGCAGATCTGTCAACCCCTTAACAGTGCCTACCTTATTACAGACCAATTCAGACCGTATTGGTCACCCGTGCCCCCTGATAAATCTCAACGTTCATTCTACAAAGTCCCATCACAAGCGAGGAACACAAACAAATGGGCATTTTTTTGCCCGTATTGAAACGGCTGTACTCTGGATGGCCCTGAAAACTAAATGTCCCTGTTAAAGAATACGGGTAAACCGTTTGGGTTGACAGGTACGGTCTTGGCGGAGGGAAAACCTCTCAGCTCAAATTTGTATGTATGTTAAACTTCTTTTGCACCGTACGTAGCCAACAGTGCCTCCCGTGTCCCATACAATCAACAGTATGGGACAAGGGGAGTGGAGGGTGGGGGGCTAACCCTGTGCTGGTTGTGTAAGCCTACAGGGTTTTGGAGGAAGTAGCCACCACCGCCTGTGAGCGGCTGGCTGAGAAGGAGAGTGACCGACGGTGCGGTGACGTGCCGCGTAACGCTGGAAGTAAAGTGTACGTGCGCGCGCGCGTGTGTCGTGCGTAGGTTCCACTCCAAGAAGCGACTCTTCGTGATCTCGTCGCCTGGCAAGAGAGAGCACAGCTACGTGCAGCAGCTCCACGCCCTCCGTGGCCAGGCCTGCTCGCTGGGTAGGAGCTTCACCTCGGCCTCTTCCATCGACCCGACGTGTAAACCTGTGTTCTTCACGAATCTTCATATGGGTGGGGTGGGGGGGCACTTTCGCCGGTAAGACACCATCAGTGCGAGGGCCGCCAGACTGCCGGCAAGGGGTGTTTGCACTCTTTGTGTGTTGTTCCGGTGGGCCGCACGGCAGGGGCCGTACTAAAGGCCAACGGGGGCCGCCAGTTGCCCCCATTGGCCTTGCAACAAAAAGAACACCGGTGTAAACGAGTCATCCTCGCGGCAATTTGAGAATAAATAGGTAAAGAGGTCAATCAGATTTGGTTCATCCGTATCTTCTTGCTTGCTTTGGCTGACTTGTTAGTATTGTGTGTATCTCACTTGCTGTTAGTCTTTGTACGTCCTGTCATTTGCTTTTCTGCCGTCTGTCACGTTTGTCTTGCCTGTTCCGTGTGTCACCTTTCTCGTTGTTTACAGTCCTGTTTGTGTCTCTTGTCTCATTATATCTCATTTGTAGTCCCTGTCTGATGTGGTATTTATCTTGTTTCTACAAATTACTGGTTTGGCTGTGCTGTATATTTCGTATGTTCTGCCTGATTTTGTACTGCTTCGTTGTACTGTCTGTCACTCGTACTGTCTCTTTACTTGACTGTCCGCCACATTTGTACTCTTCGCTTTGTTTGAATCGGATCGGCAACCACAATAACAAGAAGAGCCATTTTTTTCGCATTTGGTAAAAAATAAAACAATGTTTCAAGAGCCGCACTGCACGTGAATACGAGACGGTGGTGGTCCTTTTTAATCAACGTCACGAAGCAGCAGCCCTTAAAGAGCAACATGCGGCTCCAAAGCCACAAGTTGGTGACCCCTGGTCTAGTTTGTACTGTTCAACTCAGTTGTCAGTGTGTCCACCTCAGTGGGCATGGCTGTCTTGTGTTGTTCATCTCATCGGTAATGTCTGCCTCATGTGTTCCATCTCAATTGTAATTTTGTCCTGTTTATATTGCTAGACTTGCGTAGATTTTCTCGTTTGCGCCTTACATCCCATTTGTATTGTCTGTCTTGTTTGCATTAATCATCCCATTGGTAAAGTCGATCGCATTTTTACTTTCCATCTCCTTTTTACTATCCATCTTTCAATCTGATTAATTTCACGCTCTTATTTCCCCACATTTCCCAGGAGAGCTACCCCAATAAATGTGACGATCCTGGGAAGACCAGCACGGGCGGCACCCCCAGCACACTGCGGTCTGTGCGGAGTGGCCGCACGTCGTTTGTGACGCTGCGCTGCTGTGTCCCCGCAGGCCTGCGCCACGTGGTGGTCATTCAGCTGCTGGGCCTGGACCAGGATGTGCATGGCCAGCTGGAGATCTACTCCGCCAATGGTGTGTGTGTCCGTGTGTGTGTGTGTGTGGATGTTTATCAGCACGCATCAGTGTTGGTAATCTTTGTTGGTACTTAACCTGTTGGTACGTATCCTAACATAACCTATTGTGGGGAGCGGTTAGCGTAGCGGTTAGCGTAGCGGTTAGCGTAGCGGTTAGCGTAGCGGTTAGCGTAGCGGTTAGCGTAGCGGTTAGCGTAGCGGTTAGCGTAGCGGTTAGCGTAGCGGTTAGCGTAGCGGTTAGCGTAGCGGTTAGCGTAGCGGTTAGCGTAGCGGTTAGCGTAGCGGTTAGCGTAGCGGTTAGCGTAGCGGTTAGCGTAGCGGTTAGCGTAGCGGTTAGCGTAGCGGTTAGCGTAGCGGTTAGCGTAGCGGTTAGCGTAGCGGTTAGCGTAGCGGTTAGCGCGCTGCATTATTAACCTGGCGACCTGGGTTCGATTCTCGCTCACGCCCAACGCCAGTGACGATTATCTTAACCGGTCCTGGGCCTCCCCTAGGTCGACTCAGCCTCAAATGAATACCTGATGTAGTGTGTAAACATCGCCACTAGGGAGACAAAGGCGGCCGGGCGTGGTGCTGACCACCTATCCCCTCGTGTGCCGTGTCGGCCTTCATAGGTGCACGCTAACAGCACTTTCCCCAACAGTCTGTTAAGGCTATATGGGGGATCTTTGTCTTTGGATGTTTATCAACTAATATCTCTGTTGGTGCATAACCTATAACCACCAAAGCTCACGTTGTTGTTGTTGTCAGCCTTTATCTTTACACTGCTGTGCTATGGCCTCCCCTATTTTTTTACTACTCCTTCCTTTCCTTAGTTTTTCCTTTCGAGTCGTGGCCTCCGAACTCTTTTATTCCGTCTCTCTGTACAATTTGAAAAATGACCCACGAATCACTCACTTGGGAAAATGCATAGCTACATCGCCCTCTGACTGCGAAACTTGGCAGAGCCCTCATGAACAAGTTCGAAGAATCAAAAAGTGAGAGTTTTTTTTGCTGGGGAATACAAATGTTATCAATCAACATCGATCAGTTTGCTCCATTTATTTTCACAATTTGTATTTCAGGAAAGCCGCACGCGGTTGAGCGAGAGATGATCGACAGCGTCATGGCACGCAACCTCCGAGCTCACTTTGGCCTGCGCGAGGATTACTTCTCCATGGTGCTGGTGAGCAAGGAGGGTGAGGTGACGTCGTGGTTCCCGTCGGCCATGTGGTCCATGGCGATCGTGTACGACCTCATCGACTCGTCGCCTTCCCGCCAGCACGAGATGGCTCTGCAGCAGAGCAGCGGGCTGCGTTGCCCAGAGAGGGTGAGCGCTGGCAAGGCGAGATTTTAAAACTCGGCCACGTTCATCGCAGCGCGGGAAATCTCGTCCTTTACTCCCGTGGTTACAATCAGGGATGGCTGTTGTACTGTGCGCATTCAGGAAATCTGAAAACCCATTTTTTCCACGTAAGACCACTTTGGTCTTGTCACGACCATTCATAAAAGGAGCAATTAATTTACAAACCAGTTAGTGTTTACCTGCAGGTGGTTTTTCGGTGGGTTTTTTTTGTCAATGTGTGCTGCAAGCAATTACACTTGTTGATTTTTCAACTCAATGGAAACATGGTACACTAAATTGGTAAAAATGCAGGTTGTTTACGGCGCTACTGGCAGATGCGCCTCCACTGGAGAAAGCTCTAGAGATGCCCTCTCTAGAGGCAATTTTGGCCTACTCTTCCATGCTGGCCAGACTTATTGGAAGAGAGGTGTGAGTACCCACACTCTACATCACCACACCACGTGACCTACCGATCCACTAACTGTGGTATGCCTCTTTATACTTTTGGGTGGACAGAGGTGGGTAGACTAATTGGCTGCGATTCTTGCAATAACGATCATCTCTTCATTGGCCATAGGTAACTGTGTTGTTTTGCCAACAGTTTATTGTAAAGTAATTTTATCGGGCTCATAAGTGGTGGGGGGGGAAATCATCACTTCTGATATGAATACAGCAAGCAATGTCTACTTATTTGTTTATTTGAGCTCTATTCCATTTGAGCTGTAGACAGGTGACACTAGTTAACTGCATGCCCATGTTTTTGAAAACTTGTTATCTTCGATGGGCCATGAAATGCATCACGTAACTAATTAAACAAAGTGTGCAACATAAACAGGCATCTCCACACACTCTTAAAAATACATTTCAGTGATGTTCGTGAAACTTGTATGCAATTGAGTGAAAATATCTAATCAAAACCCTTGTTCACCCGGATGAAATTCAACTGCTCAATTTTAAAATTGTAGTAACGGGGTGGGGGGGGGGGGGGTGATGGGATCTGCCTGGGATTCAAGTATCCACTCTGCCACCACGACATGAGTTTAAGACTCATCTTTCTGGGACTCTGTAGAACACCGTATCATGCCAGGGAATGGCACCAGAAGATGACACCTGATCTCAGACTTTTGATGCTGGGGGTGTATTTAACCATGGCAGAAGGTCACACTTGTTGTGGAAAACTCTCCGCCGGAGTGTTGCTGTCTTGGGGCCCATGGACTTGGATGGAGCACAGATTGACTCCACAAACAGTAACCAATCAAAAATTACGGGACGGTGAGCGGATTCTGCCACAGCATAATGACACCATGATATAATCTCATGATGTCATGGGCCAAGACCAGAGATGACCAATAAGGTTCTGATCTGTCTCATGGAGATGTGCGTGGAATTGTGCTCACAGCCTACAGAGTGTGAGCCGCGCATTATGACTAAAGCTACGATTTTGGCATGACAATGTTTTGCAAAAAACAAAACAATTACGAAAAGTTCACGGAATAACTTGGGGCAGTGCCCCATCCAAAATTCGCTTAAATTTGAACATTATACTGACTTTGAAATTTAAAAAACTTAAAATTATTATTGTAGTGTATTTTATTGAAATTAAAATGGCTAATTTACATTTGATTTGGATATAATTGATTTGAAATTCATTTAAATACGTCCCTCCTGCCCTCTGCCACATGGCCACCGTGGCTTTGGAAGCAATCAACATCGTGCACAGAGAATGCAGATTTTTACTTTTATAATTCTGTAAACATTTTTTTTTTACCAATTATCGATGAGAATGACATTCATAGTGAGTGTGAGGGCCAGAAAAAAAACTGATTTTCCCACCCAATGGGCAGTTGAACCTCCACAAATTACAATGTTTATCAGGCTTCACGTTTCTCCCACGTATGCGCCCCCTCCCAAAATGAACACCCCCCCCACTCTCTCTTTCTTCCTTTGTACAAAAGTGCTAAACAGATGTTAGCTGTTATCCACTTAATGGAAATACAACCAGTTGCATTATTTTGTGAAAGAATGACATTTAAGTACCACATCAGCTGTTTTTCCATTTTTTTTAAAACACCAACCAACCCCACCCATTTCTAATCCCATCAAGCACCATAACAAGATCAACTTCATCGAATGCGACGTATCGTTATTGGGCCAACCTTACTCGCCAGTGGATTAAATTCCCTTTTAAAGCTCCTCACAGCTGCATACAAAAATCACACTGCTGATTAACATGTGCTGCATTCATGCATGAAATCAATGAGCTGCTTACTGTAATATCGGTATGATAGCCACAATAGCTGGAGGATGTGGCTTTTAATTGGTCTGTTGTGAGCTTGAATCTTCTATAGGGTTGACCCAGCCCTTCATGGAAGATTACACTGCAGAACTTGGATACATGAGTACCACAGTGAGGGAAGACAACATTCATCTTGTCGATAGACTCCATCAGACAGATGCATGTGGAATGCCCAAACACTGGCTCAGGGCTGTAAGAACAGATGAATTGTTATACCTTGAGCAAGAAACCATTTTATCTTGGACATGTTTGACTATATGCTAAATGCCGCTGCAGAAAATACACAAATAACGCACGACACCTTTTGATGAGACATGCCAGATCGACAACAAAATTCAACCAAACTGAAACAAACACCACTCGCCCAAAGCAATCTCTCTTCAGCGAGTGTTTGGGGTGCCACGGTGCCATGGTATGCATGAGGTCGTGGGTTCGATCACAACCCTGATGCCTGCTGTATATTTGGAGTTTGCATGGCTCTCTCCCCATGGTCACGTGCATTTTTCTCCGGGTCCTCCGGTTTTCACCAACACATTTAGAATCATCATCCGTTTAGCGTATTTGGCTGCTCTAAATGTCCACGTGATAAGGCACTTTGTTGAGCTATCATCTGTGGTCAGGTCGCTTCTGGAAAAAAAAGCCGTATATCTCAGTGGGCCCTATATATTTAGTTTATAGTTTCACCTGTGTGCAGGTACACACACCCCGCGTGATGGGAGCGCATTCCCCACATGTTGAAACATTTTGTCGTTTGAGGCCACGTCGCTCGTTACAGAATCCCGCAGCTGCAGGAGCTCCCAGCCGCAGGGGGCCCCCTCGTGAAGCGTGCAGGCCTCCATCACAAGCCACGTTCCCCGCCGGGTGCGTGTGTGCGCGCGTGCGTGTGTGCGTGTCAGTGCGCCCAGTGTTTTCTATGTCCCGTGTGAACATTTCTGTTCTGACTTTCCCTGCTCTTTACAGCTGATGGTCTAATTCTCATTGGCTGGGAGTTGGTTATTTGATAGCTTGAGGACCATGCCTGCTCCTTCTGTTTTGAACCCGGCCCGCGATGTAGAGAAGGAGCAGCCCTCTTGCACAGCAACAAAGCTCCAGCTAAAACTGGGTGATGTCCACACTCTGTGGTGAAGAAAAACAAGTGGCATCGAGCTGCTGTGCGCTCAGATGCTCTGCATGCTCTCTGTGCTCATTGGCGCGGCTCGCAAGGGTTGTATTCCCGAGATGACACGCTCCGAAAACCGGCCACTTCAGTGCGCATCACAGAATTTCACACAAACATGCAAATTACTTCTGTGGCAATCCAATACGGGTGACCTGTGATTTCTGCGTTTGTGTACAGTGCTGTCTGGCCTTACCAGTGCTTCCACATTAGGGTCTCGTTCTCATTGCATTGACGATGATTACATATGATTATTATATTCTAGCTACTACTTTTGTGAAATAATGTTTGTGCGTGGGAGTGTATACCAGACTAATACAACAACTTTGAGAGAGCAATGTTAAAATAACCAATATGTACTGCAGTCCGTTATAGTTCAATATTGTCACCCATATCATCAACATCGTTCTCATTACCCTCTTATCTTACACGTGGCAAGGGGTTGCCCATTATGGATTTGCATTTTTAATACGGCGCTTAAATACCTCAAACTCAAAGCTGCTCACATCACATCTCACGCCAACCATTTGAATGCCCTGCTGCAGTCGAGCTAAGGAGACTCCCAAGTGGCAGCCGTCGCCGTGTGCGCGGTACAAGGTGTACGCGGTACAAGGTGTATGCAGCACCGGCCTGCAAACGGGAATGAGTCGCACTCGTAACACGCCGAGGTGATCCACTTGCTCCCGTCATTCTGCCGTCAGTAAAATCACCGCCGTTTCGCCGAAAGTCAACAGCGCTTTCCCTCCGCGCTGGCTGTTGGAGAAAATTGCTCCCACCTTTTTTGTTGATTTCACAATACCTCGAGTGGGATTCGGGACCACCGATGGAGTACAGAGTGCAGTGCTCAAGAAATGCTGTGGGAATACTCGAGGCCTTGCTTGCAGCTCCTCTCGTATTGTGATAAACAGCCACGAAGGGTGAACTTGGAGAGGGGGGGTGGAGGTGCTAACGGGAACATTTGATAGTTGCAGGGCCAACCTCAGCATCCCTCTTAACAGCGGACCTGCAAAACGATTGACTTCACGTCAAGTTGGGTCTTCAACATGGGCGTGATGTTGAGCTTGAGAGAAGCTACGTCGTGCGATATCAAAAGTATTTTGATGACCTGTAATTTCATTGAGAACACAATGCAAAAAGGCAAAGGGGGGGATTTCACGTCCAGTGTGTTGACGCTTACACAACATGGCAGCGTCCATAAAATGCTGAGCTGACCTATTATTATTACTAGGCGTAACTAAAAAGCCATAGCTTTATAAACCACCCAGATAAAAACTCTCGGTGACTGTAATGAAAAGTGTGTACTCTTAATTTGGGCATTTTTGTTTCCTACTTTAATTGTAAAGCTCTCTCAACCTTTTGTAGATTGTTATATGTGTAGTACATAACAAAAACGGATATTATGGCTATGCTGGCAGAATGTATATTATATCCAAAAATGTTTGACTAATTTCATGTTATTGTTAAAACTCCATTAAACCGCAAGTGCCTGAACTCGAAAGAACAGTTGCTATATTAAATTCCCCAACGCATTTTGGTAATTGGATATCTACCAGTGGGAGAGTAGAGGGGTAAGTGCTTCGATGTATATGTATATTGAACTTCTTTCGCACCGTACGTAGCCAACTGTGCTAATCAGAGGTCCAGGGGAAGGACAACAAACTAAACACAAAAAGCAGTTCTAGAGAAATGAGTTTTCAATCGAGATTTCAAAGTGCAGAGTTCCAGTGGCTTCCTGATATCGGAAGAGCTTTCCAGACGGCTACAGAAGCGCATCTGAAAGTGTGCGATGCTGGGACCGTTATTGTCTGATGGCTCGCAGCCAACAGCCGCTGCGAGAGATGACTGGAGTTCACGTGATGGTTTATGCTCCTTGACGAGATCAGCAAGCTAACTGTGGTTCATTTGTCGCAAGCACTTTCCCAATGCAGCTTAGCGAGCACTGGAGGAACGTGGTCGGATCTTGTAGTACCCATCAAGGCACGTGCCAAAGAATGGTGTACACGCTGCAGCTTGTTAATGTTTATATGAAACAATTAACGCATTTTTGTGAACCACATTGTATAAACGTATATAATTTCTGTGCATATAAACATTACACATATAGTTCTAAACAACCTAAATACGGAACACATTGCATGTGTGACGGTATATATGCTATTAAACTTTTATAGTGAAATCTTGTGTTTGGTGTACCTTGCTTGATCTGGATATTGAAGCCATACAACAGGCCTTGGCCTCAGAGTTTTAGGGTTTTATTTTATATTTTACAGCGAGCATGAATAATGCCCAAGTCACAGCAGGTGCTGGAAGCCACTGGAATTTCACCGCATTGCAAGGCGACAGCTGTTGTGTGTGGGTGTTTTGCAAAGTCTATGTACAGCCCCTTTGTCAGTCCACTGCTGGATGAGGGCCTCGACAATACTTCACCACACCGGTCAATGTGGGCTGGTGAAAGTGGGGGAGGAGCATGATCCTGATAGTTGGGGGGGCATCTTCACTGCTGCCCACAACATTTGTAAAGTATATTGCAGAACACTCTCACAATGTATCATTAAAAACTGTCTCATTTTTGTGAAAGTCCAATACATGTACTTTGTAATGTGGAGAGAGCTATTATTTAGCCGTAAATGTCACCTTGTCACGAGCATGTGCAAATTCGCAGGAATTAGTTAATTATTCTAAAGGAGCGAATACCGTAGTTAATTTCGGAAATTTTCAACAAGGTCGTAATTACATTAGTTCATTCGTTGATAAGTCGGGAGTCAACATGTCCCCTCCATACTCAAACAAGCGTTTCTCTGTGGGCGGTCCTGAGCCAATGGCCAAAATTCCACTTTCCTATGGCAAATACCAGACTTCCTCAGGACAATCATTGTACACTTACCACACTGTGCTTCTCATTTAATCAACGCTGTTGGGCTAATGACCTGTGGGATTTCGACACAGCCTTTGACTTGCGCACTTTTCCATTTTTGCCATCCTAACGGAAATGGATGCTTATACATGAATTTCAACAAATGCCTTTAATGCACCAGAGATGCAGCTGGGTGCGATATGTCTCCTATAACAATGATCGTAAGGCCTGAAATGAAATAATCCATTGACAATATTTTTTGCGGATTATTTGGGAGCATTGGAGAATAATTTGTGTATCACAATCCATGGTGAGGTTGCATGTGGTAGGGCAAAGTGTGGGTGCTCCTACCTCTTCCAAAATGTTTGACGAGAGCGTGGAAGAGTATTCCAAATATCTCTCGAGAGCAAGTCATTGCCCGGCTGCACCTTTCCTTTTTTTTGGGAGCAGGTTTTTTAGGAATCAGAATGAGGGACACACATGGGACTACTCCTGGGCATCGTGTAACTTTTCTCTTCAACTTGCTGGCAGGCAGCTCTGCGGGCGTGCTCTGATAATATCCTGCGCAGGAAATTCAAACCTTTGAACCCATGCAAGTGCATTGACCCAGAGGGCTTTCCATCTGCCAGGACCAATTACACTGCAAGAATTCCACACCGTGTTCAATGCAAGCTCTGCAGTGAAAAATAAAAAAAAAATGATATGTAAACACTTTGAGTAATTGTGAACTTTTAAATAAGAAAAATAACATTTGCAAATCTAAATTTGTGTTGAAATTGTAAGATGGAAGTAAACATTTCCTAACATTTAGCAGGAGTGGACTTTGACTTCCGAGACCGTATCTGTACATAATGGTATATGTACATTACTTTCTAATTGATTAAGTCTTAAGTTTATGATTTATGGAAACGTAAACGATGTTTCAACAACAAGCAAGCCGCTTTAAACACAGCTGACGCAAATCCATCAATGTTGCTAAATTAAAACTGAAAAGTGTTAGATTTCACGTTAAGCCCAGCATATATATTTCAAATTACCATGGAACTGGAGACGATTGAAAAGACGGATGGCATGGGGGGGGGGGGTAGAGGAAGGCGGATGCATGTTCTATGCAGGGAGAGAAACGTGGACAGGGGGATGTGAAAGAAAAAGGTTTGTCATATGGGACACAAAGGGCTGTTTGTGTATTTCTCCTGCATTGAGAACTTTTTTCACATGGGGCAGCCCTCGCCTCGGCTTTCTCATCACCGTGTGAGCCGCCGAGTTAATGAGTGCGTTGCGCTAACAAGCCGCAGCTGAAGATGTAATGGGATGCTGGCTCACGCCCATCACACGTGCGAGGCACGCACTTCCGCCCATGTGCCGAACGTTTCCAGAAAACAAGTCCATGTTTTGGAAGATGAAACCGAAGAGGTAGACGACAACATACAGCTGTGGAAAGCGACGCAAAGTGGAAACAACCCAGGCACCGAGCCACCACATTTTGCCACGCAATTCAGTTGAGTGTGGGAAAGCAACGGATTGCCAACAAACGGCTGTACGTGTAAAATAAGCGGATGGAATTTGTATGGGACGAATCGTAATACATCGTGATGTTGTTGCGATTGTAAACTTGTGCGTTCAAAATGAGACGTTGATGTGGAGTTAAGGAATTTGAGAATTGCCTGGGCAAGGAACCTGGGAGATGCCATTAGTTGGGGTCCGAAAATTAGATATTGCATTGCCTGGGTTACTTCCTGCCTGCAGCTCTCAGAGAATCAACCAAGTCACGACCCCAGTGGGGTGGGTTCCCTGGAAACATCTAAGCCGAGACTGGCGAAGTACAATTTACCAACATTGAACACACAAAACCCCCCACGATCATAAATATATTTTAAAATAAAGGGAAAATGACATGCCACATTGCATGACCAGCAGCAGCAGCCATGATCCTCTGGCTGAAGGCCTCCTGAATCCATTGCCATATCTCACAGTCTCGTGATGCGACGATCCATCGGGCTCCGGCACGCGAGTGACTTGGTTGACTGCAATCCTCTGCGGGAGGCCGACCTCTCAGGTGTGCCCTCTTCTTTGCCTGCCACAGAGAAGGCTGCAACAGTGGGGCTCGAGATCCATGTGGGCTCACCGCAAGGACTGCGCCGATTGTCCACGTGCCTGCATCTGCCTATTTTGAGTCGGCTTCGCCGGGAAAACATGGAATGTTTTGACCAACGTCGGGCCCAATGTTGCTTCCAACGGGCTCCACCCACGTACCAACGTTGGCACAAAACATTGCATGCCTTACTGGGTCAGTGGCGTTTCCACGTAGCGAGCGTGCAGGCGGTGCAACTGCGCCTGGACTCATGGGCCCTGTGAGGCTCAGGGTTGGGGGCGACGTTTGGTGGCAGGTGGGGTAATTGGACAGTGGGACCCATCGCGTGCCTTGCTCCAGGGCCAAATGCTGAGCAGTCGACACCGCGGTTCGGCGCGCAAGATGATGAGTCGACGTTGCAGGATTTCGGGCGACTCCAATCCACGCCTGACGTCTCTCCATTATTGGACTCCCACGCCCTCCGCTGGTCGCTCGCACGCACTGCTCGGCTCCCGAGTTGAATGATTTCACTGCTTTGTAACCTTGCCCCTCCCCCCCTCTCCTCTCGCAAGGTGACTGGCTGGCTGCAGGATCTGACACTTGTCGCTGCCAGCACCATATTCTGCGGATTATAAGACACGCCTGAACATCAAACGCACCCAAACTTGTGTCCGGTGCAAATAAAGGTATGCAAATCTGGTCACACGTATGTACCGGATTATAAGACGCACCGCCAACTTTTAATGAAAAATATAGGGGGGGGGATGCATCTGAGAATACGATTATATTACATAACTCATAACCTGTGACTCCTATTATGTGTGGCAGCTGTAGGGTCCGCAAAAACTATTCCTATTATCCGCGGATTTTACCCACAACGCATAGCAAAGCGGCTTCCCAACAGCCGCGATTATTTTTCCTCGCGGATAACAGGAGTCGTGCGGCAAATCCATCCCATGAACTGCAAAATCTCAGATAACCCTGCTCACAATCGGATCCGAGCTATTGGTCCGTCAATGTCACCGCGGACAAGATGAGTTCTGCTGAATAACAAGCGCAACTCGTGAGACGAGTCTACCTGGAGCACGCGACCTGCTCTTGATGATTCGGCTGATGTTGTTGAACTCATCCACAAACATCTTGATGGCAGAGACTCCCTCCCGCGTTTGCCCCTGTGGCCGTTTAGAAGATTGCTGACCACGTATTTGCAAACTGCACCCATCGGACAGGGCGACCTGAATGCCAGTAGCCAGTTGCATAACACTCCATGAGTGACATAGCTCGTCTCATGTAACACTGGTTTTACATAAAAATTTGTAACCGACTATTATGGTCCCCTCGTGGACAATAGACATGTTTCGAGAAGCTAAGGGTCTTTTTGAACTGGGCGATCCGATTGTTTTTCCCCTATCGATTATGGGTAGGATGACTCGACTAATCGGATACCACGAAGAAAGTTGGGGGAAAAAACTGTATGTTCCCACGTGTGCCGCTGGACGGAAGGTGATGGACGGAGCGTGGTATTGGTCTACGCATGATAATCAGCCGTGTGGCGGTGGGAGTGGCTTGCAAGGGGTTTCCTGCCTTCGGGAGGCGGGACGGCGGGTGGGGGGAGGCGCTTTTTATAAATTGGGGGCGGGTAATCGGCTACAAAGTCGTAGATGACAATGGTTCGTTGATGAATTGGCTTCACATATTAATCATGCCAACTCGAGTCTTTTAAATAATACAAAATCTGGAGATGAGTCATGGGGCACCACGGTGGTGAGATGTTAACTACCTCGCCTGGTATACCGGAGGTCGTGGGTTCGATCCCGAACCTGATGCCTGCTGTATATTTGGTGGCGTGGATTTGTCTCCAGGTCTTCTTGTTTTCCCCTCCACATTTAGAATCAACATCACGTGTTTAGAGTCGTTGGCTGCTATATACTTCCACATGATAAGCCACTTTGTTGAGCTATCATTTGTGGCCAGGTCGCTTCTAAAAAAGAGATATGTAGGTCTTACCTGGTAAAATAAAAGAGTTTTAGTTTATAGTTCAAGTATTGTAGTTTCTTTTCGGTAAAAAAGATAATTTATATAAAATAAGCAAAATGTTGCTTTTCAATATTCCAGTTTTGCTGATGATCCAAATCAATTGATGCATTTTCCCACGTGACAACTTGATTTATTGGCTCTGTTGGGTGGTTGAGGGTTATCGTTAAAACATTTATTCCAGACAACCCACACAATCTAACCCAGAACAAACCAATTATGGAATTATAAAATTGGTCGTGAATGCCCACGTATAACATTTTCATCTGAAAGAGGCGTTTGCCTCCAGGACATGGCAAAGAGGGCTTTGAGACAGACGGTATGGACACTGTACTGGTCTTTTTGGCGGGGGAGCTGCTGCGTGCAGGGTATAAATAGACGCGCCCGGTTACCCGGCCACCCCGTGCGCCGCATCAGGAATGCGCGCGGTCACCGCCGTCAACTCAGACCGGGCACCAACCACCGATTCATTAACAACGCCAGCCACGGCCACTCGCCTCTCCAGCCAGCTCGGAGAAAACCGCGCAGCTCAGCCGCGCAGCGTCAGTTTGAGACCGTGAGCGTCCCCTCCACCCTCCCAGAGGGTAAACTTTCAGCAGGGTCACAACTGCTGGGCACTTTGACCCACACACACGCACGGACGATCGGCCCCGTCCGTGTTCATGGAGGCGGCAGCGGTCGACGGCGCCGCCGCGCCGCGCGCGTGGTCCTCGCCGCCCGAGGGAAGCAGCCCCTTCGACAAGCCCCCTCTGGAGCTGAGCGCCGCCGACGTGTGGGACATGGCCACGTCGCTCGGGGAGGCCCTGAAGCTGCTGGTCTCCAGCCGCGGCTACGAGACGCCGGGGGACTGCGGCGCCAGCAACGGCGGCGGTGGCCCCGGCGACTGCGCCCAGGTGGCGGCCCCGCTGGCGTGGCGCGTGGTGCGCGCGCTCGAGGCGCTGGAGGCGCACGTGGCGCACGCGCGCAGCGCGAGCCGCGAGGCGCACGCGCTGCGCCGCGAGCTCGAGCGCGCCGCCGGAGAGCGCGAGCGTCGCGCGCTCCGCGACAGGGAGCACCTGCAGGTGGGTGTGGGGGGGGCACGCGGGGGGTGGGGGGGTACCCAGGTATGGGGGGGGGGGCATGTAGGTGAGGTTACGCGTAACGCAACGCTTAATAGGTACTAGAAAATAGAAGGTGTACAGACGCATTGGAGTACCTTAATAATGTATATATAGTAGCACCTTGGAGATCGAACGCACCAGAACTCGAACAAATCGGTGTTGTAACGATATTTCCGAACATTTTTTGCCGCGGAAACCGAACGAAATTCGGAGGTCGAATGGGCCAATCGCGACTTCAAAGAACCTGTACGGCTGAGACGCGTATGGGCAGCGTGCATGACGCTTACCCAGACAAAGGTTTTACCGTGTGATAACCTCTTTAGATAAGTTTTTAGTCAGAAAGAGCTCAAGTGACTCACAGGTGGTGGCACAAAAGAGAAAGAACCCCAGAAGGGCAGTCACCCGACGTTATTATGGAAGGGGACTCCCCTTCCAAACAATAACACCACCACCTCCTCCTCCTCACCACCTTCCACTCAAGCCATCAACTCTCCTTACTACAGGTAAAGTGAAGTTCAATGTTCATTTATTTCATTTATTCCATATATTTATTCCATTTATTTATTGTGATTCTTGTTTTTTTGTATGATTTCATGCATGTAATTACTGCAAACTTCGTGTAAAAATTATTTATAATTACAGATTTCTTGTGTCTGGAACCAATTAATGTCATTTACATTCATCCTTATGGGGAAAATTAATTCGGTGTTCGAACAAATCGGTGTGCGAATGGCCTTCTGGAACGAATTAAGTTCGATCTCCGGGGTACCACTGTATAATATCCCCCCTCCACTTACTAAATAAAAGTGCGTCTTGCAAATGCCACCGCATATTATCTGCGTATTTATTTCGTGACTTAAATTCTCCAGAAAAAGACGCGAATGATTATGTTGTTATCGATGCAAGGGTTGTAAAAAATCGTGGTGTTTTTTTTTTGCTGCATTTTGAACCACCCTCGTAAGAAGTCCACGGGCCGCAGATGGGAGCCACTGCTACATATAGCTGACTGCAGAGTGGCTGACGGCAAGGACACACTCACACCTGTCAACCCATGTGGGTTACTCGTATTCTTGTACACGGGAATTGAGTTTTCAGGCCCATACGGCGTACAGCCGTTTCAATACGGGCAAACAAAATGTGTTTCCTTGTGATGGGACTTTGTAGGATGCACGTTGAGATTTATAAGGGCACGGGGTGACCAATAAAGTCTGAATTGGTCTGTAATAAGGTAGGGACACTATTAAGGGTTGATAGGTATGTGACTCATGACCCCGTTCCCTACACCAGGCAGATCTTCAACCCCGCTTCCTCACCGTCCGTGTGTGCTCCTGCCGTGGTGCTGCAGTGTCCACCTGGCGAATAGAGGCCCTGTACCTCGCATGAGATGAGTGGGACAGATAAGTTAACTTCGTTAACGTCGTACTTATAGTGCCAAGTGATATAAGAACCGGTCCTGGTGAAGTATGGTCACCCCCCCCTTCCCCATTACCGATATGGTGTGAGACCTTCAGTTGGTGGAACGAGATCGGTTGGAATTTCGTGTTTTTTACATTTGTTATTATCGCTGAAACGAAGTGTCGCTCTTTCCTGTCAAGTTATCCGAAATGCCATATTTTTTATGTATTCTGCATCGTTACAGAGTGATATAAAATGAAAACACACGCGCGCATAAACACACAAACACCACGGACACAATATACTGTAGGCACAAATAGACGCCAACTGAGCCGAGACCCAATGCCCCCTCCACCCCGTCTCGAGCGAGCGCAAAGAGCTCGCTCGTAATGGGCAGCAAACGTCTGCACGGAGACTCGTGCCAACTGGGGAAGAGAGTTTACGCAAGCCGGAGAGCCAGCCGGTTAACGGATCCTCCGGCTTTGTTCAATTCACACCCACGGCATGAATACCGTGTAGTCAGAGCCGAGCAAAGAGTGGTGGGAGTTTAGTTGCGAAATCTGTAAGTCTTCCCGGGACATTAATAGTCCTGGTTTTTTTGTCAGTTGCGTAATAATAAATCACTCAAGGGGATGCATTTGCATGTAGTTTTTCCCTCTTACAGGCGTGAGATATAAATATTGCCATGATATCTTAGGTGTTTTGTAACCGAAAGATGGCAACGCTCATAGAAAAAAATCTTAATCTTTATCATAGAAGTGGAAGGGGTATGTCCGGAAAATGGTTTGGGGGTGAATGCAATAGATAGAATAAGGTGAGTCTGTGATATTAAAATAAAAGCCATTCAGAAACATCGAGATTTTTGTGCTTCAAAACGAGGGAGGTTTTGGGAAGAGATTTTTGCATTCTTGTAGAGATTATTAATCAGGTGATAGTCGATTGAGATTCACAGTTTAGTTTTGTCCTCTAAATACGTGGGGGCCTGGGCGTTTGTTAATTTCCCTTAACGGTGTGACGCCCATTGAGAGTAGATTATCGAGGTACTTTAAAGATGCGAAATCCCATTTATTTGCATGATTTGTTAATGTACCTTAACTGCATGGGGCTATTATTGGGAAGCCTTATGTATGATGAACTTCTTTCGCATCGTACGGAGCCAACCGTGCTAATAGGGTGCCAAGGACGAGTTCCCATATTAGTCCCCACTGATGTTAGCTGTGGCCAGGAATCAAACTCAGATCGCTGGGCTCATAACGCAGTGCATCAACCACCACTGTGCTAGCCGATTCAACATCCCCATTACGTCAATGGTGTGTATATGTGTGCTTACCAACACCAGCGTATAGTTACTGTTTTGGCACCTTTCTATAAGTTAAGTACAAAAGCCACTGTCAATGTAGATTTTAAATCTAGGGATTTTTTTCTAGAGGCCAGACTATAGGCCACAGCGATTTGAATAAACAAAAATCTGCTGCAGTGTCCGGGAGTGATGGAACGTGTGCCTGCATCCGGGATGTATTTGTCCTGTTGCAGTACTTGGAGCAGGCCGAGGAGCTGTGGCGTCAGGAGTCATGCGATCTGCGCGAGAAGCTCGCGACTTCGGAGCGCGAGAGGGGTCGTCTGGAACGCGCACTCGTCCTGTCACAGGCGCCGGTCGAGGTCCTGTCTGACGGTCAGCACGCGCAGCACACGCGCGTCACGATCACGCAGAACACACATTGTAGACATTGTAGACATTGTAGACATTGTAGACATTGCATTCGTGCAGAAACTTCTCGATTATGGATTCAGTGCAAGGTCGCATATCCGACTCGCTGGGGACTGAGGCATGGGGCGGATACGTGAAGGTGTCAGATATGCGAACGTCTATGAGATGACAGTTACACGAAAGCAAAAACACTGCACTTGGGTGTGGACGGTGAATTCGTCAGTGGCGGATATGCGACGGCCTGTGTTGTGGATCATCAAAAGGCACGCCTGCAAAATAAAGTGCTGCCCTTCGCGGTGGCTGAGCATGCGTGCATTGGCCGCTTCTTCCAGCAGACACGTGGGACTTGGAGGACATGATCCGGCTCCAGAATGAAAGAGACGCGGCTGAGAGGAAACTGAAGGAACGGGAGCGTGAGCTCAGGGAGAGGGAACAAGATCTGAAGCAGAAGGAGCAAGAGTTGCATGAAACGGAACGAGAGATGGCCTTGAGCCAGCGTGAGACTAAGGCCGTGAGTCCCGGTTTGGCGACGATGTTGGGAGATAACGCTGGGCGATTCCTACAGGAATCATTCAAATCCCACCATTCCGCTGCAGGTAATTCCTCCAGGAATTACGATTCTTCTGTGGCTAATTTCCATGGTTAAATCTCAAGTCAATTGAACGCGATTTTAACATACTTTAGCGTGCCGTCCATGGCCATTCCTAACAGGATGCAGGATCTCGTAAAAATGTTGATATCCTATTAATCATCTGTGGTATCTCCATTCATTTCAATGGTCATTCCTAAATCTACATCGAAATATAATGTGTTTCCTGTGGAGATTCCAAAGGATCACGACGAGATGACACACTTTGGTAATTCCCCTATTCCAAAAATTGCACAGTCCAGGGAACACATTGTGATCGCAGGACAGAGATAACCATAGGAATGGATCAGCATTCGATAAAAGACAAAGGTACAGCCCTGCAATTTCTTGCTCACACCTCACACCTCCTCTGGAGAACTCTGCGAGGGGGTGTTGTGGCATACTCTCCCACGCTGGGTGAACATCTTGGCAGAGGTGGGAGTAACCACACACGACCGAGGGCAGACGCCTGCATTGTGTTTACCATTCAGTGGTATGTGCGTTGTGTGTGTTGCAGTTGCAGTTGCAGGTGAGCCGGCTGGTGTGCATGAACAGCGAGCTGAGACGGCAAAAGTCTTGCCAGGCGCCGCCTGCCGCCGAGCTGGAAGCGAGGAAGAAATCATTCCCGGATTCTCCAGTTCTGCGATCGGAGGAGAAAACTGGGCTGCAGCAAAAACAAACGAATGTGGAGGCTCCCCAGAAAGTCACTGCTCCTGCTACCCAAGCAGCGCTCAAGGCACCACAGAATACTGACCGAAATCCTCCAATGGAACCGAATCAACAACCGAAAGTTGACAAGGAGTCTTCCGCGAGCGAACACGGAAAAAGCAACCCTCCACAAAACTCCGGGGAAAATGTTTGTTGTTATACGAACACGTTGCAATGTGTGTCTCTGAATATTTGCACAATCTTGGTTTACTGTTAAGTTATTTAAGGACTTAACGAGCTTTCAAGCTTAAGCCATTACAGCATGCATTCGCAGTAGAGAGAGAAATTAAATCAATGCAACAGTGGAGGGTTGCCACCTATTCTGGTTTTCCCACAATGGACTCTTTTCGAGGTTGTTGTTCTGGGATACTGTATGGATGTCTCCCCGAAGGCATTAAAAGACCCGGGTTTTTTAAGTCGCCTAATAATACACCAAACAAGACAATACATTTCTCGATAATGCCCCCTCTTCTGATATTGCGAGATATTTTTCTTCCCATGATAGGTCCTGGTTATTTATGCCTCAAGAAGTGGCAACCCTCTCACAGTGTGGACAGCGAACACCGTGAACAATGAATGTGTCAAGCAGTCCATGGGCCAGAGCAGAATTCGGTACCAAGGGTGGCGACAAATATCTAGGTTGACTAATTTCTGTAGTATACGGTTAATACAAGTGGATTATTGATAATGTACTTAGTAAACACGTTTATTGCATCATTCCTTCCGATTGGCAATGCTAACACATTTGTGCAACTGGACTTTTGCTATCTCAGGTGATACCAACGGGTACAGCATTTTGCTCTTAGCCCATGGACCAAAGGGGCATCAAGTAAACCCGCTGGGCGAAATCCGTGCGAACGCTCTGCCTGCTTCTTCCACACAGAGGGAGGGCCCTCGCTACACGGTGCGCGAACTGCGGCACGTGCTGGAGGAGAGGAACCAGCTGAAGGCCGAGCTGCTGTCCCTGCAGGAGGAGCTGGCGCTTTACAGGGGGTATTGCTCCTGTCGAGCCACTGGGCACGCTGTTTGCACCAGCTACCATCAATAAGTGTGGATATGCACTGTAATAGATGGCGTTTCGGCAGCGGTGCTGTCTCCAACGCAGAGATGTCTCTCTGCTCTTAATATTTCAGGCAATGCCCACCAGCTTATGTTCGTAATGGTCAAGCCACATGCTCTCGGGGCCCATATCGCTACTCAACATTTGGTCTAACCCTGTAGCGTGACCTTGTTTACACAAATCTCAGCGGGGCACGGCACAATGTTAAACTACACAAATGGTAAATGCTGAACAAAATTAGGAAAGATATGATCTGTTTTTTGTTTGTTTCTGTATACCCAACAATCTTCTCTAACTCTCACATACTATGTATATGAGGAATGGCTGCGATGCCCATCCCTTAATTTCTACTGTGAGAATTCAGGAAGCGGGCTGAGCCTTTGGTAGTGAGGGCTCAGCTGGGACCAGCCTTCCCTGGCGCTATGGAGCCGCGTGGGCCCCCAATGCTCGTCGCTCCGCAAACTTCAAAACATTTCCCGTGCGCCTGCTGCAAGGGCAGCGCTGACGACACCACGTCAATGCCGCTTCGTCGTCCCGTTCCGTCCCCGCAGTGAGGAGGGCGAGGAAGACGTCGATCTCGCCAACTCGTTGCCCGCCGAGAAAGCACCCGCAGTGATTCAGGACGTGTCCTCCTCGCTTTTTCAGACGCATCAGCAATCGGAGCCTCGCATCAAGCGCCTGTACGTGCACGCTGTAGCAGCACACACGGAGCTTTGCCGTACGCACGATGGTAAAAACACGTGGATGTTGAACTTCTTTCGCACCGTACGTAGCCAGCTGTGTTAATTAGAGGTGCGGGGGAAGGACAACAAACTAAACACAAAAAGCAGTTGTAAATTGACTTTTAAGACCTATCCAACTGTTTTAACATTCTTATATCACCCACGGTTATTAATCTGATCAAACTAACAAATCTAAATGTTGGCAACCCAGGTGGTGTCAACAAGTGAAATATCTTTCCTGGGCAGAATACAATTAGGCATGCCATATGCAAGCCCAGCAGACAATACTGTGTTTGTTAAAGACTCCTGTGCAGCCTACGAATGAGTGCTCCCCGTATGAAGAATTGCCAGAGATCATGACAGTTTGGGGAAGCATTCCCCCACAACAGTGGACGATGCCTCGCCAAGTCTCAACACTTTTTTTCAGGAGGGTCCCATCAAGGTTTTTTGTAATGGGGGCAAAACGGTGATGTTCCTATGTATAATCCCAATTGAATCGTTTGCAGGTAAAACTATCAGCATGGAGATATTTTGACATCGCTCTATTAAACGTTTTGGATCTACAGTAAGCACATTGTCGACATGATGTATATATTTTTTCCCTCCGTTTCCAGGATATTTACGGCCATCATGCCGCTGGTCGCAGCGGGGCTGCTCTACGATGACCCCACACTCCAACCGATCAGAAACTTCGTATGTGACGTAAGCCGCCTCACCTCTCGCATGCGTTTGAAGCACCGCCACCTCGGATGCTCACTTCACCCACACTCCTCGAGACAATGAGCGAGAGAGGCAGATGGCACGAGTGAGGCACGGAGAGGAAAAGCAGTTGAAGACGAGCAACGAGAGAAAAATCGGACAGCATTTAGATGTTCTCTCATATCTAACGTTTTCTCACATCTAACGTTCAGTTTGGTTGGTCCACTGAAAAATGTTAAAAAAAAATCTCCTGGCAAATTCATACTTTAATTTAATTACGCGTCATTCATGCTAATAGCATCCCACAACGCTGTATATGAATACATTTTTAAGGACCAAATCCCATATACAGCCACTGTCAAGCAAATGAAAATCCTGCTGCAAAGCAAAATTAAAATTTTATAAACAAATTTAGAAATGTCATTAAAACCATTGCAAAATTATCACAAGTTAAGCCTCAATTCCTTTTTTTAACAGTGGGGTGCGAATGGCCGTGCCTAAATGTGACTTCAGGCATGATGAGAACAATTACACTGACCATGTTTTGTTTATAATCATCATAAATGTTAAGCTCTTTTGGCAATCAATCAGCTGTTGGATAAAGGGCCTCTCCACACCCTGTGTCGTGGATGTTCTTCTGAACCGGTTCCAAGACCGGATCAGATATTCGCCACTGATGTGACCCGTGGCCGAAAGTAGCTCGGGTTGGCAAGTCACATAGCGCTGTCCGCTGCTGATCCACCATGCCACCGCTCTCGCCTATCCCACCGAGGTTTTCTATTTACGGGCAAAATCCGACAGTCAAAGGCTGAACGTTATTTCCATATTCTATGGGTCTTTCGGTAATGCCACGTAGATTGAAAAATAAGAAAAATATTACGACGTTTCGATCGCAACACAAGCAATCGTCTTCAGGTGAGAGAGAAGGCTGCTGAGACAACAAGGTCTTATATCGGCCTGAGATGGGTGCATCAAGGTAGGTGGGTGGCGCTAGAGATGGTCCAACCACAGAGTCTTTGTAGTGTGAGAGATTCGCCTGTAGGGCGCTACCAAAGCTGTGGAGGTGGCCATCGTATTGTGTGTAGCCCAAGGGTAAGTAGGCAGGGCCAGAGATCGGATTTGCATGTAAATATAAGATCGGAGGGCGCCCTGAGGCTGTGGAGGTGGCCATTGTATTGTGAGAGATTAGCATGTCAATGTAAGAGAACCATCGCCGATTTCCCTCTCTCACCTGAAGACGCTTGCTTGTGTTGCGATCAAAACGTTGTGATATTTTTATTATTATTTTTCTATCTACGTGGCTTTACCGAAAGACCCAACGAGTATGAGTTTGTGCAGTCACGAAAGCTTTAAGTGAAGGTTATTTACATACATTTTTATTTATTAAATATCTCCTTCTTTGCTTTACTGAAAAGTATATAATTGAATATAGTTTATAATTATGTAGTTGTAAAAGCAATCACCGCTGGTGTATCCGAACTGATGTGTTACACCAGGTATATAATGCGTACAGTACTTTACTGTATGGTCAGCAGCAACGTCTCAAGGGGCCGTCCATAAATTACGTCACGCACCTAGGGGGGGGGTCAGACATTTGTGACGAGGGGGGGTGAGAAATGTGACGTCACATCAAAATGCGCAACTTTAAATAAATATAAACACGTTCTACTTAATTAAACAGACTTTTTAATAAATGTTTTCTCCTACAACATCAGTGCAGCGCCACATTAAATACGCACTACAATGACAATAGTTTAAAGCGATTTGAAGCACGTTTTATTTTCAAAATGGAAATATGGTTTTGGGGGGGGGGGCAGAGCTTTGTGACGTCATATTTGAGGGGGGGGGTCTGACTTTTTGTGACGAGGGGGGGGGTCAAAAATCGGCCAAAATCGCGTGACGTCATTTATGGACGCCCCCAAGACACCCCAGAATGTTAACCTTCGTGTCCTTCATTTGTGCCTTCCCGCTAGGTTTAATGCCGACCCAGGAGAGGACTCCACAAGCTAAACGCACAACCACGATCTCGTGAGATGAACCAGCAGCCAGGCGCACATGCTGAGCGGGTGCCATTGACACGTTGGTTGTTTTAGTCAATGATGGGGGGGAGCTCTCAAACTTAGATGCAGTTTTATATTGACGTGAAGAGTTTGTCACTCTTAATATTTCCTGTATATACCATACACCAGAAGCCTTCTGCTTGAAACGCTACCTTTATGTCAGTCGTTTAAAAATAAACACGCAAACAATCCCAACAAGTGTGGTAAATCCCATTGTCATTGCGACTGGTATTTCTATGCTAAGCATTGGCATCACACACGGCATGCTTTTGTAGCTATGCTGAACTTCTTTCGCGCCGTACGTAGTCGCTCACCTTGCTCATCGGAGGAGCGGGAGGACCACAAATGACGATGTTGTTTGGTGGGAATAATTTGTGCTTCTGGGATGACATTAGTTGTGTTGGTGCACAGGATCGACATCTACGAAAATGAAACTTGACACAATTATCAACAAGTGCCCTAGAAGGGGGGGGGGGAGGCAACGTTTCAGGCAATGACCCTTTTATTACGAAGGCCCATTGCCTAAACGTTATTTATTTTAATACATCAACTTTCAAACCCAATCAGTTGTCTATTAGAACCATGCACGTCAGATGATGGATCGCTTTCCAAGAAGAGTATTCTGTCAGCAGCATGGAAGCCACGACCAAACACATTCGCATAGACGTGGAGGTTCTGCTGGCGAGTGCAGCACCAGTTCAGATATCGCCACCGATGCTGGAGTTGGGGAAACTGAGTGAGACACACAGTTTTAGTGCCAATTAGTGACGAGTTTTGATTTGTTGTGAAATTTTAGTAGAATTTTTTTTGGCTCACCGGTGTTCCGTATTTCCGCTCAGGTTTTTTTAAATGAAATAATTATTCACACAGAAATGCTACCTTATCACATATCGATGCATCTATACTGAAAAGATGAAACAAAGAATGCTGGGCGTTTTTCAAAGGGCAGGGACCACTGTTTCATTTATTTGTTTTACCAGCATGAGCATGACACTACTGAAGTTATGGCAAGTGTCGTGTTTTTTTTGTTAAATACCAAATGAACACTTTAACTGTATATGGCAGACACCACTGCACGCAGAAAAATCTGCTACAGCCGAGATAAGGTGGTGAATGCCACAAGTTGATTGGCTTGGTGGCGCCAAGGGAACTGGGCCCCAAAGGTCAGCGTGGAGATGTTACAGTCCCATACCATCACTCCTCTCCACCCGATCCACCCCCCAAGCCTAAATACTCATCTTAATAAAGATTAACCCTAACGTTGACCCCAAAACTGTAACCAATAACCCCGAATCCTAAACCGTTAACATATCCACATTGTTATCCCGGACGTCCATGATTATCAGTTTAACACGAAGCCTTTTGTGACCAAAACAGGATTTCTCCACAACTCTGGCTGCCCGCCTGATGATGCTGGTTGTAATTACCAGCAAAACGTCGTGCTCGAGTTGTAAATGTTGTGGATTTACTCTCCAACACACCAGTGTGCTGAACTAGCAACGAATTGGCATGTTTTGTTTACGTGACAAACCTTACTAATTGGTTGTGTCGGGTGGCGGCGGGTTTAACGACACATTTATATTTACGCGATCTCACCCAAAAAAACTGATGGATTCCATGATTTTAGTACTGTACTAAGAGCTCTCATAGGCTCCAGAAGCAAGAGTCCTGCTAAAATCATTGCTTCACACATTGTAAACAAGCCAGGTAAACCGGAGTCCTATAAAGCCAAAGTACTACATTCAGCGTTAATTCAGCCACACAATTTAATTTTAAATGTTAACTTATACATGTTGCCCCAATTGTTTTTACAAAACCATGCCTTACATGGACCAGTAAAAATCCCAATGCTTTATCTTTCAATTTTTAAATAGGTATGTACAGATGGGTTTCACTACATTGCCAAGTTTTATACACCACGAAAGGAAACCCATATGCAGTAGCCAATACATAAATCAACATGTTCCATATATTGCGTACAATCTGGCTGCAAACTCGTGAAAATGAACTGTTTATAAAGGTGCACCTTTACTATATTTAGCTTTTTTAAAAGTAAATGTATTGCCGGTAAAACAAGCAAAGAAATAATTGAGATCTAGAGTGCAGTTGCATCTTAGCAATTCCGTGAACATGATGTTAAGAAAGAACTACATATATACAAACACTGCTAAATACATTTAGCATTTTTAGTCACCCGAACGATTAGAGAAGCTATACACAACAAAGATTAAAAGAGTATTTGCATAGTGTACTTGGACAATCTTTTAAATGAAAAAATAGTGAGGATTGTCAACAATCTGTTTTGAAAACATATCTGGGTTTGACTTTCATGAATTACTGGAGGAATATCTCATACTTTAGATTGCACAAACATCTGACCGTACACACAGGTGCATCGCTTAGGATTTATGGACCTAGTTTGCTTTTCCGTTGCAAACTATTTAGCAGTTACAGAACAGTGTAGTTGGTTCTTCTCAGGTACAAAAAGCTGAATTTGTATTTAGGCCAATTTTATTAATGGATGCTTGATAGTGCTTTTTCTTTATCCTTTGAAAGGCTTACTGAAATACAACAATCTACCTGAAATATAAAGCAAATACTAAGTCCCTGTGTTTTACAAAAAATCATTTCAGTAAATCCTTGAAGAGAACTTCTGAACTGGCATCAGTAGAAACTGGCAGTGGTGTGAAAGTTGGCAATGTGTCAGAGATGGGCTTCATGAGCAGGTGGCTGGACAATGGATGCAGCCCGGCTTGAGATGTCCCAGCAAGTGGCACGGCCGAGGAACGGGCGACCATGATTGGGTTCATAATTTCTGGTCTCCGCGCCAGACCTGGACCTAAAAGACAGAATAAGTATCTGAATTAAGCAGGAGAACAAACATATCCCTCGTTGCGATATTGAGGAAACAATGCACTCACATATGGTGGACAGGTGGAATGTTTAAATTCAGTCAACATATTCTTGCTTCTTTCGGTAAAGTCACGTAGGAAGGGAAATAATACAACATAATAAAATTCTCACGACGTTTCGATTGCAACACAAGCAATCATCATCAGGTGTGAATTGCTAAGATTATTGCTTGTGTTGCAATCGAAACGTCGTGAGAATTTTATAGTTTTATTATTATTTTACTATTTCCCTTCTACGTGACTTTACCGAAAGAACCAAGAATATGAATCCCTGCAGTCACGAAAGCTTTAAATCGAAATTCAGTCAACATATTAGTTTTTATTTGAGAATAGATTCACTGTGACAAAACTGTCATACAGTTTTATAGTAAAATAAGAGTACATTGGTAGGTTACTTTAAAACTAACATAAAATCCACATAAGACGTGAACATGATTATACTGCACAGTGTCTCAGGGATATTGTGAGTCAATGCATTCAGTGACTAACAGTTGCAGTCGTAATGACAAAGGAGAGGAACGTGGCAAGACAGCTGAGGCAAAAAGACGGTAATGTAGGACAAGGATGCATGCATCAAGGGTGTGCTAAAGTTCCACAAGTTTGTATTTGAGGGGTTCCTGAAAAAATAGGTCTGTTTTGGTGGATTGCCATCACAAAGCTCTCCACCGACACTTGTCAAGTGCCAAATATGCATGCCATGTTCGCTGAATATTTAAACTAGACTGCATAAGGTTTATGATAGCATTGGACTGCCCCTGGGCTCATCATTGGTGAGGGCTGGAACACCTTCACCTCTTTGCAAATGAGAACTGTACATCATTGGGAACCTCACACCAAGGCAGGACCTGCATTTTTATTTTGGCAGGATATTTTACAGTACTGCAGTTCGTGATCCATGCATTTCCTGCTGCAGAAGATTTTCTGTGTGTTGCAAATCGGACGGCTGGCTACGTACGGTGCAAAAGAAGTTCAACATACAAGTAGTCCCCGACTTACGATGGTCCGACTTACGATATTTCGATCTTACGATGGCGATAACGATATGACAAAATTGTAAAATATTTTATATTTCGCGCGGCAGGCAAACGCAGCAGCGTACGAGGTACGATACTGTACATTGGGACGCTGCCGAGATGTACTGTACGCATATAGTTTATACAGTACGCTACTTTAAATTGCTGTTTTGCTAAATTATCACCATTCTTTAAGACTCCTGGGTAGGCTTGGCCATTTTCGACTTAGGATATTTTCGACTTACGATGGGGTCGTAGTAACGCATCTCTCCATCGTAAGTCAGGGACTACCTGTACATACAAATAGCAGATTCTTCCCATAGTGTATGCAGTGTTCTCTGCGCACCTGGAATACGTGAAGCTTTGTCGTTTTCGTACGTCTGAAGCCCTGCCAGTGGCATCTTTGGTGGAGGAGGAGAAGGCAAGGACTCGGTCTCCAGAAACTTTAGAAACATCTCTGAAAAAGACTAAACAGGGGCTCTCGATCACTTACAGACGAGGTCACAATGGTAAAACAAGATCGAGATGGTAACGCATGTAAAATATATGTGAAATGTACCACGAAGAGAAACAACTACTTATGCCATTACATTGAAGTTAAGTGCTTCACAAATGTGTTATTTCAAGTTGAACATACGCTGTTCATTTCCAAGTTGTGGGATTTGTGCGAGGCTGCTGGATGGTTGTGGCTGCTCCCTCCTCCCAGCCAACTTGAGACCCACTTTGTGACAGTTACTTGCTCATCACTGACGAGCTGAAGGTAATGAAATAAGCCACGGTGACAGACAACACGCAAATGTAAGTTCAATATACACTTGCAAAAGATCATTAGTATCATAACACATATGCCAGTCATTTATTTATGACAAGTTTCATATTTAAAAACATCCACGTTTGTAAGGCCATCTGGAGAAATAATGTAACTGAACAGCACAACAGCAAGCAACAGCTGCAGCTGCATACCAGGCATGCAGTGAAATGAAGACTTGGCAACGGGTATCCAGAAGACCGACTTTGATTTACCTAGGTATGCAAACTGCTTTTGCACTTTGAAATAATGACTTTTGTTGTCAAATACAAACAGCATATCATCTTATATTAAATGACATACAGTAGATTATCGATTATCCGGTGCCTTGGGGGTGCCAGATTTAAAAAAATGCTGGATAATCAAGAATTATTTAAAATAACATATTTTTGCACATTGTATTACATGTTTTTAGGTGTTGTGTATATGTTTTTTTGTATTTTTTTTATTTGTTTGTTTACTATATGAAATCTGCATTAAGTAAACTATCAAATAGACAAAAATAAATATCCTACTTTAAAGAGTTACTGTATTTACTGTACCGTACTTACCACTCCAATCTCGAAGCCTCTGCATGGGGTGCAGTATTTCATTTTTGAAGTTGTATGTAGTGTATAATGCACTGTATATATTATATTAAACACTGAAATCAAGCAAAGCTACTTTTTTTTGTCATACATGGTGCCGATCGCCAGACTGGTGTACAACCTTTGCAGCGGTTTTGCCGGATCAGCCCGGGACCACCAGATAATGTTGGATGCCGGAAAATCGCGTGTCAGATAATTATAATCAATGTTCAACTACGTGTACATTTTACCACCAAGGCCAATGAAACAAATAGCTTCGTTCCATAACCTCAAACGCAATGTTGGCATCCATGCAACTGGGTAAAAGCATGCAGTTTTCCTTACTTTGTCCATATCTTCTCGTTTAACGCCAAGAACGACACCCATCAACTTAAGCACTTCGACACGCTTATTTTTTGGCGTAGAAAAATATCCAACGAGAATATTCCTTAACAAGACCCTGCAGAGAAACAACAGACACTTATGTAGTTGACACGAGAGCAATGTCGGGTTGAGGTTCACTGATGAGACGAACGTGGTTTAACATTTTGCGAATAAAATTCAACAACAAATAAAAAATATACTGATGTCATCATTTTTCTTCTGTAATCTGTATGTCATTGTTTCATGTTGGGACTTCAATAAAATAAACTTGGTAAATAAAAGACTGCTTAAAGTGATACTGAAATTGATACTGCAATAAAACACGAGATAATGGTCCCCCCAGGCGCTTGCCCTCACTTGTCCACTTTTCCCTCGCTGCTGTTAAGGAGATTCATCATCTTCGTTTGAACTTCTTCCAGCATTTCCTGCTGCAGCAGCACTGAAAGCATGACACACAAGACATCCGTAACATTACTGAATACTGTCAATGCCACCACAGACACACCATAACCTGAGGTCATGTTTTCATTAGATCACATTTGTGCATGATACTCGCACTCATTTCACAGCCTGAAGAGGTAAAATGATTCAATATCCATTTAGCAATGGACATCTGCAACATGATACAACTCTGAAACTGAAACATCCTGTTTTGTAACACACCATTTGTTTAGAGTTTTGTATCTGCAACAATAATGGTCAAGCCGAATGTTAAAAACGCAGCTACTTCATTGGCTGACGCTGTTGGTTTAGATGCTGAAGACAATGCATTAAGAACTGATGGCAATCCATCACTATCCAATCAGTTCCTGATGCAGTATCCACAACATCAAAACATACCTCCGATCTAAAGTTCTACAGTACCACTAGAGTTGCTTGACTACAGCCCTGAATGCCACCGAACAATGTGTTCATAACCCATCACACACACACAGATAATGAAAACAAATTAAAATACTGCAATATTTTTTAAGAAATGTATTAGAATACCTGTATGTACACACTGGAAGTATGTTAAATTATTTTTGCATTTTTAATGTGTTCATTCATAAAAAAGGAGTATAATCCTATAGAACCCCAATCGGTTTTGCAAAGGTTTACACGCGACTTCAAACTAACAATGTGACATTATCACGTCTTTGGCCTGTGGATAGCTTTTTAATTAATACTTTTTGGCACAACATTTGCACACCATAGCCTGCTCTTGTAAACAATGTACTTTTAATAGAACGATTTGCATTAAGGAGTTGTAAAGTATGACCAAAATGGAGTGAAATCATTACACCTCGCCTGTCAACTCGGTAAAAAGTGAAGCACCCATCTCAGAATCCTCATTCATCAAAAGCATCAATAAGTCTCAGAATTCTGCACTGGGGATGTTTGGCCAATGCCATAAATGAATGTTTGGCATTTTTGGAGGAAACCTGAGAACCGGGGAGATCATTCATGTACGTCTGAACAACAACAAACGCTCAGCACAGATATATTAAATAATATATTTGCTGTACTGGCATCTTTTGGAAACCTTGCAGCCCAGTAGGTTTGGGAGCTTCAGATATCTATGATTCACAACTATTTTGTGGCACCCATGGATGTAAGATACATATGGATAAAACATTTCCTTCAGGACATGCCCACATAAGCAGGTGAAAAATAAGTAATATTAAAACATTGTTTTTTTTTTTTAAACACGCTTTTATGAAGTGTGCTAGTAATGGAAGAACTCCACGACTCCAGGAAGTGGCCCCGAAGCTTGCTATAACATAAGAGACCGTGGCCAATTACAGCCAATGTCAGTTGACCGTGGACAATTAGACCCAAGCCGATACATAACATAAAAAAAATAATGTTTTAAAATGTTTTTTATTTTTTATGATAGAATATAGTATTGTCATCAGTATGACATAAGTATACCAAGTTTACAGTCGATACCATATTGGGAAGTTGGTGAAAATTTAGTTACAAGATTTGAGGATACAACAACAAAAACAACAACAGAGTGAGTTAAATGAAAGCGTGTAATAAATACGCATATTCTACGTAACAAACCAGTGTTATAACAAATATCGATGTCTTTGACTACACCACCAGTGTACAGTATATACTAAATACACATGCCCATAATTCTATTAAAGACTGATGAGCCAAAACTCATAAGTGACGAAAACAACCCCAAGCCGATTTGCACAAAGTGCCGCTCGCAGCCTAATCCCAGCGACTCCCGTGGGCAACTCCCAACACAGCGCCCACAAGTTGCCAGCTGAGATTGGGCCGAGATCACAGCAGAGCCTTCGCCAGCCTTTACACTGTTTGCAGGCATTCTCTTGTAAGTTTAACACGTAGGCTTTCACGACCAATATTAGACACAATAGAGGTTTTTGAGGTTAGATCGCCTAAATATGTTGTTAAACCCGCCACCACCTGACACAGCAATTCGTTACTCTTATTAGTCAGCATAAAAAAAGTAAAGAAAATCAGCAACAGACTTTCAATTTACGTTTAACGATATATTTAGTTGCTCGTTATATCTATTCAAATGGCTGTTTGGAACACATTCCTGCGGAGGGAGCTGGTAGGAACGTTGGGTTGCTCGGTCAATGGCCAGGGTCAACGGCGGCGTGGTGTATTCCGCAAATATGGCCGACTGTGAGGGCGGGCACAAGCCGGCGTGAGTAGGTTAAACGTTGAGTTTTATAAGGGCACCACGGGGTGACCAGCCCCTCCCCACCCAACCCCACCCCTCCCACCCCCACCCTCCCCACCCCACCCTCCCCACCCAGCCCCTCCCCACCCTCCCCTCTCCACCCCTCCCATTTTTGGATACACGACGGACGGACACAATAATCCCCTGTGGGCTGGTGTAACCAGGAGGTTCCTACCAGTAATATAGGATTGCTACAATAACTATATACAACAATAAACTCAACACCTTACTGGATATCTGTGAAAAAGAGCTTCATGGCTCATCGGATTTCTTCAGAATAAATAACGATTCTAATTTTGACGTTCATCAATGACACCGTTTTAAAACACATAATAGGCGACGTGTCGGGCAATGGCCCATTAATTACAGCACATAATCCTTGTAAGGCAGTATTATTGACAAACGTGTTGATTGTGTTTTTGTTATTTGTGCCTGTGTACTACTGCCAATGAAGTATCACGAAATAATTCACGTATACACGGTTTATTATCTATATACCAATTTACTGAACGTGGCCTGGAAATAAACAGGTAGGAACGGGTCCGTAACAAGCATTTACAAATCTCGCGGGCCGCGGTTCTCCTCCATGCCACAGCGCCACCCGTAGCGCTGCATAAATTATCAGCTGTCCCGTCTGTTTTGTTGCGATGCTCGCAGTGCCATAGACCACGTCGCACGTGTTGCTGGTGGTGTTTCTAAACGCACTAAAGTGTCTTACGTGCCGTGCAACCATGACTGCTGTTGGCTGGATCAGTGGTGCTGATCAGTGGTGCTGATCCAGCCAGCAGCGCCACTGTGCCTGCCGGTCTGCCTGCCTCCTCGCCTGCCCACTGATCTGTCACTGGTGACTCGAAGGAGAGGGGGAGGGTGGGCTGAGCCCTTCCTCCTTCTAACCACCCATTCATCTCGTTGTCATCCGTCTACCCTCAATATTAAAAGTATGTTAAGTTAGTTTCATGTTTATTCAAGTTTGAATGTACCGTTTTGTATTCATGTCTCGTGAAGAAATAGGCAACTTCGTTAAGCTATAACGAGTCTGACCATGGCCATGGTCCCCCTAACCCCCTACTTCCTATAGGCCCTGTACTTTACCAACTAAGGATTTGTCTACCACGGCCTAACCCCCACGGTTGGCGAGGGATTGCTGTATACAACAATATCCGTATTTACACAAAGACGTTGGTTCTTATCCCAACCTGGTGAGACACAAATTAACCGGATGCCAAACATATTTAGTATATATTCGAGGTCACATCCCTGTGAACATCTCCGCTGTCCGTTTTCTCTTGTGATTCTACACTGGGGTTATTAACCGAGTCTGTGCCCGTTTCAGTTATCTCTAGTTTCCTCGTCTTCTTAACAAGGGCACATTTGTCTAGATAACATTTGCGGGAGTAAACAATTGATGGTTTTGGATGCACTGAAAAAACGAAACAACTTGTGCTTTCATGATTCAAGAGAAGCATCGTAAAAGGCGTACCCACTGCGATCCATCACTTCCACCCCTTCCCTTGTCTTCGGACTTGCCCCTCACACGTTACTGCTCACTAGTCACTCCTAAAATAGAATGCTCGATGATACTGTCAAATAAAAAAAAAATGTTCTAGCTTTGTTATCACCTCAATCCATAAATACTTATATTCATTTAAAATGCAGTCCCAAATCAACTCCTACAGACTTGCCTGTGCCCGTTTTCCCCTTTCCACTCCCGTATTCTCTTCTCTTCCTGGTGGCCTCTGCTCCAGCAAATCCCCACACTGGTGAATGTATTCCATATCCTTATCATTCACAAAGGATCTAAAATATTTAAAATGTGTTTTACTTTAGTTTATACAACCATATTGGACCTTCCACCGCATCTCCACTGGATTCACGATATAGTAACCTGCACATGACTTAAAAGAAAATCCTCCTTCTAAATATTTCATGGAGTGGCACTTATCTAAAAAAAACATTTGGTGTCTTGCGGCATGAAAAGTATTTGTTAAAGGATCTTGAACCACTTAGATTTATAGTTTCAGGTCTTTAAGGTTATTTTTTTCCAGTTGTCATTTCGAAATTGGTTAATGATGTAAGCAATTGTTTGCTGTTCAGTAAGAAGACATTATGTGATAGTGATGCGTCTGCTACAGTTTGTATAATCCCTTCAGGCCAATGTGTGACAAGGTCACCTTTCCACAGTTGCCTGCAGAGATTTTACAACCCGCAGTATTTATCACCTATTTGCCTTGGCCACTAAGCGTCTGCATATTCACATGTCTTTGAAAATATTGCATACGCAAAAAATTGAGTGTTATAGCCCATTGTAAATTCACTGCTGGATGAAGGCATCCACATGACATGTCGGGACTGGTGTTTTATTTTATTTTAACCACACTTCACCATGCTGGGAGGTGCGGGTTAGTAAAAGGGGTGCCTCAAAGCCGGTGCAGACATCACACTCCACCGATGTCTTGGGCAGAAATGGAATTCAGAAAGCCGTGTTCATAGTGTCGTGCGCTAACTACTGTGCCACCGCTCCACCCCTGTAAATACATATTTCCCAATATAAAGGACGCTAGAAATCAACCAGAACATGTTACAAATGAGATAAAAACGACTGTTCCTTTATAACAGGATATAATCTCCCTTAATCTCAACACCTCAATAATGGAATTGTGGTGCATTCATTTTTCCCTGTAAAAAAAAGTAGTTTTTAGTAGTTTGTTCCAGGTTTACCCACTGACCTTGCCTTAGTAGTGCACTGTTAAATAATGCAACACTGCTGTAAACATTACTGTGCTATTTGTTAGTGGATTAAATACATTTTTAGTTTGCTTACAAACTTGCCGACTCGATTCTTTTGGTGTCAAATATACGGCTCTGCTGCCATGTCAAGACCAAATACAAAATGTAGAACATTGCCGATTGTGATAAGCTAATATTTATTAAGTATTTATGACTTTAAAAAATTATCCCCGTTGAGTCAAACCCAAATCTTTTTGGGGGTTCATCCCACCACCAAAATATATGTTTTTAAAGATTCCTAACGTAGCCATAAATAACCTTAGGGACAGCTTATCTCCCAGCTAGACTTCTGGTCTGCTTTGTATTTTACGGATTTCTTCACGCAATGCATCAGTTCCTTCTTCCGCACAGTTTTCATAATGCCTAGATTGTTTTTTTTAATTGCCTTGGTTTGAGAAAACTTGGATGACTGCTTCAATGTCGATGATGGCAGTCTCAGTGGAATGTCTTGGCAGAAACTAAACTGGACTGGTTCATAGAAACCGATGAAAGAGGAAAATGGTAAAGGTTTGTGAAGAAAATAACAATTTTGTAGGAATTTCCCAAGTAAATGTTGGCTCCAGATAGGCTGGATATTTGTAATTGTGTTGAGGATCAGTATGGATTTTGTTTTTTTATCATGGGGAGAGACAGTCGCAATCACAAGTGCTGGAGGAATGATGCCAGACAAGGTGGAGGAATCCACAGTGTTTGTGATGGGTACACAGTGAGGGACTGTAATCAGCAGGAGATGAAAGATCGAAGCTTTTTAAAGAAATCGGTAAAAATAGCATTTAAGTTATTGATATTCAATTGTTAGTGGATCTGAAGCAGAGGTGGTGGGGAGGCCGAAATAATAATCATTATTATTAACTTTGCACTACTATCATATTTTTGGACTGCTTGTTGTTGTAATGTTCTTACCTGCCCCTACTGGAGTCTGTGAAGAAGAGCTTTACAGCTCATCGGATTTCTCCAGTATAAATAAATATTCAAATTATGAATAATAATCATTTGGACTTATCTAGCGTCCTTGATCCAGGGATCACATAGCACTGAGAAAAGACACGAAGCACTAAGAACAGAGCCAGAAACTGAAATGCTTTTCTTTTTCTCATTCTTAGATAAATATCAAGCAAAGTTCTTTACACACATTTGTTTTTGAAGGAAAAACAAATGAAGAAATAACATGTGTTCTTAAAGGAATGAAAATGTTACTGGGTTCTAAGGATTTAGATAAGGGGCATGTGGCGATGAAGAGGGATTGTGTATAAACAACACTGCTTGTTAAATTGGATGTAGTCGAGATCTGATTTGGTTCCTGCAAAGGTAACTTGATAAGATTTGACGTGGTCATTCCAGATCTGGTAGGATACTTGTAGCAATGATACAAATAAGTAACAGAGACCAAAATAGAAATCACTGACCTGTACACGTCTTATGATAACAGAATTCTCATCAATAACCAATCACATCTGCAGGTTTGACCGAGCACACAGGAGCCTAGTACCCTCAACAATAACACATGCACCTTGTATTCAACACTGCATCCTCTAGAAACATTCTTGGACTATTTACAATGGAAATAATTCTGCTGCAGACCAAAATCACTTCTTACAGCAGTTTTTCCTATCCATGGTCCTTTGTTCAGGAACATACCAAGCTGAACATTACAAAGCATGCGATACGGTTAAGAAAGCGGCTCCCCTCGCCACACACCTTGCCGCTGCAGCTCCTCGACGCGCGCATCCTTGAGATCCAGCTGCTCGGTGAGTCGAGACGCGGACTCCAAGGCATTGTTGGCTTCGTCCAGTCGCTCCTGTCCGTTCACAAACTCAGCACGTGACCATCGGTCGTGTTCCCCCCCCCCCTTGTGGTAAAACAGCGCTGAGCAATTAAAATGTTACTCGTTGTTTAGTTGAAAATATAGACTGCAAATGTCAACGATTACGAAGTCATTGAGGGTACAGTAAAACGTTGGATTGCGAGCATAATTCGTTCCAAAAACGTGTTTGTAATCCAAAGCACTCGTATACCAAAGCACTCGTAGATCAGTTGTGATCACGTGACGCTCGGCAGACAAAGCGTATACACGTACTACTCGTATTGCAAGACCTCGCTCGTTTATCAAATTAATATTTATTTTAAAAAATTGCTCGTCTTGCAAAACACTCGCAGACCAAGTTATTCGCAATCCAAGGCTTTACTGTATTATATAGGAAAACATACACATGAATACAGGCTTAACGTGATAACATACAACTTGAAAAAGCTAATCAAGTAACATACCACGTTTTAAAAATCATGTAAACTACAGCTTCATCTTCGCAAAGACTATCACATGTTACAAATTGTAAAAAATGTTTACAAAATTCTTAGTTCACTACAATGCCTAATCATTCGCTTTAGAGTTTACGGTCAAGTCTGCACTCAGATATGAGCATTACTCATTCTTGAAGGTACATTTTAAGCTCAGAGCGAGATGGAACTTCAACCATGCCTGTAACTGCTTGACTTGCTGCTGCATCTGGTTGGCTTTCTGCAAGTTGCTCTGTGCTTCGCGGCGATGTTTTTCTAACTCTGTAGCGTACATAGATTTCTCCTCTGTAATGGGAGGTTGACAAAATAAGACATTTAGGTTCCAGCAATTGCAAATTGTAAAAAAATCCATGCAATCATATCACACAAGCGCCATCGAATACATTATGCCATGATGCATCTTCAATAATGAATGAAAAGCCATTACTCACCCTGTTGAAACTGCTCAAGAACTGTCTGCAAGTTTGAAAGTGATGCTGCATACTGCTGTGCCTGCTGGCGGGCAGCATTGCACTGCTGCACTGCAGTATCCCTCTGCAAAGACACTGCCCTCAACTGTTCTTGCAGCATGTCTGCTCGCATCGAGGCTTCATAACTATGGCGGGCACAAAGACACGCACACAGACAGGCAGAAACAAGCAAGCATTAAAATATCCGAGAAAACAAAGCAAATAAACACCATTTTCTGTGGCGGTGTAATAAGTACCAATTAATCGATTAAAAATATATATTTTAATCCCATGACACACACGTGTTGAAATGTGGATAAAAAAGCAATTATGTTAAAAGCATGTTTGTAAAAATTATTTTCATTTCCGAATTAAACTTTAAAAGTAATTGCATATAAACAGCAATGTATTTGACAAGTAGGAAATCTAATATGAAAATCTGTTGAACAATTTTATGCACAGATGTATGTGCTAAAACGAATTGCTTTAATTAGTACTTTCCGACCGTATCTTTAATAATTCTTGGTATTCATGGCCACAATAAAAAACAAAATGCCTCTTGGCAAAAAAGCAGGAAAACATACTTCTAGAATTAAAGTATGAATTCAGGTAAAATAAAATGTTTACATTCTCTTTTTAAAATATCCCTTGCCTATAACAAAAAAGACCACAAACTCTAATAAACTGCTGGTATTTTTGGTGGGTGTCCACGGTGTTTGTGCAAGTGTAGTATGGCGATGATAAAGTGCTAGAGTCGTGAATAGCGGGTGACCTTGCTGAACCATGACAAGTGAAGCGTGGAGTGGTGATCTTGCCTGGTACTTTCACTCGCAGAGTAGGCAGCGTTGAGCTTTCCCCGCAGGACGGTGACCTCGTGGCTCAGAGAAGCCTCGCGCTCCTGGCCGGCCAGATCTTCGAGTGTGTGCGCTTCTTCCACTTGCACGAGGTGTGCACGCAGGCGTTCCGCATCCTGACGAATGCGCAGCTCCAGCTCCGCAACTCGTTCCAGCTGCACAGGATCATTGTGACCACCGCAAGCAAAAAAAAAACGAACATCTCACTTGAACCTGCTCTCGTTCCGTGCCATTTCCAGCGCACACCCCGGCTATTTGCGTTGATTAAAATTGGTAGGGCTTCACTGCTGAGATCTTGTGTTCGAATGCAGGCAGCTGCATAGTTCACAAGTGTGGCGAGTTGATGGCCTCAGATCTGTAACCAATGACTGCACTTTAAAACACCCATCTTATTGTACTTAATTTGGTTAAATTCCAGCTCTGAAAATGTAAAATTTCAGTTTGAGACTATATAAGTTCAGAACACGTGGGGAAAGTGTAACCCCAACTGTGTAAAGAATAAAAAGGCCACTTGTACGACTTTCTGGAAGTCGTGAAACATCTCTTGCGGGGAGATTCTCCAACACACAGTGTGATCGACACACACGCACGTATGTGTGTGTATGATAGAAGGTGGCAGAGAAGGTGTGCTACTTGGTGAGATTTATACATGGATTATTCATCTAATTACATAACGCTGAAAGCACAATTGCAATAAGTTAGATTTGTTTTTGGTAATGTCAGGGCTCAGGCCATATTCATTGAATCATGCACATCATAATCAAATCCCTTATAATTGATACAAATTCTATGTCACAGGTGCATAGATCTCTTTCAACCATTGGAGATATTTACGTGCACCACGAAGCGGAAAAAACTACTTTTTTATTTTAATCATGACACCCCATGTGTGACAACTGTTTATATCGTGTGGAACCGAGTTGTTTGAAGAGCAGTTCATCATCAATTCATAACAAAGCAAAACGTATGTTTTGCAGCAGTAAAATCATGGCAGCATTTATTTAAATAAGATGTAGCATGTCATACACATGCAAGAGCAGACACTCAGCACTAACATATTTTTCGTAAAATAATTTTGCCAAGTGTTTAAATCACACACTTCAAAGCCAAAAGGAAACAGAGGGTGTGACGTGTGACAAGCTCTGCTGTTTTCCCACAGCGAGAGGATGATCACACTTTCAGCTTCGTAGATGTGATCAAACAGAACTCTGAATAATGATTCTTGTGCCAACGCTGTGATAAATGTGACTCTCAGAAGGAATCGCCACGCCACCTCCTCACTCCCAACCGTGCTTACATCTCGTGTGAGAGCCATGTTCTCCATTTGTTTTTGCTTCAATGCCAACAGCGACTGATCCCGCTCGTGCTGAAACGCCACGGCTTGTTCTTGTTGGCGTTTAAGTTCGGCGAGCAATGTTTCCAGCTCTCCCGCACTCCCCTGGAAACAACCACATCCAAGATTAACAAGAGAATTAACTGGCAGGGTTTAAGCTAAACATTCATACAACAAAATTATGGTTAATGCAGTCTACGTAGATTGAATAAAAAAAATTAAGCAAGACTATTTTATGCCAAACGTGACATCTATTGCAAAGAATATTGTCAACCTTCTTCAGCTATAGCCCCATGTAGAGGCGTGCAACAACATCATTCACTTCTCTTAAATTAAATGCTAAAGTTACTCTTTCCCAGCGATGGAGTCATCCTTAACGCAGAAATAACATTATAATAGTAGGTTTTTACCCTTTTAACTGACACCTTTTAACTGACACCTTTATTCAAGGCATCATGTTTGCAAACATGATGCCTTGAATAAAGGTGTCAGTTTTGTACCAGTTAAAAGGGTAAAAACCTACTATTATATTTTGCCACTGGTAAAAGAGATCTCATAGAGAAATAACATTCTTTGGCCATGTAGATTTACATTCACAACCTCTCAATATCTCATCCCTTCTGAAAAAATCATTCATTCTGCAATAAATCAACACTGTATAACCACAATGTTCAGTTGGCTGCATACAAATAATGTAAAATTAATGTTCCATATTTAAAATAATATACATTAAAACACACACCACTGTTTTTTGTGATGGAAAAATTGAGTGAAATAGAAATACAATCAACGGCATACCGTATCCTTTTCCCTCAGCAGCTTCTCCAGTGCAGCGGCCTTCTCTTTCGCAGAGCTCGTTTCAAACTCCTTCTCGCGAAGCAGCATGGAAAGCTGCATAGCAGACTGCTGGAGGGCACCCAGTTCAGAATTCTGTCCCTGCGCATGCTGGCTAACTTGTTCTTTCTCCACCTTGAGTTGGGCAAGATCAGCCTCCAGGAGCCGAGTCCTCTCCTTCAAATTTATCACCGCTTGCCTCAGCAGCTCATTTTCACTGTTCCAAGTCCTCTGCTTCTCTGCCGCACCTGCAATATCTTCACATTGCCTTTTTATCGTGGTGTCTTTCTCTTGCAATAACTTCAAGAGTTCTTCCGATTTCTTCATTATGTTTTCGGTTTGTTCATGGTTTGCACCGTGGTCAGATTGACACATTTTATTTTCCGATTTGGAGAGATCAGACAAGTTATTTAAAAGTTGATTGTTATGTTCTTGTAACTTTTGCAGATTGACATCTTTTTCTTCCAGAATTTTACGCAAATTCTGCACCTCTTCTGGCTGAGAGCTCCAGTCGGCTGCCTGTGCCTTCCCTGGCTGGGTTGCGTGCTGCTCATTTGTAGGAACTGTATTTTGTTCTTCTAGATGTAGTAATTTTAAATTATCGATGTTCATGTTACCTGTATTATCAACATCCGAATTATGAGTCTCCGAGACATTGAGGTTATCAAAAGATGTATTTTGTATTTTTTCTGTAATGCGATTTCCCGTCGCCTGTAGGGAACAAAGACCGAGCTGCACTTTTCCAAGATCCTCTCGCAGGCTCTGCAGACTATGCACATGCTGTTGATAGCCCTGAAGGAGCCCATCATAACCCTCTTGAAGGTGGAAGCCTAACCCTGCGTCCTTGGCAACCTGGCCAGCAAGCTTGCGCAGCTCATCCTGCAGGTGTGCAGATTCGTGTTGCATATTTTGGACGGATGTAAGTGCCTGCTGCTTCCACTCCTCAACCTTCTTCACTTGTTGCCGAAGCTGCTCTCGCTCCTGCAACACCTCTTCAAACTGGGCACCGCTAACCAATCCTTCCATGTGTGGTTTCTGTTGTTGCTCTATTGGAGAACCACCTCTCTCAGCTGGTATAAATGGAGAATGCTCATTGGAAGCCTGCAGCACTGCCAGCAGTGTCTGGCATTTCTGCGATAAAGCATCGATTTCTATGTCCTTCTCGCGAACCAAACGAGAGAGATTCTGGATCGCCTCCCTTGACATATCATAACTTCCAGAATTTTGTGCCAGGTCATCAGCCAAGCGGCGGTTTTCCTCCATCAGGCTCTGCAAGCTGTTCTCCTTGGCTGCCATCATGTCCACAAGCTGGTGCTGCTCTGTCCGGAGTTGAGCATTCTCCCTAGCTTTCTCATTGAGCACCATGAGGATGTGTTCACGTTCACTCATCAGGGCTTGTACTTGATGCTGAGCTGTTGCCTCAACACCCGATCCCATCGATGAGCCCTGTGGGCCACACTCTGAGGCTCGTGTATGCAAGTGCTGAATCTCTTGCTCTCTGTGTTTAAGTAGTTGTGCAAGTTTCCCTACTTCCTCCTGTAGAAATGTCATCTGCTTCAACTCCTCGACGAGGGAGTTATTCCTTTGGTTGAGCGAATTAACTTCGATCTCTTTGTCATTTAAGCTTCTTAAGAGATGTTCAACTTCGACCTTGGATAGATCTTGCTTTTCACTTTCTTGGCTCTCTGCTTGCTGTTTGTTAACATTTTCTTTCAAGAAAACAGAAACGTTCACTCTATCGATTATCTCATTGGAACACGGTGACTGGATGCTTGCTAGCACTTCCTGAAGGTGAACAATTTCATTGTCCTTTTCAGAAATTAGCTTCTGAGAAGCTGAGATCGTCTGTTCTTGCTGAGTTTTGGCTTCAGACAGATGAGATTCTTGTTGTTGGATAGTTTTCTGCATCTGTACGATCTTTACATTTTGCTGTTCGGTCAGCTGCTTTTGCAACACTCTTTCGGCTTCCACACCTCGAATCTTTTCCATGAGCTCAGCAATTTCTGTTTCTTGCTCTGAAATTATGTCCACTGTCTTTGGGTCGACTGTGGGTTGAAGGTGGTCAATTTCTTCTTTCAAATGGCTGTTTTCTTCTTTCAGAGTACTCAGCTGATTTTCTTTTTCTTCCAATGAAAGTCTCAAAGCAGCAGCATCTGTATCCTGAATGGCCTGACATCTTATTTCCAATTCCTCCTTAAATGCTAGAAACTGATTTTGAAATTCCTGAATTTTCTCATCTTTCTCAAACATGAGTTTCATCAAAGATGTTTGTTCTTGCACTTTTGAAAGCAGCTTTTCTTTGGACTCCTTTAGTTCTCCCTGTAATCTCTCAACATTGTGTTCCAATGAAGAATTTTCCATTTCTTTCTCTTGAATTAATTTCAAAACTCGCTCGTTTTCTGTTTTCAGCACACTCGTCTCTGTGGCACACTCATCAGTGAGTTGTTGAATCGTTAGCTCGTACTGTTTTCGTTGAGTTTCCAGTTTGTTCTCAGCCTGCCTCAACTCAGCGTCCACCTGTGTCTTGTCAAAGCTCATGTTTTTGGTCATTTCATCTTTGCTCGTCTTTGCATCTCCGAGCTGGCGGTCGGTTTCCTTAAGTTCAGCTTCCGCCGCTGCCAGCCTCTGTTCCAATTCTTGCCTGACAATTTTCATATCATCAAGTTCAATCTGCAGTTGTTCATTTAAAAGTCTAATATTCGTTATTTCTTCTTTAAGCTGCTCAAGTTCTTCACATCCAGAAAGTGCAAACATCTCCATTTCATGTGAATGCATCTGCGTTTTTTGTGAGAATGCTTCCAAAGGTAGTTCTTCACCACAGATACCCTTGGGCTCCATATCAGAAGTATTTTCCTGCAACTCAACGTCGGCGAGTCCCTCCACTGTCACCTCGCTCTTCACGAGCAGGAATGACGTGGAAGAGGCATGACTTCCATCAGTATCATCTCCACGAGCCAAGGCAGCGCTCGCCTCTGTCAGTTGTAATTCCAGAGTCCGAAGCTGCTCCTGGTGCTGAGTGGACATTGAATCTGCTTCTTGGCGGTGTTCCTTAAGTTGCTGTCTCAACATGACGATATGCTGCAAAGCAGAAGTATATGAGCAAGGGGTGAGAATACACCTAAAGTAGACCGACAAAATAGGCTCTCAAATATAGTTAATCATAATTTTCGATTATTATATTTAACGCCATAATTAGGTGAAGGCGCAGAATGTAAAGAATGTCAAACACGGCAGCTTTAAAATTCAAGTTAACATGTGTGAATTTAAAGCGCAAATCATGGACAAATGTATATAGCCAAACATTTATAATGTAAATATTTTTAAGACTCCAAAATGAGGTAGCAGTTTCATAAAGCTCACTATTCATCTAAAATAAAAGGTGGAATATGGTCTTAAAATTGGAACATTTTGTTGTTGTTAATACCAAGTTGTGTTGATATCAAATTACTCTTTAATTCATTCTATGTGGAAATAATAATAATAATAATTAACATTTGCTCATTTGCTTATGATAGGCTAGTCATCGAACAAAGACCGTGACTCCATCGCACCCTTTCAGATGCGCATCTGCGGCCATCTGGAACGCACTTCCTTCCAATATTAGGAAGCCACTGGAGCTATGCTTGTCTAAGTCGAGATTCATTTCTTTACAACTGCTTTTTGTGTTCATGTTGTTGTTCTTCCCCCGCATCTCTGATTAATATGGTTGGCTATGTCCGGTGAAAAATAAGTTCAACACACATACAATGCGATTGTTTGTATCTGGTGCTTGAAAAGCTATTTGACTCAACAGAAACCGTATGCGCACTCAACCAAGCTCACAAATGAAGGCTTCCATTTTTTTTTGTTACAAAGGACAAAACCCATTTTTACTAAAATGGAACAACTACAATGAGACTTCACCAAGTACAATAAAGGATCTTAGAAGTGGGCAGAAAAAAATGGGACACTTTAACCAGGATTATTCCCAGCAACATTAGAAGCCTTTTTCAGAACATTGGATTGGAAAAGAGGCATAAAATATCAAGGGAAATCCATTAACAACCACAGAATAGCTGATGACTGTTACAAAATGAAAAATCAGGAAAAATATTAAATTTCCAGATGGAGTATGTGGACATCCACAAAATATTTTCTCACTCATGCCAAAATAAAAACTCATTTCCACAGAACCACTCATACTGTATGGAACATGGCTGTATTAGAGTTATTGATGTAGACATTGGGGGGAAAAGAAATGTATTTACTTGAGTGGCCTCCTGGTTTTGCCTGTCCAGCTCCTCCAGCTGGGAGAGAAGCGAGTCCCTGTGTGTCATTGTGTGTCCCAGCTCCTGCTCCCTCTCTTGCAGCAGCACAGTCAGAGTTTGAAGATCCGCTGCACTCCTTTGCCACGTGGGGTCTTCTGCCTCATTCGGCCCTTCCTCCACCTCCTGCCGCACCATCGCATCTCCCGGGCTGTTGCCCTCGCACTGCGATCCAGCATCTCTCTACAACTCAAAACGGCCACAAACGTCACGTTAAGACAACAGGCACCAGGTCCATTGCAACAAATAAAATAATTTCACACCGTAGTTACAATAATTTATACGTGCAAACGAGGGGGAAACGTCACTTATTTTCATCATAAAGGTTTTTGGGTTAGATCGCGTAAGTATAAATGTTTCGTAACCCTACACCACCTCGCACGGCCAGTAAGGTTGTTCACATAAACAAAACACGCCAATTAGTTACTACTTCAGACCACCAGTGTGCTGGAGAGTAAATCCACAACATTTACAATTGTAAATCAAATAGTCCAATTGTAAATGTTGTGGATTTACTCTGCAGTAGTAAACTAATTGGCGCGTTTTGTTTACGTGACAAACCTTACTCGCTGTGTCGGGTGGTGGAGCGTTACGACACATTTATACTGACGCGATCTAACACAAAAACCTTTATGATGAATAATATTGGTCGCAAAAGCCTGCTACGTGTTACTTCTATTTTAATAAAGTGACCACACTGAAAACAGCAGGGATTAACTTGTAACTGAGTTGCAAAGGTCGTTTTGGTTAACTGGATCATTTCATAAATACAATGCTTGAGAATTAGATTTTTTATATATTGACTGGAGAGGGCAAAGTTTTTCAAATACTGCAACTGAATATGCCAATTTTTGTATAGATAACGCTCGTATCATCAAACGGTAAGGGGTCTTCAGAGTGTGAAGAACTGTAGAGGTATTCAGGTTAATTGTGGAATGTTATCACAGAGGTTAGTTGCGACAGTTTAACTAAGAATGATGCCAAGCGTGTTTAGCTGCATTCCTAGATGTGCTCAAACATTATGTTAAGCTGACATTCCAGAGTATTTGATTTGCAGCTGAACTACTTCAAAAAATCTCAAAGAAGTTTGAAGAAAAATGTCACATGTCGATGTTAAAATCAGTCGTGAATCTTTAAGTCACCCGTGAGCAGCTTGTTTGAAAATTGATGAATACATTGGAACATTGGCATGTACAACATTGTAAATGTGACAATTTTGTCGCGTAGTGGAGAGTTAATGATAATAATTTTGGCATAAAACCATTATGCGGCCTAAACCAAAACTAAATATGGATCATAGAATGAACAGTTATTTTATGCATGAATGTGTTAATCATAGTATTTTGTTTACCACGGTCACTTTTGTCTTTTTTAACTCCATGCTCTCATCTGCAAAAGACAAAACACTGCGTTATACAATGAAACAACGGTAGGCATATTAATCAACATGATACTATATTAGAAAAAAAGGTTTGCTGGCTTGCTGGCGCGTACACACATACGCGTGATGACGTCACCCACATCCAAAGCTTTGTGCCGGATTCCTGGAACCCGCTCCGCTGAGGTCACGCCTCCCTCCCCCCACCCACCCTCCATCCCGAAGTGAATCCCGTGCAAATGTGGGCAGTGCCAGTTTATTTAAATGATGCTTCCAAAACACCATCATTACTTAAATAACCACTAAGATATGAAAATGACCACCTTGAATAAGCGATGGCAATCGCACCTCCAAAAAAAAGCATGAGTCTTTAAGAAGCCTATAGCAGGTAAAAGCTAATGCAATGTGGTGATTGTCCTTTGGTTAAGGTATGGTATGACACAGAAGTTAGTGATCAATGGTAAGACCTAAAACCAAATAGTGCAAAATTTTAGGAGCAAACATTGGTCGTTTGTTGATTGTCCAACAGTTATGGAATCTGACATAAGAAAATGGTGAGTTATGTATCGACAACATAAATATGTATTGCTGTTAATGTAAAATGATCAAGTGTCCTTACCTGCGAATCCTTGCCTCATTCTAGAGGGGGCATCATGTGACACTTCATCAATCTGTGCACCACTGGCCGTATTATCTGAAATGCAAGGTCCGGTGCCTGCATCTTCGATCTCTTGCTCTGTGTGAAGCAAAGATGCTGCTCCACTATTTTCAGCAGTGGTCTGTAGAATATCACAGCTGGGCTCTGCACAGGACACAATCACATTACACACTTACTTGTATGTATAAACAATTATCCATCAAAATTTCACCTCAAGATAGTACACAGTGAGACCTCGCGAAGTTCCGGGCCCCATGTGGTCGAGCTATCTGGTTATGGGGGTGGGGCTTGATGTCCAGTATTCTACTAGTAATGAAATAACAAACAAATACTACATTTCAATTATATGTAGACATAATTAAGCCAAGATCACTGCTGTACATTTTCATCTAAGTCACAGGCACCATGAAGCACATGTGGAAGGCAAAGGGTCTTTGAAGGTTGCTGGGATAGTCTTACGAATATGAAGCAATGATCTTGTTTTATTGTAAGATAAAAAGTAAAATAAAGTATATCTTAAAAATATGACAGCCCTACACGGACAGGTGACGTGCAAGGGAACGGCTAGCCAAAATCCATACACCAGAAAGGACTATATAGCTTTAGAATTGTTATTTTCATCTCCTACCATACATAGTTAATGGTATTCTAGCAAATATTCTTGGTTCTTTCGGTAAAGTCACGTAGAAGGGAAATAATAAAAATAAAACAATACAATTCTCACGACGTTTCGATTGCAACACAAGCAATCATCATCAGCAGCAGCTGGTTTTCACACATCATGATGATTGCTTGTGTTGCAATCGAAACGTCATGAGAATTGTATTGTTTTATTTTTATTATTTCCCTTCTACGTGACTTTACCAAAAGAACCAAGAATATGAATCCCTGCAGTCACGAAAGCTTTAAATCAAAAAAATTCTAGCCAATGTTTTTGGTGTATTTGATGAATTCATATGTAGCTATTTGATTGCTAGGAATTAAGGATTTTCAATTTCAGCTTTGAGAGGTTTTTACTTCAAACGGACCACTTAATGACTGAATAAAAGTAGTCAGAAAAACAAGTATTGAATCAAATACAAAACGTAGTTTTACGTTTGTGTGAGACATCATCATATTTTTGTTCAAGGTTTGCATTGACGAAAATAAAGTAATCAAAAACAAACCAATTATAGGGTAATGGCATGTGCTGCTTATGGCACCTGAGCCAGTAGCAAACCAGGCTGATACAGGCTCTTATGCGAGGACAAATCATCAGGGCTCCACCCCAAGCAAGCGCACTCTCACGTAACCAGAGGCAAATCTTGACCTTGCAGAAGCTGCAGCTGCTGCTGTAGCTGGGCAATGTGGTCTGCCTGCTCAGCGGTGTGAGCGCGGTGTGCATGAGCGGCTTGGGCCAGCTGCTGGCGGTGAGCGTCTTGCAGGGCGGACACCTCGCGCTGCCTCTCATCCAGCTCGGATGTAAGTTGCCTCTTCAGCTCCTGTCGTAAAGCAGTCACCGTGTACAACGGCATGCACACACAGCATCATGACCTGCTAGGCAGGTTATCGTCGAGATTTACACGTGCGCAATATTGGAACACCTGTGTGTATTATTTACTTGGTTAGTTTTAACTTTTATACACAGTTTTAGGTGCCTGTAATTTAGTTCATCCACACCATCCAAAACACAAAAGAAGTATGCGCAGTATGTGCTAATGAGTACATTCCGTGTAATGTACAGCTTAGTTTCTGTCATATCACAAGCATGAGTCTTTTTCCTTGCCATTTTACTCTGGAGATGTACCAAATACAATCAGGTCAGACACTATTTCATCAAACAGGGCGAGACTAAACATAGTTCACATGAATACAATGAAAATAAATTACAGGAAAAATAAATTTCTATAATGTAAATGTATAAAGCGCCCTTAAACAATCGTTCTCAGTTCACCAAAGCATAGCACACAACCATTGAATGGCAATTGTACAATTTAGCATATGCAACACTCATGGCAATAGAATAAATGCAAACTGCTGTACCTTAACCATGGTCTGCAGCTTGTGCACTTCATTATTTTCTGAGCTGCCAGGTTCTTCACCAACAGCAGCCTTAAATACAACATTTTTGATAAAATATAAACATTATAAATATGCAAATGTTTAAGACTTTTTGAGAAAGAAAAAAATCTCAAAACATTTTTTTTAATGCTATAAATGTATGTACAAAGTTAAACTCTACTACTGGTACTTGTAAGTATACATTTCCACAATTAAAGTAAAAACAATTGAAGTTGAAACACGTTTACATTTTTTCTCAGTATTCCTTGGTGTCCCTGCTGAGATAATTATCAATTGGATGGCACTCATAAACACTGGCAATGCGGAACTTTGGTTAAAATATAAAAATCCTTTGGCAGGAGTCGGTCTCCATATGATGACAACTGGTTATTACCAATGTAATTTCCTATTCACGTGAGTTTCAAGTGAGCATAAATACATTTACTGTATTTGTACACAACATACAACATAGCAGTGCCACCAGTTAAACAAATTATGATTGATATGTAATTTGAATGAAAAATACCACTCAAACACAGTGCAACAGCTGCCTATGCATGCATTGCATGTGTAAACGCATGTACACCCTGCCTGCAGAGTTGCTTTAGCAAACCTGAGCAAGCTGACGCCAGTGGTCTGCCTCGGTTTGAAGGCGCACCACCTCCTTTGACAACCGGTCCAGCTCACGCTCTGAGAAGATGACCTCCTCATAGTCCACCTCATCATCGGTGCGGAAACCATGGGCAACCGACGTGCGGAAATGGAGCTGTCCCGTGGAGGCGGCCGAAGAAGCAGATGGGGTGGAGGTCTGAGTTCCTTCCTGGTTTCCCATGCCTTTCCAGCCATCTTGTGCATATTGTTGTTCACGCAGCTGCTCTTGTAGGGCATTTTGTCTCGCCCGCAAAAGGCTCACCTCCACCTGGTACGAACGCATACACATACACACCCCTCACTGTTTCACCTGCAAATGTCAATAATAGTGATTCAATCACGTTGTACAGGTAAACTTCTTAAAGCCAGACTACAGTTAGCTGGAATTTTGCTCCTCAAAATATATGAAAAATTAAGCAAAACCTCTGACCAGAAGACTATTTCCACAATAATTAAGCGTAGAGCAGTGGAAGACTGTTTGTCAGCACTACAAAGTGTAAGAGACGCTATCCCCGACCATTGTAATAAATACAACTGATATGCATGTGTGCACCAACAATTGTAAATCTATATAATAATTTGTTGTATGGAATTTGTTGAATCTTACCCTTCCTTGAACACTTAATTAGGTCTTCCTTTTGCTCTTTGGCGCTCTTACCGCTGCTCGTTTTTTATATTTTGCAAATAAATGAAGAACATTACTCAAGCCCAATTGAAAATGTTTTCAATATTCCACAGAACTCCTCTCATCTGCTTCAGTTATGTGAAGCACTGTACTTCAGATGAAACTATAAATGCGTTTTTTAGTTGTATTAATGTATAAATAATACAGTTATAAATATGTAGTTGATTATATTACGTGTTAATATTATGTGAACGTAAGTAATACGTAGTCATTTTCCTAACTCATGTTTCCACTGTGATGGACATTCGATGCACTGTTACACAGTGTGTTGTTGATCAGTGTTTGCAATTGTCATATTTGTGTTTTAGCCTTTGCAAATACAGTACAGATATTAGTTAAGTATTTGCCCGGTTTTCAATGTTGTAAGGAACAATATTTTATCACGAATTCATATAATTGAACACATTGGAATATTGATGTCATATCCAAACGTGTTCAAATATGACGTGTCCTATTGTTACAATATCAAATACAGCATTTTGTTTAAAATCATACACATGAAAAACAAAGCAACACATTCCATATGCGTGGATTTCCGGGTTGGACTGCAAAGTTGAGAACTTTTTCTCTCTAGCTTTTGCCATGCACCGCTGTTACTCAACTTCTGAAGATGCCTGCAGCACCGCAAGGCGAATGCTCGATTAAAGAAATGCTGAACATGCAGCCCAACCCGCAAAACTGCACTTGAACTCCAAACTCAACCTCAGCTACTTTAAATATGTGAGCACATATCTAAGTGGCACTAGCTGTGTCAGCGCTTCTTTTCTAAGAGCGCTCCCCACAGCACATTGATTTGACTGTGCCAACTGAAGCAACGAAACCACGCAAGTAACCGGCCGTGTTTTAAAACCGTGCATGGAAGTGTGTGAACGTGTAGCCCGGTTAAATTCATACCTCCTTTTGCTGCAGTTGCGTTCGATACTCGGCAGAGACGTGCTGCACATGCAGCTCAGCCGCCTCCTTCTTATCCTCCAGCTCCGCACACATGGCACGTAGCCGCTCATGCTGCATTGCCAACACACACATAGGTTTACCAGAATGCAACAACTCTGCCCTCAACAGACATGCTGACTATTCATGAAACGACGATATACTTTTTTTTTATATATCGTACTTTATATAAGGTTTAACATTTGTATTAGTATGCATTATAAAAGTGGCTTAAGTGTCCATCTCTCTACACAAAAAAGATTACAAGAGTTCCTACTCTGAAAACGAATGATTATATTAGTGGTTTTTGACAAATTTTACAATTTTATCAACACAACTGTTTTCACTGCATTTCAACAAGCTGTCTCATGGTGAGAAAATGATGTAATATTAAGCAGCTGGATCACAGTTACTTCCATGTCCATGATGGAGTAATGAGCTGGCATGAATATTGTGGGTTTGAATATACAAGCTAAGCAGTTTTGCTATTCCAGCCAACATTGTAACATTGATTTAAAAAAAATAGTCATTAATGCAAGGCTATTCATAATATTGATTTATTCTTAAGGAGTGATCTCAGGCACTCACTCTTGCCAATAACACAAAAACGCTACAACCTCGTTAAATATGTTAAAAGGTATTTATTTTTGTTAAAATGTAATGCGTTTGCATGAATTAAAGGCTTAATCAATGAGACTACTTAATTCATTAAAAATAACCTCAAAAAAATATTACGGTAACAATTGAACACGATGGTGATGGAAAAGTTGAATCAATTTTAATTTGTTAAGTGATTCATTAAAACTGAATCTCCAAAACTGTCCTCATGCTGTTGAATACGAATTCACATATATTATTACCTCCGATTTCTGGGTTGTACAGGTGGCCTGTAATTCCTGCAGCTTGGCTTTCGTCAGCTGGAGCTCTGTAGAAGCATCTGTTTAAAAAAAAAAGCATACATATGTGTTGAACAAAGCATGTGTATCAAAGAGTACACAGGCATCTATGTTAAATTTAGTTCAAAAGTACCTGTGGACGGAAGGCAAATAAAACAAGTCAAAGTAAAAAAAAAGAAATATTAAACTTTCTATCTTGAACACGTGACCCACTTGTATTTGATAATAGCAACAATAATGGCATCACCACCATCCACAGCAATCTTAAACACTTAAGGATGCAATCTTAATTTAGGAGCTTTCGTGACTGCAGGAATTATTCTTTGGTTCTTTTCGGTTAAGTCATGTCTAAAAATAAAATAATAAATTAAAATAACATATTACGACGTTTCGATTGCAACACAAGCAATCATCATCAGGTATAAAAGAAATAGCAACAAAAATCTAACTAGAAAACTATAGACAGACATACAAGCAGACAGACATCACAACGGCACACAGAGAGAGGACACAAATCGGCACAAAGAGAGGGGTCGTTTCTGTGACGGTCCCTTAAATATAGAGAGGGGGGGCGGGGACGGAGAGAGGGAGGGGGCAGAGTTTTTTTTAGACGTGACTTAACCGAAAAGAACCAAAGAATAATTCCTGCAGTCACGAAAGCTCCTAAATTAAGATTGAACCACTTCTACGGGGAAGTTTTAAGCTTATCCTTTTTCTTTCTGGCTATTTGTTCTCTCTGCCTGTGTCCTCTCTTTGGAATTTTCACACTTAAAATTCTAACTTAGCAAATTTTGAAACACGTAATCAACCAGGCTATGCGTTAATTGTGTGTTAACCGACTCTCTGTGTTGTATTACATCACATTTCGTTATTTTGCTAGGTTATTTAATTTTCGTGTGCCTGTCTCCTAATTTTCAATTTTGCGTGCCCGTTTTCAATTTTGCGTGCCCGTTCCACATTGTCATCTTACTTGCAACAGCAGTACGTTGCCGTACACTCATTGATATGCTAATTCTCTCTGCCCCCTCCCTCTCTCCGTCCCCGCCCCCCCTCTCTATATTTAAGGGACCGTCACAGAAACGACCCCTCTCTTTGTGCCGATTTGTGTCCTCTCTCTGTGTGCCGTTGTGATGTCTGTCTGCTTGTATGTCTGTCTATAGTTTTCTAGTTAGATTTTTGTTGCTATTTCTTTTATACCTGATGATGATTGCTTGTGTTGCAATCGAAACGTCGTAATATGTTATTTTAATTTATTATTTTATTTTTAGACGTGACTTAACCGAAAAGAACCAAAGAATAATTCCTGCAGTCACGAAAGCTCCTAAATTAAGATTGAACCACTTCTACGGGGAAGTTTTAAGCTTATCCTTTTTCTTTCTGGCTATTTGTTCTCTCTGCCTGTGTCCTCTCTTTGGAATTTTCACACTTAAAATTCTAACTTAGCAAATTTTGAAACACGTAATCAACCAGGCTATGCGTTAATTGTGTGTTAACCGACTCTCTGTGTTGTATTACATCACATTTCGTTATTTTGCTAGGTTATTTAATTTTCGTGTGCCTGTCTCCTAATTTTCAATTTTGCGTGCCCGTTTTCAATTTTGCGTGCCCGTTCCACATTGTCATCTTACTTGCAACAGCAGTACGTTGCCGTACACTCATTGATATGCTAATTCTCTCTGCCCCCTCCCTCTCTCCGTCCCCGCCCCCCCTCTCTATATTTAAGGGACCGTCACAGAAACGACCCCTCTCTTTGTGCCGATTTGTGTCCTCTCTCTGTGTGCCGTTGTGATGTCTGTCTGCTTGTATGTCTGTCTATAGTTTTCTAGTTAGATTTTTGTTGCTATTTCTTTTATACCTGATGATGATTGCTTGTGTTGCAATCGAAACGTCGTAATATGTTATTTTAATTTATTATTTTATTTTTAGACGTGACTTAACCGAAAAGAACCAAAGAATAACTTAAGGATGCAATGTATTGTAATTATTGGCACATTCCATTCAGTACTCTTGTACTATAATCCACAACTCCTACTTTTTGGCAATGTGATAAGAGTATGAATGTGATTTCTCCGCCACTGACTGAAGCTCCATCTGTTTCAGATTCAGGCCCAGTGGCAGGTTGCATACACCACCTAAAGTAAAAATTCCCCTTAATTGACGCCTTTTTAAATAGTTCGGGGAATGTTTATGCAACTGATCTCCCGGGCGACAGATGTCGTGAAGAGATTAACATTACTCTTAGGTTTTGGGACTGCTTTTGTTGCTGTTTTGCTGCCTTACCCAAGCTTACATTTAGTGTTTAAAAATCAGCAGGAATATAATTACATTATTTATGTTTACTTATTTACTTTCTTACCTTTTCAATATTGCACTTTTCACTCCTATCGGGGTTTTTTTAAATAGTTTGTTGCTGTACCTCGCGGACCCACCCTTCCTGGACGCCTGTTAAAAAGCGCTTCATAAATAAGCGAATTGGATTCCTCCAGGATAAAGCAATATTCCGATTCTGAAAGATGTAGAAGTCACGATGCCTCCCCATCATTACAACCCTTACTTCCCCTCGTTTTAAACTCACGCCGTAAGACGACAACACTCGCATTAAACGCCGGTTTCATTTCAATTCCTCGTGCACCTTCACGGCCGGACGTGACATTTGCATCAACTTTAAACCCCGACCCCTCGTTGTGTGGATGGTGAATCTCACCGCCACGTTCCTCCGTGCCCTCCGTGAGCAGGTCCTTGGTGAGGCTGGAGATCTGTCCGCTCAGCGAGGACAGGCTGCCTCCCACCTGGCCCAGCGACTGGCCCAGGCCACCGCCCAGACTCCCGAGGCCCAGCCACGACATCGCCCACCACTACCACCGCCACCACTAGTCCGACGTTCGAGGCGAGGCTCCTCAGACGCGAGACTCACGACGAGTGGCTGACGTGGCCATGGCCACGCACCGCGGCTGCTGCTGCTGCTGCTGCCGGCGGCTCCGACCGCGGAGACGACTCGGGTCCACCACGGGCCTCAGCTGCACAACCCCCTCGGGGCTCCACTCCGAATGGCTCCACTGTGAGTCACCCGCTCCGCTCACAGTCCCGGATTCACTCCAAATCAAATAGTTCCACCCTTGAGTCAACTCCGAATGGCTCCGCTCCGAGTCCCGGCTCCACTCCCAATGGCTTCACTGTGAGTCCCGGCTCCAGTCTAAATCAAAGGCTCCACCCTCAGCCCTGGTTCCAGTCTTGTCTCTAAGGCTCCACTCTTGTCTCTGGTCTCTAAGGCTCCACTGCGAGAGACGCCGACGCCGCCGCTCCATCTCGCAATGCCAACTCGACGGGCGCCATCTTCAGGGGTCAGAGGGCGCTGGCCGTCATCGAGCCACGTCACGCGTCGCTGTGATGTGGCGATGGCGCTCTTGTGTGATGTGGGAAATGTAGCAGGTGCTGTTTATGTGGTGTGGGAAATGTAGAGTGTAATGTTTATGTGATGTGGGAAATGTGGAGTGTGATGTTTATGTGGTGTGGAAAATATGGAGTGTGATATTTATGTGGTGTGGGAAATGTGGAGTGTGATGTTTATGTGATGTGCGAAATATAAAGTGCGATGTTTATGTGATATGGGAAATGTAGAGTGTGATGTTTATGTGATGTGGGAAATGTAGTGTGATTTCGATTTAAAGCTTTCGTGACTGCAGGGATTCATTTTCTTGGTTCTTTCGGTAAAGTCACGTAGAAGGGAAATAATAAAATAATGAAAATAAAACATAATAAAATACAATTCTCACTGTGAGAAAACATAATAAAATACAATTCTCACTGTGAGAATTGTATTTTATGATGTTTTATTTTTATTATTTTATTATTTTCCTTCTACGTGACTTTACCGAAAGAACCAAGAAGGTACAGTGTGCTGTTTATATGATGTGGGAAATGTAGAGTGTGATGTTTATGTGATGTGGGAAATGTACAGTGTGGTGTTTATGTGGTGTGGGAAATGTGGCGTATGATGTTTATGTGATGTGGGAAATGTGGAGTGTAATGTTTATGTGATATGGGAAATGTACAGTGTGATGTTTATGTGATATGGGAAATGTTAAGCGTGATGTTTATACGATGTAGGAAATGTGAAGCGTGCTGTTTTTACGATGTGGGAAATGTAGAGAGCGATGTCTATCTAATGTGGGAAATGCGAAGCGTGCTGTTTATGCGATGTGGGAAATGTGGACCGTCGTGCTTAAGTGGGGTGGGAAATATAAACGCTTGTGGTGGTGGTTGTTGCTCGGAGGAGGCCCCAGGAGCTGCGAGGTAGGAGAGGCGGCGGAGCGGAGCCGGGAGACTTACAGCAGCAGCAGCCAGGGCTTGCTGCTGCTACTGTTGTTGTTGGTGGTGTTGTTGTTGTTGCCGGTTGTGTGACTGCTTTACTTCGTGCGGGGCTCCGCTCGTCTGCGGTGGAGTTTCCCGTCGAGTGTCGGGGCTGGGCGCGGCTTCCTGGTGTGGGCCCCGGCCTCAACTCGCAGCATTCGCAGTAATAATGTCGTCGTCTGCCGCAGTGACACTTCTAGTCCTTTAAAGGTCCCCCCTTGAGAGTGAATTGAAGGCTGTGGTTACGCCGAGTGTGAATGACGTGAGCTTAACGCTTCGGCCGGTGCGCGCCGTGCCGCGTTTGGGCCGCATCGGTCAGCACCGCGGGGAGACCGAAGACGGCTGGGGGGGACGACGACGACGATGTTGTTGTTGTTGATGATGTTGTCGATGTTGTTGACCACCCCACAGCTCGGTGCGCCGTGCCAGTCCTTTGAGACCGCACGGCTCGAGCCATAACCCTCTCCCCAAAGAGGAGGAGGAGGCACTTTGTGTTCACCAGAGGGGCCCGGTGCGTCGTGTGGGACAACGACGCGCAGCGATTCGTGATTTGTGGTTTGTGCAGCAGCAACAGCAGCTACGGAGCCGGCAAAGTTCGGCAGTGGATGAGCGTTTTTGAGGCGAGAGGAGGAGGAGGCTGCGGCGAAGAGAACTTCCTCATGGAGGCCGTGGTTTCCAGCGAGCGCCGAGCGCGCTCCGTGTCCGAGGCGGCGGCGGCGGGCGCACAGGAAGGCGTCGGCATCGCTGCGGCGCAGGATGGCCTGGTGAGCCCACGGCTCTCTCGCTCTCTCGCTCACGCTTTGTGAACACGCTTTGTCCTTAAGAATGGGGTTATGCCCACTTTATGGCGATCAAACGGGAGGTTTAATGATGTTCAAACGCCAAATAGAAACCTTTTGCAAGGAATCAAGCACTACATTAACCACGAACTGGCTTCCTCTTGAGACGAGGCTCAAAAGAAAGCTGTCTCGGGTGTGGACCAATCAGTTTCAAAGACAATGCATATATTTCATGGGACCTCCTTTGCCAGTACCAAAATATACTAATAGGGTTTTTTCCCTTTTCTCTGGCAACAAAACTGACACCTTTTATCAGAGTATTGTTTTTGTTTGCATTTGACTGCAAGTCAATGTAAACATGATTCCTTGCAAAAGGTGTCAGTTTTGTTGCCAGAAAAAAGGGGGAAACCCCTATTAGTATAATGCATATATTATCAGTGTTTTTTTGTTTGCATTCTGACCACAAGCATTGTGGTTAATTACAGACTTGATTCCTTGTAAAAGGTTTCAGTTTGGTGTTTTAACATCTTAACACCTGTTTGTTGCCGGAAAAAAGGGGAAAACCTATTCTCATGATATGATAATATATGGCGTTGTCTTTGAAACTGATGGGCCGGCACCAGAGACAGCCTTGTCCTTTATGGCCTAGTGACATCGGTGTCAGACACGAGAACAACGACAAAAGGTGAACGGTGCAAAGACGATGCACGTATCAGAGCATTTATAACTCCGGGTAAGAGTGGGGTAATAACTTCTTATTTTTCATACTTTTGATACTGGCAAAAAGGCCCAATGATATATTTGGTCTTGCATGTAACACGCGGAACCCCCGAAACGTGAATATTGTTGGACATTCTGATTTGTTGTTAGCTGTCTCCTCCACACTGTGAAAAAACATCACATGCCAGCTAGTCCCCAGTTTAGCACCACGTATGTTCAACTTCTTTCGCACCGTACGTAGTGACCAACCCTGCTAATCGGATGGGTAATGACTGCAGCATTCAATTGAGCATTCCAGAATTGGATTGTACTTTTCATTAGTGTCATTGGGGTTTTTCATTGTTTGTTCTATTGCTTATATACAATGATTTAATTGCCATTATTTCTTAAAAGTAGGAATCCATGAAAACGAAACTCATTCAACAATGCAGAACATTGGCCGCAATGTGAATGTGTTGCGTCGCTTGTGTTCAGCCACAGGTCACCACCAGCACGACCAGGCAGAGAGGAGAGCGCAGGGAGGATGGGGACGGCAGTGGGCGCGAACGGTCGCACAGCGAGCCCCACACGGACGAGGAGAGCGAGGAGGAAGAGCTCTCCCTGAAGTATGGCGCCAAGCACGTCATCATGCTCTTCGTACCAGTCACGCTGTGCATGCTGGTTGTCGTCGCAACCATCAAGTCTGTCACCTTCTACACGGAAAAAAACGGCCAACTGTAAGTGCACTTCACGTTAAGGCTCGCTGAATGGTTACGATAGTTGTAGAATTTAAAGATGCCACCTTCATCTCGAACAGGGATCGGCAGCCTGCCTCCGGAGCTGCATGTGTATCTTTAAGGACTCCTCCGTGACGTGATTCAGCCCTTGAAATATTGAGTTTATTACCGAATTCTCCAAAAATTGTTCTTGTTCTGTTGGTTGCCTACCCCTGGTCTAGAGACCATCTGAGAAAAAAAAGTCGTGCAGTTATTTACAAACAATGTCATTGGCTTCTTAGTGCTAGCCAGAATTGTGAAAGATTACTTAAAATGTAATGTTTTGTGTAAAACATAGTTCAATGTGTTGGTGTGAGAAAAACACTTTCTCCATGTGGTTTCCAGCCACTTCAGTCGGCTCACATGAACTGCTTTCTAAAGCAAGTGTTGAAGAAAACAGATTGAAAAAGTCATGGCTAATCAAGTAGTAGAGATTCACGTGTAGCCATTGGATATAGCTGGCGTGTCACTGGCCCTGGGAGGTTGGAGGAACCACAGTGACGTTACTTGGGGTTGTTCTTTTGCTATTTTCTATGCAATTCTAAACAATGCCCTACTCGGAGCTATTTTGCTTAGGGTGTCGACATTCGATAGGGAAATACTTTTACCTGCTCGCCTAATGAGGATACTATAACCAGCATCACTTGGGCGTAAATTATGACAAGTTAACAGTGGCATGGCTTTGCAAATTGTCTGGCATCGTTTAACACGAGTTGTAATTCTGCATGAGTGAAAGATCTACAGGAAAGTAATGTACTCCTAGAAATGCATTACCTTTTAGTTTTTTTCATGGGAAAAAGTCTGGAGTGATCATGGTTTTAAGTTGGTTTCTTAAGAGTTGAAAAATAACCACTACTGTTGTTCCCATAACCAGCATCTACACACCATTCACCGAGGACACAGACACTGTGGGACAGCGAGTGCTTAACTCCATTCTCAACACCATCATTCTCATCAGCGTCATTGTGGTTTTGACCATCTTCTTGGTGCTACTGTACAAGTACCGCTGCTACAAGGTGACCAATATACCCACCACTCAACACAAACACATTGCAGCAAATACTGCAGTTTCCATGCATTCTAATCCTAATAATCTTTCTTTCCACAGTTCATCCATGGCTGGCTGATTATGTCATCTTTAATGTTGCTGTTTCTCTTCACCTACCTTTATCTGGGGTAAGTAGAGAAGGGCAGTTGATGGAATTTGTGGAAAAATTGTGTAATTGTAAGTTATTTATATGGTCAAAGTACAGAATGTTGTTATACTAATCAAATACCAGAAAGTGCCATTTCTATTATTTGTTACTTAATTGTGCGCTGTTTTCAGAGAGGTATTCAAGACTTACAATGTGGCCATGGACTACCCAACGCTCATTCTCATCATGTGGAACTTTGGAGTTGTTGGCATGATATGCATCCACTGGAAGGGCCCACTGCTGCTGCAGCAAGCCTACCTCATCATGATCAGCGCTCTCATGGCCCTGGTCTTCATCAAGTACCTCCCCGAGTGGTCTGCGTGGGTCATCCTTGGAGCCATATCTATCTATGGTACAATAACGCAGCATAATGCCTGGGGTTTCTGTAAATGTGGCATACCAATAATAATTCGCTGCAAGCTGTTTGTGTTGTACTGACCGTGACTGGGATATTTCATCTTTTTAGATCTGATAGCTGTGCTGAGTCCAAAGGGCCCGTTGAGGATGCTTGTAGAGACTGCTCAGGAGCGGAATGAGCCTATCTTTCCTGCACTCATCTATTCCTGTAAGTAGGCGATTCTCATTTTAATTTCACATGTACCCTTTAAAAATGACATGCTTAATGTAGCCTCTGCACTTTGTGTATGATGAAATGTAAAATAATAAAATGATCGATACGTATATTTGCGTGTAGAATTGTGTGCATATGTGTACATTTATCAGTTATATTTTGCATGTTTTGTGTGTATTTTTTTGTCTGGGTGTGTACTGTCGATTAATTTTACAGCAACCATGGTATGGATGGTGGGCATGGCCGACACAAACTCCACGGAGCAGCAGAGTACGAGGCCTTCCCCTGAGCCAAACAATGATGCACAAGGTGCCATATACCTCACCATTGTCTCCTCAATATACAATGGTTCAGTTGCAGAAACTGGTAACCTAAGGTGGAATATTTTTAGTGGTACTGACAACGTGGCCAGCAAAATGCTTTAATATGTAATAAAATAATCCATCAATGGTAATAGACATAGAGTTTTACTAACTCGTGTGATTATTGGAAAGTGATAAATCTGACGTGGGTTCATAGACTATAAAATGGAAGCCTCTACATGAATTAAGCAAAATGTTCATGACAATTGAGTTATTATCCGATAATGACTTTGGGTAATGTATTACAGGCCGTTAAAATATTTATAATGTTTTCTGATTTAATTTTTAAAAATGGGATAATTTGTGAATTTGGTGAAATTTCAGTACCAAATGGCGGCCAAGGTGACTTCACGGGTAATTTCTTGGGGGACCCGCAGCCAAGTGAACCCGATGTGCCTCGAACCACTCATGAGGCTCGAGAACTGGCGCGGGAACGAGCACGCGCTAACCCCCCCATGCCACCGGAAGAGTCGGAGGAGGAGCGTGAGTGACTTGCGACGCAGCAACCACACTCGGTTTTCTCACAGCATCGGGGGGCATGGAACCCACTACGGCACAAACACCATCGTTCGTTTGATCGCTCGAAAATCATTGCGGTGAAAGTGCAAACGTCATTCTCTAAAAAGTACAAATCTTGGTTTATGAAGATGTATGTAAAATGGAATGATTAATGGTAAACTTGTGTGTCTGAGAGTTCAGGAGGAGGTATAAAGCTTGGCCTGGGAGATTTCATCTTCTACAGTGTGTTGGTGGGAAAGGCCTCGGCAGCTGCCAGTGGAGACTGGAACACCACCCTTGCCTGCTTCGTGGCCATCCTTATCGTAAGCAGCCACGCTCCAACACGTTTAGTCCCAAGTACACTACTTCTCTGAATTTCTCCTGCATTGGCATCCAACTGCTGTTTTTTTTTTATTAACTAGCTCTGTCTGTCGTTGTTGTTGTATCATCAAATCTTGTAACTCAATTTTAACCCACTTCCCAATGTGGTATCGACTGCAAACTTGGTATATGTATGTCATACTGATGGCAATACTATATTCTATCATTAAAAAAATAAACATATATTTTAAAACAATCTTTTTTATATGTTATGTTTCGGCTTTGGTCTAATTGTCCACGCTCAACTAACGTTGGCTGTAAATCACCACGGCCTCTTACATTATGGCAAGCTTCGGGGCCACCTGGAGTCGTGGAGTTCTGTCATTACTAGTACGGTACATTTAATTAAAGCGTGTTTTAAAAAAAGTATTTTTAAATATTACTTATTTTAAAAACTGATGTACATTTTTTTTTTAAACCCCCTCCCCTTCCAGGGCCTTTGCCTGACCCTGCTGCTGCTGGCAATATTCAAGAAGGCATTACCAGCACTTCCCATCTCCATTACATTTGGATTGATCTTTTACTTTGCTACTGACAACTTGGTGCGGCCTTTCATGGACAGCCTCGCTTTTCATCAGTATTATATTTAGTTGTGCTCTTTCCCAGCGTCGCATTGTACAGTCGTTGGTCCATCTTCCACAGTGTAACCCTCAATCTGTACAGATTTCTATAAGTTAGATGTTTGTGTTTATTGACCTGAATAAATGTGGGTGTACAACAGTATTGCTACTGTTTCCTTTGCATCGCACCCGTAAAAAAAGCTTTTTTTCTCAGAGATTAAAGCAAGCACAAGTGCTGGAATTATACTCTGCAAATCTCAGTTTTACTGCACAGTGGAATACATAAATAATATCAGGAATTTAGTTTAACACGTAGGCTCTTATGGATCATGAATTTAATTGATAATGAGCCTTATTAGAAGCTTGTATATTTAAAGCAAGCAGATTTGAGCTGGGCACGGTGGCACTTGCCAATAATTCTGTGCTTTGGATGCAAGAGTTGATGGATTGTGTCGATTTGTGCAACCCTCAACTGCACTTCACTTGTGAGATGGACAGGAGATTTAAGTACATCAAGTAGCTTTCTGACCCACCTGTGGAACCTTTGAGTATTTTCATTTTGCACGCTGAATACGTTTTTTTTTCTGCAGATACACGGGTTTCAGCTTACATGCAGAACATTCCTCAAAGTAATTTGTCAAACATGCAAATGCAGCATCCTGAAAATGTCTCGATAGGCAGCCATTCCCGGATTAATAAATGATGTTATCGTCATTAAATAGTGGCTGTGTACCACACTGCTGCTGTAGAGACCACGTTTTGCCAGTTTTGAGCACATACTCAAGTTGATGTTTGACAAATGCATTCTGTAGCACACAGGACAGCTTCTACAGACGTGCATTGTATTAATGCTGCATAAGAAAAACTGGGCAAGACACTTAGGCAACAGTGTTGAATACATTTTGCCGCTTCACAGTTTGGGTGTTTAAATACAGCACAATTCTTATGAAGCTGCAACAAATGGGTTTCTGGAGTAGCCTTAGAAATGGTTGCTAACACATTAATCATTTATTGCTATATGAAATATTAAAAATTTATGTCATGTTCAATGTGATTAAACACTGCTATGTAATAATGTTAGTGTGAGCTGCTGTTTATATAACTACTATAATGAAATACTGTATATAATCATACTTATTTTTAATACAACATTTGGAATACTTTAGCACAGTCGTTCTTAACCTGGGGTGCACACACTCCCTGGGGGTGCGAGACATGCCAGATTTTATTTAGAAGGTAAATCATCTAAACACACATTAAGTATGGGCACGTAAGTACAACTACTTTGCGTCATCAACCGTCGATGTATTTATTAACAGGTACAAGGCTGCAGTAAAGGTTAAGAACCACTGCTTTAGCAGTTTAGATTGTAATTTCTATGGGTTATTAACACTTTACATCAAACTATACATTTTGAAGTAATTTTAAAATAGATTTCCTCGATCAAAAACCAAGCAACACATCACCACACGTCTTCATTACATACTTGCAGACGGGTAATTACAATTCCGTGTGTAAACACTCAATAAATATTCATTGCTCTTGTCATGCCACTGAGTAGATACGATTTTCTTAACTCGGGGCGTATCTGCTGAATGAACGCATTCAGAAAAATCACGTTTCTGGTAGTCAGTGATGTGATGGGTACATTGCAAACAATGACGAGCTGCTTGAGTGTAGCTGCTCACACTTGGGGGTGACATTGGTGTCCGGTACTTGCCTGTGATAACTCATTTGTTGGGAAAGCGCAACAAATGATCTCGTCAAGAGAGCTGCCACAAGGGTTTGGTGGATGTTCAGGGACTCCTACTTGTGAAGATTCGATTGACGAACTTTCAGAGATTCGAAAAAACCTGACCGTATGTCGAGTTGAATATTCGAACCGAGGGTCGTACATGTAACTGCCACGCATTAGATGGTGGTGGTGGCATCTACAGGAGATTATACAACTTTTAAATCAATTCCCCGTGTTTAGTGTACATCCCGTACAACATTTTGGGAATCTACAGGTGTAAACTTGGACTTACGAACAGACCTGTGGAACCTAATTCCTAAGTAGAGGAGCCCCTGTATGTTGAACTTCGTTCCCACCGTACGTCGCCGACCGCATTAAACCGAACAAAGTACTAAAGAAATAGGTTTTCAAACAAAATACTAAATTCGTTTTAAAAAATGTGTTTCAAGAAAACTGCAGGTCTATCTAGGTGAGCAGCACACTTCCGCTGGAGGTGCTTGTGCAAGGAGCCACGTGAATGATGCGAGTGGCTGCTACTTTGTGTGTCTCTGCCCTGGTCTCGCCGACGGCTGCCTCCTTGTTGTGTGGTGGAGTGGCCTTGCTGGGCGAGGGGACGGTGTCCCCCAGCTCCATGGTGTGCGTCACCTGGCCAGTGGGTGGTGACCCCATTGCTTCCCCCACTGGCCACGCTCTCCAACGAGCCACGAGCAGCCCCCACGCACATCGGCGGAACTGCGGGCGGGGGGGGGGCACGCACGCGGACAACGCACACAATTCAAAGATTGCGGTCCATGGCATTGGCCATGGATTATTGTGAGATTAGGGGTCGTCCATAAATGACGTCACGCACCTGGGGGGGAGGGGGAGGGTCAGACATTTGTGATGTGGCGGGGTGTGAGAAATGTGACGTCACATCAAAATGCGCAACTTCAAATAAACAAAGACAACACGTTCTACTTAATAAAATATACTTTTTAATAAATGTTTTCTCCTACAACATCAGAGTGCAGCGCCACATTAAATAAAATGCGCACTACATTCAATAGTTTCAAGCGATTTGAAGCATGTTTTATTTTTAATGGAAATATGGTTGGGGGGGGGCAGAGCTTTGTGACGTCATATTTGAGGCGGGTCTAACTTTGTGTGACGCCGTGTGACGAGGGGGGGTCAAAAATCTTCCAAAATCGCGTGACGTCATTTATGGACGGCCTTATGCATCTTTACACCCCTTACTCTTCCAAGGGTCGTTTGTGTTCGTCAAAATTAATTCATTTGAACATTCATTAGTTCCTGACATCGCACGGCGGGAACAAACATTTGGGTCAGCAGCAACCTTGACTCGTGTTTGGGAATACGTCACCAGCCTATAATACGTCTATAAACACACGGAATAAGTCACCTGTTTATTCGTGAAAATATACAGCAGAGGGTGGTATGCTGCTGTAGTCCGGGTGAGCAACATTGGCACGGCAGAGATGACGGGAGTGAAGGATGACGACGACGACGATGCCGACGCCACGTGGTAGTCTCTCTGGACATCCATGAGCGCCATCAGCGCGTGCGGCGTGCGTGCCGTGAAGCAGAGTAGCAGCACGAGCACCCACGCCCGTGCCGCCTGCTGCTCGTAGCAGGCGAGGGCAGCAGCGCGCCGCGTGTGCGCTGCGTACCGAGTGCGAAGCTGGGGCAGCGTGGGGCCACGGCGAGCAAACGAAGACACAAAACAACATTCAACGCATTTGATAATTGTTTTTTTACCCTTTTATCCTGCAACAAAACTGACACCTTTTTTACAAGGAGTCATGTTTGCATAGACCACAATTCCTGCAGTCGTAATGCAAACAAAAAACATAACTCTGATAATGTATGCACTTTCCTTGAAGTTGATTGATCCACACCCGAGACAGCTTTCCTTAGAGCCTAGTCTCACATGGTGTTGGACCAGATGACGCCAAAAGGCGCACAACTCAAAGAAAATGCACCATCAGAGTATGAGAGCTCGGGGTAAGCATTTACACCATTGGAACCTCATTTGCCAGTATAAAAATATGATAATTGATTTTTTACCCTTTTATCTGGCAACAAAACTGACACCTTTTTACAAGGAGTCATGTTTGCATTGACCACAATACCTGCAGTCGTAATGCAAACAAAAAAACATAACTCTGATATCTTAATTTTGGAGCTTTCGTGACTGCAGGAATTATTCTTTGGTTCTTTCGGTAAAGTCACGTATAAAGATAAAATAATAAATTAAATAATAGCATACGACGTTTCGATCGCAACACAAGCAATCATCATCAGGTATAATGAAATAGCGACATAAAATCTAACCAGAAAACTATAGACAGACATATAAGCAGACAGATATCACCGAGATACATAGAGCGAGCAACACAGGTACAGAGAGGGGTGATCGTCTCTGTGGGGTGGCCTTAAATAGACAGGGGGGCGGAGGCAGCGAGAGGGAGGGGTTAGAGACAACATTTACATGTCAATGAGTACGAGGAGACGCGTAGAGAAGTACGCAGGCTTAGAGGGAGAAAGAAACACACTAAAATTAAATAACCTAGCAAAGTATCGAAATGTTATGTAAAACGACACAGAGAGTCGGTCAACACACAATTAACGCATAGCCTGGTCGATTACGTATTTCAAAGATTGCTAAGTTAGAATTTAAGTGTGAAAATTCCAAAGAAAGACAAAAGATAAAAACAAGAGGAATGGAGACACACAGACAGAGCAGAACCTAAGAACGACAAAAAACGAGTGTAGACAGAAAAAAGTACACTAAATATACAGGCAGAGAGAGAGAGAACAAAAAACCCAGAGAGAGAAAAAAGGTAAACTTGGAACTTCCCCGTAGAAGTGGTTCAATCTTAATTTTGGAGCTTTCGTCTTTCTTTGGAATTTTCACACTTAAATTCTAACTTAGCAATCTTTGAAATACGTAATCGACCAGGCTATGCGTTAATTGTGTGTTGACCGACTCTCTGTGTCGTTTTACATAACATTTCGATACTTTGCTAGGTTATTTAATTTTAGTGTGTTTCTTTCTCCCTCTAAGCCTGCGTACTTCTCTACGCGTCTCCTCGTACTCATTGACATGTAAATGTTGTCTCTAACCCCTCCCTCTCGCTGCCTCCGCCCCCCTCTGTCTATTTAAGGCCACCCCACAGAGACGATCACCCCTCTCTGTACCTGTGTTGCTCGCTCTATGTATCTTGGTGATATCTGTCTGCTTATATGTCTGTCTATAGATTTCTGGTTAGATTTTATGTCGCTATTTCATTATACCTGATGATGATTGCTTGTGTTGCGATCGAAACGTCGTATGCTATTATTTAATTTATTATTTTATCTTTATACGTGACTTTACCGAAAGAACCAAAGAATAACTCTGATAATGCATGCACTGTCCTTGAAGTTGATTGGTCCACACCCGAGACAGCTTTCCTTAGAGCCTAGTCAGTTTCATTGCCAGATAAAAGGGTAAAAAAACAATTATCATATTTCTCTATTGGCAAATGAGGTTCCAATGATTCAACGCATTTGTCAATGACACTGTTCTCGTGTTCCGGCAGTCCTCCTGCCTGCTTCAGCAGTTGTTTCCTGCTGTGGTTGTCCCCACCTGAGGACGGACGCTTGTGTTGCGCCCGAAACGTCGTGATTTAATTTATTTAGTTTTATACCTACGTGACTTTACCGAAAGAACCAAAGAGTATAGACTGTGGCCCCTTTAAGATGCGTCTGTGGGCGGGGGGGACTTACCTATCTTCGTATTCCTCCAGGATAAATGAAGGTTCTGATATATGTGTAATAAGCGACGCTTGGGGACAATGGGTCTTTACATTTACGAGCGAAACAGACTTCACAATTCTGGTAAGTCGAAGCTGCTTGTAATCACCAGCGAAACGTCGTGAACTCAAATTGCAAATGTGGGTTTACTCTCCAACACTCCGGTGTGCTGAAGCAGTAACTCATTTGCACGTCTTGTTGACGTAACAAACCTTACTAATTGGCTGTGTCGGGTGGTGGTGGGTTCAAGACACATTTATATTTACGCGATCTAACCCAAAACAAAAACCCTTTATTATGGATAATATTGGTTGCGAAAGGCCTACCTGTTAAACAGCTGTTGTTTCCACACAGCACATTATAAATAGAGAGTCCGGAGAGAGATAATCGAGTGGCTCACCAGAGTTTGGATATTGACAAGTGCCACGTGGATCCAATATCAAAGCCCGCATCAGGTGGCACAAGCGGAGCCGCTCCCAGAAAAATAAAAACACCCGATCAGGATCTCGTGATATTGGTGACAGATCGTGATCCTCCTAATGGAGGCGAATGCTGTGTTGATTACACACCTGCTACGCTGAAAAACCATACCATGCTTTCAATGCATTTGCCTTGACACCCAATTGCTCCAGTGCGGAGGGGGAATTATTTTCCACGAGGATCAATAATTTGCGAGAAGCCTTTTTTGACATGTTCTCCAACCTATTCGTTTTCTGTCTCGGTAGACTCTTACACTAACTATATGGACGTCAGCGCACCACGAATCCTTGAGCTACGCACGTGTACATCGGTGCGTTCAGATGCCATCACGTCTCTCACCGCGCGGATCGTGAGCACGATGCGCCCGTAGCAGAGCGCAGTGGCAGCCACGGGCAGAACCAGACACCCGAGGAAGAGCAGCAGCACAAAGGCGTTCGAGGCCACGTCCTGGGGTCTCCAGTCAAGGGAACAACCCAGGCCGTGCGATTCGGGCATGTAGTGACCCCATCCGAGCAGCGGGGCTGAAGACCAGGCCAGCGCGTAGAGCCACGCAGCGGCTGATGCACGGCGACCCCAAGACAGGTCGAGGTCCTGGGGTCGCGAGAGTCTGGAGCAGCGCTCGAAGGCGAGCAGCGCCAGGCTCCCCGCGGACACGGTGCCTGCAGTTTGCACAGACGGGCAGGATCTCTCTCTCTCTACATATACAGCTCTCTTTTTTATGGGTATGAATTAAGTAGCAACATTCAGCCGTCGTCCACGTTGGAAATACAGCAGCTGCTGGCTTCAGAGGACTTCAAATGCATGCCACGCGTGCCCTCGAAGAAGTCTCGAAGTGAACGCGCCTGGGATGATGTGTGCCACCTTTTGCTGCGATTCTCCCCACCCGCACTTGTTGATTACTGGGATTTGTTTTAGTTCGATTAAGACTGGGTTCACACACGATCCATAAATTACGACAACCAAACGTAAACCTCAAGTGAAGTCAGCGGTGTGTACCACGAACATGCCGAAAAGTTCACAAGACTGAACTTTACAGATTGGCAACGTGCATCGGCAGCCAATCGGGGCTGGGGTGACACAAAGGCGGATGAGGCAAGTTTTTGTTTGTTTTCAAACTTGCGGTATTCATTGAAAGATTGATAATAGAGAAGAGGAGGGAATTTCCACGGCGGTTCTAGATGACAGACAACCTCATATCTCAGGCACAAGGAAAGGGCCGTTACGGGAGTCAAACTCGGGATTCACTGGAAGTTTGTTGGAGGCAGTAGGAGATGTGGGAGGTCTAGTCCTTGTAAACTTAGAAAAGTGGATATATATTTTTTAAGAAGGCAAACATCTAAAACAGAGCTTCCATGTAATTGTAAATTGTAATTACAATTCGACAATAAATTCGTTGACAATTCTAAATTCTAAGCTTTAAATAAGCGTGGCCTTTATATCAAATTACAGGCAGTTCAAATGAAATCACCACCGTAAGTAAAGCACGCATCACTTAGCACGATGCAAAGCGGCAATTAAAATAATTCTGTTTTGAAGAACGGTAAGTTACTTACTCGCCTTTTGAAAATACTTTTTGAATCGAATAAGTCGAGTTAAACCTGTTCATGGAAACCCTGTGATTACAACGAGGATCACCAGGCGGACAAACAGATTTATGGATTTACTTTCCAACACACGTGTGTTGAACTAGTAACGAATTAGCACGTTCTGTTTACGTGACAAGTCTTACTATTTGGCTGTGTCGGGTGGTGGCGGATTTAACGACACATTTCTATTTACGCTACCTAACACAATAAAACCCTTGTATTATGGATGATATTGGTAGCGAAAGCTTACGAATTAAACCCAGTGAGCCTGATTTATGTAGATGGTTTTTTTTATCCAACACTTTTGTGGAATTCTGGCGTTCTTGCATCCATTCGGTAAAACTGATCCCGCCTGATTCACGTCTCCAATTTTGACACCATTCGTCACGCAGAACGAGCGTTCCAACGCACTACACACAAACACACACACGTGGAAAATACCCCACGGCCAAACAGTAGCCGGAAAAGTGTCGAGGAGAATCCGGGACGTGTGCCGACATCGGCACAAAGACAAAGATCCCCCCCCCCCCGTGTAGCCTTCACAGACTTTTGGGGCAAGTGCTGTTAGCGAGCAGCACCTATGAAGGCCGGCAACTGTGGCACGCCAAGAGGGTGGGTGGCCAAAACCACGCCCGGCCGCCTTTGTCTCCCCAGTGGCCATGTTTTCACATTGCGCCAGGTACTCATTTTGGGCTGAGTCGACCTAGGGGAGGCACATGACCAGCTGAGATAATCGTCACTGGCGTTGGCCGTGAGCGGGAATCGAAGTTGGGTAGCCGGGTTCATAGCGCAGCGTAGCGCTAACCGCTGCGCCACCGCTCCTCACATCAGCACCCAGTCACTCGTGCTAATCTGCGTGCGTTTCTCTTTTTTACGCCGAGGGGCAGAATGTCGCACTCAGCTGAAGGCGGCTTAGTGCTATTTAAAACAATGATTATGTTTAATATAACGAAGTGCACGAGGATAACAATTTTAAGTGAAAATGATGATGAAAATAGTCGTGGTTTGAATGACGATGAATGAAGATGGTATAAGTTGCAGATGATGGTAATTAATGATTATGAATGATGATGATGATGAAGCTGCACCTTGAACTATTGATCATCTACCAACCCACATAAACTCTTACCCCTGAGTCTTAAATCTCCACCATCATTGTATAGTCTGCAACTTCATTTGTCCTCACATTGTCAACATCAGCGTGTGTGGTAACACCTTCATTCTGGAATTTGGGTTGAAGTTTAGTGACGAATAGGTACTGCAAAGTGTTTGTACAAATTCAGAAACAGAAAAAATATTCTTGGTTCTTTCGGTAACGTCACGTAGAACTGAAACAATAAAGAACCAAGAATATGAATCCCTCCAGTCACGAAAGCTTTAAATAAAAAAAAGTTACGGAATGGAGGTACCAAAGGTGAGCATCAATTTGCGCCGAGTGGCCCACCGTGGTGCCCGCACGAAGCACGCCTCTGTATCCACGATCAACAGGATCTCTTCACATGCGTAGAGCGTCTGCGATTGTCGGCTCTGTGAATAAACCCCTCGTCACTTGTGGTGACACTGCCGCAAAGGTGCCACGATTGAGTGGCTGCATTTCTCTGTTTGTATGCAGCGTCGGCTTGCACGAGGATTGCGAAATATGGATTCATACTTTTAGGTTTTTTCGGTAAAGTCACGTAGGTAAAAAAATAAAATTAATAAAAGTAATAATAAAAAAAATCACGACGTTTCGGAGGCAACACAAGCTTCCGTCATCAGTTGGAACCGTCACAGCACGATTGCTGTATCAAGTATCAAGTACTTGATACAGCAATCGTGATTCTGCGCTTTTATTTTTTTACCTACGTGACTTCACCGAAAAACCCTAAGAGTATGAATCCTTGCAGTCACGAAAGCTTCAAATCTAGAAATATGGATTCTACGATTTTACGCGGAATCGCCCAGCATTCCGCCTAAAGAATCTGGAATGTGAATGATGGCCAAGCAGCCCAAGATAGCGATGTTAATCAGGCCCACTATGTTCATCCATAGCCGCGCAAAAGGCTAAACATGACATCAAAACAAGAAGCCAGAAGCTGCCATGCTGGCACGTGTGCGCGCACACGGGAAAGTGCAGAATCAGGCCCTCTGCTGTGTTATCAGTCCGATTTATTTAGAACCAATTTTTTGCTTTAACTTTCTCCTTCCCCGCACATCTGATGAGCACGGTTGGCTCACGTGCGGTGGCGCGAAACAAGTTCAGCAAACGTGCATTATTGTCGTTCTGTTGTCATTACCGAAGAGGGTGAGCGAGAATCCATCCCAAAGACACATGGCCTGGCCCCGTGCGTCGTGCCCCGGGCCCCACAGCAGCAGCATGGCCGCGGTGGAGAGGCTGCCCAGCAGCTCGCTGGCACTCATGTTGGCCAGCAGCATGAACGAGGGGACGCGCAGGAACCTGCGCCGTGCGAACAGCAGCAGCACCAGCGCGTTTGCGCTCACGCCCACGCACACGCCGAGCCAAAGCACCACGGCGGCCACGACGTGGGCAGCTCCACTCAATCCCGCTTCCGACCCGGGGCCCAACGCGGCGGCGTCTCCCGTCGAGAGGGAGTTCCTCTGCGACTCCGGCTCCATTGCGCTCTCCCGATGCGTCGCCGGCTGTCAAGGTCCCCGTCGCCGCTTGTGCGCTTCCACAGCTGCGTTCAGTAAACCTTCTGTCCTTTAATCGGCTTATACTGCCATGTTCACCAACATGCAGCTGTTGCCATAACAACCACAAGGGATCCACCAACTATGATGGAAAGGGTCACACAATAAATGTAAGCTCCTTTACGGCAGCGCTTACAGGACCGGCTGGCTCTTTTCTCTCAGTTTTACCGCATGAAGTTGCTCAGTGGTGAGTGGATCTTAAACTATTAGGTTTATCTTTCCACAGATGTTTCCTTTCGGTGCTCAGGAACAATTTATAAACTATAAATATCGTTAAAAAAACAATAGGACGTGTCTCAAGTAATGTTATGTTTTAATTTTTTCGAAAGGGGCTCTCACTTGGTTTTAAAGCAGTTTTTTAATGACATGTGGAGTCATTACCAGAAAAATGCATTCTCCAGGTTTCCACTGTCTTAAGCTTGGAGGGTCAGCAATCCTATCTTCCATCATTGTTTGTTTCAGTTAGGTCGTGTAAAAATGTGTCAACCCCACCTCGACCCGATACAGCCTATTCATAAGTGTCACGCGAATAAAATGTGCCAAATATATGAACTGCTTCAGTCCCACCAGTGTGTTGGTGAGTAATCTTACAACACTGAAATGGGGACGTTTCGCTGGGGATTATATCCAGCATCCTCAGGTCAACTGGAGCTCAGATCTAACCAAACCTGAAAAAACTAAATTGAATATTGTAATTGTTCATGAACGCCTACGTATACATTCAGCTTCTATATTCGTTTGCAATTCAAAAATAAATTGTGATAAATAAGAGAAACAGCTAAAAGAAGCACTTTTAACATTTTCTTCTCAATACTCTGGTTCTTTCGGTAAAGTCACGTAGAGTATGGATTCCTGCAGTCACGAAAGCTTCAAATCACGATTTCTTCTCAATGTTTTAGCATTTTACATTTGCATACTGAAGGGCAAATGCATAGGTGAAAGAAAATGCTTTTATGCAACTACATGGCAGCAAAATATAGTAGAAAATGTGTCGTTCGGCTTTTTTCCTGAAAAATATTATTGGAAACTACTTTCATGCCAAGAACATAAAACTTGGCCGACATCTGCCAGGGCAGCCATAACCATGTTAATTAGTTGAACTTGCGCGCTGTGTACATTCAGTGAACATGCACGCGTTTTTTTACGTACAATCATTGAAAATTGTATTAATACAATCAAATTAGGAGAAAAAACTGCAAATTAAGACACCACAAAGAGGGAAGGGAGCGAGGCCATGTTTAATGGAGTGGGTATTTACAACGAAGGACATGTCTTTGGCAGGACACGCCTGACGGAGGAACCGTCCCCGTGCAGGTCACAAACACCACTGCCCGCGCCACGCACAATGGGTCACAGCTCTCTCTCTCTCTGTGGTTGGCAGGTTTTGGCAAAACATGACAATTCACAACTCAAAATAAAAACCAAATGGGGCCAGAGTGTAAGAGGGATAAGTGAGGGCATGTTTACCAGGGCGCGGGCAGGGCTGGCTCGTTCATGCAATTAAGTGTAAGTGCCCAAAATGTTCACCCACAGCCAGCACTGCCGCCCTGCACTGCCAGTGGGTCCACATGGGCCATCACTGACCGTAAGTGCAGCCAAGTGGCGGCTGGCAGGGCCACCAAGTTACTCGAGCATGTGCCAAATACAAATGTGGCCATTGACAACACTTAGCACAATATTGCTACACGATAATACAATGTGCAAGGCTCTGAGTAACAGAAAAGGCAAATGTTGGTACAAAGTGTCAGAATACTGGATAAGAAAGTTAATAAATTTGCAAAAGTTTTGAAAAATGCTCACTGGAACATATACAGTAATAGTTATTTTACCAGCTACAGGTACTTAGGAATTACACCTCACAACACTACTCATTGTATGACCAATTCCTATTGTCATATGCATTAGCTTAAACAACGAACAGCACACGGCTTTGGAAAGGTGATTACCTGGCACGATGTCATTAATACCTCGTAGTTATAAGAGGAAGGTTAACTCTGGAAGACAATCATTTAAAAAAAAAATCTCTGAACAGCACACCCGCCGCCAGCGCAGGCCTGGCATGTGCTTCGCGAGTAACGCGAGGTGTTCACCTCCCCCCCCATGCTGACTGAGAGCAGCGCAGCAGCGCCCTCAGCATCCTTAACCTCAGGGCAGTTTCTCATAGCTTCAATATATTTATCAGACTCGTGAGACACAAATACTGATGCTGATATTGGCTCCCTCTGCCAAACACGTCACCAAATCCCTGAACAAAACTTAAACATTGTAAGTTATATATTTACTATCGACCCAGGCAGAGTGAATTGCTTCGGGACTTGCTAATACAAGGTTAAAGCACCTTTCCCCAAATCTTAAATCGTTATGAATATGAAAAATGCATGCTGTCACTAACAACTCTAAGTCACATTACATTGACATACAAAAAACACACATAGGAGTCGTTTGTTCAAACAAAAGCATGCAATGGCAGATTGCGTCTGACGCTGGCAACGTGAACAGTGGCACAAACGAGAAGGGCCTCGCCCGGTGGCCCCGGGGAACCCAGCGCGTGTGAGGTGTTCCCTGCCCACAGCATAGACAAGATGATAGGGAATCCCAGTGCCCAGGAAGGGACCATGCCACCTGCCCCTCCCAACGCTGGAATGCTATAAAACGCTGTCCTTGAATCTTGTCCTAGAAGCATTTACAAGAATGCTCTCATCGTTTCGGTGAAGCACAGGCCAAGATTGCACATATTATTGAGACATTTTAAAATAAATACTAGTCATCAGAGAGCACTGATTAAAATAATATTAGATTTATATGATTGTTTTATCTGTCCATCTATTTTTTCTTGATGTAAACGTAAAATAATTAATATTATTCAATGAAAAGTGTCAATAGAGTAAGAATAATGTTGGTGTGGCACCGAGGTCACATTCCACGCGGTAGCTAATGTCAAGTGCAGTTTCCCACACGAGGGGGCTGCTGTCTGCCAGTGTCATATCTTCATCGATTCAGGAGCAGCCGTTTAGAGCACTGCAGCACCACATGCTGGTGAGGAGCCACACCCGTTACAAGAACATTGCTCAAGAGCAGCAATAGCACGGCGTCACGGTGTCACGGCGCCTGTCACTAACCTCCTCAGACTTCACTCACTTCACTGCCCTTGGCAGAAGCCATCGTTGCTTATGAACATGCGGCTTATTTGTGATTATTCCACCTTTTCGCAATGTTCTGGCAGTAATCGTAAAATACCCTTTTATTTTTTACTCATGTACGCGCTCTACACTGATTCACCTATGCATCACTCCAGGTCATCGATACGCGGGGAGATTGTCTAATTACAGCAGACCCATTCAGGTCTACATTTAAAATTAAAAAGTCAGATCCTATATGTCATACTGCAATGAAATGTGCACCATGAGATTAAGATGGGTCCGAGTTTTACATGGCAGAATTACCAGTCTATATCTGGAGACCACAAATTAGCAAGAGGCTCATGCTTTTGCTGAGCTCCAATTACAAAGCCTGCGCTTGCAGTCTCTCGCGAGTACAAGAGGCAATGCCATACTTAATTCAAGTGCAAATGCACATTTAAGAAAATAAAAAAACCTCAACATAGTTAAACATTGCTATTAATTTTCTTGGCAAACTAGAACAATTCCGTAACACTCTGCACATCATCATTCAGACGGCAAGACCCCTACAAGGGTTTCCACTTAATTTTTCTGATTAGGACCGAAATTATTGGTGTTGGTTATTGGCATTAAACAGACAGAATGGACACACATAACACCCTTGGACTCTCAAAACATGAAAACCAAGGAGATTTCAGGGCGTCATTAACCTCTTATGGTCTGCACCGCAAACGACATTAATTCAACAGGGAAGACCAAGCACAGTGGCTACGCTTCTGAAGCACTGATTCAGTAACTAAACAAAGTTCCTTGGGTCAACATATGGCTTTCATCCCCACTCAAAAATATACTTGATTCTGAAAAATAATTTTAAAAACCAAAACAGAACAAAAACAAAATAAAAGTATTGCCCCATAATTGTATTTTTTTAATTGGCATGAGTCCCGTAAGCTTAAGGGAGGGTTGGTGGTGACGTGAGTTATTTCTTCCTGCGGCTGCCCCTATCAGGCGCAGGAGCTGCCTTGGTGACAACCGCAGTGGCTGTGCTCTCTAGGCACTGGTGCAAACCGGCGAGGTGCAGCAGGGAGCCGGCTGCTGCCTTCAGCTCTTCATCTTCCTCATCCTTGTCGTCCAAGACCCGTACAGCCCCACTCTTCCTGCTGCTGCTGCGAGGTGGCTCTTCAGAAGCCCTGAACATTCGTTTGCCCAGAGTGTCCCATCCACCCCTGCCTAGCACCCTCTGCCATTTGTCTGTTTTGGGGGCAGCAGCACCGCTACCCAGAGAAACTCCAAACTTTCTTTTGCGTTTCTCCTGGCTCTTTTCGCTCTTCCCTGCCTGGTGGTTCTGCCGCCTTAACGCCGATTCTTTACCTCCCCCTCCTCCCTCCCCTTGTTTCCCCTCTTCACTCCTCTCTACAGCAACATCTTCCTTTTCCTCACCCTGCAATCCCAAAGGCAAACCTTGCTTGCCTTTCCCACGTGCGTGCGCCGCAGTGCGACCACCTCGGATGGAAAGGTCATAAGGGCCCTGGAAGGAGGCAGGAGAGCAGGAGGAACAGGTGGAGGGCGACGGCACCAAGGGGGCATGGCCAGAGGACCCTACTACCCCTGACGCCACCACGTAGTTGTGGTCTTCACTGGGGTCACAGCTCACCACCGGGGAGCCACACGAGTGCTCGCTGTCGTGCCGGGCACGGGTCCGTTTGCGGCCCTCTCGTTCCCTACCAAGTGAAAGCAGCAAGAGAGCAGCGATGCATTTAATTGGCTTGGTTAAAATCACCTTCTAAGTTTCAACATCGGCTTATTGTCTTAAGCTCCAGTGTTCTAAATGTTTAATGAAAATCAGCGTATAATGCAAGGGTCATGCATAAAACTCGGTCAATTACAGCGCTTAAACATTTACGGTATTTGAACAAAACGTGTAAAAGTACAGCAGCCTCACAACAGAAAACACAACTGTTCACATCCAGCACAATGAGCTTAAGCTTATAACAAGCTGCTTGCATATACCACATTCATGTCGGTCTCATAGCCAAACATTCAAATCACTAAGTATTTATACAGGTAGGAACAACAGGACCACACTGCCCACCAGGGATTATTTGTCTGTCTGTCTGTCATGCATAGCCACACCCTCTATTTGTATTTCATAGAGCGCTTCGGGCGGGCTCAGCACCACGTGACGCGCCGCCCCACGCAGCTTGCGCCGCATGACACGGATCACACGAATGCGCTGTCCAACCAAGTTCCTACCTGCCCACTCTGAAGGAACGTGTTCTTTAACCTTTCTATATTTTTTATGTTATTTAAATCATTGCGAGTACAAAGAGACCGAAATGAGGGTTGAAGGTAGGTCAGGGTGTGATGCAGAGCGTAGTACCGTGTGCAACCCGTCGTGTGAATCTGCAGCGGCTTGAGCAAACCCCAGCTTCCTCCTCCTCCTCCATTCTGTTGCAGTCGTGCATCTGTCAGGGGATGACAGGAGTAGTTCCATCATGTATCACATACATTCATACCGGGGAAATCAACCACGTGTGCATTTGTGTATTCAATTCACGCTCAAAGCCAACACCACCGGCAATGATGATCTTAATTGGTTTTGGGCCTCCTCTAGGTCGACTCAGTCTCAAATGAGTACCTGGTGCAGTGTGTGTAAACATCAGTACTGGGGAGACAAAGGCGGCCGGGCGTGGTGTTGGCCACCCAACCCCTCTTGCGCCGTGCTGGCCTACATATTTAGGTGTTCGCTAACAGCACCTGCCCCAACAGTCTGTTCGCGGCTATACAGGGGATCTTCGTCTTTGTGTGTAACCATGTGTGTGTGTCTTGGGTCTTTGTGCCTACGTTGTGTCTGCATCATTGTACGTGCAAGAATGTGCTCAGAATCAGACTCTTTATTTAGACTGGAAGAATCCGATGAGTTATGAAGCTCTTGTTCAGTATGAGTGGGTCAGCAAGTCACAACAGCAAACAATACAAAAAACAATGGGAGTGCAAAATAGAGAAAATAGCTAGCAAGTCACTAAATATAAATAAATAATGCTTCCATTATATAAGTCCGATTTATCATGGTTGGACAAGGCAGCAAAAACAACACCAACAAAACAGACCCAGACCACAGCAAGATAACACCACACAGTAGACCCTCAATAAAACTCCATAATTAACATTGAACAAAATCGATGCACGGGCAATGATTTAAGCTAACGTAGCTTCTGCCAAGACATGAGCGAGACCTTCTTGGTGGGGGGTAAAAGCAACCACAGGTAGGCATGGGAAGCTGCGAGAAGCAGCGTTTGAGAAGCGCTTTACTGGCACGTGTCTGCGGTGGTGGATGAGTTTGTTGTACAGTAGTAGGGTCCTCACATCAGTGTGATTGTGTTTGAGAGGTGAATGTGTGATGAGAGTTCATGTGTGTGGTGAGTGTGATGTGGTCAGCTAGAGGTGAGTGTGGTAAGTGAGAGAGAGGTGAGTGTGGTGAACGATGGTGAGTGTGGTAGGGCGACTCACATTCAGCCGGTCTTTGCTCTGGAGGAGAGTTGAGCAACATCATGGCAGTCACAGCATCAATATCAGATTCTGTTAAAATAGAAGTTAACAGTTAACATTATATATGTGCAATACCTGTATAACATTTCAAGTAGTGCACGATATACACTCATTATGTTGGAAAGTGGCTTCTATATTAGGTATATGGTATTAGAGATCAAATAATTTGCCTTAAAAAAACATTTATTTAAATCAATCACTCGGATATTTAACAACTGCAACCTCGATAACTACAGATGTGTTATGATCACCATGATTTCATAATTTTGTTATTTCACCCTTATAATGCCATTATAACGCTTTACAGCACCAAGTAAGAACTCATTCTAGTGAGTCTCTTAAAAAAAAGGAGACCTGGGTAAAAGTGCATTGGGAAAGCCAAAAATGCAAAGATTAGACTGATAAAAAGTGCCAAAGTCAGTATAAAACGCACAATAAGTTGCAGCCTTTAATTACTCATCAAATATAATTGAATAAAGAAAGTATCATTACGTATTTCACAACTCATTTAAAATGAATTAATGAAATAGCAATGTTTTATACATACCATAATTAGCATTCACATCATCCAAAAGCAATCCAATACAAACTGCATCCCCCTACCAAGAAATCCATATTCAAAACGAAGGCAGTAACACTGGAATTCACAACGTATACTACGATTTACGTATTCTAAATCATTGAGTGCAACACATTGCTTCAAACGGTCCACATTTAAAGAGCAATTATATGCCGGTTTCTATTTTACAACATACATTTAAATCCAGAATGCGGAGACAGCTCATGTTGTAGGGTTAAGTTCCTGATTTTCATATTAATCCGAAAAACATCCAAAACGAAGGGCATGGCACACGAGATTTCGGACGATCAAAACGTGGCACCGCAAATATGACGTCGCTTCCATGATTTTTCCCACCAAAAGAGGTGTCGTGGAATTGGGTGACATCGCGATCTTTAGCACCAAGACATTTTAAATACTTCACGTAAATGATCTGAAATTGATTTATTGTCGAGCATATTGTGAAAGTCGTATTCCGGAAAAAAAAATGCATGTATGGGCAATGTTTGTATTTACTTTTGTATATTAATCATGCATCACTGCAAGAGTTTTTTTTTAATGATAGTTTGAACAATTGTGCTCAATTTGACATTGATTTTTATATTTCTACGTTCCAACTGTGGAATACATAATGATGCTATATAATGAAGGCCAGAACAGTTTAGATCTAGCATGATATGCAGATTAATGGTCGTATTTTCAGTTCAAGTTGATGCTTTCAGAAATTGATCGCGTGTGTAATCGCAAATTTCAGTCAATGCAAGTAGCGTGTTTATGCGGTACTGATTTGTATCCGTGAGCTTCACTGCAGTTACACAGAGCGGCCAAAAGGCGTCTAAGGTGCACTGAATTTGAGCTATCCCCTGAAGGGCCAGATTGCTCAATATCCGGATCCCTGATCCAGAACACTGCCGTACAGCAGACACCACCAGGCAGTCTGGACATAAGGTCGGACAAACGAGTACTATCCTAAAAGTACCGTCCTAGAATCCAATACCACACCTTGGTGAGAACACAATAGTCCCAACGAAAGCTACCGAGACGTACATAGCATAGTGAAATGTACCGAGAGAAAACAATGTCACAGCCACTATCCCACCATGTACACACACAGTGAGCATGCATCACCAAGTGGAGACAGCACATGACAACAATTTTTTTTCGATTTAAAGCTTTCGTGACTGCAGGGAATTCTTGGTTCTTTCGGTAAAGTCACGTAGAAGGGAAATAATAAAATAATAAAAACAAAACAGCTCTGTTCTTCACCTGAGGATGGCTGCTTGCGTTGTGGCCTAAACGTAGTGAGAATTTTATTGTTTTATTTTTATTATTTCCCTTCTACGTGACTTCACAGAAAGAACCAAGAACATGACAGCTATCTGAGATGGTTCTATGAATGGCATCCTTTACCTAAATAACCACTTGAATGTTGTAATTTGGGACACAGAATCAGCTTCAACGGAGAGGCATTGCACCCGACGACATTATATGGCTGGTTTAAAGTACCAAAACGCCATGCACAATAAACATTTGACATAAGTTATCTGAAATATGAAATAGTATTATGAACACTGTGGGAACGTTTTGTATTGAAGAGAAAATGATGACTGTAGAGGCATGCTCAACAATATCACACTCGGTGTGCTTAACAACACACATGTCCTGCACAAATACACATTTACTATCATGCGTGAGCCACCATTGTACCATGCGGGTCTAATCAAGTGATGGCATCAGGCAACGTGGAGCCCTTCTGCTTCAAGGCTGCTTCTGTTTGTAAGGTAATCTGCTAGGGCCATATTTTTAGTTTTTTGTCTTTGACTAAATAGTTAAGAGAGCCGCATGACATGCAGAGAGCTACTTGAACACAAACACAGACACAGCAGAAACAATATAGGTGATGGAATAACTGCGACTCTCGTTTTTGTTCCCCCTTAGTTACTCTTGAACAATACAAATTTAATTAATGATCTTTATGTTAAATTATGTTTTAAGAAATATTTTTTTTTTACAAAAATGTCAAAGACTGCCCACAAGGGGGCAGCCAAAAATCCGCCGCATTCGCCTCCGCAGCCGAAAGGTTGCCGAGCCCTGTGCTCGGGAGAATGTCGCTCGATACTTAATGCACTCTGCTCGTAAATAACAAAAACTCATTTTGTTTTACACTTCATGAAAAGTGAGACATTAAAAAAAACAATGTTCAATGCAAATAAAAAATAAGGAGCGCTGTCATGTAAAACGCATCTTACAATAATGTTTCATTGCTTCGTGTCTATTAATTCAGCAACAGCTCCGTCAGAAATGTGCTCCTGCTCAGACGCTGCTTCTACATGGCAAAGGGAACCATGCTATTAAGTGGCCCTTGAGTAATCAATCTCAACAACAAATGATGCCCCACCTAAACACGCAGTCCCCGACAAGGACCCTTCACCCATTAACTGCTTATTTGTCCCGTCAATAGGTTCTTAACAAGCTCACTTGGCCCACTACACGAGTATAACAGCAACACATGCTCGCCCAATCCCTCCCCTACCCCCCATTCTCTTTTACCCTGCGATGCACTTATTTTCATTCAAGCGTTGTGTGCTGCTTGAACACCACTGCGGTCTTCCTGTGACCATAACAGTCAGATTAACACGACGCATGCTACCGCGTGCTGCTCGTACCTCTTAGCGCATCTCTGAATTGTTACTTGCGCTCGAGCTTATGGAACATAATTTATATTTGTGAACAATTCGTTACTTTCCAAGACTGTCCTTTTATCAAATCGCTTGGCATCTTGGGCACGAGGCAAGGCAAAGCCCGAGCCTGTAATTCCACAGCAAAGGCAGGTTTCGTTATCGGCGAGTTCCATCGCCCAACCAAACTTCCTGCCGCATGTACTGCGTGGAACAGCTGGTGAGTCTCACACTGAAATAACACACACACGTGTGCGGCAGTGCACTTACGCACGCACTAACACGCGCAGCAAACAACACCGCGCTCCCAAAGACGACGAAACAAAACTGGTAGAGTAACCCATGGGCTGCAACTCCTCGTTGCATGCCTGTCCACATTCCGACACAATAACGCATCGTCATATCAGCGAATTCGTGGCTTTTGATCGTCCGTTCCCTGCTGGTATTGCGCAATTTCGAATAAGCCACGGGAATATGAAGATTAAACAATGAGTAAATTATTAATAATTATAACAAACAATGATTCTGTTGGATTAAAGCCCCTCCCCCCCTTCCCTTGCCATGGGAGGTTGTCCGTCAACACTTCACCACGCTGGTGAGTGTGTGTGATCTAGAAGCGGGGACCAGGATTGGTTAAAATGTCACTCGCCACTCATTTGAAGCATCAGGAATAGAATTTCAATGCGCTAACCGCTGCACCACCGCTCCATCCCTGATACATGACATAAATAAAGCAAATTGCTTTTACTGTCAGCAGTTGAATGTTAAAATTGTAGTACAATACTCTATTTACAGACTGCATATTTATTTTTTTGCACTTCTTTTATTTCTGGTCCAGTGAATATCTATGGCTTAAAGATAGCGTTCATATAAAAAAACAAGCAACACCTTACATAAGAGGATTTTTTTGGGTGACATCGCGTAAATATAAATGTGTCGTTAAACCCACCACCACCCGACACAGCCAATTAGTAGGGTTTGTCACGTAAATATGTAAATACGTTACTAGTTCAGCACACCGGTGTGTTGGAGAGTAAACCCACAACATTTACAATTGTGTGTTGGAGAGTAAACCCACAACATTTACAATTGTATGTTGGAGAGTAAACCCACAACATTTACAATTGTGTGTTGGAGAGTAAACCCACAACATTTACAATTGTGTGTTGGAGAGTAAACCCACAACATGTACAATTGTGTGTTGGAGAGTAAACCCACAACATTTACAATTGTTGTGGGTTTACTCTTCAACACACCGGTGTGCTGAACTAGTAACGAATTGACATGTTTTGTTTACGCGACAAACCTTACTAATTGGCTGTGTCGGGTGGTGGTGGGTTAACGACACATTTATATTTACGCGATCTAACCCAAAACAAAAACCCTTTATTATGAATATTGGTCACGAAAGCCTACGTGTTAAACTAAGCAACACCTTCATGCTTCATTCCGTCGAGGCAACTGGACTATCGTCACGTGCTGCACAGGTCCGTGTAAATCTCTGTGAAATGTTATGCCCAAGCTGGCCAAATCCACCTTTCGTGTTCCTCCTCTGCTCGAGCGACTCAAAAAGTGGAATGCCCAAAGTTGTCAGAATAATTTCTAAAGAATCAAAATGTAAAGCTCCCACTTTTCAGCACGTGGCGTACAGCGTTATGTTTTTCCTTTCTAAACAGTAATTCGTTTTCACGGTCATTTCCAAAAGTTTGCTGACTTTATATCGAAATTCACGATTCCCAGGAACACACCCGTGACTTCTGCATGACAAGACCGCAGCATTAAAAGTATATGATTAATGGGTTCAACATTTCAAAAACCAGAGGAGAAAACGCGCACACAACCATGGTCTCGCTGCAAAATTTATGAACACAAAGACAATTGGCCTCCAGAGAGAGCCAGCAGGCCTTGTGTGTGCACTGTACACACGTGACTATTTTCCAGAAGCAAGCCGTGAGAAAACTGGTCAAACTGGCAGTACAGGTCACACAGCTGCTGTCACCTCAGCAAATTACCCACAATTACATGATTATGATTCATACACAGCAGATACAAACACAGTGTTAATACTGTCAGTTTAGTTTTTAAGTTGAAACAGTTTTACAGCGGTATCATTTGCAGTGTGGGACACGTACACTACCAACAAGACATTTTACTACGAGCCAGATTATGCGAGTTTTGAGACTTACAGCAAGACAATATAACTGGGGATTGTATCTGCTGTGTATGAATCATAATCATGTAACAAAGGGTGGGTGACGTGATCCAGCCGTAGCGTCGTATTCGATGCTTATTGCAGAGGTTCGCGGTTCAATTTCGCAGGCCGCCCTAGTTAATACTGCCAGTGTATTCACCATAAAATCAGTTGGCATCGTTCGAAAAGGAGTAGGCCATTGTGCGATGGTGTCACAGTTAAAATTTGTCAAAATCCAGTTGCCAGTTTGCCACACACATAGAAATGTCTACAGCAATAAGCATAGCATGTTTACCTTTTTAAAACTGATAAACAAAGGCAGCTGCCGGGGTGTAGTGGTTAGCACACTGGACGCTGGTTCGAATTGATCTCCTGACGTGGCAGTTGAGACAATGGCAGAAACTTAGTTTTAAATCCCACCCTCCCCCACCGCTGTCAATCCAGCCAGCAAAAAAATGTTGGGCAGACAGTTAAACCAGCAGGTCACATGCTGTGGGTAATGTATAGGGGGACGTCCATAAATGACGTCACGCGATTTTGGACGATTTCCCCCCCCCCCCCCCAAATTACGTCACAAAGCTCTGCTGCCCCCCCCCCAAAAAAAAAAAATAAACCATGCTTCAAATCGCTTTAAACTATTGTCATTGTAGTGCGTATTTAATGTGGCGCTGCACTCTGATGTTGTAGGAGAAAACATTTATTAAAAAGTCTATTTAATTAAGTAGAACGTGTTGTCTATATTTACTTAAAGTTGCGCATTTTGATGTGACGTCACATTTCTCAAACGCCCCCCCCCTCGACACACATCGTCGCAAATGTCTGACCCCCCCCCCCGGTGCGTGACGTCATTTATGGACGGCCCCTAGGTACTCCCACCCCTACCGAGGTAGTCAGTGCGGAAGAAAAGACCAAATACCCCATGGCACTCCCTCTCGTGGAGGCCCTCCCACACAAAGTGGGGTGAGCGAGCAAGCTGTTGCAGGGCTGCACCTTTACACTTTAACTCTGGATTGAGGTCACAAGTATGTACTACGTGGGTGACGTATGAACGTGTTAATTAGTGTTTTCACTACTAAATTCCCACTATAATCGATTATCAGTTCCATGCTTTTTGTATCTGTAATTGATTCTGACAACGGTTTCTGGTTTCCTGGATATTGTTTACCAACTTAAAATAAACTTACTCTCAAATGTACTAATTTCGGGAAAAATAGCAATCGTTGTCCCCTCTTGGGAGAAAAAAAAACCATACCAAGCACTCCTAAAACGAGTATTGAGCCTCCGTGAGGTTTCCAGGGTAAACCAGCCATAACAATAACAGCTGTAATGCTGCATACGTGACAAGTTGCGCAGCCAGCACGTGGGATGGGGATACCTTGCAGAGCCGAGCCATTGTGACGCAGGCGGCCGCACACCGACAGAGATGAACTGCAACACAAAAGCACAGCAGACGAAACACTGATCACCCCCACAATAGGCACTCCTCCGACGGTAGAAAAATATCTCAACAGACAGCAGCACAGAGATGGCTCTGCACCCGCAGCTGGGGCAGGACAAACAACAACTCTCCAGTCAATAACACTGCCCTAGAGAGGCAAGATTATATAATAGGTGATGTGTTGAACAATGCTCCTCCTCCACAGCAAGGGACATTTCCCGAAATGTCACTCATTGTATAACGTTTTCTTGTTCGGGGCAATGTGGTGCCTTCTTGCTATTCGTGGTTGTGCACCGATGCCTATTCAGTATCACAGACATCACAGATGTCTTTAATTTAGACAGCACAGAGATCACTATGCAGACAATGTCCACAAGATGAGGAATCTGTACACCCAAGCACATTAGAATACAATTTGCGCTCAGCATTAAATATCGTTTTCCGTACGTGGAAACTGACCTGCACTTTCCAATGAAATTCCTCATCTTTTCTTCACGCGCCAGTTGGGGTTACTGCCAAACCGGAATTTCGCAGACTAATTCTTGGATTTCTTGTCAATTTCCAATGTTCATTCCATTCATAACATCGGTTTTAAATTTTTGTATAGCGTTCACTGCACATTAAACGCAGCACATTGTGCTGGTCTACAGCTTTGGTATGCCTCAGTCACCAAGGAACCCATAACTCACAATATTTACGTGCGACTCTCTGCAGCGAGATTGAGAATGTGTTTTGCCATGGTAACAGCGAAGATCCTGCTACTGCAGCTCGATCTGTGTTAACAGCAGTTGCATAACGCGATGTACATAACAGCCATGCCTCTTGCAATGCCAAAATGCCCAGCCCGTCGGTGAAGTCTTAGCTTGCGAGAAATGCGGGAATCTTACGCACACACTCAAAACACAAACCAATTACAAATGTGAATGGCCTCTTTTCACTGCCCACTATCAACAACATTAGCACCCACTTGGCCGCATGTTTGTTTTGTACAAACGCGTGGTCTGGATCACATTACACTGATGGAATGCTGACACTTTGGTCACATGGCCTTCCTACTGTAACCCCTGGCAACATTAAGCACTGTACCCACAAAGAGCCACTGTGTCAAAAACGTGGCCTAGGAAAATTGAGCTAATTCAGCATTTGCCGGTGAACGCAATGGTGTTGTGATCTTCGTTTAAAAGGCAAATCCCGATGTACATGCTGAGAATAAAACACAGCTTTCTACTCACTAGCTTTATTTTACCATGTAAGTCCCACGGAGCTATAGAGCTGTTTTCAGAAGACACCTGGCCACAAATGATAGCCCAGTGAAGAGGCTTATGTGTAAATTTATAGCAGCCAAATACTCTATAAACGCATGTTTCTAAATGGAGAGGGAAAAACCGGAGGACCCAGAAAAAAATCCACGCAACCACGGAGAGACATGCAAACTCCAAATATACAACAGGCGTCAGAGCTGGGATCGAACCCACGACCTCCTGTATGGCGGGCGAATTAGTTAACATCTCGTCACTGCAGCGCTACATTTCTCATCTCGCCATCGGAGGGGGCATTCAATCAGATCAGTGAACAACACAACTTTTATGTGATACATATACAGTATACCGTACTGTAGTTTACATAATGATACACATTTGTTCCTAGTTACATATTACATGAGTAATGTAACGCAAGTAACACAATGGAATTGAGGCACTGTAATAAGGATAATTTCAAAAGCTCTGAATTATTGGGCATTACAATGTAGAGACGAAAGCTCAATCGCATTATCTCGAAAGGACTGAGTGACCATGTGTGTGATGATTCTGGGTCAAGGGTCAGGGGGTTGATGGACGGCTGGGTTCAGGCATCGAGTCAACTCATTTCAGACAAAGCCTGCTGCTGCTGCCTTCTGTTGCAGAACACATCCTTCCTTGCACACAAGCCAGCTGCACCCCAATGACATCACGACAACGGAAACATAGAGGGGCACGTGATTTAACTCATAAAAGGGACTTTCCCCAGTTAGCGTGATTGTAACCGGTACCTGCCAGGGAAAGATAGGCGGTTCACGACTGCCACAGGGGTTTGTCTAACTCACGTTGGACAGATATACAACCCATAACCTCGCTGTGTCTGCAATATAAGACTATTGTTCTTTGGGTTCTGTCTTAATTTCAAGTTTTAATTCAGGTGGTGCCGTGGTTTGAGAACTTGTTGTGAATACAAATTTTGGTCTGGAGTTAACTCATCCCACTTACACACCCGGCACCACTTTGAGGTAATTTCATAGTGGTCATCCATTTGAGAAAATTGTACCTGCAATGGGGATTATCACCACTCCCTCCATTACACAATTGAGCTGCGAGACACTGCCTTTTAAACTTTGTAACGATATAGTTGGTATTTAGGTCACAAGACAGTGTTGTGTTGATGTATTCCATTATCTAATTAATAGTGAAAGGATAATAATATGCAGAATATGATTCAGCAGGTATTCATGAGTTATTAAGCTTGATTGCCGAGAAAAGCATCACCTAGTCTCAAGATTTATTTTCAGGAGGGTCCTGCCAAGTTTACCCAGGAGGGGGCAATGATTTATTTTGAGGTAATTTGATTTCTATGTTTTCCAATTAGGTAACTTGCAATTAATGTAGCAAATTTGGACACACCGACATACAATTGCCTACTCTTCTTTGAATGGCGTCCGATGAATAACATCCAAAGTAATTAACCTGGGTGGCCTGCCGGATTAAAACTGCAAACCTCTGCAACAAGCAGTGAACGCGCTACCGCCAGGGCATAAAGGGTTATCCCAGTTATTAGGATATTAGTGGGCAGTGTCATTGGGAAAAACCTTTAGCGGCCCATTAATCGCATAAGGGTTAAACGTTGACAGTAGGAGAAAATCAGTGTTTCTACAACGGGTGGGAAAAATGTGTGCTTGCGTAGTAGAGAGACACACAAAGGGCACGGGTAGCAGACTGCGTAGTCAAGCAGAGTACACTTGCGTGCTCAATGACATTGCGGCAATTGCAATACATGGAAGGCAAGCAGTATTGGGAGTTGCGTCAGGGGACGCACAGCGATCGCCTTGTGAGAAATGGTCGGGAGAGGTGCGACATGTCATCATCGCGCGTGGGTCGGGCAGCATGAAAGGCCACACAGACAACTTTATATACAGAGGTTAAGTCTGCGCTCAGCACATTTAAACATCCAAAATAAACCAAACGCAGAGTTAATGTAACGAAGGTAAACAAATAATATGAGTGCTGCCCCCCCCCCACAGTCCTCACAATCACAACCATCACTTAAGTGCCCCATCCCCAAAGGCAATCGCCAGAATGACCCTTTCAGAAATCCTTAGCAGTCCCGCTTACAAATTAAATAGTATATCTCCAGTGGTATGTGTTATGAGGTATGTGTTCATTCACAATGGACATCCAGCACTCAAATATTAACATCGAAATCGAAACATGACAGTTCACCATATTTTAAGTCTCAAAACCATTCTCCTAATTCGCAAAGGTAATAGCGAATGCATGTGAAAAGTAACATACACATGTGCCTACAGAAGACCGTTTTCAATCAGTGTGTGTACTACCTGCTATGATGTATGGTTCACAGGCATGATCAGTGACTAGAAATATTGAGAACTGAAGAGTGTGTAAAGGAAGCACTGAGCAATGCATGCTGGGAATTACATTATAAGACAGGTAGAGGAACATGGACTAGTGAACACACACACACAGGTTAATGACATCATCCAAACTATTAAGAAATCTAAATGTGCTTGCACAGGACACATTGCTAGAAGGAATGATGGACAATGGTCAACAATAATGCAGTGGCAGCCAAGGCTTGGAACGTGGGGAGATGGAGCAATGAAACCAATTAATGTGCAGGTACTGGAAGGAGTATTTGCAATGCAGAAATGTGAAAGGTGGTGGCGGTTTTGTTGAGGAGGCCTCCATCTTGCAGTTGATGGATGATGATTATATGAGCCTATGTAAATTAAAATACCTCAATGACAGCCAAGCATTGTGGTCTCTGTCTAAATGGCCATAAAAAAGCATGGCGTCAAAACAGATCTATACACAACGGCGTGTCAGCAGTACAATTAGACATTGCATTAGCCGACTGGTACTTCCATGCCCTGGATAACAGCCCAGACTACAATATTTCACCATCGTGGCGTCTGCTCGTGGCACACTGTACACAAGCAGCTGTTTGACAACAACAAAAAGTCAACACAAAATGTGTGTGTTTAGTCACAATCACACTTTGTGATCTACAGGCGAAAGGCAGTATAGATGTGTAAATTATTAGTATGTACACTACACAAGGTGCTCCCACTCATTGGTACAATATTCATAGTTGCGTAGACCTGCTCGTGCATGCTTTACCAAGCTCTCGGACAGCAACACAATTCTCATGTCAACAGCAACTAACACAGACAAAGTTCCCCCGTACAGACTGTTGGGGCAAGTGCTCCTAGCGAGCACATATGAAAGCTGAGATGGCAGACGAGGGGATGGGTTGCCAACACCACATCCGGCCGTCGTTGTCTCCCCAGTGCTGGTGTTTCCACACCACACGCAATACTCATTTAAGGCTGAGTGGACCTAGGGGAGGCCCAGGACCGGGACCAGTTCAAATATTGGCCACTGTTATTGTGAATTTAACTCGGATCACAGTGCGCTAACGACTACACTACCGCCCCCAACACCTACCAACAAGCACATACTGACACAAAGAGCACACAAGCCTCTGACTGGAAATATCACACACGACTGTGATGTATGGTCTCTCCATTGAACAGAGATATCCTACCCTCAATCCCTACCACCCACCCTTCTATTCTCATGTCGTTTCTTGGGAAACATGTAGCCACATAACCCTATGACGACTGAGGTTGCCATGCCAATGTACGCTGTCACATGGCAACCAGCGGTATCGCTAAAGCAAAAAGCTGCTTCCCCCACCTATGTTCAGGAGTGTGTGCATGTTTGTACGTGCTCACGCCCGCATATAAACTGTGCACCCAGATGTGTTTACAGGCAATATTCATGTGAGAATGCCATATTTTACACAGGTATGAACATGTCTGCATCACGTGTGTTGATCTATGCATGTATACACTTGCGTGTACGTTTCATTCTGTGCGCACGTGTGTGGGTTGCGTTTACGTGTGTGCACACGCATGTACGTGTGTGTGAGTGCGTGAGTGTGCATGTGGGGAGCGATGCTGTAGTGGTTAGCACGCTGTGCTATGAACCCGGCAATGCGAGTTCGATTCCCACTCACGGCCAACACCAGTGACGATTATTTGAACCAGTCATGGGCCTCCCCTAGGTTGACTCGGCCTCAAAAGTGACCTGATGTGGTGTGTGAACATCGCAATGCGAGTTCGATTCCCACTCACGGCCAACACCAGTGATGATTATTTGAACCAGTCATGGGCCTCCCCTAGGTTGACTCGGCCTCAAAAGTGACCTTATGTGGTGTGTGAACATCGCTACTAGGAAGACAAAGGCGGTCGGGCGTGGTGCCAGCCACCCACCCCCTCGTGTACCGTTCCGGTCTTCATAGGTGCTCACTAAGAGCACTTGCCCCAAAAGTCTGCTGAGGCTATATTGGGGATCTTTTGTCTTGTTGAGCATGCATGTGTCGAGAGCGGTAGTGTAGCGGTTAGCATGCTGTGCTACAAACCCAGACAGCCAAGTTAAATTCCCGCTCACGGCCAACACCAGTGGCCATTATCTGAACTGGTCCTGGGTCTCCTCCCCTAGGTCGACTCAGCCTCAAATGAGGACCTGGTGGAGTGTGTAAGCATCGCCACTGGGGAGACAAAGGTGGTCGGGCGTGGTGCTGGCCACCCACACCCTCGTGTGCCATGCCAGCCTTCACATCTGCTCGCTAACAGGACTTGCCCCAAAAATCGGTTCAGGCTATACAGAGGATCTTTGTGCATGTGTGTGCGCAGTGGGGTGGAGGGGTATACGTGCATGCGCACTTGGGGCCAGTGTGCATGGTCGGTGTGCGCGTGTGTATGCCTGCGTGGTGGCGTGCAGGGGGGTTGTGTGTGCATGCTTGTGTCAGTGCGTGCATGGACGGGGGGGGGGTGCGGCTTGTGCGATAGTCCGTGAGATGCGATACGACGGCGCGGCCAGGCAAACACAGCCAGCAGCTTCCTCTCCAGCCCTCCCCAATCCGCACTTGCCCAGACGAATACATTTTTTATTGTCGTGGCAGCCATTTGAATTTTCTGAAGCAAAGTGGCCATCTGTGGTCATCTTTTATACAATTTATATTATGATTAAAGACAAGGGTTTTTCAGGATGAAGTTGATGACGACACACTGATGATGCCTGGGCAAGTACGTTCGTAGTTAATACTTGCTTTGCAGGTGTCGCCATTTATCGTCCCGTCAAAAGTATTTCTCGCTTCACAATAACGCCACTTCAGAGCGAGCCTGTTATGTACTTGTGCAGGGGGCGATGGAGAAATGAAGCTTGCTGAGCTGTATAATGCACCACTCATATAACTGCCTTTCCGGACACATATTAATTGTTCGCTACTGGCCTCCTTGAGTAACACCGAGCCAAGGTGAAAGTTATGTTCAACACACTGCCTCATTGACAACCAGTAACGAAAACTACTGTGAGAACAACCACAGCATAGTACCTCTGGAAATGTCTCCTTTCCAGGATTTTGAAAAAACATTAAAAACATTAATAGCTTTCAATAAGCACTATATTGCAAACATTTACTGTAATTTACTACAAGCACAAACATTATTTTACAAAATGTTGACTTAATAATAATTATTTGCAAACAGAATAGAATTACTTAGTCTAGATTTTCCATACATTCAACAAATGTGCGTTCTTTTGTAGAACTGGCTAGTGCTATTAGACAATACAGACAGAAAAACTATACAAGGCTTGCTCATATAATGTGGCATAGACAGCCTTGAAGTTTATTTATTACAGCATGTGCTATTCGTTTCAGTTGTAGAAACTAGCAACATAAGTAAAATGTTGTATTACTCATGTAATGAAAGGCAATTATATGATTAGAGACGACAGTGCTTACAAAGGAGTTTCTGCAACATGCCTCATCGCTACGCCTTCTCTCATCCATGTATTGTCAGTGCCCAACCATCATCCCAGAATGTCAGATACAAAACAAAACACGTAATATAACAAAATATTCATGTCATTTGTTAACCACTCGCCATGCGCTCTCATAAGCATCACGTATATGGCCAATTAGCTATGGGTCACTCCCGCATTCCACGTTTGTCGATCTCAACATGCCCTGAAAATCACGCATGTCATCTCACCTGCATTCCACCATGGGCCTCGGGTAAGTGTACCTCTCTGCAAATGTCCTCACCTCTGTGCAGAGTCAGGAGACGCTGGAGGGGTGTTGAGGATGTGTGAGTATGGATGATAGGGTGCCTTCTTCAGCGTCTGAATGAGGTTGGGTCGGTAGTCTGGATCCACACACCACAGTGAGCCCTTCCCAAGACTCTGCAGGATGCATCACAGCAAGAGCATTAAATACAAGACAACTTCCACCCTGCTGCATTCATCGCTAACATTGACCATCCATATTTCACTGAACACAAGTATTATCCAGTAAGTCCGTTTTGTATAATCTTCGCACTTACACTTTAGGATAATTGTTCCAAATGAATATAAGATTTCAAATGTCCACCATGCTAGATACCATTGGTGTTATCCTTACTATCCAACACCAGCTGGTAAGGAATTGTATAGCTGTTCTTAGTTCAATAAATGTAATTGATAAGAAGGCCAATGTGGAATATCGTTTTTGATTCCTTTTGTCTTCGGTCGTGTTTGATTATTGTGTCTTGCATAACCTTAAAACATATATAATTTTTTTAATGAAAATTGTTTGCCAACATTTCATAACATTATGTTACTTAGCAGAGTGTATTATCTCAAGCGCCAAAATAAATAAATTGAAATTGCCAAATTGATTTGCAATGCAGATCCATGAGAGTGACACTAAAGCAGAGGTCAATGTCAAGTTTAGGATTAGGCTCAATAAACCTCTGAATGCACAGAAGGCGACCACATTCACCCTGTAACAATAAAGATGGAGTTTCATGCTCAAAGAGCAGGCTCTGCAATACAGTGTCACACCTGTACCCTCACTGGGCTGACTATTGACCAGTGTGGCCAGGGAACGTATGCACTATGCAGCTTTGGCAAATGGCGGGCCCGTGAAATTGTGCCTCGTCCATCTGCGTCTCTGGCCTGGCAGATGGGCCATGCTGAACCAGGAGGCACGAGCAAACCAGCCCCATCCCATGGGTGACATCCAGTGTGTGTCTCCAGTGGGCTGCACATGCTGGGCATGACTGAGGTCTGTCTATGGCATCAAAACGCAATATTCAATGTCAGCCGAACATTATGGACGGTATTTGATGAAATCATTTACTCAAGGTTGCTGCTTTTAATTACACTCCATTAATATCAGCACCACTTTCACCGATTTCGGAATTAAGAATTTAAAACAAATATTTTCAACCTTTACAATACAAAATAAAAACGATTAAAAACCTGTCGTAGCTTTTCAGACAAACTCCCAGGCGATATCTGTTCATGTTTACATTTGGCATATAGAAGGCCACCACAGAAATACCTCCATTTTAAAAGGTATTATAGAACTTGTACAACATAACTAGAAAAAAATATGTCCTGACATTTTCTATACTGTACACAGGACATTTAAAACTGCATTATATACCTGAATATATATTTTTACATGTATAATGAACTGCTTTCTTTACCAGAAATCTGTATATACCTGGTGTAAAGCTTTTTAAGTGATGTAATTTTTTGTTATTATGTTCACCATGCCAATTCATAGTTATCACAAATGACTGCTGTAAGAAAGAGCTAAGCCTAATATTAGGTCGGTGTGGCTGTCGGTTTCCTGTTCTCAATACATGCTAACCATCACTCGCAATGCAAGGACCAAGACCAACTTGTATGCCAAATAAATCTACAGGGATGAAAGCTCCATTATTGTTCCACCTTATTAACAAGATATTAGTGTGTGTATGACCCTGCACCAGTTAAGTACGTGTAAGTTTAACATACACCACATTTACAATGTACCACAACTCACAACATGCAAGATTCATAAATAAACTATGGAACAAAAGCATGTCAAGAGGATAATGTTATCAATAATGAACCAAATTACGAATGATAATTGTTAGTGACAACAAAAAAACTATTAATAAGCAAACGCTACAAATTATATAGATTTTGAACATGAGAGTAAAACAGTTAACTGTTAATAAATACATAATTGTAGAGTCATTTACAAAATCATAGGTAGAATATAATGCATAATTCACAGGTGAATGGAAAGTTTTTCCTGAAGGCAAACAAAGCGATGGGTTCCCCGAGATTAATTTGAAAATCTGGTTACATCCAGCTCATACACTGCTGCTATGATGTACCTATAATACATGGAAGTGCCAGGTAGGACAACATTGAAGAAGCAAACGATGATCATTTAAGAACATTAATGAATGTGCACCGTTTGCCACTGTTCCACAACTGCAGGTTAAGGGTACCATGGTGAGCGCACACAACTCCAAGTTTGGGATGGTTTTGTTTTGGTAACTCGGGAAAAAGTTGGTGCACGTTTCATGAATGTGCGCTGTCCATGAGATCTCGGTGCTTGGCGAATTGCTGCCTCATGTGGCAACTAGAAATTCTACATTATTGCTTGACAGTCAACATAATTATAACATTAGCAGATATGCATTGTTCATGAACTTTTAGTCAATCCACTGCTGGATGAAGGCTTGCCCACACCATGCTGTTTGCGGGAGTTATTTGACCATATTTCACCACGCTGGTCAGTGCGGGTTGATGAAGGTGAGGAGCATAGCCCGTGGAGGAGCATATATGTCCAGTGCAGCAGAGGATATTGCAGACATTGTAATGTGTGGTAATTTAACCGTGTGCTGTGTGACAACCATCGTCAAAGCTTTTGTGACAATAAAGAGTGTGGTTTAGCCAAAACGCTTAACGACGTAGAGATTATATAATACCAACAACAGATCATTAAAAAGTACTTTTAAAAAAAGTACTTACATGGCTCATCAGGCAGAGATAAAACAAATTAGTGTAAAGGGTTCCAACTAATACTGACAGTTCACATTACATCTTCACAGCACAGAGAGAATGTAGTATCACTCCACCTGGAATCCACATGACCACACACATGCAAATAGGACACACACACACCACACCAGAGGGTGCTTATAACAGTGTGCCAAATTAAACAACATTCTGCATATTAAGAAGCATGCCGTGCAGCCTCAAACCCCCCAAGCACACGATGACAATCGCCATCGGCTGCCGGTTATCATACCACATGCATTATTTGCTGAGATTCCACACATCTAGGCTACGGCCAGCTATCACCCATGAATGTTACCAAGACTGTCAGTTAACCGAGCTTAGCGGCGCGACACTGCATTCCGCAAATTATAAAGCTGCTTTCTGGCTAGGTGCAAATGCACACGTTAAATGTATGTGTGTTGAACTTCTTTCGTACGTAGCCAACCCTTCTCATCGGAGGTACGGGGGAAGGATAACAAACTAAACACAAGAAGCGGTTATATAAATAAACACTATTACTAAAGCAAAGTATTTATGGACCTTTACAAACGCAAGGGGACATGCCTATCGCTAAACTGTTTTGTGCCATTGGGGAAGGAAGTTGAAAAAATACCAGCTGCTAAATACTACGATATTGCGAGTTAATTCCACTGAAAGTCCTTGTCATACACTTGAATCCATTTTCCAAAACCTTTATTACAAAGCACAATATTTCCCTGCAAATCGGCTCACGTGGATAAATTGAGCTATCACCGCATTAAAAATGCTGATACCAGTAAATGTCAAACTGAGAATAAATATGCCAACATTCGAAGCCGCCATGTTTGAAATGTGTAGCTTTTAAAAATGGAAACAATCTACACCACGCATCTTATGTATTCTAATTCACACGTATTTATGAATATCGTGTGTAAGCAGTCACCATAAAACAGCTCAATCATAGGTAGAAAGAGGCCTGAATGGCAATGGAAAATAATCAGATGTTGCAAATAAACTGTGCAGAGTCTGTGAGCTGTGTTTGCCTAAGTGTAGCTATTTTGTGGGAATATCAAGCACTCATGCACACCTTTAAATGACAAAAGCAACTCTCAGATACAAACTGAAATGAAGTCCCATTCTGAGTGATCACAGGTCCTATTGGCTACGTAACAGAGTCTATTTGGTGTTCTGACAACCCAAGGCAATGGCGCACAACAGACATTTCAACACGAAAACCACAACTCTGTGGCAGGACGTACAGCCACTGGGCATCCTGCCAAGGCACAAAATGACAGCAGAGATTAAACTGTTTAGCAGGGCCGAGGTCTGCAGATCAACAACGTTAGGACATAATGTCCACATCATCAATCTCTTACAAGTCTAATAACTGTTCACATTATTTTTAAATACGTTACGCGCAGGTAATTTGTTCATAACGAGTAGAAGGCAGTTTCAAGGTGCAGGACGTATGTATGTATGTATGCATGTTGAACTTCTTTCGCACCGTACGTGGCCAAACGTGCAAATCGGGGGTGCGGGGGAAGGACAACAAGAAACACAAAAAGTGGCTTCACGTGGCACCGTGCAGCCCAATCCAGAAATGCGCGCACACAGCTACGGGGCCAGCCCGACGTGGATGTGCACGTTGTCGTGCGAGTCAAGAGTCTCTCCTCCCCCCCCCATTGCGTGCAGATGCAGCCACCCTCCTCCCCGTGGTCCTGGTGCACGGGCAATGGTCGCCACGGCAGGTTGCCATGGGAACACGGATAAAGTGCCCACCCACTCCCACCTCTGAGCACTCCCACCCCCTTTCAGCTTGCAGTTGTGTCTCTATCATCGTTCGGTGCACCAGCATGCGTGTACGTGTCACTCGTTAGGTTTGTCCTTCATTAATTAATGAACTCTTACTAATGTTGACTTAAAGCTTTCGTGACTGCAGGTGATTCATATTCTTTGGGTCTTTCGGCAAAGTCACGTAGGTTGAAAGGAAATTGAAAAAACTACGACGTTTCGATCACAACACAAGCGATCGTTATTTTCTTTCAACCCATCTATGTGACTTTACCGAAAGACCCAAAGAATACTCTTGCTAATGGTCGTGTCACGACACTTAGGGGTGTTTTTATAAAGTAATAATTTTACCTTCGGTAAATGTGCTCCGACGTAAACAATCAGGTTAAAAATATTAATATCTGGCTTGCAAAATGAAAAGATGGTTCCCATTGAAATAATGAAATGCGTCAACGCTGATAACAATATTGTCATGTGCAGCAGCTTTTCCCTCTCAGACGTTGATAAAGATGCAGTGGGTTTCCTCACATTGTATTAGAGATAAATAGCACAGCAAGGAGAACCTGGCCTCGTACTATACTTGTTGAACTCTAATGATGACATATGTATCGCAACCTCTTAAATGCCCTACAACTCCAAGAATGTCATCTTCACTGCGATTGACATAATGTTCCATCATGACAGCACTGCAGGAATTCCATTCTATGCCCATGCTGAAGAATTGACAGGAGGAATGTAACAAGCAGTTAATCCATTCAATGCTCCCAGACAGATCACATCCTGCATCTGATTCTTGAACTTACCTTAAGTCTACTTTGAAAAAATGCTTTTGAGTAAGATGTATATACATGCGAGACTCTCCACGAGAGATTCAAGATGTGGAGTGAAATTTTAAGGCACAGCTCTTACCTGATGACGGTCTTTGTCCACTTTCTTGAAGCATTTATTCAGAGACAGATTATGCCGCACAGAGTTCTTCCAACCAGAGGGCGCCCCAACAAAGTAAGGGAAGTGGTCCAGGATCCAGTCATAGATGCCCTTGACAGGTAGTCGTTTGTAGGGCGATGCTTCAATTGAAAGGAAAATGAGGCAGCTGAAGGAGTAGGGTGGTTTTGCATTTGGGTTATGTCCTGCAGCGGCGGTAGTGGAGCGGTGAGAAGAGGGCGTACCCGGGAGGCCGGCGTGTGCATCTCCCTCCCTTGGCGGCAGGTCATCAGAGGGGGCAGGAGAGGGCAGGGAGTCTGGAGGCGGTGGTGGCACAGGGGGGGGACTCACGGCACGCAGGCCCGCCTGGCCACCCAGCTTCAAACTGCCCAGCACATCCCTGCCTCCGTGCAGCCAGTCCAGGTTTGTGAGCTCCTCATCATCGCGCGGCTCGCCTGGGCCGGCCGCCGGCTCCCGCTTTGGGGACAGTGCTGGAAAGTGGCCCAGGCCCAGGTGAGTGAGGTCCAGTGCCAGGCCCAACAGGCCTGGGGAGTGGTCCTTCACCTCATCCTCAAAACCCACAATCAGTTCATTGTGCTCGCCAGTCTCCGGCTCTTTTGACGACCCTTGCATGAAACTGGATCGCTCGGTCTTCACTTCGGGCAGCACCACTGGACCCATTTAGATTTCGACCCCCTAAACATGAAAGCATGGAAACGCAAATGCATAATTAACAGTTTTACTCAATACTAGACGAGTTACTTTTTAGTCATTGCCGAGTATAAATAGGATATTGGTCGCGAAAGATTACGTGTTAAACAGAGTATAAATATTATTGAAAACGCCTATTTAAAATAAAATATACGCAATCATATAGCCCAAAGAAAATACTGTACCATTATAAGCACAATAATATTCTTAAACATAAGCAGTGTATACAATACAAATGCATGAATACAAAAATTATGAAATACATTTCAAACTACACATGGCTTCAGATGAAGTATTTTTTTACAAATATATCTGGAGGCTCTAATTTCTAACCACGCAAAGATATATTGTGCACAAATTATCAAATATTAACGTGCATAAAAGTACACCACAAAGAGGCACACAAAGCAACCCTGGCAAACGAAATGCATTCCTGAAAGTGTTCTGTCATTTCTTAAGAAACGGTGTTTTTTGTTTCCTACAGCATTAAACACTAATTCTAGATTAGAAGTTGTCATGACTGCAAGGATTCATACCCTCTGGTTTTTTAGGTAAAAATTTCAAATAAATGAAAAAACAACTAAATTGAGTTGTTTTTTCATTTATTTATATTTTTTACCTACGTGACTTTTCCGAAAAAACCAAAGAGTAGCATTAAACACGTAATATAATGTGCAGTGGCGTGGAGTTTTAGATTCCCATGCCATGTAATCAGGAGTGTGGCCAATGCATGAAGCACTCACTCAGCAAGCGCTCCATCACCTCAGCCAGCAGCACCAGCTAATTGCCAGGGTAACCATGACAACAACACTGCTCCATTCGTGCAGGAAGTGCTTATCTTCTTAGGCTGTCCTCTGGGAAATGTGTTAATATATTACGAGCTTTCTTAAGGATGTTCTACCTCCACGTAATACCCTTGAAACCATCTCGAGTTGCCCATACTGTTCCGAGTCACCCACAAAAGTATAATATTTAGCTATGCAGACTGGTGCCGTTTACAAGTGCCTAAGCTGGCATGGCACACAATGGGGGTGGCGTGGCCAGGGCCACATTCAAGCACTTTTGTTTCCCAAGTACTGATGTTTACACACCGCACCAGGTAAGTTGTAAAGTCCATAGACCAACCCACTATCTTTATGTCAGCACACAAAACCAAGGATCACTTAAAAAAAAGCAACCATTGCTCGAACTATTTTCTTGTTACAACAAAACGTGCCGTGCTTCGTTCCCACCCGGACACGTCGTATAAATTTTGACCGTCAAAAAACAACAACCATGGGGTAACCATGGTGACAGACAAAAACGTGTGAGCTAACTACAACACCCAATGTTATATACAATACAACAACCAGTGGAACGGCTGGAACTGGGCAAAGGAAAAGCAACCTTTTCTCTTTTAAACAAAGATAAGCTGTGCGGAATAAAACCTGTCACGCCCTGTACAATGCTCTCAAACGACCACATGATTACGAGGGTAAAAGTTCAACGGTGAAACACCTAACAAACACCATAAACAATGGGCGCAGCATTGTGCCTCCTGAGTGCTCTGACATACTTGACAAGGTGGGGAGATGTCACGTGCGCGCACTGGCAGCCAAAGGTCCAGGGAAGGAAGGAAACCTCCATCTTGTGCACATCACACAATGGAGTTGGTGGGCCCACTCAAGCAGCCACTGGGAAACGCAGACGCAATTAGCCGTAGGTGACTATCCAGCAGGCTCATGTGACAACTTAGCATGGTCTCAGCCTCTCGCCGTATCCGTACCAGCCAGCAAAGGAAGTTCTGTATCTGGAAAAGACATCGTTGCTGTTTCACCAAAGAAAGAGACCTGAAGTAACTGTATTAGCCCAGCCAGCAGCCTGTGCACTCGGCATACTGTCACCTGCTCCACACCTTGTTCATGTCGGTGCATTTATTGTATTTGATCAAATTGTGCAGTGACTACGTGCTCCATCTTCCCGGATTTAGATAAATTCACCATATGATGCCAAAGGGTCTCACCTCTGTCGGATCACCAAGTGCACCATTCACTCGCTAGAGGTATTTGGACAAGGGCATATTAAAAGTACACTTCAACTGTTTGACTTGCATTATACAAGTCTGAAAACCTCTGCATGTTTGAACAGACAGTTTGACTTACATTATACAAGTCTGAAAACCTGTGCGTGTTTATACAGACTACTCATGCAAATCAAGAAGCTCCCGGGCTAAGCACACGTAAGCCCTGGCTGGCAGTGTTGGTTTTCAAGAAATAATACTCTTTGATGACGATTGCTTGTGTTGCAATCGAAACGTCGTGATATATTATTGTTTCTACCTACGTGACTTTACCGAAAGAACCGAAGAGAATATGGATTTCTGCAGTTACGAAAGCTTCAAATCAAGATTCCAAGAAATAACTTAATCATACAGCCCAAGATAGTACTTCAACAAGCCGTGTTGCCAAACTAATTCACTTCTCAGTTGCCAATGATCTACCACAACACAACAGCAAAACCACTTCATTACAAATTAGAGCACATACGTATAAATTAGGACGATGTTAAAAAGCAAGCAATTCTTAAAATGTCTACAGCATAGAGCTGCAAGGGAGAACAATGGACAGTGCTGCATATGGGGGGGGGGGGGTAGTCCTCCCTGCACCCCGATGTTCATCCCCTCACATCCGCACCTCTTCCCTCTTCCTCAAACCATGCTGTTGCTTCTCACACTTCCCGTTCCCACATTGCCATGATACAAAATGGCACATGTGAGGTCAAAGTTAATCCACCCGCTGGAGGATGAAGGTCTTGCCAAACCATTGCCATTTCTCACGGTCTTGCAATGAATGTAACATTCCATCTAGCACTCTCAAAGCTGTCACGCCATCATTAGTCTTGACTACTGGTCACCTTCTCTTCATCCTGCACCAGGCCATTAACTTGTACTAGCAGTCAAGATGCCTCTAACTTGCATAGGTTACCTAAGAAATGTGTCCTCTCCCCTGTGTCTCATTGGAATTCCAAGCATGGACATCTCTCGGCTTCTATGCATACTTTTGAGCTTTTGTTCCATCATTGTCCATGTTTCTGATCCATGTCATAGCCGGTAATATACAAGGATTCAACTTGCAGTATTCGTCTTTAGCCACATTGGTATAGTGCTTTTTAGCACTTTCCAACTAAGGTTGAAAGCATGAATTAATCTCTGTTCATGTGTCTGCCTGTCTGTCCGCCTGTGACATGGAGGAGCAATAACGATGATAAATATGCTCCAATATCTTATCTAGGATTTTACATAGCGCTTTTTTCCAAGCGCTTTCAAGAATTAAAATGCCATTTTAGTACGAAGTTCTCTTGCTATTATTGACTTAGCCTATACAAATACAGTCCAGCCGAATTGATCAGATGGTTGCCCGAAAACCTGGCGATAAATAAAAGTGTGTAACAAAATAGCAGTCCATGTGAAAGTCTTTTCAGCCAAGGCGATGACGTCACATGCCTCTCCTCATGACACCACTACATCTTGTGACCTTTTTTTTCGATTTAAAGCTTTCGTGACTGCAGGGATTCATCTTCTTGGTTCTTTCGGTAAAGTCACGTAGAAGGGAAGTAATAAAATAATAAAAATAAAACATGATAAAATAATTCTCACGACGTTTCAGCCGAAAGAACCAAGAAGATGAATCTTGTGACCTCTTACATAATGAACCATCTTACATAATCTAAGTTGTACACCTCATCATGTTGGGAATCATTACAGTACTCATGCATAAGAGTGATGTTTAGTTCTTGTTATTATTAAGTACTGTTTTCTAAAAAGCCCTGCCTCTTTCTCTCACTATAACGTTGACGAAAAGGTTAAGGAAAAACGCAACTTACTTTGAGATAATTACTATTTTTCTACAATTTGGTCCATTACACCAGTTTCACAGATATATTGAGAAGGCTTAAACAAATGGTACTTGTAAAGCAGCATTATTTACTCAGAAGGCTCTTTCAGAAATACAACTACACGCGAAATTCACTTTAGATTGGCCTTGCAGATTTCTCATCATATATCTCATTTTCTCCCAATCTACTTGCGTCTTCCCGTGTAATGTAATATTCCCTACTCTGACAATGATGTTAGTTCCCTAGACAAATTGATGAAGGTATTGATTTAAAGTACACTTTACATTGATTTTGCAGATGGGTTTCATGTTTGTAAACCCTTTAAAAGCAGTGTGTTGAGGAGTTCTTTAACATTTCATGCTTTACATATAATCATAATAAAATGTACAAAAATTATGGTAGCTTTGTGTGTTAAAACTGTTTTCTCCACAGAAGGTATATTTATTCATTACATTTAGTCTTCACTGGAGACCTACTCTGGGGGGTAACATAAAATGCTTGTGTTGGTCAATGTAGTTAAGCCACACTGCCAAATGTAACCATTACGTGGTGTCTCACACAGGAGTCCATTTAGACAATATGATAAAGGCCCCCATTCGTGTACCCACAATGAACCAAGTGTGAGGTTTAGGAGAGCGGTGAGCACAGAGTCTCATTGTAAATCAGGTATTAAAGAAGCACTGACTTTATGAACTAAATAATAATCGTTAACAGCCCATTGCCGGGTGAGAGCCTCCTCACACACCATGTTGATCGAGGGGTTCTTTGAAACACTTCATCAACCACGTTGGCTAGTGCTGGTTTGTGAAAGGGAGCTGTCCAAGAATGGTGCATATATCACTCGCCACTAGCCATGGAAAGGAACTGAACTCAGGTGGCAGAGTTTATAGTGTGGGGTGCTGACCATTTCAATAAGGAGGTTTTTCCTCTTTAAACTTAACAGGAAGGAGAATTCTCATGAGGGAATTAATCTTTCTAATAGGAGCAGCTGCATTTTCTGTGCGCCTCCTGGCTAAGCTCAAACTTACCAACAAACATCTCCATGCAGTAGTGGTAGTTAACAAGGGGCACTTCACACGGCAGGCTGATTGTCGGTCATGCTTCACCCTTTACAACTAATTACCGATCCAAACGTGGGAGGATAGTGTGAGGTCCCACTTGACGAGTGCACAGTCTGGAAACTAAGACTGAAACGATGAGTATCAGCATCCCGGACCTCCCCAAGGCCACTCTCTTAAATTGCCATATAGGCCAAGTCCTGAGTAAACTCTTAATCGAATCCACTTAGGGTTGACTGCGTTACACAAAGGAAAGGCTGTCATCCATTCAAATAATTTCACCAGATGATACTTGTATGCAGATGTATGCACGCACCACCACACACACAAGTGATTCCTTGAAATCATACCGAACAGCAAGTGAGAGTGCACGAGAATTAGTTTCAATTAAGCCAATTTTCTCACCTCAAACAGTCATCCCAAACATACTATTTACCATTTACCAAGTATATATAATGACAATGCTACTTTTCGAGTAGTCAGCAATGTATATCAATGTACTGATATTTTTACCTGTGGCAGAGTCGATGTTTTCAAATGTAATCACCAAACTGACGATGATCACCATACTGACCAATGTGATGAAGTTGATCAAACACCTCCCCACAACCAACAGTGTGTGAATATGTGGGTCAGAACTATATTGATGAAAGCACAACTCAACGGTACACACCATTTTGTTTACACAAACACAGGTATTAATAATGTGTATAGAGAAGTTACTGCAACACTTAGAACATAAACAAAACCAAGTAGGACAGAAAGCCTGTGCCCTTCACAGATGGGTATGACATTCCACTCATGTGAGCTTCCAGCATTCCTGGTCAGCACCCTGAGGGACGCTGCAGATCACTGCAAGCAGACCCAAGTTAAAAGGTTGATACCGTGTCCCCAACCACGTTAATGACTGAACAAAGTGCAGTTAACTTTGTCACGGTCTGTCTTTCCTTTAAGACTGATGGCACTGTCACAATTAGGCTTAAATGCAAAGTAGTAATCTCTATAAGAGTATGACTAAAAAGACATAAAAGGCTTCGCTATGCAACTCTGCAACTCCATTTGCGAAACGGATGGTCACCTAAGACTGCCAAACTTTTAAAATACACCAATACGACAGATGTAAAAACTGTCAAGTGGGAACATCGTCCATTTCGGAGCAGTATTTCCACTTTATCCAACAGGTGACATCCCCACCCCCATTTGCCATGCCACACACCCTCTCCAACTCATCAGCAATTCTGAAGCAGTGACAACCCATGGCCTCCTCTCCACACTGCACCATTTAAACACGTTTTCCAACACTCAGCAGCACAGTCCAAGTTATGTTATCAGAACTATATTTGGAACATTCCAACTGATGCAAAGCTATACCATTTAACATTCGTTTCAGAACCTTGCCGAGTAAGAAACAGTTAGTGTATGTCCAGTTTATTTCTAGGTCTGAAACATGATGCTGGCTTCTAAAGACTGGTATGCCTGCAAAAGAGTGAACCTCATGGGTCTTGTTCTGGACAGGACACAGCCATGAATCATAAAAGTGTCTCCGTGTCAGCTGCAAACTCACCCATCAGCACATTGCCAACGTCAGACAGTTTTCCAATGATGGCCAGAAATAGAATGTTTACCGTATAGTTATGGTGATGCTGGTGGGTGGCACTCAAGCAAAGTGTTATCTAGACGTTGCAACTATGTTATCTAGATGCTAAATCTACTGGGTGCATGCTCTGCTTTCATTGTTGCACACAATCATGCCATACATCTGATAGTTGGTGCTCTCCATTTAAAACATCACAATAACAATTGCCTAAGAGTGTCAAACTTTGGCAGGTAACTCCGATATCCGCTAAAAGTAATAGCCACTCCTAAAAAAAATCTAAATATTGTTTCACTGTTATTTTTTTAAGTTTGAACAACATTTCGTCATCCGAAAAGTTCTTCAAACCCTTAACACGTGTATTGTGTGCAAAACCAATAAATTACATCCACTCTGCATGCAAACATGGAACCTATGCATTCTGAGTGTGGAGGAGAGAACCCCAAAACACCTTCCCACAGTCCTCTACGAAATTAACAAATAGTACCACGAGGCTCCTGGTTGCACGTACGTGCATACAAAATTGCTGGTTAGGATGGCAGTGTTTTTCTGCAAGTGGCGAACAAGATTGCCAGCCCAGAATAATGGAACATTCATGCCGAGTGAAGCCATGACATTTCATCCGTGTGCACACACAAGAGAGCATTGAGTTGGGCGCTCGGCTCAATGATTCCGTTATGCTCAATGGGCAATGCATGCAGAGCAACGAGGGCATAAATGACAATACACCCACCGCGTACTTTGCCCTGCATTGTCACGCAGTGTTGTTGCACAATGCGCATGGTTTAGCGCAGCAAATAAACGCTGAAAATGTACTCCACCAAATGAGCCGCGTTTGAAAAGTAATTTAAGTTTTAACAAAAATATGAACAACGCAATTGCAAACTACTATACAGTACTACTACTGTATGAACACCAGTGGAAACCCATTTGAAGTAAAAACTATAAGCACAATGGCACACTAGTCATTATGGTACATCAAACATACTTAATGTGACAGCTCATATTTATTTTAGTGTTGTTTCCATAAGAGAAAAACAACACTTACTACATTGTCCAGGAAAGAACCACTATTAAAAATGTATAAAAACGGAAAAGGCTACATGTTGGTTTTAATCTCTTAATTGTACGTATCTGTTAAAAGAGCTCATTGGTGCCGAGAAGCTGTGTTGCAATTACCCAGGCATGCCAGTAGCCCTGCCCGTACAGGTCTGATGCTGACAGCTGATGCATGCGGCTCCTTCAGTGCCTCGGGAAAGAAACACTGTGCCTGTCATGATAAACACGCCTGCCATACAGTATACACCACTAACCATGTACACACAATAGCGGGTCACTGGTAGATCAATTACACTGTACGCAGTCTACATGTGTGCAGTTACATGAAACTTTAACAAAGATTCATATATATACGGACTTACAAGCTGGGATTTTTCGCTTTTAGAAATGCGCTTTAATTTTCACGGTGACATTAAATTTGTACCAAAAAAAGTCACTGTCGTGGTTCTTGCTTAAACTGCGAGATTTACTCCACACGTACCCCCCGCACTGTGCTTTGTTTATTATACCATGTTGTGAACGTGCTTTATATGGTGCCGTGGTTTACATCCCACACCGTATTGTTTCACAAACACTTTTAAGCGTTAATCATCACCGGGCCACCAATATACGCAGTTAGAATGGGGCACTGCCACAACTTGGTGATGTTTGTGGGGGGCGGCGGGGGGGGGATGGTGCTTCTATGGCAGAGGGCACTGACTAATGAACATCATGTGGGAATGTGAAGCCCAAACCAAACGAGCAGCCTCGGAGTTCATGGCCAGCGGCTGTGGCATCGCACGGGATGGCAACAGCAAAAGCATCACCGAAGCAAAACACTGCAACAACATCGCCTTCCTGCCACTGCAGCCACTTCCTCCCCCCGCTTGCCTCTCTCTCGCGGCCGAAAATACTCACATTCACAAGCAAGAAAACAGCGAATAACGCATCTAAAGTCGAACATATCTTCATTTGTTTTACTTTTTACATTGAATTTCAAACTTAGCAATACAGTTGGCAGAGATAGCGAGAGAGAAATTAGATATATTTGTCTTAAATAACACAATAAATATCAAAACAAAGGGGGGCCATTCATGGTTTGTTGATGGTGCCCACTGACATGTGCGGGGTAATTCGCCACAGCCACCAAGCTCCCAGGGGACGCCGCTCAAGTCGCGACGCCAACTGGAGGGGGGCCGGCCTCGTCGCCTGGGTCTCGTGATCTCTGCCCTCTATCTGCGCGACCCGCTCCCTCTCTCCGTGGGTTATGCAAACACGTTTCGCAGGCCGCTTTGTCAACAGGGCCAGATTAAGTCCAGCGATAACAAGGGCTCGCTTTAAAGTCGCTTTGCCAACCCATCGGCAAAGTGTAACAGCAAACCTCCCACTGTCTATTCGACCTTGGGGCGCACTGCTGTTCATGTTGGCGCATTTAGTCTTTGGTGTTTGTGTATTTTGCTCGTTTTACTGAGTTGTTCAAGTGTATTCGTGTTCTATTATGTCGCAATGTTTCGGTATGTTATGACAATCCGTGTGGTACGATGTATTGTTGTTGCGGCGTGGCATTACAGTCCCATGTGTTATCGTGTGCGCTCATCCGGCACCACGAGGTCCCACCGGCCTCGGGCCAAGCACCGACAGCCGTCCCGTCCGAGCCCTGTCAGCCCGATTTCTCCCAACCTGAGACCCGATCTCTCTCATTACCTGAACCCCTTCCGTCTGACCGCACTCGACATAACTAACCCCTTGCCGATCCAACCGGTGCGCCCCGTCCCTTCACGGCCTGCTCGCCACTGCAAACCACGTGTCGGCGTGGCCTCTGAGAACAGTGTGCCGCCTGTTGACCACGGACAGTCCCCTTTGCTTGCTCACCAGCCACGACCCCCCCACGCTCCACCGACAACACCACGGCCACTGGGCCGACGACGACGCCGGGGACACCAAACGAACCGAGCGGCCGCCTCGGGTAGTGTGGCCCAGGCCAAGCCTCGCTCTGCGCCTCGTCGGGTCGCGGCCATAAACAGTGGAAACCAGCGCGGACGCGACGACGTGACTACTCACACGGAGAGCCGGCGGGGGAGTGGCCGAGCGACAGGCAGTGCCGGCAAAGGGAAGCCCGGCCTCGGCCTCGTCGTCGCCACCACCGCCGCCACCGCCTCACGTAAGATGGAGCCGCGGGACGCGCCCCGCGCCGCTTCCTCGTCCCGACCTGACGCCACGCGGGCCGCCCGTCTCCATGGCAACGCGCTCGCCCCGCCCTCGCCCCCCTCGTCATCCGCCGAGTCCGCGCGCGCGTCGCCAATGGCAACGGCCTCGCTGCCCCGCCCACGCCGCTGCGCGCGCGCGTCACGCGCGCTCGCGCCCCGCCCTCACGCCTGCCGCGGGTTTCCTCGGCAACGGATTTCGTAAGCCACGCCTACATCGCGTCGGCACCGCGAGCGCGCGCGTGCCCATATCCGCTTCCCCTCCCCGCTCAGGGTCTCTATGGCAACGACGAGGAAAAAAAAGCCTCCGCCCACCTGCCTTCCGCCCGGCCCCGTTCGTCGTCATGGCAACGGTTGTTGAGCCCCGCCCTCGCCTCAGGGCGCGGGGGGGGGGTCCCACGTGGCTGCGTCGCGTCCTCGTGCCCCGGCAGTCGCCATGGCAACAAAGTGCGGTTCAGTCGGCGCAGCGCATCTCTGCACCATACTGCTCCACGTGCACTCTCTTCCCCTCTGCATTGTACCGCTTCAGGCGCACTCTGTGCACTGTGCTTGCTGCAAGAGACCCTGCTCACGATGCACAATCAACTTGACCGTGGGTCAAACCTCCACAGCTTAGAGCAGGGTCAGAACCCCACCACGGAGGTTACGGAATGTGTGAAATCCTGTAGCATCGTTCTGGCGAATATGCAGCAACCTCTCTCCTTCTCATCACCTGATACCTGCAAGGCTAAGCAGGTGTAGCATCTCTTTACATCATCATACTTTATCTTAGTCATTCGTATTTAACATTGATTCAAACGTCACGTGTTATACAACTGCTATGGAAATTGAAGGTTTACAAATCCCTCTAATCGGCTTTTTTATGGGCATGTTTTGATTAATATGTTATTAATTATTGCACTGTAATGTAATTCATTAATCAACCGTGTGGCTAAATCTACACAACTAAATGTCCCGGGCTCTGGTGCTGTCACTCGTGGATAATGTTACCATTAAAATACACAAATCCCGTGTCTAGCTATAGCCAAGCAAGAGAGGAAGAGAGACAAGGTCGCACGGCGGCCTGCAGGAGGGCAGGACAGAGCTCCTCTTCACGAAGTGGACTATTAATCCAGGCAATGCTGCCCTTACTTTATGGAGTTCACATTTCCGATTAATGGCCATCCTGGTTGCCAGGCAACTCATGCAGTATGGTCCTGTTCTGGGATCGTCACGCAATGAGGCACCACAAAGGGTAAACTGAATTGTAAGCCTCGTCCACAGAGGCAATTGCGTCTGTGGCTTTAAAAATCAACAAAATAATCAAAATGTCATGTCTGCATATGAGGTACACATGCTTATTGCTTCTCTCTGAGAAGCGCACTATGCTTCGGAATACAAAGTATAAACACATGGTAGATGAATAAAAATACGTATCACTTTATTTTCATGTTGACCACACATTGCTGTGGTAAAATAAATGTATGGATGTGCACAATATATATATTCAAATATAGTAATTCAGATACATATAAATGAAAAGCTTACACCTTTAAAAATGTCAGATTTCAAATAAATATTTAAAATTAAGTATTAAATTAAATGTAGTCCGATGTTACAATTCCCTTTGTCTCATGAAGCGAATAAATGAACGAATCCATTGGACGTAAGCCCGTGTGTCAAGCACTGTTCTAGCAACTGCTCTGTGCTAATTATCCATAACTCACCTCATTACAACACGTGATCGGGCAGCCCGTGCACTGAAGCAGAAACTCAGAAGGTGGGAGGGATGGAGGATTGCAGGGAAATGTGAGATGTGAGATGGAGTGGACAAGGGGAGTGGAAGGGCAGGAGGCTTCCTCTACTGCCGTATTGCTTTCTGGCCCACGAGGATGGCAAATCACGCTGTCATGGAGCAGCTTTCAGCTGAGGCTGCATCACTGTGTGACCTGTGTGACATTCTGGACTGGACATTACAGCCAACGTGATAAACTTCACGTTTGGTTTTTTATCAATGTTAGATAAAAAAAAAAATTGCAGCTTCTGATATACATTGCAAAATAGATTTCGTAATAGAACTATCCTCTCTATACCTTTGGCTGAAAGCTTCACGAAGCAGTTGCCATCTCTCAGGGTGTCGCGATGCATGAATCCATTCTTGCCATTGCACGTCAGCAGATTGCATTGTTCTGCCTCTGTGGTGGATGGACATCCTTTCATACGTGTTCCATCGTTTGGCCGCCACTCAATCGTTAGTCTTATCCATCGCACCTCCGATTACCACGGTTGGCTACGTACGGCGAGAAAGAAGTTCAACATACATACATATCCCTTTTTAGCGATGTGTCCTGCTGAAAGCCCATGCACATTTCTTCATAGTGAAATTATAGTCTTTAAAACGTATATGATGTCTAATCAATGTCTTCCTCTTTTTCTTGCAATGTAATCAAGGATGTTGCACCTGTCCTTGATACCTTGCGCACAAAGAATACATTTACTACAAAGCATTCAAGTCAGTCGATCTGGAACTCTGAAGATTTGTTTTGGCTTTAATATGCAAATATACTTTTAAAACCAGTTCTCTCTCTCAGCACCCTGTTATGAGACGAAGCATCCATTCGGATGAGAGCAGTTCAACAATTTGCGTGAAAGAATGGTCACACAGCTGCCTTTTTGATCCCTTCAAGTGACCTCGGGTCCACCAGTCGGAGCAACATCTTCCCACCCACAGTACTCTGTCCCTCAAAGTATGTAATGTTCGTTGCATGGCACTCAAAACATTTTCTTGGAGCAGAAATGTAAGCAAATGAAGTGCAGAACCAATTATGTGATTTTATTAGTATAGTGTTAGGAAGAAAAACGATGGCCTTATAGTTAACGCCCTTCCTTTTAAGGTTATCGTTTGTATCTCATCCATATTTTGTAACTTCAACGCATTAACAAATCCATTGTCAAGAACGTTTCAGACTACGGCATAATTTTAAAGAGTGCATTATTGCGTGTCATAATCAAAATCTCACATGTTTTATGACTAAATTACTGTAGAAAACATAAATGCGTCCTCAATAGTTTGTTTGCAAATTAGGTTCCACGAATCCCTTTGAAATGTGATGAACCAATGTATTGAGATAAGTTAACTGATCTTAAGACAGCTTAAATGCATGCTTAGATATTTTAGTGCTGACACATGATATACAGTACTCTTATTCCTTGGATATTTACATTATACCTTTGGTTGTTTGCGTAGTCTCTAATGTTTTCCAGCATGTTGCGTACATGGCGGGGTGGGCTTGTAAAGCGTTCTTTAATAGAGTTGGATGTGACTTCATTGAGCGCGACCACTATTGTGCCCAAATGACCTGTACCTACAAAAGGCTTAAGTGCAATGTGTTGGCGGTCTGGTATCTTGTTGATTAATGTACCGCACGAGGCATTGAGTGTTTTCAGTCAATGCAAATTGTACACTCCACGTCCATACACTGATTGAATGTATTACTATAAATAATAATACAATCCACCGCTGGAATAAAGCGCTGCCCACGTTGCGTCGACTGTGGTTGTATGCTGGATCACACTTCACGTTCGTCGGTGTAGATTGTTGGGTGCCAGGACCGGTTCAGATATCACTCTAGAAAGTGAATCGTGACTGAAAATCGGACTGAAGTGGCCGGATTCAGAAACTTCTAATTTTAAATACTCTCCGGCAAGCACAAATGTATGATGCATTGTGGTATTCTACGTCAATACGGTACATGCAAAACTATTTTTTTCTTTATAAACTTGGTGACTTGAGGACTATTGCACGTGGTCGATTGGCATTTAAGCATCTCGCATAAGGCTCACTCCTTGCAGCCTCAACATGAGCATGCACTGCAGATGGTGGACACTACTCCAATTTGCATGGCCACTAAAATTAAACTGAAGACGCCCACGTTGCACAATAAAGTCCCACTCAGACCGACAACAAGTTACGCAATCGCTTAATCCGAGCCAAAGATCCCCCGTATAGCCTTAAGATAATGTTGGGGCAAGTGCTGTTAGCGAGCACCTATGAAGGCCGGCACGGCACACGAGGGGGTGGGTGGTAAACACCACGCCCGGCCGCCTTTGTCTCCCCAGTGGCGATGTTTACACATCGCACCAGGTACTTCAGTTAAACACGTAGGCTTTCGCGACTAAAATCATCCTAGGTTTTTTCGGTAAAGTCACGTAGGTAAAAAATATAAATAAATAGTAAAAATAATAGAAGTAATAATAGAAGTAAAATAATAATAATTATTTCTATCATTTTAATTTATATTTTTTTACTTACGTGACTTTACGGAAAAAAATCTAAGAGTATGAATCCTTGCAGTCACGAAAGCTTCAAATCTAGAACTAAAATCATCCTTAATACAGGTGTTTTGGGGTTAGGGGCCGTCCATAAATGACGTCACGCGATTTTGGACGATTTTTGACCCCCCCCCCTCCTTCGTCACACGGCGTCACAAAAAGTCAAACCCCCCCCCTAAAATATGACGTCACAAAGCTCTGCCAACCCCCCCAAAATACAACATGCTTCAAATCGCTTTAAACTATTGTAATGTTGTAGGAGAAAACATTTATTAAAAAGTCTATTTAATGAAGTAGAACGTGTTGTCTATATTTATTTAAAGTTGCGCATTTTGATGTGACGTCACATTTCTCAACCCCCCCCCCCATCGTCACAAATGTCTGACCCCCCCCAGGTGCGTGACGTCATTTATGGACGGCCCCTTATATATAAACGTATGAATAGGTTTTCCCCTTTCTAGCAATAAAACAGGTGTTAAGCTGTTATATAAACGTGTCGTTAAATCCGCCACCACCCGACACAGCAAATTAGTAAGGTTTGTCGCGTAAACAGAACGTGCCAATTGCTGATGCTAGTTGTAATTACTGGCGAAACGTCGTACACTCAGATTGTAAATGTTGTGGCTTGGCTCTCCAACACACCGGTTAGTGCTGTACTAGTATACTACACTATACACTACATTATACACTACACTACTAGACACTACACTATACACTACATTATACACTACACTACTATGCACTACACTATACACTACATTATACACTACACTACTATACACTACACTATACACTACATTATACACTACACTATGCACTACATTATACACTACACTACTATACACTATACTACTATACACTACACTATACACTACATTATATACTACACTACTATACACAACACTATACACTACACACTAGTGCTGTACTAGTAACGAATTGGCCATGTTCTGTTTACGTGACAAACCTTACTAATTGGCTGTGTCGGGTGGTGGCGGTTTTAACGACACATTTATATATTTTCGCGATCTAACACCCCCCCCTCCAACAAAAAAAACCCTGTATTATCGACCATTTGAGATTGAGCCCAATCCATGCAGCGACGCTCAGCTCCACAGCACCTAGGCGACTCAACAGCGCCCCCCAGTGGCAAAGGCCCTCCACGTGCACGCTGCTCCCTGCCCAGAGGGGTCACGGCGCGCCTGGCCCAATCCTCACACGGGGCAGACAGCGAGTGGCGCTGTTAGTCCACGAGCCCAGACCACGATTTTCACTTGTAGGGTGCCAAAACCTAAGGTGACAATAACTTTGGTGGTTCCATTTTATTTATGTTGGCCAAGAATGGTGACATTTTTGACAGCCATTTGAAATGACAGAAGTTGGTTATTAAATAATTCACTCTTATTAGCTATACTCTTTGGTTCTTTCGGTAAAGTCACGTAGGTAGAACAATTAAATGAAATAAAAAATAATATATCACGACGTTCCATATAACCTTGTTGTAACAGCTCTCTCGCTCGTTCAGCAGTTCCACTGCTGGATGATTTTTTCCACCTGAGGACGACCGCTTGTGTTGCGATCGAAACGTCGTGATTTATTATTTTTATTATTTTCTACCTACGTCTTTACCGAAAGAACCAAAGAGTATGGATTCCTGCAGTCACGAAAGCTTCAAATCTCATTAGCTATTTCAATAAAACGTTAGTCATAAGGTTTCAATGAGTATTTCTTAGCGGTACCAATTTCTGCTGTCGTCCTTGGACGATGTTGGGCAATTAGGGCTGCTTTAAAATAAGGTTTTGTTGGCAATCACTACTCTATAGCCATAACCCCGAAATTGTCGCTACCAGTTGAGCACAAGGCAGCCCAGTTCCACTCCTGCCAACAGGCGGTGGGATCATACAATTATATTGATTAGTGAACAATAAAAGCAATACACTGTACTAGTTTTTAAGGCCATTTCAGTAAAAATTTCCGGCATGATTTTAGAGCCCTGTAGTTTTAATTTTGAGAAAAAAATGCTTCTTGTACGTGGTGTTCCACAACATTAATGGAGGTTTAATAGTGGGCCGCGGGTCTATAACGGCTGGGAACCACCTGAATACAGAAAAACACAATGTTTAAAGCCTACAGAATAAATAACGTGCAATATTCTATTACACAGAAAATGAATACGTAAGAATCAGGAAGGGGGGAACGATGTGTACGCTTATCTCGACAGCTCAATTTACATTCCAACCTCAATACTAGTGTATTCGAGATGTCTGCGAAATAATATTTACAAAGATCAGGTGGGAGACATGAGTCAAGAGTTGTATTTAGAAGAGCTGTGTTTGTTCCTTGCACCACATTGTTCGGCTGTATGCGTGACTGGTGAGTTGTCTGTATGTGATTTTTGGGCTCTATATAAATACCATTATTGAGCTGTGTGATTGTTGGGCTGTGTGTCATAGTTGGGCTGTATGTGTGATTGTAGGGGTGTATGTCTGTGTGAATATTGGGCTGTGCCTGTGTGTAACTATTGGGCAGCGTGTGATTGTTGGGCTTGTATGTCTGTGATTGTTGGGCAGGGTGTGATTGTTGGGCTGTATGTCTGTGTGATTGTTGGGCTGTATATCTGTGATCGTGTGATTGTTGGGCTCTATGTCTGAGTGATTATTGGGAAGGGGTAGTATAGCGGTTAACACGCTGTGCTACGAACCCGGCGACCCGAGTTCGATTCCCGCTCACGGCCTCCCTTAGGTTGACTCAGCCTCAAATGAGTACCTGGTGCAGAGTGTAAACGTCACCACTGGGGAGACAAAGGCGATCTGGCGTGTTACTGGTCATCCACCCCCTCGTGAGCCGTGCCGACCTTCATAGGTGGTCGCTAACAGCACTTGCCCTAACAGGCTCTATGGGGGTCCTTTGTCTTTGTTGTTGGGCTGTGTTTATGTGTGACTGTGTGACTGTGTGGTTGTGTATGGTTGTATGTCTGTGTGTGGTTGTATGTATGTGTGAGTGTATGGCTGTATGTCTTATTGTCTGTGTGTGGTTGTATGTCTATGATTGTATGGATGTGTATGTATGTATGTCTATCTGTATGAATGGCTGTCTATGTGTGAGTGTATGTCTGTCTGTGTGTGAGTGTAACTCCATCAAAAAAGTAACCTGCAGCGCCACACCTATTACCATCATTAGAGGAAAAAACGGTGATCCAATCTCCGACCCCCAGGAACAGGTTTGCAGATTTGCTGAGCATTTCTGTGAGGTCCTGGGGGAGGGAAAATCTCTCAGCCAGGAAAACATCATGGCACAAAGTGGGGATAACCCTGCTGAGGCTGCGGTGCCTCAAATATTGGAAGAGGTCACCCCCTGTGAGTGGCTGGCTGAGGTACCAGCTGTTGAGGAAGTACTGAGGGCGATCCGGAGTCTGAGACCAGGGAAGGCACCGGGCAGAGATGATCTCCCAAGCGAAATGCTGAGGGAGGGTGGCGTTTGTGCACAGACTGCCCTATATGACATCATAACAACAGTCTGGACCACTGGACGGGTTCCGCAGGACTGGAAGGATGCCCTGGTGGTCCCCCTCTTTAAGAAGGGGGACCGTACCGACTGTAACAACTACAGGGGCATCTCACTCCTCAGTGTGCCGGGTAAGGTCCTGGCAAGGATTATTCAACATCGCCTTGCTAGGCACGCTGAGGAGAGGCTTGCGGAGCCCCAATGCGGTTTCAGGAAAGGGCGGTCCTGCACAGATGCCATATTTTCTGTCCGTCTGCTACAGCAGAGGTGTAGGGAATTCCAAAAAGACCTACATCTCTGCTTTATTGACCTGGTCAAGGCCTATGATACCATCAGTAGGACTGGGCTCTGGGTTGTTCTTCGTGCTTTCGGAGTCCCTGACCCTCTGCTCACGATCATTAAGGACCTTCATGATGGTGAGCGGGCCCGGGTAAAACTACGTGGCCGGGAGTCGGAGCCTTTCCCTGTACACCTTGGGGTGCGACAGGGATGTCCTCTGGCTCCCACATTATTTAACATCTATTTCGACTGCGTAGTTCGTGAAGCCTTCAATAGCTGTACCGGGGGAATTACCATTTGGTACAGATATAATGGGAGGCTGATCGACGCCCGGGTGCGATCAAGGGATGGCTCCCTATTGGTCAACCCCGTTATGTATGCCGATGATTTGGTAATAGCTGCTCATTCAGAAGAGGAGTTGGAGACGCTGCTGCTGAGACTGGAGCGTGCCACTAAGAGGTGGGGCCTTACCATCAGCCCCACCAAAACTAAGCACCTGCCTGGGTATTTTGTACCATCGGGCACTCCACCCCCACAACTCTCAATCGGTGATGGGGCAATTGTGGAGAGAGTGGAGAGTTTCCCATACCTGGGCAGTGTGCTTATGACCGGCTCCAGTTTATCAGCAGAGGTCTCACTCCGAATCAGTCGAGCGGCAATATCTTTTCATCGGTTGCGTAACGCTGTGTGGAAGCTACCTGGTCTGTCGCTCCGCACGAAGCTTCAGGTCTTCTCGGCCACGGTCATTCCCTCCCTTCTCTACGCTTGCGAAACGTGGACCCCCCTAGTGGAGCATCTTCGCCGGTTGGAAACATTTAGGCTGGCCTGCCTACGATCCATCCTCGGCTTAACCAGGCTGGATTGTGTGAGGAGCTCACAAGTCCTTGAAAGATCTGGGCAAAGTCCCATCAGTGAGCTCCTCCGGCAGGCAAGGCTGCGTTGGCTGGGTCATGTAGCCCGCATGCCCAGCCACCGCATGCCTAAACAGCTTTTGTTCGGCCGGATCGAGGGGGCTAAACGGGCGCGGCACGGGCTAGAGAAGAGATGGAGTGATGTGGTACAGCAGGACGTGGAGCTGAGTGGACTTGCCGATGACTGGTACCAGCGGTGTCAAGATCGGCCTCAGTGGAGGAGGCTCGTGAAGGACGCTACTGGGCAGTTGGAGGCAGTCGCCCTCCAACAACAACGGAGGGCGGAGGAGCGACGCTCACAACAACGAGCGGAGCGCCGGGTGGCTAAAGCACAACAAGTTGGCACAGTAGGGGGCACAGGTGGTGCATCAGCCAGTCATCTCGGTCATCTCGGTCAGTCGACCCGTGGCACCTGGGTCTGCCCCGTGACCTCCTGCCAGCGGGCGTTCGACACTTCACGTGGCCTCAGGGTGCACATGGCCTGGCACAAGCGTCGTGGTGACGTCACCGCCACTTAGTGGCGAATGGCGGTTGTTGTTGTTGTATGTATGTGCAGCCCATGGGCTTGTAATTACCAACACGCTGTTCCGGCATTGGCGCATCCACACAACATCATGGATGCATGCCGGGTCCAATCAAGAACATCTGCTGGACTACATAGTGACGGACCAGCGGATGCGAGCCCATGTCCTTGACACCAGGACCTACCGTGGAGCTGATCTGCCCTCTGACCATCGACTAGTCATCTGTATGATGCGCCTGCCATTCTTCCACTCACGTGGTGGGTGTACACCCAGGACCCCATTCCAACTAAAAGTGGCCTGGTCTCAGTTAACTGATGAAAGTTGCAAGCGAGAATTTCATCATCGCTGCAGCTGGGGTTGGCATCGTCCCCCACTCCTCCTGATGTCGAGGGTAAATGGGCGAGGTTTAGGACTGTGACTCATGCAGCTGCAATGGCTGCTTTGGGTACGCGGTCCAGACCTCCCCAAAACCCCTGGCTGACAGAGGAGGTGTTCAGGTAAATTGAGAAAAAGCGACAGGCCCACTCTCATTGGCTACAGCATCCCACGTCAGAGAATGAGGTTTACCGCAGCCTTCGCTCGGAGGTTCGGAGAGCCGTAAGGCGCTGCAAGGATGGGTGGTGATCGCGGGTTGCTGAGGAGATGGAGTCTGCCTCAGTGGCCCGCGATCACAAATCACTATTTAACTCCATCAAAAAAGTAACCTGCAGCACCACACCTATTACCATCATTAGGGAAAAAAATGGTGATCCAATCTCCGACCCCCAGGAACAGGTTTGCAGATTTGCTGAGCATTTCTGTGAGGTCCTGGGGGAGGGAAAATCTCTCAGCCAGGAAAACATCATGGCACAAAGTGGGGATAACCCTGCTGAGGCTGCGGTGCCTCAAATATTGGAAGAAGTCACCCCCTGTTAGTGGCTGGCTGAGGTGCCATCTGTTGAGGAAGTACTGAAGGCGATCCGGAGTCTGAGACCAGGAAAGGCACCGGGCAGAGATGATCTCCCAAGTGAAATGCTGAGGGAGGGTGGCGTTTGTGCACAAACTGCCCTATATGACATCATAACAACAGTCTGGACCACTGGACGGGTTCCGCAGGACTGGAAGGATGCCCTGGTGGTCCCCCTCTTTAAGAAGGGGGACCGTACCGACTGTAACAACTACAGGGGCATCTCACTCCTCAGTGTGCCGGGTAAGGTCCTGGCAAGAATTATTCAACATCGCCTTGCCAGGCACGCTGAGGAGAGGCTTGCGGAGCCCCAATGCGGTTTCAGGAAAGGGCGGTCCTGCACAGATGCCATATTTTCTGTCCGTCTGCTACAGCAGAGGTATAGGGAATTCCAAAAAGACCTACATCTCTGCTTTATTGACCTGGTCAAGGCCTATGATACCATCAGTAGGACTGGGCTCTGGGTTGTTCTTTGTGCTTTCGGAGTCCCTGACCCTCTGCTCACGATCATTAAGGACCTTCATGATGGTGAGCGGGCCCGGGTAAAACTACGTGGCCGGGAGTCGGAGCCTTTCCCTGTACACCTTGGGGTGCGACAGGGATGTCCTCTGGCTCCCACATTATTTAACATCTATTTCGACTGCGTAGTTCGTGAAGCCTTCAATAGCTGTACCGGGGGAATTTCCATTTGGTACAGATATAATGGGAGGCTGATCGACGCCCGGGTGCGATCAAGGGATGGCTCCCTATTGGTCAACCACGTTATGTATGCCGATGATTTGGTAATAGCTGCTCATTCAGAAGAGGAGTTGGAGACGCTGCTGCTGAGACTGGAGCGTGCCACTAAGAGGTGGGGCCTTACCATCAGCCCCACCAAAACTAAGCACCTGCCTGGGTATTTTGTACCATCGGACACTCCACCCCCACAACTCCCAATTGGTGATGGGGCAGTTGTGGAGAGAGTGGAGAGTTTCCCATACCTGGGCAGTGTGCTTATGACCGGCTCCAGTTTATCAGCAGAGGTCTCACTCCGAATCAGTCGAGCGGCAATATCTTTTCATCGGTTGCGTAACGCTGTGTGGAAGCTACCTGGTCTGTCGCTCGGCACGAAGCTTCAGGTCTTCTCGGCCACGGTCATTCCCTCCCTTCTCTACGCTTGCGAAACGTGGACCCCCCTAGTGGAGCATCTTCGCCGGTTGGAAACATTTAGGCTGGCCTGCCTACGATCCATCCTGGGTTTAACCAGGCTGGATTGTGTGAGGAGCTCACAAGTCCTTGAAAGATCTGGGCAAAGTCCCATCAGTGAGCTACTCCGGCAGGCAAGGCTGCGTTGGCTGGGTCATGTAGCCCGCATGCCCAGCCACCGCATGCCTAACAGCTTTTGTTCGGCCGGATCGAGGGGGCTAAACGGGCGCGGCACGGGCTAGAGAAGAGATGCAGTGATGTGGTACAGGAGGATGTGGAGCTGAGTGGACTTGCCGATGACTGGTACCAGCGGTGTCAAGATCGGCCTCAGTGGAGGAGGCTCGTGAAGGACGCTACTGGGCAGTTGGAGGCAGTCGCCCTCCAACAACAACGGAGGGCGGAGGAGCGACGCTCACAACAACGAGCGGAGCGCCGGGTGGCTAAAGCACAGCAAGTTGGTACAGTAGGGGGCACAGGTGGTGCATCAGCCAGTCATCTCGGTCATCTCAGTCAGTCGACCCGTGGCACCTGCTGGGTCTGCCCCGTGACCTCCTGCCAGCGGGCGTTCGACACTTCACGTGGCCTCAAGGTGCACATGGCCTGGCACAAGCGTCGTGGTGACGTCACCGCCACTTAGTGGCGAATGGCGGTTGTTGTTGTTGTTGTGTGTTAATTATGTTTACGTCTCAATTCAAATTTTCGCGGTTGCCATGGCAGAGGCGTGACCAGGCGGCGGCACGTGACCCGACACGCGACTTGCTGATTGGTTGGCGCTGGGCCCGGCTCGCAGCGCCACTGGCTCCGCAAAATGGCGGCGTGGACCCCGCAACAGCAACACCGACCACAGCGCCGCCGGTAGCCCGAGAGCAGCAGCAGCAGCAGCAGCTACAGCAGCTACGGCAGCAGCCCCTAGAGCAGCAGCAGCTACAGAAGCAGCCCACATAGTCCCTACAGCAGCAGCTACAGCAGCCCCTACAGCAGCAGCCCACATAGCCCCTACAGCAGCCCCTACAGCAGCAGCTCACATAGTCCCTACAGCAGCCCCTAGAGCAGCAGCAGCCCCTAGAGCAGCAGCAGCCCACATAGCCCCTACAGCAGCTACAGCCCCTACAGCAGCTACAGCAGCAGCGCTCATAGCCCCTACAGCAGCTCCAACAGCCCCTACAGCAGCTCCCATACCCCTACAACAGCTCCAGAGACCCTGCAGCAGCTCACACAACCCTCATTGCCCCTACAGCAGCTCCCATATCCCCTACAACAGCCTACATAGTCCCTACAACAGCTCCCATAGCTCCTACAGCAGCTTCATAGGTCATACAGCAGCTCCTACAGCCCACAGCTCCCATAGCCCCTACAGCAGCTCCTACAGCCCACAGCTTTCATTGCCCCTACAGCTTCTACAGCAGCTCCCATATCCCTATAGCTCCCATCAAAACCCCACAACAGCCCCTACAACTTATATAGCAGCTCTCATAGCCCCCACATCAGCTTCCATCGTCACTACAGCTTATTACAACAGCTCCCGTAGCCTCGACAGCAAATTCTCATAGCCACAGCTACCAACGAAACCTCTACTGCAGCTCCCATAGCAGTGCCTACAGCAACCACAGCTCCCAATAGCAGCCTCTATAGGGGATACCTCATAGCCAGTCCATCAGCTCCCACAGCAGTTCCTACAGCAGCCACAGCTCTCAATAGCAGCCTCTATAGGGGAGACCTCATAGCCCATACATCAGCTCCCACAGCAGTTGCTACAGCAGCCACAGCTCCCAATAGCAGCCTCTCTAGGGGAGACCTCATAGCCCGTACACCAGCTCCCATAGCAGCCATTGGCACTCGTAGCGTCTCCCATAAGCGGCGTTAAGTGCCTGCAAAGGCTCCACAACAGTTCCCGGACCCCTCGTAGCCGTTGCCACAACCCCACAACTTGTAGGCAGTCAAAGGCTCCTTCCACAGCTACATCAGCTACAGCAGCAGCTACAGCTGCATCAGCTGCAGCAGCTACAGCAGCAGCGCCTCCTCCTCCCTACAGCCGCTCCCCTAGGAAGCTCTCCCCCATCGCCCCCCACGCCGCCGCCGCAGCTCTCGGCAGCTCCCCCCACCCCATGCCCGACGTGGAGCTCGGCGCTTTGTGCTGCTGCTGCTGAACGTCTCTACCCCGTCTCTACCAACACCACCAACACCTCGTCCTCCTCCTCGTCGTCTTCGCTCGTCTCACATCGTCTGTCTCCACCACCACCACCCCCCTGCGAGGAGGAGGAGCGGCTCGGGCACAATGAGCTCGGGCCGCGGCGCGGGCAGGAGGACGAGGAGGGTGGCGAGGCCCCGTCCCGCCGTGGAGGTTAACGACGCCCCCGGTGAGTCGGGGGGGTTGGTCCAAGGCCCCCCACTCCACCCCGGGTTGGAGGGGGGGTCCAAGGGCCCCCACTCCACCCCGGGTTGAGTCACTGCCGGTGAGTCGAGGCAGCCCCTCCTCGAGTCGAGCCCGGAGCCTTTTGCGTCGAGTCCACTCAGGCTCTGGTGAGTCAGAGAGTCAGGCCCTGGTGAGTCGAGTCAGGCCCTGGTGAGTTAAATAATTTGCTGGTGAGGAAAGTCAGGCTGTGGTTAGTCAATTCAGGCCATGGTGAGTCGCCTCAGGCCCTGGTGAGTCGAGTCGGGCTCTGATGAGTCGAGTAAGGCCCCAGTAAGTTAAATCAGTTGCTGGTGAGTTAAATCAGGCCCTGGTGAGTTAGATCAGGTGCTGATGAGTTAAATCAGGTGCTGATGAGTTAAATCAGGCCCTGGTGAGTCGAGTCGGGCTCTGATGAGTTGAGTCAGGCCCTGGTGAGTTGAGTCAGGTGCTGATGAGTTAAATCAGGCCCTGGTGAGTTAAATCAGGTGCTGATGAGTGGAGTCAGCGCTTTGTGAGTCGAGTCCTATCCTGGTGAGTCAAGTCAGGTCTTGGTGAATCGAGTAAGGGTCTGATGAATCGTGTAAGATCCTGGTGAGTCCAGTCAGGTCCTGGTGAGTCGAATCAAGTTCTGGTGAGTCCGAGTCAGGGTCTGATGAATCGTGTAAGATCCTGGTGAGTCGAGTTAGGCGCTAGTGAGTCCAGTCAGGTCCTGGTGAGTCGAGTTAGGCGCTAGTGAGTCCAGTCAGGTCCTGGTGAGTCGAGTTAGGCGCTAGTGAGTCCAGTCAGGTCCTGGTGAGTCGAGTTAGGCGCTAGTGAGTCCCGTCAGGTCCTGGTGAGTCGAGTTAGGCGCTAGTGAGTCCAGTCAGGTCCTGGTGAGTCGAGTTAGGCGCTAGTGAGTCCAGTCAGGTCCTGGTGAGTCGAGTTAGGCGCTAGTGAGTCGAGTCAGGTCCTGGTGAGTCGAGTTAGGCGCTAGTGAGTCGAGTCAGGTCCTGGTGAGTCGAATCAAGCTCTGGTGAGTCGAGTCAGGGTCTGATGAATCGTGTAAGATCCTGGTGAGTCGAGTCAGGCTCTGGTGAGTCCAGTCAGGGTCTGATGAGTCGAGTAAGGGTCTGATGAATCGTGTAAGATCCTGGTGAGTCGAGTCAGGCTCTGGTGAGTCCAGTCAGGGTCTGATGAGTCGAGTCAGGCTCTGGTGAGTCGAGTCAGGGTCTGGTGAGTCGAATCAAGTTCTGGTGAGTCGAGTCAGGGTTTGACGAGTCGAGTCAGGGTCTGATGAATCGTGTAAGATCCTGGTGAGTCGAGTTAGGCCGTAGTGAGTCCAGTCAGGTCCTGGTGAGTCGAGTCAGGTCCTGGTGAGTCGAATCAAGCTCTGGTGAGTCGAGTCAAGCTCTGGTGAGTCGAGTCAGGGTCTGACGAGTCGAGTCAGGGCCTGATGAATCGTGTAAGATCCTGGTGAGTCGAGTCAGGGTCTGGTGAGTAGAGTCAGGGTCTGATGAATCGTGTAAGATCCTGGTGAGTCGAGTTAGGCTCTGGTGAGTCGAGTCAGGTCCTGGTGAATCAAATCAGGTCCTGGTGAGTCGAGTCAGATCCTGGTGAGTCGAGTCAGGCTCTGGTGAGTCCAGTCAGGTCCTGGTGAGTCGAGTCAGGTCCTGGTGAATCAAATCAGGCTCTGGTGCTTTGATATGGAGACTGGTGAGTCGAGCTCGGGTCTATTGATTGTATTTGGGCTGTTGGCGAGTCAATTTCGTGTGTGGTTAATCAAGTCGGTCCCGTATTCATCTCTCAGTGGATGTATTTGTATGTTTGTCCTGGTCAAACAGATCCATCCACTAGCTGCTTCACACAGCCTATACCAACCATTCAGCGCCACAAATAGTCGTGTTCGGTCTTTTTAAGGTGACATCTGAATGTACATCCTGGCCCATTGCAAGCGAAAATTCAATGCAGGTATACGTTTAAAACGTCTGAATTTGCATCTTTAATGTGCTTTAAAACCTGGACGGTGAGCTTTTAGTTTACCCTGCATTATGTTGAACTGTTATGCTCCATACTTTCGGAACTCGAGGTTTCAGTCCACACCTACCAAAATTGTGGTCTGAATGCCCCATCTCATGGAGAATCAATCACTTATATTAGACCAGACTTTCAAACAATTGAGTTTTCTTTTTAATGCAATATGTATGTACTGAGATAAATTTAAACCTTTAGCAAATCGGTTGATTATGCAGACAGATAAAGGTGTTTAAGATTCGTTTTCCTCTTTGCAGCGGACGTGGCCCCAGCCCCAATGCCTCTACCAGTGGGTGATGAATCCGGAGCTGCTGGAGGGCAGAGCAACAGTCCTTACCAGCTGAGGCGGAAATCTCAGACCCCCAAACGACCACTTTCACAGACTCGAGGCGAGGTCGAGGTACCAAGCCGTCTGTACACCACTACATCCACACTACTGTACATTCACACCACTTTACATGACCATGCACGGCGCTATACTTTTCAAATTCTTAGTCTTACACTTTACACGTGTGCGCCCTCGCATACATCTTGATGCTCGTTTGCTATGGGAGAGGTGTGGGTCTGATGTGTAGCTGGTGGGTGGATAAGAGGTTCGATACCAATTATGAAGGAATAAGCGAGTACCTTTTGAGAATCCTGGTGCCATTGATGGTCTCGCTTGTATGATGGATTCTTATCCGGAGCTTGGGATTGTCTCACCCGAATACCAATTTGGCTGGGTTCTTGGTCTGCTTAATGAAGCACAATGCAGTCAGCATTACATTCATATCCCTGAGCCATTGGTAGAAATTCTACATTCCTGTGGTTGGGGTGGTTTCAATCCATAAATCATTTACTGTTTTCTTTTTGCCAAATGGTACTCATTATCGTCACCCTGGAAGGACAACATCAGTAGTCTGTGATTGCATCAAATCCCATTTGAAATTGTTATTTGGACTTCAGTAGATTGTGCAGATTGTTTATTTGCACAAGCTTTGAGGACACAAACTGCTTTTGTAACAAATTTAAACAATTACCTTCCCAACTGAAGGTAAGAAAATACAGGTAGTCCTCTACTTACGATGGAGATGCGTTACGACGACCCCATCGTAAGTCGAAAATATCGTAAGTCGAAGATGGCCTAGCCTACCCAGGAGTCGTAAAGAATGGTGATAATTGAGCAAAACAGAGCAATTTACAGTGCCGTACTGTATAAACTATATACTGTATGTATTTATTAATTACAATACTGTATTGCACAGTAAAATGTAAACTAAAGAAAACAAGGTAAATTCTTAGCCTACCTATATGAACTGCATTTGAATAGAATTTTTTTCAGGAAAAATTCTATCTGCTATAAAAACTTTTAACATGCATTTATCATATTGTGGTAACCTTAAAATGAAATTGCTTAAGCTACGTATCATACATGCATTGAACGTATCGTAACGTATCATATTGTACTGTACTCACCAAGATTCTGTCCGTCGTCTGCATACTTGAACGATGTTAGGTTGTTGTTGGGAATTTTGTCGTATCGCTATCGCCATTGAAAGTCGGACCATCGTAACTCGGACGACCTGTATAATAATCCTATTTCATTTGTTGTCAAAGTATCAACACATTCGTCAATAACACTGCCTTAAAAGTAAAAGTACATAGGAAACGTTTCAGGCAATGGCCTTTTATCAGAGCACATCCATTCACTAAAGGTTGCTCTGCTCTAGGTGGGGGTTCTGATAGTGGCCTGGGTGTCTATTCACTAGCAGATACTGGTTGCTATCACACTGCGAAGCAATGAAAAGGTGAACATTTTTCTTGTCACTGTCTTCAGACATCTCCGACATCAAGTAGTGAGAACATGGGCCATCGCACGAAGCGCTTACGGTTGTCGGGCAAGACACAGGAACCTGCTCGTAAGTATGACTTCCGATGACATCTCAGTTCGAAAAGTAGATTTTAATGCTAATGGAATAATTGCTGAGGTTTTGAGTGAGAAGTGAGAAGTCTATCCTCTGGATCCCCAGCCCCAGCAGAACGCTACCTTCAGGAAAAGCTTCCAGACGAGGTGGTTCTGCAGGTGTTCTCGTACCTGCTGGAGCAGGATCTCTGCCGTGTTGCTTGCGTTTGCAAACGCTTCAGCACGCTCGCCAGTGACCCCATCCTTTGGTGAGTATCCATACCCCCTCATGTATTCCACCCGGTGATGGATCAGTTTATTTGAGTAAACAGAATGAGGCATAACTTTTCTTTGGTTGTTCTATTGCAGGAAGCAATTGTACATAGATGTGTTTGAGTACACATTACCCATGATGCACCCCGAGCCTGGAAAATTTTTCCAGATTCATCCGGACGACTATGACAATGCCAACCCCTGGAAGGAAAGCTTCCGGCAACTGGTTAGTGAATGCTCACCCTGACATGAGTACCCTTGTCACTTAGTTACTTTTTATCGAGTAATCCAGGTAGTGGCTTATTTATCTTAAGTAGCTATTTCTACTTTTAAAACGATTTGTGAATATCATACAAAGTATTGGTTACATCTGTTGTATGAATATACTTAAAATTCATATGGGATATATGTATGATGATGTTGTGTTTGTCTCTGTGTGCCTTTTTGTATGATTGCATGGCACTGCTTTAACAGTATAAAGGAGCTCATGTCAAGCCGGGCTTTGCTGAACATTTCTACAACAATGCTGCACGGTACAAGGGCCGAGAAAATATGCTGGTGAGTATGTACTGCAGCTGCATTTTAGTATCTTCGGCATTGGGAGGTAATGGCATAACAAATTGCGTAGCTACCGGAATATATCAGAACCAGTGTTTAGATGCTGAAAGAATGTTAAGTCTTCCTTGCTGAGTAGGGCCAAACAGAGCAATTACACGTGCACAATCTGTGTTGTCGAGATGCTTCTGAATGATTACCCCTATTGGTTTGTAACTTACTGATGAGTTGTCAGATAAGTTTCTGACCACTTTAAACTTTCGAAATTTCCATAATATAATGCATATATCACACCGTACTGTAATCTAAAATTATCCCCCTTGTCAACAACATTTCAACTTAACCAAGAAGCATGTGATTAGACCTCGCATGCCATACAGTCTCCCTCTCTCATGCTCACTAAGCTTTGCTCGTTTGCCATGAGTATACAGCGATTAATCACCGTTGCATGGGATTGTGCCTGTGCATCGTGTTCTGTATTGGCAGCCTCTCCTCTTTTGTGTTTGTGTGTCTGCGCCTGCAGTACTATGACACAATTGAGGATGCACTGGGAGGTGTACAGGAGGGCCACTTTGATGGCCTCGTGTTGGTGCACTCGGGACTTTACACCGATGAGTGGATCTATGTGGAGTCTCCCATCACGCTGCTCGGAGCCGGTCCGCACCATCCACCCAGTTGCAACTATTATACAAATGCATGCATGGTTGTGTATAAAGTATATACGTTGCTTTATTTGCGAATGTCATGTTGGGTTGGTTGTGCTGATTCTCATTCATTTGTTTTGGTTTACATGTCTTACAATGTGTGTACCCAGCACCAGGCAAGGTGGCGGACAAAGTGATAATCGAGAACACGAGGGACTCCACATTTGTGTTTATGGAAGGCTCGGAAGATGCTTATGTTGGCTTTGTCACCATCAAGGTACACTATGCCAGACCCTTGTATAATGTGTGCTCTATAATCGGAACGGTCTCTGATGGAGATGAGACAATTTTACGTGCATGGTGTTTTCACAGTTTAACCCCGAGGACAAGTCTGGAAATCACCACAACGCTCACCACTGCTTGGAGATCACGGTTAACTGCTGTCCTGCCATTGAACATGCGCTCATCCGCAGCACTTGCACTGGTGCGTGAATGGCACAAGGAAAACATGCCGATGAGTAGCTGTGCTGGCTTTCATATCATTGATAACATATGTAGGGACGTGCATTTCATTAAAATTAAGGTGTTATGGAGGTGATTTGTGAAATGCATTTAATATGAAACATGATAAGTCGTATCATGGGACCTCCTTTGCCAGTGCCAAAATATAAGAATATGTTTTTCCCCTTTTTACACGCTTTTATTGTAACTCAAATTTTACCCACTTCCCAATGTGCTATCGACTGCAAACTTGGTATACTTATGTCATACTGATGACGAGACTATATTCTATCATAAAAAATTAAATAAAAATATTTTAAAACATTTTACACGCTTTTATTTAACTGTTATCGTATCCTCAAATCTTGTAACTCAATTACAACCGTCTTCCCAATGTCGTATCGACTGCAAACTTGGTATAGGTCTGTCATACTGATGACAATACTATATTCTATCATTAAAAATGATTTTTTTTTTAAACAATCTTTTTTACGGGTCTAATTGTCCACGCTCAACTCACGTTGCTTGTAAATCACCACGGTCCCTTATGTTATGGCAAGCTGCGGGGCCACTTCCTGGAGTTGTGGAGTTCTGCCATTACGTGTACGGTACATTTAATTAAAGCGTGTTTAAAAAAAGTATTTTTAAATATTTTATTTCTGGCAATTTTGTTGGCAGAAAAAAGCAGAAAAACCTATTCTGATGATAAGTCGTAGTGGGTATTGGTTGCAGTGGCAATAATGTGGTTTACATATGGCACTCAGGTCACAGAGAGCTGGGCTCCAACTGGAACTTACACTCATTGCTGTTGGCATGTTTATGAGGTCATGATCTCAGATTTGAATGAGTATCTGTGATGTCTGTTAACATTGGCAACTTGGGAGGCAAAGGTGGCTCAACATGGTCCTGACCCCCCACCACTCTCTCCAATTAGCACGGTTGGCAATGTAGGTTGCAAAAGAAGTTCAACATACATACATGTGCCATGTTGATTTAAAAAATGTCAACTAATTGTTTGAATGGTCTGTAATACTTGTTTTACATTCATGTTCGCAGTGGGCTCAGCAGTCTGTGTAAGTGGCCAGGGAGCATGCCCCTCCATTAAGCACTGCAATATCAGTGACTGTGAGAATGTGGGGCTCTACATAACCGACCATGCACAGGTGAACTATTTGGTTTTTTGTACGGACGTTAATGTTACTTATAGTCATGCCCATTTAGTTGAACAGCATTCCAGTATAACAGCAACGGACAGATTATGTACATGACAGTGGCAACCACAATCTAAGAAAAAATATTCGCAAATGACATACATAGTATAATTAGGAGTCGGAGATTAGGGCAGCTTTAGTAATTATGCTGCAGAAGAATGGTAGCCCATTAGTCTTTAAATTGTTGAGAGGAAGGAAAGACCATTACAGATTTAGGGCAACAAAGAACGAGTGGCCTCCCATTGTGTGGAAATTGAAAGGAGTTTAGAGTGATGATAGTATTCTTTCAGAGCCTCCGAGTGGGAATGATGTGAGGGGTCATTGAGGTCCAAGATGCAAGTAGGAACAGAATTTTCAAAACAAGGTATTTTGTATTCTTGGTTCTTTCGGTAAAGTCACGTAAATAGAAAAAAAAATCACATTAAAAAAATATGTAAGCAGCTACATTGGGAGGCTTGCCCCTCTTTTCTTTCTGCCTGATGAAGACCGCTTGTGTTGTGATCGAAACGTCGTGGGTTTTTTATTTTTATTTTATAATATTTGTAAAATTTTATTTTATCATGTTTATTTTATTTGAAAATTTTATTTTTAGTTTTTTGTTTTCTATTTACTTGACTTTACCGAAAGAACCAAGAATGAATTCCTGCAGTCTCGAAAGATTTAAGTCAAAATTTAAGGTATTTTGTATTTGGTTAGAAGGAGAGTGAAAAGCCAAGGAAATTCCAAGCCGTAGTGTTCTTTATTAATATAAATGTTCGAGATATAATCATTGGAGAATAATGAATTTTTTTTACATAATGAAGGCCTGCAATAGGGTTTTGTAAAAGATTGGAATAAATAGGATATTTTGCTCAGATGGTGATGGGCAAAAATACATTTAAATGTGACTAGCTTTACTACCCGGCTTCGCCCGAGACTTTGATTCTTGTCTTGGGGATTAATACACGGCCTACACGGAGGGTGGGGATGCGTGACGTCAGCAGGCACACTGCGTGACGCTGCCGCATGCGGGTGACATCACAGATGTGACGTCACCGCTCACTTGACGTGCAAAATATATAATAGTTTGTAACGCGCGCAAATTTGCAGACGTAGTGGCCGCAACTCAGATATCCATTATTGCGTCCTCCCCCCCCCCCCCCAAAATACAAAAGTCTATTTTTATACTTTTTGCTTTGTGTAAGTCTGGAAGCTACCTACATGCCAAATTTCAAGTTTGTTGCATGTTGGGAAGTATGCTAAACATCTCGAACAGACACACATTCACAAATTTCCCTTTTATATATATAGATGAGGGGAATTGAGCACATGTTTTCGTATTATACCAATATTTAATTTGCTATAAGGTTGGTGATGATAGACTGGTTGGTGTAATTTTCATCCAGGGCACTTATGAGGACAATGAGATCTCAAACAATGCCCTGGCGGGCATCTGGGTGAAGAACCATGCCAACCCTATCATCCGCCGCAACCACATTCATCATGGCCGTGACGTCGGAGTCTTCACCTTCGACCATGGCATGGTTGGTGATTTCAATCCACTTCTTTCCTTTGATCTTCTCATTACAATTGTTGTGGGCGTTGGGTTATAGGCTGGGCTGCACTGCAAGGTGTGCTTGGAATGACACTGGGCTTGAGCTGCTTGCTTGTTAGGCTGTGCATGTGCTTCATGAGAGCTTCTTATGCAGGGCTACTTTGACAGCTGCAACATCCACCGCAACCGGATAGCGGGCTTCGAAGTGAAGGCGTACGCCAATCCCACGGTGGTGCGCTGCGAGATTCACCACGGACAGACGGGCGGCATCTACGTGCACGAGAAGGGGCGCGGACAGTTCATCGATAACAAGATATACAGCAACAACTTTGCCGGCGTTTGGGTCACCTCCAACAGTGACCCCACCATCCGGTACTGAGATCACAGCTTTACATGAATCACATTTGCTCAGCAGACTGCACTTTTATGTTTACAAAAGGGATACATTCACTGGTGGTGTTCACGCTAGCTCTAGCTAGCGTGTATACCTTCGTGCCAGTTGGAGCTATTAGTGGGCGGCCACTCGTTTTTTGTTTCCCTAAATCTGTTGTTGCAACATTCTGACCGGTCCCTACTGGACATCTCTGAAAAAGAGCTTTATAGCTCATCGGATTCCTCCAGTATAAATAAATAATACAAATATACATTCGGAGCGTAAAGTGTAGGAAATGTAAAAAAAAAAATCACTTTAAAAAATATACAAATAAAACTAAACATTTTTTTATCTTACCAGATAAATCTCACTAAGTTATTAGCTTCTTTTTCAGAAGCGACATGGCCACAAATGGCTTGTGTGGAAATGTTTAGCAGCAAAATAATTAATTTAAATATTTAATGAATTGCAAGTTCATGTTCACTTTGAGTAATGTGTAATCCAGTCATGAGGTGCATTGTGATTAAGTCCATGAAATTGTATTTTTCCAGAGGGAATGCCATCTTCAATGGAAACCAGGGGGGAGTGTATATCTTTGGAGAAGGAAGAGGCCTTATTGAAGCCAACGATATTTATGGTTTGTGAATTACAGACCTGGCTACAATCACTTATTGAATTTTGAAATGTATTGTAAGCTAATAAGGTTTGTTGGTATTGCACGGAAGTACAAGTTGTGTTTTTGACTGTAGGTAATGCACTCGCCGGCATCCAGATCCGAACAAACAGCGGCCCAATAGTACGCCACAACAAAATACATGACGGGCAGCATGGTGGCATCTACGTGGTAAGCTCCGCAAACATATTTCCGATGCTGCCGTGCCATTGTGATGTTTGTTGTAAAAAGTGAAATGAGGTTAAGAAAGCATGGCTAAACAAATCGTCGTTGGCCACGTAATGGCGTATGGTGTGTGTGTATGCGCATGCGCGTGTGGCAGCATGAGAAGGGACAAGGCGTCATCGAGGAGAATGAGGTCTACAGCAACACGCTGGCCGGGGTTTGGGTGACAACAGGGAGCACGCCCGTCCTGCGTCGCAACCGCATCCATTCCGGCAAGCAGGTGCGCAGCAACTTAGCTGTCATTCGGGGGAGGTCTTGAGGAAGGAGCTTGTGGGTGGTGTGTGCTGCTTGATTGTGGGCCTCTGTATGAAACGCATTTACTTGCAATTCTCTTAAACCTGTACAAATGTCTTAGCTCCCAATTCCCCCATAATGTGGTCATGTATGATATACCATGTCAAAACAGTTGTCTGCTGTTCCCAGCGGCAGATGGTGCACATTGTGGTTAGTTGAGCTGTGCATATTTTGTGTGAAGGTTGGAGTATACTTTTATGACAATGGACATGGAGTTCTAGAAGACAACGACATCTACAACCACATGTACTCTGGTGTGCAGATCAGGTAAATCGCACAGTCCATCTGTACCGCGTGTGGTGCAAGTCTTGAGCTGACTGATGTCTTTAATTAGGCTGTGATGTGTTTTGTCTTAAGATACCTAATTTGGATGTTACTGAATGTAACATTGTCTGTCACCCATATACCACAGAACTGGAAGTAACCCCAAGATTAGGAGAAACAAAATCTGGGGTGGACAGAATGGAGGCATTCTGGTGTACAACTCTGGTAGGTCATCCCTCACTGTTATTCTGATTCATTGAGTGAAACAACTCTTATTTTAAACAATATGAAAAATGATCATACAATAAAATAAGGGAATCCTTATATATGTTTTATTACAAAGGAGATATGTGGACTAACACCTGCTATAAATGATGTTTAATCCGGGGGATTTTTTTAAATAGAACTTAAATACCCTTGGGTGTTGTGTTTAGACAAATACAGAAGGTGTTTACCCCTGCTGCTGTGTTGTACTCTCTGCCCTCACTTAGGTCTGGGGGTTATAGAGGACAATGAGATTTTTGACAATGCAATGGCAGGCGTTTGGATTAAGACAGACAGCAACCCCACGCTCCGGCGAAATAAGATCCACGATGGTCGTGACGGAGGCATTTGTATCTTCAATGGTGGCCGAGGTGTGTCAGCTGCTGCAGATACCACGCATACACCTACCTACACATACACCGCAAATGCATCTACACACTAAAACCAACACACGTACACTCACAAGAACACAAAACACTACACCTACCCCATGTGCATGCACCTAACAACATGCACTTACTTATGTGCACGCATATATATTATACCTTCCCACACACCACACCCAGCTACTTATTGCAATATATATTTTGGTGTTTTCCCCATATTATTTCCAGTGTGCTATCCGTGTCATTTATTGTGACAACGAATATACTCATAAATCTTGCAGAGCCGTCTAACCGTGTGTATGACTTACTCGATAGATTTTCACATGTCATCTGAAAAATCGTACAAGTGACCGTTTGATATTTACAAAAGTTTTATTTACAAAAGTTTTATTTACAAAAGTGTCACACTTCTCCCAAACACTGCTAGGAGTTAGACCAATATTTTAATTCTCAGGGCTGAAGTCGATTCAATAGAGTGTTACAACGTAATGGGTTTATTTGTGGTCATTGATGACCGCGCTGGGATAATTAATTTGCTACGAATGGGAATTGTGTTTAATGACATGCATCTACCCAGATTTGAACTCAGGATCTCAGTAGCGCTGGCTCTGTGCTTACCACCCAGCCCTCTCGGCACGCACTGAAATGTTGTTAATCTTGATTAACGTTTAACCTTAATTGTGAACAGTTGCATCCAGCCAATGATAGAAAATGCATTTGGAGATACTGAGTGATGTGCGTGATGTTGGCTGTTCAGGAATACTGGAAGAGAACGATATATTTCGAAATGCACAGGCAGGCGTGCTTGTCAGTACCAACAGCCATCCCACCCTCCGCAAAAACCGCATCTTTGATGGGTTTGCAGCAGGTAATATTCCGTTTTCTATTTTTCTTATGTTAAGTGGATGAGGTCCAACTTTAACCAATACCTGTATTACATATCCTTTCACCACTGCTCCTGGGCAGGTAACAGTCATCCTAAACACCACTGCAAAACGTGTATCACGTACCTTCACCCATTACATTACATTTGCCCTAATCTATCCACTGCTGGATGAAGGCCTCAAGTCATTACCACCTCTGATTAGCACGGCTGGCTATGTAGAGTGTGAAAGAAGTTCAGCATGGATACATTGCCATCCCACAAAGTATCTATGCAGCAATCTAACTTGGTCGTGCACATGGTGTAATTTCATCCCTCTTCTCGGTGGGCTTCCTATGGGGTGTTATGCTTTGGCTGCCATTCAATCACCAGCCTTGACCATCAGCTATCATCCATCCTGAGAACATGTTTGTGCCGGATCCCACTGAAATCAGTATGGTGTCTCATTTCTGTTTGTTCTCTGATCCATATGGTCCCATTTCTGTCTCGTAAGCGTGCACCCCTCCATGCTTTGTGCACTTTTGAGCTTTAACTTTTTTCTTATTAATGTGTCTAACTTATATGTCTAAGTAGGAAATACGCACTGATTGAAAACCTTCTATAGATGCATCTGTATGTTGATTTTCATATTCATTTTTACAAAGACACTCCAACCTGCCATTGCACTCGTATTTCATTGTTTTGATCACCATTCACCTTCAATAATTGCTCTGAGTAGACATACTCTTGCATTTTACAGTTGGGTCCCTTCAGCAAATATTTTGTCTTGTTTAGAAAAAATTCTGTTAATGACTGGTTTTACTCATTAATCTTGAGCACAACTTTCCAGCCTTTTTTGTTAATCATATCTGGGAGCTCATTTCGACTTGTTGATATCGTGACTGTCATCAAATCTGACATGTTAAGTTAAATATGCTTTGTACATCTCTCAGATTACAGCAGCTTGCCATATAGCTTTAGGGCTTTCACATTTTCTGAATTGCTCATAGGAGGTAAAACCGATTGTATTAAAATATACAAATATGCAAATGTTTGTATATTCTAATATAAATTATATTCCTTCAGATTATTTGCATTTTGTTTCCTTAAGTTAATATTGGGATAATGCATATTCACGTGATTGTTATGTGTTTGTAGGAATTGAAATAACAAATCATGCTACAGCCACACTGGAAGGAAACCAGATTTTCAATAACAAGTTTGGTGGCCTCTTTCTGGCATCGGGTGTCATCGTGAACATGAAAGGTGAATTCTGTCGTGTGTCTGCACTTCTTCACGTCCTCAACACCTGTGCACAAACTGATAGGTTTGGTACCAAAGGATAAGAATTTTAAATTGATCTGTAAAATACTTAGACGTAATTTTATTGTACAGTTAATCTAATGTTTTGTAAAGGAATAATGGCTATATTCTTTGGGTCTTTTGGTAAAGTCACGTAGATAGGTTCAAAGAAAATTACAAAAAACTACGACGTTTCGATCGCAAGCGGTCGTCATTTTTGTTATTTTTTTTGAACCTCTATCTACGTGACTTTACAGAAAGACCCAAAGAATATGAATTCCTGCAGTCACGAAAGCTTTAAGTCAAGATGTAGTAATGGCTCTTGATGAATGAGTAATCTGATGCCTGTGTGTGCTTTTGTCTTTTGATACTAAATAGATAACAAAATAGCCAACAACCAAGATGCCATTGAGAAAGCTGTAAGTAGGGGCCAGTGTCTCTATAAGATCTCCAGCTACACGAGCTACCCCATGCACGACTTCTACCGGTGAGCCCTACTCCTTTCAACACTGCTGCTGCACCCCCATTTGTCACCTGTTTTGAGTTAAAGCACAGCTGCACAATCTGTATGTTGAACTTCTTTCACACTGTGCGTAGCCAATCGTGCTAATCGGAGGTGCAGAGGAAGGACAAACTAAACACACAACGTTAAAAAAAATAGTTTTCTATTAAGATTTAAAAGTGCACAGCTCCATTGGCTTCCTAATATTGGAAGGAAGTATATTCTAGATGGTCGTAGAAGTGCATCTGAATGCGTGCGATGCTCTGTAGCAGATCTAAGTTGATGCATATCTCAAGGGTGGTAACATTCTCTCGATGGTCGTGCATAGTGGTAAAATGTTCAACAGAGGTCTTGCTTACCTTATGAACATTGATCAAGAAGAAATCCCACCACTAAACATTGTTCCTCTGCCAATGTTTTCTGCGTTTAACTCCCCTTTGAAGATAAATAATACTAGACATGTCAAGCATATGTTTTAAAACGAAATAATAATTTTAAGACATTGCAAGTTTATTTTTACTATTGGCTCAGGGTCATCAATATAGATGAACATTGCCATATAGCTTAAGAAGGTAGATGTTTCAGTTTGACTTTAATGAAATATTTATCTTAGGTATGTTGGTGGGCATCGTTTGTAGTTACAAGAAATGACGTATTCCCCTGTCCTCTGCAGGTGCCACACATGTAATACAACGGAGAGAAATGCCATATGTGTGAACTGCATCAAGAAATGCCACCAGGGCCACGATGTGGAGTTCATTCGCCATGACCGGTAGTGCCTGCCATTGACTTGTGCTCTGCATCACTTATTTGGTAACATGAGTATCATTGCAATTCTATGGTTAGAGGGTGTATGAGATGAGCTACGGTTGCTTGTAAAGCAGTTGACTCGTTTTTCATCGTGTATTTTGCGTGCCTTTGGCAGGTTTTTTTGCGACTGCGGTGCAGGCACGTTGTCAAACCCATGCACACTGGCAGGGGAGCCAACGCATGACACGGATACATTGTACGACTCTGCCCCTCCAATCGAATCCAACACCCTGCAGCACAACTAGTCCATGCCCATTAACTGTGTGGGCTGGCTTGGAATCTTCCTTGGTGGGGCAGCCTTTGCCCAGCCTCCCTCTCCTGTTATAAATCTTGACTGCAACAGCTTGTGTATGCTTCCATCACTGGACAGAAAAAAAAGTTTTCTCTGAGCCCATCGGGAAGATTTGATGACTATAAGGGAAGCTGTTTTGTTCAGCCTATGAGGTGTCACCAGTACTTCGCAATAACTTGCGAGTAGAGACAAGGAGGATGGTGCCTGCAAGAAGTGTTGCTGCGCCCTGTTCGTCTTTGTGTTGTTGCTGTGAAGCAGTGTTCACCAAGATGCCTGCTGGAGCTGGATTCCTGTTCAACAGACTGTTGTCAACAAACAAGAAATGCCTAACACACATGAAAATGGGATTTATTGTGTGTACACCATGTGTGGACACTTTCAGCTTTGATTGCAGTTTTTTTATGTGGTCCCACGACTCGAATTCTGCACCTGGACTCTCGTCAAAGCATTGACTGAGTGGAGGCATGTGCAGCCTCACTGCCCACTTGTGCATTTATATAGCATTTTTCGTTTGTAGTCATATGTAGTATATCAACTTGTACATTTTTAAGCATTTAAAAAAATACGCTTTTTAGACTTACTTTGATCTTACTGGGAATGACATTTTTACGTTGTGTTCTTTTTCAGCATTATTGTTCGATTGTTTGTGGCAAAAAAAAGTGGGTGGATTGAACAGACTTGAGATGCGTTACAAATGGCAGGCTGGGCCCTGCAATCCAGGTGGTCGCTTTATGAAAACTGCCACCCGCTTGCAGGGCAATGAGTACCTCATTGGCAACCACTCCAAACAGCACTTCTTACAGCTTTTCCGGAGCACTGTAGTGTACTTATAGTAACCGCTGCAGCACTGCAACAAGTTTTCAAATATTCACAGTCGACCCAGAGCATACCTTTCTCAAATGCGCAGGCAGTTCTATAGACACTACAGCTCCAAACGGTGCTGGCAGCGACAGCCTTTGTTGCCAGTAGTACGCACGTGTCTCTGTCGACCTGTTCAAGCTGCTGCCCCCCCCCCCCCCATTGGGAGTGTTTGTTCTTGTTGAGGCTGTTTTGCCAGTTTTTATGCAACGTTTTTGAAATAGTTTCATGTCTCAGATGTACTAAAGTCAAGTATTTTTAAATGTATTTAATAGCATGCCTTTACATTTAAAATTTGTTGGTAAAATAAATGTGAAGGTGTAAGCAGTTGTGACACGAGTCCATACCGTGCTATGCACTTCACCATTCCATTCCAAGTATCAACCATGATCCTTACCACCACCACCTATATGCCCCATCAGGTATTGCACCGTCCGTCATATCCCCCTACCATCTCCCCTATCCACACCACCGTCAACAACTGCCGTTCACTCAGTGGCAGTGACGTCGCCACTGCGCTTGTGCCATGCTGGGTGCATTTTGAGGCCACATGAAGTGTCGATCGCCCGCTGGCAGATCACGGAATAGAACTCGGTGCCATGGGTTTGGCGAGATGGCAGATGCACCAACTGTGCTCCCCGCTATGCCAACTTAGCGTTTTAGCCGCCCGTCGTTCCTCTGCCCTGCAGCGTCCTTCAGGAAAGCTCCTCCACAGTGTCCGATCTTGACACAGCTGGTGCCAGTCATCGGCAAGTCCAATCAACTCCACATTCTGTAACGCATAAGTCCATCTCTTCTCTCGCCCGTGCCATGCCCGCTTAGCCCCCGGGGATCTATTCGGCCGAACAGAAGCGGTGGCTGGGCATCCCCGCTCCCACCACGCCGATGTCCACCGGTCACAATGTGCCACTAGTGGAGGTGACCACGTCGTCCGGTTGAAGAGGAGCTGGAATCCGCATTTCCCTCCCACGTTCAGCTCCACCGCCCCTACACCAAACCCCCGACTCCCACCAGCAGAGGCCGCCAGGACCCGCGCCACGAAAGGAGGAGAGGGAGCCGAGCGGGGGGGGGGGTGCAAGAGGAGCGAGCTCGGCCTCGACGCACAGCGGCGGCCGCGCAGTCAAATCGGAAGGGATCCCAGGGTCCAGGCCCCCCAGGGTCCAGGCCCCCCTTTCTCGCTCTCCGTGACCCCCTGCGACTCGGCGGCCGTCTGCGCGCCCACCTCCCCCTTCCCATTCGCGCTCCTCTTTGCCTGCTGCTCGCTTCGCAGTTGAGTTGCTATTGCCGTGCAAGACGAAGGCCTGGGTTGGTGTGTGTGGGGGGGTTGTGAGTGGGGCCCGGGGAACAACAACAACGGCGGCGGCGGCGGCGCTCGGCCAGTTGCTCGAGTGACGAGCCGCGTGGCCCCGGCGAGAGTGAAGGAGGAGGAGGTGAGGATTGGGGGCAGGGGGTGGTGAGGATTGGGGGGAGGGGGTGGTGAGGATTGGGGGGAGGGGTGGTGAGGATGGGGGGGAGAGGATGGGGGGGGTGAGATTTGTGGATGAGGATTGCGGGGTTATTTGGGGTGAATGGAGAGGAGGTGAGGATGGGGGGGGGTTGAGATTTGGGGATGAGGATGGGGGGGGGATGAGGATGGGGGGGGGGGGCTGAGGATGGGGGGGGTGAGGATTTTGAGGTTATTTGGGGTGAATGGAGAGCAGGTGAGGATTGGAGGGGGGTGGTGAGGATTTGGGGTGTAGGAAGGGAGGGGGGTGGATCGCAACGCGATTGCGATCTGGCGTCAACGATGCAACAGCTGCAGCAGCAGCAGCCAACCCTCGTATATATATGTGGATGTGTGCGTGCGTGCACGGCGAACTTCTTTCGCACCGTACGTATCCAGTCGGAGGCGCGGAGCCCTTCAACACGCGGGTGGCGACTGCGCGCGCGTCCCGACTCCGTCGGGTCTCGGAATCTCGGCGGGGTTGTCGCCTGGCATGGGGCTGGCATCGTACACCGCAACTCGCGTTTTGCTGCCCCATCCCCCCCCCCCTGCTTGAGCCCACGTAGTTGGGCAGCAGAGGGCAGTGCAACAAAGCCTCCCCACCCCACCCCCATCGCACCGTGCCTCTGGCGTGCCTTGGAAGTATGGTCACCTGAGATCGGCACGGGTTGGCTACGTGCGGCGGCTGGATTGACCCACAACGAGGGCTGCAACGTGGACATAATTGTGTGTTTTGTGTTTGTCGACGGTGGGATCTCGGTAAGCGTGGGGCGTCTGCTCAGACGTTGCATGTTGAATGGGATGCGATTGAGGATTCTTCACAGGCAAGAGACAGGGGATGGGTAGAGCTCACGGGGTACTCAGGATGTGTGGCTATTTGGCCTCTCCCTTGCGGCTCTTTGGCTGCCCCTTTGAAATACAAAAACGAAACTTAAATCTTAAACGCAATTGAATGTAAAGCTAATTGTTCAAATATGGCAGGGAATGATGGGTCACTATGGAATGTCTTGATGAGGACAAAATTTACGGTCAAAATATTGTTCAAGAATAAGTAAAGGTGGGAGAAAAACGAAATAGCGCAATTTATTCCATCACCAGAATGTGTTTGTCATCTGCTGTATACGAGCGATGTTTGTGTTCAAGTAGCTCTGCGTGTGATGCGGCTCTGTAACTATTTTGGTGAAAGACAAATACAAAACATATACTCTTCTTCCTTGAAAGGTTACCGACCTACGTGCTAGATGGTTAAACAGCTTGGTTACCATGGTAACTTACATGCTTAGCCTCTAAACAATAACAGCAGCATCAGCAGTATTGCTGTGAAGTTCCAAGTGATGTATCGGATCCAGTAGTGCGGATTCACGAGAAGAGGAGAGGAGTGTGAGATGTGGAGAGGTAAGCGGGGCACGTCTACGTAGGGTGGTGAGGGTTAGAGGCATGGGTGGTGAAGGTTAGGGGTGAGGGTTCGGGGATTAGAGTTAAGGGTGAGGGTGGTGAGCTAGGTGGTGAGTTCAGTGGTGGGTGGTAGGGCTGATGTGAATCAGGTTAGAGATGAGAGGTCACGATTCATTCCTTATTTGAGTGAGTGTGTGTGTAGGTGGTGTCGCATCATTGTTATTATCAACTGTCATCGACCAACGAGTTTGAAGCAATATAAAATAGTTCATAGCGAGTGCGTGGAAGGCGTTTAACCTTCGCGTCGCATTTGATTGGATGCAAAGAATGTGAGAGTAACTATCAATCGCCCAGGGTGACGAGGAGGAAGCACCGAGCGAGGTGCCAGCACAGCGCGGCAGGGCGCCATGGCAAGCCGGTACGGAGAGTGGACGGTTTCCAGCAGTGATGACGAGGAGCGGACTGTGGAGTCAGCGGTGGCACCGGCGAGCGGCAGGCAGCCAGCCGAGTCCTGGTAATTGCCAGCGGTGTTAACGCGCAGCTCACACACCCCTCGTGCAGAGCGTGCACCGTCTTGAACTGATCGTCAAACTGCTGTCATCTGCCGGTAGAGCATGCAATGAGCGTGTAAACGAATGTGCAACGCACGCTGCACGGCTGACATCACTCGTGTACCAAATATTTGCTGTTGCACCATTTTACCATTTTCAGACTGTGTTTGAACACTCACCTTCCAACTGAGTTTGAAAGCCTCAGAAACTCTGTCCATCTATTGTGAGTGGTGGGGGGAGGTGACACTGTAGCTCTCATTATGATGATTCAATATCAATGCAACTTTCATGTAAAGTTGTGTTGCTATATGTGACTTAACCTATCAAAACCCGGTTTAACTGACAAAGCAGATGCCCAAAACAAGCCTTCATTATTTGCACATATGCAAATGATTTTTGCTCTGTCTTGCTAACCGTAAATGTCCATATTGCTAATGAGTTACTTTCGAAAACAAACGCACATTGGAAAACATTTCGTTAAGCATGCCTACGCCTGATTTTTCATAATTTGTAAAAATAAGTATGGTGCATTGGGGTAAAATACCGTTCCTTTCACCTTCAGCTGATGTCGATGTGCTGTGACATGTCACCACGCAGGCAAGGTGAGACAGGAGCAGGAACGCAGGAGCCACAGTACGACTCGGATGCGACCTTGGTGGATGAAACAGAGATTGCTGTGAACCCAGAGGCTGAGATCGGATCCCTTGGTGAGAAGAGCTTAGCGAATCCGCTTCCCATCGCGCCCTCCCTGCCGGCGCTAGGAGGCAGCGCAGCCAACAAGCGCAAGAAGCCGTCGTGCGCCGACAACAGCTGGACGGTGTCGGATAGTGAAGACGAGAACGACTTGGGTGGCGAGGAGGCTCCCGTGTCCTCTCTCACGGAGGATAAGGGCATCGTCACCACTTCCCAGCACAAGAGGCAGCGACTAGGGTCGGATAGCGGCGTGGTTCCTGTCGTCGAGAACTCTGTGTGCGGTGAGAAAACTCCCCCTCGTGAGCCGGAGCTGCAGGAGCTGCGGGAGCTGCTGGTGCCGCAGGAGCCGCAGGAACCGCTGCCGCCGCAGGACGTGATCGAGGCATTGGAGCAGGCGGCTCCACTGTATTTCTTTCTCACCAGAGTGGCTGGGATTGGGAAGAAGCTGAATAGTCATGCACTGCACATCACAGGTTGGTTCCCTGACCCTGCCCTCATTTTATCGCAGCACAACACGTGCATTTCACTTCGGAAGCCTAGAGATAAAAACTAATTCTGCGTTTCCTTTGTGCACCAGACATTTTATCGCCACTTATGGGAACACTCAAGAAATCTGCACAGGTGAATATTTAAACCTCTTCTCGGTTGTGAGTGTTACTGAGAATAGAATGTCTCTTCCTGGACCAGAGTGTGCGTTGGTTGAAACAAGAAATATAGCAATGTTCGTCTCTGATGGCCTTATGGTCATGTTAAAAATAGCACATTAGCGTGGTGGGAGCCAGTCTCTCCATCGGATGCACCGCTGTTGATTTCCCACAGAGTGGTACTCATCTTATCGAACCCAGAGGGACAATAGATTTAGTTGACACCTGATGAGAATTTGAACTTGCAAGCTTCGGATTTTGAGTCAAGTGCCCTACAAGAGCGTAATATGCATGATATGTTTTGCAATGTCTGCCGTGTATAGCAAATGTAAAGATTTAAACAATTATCTGTGAATGTTGAATACCCATTTGTGTTGTATGCAAGTTGCTGTTGTCTAATGATAATTCTTCCAACGTGTTTGTCACAGTTTAACTACTGCTTTGACATCCCGTGGCTCATGGAGCAGTACCCAGTGGAGTTCCGGTGAGTGGAGGGGACGGGAGCCTGGACCTCATGGTCCCTGCAGATAAATGGAGTAGTCTGATGCCTATGGAAGACCACCCTTGCGTGGCTTTGGAACTTGTGAACCATGTACTTGTCAATGCGGTGCTTCGCTTGCGGTATCTTTTCAACTGTATTCATGTGCTGACGGGCGAGTGTCTGTGTCCACAATGCATGTCTGGATGACTGCGGCACACGTTTTCATGTGAGCAGGTCCCTGCCGCTGCTGCTGGTGCATGGCGAGCAGCGTGCAAGCAAAGCGAAGCTCTTCGAAGCTGCCAGTTTCTACCCGAATGTAACGCTGTGCCAAGTGAGTCTACCCCAGTGTTTCATATCATACACTGGATTATAAAGCATCTAAAAACAACTGAGCCTCAAGATTCGTAATGTGCGCCGTTAAGATAAGTTGAAGAGCATTTATTTATGTTTCCAAATTTTCAGAGGTAAAGGAGAAGAAAAATAGAAGGCACACAGAGCAGAAAGGAAAGTAAGATGACAGTCTGGTGAATGTGCAAATAAAGACACTTCATATAGAGATAAAGTCACAGGCAGAGGAAGACAGAAAAGTCTCGAGCCTGGACTGAAACAAGGGGGAGAAAATTGGTGTTTTTCCACAGAAAGTGGAAGGAAATTCCTGACAAAGGGGGCAGCAGCAGAGAAGAAACAACCTCTCATCGCGAAGAGGTTGACTGGGTTTTTTGAAAGGGAGGCCTTTGTTGCTGGGACGTGTAGAGTAAGACGAGAAGGGGGAGGTAGGTGTCAATTATTGTAGGACCTTGAGGATGTAGGGGTGATCTTGTAGTTCACGTGGATTGGTTGCAGCCATTGGAGGGATTGGAATATTGGCCTGATCTTGTCTTGCTCATGGATGTAAATGAGAAGTATGGCAGCGGCATGCTAGATCATTTGAACTTTTTAGCTGAAGTATTTGGGGAGGCCACAAATAAGAATTGTAGTATTCAGTGTGATAAAGGTGATACAATGTTGATAAGGGCCTCCGCAGCAGCAGCAGCAGCAGCAGATGGTAATGAGGAAATGTGTCTCCAACCGTCACACAACAGCAACAATGTGGTCTACTCCCCCCAATTGAGTGGACAATACTCCAGTGCCAGGCAAACATTAATTCTTCTAGAATAAAATATATTTAACTGCATTGTATGTATCCACAGAAAAAACATGTTTTTGTCAGTCAGCCTATTGGCCTTACATTAACCAATAGCATTTTAAAAGCAATCAAACTTGACTGGTTTCAACTGTTTAGGTTGTATCAGCAGTCAGACTTGCTAAATATATACTGTTGGTTTATCAGCTATCTTTGATAAAGGCACTTCTTCAAATAATAGGGTCCTGTCAGCACAAAACTACATTGTACAAAACTCATGATGCACTCTGATGCTCATAATATCTGGTAGATTGGCAAAATTTGCTTTGAAAGTTTGACCACTTTGGAGATAAAGATTGGACGTCGGTTTATTTTTTATTATCACCGATGTTGATCTGTGAAGTCAGTACTTTTACCAGATATATTCACCACGTAAGCAGGCTTCACATATTTCATTCAAAATGTTTATATTTTAACCAACATGGTATCATCACCTCCGATTAGCATGGTTTCCGCACCTCCAACTAGAATGGTCGTTTACGTAGAGTGTAAAAGAAGTTCAACATACATAAAAAAGATATATCAATAGTAACTTCACGTAAATTAGCGTTTGTTTGTAACTTCACATTTCTAAATGTGCACATGTATTCTGTGTCAGGAGACTTGTTGGATAGCTATTTGTATAGTATATACTTTGTAAGCTAGCTATTTGGTTAAACAATTTATGTTCATCATTATCACAAATTCTGTCTTTTTTTAGGCAAAACTGGACATAATGTTTGGGACGCATCATACGTAAGTATCTAGAATGCACGCACAATTGAAAGCTGTGTGTGTGACGCGCAGTCCCGCATAAAGGCTATGCCAGGTTTAAAACCAGATGTGTGATTCGGCCTCTACTCAGTCTGCTGGGAACGGTGTCCCATTGGACGGTGTTAGCCACGTGTCATACTTGTACTCTCGCTATTTGCGGATTCTGCCTTGGGGTCTTTGTTTCCACCTTTGTTCCTCCCCTACCACAGGAGGGAAAGTACGTAACGCGACGTGCTCTTCCCCCTGTCCCTGTTGGCGTGCATTGCAGAAAGATGATGCTACTGCTGTATGAAGAGGGCATGCGAGTGGTCATCCACACATCCAACCTCTTCTTTCAAGACTGGCATCAGAAAACCCAGGGGTGGGTGCTTGTCCACAGTTTCAGTATTCATTGTATGTGGGCATTTGTGTCGAGCTCATGCCAAACGCCTGTCCTGCTGTCTGCAGCATCTGGTTAAGCCCGATGCTTCCTCGGCTGTCGACAAGCGGAGAGTTGCCAGAGATGCAGGGCGAGTCACCCACGGGCTTTAAGCAGGACCTCATTGCGTACCTTAAAGCCTACAGCTCTCACTCGGTCACCTGCTGGGCTGAGCATCTACAGCAACACGATTTCTCCGAGGTCAGGTCAGCGGCCACCTCTATTATCATGCACCGGTGCGTTCTCATTAATGGCTTTTGTGACGGTGTCTTCTGATTGATGGCTGCGGTATCATCTGATTGGTGGCTGGTGTGAGCTGCTGTGTTCCGATTGGTGGCTTTGCGTGTGGTGGTTTGTTATAGTCGATCACTGCCGTGTGCTTGGATTGGTGGTTTTCTGTGTGCAGGGTATATCTGGTTGGCTCGGTCCCAGGCCGCTTTTCAGGCGACAACAAGGAGAACTGGGGTCACCTTCGGCTTCGCAAGGTAATGTACAACTGGAATAACGGGATGCACATCCATGCCGGCCATGCAAACACACGCATGCGTGTGCATTGGGCATATATAGGTGTATTAGAAGCAGATGTGTGTGCGTCTGGATTCTAATGCCAGGGGAGGTGCATTTGTATAGTGTGTGTGGGTGGAATATGGGCAGGTGTGTGTATTGTATAGAGAGGTGTGTGTGTGTGTAGGGAGGGTATAGGATTGTACTATAAGCAGACGTGTGTGTGCATGTACATTGCAGCTGCTGCGCGAGAACCTATCCCCTGTCGAGGAAGGAAATGAACAGTGGCCTCTCATTGGCCAGTTCTCTAGCATTGGTTCCATGGGGATAGACAGCGACCGGTGGCTGCAGACCGAGTTTCAGGACAGCCTTGTGACACTCGGCCAGAGTGGCTCGCCAACCTACAGCTTCAATCGCACACCGCTGAAGCTGGTAAACCACGCACCGCTCAAGAGAATAGGAGCACTCCTGGGGGGAATTATTTGTGAATTTGCAACAGACATGACCCACCTCTCATTATTATTGTGCTTGTTTTCTTAGCCCAGCTTCATTGAGTCTCATGACTTTTTCAGTAGCATCCTGCCAAGCCTTTTCACAGTAGGGGCGATGATTCCTCTGTATTATTCTAATTGAGTCATTTGCTGGTATTTTTTCTAGTTTGACATATTTGGACCATGATGTCAGCACACAATGGGCTACTCTTGTGAATGACTTGTGAACTATTTCGTGAAAATTGAGTGAGAACCTGCGATCTGAGTATACGCCTCCCTTCCTGTGCCCCCCTCATTGTGCCCCCTTCCTGTGTTACCCTCCCTGTGCCCCCTCCCTGTGCCCCCTCTCTGTGCCCCCTCCCTGTGCCCTCCTCCCCTTGCTTCTGTTATGCTCAGATCTACCCTACTGTGGATAATGTGCGGATGAGCCTGGAGGGTTACCCGGGTATGACAGCCCTGTGCTGTAACGTCCTACCCTCCTAGTCCTGGCAAAGCGGTGCATGGTCTACATTCAGTATTAGCAGGGAAACTCCATGAAAATAAACATCAGGCTTTTTTTGCAAATAACAATGGAATCGATACGAAATGTATCCAATCTGGCTGGCTTAGTTATCTGTATGTATATATACAGTGTGCATTACTGATTGTGAGTGTTGTCTGTGAATATTCTTAATGTGAATCTATTTGTGTGTTGGTGTGAGTGTGTGTGGGTCGATGTGTCTGCCGGATTGGATTGGATTGACTCTTAAGTGTGTTGCTCACTGAAGTGTCTTTAAGTTGTATCGTGTGTTGTTTGGCATGATGCTTGACGTTTCGCTCCATGTGCTGCGAGCCTCTTCAGGAAGTGATCATTTTTGCTGAACAAAACACGTTACCACTCAGAAACACATTGGGCACATCGGAGAGCTATATGGGACAACCGCAAAATCCTACTATGCTATCTGCGTGTTGTTGTGCTTCCATTTGTCTGTTGATTTGAGTCTATGTGTGTGCCGTTGTTGTTGTCTATATGAGTGCGAGTGTTGTCGTTTGTGTCTGTGAGTAATTCAACTCGCCACCTTTGCCTCCTCTCTGGATAACAGCGGGTGGATCCCTCCCCTACAGCGTCCAGACAGCAAGCAAGCAGCAGTGGCTGCACTTGTACTTTCAGTAAGATCGCGCACCATCCTTCTGGATGCACGCAACTGTGTGCACACACTTTTGCTCATGTCCATGTGAGAGTTCACAGCATTGTCCTGCTCTGTGCTTCAATAGATCGTGGCAGCTACGGCTGTGCTACTTTATTACCAGGCACACAGCGAGAACTAATAACGTGTTACGAAATCTCTATTCTACCCTTTAGAACGTTGGATCACGCTCAGACATACTGGTCTCCTGACACCCATCGTTATACTACCATACTCTTTGATGACACAGTAATATGTACATTCATCTGCTGTCTAGATTTAGAAGTAAATTTAATTTGAGCCTTGATATTTACCTCCCTTTATCCTCCTGCAAACTCACAATACACCCTTGGCAAGCCGCTGGTTGTCTGAGACATGTGGCCGCACCCAGGCAATCCCCCACATCAAGACGTACCTACGCATCTCACCGGACTACACCAAGCTCGCCTGGATACTGCTCACCAGGTAGAATGATGCAGCCTCGAGCCCTCTTTGTGTTCTAGTTGAAATGCCCAGTGCCTAGACAGGAACCCAACTGCACTGCAAGCAAAGCCTGGTTTAGCTGTCATAGTTGAGGTCCGAATGGGGACTGGTGGTCCAACTGCAAGTCTCAGAATGTTGTGGTTGATAGAGAATACTGCTCAATGAGTTTGTCAACTCGGTGCTCCAAATTTGTATGGGTGTGGTAGCTTTGATAGAAAAATTCTGACGATGCTGTTAAGGCTTAACTCGAGATCAATTCTACGGCAATCGTTACTGGCCGTGGTTGCCGCACCCCTTTCCGTTGTAAACATTTATTTATGCTAATCTGGTGAATATGGTAGCTGTCTCCCATACTGGGAAACTGGGAAGGCAACTTCTGAACAGGTCACAAAGGTCATGTGAGTAACTAAGGTCTTTAAAACATTGTTCACCAAACCTACCTCTTCCATTGGTTAGACAGAACTCTTTGTCACCCCATGCCATTGCCGTACCAAGTCGCTATAGTTGCTCACAGCAAATTTATTTCTGCCAGTGATCATTGTTGGCAGTGATTGCCCCATAGTCTTTCAGCACAGCAGCTGTTTCTCTGCCAGATCCTGCAAGTCGGTTAACTAGTGGTCAAGGATGCAGGTAACGTACTGTAACTCGCTGTAACTTACCGTGACGGACATGTGATAAGGAGGCATGTGTGCGAAATGGTTCAGCTATTTTAAATATTGATTTTAAGAGTTGGGCATTTATTTTAGAGACGTATATAGTAAGGTGTGTGTGTATGTTTGTTTCTGTGCAAGTGCCAATCTGTCAAGGGCAGCGTGGGGGAGCTATGAAAAAAGGGGCAACCAGCTGATGGTGCGATCCTACGAGCTGGGAGTCCTCTATCTTCCCACTGCATTTGTACGTCCCCTCTCCTGCACCACACTCCAACACCGTGCGAGTGCTTCTGCACGTGCGTGTGCGCTCGTGTGTTGTGTGTACTGTTCTGATGTGGTCTTGCCCGTTGTGTGTGTCTGTGTGTGCGCGAGTAGAACCCAAGTGCAAAATGGTTTCCTGTGGGACGAGGAACAGTCATGAAAAATGCTGAGGGGGTTGTTCCTTCCTTCCCGGTGCCCTTTGATCTGCCGCCAGTGCCGTATGACAGCAACGGTAGGACCATTTTTTGGGTGGTATGGGGCAGACGGCTTGGCACAGTGCCCGAGTGCTGTCGGGATGGGGTTCTATTTCAGGGGTTGGCTGCTGTTGCCATTCTTGTCCAAGTTGAGGTCCTCGTGCAAGTGCTCTGAAGCTGAACTTTTGAAGCAGGCATTTAGACTCGCTCACCTGTGTACCAAATTCACCTTTGTTGCTGGGAAACAAGAAGAGCAGAGCAGCTGACTGCTTGTTGTCTAAAGAGGTGTTTTAGAATGTTGTTCTTAACCTTGGAGGTTATACACTCACACGAAAGTTCCCCACATCAAGTTGGACTGAGAGGTTTCTCGAAGTCAAGAGATAACATTTTGAATCAACATTTAATGCCTCTCAATAACTTTGGACATTTTCAAAATTGTTAAGCAAATGAACAAGCCGTAGATTTTACAAAAAGATCCCCCCATATTTAGTTTAGTCCAAGAGACATGTGAAGCTGAGCAGATTACGAGTCACGGCCCTGCTGTTTGCCACTATGTACCACCACCCGCGTGTTGCTGTGTGCCGCAGTGTGCTGCGTGCCGCTAAATGCCACCACATGTTTTTGCGGTGGACCACCGTTCTTGTTTCTCTCTGCTGTGTGCAACCTTTGTGCTTCTTTGTTGCAGACAAACCATGGATCTGGAACATCCCTTACACGCATGCGCCAGACTCGCACGGCAATGCCTGGGTGCCTTCTTGAACCACGAACCGCTCCCCTGACTGACCCGCCAACCTGGCCCTATCAGCCACCTCACAGATTTTGCCAGTGCTGTACCTCTTTATATTTCATGGGTTAGTTGTCAGTGGGTGCAGCCTCACTAGAAGTTAGCTCTCAGAGTCTGCCCACCCAGAATAAACTAGCCAACTACCCATCGCGTATCTGGTTAGATTGCGTAAATGGTAGTAGCCATAGTATGGTATTTCATGTGAAGCCAAGTGTGAATTTCATGTTTTTAAGTGTCGTGTGGATGGAAACACGTGTGACGAGGACCAATGGGAATGAGTTTTTTGGCCAGCTCCCATGTTGGAATCACAAGGAGAGTGCTGGCTGGCTTCTATGCTGGGCCTACATCTTGCGTTTCATTCATGAACCAGAAGCTCCAGGCTAGTGTGAGGTCTTGAATTGCAGTGTTCCTGACTGTGTTACGCCTTGTATTTGTAGCCTTTTGTACTCTCATATGTTCGTATATTTTTTATAACATTCTGTAGTGGACAAAAGTATTAATAAAGGCTGTGTGCAGTCTCTGCGGAACCCACAGTTGGTTCACCGTGAACAATTAAGAACTGTCTGTGATATTCACCCGAATAACAGCCTCGCTGAGTCTCACTGAAATTTTTGCACTCTGCACTGCGATTAGTGAGTGGTGAGGGACCAAGATCTGTCGGGGTTGTGGAGACCTGGGACCAGTTCTAGAAAACTTGAATCCTAATCCTTCAATGGAATTTTCCTTTGCAGATATGGCCAGTGCCAGGTGTCTTTTTCAAGGGAGACCCGGATTTAAGTACGGTACAACCTGGATCTCAGTGCAGTACATCCAAAGGTGTTCACTACGGGGGACGTCTGGCAAAAGCAAAACTCTTTGGCACGTGTCGTGACGGGTACTGCAAGATCTGACCATGTCCGTCCAGTGCTCGCCGACCTGCATTGGATTCCGATTTCTCAACAAAGACAATATAAGGTCGCACTCATCATGCGCGACGTGCTTTCCACTATGATCTCAAGGAACATAAACCTTCACGTGACCTCCAGTCATCCTCACAGCGGATTTTGGCTAACCATTGAACAAAGACGGTCACTGCATCGCGCGGCGCTTTCAGATGCGCTTCAGCGGCCGTCGGGAACGTTCTTCCGATATTAGGAAGCCACTGGAGGTATGCACTTTTAAATAATCCAGATTTAAAACGAACTTCTCTTAGAATTACTTTTTGTCTTGAGTTGGCTACGTACGGTGCGACAGAAGTTCAACAACACCCATAACGTACAACATATAGGACCACAGAGCGTGGGCAAACGTTGGCGCTGGCTCTGGCTGCGTTTTCTGCACATCAGCTTTTCGTGCAAACACACTCCGGTGTTTTGAGATTAGATTTAAGTGAATGACGTCATATACAAAGACGAGCTTTGGCAGCGCATTGAGGCGGGTAAGCATGATGACATCATCCCTATGCTTTCTGCCCTGTCGGATGACGTCATCGCGTCGAAGCCGCAGCCGTTCCTTCAGATAACTATGACGTCAAGCGGAAATGGGTTTCAAAATATAAATTAATACCAATAAAACGCGAGTCGTTCATCCGGAAGATTGTGACTTAGATTTGTTTATAGTTTTTATTTGGAGAAAGGCGACAATTTTCCGTGAATGTCTTCGGCAAGAGAAGCATTTTTTGGCCAACGAAATACAGAGCGTTACGTACGGACACGCGCATTCCATTTATAGAAACACAATTTAAGAACCGAGATGGGTCTGAAGCCTGCGTAGTGACAGTCGGTGGGACCCAAACAACCACTGTCGAGAAGACAATGCGTCATCACACAATGCCGTCATCGCGTTACAGACATCCGGTGAACGAATGCCCGTGACGTCATCGCGTCGTGACGTCACTCGTTAGAACCCTCCCCGCGTGACGTCATCTCCCCCTCTGTGTGCTTGGCAGATCGAGTGGAGCGCCATGGTGAGTGGCGCTCCTCGGCCCGTTGGCTCGGGGCCCTCACGGGCCGCACCGTGGCTCGTTGCTTCTCTGTGTCGTGATGTCGTGGGCTTGGGGTCATCTGGGTCTTGTTGTCGTCGGTTCTGCTCCGGTTTGCGCTGTGTGAGATGGCGCCCTGCCGCCTGCGAGCGAGCGAGCGAGGAGCCCGGCGCAAGGCCTCGCGCTTTAGCTGAATCACGGCCCCGGGCCCGAGGGGCGAGAGAGACGGCGATGTGTGTGGGGTCGTGTCCAGAGTGACGCGGGCCCAGTGTGTGAAGTTGTTTCTAGTTAATCGTGGCCTTGTGTATAGAGGGATGTGTAGGATTTTGGACAGAATAATGATGAGAACTTGTAGTTATTGTGCAGTTGTGGGCTTGTGTCTTGAATGATGTGCGGCCGGTGTTGGCTTGTGTTTAGTGCGATGCATATATAGTCTGATGCGTGTCTAGAGCGATGTGTTTTTGGCTTTTGTATTGAGTGTCGGGGTTGTGGTGGTGTGAGGCGGGCAGCGTCTCGCACTGTCGAGTGAGTTGTGCCTTTCTGCGTCTTTCTGTGCGCAGGGGCAGAGCCAGTCAGGAGCGCCCGGGTCCGGTGGTGGGAAGAAGGATGACAAGGTAATTGGTGCTTAGGAATCAAACTTATGCCCTCACGCATTAGCTTGGTGTAATGCCCAGAGTGGGTGATGCTGAGGTAGTGAGAGTGTCAGTGTTTTGGTGAATGTATTATGTCGAGCGTTTGTTGTGGTGGCTGAGTGTTGTGGTGAAGGTGTGGTGAGAGCATTGTTGTGGTGAAGGTGTGGTGAGAGCATTGTCGTGGTAGAAGAAGTCCCGTGTGTGACGTGGTGATGTCCCCGATGCCACAGGAGAAAAAGAAGAAGTATGAGCCGCCAGTGCCAACGCGCGTGGGCAAAAAGAAGAAGAAGGTGAAGGGGCCAGATGCTGCCAACAAACTTCCACAAGGTCTGCTTGGGTCATCACCATTGCATGAGTGTTCTTGTCCTGATGGGTCATGAGTTTAATCCTCTCATCGCAGCCAACAGAAGCAGTAATTGGCCTGCATCCCATAGTGTGAAAGGATCGTGTAAGTATCAATGTGCTCTCGCGTGTATTTTTTGGCGTAGTAACTCCACACACCTACTGCCGCCTGAAGTTGCTGAAGTTGGAACGTATCAAGGATTACCTGCTCATGGAGGAGGAGTTCATCCGCAATCAGGAACGTCTCAAACCCCAGGAGGAGAAGCAAGAGGTGCGGTATCTCCGGTCTCAGGACATCACTTGCGCAGCTCCCGCTTGTAAAATTAGTCTAAATTTTATCGTCACAACCATACAACTGCTTTATCGATGTTGCCGTGATGCTGTAGATATCTTTCAGAAAACGTGTAACCTGTCTTTGTGTCATTTTGTTACTACGCATTTCGAGTACGAGATGAGAAGTCGGATATTACAATCCATTAGCTAACTTACTGGGATGTGCACTCTTAAGTTCAGTAGGCTTGTATCACTAGTGAGTGCTTAAGTGCTATAAGAACCACTCATCAGGGCATCATCCAACAGTGGTTTGACAAAAGGGCTGTCAACACATAGTAAAGAGGCACTTCCAGCGACAGTGATTTAATCAAGTTTTCTGTTGTGAGTGCAGGAGGAGCGGTCAAAGGTGGACGACCTCCGTGGTTCACCCATGTCTGTTGGCACACTGGAGGAAATCATTGACGACAACCATGCCATCGTGTCGACTTCTGTGGGCTCTGAGCACTACGTCTCCATCCTTTCCTTTGTTGATAAGGACCTGCTGGAGCCTGGATGCTCTGTGCTGCTCAACCACAAGGTTTGAGGCTGTTCTGCTTTCAGTGATGGGGTTATTTGGCTGTCCTTCCATGCTGCAGGGGAGGGCAGATTAGGCATAGGCCTGTTCATGAAGACATTTGCTTAATGCTGCTTTAGAAGGAAATTTTGATTGCATTTTTTATTTAATGTATGTAAAGTACTTGGAGTGATGTGATGTTTGTGTGGCTGTACAGGTGCACGCTGTAGTTGGCGTGCTGAGCGATGACACAGACCCACTGGTGACTGTCATGAAGCTGGAGAAGGCACCACAGGAGTCGTATGCTGACATCGGAGGGCTCGATGCACAGATTCAGGAGATCAAGGCATGTCACTTCTTGTAGACACAAACATGAAGGGATACGAGTACATCAATATCCTGATTGTGAAGGGGGCAATGGTAAACAAGTGGTGAATGAGCGTATATATCTCATGATCAGTCCTCAGCAGGTTCTGTTATCAGGACTATCGAAAATAAAGCAATATTTAGCAATTTTATCACCGAGTGGTGTATACGACATGAGCACGTTTGAGAATCCGTTGCCTTGAACTTTGTGCGGCAGGAGTCTGTGGAGTTGCCACTAACCCACCCGGAGTATTACGAAGAGATGGGCATCAAACCTCCCAAGGGAGTCATCCTGTATGGCGCGCCTGGTACAGGTGAGAGGTTGCATTACTGCATTGGTGCTGTGAAATTAGCATAATATGATGTACACACACTTCTGGCATAATGGGCAGTGCATTGTATGCAGTGCTGTGCCATTGCATCTGCTAGTATTGGAGACGTTGGTCGATTTTGTATATCGAGTGTGACAATTGTTCCTTGTGTGGGGCTACAGGCAAGACACTGCTGGCAAAAGCGGTGGCCAACCAGACATCGGCAACATTCCTGCGCGTTGTGGGCTCTGAGCTCATCCAGAAATACCTGGGCGATGGACCCAAGCTGGTCCGTGAGCTGTTCCGTGTGGCCGAAGAGCACGCACCCTCTATCGTCTTCATCGATGAGATTGACGCCATTGGCACCAAAAGGTGGCTGCTGTCCCACACAGACTCATGATGACTGAACCCAGCACAACTCTTTGACTGCAGCCTCTCCTTCACTTCACCACCTACACCCACGTGTGCTGATGCATTCCTTCAGCAGCACTGCATTGCTCTGTACCAGAAAATGGCTTTTAAAACAAATCTATAGTTTTCAGTAATTACTTAACATAATATAGCTTTGTTTTTGTATAGGATGGGGATGATGTATTAACTTCTTGTAGAATTAAGCATTTTGTGAACAATAATTACTGAAAAACAAAAAGAGGTCCACAACACCATTTATTTTTATACAATTTCCCACAATTACGGTATACTTTTCCATGGAATTATCTGTTTCAACTCAACCCATCTTGATTACCACCACCATCAACATAACTATTAACATGATCCTTAACATAAACATTTTCATTAACATAAAACGGTGAGGTCAGCTGATATTGAGATAGAGATGGGTTAAGGAGATTTTGATAACATCCCAATTTAGTCTTTCATTAATATCATCACTCCTATCACCATTACGTATGTCATGTTGCTATGATCACAGTTATCAGCACAACTGTCATCACTATCATCACCATAATTTCCATCGGCACCACTACCAATGTACCAGGGTCACTAATTTGAGTACCCCTTTTTGGTATCGCCCTTTGGGAGTTTAAATGTATTTTAATTGCTTTTCGGAAACATTTAATATATTGTGAAGTTTTTATTTGATAACTACATCCTAAGTGGCTCAGTCCTTAAAATGTGTTAATATATGTTCATCAAATTAATGGCGGGGGGGGGGGGGTGCTCGTAGCATAGTTGTTATTGCACCGAGCTATGAAACGGATGACATGAATACATTTCCTGGCCGGGGCTGAATTCAGTTGAGTAATATGAACTTGTCCTGGCCCCTCTCCCCCACCACTAATTGTCACTGACCGGCATGGGTAGTTCATAAGCTAGGTGCAGTGGTTGGAGGTAAGATGTTACATAACCAGCACTTGCAGTACTTAAAACCACTATTAAAAACCTACACCTGCCTGTGTTGTAGAGTACATGAGCACTGTTGTCGTGTAACCTTCGTTGTGTGCTCGTAATTTAGGTATGACTCCAACTCTGGCGGCGAGCGGGAAATCCAGCGCACCATGCTGGAGCTCCTCAACCAGCTTGACGGCTTCGACTCGCGCGGAGACGTCAAAGTCATCATGGCCACCAACCGCATAGAGACGCTTGACCCTGCACTCATTCGCCCAGGTGCTGTGTTCCTCTACCCCATCTCTCTTTATGAACACCCATTACACTCGAGAATTTTAACCAGTTTCATGCGTAAGAGGTTTGCTAATTGCTGAAAGAAAATAACGTTTTTTTGGCCTATGGGTCCTCCACATAGAACAAGTGATCAAGGTTGGTGTTGGTTTACCCAGTCACTTTGATACCACGGAAACAATGATTGATTTGCTCCCCATCCTTCTCAGTAAATTAATTCACCCCTCATATTGCACATTCCACTTCTGTTTTCCCTCATCCATCAGCTCTTGTCAGCCTGTTATCACACATTGATTTTACCACTACACTTTGCTTCTTCCACGTGCTTTTTGCAGTGTTTCAAGCACAGGCACAGCCTTGTATTGCCATTAATGTTTACTTTTTGTTATTATATCTGTGTAGGCCGTATCGACCGTAAGATTGAGTTTCCTCTGCCGGATGAGAAGACAAAGCGCCGTATCTTCTCAATACACACGAGCCGCATGACCTTGGCAGATGACGTAACCTTGGAGGACCTCATCATGTCCAAAGATGACCTCTCTGGAGCTGACATCAAGGTGAGCCTTCAACCCGAAACACCCTTTGACAAAGTTTAGTATTTGAGGGTCTTCCCAATTTTCATCTTGATTTCCCCCCGAAATGTCTTAAACCATTTGTGCCCCTGTGCACAGACTGGCAATCCTTTACACTCTCGCATGCTCGCTTGCACGTGTGCGGAAGCACATCATTATTAAGTTCATGTGGGCCGGGTGTGGTGCTGGTGTGGTGCTAACGATGTTGAATTTTGTTTGCACAGGCCATTTGTACTGAGGCTGGACTCATGGCCCTGCGGGAGAGGCGTATGAAGGTGACCAATGAGGACTTCAAGAAGTCAAAGGAGAATGTGCTGTACCGCAAGCAGGAGGGCACCCCTGAGGGGCTGTATCTGTGATCACAGCACAGCTGTCTTGTTTTTTCTTCGTTCACTCATTTGGCAGAGGACATTCAAATGTAACAATGTTTTGTAATGAATGCCAAGTAGCTAAAAGTTTGAAATGTAATAGTCTAGTGTTCAACTAAATTTGAGGTGTGTTGTATGCAAGACTGTAAGAATAACAATTTAGCAGTGCATCCTGGCTTGATAAATTACAATCCCCGATATACCGTACATGCACATGCCAGTGTTTTGTGTTTTTTTGTTCAGCGCTGGCTGACATTTCATTCAATGTCAATAAAGATGTAAAACTACACTGAATTCATAGTGCATTCATAGTCAATAGAGGAATGTTGGACACATTACTGCAGAACTTCACTATATCATGTTTTTTTTAAAGAATATATTCAGGTGATGAGTAAAAAATATATATATTTGATGTGTGTGGGCTGGCCTCGAGGAAAAATACCTTAAACATACTTTTGGAATATCTGCCATCAGTTCAGTGATGTATCCTTTAAGTAGGGTCAAACACGAATCTTAAAATCGGTTCTTTTAACACATTGCCAAAGTCAGAAATCGGTAGGTCTACTCTAGTGGAATTTTAATACAGACATTGGCACGTGCGGATATACAATCTGCACGGCAGCAGGCCTGGATTACCGCGTGGAACATTTGTTCTTGTTTCTCGATTATAAAGGTAAAGATTCATCCCTACAATTGCTTGCTCTCGCCACTGCTTGTGGAAACACCTGCTGGGAGGATATCTGGAGTCTCGAGGGTAATATGTCAATTATTCAACACTGACCAGACTAAAAGGTGATTCTATAGACATTTTTACATGTGCGGCAAACCAGTAACCGATTTTTACTGTTACATTTCACTGTACAATTACAGGTAATGCAAAAAAAGCATTTAACGAACCTCATTTTTTACTATATCAGTTCATGTAACTTTCACCTGAAGGCTTTCAGACACCTACGTCCTCTCATCTCCACTGAAATTGCCAACACATTGGCATGTTGCATAGTTGGATCTCGCCTTGACTATTGCAATTCTGTCCTAGTCCGGACCTCCGCTGGCAACCTAAAGAAACTTCAAAGACTACAAAACAACCTGGCACGTGTCGTCATTGCCCACACTCATCCCCGTCTCGACTCACTCGCCTGTCTCCGTGCCCTCAACTGGCTACCCATCGCCAGTAGGGTCACATACAAGATCGCCTGCCTCTGCCACAATGCCTTCATACCTGCCTGCCCGCCGTACCTTTCTTCATTATTGACAACTTGCAGCTCAGCACACAGCAGATGCCTGCGCAGCGTGACTCATGACCTCTTGATACCAAGAACTCACCTCTCTAACCATGCTTTCGAGCAACTCTGAGCTTGGCTCCGCGCCTCTGAGTTGCGGCCATTACGTCCGCAAATTTGCTCGCGTTATAAATTTAATTATTATTAATTTTTATGCAGTCATTGAATTTGACAATATAGGGTCTAAACGGTGATTTGTTTTTCCCTGAAGTCATGTTAAAGTCGTCAGAAAGTGTGGGAGTGTCCGGGATGCAGTCGAGGTTAATTTGGATGTAGGGACCGGCAGACTGGGCCACGGCGGTGTTGGAAATGAAATAGTGGACTAGTGCAAGAGTGAAATAGTGCAATGGTGTTCACACTTAACTGCAGTACAATATTGTAGCCCATCAGCATATCCACACTTCGAGGCAATATTCAGCAGAATTTCTTTAACCAAGACAAAAACTCTGCAATATTATTTTGTGGCAAGCCTTAAGGTCCAGTTAATTTCACTGCGTGTGACTGCAAGCAACGCACAATGTTTGTATATGTTGCAACTCGGCAGTGTTTGTTTAACGAGCCTGCAGGTTGCTGAGACCACGGTTTATTTGCTTATAAACATGCAACTACCGATGGCCGAAACATTATTTTTATGTGGTGGGGATGGGGGGGGGGGGTGTTGTGGGGGTGGTGGTGGTGGGAGGGTGGTGGAGGGCGGAGGAGCGACGCTCACAACAACGAGCGAAGCACCGGGTGGCTAAAGCACAGCAAGTTGGTACAGTAGGGGGCACAGGTGGTGCATCAGCCAGTCATCTCGGTCATCTCAGTCAGTCGACCCATGGCACCTGCTGGGTCTGCCCCGTGACCTCCTGACAGCGGGCGTTCGACACTTCACGTGGCCTCAAGGTGCACTTGGCCTGGCACAAGCGTCGTGGTGACGTCACCGCCACTTAGTGGCGAATGGCGGTTGTAGTTGGTGGGGTGGTGGTGGGGGGGTGGTGGTGGTGGGGGGGGTGGTGGGGTGGCGGTGGGGGTGGTGGTGGGGGGCAGGCGACTTGCGGGGCAGCGCTGTGACGCCGTGCGGCTCGACTCGATCCCTTCCCCCGCCACGCGGGGGCGTCTCTCGAGCGGCGGCGGCGGCGCGCCCCGAGCCGGGAGCGAATTCAGGGGGAGGCGCGGCCCAGGGGCGGGGCCACACGGGGGGGGGGGGGGCACACGAGGGGGCGGGGCCACACGGGGGGGGGGGGGCACACGAGGGGGCGGGGCGGGGCCATACGGGGGGGGCGGGGCCACACGGGGGGTAGGTGGGACCCACCTGGACGTGCGGGAACGTGGGGAATCCGAGTGGAGGTGACCGAGGTGGTTGGGGACTCGGGCCCTGCCATGGTGGACTGGGTGCTCGACAGCGTCGTGGGCTTCCTGAGGAGCCCGCGATGGGACGAGCCGATTCGCCGCTTCATGGAGCTGGAGTGCTCGGGTAGGGGCGAGCGAGCGAGGGACATGGGAAGTAGTCGGGACACACGGGGACTTGGGATGGAGACGACGGGGGGTGGGGGGTAACGTTCACGCGGTCTCTGTGTCTGCAGTTTTTCAGCCCGGAGAGGAGAACCCCCTGTGTCTGAGCGACATCCACGGGCAGTATCGCGACGTGGTGAGTGAAAAGACAAAGATCCTCCGGCTTAGACTGTTGTTGGGGCACACGATGGGGTGGGTGGCCAAGCGGGCACCATCATCACCGTCAGCACAACCGCAGTAAAACTGAGCCAACCATCAACAAGCATTAACATCGACACAATTACAGTAACAGTATCAAAACAAGCATCTTCATCACCACCAACAACATCACTAAAATCACAGCTAACACTGTAGCGACCACCACCGCAGTAAATCTGCACCAGCCATCTTCAACGTCAACAACATCAACATCGCTATAATAACAGTAACTATACCAACCATTTTCAACACCATCAACATCATCACTACAATCAGAGTAGCACTGCACCACAGGAACAGATCATCATCACCGTCAGAATCACAGCACCATCAAGATCATCATCACAGGAACACAGTAACATCAACATCACAGTAAAACAACACCGTCAGTAACATCATCACCATAGTAACATCCACGGGCAGTACCGTATAGTGGTGAGAGCGTATTAACACAATTATCACCGTCAACAAAATTAACACGATCATGGTTACCAGCTATTGTGGGCCCACTGTGGGATGAAGGTCTCCCATCTCCATCCCACACGATGCCACAATCCTATTCGCAAATCGCCACCCACTTCCACTGTTCCATTGGCATCTACACCATCACCAGCACTACCACCAATCGTCTTCATTTCACCGTCTGCATTTTATTTTAATCCCCGTGTGGTTTGTTTTTGACGTTGCACTGTGCATCTGGATGTGTGTAGGTGGGTGATCTGCTGGATGAATACTGCGAGGAGGTCGGCATTTCAGAAGAGGCTTTCCTGGAAGCCTGTAATCGAGCTCTTTCCCACGGTGACCTCTCACAGGTGGTCACCGACACGGACGTTTACATGGAAAGACTGAGAGCCACATTGTGACTCGGCGAAAATACTTGTGGCTAAAGACTCGGTTCAGTGCATGGTAACTGGGAGGACTGGGTTATTGATGTGAATTAAACGTACAGTCCATAATAGACGATTTTGGGGTTTAAATCACGTAAATATAAACGTGTCATTTGATTTAAAGCTTTCGTGACTGCAGGGATTCATATTCATGGTTCTTTCGGTAAAGTCACGTAGAAGGGAAATGATATAAAACAATAAACGTCGTGAGAATTTTAATTGTTTTATATTTATATTATTTTATTATTTCCCTTCTACGTGACTTTACCGAAAGAACCAAGAATATAAACGTGTAGTTAAACCCACCACCAATTGACACGGCCAATTAGTAAGGTTTGTCACTTTAAAAAACCATGCCAATTAGTTACTAGTTCAGCACATCGCTTGTGTGTTGAAGAGTAAACCCACATATACAATTCGAGTACGACGTTTCGTCGGTAATTAACCAAAACAACTATTACGGAAAATATTGATCGCGAAAGCCGATGTGTTAAACTACACTTACCCTGGTGATAATGGAATAATTGGGCAATGTTTGTGATTGCGCTTATTCCTTTAACCGAACCACAGAGTGCGTTCAAGCCGGTGTGGGCTGCTGAGGATTTTGTTGTCTTCAAAGAGCTGATGGTGGAGAAGAACCTGGAGATGCAGGGCCGTGCCTTGAATGACATAGTCCAGCACCAAGGTAGCCTTAAGGCCAGTCTGCATGTTTGATCTAAAGTGGCTAAAGGATTATGCTTTTGTAAATAAGCAGCCTGCAGTGAGTGGGCGTGTTCATCCTTTTACAAAAATGTACCAAAGTAAAATATTAACTTGGTTGTCCCACTGTGCAATAGTTGTAACTGAAGAATATATTCCAACTTGACATTCCTAACCCATCTTGGCAGTTTTGGAAAAGAATATATATCTTGCTGTTGTTGCCTTCATTTTGAAAGAGTTTGCTGCTGTACTGTACATTAGCTTAGCACTGATTTATACAATTTCGTGACACGCGGTTAGCATTACATTCCAGATGTGGTTGTGTGATAATGGCTGCGACTGGTTCTTGTTTTACTCATAGGGGTGCTGCCAGACTGCCTCCTGGAAGGCGGGGAAGATGCGGTGTCTATGCTGGAGCGCCGTGAGGCCGAGTCTCTCCACGAAGCCCTCAGGTGTGGCCAGCATGGCCAGTGTGTTAGATCACATGGTCTCATATGGTCGATGTTAAAGATAATTTTCTTCACGTGTTTACATGTAACAGGGGCTTTTGCCCTTGGATATATGCACATATATATCAATACATGTAACAGGGGCTTTATGCAGATAGGTTTTCTTTTTATGGACAGTGTAAACATGCTTGCTTGTGCAGGCTTTCCAAGGAGGAGTATGAACAGGAGCTGCTAAGAAGACGGCTGGGAAGCATAGCTGCCGAGGAGAAGCCCAGAGCGACAACAGAGGGCCCAGCTCTCCTCCCAGATGTCCCCGGTAGCACGGCTGGCCCTCGTCAGGTTTGCTGACGCACACTGCTCGTTTTGCGTGTTGGTTTTCATGCCTATGTTTTATTGGATCTGTGTGTTTATTGTTATAAATGACTCTGAATACGTGTTTGATTATTGCGTGGTTACTTTATTTGTAACAAATGAGAAATGTGTGATACAGCAGGGGACAGTGGATGCTGCACTGGTGGAAGGTGCCACGACAAAAAATGGAGGGAAGAGTGAGGATTTTGTTGCAGCACAAGCTGCTGCCACTGCAAACCTGGGGGACAAGATACAAGGCAGTAAGTGACTTATTTACATCAGCACCCATGTTTGATCTTTACAGTTTGGCTCGCCTATGTACTGTTTGGTTTGATATGGACCAGATGGCTGTAGCATTGGACCAGAGAGAAAGGCCCTGCGCCCTTTGCGCTCCTACCCGCGGAGCACTCAGCTGGACGTTGTGGCCTCTGTTGGAGATGGGCCACCTGATGGGGGACATTCACAGCAGCAACTGAGCAATGAAGACACATCCAACAGCAGAGTTGTGACATCTCAGTCCAGAAACGAAGACACAGTGAGCCTTGTTTGCACCTTCCCCATATCCTGACATTAAATATATAAAACATATGGCATTCAGCCACAGGTTGCCTTTTTGTATTGTATTAATGTATAAATCATGTTCTATATTATAGTGAGAGGTTATGAGTTATGCATGCTTGTGTATGTTGTGGTGATTGTTAAGTTTTCCGGTGGCTACAAACTGATAGAATCGGTGTGTTTACTTGCCGTAATGCAGGACCAGTCGACATTATGTGAGGAGGAGATAGCAAAGAGGAGGATGTATCTGGAGCAGCAGAGAGACCGGCTCAGATCGGCACAAAGGTCTGAGGAGACGGGGCGGCCCCTGGATGAGGAGACCGGCAGTGCCTCTGGCACACAGGCAGAGTTCCAGGCAAGGGGTCCCAGACTTCACATGACACCCAGTTTGTTAATGTTCACATTACCATAGCTGCCTCCACAAGTGTCCCACCATGCCCAAGTCAATATGAATGTAGTTCTGTAAATCTTGACTTAAAGCTTTCGTGACTGCAGGAATTCATATTCTTGGGTCTTTCGGTAATGTCACGTAGATAAGTTCAAAGAAAATAACACAAAGAACAAAAAACTACGATGTTCCGATCGCAACACAAGCGGTCGTCTTCCTGAAGACGAAAAGTCGTAGTATTTTGTTATTTTTGTTATTCTCTTTGAACCTATCCATGTGACTTTACTGAAAGACCCAAGAATATGTAGTTCTGTAATTAAGTAGGTTTGTATGCTTCAGACACCATATCCTCCAATCTGAATGTAGAAACAAAGCAAAGTAAACTTGACTGTCTAGTTGGGTGAAAATAAACAATACACTACACCACAAATAACCTCAGTCCTTATGCTTCAGGGTTTGTTAAGAGGACTTGTATATCTAAATTAGATTTGGTGAAGCATGTTTTAAGCAATATCTGTTTAACACTGGCTTATAATGTGCACATGCTTTAGCCATCTATACATTCTGAGTTCAGATTTTGATTCGTTTTGGACCACCTTACCCTCAGCTGTGATTCCAGAAGCCAATAAGCATTAATCAGCAGACCTTCCTATTACAAGAGACTATGAAGTATGGCTGGTGAGTCAGAGCAGTGCGATCTCTTCATTTGCAGGAGCTTCCTGAGGAGGAGAAGAAAGCACTTCAGAGACGGAGGCTGCTCGCAGAGACCCTGAAGAGAGAAGTTCTTCACAAGGACTGATCAATGCCCTCATCTTTATTGTATCTTGAAGTATATTGATCTGAATCCAATACTATATTTATGAAATTCTCGTCTCGAGGGATAACATTTGTGTTTCATTTGATATACAGTGTATGCTGAAGGAGGTTGTTCTACTTAATGTACTTGTTAAACTTGTGTCCATGCTAATAATTTAGCTTCATAATTTCCACATTCTGAGATATATTTTATATACAAGCCTGAATTTGATATCAGCGATACTACTGCAGATATGTCATATTCAACTGTTTATATAACAGCTTCTTCATGTAGTCTGTATTGTATATTTTGATATGAAAAGTTGAGATTCAATTTCTTCCAAATGCAATTTTTGTAATTCGCCATTTATACTTGATTTATTTTATACTCGCTGTATATCCTACTAGTATAATTGTATATTTTGACTGAATGATCTAGATGTGACAATGGTGCTGTCGAGTGCGCTCATCATTTCATTTCAAATGTACCTCATGTCATTGCACCTAAAGGCTAATGCAAAATAGCTTAACGTGAACTAAATGCCCACAGATATAGAAACATAAATAAGTAGACAATACACCTTTACCATATTGTCTTTCCATGAAAAATCTGAAGTTTACTTTTACACATTTCATCGGCGACATGGCCTTCTGGGAGTGCATTTTATCAGCTGCATTGGTTTAATAAAAGCAAACTGGACACGTTTTGGCATTCAGTTTCTCATGAACCAATTACTCTACTCGAGAAAAAAGAATAAATGTAAACATAGAAACATAACATCAGTATGTTTTCTCATAAAGTGCACAAGTCCTCGTTTATAACTAATTTAAAATGCTTTGGCAAAGTTCGGTGCCATTTTAGGAAAGGAACACCGCAGTTCTGGTGTTGGTGTGATGTACGTGAACAACTTTCGATTACTGGATGTAAGAGTGCACAGGCAGGTATGGCTGGAATAAGGTGGATAAATATAATGATCTTGTAATTATGAAATAACTTGAATCGAATGACCAGTACTCTACAGGGTGGTTCAGATGTCTCGTGATCCCCAATCAATTGATCCAGAACATTTTTCCCCTTTGCATATACATTTTTGTTTTAAATAAACCTTATTTTTAAACATTACGTTATAGAGAATTACATGGGGTCACAAGACATCTGGACCACTAATGTTTTCATGGTTGTAAATAAATAACCAGTATACATCTCAGGGGAAGATGAGTTTCATTGCTTCCATTTGAAATAAATTTAGAGCCACACGATGCACAAATTGAAAGCACCTGGTCTGTTTGGCAGAGGTGTGGACTCGAGTCATGTGACTTGGACTCGAGTCAGACTCGAGTCATGAATTTGATGACTTGCGACTCGACTTGGACTTGCATAACAATGACTTTGTCCCACCTATGAGATGTGGACTCGAGTCATGTGACTTGGACTCGAGTCAGACTCGAGTCATGAATTTGATGACTTGCGACTCGACTTGGACTTGCATAACAATGACTTTGTCCCACCTCTGCTGTTTGGACATAACGAATTGCAATATGCAAGGGTGAGTGTGAAACTCTAGCATTAACATATCCACATCTATCCCTACACAATCAAGTTCCAACGAAACCAGGTCACGTTAACACGACTAGATCTAGGAAGAGCACGGTTACAGTAACCCATGGGTTCCCGAGTGGTCAATCGCTTTTGGCCTGCCAAGGTTCAGTGAGAAGATTATTCCCGCACCTCTGGTTAGCATGGTTGGTGACGTACGGTGCGAACGAAGTTCAACAAACTTACATGATCAAGGCTAAATGACAGTAAAAAAAAAACAAATTTTATCCGGATAATCCCATGAGATGGAATCTCATAAGGACGTCCAATTTCTCAAGTGGCGTACAATGAAATTGATATGAATATAAAATTAAAACTTATCAGGAGTGTGGAGCGTGCAGTCCTTGACACTGTGGATTTGGCTGATGTGTGATGGTGGGGATGAAAGGACAACATCTGGGTTTTTGTTGGATGTGGTTCTATCACCAGCGTCGGTGCAGGTAATGGGACCAACACTTAGAAGGGTGGCTGAAAGAGCCCTCGAAACTGTAGAGGAGTCGTACAACCCTAGCTGCCACTGCTATCCAGTGGCCTGAAATCAAATATAAAGCTATAGATGACCAATGCGAGAAATGATCATGTATTTTGATTATAGTGTGCTCCTACTACTATTGTTCCTCCTGCTATTATGGATTGACTCATGCAGCTTGCGAAGGATGCTATGTTTAGTAATATATGTTATGTATGTCGGCATGTCGCTATTGTAAACTTTCAATCACATTTCTTATGATCACTGTTACATTGTTTTTATATCATTTTTGTAACGTCTAGAAAGGTTTAGATTAGTCTGATTTTTTTTATGTAGTATAGAGTTATACTTGAAATTTTAATCTATATTGTATTATGATTGTTACTTTGATCTAACATCAAAATGAGATTTTTTTTTGCACATTTTTGTACGCAGCATAAACAAATGGTGCTTTTTCTGGAAGATGTTATTGTTTTTGTAGGGGATGTTTCAATTTGCGTACAGTAAATGTTAAATGTATCTTGTAATTTAATTGTTTGTTGCGGTTGCACCCGAATCAAGAGCCCAATGCCTCACAGGGTTATTCCAAATAAATTAAACTGAAAATTAGCCCAGAGTCGTGGCTTCTGGGTTAATATGTATAGGTCATCAGTGGTTTGTTTCGTAAGACACTTTGACTGAACGTTTGCCTTGGTTTATCATTGAAAGCGGTAAATGTCTCGGGGAAATTACTTCTACAATTGTATTCAACCAGCCACAGACCATCATATAACCTCCTGTTCGTGGCTTTTGCGTCCACATCTGCAGATCTTCTCGTATCTAAGTCGCATTGTCGCTTGGTCTCCATCTCTGTTCCCATCTTCCCGTGCCCCACGTCCCCTTATCCAGGGACCTGTCGATGTTTCTCGTGTCCCTTCATCCCCGTGTCGTCCTGTCTCTGTGTATCTGTGTATATGTGTCTGTGTATCCGTGTGTCTGTGTGTCCGTGTCACTAGTGAAGTCCCCGTGTCTCCGAGGGAGGGTTCCGCGTCTCCGGATCACGTCCCATCGAGGGAGTCCCCGTGTCCCGCAGTAAGTCCCCGTGTCTCCACGTCCAGTGTCACCGAGTGAGTCCACGTGTCTCCATGTCCCGTGTCCCCCAGGAAGTCCCCAAGTCTCCGGGTCCCCGTGTCTCCACGTTCCGTGTCTCCACGTCCCGTGTCCCCCGGGAAGTCCCCAAGTCTCCACGTCCAGTGTCTCCGTGTCCCCGTGTCATTTGAGGAAGTACCACCTGTCCCGCAGTAAGTCCCCGTGTCTCCGCGTCCCGTGTCACTTGAGGAAGTCCCCGTGTCTCCACGTCCCGTGTCACTTGAGGAAGTCACCGTGTCTCCGGGTCCCCGTGTCCCCCAGGACGTCCCCGTGTCCCCGCGTCTCCACGTCCAGTGTCACCGAGGGAGTCCCCGTGTCTCCGGGTCCCCGTGTCTCCAAGTGAGTTCCCGTGTCTGCACGTCCAGTGTCTCCGTGTCTCCACGTCCCGGGTCCCCGTGCCTCCACGTCCAGTGTCCTCGGGTCCCCGTGTCACTGAGGAAGTCCCCGTGTCTCCGCGGGAGGGTGACCGACCCCCCGTGCTCTGCTGAAGCCTCCGCATCGCTGAGGCAGCAGCCGCCGCCGGATAAAGAACAATAAGAAGAGTACGAAGAGGCGCTGATCGCGATGCCGCACAGAGGGGCAGAGAAGGAGCCTCTCAGCCGCTTCTATTCGGTGTCCGAGCCGCGGCTCCACGAGCGCGGGCACACGGAGTACAAAGTCACGGCGCGGGTGAGCGGCCTCGGCACCCCCCCATCACCACCACCACCCCCTGCCGCCTGGCAGCGCTCTCCCCCGGCAGCGCCACTAGGCCAGGCCGAGGCTCCGGCTCGCGTGGGCCACGCGGGGTTGGGGCCTACAGCGATGGTGTACGCGCGTTGTTATTGTCGTTGTTATTGTTGTTGTGCTTCGCTGTGATTAAGTCAGTGATGTGAATTATCCACCAGCTGTGTTATTTGACGCGAGTGATTCATGGGTTTAGATTTAATTTCAGCTCTGGGCTGCCACTCGCGGTTGCCACCTGTACGGGTTTGACCAGAATAGTCTGGGAATTTGTTAAATCTTAAAGCTTTCGTGACTTTAGGAATTTATATTCTTGGGTCTTTCGGTAAAGTCACGTCGATAGGTGAACTACGACGTTTCGATCGCAACACAAGCGTTCTTCATCAGGAAGATCGGGATGATGAGGACCGCTTGTGTTGCGATTGAAACGTCTGGGAATTGGTGTTTGTGTTCATGTGACGATGATTACATGTGTACCGGGACCTGGTGGGATTGTGTTACCTTTACAGTATTACGGGCATAAATATATACCGGGTTGGCTGTGTGTAAGAAGTCGCAACCCGAGCTGAATGTCGTCTCCGTAATCTTGCCTGGGATGCCGTTTCTACCTCCGCTTACTGACGATTACTCGAGTTTCTGTGGTCGATTACACCCAAACGGGACGTTCTTTTGTTGAACTAAGGACGTCGTTGGATAAAGGTGGAGGCAACATGGTACTGAGGCTTCACAGAAGCGCGTTACTACGGTAGAGCACTTTGCCTGTTCATTATGAACGTGCTGTGGTGCTGTGCTGTCCATCACGAATGCGGACATTGCACCTGGGGCCAGCCAATGTTTACAGCCCGAAAGGCTTCAGTCAACTTTTGTAGTTGCCAATTTCAGTTTAATTTATTTGGTGTAGCCCTGTGAGCCATTCGGCTCTTGAATCAGGTGCAACCGCAACAAACAAAAAACAAAAACATGAACAAGAAAACATCTTAAAGTGACTATGTGACTAAGTGTAAACAGAAAATCCAGGAAAAGACAGCAAAATATTGCAGAAAAAGCACCGTACACCAACGCTGTGTGCAAAAATCCCAGTGGGATGCAAGTCAAACAACAACAACAACCACAAGACAACTTAGATTAAGGCCATGAGTCTAACTCCGTACTACAACATACAAACAAACATGTCCAATGAGGCTAACTGAAGCCTTGGCACTATCCCTGACACTGGCAGGCCGGGAAGGAGGGCTCTAAGCAAGGGTTGTCACTTTTCTCCACAGACGACGAGATTTAGTGCACGACGAGTTGCCACCCTTTCCACACACTCAACCCCTTTCGTATTTCTCAGTCGGCCTCGGTCTGTCAGAACTGTGTAGTAGGCAGTAATGTGTTCAGTTAAATGTATTCCTAGCCTCAAATATTATTAACGTGTGACTTATCTTCCACAGATTGTGCCCAGGAAACATCCAGAGAAGATTTCAGAGGTATATTTTTTTTACAGTGTACATTTTCAACACCATCGTCATGAGTTCATGGATATGTAAATATCCACTGCTGGATGAAGCTCGTCCCACCCCAAACCATTGCCATCTCTCATCGTTTCCCGATCCGACAATTCATACAGCTCCAGCACACTAACAGTTTTTTTTGTAAGTAGCAACTTGTGTGGAGTGTGTGCTGGGTGGACTCACGGATGTGACATGGCTGCTTGTGCATGAGTGCAGACCGTGGTTTGGAAGCGCTACAGCGACTTCAAGAAGTTGCACCGCGACCTGGCCTACATCCACCGCAACCTCTTCCGCCGCTCAGAGGAGTTTCCTGCTTTTGCGAAGCCCACAATATTTGGTGAGAAAGCAACCTTTAGCACAGCGCCGTTGCTACCGCAGTCTTTGATCACATATATGTTTGTGATTGCTGTAGTGTTCTATTTATGCTGCTATCTTAATTGCATAAAGTACAAATCCTTTATGATAGGTTCATTTTAATGTCTGCCATTCACCATTGAACTTGGCGATAAAGATTGTTTACTTGGCTCTGAAATAGATGTTTTTAATCCCTCATCCCTTCTTCCCCACTGTTCCTTCGTCCGATACGGATGCGTTTGTGGCTTACTTAATTGAAGCAACTCTTGCTTACTCTCACAGCCATGTAAAACTTACACCACTACAATTGTTTCATCTCCGTGAATTTCTCATACAGAAATGCATTAACGCTAAGTGATTTGCGAGACAATAACACCCGCTACGACCTTCATGCTAGAGGTTGATCGTGTGCCCTGTGCGGGTAATGAGTGGCGGTGGGGCTGTGTGTGGAGGTCGCTTCGAGGCGGCCGTGCTTGAGGAGCGGCGCGCGAGTGCCGAGATGCTGCTGCGCTTCGCTGCCACCGTGCCGGCGCTCTACAACAGCCAGCAGCTCAAGGACTTTCTGGAGGTGATGCCGCATGCGTTTGCCAGAAGCAGGCATTAGCTGTGTATCAAGAAAAATCAAACTGCTAAGATTTTTACTTGAAGTCAAATTGAACTTTTAAAAACAGTACGTTTTTTTTTATGTTGTACACATACTAGAGACCGAAGATACAGTTTATGTTACATAGCCTAAAGTGTTGACTACCAAATCACACAACAAAAGCTTCCATTCGCAAATAAGTGACACATACACATGTGAAAACACGAATATGTTATCAGTATATACCCCAAATGTATGTGCATTTTTTTTTATCTATCAGGGAGGCCATAGCTATGAGTTAGGAGAATCTGCTTCTCTGCCATCTCTGCCCGAACCACTGCTGCCTTTACCGGGCATCGATTCCCCGCCATCCACTCCGCCGCTGCCTGCCAACACCACCATGCCACCTGTACTCCAGCCCTCACACAGTGCGTCATCAGCTGTTAGCCAGCCTCAAGTTGCAGATGAGGACTTGGATCTGCTGGATGGCCTCACCTCCAGGCTGTCTGTGAGCGGAGTAGAAGATTGTGTCATCTCCACGGATCTATGTCTAGACGAGGCGGGACCTCCATATGGTGAGGAGGCTCCTGCTGCCAAATATATATTTTAATTAAGGGGTGTTTTATTAACGAGAAATAGCAAGATTGTTGGCATGTATCGGTGCATTGGAAAGGTTTATACAATTTTCTGTTGTATAATAGGACATATAATTATCAGCAATGATCTCTCCACTGCTGGATGAAGGCCCTCTCAAGGCCGTTACCATCTCATTATGCTGTGACGTAATAATGCACCTAGCACGTGGATGTGAGCTGATTAAATATTATAAAATAGAATGATATTTAAACAATATTCTAATTTCATGTATGGTTGCATGTTGGCTTTGATACCACAGACACAGCCCCAGTCATGACCACACTAGATATGAAGATTGAGGCACCAGGAGAGGGACAGGGCCTGCATGAAGAAGAGAAGATGGAGGACGCCCAGGGGCAATACAAAGGGGGTAGAGGCATGGACGAGAGAGAAAGTGAGAACGAAAGTGAGAACAAAAGTGAGAAGAGTGAGGATGTTGGTGCTATGGATCCCAGCTTGGCCTCTATTCCTGTGGCTGGACTTTCCCAACATGAGTTGGAGTTGTTTGACCCCTGTGCCAAGTCAGGTTTGTTATGCACAATATACACTTGGGTGTCTGCTACACAATAACATCACCTGACTCAGAACTGTCAAGCAACCTCCAAATATATGAATTGGAAATACTCTGTTATTTGATTGGCCTTGTCTTGGTCTTGGTGAAGTCTTTGTTGCTGCCCGGTTGAAATGATGTAACATGCAATTGTGTGGGCATTTGCCTTTTAACAGGAGAGGAGGACGGAGATTGGTTTGCTGAGCTGCTCGAAGATGACGTCCTTCACGGCGTTTAGATTTTGCCAAACGGCACATCGCTTCTGACTATGCACGGATGTGACTTATTCCAGTGAACAAGCCTTGCCTTTCAAGGACTACATAAAGGCTTGGATTAGTTCACTTTCTTCTGATTGGCCAGCATTCTATACACTGGTTAGATGAACATTTAAAGGCATGTGGTGCACAATGTGTCACCAGCATTGCAACCAGTGCATGCAGGATGTCTAAATGAGTAATGCTTCTGTAAAGAAATGGTGATGAGGAATTCCTTGCAGTGGGGACTTTTGAGAGGTGTGGACCGGGGTGCGCGCTGCTGGTCTCTGCAGAACCTGCCCAGCTGCTGGGCACCAGTGCAAGGCCAGGAGATCAAAGAAGACGACCTCCTTGGCTCGATGTTGATATGTTCCTCGCGTTCTGCAGCTTCTCATGCTCGCTGTCCATACACTGTGGCATGACAAGTTAGCACAACCAAAAAGCCCTTGGTACTGATGGCTCCATGATGAATCTCTGGTTAGGAGAATATGGAGAGTATGAGACTTAAGTGACTGCATTGGGCAGGATTACTGGTTCTTACTCTTTTGTTTTTTCGGTAAAGTCACGTAAGTAATGTTACCTACATGACTTTACCGAAAAAAACAAAGTACGAATCCTTGCAGTCACGAAAGCTTCAAATCTAGAATTGCTGGTTCTTGCTGAGTGCTTGAAGCCACTGGGGTGCGAGGTGTACGTCAGCCAGGTGTTTTCCATGTTGTCTTTAAAGCTGCTAAAACTCGTAAGTATGCACGGAAAATAGTGCTGAGCAACCTGAATAAACACAGTACAGTGACAGTGCATAAGAGCACCGCACGGAGGAAGTGGTTGTCGCTTGTGTGCACGTGTGTGACGTGGACAAGGCGGTGGAAAGTCGTGGTGACTGTTAAGCAGCACTGCAAGACTCATCGCGGAATTAAAATCATGGTTATTTGCGTGCGTCTCGCGGGGTTTCCACACACTAATTGTATAAAAGTGCACTGGGTTGTCCCGTGTAGTAACCGTACCCTGTGTTTAGTTTGTTATCCTCCCCGCGCACCTCCGATTAGCACAGTTTTGGCTGCGTACTTTGCCAAAAAAGTTCAACATACAATACACTAGGGTGAAGATAAATAATTTAAATTCAATACACTTTTCCTGATTAAAAGATTACAATCTGCTCCTGGGCAAGTGCTAGGTGGATTGCTGCATCTCAGAATCGTGAGAGATGCGGATGGCTTGGAAAGGCCTTCATCCAGCAGTGGATTGGTCGTGGATGATCATGGTGAAATAACCAAGTAAAAACAAGGTTGATAAACTGACGATACATGTAGGTGGGAAACCACTGGCTCACACTTGCATACTGTATCCTGCATTTCGGAGAATTATTCAAGGTGGACTGAGACGACAATATTGCAATGTTCAACTCAAGGGGTGAAGGAAACTCCCCCGCGTTATGTTGAGTAGCGGGTACTGTGGGGAGCATGTGGTGTGCCGTGGCGTTTCGAGATAGACGTGCACGTGCACTCGCGTCCTGTTTTACGTGCAGTTTTAGGGATTTTCCACACCATCGGGTGTATGCTAATGTGATATTGATGTTGCGTGTGTGGGACGTGTGGCGTTTCGAGCGTGGGTTACGTGGAGCAGTCATCCGTGCGTGACCCCACACGGCTCCTCCCCAGCTGATGTGCCGGGTTCACGCCGTTCATGCCCGTGCACTTCAATAAAGTACACAGCTGTTACGAGCGAGTCTTTCTTCCGTGTAACCGGGCCACCTTTGTGAATGCCGCCAGCAGTTCGGTTTTCCCTACTCATTTACAACACTGTACGGTAATTACAGATCCGCGCTTGTGGAGGCGAGCGGGTGGCTCGTCCTATGTAGCGTGACCTTGTTTAGGGGGGGACAATAAACATTGAGGGGTAGAGGATCGACAGGGGTTGTCAAAGTTCTATGTTAGAGAAAGGGGTTTCAGCCGGTCCTACATTGTCGTCTTTTGGTTTCACACGTAGACTTTCGTGACCAATATACATGAAGGGGTTGGATCGCGTATGTGTCAAACCCGCAACCACCCGACATGTACAATTGTACAATTACATTTGCAAATGTCGGTTTACTCTCCAACACACCGGTGTGCTGAACTACTAAGGAATTGCCTGTTTTGTTTACATGTCAAACACCTTGCTAATAAGCTGTCGGGTGGTTGCGGGTTTCACGACATTTATCTTTACGCGACGATCTAACCCAACAACAACAACAAAAAAACCTGGATTTTATTCATGAGCCCACGCTCAGACTTCACGTGATAGCGTCGGCAGGAGGGAGAGCGTTTAGTTCCCTCTACTGAAGGCCACCACGTGGACCGGAGCGTGGGGCTTATTGAAAAAAACCCAACGTGGTCGATGTCTCTAACAAGAGTCTAGGAGACACTGGTGGTGGTGGCCCCTCTCCCTGGCTACCCCCCCCCCTCTCCCTGGCTACCCCCCCTCTCCCTGGCTACCCCCCCTCTCCCTTGCTACCCCCCCCCCTCTCCCTGGCTACCCCCCCTCTCCCTTGCTACCCCCCCCCCTCTCCCTGGCTACCCCCCCCCCTCTTCCTGGCTACCCTCCCTGGCTACCCCCCCTCTCCCTTGCTACCCCCCCCCCTCTCCCTGGCTACCCCCCCTCTCCCTGGCTACCCCCCCCCCTCTGCCTGGCTACCCCCCCCCCTCTGCTTGGCTACCCCCCCCTCTCCCTGGCTACCCCCCCCTCTCCCTGGCTACCCCCCCTCTCCCTTGCTACCCCCCCCCCTCTCCCTGGCTACCCCCCCTCTCCCTTGCTACCCCCCCCCCCTCTCCCTGGCTACCCCCCCCCTCTTCCTGGCTACCCTCCCTGGCTACCCCCCCTCTCCCTTGCTACCCCCCCCCTCTCCCTGGCTACCCCCCCTCTCCCTGGCTACCCCCCCCCCTCTGCCTGGCTACCCCCCCCCCCTCTGCTTGGCTACCCCCCCCCCTCTCCCTGGCTACCCCCCCCCTCTCCCTGGCTACCCCCCCCCCTCTGCCTGGCTACCCCCCCCCCCCCCCTCTGCCTGGCTACCCCCCCCCCTCTCCCTGCCCCCCCCCTCTCCCTGGCCCCCCCCCTCTCCCTGGCTACCCCCCCCTCTTCCTGGCTACCCCCCCTCTTTCTGGCTACCCCCCCCCCTCTTCCTGGCTATCCCCCCTCTCCCTGGCTACCCCCCTCTCCCTGGCTACCCCCCCCTCTGCCTGGCTACCCCCCCCTCTTCCTGGCCCCCCCCCTCTCCCTGGCTACCCCCCCCCCCTCTTCCTGGCTACCCCCCCCCCTCTTTCTGGCTACCCCCCCCCCCCTCTTTCTGGCTACCCCCCCTCTCCCTGGCTACCCCCCCCTCACCCTGGCAACCCCCTCTTCCCTTTACATAGCCACGCCTTCGAAACCCCGCCCCCTCGATATTGGCTCCACCTCCACGCCCCCTGGCCCCGCCCCCTGGCCCGACTCCACCTCCTCGAAGCCACGCCCCCTGACCGCACTGTACTCCCTGGCGCCCGGCGCGGAGCCTCAGAGCTCGGAATCCGTGGGCCGGGGTCACCAAGCGGCGAGCCGAGAAGCCGGGAGCCACGAGCCCAGGAGCCGGGAGACACGAGCAGAGAAGCCGGGAGCCAGGAGCCGGGATCCAGGACCCTGAGTCTGGAGTCCAGAGGCGGGAGCTCAGAGCCTCGGGAGCCCCTTCAGCCAAGTGCCGAAGTGCTGCGTCTACCCCGGGGAGGCTCTCGTCGCCCTCGTCGCGACAGGTAAAGGTGCGGAGCGAGCCCAGGGGAGACGGGGAGGGAGAGGCAGGGAGGGAGATGACGGGGGAGCGGGAGACGAGGAAGGGGGGGGGGCATCGGGAGAGGCAGGGAGATGAGACGGAAAAGGAGAGTCACGGAGCGGTGGGGGGGGGTAACAGAGAGGGAGAAGCAGAGATGATAAGAGGGGGAGGGAGGCAGGGAGAGGGCCGGGAGGAGCGCCCCGTTCCCTTCATCCTCGTGGCGGGGCCGTCTCCTTTGTCCTCCGCGTCCTTTGTCTCCCCCGTGCGCGACTGACGTCTCCACGTCTCACCGTGACCCTCACTTTCACCGTGACCCCCCCACCACCCCGACTCTACCTTAACCCCGCCTTAATCGTTAGTAATCAACGCCCCAGCTCAACCCGGACGCCGACTCTTTAACTCTACAGTGTATCCTTCTTCATCCATGACTTTCTCCGAACTCCCACCGTAAAATCCTCACCCCGGGGGCCACGATCGCGGCGTGAGTTTGGAGCTCGCGAGCGGTGTCCCTACGCTGCGTGCTCCTCCTGGGGCTCTGCCGTGAGCAGGGGGGTGGTGGGGGTGGTGGTGGTGGCTGGCGTCTGCGTGCGAGTGTCTGTCATAATGAGCGGTGTCGTGATTGTTGCCGCGCCCAGTAATTCCCACCAAATTGCATGATGACGGCCACCTAATCACAGCCGCGCGCCGTGTTTAATTGCCACTTGATGGGATCGCCCACGTGTGCGCTCGCCTGGGCGCGCTGCTGCGTAGCCTCGCGTCCTTTAAAAGAGTTTTGTTGGGACATTTTGGGGTCCCAGGGTCCCGGGGGTTCCAGGGTCTCCAGGGTCTCAGGGTCCCGGGGGTTCCAGGGTTCAGGGTCTCCAGGGTCCCGGGGTTCCAGGGTCCCAGGGTTCCAGGGTCCCAGGCAGGGTCCCGGGGTCCCGGGGGTCCCAGGGTCCCAGGGTCCCAGGGTCCCATGGTCCCAGGGTCCCATGGTCCCAGGGTCCCATGGTCCCAGGGTCCCATGGTCCCAGGGTCCCAGGGTCAGGGTTTATTTGGCGAGGACGGGAAGCGGCCGGTCGCATCAAAGCCACGACGCGTCGTTTGGGTGTGGGGGGGAGAACGAGGCGCGCACAGATCGTTCAAGAAGGGCGCTTCTGTCGGCTTGGTGGTGGTGGTGGGGAAGAAGGGAAGGGGTTGGGGGGAGGGGGTTGGGGGGAGGGGGCCGGCCTCTGTCCCCACATCCCGTTATGAGCGCCGCGCTGGGCAGACGCGCGCCTCCGCGGAAGCGCGTTGGGGTCACGGCGCCGCACGTCGCGTTTCCAATGCGCCACACAGGAGATGTAAATCTTGCTTTTCCCATCTCCCTCGAGTTAGCATCCTGGGACACGAGTGCTGCCGCGTGCGTGACGGGGTTGGGGGGGGGGGCACGGACCCCATTAAGCCGCGCCAGCTGGATGGGCGGCTCAGGACTTGGTTCCCGTGCCTCTCTCTCCCCAGGGCTGGGCTAATGGGGAATCCATCGTGAGGTGCAACAAGGCTGAGCAGCCTCCTAGCCGCAGGGGCTCGGCTGACTCAATCGCCACCTCCCCCACCACACCCCCCCCGATCCAAATGGAGTGAATCTCGGTACGGTACTTTGAATATGCTTCACAACAAGACGGTGTCACACTGGACGCTAGCACCCTGGCCCCGGGCTTCGAGCTGTTGCTGCCAAATGTTTAGTAATGACGGTGTCAGGTTGAGCGGTTGCTGTCCCTGCCGAGCCAACGATGTTGCTTCCTCGACTGCATGCTTATTATCTATTGTTCGAGTTTAAAATATTGCAATTCTGAATATGCAATTGACTTGGAAATCTCATTTTTAAAGAGTTATTTTGAATATAAAATGTTCAATATTCATGGTTGTAGAAAACAGATGTGATACCTGAAATGGCTTTACCGGAGCTTGCATTGCCTGGTTACAATTTGAAATTCTGTGTTATTGCAGTGAGAGCATCACTCACCAAATCCCTCTGTATTTGTTTTTCTCAGCGATGCTGCTTTGATGCAGTGATCACTCGACGCCTGTGCTGTTCAGTGATGCACTAGAGCATCCGGGAAGAGCGACGCGTGGAACGTGAGCGTGGGGAGGAGGCCCTCGGCGCCCATGAGTGTGGTGCTGCCCAGCCCCGAGGGCAATGCCCCTGACGGCACCAGGGAGGCGGCCGCGGGCTCCACCATTCTGGATCAGCTGCTCCGCACAACAGAGCCTGCTTCACCTGGACACCTCGGCACCGCACTCCTCAAGCGCTGCGCCAGCAGTGGAAGCAACTCTTCACTGGTGCCAGGCGCAGTGTGCAGGAAGCGGCATGGCTCCGAGGGCACCGAGCGCCAGGGAAGTGACTCGGGCCAGGAAAGAGGATCGCCTGTGGGCAACCGGCCCCTGGATGAGCACCTCCAGGCCAAGCGCGCCCGCGTTGAGAGCATCATCCGTGGCATGAGCCACTCTCCACTGGGCGTTGGCACCGTTTGCCGTGGGGAGAGGGATGACGAGGCGTGCATCGCTGCAGGAGAGAGGCCCTGTCCCTCAGACTTGACAGAGGAGCCAGGGGGACCCCCCCACCCCCCGAGGTCGAGTCCCCAGAGCCAAGGCCCTCACCTACCAACATCACAGCAACAGCGAGAGAACAAGCGTAAGCAACGCCTACCCCAGCAACAGAGCCAGGGCTCTCGGGGGACACGTCGGTCCCGGCAGGGCAGCAGGCAGACAGGGGAGCAGTGTGCCGAGGAGAGGCGGCGCCTGAAGCAACAGCTGGAGGACCTACAGAGGCAGCTGCGCCAGCTGCAGGAGAAGTTCTTCCAGGTGTACAGCAGCAGCAGCGACTCCGAGTTGGAGGACCACACTGGAGAGGACTCTGCAGATGAAAGTGCGTCTATGCGGGTAGGGAGGCACTCTCAGCTTCGCGCCCCCTTGCGCGAGGCTGCCGATTATTTCGACGATGCTCGCCATTGTTCCCGGACAGCAGTGAATGATTGCAGGTTTGAGGCAAATGACAGGATTCACACAAAGTGTCCCTCAAGAAACAGAGTGGAGAATGGACAGAGGATGCACAATGACCTCCTAAAAGAGGATGGAGATGACTTTGCAGAGGCTCTTAAGAACGGGCTCCATGGTGCTGTGTCTCAGGTGGTGGACTCGGTTGTGCGGATGTTCTCAGCGAAACCACACAGTCCCCGACTAACCACGGCTCCCCTACAGCTGAAGACCTCACTGGTGGGGAGGCCCACAACGAACGGGGAAAGGCACGATGTCAAGACTAACAACCGCCTCTCACAGTGCCTAAGTGATGTCCTGGGCAGAAGCTTGGACGATAGGCCCTTTCACGTCACAGCCAATGCAACAGAAGGTTATGTAGACCAGACGGAGGCCCTTCCACTGGTTGTACGAAAGTCCTACTCTGAAGGGCGATCCTCCAAGGGTGCACTGTTTGGTAATCACCACTCTGATGGCCTCCCGCTGCTCTGCTCGCCGGGCTTCCCCGGCTCTTCGCTGCACCACCTCAGGCTGCCCCTTCCTCTGCTCTCCTCGCTGCCCAAGCCCCTGTGTGAGCCAGGCGGCACAGCCACTAAGGAGGGCATGGGGAGCACTCGTAAGGATGATGGGGGCCTGTCTCCAGTGCTTCTGGATCTTGCCAAAGACTTTCCAGGGAGGGCACAGTTTCTAGGAGAGCCACCAAGTAACACTGGGCTGGTAGGAGGGCCTCCCATCGCTGCCACATCTCCAACCTTGACCAGCAGCTCTGGGGATGGTCTCTCCACTTCACTGGTGAAGTCTGAGTGCGGGGACCTGCAGGACACCAGCGACGTCTCCCCCTATGCCACCACCACCGTATCCTTCAAAGCCTCAGCGAGCAAACTTGGTCTGCTTAGTCACACATGTGCACTCGCGCAATTTACCGCATGTCCGTGGGTGAACTTGCGCGGTTGTGAAACTATCCCCATCCATCTGTCGCTCTCTCCCCACTCGCTTCCACTACCCCCTTACCACTCCCCTAAACTTCGTGGCCTATCATATGTATGTACTGATGATCTATTCATGCACACATCGCTTATCGAGTTCAAGGGTACCCCTGGTTAGTGTTGTTAATCGAAGATATGCAGAATTTGCATGCTCGTCCATCAAAAGGGCAATGACAATTACCGTTCATTTGATTCAAAATTGATTTCTTTGGTGCTTGAAGCTAATCGGCACAGCATGAAATGCATGCGTCTATGAGCGAAGCCTTGGCTGAGACATTGAGATTTCTGGGTGATATGTTCAGCTGCACTTGTTGGCATGACAACCAATCGCTTCACATTTTTCTCATCTGAGGTTGCGCGAGTAGATGGTGACGGCAGGATAGGAGGCTGGTAGCGAGGTGGGAGAAGAATAAGAGGTTTTGGGAGTGCTTGTGAAATTCACCTTTTGAACAATTTGTTTGGTTTAATTCCTGATATGTCAAGGCACGGATTTTATCATATTTGGGATGTCACTTGCTGTTATAGTGTCAGTGATTGTTGATGTCAGTTGCATTAGATTCATACCTTTGTCTAAACTAATGAAAAATGTATCCACAGCCCCAAGGGGCCATCCGGAGGTTTTTCATCTCCTACTATGGAGACTTGAGACAACATCGAGGCAGCATTAGTCATCATTTCAGTCAAAGGAATTAATGTTTGAGCAACGTAATAAACATGTCATCAGTGTGAAACGCACAGCCTGGAGTAGAAGTATCCGTATGTGTACGAGTCACCCGTGGCCAAGACGTAGCCCATGAGTTGTTCAGTGACGGGCGCTGCATATAATCCTCTTGTTGGGTGACACGAGGAATCTTCATGTCACTTGACTTGGTTATGTACAGAACAGTAGCACATAATTACAGTTGTGCAATTTTAGTCACAATCCCACCTGACTTGGGTGAGCAGATCATTATTGTAGGAATTAGCGTGAAAATAATTTAAAAGTAAACTTTTGCCTTTTTGGGTTGGAAATTCTAGAATCCCAATATACCAGAAATTGCATTCTGTCCAGGCAAGTGTGCTTACATTTACAGTGAATTAGGAATGTTAGTATTGGGACAACGTTGGACAATTTTATACATGACTCGGAAAAGGGCTTCCCTGCCAAAATGATGAATCTTTGTTTGTCCAGTGAATCATCTAGACATTGTGTTTTGTATACCCCATATGTATACACAACACGCTGTCTGTGTACACAGTACACACAATACACATTCCAAGGTGAGCTCTTGGGAATTGTACTTTGTTTGAGAGTGACCTAGAGTAGTACGAGTGGGTTTTGCGAGTGTTGATGTGAAACGGGGCCTGCCAGTGTTGAGCTCTTGTCTTTGGCGGAAGAGCCGTGGCTGCTGAGCACCCATCCACGGGGCTCTTGGCCTAGCCGCATGGTAATTCAATCCTGCTATAATGAGTTTGAACTCGACCTCGTCCATGGGGCTATTTCCATGCTCCACATGAGTCCCTTGGCAAGCCCTTGGCAGGGCCATTCTTCACACGGAGGCTGAACCTGCCTCCCCCAGGTGTGCTGGAGCGGTCCAAGTTAAGACAGAATGACTCTTCCTTTCCGAATGCTTGAGAGATGCAGAAATGTCTTCAGCGAATTGACCGAAGTGGAATGACTAAGGCTTGCGAGGATGTTGTGGAGTCGATCAAGACCTCGGGCTTGGCTTGAACTGTGGAGGCGGAGGTCAGCGTGGCCATGACTGCACTGTGAGAAGCGTTTGTCACTCGATGAATCTCAAGCACTCTGTTCCCCCACCCCCATCATCCTCCCTTTCTTGGTTCCAGCCTCCTGCACCTGCTCCTGTGTCTCGGGTTACACCATTTTCATTGTTTGCTTTATCTTCCTGGCAGAGCACGGGGTGGAGCTGCTGTCTTTTGTGTTCAGCGCACAGGAAAAGAGCACCCACCCTCCCTGCCTGCCTGCGAAATTGACTGTTTTCCTTATCTCCCGATGTTTATCATTTTATTCATAAACCTCAGTCTCTCCCCACACCCACACTCGTCGATGGCCTTGAAAGGGCAAAGATTATGATCGTTGTACTTTGCGCTTAAAGATCATGGCTATTTGCCTGTTCTTTGGGCATGCCGCGCATGTATCCGTCTGTGTGGCTTGCGGCTCCCCATGTCGCTATCCCAGTGTGGTGGACTCACCCTGACGCTTGCTGACATTGACTGCCACAGTGCCCTTCCACAGTTAGGGGTCCAGTTCTCCAGAGTGTGCTGCTCATGTCTCAGAGCAACATTGTTTATAGAGCAACATGGCTCCCCCCAGACACCAGTGCCTCTGGGCGACTGAACGGGCGCTGCGTGGGAGTTGTCCGTGTTGTCGGCGTTAGCCATTGGAGTGAATTTGTGCTTCACGCTACTCGTGAACGGAAGATGATGGGTTTCGACCTCACCTGTCAGATGCAATTGAGGTCTTAAGGCTCCACATGTGCTTGCTGGAGAACAGAAACCGAACTACTATTGATTCATCTTCGTCCAGTGCTTCCTGCAAAGCCTGGAGGCTAAGTGTAGCATCGGTTGGCACTCATGGTCACGTGTCCCAACAGCTCATTATATACTCGTGAAATGAATTCTCACTTCACAGCAGATGTGGGTGTGAGTGTGAAGGCCACCATGCACAGTTTTGTGCCTTGGTGTCTGGAGCTGGTTTGGCTCGGGAGTCGTAAATCTGTAGGTCCCACAACCCCACGGGGACCGCTCGTGATGGAGCCACGCCTCCTGCGGCAGCATCTGTTCCTCCTGACCTCACAATGCGAGCCCTGTATGGCATCGTTTTAAAAACCTTCAGAATGCTTACAGCGTAAAACGGGTAAACTAATATATGCCATAACGTTATGCCAATTACGCAGTCGTGTGGTTTTTATTATTCGTGTGGATATTGTAAAGTGCTAAGCTTGGTGTTTTTGTTGAACGTAGAAGGAATTCTTCGGCATGAGCCCATGGCCTGCTCGCCTAATGCAGAGTGGAGCCTGACTTGCGGCAGTCTCAGCCCTGCTCGTAATCGGCAGTGGAGGTGGTGAAGCCGGCTCACGTGGGCGCGCGGGTTATGACTCGAGCCATGCAGCAGCTGCGTCATGACCTTGGGTTTCGTCACATGAAGGCGACGCATGACTGAGTACATGTATTCCTGTGTGTACGTGCTTGCGTGCATTCAGCTGTTGATGGGAGTAATTATCCTGAGCCTTTTCAGGCTGACAGAGGGGGGAGGCCTTTGAGTGCACGCGTGTGACCCGAGCCCACGTTGTTACAGGTGCAATTAATTGCTATGAATGCATAGCATGCTCGTGTTGGTGATGATGCTTGTGAGGACGATGAAAACATAATTAACGTGTGATAATGGACACTCATAATGAAGGACACGCAATGAAGATGGCGAGTGCACGTGATGATGAAACTGCGAGTGTCGCCCCGGGTTCCTCTGTGCTCCTTGACGAGAGGCCCTGTTCAGGACGGCCTCATGGTCCAGCCCCTGCTGCAGGAGGGCCTCACTCCGCACCACCTCAAGAAGGCCAAACTCATGTTCTTCTACTCGCGCTATCCCAGCTCCAACATGCTCAAGCTTTACTTCCCGGATGTCAAGGTCAGCCGCGTCTGAACCAGCAATCACCACAGCAGCAGCAGCGACTGCTACCATAACCACAACATGTCTACTTCGCCATTTCTAGTTTTATATACGTGTTGGTGGGGGGGGGGGAGTGGGAATAGTGTGATGTACCATGATAATACGCAGATGGGACAAGTCTCGCCGCTGGAGTGTGAGGCGACGGTACTTGGTTTTCAAGGGACGGTTGAGTGGGGTTTGTTTTTGCTACATATCCTGTGACTCATGTACCCCTTGTGCCTTCACGGGCCCTAGGTGGGGACGTCCTGCTTGACCTCCTCGTATCTCAATGTTCGTACCGTTGTTTGGCTGTGTTTCGCCTTGCTGCTGTGGATCTGCATTCAAATGATCTGTAATTGTTTCAGTTAGCTGTGCCTGTGTGCCCTACTCCCTGTCTTTGCTGATCCTGATCTCTGTGAGTATGTGCTGGTTACTGGCGTGTGTGTGGGTGTGTATGCTGGTTTCCCGATTATATGTGATGATCTGGCTGTGAGATTGTGTGCTGATCTCTGCTCACTGGCCTCCTTGTGTGAGCTTGTCTCCTTGTGCACTGGTGGTGTCTCTGTGTGCTTGTTTCCCCGTGTGCGCTGATTGTTCACGTTAAGAATTGAAAATAGAGCAGTGGTAGCACTGCTCTATTTTCCTGCATCCCCAAAGCCATCGCTTAATGAGGCTAAATCATCGACAGATGCTGTCCGTGTCTCACTGGTGACAATGGGTCAGTGTAGCAGATGCACGTCATGGGGGAGTTGGTGGGCTTGTGTTTGACCGTGTGCATGTTGCAGGTGTGTTTTCTTGGAAATAAGCTTGACATTCTTGTACCTACGATTGGCACGGTTGGCTGCATTTGGTGCAAAAGATGCTCAACATACATAAATAATAATTTAACAAGTAAAAATATGAAAGAAGTGGTATCAATTAGCCAAAATGTGCAAGCACTTCAGACAACACCGAGTAGTGAGTCACAGAAGCGTGCATGGTGTCTGTGGTGCAGTTTAACAGGTGCACGACGTCGCAGCTCATCAAGTGGTTTAGCAACTTCCGCGAGTTCTACTACATCCAGATGGAGAAGTTTGCACGCGCTGCGGTGACCGAGGGGCTTGACGGGGAGACGCTGGGCGTCACTCGCGACTCCGAGCTCTTCAAGGCGATCAACGCTCACTACAACAAGTCCAACGATTTCCAGGCAAGCGCGTTCATCGGCACGCGCACGTGAACCAGTGCACCCCTGTGCGGGCATGCACGCGCGGCACACCGACTATAGTCCATACGCAGTGACTCGTGACCCACGGGACGCACCACGGCCATTGTGGATGGGCGCCCGGCACTTCGATTCCAGTGTAGAAACATCCGCGGGCAGTGCTGGCCAAGGTGGGGCTCTGATAGGTGGTTGGATTAACCTCAAGTTTACAGCAGGTGGGCATCCTTTGGGGTACAAAAGCAGCCATGTGAATTTAAATACGCATTGAGCATGGTGAGAGGCACGCAGTGTGGTGAGACACTCTTGTGCCCAAGGCCACGTGGTTGCTCCACTGACGTTGAGCCGGTGCTTGTGCCGTTCGTCCCATAGGAGACGCATACAGCAGCTGCTGAGCCATGGCTTCTCCCCTCCCTGGTCACCTGCACATCATCTGTATGCGAGTAGCTCGTATAGATGATGTGCAGATGTCCAGCAAATTGCACACTGATCTGCCGAGACTGGGCATGTGTTGTGATGCCTTCTAAAGCTTCTCTCTGTAGAGGTTTGTGAGTGAGCGCTATGGCTATTGGTCTGCTTTTGAAGGCCTTGTGTTATGGGAAAGCAGAGCCTACATAGCCTCCTCAAAATAACTTCCTGTTGAGAAATCCATTACACTAATAATAATATTTTACATTTATTTGTAAGGTACCTTCCACTAATGTCTCAAGGCGCCTATTTTGTATGCCCGTTACTCAGTGTCCGTCACTGAAAAGGACATTTCTTATTTCTTTCCGGCAGCACCACTGCACTAACCAGTACCCACTCGCTACACATAACCAGACGATAACATTAGTCAGAGTTCCATTAGAGGATGCGGCGCTGCAAGGGGACAGTTGCTTACCCTGCCACGTGTTTTCGCTGCGGGTTCACAAAGGGGAGACGAGCGTTTGCGGAGTGGCATCAGATGCCCTGGGAGGGTAATCGATGGCTCTTCAAAGGCTCAATGAGAGGGGAGTTTGGGGGTTCCCCTTGCTGGGTGCGCTTCCAGTTCTTGGAGCCGAGCACGGTGTGCTGAGGGCCCTTGGTGGGACTCGGTACACGGACATTGAAGGCAGCTCTGGGCTCCTAGGGGATGTCTGTTGAGAGCATCGGAGGCGGGGGAGGGGAAGGGGGGGGGAGGGTGTCCGTCTACGCCCAGTGCAGTCTGCGGTGCTGTGCCGTGTCCACGGTTTTCCGCGATGAAAAGAGGAGGCAAAGAGCAGCGGGAACGCCCTGCCCCCGTGCCAGCGCTTGGCAGCCGCAGGCTCTGCAAGAGCGAGCGGAGTCTGCCTGGTTTTGTTTGAGCCATCTGCCGGTTGGGGCAGGAGCACAATGCAATGGGTCACTCGTGTGCTCTCAATTAAGAGTGCTGTCAGCTGGCCGCACTCCTGCTTCCACGCTCCTCTGCTTGTGTTTTTTTTTATCCCCTCTCCTCGCGTGAATTCACGTATTGTGGACAGGACCCACACAGCGATGATATGTTTAGATGTTAAGCCTAAAGTGTACATTATACTGATTAACGGGAGTATTGCTGTTCTGTACATTTTGTTTTTAAACCTGAGCATGCACTCGTGAATGATCGCGACTTTGTTATGTCGGGTTTTAGACGCGTTGGCAGTTTGACCTCCCAGCATTTATATTGTCCTGACTGCGTTGCTGTTCGTTTAAAAAAATTGATTTCTTTTTCGGCTCGTTTCTTTGCTCCATTTGCGTCGATGTAACAGTAAAATATAGTACTGTAGATGCTCCACGTACGATTTGATGCGTGTTTTGTGGGCATGATGATCGATTTTTATAGGATGACTCAATGCGTCGTTAAGTGCCTAACAGCCTGAATCCCCGTGTGTTTCAAAGGAGCCAAATTATTAGATGCCGAATAAGCAAGAGGAGCGATTGGTTGCAGAAAACAACGTAACGTTGTTATGTGTAATGGTTTTATTGGTAGTAACCTGTTATCCTTCACTTATGTAAGAATACACATACAATCAACATCCTCATGATACTCAGCATCAAGCAATTTAAAGGATGAGTTTTTTGTGAATAGTAACAAGAAAGTGTTTTATTTTAACATTGTGACAACCCACGCCTATGTTTTGGGCTTGCGTGAGGGTTATCAGGCTGGATTTCGAGCCACTGATGATCTCGTATTGTGTGCCACAGGTGCCGGAGACCTTCCTGGAGGTGGCGGGGATCACCCTGCGAGAGTTTTACGCCGCCGTCAAGGCCGGCAGAGACGCAGACCCATCCTGGAAGAAATTCATCTACAAAATAATCTGCAAGCTGGACAGCCCTGTGCCCGAGGTCTTCCGCTCTCCATGCTGCCTGCAGGAGCTGCTGCAGGAGTGACGGAGAGGCGTTGCGTCTCACCGTGCCACCTGCAGGAGGGAGCGATGCTGCGCTGCCTGCATTGCGAGCTGCTCCACTGTGCCGCCTCTCGCTGCCAAGCTCTGGAGCGGCACTCCCCAGCCCCCTCTCCGGCAAACATCCCAGTCGTAATCACCAAATACTCTGCTTTCCAAATGATTTTGGAGTTTTAAAAGTCGGTAGCAATTATTATTAAATACTTAAGTAATGAGTATTCCTATGCTAGTCATAATAGTAATGATTACATTATGCCAGTAATACATAGTTGTTGTTGTTTCAGTAACAATGATGGACATTGCTACTTGCGGCAGTACAGAAGTGGACAAAGGGACTGGACATTGTGGGGAGGGGCAGGGCAGCAAGGGGTGGGGGAGGAAGCTGGGCAGCACGAAGAGGGACTGGGCAGCGACGGGAGGGGATGGGCAGTGAAGGGGAGGGACTGTGAATTACGGGGAGGGGCAGGGCATCCCTTGAGAGTTCGTCTGTAGCGACATGGGGAGGATAAATGCTTCAAACGCCATCTGCAGCTTCAAAACAAATCCATCCAAATCCCTTTTGTTTTGATGAGTAGTTTCTGAGATTGAGCTTAAATAATACATGCTTATTATAATTAGGCTAAGAACTGTGTATGTACTTTTTATATTGCTTCATCCCAGAGGCAGATCAGGCTGAGAACCCTGGATACCAATTCCCTGAGTCCTTCAATGACTTTAAAGTGCCATTGAAATTTTGGGGCTGGGTTAGGGGGTGGAGGAGGAAGAAAATTACACTTTTTTATCATTACGTTTTTAAGTCATTGCACGGGGCCCCTCAAAGTGAATGTGATTGACATTATAAAGAAAAACCGTTCTAAGGAAGAACTTGAGTGCTGCATGTGGAGCTGTGAGCCTCATAGAAGGGGGCGCAGGCCACCCCCTGCCCGTTTCTCCTGTCTTGTGTGAGACCTCATTCCTCATGGTATAAGTCTCTCGCCTGGCTTTGAGACTCCAACCATGGTGAAACGGTGACCCTGCAGACAGCAATAACACTTGAGAGTGGCTGTTAAAGACCCGTGCGTTGTGAATGATTACCTGAGAAATGTATGTTTCTCATCTGTTGCACGCACGATGAGAATCGGGATCCGTGCGTATAAGCGTACGTGGTCTCGTACTCGTCTGGTGACCGACAGGCAGCAGACGAGCCCATGGCAGAGGTTGAGGAGGGGATGGCTCTGAAACTCGGAGCTGGGTTCTCAACACCCTCCATCGGTGCTCGCACAGTGGGCGGCAGTGAGCAATTGTCAGCTGTAGCGAGGGCGCAACGGTGAGCATTTGGCAGATCCAGAAAAGGAACAAGCATTTCCTCATGAGATGGTTTTGAATCCATTGCGTGCAGGGAGCTCCGGCCACGAGCCTCTTGCTGCCCCGTGTCCCCCGGGCCGTGCAGCTTGGCTCCACTCGTCGATGTGCGTGCAGAGAACTGCCGCAGCACTTGGCCGTTCACACATTCCCCCTCTCAGGCCGCTGCCCATCCTCACCGGTGTGAAATTTCACCAGCCCCGTTGCTGGAGCCTGGGCAGGGATGGTCTGAATGGTCCATTATGTGCACAATTGCAGCCTTCATTGTTACATAAGTACGAAGCCAGGATATGGAAAATTAATGTACATGAGAAATGTGACCATGGTTTTCATGAAGGGGGACAGGTTTGGATGTGAGCCATGGCCTCTGGCTCAACGTTCCAGTGTTTCCCCATGTGCTTTCAACATATTAGCCATGAAAGCCAGTCCACTGAAACCATGAATGCGCCTCGTGGGAGCTAACTTTTTTGCAAGAAGATTTCTGTTTGATTCTCAGGACAACACACACGGTAAAGCCAGCACTGTGGCTATATTCGTGTGCTCATTTAATAATTTTGCCGTCATTGGCAGTATGTCCTGCTTTGTTCTGCTGTCCTTTGTGATGGGGCAAAGAGACGGATGCTAATCGGGTACGTAATTTATGCGTGGGAGTTTAGAATGTTTTATACCAATATCAGGAAAATGTGGTGTCTAGATTATCTACTACTGAACGCACGCACTGAGATATCACGAAAGTGGTCTGATACCATATATCAACAATTATGAAAAGACTGAACTATGGCATAAATATGTGTGCACCGCTCTGTGTATGTTGCCGCACACTTAACATGTTGACTCGGAGACGTGGTGAAGGCACTGTGGGCTCTGCATTTCGAGGAGCCTTTGTTTGGTCTCTTCAGGATGAGAGGCATTGAAGTGAGACTTCCGCCTAGCGCCACTGGCCCAAGCAGGTGTCGATGTTGCGTCGGCGCAGACTACACGCAGTTTTGTTATATTTTTACGCGTGACCAGAGTTTCACAATTCAAATGAAGTGTAGAGTTAGCGACTTTTTTAAAAGAACTGCTCCAAAGGGCCCGTGGTTAGGCGCCATGGTGGCCTTGTGCTCTGCATAGCGTCGCTGTGAACGGGGCCATCGAGTCGGCAGATCCGTTGCTGGATAATGGTGGCGTGCAGTGCTTTTGGTAGTCAGTAGGGACTCTGTAATTCAGGAGGAGCACGGGACTGGGGGTGGGAAGGGGTTCAGCAGCAAGCAGGGGGAACTGAGCATCCTGTCTTCACTGTAATGGATCAACAACCAAAGTCGTTTCCCCCCCCCATTCGAAATGCTTTTAAGACACTTGAGACATTTGATATTCACAGAGCAATTTTTATTTTGTAATAAAACGATGACTGATACATAATACGTACTCGGTAGGCTTGGAGACATTGCGCGTGTTGCCAAGAAAGTTGCTCACTTGCATTTCAACCCAGGCTTGCTGACAAGAGTTTAAACTACAGAGTCCAAAGCCGGGGAGTTTAATTTCCAGCTGTGTGCAGTGTGCTGTGGTGGACAAGGTGGGCATGTCCCACGCAGCACTTGTTTGCGTGAAGGCAAGTTCCACTTGTTTGGCATTGGAATAACATTCCTAGGTCAACAATAAGCAATGGAATTATTTTCTTGAATATTGCTGCGGTTATGACAACACTGACTGACTTAATAGTTATGCCACTGGTTTTGGTAATTTCGCACCTACCAGCTGTCGGCTGTGGGACTGTGCCTCCGTCATGCACGCCTGGAATGATGCGACTTTAACACGTGACTTTCGAGCCTTGGTTTCTCCTTGCGCAGGTGAATGAGACCACGAGGGTAAAGAAACGGGTGGCATCGTAGCTGTCATAGCTCCAGAAATGCGTGCAAGTGGCAGTGATAGGGCTCTGGCCGGTGGCGCAGTGGACGTGGAAGACGCTGAGCATGGGCACGGATGCTCCTGGATCAATGTCCAGAAACTGGGTTCACAAACGACAGTGCCTCGTGGTTCTGCAGCTGGCAGCGAGAGAGGCACCGATAGCCCCCACGTTTTGGAAATTCAAGCCTACCTTTACTCCAAACGGGGGAACACCTTCAACCTATGCCTGTCGCTACCATTCAACATTGGCGGCATTGTGTTTGAGGGCACGGCTTCGGTTCAAACGCTGCCTCCCGCGACAGAGGCAGGGACTCGGTCCGTGTTGGATAGATGCTCCGCCACATCCACACCTAATGGATCCTCCGCTGCATCAAGCTGTACGAATATGCAAGGGAGTGCAAGGTCTCTCTACCTGCCAGTGTTTGAGTTAAGAATTATTTAAATTAAGTGTCATGAGTTGGTTTTGTTGATATTTATTCCATCAGCAGATCGTCAAATGATTAGAATTTAGTTACGATTTAAAGTATACTTGATATGCTATAGTACTTATTTTCCATTGTGCTGGTGTTGTAAGTTATTTTACCTAATTTATTGTAATTTATTGTGGAAGGTAGACATTGTGATGGTGGTAATCTGCTCCGTTTTAGTTAGTTTTTATTTTTCCATTGGGTTTCCATTCAACGCTGGGTTGTGATGCAAGTCGGAGTGGGGATGCTGCTGCAGCCTTATCCAGACCACTGTCTCAGATACCCAACAACACCTTTCCCCGCGCCCGCACCGGGCAAGCATTCTGCCTTCTGTGCCTTTCATCGCAGCTGAATGTACCTGCAGCGCTGTTTAACTCCACGCAGCTTTTGTGCTCGATTACAAAACTCCGTTAATAAAACCCACTTTAGAGAACGCTTTGTTTCTGGAGTCGCAGTCCTCGCTGTCCCGAGTCTTCATTCGTCGAACTGGAGCAGCGGCTCGTGCCGGTGTAACAGGCCGTAGTATACCCCCAGGCCGTAGTCTACCCGGGGTTTAAACGGCCTAGGCTAGATCATACCCGGGTATATTATGGCCTAGGCCAAATTATACCCCTCTAGGCCAAATCATACCCCAATGATGGTAAGTGTTGAGCGATATACACATGAATTACTAAATTTTTCCAACATTTTATTTAAAACTGTAAACATAGACGTTTTACTCTTAGATTTTTCGGTAACGTCACGTAGGTAAAAAATGAAATAAAAATTAATAAAAATAAAATAATAAAAATCACGACGTTTCGGAGGCAACACAAGTCTCCGTCATCAGGTGGGACCAAATCGCATGAGCCTCCGAAACGTGATTTTTATTATTTTATTTTTATTTATTTTAATTTCATTTTTTACCTACGTGACTTTACCGAAAAAACTAAGAGTATGAATCCTTGCAGTCACGAAAGCTTCAAATCTATAACACAGACTTTGATTGCTTCAGCCAGAAAAAACTTATAACCCTAACCCTAAAAATGCTTAAATTGATCAAATTGAGATTCTTCCATTTATACGCTTTTTAGATATCGATTGAAGTTCGTTTGAACTTTCATATGGGGCATATTCTGTCCTGGAGGGGTATGGTCTGGCCCAGTCTAGTTGAAACCCCCGGGGGGTATAGTTTAGCCTAGGACACTTTATCCCCCCGGGTATACTCTAGCCTGGGCCAAACTATACCCGGGGTTAATCTGGGCAGGGGTTATTTTAGCCTGTGACACCGGGACGAGCGGTGTTCCCCGCAGGTGGACCGGATGGTGAGCGGTTCACTCGTGACGCAGACCATTTACGTTCGGTTCACTCGTTCCGACCGCAAAACGGTGTTGCCGTTGCGACTACAGGACCGGGCAAATCGCATGAGAACTTCCAGCATTGACATGTCACGCATTTGACACGCGTACCACAGCATTATCAGTAAAACTCGCGTTACCTGTGTTACACAGGTCTTCTCATGCCCTGCCCACCACAGTGGTATGTTTATCCAGATTCTGGCACATGTTGATAAGGCCTGGTCTCTAGGCGTGGCGAGGTCTTCTCTGCGGTGCATACACCGACACATACGTGTATTTGGCGGAATTCAGAGCTGGGTCAGGCAGTGCCCTTGGGTGACCCCACAAACATCGAGTTACAAAGTTTTGAACGTGCCGATTTTATCTTGCACAAATTCCAGTGTGGAGCAAATATTCGCACGTGTGCTGCTCCATTGCGCTTGGGAAGCATGGGCTGTTGAGGGGCTCATTTCAGAGTTTGCACCCCGACCCCCCCAGGGACAACCCCGCGACCTCACCCCCATAACCCCTCAACGCTCTGCGGAATATCCTGAAGAAGAAGCAGCAGCAGCAGGAGCAGGTACTGCTGAGCTGCTTCGCCGTGTGGCAGCCTGTTCAGCTCGCGTTGGGCTCCGAGGCGTTGCTTGTCCCTGAGGCTTCTACTTGTCGTCCTGTAAAGTCTCACAGCGGTGAGCGGCCACTCCAGACCGGGTTGGCTGTCCAAGCAGAGCTTGGGAGTCAAATCTACGAGGCCCCGTCTCCAAGTTGGGTCACAAGGCCATGCGGACTGCTGGGAAAAAAAAAAGGACGGACACCTCGGTGAGGACGACTGGAGGTCAAAAGTGCTATTTTAACCTGGTCGGTGATTGATGGCGCTGGCAATCCGTGCTCCTCGTGTCACTGACATACTTTCCAAAGTCATTGCTTTCAGACACTTGAAGAGCAGGGCTCACGTGCTTCCCTCGGGGGCTCGCCTTGAATAACCACGTCCACGCTCTGCCCGAGTCTGAGAGGGGGTGCAAAAGAGACTGTCAGGGAGGGAGGGGGGTACAGGGGAGAATATGCCGGGGAGAGGGGGAGTAGCGGGAGAGTGCCTGGGAGGGGAAGCAGGAGAGATTATCTGGAAGGAGGGTGCAGGGTAGACTTTGTTAGGGAGAGGTGGAGCAGAGGCAGACGATGTCTGAGTGGGGGGGGGTGCAGGAGAGACTAATGGAGAGATGGATCAGGGAAGGCTGTGTGGAAGGGGGATCAGGAGAAGATTCATCAAGTCCCCACAGCCTCTAGGTACGCAGGGTTTTCTTTGAAATGTGAACTTGCATGTGTTCCAGATCTGTGCCTGGCTAAATAAGGGAGAGGGTTCATTGCGTGCTGTGAGTTTGTCCACACGCGCACGCTACTCCCAACCAAGGGTGGCACAGTCGGGGTTTTTACAATCGGTTTAAATTGTCTTTTCATATTAAACCCGATCATCTGAGATTGGGAGAAATCCGGTTTTATTGGCTCTAATTGCAGAACCACACTTCTCAACGATGGGCTTCATCCATTCCAAGCGAAGGAACTCACTGGCGCCCACGATTGTGGAGGAGAAGCTCGTGTTCATCACGACCAACCTGCCCGCCGCATTCTACGACTACCCCGTGCCCGACAGCCCCCCGAGTACGACAGCAGCACCGACGAGGAAGCAGCCTAAGCCTTGGATCAGAGTTTCGAATTCATTAAACCAGGTTTTAATTCCCCGAAATCGGGTTTAATTGTATTAAAGAAAAAACCCGATGCCTGCCGCTGGAAAAAATCGCGTTTTTTCCAGCCATGCTCCCAGCAGCCGCAGCTGCTCGCTGTGACCACGTAGGGGCGACCTCATCCTTGCCTGCGTGTGAAGCCAAAGCTGCTACCCATAGCTAATCCGAACTGATTCGAACGCTAACGAATAGCTCAGCCCCGACTAATCCTCACCGTGACTTCCCTAGCCCTGACTCGAGCGCTAACCCTTGCAGATTTGCAGTTTTGTTTGATTTCAATATCGACCATAATGCGGTTTCATGAATACATATACGATTGAAAAAAATCGAACATTTACAACATCAAACGTATATTACTACACACATACCTCATTCAAAAACAGTTACACAACTTTAATCGAATGTATATCATGCTGTAGCGCAGGGTCCCATTGGTGTGAGCACGAGTTTAAGTGTAACCCGTGTGAGTGTCAGGACAAGCGGGGAGGTAACGAGATTGCTGTGCCATTGCCTGCGCTTCATTTGGAGGCATTTGGGGGAGTCACCCACAGCCATGGTTACAGAGATCGGCACTCCAGAGCTCCAGGGGCTGAGCTCCAGGATTTCCCACGCTCCAGGATTTTCGGGCCCCAGGATTCACGGACTCCAGAATCCAATGGCTCCAGAATTCCCAGGCTCCAGGATTTCCGGGCTCCAGAATCCACAGGCTCCAGGATTTTCGGGCCCCAGGATTCACGGACTCCAGAATCCAATGGCTCCAGGATTCCAGGCTCCAGGATTTCCGGGCTCCAGAATCCACAGGCTCCAGGATTTCCGGGCTCCAGAATCCACAGGCTCCAGGATTCCCAGGCTCCAGGTTTCCCAGGCTCCAGGATTCCCGGGCTCCAGGATTTCCGAGCTCCAGAATCCACAGGCTCCAGGATTCCAGGCTCCAGGATTCCAGGCTCCAGAATTCCCAGGCTCCAGAATCCACAGGCTCCAGAATCCACAGGCTCCAGAATCCACAGGCTCTAGAATCCACAGGCTCCAGGATTCCAGGCTCCAGGATTCCAGGCTCCAGGTTTCCAGGCTCCAGGATTCCCGGGCTCCAGGATTCATTGGCTCCAGGATTCCAGGCTCCAGGATTCCAGGCTCCAGGATTCCCAGGCTCCAGGATTCCAGGCTCCAGGATTCCCAGGCTCTAGAATTCCCAGGTTCCAGAATCCACAGGCTCCAGAATCCATAGGTTCCAGGATTCCAGGCTCCAGGTTTCCCAGGCTCCAGAATCCACAGGCTCCAGGATTCCCAGGCTTCAGGTTTCCCAGGCTCGAGGATTCCCGGGCTCCAGAATCCACAGGCTCCAGGATTCCCAGGCTCCAGGTTTCCCAGGCTCCAGGATTCCCGGGCTCCAGGATTTCCGAGCTCCAGAATCCGCAGGCTCCAGGATTCCAGGCTCCAGGATTCCAGGCTCCAGAATTCCCAGGCTCCAGAATCCACAGGCTCCAGAATCCACAGGCTCCAGAATCCACATGCTCTAGAATCCACAGGCTCCAGGATTCCCAGGCTCCAGGATTCCAGGCTCCAGGATTTCAGGCTCCAGGTTTCCAGGCTCCAGGATTCCCGGGCTCCAGGATTCATTGGCTCCAGGATTCTAGGCTCCAGGATTCCAGGCTCCAGGATTCCCAGGCTCCAGGATTCCAGGCTCCAGGATTCCCAGGCTCTAGAATTCCCAGGCTCCAGAATCCACAGGCTCCAGAATCCACAGGCTCCAGGATTCCAGGCTCCAGGTTTCCCAGGCTCCAGAATCCACAGGCTCCAGGATTCCCAGGCTCCAGGTTTCCCAGGCTCCAGGATTCCCGGGCTCCAGAATCCACAGGCTCCAGGATTCACAGGCTCCAGAATACACAGGCTCCAGGATTCACAGGCTCCAGAATCCACAGGCTCCAGGATTCCCAGGCTACAGGATTCCAGGCTCCAGAATTCCCGGGCTCCAGAATCCACAGGCTCCAGAATCCACAGGCTTCATGTTTCTCAGGCTCCAGAATTCCCGGGCTCTATAATCCACAAGCTCCAGGATTCCAGGCTCCAGTATTCCCAGGCTTCAGGATTCCCAGGCTCCAGAATCCACAGGCTCCAGGATTCCCAGGCTCCAGAATCCACAGGCTCCAGGATTTCCAGGCTCCAGGATTCCCAGGCTCCAGTATTCCCAGGCTCCAGAATCCACAGGCTCCAGGATTTCCAGGCTCTAGGATTTCCAGGCTCCAGGATTCCCAAGCTCCAGAATCCACAGGCTCCAGGATTCCCAGGCTCCAGGATTCCCAGGCTCCAGAATCCACAGGCTCCAGTATTCCCAGGCTCCAGAATCCACAGGCTCTAGGATTTCCAGGCTCCAGGATTCTCAGGCTCCAGAATCCACAGGCTCCAGGATTCCCAGGCTCCAGGATTCCCAGGCTCCAGTATTCCCAGGCTTCAGGATTCCCGGGCTCCAGAATTCAAAGGCCTCTAGATTCCCAGGCTCCAGGATTTCCGGGGCTCCAGGAGTCCCAAGCTCCAGAATTCCAGGGACCAAGGTTCCGGGGACCAAGGCTCCAGGGAAGCGGGTCCCTCGCTTCAGGCGCACACAGCGGCTCGATTGAGAGCGCTTAATTTACAGCTCCTTTTGTGTCGTTCGCTCTCCTTTCTCTTTCCGCTACATATATCTCCCCGTTAGCCGGGGTTCCCAGATGCGTGTGCGTGAGGTGTATGGTGTGTGTGTGTGTATACGGGGGTGTTATTGGTTGTGCGTATGAGGGTGTGGGTTAGAGAGTGTACGGACGGTTTGTGTATGCAAGGGAGTCGTCGTCTTGTTCGTCGGAATGTTTGTTGTTGTGGAGCAACAACAACAACAATTGTACATCTCAGTGGTTGAGTCGGATGATTGCCTTCGGGGTAGCGGAGTGCATCGCTGTGGTGATGCCTCCTTCGTGTCGTGAATGAGTCGTCTGTTCCATGGTCTGCTAGGGGTGACCACAGGCGTACGCTGCCGGAGGAGGGATTTTAATGTCCCATTTGTCCATCAAGTGTCCGAATCTGCAACCATAGTTTGTGCGGATGCGGTTTAGGAGTTGCCCATAAGGGATTGTGTAGGTTATAGGGCGCCGCGATAGACAGGAGGTCGTGGGTTCGATCCCGAACCCTGAGGACTGTTTACGTGGAGTTTGTATGTTCTCCCCGTGGTCGCGTAGAATCAACACGCGTTTAGAGCATTTGGCTACTGTACATTTCCACGTGATAAGCCACTTCGTTGAGTTATCGTTTGTGGCCAGGGCGCTTCTGAAAACGAGATATCGAGTTCGTGTTTAGTAATGTATGTGGGAGTGTGTACGGTTGGCTACGTACGGTGCAAATTGAGTACAACATAATTTTGCTCTCCAACTAGTAAAGGTTTGTCACGTCAACAGAACGTGCCAATTCGTCACCAGTACAGCACACCGGTGTGTTGGAGAGCAAAGCCACAACATCTACAATCCGAGTACGACGTTTCGCCAGTAATTACAAATAGCTTCATCAGGCGACAGCCAGATTTGTGGAGAAATCCTCCTGTTTCGTTCCTTAATTACAGGGGGGGGGGGGGGGGTAGATGCGATGACAACACTTGTGTCACTTTTATTCTCCGCAACGACGCCGATGATGAGGTTGTGTTGCGTCCTGACTAAATTCGTACACACCAGAGGACCCCACGGACCATCCAATGCACATGGAGGATGGTCTTCTGTAAATACACACACACACGTGTTCTGGTGTGTACGGGACCCCGTGAGAGGGAACCCCGTGAGAAAGGGGGTGGGGAGAGCCCGCGATCGAGGGACTGCGTGGGGGACATTAGCATGTGTGTGTGTGTGAGGACGTCTCGCGACAACAAAGGCCCCTGCTTGACAATGGAGGCGAAGAGAGATCCCAACCAACATAGGGACCTGAGCGAAGACGTCCACAGCCCGGCATGGGACTTTGACAGTCCGTTGACATTCGTTGTGGGCGACTTGACTGTTAGTAGATAGTTTGTGAGTGACGTGACCTCGAGCGATGACCGTGATGTGTATGAGAATCCACCTCCCCCGGGGCATCTGCTCTCCTCCCGCCACACAGCCCACGTATTTGTGTGAGCGTGGGGTTTGTTAGTTCGGGTAGGTTTTGTAAGGGGTAGGGTTTTGTTGGTCGCTGGCGGGTCCAAGAAAGGGGGGGGGGGTGGAGAGGGGTGATCGCACCCCACACCTTTTACGAGCGTAAAAGTTGGCATTGTATTGATATTAAGCAGAGAAAATACATGGCATCCTTATATTGATGTAGGGCCCTGTTTAAAAAGCTTTACATTTCGAGATTTCCCATAACCGGCCTTCTGGTAAGTGTCTAGATCGGTATCCGATGTTTATTTAGTTTATTGTGCTGCTATACATTTACACCCTATAAGCCACTTCGTTGAGCTATCATTTGTACTGGTAGGAACCTCCTGGTTACACCAGCCCACAGGGGATGATTGTGTCTGTCCGTCGTGCAGGGAGGGGCTGGGTGGGGAGGGGCTGGGTGGGGAGGGGAGGGTGGGGAGGGGCTGGGAGGGGAGGGGCTGGGTGGGGACGGGAGGGTGGGGAGGGGCTGGGTGGGGAGGGGCTGGGTGGGGAGGGGCTGGTCACCCCGTGGTGCCCTTATAAAACTCAACGTTTAACCTACTCCCGCCGGCTTGTGCCCGCCCTCGCAGTCGGCCATATTTGCGGAATACACCACGCCGCCGTTGACCCTGGCCATTGGCCGAGCAACCCAACGTTCCTACCAGCTCACTCCGTAGGAATGTGTTATTAACGTATGTTGAACTTCTAATTGGAGGTACACGTCCTGGCCATTTATGGCCAAGTCACTTCTGAAAAATAAGCAAATAGCTAAGTGGGCTTTATCTGTTAAGATATAAAAAAACCTCTATTTTTCTTTGTATATTTTTGTCAAGTAGTTTGTTTACCTTTCCTATCCTCTGCCCTGGTGAATGAACTCTGCGACTTTTCCCGTGAACCGACCTCGATTTCCGAACAGGGGAAACACCAGTGACCATTTATTTTGATCAGTCTTGAACTCAAATGAGTGTTTGATACGAGGGGTAAACATTACGACGAGGGAGACAGAGGCGGCTGAGCATGGTGCTGGCCACCCATCCCCTGGAGTGCCTTGCAGGTTTTCCGAGGTGCTACTCGCTAACAGCCCCTACAGTCTGTGAAGACTATACGGGGGAAACTTTGTCTTTGTGTCGATGTGTGGGAAGCGGTGGTGTTGCGGTCAGCGCGCTGCGCTACGAACCTGGCGACTCGAGTTCGATTCTCGCTCACGGCCCACGCCAGTGACGATTATCTGAACCGGTCCTGGGCCTCCCCTAGGTCGACTCAGCCTCAAATGAGTACTTGGTGTAGTGGTGTGTAATAAACATCGCTAGTACTGGGGAGACAAAGGCGGTCGGGCGTGGTGCGAGCCACCCACCCCCTCGTGTGCCGTGCCGGCCTTCATAGGTGCTCGCTAACAACACTTGCCCCACCAGTCTGTTAAGGCTACACGGGGACTCTTTGTCTATGTCTATGTCTATGTGTGTGTGTGTCTATGTGCGGAGCATCTTCGCCGGTTGGAAACATTTAGGCTGGCCTGCCTACAATACATCCTGGGTTTAACCAGGCTGGATTGTGTGAGGAGCTCACAAGTCCTTGAAAGATCTGGGCAAAGTCCCATCAGTGAGCTACTCCGGCAGGCAAGGCTGCGTTGGCTGGGTCATGTAGCCCGCATGCCCAGCCACCGCATGCCTAACAGCTTTTGTTCGGCCGGATCGAGGGGGCTAAACGGGCGCGGCACGGGCTGGAGAAGAGATGCAGTGATGTGGTACAGGAGGACGTGGAGCTGAGTGGACTTGCCGATGACTGGTACCAGCGGTGTCAAGATCGGCCTCAGTGGAGGAGGCTCGTGAAGGACGCTACTGGGCAGTTGGAGGCAGTCGCCCTCCAACAACAACGGAGGGCGGAGGAGCGACGCTCACAACAACGAGCGGAGCGCCGGGTGGCTAAAGCACAGCAAGTTGGCACAGTAGGGGGCACAGGTGGTGCATCAGCCAGTCATCTCGATCATCTCAGTCAGTCGACCTGTGGCACCTGGGTCTGTGTGTGTGTGTCTGTGTGTGATCTGTATGTCTGTGTGATCTCTGTGTGTGTCTGTGTGTGTGTGATCTCTGTGTCTGTGTGTGTGTGTCTGTGTGTGTGTGATCTCTGTGTGTGTGTGTGTGTCTGTGTGTGTACGTGTGTCTCTGTGTGTGTGTCTATGTGTTGGAAACATTTTTGTCTATGTGAGTGTGTGTCTATGTGAGTGCTCGCTAACAGCACTTGCCCCTACAGTCTGTTAAGGCTATACGGGGGATCTTTGTCTTTATCTTTGTGTGTGTGTCTGTGTGTGTCTGTGTGTGTGTCTGTGTGTGTGTTTGTGTGTGTGTCTGTGTGTGTGTCTGTGTGTGTCTGTGTGTGTGTCTATGCCTGTGTGTGTGTTTGTGTGTGTGTGTCTGTGTGTGTGTGTCTGTGTGTCTGTGTGTGTGCCTGTGTGTGTGTCTGTGTGTGTGTCTGTGTGTGTGTGTCTGTGTGTGCCTGTGTGTGTGTGTCTGTCTGTGTGTGTGTGTGTGTCTGTGTGTGCGTGTGTCTGTGTGTGCGTGTGTCTGTGTGTCTGCGTGTCTGTGTGTGTGTCTGTGCGAGCGAGTAACGGTGACGCTGCTGAGTACCGCGTGTTACGTAGCGGCCCCGAGGTTCCGCCCCCCGCGCTCCCGGCGATATAAAACCCCCCGGCCCCCTGGGACACGCAGAGTCGAGTCCCCCGTGCCTCCAAGTCTCCGCGTTACCCGGTCCCCGTGTCTCCCGGTAACCCAGTTGACCACCCCGCGTGTTAACGATTCTCCCCCCTGTGTCCGTGTTCCCGCGTCTCTCCCCCGTGTCTTTGTGTCTCCTCCGAGCCCCATTGTCTCAGGGTCTCCAACACTCCGCCGCGTCACCCCGAGCTCCGGATTTGGACCCCGCAGACTCCGCTGGGCCCGCAGGTACGAACCCCCAGCCCCCCCCCCCCCCCCACGATCCCCGATTGATCCCCGATCGGTCCCCAGGCCCCGGGGCTCCCGAGTTCCTCGTTTCGCGACGTCGCGCCGCGAGTCGCGCACAAAGCGCGACTCCCGGGACCATGGCAACAGCGCCTCCCGCCCTCCCTGCTCCCACTGCCCGTGGGGCACGGCTCCTGTTGCCTGTGGGGCACGGCTCCTGTTGCTCGTGGGGCACGGCTCCTGTTGCCTGTGGGGCACGGCTCCTGTTGCCCGTGGGGCACGGCTCCTGTTGCTCGTGGGGCACGGCTCCTGTTGCTCGTGGGGCACGGCTCCTGTTGCCTGTGGGGCACGGCTCCTGTTGCCTGTGGGGCACGGCTCCTGTTGCTCGTGGGGCACGGCTCCTGTTGCCCGTGGGGCACGGCTCCTGTTGCTCGTGGGGCACGGCTCCTGTTGCCCGTGGGGCACGGCTCCTGTTGCTCGTGGGGCACGGCTCCTGTTGCTGGTGGGGCACGGCTCCTGTTGCCCGTGGGGCACGGCTCCTGTTGCCCGTGGGGCACGGCTCCTGTTGCTCGTGGGGCACGGCTCCTGTTGCCTGTGGGGCACGGCTCCTGTTGCCCGTGGGGCACGGCTCCTGTTGCTAGTGGGGCACGGCTCCTGTTGCTCGTGGGGCACGGCTCTTGTTGCTGGTGGGGCACGGCTCCTGTTGCCTGTGGGGCACGGCTCCTGTTGCTGGTGGGGCACGGCTCCTGTTGCCTGTGGGGCACGGCTCCTGTTGCTGGTGGGGCACGGCTCCTGTTGCCTGTGGGGCACGGCTCTTGTTGCTGGTGGGGCACGGCTCCTGTTGCTGGTGGGGCACGGCTCTTGTTGCTGGTGGGGCACGGCTCCTGTTGCCTGTGGGGCACGGCTCCTGTTGCTGGTGGGGCACGGCTCCAGTTGCTGGTGGGGCACGGCTCCTGTTGCCTGTGGGGCACGGCTCCTGTTGCCTGTGGGGCACGGCTCCTGTTGCTGGTGGGGCACGGCTCCTGTTGCTGGTGGGGCACGGCTCCTGTTGCCTGTGGGGCACGGCTCCTGTTGCCTGTGGGGCACGGCTCCTGTTGCCTGTGGGGCACGGCTCCTGTTGCTGGTGGGGCACGGCTCCTGTTGCTGGTGGGGCACGGCTCCTGTTGCTGGTGGGGCACGGCTCCTGTTGCTGGTGGGGCACGGCTCCTGTTGCTGGTGGGGCACGGCTCCTGTTGCCTGTGGGGCACGGCTCCTGTTGCCTGTGGGGCACGGCTCCTGTTGCTGGTGGGGCACGGCTCCTGTTGCTGGTGGGGCACGGCTCCTGTTGCTGGTGGGGCACGGCTCCTGTTGCCTGTGGGGCACGGCTCCTGTTGCTGGTGGGGCACGGCTCCTGTTGCTGGCGGTGGCCATGCCCTCACCCACGCTGCGCTCGTGACTTTGTGTTGACAGCGTTCACGGACATGCCGGGAGCTGCCCCGCGGCGGAGTCTCTAGCGTCGCCTCTGCACCGCCTCCAAGCGGGTGAGGGGGGTGGGGGAGCTCCCGCCCGGCTCCCGCCCAGCTGTCCGTGGGCCGCCCGGCCCCCCCAGGGGGGACGATGTCCTCCACGGGCCTGGAGATCCTCGGCTTCTCGCTGGGCGCGCTGGGCTGGCTCCTCGGCGTGGTGGCCTGCGCGCTCCCCACGTGGCGCGTCACCGCCTTCCTGGGCCAGACGCTGATCGTGGCGCAGAGCAACTGGGAGGGCCTGTGGATGAACTGCGTGGTGCAGAGCACGGGCCAGATGCAGTGCAAGGTGCACGACTCCATGCTGGCGCTCAACGGCGAGTTGCAGGCGGCGCGCGCCATGACGGTGCTCGCCAACCTCCTCGCCCTCTTCGCGGTCGGCGTGGCGGCCACGGGCATGCGGTGCACGACGTGCGGCGACGAGGACGGCTCGGCCAAGGGCCGCCTCACGGCCACGGGAGGCGTCGGCTTCGCGCTGTGCGGCCTCCTGCTGCTGGCGCCCGTGTCGTGGACGGCGCACAACATCGTGCGAGACTTCTACGACGTCGGCGTGCCGGTCACCCTCAAGCGGGAGCTCGGCTCGGCCCTGTACGTCGGCTGGGGGGCCGCGACGCTGCTGTTCCTCGGCGGGGGGCTGCTGTGCTGTTCGTGGCCACGAGCCGAGCCGGGCCGGCCCCGGCCCTTCTACGGCCTTCAGCCGGGCGGGTTGGCCATGCACGGGACCGGCCCCAACGCTCCCGGGGTCCCGTTGCCGCGGATGCACTCGGCGGCGGCGGCGCCATACGGCGCCCCGCCGTACGAGGCTGCGCCCGCACCCTGCAACGGCAAGCAAAGCTACCACGTGAAGGAGTTCGTGTGAGGGAGGGGAGCGACCTCCGGGGGACGTCGTGGGACTTGCAGCAGCCCGCAGCGAGCGTCCAGCCCGCAGAGCGCGCAATGCGCAATGCCGCCCACGTGAAAGCCCTGGATTGTGTTTGTTTGTGGCGACGGGGAAGGGTGCGTGAGTGGCCACGCCGGGCTCGGTGAACTGTGTGCGGGGGGGGGGGCACTCGTGTCGGTGTTGACGAAACCATGCTCGTGTCTGTCGACTCGACGCCAGGAGTTAGCTTATGGAGTTGAACCGAGCTGCACGTGACGTAAAGAGAGAGAGAGAGGGCACGCGACTCGTGTTAAGCTCATCATCATCCCATCAGCAGACGCCGAGAGACACGGACCGCCATCCACGCAAGGCCGCCTGCTCGCCCGGCCACTACGCAGCTCGTTGCATTCCTCCAGACAGAGCCCACAGCTGCAGCACGCGTTTACCCCACCAGCCTGTGAGCTGCCTCGTCAAGACAGAGCCATGTGAACACCCTAAGAACCTCCTTGATGAGCTCCACCTTGAGATGCTCCACCTTGAGATGCTCCACTTTGAGGAGCTCACCTTGAGGAGCGCCACCTTGAGATGCTCCACCTTGAGGAGCTCCACCTTGAGATGCTCCACCTTGAGATGCTCCACTTTGAGGAGCTCCACCTTGAGGAGCGCCACCTTGAGATGCTCCACCTTGAGGAGCTCCAACTTGAGATGCTCCACATGGAGATGCTCCACCTTGAGGAGCTCTACCTTCAGGAGCTCCACCTTGAGAGACGTCACCTTGAGGAGCTCCACCTTGAGGAGCTCCACCTTGAAATACTCCACCTTGAGATGCTCCACCTTGAAATACTCCACCTTGAGATGCTCCACTTTGAGATGCTCCACCTTGAGATGCTTCACCTCGAGATGCTCCACCTTGAGATGCTTCACCTTGAGGAGCTCCACCTTGAGGAGCTCCACCTTGAGGAGCTTTACCTTGAGGAGTTGATGTGCACCCACGCGTCCCTCTCGTGGCAGTGCCCACGGGGGGAGGAGGAGGAGAAGGGGGAGGAGATGTCTCCACGGTCTGCACGGTCTCCGTGTGGATGCGACTCGCTGCTCGCTTCACGCACGGCGCTGTGAGGCCTCCTGCGTCTCACAGCCGCCCTCTGCTTGTCCAATCGACGGCCACGTGATACAATTGAACTTTATCGCGGTATCCCAGGGTACCATAGTACCCCGGCTCTCGCACAATGTCCGTGATGCAGTCATCTTTAGTCTGTTGATGGTCGGCGATGCGGCAATCGACTCATCTCGACGAGCTGTACACGATGCACCACTACGGTGCGTACCGCGAGCGTTCAGGGTTTCAGCGCAATCGTCCTCGCTGCGTTTCGACATCGCGAAGTGGCACTGATGTCGGATTGATTGGTACCCCCAGTCGCGGAGTGAAGTACACCCCTGGACAAAAATAGTGTCCCAGAAATACAATATTTAATTGCCTCGGCCAGTTTGTATTATTTGGTACCCCAGGGTACCGCCATAAGGAACAAATGTCCCCTGCATTCGATGCTTTAATAGTAATAATACTTAACAATAGTAGCCGGAGCATTACGATTGGGAAGTACGATTGTTATTTACAGAACGCCAAATTGAAACCGTGAGTGCTATGTAATGGCCAAGTGTGAAGCCAACGTACTCCGATGGTGAAGTAACATTATGGTGAGGTACCTGTGCTTGTGAAGTATTGTCAGGGTGACGTGAGCTGTACGATGGTGAGGTACAATGACGATGATGATGTGAGCTCTATAATTAGCTGAGTTCTATGGTGATGAGGTGAACTCTATGATGGTGATGAGCTCTATGATGGTGATGAGGTGAACGCTATGATTTTGATGAGGCGAGTTCTATGATGGTGATGAGCTCTATGATGGTGATGATGTGAGCCCTATGATGGTGATGATGTGAGCCCTATGATGGTGATGATGTGAGCCCTATGATGGTGATGAGGTGAGCTCTATGATGGTGATGGTGATGAGGTGAGCTCTATGATGGTGATGGTGATGAGGTGAGCCCTATGATGGTGATGATGTGAGCCCTATGATGGTGATGAGGTGAGTTCTATGATGGTGATGAGGTGAGTTCTATGATGGTGATGGTGATGAGGTGAGCCCTATGATGGTGATGAGGTGAGCTCTATGATGTTGATGAGGTGAGTTCTATGATGGTGATGAGCTCTATGATGGTGATGATGTGAGCCCTATGATGGTGATGAGGTGAGCTCTATGATGTTGATGAGGTGAGTTCTATGATGGTGATGGTGATGAGGTGAGCCCTATGATGGTGATGAGGTGAGCCCTATGATGGTGATGGTGATGAGGTGAGCCCTATGATGGTGATGAGGTGAGCTCTATGATGGTGATGAGGTGAGCCCTATGATGGTGATGAGGTGAGCCCTATGATGGTGATGGTGATGAGGTGAGCCCTATGATGGTGATGAGGTGAGCTCTATGATGGTGATGAGGTGTGCTCCATGATGGTGATGAGGTGAGCTCTATGATGGTGATGAGGTGAGCTCTATGATGGTGATGAGGTGAGCCCTATGATGGTGATGAGGTGAGCCCTATGATGGTGATGAGGTGAGCTCTATGATGGTGATGGTGATGAGGTGAGCCCTATGATGGTGATGAGGTGAGCTCTATGATGGTGATGGTGATGAGGTGTGCTCCATGATGGTGATGGTGATGAGGTGAGCTCTATGATGGTGATGAGGTGAGCCCTATGATGGTGATGAGGTGAGCTCTATGATGGTGATGGTGATGAGGTGAGCCCTATGATGGTGATGAGGTGAGCTCTATGATGGTGATGAGGTGTGCTCCATGATGGTGATGGTGATGAGGTGAGCCCTATGATGGTGATGAGGTGAGCTCCATGATGGTGATGGTGATGAGGTGAGCCCTATGATGGTGATGAGGTGAGCTCTATGATGGTGATGAGGTGAGTTCTATGATGGTGATGGTGATGAGGTGAGCCCTATGATGGTGATGAGGTGAGCTCCATGATGGTGATGGTGATGAGGTGTGCTCCATGATGGTGATGATGTGAGTTCTATGATGGTGATGAGGTGAGCTCTATGCTGATGACGCGTCGGAGTGGTGGCGCTGAGATGCGTGGTGTTCGTGTCGTGGTAACGATGTTATCGATGTGCTTGTAATACATTTAGGCACGCGTCTTAATAACTAAAGCAACGCGGAGGGGGTGGGAACGGTGGCGGATTGTGGAGCCGAGCGCGTCGGGATTTGGTAGTTACTTAGTTACACTTTAATTAGTTTTAATTGGAGCCGCGAGGCAACACTGGCTGTTGATCAGCGGCGCGTGGCGTTTATCTTCACTGTGTCTCGCTGCTGCTGTTGTTGTTGTTAGCGTGCGATGTTGACTGAGCCCCGTTAAGAATCGTTGTCGTACGTCCCGTGATGGTCTGTGTTCGCGCACCTGACAAGCATTAAAGCTTAATCACTGATCGCGTGGCTCTCGTGATTCCCCCCCCCCCACACTGCCCCCAACCCTTCCCCCCCCCACGACTCATAACTCAGGGAGGTCCCGAACCCCCACGGCCATACCTGAGTGGACTCTTCCCCCGTCTTCTTGCATACAGCAGCAAAGCATCGTGACCTCCATCACCATCGTGACCATCACCATGGTGACCTATAGCAACATTATGACCGCCGTCGTGACCACCAGTACCATGGTAACCGCCATCGCCAAGGTGAACCATCACCATCGTGTTATCATCATCATCATTATTGTGACCTCCATCACCACCGTGACCTCCATCACCACTGTTACCTCCACCATCATCGTGACGACCATGACCAGTATCACCATAGTGACCACCATCACCGTGGTAACCATCACCGTGGTAACCACCATCACCATGGTAACCAGCATTAACCACCGTGACCTCCATCACCGTGGTACCCACCATCACTTTTGTGCAAGATTTCCCAAACGTCACACCGACCAACCTACCGTCGTACGCGCTGTAGAATTGACCAATGTACCCGCGTCAAAACGCGCAAATGAAGTTGTTACACGTTGCACGCGCCCGATGATGACTGAGCGCCCCGCGTGACGTGGGGGAGAGTGCTGAGATTGCAATGGGCACGCTGTGTGTGGCACGGGACACGCGTACGCACCAGGGACATGTAACCAGTGCCCTCTAACAGGCGCGTGGGGCTATTGTGGTTGTTGACGATCAGGCGCGTGCAACTTGCAACATCTCTTAAGTTATGAAATATGTCATTGACGAGAACCCCCCGGCGCAAAAGAAATAAAAACAGCGCAGACCACAAATGCATGAGTTGCAAATCGCACGCATAAAAGTGTGCAAACCAAAACAAATACTCAGCCTTTGTGCATGACGCTGCATTCTGCAGGAATTGTGTGGATTTTTCACCATGCACAAAGACTGAGTGAGTGTTTTTGTGTTGTTATTTTTTTTAATACGCTTCTGTGCGTTTACAATTTTGAGATGGCTTTAAACGGAACGAGAAGACTGGCAAAAACATGGAGCGGCGTGCCTGGGTGAGTCGGAGCCCTGGAGTTTGGGAAACGCTTGCCATGGTTACTGCAAGAGTGGGGCACGGGTCTTGCCACATAGGAGGGCCGCCGCGACCGCAGCAGGGAGGAGGGGCAGCGAGAGGGGAGCAGGGACGGTTACAACAACAGCAGCAGCAGCAGCAGGTGAGGAGGACGCCGGACAAAGAGCGGTCGGTGTTCGTCTCGAACCTTCGAGTGTGTGAGGGTGTGCATGGTGTGGCGTTTGCCTGGCTGGTGTGTGTGTTGAGGGTAGGTGGTGTGTCCGTTGAGTGCGTGGTGTGGTGTGAGTTGAGAGGCGGTGGGAGGAATGTGGAGTGGGGGTGTGGAGGGTGGTGGTGCCGTTCACTGCCCCCCCCCCCCTGGGCTGAGGGTGCCCTAAGAGCGCGCATCTCCGGGACGCGCTCTCAAGCAGCCTCGCGGTCAATGCCGACTGTGGATGATTCGTGAAGGATCCACGAGTGTGGCGGATAAACCCTGGGGATGCTGAGAGACGCGTGCGCAGGAGACGCGGAGGCTACTGTAGGTGTCTGAAGTGAAGGGACCTCTGTAAGATGGAGTCGAATTGTGGGGTCGGTGGAACGTTTTGACAGGTCCCGCTGTCCTGGGCTCGCGTGCCATCACCTTGGCCCATGACCTCCACCCAGTGAGCCCACTCACGTGCCCTCATGAACACGTGCCCCAGCAGAATCAGAATGTGTATTTATACTGCAGGAATCCGATGAGCTATAAAGCTCTTTTTCGCAGATGTCCAGTCGGGGCACGGGGTAAGAACGTCACAACAACAAACAGCGCAAAAACACGACAGTCATGCAGAGTACAAGAAAGGGCAACAAATCACCCAAACACATACAAATTCAACTAAACCATCCCCATCCTGTACCAGGCAAAGCCCACTGACCTGGCCACAAATGATAGCTCAACAAAGTGGCCCCCGCCATTCGGACATTCACAGCAGCAACGTGACGCCAACGCTGTGAACATCCACGACGGAGGTGCAGACTCGCCCTGGGGGGACACGAGACTCGCCCTGGGGGACACGAGACTCGCACACTCGCACGGGGCGACGGCGAAGTCCACCGATGACACGGGCCCGTGGTGAGTGTCCCTCGGTGCGCCTCACCGAGCCACCGCTCCCCACCCCCACCTCGCAGCTCCACTCTGGAGAGGCCCCAGAGCTCGCAACTGCCATCGAGTGGCGAATACAGTAAATAAATGATATAACCGCGAGGCGAAACCGGACACTGCGGACAAAGAGGCCCCTTCATGCCCTCAGCCAGGCGGCCAGGTGACGTGCGCCGGGGGGAGGAGGTATGTGGATCGGATAACGGGGAATGTGGCCACATAACGGGCGATGTGGCAGCGCGTCCCGTCTACTTTACAATTCGCCGACACAGCTGATGGATTCATTGATTAGTCATGGAAATGTGAATACTGGTAGGAACCCACTGGTTCCACCAGTCCACAGGGGATTGTTGTGTCCGTCCGTCGTGCAGGGAGGGGCTGGGTGGGGAGGGGAGGGTGGGGAGGGGCGGGGTGGGGAGGGGAGGGTGGGGAGGGGCTGGGTGGGGAGGGTGGGGAGGGGTTGGGTGGGGAGGGTGGGGCTGGGTGGGGGGTGGGAGGGGTGGGGCTGGGTGCGGAGGGGCTGGTCACCCCGTGGTGCCCTTATAAAACTCAACGTTTAACCTACTCACGCCGGCTTGTGCCCGCCCTCACAGTCGGCCATATTTGCGGAATATACCACGCCGCCGTTGACCCTGGCCATTGACCGAGCAACCCCACGTTCCTACCAGCTCCCTCCGCAGGAATGTGTTGTCTTTCCCCGCGCAAAGGTATTCTCGTGACAATGGGAGGGAAGCTGGATCGGGTCTCAGCGCGCTCCAGGACATGGAGCCACAGGTGGTGACGGTGATGATGATCATGGTGATGATGGGGACGATGCTGAGGATGATGGCGGGATCATGGGTTGGAATTGAACCTGGATCGCTTCTCCCCATGCATAGAGAGATAGGGGACACAGGTGGAGGGAGAGGGAGGCGTAAAGGTACAAGGAGATTGGAGATGGGAAGATCGGCAGCGAGACGCCCCCACCCCGGCTCGGATGAATGGACCTTAGCGAGGCATCTGGCGTTGTGTGTGTGGATGGTGAGTGTCCCTGTTCTCCATGGTAACCGTCGTTATTGCCGACAGAGTTCATCACCAAGCGGCGCTCGGTGCTTCAGCGCTCACCAACCCATGGACGCAATTGTTACACACATTGTACACACCGTGTGCACGCCGTGTTTGACCATTTTTGGGGGTGTTTACGCGTGTGTATTCTAAAAACTGAGCACGTGTTTGTGTTGCTCTGTATGTATTTGAATAAACATATCATAATCATTTGAATATTTTAATACGCAAAGCGCTTATCAACAGATGCGTCTCTGCGTCCCCCCTACCTGCATGGTGTTATTATTATTCTAAAATGTTCTTTTTTTGCTCAAGGCAGCTTCATTGAATCACGACTCATTATTTTTCGGAGGGACCTTACCTTAAGACAGTTGGTAGATTATGTTGGTTAACTGTTTTGCTTCACGTGGGACTAAACAAGAGGACCCAGAGAAAACCCAAATAAGTAAAACTCAAAAGCTTCGCACGTATTAAACATTCATTGATGCAGCCAAACATCATCTGATGTTTCCAGGCAGTCTCTGATCAAAGAACATCCCAGACTCAACCCATCTTAGCTGCCAATATCTGACGAGATCGGGCGCATTCCTGATGACGTGTTGGTCGATAACTACATGGCGAGGAGGGAACTAACCACCGTAAAACTCTGCAACTCGCGTCTCTCAGAACCTCGTGTTTCATTTCAGAGTGGCCCCATTGGGCCAGTGGGCATGGTGGCCCGGGCGTGGCCCTGTTTGTCTGGTGGTCAGGGTGGCCCCGCGCCGATTCGGCGGCGTTTGGGAGCGGATAAGCCGAGTCACACCGGGATTTCGAGGGCTAAGCCGGTGGCAGCGATCGAGGCTTCCGTGCGTGGAATGCGGCACGGCGAGGCCATAGTCCGCATGATCCCGCTCGGGGTCGCGACTCATGCAGCTGAGGTTATGGCACAGGCACGGGGTGGGGCAGGCGATGGTCATCGCGGGGTAGAGCTCCCAAGGAGCGAGCGGAGAGGGAAAGTGATGGCTGGTGGTGAATGATTTGCGCTCTGCCGGCCTGCTCGCCGTTGATTCTCTGGGTCCCTCTCCCCGCCCTCCCCACCCCGCTTGAGTGGGACGCATTCGACGTTCTTGGACGGGAGCCAGCGAGGGCGAGGATTGTTCGCGCTATTAACAACAACAATAATAACGCGTGTTTCTTACAAGTTAATGGGCAGGCTGAGAGGCGTTCCAGGAGAGCAGCCAAATGAACAAACTAACAACAACAACAAACATCTCCGTAGATGAGTTTACACAGAGAGGCATTCCAAGTGCTCCACACAAAGACCCCCCAGCACCCCCAGCGCCCTGCACCCCCACCCCCAGCGCCCTGGACCCCCACCCCCAGCACCCTGCACCCCCAGCACCCCCCACCCTCAGCGCCCTGCACCCCCAGCACCCCCCACCCCCAGCGCCCTGCACCCCCAGCACCCTGCACCCCCAGCACTCCCCACCCCCAGCACCCTGCACCCCCAGCACCCCCCACCCCCAGCGCCCTGCACCCCCAGCACCCCCCACCCCCAGCGCCCTGCACCCCCAGCGCTCTGGACCCCCACCCCCAGCACCCTGCACCCTCAGCGCCCCCCACCCCCAGCACCCTGCACCCCCAGCACCCCCCACCCCCAGCGCCCTGCACCCCCAGCACCCTGCACCCCCAGCACCCCCCACCCCCAGCGCCCTGCACCCCCAGCACCCTGCACCCCCAGCACCCCCCACCCCCAGCGCCCTGGAATGCGCCTCCAAACGAGCGGGGCGTTCTCCATTAGCGAGCTGCGGTGCAGGGCGCGCACCGGAGATAGACGCGATGACGGAGGTGTATCTCGGTGTCGTCGTTGTTGTTGTTGTCGATGTAGGAGATGATGAGGACGACAATGACGTCTCCCTTCTAGAGATGCGCGCGGTGACTCGGGAGCAATTTATTTTCTTATCGTCCAGGAGATGCCTGCGATGACTTGTCTGTGCACTTTAAAATGCGTAATCACTCCAGCGAATACTCCCACGAAATAACAGGGCGACACGTCATGCTCGTGGAACTCACGGGCATCAGCGCTGTTGTGCGTGGTGTGAGTCTTGGTGGTGGTGGTGTGAGTCTTGGTGGTGTTGGTGTGAGTCTTGGTGGTGTGAGTCTTGGTGGTGGTGGTGTGAGACTTGGTGGTGGTGGTGTGAGACTTGGTGGTGTGAGTCTTGTTGGTGTGGTGTGAGTCTTGGTGGTGTTGGAGTGAGTCTTGGTGGTGTGAGTCTTGGCGGTGTGAGTCTTGGTGGTGTGAGTCTTGGTGGTGTGAGTCTTGGTGGTGGTGGTGTGAGACTTGGTGGTGGTGGTGTGAGACTTGGTGGTGTGAGTCTTGGCGGTGTGAGTCTTGGTGGTGTAAGTCTTGGTGGTGGTGGTGTGAGTCTTGGTGGTGTGAGACTTGGTGGTGGTGGTGTGAGACTTGGTGGTGGTGGTGGTGTGAGTCTTGGTGGTGGTGGTGTGAGTCTTGGTGGTGTTGGTGTGAGTCTTGGTGGTGTGAGTCTTGGTGGTGGTGGTGTGAGACTTGGTGGTAGTGGTGTGAGACTTGGTGGTGTGAGTCTTGTTGGTGTAGTGTGAGTCTTGGTGGTGGTGGTGTGAGACTTGGTGGTGTGAGTCTTGGCGGTGTGAGTCTTGGTGGTGTAAATCTTGGTGGTGGTGGTGTGAGTCTTGGTGGTGTGAGACTTGGTGGTGGTGGTGTGAGACTTGGTGGTGGTGGTGTGAGACTTGGTGGTGTGAGTCTTGGCGGTGTGAGTCTTGGTGGTGTAAGTCTTGGTGGTGGTGGTGTGAGTCTTGGTGGTGTGAGTCTTGGTGGTGGTGGTGGTGGTGTGTGTCTTGGTGGTGTGTGTCTTGGTGCTGTGAGTCTTGGTGGTGTGAGTCTTGGTGGTGTGAGTCTTGGTGGTGGTGGTGTTAGACTTGGTGGTGGTGGTGTGAGACTTGGTGGTGTGAGTCTTGGCGGTGTGAGTCTTGGTGGTGTGAGTCTTGGTGGTGGTGTGAGACTTGGTGGTGGTGGTGTGAGACTTGGTGGTGTGAGTCTTGTTGGTGTGGTGTGAGTCTTGGTGGTGTTGGAGTGAGTCTTGGTGGTGTGAGTCTTGGCGGTGTGAGTCTTGGTGGTGTGAGTCTTGGTGGTGTGAGTCTTGGTGGTGGTGGTGTGAGACTTGGTGGTGGTGGTGTGAGTCTTAGTGGTGTGAGTCTTGGTGGTGGTGGTGTGAGACTTGGTGGTAGTGGTGTGAGACTTGGTGGTGTGAGTCTTGTTGGTGTGGTGTGAGTCTTGGTGGTGGTGGTGTGAGACTTGGTGGTGTGAGTCTTGGCGGTGTGAGTCTTGGTGGTGTAAGTCTTGGTGGTGGTGGTGGTGTGAGTCTTGGTGGTGTGAGACTTGGTGGTGGTGGTGTGAGACTTGGTGGTGGTGGTGTGAGACTTGGTGGTGTGAGTCTTGGCGGTGTGAGTCTTGGTGGTGTAAGTCTTGGTGGTGGTGGTGTGAGTCTTGGTGGTGTGAGTCTTGGTGGTGGTGGTGGTGTGTGTCTTGGTGGTGTGTGTCTTGGTGCTGTGAGTCTTGGTGGTGGGAGTCTTGGTGGTGTGAGTCTTGGTGGTGGTGGTGTTAGACTTGGTGGTGGTGGTGTGAGACTTGGTGGTGTGAGTCTTGGCGGTGTGAGTCTTGGTGGTGTGAGTCTTGGTGGTGGTGGTGTGAGACTTGGTGGTGGTGGTGTGAGACTTGGTGGTGTGAGTCTTGTTGGTGTGGTGTGAGTCTTGGTGGTGTTGGAGTGAGTCTTGGTGGTGTGAGTCTTGGCGGTGTGAGTCTTGGTGGCGTGAGTCTTGGTGGTGTGAGTCTTGGTGGTGGTGGTGTGAGTCTTGGTGGTGTGAGTCTTGGTGGTGGTGGTGGTGTGAGACTTGGTGGTGTGAGTCTTGGCGGTGTGAGTCTTGGTGGTGTAAGTCTTGGTGGTGGTGGTGTGAGTCTTGGTGGTGTGAGACTTGGTGGTGGTGGTGTGAGACTTGGTGGTGGTGGTGTGAGACTTGGTGGTGTGAGTCTTGGCGGTGTGAGTCTTGGTGGTGTAAGTCTTGGTGGTGGTGGTGTGAGTCTTGGTGGTGTGAGTCTTGGTGGTGGTGGTGGTGTGTGTCTTGGTGGTGTGTGTCTTGGTGCTGTGAGTCTTGGTGGTGGTGGTGGTGTGAGTCTTGGTGGTGGTGGTGGTGTGAGTCTTGGTGGTGTGAGTCTTGGTGGTGGTGGTGGTGTGAGTCTTGGTGGTGGTGGTGTGAGTCTTGGTGGTGTGAGTCTTGGTGGTGGTGGTGGTGGTGGTGTGAGTCTTGGTGGTGTGAGTCTTGGTGGTGGTGGTGGTGGTGTGAGTCTTGGTGGTGTGAGTCTTGGTGGTGGTGTGAGTCTTGGTGGTGAGAGTCTTGGTGGTGGTGTGAGTCTTGGTGGTGTGAGTCTTGGTGGTGGTGTGAGTATTGGTGGTGTGAGTCTTGGTGGTGGTGGTGGTGTGAGTCTTTGTGGTGTGAGTCTTGGTGGTGTGAGTCTTGGTGGTGGTGGTGGTGTGAGTCTTGGTGTTGTGGTGTGTGTCTTGGTGGGTGTGTAGGGGTGTTAGAGAGAGAGCCGTTATGCATGGCAGCTTATGGGAAACAAACACAGTGGGCGGGGCTACGTGAGTGCACGGGGGGGGGGGGTGCTCTCAACGACGTCCGCACCAGGCAGCCCGGGGCCCCACCCCTCAGCGGGGGTGGAGTATAAAGGGGGATGTGTCAGAGGGCTCGGGGCAGAATGTTAAAGCTAAACCAGTGAAGACCGAAGATCGTCTAGCTAGAGCCCTGGACTCCCCTGGGACGCCGCCCTTGTCAGGGCCGCGCAGGACCGAGCCAGCGGCGTGGTCCCGAGAACCAGAGCTAGTGCTCTGGGACTCCGGGTACCGTAGCCCGACTTACCAGTGTCGGGCCAGACAGCCTCCCCTAGCCCGTTAGTGGAGGACTAGGAGGTAGGTCAGAGATAGCTAGCAGTGTATTCCCAGCTAGCCGGGTGAGGGGGCCGATACCCCCTCTAGTATTGTATGTCCACAGTTGTGACTACTTGTACGGAATAAATACGTGTGCCTCACCAACGGTGTCCAAGAGTCATCAACGGTACTTCATCTGGTGTCAGAACAACTACGAACATGGACACGCGCCGGACAGCTCGAGCCGGAGTACCGCAGGTGGAGGACACCGCTGAAATTGTCGAGCCCGAGACGGCTCAACAAGACATCGTGCAGCCGGGGCCGGACGCATTCTTACCGTGGCATCAGGATGAAGAGGAGCCGCCATCAGAAGGGCTGAGGCTGGCTCACGCGAGGCTGGCGGAGCTGCTTTACGCCGCTGCCGCCACACTCGAACACATCACGCGGCTGGGGGCTGGTGGACCACCACGGGGCGAGGAGAACCGACGTCCGATGCGCCTTCCCGCCATCTCAACGGATTCAAACTTTGAATCTCCCGCCATCGCCACAGCAGCTGCTGAGGGCGTGGCCGGCCTGAACCTCGGGTCCAACATCGCTCTCGCTGGGGCTGCCGCGTCACCGCCAGCGGAGGGAGCGTCATCACGGCTGCGACAGGCGATACCATCTGCCGTTCGCGCCGAAGCGCAGCCGAGTTACGGGGACAGCAGCCTGCGAGCTTCCATGGCGACTGCTGCGCTGCACCAACGGCTGCCTCCGCTCAAAGAGTTTGTTGGCGCGGAGGGCGACTGGGGCGGCTTCCAGCGACGCTTCCTCGCCCACCAAGAAATGGCACGGTGGTCGGATGCTGAGGCTCTCTGCGCGCTGCCGGCGCTCCTCGACAGCGACGCACTCGCCGCCCTTACATCGGCGCCGAGGGAGAAGCGCTCCACGCTACAGATGGCGCTGCAGTTGCTGGCCGGGGTCTACGGACCTTCAGCGGAATGCAGGCAGCAGTTTTACGATCGCCAGCGGGGTGCAAAGGAGTCTCCCCTGGCGTACAGGACGAGTCTCCTGGCACTGGCGAAGACGGCCTTCCCTCGAATGGACGATGACGGTGTGGACGCCATGGTCACAGAATAAATCCTCCTGCTGGCAGACGACCTGGACATCGCCGTCGTTGCACAGGAGGACACGGAGATGAGTTCCCTCCAGGCTGCGCGGCTCCTCCACGCCAACCTGCTGTCACAGCGTCGGAAAGCCAGCAGGGCAGCGGCCGGGCGTGCGGTGGCTGCAGCCACCCTCCCGGCGGAGGAGGTTTACGCCGTCGACCGTCGACGGCAGCAGGGGACGGGAGCACGATCGGGCCGGGATGGGTCGAGCCGCTTCGACCGTCCGTCATCGCCGCCGGCGCTCCCGCGTTGCTTCAACTGCGGCGTCCGGGGCCATGTCGCCTCGGGGTGCCGCTCTCCTCGGCAGCGCGGGACGACGCCTCGACAGGACGCCGGCCCTCCTCCTCCCAAGCTCCATCAACATAATCCGGCGAGTCGCGGCACCCCTCATGTTTGGCCCAAGCATACACTCGTCACACACTCGCACACCGCAACGAACGGGGGGCCGACATTGCGCTGCGACGGGCCAACACGCACCACTATGGGGACTCAAATCGAACCCAGGCAGTGGTCAATGTTGGCCCATCGCGTTGTGGCCGCGTCGTCGGGGTCGTCGGCCTTGGTGGGACACATTGACGGGGTGGAGGTACGCATCCTGGTCGATACGGGGGCATCGGCGACCATCATTTCCGAACTCATTTACAATATTCTACCTGTCCAGAGCCGTCCTTTACTGCCGGTTAATGTCCCATTCTATGCTGCTAACGGGGGCTCTCTTGGCATCATTGGACAGATTCGAGCGCAAATTTGTATCGGGGATATCAAATTGTCGGGCCCGATTTTTGTTTCCTCCTCGCTGGCGGTTCCGTGCCTGCTGGGGACGGACTTCTTGGGCAAAATGCCGATTCGTATTTTAATAGACCAGGGATGCATTGAGCTCCCGTCGGGACGACGCATGGCGTTCCTGCCTTCCCCTACTGCGGCTCGGACGGCGTTCGTAACAGTACCAGCGTTCGTCGTTAAAACAGTTCGTGTGCCGCCGGGAGCTCAAATGTTGGTGCCTCTAAACCTTCGTCGGCCCTTCACTGAGGGCATTGGGGACCAGGGAATTCTGCTGGGACCATCTAGGGCCGGGGTTAGTGGACCTCATTTGATTCCGGCCCAGACCGTCGTAAGAGGGGATGGGGACCCTTTCATCGCGGTCCTCAATGTGGGGTCGCAGACAGTGGTAGTTCCTCAAGGGACGGTGCTTGCTCACGCGACGCCGGTGCCCTGCGAGGAACCTGTTGCGAATCACGTCGGCACTGCTCCCCGGCCGCACCCACATTCGGACAGCGATGGAGGGTGGCTCGATGCGCTTTGTGCGGGATCGACGGACCTGTCAAATTCAGAGCGCCAACAGCTTAGAACGCTACTGCGGGAATTTTCCGACATTTTCAGTCGGGACAAATACGATTTGGGTTGCACTCATCTGCTGCGTCACCATATTGACACGGGTGACAGCGTGCCAATACGCCAGAATCCGTTTCGGTTAAGTCCCGCCGAAAAGGACCATATCAAATCGGCTATTGATGACATGTTAGCCGCCGACATCATTTCTCCTTCCACCAGCCCTTGGGGAGCGCCGATCGTCCTGGTTAAAAAGCAGGACGGCTCGTTGCGGTTTTGCGTTGATTTTCGGCGCCTTAACAACATTTCGGTTGCCGACGCATACCCGCTCCCACGGATGGACGAATCGCTGGACGCCTTGGCGGGAGCGCGATTCTTCTCCACACTGGATTTACTTTCGGGATTCTGGCAGCTTCCTCTGGACGATGATTCAAAGCCTAAAACTGCTTTCCGTACACCGCACGGCCTGTTCCAATTCAACCGGTTGCCGATGGGCTTACACTCAGCGCCGGCAACTTTCCAGCGTTTGATGGAATTGGTTTTGGCTGGATTGCAATGGGAGTCGTGCCTGATTTATTTGGATGACGTTATCGAACATCTCCAGAGGTTGCGGGCGGTTTTCCTAAAGATGCGGGCTGCTAATTTGAAATTCAAACCCCAAAAATGTCATTTGTTACGCGATTCGGTGCGTTATTTGGGGCACATCGTGGGGCACTCAGGTATTGCTACCGATCCCGCCAAAACGCAGTGTCAGCTCCTGGCCGACTCCCACCTCGGTGGGAGAGGTCAGGAGTTTCATTGGCTTCGCGTCGTATTACCGACGGTTCATCGCTGATTTTGCGACGATTGCCAAACCCCTACACGCTTTAACATCAAAAGGGGTTCGGTTCCACTGGGGTCAGGAGGAGGAGGCTGCTTTCTGCTCCCTTCGGGACGCCCTGGTAAAAGCTCCTCCCTTGATTTACCCCGATTTTTCGGAACCATTTTTGCTCGACACCGATGCGAGCAACACGGGTATTGGGGGCGTGCTTTCCCAGGTGGTTGACGGCGTGGAACAGGTGGGTTGCGTACGGCAGTCGGGTGTTGTCTCCAGCGGAGCAAAGATATTGTGTCACCCGTAGGGAACTGTTGGCAATTGTCTATTTCATCCAACAGTATCGCCCATATCTGTACGGTCGGCATTTCACCGTCCGCACAGATCATGCGGCACTGCAGTACGCCCTGCGAGTTCAACAGCCATCGGGACAATTGTCCCGATGGTTGGAGATCCTCCAGGATTTTGATTTCGAAACCACCTACCGTAAGGGCGTTCGCCACACCAACGCGGACGCTCTGTCGCGCATGCCAACCACCTCCGAATGTGCATGCCTCCTGGGGTCGGGACGTTGCAAGCCAGCAGGGGACATGCCGGTTCCGGTCCTGGCGGCCGCCGCCGACGACGAAACATTGCTTCCAAATTCTATCGCACAACAGGGAAAAGATTCCCTGCTGGGTTTGCCTGTTAATGAATGGGGGCGCCTCCAGATGGAGGATACCTCCCTCCTCGCGTCGCGTCGTCGCGCCGGGGAGGCGGGGCGGGGGACGGGTGATGCCGACGCATGAGAAATGCACGCGGGGTTGCTGATGCATTGGGACGGGAAATCCCATCGACACCGGCTGGTGGTCCCTTCTGGGTTACGGGGTAGGGTGGTGTGGGCTGCTCATGAGCGCCTCCTCCACCTGGGTACCCAAAAGACCCTCGCCTTGCTCCAGCTTGATTTTTTTTGGCCAGGCATGACGAGGGATGTCGCAGATCTGTTGGCATCATGCCCTCGGTGTGCGCAGCGAAAACCACCAGCACGGGAGTCAAACACGCCTTTGCAGTCTATCAGAGTCTCCAGAGTGAACGAACTTGTCGCGCTGGATATTCTGGGGCCATTTCCCGCCACCCCTAGGGGCAATAGATATTTGTTGACCGGGGTGGAATACTTTACGCGCTGGCCTATGGCCTGGCCCCTGGCCAACCAGTCGGCAGCAGCCATCGTGGAGGCCTTTGTCCAAGGTTACGTCATGGACAAAGGTGCTCCGGAGCGGCTGCTGACCGACCAGGGAAAACATTTTTCCGGCAAACTCCTCCAACAGGTCTGTGAGCTCCTGGGAACGAAAAAAATTCGTACCTCTCCCTATCACCCGCAAACTGACGGGATGGTCGAGCGTCTGCATCGAACCATCACGTCTATGTTGTCGCAGCAGGTTTCGGACTCACAGACCGATTGGGACTTGCAAATTCAAGGGGTCCTGGCAGCATACAGATTGCCCCCCCATGCTGCGACGGGATTTTCACCCTTCTTCCTCATGTATGGCCGCGAACCTGACCCACCTGTTCGGGCACAGCTGCAGATCCCCGCGCCGCTGGGAAAAACTAAATTGGCCGACCATGTTAAATTTAACCTTGCGAAATTGACTGAGGCACGGGATCCTGCCATGCTAAATTCCGACAGGCGTCAGAAAGCGAATGAGCGCCTCAGACTGGGTCGCGCGCACGTGCTACAGTGGAAGCCGGGGGACAGGGCATGGCTGCACTGTCCCCAGGTACCACTCGCGACCTCCTCAAAACTGGTGCGGCCGTGGCGGGGCCCCGTCGAGGTGGTCGAGGTTTTGCGGCCTCAGTGCGTTCGCATCAAATGGGGGAAGCGCCGGTGGTTTGTGCACCCCTCTAGGCTGAAACCCTTCGTTGCGGTGCGAGGCCCCACTCCACACACGCGTGGCCAAACATGTGGGGGGTCGGCCGACTCAAAGGGTCCGTCTCTGCTGCTCTCGCCTGACGTGTTGCCGGCTGTCCCGCCCCCAGGTGCACCAGGAATGACGGGCTCCCGCCCAACAACCCCTACGGGGGATGCCGAGGGTCTCGCGACATCAAGCGCAGACTCACTTCGAAATGGACAGCTGCCACCGGATGGTCCGCCATCCGGGGTTGCCCCGTGTGACGGGCCTGCGGCAAGGACGCGCGCAAGAATGCGCAGACTCTTGTGATGCACAAAAGAAGAATTTTTATTTTATTTTTTATTTTCACGTGTATGGTTACTGTGCGCTGCGTCGGTGGTGTGCTCCTGGCACATTGTGTTGTGTTGTGTGTGTGTTGGGGGTTCCTTGCGATTTGTATATACGTTGCTTTTACGGAATTCGTATTTATTCAGGGGGGGTGCGTCGGGTTGTTTTCCCTTCGGGGTTTTCTGGTTCCTGTTGTTGTTCTCTTCGCGTTATGTTGAAAAATAGTGAGGCACACGCGCGGTCAGGGGGTAAATGCGCTTTTATTGTCGTTTTTTTTGTATGTTGGCAGCCGGGGGGGGGGGGGGGGGTGATGTAGGGGTGTTAGAGAGAGTGTTAGAGAGAGAGCCGTTATGCATGGCAGCTTATGGGAAACAAACACAGTGGGCGGGGCTACGTGAGTGCACGGGGGGGGGGGTGCTCTCAACGACGTCCGCACCAGGCAGCCCGGGGCCCCACCCCTCAGCGGGGGTGGAGTATAAAGGGGGATGTGTCAGAGGGCTCGGGGCAGAATGTGAAAGCTAAACGAGTGAAGACCGAAGATCGTCTAGCTAGAGCCCTGGACTCCCCTGGGACGCCGCCCTTGTCAGGGCCGCGCAGGACCGAGCCAGCGGCGTGGTCCCGAGAACCAGAGCTAGTGCTCTGGGACTCCGGGTACCGTAGCCCGACTTACCAGTGTCGGGCCAGACAGCCTCCCCTAGCCCGTTAGTGGAGGACTAGGAGGTAGGTCAGAGATAGCTAGCAGTGTATTCCCAGCTAGCCGGGTGAGGGGGCCGATACCCCCTCTAGTATTGTATGTCCACAGTTGTGACTACTTGTACGGAATAAATACGTGTGCCTCATCAACGGTGTCCAAGAGTCATCAACGGTACTTCAGGTGTACACGTGCGTAGGGGTGCAGCATCACGGCAATGGACCTCGTTTCACAAGTGCACATTACACCACGGGCCGTGCTTTTGGGAAGTGATGTGGGTCTACTACAAAGAGAAGTCCAAGATATAAACGGACACTAGCCAGACTCTGCACATTTTACTGTTACGGGAATTGTTTTGTTACGTCACGTGCAAGGGTGGGTCCGTCACGCCGATGATTCCTACTCCCAGCTATGCTGGTCGTGTTCCGAGAACTATTGAGTGAAGAGTGAAGTCCTGCCCAGAAGCCTTCTGGACCAAGGTGCGTGCCTGGTGGTCAGGTGGGGAGTGGTGGTGCAGCGGTTAGCATGCTGCGCTACGAACCTGGCGACCCGGGTTCGATTCCCGTCCACGGCGAACACCAGTGATGATTATCTGAACCGGTCCTGGGCCTTCTCTAAGTCGACTCAGCTTCAAATAAGTACCTGGTGCGATGTTTAAACATCGCCGCTAGGGAGACAAAGGCGGCCGGGCGTGGTGTTGGCCACCCACTACCTCGTGTGCCGTGTCGGCCTTTATAGGTGCTCGCTAACAGCACTTGCCCCTAGAGTCTGTTAAGGCTATACGGGGGATCTTTGTCTTGGTAGTGAGCGGTGTGTGTTGGTGGTGAGGAGCGTGTCTTTGTGGCGAGGGTGTGCCTTTTCCCATGTGAACAGCATTTGTTCACATCGGTAAAACTCTGAACCAGTTTTAATCTTCGAGTTCTCATGAGCAGGCAGGCCTCTTAAACTATCATGAGCAGGCAGGCCTCTTAATCTATCGTTGCTGTCGCCCAATGCTTCAGGCTAGTGCCATCCATTTAAACTCGGGGGCCCCACTCATCACAAAACGTAACTGTAAACGCTCTATGTGCTTTTCTCTCTCATGGCTGTCTTCTAAATACAGCGTCTTTCCCCCCGTGAACACATTTCTCAATTCTCCCTCGTGTGTGTGTATATACAGGGTGTTTGAAAAAGATGGACCCGATTTTAAATCGCTATATCTCTGCAACCACGAGCCGCCCATGAATGAAACTCTTACCACTTGAAAGGGCGGGGCATAGAGAGGGCGGGGCATAGAGTTTCAAATGAGTACCGCTAGATGCCTCTCCCAGCGCACAAACAGCCCATAGCCTCAGTCATTCGCAGTTCAGCGAGACTGAATCCGTAATTGCGGTGCAGCGTGCGTTTCAACGGTGTTTCGGCATTGATCCGCCAATGTCAGAGCATTCGTCGTGGGTCCCAACAATTTAAGTAAACAGGCTGTTGATGTAAGGCAGGCCCCCTAAAACTGTGCATATCTACAAACTATACAGACTAGCTTAGTTTGTAGACACCGCCAGGATTAGTTTGTAGAATAAATGTAGATCATCTATAGAGCCCCATTGTTTCATTGATTTACGCTCGCTAACGAAGCAACGACACCAGGAGGCGACACTGCTTTGTCTGGAAGATGACCTCAAGGGACAGATGCATCATAGAACTGCGGAACTCGTCGAGTTCCCACTTGAGTATCGAGAAGTCCGACTCGACCGCCGTCGTGTTGGCGAGCACCGATGCCAACCCGCCGCTGAAAGCGCGGAGGTTGTCGAAACCACTCGGCAGCACATCCCACGCGTCGTTGAATGTCGTCGTGTTGGTGTGCTTGTTGATGGCGTCGTGAATGATCGTGTCCTCCTTGTAGAGCTTGACCAGTTGGCGATGCTCCTCCTCGACCATGTCGACCTTCACAGCTGACCAGAATTTCGTAACATGCACGCGACGCACTGCCAGCACGTCCTTCACGAACACACCAGGACGCATCTTCACGAGCTGAGCGGGCATCACGGGCGCCGCATCCTGGTCGAGAGCTCGATTGGCGTCGTTACGCTCTGCTTTGACGTCGTTGAGACCCGCGATCAGCGTCATCGCATATATCGAGATCTCCTTGACGATCCTTGTCTTGTCGACCTCATTGAGACCCTCGTAGCTCTCCTGCGCAAACGATCCCTGGTCCTCAATGTGGGCAATGATCGCGGCAGACGCGATGCGCATCGACTGATCATGATACGACACGTACGCCTCATCATGATTGTTTACGCCATCAACAATCTCAACACTGAACAAAACGGTGAGCGACCCGATAAGCGACTGAATATGCTCCTCCTGCTGCGCCATGAGCAGCGACTGGCTCTGCAGCTGGACGATAGTGACGTTGATGGCGTCGATGGCGGGCGCGAGCGCGTAGGTAAGAACCCACCAATCGGCGGTGGGCAGCTTCGCGGGGTTGTTCTCAGTAGTGTACTCGATCAATGCTCGGCGGTACTGCTTGTAGAACTTGAGCACGTTCCCGAGATTGGCCCATCGGTTAGCCTTCCTGGGGCACTTGACCTTCATCTTGATGATCAGGTTGTTTTGGGCGCGGAGGTACACCGAAAAGTCGTACACGATCTTCACCCAGCTGCCATCGAAGACGCACTGGGCGGATTTCTTGACCACAATATCGATCTGATGAGGCGGACACCAGATTCGAATGACGTCGTTCTCGGCCTCCTTCACAATGAGCGTCACCAGCCCCCCATGACGCCCAGTCATCGTATTCTCGCCGTCCGATGAAAAGCCGATCAGCTTGGCGCGCCAGTTGGGGTACAGCGCGTCGAGGAACTTGACGAGCATGCGGAAGATGTTCTGAGCAGTGTGACGCTCGAACATAGGGATCGCGACCAGGTGCAGATTGACGAGGAAGCCGCGGTAACAAACGCGGGTGCGCAGGTCGAAGAACGACCGACCGCGGTGAGTACTGCCGTCGCCAGCCAGAGAGGAGGCCCACACCGATGGATCGTCGATTATCCTGGCGATCATCTGCAGCCCGACGGCCACCAGAACACGGACTGACTGTGCGACGATGAGGTCGTTCATGCCCTGCAGCTTCGGCGTGTTGGTGCGGATCCTGGCATGATCGATGGCAGCAGCCGTTTGACGGAACGACATGCCGACACCGACGTGGTCCATGGCGAGCTCGAAGCGCATCTCGTTCTTGATTGTTGCCGTGTACGTATACGTCCCCGTCTCGATGTTCACTTTCTTGACGAACAGCTTCATCGTGTTGACCTTCTCCTTGGCCTTCTTGGCGGCCTTCTTGGCGATGGCTGCGGCCGCGTCCTCGTCGTCGTTGTCGTCGCCGCTGTCCTCGTCGTCATCGCGAAAGAACAAGTCCCCGATAATTGTCTCAATGATGCTGTTCTGGATCACGTAGTCGATCGACGCGGTCGACAGGTCCATGTAGTTGTGGAGCGTGTTGGTGCGCTTGGCCATGCCGTTGAAGTAGCTCTTCTTCTCATCGGGCGACAGCGTCTGGTAGAGCATCCACGATTCCTTGTGCTGCCCTTCAAGATGGTGGCGGTACTGATGCGGCAGGAACGGCTTCGTGAAGTACTTGATGTCGGTGCGGTTCTTGCGCTTGCGGCCCGAGTCGCCCGTCACCTCGACCACATCACGGCCTTGGTGAACACAGAACAAGCAACGACAGGACTGCGCGCCATTGGCCTTCGTCGTGATGAGCTCCATCCCATACTGAAGGGTGTGTGAGGATTGGAACGGCGTCGCCACTTTCTTCCCTCCCATGTTGCTGCAGCTGCAATGCTCGGTATAACGATGCGGTACGTCTTGCCGCGGATTGCGCAACTGCGCACTCCGCGCACTCACTAGTTTGTAGACGCAGCCAGGCTTAGTTTGTAGATATGTGGCGCTATTTATAGCGAATCTACAGTTTTAGGAGGCCTGATGTAAGGGGAAGACCACAGGGCGACCACGCACCTCAGAGGAACACGTGAGAAGAGAGGCGTTTGGGACGAATTCAACTATCGTCTCGATGTTGTCCGTTACAGCAGGTGGAGGGCACATAGAGCATTTATAAAATGGTTAGTAAAATCTGATAACTCATTAAACCGCTCGTAACTTTTCGTGTAATTGTAACATGTTGCCATCGTGAAATATACTGCTTTGAAATTGGGTCCATCTTTTAAAAACACCCTCTATATCTGAAACAAAAAAACATATCAACTATTACCTACAGCTTTCATATCTTTTGAAGACAACGCAATTTCTATGTGTCTTCGGCCCGAGGCTTGCAGCGTGTTCGTCAATCTCGCTTCTTGAAGCAAACACTTTGGGACACTTTTTCTTGTAAGCGCCCCAAGCCCCTGCTGCTGCTGCTGCTTTACTGTAACTCACGCGTCCAGCGAGAGCTGCGAGGGTGCAGTGGGCAGTGCTCCGGAGGTCACCGGTGCGATCGCATCCATCCGTCGCACAGCAGTGGAAACGGCGGTCCAAGTCTCTCAAATCCCAAACCCACCGCCGCCGGTCTGCCCAACAGCGGTACGAATGGGGTGCGGTGCAGTAAGTCCAAGACAACTGGCCACTGTGGAAGAGTAGACCAAATACGCTCCAGAGTTTGTTCTAGCAGAGGCGCAGCAGCCAGTGGTGGCCTGAGCAAGCGGTGGCGGGTCTGCACCTTTCCCTTTCATAGCAGCTCCAAGTAACATTCCTCCTCACGGCACGCTCAACTTCATCAGAGCGCACACAAATACCTCGCTGATCTCGTCAAGGAGCGTAAACCATCAGGCGGACTCCGGTCATCCTCACAGCAGCAGCGGCTTCTGGCTGGCGATCGAACAAGGAAGGTTACTGCGTTGCGCGCTTTAAGATACGCTTCTGCGGCCGTCTGGAACCCTCTTCCTTCTGATATTAGGAAGTCACTGGAGCTATGCACTTTTAAATCTAGATTGAAAACTCAATTCTTTAGAACTGCTTTTTGTGTTTAGTTTATTGTCCTTCCCCGCATGTCTGATTGGCTATGTACGGTGCGAAATAAGTTCAACATACATACATACACACGAGTAAACTTAAACATCGCTGACGACGCAGGGCAGCAGGGCAGCCTCTGCCTGGCCACTGTGGTGGGGCCTTCTCGCGTCTGTTAAAGCCTCGGGACTCGGCGGTGGGGGTTGGGATTCTGAATTGTGTGTTGTGATCCTGAGCAATTGTAATTTTACAGACCATTGCCTCAGACAGGATATCACGCTGGATGAGATGGCACGACTCGAGCCCTGAAGTCACAACATAAACCAAACAGCTTGCCCAGCATAAGGTCGTCATCATTGACAGCTTCGTGGTTTGTGTGGTGAGAATTTTTTGTTTCTGTCTCCACCCCTCTTTCTCTAATGGTTTAAACTAAAATTGTATACAAGAGAAGATGAACGATTATTTTAAATTATTAGTTTGTTTAATGTAATTTCAGACATTTATTTGCAAAGTGGGATGTTGTTTAATGCGCTTGTGTTGGTACGTTGGCATGCGGTTTATATTTTACAGATCGAGATATTCGTGAACCCTTCTTGCACATGAATCCCTCCACGCTGACGTCCACCATCGCTTCCCGCTCACCGCCACAGCCATCGCCTCCATCGCCTCTTCCTGTGTTCATAAGCAAAGAGAAATGCGTTCACTCTTAAGCAATCGTGCATCGAATACACTTGATGCCACTTGTAATATTCGGCCATAACAAACGATGCCGCGATCGGCCAATGAACGCGGTGAACATTGGACGGCAATGAAAAGACTTTCGTGACACAAGACAAAACACTCGATGGGAAGGCGTCACGGGTACGCACGTGCAGAGCAAGGACAACTGAAGCCGGTCCTCCCAGCACACCTGCGCCTGTACACCTACCTGTACACCTGCCTGTACACCTGCCTGTACACCTACCTGTACACCTGCCTGTACACCTGCCTGTACACCTACCTGTACACCTACCTGTACATCTACCTGTACACCTGCCTGTACACCTACCTGTACACCTACCTGTACATCTACCTGTACACCTGCCTGTACACCTACCTGTACACCTACCTGTACATCTACCTGTACACCTATATGTACACCTACCTGGACACCTACCTGGACACCTACCTGTACACCTGCCTGTACACCTGCCTGTACACCTACCTGTACACCTGCCTGTACACCTACCTGTACACCTACCTGGACACCTGCCTGTACACCTGCCTGTACACCTACCTGTACACCTACCTGTACACCTGCCTGTACACCTACCTGGACACCTACCTGTACACCTACCTGGACACCTACCTGGACACCTACCTGTACACTTACCTGGACACCTACCTGGACACCTACCTGTACATCTACCTGTACACCTACCTGTACACCTGCCTGTACACCTACCTGTACACCTGCCTGTACACCTGCCTGTACACCTGCCTGTACACCTAGCTGTACACCTACCTGTACACCTGCCTGTACACCTACCTGTACACCTGACTGTACACCTGCCTGCACACCTGCCTGTACACCTACCTGTACACCTAGCTGTACACCTAGCTGTACACCTACCTGTACACCTGCCTGTACACCTACCTGTACACCTGCCTGTACACCTGCCTGTACACCTACCTGTACACCTGCCTGTACACCTAGCTGTACACCTGCCTGTACACCTGCCTGTACACCTGCCTGTACACCTGCCTGTACACCTGCCTGCACACCTGCCTGTACACCTACCTGTACACCTGCCTGTACACCTGCCTGTACACCTAGCTGTACACCTACCTGTACACTTGCCTGTACACCTACCTGTACACCTACCTGTACACCTGCCTGTACACTTGCCTGTACACCTACCTGTACACCTACCTGTACACCTGCCTGTACACCTAGCTGTACACCTACCTGTACACCTGCCTGTACACCTACCTGTACACCTACCTGTACACCTGCCTGTACACCTGCCTGTACACCTGCCTGTACACCTACCTGTACACCTGCCTCCCCGCCGGGCTCCTGCTCAGGCTGCCGAGCGCAGCGTGCTGGCGGCCGACTGCACGGCGTAGGTGGCGGCCGCCAAGTGCTGCCGCACGCGGTCCCAGGAGCCCGAGCCCGCCAGGATGTCACCCACGGCGTCCACCACCCCGGGGAAGGCCTCCACCCCGGACGAGCGTGGAGTCCACACCACGTGCCTGGAGCGACATGGAAGGTGGTGACGCACCGGGGTGGCGGGACACGAGCTTCCAGGGGATAAGGGGCCCCCCGGGGGGGGTAGTGGCTCTGACCGCGCTGTGGGGGACCTCTCGGCATGGCCGGTGGTAAATGACCCAGTGGCGGCAGACGCAGTGACCGGTGGCAGGTGGGGGTCAATGTCTAAGACGGACAATGTGTGCCACGCAGGAGTTGTGCAAAGATTGCTGTACAAGCAAAATCTGTAAATTACGACAAACCCCCCCCCCCCCTCAACGCCCGTTTAACAGACGCCGGTGCCGGTGTGAATTCTGACGGGTCGTCATGCAGGTCACGGCGAGCGAGCTGGAGATGTGAGGAGTGTGCTGAACCTATCAGTCTTTAGAGGGCTGGGGGGCTCGTGGGTGGGCTAGTGGGTGGCCTGTACAGGGTTGGGTGGGATGTATGGTTGGGTGTAAAGTGGTGTCGAGGGGGCTGGGTGGGTATGTTATCGGGTGTAGAGTGTTGTAGCGGGCTGGGCGGGCTGTATTGTAGGGTATAAAGTGGTGTCGAGGGCTATGTGGGCTATTTGGTGGGCTGTAGCAGGCTGGGTGGGTTATATAGTGGGCTGTAGGGGGCTGGGTGGGCTAGATGGGGGCTGGGCAAGCTGGACACAACCCCCCACTGGGTCCCATGTAAATGCTTCCCACATAAATGGGTTTCTATGAAAACGGTTCCCATGGAAGCAGCTGCCATGGAAATGGCTTCCAAGTAAAACGTGCTGAACGCTTTAACCCTTTCAGAAGCGCAGAGACTTCATTAACTGCTGACTGCGGCAGCTGCGGGAATTAGAAAATGCAAGGCTGCTGCTGCTGCTGCTGCGTTGTCTGAAAATGTGTGGGTTTGTGCAGGTGACTTATTGGGAGAAGGGGCGTGTGTGTGTGTTTGTGTAGAGCTGTGGGTGTGTGTGTGGTGGTGTGATGGTGGTGTGCTGTTTGCGTCCCTCAAGTAGAGCTATGGGTGTCAACTTCACATGGGCCTCACTCATTCTGCGTTAATGCCCCGAAAAACGTAGAATGCTGTCACTTTAAAAACGTGCTCGGTTATTTTCCCATTTAAGTCACAATTTGTAGCTAAGCTGTGGATTCTTTATGAAAACCTCACTTGCAGTTGCATGATATCATTGTTTATGAATATATTAGTACTATCGTCACCGTACATCTAATTAATGTGTAATATTACCGTAGCTTAGTTTTCTCATTTGTGCGGTGTTCCGTTTGGAGGTAATCTGCCCGAGCCGATTTGTGCTGCAGGCAATTGTGCTTGCGATATTTTCAATCCCTCATCGTGATGATAGATGCATTCCTTTTTTCGTAATTTGTTCCCGATTTTTTTTTTGTGTTTTGCGCTTTTGTAATTTGTGTGACCCAGCTCACGAGTGCAATGGGACTGCAGCCTGGTATTCTCTCGCTCTCTCGCGGTAAAACAAAATTAAACCCGAAAGTTGCGCGTGTCGTTGCGTGGGCGACGTGCGGCGCGCACCTGTAGTAGAGCTTGTCGGGAAAGGCCACGGGGTCGGTGAACGCTCTCTCCAGGAGCATCAGCTGGTCGTTAATCGCACGCACCTTCATTGGCCTGCATCAACAGATACCACTTTCATCACCGTGCGATTTCAAAAGCGTCGCGGGTACGGCCAGTGAGCGCTAGCGCAGGAGCCGCGTGATGGTGGACCCGCCCGGCACCCAGGGACAGGTTCCCGAGAGAGGAGCTGCCCCTTGGGAGGAGGCCACAAATCTCTCCCTCCTCAAGCCGGGTCGCGGCGGCCGCGGTACAAGGCCTGGCTGTGTGGCCACCAACTCGCCGCCTGGAATGGAGCCTTCCAGCCAGACACTCGACCCCTTCATTGTTTGTGGCCGCAGCGAGTTTTCCACTGAATAATTCATTCATCGGGATGAGGGAGTTTACTTTGATGGCAATCGTCTTGAAAGTAAATGCACTTACGTGTGTAAAGGTGGACGGAATATATGTGGCAGCTTTGGGAGGCTTTAATCCAGCAGTGGCCGATATGGGTAATATAATATATATTTCAATGTGTACATACAGTGTAATATGTGTAAGCTGCATTTCACTTGTGGAGGTAGTTTCAATAGACCGTGCATATAAGTGGTGGTAAACCGATTGAGAGCGTGATGCTGACGGGAGTCCGAACAGTGTTGCTGTTGGGCTCACTTTGCAGTCCTATCTGAATTGGCTCCTTGCGCACGTGAATGAGAGCGGTGTCATTAGGGCTTGCTGATCTTAATGATATTTTTGTGTAATAACCGAGTTTGCCTTTAAATTTCCCTTCATGCGTGTCCCATTTTATGAAAACATGTTGACAGCACCGCACGCGCGCGGTCACCTGGCGTGAGACGCATGCACAATCGCAATCTTTACTCTTTGGTCTTTTCGGTAAAGTCACGGAGGTGAAAATAAAATAAAAATGAAAACAACTAAATTAAATCACGACGTTTCGGGCGCAACACAAGCGTCCGTCACCAGGTGGGGACAACCACGGCGAAGACAGTTGCTATGCCAACAAAGATAGCTTTGACAAGGGTTTATATTTAACACGTAGGCTTTCGCGACCAGTGTTATTCATAATCAAGGTTTTTGGGTCAGATCGCGTTATTTATAAATGTGTCGTAACCCTCCACCCCCCGACACGGCCAAACAGTAAAAAATGTGTCACGTTTTTCAAAGGACAAAATAATTCACTTCTTTAGCCCACCGGTGTGTTGAAGAGAGAATCTAATTATCACTGGCCAAGACTAATTAGATAATCCATTGAAATTGAGAGAAACAGAAATAACTTCAATCGCTCTGACGTCTACAGGCTTAGTGCGGCCTGGAAGCGTATTATTAAATAAATACAATTACAATTCCTTATAAGGGAAACAAATACCAATGAATAACAATTGCATGATTACCAATCTATATAATTACAATACCCACCCCCTCTTTGCCTCGAATCACTGCACCAGATTGAATTAAATGATGACGTCACCCTGCTGCTGCTCTATTTAAGACCGGGAGCAACAGGAGAGCTTCACCATTCTTGCCCGATGAAGCTGATTGTAATAACCAGCGAAACGGTGTACTCACATTTTAAAATGCTGTTGATTCTCTCGTCAACACACCGGTGGGCTAAAGAAGTGAATTATTTTGTCCTTTGAAAAACGTGACACATTTTTCACTGTTTGGCCGTGTCGGGTGGTGGAGGGTTACGACACATTTATAAATAACGCGATCTGACCCAAAAACCTTTATTATGAAGGGTTTATATAGCTGAGGAGGGTGGGGGGGGGGGATCTTTATTTAGACTGGAGGTTGGAGGAGGAATCCGATGAGCTATGAAGCTCTTTTTCACAGGTGTCCGGTATGGGCGGGTTAGCGAGTTAGAACAGCGAACGATACACAAACACACGAGAGGAGTGCAAAAATTGAGAAAACGATCAGCAAATCACAAAAAATAAGGGCAAAACGCATCGTTTATGAAAATTATAGAAGGGGCCGTCCATAAATGACGTCACGCGATTTTGGACGATTTTTGACCCCCCCCCCCTTCGTCACACGGCGTCACAAAAAGTCAGACCCCACCCCCTCAAATATGACGTCACAAAGCTCTGCCCCCCCCATCGCCTTAAACTATTGTCATTGTAGTGCGTATTTAATGGCGCTGCACTCTGATGTTGTAGGAGAAAACATTTATTTAAAAAATATATTTAATTAAGTGGAACGTGTTGTCTATATTGATTTAAAGTTGCGCATTTTGATGTGACGTCAAATTTCTCAAACACCTTCGTCACACATCGTCACAAATGTCTGACCCCCCCCCCTAGGTGCGTGACGTCATCTATGGACGGCCCCTAAGTCCGATGTATGAACCTTGGGCAAGGCAGCAAATACAACAACAAAAGCAGTCCCAGACCACAGCAAGGCAGCACCACGAAGTAGTCCCTCAAGGCGAGGAGGGAGAACTCACTCCGTGTCGGGGTTCACCGCGCTGATGAGGATGTTGAGCTCCTTCGCGGCCTTTGATAAATCCTCGACCGCCGACTTGAGGTCGTCTGTCGATCAGGAGCTATGTTAGGAACTGTGGATGGTTAACATTTAAACTCGCAATAAACTCGTTGTTTCTATTTTACCAAGTGAGGCCCACTGAGCTACATAGCTGTTTTTTTTCACAAGCGATCTGGCCACAAATGACAGCTCAATGAAGTGGCTTATCACGTGGACATTTTTAGCAGGCAAATAACCTAAATGCATGTTTCTAAATGTGGAGGGAAAAAACCGGAGGACCTGGAGAAAAATCCACACGACCAAGGGGAGAGAGAGACACGCCAACTCCAAATATACAGCAGTCGTCATGATTGGGATGGAACCCACGACCTTCCTGCATACTGGGCGAGGTAACTAACATCTCGCCATGGCTGCTGGACTCAAGTTCAAGGTTTTGTTGCGTTTGTTAAAACAGGTGAGGACTCAGGAGAGGTCAGGATAAAAGTCTTCTTTGCTACAGGGACGTGTGTCAACAAAATTACAAAAAGCAAAAACGATCAAGTGCAGCGTAAAGCAACGGGGTCGCATGGAAAATCTAAAATATTACCGAAACAATAAATCGCTGTTAAAGAATGAATTACCGGACAGATTATGTTTAGACTGATCAGAGTACAATTACAAATATACTAAAGCGGAACTGCTGTGGACTTAGAGGCCACAGGCCCACAGCCTCAAGACAATTTGACTTGAAATATTTTACACCTTTTTTTTGTCTTTCATGCAGTCACTGCTTATTTATAACGGTTATTCACTGTAATGTGAGAGAAAAACTTGTCTTACACGCCTGAAAAACGGCGTTTGCTTTGCACTTCTCAACAGTAGCCGTGTCCAGCTGCGGCTACTGTTGCTGCTCACGATGCTGGGAACCCTCTGTGCTGCCCTGGTCATAGTTGTGGCCAGGTCGCTTCTCAAAAATGTATTGATACCTCAGTAGGCTTTGCCTGGTAGGATGGGGATGGTTTAGTTTCATTTGTATGTGTTTGGGTGATTTATTCTTTGGTTCTTTCGGTAAAGTCACATAAATAGAAAGTAAAAAATAATAGATTTTTATATATATAAAAAAAAAGATTTATATTTTATTATTTTATGTCTCCGTGACTTTACCGAAAGAACCAAATAATATGAATTCCTGCAATCAAGAAAGTTGAAAGTCAAAGATGTGGGTGATATGTTTACCTTCCTAGCACTTTGCACAACTATCATGTTGTTGTACTGTTCGTTGTCGTAACGTTCTGACCCGCCCCGACCGGACATCTGTGAGACATTGCTTGATCGCTCATCAGATAAATAAAGATTCTGATTCTGCTCTGGTCGTGCTGCCTTGGCACGCTGACCACGTGCCTGCCGATCGCGCTGCCCCCGCTGTGCAACCTGCCCACCCTCCGCGCGACGCTCGTGTACCAACCGAGCGAGATGCCCTGAGCGTCGAGCAGCTGCCCGTGATTGGAGGCGAGCGTGGCGTGCATGGCGCGCAGAGTCTCCACGTAGTCCGTGCCATTGTAGGGCAGCAGCCGGGAGTCGGCGAGGCGCAGCAGGGTGTAGGCGGCCGTTCGAGCCACAGCCTGGTGACTCGTGAAGCCTGCGTCGGGGGGCAGAGGTGGTTCAGGGGTGTGCACGTGGAATCACGCGCTGGTATATGCAGGGAGTGGAGAACGGAAAGACTGAATCCGGTACAGAGTGGGTTTTGATAGACGTTGAAGACATCGTACCCGGGTCGATGAAGGTGGAGGCATAGTCGAACGTGTCGTAGCCGGTGTGGTACGCCGGATATATGCGAGCCTTGGATTTACTCTGTGAACAAACAAAATAAGAACGCAAAGCTGTTTGGTTGAAGGTTCATAAAATTGCGGTTTCGAGTGCGTTGGCTGAGCGTTGTGTCGTCGCCGGCGGGCACGTACGCTGTCGTACGTGTACGCGAAGTCGATGCACGGCACGCCCAGGTAGTGGATGAAGGGCCCGTAGTCACTCCCATCACCGATGTCCAGCAGTCTGCACGGGGAGAGAGGGGGGCAGTGCCGGATTATCCGAGCAGCAAAAGTAGCTACATAATGCTCCGAAGCCCCGCGCTTTCAAGGGCCCCGCACTAAATGCTCTCAAGCTATTAATTCCGTTTCGATTTAAAGCTTTTGTGACTGCAGGGATTCATCTTCTTGGTTCTTTCGGTAAAGTCACGTATAAGGGAAATAACAAAATAATAAAAATTTAACATAATAAAATAATTCTCACGACGTTTCGGCTACAACGCAAGCAGCCATCCTCAGGTGAAGAATGAAACACCACCAAGCTTGGAGCGTATATTTAAGCTGGGTTGGAGGTGGAAGAAGAGCAAATTCTTTTGTCAAGGCGCTCTTCTTCCACCTCCAACCCGGTTCAGTAATTCTGCACTTGCTTTATTACTATAGTACTATACCACCTTCAACTTTTACGAACGACTGGGTGTTCAAGGTTAGCGATTTGTCATAATATCTGGCTGTATAGCAAATGAAAAAAAGGCAATTACTTTACTATGCAAGTAAACAAATTTGTGTTTAAATATTTACGTGTTTAAAAAAAAAAGAATTAGGGCCCCTTTATAACAACATATGCTATAGGCCCCGCACCGAGCTTCATCCGGCACTGGGGACAGTGCAGGCTCAGGCCAAGTTGGCAATGCCCTCCTCTGTGCCATGACGATGGCTTGCCTGCCTGCCTGCACCACACGCACAGCAGCTCCACGCCGCTCGCCTTTGACGCGCGCAATTTGTTCTGCACGGAGAAGGAGTCAGCTGCCACTCGGCCTGGGTTCCTGTTTTGGAATCTCACCAATTATCCACAGGGGGGGGTGGGGAGTCGTTTAAACGTGTGCGTCTGTCGACACGGCGAGCAATCCCAGGAGGGATGGCAGAGATCCCACGCCCCACGATTACCTGTCACCTCTCTTCTACCCTCGTACGCTGTTGTCCTTGGTGACACTGAACAAACACTGGGCCATGCCCGCCAAGATGAGTCCCGCGTGTGTCGGTGGTGGGTGGTGGTGTTGGTGGTGGTGTTGGGGGTGGTGGTGGTGTTGGGGGTGGTGGTGGTGGTGTTGGAGGTGGTGGTGGTGGTGGTGGTGGTGGTGTTGGGGGTGGTGGTGGTGTTGGAGGTGGTGGTGGTGTTGGGGGTGGTGGTGGTGGTGTCGGTGGTGGTGGTGTTGGTGGTGGTGGTGTTGGTGGTGTTGGGGGTGGTGGTGGTGGTGTTGGTGGTGGTGTTGGTGGTGGTGTTGGTGGTGGTGGTGATGGTGGTGGTGTTGGTGGTGTTGGTGGTGGTGTTGGTGGTGGTGGTGTTGGGGGTGGTGGTGGTGGTGGTGTTGGTGGTGTTGGTGGTGGTATTGGTGGTGGTGGTGTTGGGGGTGGTGGTGGTGGTGGTGTTGGTGGTGTTGGTGGTGGTGTTGGGGGTGGTGGTGGTGTTGGGGGTGATGGTGGTGGTGGTGTTGGTGGTGGTGGTGTTGGTGGTGGTGTTGGTGGTGTTGGTGGTGGTGTTGGGGGTGGTGGTGGTGTTGGTGATGTTGGTGGTGGTGTTGGTGGTGGTGGTGTTGGTGGTGGTGTTGGTGGTGTTGGTGGTGGTGTTGGTGGTGGTGTTGGTGGTGGTGTTGGTGTTGGTGGTGTTGGTGGTGTTGGTGGTGGTGGTGGTGTTGGTTGGTGGTGGTGGTGGTGTCGGTGGTGGTGGTGTCGGTGGTGGTGGTGTTGGTGGTGGTGGTGGTGTTGGTGGTGGTGGTGGTGTTGGTGGTGGTGGTGTTGGGGGTGGTGGTGTTGGTGGTGTTGATGGTGGTGGTGGTGTTGGTGTTGGTGGTGGTGTTGGTGGTGTTGGTGGTGTTGGTGGTGGTGGTGTTGGTGGTGGTGGTGTTGGTATTGGTGGTGGTGTTGGTGTTGGTGATGTTGGTGGTGGTGGTGGTGTTGGTGGTGGTGGTGGTGTTGGTGGTGGTGGTGTTGGTGGTGGTGTTGGTGGTGGTGGTGTTGGTGGTGTTGGTGGTGGTGGTGTTGGGGGTGGTGGTGTTGGTGGTGTTGGTGGTGGTGTTGGTGTTGGTGGTGGTGTTGGTAGTGGTGGTGTTGGTGGTGTTGGTGGTGGTGGTGTTGGTGTTGGTGGTGGTGGTGGTGTTGGTGGTGGTGGTGTTGGTGGTGGTGGTGGTGTTGGTGGTGGTGGTGTTGGGGGTGGTGGTGTTGGTGGTGGTGTTGGGGGTGGTGGTGTTGGTGGTGTTGGTGGTGGTGTTGGTGTTGGTGTCGGTGGTGGTGGTGTCGGTGGTGGTGGTGTTGGTGGTGGTGGTGGTGTTGGTGGTGGTGGTGGTGTTGGTGGTGGTGGTGTTGGGGGTGGTGGTGTTGGTGGTGTTGGGGGTGGTGGTGGTGTTGGTGGTGGTGTTGGTGGTGGTGTTGGTGGTGGTGGTGATGGTGGTGGTGTTGGTGGTGTTGGTGGTGGTGTTGGTGGTGGTGGTGTTGGGGGTGGTGGTGGTGGTGGTGTTGGTGGTGTTGGTGGTGGTATTGGTGGTGGTGGTGTTGGGGGTGGTAGTGGTGGTGTTGGTGGTGTTGGTGGTGGTGTTGGGGGTGGTGGTGGTGTTGGGGGTGATGGTGGTGGTGGTGTTGGTGGTGGTGGTGGTGTTGGTGGTGTTGGTGGTGGTGTTGGGGGTGGTGTTGGTGATGTTGGTGGTGGTGTTGGTGGTGGTGGTGTTGGTGGTGGTGGTGTTGGTGGTGTTGGTGGTGGTGGTGGTGGTGTTGGTGTTGGTGGTGTTGGTGGTGTTGGTGGTGGTGGTGGTGTTGGTTGGTGGTGGTGGTGGTGTCGGTGGTGGTGGTGTCGGTGGTGGTGGTGTTGGGGGTGGTGGTGTTGGTGGTGTTGGTGGTGTTGGTGGTGGTGTTGGGGGTGGTGTTGGTGATGTTGGTGGTGGTGTTGGTGGTGGTGGTGTTGGTGGTGGTGGTGTTGGTGGTGTTGGTGGTGGTGGTGTTGGGGGTGGTGGTGTTGGTGGTGTTGGTGGTGGTGTTGGTGTTGGTGGTGGTGTTGGTGGTGGTGGTGTTGGTGGTGTTGGTGGTGGTGGTGTTGGTGGTGGTGTTGGTGTTGGTGGTGGTGTTGGTGGTGTTGGTGGTGGTGTTGGTGGTGGTGGTGTTGGTGGTGGTGTTGGTGGCGGTGGTGGTGTTGGTGGTGTTGGTGGTGGTGGTGTTGGTGGTGGTGTTGGTGTTGGTGGTGGTGTTGGTGGTGTTGGTGGTGGTGTTGGTGGTGGTGGTGTTGGTGGTGGTGTTGGTGGCGGTGGTGGTGTTGGTGGTGTTGGTGGTGGTGGTGTTGGTGGTGGTGGTGTTGGTGGTGGTGGTGGTGTTGGTGGTGGTGGTGTTGGTGTTGGAGGTGGTGATCAGCTCACTTGGGGATGAGACCCAGCGAGGGGCTGGTTCTGTTGTAGTGCGAGAGCCACACGTCGTACACGGACTTGTGGCTGCCCGACAGGTCCGGGTGCTTCACCTGGCAGACAGAGACAGAGAGCGAGAGGACGGCAACGCGCACAATCTCGATCGACATTTTCGTTTCTGCTGCGGCAACGAGGCCCTCTTGAGCACGGGGGGGGGGGGGGGGCTTAAACCCGTCAACGAAGGCAGCAGCAATTGCTGGCAGCATCTTTTGCACGGCAACATAATTCTGGTGGCATCTTATTGGGTATGATTTGACCATAGAGGACGAATCCGTTACACAATCACGAGCACAACTCTTAGCTTCACCGATTTGGAATGCAATTCTCAAAAGTGCGAGAGACAATTCCGCAATTTGCCAAAAAGTGTCATGCCTTGCGGGCGTTTTTTAGCCCAACTGATAATGCGAGATGGGGGCAGTGGTGAGGCACTTTGCGTGGGATGGAGCGTGCATTTGCGTGAGTAGGAGGCGGGATGAAAGAGTTTGTGAGTTATGGGGAGCGGTCGCGTAGCGGTTAGCGCGCCGCGCTACGAACCCGGCGAATCGAGTTCGATTACCCGCTCACGGCCAACACCCAGTGACGATCATCTGAACCGGTGCCTGGGCCTCCCCTAGGTCGACTCAGCCTCAAACGAGTGTAAAACATCGCCACTGGGGGAGACAAAGGCGGCCGGGCGTGGTGTTGTCCACTCACCCCCTTTCGTGTTGTTAATAGGTGCTGCTCGCGCTAACAGCACCTGCCCCAACAGTCTGTTAGGGCTACACGCTGGGGGGGGGGGGATGGAGGTGGGGGTGTCTTTGTTGTGTGCGCGTGGCGTGTCCATCCCTGTGCGCGCGCGCTGCCATGCGCGCGCGCGTGCGCGTGCGTTTACGTTGCGTGCTGCCTCCATGGCGACGCGCTGCATGGGCGGAGTTCCGCGCACTCGCAAGGTCGCATTGGCTTGTGCGGTCGGGGGAAACAACAAGAAGAAGAGGAGAGAGAAAGAGAGTCTCGTCACAACGTGGCCGGGGGCTGCTTGCGATGGAGGTGAAGAACGACCGTCAGCTTGTCTTCCGACGAACCGCTCGTTACGTCCCGAAATTTTAAAAAAGAAACACGAAACAAACGAACAAATCGAGGAACGCCGTTGTATTGCAGCTGCACGCCTCCGATTAGCGCGCTCGGTCTACGTGCGGCGAAAGTTCCACGTGCACGACGCCCTCGTGATGGGAACCGGTATGGGGTCACATTTAACCTTGAGATGATTCTCATTTGACGCTCAGAGGGAAATGTACGCGTTGCTGCCTTAAACAGCCGTCAGCATCCGAAGATGAATTGCAGTTTGGCCATGACAGTTTAAAGGCCTCTTATTCAAGGCTGAAGAAAATGACAAACCCGCAGCCCGCTCTCTCGGGAGAGGGCTGCAGGGATGTCCTCACCGAACACGGAAATGTCAACGTTGATGTAGCCCACGGCTCTCTCCATGAGAGTCTTGTAATACTCCTGTGAAAAGAGAGGAAGGCATTTCGGCTTGCGGACAAACACGTGTCTCCGAGTCTGCTCGTTCACACGCGGACGCATCAAGGCGCCACTCGGCTTCCCCCAAGGCCATTGTGACCTCAGCACGATGCGAGCGACTGTGGCGGCACCACACGCGGTGTCAGGGCCCCTCGGAATAAAGCATCCGTGAAAAATACCCCGCCTCTTGATGTGGAGCCCTTCGGACGAGGCTGAGGCTGACTCTGCTATGCCGCCCGATGTTGTGTTGGCTATTGGCCACACGAAGAGGAAGTTACATTAATTAAAATTACTCAATTTTTTTTTACTTTACCAGGTAAGGCCCCACTGAGCTAAGTAGCTGTCTTTCAGAAGCGACCTGGCCACAAATGATAGCTCAATAAAACGGCTTATCACGTGGACATTTTTCCGAGTATTTGTAAATGCAAGTAGGCCGGTAAATGCGAGTCAAGCTTTTTGTAGAGGATGCTAATCAAACTCTCGCACGTCCAAATGAGGTGCATCTCATTTGCGAACGTCTCTGCCCGGAACGCAGCGCCCAGTGACGGGCTCGGAAGGACTCTCTTCCGAGGCGTGGGCGGCTGCTGGGAACGGTGACAGCGGCAATCACTCACGAGCCCCAACCGAACAATGTGAATGATCAATTTGAAAGGGGAAAAAAAAGCTGTGGGGGAAATAGATTGTTACAAGGCTTTTAATATTTAAATAAGTGTCGTGACTGAAATGTCAGACCACGTTGGCCCTCACGCATTTAATCTGCAGAGGTTTCAAAGGGGTCGGCTTCCGGCTTGTAAAGCATCACGGCTGATGGCATGGGCTACATTTTTATAACGTTATCAGATAGACCTGAGGTTTTGTATTAACATTCATCAAAGTGACATGGAATCTATTTCCACGAGCTTGGATCTGGCTCCATAGAGCCCCGTTAACAATTTAAAACGTGACGCACAAGAACGATAAACTCGTGGCCACATTCGGGTCGGCGCGACCATTGTTGCTCGCGATGTGCAAGTCTTCATCGCTATCGGGGCAGTGCTTGGTTCAGAGGGCATGGAGGCAAGACGGCGGTGTGGATGGTGGGGCGAATAAGGGGGTGGCAAGGGGTGGGGGTGGTCGGGGAGGGGGCTCTGTCGTTTGTGAAACCTCGGTCCACTCGACGGAGCCGATCAGTCCGAACTCCTCCGCCCCCCAGCTGCAAAACACGATGGAACGCTTGGGTCTCCACTGGCCTGGGAGAGCGAAGCGGCCATGGGGGGGGGTAGGGGAAGGAGCACAATGGTTACACTGGGGGTCACACGGAGATCGGGGATTAGAGATTAGGGTCAGGGGTCGTGGGTCAGAGGCTGGGGCTGTGCAGCGAGTGGTGGAGGCTGACCTTCCTTGACGATGCTGCCCAGGGCGCGCGTGATTTCCAGCATGACGCTGGTGCCGCTGCTGGGGTCGATGGCGCCGTGCACCCAGCTGTCTCGATGGTTCCCGTACAGCACGTAGCGGTCTGCACGCCACGGCATCGGCTCCCTCGGTCAGCCACGGCTCGTGCTCCCCCCCCAACGGGTTCGCGTCCGCGACCGAAGCAGGGCGCTTCATGCCGCCTTCCCCCCCCCCCCCATCGTCTAAACATTAAACCCCTACGCCGGCACGATGGATTTTGAGTTTTTTTACGAGCAACCACAGACACAGCTGAGGTATGAAGCCATGGCGATGTTGGCTTCAGGGAGGAGAATGCCCGCGGACGTGCAGTTTACACTCGCGTGTTCAATTTGTCCTGTCGTGGTCCGTGCGCCACGGTTGTCTCTGCGGCAGGGCTGCTGCCAAGAGTTTCCCTCCGCAACGTGTCAGGTTTCCCCTGTGCGGACACACCAGCTGATGTCTGGTGAACGCTGCTTCCACTGTTCCCCACCTCTGATGCGGCCGATTTCGACAATTTGCAAAATTCTGGTGTGGAGTGACATTGTACCTGGCTCTGTGCTTCCACGGATGACCCCAATCACGTTGTAGGATGTCTTGATCACTCGCTTATTGAAGGAATTGATTTGCACCTCACTGTACGGGGATATAAATAACACATTTTCTGAGGTGGAAACGCACTCTTGAAATATGAATGTGAAGCTGCGTGCAATGTGTACAGTAATACATCTGGCGATGAGGATGGTGGAAGTGAGATCACTTCAGAATGTGTGATCAATGTCCATCACGTAGCCACGCTCTTTAGCCGGTGTACGTGGAGACTGGCCAATAATGTATCCCTCTGCCTTGGCAGGACAGGCAGCAAGGGGGGCTTCACCTGTTTTCCTCAGGGGCGGAGAAGCCGGGCCCGATGTTGTAGGGGCAGTCCAGGGCCCCTTTCCAGTCAACTGGAGCAGCCTCACCCGCCAGCTTCCTGGAGGCACACGATCATCGCGAGGGGGTGAAGTGGCGCTGCAGTGTTGTAAAAAATCCTCCAGGATGCTCTGCTTGAGCATCCCATCATCAGAATCATCGTCTTCCGCAGACGGCCATTGGCAATAAGTGCCGCGTGTTTAAATACAGCACTATATCATTTTGAGTCTTTGACACCAGGATATGAACATTTGACTCCAAAGAAGTGTACATATTATAAATCATAACTTTCATGGATGAATACGATTAATATGGTTAGAAGCAGTGGCACCCCAAATCAGCAGAGGTGGAGTCAAGATCCTGCCGATGCCATGGCTGAGATCAAAGAGACACTGCTTCACTAAAATCCTACATAGAACGCCCATGGATGCGTCGGGTTCACCCACAAGCCTTGGCATAGCGAGTACTGGAACGAATTCGTGGAATTCGATGAGCTTCCATCTCGTTTGCGAGCATTTCAGGGTGGCTCAGCAAGAGTAGCTTAATGAAGCTTCAGCCAGTTTAACACGTAGGCTTTTGCGACCAATATTATCATGATGCTAGCTGTAATTACTGGCGAAACGTCGTACTCGAATTGCAAATGTTGTGGATTTACTCTCCAACGCACCGGTGTGCTGTACTAGTGACGAATTGGCATGTTTTGTTTACGTGACAAACCTTACTAATTGGCCGTGTCGGGTGGTGGCGGGTTTAACGACACATTTTTACTTACGCGATCTACCCCCCCTCCCCTCCATTATGGAAGCCCAAGCCATTAGCGTGTCAGTGTTAAACGTGCAACGTTGCCATCTGCTGCACGAATGGTCGAGGTGAAGCATTGGGCGCCGGTGCCGCTGGAGGGGAGAAAGTGTCCCGCGATGGACTTCGAGCTCACCGCGCTCACCTCATGAGGAGCTCGGCATCTTCATAGCCAATCGGCTGGGCTGGGATGGGAGGGAATGACTTGATCTCGCTGTCGTTCTTTCGGAAGGCGTAAGCTGTGACACAACGTGGGTCACGCTGGTGAGAGACGGGCAAGCCCTATGGAGCCACACTCAAAACAGAACGCTTTCCCCCAAGACACGTCCAGCCAACGTGAGTGAAACCCATTCACCACCGACGGGTGTGCGTGAATTTTCACTTTGCTTGCAAACCTTTTAAATGGTTTAGTTTAAGTTACACATCTCCCTTCGTGATCCCCGTGTTTTTTTCTTCGTGACAATTCCCCTTGTTGTGGCCCCTCGGCTTTCAAACTCAGATCATGCTTTGATGTTCCGCGTGGCGCGGGGAGTCACAGCGTGAGGCATGAAAAGCACGTTTATTAATTCTCAGAAACGGCCGCCGTCCACGACTTTAGCCGCACGCACGGCACACGCAGCGCTGCGCTGAAACTCTGCCAGCACCTTCGCTGGTGCCAAGCGTCTGCCCACTGTCACATGTTACAATTTAAGCAGGAAAACATTCAGGAGAGAAAAACTACATTTGTAATGTTCTAAACGGATACATGCCCTCTTATATGTAATTTGTTATTTTGTCAACTGACACCCTGGACAGCCTTGCAAACAAGACGGTCCATTCTCAAGGGATGGTATCCTGGTGAAGCATATTTACAAACAGAATAAAGTAAGAACGTGAGCATCAGGATCTTCACTCACAACACGTCGTCCCGAGTCGGTTTGAGCTTTGAAGCATCGATGGTTGGGCTTACTTCGGGTGCTCAGTCTGCCAGCGAGCTGCGTCCATTGACAGGCAGCGTTGCCTTTGTGTGTGCCTTTGTCTCCACTGTGTGGGGAGCGGTGGTGTGAGCGGTTAGCGGCACTGCGCAACGAACCCGGCGACTCGAGTTCGATTTTCGCCCACGGCCAACACCGATGACGATTATCTGAACCGCTACCTGGGCCTCCCCTAGGTCGACTCAGCCTAAAATGAGTACCGGCTGTGGTGTGTACAAATCGGTACTAGGGAGACAAAGGCGGCCGGGCGTGGTGTTGGCCACCCACCCCCTCGTGTGCCGTGCCGACCTTCATAGGTGCTACTCGCTAACAGCCACTTTGCCCCAACAGTCTGTTAAGGCTACACGGGGGATCTTTGTCTTCGTTGATCTCCACTGCGTGGCGAGGGCGTTCCAGGTTTAAGTGAAGGGGGTGCGAACCTTTTGCTGGGTAGTACGGGGTCAAAGGGTCACCCATGTCCTCGAAGTAAGAACCCCTCTCCACGCCCGAGCGAGGCAGGCCCCAGGATTTGGGGTAGGCGTTGTCGACATCCCCGTCGTTGATGTCGGCCGGGTCGGTGTACACCAGAAGGCCTACGACGCCCACGCTCTCCGCGTTGATTGCCTGCGGCAACAGCGCGGCCGTGCCCATTAGTAGTGGGACAAACGCTGACGAGCGCTCGCCGCACACTGGGGCAGTGCACAGCATGCCGTCGATGTCGCTGTAATTTCCAAGCGTGTGTTGCCCAATGCGCTCCGCCACACAATTGCTGTGCTAGCGTTCTCTTAAAATACATGGGAAATTGATTTTGTTTTTCTCTTCCAATGGAAAGAATCGTTTTTATTGAGCTGGCCTCTTTTGAAATAAACATAACCTTTTCTAGTCAGTGGGAAAAATCCAATATGAATCCTCTTTCATTCCCTTAACCTCAATAATGGTCACTGATGTGGCAGCAGTTTATTTTCCAAACCTGAACAGGTCATCTCACTGTCTGCGTTGGTGATTTGGACCAGCAGAGGTGGCATGGCCCATCGGTAGCCTGTTCGCAGTTTGAATCGGGATGGCCGTCCCGGTTAATACTGCGGGTGTATTAACCGTAAAATTACACGTCGTCTGCTCCACAATCGACGTCGAAGATCCCGTGACATTCATTCGAAGAAGAACAGGCCATTGTGTGCCAGCATCGTGGTAAAAAAAATGGGCAAATATGAAAAAAACCCCACTCCGCTCATTATTTCATTGGGAAACACACAGCGGCTTTAATCGTCACGCTCTACTTGGAAAGCCTCGGCAGGACCCTGCTGACAAGCGAGTGCTGGCGCTCGGTGAGGCTTTCCTGGGTAGACAAGCCGTCAAAATAAGAGTACTGTAACAACACCAAAATGTATTACAGTAATTGCAACGCGAAAACACGAATGCTCGTTTGGCGTGTTCGTGGTGTGGCCGGGGCACCAGGGGGTCACGTGACGCCGCTTTCCACCTTTCTCGCGCGTCCCGCTTTGCCGTATTTGCAGATGGCGATGGTGCCCGTGAGGTTCACGTTCCTGGATTTCAGATGCTCGAAGTCCTCGGCTCTGCCGTAGTTTGCGAACACGAGCTTGCCCTGCGCACAGCACACAGCAGCATGCGAGCGCACCGAAGCGTGCGACGCTCAAGAAAGCCCCGCTGAGTTCTCTCTCTCTCTCTTTCTCTCTCTGCAGTGGTGGGGTTTCGTTGGAGTGATGCGTGGAATATTATTGGACTAATGTGACGTATAACAGCAGCACGTTGGGAAGAATGATTGCGGGCTCAATTATAAGTGAGGTGTTGTAATTACAGACGAATGCTCACCGACCCATGGCAAGGTGTATGTGACTCCACATTACACACTACAGTGTGGCTCTGATGGGAGGGGAGTGGGGCCACGCGTGGTTTGCTGCTGATGCAGTGGTGTGTGGAGCGGTGGCGCAGCGGTTAGCGCACTGTGCTAGGAACCCTGACTACACGAGCTCGATTCCCGCTCACGGCTAATAGCAGTGGCGGATATTTAATCCGGTCCTGGCCTTCCCTTAGCTCGACTCGGCATTAAATGAGTACCTGGCGCAGTGTGTAAACATCGCCACTCGGGAGACAAAGGCGGCCGGGCGTGGCGCTGGCCACCAACCCGCTCGTGTGCCGTGTCGGCCTTCATATAGCCGCCGCGTTACCCGCTAACAGCACTTGCCCCAACAGTCTGTAAAGGCTATACGGGGGGGGGGGGGTCTTTGTATTTTGTGTGGGCAGAGAGTGTGGTGCGGGTCAAGCGTGGGTCATGGTCCGTCCCGTGGGCGTTGCGAGTTACGGGTCTTGTGTGGGAACAAACGAACAAACAATCGGTCAATATTAGAGGGTTTTTTTCGGTGGCGGGGGGGGGGTGTCATCCAAAAGAACCTGTCAAAGGGCACTTGTCGCCGCGTGTCACCTTCACCGCGGGCCAGCAGAGGGCAGGAGCAGCAGGGCGAGGCTCGGGGGGAGGCACAACGCAGCCCTCTGGCGACGGCTCAGAGCAAAACCGACCGCACGGAGAGGGAACTCCGCCGTCGATCGATAGCGCCGACTCAGTAGGTCTCCCCCAATACCGCACGAGTGCCGTGGGGCAGGCAGCCTCACTGCCGAGTGGTGGTGGTTCGAACGCTTTCCAATCAGCTTTTTCTGTTCGAACCCTCGTTCCCAACAAAAAAAATGAATGAAACCGAATTGACGAGCGGGCTTGCACGCATGTGAGAACAGTCGTATGATGAAACAAAGTCCACGGGCTGCTCACCTTTGGCCTCCCAGGGGGCGAGTAAGCGGCGTACGGTGGGACGATGCTTGAGTCCTCCTGGTCCGCGGTCACCACCTCCTCCTGCTTTCGGGCAGTGTAGGTCACCGCGCCGCTCGAGTTCACTGGCGGTGCGGCCAGGGGCAGGGGGGAGCAGGTGCAAGGTGCAAGGTCAGTCTTGGACAGAGCTCGCGCTAGCTTTGCTGGGGGCCAGGGCATCCACTTCAAAGAGCCCCAGCGGAGACAGATGAGTCATGGGAGGAGCTGTGTCCCCGCAGCGATGAGAGGCTGCTAGAGTCACCCAGGAGGGGATGGAGCCGGGTCCGGATGTGATGGTGATGGTGAGATTGGTGGTGGTGGTGGTAGTGGGTTGATGGTTGTCTTGTGGGGAGCAGTGGCCTAGCGGTTAGCGTGCTGTGCCAAGAACCCAGTGACCCGAGTTCGATATCCGCTGATGACCAACACCGGTATCGATTATCTGAACCAGTCCTGGGCCTCCCCTAGGTCGATTCAGCCTTAAATGAGTACCTGGTGCGGTGTGTAAACATCGTCACTGGGGAGACAAAGGCTGTCCGGCGTGGTGCTGGCCACCCACCCCCGCGTGTGCCGAGCCGGCTTTCATAGGTGCTCGCTAACAGCACTTCCCTAGATGTCTGTTAAGGCTTTGTCTTTGGTGTTGGTAGTGGGTTCATGGTTGTCTTGCGTGCGATGGGGGTGATGGTGGAGGAAGTGTTGATGAGAGTAATGATGATGAAGGTGATTGTGACAAATGCTGCATATGCTGTGATGTTGATGGGGGTGATGTATCACTGCTGCGCACAGAGGTCACGGCACGTAAAATGTCAGCAGAAGCACATTTTAAATGAACAGCGTGAGAGTCATTCTTGGGACGCGGCACAAAAGCATTCCATACACTTTTGGGAGCTGAGGTTTTAAGCTCTGAATACCATCCCGTTCATTACATGCACCGCGGGAGCACTTTGCATTTCAAATTCCAGAAACCTTACGTAAGTTTGCATCGTTAGAGGCAACAAAAAATCACGGACATATGCGTTAATATCTATGACTGTGTACCCTCCCTCCTGTGTTTGTAAGTGTCTGGCGTGTGTCGAGTGCACAGAGTTCCCCACCCGCTCGTGTGACTGACCACCCTCCTGGCTCCGTGTTCACCCATCGGCATTTGCCCCGCCAAAGTTCGAATGGATGGCCAGCGATTGCTGTGCGCGCCAGTGTCCCGCGACTCACGGCTGACGAAACGTCTCCTCCCTCTGGCCGCGTGGGTGCGTGAGTGTCTGCGTGGTCAGCGCCTGCCCGGCGTTCACGAGCGGCACGCACCGACCGTGACGCTGTTCGCGTTCGTCTCGTCGGGGAAGGAGAGGAGCACGTCGTAGGGAACGAGCTCGGCGTGGTCGAGGCCCTGTGCTCCGTCGGACCAGCGCGACAGGATGAGGTTGGCGAGATTCTCGTCGCCTGCCGTGCTGGCCAGGTGGGGCTTCGCGGACAGAGCCCTGCACCCAGGGAGATATCGCCAAACCCGTTCACACCCCCCATCCCCCCACCTCGGCATGCTCCAGCAGGAGCGAATGCGTCGTTGCCGGATAATTATGAAACTTTTTTTAATCGTATTTTATCCTCCCCGATATTGCCCTGTTTGTTCTCCCAGAGTTACGTCACGAGATAATTAATGAGACAAATAATCCATTCGCAACTCTCGCATAGGGAATTCACTCCCGAATCCCCCCCCCTCATCCGTGTTGGAAAATGGCCCGCGGAAGCGGGTATCACAGCACTACTTCTTAAATCGCTGCAAGTGATCTCTTATCTCCACGAGGGGGCAGAACTTTTCCACCCACCTTGCTTCAGAGTAATGCTCATGGCGTGACAACTAATATTTATCATTTCCAAAGCTGGAATTCGGACAAATTAATTGGAAAACCAAATTTCATATCGTGCGGGGTTTTTTTTTGCGTGCAATCATTGGTGGCTGGATTGACACCATCAACTCAGCTCATTTGTAACCCGGTTTAATCACAAGAGTCTGAACCTTGAGTTCTAACCTAGGATCTTAATAGCACTGCCAACTCAGCGTTCTGACATTTGGGTTCTCCCGGCCACCTCGTTATGAAACTTTAATGCAGTCGCAAGCATCTGCCTAGTCTGCTCTGCCTTCTTCAGCGAATGCGTCTCACGGCTCTACGTCGACACACGCTGATGCATTAGTTCAGGGTGCGAGTGTGTGTCTTTTGGTGCTCGTGATGTGTTCGGAATAGGGGAAAGGATGGAGTGTGTCTGTGTGTCTGTGTGTGCTTGTGTCTGTATGTGTGTGTCTGCGTGTTTGTGTGTGCGTGTGTTTGTGTGTGTGTGCGTGTTTGTGTGTGTGTGTGCGTGTTTGTATGTGTATGTGTCTGCGTGCTTGTGTATGTCTGCGTGTCTGTATGTGCCTGCGTGTTTGTGTGTGTCTGCGTGTTTGTGTCTGCGTGTTTGCATGTGTGTGCATGTGTCTGTATGTGTGTGCCTGCGTGTGTGCATGTGTCTGCGTATTTGTATGTGTCTGCGTGTTTGTGTGTCCACGTGTTTGTGTGTGCGTGTGTTTGTGTGTCCACGTGTTTGTGTGTCCACGTGTTTGTGTGTCCACGTGTTTGTGTGTGCGTGTGTTTGTGTGTGCGTGTGTTTGTGTGTGCACGTGTTTGTGTGTCCACGTGTTTGTGTGTCCACGTGTTTGTGTGTCCACGTGTTTGTGTGTGCGTGTGTTTGTGTGTGCACGTGTTTGTGTGTGCACGTGTTTGTGTGTCCACGTGTTTGTGTGTCCACGTGTTTGTGTGTGCGTGTGTTTGTAGCCGTTCGCGTGCTGCGCTACAAACCCGGTGACCTGAGTTCGATTCCCGCTCACGACCAACATCGGTGATGATTATTTGAACCGGTCCTGGGCCTCCCCTAGGTCGACTCAGCCTCAAATGAGTACCTGGTGCCGTGCGTAATAAACATCGCCACTAGGGAGACAAAGGCGGTCGGGCGTGGTGCTGGCCACCCACCCCCCGTGTGCCGTTCTGGTCTTTATGGGTGCTGCTATTCGCTCACAGCACTTGCCCCACTCAGTCTGTTAAGGCGATAGGGTATGGCTGAACGATTAATCGATTTCAAATCAAAATGGAAATTTGAAACAATACGATTAGCAAATCGCAAAGGCTGCGATTTTTTGCGATTTGAAAAGTCATGTTACTTTCTTATTGGAATAGTTTTATTTTTTATTATTATTATAACTTTATTTATTTAACTTAACAATTGTTAAATGTTTGATTGTTCTATTTCAATTAAACATTCTAATAAATACATGTTGGAAGCAATTCATATCTTTTAAGTTATCATCCTTGCATTAGAATATACAGAGCAGTTCATATTTTGACGGTATCACGGGGTAATGCTCCATCACATGTTTAAAATCTATTACACAGTGAATATTGAACTGAAGCTTGACTTAAGAAATGCAATCGCAATCGCAATATCTGTCAGAAAAATCGCAATGACATATTTCCCCAAATCTCTGAGCCCTACAATACTGGGGGTATCTTTGTCTTTGTCTCTCTGTGTGTGTTTGTGTGTCCGCGTGCGCTCGTGATGCCGCAAATCCCGGCGGGCCACCGAGCACGGAGCCGCCCTCCTAGTCCTACCGGAGGTTCTGCTCCAGGCGCTCGGTGTCGATGTCGGACAGGAGGCGCCCCACGACGTCGCTGTCGAAGTCGCGGCTGTACTCGGCCAGCCATGCGGGCGCCGCGCTCGTCTCCGCGCTCGTCTCCGCCGCCTTGGGGATGGCGAAGTGTCCCAGCAGCACGCCGGCCGTGAGACACAGCGCCCCTGCGGCCACCCCCACCAACGCCACGGTCCAGCTCTTGGCCATTGTCCTGCCGAGTTCTGACTGCGGCCGCTCGCTCGCTCGCTCGCTCCTCTTTAGCGGCTCCGTTTCACGTTTGACCTCGGACAGCCCATTTTGTGATGAGCAGGCGATTTCCTATCCACCTTTGGATCTTCCTAATCATCGCGGTAAGACGAACCGTAGATGTGTCGTTATCATTTGACGACCCGACGTTTATGGCGAGGAAAGCATTTTTATGGCCATCAGGATACAAAGTTTGCTTTAGGAGTTTGGTTATGAACTGTGTGAAAACCTCGCTCGCTGATCGTCGCCTCGGGAGCTTGAGGCCCGCGGGTCGTGAACCCGGCCTAGTGCTGCTGGTGGGACACGAGACATCTGGCGGAGTGCTACTCCAAAGGCCCCCCGGGGGTTGTGTTGCTCTTCGCTTGTTCTTGACGGGTCCTTCATGGCACACATTGGGGGCATTGAGACGCTCTCGTTAACTGCTCAGCGCATTCATCCGACGTGTTGATGCCAGACTCTGCATCGATGGGTGAACAGAAGGAAGAGCTGTAATTACGATTCGTTGGCTGATGCTGATATGGGTCATACACACTCAAGGGGGCTATGAGGGTGTGGTTTTGAGGGCGCTTTTGGGGTCTGGAAGGTTGGTTGTGTATTTATGTTGAACGTCTTTCTCACTGTACGTAGCCAACAGTGCTAAACGGAGGTGCGGGGGAAGGACAACAAACCAGACACAAAACGCAGTTCTAAAGAAATTAGTTTTCAATCCACATTTAAAAGTGCATAGCTCCAGTGGCTTCCTAATATCGGAAGGAAGAGCGTTCCAGACGGCCACAGAAGCGCATCTGGAAGTGCGCAATGCAGCGATCGTCTTTGTTCCATGGTTAGGGAGGATCAAAGGGGTCCAGATTTCAGGCTGGGAGCAGGCTGGAGCAGGGTGGGAGCAGGGTGGGAGCAGGGTGGAGCAGGCTGGCAGCAGGGTGGGAGCAGGGTGGAGCAGGGTGGGAGCAGGGTGGGAGCAGGGTGGAGCAGGCTGGGAGCAGGCTGGAGCAGGGTGGGAGCAGGGTGGGAGCAGGGTGGAGCAGGCTGGGAGCAGGGTGGGAGCAGGGTGGAGCAGGGTGGGAGCAGGGTGGGAGCAGGGTGGGAGTAGGGTGGGAGCAGGGTGGAGCAGGCTGAGAGCAGGCTGGAGCAGGGTGGGAGCAGGGTGGAGCAGGCTGGGAGCAGGGTGGGAGCAGGGTGGAGCAGGGTGGGAGCAGGGTGGGAGCAGGGTGGGAGCAGGGTGGGAGCAGGGTGGGAGCAGGGTGGAGCAGGCTGGGAGCAGGGTGGGAGCAGGGTGGGAGCAGGGTGGGAGCAGGGTGGAGCAGGCTGGGAGCAGGGTGGGAGCAGGGTGGAGCAGGCTGGGAGCAGGGTGGGAGCAGGGTGGAGCAGGCTGGAGCAGGTTAGAGCAGGTTAGAGCAGGCTGGGAGCAGGCTGGAGCAGGCTAGAGCAGGTTAGAGCAGGCTGGGAGCAGGTTAGAGCAGGCTGGAGCAGGCTGGGAGCAGGCTGGCTGCCCCGCTAGACAAACTGATCTGTAACCGCACCTGTTTCTTTTATCATTCAATGGTGTCTCTTGGAGCTGGAAAAGTGTGTCGCCTCCATCTGTAATCATTGGTTCCACAGTCAATTCCAACCGTGGGCATCAATTTACACGGGCGCCTTGGCCTTCATTCACCCCAAGTTACTCATGGTCCGGGCAGATCTCAGTGGGACGTGTTCACCCCTCCAGGGTATGATTTTTGTCCAGCTTCTTGTAAGTCGTGACTGTCACTTGTAACAGAGGCTGCCTGTGATGTGAGTTTGAATTTACATCATTTTGTGGTATTCTTTGGGTCTTTCGGTAAAGCCACGTAGATAGAAAAATAATAAAACATATCACGACGTTTCAATTGCAACACAAGCCATCGTCATCAGGTGAATAAATATATAGCTATATATTTTTTTGGATTTGACGAAGACATCTCCATGCCATGTGCATTGTTTAATCGTGGTGGCCATGGTCGAGTGGGTTTCAGAACGGATCTGCACCACAAAGCCCCACTACATGCAGGGAAATAACTCAAGTTCAAGATCATTTATTAGGTATCGCCCTGTGAGCCATTCCGCTCTTGAATCGGGTGCAACCGCAACAAACAAAAAACAAAAACATGAACAAAAAACATCTTAAAGTGAATATGTGACTAAGTGCAAACAGAAAATCCAAGAATAGACAGCAAAATATTGCAGAAAAAAACACCGTACACCAACGCTGTGTGCAAAAATCCCAGTGGGATGCAAGTCAAACAACAACAACAACAACCATAAGACAACTTAGATTAAGGCCATCAGTCTAACTCTGTACTACAACAAACAAACATGGCTAAACCAATACACTTTTCGAAATCACCAAAATAAAGCCATGAAAGCAATGAAAAAGCAATCATAGGAACTGTGACGGAATTTTCACAATAAATGGCATAAACAACATGTACTACCAAAACCTTGCAGCCATAGCTGGCTGCATGAGCCACTCCACAACAGCAGGAGCATCAATAGGAGTATTATAATTTTTCAATGCACCTTTAAGATCAGCACACTAAATCAAAACACAGGTCATACTTTGTAGCGATCATCCGGAGCGAAACATTTTATTTTAGGCCACTGAATAGATAGGTCGGTAGTTATTTGGATCATCTTTAGGGCCCTCTTTGTGAAGTGGACGAACATAGGAATATTTCCAATCTAGAGGAACTGATGCTTCTTTGATGGACAGGTTGAAAATATGGGCTATAGGTTTGTATATTAGGTGACCAACAGTTAGTAGAGCAAAGACGGAAATACTATCTGCTCCGGTAGCGGAAGACCCTTTGAGGTAGGACAGTTGTTTCAGAACATTACTTTCGTGGATTGGCTGAAAACTAAATTCGCTTAATGTTTGGATAGGGGTGTAGGAATTTGCATGAGCAGGGGTGACTCCCAATACATTATCAAATAGGGTACCAGCTTCAGAAAAATGAAGGTTAAAATTGTCAACTATTTTTTAGGGATCTGAAAAATATTCCCCATTTCGGTTAAGCTGAACGGGCAGATTATCTGTTTTGGATGCCTTTTCGATACGTTTGATTGTTTTCCAGAAAATCCTGGCATTTCCATGAGATTCAAGGAGAGTGGAAGAGAAGTAGTCATTTTTTGCATGCCGTATTTTTTTGACGCATCTATTCCTTAAAATCCTGTATTCTAGCCAGTCATTGACCAAATTACTTTTCTGAGCACATGCCCAAGCCTTGTCCCTAGTTTTCATGAGCTTTGTAATCAAAGGATCAAACCATGGTGGGCGGTTGCCTTTAGTTTTAAATCTAACCAACGGAGCATGTTTGTTAAGAATTTGGAGAAACGTGTGTACCTGAACGTCTCCCAAGCCGTAGTCAGGTTTGGAATATCACAGACCTTATCAATATCCGAGTGAAGCACATCATTAGTAAATGCCTGAGTGCTGAAGTGTCTCATGGAGTGCTTCTCAACCAATTTAGGGGGGGGGCTTTGGGTCTGGTTGATGATCTCACCCCAAAAATGAAGGAGTGATCACTAAGGTTATTACCCAGAACACCAGTCAGTGTGAAATTGTGAGGGGCATTTGTCAATAGGACGTCAAGCAGAGATGACTGTCCCTGATTTTTTAGGTTGGGTCTTGTGGGGACATTTATTAATTGAAATAGGTTAAATTCATCTGCAAAATTTGTGACCACGGCCGGCGGGTTTAGCCAATTGCAATGTAGATCACCCACTAAAACTATTTCACCTTTAGGGAGGCCCCCAAGAAGCTCTCTCAGTGCAGATGCAGCTTCAACATCCTTCCCACTAGGCGGTCTATAGCAGCACACTACCAATATGTGTTGATTATTAGTGAGAGTTATTCTGTAACTGTGATCGTAGAACGATAGCTGTGATCGTAGAACGATTCTTTCAATGAGCTTTGATATTAGTGAACTCAACAAATTTGAATCATTTCAGCCGTGGAAATTCCTTTCAACAAAGGCCCCATGTATCTACACAAGCGCCGTTAATATGGCTAAACCGATTTGTCCGTAAATTAAGCGTGGAGTGCCCTTAACGGGTCTCGGGACCTTTATCTTCGTTTAAATTGGAAAACGCGAATGTGTGTTTAGGCAGATGATCGCGATCGGCACGCTTGCCTTCGTCGGCCATCAAGGGCGTCCACTTCAGAGGCGCCCGTCATTTCTGCCGCTGCCTGAGTACAGCAGCACGCATTCCCTCTCCTGCCGCTGCCTGAGTACAGCAGCACGCATTCCCTCTCCTGCCGCTGCCTGAGTACAGCAGCACGCATTCCCTCTCCTGCCGCTGCCTGAGTACAGCAGCACGCATTCCCTCTCCTGCCGCTGCCTGAGTACAGCAGCACGCATTCCCTCTCCTGCCGCTGCCTGAGTACAGCAGCACGCATTCCCTCTCCTGCCGCTGCCTGAGTACAGCAGCACGCATTCCCTCTCCTGCCGCTGCCTGAGTACAGCAGCACGCATTCCCTCTCCTGCCGCTAATCACTCTTAATTCACGGCCACGAACATCCACGCTCATTCAGGCTTTCGTGTCACTATCACGTGCTGGGCGTGACGCGCAGAGCCCGCCCCGCTGTCGAGTCTGTACCTTTATGAATTATCCGTAATCGAGGATTGCTTTTCTAGTAATGTCAATAATTAGCTTTGTGGTAGTGTCAGCCTCGTTAAACATCCCCGTGGGTTTTTAATCAGGTTTTCTTGTGGTGTGCAATTTCCGCATTGGGGTTGTTCCCTTCAACGCAGCGCTCAGCAGACATCTGGCTCGCTGGGAGTTACTTAATTATTCCCCGGCCTGATGATCAGGAATCAGCAGTGCACGTTAGCCACAGACTCGTGGCTCTCAGCTCGTGGATTGTGCGGTCCGTGGTGCCAACAGCTGGACATCACAGTCAGAAGGTGGCTTCACACGAGACAGGAGGTGCTCACCCCAGCTTTTGAGGTCTTCCTGGGATCGAGCGTCTGCCTTGTCCACGTGGCTCCTGAGTCAGAGACAGCGGCGGTTTAACGCATCTGGACAATCAAAGGTACGCCCTCTGTGAGTCATGCGCAGAAGATTTGTAAGATAATTGGTTTTTTACCCTTTTATCTGGAAACAAAACCGACACCAGTTTTGTTGCCAGATAAATTGGGTTTTTACCCTTTTATCTGGCAACGAAACTGACACCAGTTTTGTTGCCAGATAAAAGGGTAAAAAAACAATTATCATATTTTTTACTGGCAAATGAGGTTCCAATGGTGTAAGAGTTGTAAGTATGTGCTGCTATCCTGTTTTAAGCCGCACCCCAAATTGCTGCTTTGCTGAGATAATTAATTCTCTTCAGAGGCCATAGTCACGCAGACACTGTTTTATTGACAGAGCCTCGAAGGGAATGCATCGAGGGTGCCTTCTGCCTCTCGTGGCATGACAGCCGCTCGACTGCCGGCTTTAATCACAGCTTTCTTCAACAGCTCTTGCCATTCCTGGCGGCTGGGCATGCAGGTGCCAGTATCCGGGCAGCAGCGCTTCATGCTGATTCCTGCCCAATTACAGCGGGTGAGAGAACCCCATCACACCCGGAACATTGGCTGCCACGCCAGGTGGCGGTTCACCAGACTCGCTGAGCATCGACCACACGCGGCATGTGATCGGCCCGCCCGCACCGGGTGGAGTGCCGTGAAATCGCAGCTGGTGGACTTGGGCTGAGCTGGCTATTGGCCGCACCAATGACGCCAGAGGCAGCGGTGACAGCGGCCTCACTTGGCACGCCGTGGCCCCAAGTGACACATCATCAGAAGGACTCTGCTTCGTTTGAACAGTGATCACATTCGCACGACATCTCTGACAGAATTGCAGTTATTTGTGCACCACAGTGCCTTGCCTCACCCCTCCCTTCTGCACCCCAACCTCTAGCTCTCCCCATCTCCCACCATCCCCTCCATCCTCCCCAAGTCCCCTCCCCCCTCTCTCTCTCCCTTTATGCCCCCCCCTCCACTCCCACATCCTCCCCCTCTGCTCTCCATCTCCTCCTCCATAGCAACGGAGTAACGCGTGCTTCGCAGAACCACAATCGTGCGCTCCGACTCGCTCCTGCGCTGCATCCCAAGGGGGTCGCGGAGAAGAGACGCTCACAAACCCCGGATCCTTCACGATGCCGCTCGCTGCGGCCACGGCGCTCTCGCTGCACGCGGCTCCGCGGAGCCGCTCGCTGCGGCGAGCCTCCCGGTGACACCGCTGTGAGCGACTCAGTGTTCGCCTCGCCGGATGCCACTCTCCTCCTCGGTCACTCGTCACCCATCTGCCGGCCCGGAGACACCGACCCTGAGCCAGCGATTCCGCCTACTGGAGTAAGTGCAGCCCCCCCTCCCCTTCCCCTTCTCCCGGTGTCACTGCGGTGCTCGCGTGGGGCTCCCCGTGCCACCGCGAGGGGGTTGGCGTCAGCGGCCACCGCGTGGCTGCGAGCTGCCGGCGACAGGACGCTGCCGGGTGTGTTTCTGAGTGTCGCGGGCTGCTGCGCACATTTTTGGGGGTTTGTTGCCAACGAAGCGGCAGTGACACTGATGCATCGTCGTGTAATTACGGCAGGTGTGTTTTGTTGTGTCCCTTGAGCACGATGTAATTGGCGTGTGTTCATTGCATGCATATCGGGTGGCAGATCTGCACCGTGTCATTGCATGAAGCCGTATGCTGATGGACGATACATTGTGTGTACGTGGTTGCATGGCTACACTCTTGTTCCGAGCATGCCGGAGGTATTGGTCACTTAACGCAGCAAGGCGCACGAGAAGGGAGATGAGAGACTCGCGTTCACTGAGCTCAGAGTCCCGCGTGGCGTGTGGAGGAGGAGAGGGCGCGAGGGAATGGGTCTCGTGGTGACGGAATGGGTCTCGTGGTGACTGTGGTTAGCGGTGACCCGGTCACGCCGCCTCGAAACACCCAGACTGCAGCTGAGCCGTAGTGGCAATTAGAGGCAGAAATGTAGCTCCATCGTACCTGCCTTTCGGGGACACGTGTGCCAGTGCTAATCAGCACACTGTGTCATGTAATGGGGGCTGGTGGATGATACTGCTGAGAGCAATGGACATATTGCTCAGATTGCTCAGATCCCTGCTTTGCCATTAAAGCCGCCCACAACCGCTGCTTCCGCTCCTCATCGCGAGAGCAACACCCAGTTTAGACTTCGCTTTGCCCGATGCATTTGTGAACGTGATCCATAACATCCGATTGGACAGAGTTCGATTGCAATGATGTTGCCGTAACTCATAAGGTCTAAATATAGATTGAGATATTTTAATCAGCGCAAGTGCATTGTGTATTAGTGTGGTCTGAGCCGTCAACAAGACGGATCGCATCAATGATGCTTCTGACGATACATTATGCATTAATGTCACGATTTTAAAAACAAGCGTGTAAGAAAACTCCCCATTATATTATTTACACACCGAAAATGTTGTCAAGTCGAGTAATTTTTTAAAAAAATTGAGCACGTGGTGCCTCTCTGGCAAATACCAGCCACCCAAAGCGCCGTCGCCACTGAGAACACAAACAACGCAAGGGGCTTTAGTGACCGGAGGGAGGCCACGGCGGACGCACCCAGCAGGCAGCACCGAGCCCTCCTGTCACCTCGCCGCTCTCTGCCACTGACCCCCGTGCCAGTGGAGGTCCCATCATGCAGCAGGGCGGCCCCTCCTCGCCTCTCCATCGACTCGCGCGTGACGGTGCTGACCGCCGGCGAGGATGCGGCCGACGGCGGCAGATCGGGCGGCTCGGTGATGAAGCGCAAGACGGTGCTGGCCGTGTTCTTGGTGGTGCTCGCCTACCTGGTGCTCGGCGGGGTCTTGTTCCGCGCTCTGGAGCAGCCGTTCGAGAGCAGCCAGCAGTCGACCGTGGCGGCCGCCAAGGCGGTCTTCCTGAGCCGCCACGGCTGTGTGCCGTCCCACGAGCTGGAGGTGCTCATACAGGTGGCGCGAGCGAGCGGGCGAGCTGCTGCACGTTCACCGCCACCAACGGTGGCACCACCACCACCACCACCACCGCCACCACCACCACCACCACCGCCACCACCACCGCCGCCAAACAGCTTCATTGCCACCAATAGCTCCGTCACTGGGAGTGCCACCACCAGCAACAGCTCCACCATCGGCACAACCGGCATCTTCGGCCCTACCACCTCCTACACCACCGCTACCACCACCGCCATGTGCACCTCGACTACTGCCTCCACCACTGTCGCCTCCACCACCACGACCTTCATCTCCTCTGTCACCACCTACATATACCCACGTTCACAGCCTAGCGCAAGACACACGGCCGGTCTTTGTGTCATCCGTATTGTCATTCTGTGCAGTGGCAAGTGCGTCACAAGCCGATGTATTGTGCGATTGTGAAGGAGCCGAGACTTAGGAGTGAAGCGCGTGACATTTACCCAGGCCCCTTTCCCTTATCCCCAACAGCAAATCTCAGACGCCATCAAGGTTGGGGTCAACCCCATTGGCAATGCTTCCAAGAAATCGAGCCACTGGGACCTGGGAGGAGCCTTCTTCTTTTCGGGAACCGTCATCACGACCATCGGTACCTCTCCGTTTCGTCAGCTCCATCGTTGCGTCAGCACCGACGGTCATCGCCATCCTTCCTTGTGCCACCACCGTCAGTGCGTCACTACATACCCGGAATGAATCCCGTCCACGTTTCACGACTGACGTTGTGTGTGTGTGTGTCACAATCGGCGTGTCACCACCGACTTTATGTCACTGTTATCTGCGCGTCACTGACATCTGGTGCTGTCTTAGGTCGCAGCAGGGAGAACCGCCCTGTCCGAGATTGTGATACCCAAGATAAAGACCATGGAGCTGGGTTCATGTTTATAGACACACACACACACAGTGTGTGTGTGTGTGTGTGGGGAGCGGTAGTGGCACGGTTAGCACCTTGCACGATGAACCCGGCAACCCGGCGACCCGAGATTGATTCCCGTCCACTGCGAAAACCATCTCAAACGGCCTCTCCTATGTTGACTCAGCCTCAAATGAGTACCTGATGCAGTGCAGAAACAATGCCACGCGGGAGACAAAGGCAGCCGGGCGTGGTGCTGGCCACCCACCCCCTCGTGTGCCGTGCTGGCCTTCATAGATGCTCGCGAACAGCACTTGACCCAAAAGGGTTGTTAAGGCTATACGGGGGATCTTTGTCTTTTATAGACAGTGTAGGTGTGTATATGTGTATAGACATTATACATGTGTATACAAGTGGAGACGGTGTATGTGTGTATAGAAACACAGTGCAGGCCATAATAGAGGTGTTTGGGGTAGATCGCATAAATATATAAATGTGTCGTTAAAACCGCCACCACCCGACACAGCCAACTAGCAAGGTTTGTCTCGTAAACAAACCGTGCCAATTCCTTACTAGTTCAGCACACCGCTTGTGTGTTGGAGAGTAAACCCACTACAACATTTACAATTCGAGTCCGACGTTTCGCCAGCCATTACAACCAGCATCATCAGGCGGACGGCCAGAGTTGTGGATGAAATCCTCCTGCTTCAGTGCAGGCGTGCGTACACGTGCGTCGACATCACCCAGTGGTGCTGTCTGTGCATGGGCACACAGGGGCGTGCGTTGTGCCCGCGCGTGTTTCTCGTGACCCCGTGCTGAATGCCGGAGAGCAGATTGTCTGTGGCCTTCGCTTGATCTGAGACGGTGGGGGGGGGGGGCGATGCTGGGGGCTAAGTGGGGAGTAGAGGCGACGAGATGGGATTCCAGGGGGCTCACCGGGAGCGTGATTGAGGAACCGGTGCAGGTGAGGAGGTGTGGGGGTGGGGGTGGGGGGGACAGCGGCGCGGGGCAGTGGTTGGGGGGGGGGGCGAGATTCCGTTTGGGGTGGGGGAGCTTCGCATTCGCTGGCCCCAAACGGAGCAATTCCACCAGTTGGATGACGCTTTAGTACGAAATGTCTATACGGAAGTCCGCAATCGAACGGCGCGTATGTTCCTTACTGCTTGATCTCATATTTCTATTGACATGAATGCTCCCAGATAAGTAATTATGCGGTTTAATGCCATTATACCAGCCGCCACGATAGAGTTTTGTCTATCACCTTAATAATTTATCCTTAGAGATACATATGCATGTCGTGCTAATGAGACCCGGGAACCGTTTTTGTGTTCGTTTAAGTGGATCACTGCGGAGAGATGACACACTTCTCTGCACACTCATCACAGCACGGCTTCACAAATACACTCTGGTCGGATAATGTTTGCTCCATCGGTTCGACACAAAAAGCTTTTCATTTTCCGAGACAAATCCCTGAGTTTTGCCGCTGGGACCCACAGAACAGCCCCGCGTACGGACATGACGGCACATGTCCTGCCAGCTAGCGTTTTAGAGATAGGCGTCAATGCAGTCCGTAGGTTTGTTATACTATTTAACAAATCCACTGGCTTGCAAGGTGGCCAGGCTAATGCAGTACAGCAAATCCGTTCGTGAATCCGTCTGTGAGGATTTTTGAGAAGTGACATCTCCCTCGACGTATATGTGTGAGTTTTCTCCCAGTGCTGAGGCTACCTTCCGTGTGCTAACACCGCTCAAAAAGAAATTGGTCAAACATCACAAACGCAGGGCCTATCCTTACAGTGCTGTTATGCAGACTTTCTCACAGACACATGTGCCCTATCACCGTGACTGGCCCATAATAGCGGTGGTCCTGTCACCCTGGCCTGTGCAGGCTTCGGGAACATCGCTCCAAGCACACAGGGAGGCCGCATCCTGTGCATGGCCTATGCGCTCATCGGCATCCCTCTCTTCGGCATTCTTCTCGCTGGGGTGGGGGACCAGCTGGGCACCATCTTCGGCAAAGGCATCGCCAACATTGAGAAGATATTTGTGGTACGCAAGGGCAGCACTGTGGCTTTAGGTGGTGGCATGGTGGCATGTGTTGCGCTCCGAACCCGGCGACTCGAGTTCAATTCCCCCTAGTGACGATTATCTAAATCGGTCCTGGGCCTCCCCTAGGTCGACTCAGTCTCAAATTACTACCTGGTGCGGTGTGTAAACATCGTCAATCGGGAGAGAAATGCGGCCGAACGTGGTGCTGGCCACCCACCCCCTCGTGTGCCGTGCCGGCCTTCATAGGTGCTCGTCAACAGACTGTTAAGGCTACACGCGGTGTCTTTGTTATAGTGGTGGAGGTGATGTAAAACATACTTATTTAAACAATACTATTTTGTCACAACACATTAACAAGGTCGACACAACGTGTACGAATGCACATTCGGCACACACAATAGTTTAATACTGGCGACACATTTTGTACCCATTAACATTCTCTTTGTTCGATGGCGAATGCATAACTGTGCACGCCTTTGGATGTGTCACCTCTAGCCACGTGGATGCCTTATTTGAACACGGCAGATGAGCAGAGTTGGATGCTGCTGTAATTTGTGGAGTTGTGATTTATCAGCAGCTCCATTGGGAGGGGGGTAGGAGGAGGAGGAGGAAGGAGGAGGAGGGGGCTGCCCTGGGTGAGTAAATCACACGAGCGTGGCGTGTGCTGCTGTCCGCAAGAGCTTAAAGAGAAACACAGTGGGGGAACTGGAGGCATTGATTATTCACATTTACCTTAATGAGACATGCATTGCCTTTAGGGGGGAAAGCTGAATCGAAAACTGCACATACAAAATTAAATATACATTGCAGTGAAATAAAAAAAAACCCCGACATTTCATTATGGATGAGCGTACGACGCATATATTTGTGGCACTGGCGAGAGATGCGTGAATGCTGCCGAGGAGGGGCTCGAAGCAGCCAGTTTGCAGACTCTATCCTGTAATGAGATTCCAGGTTGAGTGGCAGACCCCGGCACCAGGGCAAGGGCCCCCTCCACGAGGCTCCTCGCAGCCCGCGACCCCCCCCCCCCCGGCAGACTGGGAGGAAGGTGTTGACCCACGAGAAAGGAACATCTCATTCCTTCCTCCACCGCCGCCTACCTCAACCAACCATGTTCAGGGACATTAACACGGTGTACAACATTTGAGAAAGAAATCAAAGATAATTTAAAAAAATAAGAAATGTTTTTTTAATGAAGAATTGAGCTCGCCGCTGGCGGGTCAACACAGAACGACAAGCAGCGTGAGCTCAACATCCCTCCCCTTGTTTTCAGTGTGAGCTCTGCTCAGCAAACTGATGATGTAGCCGAACAGTTAAATATTGAACGTGCGGGGAATAAATGAAGGATGCGAATCCGCTCCCACGGTCTCCTATCTGCCTGACATCGACACAGCCCCATTAGCTGCATAACGCGTGCTTGTGCTTAATCAGCGCTCCTCTCTGAAGTGAGACGAAGGGTAGACTCCGTGGCCCTGACAGCATGTAGCACCTGGCCATCGACTGGGACATCTGGAGGCACTGTCACTGCTCGCTGCTGGAGTGCATATCGCCGATTTGCGACGTCCATAACGGTGCTCTGTTGTTGCCATCTTGTTTCGCTCTTCTGTTTTGCGCCAGAAGCGGAAGATCAGCCAGACGCGAGTTCGTGTCATGTCCACCGTCGTCTTTGTCTTGGCCGGCTGCGTGCTGTTTGTGGCCGTGCCAGCGGCCATTTTCATGCGCACCGAGGGTTGGAGCTCCCTGGAGGCCATCTACTTTGTGGTCACCACCCTCACCACCATTGGGTTCGGAGACTTCGTGGCAGGTGAGTGGTGTCGGCTGGTCTGCTCGCTGGGCGGGTCCGGGTGTCCCTCCCTGATCATGAACTCGGTTGACCCCCGCGTGTGTGTTGGGTCGGCTTGTGCGATACCGCGGCGCCTTGGCAGCAAGAAGCCGCTTCTGAGGATCCAAGCTCCTCCTGCTTAAGCCGCCCATGGTGCTGGGCCATGGATGTTGCGCTGAGGTGCACATTGTGTGGATATGTGCTGAGATGCCTCTCCGTTCATGCAAGCCATTGTCAAGCTGTGCACAAAATCCGAGGACCGTTCTTAAACTCGAAATGGCTGTATCCTACACAATGGCACCAATTACGGCGACAGTTTTTTTATTCTTATTCTTAAATATTTAATAATTCCTGATCTAACTCGAAAGTCAGCACGTTGCCATGCTGCAAGCCTGGTGCGGTGGCATTGCATTGTTAAAGTGAGCTGGCTGGAGCACTGGTTTTGTCTGCGCGCACACCGCTTGGGGGACAGAATTTGTCTCGTTGAGACACCCCGTGCCTCGGGAGAGCGGCTGCCATTCGACTGCCAGGGCGGGATGGGCACCCCCTTCACAGTCCCCCCCTGGAGCCGCACACACAAAACGCTCAACGCGTAGAAGTGGATCTCTGATAGCCCCCCCCCCCCCCCCCCGTGCGCTCTGAAGGTTACTTTACGCTTTTAACTCTGCTCCAGTGGCCAAATGAGCCGCTCTGCACCTGATGACGGTTATGTAACGGTAGCCTTGGCCGGCAAGCGGTGCTTAATGTCGTGCATATTTTTCGCCCCCCACCACTCAATAACAATAACGTCCTCGCTCGTGTTTGAAACGGCAGCGTCACCCGATAAAAAGACAAACGATTTGACGTGTCCTGCTGTCCTCAAAGAGGCCCGGACGCATTTGACCCCAATCCCACTGATGCGACCCCCCCCCCCCCTGCCCCCACCCCGAGTGCAGCTGGTTGGTGTTTTATTGATGGGCACTGACTTCAAGCAAAAGCCATCATCATGTTGCTTTATACTACGCAGTTGCTTTAGTAAATATCGTCCATGTCCCGTTTTGTGTATATGTCCGTTGAACTTCTTTCGCACCGTACGTCGCCAACTGTATTCATCGGAGGTGCGGGGGAAGGACGACAGACTCAGCACAACAGTCAGTTCTAAAGAAATGAGTTTTCAATCGAGATGACGATTTGAAAGTGCACAGCTCCAGTGGCTTCCTCGTGACGGAAGGAAGAGCGTTCCAGATGGCCGCAGACGCGCATCTGAAAGCGCGCAATGCAGTGGGGACCGTCTTTGTTCGATGACCAGCCTTTGAAAGCCTTGCGAAAGATGATGACATTTTGAGTCAGGGGTTCCACCAATGATTTTCTTAACCCTTTCCAACCAAGGGTGGAAGTGTTTACGATGCGTCGACTCGGTCCGTTCGTTGGACTGTCCATCCATACACGGTGGGGGGAGTGGGGGCATGACAACTCTCATAAAATGCATTCAATATGAACCCAAACTTTGGTATAAAGTTGTGTCGCTATTAGGGACTTAACCCTTTTGGAAAAATAGCTACATCGATCAGACGGTTGTCGACAACCTAAGAGATACAACGCCGCATTGAGGGGGCCCGCCTCGGCATCCCGGCTGAGGCGCACCTTCCCGGGCAGGGCCACGATCCGAGCCCAGCGGCCTCATCGTGCCCTATGGATGTGCCGCTTCTTTCCCCGCACAAAATACTTACGAGGACAACTCCGTTTCGAAAAGCGTCGCGTAATCCGCTGTCATAATGCCGATGAACGTTTCAAACGTTGGCACAGGCGTCGACGTAGCGATGGCTCCCTGCTCGAGATGCCCAGGGGAGAGAGATGGAAGTTGTCCCGCGGCCTGTTTTGCTGCCCTGCCTCTGCCTGCCACCCACCATCGTTGCCGTCTGTGCTGAAACGGCAGCGGCAACGAAGGGCTCCCTCGCCATTCCACGGTGCCCATCCGAGTGTGGGGATGTGACATTGGTCTACGGGGCCCAGTGTCGGCCGCCTCGCTCAAGCCCCGAGCCTCCGATCTCCAGAGATCATCCATCATAGAGGGTTTTTTTGTTGGGTTAGATCGCGTAAATGTATAAATGTGTCGTTAAAACTCGCCACCACTCGACACAGCCAACTGGGAAGGGTTGTCACGTAAACAGAACGTGCCAATTCGTCACTAGTACAGCACACCGGTGTGTTGGAGAGCCAAGCCACATTTACAATCCAGTAATTACAACCAGCTTCATCAGGCGACACAGCCAGATTTGTGGAGAAGTCCACCTGTTTCCCGACAAATGTTTGCCCGGAGGATGTTGGTGGGTCCAGGGTGGTGCGAGGGTGAGAGCCCTTCTCCCCAGCATCGGCACAAGGAGTCACGGATCGGCCCGTGAAGCATTCAAAAGGGCGACATCATGTGGATGCTGACAAGGGAGCGACCTAGCCTTTTTGTTTTTAAGGCAGCAAAGGTCATTCACTACCAGGGCATGGAAACATGACAAAGGTGCCGTTGGGGGCTGTGTGGCAGCCGTGAAAGATGCAACGTGTTTCATGGCACCTGTGGGAACAGATTGTGATGACCTTGCGTGTGAATGTCCCACCAGCGGTCCTCACTGGGGACAGGACAATGCTTAAAATAAAAAAAACAAACACTTAAGGTGATTACATTTACCGGAAAAACGCAAGTGTATTGTTCGCAACACATCCATGCTTCCTGTAACATCTGAAGCTGTCAATTTTTCGTGCCATAAACGTATATTACCGGCCACCTTAGCCTCCAAAAGTCATCGATCATTCCCAATGCGTTTATTCAATTGCACGCAGAAAAGTTGCCTCAAATGTTAATATGCTGAGTGCATTCATGCCAACATTCGGTGCGATGCTATGGACTTTGAATTCCACCATACTTTACTCAGTACACGGTATGAGGATAGTGACGCGTTCTTTCCACACGCTGTTGATGTATCCCTTTGGCTGTGCAAGGCGGAGCACTGGTGTCAAACGCAGGCATGGTTGGGCCTCCCCATCAATAATTAAACACTCTCACATTGGAATCGCACGTAATATCTTGAAATGTGTCGCATTTTGATGCATTACTTCACGTGCGCGCTTAGTAATTGATGAATTCTAATTTGATACTGCGGAATGGCTAGGTGTGGTGTGTAGTGGGGGAGAGTTGCTGGTTCAGTAATCATGAGCCATTCCGTCTCAGCACATAATTAAGAGCCATCTATTATCAGCCATAAAAGCACAGTGTGTTCAGCCATGCCGGCCTCGCTACCAGGGTGGTGGGAACGGGCTGTGGTGAGAGCACTGGCTGTTGTGGTGAGCCCTGAGTGTTGTGGTGAGACCCCTGGGTGTTGTGGTGAGACCCCTGGGTGTTGTGGTAAGGGCCCTGAGTGTTGTGGTGATCCCTGAGTGTTGTGGTGAGCCCTGAGTGTTGTGGTGAGACCTGAGTGTTGTGGTGAGACCTGAGTGTTGTGGTGAGACCTGAGTGTTGTGGTGAGCCCTGAGTGTTGTGGTGAGACCCCTGGCTGTTGTGGTGAGACCCCTGGCTGTTGTGGTGAGCCCTGAGTGTTGTGGTGAGCCCTGAGTGTTGTGGTGAGCCCTGAGTGTTGTGGTGAGCCCTGAGTGTTGTGGTGAGCCCTGAGTGTTGTGGTGAGCCCTGAGTGTTGTGGTGAGCCCTGAGTGTTGTGGTGAGCCCTGAGTGTTGTGGTGAGCCCTGAGTGTTGTGGTGAGGGCCCTGGTTGTTGTGGTGAGCCTTGAATGTTGTGGTGAGCCCTGAGTGTTGTGGTGAGCCCTGAGAGTTGTGGTGAGAGCCCTGGCTGTTGTGGTGAGAGCCCTGGCTGTTGTGGTGAGAGCCCTGGCTGTTGTGGTGAGCCCTGGTTGTTGTGGTGAGCCCTGGTTGTTGTGGTGAGCCCTGAGTGTTGTGGTGAGCCCTGAGTGTTGTGGTGAGCCCTGAGTGTTGTGGTGAGCCCTGGCTGTTGTGGTGAGCCCTGAGTGTTGTGGTGAGAGCCCTATGTGTTGTGGTGAGCCCTGGCTGTTGTGGTGAGCCCTGGCTGTTGTGGTGAGCCCTGAGTGTTGTGGTGAGCCCTGAGTGTTGTGGTGAGCCCTGGGTGTTGTGGTGAGCCCTGGGTGTTGTGGTGAGAGCCCTGGCTGTTGTGGTGAGAGCCCTGGCTGTTGTGGTGAGAGCCCTGGCTGTTGTGGTGAGCCCTGGCTGTTGTGGTGAGCCCTGGCTGTTGTGGTGAGCCCTGAGTGTTGTGGTGAGAGCCCTGAGTGTTGTGGTGAGCCCTGGGTGTTGTGGTGAGCCCTGGGTGTTGTGGTGAGACCCCTGGCTGTTGTGGTGAGCCTTGAGTATTGTGGTGGGACCCTTGGGCGTTGTGGTGAGACCCCTGGGTGTTGTGGTGAGCCCTGAGTGTTGCGGTGAGGGCCTTGAGTGTTGTGGTGAGCCCTGAGTGTTGTGGTGAGCCCCTGGCTGTTGTGGTGAGACCCCTGGCTGTTGTGGTGAGACCCCTGGCTGTTGTGGTGAGACCCCTGGCTGTTGTGGTGAGACCCCTGGCTGTTGTGGTGAGACCCCTGGCTGTTGTGGTGAGACCCCTGGCTGTTGTCTGCTGTAGGTGGAGATGCGGACATTGAATACAGCGAGTGGTACAAGCCTCTCGTCTGGTTCTGGATCCTGGTGGGGCTGGCATACTTCGCTGCGGTGCTCAGCATGATCGGATACTGGCTGCACGCTCTCTCGCGGCGCACCAAGAAGGAGGTGAGGCTGGAACGTGGAGCCGGGGGGGGGGGAGATGAGGGGAGTGGTGAGGTGGGAGGTGAAGTCAGAATGGGGCCTTGGGGGAATCTTTCCTTTAATCCGGGAATATTCCTCCTGCCACAGCAAGACCGTGCCTTGTTGCTCGATCCAGGCTTGTCCTGTTGGCCTGATTTGTGGATAATTGCACGTGTTAACAGAGGCACCATCTTCATGTCCTTGCCTGTTGGACATGACAATAACGTTTACCGGACGTGATCCTAAAACAGGGCAAACGGATCACGAGGAGAATAACCAGTGACGGGCGCTTAATCTCGGCGCTGTCGTGATCGCAGCGTCGCTGGGTGCCGGGAGAGGCTCCGATGGCTTTCTGCAAAGTGTGCGTGGATCAGACCAAATGAGCACGGACACCTCCTGCTGCCGCTTGTTCGGACGGCAAATGAGAACCCCTCGTAGCCTTCGTCGATTCTAATCTCGCCTGGGTTCACTCCTCGGCCCTGGGGTTGACGAGAGCCACTTGAAGCCAATTACAAGCTGCTCTGGAGCAGCTGGCACGAGCTGCGGGAGGACGTCGGTGATGGTCGCGCTGTGTGCGTGGCGCGGCTGGTGGATGAGACAGAAATTCCACTTGCCACCAGATGCGACAGAGCTCATTCAGAGCCAGACGGCGTCTCACTGCTGTGTGTGTGTGTCTATGTGCACGTGTGTGTGTGTGTGTGCGTCTACGTCAGTATGTGTGTGTGTGTTGGGGCCTGTGTTTGTGCGGTGGTGGTGGTGGGTGGGATCCGTGTCTTTGTGTGTGCATGCCCGCCAGGTGGGAGAGTTCACGGCGCAGGCTGCCGAGTGGAAAGCCAGCGTGGCAGCCGAGCTGAAGCAGACGCGCCGTCGGCTGAGCGTGGAGATTCACGAGCGGCTTCAGCGAGTGGGCAGCAGCAGCAGCAGCAGCTCACGGCGGCGAGCCAACGACGTGCTGCGCCGCCACTCCATGGACGTGCTCACGGCGCAGAAGCGCGGCTCCTTCTCGCTCGCCCCCAAGGCCGGCTCGGCCGACGGAATTTCGTCGGCCACGTCGCTCGCCAACGGGCAGGCGATTGGCATCACCCACGGCAACAAGCTTCTGCTGCCAAACGGGCACTGCCTGCCCGGGGCTCGCCTGGAGAAGCGCTACTCCAGGTGGGAGGGCACACGCCCGCAGATGCACAAACGCCCGCACACGTGGACGGGAATGCGCGCGCGCGCGGCTTGCACGCGAAGACAAGCATGCACACACCCACACAAACAGGCGCTACATTCAGAACGCGTACACCGTTACACATAATCACACACACACCCATACATGTACAAAACAAAGATAGAGATCCCACGTGAAGCCTTAGCAGACTGTTGGGGCAAGTGCTGTTAGCGAGCACCTATGAAGGGGTGGCCAGCACCACGCCCAGCCGCCTTTGTCTCCCCAGTGGCGATGTTTTTACATACCGCACCAGGTACTGAGTCGACCGAGGTGAGGGCACGATTCAGATACTCGCCACTGATGTTGGCCGTGAGTGGGAATCGAACCCAGGTCACCGGGTTCGTAGCACAGCGAGATAACCGCTAAGCTACCGCTCCCCATATTGTTGTACAACACATGTACACACACAACACGTTCACTACACACCAGCATATGCACTATGACACTCCAAGGACACCACGACACCAAATACGTACATTTGCACATGTATACCATACACTACAAATATACACCACATACCACAGGCACCACACACATGAGCTTATCACACACCACACACACCTATAAGGCATCCTGTTCAAATGCAAGATGACTTTGGATATCAAATTGTGCTTATCATAGCATACTGTGTAAATAGGACGGGCTGTGTTTAAGTGAATGGGTGTTTCAATGTAACTGTTTGTCCTTTCTGCCTGCAGCCCATTCACATGACCTCCAACCTCCAGTTGAGGAATTGACAAATCAATCTATTACTCTGAAGCAAAGGCTGACTCGGGGCTTTTGGAACGCAGTGTCTAAGGGTACAAATAAAAAAAGACCCTGACTCGCAAAGAGAAGTGTACGGAGTCGGGCCGCTCACGTGCCACATCGGGTCAAGCTACTGTGCATGCACTTTGTTGCCAATAATCACTGCAACTACCTGGAGAAAGGACGACAGCTCCTGCGAAGCGCCAACTTGAAGGGTCTTCTTCCACCCCTGCTGCCGCTGCTCACGAATGGACGCGGGTTCCCAGTGCTAGAGGGCAGCTGTGATATCACTGAACCGTTCTGGAGAAAAAGGAAGAGAGGGGTGCACAACGCGAGGGTCTGGGAGGAAGCCTCACCGTGTCGGTTAAAACAAAGACATGATTACACGTTCTGTTCATAGCCATGTATGCAATGTACGCTGTTATTGTGTGCATGAGTCGCGTGCATCGCTGTCACCTGGTGGATGTTCACGTGCGAGGAGGGAAGTTATTTGTATGGAAATCAGGGCTCCCTGCTCGCGTCGCAAGTAAAGAATGCAGCCGAGATGGCTGCTTTGCACTTGCGATGCCCCTTGCGAGGCTTCCAGCGTACCGGGCTGTCTGTGATGCGATTCCTTGGTCGGCTCGGGATTTAATTGAAAGAGCTTGATGCTCTGTTGGTGGACTAGCTTTCAGGCCACAGTACTTCAGAGTGCATCGAATGGACCCGGATGTCGGAGATAATTTTGTTGAAACAAGGTGCTAAATTTGTTGTTGTTCCTGCCATCTGCAGTTGGTGCACGTTATGTAATGCATGAAACATCAATGGCTGCCCCATGCGCAATGTTGGGAGGCAAAACATGAGAATTGTTTGCATGCAAAAACTTATTGCGTTCTGGCCCCATGTCTGCTATGAGCAGCAACACGTGGTGTAGGGCATGGGCCAGAGTCATGGTAGTTTACACAGGGACCACAGTGAACACACGAGCGGTGGTTAACACACAGGCCATGGTGTGCACAAGAGGCCACGCCGGTTATGGTGTACACAACCAGTTGCTGTGTGCACATCATCGGATTGTACATTAGGGCTGTGGTGTATGTTCTTGGCCAAGAAGAGTGTTGTGTCACAGAATTAAATTATGTCACAGGCAGGACAATACGCCTCGGGTATTCTGTAAATGATCGCTGGCCAGCTAAGTTGTGGTACAAAGGCTAAGGGATCAATAGAGGGACGTTAGCACCCAGGATAACCTGGCACACCTGGGGCGGAGGGCAGAGGTCAATGCCCGCACTCTTATTACGAGTCACACGATGCCGAAATGCAATTAGGCTCATAAATTGCTTGAAGTGCTCGGGCGTAAAATTTTACAGGAACAATAAAATGTGAACTCGGTGGAGGTTCAGGCAGGCGCACATTTTGCTTTTGGCAGAACTGACTTCTGGCTCTTTCCTCAAAGGGGGGGGGTGTTCCTTCCTCCTGGCCAGCAGATCTAACCCCTTCGTCCCATAGGGCTTGTGTCTGCACGTGCCATGGTTTGCAATGCTGTGAATAGCCATGCTTTAAACATGAGCGTATTGTCAGGAAAAACAGATAGAGTGTGAGATGGGAAACAATCCTGAATTCCTCAATGTGGCTGATGCGAGCCATGATCTTGGACATGCCAATGCCGCCATCTTTGAGATTAAACAGAATATTTATAGTACTGCACACCAAGTGGCTCTTAGTTGAAACACTGTATATATTACTAACTGACATTGATTGCAAAGCATTGTATCAAACAAAAGAACTGCCGGGATTTTCCATGCTGTAATTTTATGCGAAGTTCTTCAGCTTTTCCAACAAACCGTATAAAATCAGCCCGATTTAAAAAATTAAATATAGAATGTAATCTTAATCACATATTGGCCTCATTGGCCACCGAGCGGCACTCAATGGTCAAAAAGCCCTCTTTTGTGCCGTTAAGCTGAACGGCGTCACCGGGTAAGCTGTGTCAGGAGTCGTTCAGGTTGGGACTTTCGGAACTTGTTTATTAGATATCCTGCCTTGTATCTCCTTCCTATCCTGACGGAAAATCTCCCTGTGTCCTGCTTCTAACCGCCCCTCAGTGACACCCCCTCCCCCCTCCAATGCCTGCCGAGACGACAGGTAACATGGTAAGAGCGGTGCTTTAAAGCCCCAATAGAGATGGAAGCACATTGTGCTCTTTTATATTATACTGTATGCCAGATAAATATGTTAACAGGTCATATATTATACACGCGTAACCGAAATAGCTTGTTATTCCTCCAGGGTCAAGTTATTTTAAAGCAAAAAAACCCTGCTTCTTCAGCACTGTGTGCTGCGATGGATGGTAGCATCCCGAGACAGACAGAAAGAGGCTATACATCCTGAGCTTCAATCGCGGAGCCAGGATTTTCAGGTAAGGGGGTGGGGGGGGGGCAACCCCTCCAGCAATGAAAAATGATGGAGGAGTTATAAATAAGTAAGGACTTGTCCCTTGCTTTTTATTCGACGCGTGTGCGGCGATGGCGCAGCCATCGATCGAGGATCGAATTCGAACCGCGTTGTGTGATCGGCATCGCGCTCGCTGAAGGTGAATGCCTTCAGGGAAGTCGTGTACTGGATACGCGACTGCGCACAATTATGTGAGTCACTTATAACCGCTTTGCCGTTACTTATTGCCAATTATGGACTCACACTATTGTCCTATCATCTCATAGAGTCCCTGGCCACGTGATAATATGCTACACAGTGGCAGTGGGGTGTCACAAAATGCTGATTTATCACTCCTAAACCCCACTGATCCGATCGAAATTAGGGATTTCGATCGGATCATTGGGGGGGCACATGCCACCCTCCCCCCCACCGGCTCGGCTTGCCACCGGAGGTAACGCCCTGGTGAGCGGCAACCATCCCGCTGCGTTCTCATCGATGTTGGTGGCATGGCGAGAGGACCCCGATATTGATTCGGTGGCGCAGAGAGAGAGAGAGAGCGTGTGCCTGGAACCCCGCGGTGTGGGTGCCGAGATGCTTTCCATTTGCAGGGGGCGAGCGCCAGTGCCGATGCAACTGGCTTCACGCACGAGTCGTGGTGACGGTCGTTGGGGTGTACCCGGTGTCGTGCATGGGGAGTGTACACACGTGTGAGGCGGTAACAGGATGCGTTGCGTGTTCGTGTGTGTCGCATCATGCGTGCGCGTGTGTGCGTGTGTTGTCCGTCATTCTGTGCGCGAGTGTGTGTGTGTGCACATAGGCTGGCACAAGCGCCACGATGACATCACCGTCAAATGGGGGGTTGTTGTTGTTATCGTTGTGTGCATTGTATCATGCTGTGCCCGTGCGTTTGTGGCGCATCATGCTATGCGCGCATGTGTGTACCATCATGGTATGCGCGTGCGTGCGTTTATGGCGTTCTTCATGGGGTGTGTGTGAGTGTGTTATTCATCATCAAGTGTGAGTGTACGGTACATCATGATTTATGTGATATGTGGTAAGCAACACTTCGATTCTCCACCATGGCTAACATCACTGGCGATGAGTTGAATCAGCCCTCAACTCGATCGATGCAACCTTTAAAGGAGTATCTTGTGCAATGTGTAAAACATCAGTAATGGGGAGACAAAGGTGACCAGGAATGGTGCTGTCCACACGGCCGCCCGCGTGCCGTGTCGGCTTCAGTAGGTGCTGGCTAGCAACACTTGATGATACAGCTGGTCTGTAGAGTTGGGTCTTTGTGTTGCGTCATGCCGTGTGTGTGTGTGTGTTCGTAGCTCATCCTGTCATGGTAGCGCAGTGGTTGTAAATCCAGTGACCTGAACAAAAATTCCCAGCTATGGCTAACATCAGTAGGAAGTGATACATGAACCAGTCTGGGCCTCCCCTAGTTTGACTCAGCCCTAAATGAGTACCTGGTGTGGCGTGCAACATCAGCACTGCGGAGACAATGGAAGCCAGGCGTGGTATTGGCCACCATGCTCCTCATTGCTGCGCCAGGCTTCCTAACTTTCGTCTGTTACAGGATATACAGGACATCTCTGCTTCGTGTGTGGTGTGTCATGCCATGTGTGTGTATGGTGTATTATACATGCATTTGTGTGTGCTGTCTGGGTGTGAGGTGCTCACCAACAGCACTTGCCCCAACACTCTGTTAAGGCTATACGGGGGATATTTGACTTCATGCCCTGTGTGTGGTGTGCATGGTGTGTGTGCTGCGTGGATGTGGTGTCATCACAATGTGTGGCGTGTGTGTGCACGTGCGCATGTGTGGTGTGCGGTACCGCGTTAATGTGCTTCGTGTCATTATGCCCATGCATGTGTTTTTTATTTTTTTTTGGGGAGAGGTGATGCCGCATGTTGCAAGGTGGTGCAATGGGACTGCATTGTGGGCCCTGCGTGGCCGGGTTAGAGGTCCTGTCTATTGTGTGAGCAGTGGCCACAATCTCCGGTTAAAAATGAGAATTGCTTTCATGTATGATTGCAACAAGAATGTATCATATATTATGTTTATAATCACAAAAGTATTATATATATAATAGGTTTAATAAAACAAAGTTCAATATTTATCCTTGCTCATCTCCCTTGCCATTATTCTGTGGACTCGCCAAGAAATGTTGTAGCTGTCAGATGCATAATGCCATCGTCGCTCTGTAATGTCAGTCAAGCCAGCAAATGCTCCACGGTATTGCCCAAAGATGCGGGCAGCTGCACACACCACAGGTGGTGCTGAGCGAGGGTCGCATCGTGAACAATAAAAGCAATTCTTATTCAATGACTGCCACGCCATTAAGAGCCAAAAATCCCCACAGCGATAGCATTCTGATTCAGCAGCAGCGTCAGCAATGGTGGGAGCGCAAGGCGTGGGGGTTGGGTGTGGGTGTGAGGTTTGGTTGTGAGGTGTGCAAGTGGGATGTGAGTGGAGGGTGTGGGTGTAAGTTATGGATGGAGGGTGTGTTGGTGTGAGGCGTTGGATGTGCGTGTAGCGTGTGGAAGTGAGGTGTGGGATGTGGATGTGGACCAGACCCGAGACCCACGTGGGAACAGTCATTATCACTGCAGCAATTATCCAGCTTAACCAGTTTGTGTATGATACTCATCCCTGTTTTGTTTGGTTTAATTAGGGGGTGTGCCAAGGGTTGTTCGGCTTTGGCAGACAGACCAGCCTGGCCAAGAACACAAGCTGCTGTTTTCATGGGCTCCCATCTGATTTAAATAAAGGAGCTTTGGATAATAGCAGGTTGAAACGGTGCAGCACATTCACACTTACACATTTAAATACTCAAACTTTTTAGGTAATTGCCAGTGTTGTGAATATGTTCTAATGACCTCAATGCCCCCCTATTCATACACGATACGTGCAAAATGAAAAAGATGAAAGATAATATAATTAAAAGTAATTCCTTTGCCTACTCAAATTTAATTGATGTCAACTCTCTTGCAGTGGCACCTTTGTGAAGATTGAGGGAGATTAGTATTCTCGTAAGAGGAGGCCTTGCGCTGGGCTACTTCTGTCACCCACGATGATTTATATTTCTTTTCCTGAATTGCAAGGTGCAGCTGAGTGGGTGGGGTGGGGCGCTGTGGTGTGGTGGTGCTGGGCGCGTTTAGAATCGGCGAGATTTATCGCCTGCCTGGTGAGGATGCTTGTCATGAGGAATCTTGGAAACCCAATGGGTTAAGTGTCTGTGGTCCGAGTGGACGTGACCTCTTCACCGTGGGGTCAGAGGTTCCGACCAATGGTATAAGGGGCCGTCCATGAATGACGTCACACGATTTTGTACAATTTTTTACCCCCCCCCCCTCGTCACACGGCGTCACAAAAAGTCAGACCCCCCTCAAATATGACGTCACAAAGCTCTGCCCCCCCCCAAAACCATATTTCCATTTAGAAAATAAAACATGCTTCAAATCGCTTTAAACTATTGTCATTGTAGTGCGTATTTAATGTGGCGCTGTTCTCTGATGTTGTAGGAGTGTTGTCATAACGATTAGTGTTGTTATAACAATTCTATGTTTATTTACAGTTGCGCATTTTGATGTGACGTCACATTTCTCAACCCCTCCCCTCGTCACACATCGTCACAAATGTCTGACCCCCCCAGGTGCGTGACGTCATTTATGGACGGCTCCTAACCACAAATCTTGGACTCTCTCAGATCTCCCGTCAAAAACGTGTTCAAGAATTAAGGAATAAAAAAAGACGACACGCAGTTACACTTTAATTTATGCTAACATAGAATTGCTCCTGGAACTAATTTCCTTTGCGTGAATGCTCCTTGAACTATGTACGCCAACCCTGTCACGTTCCTTGCTTGCTGCACACAGTGCGTTTCACGTAAGCAGCTCTGGCTCAGAGGAGACATCACGAGCTCTGGTGAAGTCAGCCGTGGCAACAAGACGCCTCTCAGGGCTTTGACCTGGCCGGGGTGAGATTTTTTCCACATCACAATTTTTAAATTGGTGTAAAATATCGGCATGGGTGGGGTGGCCACTCGCCGGAAGATGTGATTGCAGAGGCGATTCACAGGATCTATTGCTGACAACGTTGAGGTAAGAGAAGGCAGCAAAACAACGAATCGTCACCATTGCATGCACCCTTCACCATTGGCACTTAACTCACCACACAGCAGCGCGAAGGCCCAGTAAGTAATGCACCATTGCCATTTAATTACTTCTTGTTTTCATCACTGACCCATTAAGTTGTTGAATTAGTGTCATTGGACAATGGCGAGTTCTCGATCCGTGGATACTGTTTCGTATACATTGGGCATATCAATTTTAAACGTTTTCTTTATAAGGATAATTTATGCGGCATATACATTTTTAACGTTTTCTTTCTAAGGATAAATAATGCGACTACATTTTCGCCCAAATTTCAATTGAGGGTGGGATTATAATTAAAAAGCTTTTTTTGTTTGATTAATTTAAACGCTTGTTGCTAATTAGAAATGTATAATCCACGAGCTTAACTTGTCTTTTTTTTTCCTCTGCGAGACGAACGGGGTGTTTTTAAAAGGATTGGGCTCTCAAAACAAATGCAGAAGCAATAGTGCAAGACGGAACAAATGCCGTTTATAGATATAAAATTGTAAACCAACTACAGAAGCATGAGCTAAACAATAACACATTTATATTCTTGGTTCATTCGGTAAAGTCACGTAGAAGGGATGTGATAAAATAATTAAAATATAAAAAATAACTTTTTAAACAAATATTTATTATTATTTTATTATTTCCCTTCTGCTTGACTTTACCGAAAGAACCAAGAATATGAATCCTCGCAGTCACGAAAGCTTTAAATAAAAACATAACACATTTACCACGACAGGAATACAATACATTACCTACTATAATCAACCACCTACTATAATCAACTATAATCACCCACAAAAAGTCTGTCCGTCCCGCGCGTGACGTTACTCCACGTGAGGCCCCCCCCCGCGTGACGTCACTCCATTAATATTCATGAATGGGTGGATTTTGACACTAACGCAGAGGAAGGTCGTGCTGAATTAAATAATGTATTACGCTAAGTCGCTTCAAAAATGACCTTTCTTTACAGAAAGTGGCGGTAAAAAATAAATCTACGCAGCACAGTACGACATCCGAGCGTGACGTCACTGCAAAAGAGCCCCCCCCCTTCATTAATATTCATGTCCGTGTGGAAATTTACACCAACGCACAAGGTCGCGCACTCCACATGCCGCACCCCTCCCCTCATGAATAATCATGAGCGGATGACGTCACTCCACATGCCGCACCCCTCCCCAATAACCATTAGCGGCTGACGTCACTCCACATGCCGCACCCCTCCCCAATAACCATTAGCGGCTGACGTCACTCCACATGGGGCAACCTCATTAATAATCACGAGCTGAACAATTTTTCTCTTGAATATTTCAGATTTACTGCAATATACACCCGTCCTTGGACGGGCAAAAAACTATTATTTTATATTGTGCATCAACTTCAACGTTATAAAGTATAAATACAGAAAATATAGTAATCGTGAATAACATACCATGAGATGGGATGGTAGTTATCATAAGCACCTAACATTCAGATTGATAAATCAATGAGTAGAGTCCGTTCTTTAAACACTAGGAGGGAATGTTTGTTGAATGTGGGAAGGGCATTGCAGCTGGAAGGGCATTGGTCTAATGTCGTGATCTCAGGACATCAGATTGTCGCTGTACATGATTAAGTTACGAGGATTTGCATTCGTATGTAATCAACCAGATAGACTTTGAGATCATTGAGATACACGTGGACCAGTATATATAGCGTGGCAAGACGCCAGCAAGTGTAGAGACTGCAGTGATGAACGGAGCGATTCTCGTTTCGAATCAGGCCCAAGGCTGAACAGAAACGAACGCTGCTCGCAAGGTGGAGGAAATACGGCGGTCGTGAGTGGCTAATGAGACGCACCATTCATTTCTAAAGTGTGAAATGTTGAATTTCGATTTAAAGCTTTCGTGACTGCAGGGATTCATCTTCTTGGTTCTTTCGGTAAAGTCACGTATAAGGAAAATAGGAAAATAATAAAAAGAAATGATTTTATTATATTATTATATTATATAATTTGATTAAATGATATTTTATTTTTTATTATTTTATTATTTTCCTTCTACGTGACTTTACCGAAAGAACCAAGAAGATGTGATTTGTTAGTTTCGAGTGTACATCCCGAGGACATTCATAGAGGCAGGGTCCAGGGTACTTGTGCGATCTTACATCGCTCTATCTCTCGCTTCAGAGGAGATCTGAAGCTGCTCTTACACGCGGCTGCCATCCACCGACGGCGCACCACAGGTTTCTGCGTGTCGAGGCCCAGTTACGTGCGCGGCTTACATTAATTTGCCAAGTATGACTGATGAAGCAGTGTGTATGTTAGTGTTGCATCAGTGCTGCTGGTGCTGTTGATTGGCCATGTAAAGCGATGCCGTTTGTTTAGGTTTAAATGGATACAAATTGCCCTTGTTTATTTTCTTATTTGTGGCAGGAGATTGCCATCTGCTGGTTGTACTAATTTGTTGCAGGATAACACGATGTAACACGATTGTTGTTCCTGGGTAGTAAGTGTAACTTTGATATTGCTTATGCCTCAAAAGTATATAAAACGGCTATTATTACCCACAAACTTTGCTTTTGTGGCCAGGACTTTACGTGAAGGAATGACACACATGCACACCACGTTTTCTCATTGAAAATAGGAACATTTCAAAATATCACTGTCCCGGTCACAAAAGCAAAGTTTGTGGGGAATAATAGCTATTTTCTGTACTTTTGAGGCATAAGCAATTAGGAAATAACACTTACTATCCAGGAACAATTGTTTTTAATAACACAGTGTTATTATTGGAGGGGATTATTAACTTTGCTTTTTTGTCCTGGTCACAAAAGCAACGTTTGTGGGGAATAATACTAATAGCCACTTTCTGTACTTATGAGGCATAAGCAATTAGACAATAACACTTACTACCCAGGAACAAAAATAAAAATAATGTTGTTGTTACTCTGTAATCTGGTGGATATGGAGCGAGGGCACAACTGCGGCTCAGTCCCCAAGCGCTTCCACAAGAGGGAGCCCTGATGCCATCACAGCTGAGTCACGCAGAGCAGAGAGCAGTCAAACACACACACCCATTAAAGCCAGAACGTCAAAAAAAACCCCCCACAGGTTTTCATGGAATGCTCTTTGCTTTTTCATAGCCATAATTTAATTAATGATTTATAATTAGATACATTTCTGATGTGTTTTTGTTATCAACGATTCCATCCCAAGGGTGCAAAAGTCAACGCCACTTGGGAGAAAACAAAACCCACCCAGAATTCTTACATAAGAGCAACTCATTGTGTCAGGGAACAAACGGCCTTGTAAAATGGCAACACAGAACTACCTGAACTTCTGATTTTAAAGTGTTTCTTGTGTGCGCACAAACTCACCGCACACGAGAACGTGGTTTAATCACGAAGGACAGATTTGTATCCAGGCTTCCAAAGGTGCTCGCTTCGTGTCGCCGGCACAACCATTGCGAGACAAATGAACAGCAAAGTCATCTCATTACACAGTAATCACAAATAAGAAACGTTATGAAGTGACTATCAATATTTTTTCTGTATAATATAAATTACTAAATTGGAATATACATCGCAATAATCGCCTCCTGCTGCAAAATCTTGGCAAGAACCACGTGGGAAAAAATCGATGAGACTCGGTGAGACTTCCCTGGGTAAACGAGCAGAATCATCATCATCATCTATCAAAAATACTATAAAGGAACAAGTGTGAGTTTATTACTCCGTTTGTCCGGATTTCTTTTTTTAAAGGCCATTTTTAGCGCATTACATTCACGAAACACTGCAATCCCATTAAGTATCGAGTTTATGTATGTTTAAATGCCAGTCAAACATTTAATTTAAACTTTGGGATGCATTTCCATCGGGGTTTGCGACAGCCACATTTGCTCCACGCATTTACTACGGCGCCGACATTTCATTTACGACCCATATTTTCCTTCAGTACGCCCCCCTCATTTTGTTATATTTACACGTTTCTTTGATTTTATAGGCAGGTAGGACAACCTTCGGTTAATTTATACCGTAAAGTATTGCGATGCCCTCCTTTTTTTACTCCAACGAATTAAAAAAAATGAATCTTGCAGCACGACTGGACACATCTGATGAACGGCGACGTTTCTCCACGTGCAGCGTCGTTGAAAGTCAGCGAGGTTATTTTTTTACACGCTTCCATTTAACTCACTCTGTCTGTTGTTGTTGTATCCTCAAATCTTGTAACTCAATTTTAACCAACTTCCCAATGTGGTATCGACTGCAAACTTGGTATACTTATGTCATACTGGTGACAATACTATATTCTATCATTAAATATATATATTTTTAAACAATCTTTTTTATATGTTATGTTTCGGCTTGGGTCTAATTGTCTACGGTCAACTGACGTTGGCTGTAATTGACCACGGTCCCTGACGTTATGGCAAGCTTCAGGGCCACTTCCTGGAGTCGTGGAGTTTTTCCATTACTATTACATTTCATAAAAGCGTGTTTAAAAAAAGTTTTTAAAAATATTACTTTTGTTTCCCTTCGAAAGGTCAAGTCACTTAAGCAGAGGAAGGAAGAAGACAAGGTCAGGAAAAATAATTGTAAAGATTTATAATACAATTTTTTAAAGTAAATTTCGGTTAAAAAATTAATTTTCAGTAGTCCTGCACACTGAACATTTGAGCTATCGATTATATAGCACGAGGTATCTGTTATCTAATATGGTATAACATTAACAGTGATTATAATACGTTGATTTTGATATACAATTCTTCATATTATCGTCTGTTCATTTCTTACTTGGAGTAGTTTAGATTTCACTAACCTTGAATTGAAGCCCGAAGGCCCTTCTGCAGGACCTTGGATATGAAGGTTCAACAAGGGCCTGGACATTTTCTCGTAATAATGTCACCAAGAAAACAACAAACGCGTCTTTATTTATTGGACGTAGTAATTTAGAAGCGATAATTTCAATCATGATATATATTTTTTTGGGGGGGTCAGATCGCATAAGTAAAATGCGTGTCGTAAAATCCTCCTCCACCCCTACATAACGTCACCAAGTGGGCAAAATGCTAAATGTATTCACTGCTTCAGCACACCGGTGTGTTGGGAGAGCCAATCCAGAACGTTGAACACGTTGACCCTCTATGCCCTTTGTCGAGCGGTGCCACTGTTGCCGAGAGAGGAGAGAGGCGAGTCCAGGGTCGGCGTGACCGAGCACCTTGGGGGTGTCCGTCTCCCCCTGTCCTGAAGCCTGCAGCCGACGGCTTGTCCGGCAATTGCGATTTGATTTGCGATTAAAATGTTTAAGTCAAGCGTCAGTTCAATATTCAGTGTACCGTAATCGATTTAAAACACGTGATGGAGCATTACCACATGATACCATCAAGATATGAACTGCTCTATATATTCTAATGCAAGAATGAGAACTTAATAGATATGAATTGCTTTCAACATGTATTTATTAAAAATTGTAATTGAAATAAAACAATCAAACATAGAACAATTGTTAAGTTTAATAAGTAAAAGGACTTTTGAAATCGCAAAAAACCGCAGCCTTTGCGGTTTGCTAATCGCATTGTTTCAAATTGCGATTTAGATTTGAAATCGATTCATCGTTCAGCCCCAGTCTACGCCTCACAGGCACAGCCAGGCCTGTCCCCCCCACCCCCACAGCACGAGGTAGTCAGCGCCGTGGCTGCTTGGGACCCACTGAGAGGGCCTCACACAGTGCATCGTTGCACGTGGGCTGGAACAGAGGGCACCGCTGTGTCCTGCGCCGTAGTGAGATGAGACCACCTGATGCCCTGCACGCAGCAGGGAGTGTGTGGCACAGAGGGCACCACTGTGTCCTGCGCCGTAGTGAGATGAGACCACCTGATGCCCTGCACGCAGCAGGGAGTGTGTGGCACAGAGGGCATGGTGCCCGAGCCATGGCCAACCGCTGTAACTGCACAGGGAGCTCATTCTTTAGTTTCGCTGATTTGGCTCAAATTTTTTTTAACACCGGTGAACTTGTGGCAAGTTCTGAATATAATGAAGGCGAATTTCTCTTGAATAATCAGGAAAAAATAAAATCTAGGGTATTAGAAAGAAACCGTGCCATTTTGGCCTTCATGATAGCCAGCAAGGGTGTTGTGTGTGGTGGTGGGGGCTGGGTGGAGAAAGTGGGGAGCGATGGTGCAGCGGTTCGTGCATTGCGCTACGAACCTGGTGACCCAAGTTTGATTCCCACTCATGGCCAACACCGGGGACGATTATCTGAAGCAGTCCTGGGTCTCCCCAAGGTCGACTCAGCCACAAATCAGTGCCTGGTGCAGTGTGTAACATCGCCACTGGGGAGTTCAAGGCGGTCAGGCGTGGAGCTGGCCACCCCCCCCCCCCCGTGTACCGTGCCGGCTTTTATAGGTGCTCGTTAACAGCACTTGTCCCAAAAGTATGTTCAGGCTATACGGGGGATCTTTGTCTTTTGAAAAGACGCATGCATTACTGACGCTGTTTTACAAAAAAAACAATTTCACGAAATGTAAAAATTTTGCAGGAATTAAACATTTTCTATATCTATATTTCCAGCATGTCTGCATTATATATTTTAATGACACGTGGAGAGAATTATTGGCCAACAAGATGTAAACGATAATGCATCATTATTGATTTTCTGTTTACAACACCCCATTTCCATTTTAAAATTTTGCAAACCCATTAATAATTTTCAATCTAAGGTAGCCCAGATATGCACCATCAGGGATTTGTCGGAAGCCGCTGGAATGAGCAGGGAAACACCGAGGGGTATGGATGTTGACGCAAGCGTTTGAGTCGTATTGAGGTCTAGGTATCAGTGGCAGCAAGAGCGTTTGACGGCAGAGACAGAGAGATGCAACCGCAATGCCTCACACTCGCCACCGCCAGCTATCCGTGTTCGCAGTTGGAGGCTGCAAATTAGTAGGTATGTTTGTTGAACTTTCTTCACACCGTACATATACAAATGTGCGGGACTCGGAGGTGCGGGAGGCCAGTGTACACCAGTGTTCTTCATTGCAAGGCCACCGCCAGGGGCCACCGGCGTTTAAATGTGGCGGTCCTCACACGGGTGATGTCTTATCGGCGAAAGTGGGCCCCCCTCTAGAAATTCGTGAAGAACACCGGTATATTTTTCGATTTAAAGCTTTCAGACGCTGTCTCCCCGACAGACCTGGTCTTCACCTGAGGACGGCTGCTTGCGTTGTGACCGAAACGTCGTGAGAATTATTTTATTGTTTTATTTTTATTATTTTATTATTTCCCTTCTACGTGACTTTACCGAAAGAACCAAGAAGATGAACACCGGTATAGACACCGTGCTAAACACCACAATCCGCACACTCCGGTCGACTCAATAATAGTGTTTCTGTTCGAGGAGTAGTCAACAGGTTTACTGCACGACAACATTGAGCGTTCACACCCACGCAATCTTGACTCAACAAATAAGCATTCGAGAGAATAGATGCTGTTTACACTTTCGGTTTGTGGAACAAAGCGGCTATTTTTAGGGAGGCCCTGGCTGCCGCTGGCAGCGCCGATGTAGATAATGGTTGCCGCCAGGCGCTTCCTGTGCCGCGTGCACTGCGTCTGGGCCGTCACACAATCTGCCCCGTGGCTGTTTCCCTCCAGCTCCTGCATGGAGAAAACAAATCACAACAACACTCAGAGGCCGTTATAAGGGACGGCACAAACGTGGAGAAAGGGAGCGCGCTGTTTTGCTTGGCCAAATCTATCCGCTTCAATATTGACTTGCAACTCAGAAAGCTGATCCCGTCTGTGTGTTGTATTCACTCGAAGTTATACACCAAACGTACACGTGAGTTTTGTTCAGAAACAATGCAATGCCGAAACGTTCAATGCTAAGCTCGATTCGGGTTATCGTTTAACAAGCGACCATATCCCAGCTATGGCAACGCATGCCCGTTGGTGGATCGCATAAACATGTTTAAGGCACACGAGACAATTGGCAGCATTTGAAGCATTCCAAACAAGCTGATGATGTTTTTTTGAGAATGTGTTTGAGGTATATGCAGTTATTTAATCAAATGTATGGTTTTATTCGATTTACTTCATGTGCACACATACCCCGCAGAATTTGGTAAAACATTCCCACGAGGACCCTTTTCCAAAACGTCTTGCAATTTAGTGCAGCTTGTATAGGTAGAGTTATATTTTTTACGTGATTCATAGAACTTTATACATTTCCCAACATTTTTTTTCCAGAAATAAAGGCAATATATAGAAAATAACCATATCGTATTTTAGATGTATCTGATCATCGTAACTAATTGTTCACAGGAAACGACTGAAGAAACTTATAAAAGGTAAGGCTGAAAAGTTGGGAAAATAAAGATACCTGTTGGAGGGACACAACGGAAAAATACATCGAGATACGAACTCCCAGGGCAGTTATCGAAGATGGAATTGGATCCACATAATGGACAGGCAGGCAAGCGCAGGACGGAGTGCATTTTGAAAAATTATCTTGATGCAAAACAACATACAAATGTGCCAAAAAGTTGAACACGTTTAAACCAGTGCACATTGCCTGCTATGGCGTATGCGTCACAAACATGGACGTTAACAAAAACAATGGAACAAAAGCATGGAGAGATGCATGATTGGAATTGCACTGAGATGGGAAGAGAGACACGCATGCATCGGAGATCAAACGCAAGTTCGAGATATATCGACTGCTAGGAAAAGTGAGTTTCGCCAGGACACATTGCTAGAAGAGAATGACGGTCAAAGGAAGGAACACACGCCCAAGAGGCTGTGGACCGCACAGTTGGAGTGATGAGATCAGCTTGCGGGCAGCAGCGAGACGGATTGTTGCATCACGAATGATGGCGAGATCTTTGGGAGGCCGTCATTCGTGAGTTGAAAGATCATGGCTGAGGATTTCTGCTTACACATTTCAATTCAGTAGATTACAATGTAAGACCAGTAGGAAGACACTCTCAGAGAAACAACCTTGCCGATATTCCGCAGTCCCAACTTCAGGTCTGAATCCACGTGCTGGGCACCGGTCTCTCTTTTTATAAACAGCACTTCATAACTTCAAACGGCTTCACATAACCCTCCCCCACCTCTACCGCCATGCTTCCTGCAGGACCTGTCGCGTTTGATAAATGTAAGGAGACTTTTTGGAAGTGTTTATGATCTATTAGAAAAACAAAGCCCCTGTGAATTGTTTAAAGCTTGAATATTATAACGAAAACCAGCCTTCATACACACATTATTTTTCAGAAATGCCCGTCATTTTCAATAAAAACACTAAAGCAGTACATAACAGGCTACGTGCTCATAATACTTGGAAAGAGCTCCTGTAGAATAAGAATACCCTGTGCTTGGGTCACTTCACAGAACTTAACAGGTTTCATTTATTTGCCGAGCCTGGGAAAATCGACTGGACCTTCACCAAAGCCTGCCCAGAGAAACACGCTCTCCCATTGCTCCACTTATCGTTGAACAAAAAATTGCTTCCCACATTGATGAGTGTAAGCGGCATGCTCAGCCAGAGTGTTGGTGGTGCTGTTGCTGCTATGTGAGCAGCGGGACATAGATACGCAGACTTGAATTCTGTCATCTCTATATCCCGTCTGTGTAGGGTTGTTTGCCTGTTAGTTTCAATGTTAAGGGTTTTTTTTTACTGGGATTATGTTGTAATTCTAGATTTGAAGCTTTCGTGACTGCAAGGATTCATACTCTTAGGTTTTTTCGGTAAAGTCACGTAGGTAAAAAAATAACATTAAAATTCATAAAAGTTAAATAAAAAATAAAAATGTTGTAAAGCGATGGAGCTATATAAAACTGACTTTTACTTACACAATTTGGGATTCTTGGAGTACCGTGACGGGATGAGCGTCTCACCAGACACTGCTCCAGGACATTAAAGACGAGGCTTGGCCGCCTTTCATACGGGAGCACCAAAGGCAGCACTTGGTGACGCGCCTGGCGTCGCTTTGGTTGACCCTGCCCACAAGGCTTTCGACGCGAGAATGGCTGCTGGTGGGTGGAGGAGGCCAGGGGACGGCCATGGCTTCTTGGCTCCAGCTGCTGTTGTCGAGCACTCGGGAGTAGCAAAGGGGTTTGTGCCAGGAGGGATCCCTTGGGTTGGTGTTCGAGGGTGAATGCTGATCATACGCTAAGCTTCTTCTCTCTCACTCTGCTTGACCTGTGATGTTGCTGCTCTCAGGTTGCGTCTCCGAGCTTTACATGACAATGTTCCGCTTTGAAATCTTGACATTTAAATCAACATTAGCCTTCACCCAGTGGTGAAGGTCTCCTCATGCTGGCACACCTCGTGGTTTCGTGATACAACTCCAACTTGCTCCCGCACTGAGCCAATTTCATTGCTCAATCTCCCCGCTGAATGTCCTTCCAGGCGCCATTCCCTCAGTTGGCCACCACTACATCGTCAGTCTCAAACGGACGACGTTTAGTTTGTCCTTCCCCCGCATCTCCGATTAGCATGGTTGGCTCCGTACGGTGCATAATAAGTTAAACATACAAACACCGGCCATCATCTTCCCTGTAGCGATATGTCCTGCTCAAGCTTTCTCTGAATGCTCAATATGATGCGTCTAACTTTTGTAAGTTATCTGATCCATGTGTTGCTCTCACAGACCAAACATGCATCTCTCCTTTGAACACTTTTCAGATAGTAAAATGTTGTCAATGTTTATGCTTCTGATCCATAAGTCATTGCATGTAATGCACATTAATTTAAAAAGTTATTTTTCTTTATGGGGCATTGGTATGTTACTTTTCCTTATTAAAGAAAAAAATATTTTACAAGTTTAATTCAGTTAGACTACACAAGCCATTAAGTTCAGATATACTACACAAGACACATAAAAAAAAACAGGTGGTGGGGAGTGGTCGGTTAACATGCAAATAAATGACAGATTTAAGTTTAATATAGAACGGTAATATAAGCCCTATAAAATTTCTCTCAGCCTAATAAGTGCCTGCTTTAAGATCAATTTCTGGAATAGTTATTAATAGTGTATATTTTATTATCGCGTGTATTGAATGTTTTTCTTAAACCTGCAAAAAAGCTCAAATGAACGTGTACGCAAATATTACAAGGCCAATTTACTTAAAAAAACCACAACTCAAAAGACATCAAGGCATAGAGGACAATATAAACTAATAAAAAATTACAAAATAACATGCATATCAGCAAAGGGCACACAAGGGGAGGACATATAAAGTGGTGCCAACAGCTGCGATGGATCAGGGAACGAATGAGGCGTTCACGTGGGAGTGGGGCTCATGGCGGAGAGGCCGCACACACGGCAGGCAACAGGCTCGGCATTTACATACCCCATCCAATTGCGAGCGCATCCCACGGCCGTACCCGCTTCAGCGGTCGCCACGGATTGCCAGGTCATTGTGGTCGCGTGTCATGGTGCACGGTGGCTTGGACAACAAAACCCTTGAGGCCACGTGGCAGCATGGCTGCCCACGGAAGGCCATGTCTCGCTCAGTCCATCAGCTGTGACGTGCACACAGCACACACATCCCCCGTGTAGCCTTCACAGACTGTTGGGGCAAGTGCTGTAAGCGAGCACCTATGAAGGTGGGCACTGCACACGAGAGAGTGGGTGGCAAGCACCATGCCCGGCTGCTTTTGTCTCCCCGGTGGCGACGTTTTTACACACCGCACCAGGTACTCATTTGTGGCTGAGTCGACCTAGGGGAGACCCAGGACCGATTCAGATATTCGTCACCAGTGTTGGCCGTGAGCGGGAATCGAACTCAGGTCGCCGGGTTCGTAGCTCGGCGCGCTAACCGCTGCGCCACCGCTCCCCACACGCGCGCACACACGTGGGGCACCCGGCCAGCACAAACATCCATGAGGACAGCCGCATGATTGCAGCAGGCTCCAGAGAGAGGGGGTTTCACTCTGAGGGCGAATGAGCACCTGGCACTTTGCCACGACGTCATTGAACGTGAACGCGCCGATATTTGGTTGCACCAAAATAAAAATTCTCGAAAATCAGTGAAGTGACCTGAAGAGATTTATAAATGAAATTGCAGTACATGGAGCAATTAACGTGAATGTTGTAAAAATTAAGATTAAAGTTATAAAGCCTCACTGTACCTATTTTGCAGTGTTTCTTATAGAAGTTATTGAAATCATGCGCATAAAAGCGAAACATTCAGAGCTCACCAATATCCCCGTGATTTCGTGTAATTCGAATTAATATTAGTCTCACCAGAAATTACGAGGCACAATATCACCGTAGCGTTTATATATTCGTTAAATCTTTGCACGTCTGTGTTTGAACTCCGGGCACCTACACGTGGGTGTGCACATGGGGTGTGTCTGCACACGAGGTGTGCGATCGCCCACGCTCATGCAGAGACGCCCGTCCCACGGTGCTCTTGCCGCTGTAGGGCACACGTGTCCCAGCTCAGCCGTCCGTCGTCGGTGGCAGCTTGGCCACAATCCAGTCCTGCACCAGCGCCAACTCGACCGCACTCATGTCGTGCGTCAGCCGGGGGAAGTCGTGCTGCTGCACTTTCACACCCAGGGCCCGCAGCTCTTGGGCGGTGCCCTGGCCCCAGGCGTGCGGCACCAGCTCATCCCTGCGCCCGTGGCACTGCAGCAGCTCGGGAAACGTCTCCCCCTGCGCCTCCCGAAGAGCCTGCTCACACGGCAGCAGTAGCACCCACCATGCGCCAAATTCAGACGCCGCATATCATCCCAGGGTCGTGGACTGGGCAATAATAACCAGCTGTGGGGCAGTTGCACGGCAAAGCCATCAATGCGTGCATGGAGAGAACATGCGAGCTGCATCCGTTGGTGCCCCATTTTTATAAATGAAAACATCAATTTGACGAGTGTGTCAAAATGACAAGGAAGATGGGAAAACTACGTGCTTTTAAAATCTACTGCTACCTGGCACATCTTGAGCTTGCCTCGACACAAAATGTAGTGCTCTGTAAAATGGGCTGAGGCAGCTTGCCGCGACCATGCAGGGCGAGGATTTCTGATAGAGCTCAGTGCGTCAGCAATCTCTTACCAACCTTGACCGCTGTTTGTCAAATCAGCGGCGAGACTGGCGCCGTTTGCGCTGCGCTCGTGTGCCCATGGTCTCTGCAGACGCTTACACTGGTGGTGAGGCAGTAAAGCGAGGTCGTTGTATTCATTTCCCATATATTTATCTGGAGTACCCTCTGCATTGAGCAGTACACGGTAATTACATACTGGAGAGAAAATGAGGCCAACGATGTTTGAAGTGCAATTACTGCCAAGCGTGCGGCATATTAAAATACATTACCTGACAAACAGCATGTGAGTTTGCTGCTTACTTTAATTATTCTAAGTTAACACAGTCTACCTGTAGGCATAATTAAAGTACATTATAAAAATGCAAGACTAACCCAAGATGGCAGGGATGGAGGAGGGGATGGCGGGTGCTAAACGTGCCTGGAAATCAGCAGTTTGCGCTGCTCTCAAGCATGGAGATTGCAGACAGAGCAGGGAGACACGTGCTCCACTCTTACACATCGCATGCTGCCCTGCAGGAAGCTCTGCGCTTCACTTGTGACTTGTGACTTGGCACGTCTCTCTCGTCTAACCAAATTATAGAGCTGATTACACTGGCTACTTAGATGCCATTCTTGGAACAATGAATAGATGAATGCACCGATAGAGCTCTAGGGGATTGTAAACGACCTGTATGAAATGACCTACAGGTCTTGCAAACTGGACACTAAATGTACCTCGGACATGTAATGAAATGAGAATAAACCCGTCGTGAGCAGTCGCCAAGAGGGGTTCGGTGCTGTAAGGGAAGCCAACGGGGTCTCCAGATTGTAGCTGCCAGTGTGAGTTTAACACACAGGGCAGCTGCTTGCTTGCCAATTACTGCCCTTCCTGCATGCTATTTGCTCGCTAAAATCTGACTCGACTTATTTGAGCGCGTTTTGACGAGGACCGTTTCACCAATCCACAACTCCCTTCTCTGCATCTCCTGTGGCTGTGGCCAGCAGCCAAGAACTTTGTGGCAGGAAAAACACGTCGAGGCAAAACGTCGCATCAATTAGAGATCTATTTCCAGAGCGTACCTGAAAAATGTAAATCCTGAATGACAGCAGCAGCAGCAGCAATGAAGTGGCCAAGTGGAAGTTTGTCGTGTGCCTACCTGCAACCCTCTACCAACTAACCCATAGGTGCAACCGCATACCTGCCAACCGCTCTATGCAATCCCCTAACTCCTACAGACCACGTGTTATCCCCAATCAGCAGCCCTCTACCCTTACCTATTGCCATCTAGCTGTTCCCTCTGACACCCCCTACCTGCCCATTGGCACGTCTTGCTTACTGTGTACACTGACGATCCTTTGTTGAGGAAGCTGGACAGAGCGAACACGCCTGCCACGTCACGGTGGCACCTGTAGGCCAGCAGCATGGCCATTGCGCCTCCCATTGAGAAGCCACCTAGACCAAATACAATGTAACATTCAACACATTTGGCAATAGCAATGCCTTAAGTTTAAAATAGGTAACGATTTGGACAATTGTCCATCTTTATAGCACATCAACAGGAAGGCCAGAGAGAGAGAGAGAGTGGATACGACTTGGAGACTGCACTTTGCACCATGGAGTATGATGAGAATTACATTTTTTTAATGTTTCCGAGTGAGCAGTTTTTTAATTGGCACATGCATAGTTACCCATTCAAAGCTACTGAGTAAGAATGCTATCAATCAAGTTATTATAAAATACATTAATTTGAATTAAAAGTAAAATCATCAAATGTTATTGGCACATCACATGGGTAGAACTGATGGTTCATGAAACTGCAATTAACATAATCCACTTAAAGAAAGATGCAAATGCAAAGATGATCTTCTTGGTTCTTTCGGTAAAGTCACGTAGAAGGGAAATAATAAAATTAAAACATAATAAAATACAATTCTCACGACGTTTCGGCCACAACGCTGTCTTTCCGACAGACCTGTTCTTCACCTGAGGACGGCTGCTTGCGTTGTGGCCGAAACGTCGTGAGAATTGTATTTTATTACGTTTTATTTTTATTATTGTATTGTTTCCCTTCTATGTGACTTTACCGAAAGAACCAAGAAGATGAATCCCTGCAGTCACGAAAGCTTTAAATCGAAATGCAAAGATGATCTTCAGCCGTTACCTATGACGATCCTGTTCTTGGAAATACCGGACTGAACCTCCTTCTCAATGACCTGGTCCAGAGAGCGGCAGGCAGCATCAATCGAGTCCTGGTGTTCAGGCACATCCCATGAGATCTTATAGCGGTCGTACCACACGTGTCTCTTCTCCCCGTTATTGGCTGTGTAGGGTCTGGGGGCCACAAAAAAACAAACACCACACTTACCAAACGTGCCATGGCATGTGCACTAAGGGTATGTGCATTACAAAAGGTGGATTCATCTAGTTTTACAAGGTGTTCGTAAAATTCTGCTAAAGTTTATGCTTCATAACTGCCAAACAGAAACTGCACTGAGGGCAACGTGACATTGGATGAGCAGGGGGCCAAAGGATCTTGAGGGAACACCCTTTGGGAACACGTTTAAATACCTTCAGCTCCACAAGACATACTCCTCCAACATGAACACCGTTTGTAAAAGTGGACAACTCTGCAAGAAGCTCATTAAAGCGTGCCGGTGGCAGGTTCCAGGTAGAACACTGATGGCGCGTGCTGTGTGTTCTGTTTCACAGGCGGTGCAAGTTTATACTCTATCGCCTGACTTTACAAAATTCACATCGCACACTCTTGCTGAGAATGCCTTTCACATTGGCACCTCGAAATGAGCATATTGAACTACACTGTGTCATTCATTTGTAAAGTGAATGCATGGGTGTATACATATCAAGCATTAAAACACTAAACTGTAAATACAAAAGAATGACCACACTGTTGCAAAGGCATCAGCGATGGCAATGAGAAACGTTTAAACTTACTGGAAAGGGGCAGTGGGGTAAGAGACACGGATGTGTGGAGAAGCCAGCTCCTTCTGGAGGAGGCTCTTCACCCATGCCTGAAGTCCCTGACCCGTGTCACCTAATGTCACACCATACACACCGTCAACCGCACACACCACACACACCGTCAACCGCACAGTCTCCCCGTCTGAATCAGTCTTCCTTCCTCATCGCGATCATTATACTTTTCTAATGATTAACACATTCCTCCTGCGGAGGGAGCTGGTAGGAACGTTGGGTTGCTCGGTCAATGGCCAGGGTCAACGGCGGCGTGGTGTATTCTGCAAATATGGCCGACTGTGAGGGCGGGCACAAGCCGGCGTGAGTAGGTTAAACGTTGAGTTTTATAAGGGCACCACGGGGTGACCAGCCCCTCCCCACCCAGCCCCACCCCTCCCACCCAGCCTCTCCCCACCCATCCCCTCCCCACCCAGCCCATCCCCTCCCCACCCAGCCCCACCCTCCCCACCCAGCCCCTCCCCACCCTCCCCTCCCAGCCCCTCCCTGCACGACGGACGGACAGAATAATCCCCTGTGGGCTGGTGGAACCAGTGGGTTCCTACCATTATAAACTAATCCATCAATTATTTCACAATACTGTAGTAACGTTTTATTTGACTTCACAGGTCAAAGTTTCATGAGGGGGCAACTTCAGGAGCTTTCATCGAGCCCAGGGCTAAGGTGAAAAAATGATTAATAAAACAATTCAGAGAATTGGTCGGTTATGACTCTTTAGGCAGCGGTGTCAGGTAGGATGTTGCAGACAGAGTGGTTAGGTTGTGTGGTGGCATACAGCAAGACAGGCACAGGGATATATCCCCATGTTCGTTTGGATGTTGGGATTACAAAACCCTCTATGTTCATGTCTCTCCCATTTGCCAAGATTCTACACACTGAACTCATTATTTGCAACGATATCTTATTTTGGCCAAAAGATCAAAGTCCTACAACCGTTCACTTAAATGGGAAACTGGTTCAACGTTGCTGGTGCTTACAGAGGATGCAGCCACACAACACCGTGCGGCCTGCGTTGCTGCCAAGATGAAAACTATGTACTTGTGAGTTATAAACCAGGATGGCTCAATTTCATAAAAAAACACCTACATTTAACACTGCATTTCAACTTCACACACAGATTGCATTGGCTCAGGGCACATAAGCATGAATCCCCGAATCTGGTCATGCTCACTCACAAGGCAATCAGAGATCGTGTTCTCTTGCACTATTACACATTCACGTGGTGGAAACCTTGGGGTAAACGAAGGTTGCGACCTTTTCCACGGACCAAACCCGGACATAGTTCTCAGTCAGCCGAGGTCAATTTAAATCTCTGCAGTTTACTGTTAACGAAGCTCAACAAATAAACCGGTACCAGATCTCGATACAAATCGATTCCTGCCACGATAACAGATGGCAATTCCCGGACTACTGTCCTAACAGGTGGTAACCCTAGATTTGAAGTTTTCGTGACTGCAAGGATCCATCCATAGGTATGCCAAAGCCATCTCTTTAGCATACATCAGCAACTGTTTTCGCTGTGGTGGTCCCCCACCTGATGAAGGATGCTTGTGTTGCGCCCGAAACGTCGTGATTTAATTGAGTTGTTTTCACTTTTTTATTTTATTTTATTATTATTTTCACCAACGTGACTTTACCGAAAGAACCAAAGGGTATAGGTGGTAACCCTCGGGTGACGTCCACAGGGGACGTTAAGAAACAAAACTAAGTGGAGGGTGACCTCACCGCGAAATGGGGGTGTTAATGTAACGGAGCTATGGCAAAAGCACATTTTGCTTTAACTTTACCGCGTTGAAATGTGTAGGGTATCCGTTGTGGTTAATGCTCTGAAACTCCCGAATGGTTTTAACTTCCGATCGAAACTAATTATTGTGCCCATCACGAGAAAAACCCATCATACACGCGAGTGTGAGCATCGCATTTGTAAAAAGTCCCCCCCACCACGCGACCGCATATTTTGAGCTTTACCCAGCCAGAGTCACACACACACAAGACGGGTGATGGGTGATCCTTGCGAATGATTAAGAATGCAGCATTGGCCTCCGACACTTCAGGCCGCCGTGTGAACATCGCGATTCGCGAGCGGAACGCGGCTTTGCCCTTGGCGCTTAGTTGCTGCTTAAGAGACGTAGCGTGCGCCAACCAGGGCAAGACGACGAGACCGCTGAAACACAACACCAGGGACATCACGGGGAGACCGCTGAAACACAACACCAGGGACATCACGGGGAGACCGGGGAAACACAACACCAGGGGCTTGACGGAGAGACCGGGGAAACACAACACCAGGGGCATCACGGAGAGACCGGGGAAACACAACACCAGGGACATCACGGGGAGACCGCTGAAACACAACACCAGGGGACATCACGGGGAGACCGGGGAAACACAACACCAGGGGACATAACGGGGAGACCGGGGAAACACAACACCAGGGACATCACGGGGAGACGGGGGAAACACAACACCAGGGGCTTGACGGAGAGACCGGGGAAACACAACACCAGGGGCATCACGGAGAGACCGGGGAAACACAACACCAGGGACATCACGGGGAGACCGCTGAAACACAACACCAGGGGACATCACGGGGAGACCGGGGAAACACAACACCAGGGGACATAACGGGGAGACCGGGGAAACACAACACCAGGGACATCACGGGGAGACGGGGGAAACACAACACCAGGGGCATCACGGAGAGACCGGGGAAACACAACACCAGGGGCATCACGGGGAGACCGGGGAAACACAACACCAGGGGACATCACGGAGAGACCGGGGAAACACAACACCAGGGGACATCACGGAGAGACCGGGGAAACACAACACCAGGGACATCACGGGGAGACCGGGGAAACACAACACCAGGGGACATCACGGGGAGACCGGGGAAACACAACACCAGGGACATCACGGGGAGACCGGGGAAACACAACACCAGGGACATCACGGGGAGACCGAGGAAACACAACACCAGGGGCATCACGGAGAGACCGGGGAAACACAACACCAGGGACATCACGGGGAGACCGCTGAAACACAACACCAGGGACATCACGGGGAGACCGGGGAAGCACAACACCAGGGGCATCACGGGGAGACCGGGGAAGCACAACACCAGGGGACATCACGGGGAGACCGGGGAAACACAACACCAGGGACATCACGGGGAGACCGGGGAAACACAACACCAGGGGCATCACGGAGAGACCGGGGAAACACAACACCAGGGACATCACGGGGAGACCGGGGAAACATAACACCAGGGACATCACGGGGAGACCGCTGAAACACAACACCAGGGGCATCACGGAGAGACCGGGGAAACACAACACCAGGGGTATCACGGGGAGACCGCTGAAACACAACACCAGGGGCATCACGGAGAGACCGGGGAAACACAACACCAGGGACATCACGGGGAGACCGCTGAAACACAAAACAAGGGGCATCACGGAGAGACCGCTGAAACACAACACCAGGGGTATCACGGAGAGACCGGGGAAACACAACACCAGGGGACATTACGGAGAGACCGGGGAAACACAACACCAGGGGACATCACGGGGAGACCGCTGAAACACAACACCAGGGGACATCACGGAGAGACCGGGAAAACACAACACCAGAGGACATCATGGAGAGACCGGGGAAACACAACACCAGGGACATCACGGAGAGACCGCTGAAACACAACACCAGGGGCATCACGGAGAGACCGGGGAAACACAACACCAGGGGACATCACGGGGAGACCACTGAAACACAACACCAGGGACATCACGGAGAGACCGGGGAAACACAACACCAGGGACATCACGGGGAGACCGGGGAAACACAACACCAGGGACATCACGGAGAGACCGCTGAAACACAACACCAGGGGCATCACGGAGAGACCGGGGAAACACAACACCAGGGACATCACGGGGAGACCGGGGAAACACAACACCAGGGGCATCATGGGGAGACCGGGGAAACACAACACCAGGGGCATCATGGGGAGACCGCTGAAACACAACACCAGGGACATCACGGGGAGACCGGGGAAACACAACACCAGGGGACATCACGGGGAGACCGGGGAAACACAACACCAGGGACATCACGGGGAGACCGGGGAAACACAACACCAGGGGCATCATGGGGAGACCGGGGAAACACAACACCAGGGGACATCACGGGGAGACCGGGGAAACACAACACCAGGGACATCACGGGGAGACCGGGGAAACACAACACCAGGGACATCACGGGGAGACCGGGGAAACACAACACCAGGGACATCACGGGGAGACCGCTGAAACACAACACCAGGGACATCACGGGGAGACCGGGGAAACACAACACCAGGGGACATCACGGGGAGACCACTGAAACACAACACCAGGGACATCACGGGGAGACCGGGGAAACACAACACCAGGGACATCACGGGGAGACCGGGGAAACACAACACCAGGGGCATCACGGGGAGACCGGGGAAACACAACACCAGGGGACATCACGGGGAGACCACTGAAACACAACACCAGGGACATCACGGGGAGACCGGGGAAACACAACACCAGGGACATCACGGGGAGACCGGGGAAACACAACACCAGGGACATCACGGGGAGACCGGGGAAACACAACACCAGGGGACATCACGGGGAGACCACTGAAACACAACACCAGGGACATCACGGGGAGACCGGGGAAACACAACACCAGGGACATCACGGGGAGACCGGGGAAACACAACACCAGGGGACATCACGGGGAGACCACTGAAACACAACACCAGGGACATCACGGGGAGACCGGGGAAACACAACACCAGGGGACATCACGGGGAGACCACTGAAACACAACACCAGGGACATCACGGGGAGACCGGGGAAACACAACACCAGGGGACATCACGGGGAGACCACTGAAACACAACACCAGGGACATCATGGGGAGACCGGGGAAACACAACATCAGGGGCATCATGGGGAGACCGCTGAAACACAACACCAGGGACATCATGGGGAGACTGGGGAAACACAACACCAGGGGCATCATGGGGAGACCACTGAAACACAACACCAGGGACATCATGGGGAGACTGGGGAAACACAACACCAGGGGCATCATGGGGAGACCGCTGAAACACAACACCAGGGACATCATGGGGAGACTGGGGAAACACAACACCAGGGGCATCATGGGGAGACCGGGGAAACACACCACCAGGGACATCATGGGGAGACTGGGGAAACACAACACCAGGGGCATCATGGGGAGATTGGGGAAACACAACACCAGGGACATCACGACGAGACTGTTGAAACACAACACCAGGGGCATCATGGGGAGACCGCTGAAGCACAACACCAGGGGCTTGACGTGGAGGCCGCAGTGCCGCACGGCGTGGTACCTGAGCCGTGCAGGAAAATCACGGAGGCCGTGACCCCGCGCCCCGGTGCCGCGGCCATCGCCTCCCTTGACCTCGTGTGCTTCGCGTCCAGCGCGTTCACTTCCGGGCAGCCGGGGACCGCGCCACGTGACCGGCGACCAATGAGAGCGCGTCTCCTCGCGCCGCAGAAGCCATCGCCATAGCAACGGCTCGCGGTGGAGTTCCCGTGTCAGCTCACCACCAACTCACACTCACCACCAACTCACACTCACCACAAACTCACACTCACCACCATCAAACCACACTCACCACCACACTCACACTCACCACCAACTCACACTCACCACCATCCCACACTCACCACCACCCCACACTCACCACCAACCCACACTCACCACCACACTCACACTCACCACCAACTCACACTCACCACCAACCCACACTCACCACCAACTCACACTCACCACCAACTCACACTCACCACCACACTCACACTCACCACCAACTCACACTCACCACCATCCCACACTCACCACCAACTCACACTCACCACCAACTCACACTCACCACCATCAAACCACACTCACCACCACACTCACACTCACCACCAACTCACACTCACCACCATCCCACACTCACCACCACCCCACACTCACCACCAACCCACACTCACCACCACACTCACACTCACCACCAACTCACACTCACCACCAACCCACACTCACCACCAACTCACACTCACCACCAACTCACACTCACCACCACACTCACACTCACCACCAACTCACACTCACCACCATCCCACACTCACCACCAACTCACACTCACCACCAACTCACACTCACCACCAACTCACACTCACCACCACCCCACACTCACCACCAACCCACACTCACCACCATCCCACACTCACCACCAACCCACACTCACCAACTCACACTCACCACCAACTCACACTCACCACCAACTCACACTCACCACCACCCCACACTCACCACCATCCCACACTCACCACCATCCCACACTCACCACCAACCCACACTCACCAACTCACACTCACCACCAACCCACACTCACCAACTCACACTCACCACCATCTCACAGTCACCACCAACTCACATTCACCACCATCCCACACTCACCACCAACTCACACTCACCACCATCTCACACTCACCACCAACTCACACTCACCACCAACCCACACTCACCACCACACTCACCACCAACCCACACTCACCACCAACCCACACTCACCACCAACCCACACTCACCACCACACTCACCACCAACTCACACTCACCACCAACTCATACTCACCACCATCTCACACTCACCACCACACTCACCACCATCTCACACTCACCACCACACTCACCACCATCCCACACTCACCACCATCCCACACTCACCACCACCCCACACTCACCACCACACTCACCACCACCCCACACTCACCACCACACTCACCACCACCCCACACTCACCACCACACTCACCACCACCCCACACTCACCACCAACTCACCACCATCCCACACTCACCACCATCTCACACTCACCACCATCTCACATTCACCACCATCTCACACTCACCACCAACCCACACTCACCACCATCTCACACTCACCACCATCCCACACTCACCACCATCCCACACTCACCACCAACTCACACTCACCACCAACTCACACTCACCACCAACTCACACTCACCACCACACTCACCACCATCCCACACTCACCACTATCCCACACTCACCACCATCCCACACTCACCACCAACTCACACTCACCACCAACTCACAGTCACCACCAACCCACACTCACCACCATCCCACACTCACCACCAACTCACACTCACCACCAACCAACACTCACCACCACATTCACCACCATCTCAACCTCTCCACCAACCCACACTCACCACCAACTCACACTCACCACCAACTCACAGTCACCACCAACCCACACTCACCACAAACCCACCCTCACCACCAACTCACACTCACCACCATCCCACACACACCACCATCCCACACTCACCACCAACTCACACTCACCACCAACTCACAGTCACCACCAACCCACACTCACCACCAACTCATACTCACCACCAACTCACACTCACCACCATCCCACACTCACCACCACCCCACACTCACCACCACCCCACACTCACCACCATCCCACGCTCACCACCAACCCACACTCACCACCATCTCACACTCACCACCACCCCACACTCACCACCAACCCACACTCACCACCATCCCACACTCACCACCACCCCACACTCACCACCATCCCACACTCACCACCATCCCACACTCACCACCAACCCACACTCACCACCAACCCACACTCACCACCACCCCACACTCACCACCATCCCACACTCACCACCAACTCACACTCACCACCAACTCACACTCACCACCAACTCACACTCACCACCATCCCACACTCACCACCACCCCACACTCACCAACCAACCCACACTCACCACCATCCCACACTCACCACCAACTCACACTCACCACCAACCCACACTCACCACCAACCCACACTCACCACCAACTCATACTCACCACCAACTCACACTCACCACCATCCCACACTCACCATCACCCCACACTCACCACCAACCCACACTCACCACCATCCCACACTCACCACCACCCCACACTCACCACCACCCCACACTCACCAACACCCCACACTCACCACCAACTCACACTCACCACCAACTCACACTCACCACCAACCCACACTCACAACCAACCCACACTCACCACTAACTCATACTCACCACCAACTCACACTCACCACCATCCCACACTCACCACCACCCCACACTCACCATCAACCCACACTCACCACCATCCCAGACTCACCACCAACCCACACTCACCACCAACTCATACTCACCACCAACTCACACTCACCACCATCCCACACTCACCACCACTCCACACTCACCACCAACTCACACTCACCACCATCCCACACTCACCACCACCCCACACTCACCACCAACCCACACTCACCACCATCCCACACTCACCACCACCCCACACTCACCACCACCCCACACTCACCAACACCCCACACTCACCACCAACTCACACTCACCACCAACTCACACTCACCACCAACCCACACTCACCACCAACCCACACTCACCACCAACTCATACTCACCACCAACTCACACTCACCACCATCCCACACTCACCACCACCCCACACTCACCACCAACCCACACTCACCACCATCCCACACTCACCACCAACCCACACTCACCACCAACTCATACTCACCACCAACTCACACTCACCACCATCCCACACTCACCACCACTCCACACTCACCACCAATCCACACTCACCACCATCCCACACTCACCACCAACCCACACTCACCACCAACTCATACTCACCACCAACTCACACTCACCACCATCCCACACTCACCACCACCCCACACTCACCACCAACCCACACTCACCACCATCCCACACTCACCACCAACCCACACTCACCACCATCTCACACTCACCACCACACTCACCACCAACTCACACTCACCACCAACTCACACTCACCACCATCCCACACTCACCACCATCCCACACTCACCACCAACTCACACTCACCACCAACCAACACTCACCACCACATTCACCACCATCTCAACCTCTCCACCAACACACACTCACCACCAACTCACACTCACCACCAACTCACAGTCACCACCAACCCACACTCACCACCAACCCACACTCACCACCAACTCACACTCACCACCATCCCACACACACCACCATCCCACACTCACCACCAACTCACACTCACCACCAACTCACAGTCACCACCAACCCACACTCACCACCAACCCACACTCACCACCAACTCATACTCACCACCAACTCACACTCACCACCATCCCACACTCACCACCACCCCACACTCACCACCAACCCACACTCACCACCATCCCACACTCACCACCACTAACTCACACTCACCACCAACTCACACTCACCACCAACTCACACTCACCACCATCCCACACACACCACCATCCCACACTCACCACCAACTCACACTCACCACCAACTCACACTCACCACCATCCCACACACACCACCATCCCACACTCACCACCAACTCACACTCACCACCATCCCACACACACCACCATCCCACACTCACCACCAACTCACACTCACCACCAACTCACAGTCACCACCAACCCACACTCACCACCAACCCACACTCACCACCAACTCATACTCACCACCAACTCACACTCACCACCATCCCACACACACCACCATCCCACACTCACCACCAACTCACACTCACCACCAACTCACAGTCACCACCAACCCACACTCACCACCAACCCACACTCACCACCAACTCACACTCACCACCATCCCACACACACCACCATCCCACATTCACCACCAACTCACACTCACCACCAACTCACAGTCACCACCAACCCACACTCACCACCAACCCACACTCACCACCAACTCATACCGACCACCAACTCACACTCACCACCATCCCACACTCACCACCAACCCACGCTCACCACCAACCCACACTCACCACCAACTCACACTCACCACCAACTCACACTCACCACCATCCCACACTCACCACCATCCCACACTCACCACCAACTCACATTCACCACCAACTCACACTCACCACCAACCAACACTCACCACCACATTCACCACCATCTCAACCTCTCCACCAATCCACACTCACCACCAACTCACACTCACCACCAACTCACAGTCACCACCAACCCACACTCACCACCAACCCACACTCACCACCAACTCACACTCACCACCATCCCACACACACCACCATCCCACACTCACCACCAACTCACACTCACCACCAACTCACAGTCACCACCAACCCACACTCACCACCAACACACACCACCAACTCATACTCACCACCAACTCACACTCACCACCATCCCACACTCACCACCACCCCACACTCACCACCAACCCACACTCACCACCATCCCACACTCACCACCACCAACTCACACTCACCACCAACTCACACTCACCACCAACTCACACTCACCACCATCCCACACACACCACCATCCCACACTCACCACCAACTCACACTCACCACCAACTCACACTCACCACCATCCCACACACACCACCATCCCACACTCACCACCAACTCACACTCACCACCATCCCACACACACCACCATCCCACACTCACCACCAACTCACACTCACCACCAACTCACAGTCACCACCAACCCACACTCACCACCAACCCACACTCACCACCAACTCATACTCACCACCAACTCACACTCACCACCATCCCACACACACCACCATCCCACACTCACCACCAACTCACACTCACCACCAACTCACAGTCACCACCAACCCACACTCACCACCAACCCACACTCACCACCAACTCACACTCACCACCATCCCACACACACCACCATCCCACACTCACCACCAACTCACACTCACCACCAACTCACAGTCACCACCAACCCACACTCACCACCAACCCACACTCACCACCAACTCATACTCACCACCAACTCACACTCACCACCATCCCACACTCACCACCAACCCACGCTCACCACCAACCCACACTCACCACCAACTCACACTCACCACCAACTCACACTCACCACCATCCCACACTCACCACCATCCCACACTCACCACCAACTCACATTCACCACCAACTCACAGTCACCACCAACCCACACTCACCACCAACCCACACTCACCACCATCCCACACTCACCACCATCCCACACGCACCACCATCCCACACTCACCACCAACTCATACTCACCACCATCCCACACTCACCACCACCCCACACTCACCACCAACCCACACTCACCACCACCCCACACTCACCACCAACCCACACTCACCACCATCCCACACTCACCACCAACCCACACTCACCACCAACTCACACTCACCACCATCCCACACTCGCCACCACCCCACACTCACCACCAACCCACACTCACCACCAACTCACACTCACCACCACCCCACACTCACCACCAACCCACACTCACCACCAACCCACACTCACCACCAACTCACACTCACCACCACCCCACACTCACCACCAACCCACACTCACCACCAACTCACACTCACCACCATCCCACACTCACCACCACCCCACACTCACCACCAACCCACACTCACCACCATCCCACACTCACCACCAACCCACACTCACCACCATCCAACACTCACCACCACCCCACACTCACCACCAACCCACGCTCACCACCATCCCACACTCACCACCATCTCACACTCACCACCACACTCACCACCAACCCACACTCACCACCAACTCACACTCACCACCATCCCACACTCACCACCATCCCACACTCACCACCAACTCACACTCACCTCCAATTCACACTCAACACCACCCCACACTCACCACCATCCCACACTCACCACCAACTCACACTCACCACCATCCCACACTCACCACCACCTCACACTCACCACCAACCCACACTCACCACCATCCCACACTCACCACCAACCCACACTCACCACCAACCCACACTCACCACCATCCCACACTCACCACCATCTCACACTCACCACCATCCCACACTCACCACCATCTCACACTCACCACCATCCCACACTCACCACCATCTCACACTCACCACCATCCCACACTCACCACCATCTCACACTCACCACCACACTCACCACCAACTCACACTCACCACCATCCCACACTCACCACCAACCCACCCTCACCACCATCCCACACTCACCACCATCCCACACTCACCACCACACTCACCACCAACTCACACTCACCACCATCCCACACTCACCACCAACCCACCCTCACCACCATCCCACATTCACCACCATCTCACATTCACCACCACACTCACCACCAACTCACACTCACCACCATCCCACACTCACCACCAACCCACCCTCACCACCATCCCACACTCACCACCATCCCACACTCACCACCAACCCACCCTCACCACCATCCCACATTCACCACCATCCCACACTCACCACGCTTCATAAAAAGCCCAACAATTGGTCAATTGACACTTTGCACACATTTCATCATCATTTTATTGGAATACACTTCACATAGAAAATGGTCCTCTGTGTTATGCTGTTAATGTGTTTTGCACATGGCTTGTTGGTATTATTATTGCGCAAGCAATGGAATGTCCTTTCACGAGAAGTGCTTCTCTGCACATTGCTTTGTGTGCTGCCTGGTCTGTTCAGCGAGACCAGCGACTTCCTTCCTCGCCGATGACTTCACTACTGCCATCCTGGAATGAATCCTCATTGTTCCACTGGCAAATGCAGTATGTGAGTGATACGAATTCTCGCAGTTCTGTTTTCAGAGTGCAATTGCATCATTTATAACTGATGTCTAAGGAAGTTCAGAGCTCGGAGGTTCTGCATACGCCGGTATTCTGGTCCACGGTTCGTAGGATTTATGAACTATTTACATATAATTCTATCTTCTGATGCTCTGACGGTTGTACGGTACTGGGGGTGGGGATTTCTCCAGTGAATTAAGTTTTATCTTTATGACTCTCCCGGTAACTCGTCCACCAAAAACGTTCCCCCTCGTCCACCCCATCGCCTTCTGCCTCGGTCTCGCCCTCTCTTCGCTGCCCTGACCATTTCCACGTTTGCCCTTTTCTTTATACTGGTAGGAACCTCCTGGTTACACCAGCCCACAGGGGATTATTGTGTCCGTCCGTCTGTCGGTCGTGCATCCAAAAATGGGAGGAGTGGGGCTGGGTGGGGAGGGTGGGGAGGGGCTGGGTGGGGAGGGTGGGGAGGGGCTGGGTGGGGAGGGTGGGGAGGGGCTGGGTGGGGAGGGGAGGGTGGGGATGGGCTGGGTGGGGAGGGTGGGGCTGGGTGGGGAGGGGAGGGTGGGGAGAGTGGGGAGGGGCTGGGTGGGGAGGGTGGAGCTGGGTGGGGGGTGGGAGGGGTGGGGCTGGGTGGGGAGGGGCTGGTCACCCCGTGGTGCCCTTATACAACTCAACGTTTAACCTACTCACGCCGGCTTGTGCCCGCCCTCACAGTCGGCCATATTTGCGGAATACACCACGCCGCCGTTGACCCTGGCCATTGACCGAGCAACCCAACGTTCCTACCAGCTCCCTCCGCAGGAATGTGTTGAGCTCCGAGCTCCCTCTGCTTGGTCTGGCATCGCCATGCACTCCTCACCATCTCTCGCTTAGCAGCTTCTCATCGGGTTCATGGGGGCTTCTCCCAAAGCCGTGAGAAGAATTAGGTGCAGGTGGTGAAAGCGGCGTTTCAACTCATATAGGTCACGACGCAAATCTATTTTCGAATCCTGCGCAGAATGCTGAAAAGTGCTGAGTTTATGGGAAATTATTCTTTAGTAAAAAAAAACTTCAACTGGCATCTGTGCTATATTTGGATTTTTCAAAAGGGACATTTATAAAACTCAACCGCGTATTATATTAGTAAAACTCTTTTTCCACTTCCAGATATGCTCCTTTCAAGCTAAACAAATATTTCCCTTCACCCCGCGCTGACATGCTAGAACTATTACTGGTTGCTTTTAATAAGAAGACAGACGATACACCGGTGATCCGTCAAAACCTACTTCACTCACCCTTCCTGTTTGATTTCCTGTCCATGACGAGAACATTCTTCAACAGTCGCCACCCAGCACCCACCAGAGTTACTTCTCTTTAGAATGCACATTCATTGGGGGTCTTGCTTGACTCACTTTAGACATCGATGTCGACACCAATGATCGTACAAATCCGTATTTGTGATGAAACCATAATGGCAAAGTGGTGGGGAGGGCTGTTTGTTATGTTGATACTTACACGACAAACCGGGTCATTGGTAACCAACAGAAGATCAATTTTCCATAATGGACAGCCAATTAGTAAGGTTTGTTACGGAAACAGACATGCCAATTCGTTATTAGTTCAGCACACCGGTGTGTTGGAGAATAAACCCACGACATTTACAATTCGAGTACGACGTTTCGCCAATAATTACAACAGGCATCATCAGGCGAACAGCCAGAGATGTGTTTGTTCTGATTACGTGACAGCCCTTACTAATTGGCTGAGTCGGGTGGCGGCGGGTTTAACGACACATTTATATTTTCGTGATCTAACCACAAAACCTCTATTATGGATAATATTGGGCGCGAAAGCCTACGTGTTAAACAGAACATCAATTTGCATACGTTTTTTTTCAATGAAGGTAGTTAATAGTTTCATGCTGTGGCATGCTAGAAAACAAAAGTTTCGCTGGCTGGCTTCGTGGCTGGAGCGCGTGCTATGAGGATGCCTGTGGGAACGTCACCGAGCACACGTGCGTGATGACGTCACCCACAACGTCAAGCCGGGTTCGTGCGTGCTGACGTCACGCCCCCCGCTGCCCGTACCTGCCCTGAACCCAGCCCTGTATCTCACGGATATGTGCGGGTGGTGTCAGTGCCGGATGATCGTAGTAGCAAGAGTAGCTACATGTGTAGTAGCTACATGTGTAGTAGCTACATGTGCAGTAGCTGCACGTGTAGTAGCTGCACGTGTAGTAGCTAAGGGCCCGCACTTTCAAGGGCCCCACGCTAAATGCTTTCAAGCTATCAATTCCGGTTCAGTGATTCTGCACTTGCTCTATTACTATAGTACTATACCGCCTTCAACTTTTATGAACGACTGGGTGTTTAAGGTTAGCGATTTGTCGTATTATCTGGTTGTATAGCAAATGAAAAAATACAATAACTTTAGTATGCAAGTAAAAAAAATTACGTGTGTTAATATTCATGTGTGCTTTTTATCTTTATTTTAGGGCCCGTTTATAACAACATATGCTACAGGCCCCGCACTAGTTTAATCCGCTACTAGGCAGTGCTAGTATGTTTTTTTTAAATATAACAAATGCAACATTCTTGTTATTTGGAAGGTCCAAATATATACTTGATAATTCATTCATATTTTTCAGCGGCCAAATAGTTGTTGTTAAAGTAAAAAAACTGTTAATTGCAAACAAATATCTGGAGAAAAGTAATGAAAATCCATTGTTCCGTAGGCACATCACCTCTGGACTCTAAGGAGCTCAATCACTGGGAGTGTTTTTGTTTTCTAAGTGTGTCACCTTCGGCACAACAGTCGAGGTCTACTCCACCACACGAGCCCCCCCCCCCCTACTCAACATGGGATCATTCTCCACACGAGCCCCCCCCCCTACTCAACATGGGATCATTCTCCACACGAGCCCCCCCCCCACTACTCAACATGGGATCATACTCCACATGAGCCCCCCCCCCTACTCAACATGGGATCATTCTCCACACGAGCCCCCCCCCCCTACTCAACATGGGATCATTCTCCACACGAGCCCCCCCCACTACTCAACATGGGATCATACTCCACATGAGCCCCCCCCCCTACTCAACATGGGATCATTCTCCACACGAGCCCCCCCCCCCTACTCAACATGGGATCATTCTCCACACGAGCCCCCCCCCCCCTACTCAACATGGGATCATTCTCCACACGAGCCCCCCCCACTACTCAACATGGGATCATACTCCACATGAGCCCCCCCCCTACTCAACATGGGATCATTCTCCACACGAGCCCCCCCCACTACTCAACATGGGATCATACTCCACATGAGCCCCCCCCCCTACTCAACATGGGATCATTCTCCACACGAGCCCCCCCCCCCCTACTCAACATGGGATCATTCTCCACACGAGCCCCCCCCCCCTACTCAACATGGGATCATACTCCACACGAGCCCCCCCCCACCCTACTCAACGTGAGATCATACTCACACGAGCCCCCCCCCCTACTCAACGTGAGATCATACTCCACACGAGCCACCCCCCCTACTCAACATGGGATCATACTCCACATGAGCCCCCCCCCCCTACTCAACATGGGATCATACTCCACACGAGCCCCCCCCCCTACTCAACGTGGGATCATACTCCACACGAGCCCCCCCCTACTCAACATGGGATCATACTCCACACGAGCCCCCCCCCCTACTCAACGTGGGATCATACTCCACACGAGCCCCCCCCCCTACTCAACGTGGGATCATACACCACACGAGCCCCCCCCCCCTACTCAACGTGGGATCATACTCCACACCAGCCCCCCCCCCTACTCAACATGGGATCATATTCCACACGAGCCCCCCCCCTACTCAACATGGGATCATACTCCACACGAGCCCCCCCCCCACTCAACGTGGGATCATACACCACACGAGCCCCCCCCCCCCTACTCAACATGGGATCATACACCACACGAGCCCCCCCCCCCTACTCAACGTGGGATCATACTCCACACGAGCCCCCCCCCCTACTCAACATGGGATCATACACCACACGAGCCCCCCCCCCTACTCAACGTGGGGTCATACTCCACACGAGCCCCCCCCCCCCTACTCAACGTGGGATCATACTCCACACGAGCCCCCTCCCCCTACTCAACATGAGATCATACACCACACGAGCCCCCCCCCCCCCTACTCAACGTGGGATCATACTCCACACGAGCCCCCCCCCCCCTACTCAACGTGGGATCATACTCCACACGAGCCCCCCCCCCCCCTACTCAACGTGGGATCATACTCCACACGAGCCCCCCCCCCTACTCAACATGGGATCATACACCACACGAGCCCCCCCCCCCCCTACTCAACGTGGGATCATACTCCACACGAGCCCCCCCCCCCTACTCAACGTGGGATCATACTCCACACGAGCGTGTGCTGCGAGACTGCCACAAGTGCTAGACCTGCGATCTAAATGCCACCTTCTCAATGTGCCATCCTGCGCCTAGTAAACACACAATGAGTCAATTCAGCGAACAGCCTCATGCCAGCGTTGACTTTCCAGCAATATGCATCTTTCAGCGTGAGATGACTGTTTCACCTTTGCTCACGAAACTGCTGACAAGGAGCCCCCCTGTCTTAGAGAGGCTGAAAGCAGTGCAGTGGAGAGAAGCTGGCTTAAATTGAGTCCCATACGCTTAAAAATTACCGCTTTGGATTTCAGCTTAATCAATAACTTGGCTGTTTTAGCCACCTAAATGTCGCCCCATTGATACGTGTTTGCTCAGCAGCTGCGTGTTAAAGGGAACAAACGTCTCATTTAAACACACATTTTCAAATTGCCGCTCCCTTATGGGATATTTTTAGTTCGCCACATTGCATGGTGTGCCCCCCCCCCCTCCAAATACCCTATATCTGTAACGTGAATATTGTAGTCACAGAGCACAAAGACACGAAGCACAAACAGACATGGCCATGAAGACGTGGGAGCACACAGACATTCGGCACAGATGCAAGTGGCACAGGTACAATCTAAATGCAGCTTCTACTCGGCTGGCCGAAGAGAAATGGAGCACTGAGACCCATAATGTATGCAGACGGTGAACAGAATGCACAGTGATTTTTAATTGCTAAGAACTTTTTTTTGCTTGTAAAAGCGCTATTTATCCATGCGTGTTAAAGGCTCGTGACCAACTGGGTAAAGATGGCTGCTGTTTAGATGTTTCAGTATCGGTGATGCAAGTACAGCCCAGACACTGTCCATGCTCAGCAGGGATGATTGCGGGAAGTTGAGAGCTCGGCGAGACAAAGAGAGGTGAATTAAGGAAGTTATGTGAATAATTTTCCATTTTGTGAGGCACCCGATCATTAGAAGTACATGCTTGACACGTAAATTGAAGAAGCCTTCATGTGCTTTTGCTCTGCATTTGATGACATATTATTAGAGCGTAATGGCAAATGAGTATAGTTTGACAACATATTTTCAAACATTCCACTCGGATTAGGACAGTTCTGAAGCATTCGGTGATAGTTTATGAGGCGAGGCTTTGTGCGCCAATAGCTGAGTATAAAATTACTGTAATCACAAACTCTCTACCCATGTGCACCATATAGTATTAGGTGCACCAGCCTCCACCCCCAGCAGATGCAGCACCTACAAACTACCATACAAACAAAAAATCAACACATTTGTCAATGACACTTCCTTGGAAGAACATTACACATAATAAGTGACGTTTCAGGCAATGGCCCTTCTATACATGACATTCGTTTTACAGGAATCTGCACAAATGGCAAATACTTTAACAAGCGTTTACAGGAGGTAACGCGCATGCTGACAAGCAACGAGTGTGCCCGAGTTCCGCCTTCATGTGCTGCTGCATTCTGAGGGACTCACTCTCCCGGACACTTTTACAAATCCCAAGGTCATCGGCGCAAAGAGGTCAAAAATGTTGAAGGTCCTTAATCCGGGTTGAGACGATCATATTAATGGCCGCTCAGACAGACGGGAGTTATGCCCATTAGAAGTGCCTCGATGTGCTGCTCCCAAGAAGCCGTTTGATTGTTGTAATTATTTGGGTGCTCATTACATGCCTTCTTTGATTCTTTAAAATTGACTGGAGCGTGGAAACAAACAAGGCAATGTGACTGTTCACTTGCCAAGTCCGGCGAGGTCATTTCAGCAGGGAGCATTTGTAGAATGTGTGATAAATGTGTTGGCTACAAAGTGCCTGTCTGCTGTGGGAGAGTCACGTGTTACAGCACATTAATCATTCTTGAATGAAACCCAGCAATGGCATTGGACTCATTGAGTTTTGGCAGAAGTGTCAGCATTCTGAGAAGAGAAATTTATACAGAGATGTAGAAAACCACTAAAGCGTTAAAATATGAAATTGCTTGGAGTGTTTTATTATCATAAAGCAAACACGAGCATGATGAAATCCAATTAGAAAAAAATATATACTTTTACATGAACATTTGTTTTAGATATTTGCAATGAATGTACTGTTCTTTAAAAGGAGTGGTGGTGCAGTGGAAAGCATACTGTGCTGTGGGTTCAGTTACGTCAGTTCAATTCCCAGCTACGAATAGAGGCTTACATCAACACATCAACGGTGAGTGACGTATCATCTGATTCTGCATCACCCCCACCCCCAAGTGCGTTATCCCAACCTGCTCTTATCATATTCCTTTAAACTAAATTAAATAATTAGCAATTTGCCATACATATTCAGTACCAGTCATTTCCCCATAATAATGCAATCGTGTAATGCATTTCCATTGCAAGGCCTTCAATTGATCCTCGCTGATAATGATGATGAATTGTGCTGTGCATTGTAATTTATAAATTACTTTTTAAAAACCCATGTGTGCTGTTGAGAACCACGATTCAAATGCTACCGTTAGGCGTCCACTACTGCCCTCCTGGCAGCAGCAGGAGGAGGAGACTCATAGTCGGGCCGCTTTGATCTCTTGCCAGCCGAGACCCAAGGCGACAAGAGACGTCTCAACCGCCTTAATAGCTGCCCCGCAAAGGGGCATATTGGGCGCAGCTACTCCCAACAAAGGAAAATGTTACACAAAAAAATGGGAATGAATACCATTGAAGTTAGAACACTGGCGTGGAAAGCTGCTCAAAACCCACAAGTCTTACACGAGGCAGTGGCGCGACACTCCAAGAGGCAGCAGAATGGATGGTGTCAATATTTCATGAAGCCAAGCAAAGGCCCCCGTGCCCCATCGCGACAGCCTGCTCATCTTGCCTCGCGGAAACTGTCTTTCGGAAAATTCTGGAGCATATGCAAGATTTATTTATCCAGTTGCGTTCACAAGCACCGTAGTTTCTCGGAGGAGGAGAAAAAAAACAAGGGACCGGAAGAAGTGGAATGAATTCATTGAAGCAAATTTTCCCCGCGTGCCGAGGCCGTGCGATCGAGCCCACGTGCAAGTGCCTCGGCTTCTGATGGCGAGCGCCGCTGCGAAGTGCGTGAACCTCAAGGACACGTCGAGCCAGCGGTGACCACGAGGGCAGGAACTCGTGTCCCGTGTGGCGGCCGCGGCCACATGGCAGCAAGTCACAGGACGCCGAGGGACGAATCTATCGCGCGCTCTCCACGTTTCTTCCCACGAGGAGGAACTCACACGGCGACCACCCGCGGATTTGCAGCAGGCCCGACTCACAACACCCACGGTAACAATGGGAAAAAGAAATCAAGGAAAACAAATCATTGGTGGCAATTACCATAATGACCCTTTTGCTGCACTTAGAGAACGGGAAAGCGCGGGCGAGCGCGTTTTAGCGCGAGCCAGTGCACGACTGTGTAAGTGGGACCTCTCCTCTGTCTGTAAGGGCTTGCGTTTTGCTTAGGGAATTCAAGCTTCCTTCCAACATAAATAGAGGTGAAGTAATGAAACGCACATGGATCTTCACAGTGAAACCCATTTGAAGGAGGGTTATTCCCTCGACTACTTATAAACAACAAAAAAATAGGGTACTTTTCCCCCTTCTTTGTTGTATTCTTATAATTGTAAGGAAAATAACTTTGAAAATAACAGGGTTTTTTTTGTACGAAGACCACTTTTGTTTATGCAGCGAGGGCGTAAAACAGCTCTAAATGCGTGAATGCTAAAAAAAAACCCGGCTCGCATCACACGGACAGCTGTCGTCCTACGGACGGGCTGATAACGCACGTGCTTCGTGCAGATACTGCTCATGAATATGCGGTGCGGTGAGCAGAGAACGGGACCCAAGGCTCTCCGCTCGCGTTCGCGATCCTCGTCCCTTTCCTCTCGAAGGCTCCGCCCGCCGCCTGAGACCTCATGCCGCCACGGGGGTCGCGAGGCGTGGGGAGATGCTGGGTCCGTGGGCGGCATGAAGCGGAGAAAGACAAATTCATCATCCTTTAGTCCTTCAAGTGAGCGCATCACCCATTACGGCGATACCATCAGTTTGGGGCAGTGCGCCAGGGGCCCCAGTGTGAATTCGCTTCCTGCAGAAATTGTGGGAAAATGTCGAGAAGACAAAAAAAAGTCACATTTTTTTAAGCAGTTACAGTAATTGTAGTGGCCATCTGTAATGGGCCCTGGCTAGGGAAGGGGGGGGACTGCGCTTGGCATTGAAGCACATTCCTTGCAGCCACTTGTGCACTTTCATGTAGAATAGCGCGAGCCTCTACGCAGCCCTGGCAGGGCTTGTGGTGTGCGAGCGCACGGCCAGGACTCGTGAATTCACTCGGTAGCTGAAATGTCAGGAAATCTGCACGTTCGAAAAAGAAAAAAAACCCCACATCAACAAACGAACGTAAATGCTTCCACATGATTGTGGAATACACTCTCTAAATAGGGCATTGGCAACCACAATTAAACGGTAAACAATGGCAGAGGCTCTTAACTCGGGGAACCGCTTTGCAATTTTCACATTGAGGACGCACAAGAGCCACTGTGACATGGGGCGATGTCACGCAGTTCTTTACAATTTCTGTGAGTGGCGTTCCACCACTACGCTCGTCCGTGTAGTGTCCAAACCATGCTTGCCCTAAGTGGGTACTCCATCAGCTCATGGCTCCATCTACAATTGTGCGTGGCGCAACAGAGAATAAAACCTGTTGTCAATTCAAATCAACGTGATCTCATTCCAGCAGAAATTATTGCACGTGGTGGACACACCGGAATTCTGTCGAAAAATCTCTCGCTGCAGCTTAACAATATAATGGGGCCTGTGTTCGCAATGTTCTTGAACCATTGCACACTTTCCTCTTAGGTAAACATTTGGAGAGTAATGCAGACGCTCTTTTCAGCGCAGCGTGAGCTGAAGGTCGCGCATCGCAGTCCCGCGTGGCTGTACCACCACCCCCCCCTTCCACTGGACTCTGGGCCGTGAGGTCCCAGCGAAGGCCAGTGAAGGCCCGGCCACTCTGCATGGCAGCAACCAAGCTCCAGGGAGCAGCGCTGCCCACTCGCAGCCTCCTCCCATGCCTCTGGGCTGCTCCCAGTGCCCCATAATTATTGCCTTTGAAGCAGCCTCGTATTTGTTTTTAAAAGTACAAAGCGGCAAAATAACGTAGGTACTTTGCTAAAATATTTAACTTATGACTTTCCCTTCCTCCTGACATAAAACTAACTGCAGCGACAGCTTTACTACTGGCAAGGCAATCAGCTCGCAACCAAAGTGTTTGATTTACTGTGCTCCTCCCCGAAACAAAAAACCCTTTTTGAATGTTGCTAAAAGCCATTTTATGTGGGTCGTCAGGATGTTATCCCTGCATAAGTGTGCAGTTTGCTGCCAAAACTCTGTACTCTTTTGTGAGAGACCAGCCAATACATCCAACCCATTACACAGACTGGCTGCCTGAGAGACCAAAAGTATTAGGCACTGAGTCTTGCAGAGCAGTTTAAAGACATTTGTCAAGCGGCTGCTTAACATTTTTTTTAAACAATTACTCTTATTGGTGTTTTATACAATTACTCTGAATTGTATGTACAGTGAGTGACGGTGGTGTGTGAATTATATAACAGCGTATGTGTGTACAGAGTGCCCGCTATGACTCAGTCGACCCTTTTGAACACATTTAACTTTCTAAATCCCATTTAATTAAATTACGCGTGTCGTACGTTGATATGAAAGGAAATTCTGAGGCGAGATACAGATTGTGGAGACGGTGTTGGGATGGATGCTGGCTGCATCGTTTGGGTGCAACCTGAACGGGGTGCGGGATGGAGGGCAGCAGAGGGAGAATTCACTCACCCTGGACACGAGTCGGGGTGCAGGGGAGAGCTTGGCCTGCGAGCGGCACACATTACAAGTAAACACCCCTCGGTTTGCGTTAGTTCTCAGTGGAACAAGGTAATGACTTTTTTTTTACTTTCTTCTCATTACAGGAAATTTGGTGAATTCACGTATTTTTAAGAAAACAAGGTCAAATATTTGTTTCCTCAAATGCCATTCAGGGCCGGTTTTGCTTGTTCCGAGTGCATAAACGAAGCCTGTTAGAGTAAACGTGACCCAGCTGCCCATTCCTGCCCTGTGCCACTCCACGCAACCCCGTGCTGCCCTGTACCACTTTACGATGTCTCATGCTGCCCTCGTGCCCTGTGCCACTCTACGATGTCTCGTGCTGCGCTCGTGACCTGTGCCACTCTACGATGTCTCATGCTGCCCTAGTGCCCTGTGCCACTCCACGATGTCTCATGCTGCCCTAGTGCCCTGTGCCACTCCACGATGTCTCATGCTGCCCGAGTGCCCTGTGCCACTCTACGATGTCTCATGCTGCCCTCGTGCCCTGTGCCACTCTACGATGTCTCGTGCTGCCCTAGTGCCCTGTGCCACTCCACGATGTCTCATGCTGCCCGAGTGCCCTGTGCCACTCTACGATGTCTCATGCTGCCCTCGTGCCCTGTGCCACTCTACGATGTCTCATGCTGCCCTAGTGCCCTGTGCCACTTTACGATGTCTCATGCTGCCCTAGTGCTCTGTGCCACTCTACGATGTCTCATGCTGCCCTAGTGCCCTGTGCCACTCTACGATGTCTCATGCTGCCCTCGTGCCCTGTGCCACTCTACGATGTATCATGCTGCCCTCGTGCCCTGTGCCACTCTACGATGTCTCATGCTGCCCTAGTGCCCTGTGCCACTCTACGATGTCTCATGCTGCCCTAGTGCCCTGTGCCACTCTACGATGTCTCATGCTGCCCTAGTGCTCTGTGCCACTCTACGATGTCTCATGCTGCCCTAGTGCTCTGTGCCACTCTACGATGTCTCATGCTGCCCTAGTGCCCTGTGCCACTCTACGATGTCTCATGCTGCCCTAGTGCCCTGTGCCACTCCACGATGTCTCATGCTGCCCGAGTGCCCTGTGCCACTCCACGATGTCTCATGCTGCCCGAGTGCCCTGTGCCACTCTACGATGTCTCATGCTGCCCTAGTGCTCTGTGCCACTCTACGATGTCTCATGCTGCCCGAGTGCCCTGTGCCACTCTACGATGTCTCATGCTGCCCTAGTGCCCTGTGCCACTCCACGATGTCTCATGCTGCCCGAGTGCCCTGTGCCACTCCACGATGTCTCATGCTGCCCGAGTGCCCTGTGCCACTCTACGATGTCTCATGCTGCCCGAGTGCCCTGTGCCACTCCACGATGTCTCATGCTGCCCGAGTGCCCTGTGCCACTCCACGATGTCTCATGCTGCCCGAGTGCCCTGTGCCACTCTACGATGTCTCATGCTGCCCGAGTGCCCTGTGCCACTCCACGATGTCTCATGCTGCCCGAGTGCCCTGTGCCACTCCACGATGTCTCGTGCTGCCCGAGTGCCCTGTACCACTCTACGATGTCTCATGCTGCCCTAGTGCCCTGTGCCACTCCGCGATGTCTCATGCTGCCCGAGTGCCCTGTGCCACTCCACGATGTCTCATGCTGCCCGAGTGCCCTGTGCCACTCTACGATGTCTCATGCTGCCCGAGTGCCCTGTGCCACTCCACGATGTCTCATGCTGCCCGAGTGCCCTGTGCCACTCCACGATGTCTCATGCTGCCCGAGTGCCCTGTGCCCGAGTGCCCTGTGCCACTCCACGATGTCTCATGCTGCCCGAGTGCCCTGTGCCACTCCACGATGTCTCGTGCTGCCCTCGTGCCCTGTACCACTCTACGATGTCTCATGCTGCCCTAGTGCCCTGTGCCACTCCGCGATGTCTCATGCTGCCCGAGTGCCCTGTGCCACTCCACGATGTCTCATGCTGCCCGAGTGCCCTGTGCCACTCTACGATGTCTCATGCTGCCCGAGTGCCCTGTGCCACTCCACGATGTCTCATGCTGCCCGAGTGCCCTGTGCCACTCCACGATGTCTCATGCTGCCCGAGTGCCCTGTGCCACTCTACGATGTCTCATGCTGCCCTAGTGCCCTGTGCCACTCCGCGATGTCTCATGCTGCCCGAGTGCCCTGTGCCACTCCACGATGTCTCGTGCTGCCCTCGTGCCCTGTACCACTCCACGATGTCTCATGCTGCCCTAGTGCCCTGTGCCACTCCACGATGTCTCATGCTGCCCTAGTGCCCTGTGCCACTCCACGATGTCTCATGCTGCCCTCGTGCCCTGTGCCACTCCACGATGTCTCATGCTGCCCTCGTGCCCTGTGCCACTCCACGATGTCTCATGCTGCCCTCGTGCCCTGTGCCACTCCACAATGTCTCATGCTGCCCTCGTGCCCTGTGCCACTCCACGATGTCTCATGCTGCCCTCGTGCCCTGTGCCACTCCACGATGTCTCATGCTGCCCTAGTGCCCTGTGCCACTCCACGATGTCTCATGCTGCCCTCGTGCCCTGTGCCACTCCACGATGTCTCATGCTGCCCTCGTGCCCTGTGCCACTCCACGATGTCTCATGCTGCCCTAGTGCCCTGTGCCACTCCACGATGTCTCATGCTGCCCTCGTGCCCTGTGCCACTCCACGATGTCTCATGCTGCCCTCGTGCCCTGTGCCACTCTACGATGTCTCATGCTGCCCTAGTGCCCTATGCCACTCTACGATGTCTCATGCTGCCCTAGTGCCCTGTGCCACTCCACGATGTCTCATGTTGCCCTCGTGCCCTGTGCCATTCTACGATGTCTCATGCTGCCCTAGTGCCCTGTGCCACTCTACGATGTCTCATGCTGCCCTAGTGCCCTGTGCCACTCCACGATATCTCATGCTGCCCTAGTGCTCTGTGCCACTCCACGATGTCTCATGCTGCCCGAGTGCCCTGTGCCACTCTACGATGTCTCATGCTGCCCTAGTGCCCTGTGCCACTCCACGATGTCTCATGCTGCCCGAGTGCCCTGTGCCACTCCACGATGTCTCATGCTGCCCTAGTGCCCTGTGCCACTCCACGATGTCTCATGCTGCCCGAGTGCCCTGTGCCACTCTACGATGTCTCATGCTGCCCTAGTGCTCTGTGTCACTCCATGACATCCCATGCTGCCCCGTGTGGCTCTATGCCACCCCATGCCACATTGTGTAGTTCCATGGCACCTTGCGTCACTATGATGCCGCATGCTGCTCTGTGCTGCCCACATCTCTTGCTCACAGTGCTGTTCAGCAGCTCTCCCTGCCTGAGTCCACGGCTCTGCTTTGTGCACTCACACACCATGCGACGATGCTGCGTAGCTTCGCAAACGATCTACACTCTCTGAGCATTTACTCGAGTTTTGTGGATTGTGAATGTAAATCGCAGAAGTGAGGTCTCCACGCTATGGTGGGGGTGCGATGTTGCCTGGCACGCCGGTCGGGCTGCAGAGCTGGCCGCCTCCCAGACATGGAGCAGAGACACCCACGGTGTGGTCACGCCGCTCTCCGGCGTCCAGGCCAAGCCATCGTCACCTTTGGCAAATGTCACGACTCTGTGTGGAGTGTAGAGAGACAGAGAGGCATGGCCATGTCTTCTCGGCTGCCGTATGCCTCCGAGGGGATCATGCGGTCATTGTTTTTCTTTCTTTAAATAATTCCCTGATTGTTTATTTGAGCTTTCCGGCACAAGCTGCGAGAGTCATTTTTATCAACAGTCATGCGGGCAGTCAATGACCCCCCGAGGCTGGGCACGCTGACCCTACCGACACCGGCTCCACGCACCCACCACTCCATGCTCCCTCTGGCTGTATGATTCCACCGGCTTCCACGCTTCCTCCAGCTCCACCTTTACCTCCAGCTCCACCTTTACCTCCAGCTCCACCTTTACCTCCAGCTCCACCTTTACCTCCAGCTCCACCTTTACCTCCAGCTCCACCTTTACCTCCAGCTCCACCTTTACCTCCAGCTCCACCTTTACCTCCAGCTCCACCTTTACCTCCAGCTCCACCTTTACCTCCAGCTCCACCTTTACCTCCAGCTCCACACGTCCTCCAATTTCACCTTTCCAGATCGACGCTTTTTCTAGCCCTCCACTATAACCAACTCCAGCCTTTTCCCGGCTGCAGGGAGGGTCAAGCCTTTGAGCCATGAGCTTGACCCTCCCAGCATCGTTCCTGAACACTCACAACAAGATCAGCAGAAGCAGAATCGCAGGGTCCCTCTTTCGAGCTGGGAGTGCTCGACCCGTAGCCGTGACGTGCGGATCAGCTCTCCTGCGCCGAGGAGACGCGAGAAACCCGCTTTGCAGTGACTTCCAAGCAGAGCCGGAAACACGGCATCCCTGCCACATGAAACGGTGGCCCTTCCAAGCATAACATTCACATAATATGATTCTTTATTTGGATACTTAACTTCATTGTACTTTGATTACTTTCTTGTTTGGTGGCACACGATTCCTCTGGTATATGAATTACGTAAAGAAGAAGGAATAGGATACTTTTTAAAAGACGTGCGTGGTTTGCTCAGAGACTGGTAGTGCATTTATATGCGCAGTTGAATAAATGTTAAATCAAGCAGCTGTCACGATTAAAAAATGTACTGTTGTTATAACCCCGCACAAGCCTGACTCTCACCACCCAAACTCCCCCCCCCGCCTCACACCCTGCCCCACCCTCCCCCGCTCAAGGTCAAAAATAGCTCTGAAAAAACATTCGCATATTCACTTTCATTCCCATCCAATTTTGGGTCAGACATGTGCAGGGGGGGGGGCATTGGGGGTGCAAGCCGTGGATCTCCGCGTGGCGCCCAAGTGTGCAGCCGTCTATCGCTGCTCGCTGCTGCAGTCGGCCTCAGGATCCGCGCTCGTGCCCAGCCCTGCCTGCTGCCAAGGGCCGCGGAGAAAGATGGAATCGATCGAGGGCTTAGAATGGTCGCTCCTTTCCTGTCCGTTTCCTTGAAAGCTTTTTCGTGCATTTGGACTAAATCAACAAAGGCCATTCTTCACCCAGCGGAGACGTCTCCCTGGCTCCCGCGTGACAGGCAGTCACCGCGATGAGCGATGAAGAGTCTGCTTCACCCCGAAGCGGCACGGACGCTTATCTCCATAAAGTAAATACACAGCCCAAGACCAACACCGGTTCGTTATCGCAGGAACCACTGGATATCACATCAGCTCCGAGATGGTTGGGAATATTTTTTCAGGTGATGGAGAGGACGCGGCACTCAGAGCAGGGCTGGTTGCTGCTGCTGCTGCTGTAATGGAAGTGGCTGGGTGAATTATTTCCAAGAGTGCGTTTCCACAAGACCCAGGGCGAGGCTGCAACCGTGGCCACAGCCCACGTGGTTCCATGGGGGCCCTCGAACACGAGTCGTTATTTATTTGGGGAATTAAAGTGCCTCAGTGTCCCTCCCTCCTTTGTGTCTGAATCGACGGAGACAAAGGCAATTCACAAAGTGGCTCATTGTTACCGGATGACTGATTTCAGAAAACATTTATTTAAAAAAAGGAAACTTGGCTTATCACACCAAAAATAGATTCTGATTGCATAACCAAAGAAAAGGAGACAAAGCAGATTTAAATGAAAGTTGCAGGAATGAGTGACACAATGCTCAGCACACACCCTCCATCAAATGCAATGCCCAGTAAGCATGACCGATAGCGATACACTCGATTGCTCCTCTTCCAGCCTCTCAGATGTTTGTCTTCATCTGCTCTTCTTTGAGAAAAAAAACTATTAATATTCTTCATCATCAAGGTTTTTAGGTTAGATCGCTCAAGTATAAATGTGTCGTAACCCTCCACCACCCGACACAACCAGTAAGGGTTGTCACGTAAAGAAAACGTGCCAATCAGTTACTGCTTGAGCCCACGTGTGTGTTGTAGAGGCTGTAGTTGATTATAGTGTAGAGCTAGAAAGAGCGTTGATCTGGAGAGAGCGTGGGGCTGGAGGGAAGGGTGGAGCTGGAGGGAAATTAGTAAATGTTGTGGATTTACTCTCCAACACACCGGTGGGCTGAAGCAGTAACTCATGACGACACGTTTTGTTTACGTGACAAACCTCACTCGCTGTGTCGGGTGGTGGAGGGTTACGACACATTTATACATACGCGATCTAACCCAAAAACCTTTATTATGAATAATATTGGTCGCAAAAGCCGACGTGTTGAATAAATATTCTCTCTGAGAACGGTTCCCAGATGCGATAATACGTAGCCAAATCAACTTGAACAGACGAACCTAATGTTCTAGCGTTTCGTCATGTTACATCTTATGGAGCCACACCCAGAAACGCGGCTTTCTTGTGCTCCTTCCACTGCCAAAGGACAGTCAGACTAACTGTAACCAATCATTAAAAGCAAAGTTTGCAGATCTTTCGCGAGTGGAATATTCGGTGTGTAGCCCAGCCGATACGACTCTGGGTGTGGGAATAACCGAAGTAGCACACCCAGTTGAAGTACTTGCGAACATGTAGGTGCAACTCCTGGTCATCTGGGCATGATGAGAATGCGTGTTCAGGTCGTCTGGTGTGTTAGAACGACGATCCAGGGCAAAATGAGTTCAGTGTGAAGATGAATTTAGCCCAGTGTGCATTTTGTATGATAACACTATGTAACACAATTTTTGTTCCTGGGTAGTAAGTGTTATTTCGTAATTGCTAATGCCTAAAAAGGATAGAAAATGGCTATTTTCCCCACAAACTTTGCTTTTGTGACCAGGACAGTGATATTTTGAAATTTACCTATTTTCAATGAGAAAACGGGCGAATTTGTGTCTTTTTGTTCACATAAAGTCAGAAAAAACAACATATGAATCAAAATGAACATGCATTTATACTGAAGTTATACAAAAACTACTACAAACGATTGCGAATTCAGTCGTTTTTCAAGATTTACGATTATACTGTGAATCACTTTCACGAATCAGCCACCAATTGTAGTTTCTCATCATGTTCTCGTTATACTGTCCTTGGTAGCGGCGTTCAAAGTCCAGTATATCCTGGTGGAAGCGCTCGCCTTGCTCCTCCGAGTACGCTCCCATGTTCTCCTTGAATTGATCAAGATGAGCATCAAGGATATGGACTTTGAGGGACATCCTACAGCCCATTGTGCCGTAGTTCTTCACCAGAGTCTCAACCAGCCCCACATAGTTTTCGACCTAAGCAATTAGGAAATAACACTTACTACCCAGGAACAAAAAAAAACTTTCTTACACAGTGTACTTACCGTAGAGAAACGTACATTGTGAGATCGGTTAGGGTAATCGGGGGCAAAGATCATCTTCAGGAAGTCCGTATAGCTGGGGATGTGATCACTGCACTCAACATTCCATTTTTTATTGGCTCTGCAAGCTGCTTTGAGCTGACACTCAAGATCTTTTTCAGATCATGCGAAAAAATGTATTTCTTAATTAATAGTATATGAAATGGAGTGCCGTTATATGCCTACTGAATGGAGTTCGTTTTCTTTTAGCAAAAGGCTGTGGCGGTCTTCCAGACGAAAGTCTCCATCAACGGTTGTGAATTCTGAAGCATCTTAGTGGAGCCAAGATCCCTGACTGGGGACAAAGCTTAGGAGAACAGAACTACACGTGACACGAGATCACCAGAAATCCAGAAACCACTGATGTTAAAATCAATTTTGATGTTAAAATCTATTTTAACATACTAGAGTCTTGATAACAAGTTCATGCACAGTTTGAAAGTGCACAACCCGCAATGCAAAATCGCCGCACTTATCCCATGCGGCTGCTTTCCAGTGATTTTGTGAGAAGTACTTTAGTGAGGCATTGGCTGTCACTGGGGTTTGTAAGCAGAGTTTGTGTTTGTGTAACAGACTGTGCCTGGCAGAGCCGTTCAAGACGAGCACCATGACAGGCAGCCAGGCATCGTCTCCTGGGCCAGCGCCCCCCCCTCCACCCGTACCACCATCTCAGCAGCCACACACGCTGCATTCCCAGGCCCTGCCAAGGCCGGACAAGCAGATCCTCCCCCGCTCACGCCACCCAGAGAAAGTTAACCGCGTGGTGTTCTCTGCTCCCACACGGTCGCCTCTCCTACCCAGAGGCCTCCCTGCCGCGCGTGCAGGCCCCTCGTGCCTGACCCCCCCCCCCCAGTCCTTGGGAAAGGAAGTGAGGGTTGCTACAGCTGAGGCTGCTACGTGGAAGTCACTTCGTGAGCGGCGAGGTGCAACCTCGGTTTCGTTGCGTGGGGGGCCGGGCCCGTGGGGTGCTCGTGTAAAGTCACGTTGCAAGATCTCGACACGTCTGCCCGCAGTAAATATAACATCATCCACTCGTGTATGGCCACGGCTGACGGACAATTTTCCACATGAAAAATGTGTTCTACCAAAAACGAACATGGAGTCGTGGCTTCATGGTCTCAAGTGGAGCGGTGCTGGGTCGATTCCAGGTCTGGTTCTCACCGTCACAAAGGTTCCACGCCGCGAGGCGCAGACGCAGGCTCTTGTTCAGAGCTGCAGGCTCAGATCAACACGAAAGGCACAGTCCGTCTGTGAGCGAATCGTGTCTCGCCCCATCGTGCGCTGTTCCGGCCTCCTGGATGCCACCGACTCGGGTTGTTCTCCAATTCCTCCTCTCCAGTGCCCCTGGCTTTTCTCCGGAGGCCCTTGTGCAATTTGTGATGATCGTGGGTCGATTTCAAATGCGAAAATCAAGAGCCTGCAATTCCCTATATATGCACGAGATGAAAGGAATGTTGCTGTGGGGACACTTGGATTTCCCTGGTGAACGAGTTTTGGTTGCATGCGGAGAAATCTCTTCCTCTTCAAATTCAAGTGCTTCAGCTCCCACGCGTGGCTGTAAAATGAGAAGTTTGTTTTGAATGCTACTTCGGACACAGCAAAACGTCCAAACACGCAGCGTTGGAAATTCCTTCTGCAGCATCGCTACCGCATTCGTTTTGTGAATCGAAGAAATCGCTGAAAAAAACCGACCTCGGATTCTGTAGAAGCAAACACGCGCGAGTTTCTGTCAGAAAGCGGTCACAGCGCGCATCAACAGTTTGGCCATTATTTATGCGCGCGCGTGGTTTGCTCCAACCCCCCCCCCCCTTTCACAATCCATCTAAAGTAGTCGACGTCCCCTTGTATATTTGTTGTTTTTTTGCGTCTTTGCGACCGGCTCGCCTGCCCGCCCATCGCCGCCGGTGTCTTTTGCACGAGCGCAGTCAAAATACCGCTGCTGAGTGTGCACGCCGCGGAGGAGCCGTGCCACACGCAGCTGCCTCTGGGTCGTTAGCGGTTTCTATTTGTACCATCACCCCCTCCCCTCCGTCTCCTTCTCATCCTCCTCCTCCTCCAACAGCCGCGCCGAAGGGATCGGATTTATCCCCGTCCCCACGCAGTGGCCGCCGTCTCCGCCGCGAACCGTGGGGTTTATTAATACAGTGGCTCGCGTCTCACACTCGGCACGGGGAGGGCAGTTTGCCCACGATGTTGATGGGCCGCCTCATATAATTTCGGCAACACTCGCCGTGTTTGGAAACCGGGGCTTAAGGGCGGCAATGCGATTTTGCTGCGTGCCTCGTGTGTAGTGCCGGATTAAGCTGGCGCGGGGGGCTCTTGAAAGTGCGGGGCCCGTATCATATGTGGCTACTTTTGCTGCTAATCCGGCATCCCTCGTGGGTCTGTGAGGATGAGCAATCGACGACGCAGCGGGGCACTCGACCAGAGGTGCCCCATGCCCCATCACAGCAACTCGAGGCCGCAGAGCAACGCCGGATGACTTCGGCACGGTGCAACGCGGACCATGGGTGCTGAAGCTACACAGCATGAAGCATCAGCAGTTTCTGCAGAAGTGCATTGTGGTCAATTTTGCCTTAGGTCACGATCAGAATCAATTTGAGTCACCGTGTCTGGCTGACAGGCAGCAGTGAGACAGACAACTGTCGACCGCTTTCGCCAATTTTAGGGCTCATCAGTGCGGCGTAGTCACCAATCCAGCAGTGAGAACCACAGGCTGACAAGGCGAGGACTTAATGTTGGTAGAGCCGCGTGGAGCATCCTGATGCAGGGTCACTGCATCGCGCGGCACTTTCAGGTGCGCTCATGCGGCCGTCTGGAACGCTCTTCCGATATTAGAAAGCCACTGGGAGCTATTTGCACTTTTAAATCCAGACTGAAAAGTCAATTCTTTAGACCTGCTTTCTGTGTTTAGTTTGTCATCCTTTCCCCGCACCTCCGATTAGCACGGTTGGCTACGTACGGTGCGAAAGAAGTTCAACGTACACACGGTACATGCGAGAGCCTCGAATGGAGGGCGGGCAGGGGCAGGCAGCAGCAGCAGCCCTGGCAGAGACAGCTGCACACGCCCTTGGCATGGCAAAGGCTCCTTGTGTGGAACTTGATATCACACGTCCGTCACAATGAAAGCCTTGCATTCATATTCACATGCATTGTGTTGCGACGCATTCCATCCATTCACATGCCAAACTTGGATTTTGCTCGCGTTATGCAACCCGATCACCTTCGTGCTGCTCCTTCATGAACACGAGGTTGTCCTCTTGACTGGGGGGGCTTGACGCGGGTTGGGGGCGGGGGGCAGTTGTCCCGTCGCTGTACCCCTGGCAGCACGTGTTTTCACTTCCACTTGAAATCAACACGCATTCTTGGGCCGCGGGCGGCACTCAGAGAGCGAGTAAAAATAGCACGAGGTCGCCACGTGCTCTCCGACCGGAGGTAAAGGTGGCCCTGTCGATACTGACCTACAGTCCTTGCCCCTCCCCACCCACCCCCCCCCCCTTTATAGAGACGCCGGGTTAATGTGAATATTCACTGCGCCCTGACTACACTCCGCCACATCCCTTCCGCTCTTGCTGCCAAACCGCAGGGGAGCAAAGAGCCAAACACCGTCGCCTTCGTGGATGCCATCAACTGCACACGGAGAAGTTATTCGTGCGCGATGGCTCCTGAAGAGACCAGATACAGCTGGCGCGCGGCCAGGCCTCGATGCTGCAGGCTTGCAAGCGACACCAAAGCCACATTCGTGGGTAGAAAAAAATGTTGAGCAGGGAAATGAGCAACGTTAATAATGGGAATCTGCAGAACGCCTCCAAGTTGTCACTCACGAGCACAGCTGCTGGAATTTTGCAGACGTGGGAAGCATGAAACCAATTTCTCCGAATGGGTTTCTGGAGAGAAGTGTGCAGTGCCGTGTTGTTATTTTCCACTCCTGCCACGCTTCTTTGTAAACCTCTTATTCCACAAGCCACTCACCTGGCCCCCCTTGCTCTCTTGCCTGTGCTGGTCAGACACTGGAAAATCCTTATTCTTGGTTCCTTCGGTAAAGTCACGTAGATAGAAAATAGAAATGATAAAATAAAATTAAAATACGTTAAAATCATTAAAGCAAAAAAACCCACGACGTTTCGATAGCAACACAAGCGGTCTTCATCAGGTGGAGAGAAAGGAGGGGGAAAAACCTTGTTTGCACAAATCCATTGCAAATTCTGGCACGTAGCATGAAACCACAGCTCACAAGCCATCAGAGGACCCGTTCCACAGCGCCGGATCAGCTGCTCGTGGCTCGGCTCCAGCACTGCTGGGGTGTGGCCTCACCTGGATTAGGTCTCAATCTCACCTGGATGTACTGTGCATTGGGAGTGTGGGCCACGTGTGTGCGCCTATTGTAGGAGCACGGGCCACGCTCAAGCATTTGACACGTGTAACGGCATGTACGCGAAACCAGGGTGTTTTTAATTAAATTCGTAAAGGGCCACTGTTCAATTGGCTCCTCCACGAACGGTGCGGGTAAACAGTTCAACGTAGTTCATACTACGCCGTGGGAGCCTCGCACAAGCACGAAGCGCCGCTGTGCTCGCACCACGGAGCTCGACCAGCTCAAGGAGGATTCACAGAATGCCGCTCCTGGAAGGGCAAACGATAGGCCTGCTCTCCCCAGATACACCATTCGGTGATACACGCACACACACGCGCGCACACACACACGCACACACACGCGCACACACACACGCACACACACGCACAGACGCACACACGCACACACACGCACGCACACGCACACACGCACACACACGCGCACACACACACACGCACACATACACACACACACGCACGTGTCTCACTGTGACTCTAGTCATTTGCCCTATCGGTTCCGTAAAGTCTAGTTCCCTGGGGGAACGGGAGGCAGTTGTATTGCTGAGAAGGATCCACGCGCCACATTACAAGCACCCGAACTAAATATTTGGACGGTGGCATGCTACTGCTGCGTATCATGCCGTGAGTCTGACCAAGCTAGTGACCACACATAGTTTAAAATCCATTGCATTGTGCAAGGATGTACCAGTGCAACACTGTATTTTCAGATGAATTAATTACAGCGCATGATTTTGGGATCAATATTGCTTAGTTTACTTGATCTGAGCTCATGCATGCGACTCGCATGTACAACTATCAGATGGTCATACGACCTAAACATCTGACGGAACGACATTTCTCGGAATGACAGCACACCACAGGAGCCTCTGCATGAGATATTCCCAAAAGTGGCGCAAAACTCGGGGGGCACGTCACAGATTTCCCCAAGAGCGTTCAAGTTGCCATCGAATGTCCTGCGTGTGTGCCTTTACGCGACGGCTGCTCGGATATCACGCCGCGCCATCCCGATCAGCGCGGTTGGTTACGTACGGTGCGAAAGAAGTTCAACATATGGTAACAGAACAATCCCTGGCGAGTAGCTTCGCCCTGCCCACACACTCACCCACGCGCCATCCTAGATCACAGTGCGATCCACTTATTCATGCGGCGTTCAGTCCATACACATATATATATAGGCATACACTAACATAGCACAAACACTGGTATAGCCAGTGTTTGTATAGACGCAAAATAAACACAAGTTATCAGAAGTGCTTGTGGGTTTTGGCAAACGGCTCGGGCAGCTGTTTCGTCCCTGGTTGTGGGCCCTTTGGGTATCATAACTTCCGTAAACACCATGAGGTTTGCACAGTTCGGAGTTCAGGTGAAGCCCGTCGCGTAGACGATGGCGTGGGTCCGGCGTGGCCACGGCGTCCTCTTCACGTGACCCCGAGTCGCTCCCGGTGTGGGAGCCTCAATCACAGCATCGATTGGAGCTCAAGCAGCTCCACGGGGTGGAGCTGACAAGGGGTGGGAGGGAGGCGGAATTCCCACAGCGAGAATTCTCACAGCCAGGATTCTCATAGCCAGGATTCTCACAGCCAGGATTCTCATAGCCAGGATTCTCATAGCCAGGATTCTCATAGCCAGGATTCTCACAGCCAGGATTCTCATAGCCAGGATTCTCATAGCCAGGATTCTCACAGCCAGGATTCTCATAGCCAGGATTCTCATAGCCAGGATTCTCATAGCCAGGATTCTCACAGCCAAGATTCTCATAGCCAGGATTCTCATAGCCAGGATTCTCATAGCCAGGATTCTCACAGCCAGGATTCTCATAGCCAGGATTCTCACAGCCAAGATTCTCATAGCCAGGATTCTCATAGCCAGGATTCTCATAGCCAGGATTCTCACAGCCAGGATTCTCATAGCCAGGATTCTCACAGCCAAGATTCTCATAGCCAGGATTCTCATAGCCAGGATTCTCACAACCAGGATTCTCATAGCCAGGATTCTCACAGCCACGATTCTGATAGCCAGGATTCTCATAGCCAGGATTCTCACAGCCAGGATTCTCATAGCCAGGATTCTCACAGCCACGATTCTCATAGCCAGGATTCTCATAGCCAGGATTCTCACAGCCAGGATTCTCATAGCCAGGATTCTCATAGCCAGGATTCTCACAGCCAGGATTCTCATAGCCAGGATTCTCACAGCCAGGATTCTCATAGCCAGGATTCTCATAGCCAGGATTCTCACAGCCAGGATTCTCATAGCCAGGATTCTCATAGCCAGGATTCTCATAGCCAGGATTCTCATAGCCAGGATTCTCATAGCCAGGATTCTCATAGCCAGGATTCTCACAGCCAGGATTCTCATAGCCAGGATTCTCACAGCCAAGACTCTCATAGCCAGGATTCTCATAGCCAGGATTCTCACAACCAGGATTCTCATAGCCAGGATTCTCACAGCCACGATTCTGATAGCCAGGATTCTCATAGCCAGGATTCTCACAGCCAGGATTCTCATAGCCAGGATTCTCACAGCCACGATTCTCATAGCCAGGATTCTCATAGCCAGGATTCTCACAGCCAGGATTCTCATAGCCAGGATTCTCATAGCCAGGATTCTCACAGCCACGATTCTCATAGCCAGGATTCTCACAGCCAGGATTCTCACAGCCAGGATTCTCATAGCCAGGATTCTCATAGCCAGGATTCTCATAGCCAGGATTCTCACAGCCAGGATTCTCATAGCCAGGATTCTCATAGCCAGGATTCTCATAGCCAGGATTCTCATAGCCAGGATTCTCATAGCCAGGATTCTCATAGCCAGGATTCTCACAGCCAGGATTCTCACAGCCAGGATTCTCATAGCCAGGATTCTCATAGCCAGGATTCTCACAGCCAGGATTCTCACAGCCACGATTCTCATAGCCAGGATTCTCACAGCCAGGATTCTCACAGCCAGGATTCTCATAGCCAGGATTCTCACAGCCACGATTCTCATAGCCAGGATTCTCACAGCCAGGATTCTCATAGCCAGGATTCTCACAGCCAGGATTCTCATAGCCAGGATTCTCATAGCCAGGATTCTCATAGCCAGGATTCTCACAGCCAGGATTCTCATAGCCAGGATTCTCATAGCCAGGATTCTCATAGCCAGGATTCTCATAGCCAGGATTCTCATAGCCAGGATTCTCATAGCCAGGATTCTCATAGCCAGGATTCTCATAGCCAGGATTCTCACAGCCAGGATTCTCATAGCCAGGATTCTCACAGCCAGGATTCTCACAGCCACGATTCTGATAGCCAGGATTCTCATAGCCAGGATTCTCATAGCCAGGATTCTCATAGCCAGGATTCTCACAACCAGGATTCTCATAGCCAGGATTCTCACAGCCACGATTCTGATAGCCAGGATTCTCATAGCCAGGATTCTCACAGCCAGGATTCTCATAGCCAGGATTCTCACAGCCACGATTCTCATAGCCAGGATTCTCATAGCCAGGATTCTCACAGCCAGGATTCCCATAGCCAGGATTCTCACAGCCAGGATTCTCATAGCCAGGATTCTCATAGCCAGGATTCTCATAGCCAGGATTCTCACAGCCAGGATTCTCATAGCCAGGATTCTCACAGCCAGGATTCTCATAGCCAGGATTCTCACAGCCAGGATTCTCATAGCCAGGATTCTCACAGCCAGGATTCTCATAGCCAGGATTCTCATAGCCAGGATTCTCATAGCCACGATTCTCATAGCCAGGATTCTCATAGCCAGGATTCTCACAGCCAGGATTCTCATAGCCAGGATTCTCACAGCCAGGATTCTCATAGCCAGGATTCTCACAGCCAGGATTCTCATAGCCAGGATTCTCACAGCCAGGATTCTCATAGCCACGATTCTCATAGCCAGGATTCTCACAGCCAGGATTCTCATAGCCAGGATTCTCATAGCCAGGATTCTCATAGCCAGGATTCTCATAGCCAGGATTCTCATAGCCAGGATTCTCATAGCCAGTATTCTCACAGCCAGGATTCTCATAGCCAGGATTCTCATAGCCAGGATTCTCATAGCCAGGATTCTCATAGCCACGATTCTCATAGCCAGGATTCTCACAGCCAGGATTCTCATAGCCAGGATTCTCATAGCCAGGATTCTCATAGCCACGATTCTCACAGCCAAGATTCTCACAGCCACGATTCTCACAGCCAGGATTCTCATAGCCAGGATTCTCATAGCCAGGATTCTCATAGCCAGGATTTTCATAGCCAAGATTCTCACAGCCACGATTCTCACAGCCAGGATTCTCATAGCCACGATTCTCACAGCCAGGATTCTCATAGCCATGATTCTCATAGCCAGGATTCTCATAGCCAGGATTCTCACAGCCAGGATTCTCACAGCCAGGATTCTCACAGCCAGGATTCTCATAGCCAGGATTCTCATAGCCACGATTCTCACAGCCACGATTCTCACAGCCACGATTCTCACAGCCACGATTCCCACAGCCACGATTCTCACAGCCACGATTCTCACAGCCAGGATTCTCACAGCCACGATTCCCACAGCCACGATTCTCACAGCCACGATTCTCACAGCCACGATTCTCACAGCCACGATTCTCATAGCCAGGATTCTCATAGCCAGGATTCTCACAGTCAGGATTCTCATGGCCACGATTCTCTTAGCCACGATTCCCTGCAATCCAAGCTCACACCAACAGCTGACCCAGTTGCTCAGTGTCCTTTTGTGAACCGATTAATTATCTTTACTTGCACCATTCTCATCATCTTGAACATACAGTAGTACCGCTGCAAAACTGTCACTCGGCACAAAACGCAGTCACTGATGGTGCCCTGCACCTATCCCGGTCGAGACGCAACTTCAATGAGTAAACACCAGCAGACAATGCCAGATAAACCACAGCAATGGGATCGGAAAGGCACATCAAGCGTAACAAATGGACATTCACGGACTGGGAGTCTTACCAGGCCAATAATGCTACTTGAGTTGCATTGACTTCATGAGTATCATTATCATCATTAAATTTGACAAAAAATAATGGTAACAAACCTGGCACAAGCAACATGAACAATACAAAGATGCCCGTATAGTCTAAACATACCTTTTGAAGGCACTCATTTGAGGCCGAGTCGACTTAGGCGAGGCCCAGGACTGGTTCAGATAAGCATCACTGGCGTTTGCTGTGAGCAGGAATCGAACTCGGCTGGCCAGATTCGTGGCGCAGCGCGCCAACTGCTCCCCCACCGCTCCTCACAATCACCACGCACCACGCGAGTCAACTTCGGCAGAGCGCATAGTGGCCATCGCTCACACGCCCGTATTGAAGCCGCGCGAGGCGCCACTTTGCCGTGAGCCTCATGTGTGAAGCCTCATGTGTGAAGCCTCATGTGTGAAGCCTCATGTGTGAAGCCTCATGTGTGAAGCCTCATGTGTGAAGCCTCATGTGTGAAGCCTCATGTGTGAAGCCTCATGTGTGAAGCCTCATGTGTGAAGCCTCATGTGTGAAGCCTCATGTGTGAAGCCTCATGTGTGAAGCCTCATGTGTGAAGCCTCATGTGTGAAGCCTCATGTGTGAAGCCTCATGTGTGAAGCCTCATGTGTGAAGCCTCATGTGTGAAGCCTCATGTGTGAAGCCTCATGTGTGAAGCCTCATGTGTGAAGCCTCATGTGTGAAGCCTCATGTGTGAAGCCTCATGTGTGAAGCCTCATGTGTGAAGCCTCATGTGTGAAGCCTCATGTGTGAAGCCTCATGTGTGAAGCCTCATGTGTGAAGCCTCATGTGTGAAGCCTCATGTGTGAAGCCTCATGTGTGAAGCCTCATGTGTGAAGCCTCATGTGTGAAGCCTCATGTGTGAAGCCTCATGTGTGAAGCCTCATGTGTGAAGCCTCATGTGTGAAGCCTCATGTGTGAAGCCTCATGTGTGAAGCCTCATGTGTGAAGCCTCATGTGTGAAGCCTCATGTGTGAAGCCTCATGTGTGAAGCCTCATGTGTGAAGCCTCATGTGTGAAGCCTCATGTGTGAAGCCTCATGTGTGAAGCCTCATGTGTGAAGCCTCATGTGTGAAGCCTCATGTGTGAAGCCTCATGTGTGAAGCCTCATGTGTGAAGCCTCATGTGTGAAGCCTCATGTGTGAAGCCTCATGTGTGAAGCCTCATGTGTGAAGCCTCATGTGTGAAGCCTCATGTGTGAAGCCTCATGTGTGAAGCCTCATGTGTGAAGCCTCATGTGTGAAGCCTCATGTGTGAAGCCTCATGTGTGAAGCCTCATGTGTGAAGCCTCATGTGTGAAGCCTCATGTGTGAAGCCTCATGTGTGAAGCCTCATGTGTGAAGCCTCATGTGTGAAGCCTCATGTGTGAAGCCTCATGTGTGAAGCCTCATGTGTGAAGCCTCATGTGTGAAGCCTCATGTGTGAAGCCTCATGTGTGAAGCCTCATGTGTGAAGCCTCATGTGTGAAGCCTCATGTGTGAAGCCTCATGTGTGAAGCCTCATGTGTGAAGCCTCATGTGTGAAGCCTCATGTGTGAAGCCTCATGTGTGAAGCCTCATGTGTGAAGCCTCATGTGTGAAGCCTCATGTGTGAAGCCTCATGTGTGAAGCCTCATGTGTGAAGCCTCATGTGTGAAGCCTCATGTGTGAAGCCTCATGTGTGAAGCCTCATGTGTGAAGCCTCATGTGTGAAGCCTCATGTGTGAAGCCTCATGTGTGAAGCCTCATGTGTGAAGCCTCATGTGTGAAGCCTCATGTGTGAAGCCTCATGTGTGAAGCCTCATGTGTGAAGCCTCATGTGTGAAGCCTCATGTGTGAAGCCGGCGGTCGTCCCCAGAGAGCGAGCGGCGGCACGCGGCACGGGGCAGCTGCACGGCCGGCTCCATGCACACCAGAGTTCACGTACGCACGTCCTGTTTTGGTTCTTTATTTCGTGACAAGTACAGAGCAGAAAAAAGCTTTTTGTGTCAGAAAATGTATAATCAATCCCCCTCCATGGCACTCACCCCCCCCCGCCCCTCCTCCTTCCGCCCTTCCTTCCCACACCACGACTCTTACGACATTTATAAAAGCAACGCTGAAATTTTGCAATTTCAATAAAAAAAAAAATACTTAAATTAAATCAGAGTTCCAATTTAAAATCACATCCCATTTGCAAACTAAAGCAGAATAAAGCTTTTGGAGGGCAGCAGAATGAGATCCCAAGCCGTGCAGACCTGAAGATGAACAAAAGCTACGCAACGACTACGGCTTCAGACTTCAAAAAACCTAGGCAGATTTGCGACGTGTTGCGAGAAATACTATCTTCGGGGAGGATCCGTGAGCTGCGCAGAAGTTGGCAGGCATGCCAGCCGAGGAGCCTGCAGTGGACCGATTGGTCACGTTAACACCAGCTACCCTCCCCCCATGTGCTCACTTCAACGGACTGGTGACAGAGTTGAAGACTGGCAATGGTCCATTGAAAAAATCCACCCATGCTGACGGCACAGCAAGTGCACTTGCAGGCAATGAACGATGCGGCGTTGACGTGCGGACAAGCAGGCAGAAGCCAAAGTGGCACTGTAGGAACGGCCCTCCGCTCGGTCCGACAGAGTAGCGCATTCTTAGAGGAACCTTTTCATTTACAGTGATGTCAAACTTTGAACCTGTATCGTAGAAAATGCCTGTATTCGCAAGAACTTCATGACTCTTTTGAGTCAAATTTTCGAGGTTAAGAATTTGTTTACACTCCGTGATGCATTTGTACAGATGTATATCGTTGTTTGGATCGGCAAGGTATATCACCTAAATTGACCTCTCGTGAAGAGGTACGACTTCAGTGCAAAACTGAACACAATAAAACAAACGACTCAACCGTGTCCATTCTGGCTCGTGCCATTGGCGTGGCGCGCTCATGTCGACAACCGCCCTTCACAGAGCCAAGCACGGTGCCCCTCTCCACGCCGCTCCGCTGACGAATCGCCGCTGTAAGTTTTCCCTCCGAGAGGATTCGCACCATCCTGAAGCATCAAAGTCAAACGCACCATCCCAAAAAGACCCAGGCGTTCGAGAGCAAAACAGTAACGCAACAGTATACGGTTGGGTGCCTTCTATGTGTTTGAAAAAATTGTCAAGTTTGAGCAATAAATAAACAAGGCGTTGAATTTAACCAACGGGGTCCTTAAATGACAAGTGAAGAGCGAGTCCAGAAAGCCTCGATTCTCAAAACCATTCTTCCTTCGAATGTCTCACTTCACGCAAAGTGTTCCTCGTGAATTCTGCGCTTCATAAATATTCCAGGTTTGCGCCGAACTCCACGTGTCGCCCGCTCTTTAGGCGTTGAGTTTGTGGGCGACCGGCGGCGTACGTGCCCGCGCGGCTGCGTCCAAGGGCACCTCTCAGCTGCACTTGCAGGACTTTACAACCATGTTGGACAGCTGCTCCACTTTGGGCGTTTTGCCCACGTAGTAGAGGATGGTGAGCGGCTCCAGCTCCTGGGGCACGCAGCACGGGGACACCGATGCCACCGGGTTGATTGTGTTGTACAGACTCAGCACCTGATGGGGGTGGGGGGCACACAGGCAGGGAGGCGTTATGGGCCGGAGGAGAGTGAGAGGGAATATGGACAGGAGCAATATCGGCACCCAGCCACAACGCCAAGTACAAAAACAACCTCTGACAATGGCCCGCAATTGAATAGTTCATCCATCCCACTATTAATTGGGCCAGGCAGCTCAGCGGTAGAGCAAGCGACTCGCAATCGGAAGGCTGAGAGTTCAAATCATGCTTGTGGAGGGGTTCACTTAACCCATGATCCCTCCGCGGTTAACGGTGTGATTCTCCGGATCGACTTGCCTCTGCCATAGGAGCCTGGTATTTGCACCAGTGGCCCAGGAATGTAAGGAGGAGATGATCACTGCCTCCGTGCTCATACGTCCAATGTAGTGTATGTACAAACTCAGCAAAAAGTGAATTGAACGAGACAAATCCGTTGACAATGAAGGAGGAATGGTGTGCACACATTCCGAGCTGTGCAAAACGAAGCAGATGCGGTTGTCATATGGAATGCATTATTGGATTCATGGAGAAATTGAAAACGCAAACTACATCTCAAAACATCGTAGAAAACAGTGGGAAGTGCATCATGGGAAAGGAGGCATATACATAACGGTATTTGTTTCTTAAACTGAAATAAAATGCCCGATGTACTTGAGGATGAGCAAAGCGTTCCCTCGTTATTCGCGAGGGATATGTTCCGTAGATGCCCGTGAAAATCACATTCCACGTATAATGATATTGGCCTACGAATATCGTACATGCAACGTCCGCAAGATGCTTTTAAAGCTTCGAGAAGTTCTCTCTATCTATCTCTCTCATCGCTGTATCTCATCACTTTCTTTCTCTCTCTCTCGATGCAGCCATGAAGAGTTGCAGATGCGAGTATTGTATATAACCGGAGACCTTCAATAATGGCCTTAGTCTTTTGGCAGACTTTTTCAGTCAGACCATTAAGAAAGGCTTCCCGGTAAGTGCTTACAAGCACTCGTCAACTTGCATGACGGATAATAATTCATGTAATGTATTTATTCAGCCAGGCCTTGCCGAGTCACAAACTTCCCATTCTGAGAGCTCAGCATGGGAATGTTTTTCCAACACCAATTTAAGCAATTCTGTACATTTTGTAAAACACAACCCCCCCTCGACCCCCCTACCCTCCACCCCTCGCACCATTCCTTAACGTTGTTTCGCTTCATATAAGCCTCATATTAACCCTTTCCCGTTCCAATGATGTACATGTACAACATGAAGACGAGACTGGAAGAAAAACTAAAATAAAAATAACTTTATCGGTACCGAGGCTCCGACAGTGCCATGCGGGAGGGCGTGTGGCACAGCTTAATGGCAGCGATCATAGAGTGTGGTCGTGTCGCTATAGTTCTCTGCAGTGAGTACAATGTCTTTAAAAAACAATGGCACTGCAACGCCTCTCTAAATAAAATTAAAGCCGAGCCGTTTGCACGTTCCGAAATTCAGCGGTGAACGGGAACGGGACACCCACCCACCCACCCACCCTCGGAACGGAAAGGGGGTTCATTTTTGGAGGGAGCCACCACGGGCAGGGGGGAGCCACTCACAGTGCTGTGCTGCGTGTTCATGCTCCACATGTACGGGCAGGGCCCCGCACAGAAGTTGGCGTGGTAACCCTGGGGCTCGTGGATCCAGTTCCATCCCAGGTCCTTACGGAAGTTGATGTAGAGGTGGCGCAGGCAGCAGTTGTCCTCCACATTCCTGTCGACGGAAACAAAAACTTGCTTTCCGAGCTCGGTCATGCTTCAGACCCGGCAATGTGGACACGAGCAATTGCCAACGCCTCGCACAAAGGAAAGCGAACTGCCCCGATTCCTCCCGAGATGTCGATGTGTCCTTTTGTTTATTGCGAAGGGAAGCATCCTTAATTCGGAAAATGTATGCAATGCTGATGAATGCAAATTGCTTGGTTACAAGAGCTCTTTCCCGTGTGTGCTTTTAATCAGCCCGTGTTTGTCTTTGCAAATACTGCACCTACGCGAGTGTGACCTGATGCCGGGGCTTGTTTTTTTTACAGTGCTCGATACTGTGAGTAAACTCCACTGCGTGCACGTACATCCAGCATATGGACATTATTACTTAGTTTGACGCACAGGACACAGTGGCTATTGTTCTGCTGTTATATTTTCCAGTTAAGTGGTCGGAAGGCTACCCCACCAAGCCAGATGAAGCCGGGCTGGGGAACCAGCATGATGTCATGCACGTGCAATGTAAACACCGCAGGTCCCCCTTGGCTAAGCAGATACAAGGCTGAGAAAATGCCAGGCTGGAGGGGCTGTGAGGTCATCTGTGGGTGGTGATCTGGGATTCTAAAATGTGGCATTTGGAAATGTGGGATATTAAACGCATGACGTCTCAGGGTTTGCAGAGGTAAGGGAATGTGTACAAATGTAAATGCAGTGGGGGGGGGGGCATAGAGACCATTCCTGACACCTGAGGGCTGGTTTGTTTTGAACTTGGGGAAACCACTCTCATCCGCCTCTTCCTCTACGATGTCCATTTGCTCTGCCCACAATGGGTGCAGTTGTTTCTACCGCAGGAATCAGCCGACGTTCCAGGAGCAAGAGAGGATGATGGACGTACGTGTGCACGTTAAGCCGAGGGCATTTTGGCTCAAATGGAAATGCTAATTTAGCGACTTCAGGAAAACTGGCGGACACATTTGTACATTAATGAAATTACATGAGGAAAATCAATCGGGTAAACAGGCATCGTTTTACTGCTGTGTTTTCTTAAACAAACATTTGTGAGCCGTGTAATTGGTGACAAATTCCGCCGTTTACTTTCAAAGATGTGCCATTAGCTCTGCCCACGCTAGCAACCGTCAACACGGCCACGAAGCAGTCAACCAACAAGCACCAGATTGTCCCCGTGCCCAGCACATTTGCAATCGCACAAAGGCCCCCACTGTGCTGCAGCTTTTGGTTGGACGGTCAATCCGACGAGGCACGCGCTTGTGCCGCGCGGGGGAAACTGGCGGGTGCGTGGAAAGTGTTGGGCGCGTGCTGCTCCTGCTGGGCGTTCGGTGCGATGGGCGAGTGGTGTGGGGTGGGCTCTTGATGCTGCAGGGGTTTGGTGTGGGGCTGAGTGGTGGGTTTGTGATGCTGCTGGGATTTCGTGTAACGGGCGAGTGGCGAGGAGTGTGAGCACACTGCTGCTGGGGATTAATGTGGCGGCGAGCCTGAGGGGTGGGTGCACGACGCTGTTGGGGTTGAGAGTAAGGGTGAGCAATGTGGGGTGCGGGTTTACGATGCAGCTGGGGGTTTAGTGTGAGGATAAGTGGCGAGTGTTGTAAGGGAAGATACCATATCTATGGGACCTCTTTGCCAGCATAAAAACCATGACAAAACAAAACAACAGGTTGAACCCTCTCTGGCAATACAAACACGTGTTAAGCCGTTCAAGTGGCTAAGACAGCCGCCGGCATTGGACTTGACGAACCTGAAGCAGTAGGCGGCGTCGAGGTCTCGCTTCCGCCGCGTGCCATGCCCGGACGACGACTGCGTGTCGTCCAGGCGGTTGCTGGGCAGCAGCATGAGCAGCAGGTGGGGACTCTGTCCCTGTGCCGACTTCCTGGCCTTGTCGCGCTTGTGCACGTCGGTGTCCACTCCTGCACACGCAGCACAGATCGAATGCACCTTCGGTGACGCGGTACGGCCTTGCCCGACGCGCAGAAGACTCTAAACGTTACACCGAGGTTCTGGAAACTTGGTTTTATCATAGAGGTCGCAAATACGTGGCGCAAGTAAAAATGTCATCTTTTCAGGGGGGGGGGGGAGGAGGCTGGATCCTTGAAAGGAGAGATTGGATGACTGGGCATATAGGCACGATAAAAGCAGAGGTGATAAGTATCTACAGAGAAGCTGCGCTTGACCACCAAAGCTATGATGTCGACGAGTACAATGCAGACGAGTACAATGCAGACGAGCATGCTACAGACACTCCCGCGGAGAGGACTGCACGTGCAGGACTTGTTAAAGCAAGGGGTTTATACCGCTGCATGGCACAGAGGGCGAGTCCGCGGTATCCCCCCCGTGGGTACGCGCCAAGGGGGCACGGCGCACGAGCGTCTTCATTCGTCACGTTCACGCGAAGCGCTGGCAAAATGCGGCACAGGGCGCAACGCGCATACGTACGCACAGCATGCAAACGCGCGCTTAAAGAGGAGCACCGCTTTGTACCTGCAAACCTCGCTGCCAGCTCCTCGCTCCGGTTTGGGATGATGTTGTTGTTTGACGTCACAAAGGTGCAGCATGGGCAGTGGACGCTGATTTTAAACCCGAAGTTGTTGTCTGCAATGAAAAACGCACGTGGCCACCTTGACAACGGACACTCGCGGTCACACAACATTCTCACGAAAAATGTTTTTTTTCGGCGGCGTCATCGGGCACCGGTGATGACGACGCGTGGTGGGTGGGTGGTGGTGGGGGGGGTGGTGGGTGGGTGGTGGGGTGGTGGTGGTGGGGGATGGTGGTGGGTGGGTGGGGGAGGTGGGGGGGTGGGGGAGGTGGGGGGGGTGGTGGTGGTGGTGGGTGGTGGGTGGGTGGTGGGGGGGGTAGGGGGGGTGGTGGTGGTGGGGGATGGTGGGTGGGTGGTGGGGGGGGCTGGTAGTGGGTGGGGTGGTGGGTGGGTGGTGGTGTGGGGTGGTGGTGGGGGTGAGGGGTGGGTGGTGGGTGGTTGGTGGTGGGGGTGGTGGTGGGTGGTGGGGGGGGGTGGTAGTGGGTGGGTGGTGGTGGTGGTGGGTGGGTGGTGGTGAGGGGTGGTGGTGGGGGGGCTGGTGGTGGGTGGGGTGGTGGTGGATGGTGGTGAGGGGTGGGTGTGTGGTGGGTGGGTGGAGTGGGGGGGTTCGCCGAGTGGCTGGTGGGGCGTCACGAACCGCGGCGACGCAGCCACTCCCCGACGGTGCCCGTGACGTCGAAGGAGAGCCACTCGGCCTCGGCGCGAGGCCGCACCACGCGGCTCGTGATGTAGCGCTGCGACGGCGCCCATGGGTCTTTGGACTTCAAGATCTGAAATGGGGGGGGGGGGAGCGATTAAAATAAAGGGGGCCGTCCATAAATGACGTCACGCGATTTTGGACGATTTTTTTGCATTCCTCCCCCTCGTCACACAAAGTCAGATCCCCCCCCCCTCAAATATGACGTCACAAAACCATATTTCCATTTTGAAAATAAAACATGCTTCAAATCGCTTTCAACTATTGTCATAGGAGTGTTGTTATGACAATTAGTGTTTTTATATCAATTCTAAATGTATTGAAAGTTGCGCATTTTGATGTGACGTCACATTTCTCAACCCCCCCCCCCCTCGTCACACATCATCATAAATGTCTGACCCCCCCCCCCCAGGTGTGTGACGTCATTTATGGACGGTCCCAAAAGTAAATTGATATAACCACTCCAAAAGCCATTTTTAATGGCGTTCCATGCGACAGGTCCATGGGGGCGTATGACGTGTATAGTGGGGGGAGGGGGGGGATGCGTGCGTGATGGGTTCATGGGGAGCGTGCGATGCGTGCGTGATCTGAGATGAGGGTACGTGATGTGGTCACAAGGGGCACACGAAGCATCTGTCTGGGGCATGCGTGAAACATCCTCTTTGGGGGCAGGGGGCGCACAGTGCGTCTATGATGTGTGCTTGAGGTGAGGACACGTGGCCTTGCCTGGTAGAGCTCTATCCGCTGCTCGATGAGCTTGGCGGCGGGGTTTGGGAGGCGTTGCACGCGCAGCTCCGCCTTCACCAGGTTGCTCGCGTTCTTGTTGAACAGAGAGAGGTTGAATTTGAAAATTCTGAAGTAGTTGTTGTGGCTAATTTGTGGCGCTTTATCTGCACAAACAAAAGGTGATAAAAACATAATTACCAAGTGCACATGCCGATGAAACTTGATTTGAAGCTTTCGTGACTGCAGGAATTAATTACTCTTTGGTTCTTTCGGTAAAGTCACGTGGAAAGAAAATAAATTAATGAATATAATACGACGTTTCGATTGCAACACAAGCAATCATCATCAGGTAGAAAACAAACCTAGTGAACTTAGAAATGCAATGCAATCCAACACAGAGAGTCGGCTAACACAACAGTCAGCACCTTAACCTGGTTGATGACGTTCTTCCAAAGATTGCTAAATTTGAGAGAGAGACAAAACACAGAGACACGCAGTCTCTGTGTGTCTATGCTGTGTGTCTCTCTCTGTGTGTCTCTGTGTGTGTCTCTCTCTGCTTGTGTGTCTGTCTGTGTGTCCCCGTGTCTGTGTTTTGTCTCTCTCTCAAATTTAGCACTCTTTGGAAGAACGTAATCAACCAGGTAAGGTGCTGACTGTTGTGTTAGCCGACTCTCTGTGTTGGATTGCATTGTATTTCTAAGTTCACTATGTTTGTTTTATACCTAATGACGATTGCTTATGTTGCAATCGAAACGTCGTATTCTATTATTTCATTTATTTTCTTTCTACGTGACTTTACCGAAGGAACCAAAGAGTAAATGCAATTAAATGTAACTGCAAGTCATTTTACAATGTCAATGTATATGTGGTGCATGGGTAGAGTGACCACTCCACTGTGTCAACCGAGTTCAATTCCTGGCCACGCCGAACATTGGCGGTGAGCAGAACGTTTAACCAGTCCAGCCTTCCCCCAGAACTCATCCTCACGAACCCACACCGACCAGCGTGGTGAAGTATGGTCAAACAACCACATGACCGACACAACATCAGGAGGCCTTCATCTAGTAGTGAATTGACAAAGGGCTGTGAATTCAATCGTGACGCTACCTGCTGGGTCATGTAACCGACGCACCGTGTACACATTGCACACGGCTTGAATGTGGTTCATGTCACGCAATGCACAGTGGCGTGGACAGTGCTCGTACCTTTCCCTCTGGGGATGCCTTTGCTGAACGTGGCTTGAGAGCAGTGGCCGACCTCACCGTGGAATCCGCCACCTCCGCATTTACAACCTTCGCTCAAGAGCACGTGCACACACACACACGAGAGGGCACCAGCCAGTCACCACGACGCGATGGTAATGTCACACACCCGGGGGAACGCAACATCCATCGTTCCTCTCGATACAGCTGCGACCCTTAGTCACACGCGTACTCCAGTATACAAGTGACTCAGAAAGGAATCGGTGAGATATTAAGCCCCAAGCCCATCCATAGTGACTTCACCCTGTTATTTGACTATTTTAGTTGTTACGGTAATCTAGGCGAGGGGCATCCTTCCAACAATCCTTCATGGAATTGCTCGAATATCCTCATGCAGAACCCCAGGATTTCCTGGATAAAGAAAATGTTATTATTGCACTTTCATTCAGATGGCTCATTATTACGTGGAGATGATGGTAATGAAGATGATGTTGGAGATAGGATTCCTGGCCATACACAGGAATTGGTGAATCTGTGCCGTGGATTTTTCGGGACCTCGTGGGAACAAACATAACTCGACGTGAAGAATGTATGACGCGGTCACACGGCAGTGTGCACTGAGGATCCCACACACACACATGCAGACACAGATGTGGTGCAACAGCACGTGTATAACGCCCAAAGCGAATGCTGGGGCAGAGGTCAGCGTAGAGCAGGGATGGCCCTTTCAGACGAAGGTGTGGTCCAGATCAGGGCCCGAGCTAAGTGGGGCGGTAGGGGGGTGGTCCTTGGATGCAAGACATGGAGGGGGGGGGGGTTCAGGCAGGGATGGAACCTCCGTGACGCACTGCGATGGATCGCGCATGGTGCGAAAACACACGGCCAGTGTAGCAGCACAGCCGACGCGCCGTACGGCACAGAGAGAGACCTTCAACACATTTCTAACACTGCAATTAAACGATTGCCCCAGGACCCTCGTGAAAGAAAAAAAACCCCCAAACACTACGCCAAGTGTGAGCGCCGATAGGAGAGCGAGCTCTGGGTCTGGTTGCGTCACGAGGCAGTCGGGAGGGGGGGTCGCTTGCCCAGCGCGGGTACACGCAGGGGACACGCAGGGCTCCCCCGTGGAGCACGGGGACACGCGGGGCTCCCCCGTGGAGCACGGGGACACGCGGGGCTCCCCCGTGGAGCACGGGGACACGCGGGGCTCCCCCGTGGAGCACGGGGACACGCGGGGCTCCCCCGTGGAGCACTGGGACACGCGGGGCTCCCCCGTGGAGCACTGGGACACGCGGGGCTCCCCCGTGGAGCACGGGGACACGCGGGGCTCCCCCGTGGAGCACGGGGACACGCGGGGCTCCCCCGTGGAGCACGGGGACACGCGGGGCTCCCCCGTGGAGCACGGGGACACACGGGACAGAGATCCATGGCTGCATGATTCCGAGATCTGCTGCGAGGCTAATGCTCCACTCCTCTCGACCTGCCTGCGGCCAGAATATTCGCAGATGGAAAACGCCAACACGGAGGCCCGGAGCGCCGCCGCTACATTCACGTTGTTACCGACACAGTAGTAATACGCGTTTTAAAAACCACTCATGACACTGGAGGCTGTGCGGTTTCGTATGTTAACCTTGAGTTAATACAGTAGCAATAAAAACAAGTCCAGTAAAGATCTTGATTTGAAGCTTTCGTGGCTGCAGGGATCCATACTCTTTGGTTCTTTCGGTAAAGCCACGTAGGTAGAAAAAGTTATAGATCACGGCGTGATGACGATTGCTTGTGTTGCGATCGAAACGTCGTGATCCATTATTATCTCATGATAATGTTTCCAGTGCAGATGTTACGGTCTTCTCACCAAATTGCTCAAGGTTATGAAGTACGTCAGAGAGGAGCTCGTAAACTCTTCACGCGTCAAAGAAGCCGCTTGTGCATGGCCCCTACTGCCAAAGAATGTCTTCTACCACTGCTGCCGCCGCTAGCGTCGCTGGCACAACTGTTGCCCAAACTCCTGCTGCTACAAAGCGCGATTGCTACTGCTGGTAGCGAACCACTGCTGAAGTCCCTCAACCGCAAGCCTCACATCTAACCGCATCAGAACTCTCACCCCCCCCCCGCCCAGCCTGGTCAATAGAACCGTAGTTCATTGCACTGGACTGCACCACTGCTAACACTTAGCACCAAAGACCCCCCGTATAGCCTTGACAGACTTTTGGGGCAAGTGCTGTTAGCGAGCACCTATGAAGGCCGGCACGGCACAGCACTCAGTGGCAACATTTACCCACTGCACTGGTTACTCAATTTGAGGCTGAGTCGACCTAGGTGAGGCCCAGGACCGGTTCAGATATTCTTTACCGATGTTGACCACGAGCGGATATCGAACTCTGATCGCCGGGTTTGTAGCGCAGTGCGCTACCGCTCCACACACACCAGACACACCGTGCACACACACACACACCAGACACACCGTGCACACACACACACACCAGACACACCGTGCACACACACACACCAGACACACCGTGCACACACACACACACCAGACACACCGTACACACACACACACACCAGACACACCGTTCACACACACACACACCAGACACACCGTGCACACACACACCAGACACACCGTGCACACACACACACACCAGACACACCGTGCACACACACACACACACCAGACACACCGTGCACACACACACACACCAGACACACCGTGCACACACACACACCAGACACCATGCGCACACACACACACACACCAGACACCATGCGCACACACACACACACCAGACACCATGCGCACACACACACACACCAGACACCATGCGCACACACACACACACACACCAGACACCATGCGCACACACACACACCTCTAATCCCATCACAATAGCAACCAATGCGCGTGAGGCCATGTGGGACAAGCTCTGTGGGCGCAGGCCACGAGGAGGTGTGATGGAGGCCTATGTACAGGTAGGTGGCTGTGGGATGATGCACACAGACCCACAGACAGGGGGCATGGGCAGACACAATAAGGGACACAAGACGGATATATACACGGACACGGATAAACAAAAGACTCCCCCGTATACCCACAGAGGGCTGTTGACAAGCACATGCGTGTTTTAAGGGATTCGACCGAGTGGTGTGGCCAGAAACACGTCCGGCTGCATGCGTCTCCCGCAGTGTCGGCGGTGGCCTGGAATTGAACTCCGGGCGCACATACAGAGGTCGGGAAGAGCCGCATCAAGTCAGCGGTCGGTGAATCCAGCGGTGGGAGGAGAGAGCTTTGGGGGGGAGGGGGGGTACAGTTGCGTCCCCAGAAATGTTTAGACGGGGCCGTTGAGATCCTGATGGCAATTGAAAGTCAGAAAGGGTGGGTAATGGTTTCCAGTGGAGTTGAATTCACCAATGCGCGGGACGTTGCCCTCATTTCTCAGTTGCAAGTTATAAAGGTGCAGCCCTGCAAATGACTCGCTCAAACCACTGCTGGAGGGGAGCAATGTTGGGTATTTGGCCTACTCTTCCACACCGATCCAGACGTCTTGGAAGAAGTGCCCGTGCCTGCACTTTTGCCCCAGGCCCCCTCCACCAGCTGCTGTGCACACAGCGGCAGCTCCCGTCGCTTCTCAGTTACAAAGTGAAACACGTTCGTGTTTATTGATAGACACGCGTCTCTATGTCCTGCAAACCGGTAACCGGGCTTAACCGGTTTTCTTTCTCGTGCGGTGACCGGTCATGCGAAGACACAACAATTGCAACCGCCCTGTTTCTAACGATGTCCCGTATGTTCTATGAGTTAGGAAGTTAGGTAAACACATTTCCAACGTAGAACTCTTGATGGGAAAGTTTCCCTCCTCCAAAAATGGTTATCTGGACGCAGCACTTGATAAGCAGGTATAGACACAGAGACACCCAGGTAAACACAGGTAGGTCAACAGGTGGGCACAGCGCGAACCACTGGTAAACACACACACTGTGCACAGACACACATCGAGGCAAAAAACAAATGAAAAGATCCCCCGTATAGTCCTAACAGATTGTTGGAGGCAAGTGCTGTTATAGGACACCTGCAATTATGAGGCCAGGATAGCACACGAGGGGGTGTGGGTGGCCAGCACCACGCCCGGCCGCCTTTGCCTCCCCAGTGGTTACATTTTACACACCACACCAGGTACTCATTTGAGGCTGAGTTGGCCAGGTAGGCACACACAGGTAAACACACACAAGTAGGTAGAGGCAGACACGTACACACACAGGTAAACACACACAAGTAGGCAGGCAGACACGTACACACACAGGTACACACACACAAGTAGGCAGGCAGACACGTACACACACAGGTACACACACACAAGTAGGCAGGCAGACACGTACACACACAGGTAAACACACACAAGTAGGCAGAGGCAGACACGTACACACACAGGTATACACACACAAGTAGGCAGGCAGACACGTACACACACAGGTACACACACACAAGTAGGCAGGCAGACACGTACACACACAGGTACACACACACAAGTAGGCAGAGGCAGACACGTACACACACAGGTATACACACACAAGTAGGCAGGCAGACACGTACACACACAGGTACACACACACAAGTAGGCAGGCAGACACGTACACACACAGGTACACACACACAAGTAGGTAGAGGCAGACACGTACACACACAGGTAAACACACACAAGTAGGCAGGCAGACACGTACACACACAGGTAAACACACACAAGTAGGCAGAGGCAGACACGTACACACACAGGTAAACACACACAAGTAGGCAGGCAGACACGTACACACACAGGTAAACACACACAAGTAGGTAGAGGCAGACACGTAGGTACATAGGTGAACAGGTCGAGACAGATAGGCACACACCGGTAATGCATGCACAGGTAACACAAGTCGGTGCATACAGGTAACACAGGTGAACACTACACGTAGGCACAGGTTAGCAGGCACACACACAGGTGAACACGTATACACAGGTAGCAGGCACACACACAGGTGAACACAGAGGTGAACACGTAGCCACAAGTAGCAGGCACACACACAAGTGAACACACAGGTGAACACGTGCACACAGGTAGCAGGCACACACACAGGTGAACACACAGGTGAACACGTAGCCACAAGTAGCAGGCACACACACAGGTGAACACGTAGACACAGGTAGCAGGCACACACACAGGTGAACACACAGGTGAACACGTAGCCACAAGTAGCAGGCACACACACAGGTGAACACACAGGTGAACACGTAGCCACAAGTAGCAGGCACACACACAGGTGAACACACAGGTGAACACGTGCACACAGGTAGCAGGCACACACACAGGTGAACACGTGCACACAGGTAGCAGGCACACACACAGGTGAACACGTGCACACAGGTAGCAGGCACACACACAGGTGAACACACAGGTGAACACGTGCACACAGGTAGCAGGCACACACACAGGTGAACACACAGGTGAACACGTGCACACAGGTAGCAGGCACACACACAGGTGAACACACAGGTGAACACGTAGCCACAAGTAGCAGGCACACACACAGGTGAACACGTAGACACAGGTAGCAGGCACACACACAGGTGAACACGTGCACACAGGTAGCAGGCACACACACAGGTGAACACGTGCACACAGGTAGCAGGCACACACACAGGTGAACACACATGGGGTAGCGACACCAGCAGCGGCACCAGCAGCGGCGCCGGGCGCAGGGAGCCCTTACTGTCGGCGGGCGCGTACAGGGGCATCATGTCGAGCTTGTGCACCTCCTTGCCGTAGTAGCCCTCCTCTTGCGACTCGCGCTCGCACGCCGCCTCCTGCTGCTGCTGCAGCTGCTGGAGCAGCAGGTCCCGCGTGCTGTTGAAGAGCGCCAGCACTTGCTGGGGCACCTCGCCCGGCCCGAGCTGCTGCTCGGGCGGGCTGGTGAGCTTCAGCTTGCTCAGGATCTGCCCGCGCACCGCCTCGATGCGTCTCCGCTTCAGCACGTCCATGTCCATGGAGGCGCACGTGGAGGAGGAGGCGCACAGACCCTGCAGGGCGCAGCCCAGCGCCACCACCATCACGGCCAGGACGCGAACCCGCATGGCCCCGGCTGGCGGGGGTGGCGGTGGTGGCGGTGGTGGTGGGGGAGGTAGGAGACGCTCGCTTGGTGCTCGGGGGGGATGTGGGGACGCGGAGCGCGGCGCCTAGGGGCGGCCCCGTGGCCCGGGAAGAGGCGCAGAGGGCACGGCTCTAGGCGCGGGGCGCAGTGCCCCTCGCTCCTGCGCGCGGGGTCGCATGGCGGGGGACGCCCCACGCAGAGTCACTCCGGGGCCCGGGGCGGCCAACTCGAGCCGGGGCCGTGGGGAGAGACGGCGACGGGTTGGAGCGCATTCCTCCTTCTCTCGTCCTTCTCCTTGTACAACCTCCTCCTCCTCGTCACCCCTGTTACCCTCGTCCTGCTCGTCACATATCCTGCTGCTGCTGCTGCTGCAGGCAATGAACAACGCGTGCCGCTGCAGCAGCGATTTATAGCGAGCAGAGCCCTCCGCCCCCCTGCAGCCTCCTCCTCCTCCACCATCGCCCCCTCCTCCACGTGGAGCCGTGATGCGGGGGCGGGAGACCGCGACCCGGGCGGGTGTCGGGGTGGAGAGAGGGGGTCCCGAGGTGGAGCAAGGGGGTGGTAACACACCTCTCACCTGCCGTCTGTAGCAATTGTTTTGTGTTTATGGCGCTCAAACAGCGCGAGATAAACAAAGGGTTAGAGTGTTGTTTTCACAGTTGCAAGTCTCTCTTGGAGGGTTGTTCCGTGTCAAATGGCATTGGAGGAGGTGAGACACATGCCCATTAACTCCACGTGACGAGGGATCAACTTCAAATCCGAGCACTTTATTAACTTAGTTGAAAAAATAAATATATTTCTTAAAATGTAAAGCAGTGGCATGGTGCACACCTGTGATCTACCGCTTTGGAGGAAAACACTGGTGGATCACATCCATGTTTGTGAAACTTCCCCAAACCCACGGGGCTAAGGCCAAGGCGATGACAGGAGAGCTCGTGGGTTCGTGAATCTCCTTCGAATAACGTTTTTTGTTGTTGTTGGCTCATGTAAAACATCTCTGGGTACCATATGCTAAATATAAAAAAGGCCCGATACAGGATGCCCCTGAAGTCGCAACACTCAATTATGCTTCCCCTAGTACAAGCCAATTGCATGACTTAATTGACTCAATATTTTTGGAGTGTAAATTGAGATCCTATTTGCAGGTCGTCTTGAGCTTCAATTAGCTTAGGGGCTTGGATGCCACGTGTCAATTGGGCAGAAGGGAGAAATCGTTGGCGAGATGAGACGACCTTGGATTTGGCCTTACTTTGATACTGATGATCTAGCTTAAAGGGGCAGGGGGTTGCCACATGCACAACCAATGCAAACAAGATCACTGCGAGAGCAACTTCAACAACCTTCACCGCACACTCCCACCATTACCCAGTGAGGTTTACACGACAGTAGCACATGCTCCTCTGAACATAACGCACAGATGGTCTTAGAAAGCATGAGCCAAGGCCCTGCCCATGACTTTTGAAGATGGTCTCTTTATTAAGGCTCAGCCACTCGAACAGCCGGTTCCTGGAGGCCAGGGTTAGGCGCCACTGCATGGGAGGGCCCTGTTATTTCCGTGAGGATGACCCTACACACCCATCCCCATTGTCATAGGTGTTTAGGCAGACAGTGCGAGCATGGTGACTAATAACTGGAGGTTGGGTGGAGTGGCTTATGTCTGTAGGCTCAGTGTGCGACCACTAAACACACTGGTGGCGACTGCACTTACAGGAAGTCACGCCACTGGCCAGGTCACACACACACACGAGCACGTCCGCTGCGCTTCACACCTAGCGATGCAAACACCGTCAACGCTTTTCGCAATGAAAATGTCTCAAAAATGTTTATTTTTTGTTTATATACACAGAACTGGGAAACATGGTAGACCCAACCGAAATGCGAAATGTGTCGACTGTCAGTATTTTAAAACACGGCCGTTAGACACTGTTGCGCAGGTATGAAGTAGATGCAGGAATTGCAGATCTCGCAGTGCCGTACGATGTGGGTTGGGGTGCGCGAGCGTGGCCCCGTGCGCACTAGTCCGAGTCGCTGTCAAGCTCGTCCATCGGTTCCCCGTCTCCTCCACTCGCCGAGCTGACGCTCTCCTTGTCCCAGTCTTTCATTTTGGCTCCCATCATGAAGTCTTCTCGCAGGATGTTCCACGATGGCCCGCTCTGCTCACCCGCCTGATCATGCCACACAAGCACACACAAGCACACACAAGCACAAGTCCACACTTAAAACCGTGTGCCTCTGTTGGGGAAATTGATGTGTCTTTTAGACCAACAGGCAAGGTACCTAACTGGCCCATGTCCACCTGAAGAAAGCTACGACATAAGAGATGTGAATGCTCACCCGTGTTCCATTTTACGATGTCACAAAAATCGAAACCCCCCCATGCCCATAAAACTGAACGGAAGTTTAAACCAAAAAGTGAAAACATTGCTTGGACATTTTTATTACTGCACAGATTGCAGTTCTGACAATTTTGTGCAGCTTGCCGAAATGTATGAATGCGTCTGCTGCATTGAACGGTGCCTGCGAAATAAGCGCCCCTAATCGCAGTATAAACCTCTCCTTTTTTAATGTTTTCTTTGCCTAAAGAGAAAATGAATAGTTTGGTGCCGCCCTTCCTAACGTGGATGTGTTGAATTTCATCGCACACCGCTGCCTCGTCACCGGCCCAGATAAAACCAATATTGATTTGACAGCAGCAACCGCAACGGCCACAGCGGCCACAGCACCAGCAACCACAGCAGCCGCGAACCAATCCCGCTGGGGAAGGAACACATTTGCTCAATTAAGTGACAGCGAGGTCAGGTCCATGGGCAGGGCAGGGCACAGCAGCCGCATTGTGCACGAGGGAATGTCGCCTGTGCGACGGGGCCATGCTCTGCTCACCCAGGGCAAACACCGGCCCACAGCTTTTCCGGCTGCGGCTGCCGCCTGCCCCGCCAGTCGGCCGGCCGGCGCGTTTAAGTCAGTGCTGCAACTGCGGGGGTTGTGTGCCCAATGGTCTGGCTCATCCCCTGTCTGCAAGCACGTGGGCGGCTCCACCAAGATTTTCCAGTTAAATTAAAAATACCTGAGGACTACCTGTTTCATGTTAAACTGTAAATGCCAGTGTTGACTTGTATGGTTCAGTCTGAAGATATCATTCCCTTGAATATTAAAGCTACACAAGCTCAGTCTCAGGAGTGAGCACATACAAGAGTAAAGGGAGTAAACTTTTGCCACTAAAAATTTGCCCACCATTTATTTGGAAGTGCTCCGACTGCTGATGCAGCCTCCGCACCATCGCTTTTAACGGGACTTTCTGACTCCCACCACCTCGTGACTTACACTCGCCACCGATTGGCAGCTCAGGGCGATCGGGGCAGCCCCATGTGTCTGTACAGGGCAGCTGCATGTGTGTAAAGGGCAGCCTCCTTTGTGTAGGTGTTTGGGAAGGGAAGCTTCCTGTGTGTGTGCGTGTTATCGAGAGGGCAGCCTCCTGCGTGGGTGTGTGCGTGGAGAGGCGAGTCTTGTGTGCGTGTGCTAGGAGGGCAGGTTTGTGTGTGTGTGTGTGCTAGGAGGGTAGGCTTGTGTGTGTGTGTGTGCTAGGAGGGCAGGCTTGTGTGTGTGTGTGCTAGGAGGGCAGGTTTGTATGTGTGTGTGTGTGCTAGGAGGGCAGGCTTGTGTGTGTGTGCTAGGAGGGCAGGCTTGTGTGTGTGCGTGTGCTAGGAGGGCAGGCTTGTGTGTGTGTGTGCTAGGAGGGCAGGTTTGTGTGTGTGTGTGTGCTAGGAGGGCAGGCTTCTGTGTGTGTGTGCTAGGAGGGCAGGTTTGTGTGTGTGTGTGCTAGGAGGGCAGGCTTGTGTGTGTGTGCTAGGAGGGCAGGCTTGTGTGTGTGTGTGCTAGGAGGGCAGGCTTGTGTGTGTGTGTGCTAGGAGGGCAGGCTTGTGTGTGTGTGTGCTAGGAGGGCAGGTTTGTGTGTGTGTGTGCTAGGAGGGCAGGCTTGTGTGTGTGTGTGTGCTAGGAGGGTAGGCTTGTGTGTGTGTGTGCTAGGAGGGCAGGCTTGTGTGTGTGTGCTAGGAGGGCAGGCTTGTGTGTGTGTGTGTGCTAGGAGGGCAGGCTTGTGTGTGTGTGCTAGGAGGGCAGGCTTGTGTGGGTGTGTGTGCTAGGAGGGCAGGTTTGTGTGTGTGTGCTAGGAGGGCAGGCTTGTGTGTGTGCGTGTGCTAGGAGGGCAGGCTTGTGTGTGTGTGCTAGGAGGGCAGGCTTGTGTGTGTGTGTGTGTGCTAGGTGGGCAGGCTTGTGTGTGTGTGCTAGGAGGGCAGGCTTGTTTGTGTGTGTGTGCTAGGAGGGCAGGCTTGTGTGTGTGTGTGTGCTAGGAGGGCAGGCTTGTGTGTGTGTGTGTGCTAGGAGGGCAGGTTTGTGTGTGTGTGCTAGGAGGGCAGGCTTGTGTGTGTGTGCTAGGAGGGCAGGCTTGTGTGTGTGCGTGCTAGGAGGGCAGGCTTGTGTGTGTGCGTGCTAGGAGGGCAGGTTTGTGTGTGTGTGCTAGGAGGGCAGGTTTGTGTGTGTGTGCTAGGAGGGCAGGTTTGTGTGTGTGTGTGTGTGCTAGGAGGGCAGGCTTGTGTGTGTGTGTGTGCTAGGAGGGCAGGTTTGTGTGTGTGTGTGTGCTAGGAGGGCAGGCTTGTGTGTGTGCGTGCTAGGAGGGCAGGCTTGTGTGTGTGTGCTAGGAGGGCAGGCTTGTGTGTGTGTGTGCTAGGAGGGCAGGCTTGTGTGTGTGTGCTAGGAGGGCAGGTTTGTGTGTGTGTGTGCTAGGAGGGCAGGTTTGTGCGTGTGTGTGCTAGGAGGGCAGGTTTGTGTGTGTGTGCTAGGAGGGCAGGTTTGTGTGTGTGTGTGCTAGGAGGGCAGGTTTGTGTGTGTGTATATGTGTGCTAGGAGGGCAGGTTTGTGTGTGTGTGCTAGGAGGGCAGGCTTGTGTGTGTGTATATGTGTGCTAGGAGGGCAGGTTTGTGTGTGTGTGCTAGGAGGGCAGGCTTGTGTGTGTGTGTGCTAGGAGGGCAGGCTTGTGTGTGTGTATATGTGTGCTAGGAGGGCAGGTTTGTGTGTGTGTGCTAGGAGGGCAGGCTTGTGTGTGTGTGTGTGCTAGGAGGGCAGGTTTGTGTGTGTGTGCTAGGAGGGCAGGCTTGTGTGTGTGTGCTAGGAGGGCAGGTTTGTGTGTGTGTGCTAGGAGGGCAGGCGTGTGTGTGCTCGGAGGGCAGGCTTGTGTGTGTGTGTGCTAGGAGGGCAGGTTTGTGTGTGTGTGTGCTAGGAGGGCAGGCTTGTGTGTGTGTGTGCTAGGAGGGCAGGTTTGTGTGTGTGTGCTAGGAGGGCAGGTTTGTGTGTGTGTGTGCTAGGAGGGCAGGTTTGTGTGTGTGTGTGCTAGGAGGGCAGGCTTGTGTGTGTGTGTGTGTGCTAGGAGGGCAGGTTTGTGTGTGTGTGTGCTAGGAGGGCAGGCGTGTGTGCTAGGAGGGCAGGCTTGTGTGTGTGTGTGCTAGGATGGCAGGTTTGCGTGTGTGTGCTAGGAGGGCAGGCTTGTGTGTGTGTGCTAGGAGGGCAGGCTTGTGTGGGCGGTGCAAGTCCGGGAGGGGGTGCGCGGCTCTTGGCAGCCCTCCAGCCGGTAATCACTCCCATCTGCGACCCAGCCACGGCACAGGCGAGCCTTTCAAACTCCGTTTGCACAAATATTTGATCACAGCCCACCGAGATGCCAGCCCAGCTCCTCCAGGGAAACGGGGCCGGGGCTGCTCGGCTCAAAAACCCCTCTGTGTAAAGAAAGCAAAACTCAAATCTTTCCAACTATTTTGTTTCTCTTTCATTCTGCTGATCTCTTGTGGAGAATAATAAAGACATACATGCGTGTCTGCTCACCCCCTTCTGAGTGTAAACACAGCACGCTCTCACAGCCTATTGAAACTTTGCTCTCCTCATTTTTCACACACAAATAGTAATTGATTGTTAGCGCAATAGCCAACATGTTTGGTTTATGTTAACATCAGTTCTGTCAGCGCTTCGTTTTCTATTAAGACTGCAGAAATATGGCAAAATTCGATTTAGCAAATACATTTACCATGTAGCATTATTCATATTACCAGACATCGTGAGATATTCTAGTGATCCAATTCTATGGAGGCAAAAGTTCATGGATTGTATTGATTTGTTAAACCCACTAGACTGCAAGGTGGCCAATAGATGGCAGTACAGCAGGTGGGATTGTGAACCAGTCTGTGGAGATCTTTGAATATTGTCTTTGCTCGTGTGGATTCTATCCAGGCACTCTCGTAATCTCTTTGTAAAACACTCCTTAAAATTTCACCAAAAGGTCCCAATGCACGGTCTGCCTGAAAAGTGTCTTAACCCAGGAACGCTTTTGAATAAATATGATAATTTATTACATTAAAAAAATGTAACCAAATTTGGGTTCTAATAATTCCAAACTATTTCTGGAATGAATCGTCGGCTGGATGCATGCATCCACCCACCCACCCAGGGGGACTTTCTACCCAGGCGGAGCCTAAACAGCCAGAATAAGCCGGCAGATACCTCCTAAGTGTTTCTCGGCAACCTCAGTGACAAATGTGGTCCCATGTGCGAATCGCAGCACCGTGCGTAGGCGACCAACCCCCCCCCCCCGCACGGTCACCTCCATCCTCAACTCAAGACTCAAAAAAGTGCCGACTCGCACGAGGAGAGGATGTCAAGCCGTGACGTAGGCTTCTCGGAGACTGGCGGAAGAGGTGGTTTCACCCCATTTCTGGACACGCTGCATTACTTTATGCTGAAATAAAATCAGTCGCGAAATGTTTTTATTGGCTCTCATTGAGCAAAGTCCGTGGCTTCATGCCTCAGCGTGTGGGCAGCACTGCGGCTGAGGCCAAGGCGGCCCCGCAGCAGCTGCTGCTGGTCACCATCAAGAGCCGCGCACCCTCGAGTTGCCTGCACTGTGCTTCCTTGGAAGCCAAATGCACTCGAAATGCGAGGAACGTGAAGCAGCACGATGGGTGACGAGAGCTCGCTGGGTGAGGTGCAGGGCAGCTTCCCTTCCGGCGCCAGCACTCAATGGAAGTAGCAGCAGGCTGGGGGAGGCCCTGGGTGGGGTTTGTCTACAAGAGCCAACCTCTACAACCATAAATCAGAAGCCACCCACCTACGCTGTCCCCCGCAGCCCTCTTCATCACAGACATGATTACAGCCTCTGTTAAGCTCCACAGCCCTGCGGTTGCCTCCGATGAAAGCGCCGGCCGACCGTCAAATCAAACACGGCTTGAACATCAGACAGAGCCGGGCTCACCCAGGATGACTGTGCAGTGAGGCTCCATCCTTGTTTGTTTCAAGAGGTTCTTTAACAGCAGCCCACTCTGGAGGAAACCCGTGTAATGTAACTCTACTTGACTTTGTTGTGAAATGTGACTTAAAGAATGATTGCCATTAAAAGCGTAAACCACTGAACACAAACCTCCACTTCCTGTGTTGACCACAGTGGTGACAGTATGTCTCCAGTGTTAATCTCAGGCGTTTATTTCGTATTTGATTATTTTCCTTTAAGCACACCCCGAGCGTAAGACATTTTGTTTTGGTCTCTAGTTATCATTAGAAAAGGGCAGGATTTATTGTCCTGAATGGTTAGGTTACTATATTTAACCAACTCCCAGTTCCCAGAGCTGAGGTTGAATAGTGCAAATTCCAGGCTGGCCATGGGCTATGTTTGGCTGCAGCAGATGAATGTACTTATGTTAATGTTTTAATCTGCTTGCAAGCAAGCAAACACAGCTCAAGCATTCATAAAAATTGCCAAGTCCCAATAATTTCTGCATTTCGCTGCAAGTGTAAAAGTCGCAGTTTGCTCACGTACCCAGCGGCACGTGCAGCTACAGCGACTAAACACGACACGGTCTCTCGAAGCCCCCCCACAGCGGAGCTCACTCACAGGCAGCGTGTGACCCAGCGGTGCGAGCACTCTCGGGCGCTGCACAAGCCCAGTCCGCCGCATAGTTGTAAGTTGTGTTTTAATCACGAAATGTTACTCAAGCATACATGTTGTCACTGCCTCCTTACGGTTTGTATTATTCCTTTATGCGTCTCTAATAAATACCATTTGGTTTATAGTGTCACACCGCAGATGATGTATAGATGTTTTGTCTTGAAACCCGTTACATGATATGTTCCCTCCTCCGCAAAACAAAAGACACCGCGCCTCTGAAGCACTAAGCATGGGTAGGAGGAGTGGGGTATTGACAGAAAACTCAAACCAGACTCCCCCAAACGAAGCCCGATTCTCATGAACAGTAGAACATCATCTCGTTCAGCCACCCAACCTTGTCACCAAGGGTCCTGGTGTACACCAAACTACACCCAACACGGGACACCCCATCATCTGAACACGTGACAGTGCTCCTGGTGCCTCCAGGGAGCGAATGAACCTTTCTTCTCCGACACTGGTGGCCAGCGTTTAATTCCGAGCGTCTCATATTTTGTTCCCTTCCTTTTTTTTTAAACAACCACAAATATTCCATAGAGAGCACCACTGCAACGAGAGCACATTTTTAACTTGCATTATTTAGTCTACGGGGCTGCTTTCCTTGCCTTTGCGTATGTTGGCCAGGCCGATGGAAGGAGCGGGAGGTGGAGGTGGGAGCAGAGGCTGCCTCTGGGTGCCCCATGCTCATGGAGATCAGGGCCCTTACCTGTGGGGCTGTGCGGCCGGGGCCCGTGCGTGTAAGTGTCGCGTCCTCCTCGCCCCGCAGCATGCTGATGAAGTCCTTCTTGGTGACGGAGGAGAGCACCTTGGCTCTCTTGCGCTCAAGACCGCCGGCTTCTTTCACTTTTTTCCCCATTCCCTTTTGGTGTTTTCGCACAGCATTGAAGAGCGTCACCACGCCCCTGATACAGCACGGGACAAACAAGTGCGTCATCGTTACCACATCGCCACTATTATTATTATTATCATCCGTGCTGAAAAAAAGATTGAAAGATTCCCAGCTTTTCACAGTGACACATCTCTTAAGCATTTTGTTCAGAGTGATGATGATGATGCATCCAAGAGCTCAGCTACGGCTACTGCGGTCGGCGCAACGTTTCAGAGATGAATCGCATTCATTTCACTTCGCGGAAGGTCCCGCGCCGAATGCTGATGGCGTTCTCAAAGAAAAGCAGGACACCTTCGAGATGCGGAGGGGTTGATGGGAACCAGAGCATTGCTCAGATAAATTGTGGAAAAATGTTTGCACTCCTAATATCAGTGCAGTTATACATTATTAATCTTTCCTGCATACTTTTTAAAAATGCCGTATTAATTCATGAACGACAACAGTATATACCATTACAGAAATATCTGAAGCTGCATTGCAGTAATGATACCTCAAGCAAAGTACAGTATTCAATATGAGTTCCATGAAAAGTCCCTTTGGTTAAACGTTTAAAAAAAGCTGAGGAAACCTGCCGACTGTGGTGGGCAGCAGGCCCCAACGCTGTGCCCACCCCCACGTGTGCTACATTTTCCACAAAGTATTTTATATTTACTTGAAACATACCAAAACCAGCTTCAAGAAATCCCGACATTTTTCCATTTTTTTTTCCATCTCATTGTTACGTAACAGATTGTAAAAATGTACTGTCCACAACATCTGAAACTGCAAGTGGCCCCATTTAACAACCAAAACTAACACACCTATTATGCCCCGCTCTTTTATATTGATTGGACATACAACCAAATGGGCACTGCTTTCAAAAGATTCATGTTACGTCTCGAGGAGCCTGTCGGGACCACTTGGCCTTGTCGGGTGAGCACATGATGACTGCGTGCCTGGAAGACCGGGGCTCACCGTGGCTACTTGGCGGCGTGGCTAGCGTGGCATTCCATGCAAACAGGACCATACCGTGCGCTGGTCAGAGAGTTTCTGCATACATTGGGAAAACCTTTCAGGTTTCTGACCAATATTTCACGTGAACCTGAATGCCCAAGAAAAGTGAGCCATTGAACCATCGAAGGCTGTTGTGTTTGTACAGCTGCTTCTACTCCAATCCAGCCGATCACCATATCATCGTCCCACCCACTGCACAGCATCACAGCCAATCGTGGACCAGTTTCCAAAGCAATAATGGCTAGCTAAGGGGGGGGGGGGGGTGATTCGTTTCTCCTTGTCGTGAGGCACGGTGGAAGAGGTCACAAGGGTCAGAGTAGTGTTTTGTAAGCAAAATAGACCCCAAACAAATCCCTGCCACAAGAGTGGATGCCAAGTCACTGAAATGTATCTTATTAGTCATCATCTATAACATACAGTACATATCCCACACCAGCTTCACATACAAGTACTTGCAGGAATCCTGTTGCTCACATTTAACAAATGCTGTGTTTGTCTTCAACCTCCTTGAGTTGAACAACTGATTACTATATACTTTATGAATACAGGATTATATGTCACGCATGTATACAAAGGGCCCTAAGTCAATGAGTACAATCTGACCTCTATATAAGAACAGGTTAACCACAAGCACACTTCACACTACATATGCTATTAAATCAATCCTTAATTGCGAAAAGCATGCTTCAGAACAAAAACACATTTATGAACTTGAAATATGCTCATTTTAACATACAAAGCTTCCTTTGCATTCCTGAGACAAACCCAAATTAACCTGGGGAGGCACTTGTCATTTTGTTTCTGCACAACAAAATGACGATAACGACTTCGCCCACAGTTCAACAGCAGATAAACGTAGGCCTCTCGAAGAAAGCGGCTTGCGGGAGTAACACAGCCTGCAGGAGTGACTTTATTGGCTGTATTCTTTGGTTCTTTCGGTAAAGTTACGTAGGTGAAAAAATAAAATAAAAAAAATACTTGTATTTATTTAACAAAAAATAATCTTAGGTTTTTTCGGTAAAGTCACGTAGGTAAAAAATTTTAAATTAATAAAAGTAAAATAAGATACAAATTAAATAAAAATCACGACGTTTCGGAGGCAACACAAGCTTCCGTCTTCAGGTGGAACCGTCACAGCACGCTTGCTGTATGCTGTATTAATGTTACATTTTTTTACCTACGTGACTTTACCGAAAGAACCAAAGAATATGGATCCTTGCAGTCACGAAAGCTTCAAATCTAGAATTGATTGGCTGCCTTTGCCCGGAGGTGTCTGCGAGGAGGCGGCTGCCGATGCGCCTGCACACCTGGTGGCCACTCTCTGCAGATTGCGCTCTCGGTCGCGGTCCTTGGTGGCGTCGGGCTTCATCCGGCACATCTCCTCCCACTGCTGCTGCTTTTCAATCTGCAAAAGACGTTAAATGACCACTGCCGTTTCATTTTACGCTAATGAGTTTCCACCTGCTTAGAAATAAAGAAAACATTGCATTGATGGAATATCAACCGTGACATTTATAGAAAGCTAACTTGTTGAATTTGTCTGGGTAAAAACAAAGGGCAAATGTAACCAATTCATTCCAATATCGGTTAAAAAGATAAAAACCCGTTACCTGTTTTCTCAGCTTTTCTCGCTGCTCCTTTTCCTCTTCCTTTGCCTTTTCAATGTCTTTGCTTTTCACGAGAATAGCTGGTTTACTTTGAGGTATTTTCTTGTTCAGGATCTTGGCCATAGCATCAGCCCAGCCAGAGGGCCCATCGTCAGTTGTTTCCAAATCGTTGCTCTCATCTTCATTATCACTTGCGTCTGCATCCCCAGCGTCCTCGGCGTCGCTCCCAGCGTCCGAGGCTGCATCCAGTTCCTCTTGGTCCACCTTCTCCTCCTGGTCCACCTTCTCCTCCTGGTCCAGCTCCTCATGATCCTCCTCCTGGTGGTCAGGGCTGCACGGCTTGGGTTCTGCATTCACAAGACAAACGTTAACACTGGAACGGCGCGCTGCTACTGCAATCGTTGACGAATGGCGCCACCCATTGGACGAACAACCACACGGCAATGCCAAGAGCGCCCGTGGTGCGCCGTCCGCATTGTTCGTGTCTAGGGGAGGAGGACGGGCTCGATCGCCTCATCACGCCCCCGGCCCCGTAGCGGGAGTGAGAAGCAACAGAGGACCCCAACTCAGCTACGTGTCGAGCGCGGAACATCCCGATGAAGATGTTTCGCTTTCCCCAACGCTCACCTCGCGTCTTCTCACCTCTTCGATCACCCGCCCCTCTCCCCCTGTAGCCCTCGCCCACCTCTTTTGAGCACATCGGCATTCATCCCCTCATTTGTTTTCTACCCACACCTCACATTCTCTCAATCCCACACATCTCGTACTCCTCTCCCTCCTCCATATTGTCGACTCTACATCCCCCACCTCGTCTCCCCCACCTCGTCTCCCTCACCTCGTCTCCTCCCCCACCACCTCGTCTCCCCCACCTCGTCTCCCCCACCTCGTCTCCCTCACCTCGTCTCCCCCACCTCGTCTCCCCCACCTCGTCTCCTCCCCCCACCTCGTCTCCTCCCCCCACCTCGTCTCCTCCCCCCACCTCGTCTCCTCCCCCCACCTCGTCTCCTCCCCCCACCTCGTCTCCTCCCCCCACCTCGTCTCCTCCCCCCACCTCGTCTCCTCCCCCCACCTCGTCTCCTCCCCCCACCTCGTCTCCTCCCCCCACCTCGTCTCCTCCCCCCACCTCGTCTCCTCCCCCCACCTCGTCTCCTCCCCCCACCTCGTCTCCTCCCCCCACCTCGTCTCCTCCCCCCACCTCGTCTCCTCCCCCCACCTCGTCTCCTCCCCCACCACCTCGTCTCCCTCACCTCGTCTCCTCCCCCCCACCTCGTCTCCCTCACCTCGTCTCCCCCCCACCCCACCTCCTCCGTCTCCCCCACCTCCTCCGTCTCCCCCACCTCGTCTCCCCCCCACCTCACCGTCTCCCCCCCACCTCACCGTCTCCCCCCCACCTCACCGTCTCCCCCCCACCTCACCGTCTCCCCCCCCACCTCACCGTCTCCCCCCCACCTCACCGTCTCCCCCCCCACCTCACCGTCTCCCCCCCCACCTCACCGTCTCCCCCCCACCTCACCGTCTCCCCCCCACCTCACCGTCTCCCCCCCACCTCACCGTCTCCCCCCCACCTCACCCTCTCCCCCCCACCTCACCCTCTCCCCCCCCACCTCACCCTCTCCCCCCCCACCTCACCCTCTCCCCCCCACCTCACCCTCTCCCCCCCCACCTCACCCGCTCCCCCCCCACCTCGTCTCTCTCTTCCTCACCTCACCCTCTCCCCCCCCACCTCACCCTCTCCCCCCCACCTCGTCTCTCTCTTCCTCACCCCGTCTCCTCTCCCTCACCTCGTCTCCTCCCCCCCACCCCACCCCGCCTCCTCTCTCCCACCTCGTCACCTCTCTCTCTCGTCTCTCTCTCCCTCACCTCGTGGATCGTTCCCAACTCCGCTCCTCGTGCTCGTGGAGACGGCCATGTTTCCGGAAGTGAGGGGTACGGTGCGCGGGGAGAGACGGGAAACGCCACAAGGGGGAAACGCGGTCCGGGTTTTTAGGTTCCGGGTCTCGTTGGTCGGGCTTGGTGCAATACGAAATCGTCCGTTCTCGAATCTGCCCCCCCCCCCCGCCTTATTGGGGCTTTCCCCCTTAGCCTTGTCTAAATCAATGTGCACGAACTACATTGCGATGAGAATGGGGTATTTTTCCTTCCCCATAAGTATTGGAAACCCGGTGAACGGAGGCCAAACAGTAGATTGCCTCAGGTAGAATGTTCTTGTCATTCATTGCACATTGCTCCATTGCGTATTCTGTGTTGCGTGTTATTAATTGTGCATTGTGTTTTCCTGTGTATGGTTTTATGGGAGGTGGTTGCAATAACACGGCGTTCTGGCCTCTACAGGGCAAAGATAAATCATTCGCTTTGCTTTGCCTGAATTTGTATGTGAACCTATGGTGGTGTGTGCGAAATGCCAAGGTTCTATTTGACTTTATTGGCAGTGCCTTGATGTAATTCGGTTTGTAAGCCAAGCTCTGAATTTGTGTTGTTGCCGCTGCTGTGGCAGTGTTAAAGCACAGCATAGCAAACAATATTCGGCATTATCACAAAGGGACATTAACACACAAGACCGCATAATGAATCATGGACAATTCAGCTTTGTAACAGCCAAATACGGGTTCAATAACCGTGTTGATTGCAGGAGCAACAACGCCTGCAGGAGTGGCTTGATTGGCTGTATTCTTTGGTTCTTTCGGTAAAGTCACGTAGGTGAACAAATTAAAAAAAAAGTAAATACATTGCGATTTAAAGCTTTCGTGACTGTAGGGATTCATCTTCTTGGTTCTTTCGGTAAAGTCACGTAGAAGGGAAGTAATTAAATAATAAAAATAAAACATAAATAGTCGCTCCAAGCCTGGAGCGTGACATTCAGACTGTCTACTTGACAGACCTGTTCTCCACCTGAAGACGACTGCTTGCGTTGTGGCCGAAACGTCGTGAGAATTATTTTATTATGTTTTATTTTTATTATTTTATTACTTCCCTTCTACGTGACTTTACCGAAAGATCCAAGAAGAAAAAAGTAAATACATTTATTTACAAATAAATTTATAAATAAATATATACATTTTTTTCTTTTTTCACCTCCATGACTTTACCGAAAGAACCAAAGAATATGGATCCTTGCAGTCACGAAACTTCAAATCTAGAGTGGATTTGAAGAGTTGATTGGCTGCCTTTGCCCGGAGGTGTCTCCGAGTAGGTGGAGGCTGCCGATGCGTCTGCACACCTGGTGGTGCCTTGCGGAGTTGTATACTATCTTTTGCTTTGTTGGTGTGGATTGTGGATAACACAAAGTATTCAGTGAAAGATTATTTAGTTCCATCAGGCTGGCAAGCATTGATCCATGAGATAAAATTAACTTACGGCACTCATGTTTTATTATTATTTCGTGCTGAGAAACACCCTTTTCCGATAACAGTTATATTTTGAGCTCTTTTATCGAAGTTGTGGCCATGTGGGAATCCCTTTGCAGTGTCAACACCACCAGTACATTTGAGGATACCCATAAACAGAATCCTTCCCTTTAAAGGCTGTAACAATCACAGAAAACCAGACACCAGACACTTCCACAGCCTCGTGACATCAAACAAACGCCAGACACACCATGCCCTGCCATCAGACATGTGCCACTGATACAAAAAAAACACCAGAAAAAAACAGTCCCAAAGATACAATTAATATTGAGCATACTGACACCAGGCTTGTTAATAAACAGACATCTCATAAATAACAGGCAGATAAATCCCACCAACTTACAACGTCTCACTGACACCAGACATATATCCCGCCGACACCAAAGAGACACATCCCAAGGACTCCCAGCAAGTGGCGTGAGTGGCTGAGAGGTGAGCTGCTCCACGAGCTCCATGAGCCCAATGGAGCCGAGATCGAGCCCCCCCCCCCCCCACACACAGTACTGGGCCACTCCGGTTGGCTGATGGATAGAATGAGGCCAACGACGGATCCCAGACTGATACAAGCAAAGCGAGTAATTTCAATAATTTGCATTTGCAAGCACAAAATTGCAATTGACGGGTGGCAGAGCTTTTTCCCAGGTGAATAAAGACACGATTTCCATCAGCGTGCTGCCCGCTCTGCTCCTGTCCTGCCAATCGGTGGGGCCCTAATGGGTCTGGCCCTGAGTGGGGCTTGCCATTGTAACATGGGCTAATTACTGTGACCCTTGCACCATTAACCATTACGTGAATAGGTATTTCTTTTTTAATAGACCAACAATGCATTTAATTTATATCACATTATGCAAATGTTAAATATACATATTATGAAGTAACATACACACGTTGAATACAATTTAATCGCATTAAATATACAATTGCTCTCACGAAACCAGTGTTTGCACGTGCACACGATGGATGCGCAGTGAACGTGGCCACTGTGTAAGAGAAGTCGCTGTATTGGAGTCGGGGTTGGGTGGCTGATGTAATGCGCAGTTGTGAGCCCATGGCGCCCTCTTACACGTTGTATGTATGTTGAACTTATTTCGTACCGTACGCAGTCAGCCGTACTAATCGTAGGGGGAAGGACAACAAACTAAACACAAAAAGCAGTTACAGTATAAAGAAATGAGTTTGTTAATCTAGGCGATTTAAAAGTGCATCGCTCCTCCAGTGACTTCCGAATATCGGAATGCAGAACTGTCCAGACGGCCGCGGAAGCGCGTCTGAAAGCGACAAAAAAAGTGAAATGCTTTGGTCTCACGAGCTGAAATGCAACGTGCAGACGTGCGGAGTCGGTTGGTGCACGCAAGGCAAGCGTGGCCGCGTGTGTGGGGGGGGGGTGTTGGAACACTCGGTGCTCCAAGCGCCGAGATGATGGATGGAGGAGCTCCCTCCTGACGTCGGTGCACGCATCCCAAAGCGGCTCCACCAGTGCCTCAAATTTACGCAGACAAATTGATGTCTGGGGAGAAAGTCAGTTATATTATATGCACATAACGTCGCTCAAATTTGCAGTGCTTGGCATATGGTTTTATGATGGCAGGGGGCAGGGGCAGGCATGATGGGTTGTAGATAATTTATGTTTTATTGTGCTGCTGTTAAAATAGTTTTAAAATCACAGGACATGTGAAATGCTGAGCAGCCATTTTCTAGGCACTGATGCGTGTCTCGTGTAATATTGTCTTTGCCTTCTGTGATCTACTGCTCTCTCTGCTACCTGGTTTTTTTCCCCTCTTCTCGACATCAGGAAGTCACTTATATATACAGGACCCATACACATGCAGTGTGCACAGTTTATCACCGTGTGCTGTGTCAATGCACGTAGAGTATGATGTTTTATTGTTACGGTTTCAGTGATCACACAGTTTGATTACAGAAAAAAATATAACAGCACGATGGTTTCCTGCTCGAGGACAGACACGTGGGTTATCGCTTCGTAAATGCAAAGCGTATACGCCATATACTCCTATGTACGTACAAAGTTGAATCATCCCTGTGTTAGTGACTAATATATTAGTGATTCTCAAACGCTCTAATGTTGATGGGCATCAATATTTTAGGGCAAGGAAGAGAACATTTTCACATTATTTGCTTCAACAAAGCATATCATCGGTGTACAATCTGTGGCTGAAGAGGGCATGGCATGTTTCGTGGCAGGGTATGGTATAATAATTTCAACTTGTAACGCGCACAGCATTCGCTCGCTCTCGAAGAGAAAGAGAGAACGTCTCAGAGGCGCGAGGAATCACAGACTAGCAGGAAAAGAAGCCACGTGGGCACCCGGCGCCAATTCACCCGTCCCCCCAAGGTCTGAGGTCCTCGATATATTAAGGTGTTATCGTACAATTATAATCAGTGACTTAAAGCTTTCGTGACTGCAGGAATTCATATTCTTTGGTTCTTTCGGTAAAGTCACGTAGATAGGTTCAGATTAATAAAAATAAAGTAAGCAAAAATACATTAATCGTAACCTATCTACGTGACTTTACCGAAAGACCCAAAGAATAATTATAATCAGTGTTTACCTTGTTGAAACCCACGCGAGCTCGGGAGCAACATTCTGTCCCATACAGACGGAGTCCACATTTGCTGTACCACCTCCTGGTGAGCCATGGTTGGGCACCTCGCCCACAGGAAGGCAGCTTCACAAGTCCACAGTGCTGTATTACAGGCGTGCACCACCGCTGCCCAGCTACTTGGCAGTTCCAAGAATAAAAATGCAGGTATCTATCATATGCTAAACCAGGACTAGTTATTCACATACATTCTAAATTGTTCAAATGCAGGTTGATGGGATAAAATATAGCAGCTTCTATGTTGCAATCTATACTCTTTTTTTCATTAACGCAACGCAAATCTTTTTTGAGCCATGTATAAAAAGTGTACACCATGAAAGTGCACAGTTATCAAGGCTGAATAAAACCTGCATTAATTTATGATTCCTGTACGGCACCTTAACTCACGCGATTTAAACCCCAGCAGGAGGCAGTGCGAAACAAAGTGAGCACCGAGGCGTGGGCGCGGTGGTAGTACGAGGATGAGGCGCCAACGAAGCCACCCTGCGCTCAGTCCGTGCACCCATGTCACCTGGAGGTGCCTTGAGTCTTCTCAGCGCTCGACGCAGGAGGGCAGGGCATGAGTGTGGCCACAGCAGGGCACTGCCACTTCAAATGGAGCCTCTGATTTCACACCCTATTAACTTGAGGCCTGCTAAGGTTAATGCCGTCCCCTGTAACGTGCCCAAAGAAAAATATTAATACATTCTTCCTGTGATTCTGCAGCACCTGGTATGTCCTTCCAAATTGAGCGCTAATGGAACCACTCTTCCATTTAGCCCCAGAGCCGAGTGTGGAAAATCTCAGCGGACGGCTCTTGTAGAGTACGCTGACCTCACTTATCATTTTAGGGGGGAGCTGGAGTGACTTGGTTAATTTTATCAGCCAGATTTGATCCTCCCACGTGTCCATTCTGCACTTTCCGCAGGCCCATTGCAGCCATCATTCCACTCACGCCGCAGCACTGCCAGGGCAGTCAGGAGTTGCGTGAACGCCTCCGTATTGTTTAAACCTCTTATATTCACTCCCAGAATTATTCTACATTTCTATTTCCAAATGATTCTGATGCCTTCTTAATCGTGACGTGAAAGCATGATAGATGAAATAATAAACGGAATTAAATATCTCGTCAAGACTGTGCCATTGGCTATGAGACAATTATAAAACATGAATTTTGTTGAGCATATTTGAAAAATAACTGAATATAATGAGCAGGAAATGAAAATGAATACGTTTGCATTGACAATGACAGAAGGGGTGGCATGGGGATGAAGATGCATCGGTGTTAGGAGTACCTTGCACCACGGTAGCGAGATGTTAACTCCCTCGCCTGGTATGAAGGAGGTCGTGGGTTCGATCCCTATCCTGACGCCTGCTGTATACCTGGAGTCTGCATCTTCTTACTCCCCGTTGTCGCATGGGTGTTTCTCCGAGTTTTCCCTCCACGTTTAGAAACACGCGTTTAGAGTATTTGACAGCTGTATATTTCCACGTAATGAGCCACTTCGTTTAGGTATCATTTGTGGCCAGGTCGCTTCTGAAAAAGAGCTATATAGCTCAGTGGGGCCTTTCCTGGTTAAAAGGTAAAAAGTAAGAGTCTGAGCTGGGCACGACTCGTGTCTTGAGGAAGGGGCGCGCTGCCCTGGCACCCAGGCAGTGACCGCGACGGGCATCTTACTCATTCCATTCTTGATCACATGGCAGCCGTCGCTTGCAATCGCAGTGTCACCAAGCACAACCCATGCTGCTGTTCTCCTTTTTGTTTTTACATGTCAGCTACTACCACCCAGCGCATGATTGTAAGCAGCAAACATGATAAAGCAGTGTCTTCGATAAATCTTACTTATGGAGCGGGCGAACTGGCTCTGCTTATCTGTAATGTGCAGCATGGCAGGGATAAAGTACCGCAACATTTTGCTGGATTGACGCACACAACCGGTGGGATCACAACCGCCTAGGAAGAAAGCGGACATCGGTGTGGTTACGTGGTCCCCCTCCGCCATTCAAATATCGGGAGGACTTTTTCACCAGAAATTTCCATGACAATGCAATATCAGCATAACCAACCAAAGGCGTGGACCTGGCACAGTGGATGCTGGTTTTGGGCATTGGGGATGCTCCGAGGGCAGTGCAAGTTTCATTCCAGTTCCCCAACTCGCAGGTCCGTCCCCTCTACCTGGCTGCATCTCCTCTCGCACATGGAGGCCTCTTCAGCGAAGGAACCTGATGTTTTGGTTTGGGGTTTTTTGTTGTTGTTGTTTATTTTTTCAACCAATCCCTCGCCCGATGTATGTGGCACTGCTGTACGAGGCCGTGATTTAACGCGCCCCTGCACCTTGGCCGTGGGCGTGGTGGGGGACCGGGAGGCCACGGGTCAGACAATGATGCAGAGCGGAGCCTTTGACTAACGGACCCAGTCATCAGCCCCCTGCCTTCATCCGTCAGCGAACCTGGGGCGTGAAAAATCGCCGTCCACCCGCCGCTGCCTGCAGGTGGCTCCTGGTGTGGGCAGCGTTGTGAGAGCTCACCTGTCCGCACCCGTGTGCCCGTGCCGTCAGTAACCGGGGCACCAAGGAGGCGGCATTGCTGGGGGGGGGGGCCCTTTATATCGAGCGATGGCCCGAACGCGTGTGAACAGCAAGCCACTGTCACGGTCTTGCAGGGAGCGTTAATTCAAGGGACTAATTGATAATAAGAACAAAGTGTCAGCAAAGTTCTCGGGAAAAATAATGAAATCCTAAATTGTAAATCATTTAACTTACAATTTAAATATACTATGCAAATGTAATATTTTACACGCAAAAAAAAAAACCCACCCCATGTAATGAATTCAGGGCATAATATAAATTGCCAAATTAAAACATAATTGCTTTTCATAATGATCAGAAATGAGATTGCAGGGATTAGAGGGGATGGCTGCGGGTGCGGGCGAGGGGGCGCGGATGCTCGGGGCCCCACCACTGGCGGAACAGATGCTCGGCGACCACATGGCGCGTGAAAAATGCAGCTCTCGCCCGGTCCACACCGCTCATTTCCATCATCAAATATCCAGCGGGTCGGTGGGAGGGTGGGAGGGTCGGGTGGGGGGGTTCGCTCGCGATAGGGAGGTCACATTTCTTAATGACTCACAATCAGCAGGGCCCGTGGCTTGCCCGCAGACACTTTGGCGCTCGCTCCGTTTTGAGGAGGAGGTCTTGGAAGCGGCTCTTGCGCGTTGGCCACAGGACGTGGGATTGAAGGCGTCCGTGCTGTTCTGTTCCTTACAAGAAGCGCACTCTGTCTCGCGTCACACGCACCCCACGTGGAAACGCTGTGATTGATGACGGCGGCGGCACCCGGCCTGCGTTGTGTAATGTCACGGTACACGCGTCTCTCGGGTTCTAACGAGGGGGTGTGGGATGCATTCCTCGCCAAATGGACGCACGCACGCACGCACTCTACGTGCGGGTTCACGTTAACCTGCAGAACCTAGCCGACCCTCCCGAGTTGAACCCCCTTGCTCCCTGCGACTCCTCAACGTGATTGGCGACTTGGGAAACGAGTCCGCGAACAGAGCCATGCCTTGCAAAAAATTACACGGCTCTGAATTGGGATTTTGAAACAAGCATTCAAAACAAATGCGAGTCGCTTTGCTTTAAACGTGAGAATTTGTTCAAACAACAACAACAACAACGCCCCAGTCTTAAGACATGCAGCCAGACACGTTCAGCACACGGGATTTGTTGTCGCTCACACAACACACACCTACGACCTACAATGACGCAAATATAAGTGAAAATAAGCTCCCAGTAAATTGGCTTCTGGGTAATGTATTTCTAAGCACAGACGTGTATCTGAACGAGCACTCGAAGGCAGGCTGATAGGTTTTACACTGCATGAATAATGGGCCTTGCAAGCAGAGTCATCTTTATCAATACAAAATGGAACATGACACTCCATCGACAGTATCCCGTTGAGGAATTGCCACCATTCGCGAGCTCTTTGATTCCCATCCCCAAGTTGTATCTCTTACAATGAGCCATTAGGCTTGTCTTGGGAGCTTGAGACAATTCGCCACTGCCTCACACTAGATTATATCTGCGGATGAATCCCCACTACAAAGTCATAGCATGGGGTCTTTGGAGAGGTCTGTATTGAGTGTGCGTTGAGTAATAGGCAGCATTGAGAACGGGTCTCTGTGAAATATGTTACGCTTTGGATGCCTCCTTCAGCATATTGTACCATTGCCTCATCACGTCCCTTTTTGGTGGCATCAAATATCAAGAAAATTAAGAGCCACACAATTGTGTCACACCTGAGCTGACCCCAAGAGCTGCACCTCGTCCTGTGGCATGGCAGTGGTGACGCCGCCTTCCGTTGCCCTGTTGCTGCTGATTGATCAGGGTCAGCATCTCTCTCTCTCTCTCTGTGCACGTGTGGACGAAAGAGCGATCTGCGCCGACTCGAGGGGAAAAAAAAACAATTAGAGCGAGCTAAGCAAGACAACGGAATGAAATCCGGAGCAAAATGTAACAAGTACATGCACTTAAGATTAATTTGCATCGTCCAACAATGGCATGAGCGAGGAGTTTCTAACTGCTCCGTTTTCCCACATTGTATTTTTTTGCCTACATTTTGCTGCGAGAATGCTGGAGTTTTTTTTTTACTCCGGGTTAGTGAAAGGGTGGACCTTTGCGATGAGTTGAGCTGTTTTTGCCAGTAGGTGGCTGTGCATGAATGTGTCATGAGCACGATCCCCAGCAGCAGAGCGATGCCCTGCGCAAACAGCCCAGCCCCACAGAGATGCCTCGTTCCGGGGCCTCATTTCGCAACGCCTGTCCTCTAAATGGAGGGGTCCAGTATTTATGACGGTATCTCTCTCTGATGTATCTGTTGCCTGATTATATAATCATGTGATTCATAGCATTTGCATGTAGATGGATAGATGTGGCGTAAATAAATAACCTGCTGCGCGGTGCATGTTTCATACCCACAAGCACTGATTTCCATGGCCAACACATTGCGTTCCCTCCACGCACATAAACCTGTCTCTTATTCGTGACATAGTGTGGATTACCTCTGAAGTTTTTTTTCTCTCAAGCAGATACGCGATTAAGGCATGCATAAAGTACTTGACCGTATTGTAATTATAGACAAAGTCCACGCAAACGACGCACACAGTTGTAAAGTTGTCGTGATATTCGCAGCAAAAACAAAGTAGGTTGAAATTGACAGACCTTTTGGCCATGGTGACAACGCTTAAAAAAAAAAGGCGCCCGACTGACTCAGTACAGCAGGGGACACAAAACACGACGACACTGCAGGCTACACGGAGAGCACCTGGCATGGCAAGATATCCTGGGGGCTATCGGGCTTGCCAACTCGGCGACGGTTTGTTGGGGTCGGTTGGGTTTAATCCCACAGTCCTCTGCTTATGCCGTGTGGCATGATAAAGGATAACGCCCGATGTGAAGCAGTTGATGAGGCTCCTGTGACATCATTCTCAAGAGCGGGCAATCGTGTGCCTGTGTCGTGCAAATGTGAGAATCGCCTGCATTTGGCTGCGGCAATATTGAGAGTTATTCTCCAGGCTGTCGGGCGGGGCTTCACACGGGGACAAACTTGGCAGCAGACAATAGGAACATCTTTTCTGTTGTCACCATAAGCAGTTAATGAGGGGCTGTACGGTCACGTGGCTCCTCGGGTGTGCATGGTTTGCAGGCGGTGCAAAATGCACCGGGGCCTACGGGCAGGAGAGACCCAGGGGCCAGGCTTTTAAGAGAGGGAGGGGGGTGATTTGACAGGGGGCCCCAGTTAATCCGTTGCACCAGAGCCCATGCCAACCAAGCAACGCCACTCGGGCGATGTCTGGCAATTGCATCCAGTGGAGGAGATCCCCAAAAAACTCGACCACGCCAAGCACACAATGGCCTACTTTCATAAGCAGCGCTCTATAGAATCCTCAAAGATTAATGGACTGTGCACTTGTGTGCATGGTACGTATACCACGTACACTCGCGTATCACTGCACCAGCCTGACTATGCTCTGAGATCCTAACGAGCGAGCGCTCAGTGGAATGAGTTAACATCACACTATGGTGTCTGTGCTGCCCTTGCCAACTACCACGGGCTGCTCAGAAGAGAAATAGATTGCGTTGCATCACACTGTTCGCAGTTTACACTCAACAGTGTCTCTGTATCGCAGCGTGAACACAAGTCTTTGTTTTAATATCCGTTAGTTTATAGAACGGCGGTGGTCTCATCTCGCTGCCTGCCATATGGGCATTCCACCAAATAGACAACTCACCGTCCCCCTCGCCGCTGTGGATAACTTTGGAGCGAACACGCCACGAGATGATTGCGATGTCCTAAAATTTGATTTAAATAAAAGGCTTAGAAATATAAATTTCTGCTAAAAGCTCATCGGCAGGATAGCAGCACCCACCCCCGTGGCCTCCTTGGCTGCCCTTTTTAGATTCTCTTTGGCTCTGACACCATCAAGAAATTACTGAGTGCATCCCTTGCTCACGACACATGCCTCTCAGTGGCGCGACCAGCACGGCCGGCCAGCTCTGCATTATTATACGTCCAGGATGCCATCAACTCTCTCCCACACGCAGTCACCTTAATGTGATCAGGTGAGCGGAGTTATCGTTTTTGCAATGAATCCCTGCGGTATTGGAAGGTGAAACTTGGCCGTTGGACAATCTCCTAGAAAAACAGAGACACGCACCACTCTCCATTTAATTTCCATCGTGGGGTCTTATTAATTGTGCAACAATCACAGCATCCCGTGCTGGCACGTTTAAGAAAGTACCGTGGTACATGCCCTACATTAAACACGCTCCTTCGGAGTGGGCAGGTAGGAACTTGGTTGGACAGCGCATTCGTGCACGACACGTGACGCACTTCAACCAATCCGGGAGCGTACATGTTTGGGAGGGGCTATGCACGACAGACAAATAATCCCTGGTGGGCAGTGTGCAACTGTTGTTCCTACCTGTACCATCGGGACATGAGTGCTGACACGCTTTTGACAAAAAAAAACATGGAGTGGAGTTCACTGAGCGCTGTTTGCACGCATCTCGAATAGTCTATTGGGAAAAGCAAGAATATTCACTGATTAGACTTTTCAGAATCAAGTCTCGGAAATGTAGCTACGCGGTGATAGGGCCACGGCCTATTATCTATTATCTACCGAAATGCAGCAGCTTTGAACTTCAGAATGCGCTCATGGATGCGTCAATTGCAGCGCTGATAGAGTAGCGTTATTTAGTGCGGAGGCACGAGGTGGAGGGCACAGGCCTCAAAGGAGTTCAAGTTTATTTTGTTTACCCATCTGCAAACTCGACAGATCAGAGTGACCTGGGATATTAGTCTGCCAGTAGGGGGCGGTGATTGCTATGCGTCCCGTTGTATTCTTTTGCGGGCAATATTCAACTTTGGCCTCACACACCCTTACTAATACTCGGACACTAGCATCGAGCAGCAGCTATTTTAACGAAGCATCGTATCTTGATTTGAAGCTTCCGTGACTGCAGGGATCCATACTCTTTGGTTCTTTCGGCAAAGTCACGTGGGTAGAAAAATTAAACAAAATAAAAAATAATTTATTTTTCTACCTATGTGACTTTATCGAAAGAACCAAAGAGTAAGCACAGTATGTACAAAGTGCAGGCTTTCCGACAGATATGATTCCCTTGTGTGCCAATGAAATGGACAAACTTGCTCTTGCGACAGTGACGCTTCGTTCCCATCTCCGCACACTCCGTGCGCGCAGTTTGGAGGGGGGGGCGCTTCTTCCCAAGACGCGCACCACACGTGGAGGGAGCGTCCTCACGAGCCCTGACGACAGCGCTGAGCGGTGAAGACCGGACGACGCGCAGAGTTCCACAAGTCCAGGCGGAGAGGGAGTCCTTGAGCTGTGATCGTCACCGAGTCTCTCGGTGACGGCGCCGAGCGCCGTGACCTACACGGACGTGCAGGGAGTCACTGCACCCCGATTCGCAGCCTTCACACTGAGTTTTTGTTTACAAGGGTGTAATTAATTCCCCGCATATGTTCGCAACATCTGGCGCACTGACCTGCCGCAGGATTCGGTAAATTACCGCTGTGCTGATCCACCTCAGATCATTAGCGGTGAAAGAGGAATTACATCACACTCGCGCGTGCGCACGCCTCAGCATATGACTTCATTAGTTCTGTTCTGCGATAAATGGATGGGAGCAGATTTAAAAAGCATTACCGGAGACTTCACGCTGCACTAAGTGCAATCGGCGGCTAATGGTATGGCTAATGCAGTCCGCGGTGTCTGGGACAGATGCGGCGGGCACAACGTCGCACACTCGCAAAGAATCTCTCATCTGGTTCCGTGAGTGGCTGCATTTGCGTGGTGCCACCCATGGTCAATAAATCTTCTAAAAGCCGCTCATTTACGTTTAACCCGTCCAATTGGATTGATGGCTGCCGGGTTGGCTGAGAGTCTTGTTTGGGGGGATGACAGATGGTGGCTGCTTACTCGGCCTTCTGTTTATAACTAACCGCCTCGGCGCTGTCCTCTTTATTTGTGGGATTCATCACTTCTTGCGAAAGGAAAATCATCAATGAAAAGTTTACGAGCTGTGGACTTTCCACGTGCAAACTCACGCATTATTGTCTGCACAAAGGCAATATATGCTCCAAGTACAATCTTTAAACATGAGCAGTGTTGTCGGAATACTAAAATAATCGCTACAATGCGCAATACTTCCAATAAATATAGCAAAAGTCCGTGGTAAAACGTCCTATCCCGGTGCAAAGATGATATCTGCGAGCTGGACTAATGCACTGTATCGCAGAGTCGAACGTGCACATTATTAGTAACGTGGCAATGCAAAAGCCCGAGCTCTAAAGGAGATTGAACATGTGCTAAAGTCCTTAGTAGAGGTTGCGTGCCAGCGAGCGGCCCGCGTCCCACGTGGAGCCGGGCTCTCCGAGCAGTCCTTCCGAGATGAGTGGCTTGGAGCGCCTCTGTGGCACACATCATTTAATCAGCACCGCGAGCGGGCGCCTCCTCACCGTGTGAACATTAATGGCGAAATAAATCTGCGGCGCACCGCTGAGCAGACGCGTCCTTCCCAAACAGATGCTTTCCTTCTCTTCCCCAACTGCCCTCGCATCCCAACCTCCACGGCGGCTCGCTGGCAGTGCCTCACCTTCTACTCCTTGACACCCACCGTGCGTGCCACTGCTCACATATTCGGCCCTTGACGGAAACCTCACCCATCCCCTGATTTATCGGCGCATTTTTTTTCATCGCACGCTCATGTTGTGGTGCCGCAAACGGAATGAGTAGATACTGAGTCGTGATTTATAATTAACGTTCAACTGTAGATTCTCCATCAGCATCTGCAGCCATTATCAATCCGCTGCTAATTGAAGGCCTTGCTAAGTCGCCACGATCTTTCATGGTCTTCCACTTCAGCTCCAATTAGCACGGTTGGCTAGGTACGTATGGTGCGAAAGAAGTTCAGCATGCATATATATATACATACAATGCAACAACCCATGTAGCTTCTGCACCCGGGCCGATTTCATCTCTTCGTACTCGAGGTGGATGCCGTCTTAGAAATGTAATTTCATTACAAAGTTCAGTTTCACCAAAAGTACTTTAGCAACCGTCCCTCATCTAACTCTTTAATTTGTCATTTTTATCCCAGCCCACCTTCAATAACATCTCGAGGTATATATTTGCCTACTCTGATGTGTTGTGTCCTTCCAAATTTGTTTTAAATGTTTATTGAAGTTGTTGTACGCACCCTTCGTGAGACGAAGAGGAGAAAGTTTCAGATATCATACTTAAAGAAGTCATCACTGCCCTTCACAGTTATATCACGTGGTATGACTGTGGACATCAGTAAAGAAGCGGGACTAGTTAGATCTATTTACGAAATGTTTACAAACATATGGCGTGGAATAACGCCTCAATTATTCTTTTAAAAAAATGCCTCGAAGACTGACTTCAAGAATGACAGGCCCATTACCGTATTATATGACATGTATTTAAAATGTTTAAGAAGATCATTGTCTCCGCTCCTCGTGTCTGGCGTAACATTCCTCCCGGCCTTCGAGGGCAGCAGCGGGCACGTGGTCTGTGTGGAAGGGCGCTCGAGCTACGCTTGGGGCTTTGACCCCGTGCCTCGGACTTGTGTTGCCGACTTGTTGGACACAAATAAGTTCGTTATAAGTCGAAGTTATTGTTAGTATTCTTTTCTTGATTTAAAATTTTCGTGACTGCAGGAATTCATATTCTTGGTTCTTTCGGTAAAGTCGTGAGAATTTTATTGTTTTATTTTATTATTTCCCTTCTACGTGACTTTACCGAAAGAGCCAATAATATAGTATTCTTATTATCAATGGAACGTAATGATGGAACACGAGGAGGCCAAAGAACCACGTGAGCATGATGGGTTTAATTAAGTGTCTCTACCGTCGACCACACAGTACTGGAGCACACATCCGATTCTGAAAAAGATAAAATTAAGCAGTCATTAACACACTCGACCAAGGCGTTGAAAGTATTTATATGCAATAAAAAAAACGTTGACAAAAATGGAACGGCTATATTGAGACGGCATGACGAAGGCAACAGTGCACACGTTCGAAATGGAGTCGGACAAGGAGATGTTATTCACAGCGATATTAGAATATGTTTAGTGACAAATTAGATTAGAAGAAAAAGAAGCAAAGGAAATCGTGGAGTAACTCAATTTAAAATAAAATTATGAAAAGCTGTGCAGAAGATGAATGTGAGAAAAACACAGTATTGCATTTATGATGATGTAAATTCCAAGACCATTTACTGCTTTGAAAGAATTGGCAATATATTGAATGAAGTGCATGACGGGTGAGCATTATTAACAATCTTAACCTAAAGTCACAAAATGCCACGTCGCTCCGTCTCTCTCTCCTGCACAATCGTCCTCCACACGAATACCCCCGCATGCCCCTGTTGCTCTAAAATCCCAGTTCAGTTCTCCCTCCACTCTACGCTTGCAATCAGCGGTGGCACCCAGACTCCTTTACTCAACCGAATGCAGAGTCGGGATGGATTCTCAATCGCAAGTCTCCGAGGGACGACCGATACATCGCGTGCCACCTGCGTACGATATCACAATTACAAAACAACAGCGATTGCCCAAATGTAAATAAGCTTCCTGGAAACTAATAAATGTTGTTTTAAGTAATGTCCCGCAGCTTGCAACACGAATAGAGAGTAAGCTTGTCAGTGGCCACCGTGTGTGCGAGCTTGGTGAATCACTTATCTCAGATCTATGGACCTTTGCTCGTTAAGACACGTTCTACAAACGGTACTACAATTACAGACTGGTTTACTATTAATTAAGCAAGCTGGTGATATCAAGTCAATTACAAATGTACGAGTAATTACATTAACACAGGCAGCGGATGTGATTAGCATGTGTGGCTGCTCTCAGGAATGAAAGAGATGCGGTACAGCGATGAAGTCGCTTCCACTGATGGGGAAGAGTTACATTGTGGTCACCAGGTCTAGATACTCATCGGCAGGCTGTAGCCTCATCGATGTGACCCATGTTGGCCATAGAGGTTCCTAGCAATGGCATCCAATGGGACAAGTGGGCAAGTCACTGTGAAATTGCTTGCTGATAAACACTAAGCACTCCTAGGCAAGCCAGGTCTGCTCAGTTTCACACTGCCGAAATGAAAATATTGATAACACGGAACACAGCAATTGAGGATGCTCCGGCCTGAATTGGCAAAGTATGCATAGGTTCTAAGAAGTCAAATACTGATTTCTGGGAACTGCAGACTTAGGAGGCCACTAATAATGATTGTTCCTCTTCCATCTGTTGGACAATGTGTTTAGGTAGTGCATGACTCATCTCGATGTGTAATCGGTATCGACCTTGAGTCATCCTACAAGAGGATCGCAGCTCACATTTTTTTATTCATTGAGATGTTTTTTTCGTCGTGTTTAGGATTGAACGGAGACATGCCAATTATTCATCGCCAAGGAAAAAGACACCGGCTCCTTTTCTAAAACACCAATGCAACACGAACGCCGTAGTGTGATTACATTTGCTGTAAACGTGCAAAGCCGCATGTGTTAGCACAGATGCACGGCGCCGTGTGGTCCTCAAGCGCACGCTGTTTCCCGAGTGTCAAGACTAAACTATATGCATTTTTTGTTGTTGTTATTTTAGCAGGTAAGGCCCACTGAGCTATGTAAAAACAATTTTCAGCAGTGACCTGGCCACAAATGATAGCCCAACGAAGTTTTTTTATCACGTGGAAATGCATCGCAGCCAAAGACTCTAAACGCGTGTTTCTAAATGTGGGGGGAAACCCGGAGGACCTGGAGAAGATCCATGCGACCACGGGGAGAACATGCAAACTCCGAATATACAAGTGTTAGGGTCGGGCTGGAATCCACGACCTCCTGTATACCAGGCGAAGTAGTTAACATCTCGTCACTGTGTGCTCTGACTGCTGCACAGAGCCGCGTGTTCCCGTGCAGTCAGCGCTGCCAACATCCCCCCACTACTAATGACGCACAAAATGCACAGCGAAACGAGAGATGAGGCAGCGTGAACAACTCCGGGCTCCACGGGATGCACAAATTTGGAATTTTGGAGCGAAGCGAGTCGAGTCACGGCCGCCAAACACCTTTACACTCGCTGACAAATCCATCACGCCTTGCGAGCAGGGGCCGTGCACTCTCGTGTTAAAAGTTCCCAACCTGTATTATTTTGGAGCATTTTGCATTGCTAATACAACGTGATAACATCGCGATACGTGGCGAAGCTTACATGGCGGCGGCGTGCAACATTGAGTTGTAAAAAAAAAAGATGAAAGCAGCTCAATTTAACACATTTCTCGAGACAGTCACCAGGACACTACGAAACGGCACATCAATTCTTCATACTTGCGTAACGATGTGTGCCGATGAGCTCGCTCACACTCAACGTATTACCTGTCAACACCTCCGTGGCTGCGCCTGCCATTTCGCCACACACTAATGTGATTTTTGTAAATTTTAATTCGGTTTTTCTTTGTGGCGTCAGGATATGACAATGCACTATTCCCAACCAGAGCAGTCAGCCCTAAAAAAACCGAATAGAATATAAAATAGGAAAAAAAATAAAAACGCCTGCCATGAACTCAACAGCCGAGCGGCCAATTTCATATTCTCACGACTCTATCTGAGGCGTGTTAATGTAAATCTGTGCATTCATGTCCTGCTATTCCAACAAGTATTTATATGCATTGGGGGAATGTACACATTGATATTTGTATTGAAAAAAATGGTTAAAGCGTACTATTATTTTACAACACTTCAGAGTAACATTGCGTAGAAATTATATATTTTACTCATGTCTGTTCATCCGAAAAAATACATCTGCAGAGCAATTACCATCTCAATTTAACATCAGCAACAATCACTATTGTCGATCCCCATGTTAGTTGCCCCAATCTCAGTTGATCATTTACAGGCCATGTAAGAATACTCCGCATCAACGCTGGCAACAAAAAAAACCTTTATCCATCAATGTGACAGCAGCGACCGATGTGAAAATCCTGCCACCAAAAATGGCAAATTGTTTAAAGAACAAGTCCAACAGATTTTGCGAGGGACCTGTGCAAATGCAATCAGTCACGCAGACAAGCTGCACACACGAGTAAATCATACTTTGAGAAGCCTTGGGCAAGTAATTCTCGCCGAAAGAGAGAATAAAGGTCTGACAAAAATAGCCAGGAACAAATGTCCATAGACCAAATTGAATCCCTTTATGACCATCTCACATTTCTTATCCTTAAACTGCTGTTTTATAGCACTTGAACCGAAGGTAGTGAACACTAAAAAAGGTGAGAGAGAGAAAAAAGAAAAGTGATAGCCACGTTTAATTGGTTAATTTTTCATCCATGGACATGCGGTAACATGGCTGAATATCCTTTATTGGCGATGATTAATTTTTTCTATAAACTCAGAGTCAGCCGCCTTGACTGGGTCTGGCTGACACATCCACCTTGTGATTTACACGGGCCCACCGAGAGAGGATTCTTTCAGGCCTCACGGCTCTGCACCTCCACGACAAGCTCACACAACCTCGGGGGTGACCGTAGCTCGAAGCTAAACGCATGTTCGCGGCAGCGTTCTAATGACTCATGTTAATAACCGAAACACGTGGCATGCCAAAATCGGTGCGAACATGCAGCCAAAAAAAAAATGTTTTTAACAACATTTTGTCACGTAGAAAGTTTGTGTGGAAAACGTTCTCGCGGTGAGCAACTGATGCAAATGCAATCGCTGCGAATCAACTGTGCAGCCGCGCGAAGTGAAATGTGCCCAAGGTGCAGTGTCTGCGTGCGACGCGCACGTGGCTTGCCCACGGGTGTGTTTGTAGCGCCGCGGTAGATGCCGGAGGGCCGCGAGCGGCGAGGCCGGCCAGCGGCACCACGCTGTGTCATAACAGTGGCACTTCATGGTCCTTAACTCAGCGAGTTTCGCTTTGAGGGAAATGCCATAACAGGCAATGAGGCGCAGTCCGATTACAGCACCAGCAACGTGCGCGCTAATTTGATGGAAGCAGATTGTCTTTTAACACAATAAAATACAGCGGCAGTAAAGCTGTCAGTTTAATTGTCCTTCAAGGAAATGAGGGACGTTAAGTCATATCTTTTGCGCCAGCAGAATCAGATTCCTGGTTATCTGGAGCCAAGCAAATGCCCTTATCAGAACACTCTGCCTTACGTGTCTCCGCATCTTAATTTGCAGATTGCTTGATATTGCTCGGCATTAGAAAGGTGCTGAAACTTGAAGTGCAGTTGTCATTTTGTTAACTTTGAAATGTTTACAAACGGCGGCCTACTAACGTGATGTCAGCCGTAGCAGTGCACAGATTAAAAATGCAATGTTTAGAGGCAAAGATGTAATATTTCGAAAAACTTGCACATGTCAAAGGGAAACTGCTGATATGGAGATAAAATATCGGCTTTTTTGGGCACAGAACAACACAGGATGGCTTAAAATGCTCTTGTATTTGATCATCAACAACGATGCGCTATAAAACTTGCATTTTTATCAGAAAAATGTCAATCCCTGATATCAATGTACATACTTCGTACCCAAGATGAACTGAAAGGTTGCAATCACGTTCCCGGTGCTGATTACATAAGGCAATTATTTATCCACCCTCGAAGATATTGTATTTTGCTGTGTAAATTACAAAGCGACGCTTACACTTTACATCCTTGATTATTCACTGGCAGGAACAAAAAGACAAAATGTTAACATGTTTTGAAATTACCTCCGAGTCTTGAAAGCATTTTGACACGCCATGCATTTTCTGCCAGCGACAGAGAAAGCGAGGCGACAGTTGTTGTGGATGTGCAGGGTTAGGTCACATCACGCAAATGACATTTTATGACATGGTACTGATTTGTATCGCAGGCTGTTGGCGGTTAGCAGACAGGCAGATGAGCAGGGCGCCCACCCTGCTATCTTCTTCAAACTAAAATGCCAAACATAGTACATTGTTACAAAAGTGAAAATCGTACTACATTGTATTTGTAAAAGTTTGATATATATATATTTTAAAGGAGCACGCCATGAATCTGCTTGAGATAGCACGGCCGCTGCAATTATGTCAGCATCAAGGAATGACAGTCGACAAATTCTGATGTTTTAGCCCCCATTACAAGGATTACGGACACATCCATACGGCTCGTGCTTGCAAACACTCTGAGTCGACATAGCACAACACACGGCATCAATAAAAGCCCCTGGATTGCACCTGCCACGGTGACAAAGAGTAAAGAATGCCGAAGCGAAGTTGGTCTCCGTCCATCTGTTCAAGTTGTCGGGCAGCTCCAGCAGACCCAACTGTGGGCCACTCCACGCGCAGCCTCCACTCCTCCCACCCGCGCGCCTCCCAGAACACCTCCACTAACCCCCACCCCCACTCCTTCACTCTCACTGCCCAGCGACCTGCCCAGCAAGGACACATGCCGCACACTCGCAGACGAGAGAGAGAGAGCCCAGCAAGCTGCCAGGTGGGGACAGGGAAGATCCCCGCTCAGCCCCGCACTCCTTTACCCCCCAACCTCAGCCCCCCACAGGGCATAACATGCACTAACAGCTGCCCTGTGTCAAGCGTGTTTTCATCAGCACTAACAAAATTAGGCAAGAGCTCTCTCCATTTGCAAGTCAATGTCATCACACACAATAACCCACTTCTCTTGAAAATACAATAATTGGTTCAATCAACGTCTGGGAATGTTTTTTTTCGTAGCATGTGCGTGACATACAATTGAAATTGTTTTCGCAAACAGTGCGTTTTTTAATTGCCATTGATATTTTAAACGAAACCGTGAATCAAAATGTTCATTTCTTTTGCGTTAAATTTCGATTTAAAGCTTTCGTGACTGCAGGGATTCATATTCTTGGTTCTTTCGGTAAAGTCACGTAAAAGGGAAATAATAAATTAAAATAAAACAATAAAATTCTCACGACGTTTCGATTGCAACACAAGCAATCATCGTCAGGTGTGAAACCCACAGCAAGAAAATTAGACTTTACCGAAAGAACCAAGAATATGAATTATTTTGCGTTGTGAATATTTTTTTGCATTGGCAGACTTCTTAACCAAGTAGTGTGTTCGTCAACATACACTAATTTTAACCATTGGATAAAATTCGCAGGCCCTGTGACCAGGTGAAAAATCAGTGGAAATCTGATGAGTTTTAGCCGAAGAGGAAAGCGACGTGATCCGCTAGAAGAACGTCCAGGACGCTACAAAATTTAATTCTTCGCGGATCTCTACCTCGGCCACTTGAAGAGCACGTCCTTCTGCAATACCCAGCAGATACCTGGCACATCACGGGCACAGAGGACACTCCGCGTATGCCACGTTAATAGAAAAAAAAACTGCTTAGTGCGTTAATATTCCAGTCGATCGATTTAGCGGCGAGCAGTGCAGGCCACGGGGGGCTGCGCGGACCCACGGCGCTGAGTGCTGTTCGGCGCGGCAGCTTGTCAAGACGCACGCGGGGTCACGGGTGGCCCAGCGAGGCGGCCCTGAACGCGAAGGGCCGGGGGGGGGGGGGCAGTTGGGGCAGGGCCGTGGGTGCACGACACCGGCATGAATATTCAGCGCAGCAGCTGCACGGACAGTAGCCTCACAGCATCCGTGCACTGCCCCGGGTCACCTCATTGCATATTCATGCTTAAGTGCTCCGGCTCTCCCAGGTTGTGTCTCACAAATTGTTGTACAGAGAATACTGAGGTGGCACAAAGTGACCGTGGCTAATTTTAAAACACTTCACACACTCCATTGAAGCACCAGATCATTTCCATTCATTTCAAATTGCTAATATATGACGCCACCTGACAATGCCTTATTAATACCATGCAGGATATTGATACAGTTTAGATTCTTGACCGTTCTACTCTATTCCATTTGTATCGTGGACTGTTTTAGCTAAGACTAGTACCCCCTATTGTTCTGTGTTAAGGCATTTGGACTGCCGAGCATCTTCGAGCGAGTCTACAATTTGGATCGCCACAGCCACCCAGTGATTTCAGTGAGTCAAACATTCGCCGACACTCGTTTTTTTTTACTTTGCCTACCCACAAGGCACACAATGGCCTGCGCTCGCAAAATGTTGTCATGGGAACTCCAGTATCCACCCTGGGAGATAGCACATTTTTGTCATTCCCTTCAGTGATTTGCCTGTCAGCTGTGTGAAGTGAATGGTCATTGCACTCACCTAATGTTAGACTTGTGTTGAAGCTTACAGCAGTCATGTATGCAATCATACACAGAAAGTGCATTCTTGAGCAGTCTTATTAAATGGAAAAATAAAAATGTATGTCTGATGATATAAACGAGATCTGTATCTCATGCCTGGTGTATTTGTAGATATTACAGAATATGTGAACAATACCTTGTTTGCTAAAACAAATAAATCAATTTCCAGGCATTATTTGTTCCTTGCAGGCAGCTCCTCCTTGCAGCCTCTGCCGGTAAGTGGCACATGGGGAGGTGGGGGTGGCGACGCAGACAGCAGGGAAGGGGATGGTTTGCCATGAAGTGTCTGCTCATACGCCTTCAGCTGGGGCCACTCCACACAGCATGGCACCATGGATTAGCCTGCCAAGCTGTCGCCAAACACTGACGAGTGAGCACCACTGTCGACACACCCAATGTCAGCATGGGAAAACAAAAAAAAAACCTAGAACACACTTGAGAAGATGGACGCTACGGACATAAGTGGCTCACGGTGGGGTAATGCACAGAACGAGAGTGTGAGCTTGGGTCGTGCTGCCGCCCGCCAGTTTGCTGGATTGCATCCCAGCTGCACGCACACTTTACTAATGCATGAAGTGTAACACTGAAAGGTCATTAATTCCATACTCTTATTCATTTTATAGGCAACACTTCGGGAATGCCGACATTGTTTGATTTTCAAATTACTGCATCAAATGAAAACAAAGATGTGCTTGTGCCGTGGCAATATCTGTCACATTCACACGATGAGATTTGTGTGCCCACAGTATTAATTAAACGCATTGCTGTACAGCAGCCACCCCATCATTTCCCTTTGTTGTAATTAAATGGAGTGACTGGGAGGAACAAAAAGTGGATAAATATCACATGTGCATTGATATTTTTGAATAAACCGAGTTAAAAGAGTAATATATAATTCATGCACCACACCAAATAAATTCCCACTCGCGAAAAACTGTATTATTTATGATCAGCATCTCAGCATTACGGTGAGTCCATGAAACTAATAGGGCTAAATTTGTACAAAACACTGACCATATTTAAATATTTGTTAGCAAAGGGATTTATCTCTTGCCAACGCATTTCTAAGAATGCCTCTAAACCACGACCGGCAGAGTATGTGGAACTTCCTATTAGAGCCTGGTGAAAGGATGAGGAGCGCATGGGCACTTGCCGCCTTGACAGGCATTAGACTAATGACTTGTCTGTGCGGCAAGCTGACGCGCAGTTAGTGGCCCTCGGCGTGCGGTTTCGGGCCTATTAGTGCTGTTCCTGCCTTCCTGAAACGAGGTAAAGTAAACCCAACAGCTTGGCTGGGGTTATTGATCAGGGATGCTTTAACATGCAAATGAGAAATGCAGCCCCAGAGATAGCGTTACGGCCGCGCGCGGAGCGCACAGGTAGACACAATTAGTGGACGTAACAGGCACCCGTGTTGGCGTCTCACAGTCGCTGCCGGTTTCTGACCTTTTACTCTTTTCAGCCCCTTGAACCGAGAGCCACCGAACAGCTTTTATAATGTACACACGGCACAACATTTGTGTGACCTTGTGGCAAAATGCCGCACTCAAATTTGAGCCGATATTACGAGAGCCAGAGTATCAATAAGTGTTCCCCAAGAAACAACAGTAACTAACACCATTTTTATGTTTTCCTTTTGGCATAAAAAGCACATTTACGAAGAGCAAACTTTGAATTCTGCGCATGCTATTTAGAATTGATGATAAGTGTTTTCATACCGTCATCAGTATGGCTCATTGACAAAGTAATACTTCTTACAAAGCGGAATGCGCCCACAGTAGCCTTTGTGAAATTGTCTGTACGCAGAGATAGATGGCAGCCAGCCGGCTGTTGTGCTTTTATGTGCACTGGCATTCTGCCACCAATTGTGCTTTTGTGTTTTGGTAGACAAACAATTTTTACCGAGATTCAACATATTCCTATCAAAGCACCGTATGTCCAAGAAAAGTGCGCGTCTGTGGTAGGCTCGTTTGGTGCGTGGGTGGCCGCAGAGGGCTGTGATGTTGGAGGAACAGCTGCCAAGTCAGCTTCTTGCCAATTGGTGAGTCCCTTCCATTAACCTCTTCCAGTCCACTGCTTCAATCGCATCTTACATTTAACAGCAATGCCTCGTGAAAGGATGCTTGTCAACTTCATGCAAACTGTTTTCATATCAAATGGCAGCCACAAACGCACACAGCTATACACATTCTCATCTGAGTTAAAGCACTGTCAATGTTCTAAAATATGTTTTCTGGAAACAGGACTCTCTCTTAAAATGAATGTACTATAGAGACTGATTGAGGGTGGCAATCCGTTAAAATCATGCTTTTGATCAATATATTTTACATACATTTTATATAAAAGATAGGAACACATTTCTCGAGCACTGCAATACTTCGTATGAGATGTCGTGACCATGTGTGCAGGTACATATGAACCTTAAGGCGGTACCATAGTACCCCGGCTCTCACATCATGTCCGTGATGCAGTCACTGTTAGTCTGTTGATGGTCGGCGATGAGGCAATCGACTCATCTCGACGAGCACCACGATGCACCACTACAGTGCGTACCGCGAGCGTTCAGGGTTTCGGTGTAATCGTCCTCGCTGCGTTTCAACATCGCGGAGTGGCACTGATTTCGGATTGATTGGTTCCCCAGTTGCGGAGTGAAGTACACCCCTGGAAAAAATAGTGTCCCAGAAATAAAATATTTAATTGCCTCGGCCAGTTTGTATTATTTGGTACCCCGGGGTACCGCCATAAGGATCATTTGGCACTTTCATTTAAACCTGTTTGCAGCTGTAACTCGGCCTACGTTTCCCTTGGCTCCTTCTCGACGCCCTGAGCAGTGCAACAACAGCAGAGAGTTCGTTGTATTCATCTTGTGTAAATGCACGAAACTTTATTTCCTATTTTTATTTTCCCAACTCTAGACACTGGCAAATGGTACTGCGTAGAGATGTTTTAGCGGCGCGTGTCGCGTCGATACCCAGCAGACGGAATGTCGCCACTGGGTGGCAGCAAGCAGTCAGTAAACAGGTCCGACAACACACACACCCTGGGCACAAGCGGGCAGAGCTGCCCAGGCACCAGACCACGGACGCAATCCGCTGAGCGTGTGACCAGGCAGTTAAGGTAAAACCTTGGATTGCGAGCAACTTGGTCTGCGATTGTTTTGCAAGACGAGCAATTTTTTTAAATAAATATTAATTTGATAAACACGAGTAGCACGGAAACGCTTTGTCTGCCGAGCGTCACGTGATCACAACTGATTTTCGAGTGCTTTGGTATACGAGTGCTTTGGATTACAAACACGTTTCCGGAACGAATTATGCTCGCAATCCAAGGTTTTACTGTATTTGTAAACTGTCTATATCTGACTGTGATGTCTGTTGCACATCGGGAATTACAAGTTCTCTACAGGCACACGAGTTAGAGAAAAAAACAGCAGGATTGTTTGTCAGACAGCTGGGAAGCTTCCTGAAACAAGCCCACCATTGATTTCTCTTCAGCAGCGGAAAGTGCTTCGTATGCATGTGACCTGGTTTCAATTAGGAAGTGTCATCGTATGTTTTTGTACTGGCCTACATGCTTGAACCACCCATGTTTTAATTTGCACAAGCACAGTTTGGCTCAATAAATGTCGTTTTTGTTTGTGAGAAATTCGGATCTCAACGCAAAAAGAAATACTAAAATTGGAATGTTTACTGTAAATTAAAATTACATTTTAAGTAATTAAATTCAAACTAACAGACAAAGAAGGTAGGGGGCCACATTTGTTTGAGTTAAATTTAGGCATTGCACATGGCTGTTAATGTTCATACATCAGTATTGCCAGTGTGCTACATACAAACAAGCAAGGGTGAGTGACCATATATCCAATTTTCAATGTATTAGATTAGTAAAATGTGTAAACGTTGAGGTAGCAACATTTTAAGGTCCCATTAGTATTAAACAAGAACAGTTTACAGATTATTTTCAAGTAAAGCTTATTACAGTTTTATCATTATCACCAGCAATGCAACCTTCCTCCCATAGTGGTAATGTCAAAGATACAACAGCAAAGACAAAGCAAGTTGTTTTTTTTACTTATCATCACTTATCCTATGATGCATCTTAATCACTGAAGTGCCTGTGAATGTAATCTCATTTACCTGAAAGGTTCTTCCTGTTTTAATACAAATAGGCTGTTAGAAATATAACATCTTCTTTAATTTAAAAATAGCAATTCCCAAATCACCACACACTTGTTTACGGTGTTTTTTCTTGTTGTTGTATTTTTTCCATTTCATCTGCATTTCTAGTTCTCCAAGGAACAGCTCCATTCGCATGCCTCAAACCTCCTGTCCCTGGGAGTAGGTCTTCCCCAGCTTCTCGAAGATGGGGATTGGTGGAAAGACGGTATGGTACGCCTGTCGAAAAAGAGAAAATACTTTGGAGTCTGGACAAGCAAGGCAACAGCGTCATCTTTCGTAAATCACTTCAGCTTGCACACCGAGTCGCACAAATACATTATTTACAACCCACAGTGCAAATACTGGAATTGTTGGCAGCTGCTATTCTTTAAACTAGTTCTGGGGTTTCTAATATTATCTTTTTTTCCTGATGCCAAATAAGAACACCTGAGGCCCATCCTTTAAGTTTAACCCTCCCTTTGGCATTCTGACGCCTGCTGCTTGCCTTCTGTGCCTCCTCGCACCCCCTCTCTCTCTCTCTCATCCCGTCTCTCTTGCATCCCTTCACGAATCTGGGCTCAGCTGCAAGAACCAACCACCATTTAATTCCCTGCGCTATGGGTCTCTGCCTAAAAGCAGCCTGCGAGGCTAGAGGCTTGCAGCATCCACAAACTTCCATCCACCTCCCATTTCCCACACCTCCGATTATCACGGTTGGCTACGTACGGTGCGACGGAAGTTCAACATATATACATTTCGAAGATAACTTGAATATTTCTGTCTCCCATGGCTATAAATTAAAACAAGAGCATTGTTTTAACAAAATGTAACAACCAAACTTTGCTCACAAACGTACTACAAAGAATAACCATTGTATGAAAAAACTTAATACACATCTATCTGGTGATGCTATTATCTGCTTAAAATAAATATTTTAGTTGTTTAACAACGCATTCAATTTTTTGTCTATTTTTATTACAGATGTGAATATTTAGCTTAGGCATTCATTTTTATAATATATTGTACTACCGTAATAGTTTATACCATATCGTGATGGAAACACTGTATGTGCTGATTTGTTTTCACATTTACAATAGTGTTAACAAAGATTGTATTACAAAATTGGTCCTATATTGCACCGTATATGTACAACTTCATATGCATACACACCCCCAAGTATGTAATGGTATTTATAAACGTATAAGTAAACGTGTGTAAACACACACAAGCATCTACTGGACAGTAAATCAACTATTGTAGCATAAGCACTCTCTGCAGGGCTGGCATTTATGTGACCTTTTACATATCCCATGTAAGCACACATATACAGTACTCAAAGACAAGCCTTTAACAGACTGTTGGGGCAAATGCTATTAGTGAGCACCTATGAAGGCCGGCACGGCACAAGAGGTTGGGGGGGATACCACACAACCTGCTGTGTGTGTCTCCCCAGTGCTGGTGTTTACACACAGAGCACTCGGTTCTCATTTACGGCTGAGTCGACCTTGGGGAGACCCAAGATTGGTTGAAATATTCGCCACTGCCCAACTGCTGCAAGTTGCCATGTCAGTGGTGAGGATTTTAACACTGATTCAGTAGTAGCTCAACACAGGTACGCATGCATTGCAATGAATGAATTACATTTTCACAACACGTGTTCTTAAAATCAAATAATGTACTGTGTCTATAACATATTCCTTTACTCGTGTTTTTAATATTCCAACGATAAAATTAAGCGTCCAAGAACAATCACTTGGTGTTCGAATAGCCATTTTTGGGAAACATGAATTATAGCATAAATGCATTATTAGTATCCAGACATTCAATCACGAAGTTATATATGCTACATATAACAAAGGCCAATTTCCCTGAAATGTATTGAATAAAAATTTGTAAAGAGTCTTTAAATTTGAAACTGTTCAAAGTTAATATTTATTTGTAATGGTTTTGTTTTCTCCATTTTCGATTATTATGTCAAAGCATTTAAAAAATATATTGTGCACATTCCGCAAAGGGCATCATGTGAAAATGATCGACAACTTCATAGTCGTTTGGAGATTTTACTCCAGAAATTTACATAAGTTACTTCAAATTATTGCAGCGGTTGATCAAGTAATTGCAACAAAACTACGAATAACTAATTATTCGTTGGAAATAAAATGTTATATCTTCGGCGCGGGCGTACATCTGCGGAGCTGTGCGTTGTGCCGGAGAGGCTGAGTGCGTTGCTGGAGGTGCGCCGTGCTTAGAGGTGTTAATCAGTGGGGCCACACACTGCTGCGGAGGCCACAGCCCGAGCGTTAATGATGGATGCCGCGAGTGAAACAGTGACCGTGAACTCTGTTCTGCTGCCCACAGCACCGGCAGGTAATTTTAGCTCCATAGGCGACCATGGGCCTGGTCTCCACGGCAACCCGGGCCCTCCCGGCCTTCTATCTCTAATAGTTCTGCTTGATTCCTGCCCCAGAGGAAGATTTCCTGGCTAAACAGTATATATCATCAGTGACTGGTAATTATACTCCTAGACACATGCAGATGTTGGGATCAGAGGCTGCGTGAGAATCAGACGGAGCACCAGATTTCGTAATGATGTTATTTGCATGTTCTACAATACTAATTTGTGAACTAATTGGCACTATTTATGGGTTGCTCACAATAAGTTTGTATTCAGTATCCAATAATGGTTTACAAATGAAACACTAGATAATTTGCACACAAGTAAAATCGCAATACAGGAGTGTATTAGTCGATGTAAAAGTTAGAATCTCTGCTTGTTTTCTAAACCAATACAATGGTTTTCTGAGCAAAGACGTTTAGCATATATATATTTCGTTTAGTTAACAGATACAACTGTGAAACTACTGATGTTGAATAATATGGCTTTGGAACGGATACTTTAATTTAAAAGACTAAATGGTTAAAATAATAGCATCAACCTATCCTCCAATCACTCTGACATTGCCAATGAGTTATAAGAGAGGTATGAGGGTCTGGCCTACCCACCCAGTAAATGCTGACTGGTAGGCACAAAGCACCCAGGGCACTGTCCTCATTGTAAAACCACTAGAAATTATATGTGCACCCAAGTATTAATTGCAATAATCTTAATCATTATTAAAAGGTAGCTTTTTAATCACTGTCTGGACACTGCTGACAGCGTCCTCAATCACGCTTTGTGGTCCTCAGGAAAGGGCAGATATAGTTACTGAACCTTCCAAACTATGACTTGCTCTTAATTCCTAATTCTTTTGTAACCTACAGATAACCTTCCACATGCAGGATTCTTGTTAAATGGTTTGCTGGTCAGCATTTTATACCGTATGAAAAAACGTGTGATCCATAAGAAAATGTGTTTTAAAATGACATCTGACAACTGCTATAGAAATTGCAATTTTTACATTGACACTTGAAAAGAAAACGATACAAAATGTGATGCAAGTCGGATTGAGGACAGTTGTTTGACCACAAATACAAGCTATGCATATTTAGTGTGTATCAGCACGTGACACAAGGCTTACTTTATTGGAGATGACCTTGTTAGGCTGCTCATCCCGGAAATGCTTGCTACCATAGGGGATGTGGCCGTAGTCCGAGGACGTGTGGAGAAGTGGCTCGTACTTTCTGTTCTTGTGAGCACTGACGGCGGGCAGGAATCTGGGAGAATAATGAAGAATGTTATTACCGGATTCAAAAGTCATGTTATTTTATACAGCACCATTTTATTTTGGAACACAGCTACTGATGGCTTGTTTTGTTGGTGCACGGGCTACCAATTCAGCTGCAGAGCCTGCAAACGTCCTTGCCAATGGAGGTCACGAGTGCTTAGTGGTAACCACTGCCTCAAGCACATCAGATAGCTCGAGAGCTGTGTTTATCGGCCACAGCCATTCACTGGTCATTTCATATTGCTTCAAAATGATTTTCATCATAAAAAAATTTATCGCGGCAGTGCTGTTTTTTTCCACAATAATGACTAAATTTAGTTTTTCAATTTTTTATGACAAAATGTACTCATTTTTGTAAACGGGGTAACAATAACAATAATCAAAATGGCATTATGAACGTTGTTAGTGGAACACTAAAAAACGTGTACAGGATGAAATATACAGCATGCATCATCATCATCCTCGTCATCAACAACACTTGTGAAACCACCCCAGCCTCATGGGGCCACTTGCACGATCCATCATTTGTGTGGGAATCACTGCCTCCCTGCTGTCTGTTGTCACTGCGTTCAGAATGTGTGCACGCATGGGATGTTGGGACTAGGAGCCTGTAAGTTCATTCTGCGTGGCTGGGAAGGCCTTTAATACAGTCGAAACCAACTAGAGAACAATGCTACACCAGTAGCTGGGATACAGCAAAGTGAAGTCAAGCGTGCTAGGGAGCAGAGAGGAAGTGTGAGGGTTGAGCATACTGGGTGTCGGTGGCATGCTTCCTCCACTCTTCCCTGCGGAGGACTTTGGGGGCCTCTTCCAGGCACACAAAGGGTGTCGCCACACGCACCGATGGCTCTAGCGGCTTTTGCCGCTGCCTCCAAACCTCCGCAGGATCTTTAAACGGTCCCTGTACACAAGTGTTTTACCCCACACTTAAAATACTGAGCAGTTTGGTCACACTTATGTTTAAAAAGCATTTTTTTACTCAATAAAAAACTTTATATTATCCATTATACAGTTTTTATTATTAAAGGCATATTAAAATTTATTTGACTCTTTGCATCAGGAGCTGAAAAAGTCTGGAACAAGAAAAGCAACACAATTGTGGCACATAACTGAGGGTATATTCTGCATGACAAATGAAAACATCTGGAATGGTAGCTGGCATGGCGTAACGGCGATCGAAAATTCTTGCTGGCAGGGATTTCAGGCCACACCTGTGGTTTTGGAGCACAGATGGGCGGCAGCGTCCGTGGCGGATGCGGGGTTAGTGTCGATTTTTCCATCCCAGCGCTCTCTTCCATCATAGCCAAGGGCTTCCTGTGGCTCAGTGGCCTCGCCTGCAACAGCCGGTACTCCATCTCCATGGGGCACGGTAGGAACGGCGAGTTATAGATCCCAGCAATCTGTAGGGAAACGTGTTTTCCCAATAATTCATAATCCACGTACAATGGCAAAGGTTGAAAATCAGATGTAAATGCGGTTGGGCTGCAATGTGTTAACAATAACACACAAGCAACAATGGCCAGGACACATTAAATTCATTATTAAATAATAGTTTTGAGTTCCATATGTATTGTCAGCTATTTAACTAAACTGTGTTTCATATTTACTTTATTATGGGTGGCTTGAAATTAATTTGTACAATGAAATTACGAACAACCCTTTCCTTCACTTTATAATATTCAGATACCATTTCATTTCTAACATATGTGTGAAAAAACATAAAAACTGATCCAACACATTATTATCATTTTCTCCAATTACAGCCAACGAATACAACAAGAGCACAAGTAGCATGACAGCAATAAGAGGTCAGCAAATTCAAAATGAAAACAGACAAATAGAGCACCGTGGGACATATTTTATGCAAAATTAATAGACGTGGAAAAAGACAAGAGGCATTTTAGTTGTGGGAATGCTGCACCACAGTGTGACAGCTTTTAGCTATCTGCCTGTCAGCCTCCTTTTATTTTTCTCGCAACTGTCATGTACAGGAAGTTCAAGCAAAGCGGCCCACTCAGGATGCCGCTGCTCCCAGTGATTTGTAAAAGCGAGTGGCGACCCCGAAATATTGAGATGTAATCTCCAGAGGGCCTCGGCCACTAATGGCTTCCGGTATGCTCCTCCGACTCCACCTCTGCAGCGGTGGCAGCAGCAGGCGACACGCTCCTGGATAAAGGTAAATGAGCTGTAAAAATTTTGATCGAAGCAGCGGAAATGAGTGATGCTTGGGGAGCACATGTGTGTGGAGTGGAGCAGAGCGGAGGCCGGGCCACCACGCGCGCTGGGCCTGCCCCCCAGCAAACAGCTGTGCTCCAGTTGTTTCTTCTGATATGCGGGTACAGGCCAGCCAGCCCATCTGCCAGCGGTCAGTCGCTAACCCCAGGCTCTCCACAATGCCACTGCGCCTTCTTCAAGTTCCTATGACGAACTCGCTTGGGCTGGGCTGTCCCAAGCCATCTAGCTCCACTCAATGTTCATTCCCTTTAGCAATATTTTGCTTCTGCAAACATTACAGACACTACTCCATGTCGTTTTAACTTTAAAACACATTATTATCATTATTAATAGTTGTTATCCGCTGGATTATTTTAAAAATGGCAAGTGTACATTAGGCATATGTTTGCGTAGTAAAAGAAAAACATGCAATAATCAAAAGTTATATGAGTATAGAAATATCTACTCAAAAAGGTAATCTAATATAATTTCCCACGATAAAAATCAGTCAAAATTTAATACAAAACAACAAATTCTGAATGAGTAAAAGGCACTCACTTTTGCAACTTTAATTATGAAAGTGATTTATGTGCAATAACACTGGGAAGAACTTATTTGTCATAAAATACCGTAATTATGTTTTTATCTGATACAGCAGGCTAATTGAAAGTAAGGTGTGATGGTAGATACTGCGGGCTCATTACAGCCGGAAGAAACACAATCTAATAAAAATTGAATTTATCAATAATAATGTAAATGTACTCTGAACTAGAGAGATATGCCAGTTAATTAAATGCGCTGGCTGTTCATTTTGTGAAGAGTTGCTGCATTACTGTAATACACACGAGATATTTTGGCAGGCTTCCACTTCATAAAGCAAACTAAACCCAGCAACAATGTAATTACCATCTTGGATGTCCACATGAAATAACACATAGAACAATATTTTATTTTACAAATTACTGAAGACATTTAACCCTTCAGAGCTTAGCTTCGCGAAGGCTATGAGCCTTTGAACTAAGATGTGTCTATTAGTGTTTTGCAGAATGGTATGCGGCACATATTTTTTTTAACGAAAAACTGGATCTCTAATTGTCAATATCTTAATAATCCTTGAGAACATTTGAAAGCATATAATGATTTACTTCTCCAGCTATTTGATAACGTGTCACTATTCTAGGTAATGGTTTGATTCATCATCATCATCATCACGATCCATGAGCAGATAGCCTATAGGTGTCCACTTCACATTTCGTCATTTGTTTCCACTTTCCTCTGTCTTGTGCCAATATGCTCAAGTAGTGCAAATCTTTCTGGCACCAATCTTTGATTCAACAATGCAATATTATATTGTCTCATTTGTCCTGTGTCACATGTCATTTTTGTATAATTTGTTGCATTAGACTAAAGGCATATTAGCACATAGTTTGCAAAGTGTGTGTGTATACAGTAAATTCTATATTTTTACATGCACAATTTGATGCACATATCTTAAGCATAATAATCTATTTCATTTGATTAATCATCAAATGCCTAGAAATTATGCAATCTCCAGCAGTTGATTGGCAATATAGCTGTACGTCACGTCAGTTCTACCATTTAAATATGTACTGTACTCAAACTGTATATATGAAGAATTGTTGCTATTCATGTTTTCAACGTGTACGCTTTAATATGCTCAGGCTATAAATAACGAAAAAAAGGTTAATTCCTTAGGTTTTCCAAGATGGGAGTAAAATGGTGCCAATCACATGGAATTTGCTTATTTGAAGGGTACGTGGAAGGAGGTGTCTGATGTCACCTGATGGATGTCAAGCATTGCGATTTTACTTACCTGATGAAAGGTAGGCTGGAAATAGGTGGGGGGTTTTTTCATTACTTTATGGGTTTCATTTATGTATTGCATTGACTCCCCCTCCACGAGTGCTAAGCAGGTGATCTGCTTGCCTTGCATGATAGATGCTAAGCAGATGGTTTTTCTTCCTTACTCAAGTGCTAAGCAGGTACTGGAGTGTATTTTCATTAAGTAAGTGCTAACCAGCTGAAGTGCTTTCTCTGCTTGAGTGATGAGCAGGTGGTGTGTGTTCTGTACCTGGTGGTGCTGAGCAGGTGGCGTGTGTTCTATACCTGGTGGGTGCTGAGCAAGTAGTGCGTCTTCCGTGCTTGGTAGTCGCTCTGCTGCTCAGCCGTTTGCAGGGCAAGGAATTGCCGATCCTGTGACTGGACGGCTGCGTATTCATCCAGCTCATTCCTGCATTAAACATTTTGGACGCATTCTTTTGAGGTAAAAACTCTGTTGCTTCGACATTGGTGTGTGTCACCATCACACATTACATTGCTGCTTTACAAGCATAACGTCATGCATAGTTGGTCTAAATAAAAATGTTATGATGTTTATCTAGGGTACTACTTTCCAGATATTTTTCATTCAGCTGTTTATTCATTGCTATTTCTGACACGATGACAAGTTTCAGAAGTATAGCTGATGGCATTGTTGTTGTTGTCTCATAAACGAAGCTATTGCAGATGAGCCACTCGTCAATGTTTTCGATAATTTGGTTGTATGAATATGACCAATTGAAAATTATTCCCATTTATCAGCGAGGCACTGGTTAGCTTTGAAAAAGGAATCCACTACATTTCATTAATCTATATTCGTGGGTCTTTCAGTAAAGTCACGTAGATAGGTTCAAAGTAAATAACAAAAAAGAACAAAAAACTACGACGTTTCGTTCGCAATACAAGCGGTCGTCTTCAGAAAGTCTTCAGAAAGACGACCGCTTGTGGAAGACGACCGCTTGCGTTTTTTGTTATTTTTTGTTATTTTCTTTGAACCTATCTACGTGACTTTACCAAAAGACCCAAGAATATGAATTCCTGCAGTCACAAAAGCTTTAAGTCGAGATTTATATAATCTATGTTATGTTCACCTTTATTTATGTAGAAATTGATAAAGGTGTTATTTATTCACTCAATAACATGTAAAGGTGTTGCAGTGATTAGTACACGGCACTGTGAACTTGGCGACCTGAGTTTGTTTCCAGCTATGGCTACTATCAGTGGTATGGGATATCTTAGCTGGTCTAGGCCCCCACCTCACCAATCCACACTGATCAGTATGTCTAAGTACACTGTCAAACAATCCCCACGACCAATATGGTGTGCACTGTTTAGACATAACTATTCTTTTTTTTGTACTGTAGGACACATACACAAATAGCTACTTAAATGGATTGAAACAACCATATAGGGTATTTTGTTGTCAGTGAGACACCATAAACAGTTCGAAATGGGCAATACAGTCGCAATAGGCAATTTAAATGCATCACTGTCACCTAATACACCGTTGTGCAATTAAAAAACATCAATTGTAGTTTATAACTATTTTCACTTAATGTTGATAAACACTCTATGAACATTTAAAAAAAAATTCCCATGATTTATAGAAAAAAAACCCGTCACAATAACATGTTACAGTGCAGTATTATCCGTTGTCATTGTTTTTAAAAAGGATATTTTTTCCCAAGATTAATTTCCATTTGAAATTTCACAAAAATAGTCTGACGGTTTTATGAACATTATTCCTACAAATGACTTTAACTGTGAGGGCTTTCATAAATATTTTGATAAAACAACACATATATATTTCCCCACCACTGGGAGCTCCTTTGCCACAGAAGTCATTTAATAAAAAGTGTGAATGGAGTTAAAGCACTACACAATGTCAGTGGTTTGACAACCCAGCTAAATCAAAGCAGTAACTTATTTGTCCCCATCAATCACCTGCCACGAGATACAGAACATCCAATAAATTGCCATGGCCCTTGGGTGCAATCCCCAGGGATTGGACGAGAAGTGGTGACTTGCCCTCCCTTGCTTAAAACCACCGATACTTTCTTAAACTATCCTCATTTTATAATGAATACAAAATAGATGTAGACCCTGTGGAAGTAGCACCGGTGCCCTTTATTTACATGTCAAGGCCTCTGAATGGGTTGCATATTTAAGTCCTTGTCTGAACACAGACCCCCATTATAGCGTGGTCACTCGAATATTCCCTTGGTATCTTGCCCAAGACTCCTTACCACTCTTGGTATATTCACCAACTGGTATACATATAATTTCAGATAACAAAACGCCCTCGACAGAAATTGGAATGGGCAGAGAAACTGAAGGATAATTTGTCACGTATTCCCGCATGATTTCCCCACGGCAGAGCTTATTATCAAGTTTTTAATGTCCAGTAGGTGTACGATCTACACAGCCTTTTTAGTTCCACAGTGATGTCTGAATGTTTCCAAAGAGAACACATCTCTACTGTTGAAACTCAAATACCTGTGCATATATAATATTGTAAATGATAATTCCCTGTATATAATATGTGCTATCACATTTACAGATATATTTCCGGATTACATTTTCATCTTTCAAATGTAAACAGTAAAATCCCTATTTCCAATTGGTTGATATTTAAGTTAAGTATCATGAATTTAAAACGGAGTATATTTAAAGCAAATTATAATGCAAGTCTATGTATATGTAAATTCTGACAAAGTATGAGGGGTTGTATGATGATAAAAAAAAAAGCATCCCATTGAGCAAGCTCTATTTGGGAGAATGTGGAACTGATGAATGATGTTCTGCCACTCGGTCCAGGGAAATGTGTTCCACAATCGCAGGCCAGAGTGGTAACACGAATCCACCCAGATAGCCATCGGAGAAGGTAGGTGAAAAATGATTGGCTCCAACCGCTGCAAAATGGGCAATTACTGCGGTGGGCACAATAAAACACAGGCAGACACAATAAATTGCGTCAGAGCTGTTTAGCAATCAGGCCAGCACATTTCGCTTATCTGCAAATCGATCGGTGAAGAGAATAGTCGCGGTATTTTCAATTTGCCATGTTGTTGGGACAAAGATAACAAATGGGAGGTTTCAGAATCTCAGAATAAATGAGCTTTTTATTAATATCATGACTCAGCCCAAAGAAAATTGAGTTTCTAATCACACACTGCATAGTTGAGATAGCAAAATATATCTGCCGCTTTTACAGCAGGACTAAAAATTGTGGCAGTTTTGGCCCGGTGCTTCATCCAAAGGGGGAATCCATTTAGTGTGGTTACAGTCACCTGGGCATCCTACACTTTTGAAAACCAGCCCCCTCAAAACCCTGCCCTGCAGCAGGCCACTTTATAATCTGATACTATGTTATTACATGACAATGCAGGTGTGTTCTACAACAGATAAATAAGTGATTCACCCACCTGATGATCTCATGCTTTATAGCAAGCCCATCAAGATAGTTCCTCAGCGCATAGTAATTGTGCACATATTTCCGAACGTAGTAGCCACGCCATATTTTCTGGATCTGTCAAAACAAGTATAGCATTTAGTTCTTTTAGCATATATATAACAATTTCAAGTGGTGCATGCAAGTACAACATACGTAAAAGTCAATTGGAAACAATTGTTACTGCAGCCTTACCTTTACAGCCATCGCATTAAAAAAAGCCAACTTCATCTTGAGAACAGCTTCCTGCAAGAATAATTCCAGTAAAAGTAGTTCTCAAAAACTCTCATTGACCGTGATTACTCATGAAATTATTTTACAGAAAGACTGAGGTGAACACTCTTCTTCTAAATGTATCAAATAATGAGGTGATACTACACTGCCAATAATGAACAAGTGCCAATGACAAAAAATGTAAACACATTTGTCAATATTGAGATAAAAGGAGAAAAAATATGAATACGTGACATTTTAGGGAATGGCCGTACATCATAGCTCAACCTTTAAATGGTATATTACTAACAACTGACATGCTACACTTATTTTTGCTAGTCATATTGATGACGCATACATTTATAATATTCATATATACTGGAAAGACTAAACCCAGCAGGAAGTCGTATATTTTCACTACTAAATGTAACCAGTATGGTTGTTACTAGTAAATGGTGCATATATTCGCACTGCAATATAATTAGTCGTTGTTAAACTTTGAGGATGTTGATGGGTCATGGTTGTCTTAGGTTGAATGGGTGGTAGGTTAGGCCACGGCCTTCATCAACCTCTCAGAAGTCAGGCACGTGATTCAATTCCAGAGTCACGTGACCACTGGACGAGGTATGAGATGTATTCCCGAAGGAGTTTGAAGAGAGAGAGATCTGTATCGAGGGGCCAATTGTGACGTCGGCGCGTTGATATTACAGGTCCGTTGGCGTGCCTGTGTACGGTGCGCCGGACAAATAGATGCCATTTTGGACCCTCATCAACCTCTCAGAAAGTCCTTGGGTGCACGTGGACGGTGTTGGGAGTGAGAGCGAGTCGTGTCACAGTTGACAGGGAACCAGGGAAAGCAACGTAGAGTGCTACCAAAACTTTTATTTCATAATTTATTGATGACCGCCCTATGTTCTCGATAACGATCGCAGCCAGGATGGATCGAGGCAGTGGGCAGGGGTCACATAAAGCATACAAAAATATTTTACTTTAATAATTACGTATGCCTGTATGTATTGTACTTGCTATTATGGGTGACATCCAAGGGAGGCTTCTGTTTTAACAACGTTTGTCTGCATCCACACTTGTTCAGAAAAAGGATTACAAACATATTGGCAACGAAATTGGACCCTTTTGCCAGTATCAAAGTATGAAAAAATAAGAATAGAATTACCCTTTCTGGCAATAAAACAGGTGTTAAGATGTTCAAACGCCAAATAGAAACCTAGATGGTTTTTTCAGTGAAGCCACATAGATAGAAAAAAATAATAAAAATAAAATAATAAATATTAAAATAAAGTGAATTAAAAAAATATCACGTTTCGATCGCAACACAAGCGGTCGTCATCAGGAACAGGGAGGTTAGCCTCTGAGGGCAAGCTGTTTATAAAGGTCTAGCAGCTAATGTTAATGTAGGAGAGGTCTCTGACACCGGCAGTAGGTCTACACCAATCAAAGCATTGCACCTCGCTCCACACACTCACACTACTGACGGTGGAGGTGGACAAGAAAACAAAAATCAAGTCATGACCCAAAGTGGTTGATGATTGCTGAGTTTAAAACTGTCGTCTCGGGTGAAATTGTGTCTGTATCTGTAAAAATGGAAGGCTTCGTGAACGCCAGTCGGCTTGCAAAGTACCATCGTTCTAGAGAAATTAATTTCACGTGAGCCAGCTGCATTAAAGTAAGGATCAGCCACGGCAGAAGTATTGGTCCTGCCGTGTTTCAGATCTGCCTTATGTTCACGAACACGGTCCGAGACATGTCGTTTGGTTTCCCCAATGTAACTGCTGCCGCAGATACAGCTTAGTTTGTAGACGCCGGGATATTCAATGTCAGGAATCTTGGCCTTCACAGATGGGATCAGGTCACGAATTTTATGCACTGTGTTAAATCGGACCTGGATCTTGTTGGACCAAATATTCAATCAGGCACAGGAACTTTGTTGAACAGAGAAAATCGCTATTTCCACAACTTGATAAAGATTCCGATGACTTAATTTTTCAGCAAGAGAGAATTGATCCGTACTGAACTAGATCGTGTAGACAAGACACTCTTGAAATCACACTTAACATTGATGGGAAAAATATCTACATCTGATTGGGAACATGTAGATAACATGACTGCTTCATCAGCCGCTATAATGTCAGATAAATGTAAAGATAACCTGATTTCCAAGTTCAACCTCCTTTCCAAGAAGAAACCAGATCCACACATTAAAAAGTTAGACGTTGACAAGGTTATTATTAATCTGAGTAATAGCCCTATTTTCGATGGTCTAAAGTCGGTTTTAGCTAAAGGGTTAGACTTTGCAGTCACCCCCAAACATACCAATGGATGACATCATTGCCCAGGTCAATGTACCTCTTAAGGATTTGGGACACATCGCTGCAGACATGACAAGATCTGAAATCGCTGCAACCCTCAAAAGCGCTAAGATACCAGTCAGCAACATCAGTAAGGAGGAGTGCTTTGAGTTATTTAAATTAAAAAAGAGGGAAGATATCGTCATCCTCTCAGCTGACAAGGGCAATGCCGCGGTCATCATGGACAAAAACGTGTACAATAACAAAATTCAGGACCTACTTAATGATGGCAGCTACACAAACATTTTAAGAGATCCCACCAACTGCCTCATTACAAAAACGAACAGTACCATCACTGATTCAGCTTCATTAATTGAACAGACTAAACGGTTTTCCTTAAAACCTTCTGCTGCTAGACCACCCAGACTATTTGGCTTACCAAAAATCTATAAAGAAGATATACCCCTTCGTCCCATCGTCTCCACCATTGGCTCACTCACCTACAAAATAGAAACCTTTTTCAAGGAATGATGTCTGCATTAACCACACAAACTTGTGGTAAACATGCAAACAAACATGCTCTGTATTCTTTGGGTCAGAGAAATCTTGACAATATAAGCTCTGGGGGTGGCCATTGTATTGTGAGAGATTAGCATGTCAATGTAAGGACGTAGGGTGGATGCCTGGATGGCATCTGTCTCAAATTTCTCGCCAATGTGTTCATGGAGAAATTTGAGACAGATGCCATCCAGGCATCCACCCTACGTCCTTCCTTGTGGAAGAGATATGTAGATGATACTTTGTCATCTGGCTCTGGACCAATTCTTCAACCACATCAATTCCATGGACCCAGGCATCAAATTCACCATGCAGGTGGAAAAGGATGGCAAGTTACCATTCTTGGATGTTTTAATCGAAAATAGACCTGATGGCTCAATGGGACACTCTGTCTCCAGGAAAGCCCCCCATACGGATGCCTGCCTAAAACCTGACTCCAACCACCATCCATCCCAGAATAATTCCTTCATCAAAAATCTATACCAAAGAGCTAGTTTTATTTCCAACCATCACCACCTAGCCAGTGAACTGGAGCACGTACACCAAGCCCTCAAGAAGAATGGATATTCATACTACATAATCCGTAAAGCTATCGCCCCAACCGTTGGGAAAGAACCATCTGAGGACCCAATCAAACCCATCACCTTGCTATACATATCAGGGGTCACCAAAAAGATTTCCAAATTCATGAGCAAACACAAGATCCAGGTACGATTCAACACAGTTCATACAATTCGTGATTTGATCCCATCTGTGAAGGATGTGATCCCTGACATGCAACACCCTGGTGTCTACAAACTAAGCTGTGTCTTTTCGATTTAAAGCTTTCGTGACTGCAGGGATTCATCTTCTTGGTTCTTTCGGTAAAGTCACGTAGAAGGGAAGTAATAAAAGAATAAAAATAGACTCTGTCGCCTCGACGGACCTGGTTTTCACCTGAGGACGGCTGCTTGCATTGTGGCCGAAACGTCGTGAGAATTATTTTATTGTGTTTTATTTTTATTCTTTTATTACTTCCCTTCTACGTGACTTTACCGAAAGAACCAAGAAGATAAGCTGTGTCTGCAGCAACAGTTTCATTGGGGAAACTAAGCGACATGTCTCGGACCGGGTTTATGAACATAAGGCAGATCTGAAACACGGTCGGACCAATACATCAGCCATGGCTGATCATTATTTTAATGCACACACGAAATAGATTTTGCCAAGATGAAGGTACTCTGCAAACCCACTGGCTATCAGCAAAGATTCGTTCATGAAGCCATCCAGATATATAAACACAGACCTACCTATGTTAGCAGTTATTTTCGACTCTGAGTTACATTCACGAACACAGCCACTGTTAGCTGTGTTAGTAATCTTTGCCATCTTTTTCCACCTCCATGTGGCGATGGCTCTTTCTGAGCTCTCTCCGAGCTTATATTTACTAGCAAATTTCTTACATTACAATGGCCACCCCCACAGCTTCGTTTGTCAAGATTTCTCCGATCTTACATTTAGATGCAAATTTAATCTCTAGCCCTGCCCACTGACCGTTGGGCTACATCCATCTCAAACCTTTATAACTCCCTGCCTTAGCATTATTTTTTATTATTTTTCTATCTAAGTGGCTTTACCGAAAGACCCAAAGAATAGGAATTCCTGCAGTCACGAAAGCTTTAAGTCAAAACATGCTCTGATAATATATGCATTGTTTTTTAACCTGATTGGCCTACACCTTATTTAGGGCCTAATCTCACCAGTGTCAGACCAGTGAACGCCAAAAGGCGAGCTGCAAAAGGTTTCTATTTAGTGTTTGAACATCTTAACACCTGTTTTATTGCCAGAAAAGATCTGTCCAAAGACAGCTGGACAGTATTTTTCTTTTTCTGCTGTTAAATCTCCTTGTAGCAGTGAATGCCAATGAACACCAGTTAATATTCGTGGTAGTGGTTATCGTTTCATCGGCTTCTTCCTGAGCATGTTTTGTTTCAAATGCATAAGATCCTCATTAAACGGGTCCTCACCATGGGACTCAAAGAACTCCACCACCTCAGACTCATGATGGGGATTGCCCACCACAGTGGTACGCGCTACGAAGCGCGCACAGTATGATGTTACATCGCTAAATAGTCCGTTTTCACCGCGTGCATTTCTAGTAAAAAAATTGTGCGAAACATGTTTGTGCAATTTTTTTAATTGAACGCATATGCGAAACGTTATACTTGGAAAGACGTTTTGTGCGGAATTAATCAGCAACATATATGTGAAACAACGCATAATGCAAAAACTTATAGCGGGGGATTGCTGTTGACTGTACACTCTATCTCAAAGTACATCATATGACTTTTCTCAGACTTACATGAAAGCAGCTGGATAGTTCTACAGTACTAAAATGTGTTTTTTTTATACATTACAGACGTGACTTTGCTTGATATTTGTAAGTGGAAATGATGCCACATGATCATGGCTTTTGCCACTGAATACCTGAAACCTCTTATAGGGTTAATGAAGACCTTGTGCTCTGGGTGAACGTGTACCTTAACGATGGCCCGAAACACCTTCCGGTCCGCGTACCCTCTCCAATGCCTCTGGATAACTGTTGCATTTTCACGTAAGTAGCTGCACAACTCAAAGCAAATTATAAGCAAAAACAACGTTGGGTTAAAACACATTGTCTTCATTATGGATATTACACTGACCAAAGAGTGATAATAATGCAATTCCAGATACAGTATGGTTTCACCTATACTCAGAAAATAATAAATGACTGCAGATGGTGGTATAAGGCTATGTGAGAGTACAGAAAAGGAGACATAGTGGTGCTATGGCGCTGTGTCAAGTTGGGAGTGGTAGTGACATGGAGATAGCTGTATGAGGTGATATGAAGTTGAATGAAGGTAGGCAGTTGATGATGACATGACGATGGCCCAAGTAAAGAGCTAGCGCCAGACGATCGTCTGGAATTGTTAAGATGTGATGGCCTGGAGCCCTGTTGAGTTATGGAACTCACTGGAAGTACGAGTTAATGGCATGGAGCTAATTGTAGATGATAGCACAACGCCGGTGGTGGTGGTTGGTATGTGTGTGACGGGGCGAGTGGCATGTGTGTGTCACGCTGGTGGTGGCTGTATTTGTCTTTAAGGCGGATGTGGTGGTGGCCATCCACCCTCTCGTGTGTCGTGCCGGCCTTCGTAGGTGACCTCTAACAACAGACTATATGTGCGTCACGATGTTTATTGTTATGTGTGTGTGTCACAGCGCTGACTGTAACTGGCGGTATTCATGTTTGTCATGACGGTGGTAGTGTCAGTCAACCCGTGGCACCTGGGTCTGTCCCGTGACCCTCCTGCCAGCGGGCGATCGACACTTCACGTGGCCTTAAAGTGCACCTAGCCTGGCACAAGCGCTGTGGGGAACGGCGGTTGTTGTTGTTGTATGTCACGACTCACCGCAGGTAGGCCCGCACCCTGCACCCTCGGAGATGGGCTTGGAGCCTCACGGCCGCCCTGTGCTCCAGGTCGCGCTGCTCCTCTGCCACCCTGCAGAGATAGTTTCAGTTTTCAGTTTCATTTATTTGGTATAGCCCTGTGAGCCATTCGGCTCTTGAATCAAGAAAACATCTTAAAGTGACTATGTGACTATGTGCAAACAGAAAATCCAAGAAAAGACAGCAAAACATTGCAGAAAAAGCACCGTACACCAACGCTGTGTGCAAACATCCCAGTGGGATGCAAGTCAAACAACAACCACAACCACAAGACAACTTAAATTAAGGCCATCAGTCTAACTCCGTACTACAACAAACAAACATGGCCAAACCAAAAAACTTTTCGAAATCACCAAAATAAAGCCATAAAAGCAATGTAACAGCGATCATAGGAACCGTGACCGAATTTTCACAATAAATGACAGAAACAGCCCCGCACATCGGCACGGCCACCACCCCCCCCCCCCCCACAGTCCCGACAGGGTCAAGTGGTGGTGGAGGTGGTGGTACTACTACCAGCAGGGTCAAGTGGTGGTGGAGGTGGTGGTACTACTACCGGCAGGGCCAAGTGGAGGTGGTACTACTACCGCAAGCCAGGTGACGGTGAGCCGTGCGGCCGCGAACCCGTCCACCCGCATCGTGACTCCTCACAACGGCGAGGGAATGTTGACAGCGAGCGGCCACGAACCGGCGCGCACGCGTGTGGTGAGGGAGCGGGAGGCCACGAACCGGCGGGCACGCGTGTGGTGAGGGAGCGGGAGGCCACGTACCGGCGCGCACGCGTGTGGTGAGGGAGCGGGAGGCCACGAACCGGCGGGCACGCGTGTGGTGAGGGAGCGGGAGGCCACGTACCGGCGCGCACGCGTGTGGTGAGGGAGCGGGAGGCCACAAACCGGCGCGCACGCGTGTGGTGAGGGAGCGGGAGGCCACGTACCGGCGGGCACGCGTGTGGTGAGGGAGCGGGAGGCCACGAACCGGCGGGCACGCGTGTGGTGAGGGAGCGGGAGGCCACGAACCGGCGCGCACGCGTGTGGTGAGGGAGCGGGAGGCCACGTACCGGCGCGCACGCGTGTGGTGAGGGAGCGGGAGGCCACGTACCGGTGCCGGCTGTGGAGGGCCACCAGGGTCGCTTCCATCGCGCCCGGCGCCGCCATGGCCGCGTCGTTGTGTGTGGACGCGCGGGGTCTCCATGGCGACCGCGGGCGTTGACGTCATCGTCGTCGTCGCGCGGCGGCGGCGTCGCCCGCACGTGCGGTTCGTTGCCGTGGCGACGGAGGGGGGGGGGGCACAACACCGGGGGGTGGGGGGTAGGGGTGGGGGGTCAGGGAGGGGTACCGGCGGTGTCATCAAGATCGGCCTCTGTGGAGGAGGAGGGTCGTGAAGGACGCTGCTGCTGCTGCTACTGGGCAGTGCCAGGCTCGGTGCACCCTGAGGCTACTGGGCAGTTGGAAGCAGTCGCCCTCCAGCAACAACGGAGGGAAAGAGGAGCGACGCTCACAACAGCGAGCGGAGCGCCGGGCGGATAAAATAGAGCGAGTTGGCACAGCAGGGGGCACAGGTGGTGCATCAGCCAGCAGTCGTCTCAGTCAGTCGACCCGTGGCACCTGCTAGGTCTGTCCTGTGACCTCCTGCCAGCGGGCGTTCGACACTTGACGTGGCATTAACGTGCACCTAGCCTGGCACAAGCGCCATGGGGACGTCACCGCCACTTAGTGACGAATGTTTCTCCCACTTCAGCAAAAAAATCATTATTGCTGTGGTTTTCCCACCTGATGATGATTGCTTGTGTTGCAATCGAAACGTCGTGATTTGTTTGTATTTTTATTCTATTTTATTTCTAACTACGTGACTTTACCGAAAGAACCAAAGAGCATAATGTTGATCAGATTTTGTATTTAGACTGAAATAATCAAATTAGCCGTGAAGCGCTTTTACAGATGTCCAGTTCTGCGTGGCGGGTCAGAATGTTACAACAACAGACTTAAACAAAGACCAGTAGGAGTGCAAAGTATAGGAAAGCGAACCAAGTCACTAAAATAGACAAATAGATACATAACTAAATAATATTGCTTTGGTTGTCCCACCTGATGACGATTGCTTGTGTTGCGATCGAAACGTCGTGATCTATTATTTTTCTACCTACGTGACTTTACTGAAAGAACCAAAGAGTATGGATTCCTGCAGTCACGAAAGCTTCAAATCAAGATGGATAAATACATTTAATAACATATCTCAGTAAGTACAATTCCTGCCAAGTTTTGAACAGCAAACGCAAGCTTGGGCAAGGCAACGAAACACCAACAGAGTCCCAGATCGCACCAAGACAACACACACAGTCCCTCAATAAAATTGCACATTAAAATGTAACTATCGATACAGGATCAAATTTACAAATTACATTGGCAAATGTGGTTGTATCCAGCACTAATCTTAATCAACAGGCGCGCAGCGGGGTGGTGGAGCCGCGTGAAGAAGATGGCAATGATGCTGTTATGATAATAATAATCAGGATGATGACGATAATGAGTTACGCTGATGATTACTGACAATGACTGGAAAATTAAGATGATGATAAATGAAGGTGACGAATGCTGATGACCAATAATTTGACAGTGATGATGCTGCTGGTGCAACTGCTCAATACGTTCTTCAAGAACACTGGCCTAAACATGAAAAACAATAGGTGACGTTTCAGATAATGGCCCTTCTTCATAGCGCGTCATGTGCTCGCACAATAAGCAGTGTTATTGACGAAAGTTTTGAGTATTTTTTTTTATCTTGTTCGTTGTGCATAGGGATCAACAACCCAGCTAATGGGAATGCACTACTTCACAAGGAATTGCTACATAAAGAAGGATGCATAGTGAGGGATCAAGATAAGCATGAGCAAAACGAAAGTGACGTTCTCAAAGTTAGCTAAACAATTGAAGGTATCTTTATCTAAACAAATTCGTTTTCTTTTAGCTGAACTGTTGGGGAACAATTGAAGAAGGATAACTTGAAAACACTACAGCATGCGTATACTTCAATATAAAATCAAGAGATTAGGATGTGGCGTTGTTTGTAAAACTGACCTTGAGAATGAAAAATACCCTACCCATGTGTCAAAAGAAGAACGTGCTTAATAAGTGCACATTACCTGTTTATGGAGCGATGCATGCTTTGAATTGCATTGAGGGACAGAAAGAGGAGCACGTGGATCAGAGAACGCAAGTTAGGATCGTCATTTTGACAATAAGTAGACTTGAGCAGGTCACATTTCTAGAAGGGATGGCAAGTGGTGGAGACTAACAACAGAGTTGTAGCCAAAGGAGGGAACACATCCAAGAGGGTGTTGACCGTTGAGATGGAGTAAAGAAATCAGCTTGTGTGCCGTAACTAGATGGATTGTTGTATAGCAATAATGTGATAGCAGTCTTTGGTGTTGCTGTTATCCAGGGTTGCTGTCTTTACAGATGTTACCCCTGTGGTCAATGCATTTGATCTTCAGAAAAGAAAAAAATCACCCAAAGGCGGCTCAACTTTAAATGGGTGCCTGGTGTGGTGTGCATTCTTTTTGGAGGGAACAGATGGTGGATCACCACGGGATAGAGATTGGTGTAGGATGGTAGATTATGGGTTGGTGGATTATCATCATTTGAAACGGCAGTATTACCGTCATTGTCTTCATTGGTCATCAAAATTCGTCATCTTAATTTATCATTACCACCAATCTATCATAATCCTAATTTGCCTTTGTAATTTTCACGATTATTTTGATTGCTTTCATCATCAATTATAATAATCCTGAATATCATTATCACAGCATCACTAGAATCTTCACATTCAACCTTGTTTTGCATCATCTTCATTATCATTATTGTTTACAAGTCACTGATTTTAAACCTTGGTGAAGGGTGGAGTAACTCTTGTACACACATTAGCCCGGGTGTGTTTGTGTGTGAGGAAAACGGGGCCTGATTGGTAAGCTTGGCTCATCGACAGGGTGAGTATTCTGACATAGCACACGTAGCCCTTGGCTGTTGATTGACTGTGGGGTTTTTTGTGGAATTGGGCTTCATTCCACATGGCAAAATCCGGCCAAAAAATACTAAATGAATTAGGTGAAATTATTTTTTGTGGAATTTTCAGCGAATGCCTGAATTCTGCAAAAGCATTTAAACACTGTATATGAATCGGGCCAAATGTGTCTACACATATAACATTTAGCATTTTTTTTTAAACAAAGTACATCAGAAAAGCAATGTTCTCATAAAATACCCATCCTTGTCCAATATAATGTGTCTCTTAATGGCAGTAGGCAATGCTTGGAGATTCAACCATGCACTTTACACAAATGCATCGGATCTTAAAATGTAAACTGTCATTGTAGGTAGGTACCGAATTTAGATTTGGTAAAGACAAGCCTGCATTGTGTTTTAAATAGCAGCCCAGTGACTAACTTCATAGGCTGCAGTGATACAGCATTACTCGTACGTGAAGCATTACTTGTAAAAGCAGCATATGGAAGATGAAAGTGGATTACTTTGCAGCTAAAGGGAGGGGAGGTCCTTGCAATCTCTTCAATTGTGTGAATTCACGAGGTGGGTGTAGCAAGTTCGGCCGGGCAAGGCTTTACAAATTGAATCCAGATCTCAGTGCAGAGGAGGCGAGAGATCCGTCATTTCTGTGAAACGTCTCAAATGCATCAATGCAAAGAGAGCAGGAGAGTGGATAAAGGGGCACCACCGGGTATTTATTGAATGATAGCAGTGCACGTATACTCTTGCACCTTGTTCAGAAACGTATGGAAGCTGTGACAGTATTTTTGGCTTTTGCTTGTAACATTTGGCTTGTATCCCTACAATGGCGTGGACAGCATTTCATAGTGCAATTTTGTGGAATTAAAACGTACAAAACAGACTCATTCTGTGATTGCAGAAGTATTGAATGACGATAAAAAAAAACGAAAATTCCATTAGATGTACGGTATTATGAAAGGAATGTGTTGCTTAAGATGTGATCAATTGGACCGTTAAATTACCGTATGCGATTTTCGATGACTATTCTGGGCTGCTGTAATTACACAGGCATTTTATTGGTGACATCTTTAACAGACATTTCAGAATTCCAAAGGGCCATCACTGCGGTCCCTGCAACCAGACTGCTGTGGCCTGCTCCTTACTGGCAATTAAATCCATAATGAAAGCTGGCTACGGATGTCGGACAATTATACGGGCCGTAAACTCCGAATAATTTTAAGGGGAGCTGGCCACATTTTTGCTGCTTAAGCAGTCTTGGCCATTAAAGAGAGCTTTAGGGCTTTAAGACGCAACAATAGATGTTGAGTAACTAAGTAAAATAGATGGTGGCAATTTGTTCCATTAGGTGATATTTATAATGTCGCCCCAAAAGTAAAAAAAGAAGAAAAATGTCAGATTTTTTGCTAATATTTCTGATTGAAATATATTTTTATATTTTCATCTTCTTTCTGTATCTGGTCAGGTGGTGTGACAACACACTTGACTCAAAATCATAAGGTTATGAATTCAAATTTCAATCCAGGTTTAACTCAGCCTTTCATACCTTCTTCATCCTGCCTCTGTAGTTGATATAATAAGAACCATTCTGTGGGACATAATCCATTGTTGTTTAGGGGGAGGACTCGTCTAGGCTGTGCAATTCCACAACTGGATGAGAGCACCAACATACAGCACCACCCAATGCACATTTTAATAGAAAAAATATTTTTTTGGTCAAAAATTGCACACTTATTAGCGCATTGCGCTATGAATCCAGAGACCTGAGCTTGATTCTCAGCCATGGTTAACATCAGTGGCAAATTCTGTCTGAACTCGTCCTGGGCGCCCTCTTCATTAATCCGCACTGACCAGCATGGTGAAGTATGGCAAATAACCCTCATGACCAACAACACAGAGTGGGGAGACCTTCTAGCAGGGGATTGACAAAGGGCGATAAATTATTGTTGCAATTTAACTCACAGCACATGGTTGAAGTGTGATGCACTCTGCTGCACTGTGAAGCAGGCGTTGAATGATGGTGATGATGATGATTATGCTCAGCCAGCTTAAATTGTCTCATTCATTTGTTTGGTGCAGAGATGTTTGTTTTACAGAGAAAACCTAGGGAGCAGAGGTCATCTGCAAGGCAGTCACCCTATCAGCAGAGGTCAGTGATGTCTCAACGATTGTGAAATTTTCTCTGTAGCCAGCGGCTTATCCACTGTGTCTGCCTCCTTTCTGTAAATATTAGATGCAAATTTTGACCTCGGCCAGGTGTAGGTAAATAGGATGTGCTTTCTGTTGTTTCTTCTAACCATTTGCAACAATTTTTGAGCTGCAAACTATTATAATAATTGTATAATTTGTGGTACAAACTACATAATTTGTATTTTAAGATTTGTTTGTGTTTTAGAAATTAACTGTATCACTATCATTGGCAACAATAACACAAGCATAATGTATTAATATTTAAATGCACCGATTTTCTTTGTATATATTTTCATTATTGGCAATACTCTTTATGCACTGTTTTCTGTCAATAATTTCCTTACCCTGTTTTCTATCAATAGTTTTGATGTACAATAAGTTGAAGATATATGTTGGAGAGAGACAGCCAGAGAAATGCATCAGAGAATATATACTATGGCAGTTATTGAATGTGGCCTGGGATCAAAATTATGAAATCAAGAGGCAGACGAGAGCAGGTTGGAGTGCTTTTGGAAAGAAAAAAAAACTTAATTATGGAATGCAACTTACTAATGTGCTTACAGAAGAAAGTTTGTTATAAATGCATATTATCTGCTATGACAGATGGATCAGAAACGTGGACTTTGACAAAGAAGATGGCTCAGTGCTGCTTGGAAGCGTATTATTAAGTAATGCACCGTTTAATTGCATGCCTGTTCAAGTTATCATATATTGAGTAGCTGTGACTAATCCAACCGGTAATATGGACTGCATATTTTCAGATTAACATAATTCATTATACGTTATATGATGATTACATTTAACCCCCTCTGATCTTCGCACCTGATAGACACATGGTGATGACATCATTTTGCGCGATTTAAGTCCGGAAGCAAGAATACAACACAATTATGGCAAATCGCCTGATGAAACTGGTTGTCATCACCAGCGAAATGTTGTGGGTTTACTCTCCAACACGGGTGTGCTGAAGTAGTCACTAATTGACGCGTTTTATTACGTGACAAACATTAATAATTGGCTATGTCGGGTGGTGGTAGGTTAATGACACATTTATATTTACGCGATCTAACCTTCAACCATTATTATGAATGTTATTAAATAAAATGGAACAAAATATGCTTAAAGAGACATGGTGAGATGCATTCTTTGAATTATTCTGACACTGAAAGAGGAACATATGGACCAGAAAACAAGTTAGAGACATCATTTTTACTGTTAAGAAAATTAAACGGGCTTGGGCAGGACGTGTCACTGGAAGGAATGATGGCCGGTGATTGACAGGAGGTATGTGTTTTTTCACCTGGTAAGGCCAAATGAGCGATATAGCCCTTTTTTAGAAGCAACCTGGCCACAAATGATAGCCCAACGAAGTGGCTTATCACGTGGAAAATGTGTAGCAGCCAAATACTCTGAACGCATGTTGATTCTAAACGTGGAGGGAAAAACCGGAGGTCCTGGAGAAAAATCCACACGACTACGGGGAGAGAGACATGCAAACTCCAGATATACAGGCATCAGGGTCAGGATCGATCCCATGATCTCCTGCATAACAGGCGAGGTAGTTAGCATCTCGCCATCGGAGTGGCAGGCAAAGGAAGAAACGTTACCTGGATACTGGCCGATGTGGAGATGGAGTGATTAATTCAGCGCATGTGCAGGAAATCAAATTGTTGCATCTTAGAAATTTAAGAGATGGTGACAGTTTGAGGATATTTACATGCAGCAATGGATAGGTCATAGCTGATTGTGATCATTAGCTTCATGAGCTATGCTAGAATGCTCAGCCTTCAATCTGACAGTACGTAGCTGCACAGCATCAGGATTTACGATTTGCACATTACATCGAGGTGTCATGCAGTCATGTTATGTAACTAGATGGTGTATTTATTTACAACTTTGCGAGTAATATGGAGTCATGGCATCACTGCAATCACAAGAAGACTGTTCACATCACAGCTTCATGACCTATCAGAACCCAATGAGATCGTGAGGACATTATCAGGGCCTTCAGGTGTAGCTCATCTCCATTGTAAAGTAAACATCAGTTTCAATCAAGATGCAAAAATGTGTAAAAGCACGCGGCCTTTTGTGTATGCAAAACACCATCAGAAATTCCCGACGAAGTGCTTTTTAGGAAAAGCTGATGGTTGCATATGCGCAACGTGAGCTTTTTGCACGTGTTTGTGTTTGTGTGTTTCTTGGAAACGTATGGCTTTTACAACCTGCACAATTAAATCCATTATGAGGAGTTTGTGCAAACCTTGTTGCGATGCGTCCAGTGCGGTGTTGGGGTATCCGGCCCGAAGACCTGGGACGAGTTACCAGCTCGTATTCGGGATCCGTCTCTGAGCCTGAGCCAGTTTTACAACAGACCTAACGCAGTGTTGTTCCAAAGGGCTTAATACGTGCGATTAGTGCACATTCGTGACGGACTTGGCTCGTAAAAGTGCACGATAACAATTCTGAGGCTGACTCTTTGGTCGACATTTATATATAATTGATGAGAGTTCATCACCTCCCATCAATGGTACACTGTATATAAGACGATAGACAATGAAGCCCATCTCCCTTGTGAATATAAACATGCTCTACCCTTCTTGCTGCACCTCACAAACATTTGAGAAATTTAGCAATGTGTTTTTTGCCGATTTTATTTATTACTGAGTGTTTTTGTGCAGAAGAATTTTATACTATGACTTTATGTTTTTCCGTGCGATTATAATAATTATGCTTTTTTTCGTCGTTACAGTTACATTTTTAGACAAAATCTCAACTTATAGACAAAGACTTTCTTATTAGACTTGATAGCATTTCAACATGCTGCAAAATAAAATACAGTTTACTGTGTTTTAGCCTTGGCTACTTTTAACACATTCCAAACTTAATGCATTTGGGTGGGAAGAAAGATGATGTCTGAATGAAAGGCATGATAAAATCCAGCATTTACGATCTAACGTATGACACAATGCTGGTGTCTTTCTGGTAAGAGCAGCCTTAGGATGACAGAGTGTTTATTTCCAGGTGTGGTATGCTTTAACCGAACTGGTCCGTGATATCACCTTTAAAAATCTTAGTGCCAATCTTCGGAAGGAAGCCAATATCATCAAGGACATTATGACTTTCCAAGTGGGATACTATCAGAAAATGAGCAGCACGATTGTTCTGTGATAGGTGTTTGTTTCTCACGACATCTTTACATGTCCGTCCATCGCTCAGCGGTGCTACAGCAACCTCGAGGTTTAAAGGTTGAAATCTGAGAATATTTGGTGCCTTAGATACATTTCATTGGGCAGTCTGAACAGGTGTAGAGATGCACATTTTTGTTATGTTAAAATCAAATAAGAGGCGTTTTTCGTTGTCTCACACTTGAAGGGAATAGTATAATATTAATTTAAATGTGGATATCCCTTGAACATCCGTGGAGTTAATTATCACAATGACAAAATGTATCTTCATCTAAAAACCTTTCGGCCTATCGTGTTGGCAGTTCTTGCTCAAGAAATGCTACGTCGCAGAGGATAAGTGTAACATTGCCTGCCACGTAGCAGAAGGAGCATTCCTTATGATTTTCAGGGAATAAATCGGAAGGCATTGTTCCCTAAAAAGACCAGCTTTTCGTTAATTTGTTACAGAAGCATATTAGAGCCGGGTTTGACAGGGAGGACCAACACGTCTGATTAATGATCAGGCACCAAATTAGAAGAGGCTGTAACTTTTTGTGATTGATTGAGTTCGATCGCTGCCCAGCCTCCTGACCCTTGCACAGAATTAAAAAGACAACTTTGCAACAAATTTGACATTGCCAGTTTTGTCAGTTAAATAGAAAAATAGTTTTTTCATATTTCTCGGAGCTAAAAAAGAACTGCATTTGACAGTGAAATACGCGTAACGAAAAGTGTGGAAGAAAATCATCATGAGCTTTTTCCCCGCAAGTATGATATTTAGTATAATATGTATTAATTAATGCCAGTTAGTTATGCACAATTCTACATGTTGTTTTTCCTATCGAAAGTACAGGAGCCATGTTACAGTCGTTGCCGCAAACAGCATAATGTTCATGATGCTTAGTCGTACTATACCATAAACAAACCTCAGTTCACCTCATTGTTGTGAGAAGCCTTCGTGATAATCAGATGAGCGGCCAGTGTGCACGCTTACGAAGTGCACGCTTACATTCTGAAGATCTTGCAAAAAAAAAAAGTTAAGCATCTCTGAACATGACACCAGCTTGTGTATTGTGCGCATGCGGGGCGATATCTATGCACGGCCGTCGCTCGCCTGTGCACATGCGACCATTTTTGGCGTTCCACATGGCCTGCTCGTGCCAAGACCCCCTTCCCTTTCAGCGCTTTATGGCTCTCTGGACACATGCTTTATTGGAGCCTTCATTACTGACAGATTAGCTCGCACGATATTTATGACAGCAGATACATCCCGGTGGCTCGAGAAGGGGGTGCAACCAGATGAAGAAGCTGTTTGGCTTGACGAATGGCCGGCGGTTTGGGTGGAAGAAATGGAATGATTACATAAAGAACTGTCGCTGCCCTGCTTGCATTCTTGCAGCCCACCTGGCTTTGTGTTTAGTGTCGCTGGCCATTCTGGGACGGTGTCCCGGGCACATCATATTTGACCACGCTGCCGCGGCAGTACCAAAACGCACAGTTTGATTTGAATTGCACATTATTTAAAGGTGAAGCCAACATTAACGTGGTAAAGTTGAATTTCGATTTAAAGCTTTCGTGACTGCAGGGATTCATATTCTTGGTTCTTTCGGCAAAGTCACGTAGAAGGGAAATAATAAAATTATAAAAATAAAACTATCAATTTCTAATCTTTTCTCAAACTAAATTTTGTTATGTCATTTTAATGTTGCTGTGTTAACACATTTGAGGAAAATAAGCTTCCTTGCAATAATATAAATTATATTTTACGTTTGTAATTCATATTTTTTTTTATCAAGCTCTGCTGCTGGGAATGTCTCTGCTCTCCTTGAGCTTATTCTCAAACCTTGACTGTTACCTGTTAATTAACTCACTGTGTGTAGCGTTACAGCGCAAACAGCCTTTGTGAATGATGTGCTTGATGGTCCATGGAAACACATCCACATGCGTGTGCATCTTGGCCGAAGGAGGAGTCCAACATGTATGAACAAACCGTGTGTTGTCAGCCATGTGCATGCAGGTGGCTGGCAAGGCCTCGCCTGCCTATGTGTGGTTATGTCGATCTGCGTCCGTGAAGACGACGCCAAAGCTCTTTCTTGATTAACGTTTAAATCCTTTCACCATCTACATCTTCCTTGTGTGGTGGCGAGACGTTAACTACTTCGTCGCCTGGTACCAATGACGTCGTGGATTCGATCCCGACCCTGACGCCTGTAATATTTGGAGTTTCATGTTCTCTCCCCGTGGTCACGTATTTAGAGTATTTGGCTGCTGCAAATTCGCACATGGTAAGTCACTTCATTGGGGTGTTGTGGCCAGATCGCGCCTGAAACTAAAGCTATATAGCTCAGTGGGCCTTACCTGGCAAAATAAAAATAGTTTAGTTTATGTGTCATCATCATTATGATAATGCAAAAATGCATTGCCCTCTAACACTTTTGCCACACGGTGATTTTCAGTGCCAGCAGATGTTCAAGATATTTAACTTAAAATGTTGTGTAATTTGCTTAATCTTGAAAAAAATCATAATGGGCTTACATGTGCACTGGATGTCAGCGTGCCTATCTTATAATGCTTCGCTAGTGCCTGAGGTTCAACTCCTGGTGAGGAATCATGAACCCAGAGGCAAGCACTGCGACAACTATGAAATAAAGCCAGTTGACATACAATATCCATAAACTGTTATTTTTAAAATTGTAAATCCAGCAATACTGTCATGCTTACAGCGTTGTTGATGAATGATCAGGAATGGTTATTATCTATACACTGCTAGACTCGTAGCCTCCTGATACTTTTGCCACCACTCAAGCTTTGTGATGCTAAAATCCATTTGAACCAATCTTATCAGTCCATCTCCGTGGTGGTCATTGTCTTGGGCATGGTTCCTGCTTTGGCTGCTTTTATCTAAAAACATTTATCCCTTATAGCGACCAATTTGTTTTCTTAACAGTCAATAAGGCGTCTGAAATGTATGCTTGTGTCTTGATCGACATGCTACTCTTCGTGTATGTCAAAATTATTCTCAGCATATATCTCTTAATTCTTCTTTGTGCTCTTTTCAGCTTTTGTTCCATTTTCTTTGTCAGTGTGCATGAATTTGATTAATGTCAGAGCTGGGAATATGGTACAGAAATTAAAGTACATTATTTTCAAATTTGTGAAATCAAAAGTGTAATTTAAAAATAATGTTATAGCTAGACTTCTACATCGATTATACAAATAAAAAATTGTAAAATAGAGTCTTCATATACTTTAACCATGTCGATTGTGACTTGTGAAGCCATACCAAGGAGCTTGCCTGTGACAGGAGGTGACTGATGCTTCAGTAGGGCTGTGCTTGTGTCCAGGGACATCCCGTGTTTAGCCCAGTTCTGTTCAGCAACATCTGAAGGCTTGTGCCAAGAGGTATCACGTGTGTGCGCGTACCTTCTCACGTCGGTGGAGCCACGCAGGGGCTGTGAGTGCCCCAGTGTTCTTTTTTCGTGCTGCGAAAGTATTTCCAGATAAAAGGCGTTTGAGATGTAAACATCATACGGGCTGACTATAAAACTGCGAGGGTTTTTAAATATATTTTTTATTTTGATACACCATTGCAAAGTTGATACGAATATCTTTGTTTACAATTGTAAAAAGTATTTTGCAGTTTGTAAAAAAAAAAATCCCAACAATATCACGTGACAGGTTTAGAACAGTTTTGTGTCGGCACAGTGTGCGTAAGAGACTGGATGTGTCAGCCCTCTAGAAGCCTGCACTAGAGCTTTTTCATCAGGGGAATATGCATTCGGCACTTGGATGGAGACAATGGGGAAGGGTGTGCAGGCCAGAGGTCAAAGCCCACCAACATTGGTCGAAGAGCCTTCGCCCAAGTTCACAGGCTGGTCACCATCTGTCATCAGGGAGTTGGCAGGGGCACGCAAGGTCACACAGGCCAGTGCTGAGGGATTGCTGAGCCAGAATTACACTGAACCCTAATATATGATGGAACTTCCTCGTGCATGGCTGGTTGGGCATCCATCAGCCCCCACTTCACTGTGACCTATTGCACAATGTTTTCTCCACTTATATTTGCATATGGCAATGTAATTTGCATACACAATTTAAATGTCACATTAACTGTTTTTATAAGTGGTCTTAGGAATAGACAATAATATATAAATTCGTATTGTTTTGCATATTAGTTTGCTTGCTATGTTGTGTTCTGACTAATGTGCAGTATTAAGTACTGCAGGACATGATCTCTTCTATTAACAAAAGCAAAATTATTCCAATGGAAAGATGTGACAGCTAGTATTTATGCAAGCACTTGCTGAAAGGTTTTTATCACTGTCTTTAGCACGATTTTTATTTAGTTTTTGCACAAAAGAGTGCTACTGGATTTTAGAGACATACGCATGAACACCGGTATTTCGATCTGTTTTACTCACAATCAATTCGTCATGGTGGGGTGAACTTAGAAGAATCAAAATCAACTCGAACATCAGCACACGATGGCACGAAAGCAGTGTCGGTGTGGCCCGCTGCACCACTTGAAGACGAGCCAGGCTTTTGAGGTTGATGATAGATCTGCTTTATTCAGATTTCACCTAATAAAGACGGTAGAATGACGTGGCGCTTGAATACTTAATGTGACTTGAGGCTGCTTTACCTGTGAAGGGCGGATGGAGGGAGCAAATCTAAACATGCACCACCTCGTGGCAGGAGCCAAGAAGCATGCTTGAGATCACGTTTCCCATCAGGGGCTATGTCAGCCTCTCCCTTTCTGCATGCAGTCTGCCGCCTGCCTTCTGTGCCACTCAACCCGTCGTGTTTGTCGTGTGCGTACAGACAAGGCGCGTGGAAGTGAGCGGTGTAGTCTGTTGGTTTTTTGCCGGTTCTCACTTGAGCTGATATTTAACACGGGCGCAGCACTTGGATCGCAATGAAACGCGGAGAAGAAGTGAAAGCCCGGCTTTTAATTGCGCAAGTTTATGCGGAATAATAACATATTAAGAAATGCACTTGGTAGCATTTTCATGACCTCAAGGCATATTTACGCGGGTGTTTTTGTCATGTGGTTAGTGGATTTTTGCACCACTTTGAAATGAGTATTGGTTTTTCATTTCTGCGAAGCGCAGTGACAAATGCATCGTTGGTGCTTGATGTTCAAATGTATGTTTCATAACAAAAAAAAAGCAATATTGAAAGGTCACTTCAAACATGACAGCCACATATATTTTATTCTGCCCAATCAACATTGTGCTAAAAGTTTTGTTACAAACAGAACCCTGCAGATAATGCTGCTACTGGAGAAAATACAATCCGTAGACCTTTAATAGAAATTTTAAAAAAGCATTCAGCAGAAATGCGCCTGGGTTTCTCGTAACATGTTGCGATGGAGACGAAGAGGATGCAATGGTGGCATTTCTTGCTCTCTTGGCGGCGAGTTTCCCTGCCTGCGTGAGTTCTGGAGCAGGTGAGCTCCCCACAGAGCTCATTCCAATCTCGTCTTTTTTGTCCGGCAGATCATACGCGGCGCTGTGAGCTCAGATCTGCCATGGGCAAAGCAACCTCCCTCTACCTCCCCCCGTGGTGCCTCGTATTGTTTAGGCTCTCCGAATTATTCATCACAGACTTACACTTATTTTTGCCGTATCAAAGCTGTTCAGTAGATGATTCCACTATGTTTCACCCTTTCCTTGGCCACCCTTCGATTCACTCCCTGGTGTGTGCTCACCTTTTCTTTATCTTTTTATTTAAATTTGGCTGGCTTCCAAAAGCCAATATTGTAGTGCAAGCCATCCCATTTCACTCGTTCACACCGAGAACAACTTCAGCTTTAAGCATGGCTGCCTGTGTTGTGCGACACAGTTGCTCAATCAATGTGAGTTCAGGAGCATGCACAATGAAAAAATGCAACCCGTCTTTCCGTGCCAAGGCCACATGGCTCTTTGGCTACGTCTGTTTCTCGCGGCTTAGTTATGGAGCTATAGGATGTCCATTGGCACGACGGAACATTAAAAATAAGTGGTTTGGGAGTTATTTGTGTTATTTCTACCACGCTGGCCATCCTTAAGTGTGCCCCTGATTTCACTTCACAGGGGAGCCCAGGCCCCAGCGCTCGTTACCCAGCCCCGCCGCTTGAACTCTTCCGTGGCGGAGGTTCTACAGCCCGCGTGGCCATCTGGAGGGTTCATGGGGCATGGCCGCCTCGGCCCTCCTGTGCCAGCCATCTGTGACACGGAGTCTGCTATGTGCAGGCCGAGCATCACTGGAGGCTCCTAATGTCGCTCTTTTTGCCAAAATGTGTACATTCAGATGAGGATATGAAGGACGGCTACCGTTCATGCTCACGTTGCTGCCTAGATTTGCGAGTCACCCTGAAGAGTAAAGGTGCACACGTTCTCAGAATTAAGGACTGCTGCATGAGGCAGCTTATGAGGAATGAGACGCATGCTGTCGCATAGTGGCCTGGCAGGGCAGCTGCTGGGCATTCTGTCTCGTTTTCTCAGGGAGCCACTGGCAATGGGATGGAGTTCACGAGCACAACATCCCTGTACCAATCACAGTTATGTGAAGTCTGACTGCAGTAACAGGGAGATGTTGTGAGGCCGGACAATGAGCCACAACTCTCGCATCCTCCCTACCAGGGCAGCCGACCTTACACAGATGCCATTTCACAGGAAGGTGCATGCAGCTATCCCTTACCTGGCCGGTGTGGTGATGAGGAGCTCACAGGGTGCGCATACCTCTGCAGGTGTGCTCATGTGTAGTGCAAGTGGGGCTCGAACATCATAGCACCTCCGCTTAGCACGGATTGCTGCGTACGGTGCGAAAGAAGTTCAGCATGCATACGTACAGCAAACTCTAATCGCTCGGTGGGGAGTTTCGAAAATTTCTGTAAATTGTACTGCATGGTAGTCGAGTACAATCTCTTCACCTGCATAGATTGTTCTCGTGCTACTGCGTGCATACGGGAATGTTTACACACAGTGAAATCAACGCATGCAGTAGTCTATAAACAACAATACATGATAATAGCAGCACCATATAACTTGTGCTAATTATTTTGTGACGCTGCTACATTTGGCAGTACAATTAACAACAATTCAACATACTACATCGTGTATTGAGTTGTTTTCCATTTAATATTTTAGGATTCCCTTCCCAGGTAATAAATGCCCCCCCCCCCCTCCGCATACAAATGCAACAGACCCGTTATTGAAGATCTGTTGCGAGTGCACATCACCAAACAACGGAGAAGGCCACACGGCTGTTGGGCCCTCTGGACTCACCGTGACATGCTTAGCCTTTGCCTTGGGTGCCTCCTCTCACAGCACAACTCCGCTGGTGTTGCACGCGGGTTGCATGTGATCCCTAACGATTTGGCTGCTGAACATTGCTTGCTTGTCGTGGCTTTGTCTTAAAGCTGTCGTGTTCCGAGCTGCGGTGGCCTTGTCAGAAATCCTCCCTCCCGCCTCCGCGGCACGAACACACCCACAGACGAGTCAAGGTCGTATTGGAAACTTCCCTGGCTGACGTCTTAATGTAGCCTTAGCTCCCAAATTCCTGTTTACCTTTTTTTTTCGTCCCCCTCCTGTATTTTTTAAAACTCGCGCGGCCACATTTGTAATGAAGTTGCGTTGCTTCTTGCACACGTTCCAGGGGGTCTCGTAAGGAACGGGTGTCGCGGCGATGGTCAATACATTCGCACTGGAAAAGATCCCTCTCAGATAATCCGATAGAAGGATGCTTCTCAAGATCCACAGGTTTGAATAATTTACCGCAGGCACTGAAGCCCGATGGCCACCAGTCGAATCGGGCGATTTGTGTTTTTTTGACGCAGCTGGTCAAAGGATGCGCGATGCAATAATCAATAGAGCGCACAGATTACGTACGCACGCTCTAACGCTGCACACAGGCGCAACAAAATGACTTCGTTGGGGGAATTTATTTAATTTGGCTGATAAAACATGCTCGGGCCCAGTGCATGCAATTTATCAGCACACACACACACTCCATGTACATTTAATAGTGATTTCCATTACAATTGGGGCGTGGTACTCGAACTTAACTATATTTCAAATGCAATGGAACAATTTACGTTATTCATCTGCAGGGCATTCTTAAGAAAAAAAAAAGTACATTTCACACAGCAATTGATGGTGCGGAGTGTTTTTTTGTGTGTGTGTGTCTTTGTGTGTGTGTGTGTGTCTGTGTGTGTGTGCCGTTTCCACGCGCAATCGGGCCCATCACGGTGCTCTGCGAGACGGACATCACCGGCGTCGTGTGCCACGGCTTGCCACTCCTCCTCGCCATCATTGCAAGCGGCGAGCGCATTCACTTCCTTCGAGAAGTGGGCGATAGAGCATTCGTTTCAATCCGAGCGGCTCTTTCTCTCTGTTCGAACGTCGTCATTTGGCGGCGGCGGCGGTGGTGGTGGTCGTGGCGGGTACGGCAGGGAAGCGATTATTAGATTATTACAGCACGGAGCCAAGCGCCCTATGCCGAGCTCCCTCGGGGTCACGCACGGGTCACACCTTGTTTGGGTTGATCACACAAGGTATTAGTGGGATATCAATAAACCAATGTTGGATACGTTGTGCGTAACGGCCTCTCAACGTAGGCATCGTGAGTTGCATTAATATTCATTGCACTGTACTGTAACCAATGCTTAACCGTTAAAAGCAGTTTCATCAAAAATAAGGAATAATCTGGGAGGCAGATCTGAATGTGGAAGTGATTCTTCGTGAGCATCTTTGGTTAAATAATTATTGAGACTTATTATTTGTCAATTCTAAGCTGCTGGCTCGTGTGAGTGATGTGCAAGTATTGTTTTGAACTTCCTTACCCTTTTAAGGGCTCAAGACTTTATGGCGTGGATAATTGTACACGCAGTGGACAGGCAGGCAGAAAAGGCAGACTGCCGGGCAACTATCCTGCCTAGCCCGGTTGACACGGAGGTGCTTGGTAGATTCACAGGTGGGAAGACTAGAACAGCAGCGAATGATTGTAGAGCTCCTTGTAGATTGCGCTCAAGGTTGTAAGTATGGTACTGCGATTTCTGATAGCATGGTGGGTCTTCCCCGCCGATCACGCGGCTAAAGAACACTTCCAATTTGCTGGTCCACTCTCGCGCTACTTTTTTTTATACCTCCACCCCTCCACCCCCTCTGGACACTGGTACAGACACCATCACCGCCTGGCTGCTACTGCCTTCGCGATCCCGTCCTGCCACTGAGAAAGCGATGGGCGTCTTGGGAGAACGGCGGCAGAGTGTTGTGGGAGGGATGGGGGCAACCGTTAGGCCGGTGCCTCACTCCCTCTGATCGTTTGCCATTACAGCGAGCGGCAACGTGACCTGGGCTGGTGCCACGTTAGGAACATAAATCATCGCGCTGCTACGTCGATCTTTGCCCAGCCGTCAGGAAACGGTGAATTTTCTGAAAACGATTGTTTGCACAAGTATGCCGGGAAGTTTTTATTTTTTGCTTGGTGTTTTTTTTAATATGACCAATATATGTTACATTTGTCAAATCTTTCCAACTCTGGTGAAATATTTGCTTTACATGGCATCGTGGGAAAAGCCCACATCAAAACAGTATTTGGCTTTACGAGAGCATGTTTATACATGCAACTGAAGCGCACAACATGAATGTATATCATTACATACATCATTGCCGCTAATAAAATTTTATTACAATAATAAATTACATTAGTTTACTATATTACACGATAAATTACAGTTTTATAGTAAAATGAAATAAGTGTTTTTTTTGACCATGTAAACATTAAAAAAAACTCCTCTTGCCTTGTTTTAAATGAGTTAGATCATGAAACCCACGAATAAATACATCGCGCAATTTGAAACCTTGCACAACAGGGCTCACCCGCAAGCGCGCGCCTTCGCCGAGGTGCGTCGTCTGGCGCGATTGGAAACGGTTCACGTGTACTCGTTGGCGAATGAAGGGAAGTCTGTTGCCATTGGAGCTGCAGATAGGGCCTTGTGCCACAGAGAACAGTTCTGTCTGTGGGGGAACAGCGGGCACTGGCACCGAAGCAATTATCTCCACAACACAGCCAACATGCACGCAGAAATTCATGCAGAGATCGCAATGCTTACAGAACGAGTGTTAAAAAAAATATTTAAATAGATATTTTATTATATAGATTGCAGTATGTTTTGAAAGTGTGCCAGGGGAAAGGGAAAAAAAACAGCCGGTGGGTTTTGACAAACCTACAAATGGACCGAAAGCTGCGTAACGGATTACAAAATTGGCAGCGCGTTTACACAAGCAGACAACCCACTGTTTTGTGGGAATGCATGTGGCTATGTCCCACAGAGAGCTGTTTGTGCCACGCTATGCTTCTTTTTAAGTTCCACACCAACAGATTTATACTGCTCTGTGTGACCACGTTTAAAGTGAAAGCATTTCGCATTGGTCGCTATTCATTTAGCAAGAACCAATGAACGTATGACTTAACATTTCACCGTTCAATCAAACTACAGTATGGTGTGTATGCATGAAGCGACTTAGGACCGATTGTATGAACCTGCCTTAACTCATCAAACACTGTACTGTAAACGTAAATATACTAGATTTTATTAGTATAATAATAACACCCTCTCCCACTGCACTCACATAATGAAAATGTGAACGTTTTACGTGAGAAAATATTTCCATTACAAATGTGTGTTGCATTTTAGAATACTTTAAATATGTGATTTAGTGTGAATAAGTAATAAATTAGAAGCTATATTTCATTTAATAGAGGATTGGTATATGCATGAATTGGTGTATATATTATTTAAAACATTTGTAATTTAACTATAGCTCATTGTTAAATTTATTATAATAAAAGGTAGCACATTCACAGTTCTAAAAATATACTTTCGTAAACAAAGAGCATTCCATTTATTTAGTTACCATATTAACAAACATTCAAGCGAAGACATGCTGCAATAAACAATAATATCACAAAACAAACTCATGTCCAGGTGAAATATTGACGGGAAGAACTTGATTGCATTGCAAACTTGTAACAAACAGGACAAAAGTAATAAAATAATATATATTATTTTATTATGTTTTATTTTTATTATTTTATTACTTCCCTTCTACGTGACTTTACCGAAAGAACCAAGAAGATGAATCCCTGCAGTCACGAAAGCTTTAAATCGAAAAATAGTACAAAAGTAGTTTCTGCATTCAAACTTCAAGTGGCGTGCTTGCATTTCTTTTGGATTTTTGTCTGTCAAAATTTGCGAAAACCAAACATTTCAAACGGAGATTCGCGACACAGCATTGCAAATAATTATCTCTTCAGCAGTGTGCTGCAAGTTATCTTTTTGAGCTGATAAGACTGGTAAACAGCGTGGTCTGGCGCGTGAGTCGAGCTCAGGAGATTGCATGGGGAAGGCATTAAACAAGCCCACAGAGCAAGGCGTGTTGGGAATAGTAGCACTTTGCACAATCAATCATAGAATAATTAATGTTGTACGCTGCCCGGGCAGAGGAAATAAGGTTTCCATTTTTCCTCTAAAACCAGCACTCCCCTGGCAGATATTATCTCATGGAAGATGATATGCTGGCATTTATCTGTCTGCGTGCGGTGGGCTCTGCATAAGGTGCGGGGCACGTGCCTCACTGTGTGTGACAGCACTTGGTGGGACTGTCCCGCTCTTGAAACTGAATTGTACAGATTGTTACATTTTCATTGGTTCACGCTTTTGGTTGCTTATTTGTTGGTGTTGTTGTGTTGAGATTCCTATGACTGACAGTGGTTAGAGTATATATATATCCTGATGGGTAACATGTAGGTAAATTTGGTTTGGTACGGAAACCTTGAGTGATCAAGCTTTCTGATAACACGATACATTTCTCGACACCGGGGGTACTTGGAACCAGAGCAGGGTGAGTTCACACCCCGTCCTCTGTCACTGTTGAAACAAATTCGTTACTCAGCCGTATATGACCCCGTGTTTTTTTTCCATTGGAAATCACAGCAGGCTATCACAAGGCCTGGGCTGCTCATCTTCATGGAGTCATGCGGAGCATCTAGCAAATGGGTGATGCAGAGTGGCCCTGCTTCGGCTGTTGGCACGTGGCCGGGCACGCCAGTGTTTCACATTTTACTGGGGCCTTGATCCAGTTCTTGTTGGGATGGAGCCCAGCACGGCTCAAGGTCCGCGTGATGCAGTGCCGCCTACCGCAGGGAAACCCGCGCGCTCGTTTCACACGCTTTGTGCAAACTCGGTATTTCGTGTGCTCGTGGCTATGAATATTAATGGACGTTAGGAACAGACAGTTTTGAATCCTAAATAAGCACATTCATTACATGTGTAAACAAGGTGAATATGGAGCAATTGATCAGTATGTCTCTCCAACTGTAAAAGAGGTGCGTTCTGCAAATCAGTAAACACACTTCTTTACTTTTACGTAATTGTTGGAAAGCCAAGATTTTTGGACAAGTGTAATGTCAGGGGGCCAACTCCTGTTTTATTTTCGATGTTCCATGCCTCAAGGCAACATTTATCTGAATCCAGTGTTAACAGTGCACCCGCAGGGGATTGCTTGCGTGACAGTTGTAAACATTCTCCAAGTTGCCACAAATGCCCGGAGCCATTCCCAAGCAGCTGTGGCTCATCACAAACCATCGGGAGCTTCACACACTCGTGCAGCACTTGGGCAACGACGGACAACTTCCACATTTCCTCGTGAAATCTGAACCTTCACGTAGTGCATCCAATATGCACGAGTGTGCTCCAGTTCCTTTGCAAAACGCGGCTGTAGGCAATGGCAGACTCGTTGCATTCGCATGACGTCTGTGGCTACAGGGGAGATCGTAATTTGAATGCCGACACGACACGTTGTAGAGTCATGGGGGAGCGATGCACGCGCACGTTGGTGCCATTACTCGGGGCTCACAACAGCCACTGGGAGGAGTTGCCATAGGGATGATCACTTGCACGTGAATACAGAGATATTAACCTGAGTGGTGCCCAGATCGTGACATGTTTTTGATCATGCTTTCTAAACTAAATGTAACAATTTTTATTTATGTAATCAGGTAAGGCCCATCGAGATGTGTAGCTCTTTTTCAGAAGCGACCTGGCCACAAATGACAGCTCATTGAAGTGGCTTGTCACGTGGACATTTATCGCAGCTACATTCTCTGAACGCACGTTTTCTAAATGTGGTAGAGAAACACCGGAGGACTCGGAGAACAATCCTTGCGACCACGAGGAGAACATGCAAACTCCAAACATACAGCAGGCGTCAGGGTCGGGATCAAAACCACGATATTCTGTATACCAGGTGAGGTAGTTAAAATCTCACCACCGCGATGCTATTAACATCTCGCTATGCACCACACGGCAAGGAAAATTATTCCACAGACACGGACCACCTTTAAATCGTTGAAACATTTGTTTTCATAAAAAAATTCAAGTACAATTATTATATCAAGTGCACCAGAAAACACAAATTTTATAAGTAGCATGTTTTACACAGAGTGCTCAATTTAGACAAGAAAATTACACATTGGACTGAGCTCTGCATATCTGCGAAAATCTGGCTCGTGCATGCGACAGCAGCAGTTAAAAATATTTACGACAGGCTATTTGTGGGAAAAGAAGCCACAATGATGGCACTTGGTACACCAAAGTGTTTCGCCATAAAAGCCGTGTCACTTTTCAGTAATCTGGATACATTATAATTGTCACTGGCCTGGCGCGCCTCTTTCAAAAAGTTTTACTGGTGTAACGGAACAAACAGCACGGTCACAAGTGGATGAGCTTTTCATTATTTGTCTTACATACAAATGGCACTGCGTTCTGTCTCGACACGACATCAGAGAGGATGGCGACCTATCATGCTGCACTCCACCCCAAAAACAACGTCCGTCGCTGCAACGGCGGTGATGACCGACGCTTTGGCAATGTGATGTTGCCGAAACGCGTGCACGAGACATTGATTATGACGTTAAGCTGCAACAGAAAACTCTGGTGTGTGTTTATACTTTCAGGCCAAAGCTGGTCAATGCGATGGGAAGCTTCATTCGCCGTTGCCTTTGACATCCTGCGGTGGCTAAAGAAAACAAACGCGAGTACGTGGAGGGAATCCAATTGGTGGTTCACTTATCGGGGTGCGGGTGGAATGGATCAAGGGTGGGTCACTTCAATGTGTGTGACCCGTGTGACCAGAACGAAAGTGCAGAGTAAACACCGGCACCTCTGGAAGAGGGAAGCGAGAAGGCGTGCGCTGCACTGCTCTGTGCATGGATTGCTTCACTTATCAATCGACTCTCTCTCTGTCTCTCTGTCTCACGTGGTCCCACGCTGTCCAGAGGTCATCGTGCGTAGGCTCTCGCGACCAATAGCATCCATAATAGACGGGGTTTTGTGTGTGGTGTTAGATCGCGTAAATATATAAATGTGTCGTTAAACCCGCCACCACCCGACACAGCCAACTAGTAATGGCTGTCACGCAAACAGAACATGGCTCTCCAACACACCGGTGTGCTGTACTAGTGACGATTTGGACGTATTTACATGCTTACCAAAGTCGAGTTCCTTTCTCAATGCGGGTTGAAGCAATGAGAAGCGGGGAGAAGATTACGCACGACAAATAGCACTGTACTCTGTACACAATATACTTACATAGCGTATCTCACACAAACATAATGCTCCGTACATATGCATTGCACGCGCACGCACGCTAACTGTAAACGGTTGATGAAAACTACACGCAGTAGCATTTGAAATGGCAACAGACACTATATCGGATAACTACGTGGAATTGCACAGAGAACGGCCTTCCTTAATTCGTTATTGTATCGCTTGCGTATCGCATTACATAGCCGTGTTATAAATCACGACTTTGCAACGTTGTCTAAGCCCCCAGCCGTCTCTGAACGTTCCTCGCGTCCAGTTGAATCGTTAAAATCCTGAAGAATCTGAGGGAACAGGGGCAGAAGGCACGGAACCTCAACACAGAGATCACCGAAGGAACCTGGGGGTCAAGCAAAATGTGCTCGGAGCCGGGGTACGATTGTTCCGGGTGTATTCGGTGTGTATTTATGGAGGCTTGAAACTGCGGTGAGAACTGAGAGATTGATCCTGTGCAGTGGTTGATTTACAGCAGAGCAACCGTGCTGTCCTCGTAACTTTAATTCTCGGCCGAGCCGTCGGCTGGCCAGTGAAATGTAATGCATTAGTAACTCTCTAGGAGGGTCACAGTGTTTTCCAGAAAGGACGGCCTTTTTTTCCACTGCACTCTGCGCTGCCTGGGTGCCACTACGGACTGGTTGCAATCATTGCAAGAGAGCGGCAATATGAACAGCGTAAATATACCCTTGCCACGGCTACTCATCTCCGCTCTGCCACCAAGTGCAGGGCTGGGCCTCTGATGTCATGGGGTAATGAGTTGATTTTGGATGTTTTTTGGAACGCAAGACTACGGTACTTTTCTGCTTTTGATTAAAAAAAAAGTGCCAATCTAAAATAAATATGTATTTTATCTTGGCCGTTAAATTAGTTGAACATTTTCATTCTGTTATTGTATCTCCTACACTTGTTCTTGATTGGCTGATCCATGAAGTTTAACGTACAGGCGAAGATTACAGATAAATGGAACACATTGTTAACGAACTGCCGTACAATTAGAACATGATTCGTAATTATTCAAATTAGCATAACAGTTAAAAGTGATTAGTAGAATTGACTCCGAGGTCTCATGCATTTGTACGCTCATGAAGTTGTTTCGAATTAATACATTGCAGGCAGTGGCTGCCATTGGGGTGACATCGATTGGTGAACTGTGCTAATGTCGCTGGTGAATATGCATATGAAGCCCCCCCCCCCCTGGGCAAAGAGCCGTTCCCGTGGGCAGGGCCGTGACGGAATGGGGAGCTGAAGGAACCAGGGATGTGGGCGCGCTGACAGCTGGGGGAGTCCTCCCTTCCCTGCAAGCTGTCGGCTCTGGCTGGCACACAGAGTCCTCACACACACACACTCCACACACACACACGCCCCACACACACACACATGGCTGCTCGGGCACTGGGGAGTTGGCTGGTGGGATTGGACCCTGGGACAGTCCACACGTGCTCGCTAAAAAAAATCTCAACCCCCTGGTTGGGCCAGCAGCGAATGCATCAGCGCGTTAACCAGGCGAGCGTCTTTAATCACTTTCGGCAAGTTCGCCGCCTCTAGCCCACGTGGGGCGCCTGGCGGGCCCAGCTGTGTCGGAGCCTCTGGGAATGTGATGGATAAAGAAGAGTGATGGGAGGGTGGGGGCGGGCGGGCGGGCGTGCTGTGATGGGCGGTAGTGGGGACGCGGAGCGATGGGGGGACACCGTGGTGGGGGGGGGGCTGCTTCTGCTGCTGCTGCTGGGTGCTTCAGACACGTGTTGTCCTGTTCTTTTGAGATTGTAGCTTTCAGCGCTACGGACGGCCAGCAGCACAGGCCTCGCATCCGTTTTCTCTCAGCAGGGAGGCATCGGCAGCTAGAAGGTGTTTACCCTCAGGCTAATACACTATTTTGAAGTGTTTCACGATAAAAAGCCTCACAGTGAGAATTTAAAATCCAAGAATTAATGGCGTTTTTAAGTGAAAAACATGTAAATATGCTAATACAGAGTTATATGGCACAGCTTTCTCCTCTATGCAACTGTGTTTTCATTGTTCTCCTGCCAAAAACTATTCTGAAATTCCAGCACAATATAAATTGGTATAATGCTGACAAAATCAAGTAAAATAGCATGTGACCATTTGATGTAGGAAGCCTAATAAGCTTAGAGATTATCGCTTCCCAACCCCCTGCAGCCGCGACCATATGGTCAGAGGATTCCTATTGAACATTCATAACGAGAACAGCTTTATTGACCACAAACAAATCAGTAATTTTATTTATTAGAACATGTACTTTCCCCCGTTCGCTATTTTCTTTGTTCTTTTTTTAGTGAATAATTCAACCATAATTTGAGCCTTTTCCACCAAAATAAATAAACATGCCACCAAGTTTTACCGATAGCACTTCTTTGAAAGGAAACTATTTTTGCCTTTAGTGGAACATGCATTTTTTTACCGCATGCCGTTGGCTTGCGTGCCTTTCAAGTTAAATCGGGTCCACTTCTCTTGTCTGGAATTGATTTTCTGCAGTTTGTCAATAAACTTGGGAACTTCTTGGAAAACTGGGCCTGTTATCTCTCCATTAGTCAGCACTCAGAAAAAAAAATGTTCGCACTACGCAACGGGCTTCTCCTGGTGAAGGGGCAATGGATATTTTGTTTCCAGCCAGTAAATCTGGGTTCCGTTCAGCACTTGCTTACATTTCGTGGGCTGAGAGGTATTGATCAGGAGGCTCACACGGCACCCCACGTAATCCATCTTTGCCGTCGCATATACGAAGCATCCTCCTCGGAGTGGGGCGCGGTGGCTGCCTCCTATCAGTTTCCCATTCCTCTCGCTCGGGACGGGCAGCCTTGCCGTGGGCCGTGTGCGCTCCGCAAATGGGAGAGACTCATTGCGTGGCTGTCTTTGGCACGAGTTGATCAAATCAAAGTGCTCTTTTATGCTGGGTGTTGCTGGGGCTCGTCAATGTTTAGCACTCACGTGAGCTGTATACATTACACACAAAGCACATCTGCAGGAGGTATTTTGCACGACGTAAAATGGCAATTAAATGGGCAATGCTCCACTTGTCATTCATCGCAGGCCTCCAGCTTTTTCCGGTAATTAATAGTGATGGTAACTACAGTACGGTAAAACGCTATTGATTTTCATGACACGCGGACAGCTTGGAGCACTGGACGGGATATGGGTTGAAAATGCCATGCTCCCATCGGCCGGGTCGCCCCATCCTGGCGACGGTCGCCTTGTGAGCGCCGGTGATGGGACTCCGGCAGCACCGGGAGGCAGGCACTGACCACTCGCCCTGCAGCAGCAGCAGCAGCAGTCGGAGCAGTGCCTGCTCGACCACGTGACCCCGTGGCTTTACCTGTCTGCGCGTGTCCGGTGCGTGGCACGAGACAGCTGCGACCTTGCACCTCGACCGGACTTGTGGTCTCTCATCGTACACGAGCGAGGGCTGGGAGAGTCTCTTTGCTGATGAAGTGCTGCCCCCGAGAAGCTCGCTCTGTTAGAGCTGCCTAGCTTGAGCTCACATTTCTGCGGGTTCTGCAGGCGAATGCAAGGAGGAATGCATGGGTGTGGTTTGTCTGTGGGATTAGCGCCTTTCTCACTAATTCTGTTGTCCTCAAACAATCGATACCGGCAATGCTTGGAACCATTAATTATGGCTGCTTAATTAGGCTGTTCAAATGGGCCAGGGATTGATTAAATACGTGTGTGAGTTGTTTGGCACACAGAACTGACACGAGAGCAAACCAAAAGCTCTGCCCGCGTGCAATGAAAGCATAAAGACATTTCCTGGAAGCTTACACGTCTTTTGAACGGGAACTTTTTTTTTTCCGTTCGGGTGTCACGTTGGCCGCCTGCACTCCACAGTGGAAGAATACAGGGTGAGCGTGAGCGGAGACGAGCCTCCAGGGTAGCAGGGTGCGGGCGATGCGAGCGAGTTTCTCTCACGACCAGCTGGTACAGCGTGGCGTGGCTTGCATTCACTCGAGATTTTATGGCAGTGCCGCTGAGAGGGCCTGCGAGCGGGACTCGCGGTCGTAAAAATTAGGACCTCTCACTTCAATCGCGACAATTTCCATTTGTGCTCCAAAAATAGCATTTTCATTGCTTTACATCTCACGCAAAAAATAGCTGAAAGGTGACGGCAGGCATCACTTAAGGTGATAAAAGACCTCCGTAGGATAAAAAAAAACTCAGAATGGTGCAGTGGGTGTGTAGGGTGAAGAGTGACAGAGGTATGGGTGTGCATGATAATGAGTGATAGAGTGGGTGTGCATGGTGAGCGGTGGAGCGGTTGTTTGGGGTGATGAGTGATGGACTGAGACTGTGTGTGCTGGATTATGATTGACAGAGCAGGTGTGTTTGTGGTGACATGTGACAAAACGGACGTGGTAATCAGTGTTGAAGTTCGTGAGTGTGGTGGTGAGTGGAGGAGTGGGTGAGTGTCGTGGTGAGTGGAGAAGTGGGTGAGTGCGGTGGTGAGTGGAGAAGTGGGTGAGTGGAAGAGTGAGTGCCGTGGTGAGTGGAGGAGTCGGTGAGTGGAGAAGTGGGTGAGTGCGGTGGTGAGTGGAGAAGTGGGTGGGTGCGGTGGTGAGTGGAGAAGTGGGTGAGTGGAGGAGTGAGTGCCGTGGTGAGTGGACGAGTGGGTGAGTGGAGGAGTGGGTGAGTGCGGTGTTGAGTGGAGAACTCGGTGAGTGGAGGAGTGAGTGCGGTGGTGAGTGGCGGAGTGGGCGAGTGCGGTGGTGAGTGGCGGAGTGGGTGGGTGCGGTGATGAGTGACATCTCCTTCGCGGAGGTGTGAGCCACCCAGTGGCTCCGTGAAGCCGTCACGTCGGCACACGCGAACCTCGGGAGAGGGGGGCGACAGGCGCTGGCAAGCCCTCCCCTGAGCACACGGGTGAATTAATTAAGGGGGTGCGCTGTGTCTGGAGACACGCGGCGCTTACGGATCCCTACGCGGACACGCCGGGTCCTGCACGCGCTGGGCACTCCACGTAAACACCAGCGTCACGCATATTATTCACCAAGAAGCTTCAACACGTGACTAATTTTCAACAAATGCTGCTGTCGCTGTGCCATTGATTGTACATTGCACTTTTACGACATTTGAACCCTTGTTGTCGTCGATGGTGTTTTATTTGTTTAAAAATTATTCTTCCCGATAGCATTAGTCGGTGGGGGGGGGGGGTGAGATGTGATGCTGTGATGAAGCTGCTATGCGGGCGCATTCTGGCATTTTGCGTCGCGCGCGGCGGACTTAATGTGGAATAGGTGGTGGGAGAGATGATTCCTGGCGGCCACGAGCATAGGAGAGCGGTGGCCGGGCGGGCGGCTGCATCTGCCCGCCTGTAATTACGGGGACGCGCTGCTGTGCTCGGGCCGTGAGCCACGCGCCGAGACGGGAGGAGTGCGGGGAGGGGAGGGGAGGGGGGCGAGCGAGCGTACGGACGCGCGCAGTGCAGCTGCTGTTCGCCCTCGCAGCCTCACAGGTAATATATATTTCCTGGGCTGCTGCCAACACAAGGAAATTCCATTTAACCTGCACGACTCCTGTACAATAAATATTTAATTGTATATGGTCAGTGGAGGTTTTATCAATTTCAGCGATATTTGTGAATAATTTAATCGACTAGATATTGAGTCAGGTAGTGAATTTTGGAGCCCACTCGCTCTCTCTCCTCGTTTTTTTCCAATCTTCTCCAATGCGCGCGTGTTTTATCTCTGTCCTGCCGTTCTGCGCCGGCTGACAGAAACATCCGTTATAACCCAACATGAGGCTCAGTCTGTTTTCTCCCCTACACTATTATTGTCTGCCCGGGAATCAATGTCAGTTTTGCACTCCATGAGACTACTGTGGAGAAAGATTTTTTTTCTTCTCATTCCCTTTTACTGTATTACCGTTTTTCTCTGTGACTGCTTTACTATTCCATCTTTTTTTAGCGTATACTTTTCTAAGGTTTTTTTTTCCCTTTCTATTTAACTCAATCCACGTTATCAGTTTACTCTGTACACACTTTCTGCTTCCATCTCTTATCTTGACGTCCTCAATCACATTTCATCCTTTTATATTCTCCCCAGCACTCCTCTCCCACTCATATCCGAGGATGCTACCGCTGTCCTTCTTGCATCCCGTCTGATATCAGAGTGCCCGCCTCGACTCACATTTACATCTCATGCATTCACGTGGCATCCCTTTTCGAGTGGAGGCTGCCAGGACAGGGGCCTGCGAAGAGTGTCCCACCTCCCGCCCCGAGCCGCTTTTGATTTCGCCAAGGAGGCTTGAGCTGTTAATTCCTCTCAATCCCGACTCGCTCCGCCCCATTGCTCATCTCGACGTCGTCTCTGCTCCCCTTACCAACGTGTCGCTTTGTTTCCCGTGCGAGCTCACCGCTAGGACTGCTGCGGCCGCTCAGCTCCGCGGCCGAAACCACGCGCGTCTTGGGCTGCCCGCGGCCTCGGTCACAGAACGTCGTTTCGGCCGCGACGGCCTCCCAAAGCGGTGGAGCAGCCGCGCGCGGACGGGAGAAAACTCCGCGAATGAAGAAAGGACACGTTTGCGTTTGAAGCCATCCCTTCCGGACAACCGGGGCACATCCCTTTGAGATGCACCAGCGTCGCATGATGAAAGGGAGCGGCGGCGGAGTTAGGGACAACACGGATTCATTTGTAAAAATGCCTGTTCTGCTCTCTTTATCTCGCCGCCTCGAGAGCCTGTCGCGCCCGTCACGCGGCGCGCGTCCCGCGTGGCCGCACACAAGTGCGCCCCGTCCTCACCGCACGCCGCGACTGTAATGGCAATGCCCGCCTTCATCTCGGTGGTGATAATTTGCGCAAACAGTGGATAATTCACCCAAAGCACTTGCTTGTCTTCTTCGTCTCCCGCTCTTTGTTCATTTGGCAAAATCAACGGGAGTGTCGAGCACAAGGCGGTGGCGTTCGCGCTGCAGATCGAAAACTCCCTGCGCTATCACAAAATCACGCGGCGAAACGTACTTCCGTTTGGCGAAATGTGTCCGAAGAGCCGCGCTTCACATAAATTACGCAGCAATTAGTTGTTTCGCGTACTCCTGCAATCCCAGAGTATGTCGCTTGCGTTGGATTTTGATGCGGGAGACTTTTTGTTCAAGCCCATGAATTTTGTATCGCGGTGCCGCGTGACCCTGCACCGAAGCCTCGGCGGCGCACATTGGGTTGTGCCGCTCGGTGGCCCTGTGAGGCGAGCAAATGCCACTGCACATCACATCATGGCACGGGAGCCACACAACTCCGAGCAAAATCAAATGCCTGATCTAAAAAAAAACATTGAGGGGGGCCTGCAGGGGGATACCGAGAGTTCAAAACTGCCGCAGACAAAGAAAACCCCACGGTGCGATCGCTATCGCGGCTGTTCAAGGAATGATAGATTATGATTCGAGTGCTTTCTGATACAGTAACAGTAGCTGAAAGCCGAGCCGTCAGTGATAATAATCATTTTCAAGGAAATCCTCTCATTCTCCCGAACGGATGTAACTCCGCTCCCAAGCTATAGAGGCAGCGACGGGCTCTTTCTCTCTCTCTCTCCGCGACGTTTAAAAGCTGCCACCCCCAATCCGCGCTCTCTCACTCTCCTCCGACGGGGACCCGCAAGGAAATGAGCTACCAATTTTTTCTCTCATTTTTTACGCTTGCACCCACGAACTCATTATGCCAAAATGCGTTAATTGTCAGGTAAAAGGTCAAGACATTTAAAATGTAAATGCCTGTAAAAGAGACGGTTTATGAAGACGTGAAACTCAAATGGCTTGCTGAGCTGAGGGTGCCCCGGGTTTGGAGTGTGCCGCTTGCTCCTCGCTAATTTGTTGTCGTATTTCAGATTTACACCAGGGCTCTGGCAGCATTAATGAGAGCCAGCACCCTGTTCTCCCCAGGCTCTCATCAGCTGCCGCCAGCATAATTTTGACTTATGATTATGAATTCCCAGTCTCATTCATTATATCCGCCAGCTAACTCAACCCCCCCATCTCTGCACTTTTTTTTCTCTTCATCACCCCTTACTCTCATGCCTCCCTATCCACCCCTCAAGTCCACGCCACACACGTGCACACGCGCACAGGCAACCGCGCACCGAAGTGCACGTGCTGTAGAAGGTATCTTTCTTTCCTGCAAACGCACGTTTTCTTCTCACGCGTGTGCACACAAACGCACACGTATGTGCGCACTCACATACAATATGTAAGCAATCGTAGACGTGTGCCCACACGCAAATAAATGCACAGATACACATCCAGGTGTGCATACATGCGTACACATATGCATGTAGGCAAGCTCAAGCGTTTCGAAACTACCTACCTCAGCCAAAAAGTGCCAGCCTTACTGCACTGAAGGCCACCGTGTAAGCACTATTTTCCTCTTGTGATTTAGGATATTTGTGCTGTAATGTGTGAGGTTTTTATTGTTGTTGTTGTGTGTGTGTTTTTTTTCTCTCGCTGTGTGCCAAAGTACGAATGCATGTTTGGCTTGCGAGCGAGTGAGCAGTAAATTCAACCGGAGCGGATCGAGGCAGGGCGAGGCAGAGGCAAGGCTTTGTGGTCGGGCACAGGCGGGCACGGGCGGGGGAAGCTGTGAGGGCACGGCAGGTGTGTGTGTGTGCGCGGGACGGGCGCTTCACCTGCACGGCTTCATAAAACTAACCATTAAACCCCTGCCTTGCCTCGGGGGTGTGTTATTGGAGCGCAACGCTAAATAGGCGAGCGTTCAACAGCAGCATGTGACAGCGCGTGCTTCCAGCTACGTTCCGGTAATCTCCAAATTGCTCCGCTTTTCTCGCCGCCGCGGGGTCTTCCAACCTAAAGTAAAACAAAAAAACAACCAGAAATCAACGTCTCTGTTAATTTTTTGAGGGGGGGGCGGGAATGGAGGAAGTGTTTTGTTGCTTCGGCTGTTTGCCTTTGACGAGAGGAATGCGCACGTGAGGCAGCGCTAATGGTCTCGACAGTTAGGAAAATAAAGTTAAAAATGTTAATTTCGTTTTTAATGCATCGCTTTTAAGGGAGACGTCAGGCGAACGGCTCCTGTTGTCATGCAATATTGGTTTTCTCCCAAAAAAATATTTGCTTTGTGAATTATTTGCGCGATTATAATTTTTTTTTTTATGAATTACCTATTGCTCTGCAGCCAATTTCCTTGGACACTTAAATACTTGACGGGGCTTCTTTAATAAGTCTGGGAAGAGACCCTGCCTTGCCCTGCCGCACGGCAGGATGCCGCTGCTTGTATTTTTGTTTAGGCCCGTGAGAACCCGAGTACAACAAATTATTGTTCTGCTTCGCCACCAGAACACGTTTATTTCACACCTGGTGTTCTTCCCCTTACATTTCTCTGACAGCATGAAATGGGCAAAGATTTTTGTGTTTAATTCCTCATGCAGTAGCCATGGCAAGAAACTGTGATAAAAAAAAAAACCCATCCCCACTGAGAATTAATTTCCCTTGGTTTTGCTGGCATTGCGCTGAGCCCTTTTTTTCGCCGACCTCATTAAGAGTGCGCGTGACCTTTTGGCCGCCGCTCTCTTTACTGTTTACTTGTAGAATTAATACATGAATTAGGACGGCTCTAGTGAAGTCCTTGTCTTTATATTTGAACTGAGCCACGGTAATGACTGTGCAATCATTACGATCACCATACATTGACCCCCCCCCTCACTGGTGCACCCCCACAGCCTCGCTCCACCTGGCCCGACACGAGCCTTCAGAAAGGAATTTGCATGTAAATTAGCCCGGAAAAAAACGAGTCTTGCTGGGGCGTGCGCGTCTGACAGGTGAAATAATGAGCCATTAATTCTGTCCCCATGTAAATGTGTCTCCCACTTTCAGATTAATTAAATTTCCGAGTGGTGCAGTCAAAATTTACAGTAGCTTCCTGATTATACAAACACGCAGGAGCTGCGATGGGCCATTGTTCCGCAACAACAGCAAAATAAACATTATCGCCTCCTTGTCAATTGCGTAAAATGAAAACGTCTTTGTCGGCATAAGATGCTTCATATTTTCTCCACATAAAACCCACGGCGCATTAAAACGACCGATAACGGAGTGTAAACAGAGTTTCCACCAATGCACTCGCGGCGTTGTGACTAACACAGAGTGCACGTCGTGGGCTTTACTGGATGTGTCCAGATTATCCGCCAGCACTTCTGCTGGTCGCCACGCACGCCCTGACCGAGGGTGGTTCCTGCTGAATCAGTCCCATGACACCGTGTGATTAGTGAACGAGCAGACGTTTGTGTGGCGTTGTCAGCTCTTCGCGGAGCGATTTAGCGAGCCCGACAAACGAGAGCCAGGGCCTGTGCCCAGCGGCGGACATGGGGACAAATCGTGACTCTGAAACTAAAGCTAAAAACTAAACTGTTATATATTTTTTATTTCACCGAGCTATTTTTCTCTTTTTCACGAAGCGAACTGGCCACAATGATAACTCGACGAAGTGGTTTATCATCGTGTGGGAATGTATAGCAGGCAAATACTCGAAACGCACGTTTCTAAATGTGGAGGGAAAGTCCGAAAGATCCGGAGAAAAATCCACACGACCACGGGGAGAACATGCAAACTCCACATATACAGGCGTCGGAGATCGAGCCTTCGACCTCCTGTACACCAGGCGAGGTCGTTAACATCTTGTCACTGCCACGCACCTCTGAATTTTCGCAAAGTTTAGAGCAATGTGTGAAATGGGTCACGTCTGACTCTCTCATTAATTACGTATAAAAGTCAGGCGATTACTGATTTTGAGCGAAAGCCAGTTTTTTTTATTAGTATTACATGCACTGGAGTATTGTCTCAGCATTCGGTATCTCCAGGAGTTTTGCCGGGTGAAATGAAACGTGGGATCTCTAGCAGCTCCCCCCTGGATAAATGCCGAGTAACACCGACAGCATGGCTGCATGTTGTGTGTGCATTTGTGTAAAATAGCTTTTGTGTTTTAAATCGGGACAACGGTTTGTTGTGGGAAGAATGTTGTGCAGAAGCAGTCATTTTCTTTCAATGTGTACACGCGCATTCGTGACCATTATTAAAGTGGGATTGTATCTGCTGTATAAAGAACAACATGTCACGCTGCCAAGAACTTTTAATCTAAGATGGTCTCATGTTTTCGTATTTTTCTTTTCGAGATCAGGGCCCTGCGAGGCGGCCACCTGCGGCGCTGGCTGCGTTTAGAGGCGCGTGGTGCCGACGCCTCCCCTGCTGCGAGTCCGGTAGGTGGGAGGTGCTGAGGATTTAATCTCGGAGCTCGCTGCAGGCCCGGTGACTGCATTTGTCATGGGTCGTTGGATGGCTGGGCTGATGGAGAGCCAAATAAATGGATGGACATCGCTATCTGAAGATAGCGCCACGGCCTGCAAGCCAATCGGAAGGCAGCGTTTGCGTGCAGCAGCGGCCAGCATCTCACAGCCGAGTTCATCTCGCACGATAAATCTCTCCATCCGCCCGCACTCTGTGACAGGATAATGTTTGCCCAATCCCACTTTGCAGAGCTGCCTCTCCCGTGAAGGGACCAGGGTACTGTTTGACTTTGTTCCGGCGTACCACGACCATGAGGTGTGCACACGGCCCGCATCAGCAGCCGCAGGCCGGCTCGTTCGGGGTTGTTCTCATCTCCGGGAAAAGTGCAGCACATTCATTGCGACTTGTGCATCCTTCAGCAGTGGCTTGGGTTGTCACTCCCTGGTGGGACAGTTTACAGAAGCCACACACCGTGGAAATTGCTTCAATACAGTTTTGTGCTGTCACTCGGAGGGTTTCCTATTTGGCAAAAAGAAAAATCCCATCACAATCAGTCCACGGTTGGTAAATTTGGCACTACTTTGTGGTAAGCCAACAGTGGTAGTCCTATGTGCAGACTGATTTCTGTCACAGCAATGTGGAATATCCACCAATGGGCCAGAGCTATCAGCGAATGTGAACGCTGCCCATCACTTTGACTTTGACGTTGACTGACCTAAGTGGAGCAGCCGCACCCTCTGCACCTGCGTCTGAGATGCGTCAACATTGCACGCTGTGGCCACACAGTCGCGACGCAGTCACTCCTGCTGCCCTGAGCAGCGTTCATCACGAGCAGAGTGGGCCATCGGTTGCACGCGAGCAGCGCGAGCACGGCTGCATTATTAAACAAACGAAAAATTAATAATATACCTGCATGCCGTCGCAAATTAAGACACAGTCCATGACAGGTGAACTTAAAAACAAAGTGCTGCACATCCAGATTTTGTCGGATGAAACATTTTTGTTTGTTAAATATGCATTCAACGAAATGAATAATGAACAGAATTGTGGAAATCGAAAATAGTTTGCAGGAAATGTAAGCGGACGTGATGTAAAATCAGTTCTAATTACTCGGCAGAGACGAGCGTGCAACATGCGCGCGTCTCTGGAAGTTAATTCCGTATCTCTTAATTTCTCTCTGAGGCGGAGGTGTCACGCAGTCTCATCCCAGTCTGGATGTCTGCCAGTTGCTTCCGACAGCCGCACTCAGTCAGCGCAGACACAAAGTGGACATCCGGAGATTCATGCGGGCCATAATTAATGGACGTAAGCGGCGCAAGCAGTGACAAATAATGCAAATCGAGCAATCAGGCCCTCGTGAACGGCGGCTGCTTGATCCGATGTGGAGATTGCAGGGGCCGTGGTCTCCTGCTGTCCTGAGCGGAGAAGGCCTGGGCACTGTGGGGTGCTGATGTGTGTCGGGCCCATCAAACGCGGCGATTCTCACCAATGAAAACACCAACAGATATTTGCTGATATTGAAGCCCGCAGAGAATTGCCGTTAATTGCCAGCTGATGCTGAGGCCAGCAGGCAGGCATGCGTCAGACCCTGGCTTCTTCATCGATTTTTCATGATTGAACTTTTCGTATTGAATTACATTGACAATAAAATGGCATATATTTTCGTCACAGGGCGGCGGGGTTTACACGGTGTGATGTACAGTGTGTGCACATTGCCCTTGTGGCTGTTCTCTGCGTTGCTTTGCGGGGCTGTGCGCTTGTTTAATTTACATAAAACTGATGCTATGCGTGCAAAAGCCTTAGGACGTACTTTAGTGAAATTGGGCCCTTGGGTGACTCTAGTGCATGATTTATTTTCAGAAAGTGCAAAGTCATTTATAAATTGTTTCTCACCCCGCCTGCCACCCTGGCTTTTTCCCTTTTATTATTATTATTATTTATTCTACACCGCCCCCTCCCCTCTTTCTGTTGGAAAACAGAAAAGATAACTCTTAATTAAGTTTTGCTGCCTCGTGGTCGGTTGCTTTAAAAATATGGAAGCGAGGGTGGTGGTGGTGGGGGTGGGGGGAGTGCTTCTCTGCACCAGGCCACTCCCGAGCCGAGGACTAGGCGTGGAGCAGGGCCCACCCTGGATGCGCTCGCTCGGACAGCGTCGGCACCACGGCGCCCGTCACGCTCCTCCTTCGCCGCCGCCGGCGGGAAGAGGTGCCCGACATTTGCGCGCTCCGAGTTAGCTGATTAGGTGGTTAATAATGCAACGTGCATTGTTTAGGTATTGATGAGATTTAAAGCTTGTTCTCAAAATAAAATCAATTTACATAACATTCTCGCCTGAGTGACGCCGCGGAACGAGAGCCTCCTTCGGAGCCCCTGGGGCTGACTCCCGTGAGTCTGTGAAACTGCCCCCCGCGATCCGACGACGGCGACGAGTCGCGTGGTGCTTCACGCGTCCACGACCGCGGGCTCCCTTCATTCATCCGCGCAGCAGAGATGTTCTGGCCGTATATCTTGCGGAGTAATGGCGCAGCATCAATTTAAGTCACATTATTAACGAGGCATCGTTAGTTGAAGTAACTTAGCAATGCAAATCCCCCTTGCGTGTCCCACGCAAACGATTCATCAGGATTATAGAAAGAAAAAAAATGTGGGCGCTGCGTACGCGGTGGGAAGGTCAGCACTCGACCGCAGCCCGGGCGTGACACCGGTGGTGGTGGTGGCAAGAAATATCAGTGTCGCCGAGCCTCTCACCACGTGACTTCGTCCGCCCATGCCCTGAGATGTTAAGCAATGAATCTCGCGTGGCGACTTTTGAACCGTTGCGCGCTGTGGTGGCGCGTGAGGGCGAATGCGCGTGCCAGGTCTGTGTCGTGTTGTGTCCTGCAACAACGGGGATGGATGATGGTGCCGACGACGACGATGATGATGATGATACGTGCCCATGAATTTGACACTCGTACGCACACAAACACATGGTCTCGTGTTATTTATTTATGACCAAGTCATAGGCGTCTGTTTTGTCTTAGAAGTCTCTCTCTCTCAATCGGCTCGGTGATGTGAGTCAAATGGTCACGGTGTACGGAGGGATTACTGGAGTATGTAGCAGTCGGTCAGTCAGTAAGTATTCTACTCGGAGAGAGGATCGGCGGATGTCACGCGTCTGTTTCTGCAAAGGAAACCTTGGGCCTCAATGCTGTTGCCATACAATAGCTCATTTCCACCTGCGTTTATGGTGGCATGTGGACAAGCGCGTGTGCGCGTGCGTGTGCGTGTGCACGTGCGCGCTAAGAGTGTGTCCATGAGCTTGTTGATTTATCTCATGTACGTCGTGTCCAAATCTCATTTCACATTCCGGGAGGCTATAAATGGTCACGGTGCTTAAATATATTTAAACACGCGCATTGGGCCATGCGCTTCCAGATCCCCTTAAAACAGCCGAGCTGCCAACGCCGCCTTGCGCTGTGTGCCAAGCGCCGGTGCGGTTTGTCACAAAGAGGAATGTAACGGTGCTGCTCCTGGTGCCAGACTCAAGGTGACGTGGCGCTTGCCGACCATCTGTGGCACCCAGCTGAGGCCTGCCATGGCAGGGGGGTAGGGGGCCAGTGTGGGGGGGGGGGGGCTGGGCTGCTGAAGCAGTGGAGGTGAGCGGGAGGGGGCCCCGGGGGCACCCAGCTGCGCCCACCCTCCACCCCCCTGCTAGGCAGGCATCTCGCGATGGAAGCTTTTGTCGTCGTGCGTCAGAGCCTCCCCGCGTGGCGCGACAGGACGACCGCACAGCACTTTCTCACTTCATCATCGTTAAAAAAGGTTTAATTCTGAAATGGTGTTGGCAGATTTTAACGAGTGTTAGTAGGTCATCAGAGATGAAAAACGGAATATTCATGTCGGTTATTGGGTTGCCTTCGAGTGGACAAATGTGATGTTTTCCTGCTGGGGAATGATGGTGAATTAATATAATCAATATCCGTAACAAGAGAAAGTATCCAGAGCTGTTTAAAGAGACAAGAACGGATCGCCCCAATTTAGCCGCGTAACTACCTGGCGATTAACGTGCGCTTTGCGGGCCGCGCGAGAGAGAAGCTCGTCTCTGCATGTGCACGCTGCCTGTGAGTCGCGGCCCCACGGCCGAGTGATGAAATCATTTCCCCTCCGTCACCAATACATCCCCATTCCCGGGCCCCCATCGACATCGTGTCCGAGAAGAAAAATCGCGGATTTCTCAGCGAAACAAATCGCCGCAGGTGCCGATGGGAAGCGGCCAGCCCTCGGCGCTCCATTGATTTTAAATTACAAAGTAACTGTTGTGTCCCCGTGAGGGATGGCCTGGACTCGTCTGTGGCCCCTTGTTTGGTGCGCGCCGCTCGTGTACATCACCGCGCGCCTGTTGATCAATATACAAGTAATTTAATTACCACATTACAAGTGATCAATGTCTGCCGAGTGGCTCTGACACAAACAGAGAATACGTCGACATCGGCCGAGTGATTGGAGTGCTCTGGGCCAGGCCGCACCTGAGCGCCTGCCCACTTCGGCCCCTCCACGGCAGACCCCCCCCCCCTGGCCCTCACGGGGACTCAGTGGGTCACGGTGCAAGGGTGACGAGTGCATGCCCTTGTAGACACTTGCAGGCTGCACGCACGTGCGAGCGCCATGTGCTTGTGAGTGCTTCAGTCACGCAAGTGTTTTATGTGCATCGATTTGTGAGTCAAAGCCTCCGTGCACCAATCAAGCATTGGGGTGGTCTGCATCTCCACCGTGACTCCAGCATGAGCAGGGGGTGATAATCTCCATTATGTAAGCCACTTTCTCCACGAGACGACCACCCTTGAGTGCATTCAGGCCGTGAATATTCATCCATTTGACCGTAATATTTCGGAATGTGAAGCTGATCAATCCCCTGTGTTCAAGGTCCCGTAGAAGTCTTGGCAACGCTGAGAATGCGGATTTGACCGGCATGGAATAGAGACCTTTCTGCTCCTGCCCACCGTCTGCTGCACAGCCGCCTGTCGTAAGGAGACGTTTTACTCTCGCTCAGCGAACAGTCACCGCTCGGTTCAAAATACAAACGATGCGCCCGGGCACGGCACCTCCAGAGAGCAGGGCTGGCCACCGTGTGACAGTCAACAGTGGGGCGTCCAATTCAGAGCCCGTGATTTTCTGCTTGCAATTAAAAACCGCCGCTTTGCCGAACGCGCCCGGGACATCCGGCGACTGCTGGTGACATTATCGCGCGTGTATCGGTGCGCACGCACGCACGGCCCGTCCCACCCCCCCCGAAATTATTTTTGTCGTCCTCTGGGTACAGTGAGACTGCGTGATGCCGCCGCAAGACAGCATTCGCTTCTTGTGCCGCCAGGACTGCGAGCCGTCACGTGGGGCCGTCACACGGGCCGCCGCCACTGCTGAGGTTCCTCGCGTGATGCATGATTGGGCTCGACCCAGGGGAGCGCTTCGCTCGGCTCAGCCAACGGTGGCTTCCTACTCTGGGCCAGCTTGGCTTTGCCCGTCATTAGCGTTACCACTGATGGAGATTTTCCTCTGGCAGGTAGAGAGGGGGGAGCGAATGAGGGGATGGTTTTAAAAATAGCCTGCCGTCTCAGCTTTTCCGACATCATGGCGAAATAATGTTCAAGGCTGAACGATCTTCTGTAACGTACAATGTATAAGTCATATTTAAATAATGAATCCCAATTCAACGGAATACAGTTACATTTTAATGGGGCAATATTCACGTTCACAATTTGAAATATCATGATGTCATTCCTCGTTCCTGTGCCATTGCAATGCTTAGCGTGATGCCCGGAGACGCATTTTATTTTGTTTTCACTCCGTGTACTCTGCGCCGCCAAATTGAACGCACGCTATATATGTGGCCTTTTACTATACAATTTGCATGCAAATAAAGGTGTTTTACACGTGGTTGCTCCGTTGCTGCTAAAACATGCAGCATCGCATCACACAGTAAGGCACCAGATGCCAGATGATGCTTCCCAGCAAATCAGGCCACGTAGCTACTAGCCCCGTGCCGGCTTTAGTATGCTCCGTGCACCCATTGTTCCACACACGAGCTGCTGACCCAACTCGAAAGCTTTTGCGCAAAGCTAAAACGAATGCACGCAAACTTCCTTTGTTTCTTTCCGCCGCCGTGCCCACACATGGGCTGTGGTTTCTGGGTGCCCGCCTGTCATCGTCATCAGCCACGTGATCAATCCGTGTCCTTTGCTTATGCAGAGAAGGCCGATTGCGTGTTTTTCTTTTCTTATTCTTTGGTTCTTTCGATAAAGTCACGTAGATAGAAAATAAAAACAAAATGAAAATTAAAAATGAAATTAAAAATAATCATCTCTCCGCCTGATCGAGACCGCTAGTGTCGCGATCGAAACGTCGTCGGTTTTTTGCTTTTATTTTTAATTTCATTTTTATTTACATGTTATGTTTCTATCTACGTGACTTCACCGAAAGAACCAAAGAATATGAATTCCTGCAGTCACGAAAGTCTAAAGTCAAAGTTGTTTTTTCTTCTTCTTCGAGGAATACCTCGTGCAGGGCCAGATGAACACTAGTTTTCCTTAATTGAAGATCACGCAAAAAAAATTTCAGGTAAGCATTTATCATCAAGCTTAGTCGCGGGATAAAGCTGGGATTAGGGTGAGTGTCATGATTAGGATCAAGGCTTGTGTTTGGGTCGGGAGTTAGGTCCAGGCTAAAGGTGGAGTCGGGGTTTTCGGGCTCCGGTGAATAGCAACAGAAATGCGCAAATCCACGCGACTGCAGCCGCGTGGACGCGCGAACGCCCAAAGGTCCCGCAGAGGAAGGAGGGAAACGTCCCCGCGGCCTCTCGCGAGGGCGTCGTGCGAATGCTGTTAAGAGCGGCCTGCGTAGACCTGGGCCGGCACACCGCCCACGCCGATGCCGTCTGGCAAAGGCAATGAAATTCCCACGGATTATAACGCGGCACGTGTCTCCCCTCGCCACGTGTATCTTAAACACACATCGCGGGCGCCTTGAATGTGACAGATAGAGGTGGCAGAGAGCCTGAGACTTTAATCCTAAATCCACAAAACTGCTTACTCAGGATCTGCGACCGGCGGCCGCGGGAAGGATGGAGGGGAATGGTCGGACGACTGCAGGCGATGCCTGTTGCGAAGCGCTCTGTCTCCGTTCTGCTCGCCTCATCCCGTCAATGCTAAATGCTGCCATGGGACCTTCTCTTACACATATCGATCCGGCCGGCACCAGAGATATGGCCTTTATTTTTTGTTGCGCTTCCAATGCGTTATATTGACGGAGGCGGACGGGGTGGGGGGGTGTGGGCAGTTAAAGATCTAGCTTGAGGTATTTGGCGCAACCTTATTTGGTGGTGCATTGGCCATATGGCAGACGCAGGTTGGTTAGCCTCACCTACATCTCGGCGTTCATATCATTCTCGATATATCACTTTGGGGCACAGCCACATGGTGTAGCGGCGAACAGTTCCTTGACAATTGCCCTCAACAAATCAATACGGTGATGTAGACGAGGCATAACTCAGTGGCAGAATTGTACAGCCTGAAGCCTGGGAGTGGTGCCGGTCACAGGTGTTTTGGAGCCGATGCGTTGTTTATTCTGGGGAGTTCGAGTGGCCGCTGCCTGTGCAGTGTCCCCTAGCGTCATCGTACAGGCACGAACGGATCGTCCACGCTGGGAGATGGCGCACCATGGCCTCAACGCAATAGCCATTCGGTTGTGTGCATTTGGTCACGGAATAATATTCGGGAGAATGGTTTAACAGACGCACGTATTGCACGCGCGCGCCTTACTCGCCATGCGTGAACGCTGCCCAGGTAGTTCTAGAAGATATTCGTATCTGAGATGCCACTGGCACAGGTGCCGCAGGTGCTCAGGTGCGTGGCCGCGGTAGGAGCCGTGCCCGCGAGCGAGGGCACTTGCCTCGGCTCGGTGTCGTAGTTTGCTCGCTTTTTCTGCATTTTGATTTTTCAGCGGATGACTGATATTAACTCCACATGACATTTTTCATTTATTTAGGTTTAATGGCCATCTAATTACTGTGAAGTCCATTAAATGAGAGGTTTAAATGCTACCTCATGGAACGTTATCTGGTTATTAGCATGCTGGATTTTTCATGGTGTGATATCATTTATGTTACTATTAAAGTGCACTTCTATTTTTTTCGAAAAACTAATTTTTTAAAATGTGGATTGAAGAATAAATAAGGCCTACTCCGTATGTTTATGAAATGCAACTGTACAAATGTAGAGGGAGTGAGTGGTTTGTGGGCTACGGAGATGAGCCTCCAGTTTCACTTGGCCTCATTTTAAAGTGTTAGTCCTTTGAGTCTCCACGTGGCATTTAGTAAAAAGTGAGCTCCAGAGTACCTCACTTGCTCTTTAAACTCGCTGGCAGCTTGTGCGGGCCTCTTTGAATTTGTATAGCATCCTGGACATCTTCTGCGGACTGTGAGGTGGCCCTCCAGGTAGCAAACTGATACAGTGCGGCTTTTGAAGGCCCTTCGCCATGTACATTGGGTCATGGTGACCACAGCATGAACCCCGGGATAATGATCGGCCAGGCAGTCGCCTCATTACACAAAGGCAGTGAAAACCAAACTTCTCATCGTGATGTAGGACATGCACACATGCACACATACACACACGTAATACACAGCTGCACACTCAGATGCACACACACAGCAGCCTCCAAGCATGTTTAAGCGCACACAATGACAAAGGTCACACATATAGCCTAAACTGATTATTGGGGCAAGTGCTGTTAGTGGGCACCTTTGAAGGTCAGTACGGCACACGAGGGGGTCGGTGACCAGCACTATGCCCGACCGCCGTTGTCTCCCGAGTAAAGATATTTACACATCGCACAAAGTACTTCGTTGAGGCGCATTCGACTTAGGGGAGGCCAAGGTCTGGTTCAGATAATCGTCACTGGCGTTGGCCATGAATAGGAATTGAACACGTTGGGTTCAAAGCGCAGTGCGCTAACTGCTGCATTGCCGCTCTCCGCGTTTCCGATGAACACGGCTAGCTACGTGCGGTGCGAAAGAAGTTCACCGTACATGAATACAAATGTGCGCACGCACACACCCTCATGCATTGCGTACACCTAGGATTGCTTGAAGTAGTTTAAAACACAGTCGCACGGACAAAGTAGGGCCATGCTGTGTGCTCAATGGACGCGCGCGCGCGCGCGTACACACGCGGTCGCCCCGATGTTCATCAAACTGAAAAAAGTAACTTTCCTAACCTTGATGTTATTAATTCAAGCACCGAACTGGTTTGACATTTTTTTACAAGTAATAAAATCGCCAAGAAAGAGGCTCAGTACAGAGCAAAATTTAATGTCGAGCAAAATTGGAATCGTAAAGCAGACAGTAAAAACAATAAAGGGGACTGTGCTGAGGCCATAACGAGGTTGCATTGCCAGCGTTGTATGCGCACCTTCTTGCATGGGTCGTTGTTCGGATAAAAAATAAAACCCCTCGTTTTTCTACCACGACAAAAAAGAAAGGAAATATTGTGAGAAAAAAAATAGCTTTTTAAAAATGTATCCGGAGTGTTAATTGTGTTCACTCCAGACCGTTTAGTGATTCTGTAATGATTTTCAATTAGCAGCAGTCACAAATGGTGATAACTAGAAAATTACTTTCTTTGGCGTGTTTTATCACCTCTACACTCACTTCTCACACTCACACAATTTGACAAAACTGGTTGGCATCGCTGAGTATCTTTTAGAGAGGAACACTGCTGTGGCTTTCCAGTTGAATGTGAGATGAAAGTTTACTGTTGTGATTGGCCAACTGCGGAAACTGGTTGCGGGAGGGTGATGCTGGCTGGCTTTGACGAGGCTAAGTGAGGCTTAGGCGGCTGGAATGACTGGGCAGGCAGACAATCAGGGTAATGGCTCTGGCAGGCTCTTCTCACTTTGAGCACATGCAGGCATTCATCTAAAGGCGCGTGGCTGGATCCATTAGGAGGCCAGGAAAACTGTAATGCCAAAGTTGGGAAACAGGGTCGGGCAGGGGTGTGGGGAGGAGGAGGAGGAGAGACTTGAGTTATTCAACTCTCTGCTCTCAAGCCAGCATATAATTCCTCAGCCAACATATTAGTCCTAATGGAGGATGGTGGAAGTCCAGGAAATGAATTGGATTACACAAACCTATTTTGAGAGAGGTAAAAAGGTTAAGGGATGGAGGACTTTTCATTTAACTATGGCACGGCATGCCGCCAGCTGCTAAGCTTGTTAAGTGGGATTAGGTGGTGAATGGGCAGGGTTAACCTCTGCTCCTTTTAATCATTTACAGCAATTGCCTTAGAAACATTGCAATTTACACAATTAGAGTCAGATACAGGCGGCTGGGTAAGAGAGTGCAGAAGGGCTTATGGAAAATAAAATAACAGTCGGTGTACTACGTTTTGCTGGGAAGATTCAAGGTAGACCGATGTTTGGTAATTTTTTTTTTGTGGCTGGAGAAGTACTAAACTTTTCTTTAATGTGCAGACACATCACTGGAAATGGCTTTGTGTCACCCTCCCTCTAGTCTTTGCGCACCTCCTGGACATCCTATGTTCCGTAACTCCCTCAACTGCACGGACACGAAGAAAAATGTTCCCATCTTGACAATGCGCGGCCCAAGACCGTGGGACGGTGAGAGAGGCGCTTGGCACGAGGACATATCTGAGATGTTTTCCCTCCGTAGGAAATGTTGCTGCGTTTTATGCCTGTAATTATGACGCTAGCTTTTAATTATCAATTTAAAACTACTCTCAACACACTTGCAATTATCTTCCCGATGCGAGGCAGTATTTTCAGATTGTCACCGCTAATTGGCACAGCCGGTAAATGTCAACGGAAGCGTTGGCTCTGTAGCAACAACACACAAAAAAAACCCGGGAGCACAGTGCGATGATGCACGCTCGCTGACGCCGGCGAGGAAGCGAAGTTGGTGCCGTTCAGCCTCGGGCTACCGCCAAAGTGGCGCGTCCACACACTTCTCGAGGTCCCTTCTGTCGTGCGGCTGCATGCAGATCGACGTCAAACCAGACCCATGGGGAAACCAAAAAATTTGCTGCGCTTTATCAGAAGCCATCGTAGCATTGAGGCGGAAGGCGATGGGTGACACAGTCTGTTGCGTGGGCAGTAGAACTGCGAGTTTATCCTCTGCATTTATATTCACGTCGCTTGCCCTCCGAATATTCCGCGAGCACCCACAACCCCCCCCAACCCACCCCACTTTCCATAAGGTGTTGGAACTCGGGGAACAGAGCGTGCAGTCGCAACACACTGGGAGACGCGTACAAGGTGGCGTCGCTTTGTCAGGGTACGAAATCGACTCTGATTCCCGGCGCTCGCCCACGGCTGTTTTTGTTGTTGTTGTTGTTGTTGCAGAAATTATTCCGTGCGTCCGCGGGCAACCTCGTCCACCGATTGCCCCGTCCGCCACGTATTTGGCAAGTGGGATGTATTTGACGAGTAAAAATACAAAACTTACATAAAATAAACATCCACGTGGCCACCGCGTTTAACCGGGTCAACCGCAGAGGTGCACATTTTAACTTTTGTTACATAATTGACAAGCGGGCGGGTTGATGCATGATAGGCTGCCGACGCTGGCGCTGCAAGTGAGAAATGGAGTAATTGAAATAATGCAGGTAGCGTCACCAGTGGCTGCCGCGTGCGGAGCGGCTGGGAGGCCCTTCTCTCTGCGCTATTTGCAAGATTAAACGGTGTGCTAACCCAAGCCACAATAAGCAATATTAGCTTTAAGGAAAAATATGTTTTTTTCTTCTTTACCAAATTTGATGCCAGCTAAAATCGAATATTACTCATGATCTCTCAAGAGCATGCAGCGTTTTTTGGTGGCTTTTCACGTTGTAAATGGCTCTGTACCCATTTGCAGATTTGGAGCTGTGATCCGCCGTAGGTTTCCTCTGCGGGTATAATCCATATAGAGTGTCAACCTCGCTGATGTCATAGCAGTCCGGCCGTGCAAGCACCGCGCCATCCATCAGCCAGAGCCAGCAACGGGAGGCTGCACTGTGTCCCCGCAATTTCCCCGCTGAACGTTCGCGGCTGGTGGTCTGTAAACAACTGTTTACCTCTTCTCCCATTGGTCCTAATCACCGGGACATCACGGGGATTGTGACTCGGCGTCACTTTGCATCAACGCGATAATGATCCATGTTCGTGCGGAAGGAGGGGAAAGATTGCCTCTCATTAGGAGCGTACGTGCCCACGAACTCATCGAGGTGAACGCCGCCTGGTTCACGTGAAACGGGGGCCACCTTTTACTCTGGGACACTCAGAGTGCCGAGGCTGTGTGTGTGCGTGTGCCGATGCAGTCCCTGCACGTGTAACTGGAGCAGCAGAGGTGCAGCCGAGGGTTTGGTTCACCATCTAAATCAGTGGTTCCTAACCTTTCTGTAGCCTTGTACCCCTTTGGCTCTCTATCGTAAATGTTTTTTAATGTATAATGTTAATAAATACGTGAGGTTTCATGAAACAAAGTAGCTGTACTGACGTGTCCGTGCTTAATGTGTGTTTCGATGATTAACCTTCTGGAACAATCTGGCCGTGTCTCGCACCCCCAGAGAGGGCACCTCGCACACTCAGGGGGTGCCTGCGCCCCAGGCTAAGATCCACTGCTCGACATTTACTGAAGCCCGAGCAAAACACTAAATGTGGCCCCTTTGTGTTTTTGTTGTTGTTGTACCACAAGACGCTTCGTTTGTAAGAAGCGACGGCGTGGAATTCTTCGAAGCCAGCCCAACGCGTGGAGAGGGGCGAGTTTGGGCGGCGTGATGAAGAGGAGAAGGCGCGCTCGCGTCCCGCGGAGTGGCCCCGAGCCGCGCGCCGCTCACAGCTGCACTCACTCGCCCTGGTCCTTCGCCTTTTACAGGACAACTTACGTCGGCTCCTCGGTGTCACTGTTTTAGCGGGGAACATTTCAAGTACGTTTTATCGCCCGTAATACGGTTTGTTGTTGGGTTAGGTCGCGTAAACGTGTCGATAAACCCGCCACCACCCGACACGGCCGACTAGTAAGGGTTGTCACGTCAACAGAACGTGGCCAATTCGTCACTAGTACAGCACTAGTGTGTAGTGTAGTGTATAGTGTCGTGTATAGTAGTGTAGTGTATAGTGTAGTGTATAGTGTAGTGTATAATGTAGTGTATAGTGTAGTGTACTAGTACAGCACTAACCGGTGCGTTGGAGAGCAAATCCACAACATTTACAATCTGAGTGTACGACGTTTCGCCAGTAATTACAACGGGCATCATCAGGCGGGCAGCCAGATTGCGGGGTTCATGGTGTCACGTGTTATCAGTCCGGTGCGTCTGTAATTGTTGCATTTAAAAACGAACGCCTTTTTGTGTTGAAGTAAAAAAAAAGGTTTAGCTATTGTTTTGTCCCGACTTGCGTTGATGTTTTTTTTTAAATCCTTTATATTAAGTTCGCGTGCTTGCTTGCTTGCGTGCTTGCTTGCTTGCTTAGGACCGTGCAAATCTTTCGGTCGTTTTTTAACACACTTCCCGTGATCCAATCGAGCTGACATTTTCCACACAGACTCGTTGTGCCAGACAATTATTGTTCGTGAAAAAAATTCCCAAAATTTTACACTTTTTAGGCAAAAAAAAATGATTTTACATATATTCAAATAGAACGCATTCATGGCTTTGGCTGAACGTCAGAGTGTAAGAGCCCAGAGCGTAACCCCTCCACAGGCCGTGGCGGAGTAGCGCAGATGGTAGTTCCCTCGCTTCCCATGCCAAAGGTCGCGGGATCGATCCCCGCGTCCTCCACAGGCGAATATATTTTTAAATCCTTTATATTAAGTTCGCTGCCACGCATATAAAGGATTTATAGTGAAAAACTTGTTTTTTACGGGTTATATTAATTTCTCTTGCGGGGAGGCATTGCGCCTTTTCAATGCGAGGAGCCGAGGCCACAGCGATCGATGGCTCGAGGTCGCGCGTGTGCGCCCACGTCCTCCTGCCTGTGCGCCCACGTCCTCCTGCCTGTGCGCATCGCGAGCCTCCAACGCTCAGGGCACCCTCGGTTGGAATTATTATTTCGAGCGAGTTCCATCTCCTGGTGCGTGTTCACCTGCTGCGTAAACCTCGCTCCAAAATGAAGCAGCAGCAGCAGCAGAAGCAGCAGCAGCAGAAGCAGCAGCAGCAGCAGAAGCAGCAGCAGCAGAAGCATCAGAAGCAGCAGCAGCAGCAGCAGAAGCAGCAGCAGCAGAAGCAGCAGCAGCAGCAGAAGCAGCAGCAGCAGCAGAAGCAGCAGCAGCAGCAGAAGCAGCAGCAGCAGAAGCAGCAGCAGCAGCAGAAGCAGCAGCAGAAGCAGCAGCAGCAGAAGCAGCAGCAGCAGAAGCAGCAGCAGCAGAAGCAGCAGCAGCAGAAGCAGCAGAAGCAGCAGCAGCAGCAGCAGAAGCAGCAGCAGAAGCAGCAGCAGCAGCAGAAGCAGCAGCAGCAGAAGCAGCAGCAGCAGCAGCAGAAGCAGCAGCAGAAGCAGCAGCAGCAGCAGCAGCAGCAGAAGCAGCAGCAGCAGCAGAAGCAGCAGCAGCAGCAGCAGAAGCAGCAGCAGCAGCAGAAGCAGCAGAAGCAGCAGCAGCAGCAGCAGAAGCAGCAGCAGAAGCAGCAGCAGCAGCAGAAGCAGCAGCAGCAGAAGCAGCAGCAGCAGCAGCAGAAGCAGCAGCAGAAGCAGCAGCAGCAGCAGCAGCAGCAGAAGCAGCAGCAGCAGCAGCAGAAGCAGCAGCAGCAGCAGCAGAAGCAGCAGCAGCAGCAGCAGAAGCAGCAGCAGAAGCAGCAGCAGCAGCAGAAGCAGCAGCAGCAGAAGCAGCAGCAACACACCAAAAAAACCACAACGGACGAAACTTCCCCGCGTTAATGATTACGCGTTACCTGCAGGGTGTTTGGTCAAAGGCAAAGCGATTTCGTGCCGAAAGTAATCAAACGCGCGCGAAATTAGCATTCCCGCCGAAAGCGTCGTTTGGTGTTGTGTTTGGCGAGTTGAAGAGGCTCCGTCGAGCGAGTGCCCCTCCGCCTTTGTATCATTAAACACTTCCATTAGTTGCATTAAGTTATCCAAGAGGGAGCGTCCATTTCATGTCAAACCCACTTCAAACAATCCATTTAGCTGTGGTCTTCAAATCCAATGAACATCAATGCAATCAGCTTCTCGACAGCAGGCAATGGGGTATTTCATTTATCGGGGAGGGTTTACACGGGGGACGGGAATGCCGTATTTATTTCACACTTATCTCCAAAGAAACCAAATTCCTTTCTTTATTTTTCCTTCTCTCTCTCCGACCCCCAACTACATCTTTTCCCGTCGTATCGGCTCGTTTGAGGACCCTCGTCACGTTGTTGCATCACTCACCAGCAGCCCCCGCTTTCAATTCAGATTAGGAGAAATTTATTACTGCCATGTTAATAGGCTGTTAACCGGGAGGAGCGGAAAGTAACAGTTCATTAGCCGAAATCTGATACGGCCTCAGTTAATTTCCTCCATAACAGTCGAAAACCGGCACTCAATCGGGGTAGTTTGCATGCTTAATTAAGCGAGCCCCCTTTTTTTTTAGCTACCCACCAACATCTGTGCTGCTGTTAATGAGATGAAAGATGTTTGATTGCTCTGATGCGAAATTAGTTTGAGGCGCACGCCAAAAGCGCGGCGATACCCACGGTGAGAGCGGGGAGGAGTGGGGGAGAGCGTGATGGGAGAGAGCGGGGAGAGAGTGATGGGAGAGTGGGGAGAGAGTGATGGGAGAGCGGGGAGGAGTGGGGGAGAGCGTGATGGGAGAGAGTGATGAGAGAGTGGGGAGAGAGTGATGGGAGAGAGTGATGGGAGAGAGTGATGGGAGAGAGTGATGGGAGAGTGGGGAGAGAGTGGGGAGAGAGTGATGGGAGAGAGTGATGGGAGAGAGTGATGGGAGAGTGGGGAGAGAGTGGGGAGAGAGTGATGGGAGAGAGTGATGGGAGAGAGTGATGGGAGAGCGGGGAGGAGTGGGGGAGAGCGTGATGGGAGAGAGCGGGGAGAGAGTGGGGAGAGAGTGATGGGAGAGAGTGATGGGAGAGTGGGGAGAGCGTGATGGGAGAGCGGGGAGGAGTGGGGGAGAGCGTGATGGGAGAGAGTGATGAGAGAGTGGGGAGAGAGTGATGGGAGAGAGTGATGGGAGAGAGTGATGGGAGAGTGGGGAGAGAGTGATGGGAGAGCGGGGAGGAGTGGGGGAGAGCGTGATGGGAGAGAGTGATGAGAGAGTGGGGAGAGAGTGATGGGAGAGAGTGATGGGAGAGAGTGATGGGAGAGAGTGATGGGAGAGTGGGGAGAGAGTGGGGAGAGAGTGATGGGAGAGAATGATGGGAGAGAGTGATGGGAGAGAGTGATGGGAGAGTGGGGAGAGAGTGGGGAGAGAGTGATGGGAGAGAGTGATGGGAGAGAGTGATGGGAGAGCGGGGAGGAGTGGGGGAGAGCGTGATGGGAGAGAGCGGGGAGAGAGTGGGGAGAGAGTGATGGGAGAGAGTGATGGGAGAGAGTGATGGGAGAGTGGGGAGAGCGTGATGGGAGAGTGGGGAGAGAGTGGGGAGAGAGTGATCGGAGAGAGTGATGGGAGAGAGTGATAGGAGAGAGTGATGGGAGAGTGGGGAGAGCGTGATGGGAGAGTGGGGAGAGCGTGATGGGAGAGAATGATGGGAGAGTGGGGAGAGCGTGATGGGAGAGAGTGATGGGAGAGTGGGGAGAGCGTGATGGGAGAGTGGGGGGAGAGTGGGGAGAGAGTGATGGGAGAGTGGGGACATCGTGATGGGACAGCGTGATGGGAGAGGGCGTGATGGGAGAGAGCGTGATGGGAAAGTGGTCGGGGAGCGTGATGGGGGAGAGCGGGGGGAGAGGGCCGCCACCTCCATTAATCAGGCCCCGTTTGTTTTTTTGTTTCGAGGGAGTGCGGATGAACCTCGCGCCCCCCCCCCCACGTGTTGTGCGTAGCACCCTGAGGTTGGAGGGGGGGGCTCCCCGTTAATGGCTGTCTTTATCGGGCTGCAACGGCTTGTGTTTTCTCCTTCCCAGCTTGTGAAAATTCCACGCAGCTGTGAGGGTTTAAAAAGGCCTCATTATGAAGAACATTTCGAGAGAGTGAAGAGGAAAAAAAATAAGAGCGGCGCATGAATTGCTCGTTGATTTTGTGCGGTGACGCAGCATGGCAGAGCTCAGCATCCTTCGCCGCCACCACCTCGAGGTGGAGGTCGCAGGAGGCCTTGGCTGGTGGAGTGGGGTGAACTGCCCAACACTCACCCGCACCACCTTTCCACTAACTCCACCACACTGCCGACCACTCACCCATGCTGCGTGCCACCGGCTCGACCACTGCGCTAATCACTCGACTCCACCGCCTGACAATAACCCACTTATCGCCAATTATTACTCACCCACACACCCTGACCACCTACTCACCCACAGTCCCTACCCACTCACTCACCCACAACTCCTGCCCACCCACTCACCCACAACTCCTGCCCACACACTCACCGACAACTCCTGCCCAACCACTCACCCACAACTCCTGCCCACTCACTCACCCACAACTCCTGCCTACACACTCACCCACAACTCCTGCCCACTCACTCACCCACAACTCCTGCCCACTCACTCACCCACAACTCCTGCCCACCCACTCACCCACAACTCCTGCCCACCCACTCACCCACAACTCCTGCCCACCCACTCACCCACAACTCCTGCCCACCCACTCACCCACAACTCCTGCCCACTCACTCACCCACAACTCCTGCCCACTCACTCACCCACAACTCCTGCCCACCCACTCACCCACAGCCCCTTCCCATTCACTCACCCACAACTCCTGCCCACTCACTCACCCACAACTCTTGCCCACCCACTCACCCACAACTCTTGCCCACCCACTCACCCACAACTTCTGCCCACCCACTCACCCACAACTCCTGCCCACCCACTCACCCACAACTCCTGCCCACCCACTCACCCACAACTCCTGCCCACCCACTCACTCACAACTCCTGCCCACCCACTCACCCACAACTCCTGCCCACCCACTCACCCACAACTCCTGCCCACCCACACCTCCTGCCCACCCACTGACCCACACCTCCTGCCCACCCACTCACTCACAACTCCTGCCCACCCACTCACCCACAACTCCTGCCCACTCACTCACCCACAACTCCTGCCCACCCACTCACTCACAACTCCTGCCCACCCACTCACCCACAACTCCTGCCCACCCACTCACCCACAACTCCTGCCCACTCACTCACCCACACCTCCTGCCCACCCACTCACCCACAACTCCTGCCCACACACTCACCCACAACTCCTGCCCACCCACTCACTCACAACTCCTGCCCACTCACTCACCCACAACTCCTGCCCACCCACTCACCCACAACTCCTGCCCAACCACTCACCCACAACTCCTGCCCACCCACTCACCCACAACTCCTGCCCACTCACTCACCCACAACTCCTGCCCACCCACTCACCCACAACTCCTGCCCACCCACTCACCCACAACTCCTGCCCACTCACTCACCCACAACTCCTGCCCACCCACTAACCCACAGCCCCTGCCCACCCACTCACCCACAACTCCTGCCCACTCACTCACCCACAACTCCTGCCCACCCACTCACCCACAACTCCTGCCCACCCACTCACCCACAACTCCTGCCCACTCACTCACCCACAACTCCTGCCCACTCACTCACCCACAACTCCTGCCCACTCACTCACCCACAACTCCTGCCCACTCACTCACCCACAACTCCTGCCCACCCACTCACCCACAACTCCTGCCCACTCACTCACCCACAACTCCTGCCCTCACACTCACCCACAACCCCTGCCCACCCACTCACCCACAACTCCTGCCCACTCACTCACCCACAACTCCTGCCCACCCACTCACCCACAACTCCTGCCCACTCACTCACCCACAACTCCTGCCCACTCACTCACCCACAACTCCTGCCCACTCACTCACCCACAACTCCTGCCCACCCACTAACCCACAGCCCCTGCCCACTCACTCACCCACAACTCCTGCCCACTCACTCACCCACAACTCCTGCCCACCCACTCACCCACAACTCCTGCCCACCCACTCACCCACAACTCCTGCCCACCCACAACTCCTGCCCACCCACTCACCCACAGCCCCTGCTCACCCACTTACCCACAACTCCTGCCCACCCACTCACCCACAACTCCTGCCCACCCACTCACCCACAACTCCTGCCCACCCACAACTCCTAACCACCCACTCACCCACAGCCCCTGCTCACCCACTTACCCACAACTCCTGCCCACCCACAACTCCTGCCCACCCACTCACCCACCAACTGACACCATCTCACTCCAAATTACTCCTCACCCACATTGTCTGCCACTAATACATCGCCTTATGTACGTATGTGATAGGTTGATTGTTTTACATCAAAAGTGCGTGTTGCACCTGAGATAATTTGAAAGTTGCATGAAGGTAGAACTGGGAGTGATTTTCGACGACTGGGGACTGCACGAATGAACAATTAGAAACGTCTGCCAAACGAGTGAAAGGGGTAGTTCAGTGAAGAAAAAAACCCGCCGAATATTTTGCTTTGCAATAAGAGATTGAATTAAAAGCATTTCGCGTTCCTTGAACTGCGAACTAAGACGGTTTGAAGGCACGGCGAGCAAGGCACTATCTCACGCTCGTCCAGAGTGCTGTGCGGGGCTCACCGGAGTCTACTTTATTCCCTCCACATCATCAAAGCCAATCAATTTGCACTTCGCTTGCTATTCTCCGTTTTCCCCTCGGTTGCTTCTCAACTGTTCGCTGTAAACTCAGAAGGTCTTGTCGCTGTTGAGTTGTCAAGTCACCGATTTCGCTTGTGACGTTTCCGCGCATTCGTCTAACAACTTGCGGCACACACAGCCCACCACGTGGTGTCTAACTCGCGTTGACGATCGCGAAGTATGCGCAGATGCGACGGGTGTTCGCGTACACCAAAACGCAGCGTCGTTCGCAAACCGCGACTCGGTCGACGACGCTGCGTCCCTCAACCAAAGGTGCCATCGCGCGGCGCGCGCACGCGCTTGAACACCGCACTCGAGGTACTCTCACGGGTGTCCGGCCTGCACGATTGGCTACGCGGATCGGCTGTTGCCCACCACAGAAGGGCACGTCTCCGACGGGGGACTCCGTCTCGACGCTGTCCTTCGTGGACGTCGCGCGGAGCGCAGAGGCGTCTCTCACGCGCCGCCGTGGCAACGACGACTTCGGTCGGGAGCATTACGAACAGAGGTCTTTCATGACCAAGATCTGTCGTTTTATCCCTCCCCCTCCCCCCCAGCGATGCGGATCACCGTAGGTGCGGGTGGCACAAGAACGCTCAGGTGAAAGTGGAAATGAAACATTAACTTAATGGGGGGGAGGAGGGGGGCACTTCAATATTCCGCACATTTTCGGCTGAGTTAATTACACCTAAGTGTCATTTGTCGCCCGTGTGTGTGTGTGGAGACACGGCGAACTACGCGGGGGGACATGGGCCGTTGGCTTTAGTGCGCTATTCTGTGATGCTAATTCATCGGCTGCGCGGAATGGATAGGGCGACGGCGGCATGGCACTAAACTGCTGTCACAGGTGCCGCGCTGGAGACGCCATAACAAACGAGCAGGACCTCAGCTGTGTGCAGCAGCTCGCGACATCGTACTTTTCTCCTTGAATGCAAATCAGGCCTCTGGTGTTTCTGCCACCGTTTGATGCCTGTAAATCACTGAAACTCCCATAAAGCAGCCTCCTCCTCCTCCTCCTCCCCCCACCCACCCCACTCTCCCTCGCCTCGTCACACCTCGCCTCCAAATGCGACAACACTCACATCACCCACCCTCGCATCACCGTACTGCCATCGGCAACCTCCATCTCCACTCTCCCATCTCTATTCTACATCAACACTCTCCCATTGCCACCGTCCGTCACCAACTCTTGTGTCACTACGCTCGAATCACCACTCTCCTTGACCACACTTCTTCATCATCGTCATTGTCATCTTCATCATCACAACTCTCCAATTACCACCTTTCATCATCACTTTCTCATCGCCAACTCTGCTCTCACTGTACTCTCGTAACCATTACCCTCTAACTAATCTCACCATCACCAGCAGACATCGCGGCTCTCCCAACGACCACTCTCCCATCCCCTCTCTCCCATCACTACTCTCCATCATCGCCGCACATGCCGTGGTGCACTGGGCCCCGTGAGGCCGCTTGAGACTCGATTAGGGAGGGCGATTCGGTGGCGCTATCAAGTGCCACCAGCGTTGACTCTCGATGCGGAATCCGCAAAGCAAACCCTGACCCCCTTCCCCCACTCCCCACGGTGAAAAGTGAGCAACTCACCTTCACAAACAACATCTCGAAAAACCGCGTTTTGTTCGTGCAACCAGAGCGAGCATCACGTCGCTTTCTTTGCAGCTGCTTGTTGCATTTGCGCAAAAAGAAGCGAAGTGACGTTTGCTTTTATTTATTTCAGACTCATCCGGAGCACGATCTTTTTTTTTCTTACTCGTACCTCCCTCGTCTCATTTTCGCTGAAGCAAAAATCCAGAGGAGTTTTTTTTAAGTGACAGAGAATTCCCTCCGTGTGTGTTGTGGCGCCGCATGCGGTTGTATGCTCGGCACATCGTGGCATTACAATGCCCTGTCATTTGCTGGCAAAAGTGCTCGATTGTGCTGCATCGTGGCTTCTATTTACCGCACGACAGTATGACCCCTTGAATCGCTCAGCCCTGATAAACATTCAGACCTTTTTTTTTTGCTTTCGTTCTGATGAATGAATCTGGCAGGAGGGGGAATTGTAGTCGTTTTACTCTGACTTGAAATAACCTTAAATGGCTGGCTGCAATATGTCATGTGCTGCATTTTTGGAAGGTAATTGAGTTTGAAGGAATGAAATGCTTTGGATAATGAAAAAGCTGTATCATGCCTCCTTTTTTTTAGTGTAACGTTAAGATTTAGCTGCGCTAAGCAACTAGTACAAACATTAGTTTTTTTTTTCCTCTGGCATGCAGATATTAAAGTGTTTCCTCTTTGCAGTTTGTCGCAGTTGGCGATCTTTCACCTGTTGTATTTTTTTGCCATTTAAATTCAAGCGAACATTGGTCATGTCATATGACTTGAAAATCGGCAGAGTGCGGAAAGGCGGCGGGGCCACGCGGCGCGGCCGCGCACGGGAATGGCCGCATTAGCGCGAGACCAGCTCGCACTGGTCGGTCCACCACTGCTCGTGGCGTGAAATGACCAACCCGTGACTCAAACTCTCAACAAAAAAAAAACCTAAAAAAAATCTCACTTTCCACTCTCCCCCCCCTCTCTCTCCCTCTCTCTCTCTCAACTGCATTCATAAAGTTTTTGCGAACGACCAAAGATTATTTAGAACTTGGCAAAGTTCAGGATCGTCTCATTAACGTGTTCACAGGCCGTGCAAGTTGCATGTTTTTAAACAGAATGCATCGCCAGGACCGCTCTGGCACGCTGCGTGTTCGTTCCAGCTCAGGATGCGACGAATAAAAGTTGTAGTGTTCTTTGTGGGCCTTCAGTTCGTCAATCTAAATTAATTAAACATAGCTTGTCATTTTCGATTCTCTCGCGCAAGGCACCGAACTAAGTGATCTCTGTAATCACGCAGCCTCACCATCGTGGCCAATTACGCTCTCGTAGCGGCCGCATACGAGGAGGTACAGCAGAGGCTTCTTCCACAAGCCAAACCCGTTACCTGCGCACAGGCAGGAACAGTCAGCAACAGACAAATGACACCGCAAATCTTGCTGCTAGGAACTGTGGGTGATTTCCCGTCTGACAGTTATATCTCTAACATCTGCACAGAAACATGGGCATTGTTTACGTGTGCACCTTTCACTGCAAAATAGACGCCTCAACTCCGCTGCTCGTTTGCTAGCCCACTTGCTTCTTTCTCCCTTAGAATTTTTTTGCTTTGGCGAGAACCAGTGACAGCAGTCAATGCATCGTGAAAAATGTGATCACTCCGAGCTACACCGCATGACTGCGTTGAAAGTTTTCCCCGTAAAATTGCTTGATCACACCAACCTCAAAGTTTCTCACCTGTTTGAAAAATTGCATTTTGACACAAAAGGTACGAGGCAGACTGCGTGGGAGGCAGCTGCCCCCGTGCTGCCCCACATTGCCCTATGCTGCCTCCTCCACCGCCTCGGCAAAGAACACAGAGTCCAAGCGGTGAAAACAGAAGCGCGGTGGCTGTCAAACGACCCTGGTTCGCTCGTTGTGGTGCCTCTTGATCCTCTCGAAGTGGTTAGATTTTTGTTAGAAATCCATATCTTTCTCTGGGTGAGTAAAGAGTGTTTAATTTTAAAGGATGGAGTAATTTGCGTTATTGACACTGCCGCCGGTCACTTGAGGTTCGGGTAATCAATGCCGCACCAACACGCGATAATTACGCCGGCGGCATGAGGGTCCCGGCAGCCTGAGCCTCGCAGGGGCCCAGACTCCGTTAGCGATGATCCTGCATCCACGCAGGCGAAGCATGTAATCTCCAACTCCTGACGAAATGTAATCTGCAGCTCCTGACGAAATCTAATCTCCAGTTCCTGACGAAATGTAATCTCCAACTCCTGACGAAATGTAATCTCCAGCTCCTGACGAAATGTAATCTCCAACTCCTGACGAAATCTAATCTCCAGTTCCTGACGAAATGTAATCTCCAACTCCTGACGAAATGTAATCTCCAACTCCTGACGAAATGTAATCTCCAGCTCCTGACGAAATGTAATCTCCAACTCCTGACGAAATGTAATCTCCAGCTCCTGACGAAATGTAATCTCCAACTCCTGACGAAATCTAATCTCCAGTTCCTGACGAAATGTAATCTCCAACTCCTGACGAAATGTAATCTCCAACTCCTGACGAAATGTAATCTCCAGCTCCTGACGAAATGTAATCTCCAACTCCTGACGAAATGTAATCTCCAGCTCCTGACGAAATGTAATCTCCAACTCCTGACGAAATCTAATCTCCAGTTCCTGACGAAATGTAATCTCCAACTCCTGACGAAATCTAATCTCCAGTTCCTGACGAAATCTAATCTCCAGTTCCTGACGAAATGCAATCTCCAGCTCCTGATGAAATGTAATCTACAGCACCTGACGAAATGTAATCTCCAGCTCCTGATGAAATATAATCTCCAGTTCCTGACGAAATGTAATCTGCAGTTCCTGACGAAATGTAATCTCCAGTTCCTGACGAAATGTAATCTCCAGTTCCTGACGAAATGTAATCTCCAGTTCCTGACGAAATGTAATCTCCAGTTCCTGACGAAATGTAATCTCCAGTTCCTGACGAAATGTAATCTCCAGTTCCTGACGAAATGTAATCTCCAGCTCCTGACGAAATGTAATCTCCAGTTCCTGACGAAATGTAATCTCCAGCTCCTGACGAAATGTAATCTCCAGTTCCTGACGAAATGTAATCTCCAGTTCCTGACGAAATGTTATCTCCAGTTCCTGACGAAATGTAATCTCCAGTTCCTGACGAAATGTAATCTCCAGTTCCTGACGAAATGTAATCTCCAGTTCCTGACGAAATGTAATCTCCAGTTCCTGACGAAATGTAATCTCCAGTTCCTGACGAAATGTAATCTCCAGCTCCTGACGAAATGTAATCTCCAGTTCCTGACGAAATGTAATCTCCAGCTCCTGACGAAATGTAATCTCCAGTTCCTGACGAAATGTAATCTCCAGTTCCTGACGAAATGTAATCTTCAGCTCCTGACGAAATGTAATCTCCAGCTCCTGACGAAATGTAATCTCCAACTCCTGACGAAATGTAATTTCCACCACCTGACGAAATGCAATCTTCAGCTCCTGACGAAATGTAATCTCCACCTCCTGACGGAATGTAATCTCCAGCTCCTGACAAAATGTAATCTCCAGCTGCTGACGAAATGTAATCTTCAGCTCCTGATGAAATGTAATCTCCAATTCCTGACGAAATGTAATTTCCACCACCTGACAAAATGTAATCTCCAGCTCGGGACAAAATGTAATCTCCAACTCCTGACGAAATGTAATCTTCAACTCCTGACGAAATGTAATCTCCAGATCCTGACGAAATGTAATCTTCAACTCCTGACGAAATGTAATCTCCAGCTCCTGACGAAATGTAATCTTCAGCACCTGACGAAATCTGATCTCCAGAATGTTGCCAAGTCCATTACTTATGAGAGTCACAGATTTCACAGCATTTGCGCATGGTACATTGTTTGTTTTGAATAGTGTGGGATGTTGTTCTTGTTTCTCTAAGGCATCTTGAATGAAGCTGGGAAGTCACGTTCATGTCATGTCTGCAGTGTCAATGATCTCTCTTTATTTCCATCAATATTCACTGCATTTTTTTCTCTCACCTCAGAGAACAAAAGTGGCAAACGTTTTTAAAATGAAAACTCATCGGTGCAGTTGATTGTCCCAGATAATTCCTCTTCCACGCAGTCACCCTGCCACGTGTTGTCACTTGATTCACCTGAACTTGGCTCTCGGATCCTCAGCCATGCCACCGAATCTTGAGACTCTTCGCAACTCAAAATGTGTTCTTATTGGAATGCAGAAGATCGCATCGTCATAATGCCATCCCTGTGGTAGAGTTACTCACAGGTATAAACACAAAATTGCCAACTGTGAAAGCTTATATATTGTATATTCCCTCCTGAGTAAGCTACATTTTAGCATATGTAGTTAAACGCCGTAAAGATGCCAGGTTTTGACAAGGTAGCTTTTCTAATGTTCGTAATATGACATAAAAAAAGCTCCATCGAGCCTTCCTTTCGCTCCTTGAGCATCAAACTGTCTTGCGTGATAAATAACGGAAGCAGATCAGCATTCGAAATGTCCTTTCGTTCATTAAATTAATACAATACTAACCAGTTGGCTATACAGTACATAATGTAAAGTAATCTCATGAAAAAAATAATTCATCGAATTATTTACAGTGTAATTGTTAAATATTTGTGACATTTTATTGAGGCAATTAAGGAAATGAACAGCAAAAAAAAATCTATCCCTGGAAGAGGTCGGCTAATCAACAAAACGAGATAAGGAATCACTGTGAATAATATCAGCATCACTCTGTGGATACGCACGGTGGTCACGCGTAGCCGGGAAACAATTGTCAAACTCATGACATTTTAATGCGGATTTGGTCCATTTCAAGTTGATCAGACCCGAATTGGCGTGTGCCAGGTCCGAATTGGTTGACGTGTGTGCAGCGGTCCTTTGGTCTTTACTTCTGTTTGACTGCGAGGCTGGAATTCCGCAGGCACGCATCTGCAACTGCTTTGGAAACGAAGCCCCTCTCTGTAGCAATGCGAACATGATGACCCCCCCCCCCTCCCGAGTGATGTCACACCAGGTCAGCGGCGATTAAAAACGAACGCATTTTAGCTGAGAAAAATAGTGGCGCACGAAAAATAAGGCGCGTTGATAACGACCAGGACTGAGTAACATTGACACCAACGATTTCGATGATAAGCGCGCGAAGAGGCCCTCATTGTTGTGGTCACATCGGTGATGTCCGTGGGCGGGGTGATCGCCTCGGGTCCCAGCGGGTCTGCCTTGCGCCACGCGGCCCCGTAGAGCATCGAATCGTAGTCGACGCCAACCAAATGCGTCAGACTGGGCGATTGAAGGGCAACGAGAGAGAATGTACACGTGCAATAACCACCGCCGCATCGCTTGCACATCCACGCACACATCAAAACGACCAACACCGAAAGTTGTTTTGATATATTTAGTTCAGCGCATGCTGTGCCCGTCATTAAATTCAAATTTAATTTGTTTAGTGTTCAAGACAGCTTTCAGGTTTTGTTGTGTTTTTTTTTTACCGTGCCCATTATTGATATGTACTGCACGCTGTAGATTATTACGCACAGACGTGCTTCAGCAAGTTTCCATAGACACACCGGGCATTTCTGATTTCTCGTGTTTATTGTGTTCAGCGAGAAGGCGTTCTGTTTGCATAATACGATCTCTATGCATGTCTTCAAATACAAACCGTGGCAAACCCATCTGCCGACATGAAGCGATAGTCAGTCTATCGGGTCAGCGTGGCAGCTGCCCTCATTTCTACCGCGACAAGATAACCCATTTCAAACATGGCCCCAGTTAGAATAGGGTTACGGCCTGAACAATTCTGCGTAAGATATTTTCGAGAGCGTTTTAGTGCCCGCCGCGTCATCGTGCGCTCGGCTCTGTCTTTAAAGTCAACAGAATTCGCGAAGAAGCCACGGCACTGTCCGTGTATCGGCGGCATTTCTCGCATCTGCTAAAGCGGCGCCAGGGTGAAAATATAGTTGACCGTTTACAAAAATCTTCCAAAACGTTTCGAGGTGTCTTACAAAATGCAGTAGCCTCATTTTTCGAGTGGCAGTGTGTTTTTTTTTATACACGTCAATGATTACATTATGAAGATAGACATTCAAATTGAAACTTTATTTCAGCGCTCCGTGAAGCCGTTGCCTCTTAATCCGCAAACAAATATTCTCGCTCGGCATCCAAACACAGCCCCCGTGGCATATGCAACACAGTGGCGCCTGGCACAGGGTCGATTGGGACCCGCAATGTCCACTCAGAATGGCTCATTTCCTCCCAAGCCTCTCGTGCCGATCGAGGGCTATGCGCCTCTCGAGCCTTACACCGTCAACAGCTCCTCCGCACTCAACGCCGAGCAGCAGGACAGGCGATGGCGACTCTCGGTCCAGCATTCTGTGTACATCGACCGACACGGCCGCTTCTGTGGTGGCTCGTGTGGCCACATCGTTCCGAGTCACGTGAGCACCCTGCCACAGGGAGCGACGTCCCGGACGGTTTTCGAGGGAGATGCTGCTTCTTGCACGGCAGGTCCCGTTCCCACACGACCTCTTGACAGCAGCTGAATGGCTGTACCACAGAATGGGGTGATACGGTCGGAGTCAGCTGTGGTTTCCACTGAGTGAAACTGCGCAGTGTTTACGGGTTTGGTGGAGGGTCTCTCCTGGGCTCCTTACGATTTGTTCCTTCGCTGGTGGTGTCCAGGAGTCTCTCTACTTTGTAGTGGTGGCGTCCCTCATGGGCCCAGGGAACATATTACACCTGAGCCATAGGTGATATTTGGATGTGATAACCACGGAAAATGTTATGACACTGATTCTCTTTTATTGCCCATATAAAGAAATTGGTTTCAGTAAAGCTTAGCCTCCTCAGCTGGTGCCGCTTGCTTCTCTGGCCCATGGATGACCACTGCAGCACACAGTAAAGTAGAATAAATGGCTCTGTGTGGAACGAAAACACTGAGTGCTGAAATTGCCCCTGCATCATTAGAACATATTTTTGTTGAAATTTTCCATGGGATTTAGTGCTAAAACAATGAAGCCATTTAGCCTCATAAGTCTTTGTGAAGGCTTCCTTAATAAATGCATCTTTTGATAAATATGCCAGTCATGGATGTCTAGTTACAGCTTGTTGCCCAAATAAATGAAGGTATGTTGTGGTTAAAGTTTAATAAACTTTCCATCAGCCGAGCCACAACATCCTGACATGAACTCATATTGGCTGTCCACAGGTGCGTTTTCATCACGTGCCCTTTAAGCATTGGATTACGTTTGGAATATTAATTTTGCTTAACATAACAAAAACAAATAAAAAAATATATTTTGTCAAAAGGAAAGGAATGTCTCTGTGTGCAGGGTAACAGAGTCCGGGTGGCTGAGTGAATGTCGGCTTCCGCGTGGCAGACGGGGCATGAGGAGCACGGTGCAGGAACATGCTGTCATACATCTGCCCATCTGTTTTAAATGAGAAAATATTTGATCAAGCCTGTGGACGACCGACCCTTGGCTGTTGTTCCCCTCAAGAGAAGAAAAGATCTTTGTTGGGTCACTTCATGGAAATAAATACTTTTAAAAACCTCGGCCAACGTGCTTTGGAGCAGAGTTTCCTATTGATAGTCTCGCAAGGAGATGAGAGGTCTCCCTTGGGCCTCTGCAAGTGGAGACATTACCTTCGGCCCGTGCTACCCAGATGCCACCAAAGAGTCTCTCACGAGCGTTACCTGAACATGATCTATCGAGCCTTTGCTTGAAGAGTTCTCCAAAAGTTTTTTTTTTAGATGCTGCATTCTTGTGTCAAGTGTGGTGGAAACACCTCGGGATGTTTGAGAATCAATCTTTTATAAAGTGAGCTTTATGCCTTCCCCCAAGGCACTGCTACAATCCTGAAGAAGTGGATTTTCTAAAGTTGGAAGCCTAGCCTTGGGCACATCTCATGTCATTGCTTTTATCTTTCCGCAGATTGTGTGTTGATCTGTTGTTTTCCACCAAAGCTGACAAATCCACCGGCTAACTATGCGTTCGGAGTAAAATTGAATGATGACAAAAAGTATGACGGCATTACCATTCCGACGGACAATGATTGTGAATGAAAGCAGAAGAGTGGGGGGAGGGGAGGGAGTAAGGGAGAGAACACCTCGCGTGGCAGCAGCAGAGCCTGCACAAATTCTCCGAGTATTCCGGATAATGTGATGGACATTTTAATGTTTATGAAGGAGCGAGTGTGCGGCGGGGGGGGGGGCGTAATTAATGTGCTGTGGCGCTGCAGGCGTGAGGGTGGCGGCCGGCGCGATGTGCTGGCTCGCGATGCCACCGTGCCCAAGAGCGCTGGAGCGTCGGCCTTCGAAAGTCTGGCCGCGCCGCACAATCAATATCCCAGCCTTGACAGAGCGTAAAATGGAAGCCGCTTTGCACGCTAATCCTTTCTGTCTCTCCTCTTCCCGTTTGACCGAAATGAGAATGTTGCTCAAGAATTATGGCTGGACACAAATGCGAAGCATCATTTGCATGAACTGCACGGGCAGACTTTGTCAAAACTAATTTTGCACAATGCGCCGTTGTGACTTAACAACTGGTTGCGCGGTTGTTCTAAGCGCAGTCTTTTTCATTCGGCGGGCAAGGGATGGACAGGAGAGACGCATGCCTGGATGGCTTTAGTCACTGACAGGGCACCACGGGAATGCCCATAAAAAATGCAACGTCTCTTTTGGCTTTTGAGGTCCTGCAATCTATGGTAAACAGATTTTTTTTTAACCGTCTAACAAAAGAACACAAAAGCCCTAGCTGGGACTCTGCACATTCTGGCCAGAAATAAGCACTCAGTGAGGACACCGAAGTGCCAGATGAGACAGCATGTGCAACAGTGCAAACGAGATTTGGCTCAAGACGTGACCCAAGCTGTTGCCAATCCAGTCCAATTCAGTTCCTTGCCACCCTCATCAGCGGTATTGGCTGCTGTGGCTGAAGAGCCCAAGTGCTCTGTGTTTCTGGCATCTTGAGTCTCACCCTTCAATGCCGGTACAAACTTGCGCGCACGGTCCCTTTAGAGCGCCAACCTCTCCACGATCGTGTCCCATATTTGCAATCGGTGAGGACGTGGGTATTATAAATACCCCTGGTGGAATTCCAGCCGGGTTGCTGGCTGGCCGTGGTAAAACATTACGGGGGGAATCAACTACGGCCATCTGGCATTGGCTTCTCCTATCAAGGGGTCCATTGGAAATGGTGCCGAAGAACTGAAAGCTCTGACAACGGAGCATGGCTTCTCGGTGGCTGCACCTTGCTTCTAACAATAGCCATCGCTCGCAGGCTGGAAATTAAACCACGAGCACACGACGATAATGATTAACTTTCGAAAGTTGGGTGCAATGCAAAAACCCAATTTATTTCTTCAACCAGAGTGTGAAGAAAGCAAGCTGAGCTTAGTTACATTCGTGCATGCAGTTCATATGCATGTCTGTTTCCCTTATTTTATGGGATCTGGCCCCATGAAGGTTGTTTCATAAACCTGATGCAAATGCTGTCATGGGCTGCTAGATTGTATGTCATATCTCCGGAGCTCCTGTTCAGAGCGGCCAAGCACAACATCACACATTTATATGGTTGGAAGAACAAGAAAATCACTGGATCTCATAAAATACTACCTCCTGTCAGTGAAAGACCTTGAGGGAGAAATGAAAGAACAATGATATTTATTTCATACTATGTCATTATTATACTTTTTTTATTCAAAATGAAACAATGTCTTTTTTTCTACTCTTGTTAATTTTTTTCAACAGAATTCCAGTTTCCAAAGTTAGACATTTCATCTACGCTGTCATATCAGACGGCCAACTCATTTGCATTTTATTAGTTTTAGGAATTGCAAAACGATGCACTACCGGTTAGAGATGCACATTGTATCTAACAAACCAGCACACTTCTTTTTAAAACAATGAGGTGGAACGACTGAAATATTAATATCTGCCTCAAACGATTATTATTGCTCATAATTCAATAGAAACATTGAAGATTGCTGTGTAGAGATTTTAATTTAGTTCACTTAAGTAAAAAATAATGACTTTATGCATTTGCTGAATTTATAACTTTATGAACCCATTAATTTTTAATATAGGGCAGGTTATTTTTTCAATTACTTTAATGCTTTTCAATTCTGCCTTTGTTACGCGAATTCAAAATCCCACCCAGCATCAGGATTATACAAAAAAATTAACAAACTCACACGAGCAATGTGCAATTGTGCCATGCGCCTTTAATAAAGACGTTCCCGGGAGCTCGCGATACGTTTCAAATCCGTTGTCACAGCGTGGACGGTGTTACAAAAATATCCAGCATGGAGCTTTGTGGCTTCTCTCTCTCTCTGTTGTGTGTGGGTGAGCTTGTGGGATTGGTGCGACGCAGGTGAAGTCATCGACTTGCAGGTCGCTCTCGCACACGAGGCGTATCACGACTTCTCAGCTGGTTCAACAAAATGAACTTCAACTCGGAGTGAACATTGGCCTCACCAGCTTGGGGTGACATTCTTATTCATCATATGAGACCGTAATTGTCCTAATTTTGTAATGATTAATCATAAGTGAATTTCAATTGAGTTAAGTTCACTTGTTCTAACTGAATAGTTGCAGTTATTGGAATGTGACTGGGTTTAAACCGAGGTTGTTTTTTTCCCATTTTAGTTTTGTTTTTCAGCATGTGCAGGGTAGGACAGGCCTAGGCCAGGTAGCAATCGGATTTACAGGAGAAAGGACTCCTGCAATCACTGCATTAACTACCTTGGCATGGTCTCAGGTGTGTTCCTTGGAAAACCAGGGCTGGCACCACCAAGTGGAGTTGGGTTAATCTCCACATCACTGAATGGTCCCGCTATTGATCCTGTTTATTCACTTTGCTTAACAGGACGCAGTGTCCAGCGACACCCGGACGTTTGGAATGCCCTTGAAAGGGAACAGGGCAGCAGCAAGAACACATGCCGCCACGCGACTTTACCAACGAGTCCGTGATAAACTCGGGGACAGGCATAGCTAAATAGAACGTGGAGGCATTTAGCTCAATATTCAATAAGCAACGTGCACTGGCAAGTGACGGAATATCCAAGGGGGGCGACTCTTGGGCTCGTCGTTCACGCGCGGTGCTCTGACGCCTCGCGACGGATCGAGGGCCCCATGTGCGAAGAAGGGGGCTGTGTTCTACAGCAGAATGCCTCTCATTCACAAATCCTCTCGTGCCTGCACTGCCCACCCACTTCACCGCAGATAAGCGTTATGCTGGATATGTATCGCGCGCGCGCGCGTCTGTGTAGTGCGCGTGTGTAGTGCGCGTGTGTAGTGCACCTTTGACTCATGGTGGAGATGCGTCTTGGGTTAAGAGACAGGCTCTGCTGTGATTTTGCTCAAGCGGGGTCCCACCACCCCACCGGGGCCTGCGCAGGCCACCGGTGCCCACTCGTCGCCCCAGCAAGCTCCTCGTGACCAAAGTAAAGTGCGCGCAATAAAGCAGCCTTCACAGGCGAGGGAGGGGTCACATAAAACACGCAGATAGAGCCGGGCGAGCGTTGAAGTGGGGCAGTCCAGCTTTGTCTTTTCAAAGTGCCCATTGTTTTTGCCTTTATATCCACTTTATTTACATTTCATTACCAAAGTTACATATTTACACTTTACCGTGTTATGTTTGGATGCCATTAGCACGAAGGGATGCAGGGTAGCTGCTTCGTGCCGCCCTGGGCGTTCAATGTCCCTGGGGCTGGTGGGCTTGTGGTTGTAAGTTCTCGGTAACCAGAACTGGTACGCGGTGCCCCCCCTCCCCCCTCCTGCCCTGAGGGTGCTGCAAGGCTGGGAAGACCAGGCACACGCTGCCTCTCCCAAATGTGGATGGAGCATCAGGTGTGTGCGTGTGTGTTTGTGCTAGGTGTGTATGGGGAGCGGTAGTGCAGCGGTTAGCGCGCTGCGCTACGAACCCGGCGACTCGAGTTCAATTCCCGCTCACGGCCAACACCAGTGACAATGATCTGAACCGGCCTCCCCTAGGTCGACTTAGCCTCAAATGAGTACCTGGTGCAGTGTGTAAACATCATCACTGGTGAGACAAAGGCGGCCGAGCGTGATGCTGGCCACCCAACCCCCTCGTGCGCCGTCTTGGCCTTCACAGAGGTTCTCACCAACAGCACTTGTCCCAACAGTCTGTTGAGCCTACATAGCGGGGTGGGGGGGTCTTCATCTGGGTTGTGGGTGTGTCGGGGCGGGCTGGATCTGGGTGTGAACCGGGCTGACCTGGACAGAAGCAGCAGCAGCAGCTGCTGCCAGAACTCGCCCGCGGTCCCATCGCCGGGGGCCACAACCCGGGCCCCACTTGACCCGACCGCCGTTGGCTCAGGCCGCGTGCCTCTACGTGGTGGGCGGGGGGGTGGGAAACGCGTGAGAGCCCCCTCGGTAATCTAGCGAATTAAAGCAATAAAACAGAGAGAGAGAGAGAGCGCCCTTAAAGAGCCGCGCGCGGAGCACGTGCCGCCGACAGGACTTCTGATCACAGCGTGAGACGCACAGGAGACAACCCCCCACCTCGCCCTCGCCTCCCCCCCCCGTAGAGGAGGTGACCGACACCCGCGCGCGACCCCGTCTCTTCCTGCGCGTCTGTGATCGACCACCGCGAACCCGCCTGCGTTCACCCTCACCTGCAGCCAAGGTGGTCACAGCGCGAAGAGGCCGCGGCACCATCGCAACGAAAGACGGTAACGATTAATGGACGGCGTCACAATCGCAGTCGTCGTCGTCGTCATCGTCGACGCTGCACGAGTCGAACGCGTTTTGCGCTGTACAGGAAAGTGCCGATGGCACCGTGACTTGAACAGGTAGTGGGGGTTCAAATAGTTGAATTGCGATGCTGCGTGATGCGTCGTTGTGCCATGGTTTGCGAGTCGACACCTGTAGAAACCGCGTCGAGGTGGCGTTTTTGATGTCGCCTAGACTAGAGGACGAGACAATGTCGACGTTTAAGGCGCCTGGCCTTCGTGAGGACACACACGTACCACGCAAACGAAGCCCCCCCCCCCTCTCGACTGCGATCCCCTTAGGCCGCATTCGCGCCTCACCTGAGAGAGAACCCCGATGCTTGTGGTGCCGTAATCCAACGTTGGGTTCATTACCTTGCGGCGACCGCGCGTCTACCCGACCCGACGTGCAGGAGGGGACCGCGAGCACGCCGACGGTCACTTGACGTGTGAGCGCGTCGCCTGCTAGAGGAACGGGCTGATTGCGCGGCACAAGGGAGGCATCTTTGCGCGCCCGTAAGCTTGTCTGCGTGAGAGCCAGGTGAGGAGACGTGACCTGCACGATGGAGTGCGGGTGTGGACAGAGCCGTGGGGAGCGGTAGCGCTACGCTGCGCTACGAACCCGGCCACCCGAGTTCGATTCCCACTCCCGGCCAATATCAGCGACGATTATCTGAACTAGTCATGGGCCTCCCCTAGGTCGACTCAAATGAGTACCTGGTGTGGTGTGTAAACATCACCACTGGGGAGACAAAGGCGGCCGGCCATCATAGGTGCTCGCTAACAGCACTTGCCCCAACAGTCTGTTAAGGCTATATGGTGGATCTTTGCCTTTTGTCCATAGGTGGGTGCGGGGCAAGGGGCAAAATCCCACCGTATAAGGCCCTCGACGTCGAAGCGCGGGGCCCCCCAAAGTGCGGGGCCCGGGGCGGTTGCCCCGATTTTCCCGTACCCTAGGGACAGCTCTGGGGGTGTGTGTGTAGCGTTCAGCAAGGGGTTAAGGTTACTGATGGTCCTAACTTTAAGTGTGTGCGTGTGAAAATGTAATGATCATCCTCCCTCGGTGACTGAATCTCAACACAAGTCGCACTGTTAACGCCGCCATGTATTATTTCATTGTTATCTTACAGAACACAGAATTACTGCGCTAATTACGTGTGCGTAGGGCTGTTTGCATTGGCAACAGCAATCAGACACACACACACGCGTGTCTGTGTGCACGCGTGTTACACACCCATTCTTCAAATTATAAGCGTTATCAGTAGCCCGTCGCACATCTACCACGGGGTTAGATGTGGTGATACGAATTTAGTCGTGGTGAGGACACGGGGTTAGTAGTGGTGGAGACACGGGTTTAGTGGTGGTGGTGGTGACACGGGGTTAGTGGTGGTGGAGACACGGGTTTAGTGGTAGTGGGGATACGAGGTTAGTGGTGGTGACATTTGGTCTCTTGTTGATGACACGGGTCTAGTGTCAACACTGGCTTGGTGGTGTTAACACGAGTCTAGTTGTGGTGTTAACACGAGTCTAGTTGTGGTGTTAACACGAGTCTAGTGGTGGAGTTAACACGAGTCTAGTTGTGGTGTTAACACGAGTCTAGTTGTGGTGTTAACACGAGTCTAGTGGTGGTGTTAACACGAGTCTAGTTGTGGTGTTAACACGAGTCTAGTGGTGGTGTTAACACGAGTCTAGTTGTGGTGTTAACACGAGTCTAGTTGTGGTGTTAACACGAGTCTAGTGGTGGTGGTAACACGAGTCTAGCTGTGGTGTTAACACGAGTCTAGTGGTGGTGTTAACACGAGTCTAGTGGTGGTGTTAACACGAGTCTAGTGGTGGTGGTAACACGAGTCTAGCTGTGGTGTTAACACGAGTCTAGTGGTGGTGTTAGCACGAGTCTAGTGGTGGTGTTAACACGAGTCTAGCTGTGGTGTTAACACGAGTCTAGTGGTGGTGTTAACACGAGTCTAGTGGTGGAGTTAACACGAGTCTAGTGGTGGTGTTAACACGAGTCTAGTGGTGGTGTTAACACGAGTCTAGTGGTGGTGTTAACACGAGTCTGGTGTTAACACGAGTCTAGTGGTGGTGTTAACACGAGTCTAGTGGTGGAGTTAACATGAGTCTAGTGGTGGTGTTAACACGAGTCTAGTGGTGGTGTTAACACGAGCCTAGTTGTGGTGTTAACACGAGTCTAGTGGTGGTGTTAACACGAGTCTAGTGGTGGTGTTAACACGAGTCTAGTGGTGGTGTTAACACGAGTCTAGTGGTGGTGTTAACACGAGTCTAGTGGTGGTGTTAACCCGAGCCTAGTTGTGGTGTTAACACGAGTCTAGTGGTGGTGTTAACACGAGTCTAGTGGTGGTGTTAACACGAGTCTAGTGGTGGTGTTAACACGAGTCTAGTGGTGGTATTAACACGAGTCTAGTTGTGATGTTAACACGAGTCTAGTGGTGGTGTTAACACGAGTCTAGTGGTGGTGTTAACACGAGTCTAGGGGTGGTGTTAACACGAGTCTAGTGGTGGTGTTAACACGAGTCTAGTGGTGTTAACACGAGTCTAGTGGTGGTGTTAACACGAGTCTAGTTGTGGTGTTAACACGAGTCTAGTTGTGGTGTTAACACGAGTCTAGTGGTGGTGTTAACACGAGTCTAGTTGTGGTATTAACACGAGTCTAGTTGTGGTGTTAACACGAGTCTAGTGGTGGTGTTAACACGAGTCTAGTGGTGGTGTTAACACGAGTCTAGTGGTGTTAACACGAGTCTAGTGTTGGTGTTAACACGAGTCTAGTGGTGTTAACACGAGTCTAGTGGTGGTGTTAACACGAGTCTAGTGGTGGTGTTAACACGAGTCTAGTGGTGGTGTTAACACGAGTCTAGTGGTGTTAACACGAGTCTAGTGTTGGTGTTAACACGAGTCTAGTGGTGTTAACACGAGTCTAGTGGTGGTGTTAACACGAGTCTAGTGGTGGTGTTAACACGAGTCTAGTGGTGGTGTTAACACGAGTCTAGTGGTGTTAACACGAGTCTAGTGGTGGTGTTAACACGAGTCTAGTGGTGTTAACACGAGTCTAGTGGTGTTAACACGAGTCTAGTGGTGGTGTTAACACGAGTCTAGTGGTGGTGTTAACACGAGTCTAGTGGTGTTAACGCGAGTCTAGTTGTGGTGTTAACACGAGTCTAGTGGTGGTGTTAACACGAGTCTAGTGGTGGTGTTAACACGAGTCTAGTGGTGGTGTTAACACGAGTCTAGTGGTGTTAACACGAGTCTAGTAGTGGTGTTAACACGAGTCTAGTGGTGGTGTTAACACGAGTCTAGTTGTGATGTTAACACGAGTCTAGTTGTGGTGTTAACACGAGTCTAGTTGTGGTGTTAACACGAGTCTAGTTGTGGTGTTAACACGAGTCTAGTGGTGGTGTTAACACGAGTCTAGTGGTGTTAACACGAGTCTAGTGGTGGTGTTAACACGAGTCTAGTGGTGTTAACACGAGTCTAGTGGTGGTGTTAACACGAGTCTAGTGGTGGTGTTAACACGAGTCTAGTTGTGGTGTTAACACGAGTCTAGTGGTGGTGTTAACACGAGTCTAGTGGTGGTGTTAACACGAGTCTAGTGGTGGAGTTAACACGAGTCTAGTTGTGGTGTTAACACGAGTCTAGTGGTGGTGTTAACACGAGTGTAGTTGCGTTAACACGAGTCTAGTGGTGGTGTTAACACGAGTCTAGTGGTGGTGTTAACACGAGTCTAGTGGTGGAGTTAACACGAGTCTAGTGGTGGTGTTAGCACGAGTCTAGTTGTGATGTTAACACGAGTCTAGTTGTGGTGTTAACACGAGTCTAGTTGTGATGTTAACACGAGTCTAGTGGTGGTGTTAACACGAGTCTAGTTGTGGAGTTAACACGAGTCTAGTTGTGGTGTTAACACGAGTCTAGTGGTGGTGTTAACACGAGTCTAGTGGTGGAGTTAACACGAGTCTAGTGGTGGTGTTAACACGAGTCTAGTTGTGGTGTTAACACGAGTCTAGTGGTGGTGTTAACACGAGTCTAGTGGTGGAGTTAACACTAGTCTAGTGGTGGTGTTAACACGAGTCTAGTTGTGGTGTTAACACGAGTCTAGTGGTGGTGTTAACACGAGTCTAGTGGTGATGTTAACACGAGTCTAGTGGTGGTGTTAACACGAGTCTAGTGGTGGAGTTAACACGAGTCTAGTTGTGGTGTTAACACGAGTCTAGTGGTGGTGTTAACACGAGTCTAGTGGTGGTGTTAACACGAGTCTAGTGGTGGTGTTAACACGAGTCTAGTGGTGGTGTTAACACGAGCCTAGTTGTGGTGTTAACACGAGTCTAGTTGTGGTGTTAACACGAGTCTAGTGGTGGTGTTAACACGAGTCTAGTGGTGGAGTTAACACGAGTCTAGTTGTGGTGTTAACACGAGTCTAGTTGTGGTGTTAACACGAGTCTAGTGGTGGTGTTAACACGAGTCTAGTTGTGGTGTTAACACGAGTCTAGTGGTGGTGTTAACACGAGTCTAGTGGTGGTGTTAACACGAGTCTAGTGGTGGAGTTAACACGAGTCTAGTTGTGGTGTTAACACGAGTCTAGTTGTGGTGTGAACACGAGTCTAGTGGTGGTATTAACACGAGTCTAGTGGTGGTGTTAACACGAGTCTAGTTGTGGTGTTAACACGAGTCTAGTGGTGGTGTTAACACGAGTCTAGTTGTGATGTTAACACGAGTCTAGTTGTGGTGTTAACACGAGTCTACTGGTGGTGTTAACACGAGTCTAGTTGTGGTGTTAACACGAGTCTAGTAGTGGTGTTAACACGAGTCTAGTGGTGTTAACACGAGTCTAGTTGTGGTGTTCACACGAGTCTAGTGGTGGTGTAAACACGTGTCTAGTGGTGGTGTTGACACGAGTCTAGTTGTGGTGTTCACACGAGTCTAGTGGTGGTGTTAACACGAGTCTAGTGGTGGTGTTAACACGAGTCTAGCTGTGGTGTTAACACGAGTCTAGTGGTGGTGTTAACACGAGTCTAGTGGTGGTGTTAACACGAGTCTAGTGGTGGTGTTAACACGAGTCTAGCTGTGGTGTTAACACGAGTCTAGTGGTGGTGTTAACACGAGTCTAGTGGTGGTGTTAACACGAGTCTAGTGGTGGTGTTAACACGAGTCTAGTGGTGGTTTTAACACGAGTCTAGTTGTGGTGTTAACACGAGTCTAGTGGTGTTAACACGAGTCTAGTGGTGGTGTTAACACGAGTCTAGTGGTGGTGTTAACACGAGTCTAGTGGTGGTGTTAACACGAGTCTAGTGGTGGTGTTAACACGAGTCTAGCTGTGGTGTTAACACGAGTCTAGTGGTGGTGTTAACACGAGTCTAGTGGTGGTGTTAACACGAGTCTAGTGGTGGAGTTAACACGAGTCTAGTGGTGGTGTTCACACGAGTCTAGTGGTGGTGTTAACACGAGTCTAGTGGTGGTGTTAACACGAGTCTAGCTGTGGTGTTAACACGAGTCTAGTGGTGGTGTTAACACGAGTCTAGTGGTGGTGTTAACACGAGTCTAGTGGTGGTGTTAACACGAGTCTAGCTGTGGTGTTAACACGAGTCTAGTGGTGGTGTTAACACGAGTCTAGTGGTGGTGTTAACACGAGTCTAGTGGTGGTGTTAACACGAGTCTAGTGGTGGTTTTAACACGAGTCTAGTTGTGGTGTTAACACGAGTCTAGTGGTGTTAACACGAGTCTAGTGGTGGTGTTAACACGAGTCTAGTGGTGGTGTTAACACGAGTCTAGTGGTGGTGTTAACACGAGTCTAGTGGTGGTGTTAACACGAGTCTAGTTGTGGTGTTAACACGAGTCTAGTGGTGGTGTTAACACGAGTCTAGTGGTGGTGTTAACACGAGTCTAGTGGTGGAGTTAACACGAGTCTAGTTGTGGTGTTAACACGAGTCTAGTTGTGGTGTGAACACGAGTCTAGTGGTGGTATTAACACGAGTCTAGTGGTGGTGTTAACACGAGTCTAGTTGTGGTGTTAACACGAGTCTAGTGGTGGTGTTAACACGAGTCTAGTTGTGATGTTAACACGAGTCTAGTTGTGGTGTTAACACGAGTCTACTGGTGGTGTTAACACGAGTCTAGTTGTGGTGTTAACACGAGTCTAGTAGTGGTGTTAACACGAGTCTAGTGGTGTTAACACGAGTCTAGTTGTGGTGTTCACACGAGTCTAGTGGTGGTGTAAACACGTGTCTAGTGGTGGTGTTGACACGAGTCTAGTTGTGGTGTTCACACGAGTCTAGTGGTGGTGTTAACACGAGTCTAGTGGTGGTGTTAACACGAGTCTAGCTGTGGTGTTAACACGAGTCTAGTGGTGGTGTTAACACGAGTCTAGTGGTGGTGTTAACACGAGTCTAGTGGTGGTGTTAACACGAGTCTAGCTGTGGTGTTAACACGAGTCTAGTGGTGGTGTTAACACGAGTCTAGTGGTGGTGTTAACACGAGTCTAGTGGTGGTGTTAACACGAGTCTAGTGGTGGTTTTAACACGAGTCTAGTTGTGGTGTTAACACGAGTCTAGTGGTGTTAACACGAGTCTAGTGGTGGTGTTAACACGAGTCTAGTGGTGGTGTTAACACGAGTCTAGTGGTGGTGTTAACACGAGTCTAGTGGTGGTGTTAACACGAGTCTAGCTGTGGTGTTAACACGAGTCTAGTGGTGGTGTTAACACGAGTCTAGTGGTGGTGTTAACACGAGTCTAGTAGTGGTGTTAACACGAGTCTAGTGGTGGTGTTAACACGAGTCTAGTGGTGGTGTTAACACGAGTCTAGTTGTGGTGTTAACACGAGTCTAGTGGTGTTAACACGAGTCTAGTGGTGGTGTTCACACGAGTCTAGTGGTGGTGTTCACACGAGTCTAGTGGTGTTGACACGAGTCTAGTTGTGGTGTTAACACGAGTCTAGTGGTGGTGTTAACACGAGTCTAGTTGTGGTGTTAACACGAGTCTAGTGGTGGTGTTAACACGAGTCTAGTTGTGGTGTTAACACGAGTCTAGTGGTGTTAACACGAGTCTAGTGGTGGTGTTAACTCGACTCTAGTGGTGGTGTTAACACGAGTCTAGTGGTGGTGTTAATACGAGTCTAGTGGTGATGTTAACACGAGTCTAGTGGTGGTGTTAACACGAGTCTAGTGGTGGTGTTAACACGAGTCTAGTGGTGGTGTTAACACGAGTCTAGTGGTGGTGTTAACACGAGTCTAGTGGTGGTGTTAACACGAGCCTAGTTGTGGTGTTAACACGAGTCTAGTTGTGGTGTTAACACGAGTCTAGTGGTGGTGTTAACACGAGTCTAGTGGTGGAGTTAACACGAGTCTAGTTGTGGTGTTAACACGAGTCTAGTTGTGGTGTTAACACGAGTCTAGTGGTGGTGTTAACACGAGTCTAGTTGTGGTGTTAACACGAGTCTAGTGGTGGTGTTAACACGAGTCTAGTGGTGGTGTTAACACGAGTCTAGTGGTGGAGTTAACACGAGTCTAGTTGTGGTGTTAACACGAGTCTAGTTGTGGTGTGAACACGAGTCTAGTGGTGGTATTAACACGAGTCTAGTGGTGGTGTTAACACGAGTCTAGTTGTGGTGTTAACACGAGTCTAGTGGTGGTGTTAACACGAGTCTAGTTGTGATGTTAACACGAGTCTAGATGTGGTGTTAACACGAGTCTACTGGTGGTGTTAACACGAGTCTAGTTGTGGTGTTAACACGAGTCTAGTAGTGGTGTTAACACGAGTCTAGTGGTGTTAACACGAGTCTAGTTGTGGTGTTCACACGAGTCTAGTGGTGGTGTAAACACGTGTCTAGTGGTGGTGTTGACACGAGTCTAGTTGTGGTGTTCACACGAGTCTAGTGGTGGTGTTAACACGAGTCTAGTGGTGGTGTTAACACGAGTCTAGCTGTGGTGTTAACACGAGTCTAGTGGTGGTGTTAACACGAGTCTAGTGGTGGTGTTAACACGAGTCTAGTGGTGGTGTTAACACGAGTCTAGCTGTGGTGTTAACACGAGTCTAGTGGTGGTGTTAACACGAGTCTAGTGGTGGTGTTAACACGAGTCTAGTGGTGGTGTTAACACGAGTCTAGTGGTGGTTTTAACACGAGTCTAGTTGTGGTGTTAACACGAGTCTAGTGGTGTTAACACGAGTCTAGTGGTGGTGTTAACACGAGTCTAGTGGTGGTGTTAACACGAGTCTAGTGGTGGTGTTAACACGAGTCTAGTGGTGGTGTTAACACGAGTCTAGCTGTGGTGTTAACACGAGTCTAGTGGTGGTGTTAACACGAGTCTAGTGGTGGTGTTAACACGAGTCTAGTGGTGGAGTTAACACGAGTCTAGTGGTGGTGTTCACACGAGTCTAGTGGTGGTGTTAACACGAGTCTAGTGGTGGTGTTAACACGAGTCTAGCTGTGGTGTTAACACGAGTCTAGTGGTGGTGTTAACACGAGTCTAGTGGTGGTGTTAACACGAGTCTAGTGGTGGTGTTAACACGAGTCTAGCTGTGGTGTTAACACGAGTCTAGTGGTGGTGTTAACACGAGTCTAGTGGTGGTGTTAACACGAGTCTAGTGGTGGTGTTAACACGAGTCTAGTGGTGGTTTTAACACGAGTCTAGTTGTGGTGTTAACACGAGTCTAGTGGTGTTAACACGAGTCTAGTGGTGGTGTTAACACGAGTCTAGTGGTGGTGTTAACACGAGTCTAGTGGTGGTGTTAACACGAGTCTAGTGGTGGTGTTAACACGAGTCTAGTTGTGGTGTTAACACGAGTCTAGTGGTGGTGTTAACACGAGTCTAGTGGTGGTGTTAACACGAGTCTAGTGGTGGAGTTAACACGAGTCTAGTTGTGGTGTTAACACGAGTCTAGTTGTGGTGTGAACACGAGTCTAGTGGTGGTATTAACACGAGTCTAGTGGTGGTGTTAACACGAGTCTAGTTGTGGTGTTAACACGAGTCTAGTGGTGGTGTTAACACGAGTCTAGTTGTGATGTTAACACGAGTCTAGTTGTGGTGTTAACACGAGTCTACTGGTGGTGTTAACACGAGTCTAGTTGTGGTGTTAACACGAGTCTAGTAGTGGTGTTAACACGAGTCTAGTGGTGTTAACACGAGTCTAGTTGTGGTGTTCACACGAGTCTAGTGGTGGTGTAAACACGTGTCTAGTGGTGGTGTTGACACGAGTCTAGTTGTGGTGTTCACACGAGTCTAGTGGTGGTGTTAACACGAGTCTAGTGGTGGTGTTAACACGAGTCTAGCTGTGGTGTTAACACGAGTCTAGTGGTGGTGTTAACACGAGTCTAGTGGTGGTGTTAACACGAGTCTAGTGGTGGTGTTAACACGAGTCTAGCTGTGGTGTTAACACGAGTCTAGTGGTGGTGTTAACACGAGTCTAGTGGTGGTGTTAACACGAGTCTAGTGGTGGTGTTAACACGAGTCTAGTGGTGGTTTTAACACGAGTCTAGTTGTGGTGTTAACACGAGTCTAGTGGTGTTAACACGAGTCTAGTGGTGGTGTTAACACGAGTCTAGTGGTGGTGTTAACACGAGTCTAGTGGTGGTGTTAACACGAGTCTAGTGGTGGTGTTAACACGAGTCTAGCTGTGGTGTTAACACGAGTCTAGTGGTGGTGTTAACACGAGTCTAGTGGTGGTGTTAACACGAGTCTAGTAGTGGTGTTAACACGAGTCTAGTGGTGGTGTTAACACGAGTCTAGTGGTGGTGTTAACACGAGTCTAGTTGTGGTGTTAACACGAGTCTAGTGGTGTTAACACGAGTCTAGTGGTGGTGTTCACACGAGTCTAGTGGTGGTGTTCACACGAGTCTAGTGGTGTTGACACGAGTCTAGTTGTGGTGTTAACACGAGTCTAGTGGTGGTGTTAACACGAGTCTAGTTGTGGTGTTAACACGAGTCTAGTGGTGGTGTTAACACGAGTCTAGTTGTGGTGTTAACACGAGTCTAGTGGTGTTAACACGAGTCTAGTGGTGGTGTTAACTCGACTCTAGTGGTGGTGTTAACACGAGTCTAGTGGTGGTGTTAATACGAGTCTAGTGGTGATGTTAACACGAGTCTAGTGGTGGTGTTAACACGAGTCTAGTGGTGGTGTTAACACGAGTCTAGTAGTGGTGTTAACACGAGTCTAGTTGTGGTGTTAACACGAGTCTAGTGGTGGTGTTAACACGAGTCTAGTGGTGGTGTTAACACGAGTCTAGTGGTGGTGTTAACACGAGTCTAGTGGTGGTGTTAACACGAGTCTAGTGGTGGTGTTAACACGAGTCTAGTTGTGTTGTGAACACGAGTCTAGTGGTGGTGTTAACACGAGTCTAGTGGTGGTGTTAACACGAGTCTAGTTGTGGTGTTAACACGAGTCTAGTGGTGGTGTTAACACGAGTCTAGTTGTGATGTTAACACGAGTCTAATGGTGGTGTTAACACGAGTCTAGTGGTGGTGTTAACACGAGTCTACTGGTGGTGTTAACACGAGTCTAGTGGTGGTGTTAACACGAGTCTAGTTGTGGTGTTAACACGAGTCTAGTAGTGGTGTTAACACGAGTCTAGTGGTGTTAACACGAGTCTAGTTGTGGTGTTCACACGAGTCTAGTGGTGGTGTAAACACGAGTCTAGCTGTGGATTTAACACGAGTCTAGCTGTGGTGTTAACACGAGTCTAGTTGTGGTGTTAACACGAGTCTAGTGGTGGTGTTAACACGAGTCTAGTTGTGGTGTTAACACGAGTCTAGTGATGTTCACACGAGTCTAGTTGTGGTGTTCACACGAGTCTAGTTGTGGTGTTAACACGAGTCTAGTGGTGGTGTTCACACGAGTCTAGTGGTGGTGTTCACACGAGTCTAGTGGTGTTGACACGAGTCTAGTTGTGGTGTTAACACGAGTCTAGTGGTGGTGTTAACACGAGTCTAGTTGTGGTGTTAACACGAGTCTAGTGGTGGTGTTAACACGAGTCTAGTTGTGGTGTTAACACGAGTCTAGTTGTGGTGTTAACACGAGTCTAGTGGTGGTGTTAACACGAGTCTAGTGGTGTTAACACGAGTCTAGTGGTGGTGTTAACTCGACTCTAGTGGTGGTGTTAACACGAGTCTAGTGGTGGTGTTAACACGAGTCTAGTGGTGGTGTTAACACGAGTCTAACTGTGGTGTTAACACGAGTCTAGTGGTGGTGTTAACACGAGTCTAATTGTGTTAATATGGGTCTAGTCTTAATGACACAGGCCTCATGGGTGGTAACGCAGGTTTAGTGGTGGCGGTGATTAGTTTGTGGTGGTAACATGGGTTTAGTAATAGTGGTGGTGACATGGGTTAGTGGTGGTGTTCACGTGGTTCAGTGGTGGAGGTGACACGGGTTAGTGGTGGAGATGACACGGGTTAGTGGAGGTGACACGGGTTAGTGGTGGAGGTGACACGCTTAGTGGTGGAGGTGACACGGGTTAGTGGTGGAAGTGACACGTGTTAGTGGTGGAGGTGACGCGGGTTAGTGGTGGAGGTGACACGGGTTAGTGGTGGAGGTGACGCGGGTTAGTGGTGGAGGTGACGCGGGTTAGTGGTGGAGGTGACACGGGTTAGTTGTGGAGGTGACACGGGTTAGTGGTGGAGGTGACGCGGGTTAGTGGTGGAGGTGACACGGGTTAGTGGTGGAGGTGACGCGGGTTAGTGGTGGAGGTGACACGGGTTAGTGGTGGAGGTGACACGGGTTAGTGGTGGAGGTGACACGGGTTTGTGGTGGAGGTGACACGGGTTAGTGGTGGAGGTGACGCGGGTTAGTGGTGGAGGTGACACGGGTTAGTGGTGGAGGTGACACGGGTTAGTGGTGGAGGTGACGCGGGTTAGTGGTGGAGGTGACACGGGTTAGTGGTGGAGGTGACACGGGTTAGTGGTGGAGGTGACACGGGTTAGTGGTGGAGGTGACGCGGGTTAGTGGTGGAGGTGACGCGGGTTAGTGGTGGAGGTGACACGGGTTAGTGGTGGAGGTGACGCGGGTTAGTGGTGGAGGTGACGCGGGTTAGTGGTGGAGGTGACGCGGGTTAGTGGTGGAGGTGACACGGGTTAGTGGTGGAGGTGACACGGGTTAGTGGAGGTGACACGGGTTAGTGGTGGAGGTGACGCGGGTTAGTGGTGGAGGTGACGCGGGTTAGTGGTGGAGGTGACACGGGTTAGTGGTGGAGGTGACGCGGGTTAGTGGTGGAGGTGACACGGGTTAGTGGTGGAGGTGACACGGGTTAGTGGTGGAGGTGACACGGGTTAGTGGTGGAGGTGACGCGGGTTAGTGGTGGAGGTGACGCGGGTTAGTGGTGGAGGTGACACGGGTTAGTGGTGGAGGTGACGCGGGTTAGTGGTGGAGGTGACGCGGGTTAGTGGTGGAGGTGACGCGGGTTAGTGGTGGAGGTGACGCGGGTTAGTGGTGGAGGTGACACGGGTTAGTGGTGGAGGTGACACGGGTTAGTGGAGGTGACACGGGTTAGTGGTGGAGGTGACACGTGTTAGTGGTGGAGGTGACACGGGTTAGTGGTGGAGGTGACGCGGGTTAGTGGTGGAGGTGACACGGGTTAGTGGTGGAGGTGACGCGGGTTAGTGGTGGAGGTGACGCGGGTTAGTGGTGGAGGTGACACGGGTTAGTGGTGGAGGTGACGCGGGTTAGTGGTGGAGGTGACACGTGTTAGTGGTGGAGGTGACGCGGGTTAATGGTGGAGGTGACGCGGGTTAGTGGTGGAGGTGACACGGGTTAGTGGTGGAGGTGACGCGGGTTAGTGGTGGAGGTGGCACGGGTTAGTGGTGGAGGTGGCACGGGTTAGTGGTGGAGGTGACACGGGTTAGTGGTGGAGGTGACACGGGTTAGTGGTGGAGGTGACGCGGGTTAGTGGTGGAGGTGACACGTGTTAGTGGTGGAGGTGACGCGGGTTAATGGTGGAGGTGACGCGGGTTAGTGGTGGAGGTGACACGGGTTAGTGGTGGAGGTGGCACGGGTTAGTGGTGGAGGTGGCACGGGTTAGTGGTGGAGGTGGCACGGGTTAGTGGTGGAGGTGACACGGGTTAGTGGTGGAGGTGGCACGGGTTAGTGGTGGAGGTGGCACGGGTTAGTGGTGGAGGTGGCACGGGTTAGTGGTGGAGGTGGCATGGGTTAGTGGTGGAGGTGACACGGGTTAGTGGTGGTGACACGGTTTAGTGGTGGAGGTGACACGTGTTAGTGGTGGAGGTGACACGGGTTAGTGGTGGTAATGCGGGTTTGTGGTGGAGGTCACGTGGCTGTGAGCGGCCCAGGACAACAACAAAGTTTCACACGGGGCTGTGAACGGGGCTGTGACGTCTGAATGGGACAGGCGAGTAACGTGGGAGCGCGCTGCCGTATCGGGCGCGGCGACTGCTTCCCCTGCTGCTGACACTTGAGACGGAGTTCAATCGTTTTGAACATCTTTAATGCCTCGTACACAAGTCCGTGGCACACGTGGCCAGGGTCAACACACGAACGAACGATCAGGGCACGCCATTGCACATGAATACCACCACCACCGCCACCACTCCGAATACAACACACGCGGTGCACACACACGCGCGCACATCGCGTGTAACGCACGTGCACACACGTGCACACACACGTGCACACACACGCGTGTACGCAGCCCTCCCAGGACCACCTTTACACGCAACGTGTACAAACCCACTCCCATGCCCTCCCGCGATAAGCATCTCTCACGCGCGCGTGTGCACATCCCATGCGCGTGCGTGTGTGCACGGACGTCGGCGTGCGGTCTAGACAAAGACAAAGATCCCCCCGTGTAGCCTTAACAGACTGTAGGGGCAAGTGCTGTTAGCGAGCATACCTATGAAGGCCGGAACGGTACACGAGGGGGTGGGTGGCCAGCACCACGCCCGACCGCCTTTGTCTCCCTAGTGATGATGTTTACACACCGCATCAGGTTACTCATTTGAGGCTGAGTCGACCTAGGGGAGGCCCAAGCCCGGTTCGAGTAATCGTCGCTGGGTGTTGGCCGTGAGCGGGAATCGAACCCGGGTCGCCGGGTTCATAGCGCAGCGCGCTAACCGCTACACTACCGCTCCCCTAGACACGCGCGCGTACGCACAGACGCACACCGTTTCACGTGTAACGCGCTGCCTCGAACCCCCCCGTACCCCGCCCCTGCTCCGCCTCTGTTCCCCTCGCTCCTACCCGTCCCGGACCGATCGCATCCTCTCCGCCGCGAGACGAGCGCACAGAGCGAGAGAGAAGAGAAGAGAGAGACGGAGAGAGCCGAGGGCTTCCTCCACGGTGTTCACGACCGCGCCACGCCAGACCCGCGAGCACCATCATCTCCTCCTCCTCCTCCGCCTCCAGCCGCATCAGCAACGGCCGCAGCTTGTACCCCGGTAAGTGGCAAGCAAGCGGAGGTCCTCCTCTGGGTAGCCGTGCCCCACTTGCTCCGGGAGCTTGCACGGCCGCGCTGCGTTATCGTTGGTGGCTGATGTTGGTTGTGGTTGCTGCTGCCGCTGCTGTTGTTGCTGCTGCCGCTGCTGCTGCTGTTGCGAGGACTCAATCAGATACCGGTCGGCTGTGTGGGGATGGGTACAGCAGGCGGGCAAGGCGATGGGGAGAGCCGGCTTCTCCCTGCGAGTGTGAGTGAGTGATCCAGAGGTTCGAAGCGATTGTGAGTGAGTGCGGTTGTCCGCGATGGGTGAATTGGGTGCGAGTTGGAGAGGGCGCGTGTGATTGCGAGTTAAGTTGAGTGGGTGAATTAGTGTGAGCGAGTGTGAGTGACTTTGAGTGTCGGTGAAGGTGAGAGTGCGAATGAGCGTGTGTCTATGAAGGTGTGAGTGGGTAAGTGTGAGTGAGTGTGCGTGCGTGTTTATGAGTGCAGTGTGTGTGTGTCGGGGTGAGTGTAAGAGTGAGTGTATCACGCGTGAGTGTGGATCGGTTTCTGTGTGTGTTCGTAAATGAATGTCTGAGACAGTGACTGCTGGTGTCATTGAATGAGTCAGTGATTGAGTGTGTCTCTACGTGTGTGTATGATTGATTAAATGTGTGTGTGTGTATGTATGTGTCATCCGCGTATCTCTGTTCGTGTGAATGTCCTCTGTGTGTGAGAATATTTCAGTGTGAGTTGCGTCTGTGTGTGCATTAGTGTGCGTTTATTGGTGTTTGGATTATTCTCTGTATTCGTGTAAGTAACATCTGTGTGTGTGTGTATGTACGTGTGTAAGTGGATCTGCGCCTGTGTGAGTGTGCTCTTGGCTGTGTGTGCTCGATTGTATCTATTTATATGTGTGTCACCTTTATCAGTGTGTGTGATTTAGTGTGTCAGTGTGTTTGTTATTGTGTGTATGTGTGTGTGTGCTTGAGTCTCGGAACGGTAGTGTAGTGGTTAGTGCACTGCGCTACAAACCCCGGCGACCAGAGTTCGATTCACGCTCACGGACCAATAACAGTGGCGAATAATTGAACGGGTCCTAGGCCTCCTCTAAGTCGACTCAGCCTCCAATTAGTACCTGGTGTGGTGTGTAAACATCACCACTGGGGAGACAAAGGCGGCCGGGCGTGGTGTTGGCCACCCACCCTTTTTATGCCGTTCCTGCCATCATAGGTGTTCGCTAACAGCACTTGCCCAAAACGTCTGCTCAGGCTATGCATTTTGCATTTGTGAGTGTGTGCGTGTCTGTAACGGTGTGCTCATGCTTGTTTGAGTGCTGTCTGTTTGCGTGTGTGACAATGTGTCAACCATAATGATGAAAGTGTGTTAATATAATGAGTTCTTCATTGTGTGGTTACACATTTCCACGCTGCTGCTACTTGGTGTTTGAGGAGTGTTAGTGGTAATGGAGTAGCATCTTAGTGGTGGAGGTGCCGTCCTTTACACCAGAAGCCACAAGGAGCGTCTTGGCTCCAGTCTGAGCACAAACACAGCCCCAGTCGCTTACCATGCCCACCTGCCACGTATGCAAATGATCCACTCTGCAGATTAATAATTGGCAATCATTACGGGAAGTAAAAGTTTTGGTGCACATTAAGCAACATTCATTACAAACATTGATCTTCAGTCAGAACAAATAACGTCTGGCAAGTGTGCATGCTATTATTTCATCTGTAAAGCACGATTTTAATTATGTTAAAGCATTATTCCAATATGTAATATTTCTATATGGTGTTTCATAACTGTCATATGTATTAATGCGAGCGGCAGGTATTTAATACATTAAGAAAGTTTGGTTGAACAATGTTCCATATTTATAATTAGTTAAAACGCTCACGCGTGCGTGATCACTTCACGTAATGAGAACTATCCGACGCTTCTGAGGAAAGGGAAGGCTTCGGCTTCCAAAACGCTTGAGGAAATGTGTTCACCCATATCTTTTTTTTTATTTTAAACACAAAGCAAACACGTTCTGGTGTGCCATTACCCAAATTGTTCTCAACAGCTGACACCTGTTATACTACCGATGACAAAAACAAGAGGCCTGGCATTGCATTTTGGTCAAAACTGGTCCCCAATGACTTCGTATTGAATGGAATAAGTTTGCCATCGGGCAGATATAGCGTCGTGTATGAGCGCACCTAGTAAAGGCCACGCTAACACGGTGAGAGGGACAGCAACAGTGGCCGAAGTTTACTCGTGAGCTGCACAGTTTGAACAACAACAACAACAACACCCATCGTCGTGGTACGCACTTGAGTTACGGGCCCTCTGCTCGCAGAGGGCCTCGCTCAGCCTCGGCACGCATTTGAAGGCCGAGTTTGTGATGCAACACTCAGTTAATTATCAACATGCCCAGCAGCAACATTTTCTCACTGGGCCTCTTTCACAATTGCCAAACTGTTCGCAAATTAGATTTGACTTGCTAATGACGGGCTCTCGTCTGAACAATGCCACTGTGGTTCTCTGGAAACGGGCCGCGGAGTTAAACCAGAGTGGGGCAATAAGCTCGCCATGTTATCACGGCTCGAAATCCTCCTCCTCTTGACGAACCTGGGCTGGTGAACTCCGGTTTGCGAGGTGGATTGTCGTTCCGCACCACCGGAGCGCATTGCTGCTGCACTTTAACGTTGCTGCTGCACTTTGACATCACCGTTGCACGCCGCTGCACATTTCACTTTGGTCACATGGGCTGCTGTTGCAGTAGCAGCAGCAGCAGCGAACTGCTGCGTCTCTGGCCACGAGGCTTTTCTGGAGCTGGCAGCCGGTGTGCCGGTGGGGAGCAAGCCTTGAGTGTCGACAGTTAGTCTCTCCATGTAGGCGTGAGGCGATAATGGGATTAGGTGCAGATTTAGTTGCAAAGATGATGCAGTAAGACCTTTTTTTTTTGGGGGGGGGGGGAGGGGGTAGAAATCAATTTTCCCAACTAAAGTGCATTATGCCACAGTGCATTAATGTATTAGCCGTGGTCATAAAAGTGTTGTGAAATCCAAGATGTTTTTAATAACACGCCGGCGGTGTGATCACGGCGGCCACTTTCGTGTGGGATTCATGCACCGGCCCGGTCTCGGCCGTGCGGCGCAAGACATCTCGAGTGTGGACAACGCGCACCGCCGTGTTGACGGGGGCCCCTGCATCTTAACGCTCATCGCGTGGGCAAATATAAAGGGCGCAAAGATGCCTATTACCGTTTTGTTTGGTGAAAGAAGGCGCTAATGAGCTCGTTTTAACAACATGCTACTGTATGTGAACGCGTTACCTCTAATTCAGGGCAAGCCGTGTGTTCACGCGCTCGCAATCACTGCTCAGTATTTGATGTGCCAGTACAATTTTAATTATTATTAATCGGTCGTTAGGCTATACGGCACCCTAATATGGTAATGATGATCACTATTACTGCAGGTGACAGATATAGCCTGTGCTAATTTCTGTGATAAATTACACATTTCTCAGAGAGGAGGAGGAGGAAGTCTGCGGTAAGGCTGGCTCTTTGCTTCGTGCTCAAAGTGCGCTCACGCCGTGGTGTACACGGGGTTACTCTGAGCGGTGTGTGGCTCTTTGCGCCCCAACTATTTTCCACATGCGCGCAAATGATCCTTATGGCGGTACCCCGGGGTACCAAATAATACAAAATGGGCCGAGGCAATTAAATATTTTATTTCTGGGACATTATTTTTTCCAGGGGTGTACTTAACTCCGCGACTGGGGTACCAATCAATCCGACATCAGTGCCACTCCGCGATGTCGAAATGCAGCGAGGACGATTGCGCTGAAACCCTGAAGGCTTGCAAGCACCGTGGTGGTGCATCGTGTACAGCTCGTCGAGATGAGTCGACTGCCGCATCGCCGACCATCAACAGACTAAAAGTGACTGCATCACGGGCATTGTGCGAGAGCCGTGGTACTATGGAACCCCGGGGTACCACCATAAGGTTCAAATGTCAGGTGAAGTCTGTGCATCCCCAGCCGAGATAAACTTCCGCTGATGATGAGGAGGAGTCTTATTGTGCGTACGAATGTATGTATATGTTTGTTAGTACCAATGATATGAAACATTGTATGCCGTTTGTGCATTGGTTTATACCAGCGGCTAAGATAATGGGGGGAACATACATTTCGTGATATGACATATTTGACTTGTATTTCAGAATCAGAATATTTATTTCTACTGAAGGAATCCGATGAGCCATAAAGCTCTCTTTTGTTTTTTTACAGATTTTAAAGTCGAGTGTCAATATATTAAGCACTCAAGAGACTTATCACACTCGCTGCATAAGGACAAAGTAGAATAACTGTGTTTTCTAATTGTGGCCGTTTTACAAAAAGTTTTGACCCTTACACACGCAGTTCCTGTATGCATACAGGAACACTGCGGTGTTTCGGAAGCTTATTTAGTGACGATGCAAAGGTTAATGAAATTGCTGAAAGGTGAAACATGAAATATTTTCCAATGAACACGAGAGAGTGAGTTAAAATGTTGGCACAAGGGGCCCTTCCCAAGAGAGTCTCATGCACGACCGTGTTATCATTTATTCATCGTTAATGTAACTATACATACACACTGTACTCTACTGTGGCAGGGAATCAAACTCAGGTCGTCGGGTTCGTAGTGCAGGGCGGAAACCACTTTTGCTGCAGCTCCCCCATTTGTATGTACATGTATGTTCTACGTGTGTTGAACTTCTTTTGCACCGTACGTCACCAACCGTGCTAAAAAGTGACCGGCGTAGGATGTTGTGTGTGGTGTGCGAGGACCGTGAGGGTTGAGGAGTGGTGATGTAGCAGTGCCCGTGATGCCGAAGAGTGCTGGGTGGGTGTGTCGGAGGCACCTCCTGTGACTTTCAGTTTTAAATAAGTTTCCCTCTCGTGTCCAGCGTGGGGTTGTTGGAGCAAAGAGGGAGCAGGAATCGTCGCCTGCAAGGTGCTGGCGTAGCCAAGATAACGAATCACTCGAGTGAGTCACAAACATCGTTCCTCACGACGTGGCTGCCTTCACACTATATTTAAGGACATCATAGCACACGCATCAGCATTTAATTACGAACTTTAACATCGGTTCTGGTTTCGATTTAAAGCTTTCGTGACTGCAGGGATTCATCTTATTGGTTCATTCGGTAAAGTCACGTAGAAGGGAAATAATAAAATAATAAAAATAAAACATAATAAAATACAATTCTCACGACGTTTCGGCCACAATGCAAGCAGCCGTCCTCAGGTGAAGAACAGGTCTGTCAGACGCTGTCTTTTCGACAGACCTGTTTTTCACCTGAGGACGGCTGCTTGCGTTGTGGCCGAAACGTCGTGAGAATTGTATTTTATTATGTTTTATTATTATTTTATTATTTCCCTTCTACGTGACTTTACCGAAAGAACCAAGAAGATCGGTTCTGGTGTTACTTCCTTAATTAGCATTTCATTTGTTTATCCATGCGGCGTGTGTTGCTCACAGCTCGTGCATAAAAGCACGGAGTTTGCTCATTGTAGCAGCAGCCGTCGGGCAGCACGTTGATCGCTCATCGTGGTATTACGGTCGCAGCAGAAGCACCAGACGCTTTGTAAACAGAGGCTGGAGGCGACGAGGGCCTCTGTTCTTCCTCGCGACTGCTTTTGGCAAGGGGCTTGCACTGCAGTTAGAGGAATTGACAGGTACAGTGACACATTGTCAGTTCGTGGAATGGATTGTGCTGCTGCTGCACCGCCTGGATTGGCGGTTGTGTATCGGGCAATTTCTCTGAAAGATTTCAAATTTGACCCATCTCAGCAAATGTTAATTGCAGTGCGTCTATGCAGGTGGTCCATGGTTAGGCAGGTACGGTGACACGGGTGTGTGTGCACACGGTGTCACGATGTAACCTACAGAGGGTCAGGCTTGCACGTCCAAAACATGCGTGAGCTGCTCGATTTTGCTGCCAGTGAAAGGTAACCGAATTAAATCTGGAATTGTTTAATGGGCTTTGAACCTTTGATTATTTTTCAAAAGGTTCCCAATAGCGGGTGGTGTGTTCTATTAATAAGGGAGCGAATTGTGCGTTCGTATTGAGTTACATCCGCCAGGACATATGACTTCACTTGTGGCATGGCAAATCAGTGTGCGGTGGCGATGTGACGACGGACGTTTCGTGATGCGAGCCTCGTCTGCGAGCCACGGGAGTAGCTGACGACTTCATCGTCGGTCGTGGCGTTCGCCCGCAAAATCGCTCGCGCAAGAGAACGCCCGGGAGAAAACGTGTTTGATAACTCGTAGTTGATGACCAATTAATGGGAGATTAGGAGGCGCGCCGTAAGATTAGGAGCAATGTGGGGGCCTGGCAGGGCGGGGGGGGGGGGACTGGCTCGACTCCACGGCACCCGCTCTGTGGCCTCTGTGCCAGGCCTCCGTCATTAGCGCCAACAATTGCCGTTGTTTTCATTCCACGAGGGTGAAGCCTTATTAATTAAGGGCTGCGCGTCCGCCGACTTTAAAGCGGGGACCGCCTTCAGTGAGTGCCGAGCAAGTTCGTCGCTTTGTAGGGCGGCTCACTCTCTCTGGCTGGGGTACTCGTCTGAAATATTCCATTTGGTACCTGTAACGAATCTCGAGTCGCTATGAATGATGTCACGAATCCACAACGCGGTCGTGATCGTGAGCGTACTGCGGGAGTTGTACGGAAACGCTCTTCGCTGCGTGAATGCAAACGGACGTCCTGAGAGTGAGTTTTATCACGTAGGCTTTCGCTGGCCAATATCATCATCCATAACCCAAAAACCTCTATTATGTCCTGAGAGTGGATGATAACGACGATGATGTTGCGGATGGAGCCATGGCGGAGATGAGTGTAAAAATAAGAAGACGTTTTACCCTTTCTGGTAATGAAACAGGTGTCGAGATGTTCAAAGGCCAAATAGATAAATGTTTGCAAGGAATCAAGTCTGCATTAACAAAACGTGCTTGTGGTGGACATATGTAACACGATTTGTGTTCCTGGGTGGTAAGTGTTATTTTCTAATCGCTTATGCCTCAAAAGTATATAAAATGGCTATTATTCCCCACAAACTTTGCCTTTGTGACCAGGAATTTACGTGAAGGAATGACACAAATGCACACCACGTTTTCTCATTGAAAATAGGAGCATTTCAAAATATCAATGTCCTGGTCACAAAAGCAAAGTTTGTGGGGAATAATAACCACTTTCTGTACTTTTGAGGCACAAGCGATTAGAAAATAACACTTACTACACAGGAACAAAAAGTAAATACATTTGTTACAAAGTGTTATTAATGGAGTGGATTATTAACTTTGCTTTTGTGTGGGGAATAATAGCCATTTCTGTACTTTTGAGGCATAAGCAATTTAAAAATAACACTTACTACCCAGGAACACATTTTTTTGTTACACAGTTATTATCAGAGCATGTTCACAAGTATCGTGTGTGGTTAATGCAGTAACATGATTCCTTGCAGAAGGAATCAATTTGGTGTTTGAACATCTTAACGCCTGTTTTATTGCCGGAATGGATACAACCCTATTCTTATGTTTTCATACGTTGATACTGGCAAAAAATGCCACATTTTATGGGAGGGTGTGCGTGTCTGTCACCACCTAAACGCGGTGGCCACTCTGTAATTGAAGAATTAAAATCGCACTGACCACCCCACTTGGCGACATGGGACTTGGGCTTCGAAGGTACGTGCGGCGTATTTCCACGTGGCGCTTAAAGTAGACCAGTGGCATGCCCCCACTGTGCCGGTGTGAGTTGCGTGCGAATGTGCGTCGATGTGAATGTGTGAGCGTTTATGTGTGCGAGTGTGAATTCATATGTGTGTCTGTGCATATATTTGTGTATGTGAGTGTGTGTGGAGAGCAGTGTGGGGAGTGGTGGTGTAGCGGTTAGCGCGCTGCGCTACGAACCTGGCAACCCGGGTTCGATTCCTGCTCAGGGCCATCACCAGTGACAGCGATGATCTGAACCGGTCCTGGGCCTCCCCTAGGTCGACTCAGCCTCAAATGAGTACCTGGTGCGGCGTGTGAACATCGCCACCCCATCGTGTGCCGTGCCAGCCTTGAGAGGTGCTCGCTAACAGCACTTGTCCCGACAGTCTGTTGAGGCTATATGGGGGATCTTTGTCTTTATCTTTGTCGAGAGCGGTAGCGCAGCGCTACGAACCCGAGGACCCGAGTTCGATTCCCGCTCACGGCTAACACAAGTGACCATTTTCTGAACCGGTCCTGGGCCTCCACTAGGTCGACTCAGCCTCAAATGAGTAGCCTGGTGTGAAGTGTAAACATCGCCACTGGGGAGACAAAGGCGGTCGAGCGTGGTGCTGGCCACCCACCCCCTCGTGTGCCGTGTCCCGGCCTTCATAGGTGCTCGCTAACAGCACTTGCCCCTAAAGTCTGTTCAGGCTTTACGGGGGACCTTTATCTTGGTGTATGGCGATTATTGTTGTTGTATGACGAGCGGTGGTGAAGAGGTTTACGTGCACTGCACTACAAACCTGGTGCCCTGAGTTGGATCCCGAGAGATACCTCGCATCAGCGGTGAGTGACATTTGAACTGTTTCTGAGTCTCCCCGAGGTCAACTCAGTCTGAAATGGTTGTAATTATCAGCGAAACGTCGTACTCAAATTAAAAAATGCTGTTGATTCTCTCGTCAACACACCGGTGGGCTAAAGAAGTGCATTTTTTTGTCCTTTGAAAAACGTGACACATTTTTTACTGTTTGTCCGTGTCGTGTGTTGGAGGGTTACGACACATTTATAAATAACGCGATCTGACCCAAAAACATATATTATGAATAATATTGGTCGCGAAAGCCTACGTGTTAAATTGAAATGGGTACCCTGGTGTGTTTTGTAAACTTGAGCAAGTGTGGTGTTGATCCAGCACAAACAGCACTTGCCCCAACAGTCTGCATTGGCTGTAGTACAAGGGTGCGTTGTTGTGCACGTGTGTGAGCATGGCTCCACTCTCTCTTGCACGTGTTGGTGTGCACGTCTGTGTGGCTTTGGAGCGCCGTGTCTTTGCGAGATGTGCAGTCCATAGGGCTGCCGTGATTATCAAGCCACAAGGCTGTGGCTGGCCTCATGATTGACACTAATTGCGTGCATTCGGTCGTCATTTGTGCGTGTGACATTTGTTGGCGCGTGTTGGGATCATAAAAAGAGCCTTAATGTATTTATTCATCTTTGATCAAATGTCACGGGCATATGCGCGTTATCCGATCTTTGCAGGCTCAAACGGTTGTTTGTGGTAAACCCTCTTAATGGTCACTATGGAAATAAATCAGGTGCTTTTGAAAAACCAGAGGTCACTTTTTGTTGGTTTTTCACGGCTTTCTGTAATGAAGTTACTAGCTCACTTTCAGCATTTTAACCATCCGGCCAGGTCTACTGGGTACTCTACAAATGCATTAATCAATAATTGTGATGAAAATGAATTTGATGTTCTGTACATATTTTAAACGTATGTCATGAGGAGGTTAAGTTATGCACCACATTGCTGTATTTATTTTGCAGACTGAGTACAGTTAAAGGGGGCTCGCGGAAGTGCCACATAAATATTTCACCGGCGATAATAAAAGTGATTAGCTTAATTGCGAAAAGGAGGTAAAGCATTTCGTTCGGTGTAATTATTTGGTGTTATCAATTATTTTTTTAAAGGAATTCGTTTAAAACGCATACTTAAATGGATCAGAGTAAACACCGCTAAGTATTCATGTGAGTTGCTGTGTGTGAACACCCGGTACCCGCTTGTTTGGTAGGCAGGTCGGGAGGAGGCAGTTTGTGAGGGGCAGTTTGTGAGGGGGCAGTTTGTGAGAGGGCAGTTTGTGAGGAGGCAGTTTGTGAGGGGGCAGTTTGTGAGGGGGCAGTTTGTGAGGGGGCAGTTTGTGAGGAGGTAGTTTGTGAGGAGGCAGTTTGTGAGGGGGCAGTTTGTGAGGGGGCAGTTTGTGAGGAGGCAGTTTGTGAGGAGGCAGTTTGTGAGGAGGCAGTTTGTGAGGGGGCAGTTTGTGAGGAGGCAGTTTGTGAGTGAGGAGGCAGTTTGTGAGGAGGCAGTTTGTGAGGAGGCAGTTTGTGAGGGGGCAGTTTGTGAGGGCGCAGTTTGTGAGGGGGCAGTTTGTGAGGAGGCAGTTTGTGAGGAGGCAGTTTGTGAGGGGGCAGTTTGTGAGGAGGCAGTTTGTGATGAGGCAGTTTGTGAGGGGGCAGTTTGTGAGGGGGCAGTTTGTGAGGAGGCAGTTTGTGAGAAGGCAGTTTGTGAGGAGGCAGTTTGTGAGGAGGCAGTTTGTGAGGAGGCAGTTTGTGAGGAGGCAGTTTGTGAGGGGGCAGTTTGTGAGGGGGCAGTTTGTGAGGGGGCAGTTTATGAGGGGACAGTTTGTGAGGAGGCAGTTTGTGAGGAGGCAGTTTGTGAGGGGGCAGTTTGTGAGGGGGCAGTTTTTGAGGGGGCAGTTTGTGAAGGGGCAGTTTGTGAGGGGGCAGTTTGTGAGGGGGCAGATTGAGAGGAGGCAGTTTGTGAGAAGGCAGTTTGTGAGGAGGCAGTTTGTGAGGGGGCAGTTTATGAGGAGGCAGTTTGAGAGGGGGCAGTTTGTGAGGGGGCAGTTTGTGAGGGGGCAGTTTGTGAGGGGACAGTTTGTGAGGGGACAGTTTGTGAGGAGGCAGTTTGTGAGGAGGCAGTTTGTGAGGGGGCAGTTTGAGAGGAGGCAGTTTGAGAGGGGGCAGTTTGAGAGGGGGCAGTTTGTGAGGGGGCAGTTTGTGAGGGGGCAGTTTGTGAGGGGGCAGTTTATGAGGGGACAGTTTGTGAGGAGGCAGTTTGTGAGGAGGCAGTTTGTGAGGGGGCAGTTTGTGAGGGGGCAGTTTTTGAGGGGGCAGTTTGTGAAGGGGCAGTTTGTGAGGAGGCAGTTTGTGAGTGAGGAGGCAGTTTGTGAGAAGGCAGTTTGTTAGGGAGCAATTTGTTAGGGGGCAGTTTGTGAGGGGGCAGTTTGTGAGGAGGCAGTTTGTCAGAAGGCAGTTTGTGAGGGGGCAGTTTGTGAGGAGGCAGTTTGTGAGGAGGCAGTTTGTGAGGAGGCAGTTTGTGAGGAGTCAGTTTATGAGGAGGCAGTTTGTGAGGAGGCATTTTGTGAGGAGGCAGTTTGTGAATTGGCAGTTTGTGAGGAGGCAGTTTGTGAGGAGGCAGTTTGTGAGAAGGCAGTTTGTGAGGGGGCAGTTTGTGAGGGGGCAGTTTGTGAGAAGGCAGTTTGTGAGAAGGCAGTTTGTGAGAAGGCAGTTTGTGAGGGGGCAGTTTTTGAGGAGGCAGTTTGTGAGGAGGCAGTTTGTGAGGGGGCAGTTTGTGGGAAGGCAGTTTGTGAGGAGGCAGTTTGTGAGAAGGCAGTTTGTGAGAAGGCAGTTTGTGAGGAGGCAGTTTGTAAGGGGGCAGTTTGTGAGAAGGCAGTTTGTGAGGAGGCAGTTTGTGAGGAGGCAGTTTGTGAGGGGGCAGTTTGTGAGAAGGCAGTTTGTGAGGAGGCAGTTTGTGAGGGGGCAGTTTGTGAGGAGGCAGTTTGTGAGGGGGCAGTTTGTGAGCAGGCAGTTTGTGAGGAGGCAGTTTATGAGGAGGCAGTTTGTGAGGAGGCAGTTTGTGAGAATGGGTAAAATGGGGGCCATTGTAGGAGTCGCTCCGGCCCCATCATAAGCAACGGGGGTCCCCCGCTCATCTCATTGTCATTTCAACGTAGCTCCGACATGTAGGCCCCCCTGATTCCGTGCGCCCCAGTGCTTGTGCACCACCTGCACGTTCAATAGCCTAGCTGTACTACTGCGTCCCTGGCACCACGTTTAAGCACACACACTATCATATTAAACACAAAGAGGATTTGCTTGTAATGAACGAGAGAAGGGGTGAACGTTTTGACCCACACTTTTTGCTGAAAGCCTTTACCACACATTTGCAAATGGTCACTGACTCTATGCAGTCCCACATATGGACATGCTTATCAAATTCTCTAAATCCATAAATCTCTGGCATGTTTCACTCTACTTGTTCTAATGCATGAGTGCAGATTCTTTTTTGCATAGTTATCGACCTATTGGTCAGAGCTGGTAAAGGGGCCTGCTTGGCCTGGCTGCATTTTGCCATAACTTCCGAGGGCCAAAAGTCATCAGCTTTGTTTGTTTTGGTTTCCAGTAGTGAGGGTTGGCTTTGGGAGCTGTTGTGTAGCCTATCGAGTGTGCAGGCTGTGCAACTGCACCAGAGCCCACGGACTTCAGGGTCCCCAGGTGCTGGGATATGAAGAGAGAAGAAATATAACAGGGGACCCCATTTCATTCGGTGCACCATGTTCAAGTTGCTGCTGCTTTTGTTTCCCTGGCCACCTGCTCCCTTTCACCTCACCTTAGACATAACAGAGGTTGTTTTTTACGTTCATGGCACGGTTATGTTTATTATAGTTCTAGAAGCATCCTTTCTACTTCCGTGCGTACTGCAGAGTCCATCGCGCAAAGCTATGATGTTAGTTTGCCTCTTAGTGGAAATCTTTGCACGATCCTGTGCGCCAGGAACACAATATCACCTCAGAGGCTACTCGAGTGCTGGCCGGCTGGGTGAAATGTGAGCTTGCCGATTAAAAATTCTATCCTCGAGAAAAGAGTGGCTGAGCAGTTTGTAGGTCAGCGGAGCTCCTGAAAACTTGTCCTTTCGCGATGTACATAGGCTTGGTTTAGCCTTGTTGGAGACTTAGTTTATACATGACTTAGTCTTGGCTTAACCTTGATTTAGACTTTGTTTAGATTTGTTTAGCCTTGATCTAGTTGTGGTTTAACCTTGGTGTTTGCCTTGCTCTCAATCTCTGTTTGGTCTTGGCTTCCCTTGATTTAGCCTCGATTTAGATTTCAACAGAATTGGTTGAGACTTAATTGAAACTCAGCTAAAGCTTGGTTTAGCATTTGGTTTATATGTTATGACCGTCATGAGTGTCATGTCTGAAGAACTCGCATGTCTGAGCCTCCATCATCAGAGCTACGCAGTTTTATTTCCACATTCCAAGAGGTCAGATTAAAAGTAAAATCTCCTAAGATTATACATACATCATGAAAACAAATTAAATGATATTTACATAATAACACATGCACACACACGCACGCAATCACTTTGTTTATTCCAGAGTTGTAGTGATGTCACAGGAAGTCATTAGTGTCACAGCTCAATCAATAGGACTCTGGTTCAGAATCAATTTTTGTGGATTTTATTGTTTAATAATTCACAAGCGACAGGCACTCCAGCACCCAGGGAGGGTGGGTGGGGGGGGTCACGATGGAGCTCTTGATAAAGAATCTTAAAACAATAGATAAAAAAAACAGTTGACCTCCAGAGCCACCGCTTGAAAGCTCCACGTCTTATACCGTCAAAATGTTTTCTCTGAGTGAATGGCAGCGAGGGAATCCCATCGGGAGGAGGCCCCACGTGGTGTGCGTCGGTGTTGGGGTGCTTGGCCCTACGCCTCACGGAGGGCCCTCGGCCACACCGTCCATCCCTGGTGGCAGACGCAGCCCCAGTACTTGCCGTCGCATGGGGCCTCGTAAAGCCGTGTACAACAGACACAATGACTTGTGTTTAGGGCCGCGTTAAGGTGTAATCAGGGCAGGCCTGTGATTAATACAAGACTCAGAGCATGTTGCAATCAGCTGCGATTGTAATGTAGCATTAATTTGGACGGAATGCCTTGTGATGTAAGAGCAGAGTTAGTCTCTGGCGGGGATCGCTGCCGTGAGACAACTATCGATTACGCTGATGAAATTGCTTCGTGGCTCCGTGTTGTCGGGGGAGGGGGGAGGGCGAGTTTTGGGGGTGGGGGTGAGGGATGGGGTGTTGGACGAGGGGGCTGGGTGTTAATTATAATTACCCGGACAGTGCGGTGGCAGATTGGAGTGGCACCTTTTCTTGCCCCCTCCAGCTCCTTCACGGATGCCGTGGACGGGCGAGTTTGGCTGACCCGGTGCGCCGCGATGCCGCCTTGCCCGTGTGATGATGAAGTGTCAGTTACTTGTCATGCTGACTAATTAATTTTGGGGCTAATTCATTTTTCATTCCCGCTGGAGGGAGTGCTTCCTGCCTGCTCAATGGAGGAGGCATCATGTTTCCCTCCACCCCCCCCCCCCCCCCGACTAGGTTGAATAATTGATGGTTTCTAATTTGAAACCAACTCGGCTGTGATTGGAAAATGCTGCACGTTCTGCCCTATTTTGTCACCCGATGGTGCCCGTTGTCGCCCGGTAGAGCCTGTTGCTGGTTGCCCAATCGTCGCCCGGTGTCTGTCTCCAGGGGGGGGGGGGGGGGGATACCTGGGTCGGGCCCCGTGGCCGCACCGCCGATCGTCGTTTCGTTTCGCGCTCCGGCGCAAAACCTTTGGCTCGCGAGGTTGGGAATCCCGACAGCTGTGGCACAGCTGGCTCCGGCAGCAGGGGTTAAACAATGAAGCCCTGCTATTTTGATCGATACTGGCATTTGGTAAATCCCTCAAATAACTTGTAACAAGGCATTAGGCTTGTATTTGATATTTTGGAGTAGCACTTCAGATTAAAAAGCTGTGTCTCGCTTGTTCTTTTTCTGCTTCAGGTCTGTAGACCTTGATATATGTGGCATTACTCGCACCTACAATATTAGCAATCTGCCTTGCAATCTCGTGTTCTAGCAACTAATACAGCGCTAGCAAGGCTTGATGACAGCATAAATTTTATTATAAGCATCTTAAAAGACATTCTTCTGACATGTAATTTCTTTCGGGTGATGTTATGTGGTTATTGAATTGCTATTTCATTTTTTTTTGCTTACTTAGCCTATATTAACCATCGAAGATGCATTTCAATGGGCCTGGGGAAGTGTTGCATGGATGTTCATCAGTCTTATTCCAGATTGTATTGTCTTTTGTGGTGTCTTTAGGAAGACGCTGCCTCCATTCTCTTTAAGCAAAATTAAAAGTGACAATTTTTTCAATTAGGAGTCACCGAGTGATTTCAGCCGCGCCATTGCGGCTTGGGAATTCTTTCTGCATGGCGCAAGCAGCTCCTCTACGGAGCGCGAGCCCAACGAGCGGATCGATGCTGTTTAATCTGCTTAATTTAACGTCTAGCCTGGGATGCGGCTAACTGCACGATATTACTAATAAATTGTGTTTTATTTATTTGTTTAAACCCCATCTCAAAGTAACCATAGCTCTCATGTCTCTGGGAAGGTATCTTCAGACACAAGGGTGAGCAAACACTGAGCCCATCCAGGGAGCCCAAAGGCAAGATTTTGGGAGAAATTTGGAAGACGCTCAACATTTGGGGGAAGGGCGCCACGGTGGCTAGATGTTAACTCCCTCGCCTGGTATACAGGAGGTCGTGGGTTCGATCCCAACCCTGACGCCTGCTGCTGTATATTTGGAGTGTGCATGTTCGCTCCGTGATCACGTGGATTTTTCTACGGCTTCCCCCCTCCACATTTCGAAAACGTGCGTTTAGAGTATTTGGCTGCTATACATTAACACACGATAAGCCAACTCGTTACGCTATCATTTGTGGCCAGGTCACTTCTGAAAAAGAGCTACGTAGCTCAGTGGTCCTCAACTGGTAAAATAAAATAAAAAAAGTTTAGTTTTTCATAGTTTAGTTTGCTTGCCTTGTGGGTCGTACGCTTCTTGTGGGTGAAACGAACCCACGTTTCCAACGGCGCAATCGGCCGTGTCGTCACTTGCCGCCCGTGTCTAACGCGTGGGACAACTCGGGGCCTCCTCGCCGCAGTCCATGTCTCGTGTGCCAAGGTAACATATTTCTTAAATTTAATAACGTTTTTATATTTGATAAAATAGGCATCGCCGTCCATCATCATCATCCTCCTCCTCGCTGTAAAGGGAGCTGTCCGCCGACTTCCTTCGGCTGCATTAACTGCGCCCACAACACTCTAATTAAACTCGCAAAACTCTTCATCTGCTTTAATTAGACAGCTCTTGTTATATCATGGGTTTTCTCATGAAACATTTCAACTTATTTGTCTGGTTTCACAGCAGCAATTAGCATTCATTCCCTGCGATGATGAGCACTTGCAATGATTGGCACCGTGAGAAAAAAAATTCCTGCCTTTTGCATGAAGCTTGGCTACGTGTTGTGCTTGTTGGGTACGATCATTTATTCTCAGGCGTGTTGTTATTTAATTAAAAAGAAGCCTTAATAAAGCTGTTAAACTCATCTCCATAGAGCTCACCTTCACTAGCAGGTGTGAGCCCTTGTGAAGTGTGCCCAGAAGAAATGAATTTTCCTCGGGCCTGTCTGCCAGGGGTCTCTGGAGGTGAGCCCCCCTCACAGCTTGTCACATTAGTTCTGCAGACGCCGCTCTTTGAGTGTCCTGAGTGGGTGTGCCTGCCCGCGCGTGCACACGCGCGCGCGTGCGCGTGTGCACGAACGCGCGCGTGCACGTGCGCGCGCGCGCCTCGCTGGCGCAGTGGGTGGAGGTTGCTGCCGGTGGCTCGTGGCGCAGTCCCTCTGGGCACAGCGCTGTCGCGGGAGCCCGCGGAGAGGCCGATAACGGCAGGGGAAACTTGATTAATCACTGCGCGCCCCGGCGCCGTGTGAGATTAATTGCCAGGCCTGGAGTGGGAAGCCGTGGGAGGCGTGCCGTCGAGTCGCTTGCCGAGGAAGAGAGCCCTGACTCGTGTCTGTTACGCCCGTGCCGCCCGGCAAGCCTGGGCGAGCTCGCGAAGGGGATATACACTGTACCGTTTTGCCTTCGCGAGGATTATCGATAAGAGGGAAAAAAAATCACACGTTCCGCCTGTACACGTCTGTGGAGGGGGCGACTCGGTTGTAATGGCATTAGAGAGATTATCAGCAAGTCGCAGCATGTCTTACACGAAATGCAAAAGCCAAATATTGATCTGGCCCAGGTGGGACACCCGGCGTGCACGCTCTTGCGCCTCCCTTTGTGTGGAGGCGCACGGCGAGGATGGCGAGAGGAGCGGTCGTCGAGAAACTAACGCTCGCCATCGCGTCTCCCACAGCGCTGCTGGAGCAGAGGTCGCGTTACAGATCTTCATGAGCACACGCGCTCATTTAGCCTTCAGTACCGTCTCGGCAACATCCCCGGCACTTTGTGTCCAAGGGAAGCCCCGAGGATTGGCAGTGTTTGTTCCTTTGTGATACTGTCTTATTGTGCGGGGAATGTCAATCAAGTGTCGCGGTATAATGCTCCGCCGATGCATATGGTAGCGTATTATAATAGTGATACCTGTCTGAGATTCAAAGCTCAAAGCGGCGCTCAAAATCAGCATGAACACAGACTTTATAACCAAGCGAATGTCTGCCTAAATAGGATACATATTGAATTTCTGCGACATGTAATATAAATGAAGGCATGGAAATTTAGGTTGGCAATGTACCGGTTTAACAGTGATTAGATAGGAGGATAAAACTTTTCCATTTCATCAAAGGCACCGGGTCCCAGCACATGCTGCTCTATGTTCCTAATGCAGTGTTTACATCAAAATGCTATTAGACTTCAATCCCATTGCTGGAGAAAGCACTGCACGGGGCCAGATCCAGTGCAAGATACGAGCAGACTTCGATTTAATACAACGCATGCGTTGCGGTGCACTGCGATGCAGTTTAGTTACCGTGCTGAGACGCAGGGCAGTCCGATTGAATCGGTGCACTTGACTTCGCTCGTCTGATTTTGAGAACTCTTCCAGAAACAGACCAATCCTATGAAGCTACGTCTCCACCGTACGTCCGAGCTGGTGGTGGTAGCTTTTGGTGGTAGTGCGGTGCATCAGTTTGCTAAACACATTTTATTATCCCATCTTATGTGTGTGTTCAGCGACCGTAGTTTGGGCCAGTAATAGCGGTGCAAAAGTCATCACGTTGGCGCACCGCGCGGCATATTACAGTAATAAGGCCGCATGACAATTGACATGAATCGAAGTGGCATTGCTGCCGTGAAAACTATTTCCACAGAACGGCACAAGAGTGCGCGAGTGAAAATAGGCAGCGTTTTGTCCTGCATTGTGATATTCTCACACAGTGCACTCATTATAAAGCCGCCGCCGCTGCCACTTCTGCCCGCGCTGCTAATGCTCGTTAATTAGTAGTGGCAATTTAGTGACCGTGCGTATGAATGTCATGCACCCGACACGAGCAGAAGTAGCAGCAGCAAAGCCATTAACTATACTCATCGCGACGACCAATTCGCACCGTGCCACATGTACGCACTCGGGGTGAGGATTCCTGAAACGCCAATAGCAGGTATCGGCGTTTCAGGAAGAAGCAAAGGTTTCCTCAAGCATCGCTGCCACTCTGCGGATCGCTATTGAGGCCGCAGTCTATGCACCTGCGTTGGGACAATGCGTGTGACGGCGTGACCGAGGCCTGCGGAGTGAGACGCTTGGCTTCGGTGCGCAATATTGCCTGTGTTGAGTTTGTCTCCCTGCTCGTGGGCTCGCGATCCGGCCCGTGCACCTCATTAGGAATCCCTGGAACGCCACTCCACCGTTCTGCCTCGGTTGTCACTGATACTCAATTAGATTCTCAATTTATTTCACTTTGGGTAATTGCAACTGCCACCTTTATGGGATTACGCTGTAATTGATGTTTAACGGGGACAGATTTGCTGGAATCGGGCTGATAGATCACAAGGCAGATATGGTGCGCCCTGCTTTGTGGGCCAGATGGCAGGAGTTGTGGTGGCCGGCTGTAAATTGTTTTCATTTCATATCATGGCAGCTCCAAAAAAAAGGCTCGGACAGGCTCTCTGAAATGATATTGCATTCTAAACAAACCGTGTTAAATATAAAAAAGGGGGTGGGGTGGCTGGCTTATCAGCAGTATGATAGAGTTTGCCGATGTCTGTGCTGTATATCAATTTAGAACAGGACTGGATGATGCGCACGGCAAAGCTAATTTTCTGCCGCGTTGGTTCGGCTAATCTGAGTGGGGTTTTACAGCTGATTTGTGGCGGCCGCCCCTGGCCTGGTCTCAAGGAGCCCTCGCTTCCCCTCGGCTCTGCGTTCCTCCGGCTTCATCTCGCCCCGCTCGTTGCGTCTCTCTCTCTCTGTCCTCTGTAGCCCTGTGCGTTCCCTGCCTCTCTACCCGCATCCTTAATTTTCCTCTTTTTGGAGAAAGTAGGATTCATTTGTGCACCATCATCAACAACAACGGCCATGACGATGAAGCCTTCTCGAAGCCATCGCCATCTCTCACGGTCTGGCAATGCTACGATCCAACAAGCTCCTGTATACGCGCTCATTTCATTGCTCCATCTCTGCATTGGATATCCTATCTGGCGTGTTTTGTTATTTGGCTGCTACTCCATTGCTAGCCTTGACCACCGGATATCCCATTTAGCAACGTGTTCTGTCCAGGTCCACTTACTTTTTTGAAGAGTCAAAAATGATGTCTCTAATCTGCAGACATTCTGTGATCCATTTGTTAATCTCTCTGTCTTTCAGTTCTATTCCGAGCAAGTACGTTGTTTTGTACACCAAACAAACATAAAATAGCCTCATACTTGCCGCACAGGCCGATTTTCACTCTACTCGTGGCACTAATGGGCCACAATCTGCACGCATATTTACAAGATGTTCTTATCCAGATTGAACCAGAGTCAGACTGTGTTTCCATTGAACTAAGTTTGCGACCTGTTCTAATTGTTGTATGCCTTGGTAGCGTTATGATTATCTCATGACTTCTCACTTGGCCATATACATTTGCCGTGCGGGACTGAACAAAGTGGCTGCCCCAAAGTTTCTGCACGACAGTGGGTAATATGATAAATGATTTGCAGATTTCACAACCCCCGAAAGGCTGGCCTAATTTGCTGAGTGTGGATGCGCAGGAGTGCCAGTCCAGCCTCCCCTCGGTCGCGTGGACGGTGGTAGCTGGAGCAAGCGCGACAGTGCACGCTCCATTCCATTTTTTTAAATCTTTTTTTTTAGAGCTCAGGTTTTGAAAATTAATCCCTCAGGTGTTTGCTGAGATGTTAGGGTTCATTTGTACAAAAGAGTGTGCTTTTGCATTTCTGAAGAAAATGTATAGCTTTTGTCTATTAAATTCAGAAAATATTTTAATGAGACCACCCCCTTTGATTGATGATTCATGATAAGATCCATGTGGAATATACATAATGTAATATATTAAATTTGAATGAGGAAAAATGTTGGAGTGCAGTTTTAAAAATTGTGCAGGTACATCCGTGCACATGCCGAGTGCTGATAGTAGCTTTAAACGGTCATGAAATTTGAAGTGCTCGGAAAGACGATGCAAGGCATCGCAGCCATCGAGCAGAACAAAGCAAACTGGACAAGTGTCCGCACCCCACAAACACGCACGAGCAGCGCCAGCGCCATGCCATCGCTTCATCGCGGGTGGATGAGTAGTGTATCATGTTGTGAGCATTTATGCCCTGTGTTCACGCTGTGTATTTATGCTGCGTGTGGCTCTGTGTGGATGCAAGTTATGCCTATTATTGATTGGTCCATCTCTTTTTTTATTTGGCACAAAAATCCAAGTCTAGTTTTTTTGCTGACATGCAAACCTGCTGACAATAAGCGGGGAGCTCTGCCTTCTCTATATTCTTGTTCGTAAAATGGACAAACGGTGTGACACCAGGTGCGGGAACAGGGAGCGTGAACACGGTCTTAGAGCACGTGTGTCCGCCCCCGGGTGGTGTCCCACCGTGCAGCGCACGCTCGTGCCACTTACCCATGCTCAAGCAACACATCTGACCAGGAGTATCCTAAGTTCAAGGGTTAATACTTTCTCATGGAATATTTTTCACAATCGCCCGAGGGCCAGGGATGTATTTTCCAGAGCCTCAGCCCCAGACAGCTCCGGCTGAAATCAAGCCAGGCCTCACATGCTCCCCGTGTGGCTGCCACATTAAGCGATAGGGCCCAGCCTGTCGGCGGGCAGGCCTGCACACCGTGGTGGCCACCGAGACTCGTTCCTGAGAAATCCCGGGTGGGCTACGCCGCACAAAGTCTCCGAAAACCCCTGGGCATCTCCGCCCACACATTCACCCTACATTCATACTGCTGCTTCCCACACCTTGATTCTTGAGCTCTTTGTTCTTTTCCCCACTGCCATGGCTTTAAATATGGAAATTTATCACGCTCATTATGGTGGCGTGTCAGGGAAACGTGTCCGGCATGCCAACCTTGGCTGCCGTAATAATGTGAAAGCTTTAAAAAAATAAAAAGACAAAACAGCTGCATTAGAAGAATGCCGGAAAGACTGTTGGTGGGCGGCGGATGTTGAGGATTGCTGTGCGGGGAAACGTAACAAACAAATGTGTGCTCGTGTGCGCTCTGGGGAAGTTGACTTGAGCACGAGTGAGTGCATCATATTTTTATGGTTAACATTTTAAATGGCTTGTTGAGCTGTGATGTATTTTGGTATTCTTTTATCTGTCATTTGGCATAAATCTGACTTACTTTCTACAAAGTACCTGTTTTAAACTTTTATGTGTAATTAACATTTGATGAGAAAAAAAAGTGTTGCACCGTATAATACATTATTTTTGAGGAATACGAATTTTTAAGTTAAATAAAAATAACATTTTAAAGCCAACTTGAAAGAAGGTGGTATGCTGCGTGTTATTCATGTTATTTTCATTAAGATTTGCCTCACAGTGTTTCTAAATGTCAAAGGATAGTTTAAACAAGCACAATTAAATAACGCAGAAAATAGGCATTTACTGCTGATTAAACTCTAAAAATGCAGTGTTTGTAAGAAAATGTTCCGACGTATATATTTAACATTTGAGACAATGTTTCCTCTGTTACATTCATGGTGCTTGATACCTCAGTCTTCTAAAAAAAAAATTGTACAACAAAGGATCGACAACATACTGCTCAGGAAATTAGTTTCAGCTGCAAATATCAGTAGGGTCACGAAGAAAGACAGAGCGAAAGATGGACAGAAACGTGGACAGAAACGTAGACCGACATACATAAACACAGTTGAACAAATAGAAATGCAGTCAGACATACAGACGGAACAAATGGAATATGAAGATCCAAAATACTTGAGGGAAAGTGAGGCGAGACAATGAGTGATTTCCTGCAAACCTGCAGCGAAGGAGCCTGGACAACAAGGGAGAAAAGGCCCTAATCAGTAGGGTATAAAATTAGCGTGGCCAACCGTTGTTCTCCTGTCACGTTGATTAACGTCTCGCCGCTAATGCGTTCGGCAGTGCCCGTAAATTTTGGGTCAGTCTCATTTTTTGGGTCTGCGCCTTCTGATAGTCGGCATTTGTCCAGAATCTATTTACTCCACCCGCCCCCCCCCCCCCCCCGAGTCCTCCGACGTGAGCTGTAATGTGGCTATAAAGCAGTCGGGAACTCCACGCTGATTGTCCCCATAATTGGGTAACAGATTAATCCACTGATTGGCCCTGATTTTGATGAATATCTCAATTTGACCGCACACCTTAAGCGTTTTTTTTTTGCATTTAAAAGCTTTTTTTTTGCCACCGTCTAAAGTGCCTAAGAAGGCGAATTTTAGATTAACTGCCCAATCCCGTAACGGCAACGGCGCCTGCGCGGTCGCCCCTTGCCTGTTGACGGGATTGGAGCGGGGAGCGTGCGCTCGCGACGGTGACCATGTCCGCCAAGGCGTTGCTGCGGTGGCCGTGGCAGCAGTCGGTGGGTCGTCGGAGGCCAAAACGAACTCAACCCTCACCTGCTGTTACGGGAAGCCCCCCCTCCCCGCCACGTCCCCCAAGGAAATGAGGGGGTCGCTATTACGAATTAACCCACAATTTCACATTTTCAGGTCAGGGAAAAATTAAAATCCATTTTTATAGCCTTTTGAAGCTAATGAAAATGTTGAAAGCTTATTCTAGCCGTTTGATAAAACTGATTGACGACTCGCATTTCATGGCTTCACCTTTTTAAGAGTTCCGTGCTGCCGGCCCAGTAATTGCGCAATGTGCGCTTTTTAATTAACTATGGTGCTCCCATTCTGGATTCTGGCAGGATTTAATGCGGCTTGTTGGGAGCATTGCTCGGTTCGTTTCAACGTTGTCGGAACGGCGTGTCGGACATATTTAAAGTCTCGAAGAACGCCGCGGCCCCTTGCAAGGGAAGCCGATTGAGGCGGCGGTGGCGGCGGCACCGCTGTGCCATGCGGCCATTTCACTGAGTGGGATCGCGTGACGACTGCCGGTTGGGACCATCGGGACATCAGAGGTGCTCGTATGCTAATCACAGCAATTGGTTTGACGCTCGGGGTTTAAGGGTTCAAAAGCGGGCGGGAGAGAACATGCACTTGGGCGCTAACGGTTCGGCACTTGTGAATCTCAGCTTGGGAACAACAATGAAGGTCATTGTTGTTCTGGAGCAAAAATTAAGAAGGAAAATTCTGCAAAGAGCAAGAAGCTATAACAGTAATGGAACTGTCGCACTCACCGCACGGATTTGTTTCAAGCCGAGGGGGGGTTTGTTACAACAGGGCCCCTTGGGCAGGTACAAAAAAATGCACCTTTCTTCCTTTAATTTATATTAAAAAAATATTCCATGCCGGAGAAGGGAATTAGGCAGTCGTGTTTGAGGGCTCTCTGCCGGCTCGCTTCGTGTCGTTACTGTGAAGCCCATTTCGGGCGGCGGCAGACAGGAGCGGCAGGAGGAGCCTTATTAAGACAAATCCGATGGAATTTCATATTCCGCTTGATGACGGATTGGCTGGGCTGAGGCGCTCACACAAAATTCAATTTTAATGATACAAGTTTTCTTGTGAGGGCAGCTACCTGCGTCATTGCCTTTGGATCGCTGCTCCCGTCCGGACCATCCCAGGTACAAATTCAACAGTGACCTCTTGTCTGCAGCCCTTACACCTCTTGCAGAAACACGGTGCTGTATTCCGCTCAATTATTTGCAAAATCCTACCTGTCTTAAGCAAGCTATGTGTTTGGTAGTTTTACACTTTTACAACTTTCACTTACATTACTCTGCAAAAAAGTTATGTTACAAAGGAGCATTGTCATGCGTTTGTATGAAATACATCAGCTTAACGCACTGAAGCTATTCGACAAATGTTTTCATACGGAGTAAATTATACCCTTGCTTTGAACGTAATCCAGGTGAAATTAAGATTACATTGTCACATTGTTTTTATAGACATTTAAATGCGTCAGAGTGTCAAATCTATATTCATGCGCACACAGGTGCTCTGTAGAACTGCACAGTCTCTCGCGTGCGCACGAGGATGTGAACAGGGCAGCACGGAAGACACATCTGGGGCTTTTCCTCGAGACGCGCAACCGCTCGGCTTACGGCCGCACACCGCCAACATCGTCAACAAAGTCACGTTTTCTTAATTTTCTGTGGGCGGCATCACGGAGGGGAGGGGGTCGCTGTGAAGAGCGAACGATGGCGGTTGTGGGCGGCGAGGGGTGTGGAGGGGTCGTGCGAGCATTGCAACGGGGTCTCTCGCCTAGCGGAGGAGCGGAGACCTAAAATAAACACTTCTTGTGACCCGTGTCATTCATCTTCATTCTGTGGGGCTCGTCGTGGCGCGGTCACACATCCCAGCGGCGGCAGGCGGCATTATGAATTAATATGGTTTATATTAGCAAAGAAAATTTGGCCGGGAAACAGTTTGTTCTTGGTTATATTTCGTGAGCAACAGCCTTTATCAAATATACTATTTTGGGACGAGATGAAATTTGTGCATTTATATCTAAAGTTCATACATGTTACTTATTACCCCGTCATTAAAAATTCATATTTCATCTCACAGCAGTGTATACACATTATTAATGAATGAAAATTAAACTAATGTTTTTCATTTGAAAAATGTCAGTTTGTTTGACAGGTTGTTCATTACTCAACAGATTAAACTAAGATGTAAGTCATGCCATTAAACCAGCCGCGGAAACATTACAAAGATGGCCTATTGAATAATTTATCAGGGTTTTTTTTTTTTTACAAATCATAATCTAGAGTTTATGGACTTTAACAGTAAATTTTTCATTTTGTGCAGAGAATTGATTGTGTTTTTTTTGTTGCCAATATCATCAATTTAGAATTACTTCCACAGGAAACAAAACAGCAACAACAAGTATGTAATTCGTGCTCGCGACAGGGCTTTGAATGACGGGTGACTCGGCGGGCCATGGTGGAGTCTTGTGGCACGCTCACCCAACTCGCTCTTGCTTCGCGAACGCTCGCGTGAGCTCTGCCGCTTCAAGAGATGCACTCGCCAGCCGTGCATCTCGTGCCCCAGGTCAACTGCCCTCTCCCCAGACCCAGCCGTGACCAGCTCGACAGCACCATTCGTCCCCCTTCCACCCTTGCTGCAGCAGCAGCAGCAGCAGCGACAGAGCACCATGTTGCGACGATTGAGGTTTCGTTCAAAAGGCAAGGGATCTTGAAAGGGAGACGTATTTATATTCTTGGTTCTTTCGGTAAAGTCACGTAGAAGGGAAATAATAAAATAATAAAAATAAAATAATAAAATTCTCACGACGTATTTAATCAATAAGAAAACGAATACGCTTCATAGTTGTGAATACTTATTGCCGGAAAAGTGCAAATATTTACAAACAATCTTTTTTTAATGTGTCCTCGTGCGGGAAATACCACGGCACATGGCGCGCGTAGGATCCCTGGAAAACGTGACGGGTCTGATCCGTTGCCTTTCTCGACGTGTTGCTATAATTTCCAGCGCAGATGTCACTTTTGAATAAAACATAAAACCCACTGCGTGCTGTAAGAGAACAAATTAGTGCTATTTGTAACCCACCCTAATTGCTCCGTCACTTGGTAATTTAGCCGTGTAAAGTGCCGTGTTCGGAACGTTTACAGGGATGAGCAGTGGCGGCGGCTCCGAGCCGCTGGCCTGGTGCCAGGCCTGCGCGCCGGAGTAATTGTTTGGTGGCTGTGCAGATGTTTTGACTGGAGAGGGCCTCATTTGCACACGGAGCCGTGCGTTTGTTATACCGAGGCAGCGTAACACCCGTCACAATTTAAAATTGCCGGCTACCGCGCTATCTGGCTCGGGCCGCTTAGCAGGCAGTGCTTGCTCTGAAGTTCGCCGATGAGCCGGTTGATAAGCACGCAGATGTATCACTGTCTCTCGCAGCATCCGTTTTGTCACAGCGCACTTCAGTAATTGTTGTTATAGTCACGTTGTAAGCGCTTCATGTTACAAAAACAACGCGGCGTTTTATTCAACATAAAAGCCCGATTTTTCTACGTAGATGTATTTTGTTTACCACACTATTGACAAAACTAAATTTAAACATCAATGTAACTGCGTACATTAAAATAAAAACATATATGCCATAGCGCCAGCTTCATATGATAGCTACAAATTAATGTAGCCTGTATCTGTCACCGATCTGTCCAGCGTCACCTGCTGTGCCCCGTGTCTCCCCTCTGATCGATACGCACCGGCAAGGAACATCGATGTATCTTCCTGGGCTAATGGCTTGTGCAGTCGGCAGCCGACACCTTGTGGTACCTGCCTGCCCTGGCCTCCCTCTCTGATCACCTGTCCTCTCATGCACGTGACCTGTGAGCTTTGCTTGCCACACCGAGTGCACCACCCGTGCCAGCGAATTGACACCGAGTGGTCCTCGGGAAGACCGCACGCGTGATGATTTATAGCAGCGTCCCGTATTCTAATTGTGCCATCACTGTCAAGGGATAACGGGATTTCCTTTCGGAACTCTCGCCGTTTTAGCAGTTGGCCGTAGAGGATGACGTTCACACAACTGCATCTGAGGATGCTTCGACAGACCCCTTTATCCACAAGAGAAGCCCCGCCGCTTATATAAAATAACAGGGAAAAAGTGTATATCTAGTTTTTTTTATATTGTCGGAAAACGAGCTGGATGTTTCTGTCGACTGGCCTGAACTCCGCGCAGAGAGAGAGTCTCAAATGTCCTTGTTAGGTGAAGTAAGTAGAGTAGTGGGTGGTACCAGTTGATGGGACTCAATGTTGATGGGTCATTGGCGTTTTCATTGTTTTTGGAATGCATCCGATGTACGGACTGTCTGCCTGAAATATAACGAGGTTGACTCACTGTGTGGACATCTAACACGTTGGCCAAATGTGATTGTTTGATGAAAGTTGTTGCGGATTAATGTGACCGTGGTGTGAACACGCCTCTTGAAGAACAAACGGCCCCCACAGAAAGTGTGTTTCTGCATTCCTGCACGTTTTGAATTACAATATGTGGAATGCATATTAATGTCTAGGGTGCAGTCGAGCACGCATTAAAACGCTGGCGACTCATTGCACCCAGTGAGTTCATAGTCTGACGCCACCCACCACCGAATGTCACCTACCAAGACTATTTAAGACTCTTTCTTTGTGAACAACTTTGTTTCAGGAAGAAGAACAGTTGGCTAAAACATTGAGAGCTTCATTTCCTCTGAACAACAGTTAAAAAGCCTTGTTATTTTTTTTTTATTACGTGTGTATGTTCGTTGCGGCATTGACTTGATGAGTTGTATTGTGTGCCTTTTAAATACCGTGCAAAGACTTCTTGTCACATGTGAAATTATCAATAAGCTCAAGTAAGTACAAAAGCCAATTTATATTACGTTTTTTTACATAGTCGACGGTCTCAGCCTGATCACGAGGTCAGGTTGTGACCATCGACTCGCTACACTTGAGAAGCTGATTTAATTAATGGGTGGCTGACAGCTGGATTCGAAAAAACAAGTGCATGGTCAGTTCGCTAACAGGGCACCTCCAGGCCACATGCGGGAGTATCATATCCTCGTGTTAATATTTAACTTATCTCCTTGCATCGGCGTCACCCGTGTTATAAACGCGTGTTGCTATCATTTCACTGAATTAATTGCGAGTGGATGAGAGAACCTCAGAAACGAGACGACGCATTTCGAGGAGTTGGTGGGCAGTGATTTATGCAACGCTTCTCAAAGTTAATTAAAACATAACGGGCTCTTGAACAGACATCGCTTGTGGTTTTTCTCGTGCTAACCCGTGGACAAACGACACGCTAAATAAAGCTTTCTGAGTAGCCATTGTTCCCCCAGGACAAACATGTTCCAGTGACTTTTTTTTACAGACTCCTTCATTCCAACTCTTTTTGTTGTTGTCGTAAAGCACACCATCCACACAAAGGCACGCATTAACCCCCCCCCTCCCCCGTCGTTACAAAGGGAGGATAACGTTTCAGGCTTTCCAGGCAAAACCCGATAAACTCCCCCTTTTCATTGTGATTACGACTGTTTACTGTTGACGCTCGTTTGTAAACTGGAAACTAAAGTTGTGCGCGTGCCCTGCTCACGGCTGCTGCCGCACCGAGGGCCTCAGGCGCCCTCGGGGCACGCAGCGATGACGACGCGAGAGAGTGAAATGCCACGCGCCAGCGGCACATGAAGAGCGGCCACAATCTGAAAGGGCCACGGGGGTTGCAATGAGAAGAAGGGGTTTGGTGGTGGAGTCAAAAGCCATTCAAATGCTATCCCTGCCCCCAGTGTTCACCAAATAACTAGACACGAGTACCTGCCCCCCCTCACCCACCGCCCTCTTGCCGCCAACCCGAGCCTCTCCACCGGTGCTTTGCCAGGGCATCTTTGTCACCTTTTTAGTTTCCTGATCACCGTGTCATCCACACACAGCGCCGTCTATCGCGAGTCGTTTTCTGACAGCCGCATCCCACAAACCTCTTACTCAGCCGGCACTGCGCTCTCTGTTGAACGTGTCGCGTGGCCGTCGCGCGAGGGGGTTCCTCTGCCCTGGTCCAGGTATCGCTGGGCCCTCATGCTCTGGCGATGCCGGGCCGTGCCGATGAACCCGCGATCGGTTTGTTCATCCGGCTCCGACGAGGATCAGGATGTCTCGCCGCCACGGCGAGATTGTGATCGGGTGCTCTGTAATCTCAGAGCAGACTGTGAAATCTTACACGGCGTTTTTTAATAATAACAAAAAAAAGCGCCACGCACACTCTCTCTCAGCAATGACACGCGTCCGGATATAGCTGCGTGATGTGTTTATAACAGGAAACATATCGTGTAAATTAGGTGATGTTTAAAGGCACTCGGGATTCTTGCAATACGATTGCCCAACACAATGGTTTGGTTGTGTTGTTGTATTTGCTTGCATGTTCATTACACTGAGAACAATAAAAGCCTGCTCGGATATTGCAGCTGTAAATAGAAAACAAGAACCTTTTTGGCAAAGCAGTGCTGTAAGTAACGAGGTGAACATAACAGCGACTATTAAACTGAAAGCAATCTCGTAAAAAAAAGGTCTCCAAGCTGGGTTTTTGTCATGCCTTGTTAAACTAACTGCAAAAACATCTATTGCAATTCCTCGAAAGTTCCTAATGTTGTTGCCCGATCCGCGGGACTTCGTGTTGCGGCTCTCACTTTGCGAATGCGTGCAGAGAGCGAGGCTGGGAAACCCTGCCTTTGCCGTTTGCACAAAGCACCTAAAGTTCCCCCTTAATTTGTTATTTCAAGTGTAAAGAGAAAAGAAAATCACCCCATATGCATTGTGGTCAACTCATACTTGTTGTGGTGTCGATAGTGTCAGCGAACATTGCAAGATAATGTCCACCACAATGGAACACATGCAACGACATTGAGAAGTTAGAAGGCTCTTGCTGTGAGGACGGCTGCTTGCGTTGTGGCCGAAACGTCGTGAGAATTGGATTTTATTATGTTTTATTTTTATTATTGTATTATTTCCCTTCTACGTGACTTTCCCGAAAGAATCAAGAAGATCTTGCTGTGACTTCAACCACAGCTTCGATTCAGCCATGTCCAACCCCATCTCCCCCAGCGTCCTCACGCTGTTCTACTTCACCGGACATGACGACTGCCACCTCGCCACACGCCGTCAACGTCAACCCAGTTCCCCCGTCCCCCTCACACGACTTGCCAGGAGCTTCCGGGTCTCCTACTCGACGAGCTCCTTGCAACACCTAAATCTCAAGTCCGTTTCTCCGTAGAAATACCCACTCACCCCTCCCTATCAATTATTTTTACCAATTGAATCATTGATTCCCTATTAATCAACCTCTTAGTCAGTTGTTTCATCCGTTTAAATGGACCATCGTTGGTATTTCCTGGTTAGCAGACTGCCAAGACAACCCCCGATCCACGTCTGTCCTGTCCCCCAAGGCGCTTTACCTTGAATGTCACCCGAGTGGTGGGATGTGGTTCTTAGTCCCTCTACCATTCTTATTAACCAGTTGTCCATTCGTCGATATTATACATGTGTTTATATCTCTGAAATACATATACACCAATGCATCGTTGCCAGGTCGCTATCCTTTCGTACCCACACACCGTGCTCTGGCCAGCAGTGACCTCGCTGCATGTGCGCCTTCCCCCACAGGAGCCACCCAGAGGGCCTTTAGGATATCCCTCATCGCCAGACAATTATAGAACAGAAATCGTTGGCCCGAACACTAAGCCACGAGCCTTCCTGCATGAGCAACGTACTTTTGAACCGACCTTCACGTGCTGCAATTGTTTAATGCAGCCAATTGTATTCATACGCTCGGCGTTTTGTAGAGCACGACCAGCATATTTGTGTGTCCCTAGATTCAACACTCAAGGGTATGTTGTTAACCCAGGACTTCACGTTCCCGAGTGTTCTATATTGGCTGCTTGCTTTATCATGTGTGGTTCACCTGGCTGCTTTTGTTGGTCGTTCCCCGGCCCATCGTCTAGCAATGCCTTATCCACATCCTCGCGGGCTCTGGAAAAGCACATTGTGTGCCCCCTTCAGGTACAACATGACCAGCGTACTGTCAGCCCTGTAACATATCCAACAGTCGTCTTTGTAGGATTCTACGCCCTGTTACTAACATGGACCGCCTGTGCTCGTCGTGTTTGCCCTCGCGTCTGCTCTTATCAGTGCCCTGTCGCATCATCTGGGTGCGATTGTAACCCCGTCTGCTACCAGGTGGCTGGTGTGCAGTGGAAGGGGCAATGCTTGTCGTGGCTTGCGGGCCGAGGCGATCTCCACGATGGCATTGGTGCAGGGAGGTCTTCGTGGTGGCGAGGGCCTTCCGGGCCGCGTGACCGGGCTAAATCATTTATACGGGTTGATGATGATGTTGTCTCATATCTGGGTCTCCACGAAGGGTTTCCCGTTCTCCCTTCGTTGGTTTTAGAGGCTAGGCAGGGTGGCATCGCACGTTCTGGTCCTTGCGTCAGGCCCCGGGCGGTGGCCGTGCTTTGTTGTTCAGATTTGTTAATGCCGATGACAACACTGTGACCAACGGGAAAAGTGAATGACTCAGAACAACCAAGTCAGCGATGAGACTCCAACGACCGCATGGGCATTCGGATATTTTCGGCGAAATAGTCCAGATGCAGCAGCAGCAGCAGAAATATTTAATGTGGGCCATCACTGTGTGTGCCCACACACCCCCTGCATCTTAAACAATAGTCTAAAATACGTGGTTGTTTACACAGTGGGGGTGTGGTTCCCCCACCCCCACCCCTTTCCCGGGGAGTTTAGACGCCATCAGCGGCATGCTGCGTGGGATTAGTGTACAGTTCAGCGGCTGCCTCGCTGCTACTCACGTCGCATTGCCCAGAATGAGAGGAGCCCCTTCCCCCAGACCCCCCCCCCCCCCCACGGCTCTGCTGGCAAATACCCCCCCGATTATGATGAACCGCTGTTTGTTTAAACCCAATTTACAAAACCACACAGTGGGATTCCCCACGGGTTTCTATAGTCCCGTGGCAAGGATTTATTTTATGTGCTGATGAAAAATGTCTTCTCTGAAGGGTGTCTAGCTGAGCTTCACAACAGTGAAAACGTGCGCATGAATTAACATAATTTGGCCTCCCGCCTGCTGATTGCTTATCTTCATAAATGGCATGCGAAAATTATAGGATTAAAAAAAAAGGATGTGAGCGTTTTAAATATTTAAATCCTCTAACGCTGTTGATTGTTACAGTTTATTTTGAGTATATAATTTTTCATTGTTAATTAATGAATGCATTTAATCACGCAGGTGTCGGAACGCAGGGCCCTTAGCCACATGCTCCTTTGCCCCGACCTGTGCCTTTGGTGCCAAATCAGTTCAGTTTGATTGGATTAACCGGTGAAAACCCTAATTGTCATCAAGGAATATTAAAGTAGCGGGTATAGCGCTTTGCTCGAGGCTGTCTCCGCTGATTACGTTATTTTGATGCGCCCGTACCGCAGACGTTGGGTCCTGGTTAGTACTTGTTAAAATTATTTCCCAGCCTTACATACACTTACACGGCTGTCAGTTGTTATTATTACTACTCACGGGGGGGGGGGGGCGTGTAAATTGTGACAACAATGCGCTCGCGTGAAATGTCGCCGCGGTTGTTTTTGGACGCGCGGGATACAACAACAGTCGGCTGGACGGCCTCGGCGCAGCGTCGCCACGCCTGTCCCAGCGCCGTGCGCCGCGCGCGCGAGATTTACGCAACAAGTTTATATCGATGGACATTCCCCAGCAGTGTAAACAACCCTCCAGCGTACACCGCTCCGGCTTTACATGTCACACAGACGGGGGGGGGGGGGAGAACCCCTACCCCCCCCCCCCAACAAAGTTTCGTAGTGCTGTTTCAAATAAGAGGATGGTATGGAGGGACGTATTAGTGTGCGCGCCAGGAGCAAACTTAATGAAAGTCTTGCATGGTTCCGGCTCTACAGCGACCGCCGGACACTACCGGGACCGAATCCGCAAAATTAGCCGCTACATCATCATGTGACGGCTGCTGCGACCCCGACGCACCCCCCGGACGCTGCTCGGCGAGCTATTTCGGCAGATTGCACCGGATTTTCGGTCGCCCCGTGTTTTGTGCACGAAGGCGCGGCGCCGAGCGGGGTGGGGGGGCAGTCGTCGAGCCTGGGGCTGGCGCACACGCGCGCGGCTTGAGACGTCCTCGTTCGCGGCTCCTGTCGCGGTGCGTGTCGCCCGCGTCGTGACAGAGCGTTGTCACACTTCCACCGTGGCTTACCTGGGCACGTCGTATTTTTTCTTTTTCTTTTCTTCTCTCGTTGTCAACGGAGGGCAGGTTATTATCCGGCAGGTGGTCAGCTGAACAGTCCGGGTGATGACGGTCCATCGCCCAGCACGTTCGCTTCTCCACGAACTTGACATATATGAAACAAACACAAAAATCCACGCGTTTTATGCACGTACATATTCTGCAAAAAAATGATTAATGTAATCAGCCAGATATGAGCTGCTTCAATGTCTGTGATATGAAAGTAACGCGGCCATTTGCGGTCTCCATTGCTGGTCGTACATTAAGTGCCTCTGCAAAGCACGGCGTAAGTCCTTTCGTGAAAACTTTATTTCTCACGCAAAGTAATTGTGCTTTGGCTTCAGTCGAGGCCGTTTAAGCACTTGTGATGGAAAGCACAAACGCGCTCAGATATAAATCAGAGGGCATGAGTTAAACTGGTCTATCAGTCAAAACAGAGGGATGTGCTGCTTTGTGAGTGGGAGGATTAAGGAAGTGATGAACGGTTTCTTTAATGTTGCTGCTAATAACAACGAAGTACAATGTTGAAATTTTATTTTTTGGGACCTCACTAGAACGATCTCTGGCTATATCCGAGCTCTGCAGCTACTGAGCTTGGCATGTGAATGTTAATGTGCTTGTTTTACCCGCGCGACTGGTCGGTGGGGGGGGGCCTCGGGACCGCGATGCGAAATCCGCAGTTGTTTTGAAGGCAGAAATAAGTTCGGCCCCTTGGAAGCCGCAGCGCTTCGCGGTGCTGACAGTCAACAAAGGAGCCAAATTTTAAATGGAGGGGAAGGTAATTACACATCGCGCGTGCCGGAGGCCCTGTCCCCATGTGGATCCGAGCACGACGTTCTCACCGCCAAAGTTCAGCCTTTAATTTCACACCGATTCCGCTCGTATTAATGACAGTAATGGGAGTAATATGCCATAAATTAACTTTTCCATTACACAATGTACTCGGGGAGCGCCCACACCGGGAGCCCTTTAATAGGCTTTTAAAAGAGGGGGGAGGTGGGGGGGGACGGCGCAGCAGTGGAAGCCCGATGGCCCCAGATTGGCGCCGTGTGATGTGACGACACGTGGGCAGGTCTCTTGCCGATCATGCCATCTGACTGCCCAGATGGAATCTCACAGTCGGCGCGCGCGGTGGCCGGAGCCCCGATGCCGTAATCGCTGTGGCGCGCGCGGCTCCGTCGTGATGGAGAGGCCGCGGCGCTGCGCGGAGCGAGCGGCTGCGACGCGGCTGTCACTGCGAGCTGCGGGGGGCACCGCTCCGCGTCTCCTCGCCCTTAGTTTACGTTGTTTATTTTAGCATGCCGAGCGGTGGCAGCCACACCGCCTCTAACGGGAGCCATAAAAACAGCTGTGTTTTCTTGCATTTCCCAGTTACGGCGCGCATAAAACATTCCAAGAGTTGTAAATGTTGTGGCAGGAGAGCGAAGCAACTGAGCCCAGCCTGGGCACGCCACCAGCGCGGCTGGGTGCGTGTTTGAGCCGAATTAATATTCCGCTGGCAGGGATGAGGAGTGAGATGAAGATGTAATGGTGAAGGGTCCATGTGAAGGGGTGTGTGTGGAGCGAGCTTTGGGGGTGGTGGCTTCGAGGGGTCGGGGGCTTTGACCTCGGTACTCGAGAAACCAGCGGTGACAAGTTGAGTTGGTTCGTGGTGGTCAACTATCGCTCGTGGTCGACCGCTCGGACAATGCTGGCTCCGTTTAAAGCAGAGCCATACACGAGCTACCGATGCACACTCGAGTACGCAATTCGGGTTGCGTTTGACAAACCTCCAGAGAAACCAAAGCGCATGCTTTTTAAACATTTGCTCGCTACTGCTGAAAATTGGTAATTGGTGAACCGCCAATTCACGTAACTTACCTTGCATGTTTGATTCAGGTCACACAAAATGTAATCTGTAATGCCAGGCAATGCAGTGTGCAGGAATGAAATGGTGCGTCTTTTTAGTGAGACGTGATGACGTAATATATTCAGATTTTTTTTCAGAAAGCGGGCGAACCCCTCGTGCGCTAACTTCGTGACACTTCTCAAAGAGCAACCACGCTCGCCTTTTGTGTGCATTGTTCCTGTCGGCGAGTGGGGCATTTCGTGACACGGAGAAATGTCCACGCCATTCAGTGATCACCTTAGATGAGGCCGATTAGAGGCCGGCGAGCAGATAGTTGTTGGCCATGGGATTGCTGCTGTTTCTGCAGCGTGGATTGCTGGTGTTTTGGTGCAGGGCGCATTGGTGAGCCCATGATACACTGCGCTATGTACATGTACCGCATTTTTAGTCACTCCAATGCTGGAGGAGGGCCTCTACATGTCTTGCTAGTCATGGGGGTCATTTGACCATACTTCAGTTCGGGTTTTTGACAATAAATGTGTCCGTGGGAGCAAAGAAGTACAGTGCAACAATGTATGTTGCTGCATTTCCCCCTACCGACTGTACCACATAGGTCCAAAGCCTAAGACAACCTGTGTTGTGCATGGCGGTCACTTAAAAAAGTCCCAATCCAGGCTCAAAACCTGCTCAGCTTTTGGGATCCAGTGCGGAGTTGACTGCCCGAGTTGTCGAGGCCGCTATTCATTGTTGGTGGCGGCCCAGTGCCCACATCTTGGGACACAGTCAAGCAGGCGGAATGAGGCTGCAATTGCAAGACTAAGACGCTATATCAGCACAAACTGACAAACCTAAACAGTAAAATAAAATACGTGATTAAAGGCGTGACCGGACACAACAATGCTCACCACTATTGATATAAAAAAAAAACTAAAATATGATTTTTGTATTGAGCAACGTAGCAGGTATTACAAGATCAAAACATTACAGGCTTCTGGAATGAAAGGAAACAACACCAACAGTGGATGTTCCTTCACCTGCCAGTCGCAAGCTCAGAGAGTCAAGGGAGAGACAGTGACGTGAAATTCCATTTCACAAATCACATCGAATTTTTAGTTACTTCAGATCTCTGTATCACCTGAAATAAAATAAACACGGTTACATTTGAATGCCTTTCATGTAAACTCTTAAATGCTGCAGACATCGTCTGAATCAGTGTTAAGTTGTTCAATCGCAGTATTTCTAGTAGTTAATTTCCATTGGTCCCGCTGTCGGCCATGACGTGGATCAGAAAGATAAACATGTGAAGTACCGGTGAAGACGCTGGACACCCAGGTTGAGGCACACGTATATTTATTTCAGCTTATCGGTACAGGACAACACTAGAGGGGGTAGCGGCCCCCTCACCCGGATAACTGGGGATACCCCCTAGCTAATCTCACCTATCCCCAAGTCCTCCTCTAACGAGCTAGGGGAGGCTAACTGGCCCGACACTGGTGAGTCGGGCTACGGTCTCCGGAGTCCCAGGGTCTAACCCTGGTTCACGGAACCACGCCTCTGGCTCGCTCCTCTGCAGCCCTGACAAGGGCGGCGTCGAGGGGAGTCCAGGGCTCTAGCTAGAGGATCTTCACTCTTCCTCCTTCGTTCCCAGACTGAGCCCCGAGCTCTCTTTGTCCTCCCCCTTTATACCCCCCATCAGGATCACAACCCCCCAGGCTGCCTGATGCGGACGTCGCTGCGGGCACCCCCCCCGTGTACTCCCGTAACTCCGCCCACTGTGTTTGTTACCCATTGGATCGTATGCACTTACAGCCCTCCCGTAACAGCCCTACATCACCCCCCCCATTACAGCTCGCAGCCGTCCCGGCTGCAACAATTCCAAATAAAGGAACAATTACCCCTCGACCCCGTGTGTGCCTCATTTTTTCAACAAAATGCAAATAGCAGAACAACAACAAGAACAACAACCATACCCCCGAAGGGAATGTCCGACGCACCCCCCCCCCCCGCATAAATACGAAATCCGTAAGCACGTATGTACAACTAGCCAGGAACTCCCCCATCACACACAGCACACCCACGACACACAACGCACCCACAACACACACACCGCGCCCACACAACACAACACACTCAGTGTGCAAGGAGCACACCACCGACGCAGCATACAGTAACCATGACACGTGAAGGAAAATAAATAAGAAAAGTTTTTTTTTTTTTCTTTTTCTTCCTGCTGTATATTATAAGAGTCTGCGCATTTTAGCGCGCGTCCTTGCCGCAGGCCCGTCACACGGGGCAACCCCGGACGGCGGACCATCCGGTGGCGGCTGTCCCATTCGAGGTGAGGTCGCGATTGAAGTCGCGCGACTGTCGGCATCACCTGTGGGGGTTCCAGGGCGTGAGCCCGTCATTCCCGGTACACCTGTGGGTGGGACAGCCGGCAACACATCAGGCGAGAGCAGCGACGGACCCTCCGAGTCGGTCGACCCCCCACATGCTTGGCCTCGCGTGCGTGGCGTGGGCCCCCGCACCGCAACAAACGGCTTCAGCCTAGAGGGGTGTACAAACCACCGGCGCCTCCCCCATTGGATTCGAACGCACTGAGGCCTCAAAACCTCAATAACCTCGACGGGGCCCCGCCACGGGCGTACGAGTTTAGAGGAGGTCGCGAGTGGTACCTGGGGACAGTGCAGCCATGCCCTGTCCCCCGGCTTCCACTGCAGCACGTGCGCGCGAGCCAGTCTGAGGCGCTCGTTCGCCTTCTGACGCCTGTCAGAATTTAGCCTCGCCGCATCCCGCGCCTCAGTCAGTTTGTCAAGGTTAAATTTAACGTGATCGTCCAATTTAGATTTGCCCAGCGGCACGTGGATCTGCAACTGTGCCCGAACAGGTGGGTCGGGTTCGCGGCCATACATAAGAAAGAAAGGTGAAAACCCCGTCGCAGCATGGGGAGCCAATCTGTATGCCGCTAGAACCCCTTGAATTTGTAAGTCCCAATCAGCCTGTGAGTCCGAAACTTGCTGCGACAACATAGACGTGATGGTGCGATGCAGACGCTCGACCATCCCGTCCGTTTGCGGGTGATAGGGGGAGGTTCGAATTTTTTTCGTTCCCAGGAGATCACAGACTTGTTTTAGGAGTTTCCCCGAAAAATTTCTACCCTGGTCGGTCAACAACCGCTCCGGGGCACCTTTGTCCATGACATAACCTTGGACAAAGGCGTCGACGATGGCTGCTGCCGACTGATTCGCCAGGGGCCAGGCCATAGGCCAGCGCGTAAAATATTCGACCCCAGTAAGCAAATATTTATTTCCCCTGGAGGTGGCGGGGAATGGCCCCAGAATATCCAGTGCGACCAGTTCATTTATTCTGGAGACCTGGATGGATTGTAAGGGCGGGTTCGACTCCCGTGCCGGTGGTTTGCGCTGCGCACACTGAGGGCATGCCGCCAACAGATCAGCAACATCCCTTGTCATACCCGGCCAAAAAAAATTCAGCTGAAGCAAGGCGAGTGTTTTCTGGGTACCTAGGTGGAGGAGGCGCTCATGAGCAGCCCACACCACCTTACCTCGTAGGCCAGAAGGGACCACCAGCCGGTGACGCTGGGATTTCCCGTCCCAATGCATAAGCAAGCCCGCATGGGTTTCCCATGCGTCGGCATGACCCGTCACACGCCCCCTCTCCCCGGCGCGACGACGCAACGCGAGGAGGGAGGCATCCTCCAACTGGAGGCGCCCCCATTCATCAACGGGCAATCCAAGCAGGGAATCTCTCCCCTGTTCGGCGATATCAATGGGGACTACCGTTTCATCGTCGGCGGCCGCCGCCAGGACCGGAACCATCACGTCCCCCACTGGCTTGCAACGCCCCGACCCCAGGAGACATGCGCATTCGGAGGCGGTTGGCATCCGTGACAGAGCGTCAGCGTTGGTGTGGCGAACGCCCTTACGATAAGTGGTTTCAAAACTGAAATCCTGGAGGACCTCCAGCCATCGGGACAATTGTCCCGATGGCTGTTGAACCTTCAGGGCGTACTGCAGTGCCGCATGATCTGTGCGGACGGTGAAATGCCGACCGTACAGATATGGGCGATACTGTTGGATGAAATAGACAATTGCCAACAGTTCCCTACGGGTGACACAATATCTTTGCTCCGTTGGAGACAACACCCGACTGCCGTACGCGACCACCCGTTCCACGCCGTCAACCACCTGGGAAAGCACGCCTCCAATACCCGTGTTGCTCGCGTCGGTGTCGAGCAAAAACGGCCTCGAAAAATCTGGGTAAATCAAGGGAGGAGCCTTCACCAGCGCGTCCCGAAGGGAGCAGAAAGCAGCTTCCTCATCCTGACCCCAGTGGAACCGAACCCCTTTAGATGTTAACGCGTGTAGGGGTTTGGCAATTGTTGCAAAATTAGCGACGAAGCGTCGGTAATATGATGCGAAGCCAATAAAACTCCTGACCTCTCCCACCGAGGTGGGAGTCGGCCAGGAGCTGACACACTGCGTTTTGGCGGGATCGGTAGCAATACCCGAGCGCCCTACGATGTGCCCCAAATAACGCACCGACTCGCGTAACAAATGGCATTTTTGGGGCTTAAATTTCAAATTAGCAGCCCGCATCTTTAGGAAAACCGCCCGCAACCTCTGGAGATGTTCATCAAAAGTTTTACCAAAGACAATAACGTCATCCAAATAAATCAGGCACGATTCCCATTGCAATCCAGCCAAAACCAATTCCATCAATCGCTGGAAAGTTGCCGGCGCTGAGTGTAAGCCCATCGGCAACCGGTTGAATTGGAACAGGCCGTGCGGTGTACGGAAAGCAGTTTTAGGCTTAGAATCATCGTCCAGAGGAAGCTGCCAGAATCCCGAAAGTAAATCTAGTGTGGAGAAGAATCGCGCTCCCGCCAAAGCGTCCAGCGATTCGTCCATCCGTGGGAGCGGGTATGCGTCGGCAACCGAAATTTTATTAAGGCGCCGAAAATCCACGCAAAACCGCAACGAGCCGTCCTGCTTTTTAACCAGGACGATCGGCGCTCCCCACGGGCTGGTGGAGGGAGAAATGATGTCGGCGGCTAACATGTCATCAACAGCCGATTTGACATGGTCCTTTTCGGCGGGACTTAACCGAAACGGATTTTGGCGAATTGGCGCGCTGTCACCCGTGTCAATATGGTGACGCAGCAGGTGAGTGCAACCCAAATCATATTTATCACGACTGAAAACGTCGGAAAATTCCCTCAGTAGCGTTCTAAGCTGTTGGCGCTCTGAATTTGTCAGGTCCGTCGATCCCGCACAAAGCGCGTCGATCCACCCTTCATCGCTGTCCGAATGTGGGAGCATCCGGGAAGCAGTGCCAACGTGGTTCGCGACAGGTTCCTCGCAGGGCATTGGCGTCGCGTGAGCGAGCACCGTCCCTTGAGGAACCACCACCGTCTGCGATCCCACATTTAGGACCGCGATGAAAGGGTCCCCGTCCCCTCTTACGACGGTCTGGGCCGGAATCAAATGAGGCCCATTAACCCCGGCCCTAGACGGTCCCAGCAAAACACCCTGATCCCCTATGCCCTTAGCGAAGGGCTTACGAAGTTTCAGAGGCACTAGCATTTGAGCTCCCGGCGGCACACGAACAGTTTCAACGACGAACGCCGGTACCGTCGCGAACGCCGACCGAGCCGCCGCAGGGGATGGCAGGAACGCCATGCGCCGCCCCGATGGAAGCTCAATGCATCCTTGGTCGATCAAAATACGAATGGGCATTTTACCTAAGAAATCCGTCCCCAGCAGGCACGGAACCGCCAGCGAGGAGGAAACGAAAATCGGCCCCGACAATTTGATGTCCCCAATAGAAATTTGCGCTCGAATCTGTCCCATGATGCCGAGAGAGCCCCCGTTAGCGGCATAGAATGGGACGTTAACCGGCAGTAAAGGCCGGCTTTGTACGGGCAGAATATTGTAAATTAATTCCGAAATGATTGTCGCCGATGCCCCCGTATCGACCAAGATGCGTACTTCTACCCCGTCAATGTGTCCGACTACGGCCGACGACCCTGACGACGCGGCTACCACGCGATGGGCCAACACGGACCACTGTTTGGGCTCGATTTGAGTCCCCGCAGTGATCCGCGTTGGCCCCTCGCAACGCGACATCGGCCCCCCGTTTGTTGTGGTGCGAGAGCGTGCAACGGGTAGGTGCTTTGGCCAAACATGTGTGGTGCCGCGACTCGCCGGGTCATGTTGCTGGAGCTTGGGAGGAGGAGGCCCGGCGTCCCGTCGAGCCGTCGTCCCGCGCTGTCGAGGAGAGCGGCACCCCGAGGCGACGTGGCCCCGGACGCCGCAGTTGAAACACCGCGGGAGCCCCGGTGGAGACGACGGGCGGTTGAAACGGCTTGACCCGTCCCGGGCCGACCGTACTTCTTGCGCCTGTTGCCGTCGATGGTCGACGGCGAAGAGCTCCTCCGTCGGAAGGGTGGCTGCAGCCACCGCACGCCCTGCCGATGCCCTGCTGGCTTTCCGCCGCAGGGACAGAAGGTTGGCGTGAAGGAGGCGCGCCGCCTGAAGAGAGGTCATCTCGGCGTCCTCCTGTGCGACGACAGCGATGTCCAGGTCGTCTGCCAGGAGGAGTATTTTCTCCGTGACCATCGCGTCCACGCCATCGTCGTCCATACGGGGAAAAGCCGTCTTAGCCAGCGCTAGGAGGCTCGTCCTGTATGCCAGGGGCGACTCCTTCTCACCCCGCTTGCGCTCGTAGAACCGCTCTCTGCATTCCGCTGAAGGTCCATAGACCCCGGCCAGCAGCTGTAGTGCCTTCGGCAGAGTAGACCGCTTCTCTTTCGGCGCCGATGTGAGGGCGGCGAGCGCGTCTGCGTCGAGGAGCGCCGGCAGCGCGCAGAGGGCTTCATCGTCGGACCACCTTGCCATTTCTTGGTGGGCGATGAAGCGTCGCTGGAAGCCGCCCCAGTCGCCCTCTGCACCAACAAATTCTTTCAGCGGAGGCAGCCGTTGTTGTAGCGCAGCGTTCGCCTTGGACGTCTGTAGGCTGCTATCCCCGGGACTCGGCTGTGCGTCGGCGCGAATGGCAGATGGAATCGCCTGTCGCGGATGTGATGACGCTCCCTCCGCTGGAGATGACGCAGCTGTCCCAGCGAGAGCGGTGTCGGACCCAAGGTTGAGCCCGGCCACGCCCTCCGCAGCTGCCGTGACGATGGCGGGAAATTCAAAGTTTGAGTTTTCAGAAATGGCGGGAAGGCGCTCAGGTTGACGACTCCCCTCGCCCCGTGGTGGACCACCAGCCCCCAGCCGCGTGATGTTTTCCAGCGTGGCGGCAGCGGCGTACAGTAGCTCCGCCAGTCTCTCGTGAGCCAGCCGTAGCGCGTCTGGCTGCGGCCCCTCTTCATGCCGATGCCCCGGTAGGAACGCGTCGGCCCCCGGCTGCGCCATGTCTTGGTGAGCCGCCTCGGGCTCAACGACTTCAGCAGTGTCCTCCTCCGGTACTCTGGCTCGAGCTGTCTGACGTGTTTCCATGTCCGTAGTACTTCTGACACCAGATGAAGTACCGGTGAAGACGCTGGACACCCAGGTTGAGGCACACGTATATTTATTTCAGCTTATCGGTACAGGACAACACTAGAGGGGGTAGCGGCCCCCTCACCCGGATAACTGGGGATACCCCCTAGCTAATCTCACCTATCCCCAAGTCCTCCTCTAACGAGCTAGGGGAGGCTAACTGGCCCGACACTGGTGAGTCGGGCTACGGTCTCCGGAGTCCCAGGGTCTAACCCTGGTTCACGGAACCACGCCTCTGGCTCGCTCCTCTGCAGCCCTGACAAGGGCGGCGTCGAGGGGAGTCCAGGGCTCTAGCTAGAGGATCTTCACTCTTCCTCCTTCGTTCCCAGACTGAGCCCCGAGCTCTCTTTGTCCTCCCCCTTTATACCCCCCATCAGGATCACAACCCCCCAGGCTGCCTGATGCGGACGTCGCTGCGGGCACCCCCCCCGTGTACTCCCGTAACTCCGCCCACTGTGTTTGTTACCCATTGGATCGTATGCACTTACAGCCCTCCCGTAACAGCCCTACACATGGAACAAATGGTGAAAAGTGCTCAAAGCATGGAGAGGGGCGCATGCTTTGAGCTACACCGAGAGACAGAAGCAAACTCACGCGGATTGGGGAACAAATGCAAATGAGAGGCACGGTATTGACTGTTAGGGGAAGTAAGTGGGCTCGGGCGGGACACATCGCTCTAAGGGATGATGGCAGATTGATGAGACTGGTGAATTAATGGCAGCCAAAGGCGGGAACATGCCTGAGAGGATGTCCATTGCAGAGATGGAGTGATTGGATGAGTTCATGCAGAGGAGCGAGATGAATTGTGGCATCGCGGGACTGTGAGGCATAGCCAAACATGTGGGGTGGAGACCTTCATTCAGCAGTGGATAGATCACGGTTGGTGATGAATCCGAGTGGTGGAGGCTCACATCGTGAAACTTAACGGTGCAGATCACACAGCCACGCGTTCAGACAGTAGCCTGACGGGTACACAACCACACAGATAACGCCAAACGTAGAGCAGCTCCTCAGCTCAGAAACAACATTCACGCATGAGCAGAATGAGAGGTTTGATTATTCAAATATCTCGTATAAGGTGCTCGATGTATTACCTAAAAGAAAGCAATGCCCTTTGTAAAGTACGAAATCGTATTTTATTATGTTTTATTTTTATTATTTTATTATGTTTTATTTTTATTATTTTATTATTTCCCTTCTACGTGATTGTACCGAAAGAACCAAGAAGATGAATCCCTGCAGTCACGAAAGCTTTAAATCGAAATTTTACGAAATCGTAATTTGAAGCTTTCGTGGCTGCAGGAATTAATACTCTTTTATTTTATACCTACGTGACTTTACCGAAATAACCAAATAGTACGATATCGTACTTTATACAGTACCTGTGTGGACTCTATGTGGAGAAACTTTAAGGGACAGATTAAGCACTGTCCCTTAGTGATGGATTTCAAAGGCAGTAAAATGGAATCCATTGAAAGGCCCTCTTATGTTACACGAGAAATATGAATGTTAGACCAATTTGTCAAACAGTTGTGGTAAATAAAATATTTCCGTTATCATGCCAGCGGACCCCTGTAGGCTGAGCTTCCGTTCAATCAGCGCCGTCGCTGGTGCCTTTGTTGCGCTGGCGTACGACCGTTCACTGCTCCCATCCATTACGGATTGGCAGAGCTGACAACCCCCTCCAGCCCAGCAGTAATTTATTAGCGGTCAAAAGTGTGTTTTTATGATTCTGTAAGCCATTTACCAAGGGGATGACAGGCTGATGGGCGACTCGCTCGTTACGGGATGCGCTTGCTGCTGGTAAGCGGTCCATCCCCCCCCCCCAGCCCCACGCCGCGCCGCCGTTTTACCCGTGGCGGCATGCGGTTTTTGCGGCTGTGACCCTCTCGGTGGTTCGGCTCGGCTCTCGGGGTCGCCTGGCGCGCGCGAGCCAAGGCTGCGGTCTGACGTGCCGTGCCTTCCTCGGCTCGAGCCCACGGCCCCGATCGCTTGGGCAAAACCACCCACCCCCCCCACCCTCTGTGGCGTTCGTGAGCGAGAACGGACAGGGCGCCCTCTTGCGTGAGATTCCCTGAATTTGAGCGTGAAGTGATTGCCGCTCGACAACGGTTAAGGGAAAGCGCTCCCGGGGCTGTCCCCCCCCACCCCATTCGATGTCGTTCGCCCACCCCCGCTCAGATACCGCCCACCCTCACCGCACCGCGTGCCCTCTACAGCACCCGTGACCCTTCGTTGGCTCTGTGGGACACTGAGCGCTGCACGCACATTGTGTTCCCTGAAATCTACGCATCACAGCCTCGCTGACCACGGCATTTAGCTTACGCAGCGATACCTGCACACACAGGCACTGCAGGGCACCTGCTGGCCTCGACAAAACAGCTCTCGTTGATTATATTACTTCTCTTTAAAGTGTTGCGATGCAAGATGCAACGATGACGAGTTACACAAACGCCCCAGACGCGCGCACACAATCACACACAGACACGTGGGGGAGTGAAATACTGCGGAGCGGGAGACGCGGAAAAGGTGACACTCGTTTGACCATTATTTCGAATCCCATCTCTTTCGCACAATTGTCGACTTAGTTATCACACGGCTTGGCATTAATTGACATGGATGTTAATGAAAGTAAAGTAACAAGTATGGAAATGTGCACACTTTTCATAGCCCATATTCTGCTCCTGGCTTCACGTCCAGTTTTGTCAAATTAGATTTATTTAATTGTATACCTACGTGACTTTACCGAAAGAACCAAAGAGTAAAGATTTTAAATTCTCCGTTGTGGCCTTGGTTTCAGTCGAATGAGATTGCAGTGATATAACTATACCATTTACAAATTACTGAAAAGAGTCCTATCGTACCCACCAGAAGAACTGCGTTTTGAGTTTATCCATAATAGAGGTTTTTTTGGGTTATTGATCGCGAAAGCCGACGTGTTAAACTTTTAGTGTTTAGCTTATTACCCTTGCCGCACACCTCCAATTAACATGCTTGGCTACGTACAGTGCGAAAGAAGTCCAACACTCAAACGTACACCATAATCGAGTTTTTTTGGGTTAGATCACGTAAATGTATAAACGTGCCGTTAAACCCGCCACCACCCAACACAGCCAATTCGCAAGGTTTGTCACGGTTACGCACACACCGGCGTGTTGGAGAGTAAGCCCACAACATTTACAATTCGAGTCGTTTCGCCAACAATTACAACCAGCATCACCAGGCGGACAGCCAGAGTATTGTTGACTATCAAACAACACAGCGGTGTGCTGAACGAGTGACGAATTGGCATGTTTGTTTACTTGACAAACCTTGCCAATTGGCTGTTGCGGGTTTAACGACACATTTCATATGTACGCGATCTAACCCGTAAAGCCTCCATTATGGATAGAATTTGATCGCGAAAGCCTACGTGTTGAACACGCGTACGACACACTGGCAGAACACTTTCACGCCGCGGCTTCCCGGATCCTCTGGATCTGCTCGCCCACGTGCTCTCACGCCGCAGCTCGCGATGCCGGGGGGAATGAGCCTCCCTTGGTGCCGGTGCCTTTGCGTCGATGCAGCCGGACAGATGATGCACGTCGCGGAACCCAGGTGGAGCGTGAGGAGCAAGTGATGTGTATGGTGGACAAACCACCCCACCACCCGCCCAACTGCTGGCGTGTAGATGTAACACGATGTGAGTTTTTACCGAGTGCTCGCCTGAGACTGTGCGGTTGGCAAATATGTCACGGTGGGCGGTGCCCTGGCTCCGACGATGTCGAGGGCAGCAGTTGCCTTGGCTGGAGTGGGCACTGCGGCCACTTACTCGGCTGCCCCATTTATTAGCCCTCGTGCGCGCTGCGCTTTGTTGTTCCAGAGGAATCCGGCGATGATGATCATGATGATGAAGGCAATTTGGAATCGTTGAACTCCAGCCTCATCGCAGGTGTTCCGAGCAGTGCGTGTCATGAATGTGGAGTGACGTAAATCTCTTTCCCGTCTTCTTGGTTCTTTCGGTAAAGTCACGTAGAAGGGAAATGATAAAATAATAAAAATTAAACATAATAAAATACAATTCTCACGACGTTTCGGCCACAACGCAAGCAGCCGTCTTCACGTGACTTTACCGAAAGAACCAAGAAGATGGATCCCTGCAGTCACGAAAGCTTTAAATCGAAACGCTTCCCCGTGTTAAATTATAAAAGGGCGCCCTGACTTGTCGGACTCTTCGAACTCAGGAAAGTTTAAAGAACAAATCTCAGTGAAGGATAACGTTGAACTGATACGATTTTTCAGGATGTGATGCGATATCAGAGTTTGCGATACGATTATCGAAATATCGGATTTCCCATACGTGTGTAAATTGTACGAAGCATGTTTTGGTTTTGTCTTGGTCTTGTGCGTTAACGTGTACTTCTCGTAGAAATAAAGCATCCAGTACAGCACTTACAATCTTAACTCTAGTCCATTCGACATGAAGCCTGCTTCAACGTAGCTATTTCTGATCATTACAATTTATAATGTTTATAACGTACACGCTGTCAGTTATACAAATAATAATGACGTGATTTAACAAACTACAAAAATGACGTTATGTAAATGCTGTTTGTTTACCTTTATTAATTATTGAGTGAGTGTTTTTCATAAATACTAGCAACCCTACGTCCGTTGGACGTGACCGTCCATCCCTCCCAGCCAGCCGTGAACCCTTTTATTATATAGAGCGCTGTCTCTCTCTCTCTCTCCACCTTTCGCTTGCTTTCTCTGTACAATATGTCGCAATTTATCTCGATTTCTCGCTTTGTCTTTAATTCGATATGTTTCTCAATTCCTCTGCCCGCTCTCCTCCCTCCACTGTACCTCACCCACTTCCCGTCCCCTCTCTCCGTCCCTCTCCCTCACCTCTAACCCTCGCTCCCCCTATTCCCACCTCTTCTTTTCCCGTCTCAATCTCTCTTGCCGCCCCCGCCCGCCCGCCCTAATCTTGTCTCCCACTGCTCGTCTCTTTCCCGCACTCTCCTCTTTCCGTTTTTCTCTCTCCCCTCTCCGTTGCATGCCCTGTATAACTCTCTCTCTCTCCCCGGCCCTCCTGGCCTCCCTGGCCTTCCTCACCCCTTCGTGCTCTCGTTCAGTCGTAATGCTTCGTGAGCGTACGGTGGATGATCGGCCAGCGAGCGGATTCCCCGCGACGCCAGCACACACGAAGCGGGCTCGATGCGGCGGCTTTGCGGGATGACGTCTGCTCACAGAACGCGCGCGCGCACTCGGGAGCGGGTGGGGGGGTGCAACCAGTCAGACAGGAATCCACCCAGGTCATCGCGGTGGGAATAACAAAAAACTTTCTCATCTCGTACAGTATCGCAATGAGTATAATTTTTTGTGTGTGCCGGGAAGCCAAAACGTTTAAAGAGAAATGAAAACGCCGAATGATAGCCACGCGACGGTTTGACAATTTAGCAAAACGGGCGAGAGGATTATCGTGGATCTTGCGTCGCGTGATTGGTCGTAGTCTCGCCACATCGCGACACGAGCCTCGTTCATCAAACAAAGCACCACGGTGTGGGACGTCGACAGCAGTGTTCTTGCAGAGAGGCTGGGTTCCCGTCGTGAGAATGCGGAATTCCCACCACCGGCTCATGGCCAACGGTGCAAGATGCGCGCGGAGAAGCCGTAATGAGGCAGCGCTTAGCCACATCGAGCTGCGACAAGGCGCGGGTTAGGGAGTGCGTGGCGCCGGCGGTCAGGTGGCGCGGCTCCAGGTACCGGCTGCCGCTCGGTTTGCCACCACGCCGGGCCCCCGTCCGTACGCCAGCACGTCTCAGCCGGGGAAGCGAGGCACACCGCGGGGCACGGCGTGGACACCGCACCAGGGCACCACATGATGCACTCTCCTTCGCATCAATCAAGTGCCAGCCTGTGGTGGCGGAAGGCTGAGCCGCGCCTTCCTCCGCGGGGACGTCCACGCGTCCGTGTCGCTCCCCCGCGCCAGCGACGGAACGCGCTACGCGCTCGCTCACTCATCCGCCGCCTGCTGCACGATTGTTGTTTTTTAAAAAATTCATGCAAAGTTTTTTGCTCCCTATATTTCATGCGTGTCTGTACTGTTCTGTGTTCTCTGTGTGTGTGTACGAGCGTATGTATGCCTACGCGCATGATTAAGTTCGTGTAGTGGTTGTCACTTTGTGCTACGAAACCGTCGACCCGAATTGGATTCCCGCTCACAGACAACAACAGCGACGATTACCTGAACCGATTCTCGGGCCTACCCTCGGTGGACTACAATGAGCACCTGGGACGATGTGTAAACATCGCCACTAGGGAGGCAAAGGCGGCTGGGCGTGGTTCAGGGCACCCACCCCCATCGTGTGCCGTGCAAGCGTTCATAGGTGTTCGCGAACAGCACTTGCCCCAACAGTCTGTTCAGGCTACTCGGGGGATCTTTGTCTTTGTTGTACACATATGCGTGTCAGTGTTTGCTGCTTGAGCTGACCAAGTCAGGTCGAGGCTAGAATTGGCAGGGATTCTCACAGTTTGTACCCAAACATAATCTTTTGTTTCTTGAGAAAGCATTGGTGTGTGTGCGTTACGCGCGCGCGTGTGTGTGTGTGCGTTACGCGCGCGTGTGTGTGTGTGCGTTACGCGCGCGCGTGTGTGTGTGGTAGGGAGAGTTTAGTGTGTGTGTGAGTGCGTGTGGGTCTTAGCCGGGGAGAACAATAGACCAGGAAGATTAGTGCCTTAGGTTTGCTTTGCCGTCGCTATCACAAACGAGCAACTCCGCTGCAGAGCGTTCCTGCAGATTGACATGCCGACAGCTTGTTTGGCTGCACAGTGTGAGCAGGAGGCTGAAGGCGAGTAGAGATTCCAGCTGGTGGGATCCGGCGAGAGCAGGAAAGGAAACCAAAAAAAGAACAACAAAAACCCGCCTGCAGATAGCAATCTGTTGAGGGGGTGTGGGGGCGATTGGAGGGACAGAGCCTTTAGTTGAGCGCATTAGCACACCTGGCTTGGGAAGGAAGCGGCATGGCGCACGGGAGCGCAGTCTCCGTCGTCCGAGTTGCTCGGCGTTGAGATCAAAAACTCGCTGGCCGCTCGCCAGGCGAGGAGGGGGGCAGCAGGGGAGGGGACCGGGGCGGACACCGCCTGGGACCGACGGGTGCGGGGCCCCTGCGTAAAGCCTCTCACGGACGCCGCCGCAGCACCGAGCCGTGAGTCAAAAAGCGCCGCTGCCCTTCGTGCCGCGGCAGACAGCAGCCGTTGGTTGACGAGGTTCTCTTGCACCAACCCCTCACCCCCTGCGCGCTGCGATAGGCGGGCTCCGTCGACGAGACGAAGTTGCGTATTGTTGTCTTTTGCGCGTTCGTTGCGTTTGCACAGAGAGGGAGGCCGTGTGCGAGTGCACTCTTGTGTTGGCGAAGGTCGAGGCTGAGGGCCCTTGGGGCTGTCTCCACACAGGCTGCCGGATTCTAAGAAGGGCAGTCCGCCCTGCTGTGCCTCTTTGCATTTAGCCTCATGCGGGTTTTTTTTGGTGTTTAATGCCATTTTTCTGTACTATTAAATCCTATTACGTTCAAGTAAAGCTTCAAACGGAATTTTTGCCACAGTAGCTGCTTTTAGCTACTGAAAGCTGCTAAAGCTAATTTGATAATGTTTTGAATATCTCTTTTTTATGGCGTAGGTATGATAGCTAATTTTTAAAGTATAACTGAAAGCATCCGTCAGATTAAAAATCGCAGCCGAAGTGTTATTTTATGTATGACTTGAAACCGACTCTTCAAAATATAATGTTAGCAATGTCATTAAAGGTGTCGGAAGCTTAGCGAATACGTTACAGTCGATGAAAACAAAAACATCTTAATTCTGCAAATCATGATTTATTAATAACCATGGTAGTTATAACAACACAGAGACGGATGTGTGATAGGGGAGTGAGGGGGGAGTGTGGGGGGAGTGAGGGAGGGGGGTAGGGGAGTGAGGGGGGAGTGAGGGAGGGAGGTAGGGGAGTGAGGGGGGAGTGAGGGGGGAGTGAGGGGGGAGTGTGGGAGGGGAGTGTGGGAGGGGAGTGAGGGGGGAGTGAGGGGGGTAGTGAGGGGGGAGTGAAGTAGGGGGGTAGGGGAAAGAGGGGGGAGTGAGGGGGAGTGTGGGAGGGGAGTGAGGGGGGAGTGAGGGGGTAATGAGGGGGGAGTGAAGGAGGGGGGTAGGGGAATGAGGGGGGAATGTGGGGGAGTGAGGGGGCGAGTGAGGGGGCAGTGTGGTAGGGGAGTGAGGGGGGAGTGAGGGGAGTGAGGGGGGAGTGAGGGGAGTGAGGGGGGAGTGAGGGGGGAGTGAGGGGGGAGTGAGGGGAGTGAGGGGAGTGAGGGGGGAGTGTGGGAGGGAAGTGAGGCGGGAGTGAGGGGGAGTGAGGGGGGAGTGAGGGGGGAGTGAGGGGGGTGAGGGGGGAGTTTGGGAGGGGAGTGTGGGAGGGGAGTGAGGGGGGAGTGAGGGGGTAATGAGGGGGGAGTGAAGGAGGGGGGTAGGGGAATGAGGGGGGAATGTGGGGGAGTGAGGGGGCGAGTGAGGGGGCAGTGTGGTAGGGGAGTGAGGGGGGAGTGAGGGGAGTGAGGGGGGAGTGAGGGGAGTGAGGGGGGAGTGAGGGGGGAGTGAGGGGGGAGTGAGGGGAGTGAGGGGAGTGAGGGGGGAGTGTGGGAGGGAAGTGAGGCGGGAGTGAGGGGGAGTGAGGGGGGAGTGAGGGGGGAGTGAGGGGGGTGAGGGGGGAGTTTGGGAGGGAAGTGAGGGGGGAGTGAGGGGGGAGTGAGGGAGGAGTGAGAGGGGGGGTGAGGGGGGAGTGTGGTAGGTGATTGAGTGGGTGTGCTTTAAGGCAGAGAGGGGTGTGTGGTAGGGGGTAGATGGGTGTGTTGTAGGGGGATGAGTGTAAGAAAGTATGTATTGAGAGTGTGAGAATGTCTGGTTGGTGTTTCGTAAAAGTTTGGAATAGTTTTATGGCCTCTTCTCGACTACCCCCGCTAACCCACCATATCCCCTGCCACTCCCTCTTGTTCTCCACTGCTACCCAATTTAACTGCACTGGATGCAAGCCACCTTCGCAAGCTCCTGTGCAATGTGTTAATATCCGCGCGCTCATTCCATTGATTCATCTGTCGAGGGTTTTTTTTCTCTTTTTTCTCTGTGCACCAGAGGTTCGGTGCAAGTGGGAGTGGAGGTAGAGATGGTTGCCCTGTCGGTAATGACCGTGGCAGCTTTAGCTGCCTCTAACTGTCGCCCACGTAAGCACGTGGAGTGGGCGCGTGCCGCGCTCGGAGCCGCGCGAGTTCGCCGAGGGCCTCCTGCCGCGTGGCCGCCCGCGCCTGAGCGACGCGTGAGCCGCGTGTTATGCCCTCCGAGCACAATCGACAAGCTCTCTTTTTGGATTTTTCCAGATCCCAAACGGCGGTGGTTGCAATGGTGCGACGCGGCCGACGATAGCGAATTCGTGCGTCGCGCGCTTTCAGATGCGCTTTTGCGGTCGTCTGGAAAGCTCTCCCTTCTGATATTTGGAAGCCACTGGACCTATGCACTTTTAAAATTTCGATTCAAAACTCATTTCTTTAGAAATGATTTTTGTGTTTAGTTTGTTGTCCCCCCCCCCGCACCTCTGATTAGTGCGGTTGGCTACGTACGGTGCTAAAGAAGTTCAACATACATAAATATTTTCCCCAAAATCGTCCACATCTCCTCATCTGTTCCCGAGAATGAGAAACCCAGGGATTTTCATCCGCGGCACTTACAAGTACAAATGAAGGCACGATCATCTGTGAATGGAGCCTGATTTCGTGGGTTTGCGTCGGTGTGATGACCGTCAATCGCCGAGCTGGGGATTTGCACACTTATGCTCTTTGAAATCTAAAATACAACGCTCCATAGGTTTGGAAGACATTTGTTCACAATCGCCTGAGCATTTCGAACTTTGTTGTGCTGCAGCGTTTTTGTAACCTTGAGATTTGCGACATTGGTGTCACAAAGCAGGAAAACAGCAGTAAACATTCAATTTGGTAATTTACAATTATTCCGATTGTTTTATTCGCTATCCAAACGTGGTGAAGTAGTCGTAATTCCCAAACTGTTATACGTTTTGTGGGTAAACGGTTAATAAAGAAAATCACCTTTTTTCGTTTGTTGAAATAAAATAAAAACTCTTCTTGCGAGGTCTCGCTGCCTCTGGAGGAGAGGGCAACATCGCCCCCAGAAGGGGCCTGGTGAAGGTGGACCCACACGTGGTGCTCCGCCTGCATCGTGTCAGATTTATACTTTTTATCTGAAATCTCATTCTGTGCTCAATGATCAAGGTAAGACTCTTGTGGAAGCGCAAACAAATCTCTACCTTTTAAATGAATATATTTTCGTTTTTGTATTATTTTTAACAGCAGTGATAATTTGCGCCGTAAAGTTGATACACATTTGTGGCATTGGCTGAAGTTTAGTCAATGCTGTGGAGGTATCACTGATCAATGCAACACTCAGATATTTCTGGGAAAAATGGAACTCACTTTCTTAACTATATTGATGCAGCCCCTGTTTCCATGGACGCATTCCTTTGCGTGGAATTTGGGAAATGTCCTTCTAGGATGTTCAAACCTGCCCCGTTCTGCATCGTGCCACGCCGTGCCGCCCCATGCTGCCACGTGCTGCCACGATGCCTCCGGGCCTCCCTGTTCACGCGCGCTTAGTCGCACCATGCCTGGGTACTCCGCTCTGGGTTCCATTCTCTTCGTCGTCCGACGGTACCGTGGGCTTCGTCACCGACTCCCCTCCTCCCGCGAGCCATTGCCGGCCGCTCTCGCTCGCTCGTTCGTTCGCGGGAGCTGCGTTGCCGGTCTGTCCCCGTGCTTCGAACCCCCACGCCCCCCCCACCAGCAAAACAGTTGCCCCCGCAATTTCAAAAGAAAATAGTTTCAGTCAAAAAGATGAATATGGTAATAAAATATTTACACATTTTATTGAACCCTCGTAATTTCATTTGCGCCACACAGGTTTTTGAATTTGGGGTTTTTCTCTTACATAGCACCGCAAGATTTCACTTGATAAAATGTAACTTGCCACGTTCACGGCTTTTAATGTGATTGTGATGCAGACAACACATGTGCGCATTGTTCTTTGGATTTTTTATTTAAAAAAGAACTGCAACAGAAACAGGTAAAGGGCGAGATATATTTGTGTGTGCTTAATTTTTTTACGGTGACATGCTATCAGGTAGATGTTGTGTTCGTGCCAATACAAAAAAAACATGCAAGAGGCTTGTGGTAGTAGCGGTGTGTCGGTGGGTTAATTGCTGTTGCCGGCACACACGCGGTGGTGACACACTGCTGTTGATGGGTGGTGGTCCGCAGATGTCGTCGTGACTCGGTATGCTTTGGTTGGTAAACAGGTATCGGTAGAAGTACACCTGTGATGATGGCGCTTGAGGTAGGTGTTGATCACGTGGGAGTGTTGATGGCGCTTGAGGTAGGTGTTGGTCACGTGGAGTGTTGATGGCGCTTGAGGTAGGTGTTGATCACGTGGAGTGTTGATGGCGCTTGAGGTAGGTGTTGGTCACGTGGGAGTGTTGATGGCGCTTGAGGTAGGTGTTGGTCACGTGGGAGTGTTGATGGCGCTTGAGGTAGGTGTTGGTCACGTGGGAGTGTTGATGGCGCTTGAGGTAGGTGTTGGTCACGTGCGAGTGTTGATGGCGCTTGAGGTAGTGTTGGTCACGTGGAGTGTTGATGGCGCTTGAGGTAGGTGTTGGTCACGTGGGAGTGTTGATGGCGCTTGAGGTAGGTGTTGGTCTCGTGGGAGTGTTGATGGCGCTTGAGGTAGGTGTTGGTCACGTGGGAGTGTTGATGGCGCTTGAGGAAGGTGTTGGTCACGTGGGAGTGTTGATGGCGCTTGAGGTAGGTGTTGGTCACGTGGGAGTGTTGATGGCGCTTGAGGTAGGTGTTGGTCACGTGGAGTGTTGATGGCGCTTGAGGTAGGTGTTGGTCATGAGGGAGTGTTGATGGCGCTTGAGGTAGGTGTTGGTCACGTGGAGTGTGGATGGCGCTTGAGGTAGGTGTTGGTCATGAGGGAGTGTTGATGGCGCTTGAGGTAGGTGTTGGTCACGTGGAGTGTTGATGGCGCTTGAGGTAGGTGTTGGTCACGTGGGAGTGTTGATGGCGCTTGAGGTAGGTGTTGGTCACGTGGGAGTGTTGATGGCGCTTGAGGTAGGTGTTGGTCACGTGGGAGTGTTGATGGCGCTTGAGGTAGGTGTTGGTCACGTGGAGTGTTGATGGCGCTTGAGGTAGGTGTTGGTCACGTGGGAGTGTTGATGGCGCTTGAGGTAGGTGTTGGTCACGTGGGAGTGTTGATGGCGCTTGAGGTAGGTGTTGGTCTCGTGGGAGTGTTGATGGCGCTTGAGGTAGGTGTTGGTCACGTGGGAGTGTTGATGGCGCTTGAGGTAGGTGTTGGTCTCGTGGGAGTGTTGATGGCGCTTGAGGTAGGTGTTGGTCACGTGGAGTGTTGATGGCGCTTGAGGTAGGTGTTGGTCACGTGGAGTGTTGATGGCGCTTGAGGTAGGTGTTGGTCACGTGGGAGTGTTGATGGCGCTTGAGGTAGGTGTTGGTCTCGTGGGAGTGTTGATGGCGCTTGAGGTAGGTGTTGGTCACGTGGGAGTGTTGATGGCGCTTGAGGTAGGTGTTGGTCACGTGGAGTGTTGATGGCGCTTGAGGTAGGTGTTGGTCACGTGGAGTGTTGATGGCGCTTGAGGTAGGTGTTGGTCACATGGGAGTGTTGATGGCGCTTGAGGTAGGTGTTGGTCACGTGGAGTGTTGATGGCGCTTGAGGTAGGTGTTGGTCACGTGGAGTGTTGATGGTGCTTGAGGTAGGTGTTGGTCATGAGGGAGTGTTGATGGCGCTTGAGGTAGGTGTTGGTCACGTGGAGTGTTGATGGCGCTTGAGGTAGGTGTTGGTCTCGTGGGAGTGTTGATGGCGCTTGAGGTAGGTGTTGGTCTCGTGGGAGTGTTGATGGCGCTTGAGGTAGGTGTTGGTCACGTGGGAGTGTTGATGGCGCTTGAGGTAGGTGTTGGTCACGTGGGAGTGTTGATGGCGCTTGAGGTAGGTGTTGGTCTCGTGGGAGTGTTGATGGCGCTTGAGGTAGGTGTTGGTCACGTGGGAGTGTTGATGGCGCTTGAGGTAGGTGTTGGTCACGTGGGAGTGTTGATGGCGCTTGAGGTAGGTGTTGGTCACGTGGGAGTGTTTATGGTGCTTGAGGTAGGTGTTGGTCATGAGGGAGTGTTGATGGCGCTTGAGGTAGGTGTTGGTCACGTGGGAGTGTTGATGGTGCTTGAGGTAGGTGTTGGTCATGAGGGAGTGTTGATGGCGCTTGAGGTAGGTGTTGGTCACGTGGGAGTGTTGATGGCGCTTGAGGTAGGTGTTGGTCACGTGGAGTGTTGATGGCGCTTGAGGTAGGTGTTGGTCACGTGGGAGTGTTGATGGCGCTTGAGGTAGGTGTTGGTCACGTGGAGTGTTGATGGCGCTTGAGGTAGGTGTTGGTCACGTGGGAGTGTTGATGGCGCTTGAGGTAGGTGTTGGTCACGTGGAGTGTTGATGGCGCTTGAGGTAGGTGTTGGTCTCGTGGGAGTGTTGATGGCGCTTGAGGTAGGTGTTGGTCACGTGGAGTGTTGATGGTGCTTGATGTAGGTGTTGGTCACGTGGAGTGTTGATGGCGCTTGAGGTAGGTGTTGGTCACGTGGAGTGTTGATGGCGCTTGAGGTAGGTGTTGGTCACGTGGAGTGTTGATGGCGCTTGAGGTAGGTGTTGGTCACGTGGAGTGTTGATGGTGCTTGAGGTAGGTGTTGGTCACGTGGAGTGTTGATGGTGCTTGATGTAGGTGTTGGTCACGTGGAGTGTTGATGGCGCTTGAGGTAGGTGTTGGTCACGTGGAGTGTTGATGGCGCTTGAGGTAGGTGTTGGTCACGTGGAGTGTTGATGGCGCTTGAGGTAGGTGTTGGTCACGTGGAGTGTTGATGGCGCTTGAGGTAGGTGTTGGTCACGTGGAGTGTTGATGGTGCTTGATGTAGGTGTTGGTCACGTGGAGTGTTGATGGCGCTTGAGGTAGGTGTTGGTCACGTGGAGTGTTGATGGCGCTTGAGGTAGGTGTTGGTCACGTGGAGTGTTGATGGCGCTTGAGGTAGGTGTTGGTCACGTGGAGTGTTGATGGTGCTTGAGGTAGGTGTTGGTCACGTGGAGTGTTGATGGCGCTTGAGGTAGGTGTTGGTCTCGTGGGAGTGTTGATGGCGCTTGAGGTAGGTGTTGGTCACGTGGGAGTGTTGATGGCGCTTGAGGTAGGTGTTGGTCACGTGGGAGTGTTGATGGCGCTTGAGGTAGGTGTTGGTCACATGGGAGTGTTGATGGCGCTTGAGGTAGGTGTTGGTCACATGGGAGTGTTGATGGCGCTTGAGGTAGGTGTTGGTCACATGGGAGTGTTGATGGCGCTTGAGGTAGGTGTTGGTCACGTGGGAGTGTTGATGGCGCTTGAGGTAGGTGTTGGTCACATGGGAGTGTTGATGGCGCTTGAGGTAGGTGTTGGTCACGTGGGAGTGTTGATGGTGCTTGAGGTAGGTGTTGGTCATGAGGGAGTGTTGATGGCGCTTGGGGTAGGTGTTGGTCACGTGGGAGTGTTGATGGTGCTTGAGGTAGGTGTTGGTCATGAGGGAGTGTTGATGGTGCTTGAGGTAGGTGTTGGTCACGTGGGAGTGTTGATGGCGCTTGAGGTAGGTGTTGGTCACGTGGAGTGTTGATGGCGCTTGAGGTAGGTGTTGGTCACATGGGAGTGTTGATGGCGCTTGAGGTAGGTGTTGGTCACGTGGGAGTGTTGATGGCGCTTGAGGTAGGTGTTGGTCACGTGGAGTGTTGATGGCGCTTGAGGTAGGTGTTGGTCACATGGGAGTGTTGATGGCGCTTGAGGTAGGTGTTGGTCACATGGGAGTGTTGATGGCGCTTGAGGTAGGTGTTGGTCACGTGGGAGTGTTGAGGGCGCTTGAGGTAGGTGTTGGTCACGTGGAGTGTTGATGGTGCTTGATGTAGGTGTTGGTCACATGGGAGTGTTGATGGCGCTTGAGGTAGGTGTTGGTCACGTGGGAGTGTTGAGGGCGCTTGAGGTAGGTGTTGGTCACGTGGGAGTGTTGAGGGCGCTTGAGGTAGGTGTTGGTCACGTGGGAGTGTTGATGGTGCTTGAGGTAGGTGTTGGTCATGTGGGAGTGTTGATGGCGCTTGAGGTAGGTGTTGGTCACGTGGGAGTGTTTATGGTGCTTGAGGTAGGTGTTGGTCACGTGGGAGTGTTGATGGCGCTTGAGGTAGGTGTTGGTCATGTGGGAGTGTTGATGGCGCTTGAGGTAGGTGTTGGTCACGTGGAGTGTTGATGGCGCTTGAGGTAGGTGTTGGTCACGTGGAGTGTTGATGGCGCTTGAGGTAGGTGTTGGTCACGTGGAGTGTTGATGGTGCTTGAGGTAGGTGTTGGTCTCATGGGAGTGTTGATGGCGCTTGAGGTAGGTGTTGGTCACGAGGGAGTGTTGATGGCGCTTGGGGTAGTTGTTGGTCACGCGGAGTGTTGACGGCGCTTGAGGTGTTCACAGCAGACACAGCGGACGAAGTGTGCCGGCGGTGCTTCGGTGTTGGGGTAGTGCGAGGTAGTTTCTGCGGAGGCTTAGATCTGAGCCCCACGGATCTTCCCTTGCTCGGAAAGTTGCGTGTCGCGTTTGGTTCGCGGCGGTGACGGTCGCGTGCGGTGCTCTCAGTTTTGTCGGTGGGGAGGGGGGCGGGGGGGAGGGGCGGGGGGGCTTCCCTCGGCGCTCTTCGGTGCGCTGACTGCGCCGGCGCTCCGGTGGTGCACGCCTGGGCACGGCCCTGCCACGTGCCCGGCGCGAGCCTGAGGGAAGTTGCGCGAGGGGAGTTGCGAGGGGAGTTGCGCGGGGGAAGTTGCACGAGGGGAGTTGCGCGAGGGGAGTTGCGTGAGGGAGTTTCGTGAGGGGAGTTGCGTGAGGGGAGTTGCGCGAGGGGAGTTGCGTGAGGGAGTTGCGTGAGGGGAGTTGCGTGAGGGGAGTTGCGCAAGGGGAGTTGCGAGGGGAGTTGCGTGAGGGGAGTTGCGTGAGGGGAGTTGCGTGAGGGAGTTGCGTGAGGGGAGTTGCCTGAGGGGAATTGCGCAAGGGGAGTTGTGAGGGGAGTTGCGTGAGGGGAGTTGCGCGAGGGGAGTTGCGTGAGGGAGTTGCGTGAGGGGAGTTGCGCGAAGGGAGTTGCGTGAGGGAGTTGCGTGAGGGGAGTTGCGTGAGGGGAGTTGCGCAAGGGGAGTTGCGAGGGGAGTTTCTTGAGGGGAGTTGCGTGAGGGAGTTGCGTGAGGGGAGTTCCTGAGGGGAGTTGCGCAAGGGGAGTTGCGATGGGAGTTGCGTGAGGGGAGTTGCGCGAGGGGAATTGCGCGAGGGGAGTTGCGTGAGGGGAGTTGCGTGAGGGGAGTTGCGTGAGGGAGTTGCGCGAGGGGAATTGCGTGAGGGGAGTTGCGTGGGGGGAGTTGCGTGAGGGAAGTTGCGTGAGGGAGTTGCGCGAGGGGAATTGCGTGAGGAGAATTGCGTGAGGGAGTTGCGTGAGGGAGTTGCGTGAAGGGAGTTGCGCGAGGGGAGTTGCACGAGGGGAGTTGCGTGAGTGGAGTTGCGTGAGGGGAGTTGTGTGAGGGGAGTTGCGCGAGGGGAGTTGCGCGGGGGGAGTTGCGTTGGGGGAGTTGCGCGAGGGGAGTTGCGTGAGGGGAGTTGCGCGAGGGGAGTTGCGCGGGGGGAGTTGCGTTGAGGGAGTTGCGCGAGGGGAGTTGCGCGAGGGGAGTTGCGCGGGGGGAGTTGCGTTGGGGGAGTTGCGGGAGGGGAGTTGCGCGAGGGTAGTTGCGTGAAGGGAATTTCGAGGGGAGTTGCGCGAGGGGAGTTGCGCGAAGGGAGTTTTGTGAGGGGAGTTGCGCGGGGGGAGTTGCGTGGGGGGAGTTGCGTTGGGGGAGTTGCGTGGGGGGAGTTGCGCGAGGGGAGTTGCGCGAGGGGAGTTGCGCGGGGTGAGTTGCGTTGGGGGAGTTGTAAGAGGGGAGTTGCGCGAGGGAAGTTGCGCGAGGGGAGTTGCGCGAGGGGAGTTTCGTGAGGGGAGTTGCGTTGGGGGAGTTGCGTGAGGGGAGTTGCGTGAGGGGAGTTGCGTGAGGGGAGTTGCGTGAGGGGAGTTGCGTTGGGGGAGTTACGTTGGGGGAGTTGCGCGAGGGGAGTTGCGCGAGGGGAGTTGCGCGAGGGGAGTTTCGAGAGGGGAGTTGCGTGAGGGGAATTGCGCAAGGGGAGTTGTGAGGGGAGTTGCGTGAGGGGAGTTGCGCGAGGGGAGTTGCGTGAGGGAGTTGCGTGAGGGGAGTTGCGCGAAGGGAGTTGCGTGAGGGAGTTGCGTGAGGGGAGTTGCGTGAGGGGAGTTGCGCAAGGGGAGTTGCGAGGGGAGTTTCTTGAGGGGAGTTGCGTGAGGGAGTTGCGTGAGGGGAGTTGCCTGAGGGGAGTTGCGCAAGGGGAGTTGCGATGGGAGTTGCGTGAGGGGAGTTGCGCGAGGGGAGTTGCGCGAGGGGAATTGCGTGAGGGGAGTTGCGTGAGGGGAGTTGCGTGAGGGGAGTTGCGTGAGGGAGTTGCACGAGGGGAATTGCGTGAGGGGAGTTGCGTGGGGGGAGTTGCGTGAGGGAAGTTGCGTGAGGGAGTTGCGCGAGGGGAATTGCGTGAGGAGAATTGCGTGAGGGAGTTGCGTGAGGGAGTTGCGTGAGGGGAGTTGCGCGAGGGGAGTTGCGCGAGGGGAGTTGCGTGAGTGGAGTTGCGTGAGGGGAGTTGTGTGAGGGGAGTTGCGCGAGGGGAGTTGCGCGGGGGGAGTTGCGTTGGGGGAGTTGCGCGAGGGGAGTTGCGTGAGGGGAGTTGCGTGAGGGGAGTTGCGTGAGGGGAGTTGCGTGAGGGAGTTGCACGAGGGGAATTGCGTGAGGGGAGTTGCGTGGGGGGAGTTGCGTGAGGGAAGTTGCGTGAGGGAGTTGCGCGAGGGGAATTGCGTGAGGAGAATTGCGTGAGGGAGTTGCGTGAGGGAGTTGCGTGAGGGGAGTTGCGCGAGGGGAGTTGCGCGAGGGGAGTTGCGTGAGTGGAGTTGCGTGAGGGGAGTTGTGTGAGGGGAGTTGCGCGAGGGGAGTTGCGCGGGGGGAGTTGCGTTGGGGGAGTTGCGCGAGGGGAGTTGCGTGAGGGGAGTTGCGCGAGGGGAGTTGCGCGGGGGGAGTTGCGCGGGGGGAGTTGCGCGAGGGGAGTTGCGCGAGGGGAGTTGCGCGGGGGGAGTTGCGTTGGGGGATTTGCGGGAGGGGAGTTGCGCGAGGGTAGTTGCGTGAAGGGAATTTCGAGGGGAGTTGCGCGAGGGGAGTTGCGCGAAGGGAGTTTTGTGAGGGGAGTTGCGCGGGGGGAGTTGCGTGGGGGGAGTTGCGTTGGGGGAGTTGCGTGGGGGGAGTTGCGCGAGGGGAGTTGCGCGATGGGAGTTGCGCGAGGGGAGTTGCGCGAGGGGAGTTGCGCGAGGGGAGTTTCGTGAGGGGAGTTGCGTTGGGGGAGTTGCGTGAGGGGAGTTGCGTGAGGGGAGTTGCGTGAGGGGAGTTGCGTGAGGGGAGTTGCGTTGGGGGAGTTACGTTGGGGGAGTTGCGCGAGGGGAGTTGCGCGAGGGGAGTTGCGCGAGGGGAGTTTCTTGAGGGGAGTTGCGTTGGGGGAGTTGCGTGAGGGGAGTTGCGTGAGGGGAGTTGCGTGAGGGGAGTTGCGTGAGGGGAGTTGCGTTGGGGGAGTTGCGTTGGGGGAGTTGCGTGAGGGGAGTTGCACGAGGGGAGTTGCGCGAGGGGAGTTGCGCTGGGGGAGTTGTGTTGGGGGAGTTGCGTTGGGGGAGTTGCGTGAGGGGAGTTGCGCGAGGGGAGTTGCGCGAGGGGAGTTGCGCGGAAGGAGTTGCGTTGGGGGCGTTGCGTGAGGGGAGTTGCGCGAGGGGAGTTGTGCGAGGGGAGTTGCGCGGGGGGAGTTGCGTTGGGGGAGTTGCGTTGGGGGAGTTGCATTGGGGGAGTTGCGTGAGGGGAGTTGCGCGAGGGCAGTTGTGCGAGGGGAGTTGCGCGGGGGGAGTTGCGCGAGGGGAGTTGCGCGAGGGGAGTTGCGCGAGGGGAGTTGCGCGAGGGGAGTTTCGTGAGTGGAGTTGCGTTGGGGGATTTGCGTGAGGGGAGTTGCGTGAGGGGAGTTGCGTGAGGGGAGTTGCGTGAGGGGAGTTGCGTTGGGGGAGTTGCGTTGGGGGAGTTGCGCGAGGGGAGATGCGCGAGGGGAGTTGCGCTGGGGGAGTTGCGTTGGGGGAGTTGCGTTGGGGGAGTTGCATGAGGGGAGTTGCGCAAGGGGAGTTGCGCGAGGGGAGTTGCGCTGGGGGAGTTGCGTTGGGGGCGTTGCGTGAGGGTAGTTGCGCGAGGGGAGTTGCGCGAGGGGAGGTGCGCGGGGGGAGTTGCGTTGGGGGAGTTGCGTTGGGGGAGTTGCATTGGAGGAGTTGCGTGAGGGGAGTTGCGCGAGGGGAGTTGCCGAGGGGAGTTGCGCGGGGGGAGTTGCGCGAGGGGAGTTGCGCGGGGGGAGTTGCGTGAGGGGAGTTGCGCGAGGGGAGTTGCGCGAAGGGAGTTGCGTGAGGAGAGTTGCGCGGGGGGAATTGCGTGAGGGGAGTTGCGCGAGGGGAGTTGCGCGAGGGGAGTTGCGCGAGGGGAGCTGTGCGGGGGGAGTTGCGCGAGGGGAGTTGCGTGAGGGGAGTTGCGCGAGGGGAGTTGCGCGAGGGGAGTTGCGCAGGGGAAGTTGCGCGGGGGGAGTTGCGTGAGGGGAGTTGCGTGAGGGGAGTTGCGTGAGGGGAGTTGCGTGAGGGGAGTTGCGCGAGGGGAGTTGCGCGGGGGGAGTTGCGCGGGGGGAGTTGCGTGAGGGGAGTTGCGTGAGGGGAGTTGCGTGAGGGGAGTTGCGCGAGGGGAGTTGCGCGAGGGGAGTTGCGCAGGGGGAGTTGCGCGGGGGGAGTTGCGTGAGGGGAGTTGCGTGAGGGGAGTTGCGTGAGGGGAGTTGCGTGAGGGGAGTTGCGCGAGGGGAGTTGCGCGGGGGGAGTTGCGCGAGGGGTGTTGCGTGAGGGGAGTTGCGTGGGGGGAGTTGCGCGAGAGGAGTTGCGCGAGGGGAGCTGCGCGGGGGGAGTTGCGTGAGGGGAGTTGCGCGAGGGGAGTTGCGCGAGGGGAGTTGCGCAGGGGAAGTTGCGCAGGGGGAGTTGCGCGAGGGGAGTTGCGCGGGGGGAGTTGCGCGAGGGGAGTTGCGCGAGGGGAGTTGCGCGAGGGGAGTTGCGCGGGGGGAGTTGCGCGGGGGGAGTTGCGTGGGGGGAGTTGCGCGGGGGGAGTTGCGCGGGGGGAGTTGCGCGAGGGGAGTTGCGCGAGGGGAGTTGCGCGAGGGGAGTTGCGCGGGGGGAGTTGCGCGGGGGGAGTTGCGTGGGGGGAGTTGCGCGGGGGGAGTTGCGCGGGGGGAGTTGCGCGAGGGGAGTTGCGCGAGGGGAGTTGCGCGAGGGGAGTTGCGCGGGGGGAGTTGCGCGGGGGGAGATGCGCGGGGGGAGTTGCGCGGGTGGAGTTGCGCGAGGGGAGTTGCGCGGGGGGAGTTGCGCGAGGGGAGTTGCGCGGGAGGGAGTTGCGCGAGGGGAGTTGCGCGGGGGGAGTTGCGCGAGGGGAGTTGCGTGAGGGGAGTTGCGCGAGGGGAGTTGCGCGGGGGGAGTTGCGCGAGGGGAGTTGCGCGGGGGGAGTTGCGCGAGGGTAGTTGCACGGGGGGAGTTGCGCGAGGGGAGTTGCGTGAGGGGAGTTGCGCGAGGGGAGTTGCGCGGGGGGAGTTGCGCGAGGGGAGTTGCGCGGGGGGAGTTGCGCAAGGGGAGTTTCGCGGGGGGAGTTGCGCGAGGGGAGTTGCGTGGGGGGAGTCCTGTGAGGGGAGTTGCGCGGGGGGAGTTGCGCGAGGGGAGTTGCGCGGGGGGAGTTGCGCGAGGGGAGTTGCGTGAGGGGAGTTGCGCGAGGGGAGTTGCCCGGGGGGAGTTGCGCGAGGGGAGTTGCGCGGGGGGAGTTGCGCGAGGGGAGTTGCGCGGGGGGAGTTGCGCGAGGGGAGTTGCGTGGGGGGAGTCCTGTGAGGGGAGTTGCGCGGGGGGAGTTGCGCGAGGGGAGTTGCGCGGGGGGAGTTGCGCGAGGGGAGTTGCGTGAGGGGAGTTGCGCGAGGGGAGTTGCGTGGGGGTTGTCCTGTGAGGGGAGTTGCGCGAGGGGAGTTGCGCGAGGGGAGTTGCGCGAGGGGAGTTGCGCGAGGGGAGTTGCGCGGGGGGAGTTGCGCGAGGGGAGTTGCGCGGGGGGAGTTGCGCGAGGGGAGTTGCGTGGGGGGAGTCCTGTGAGGGGAGTTGCACGAGGGGAGTTGCGCGAGGGGAGTTGCGTGGGGGGAGTCCTGTGAGGGGAGTTGCGCGGGGGGAGTTGCGCGAGGGGAGTTGCGCGGGGGGAGTTGCGCGAGGGGAGTTGCGTGAGGGGAGTTGCGCGAGGGGAGTTGCGTGGGGGTTGTCCTGTGAGGGGAGTTGCGCGAGGGGAGTTGCGCGAGGGGAGTTGCGCGAGGGGAGTTGCGCGAGGGGAGTTGCGCGGGGGGAGTTGCGCGAGGGGAGTTGCGCGGGGGGAGTTGCGCGAGGGGAGTTGCGCGAGGGGAGTTGCGTGGGGGGAGTCCTGTGAGGGGAGTTGCACGAGGGGAGTTGCGCGAGGGGAGTTGCGTGGGGGGAGTCCTGTGAGGGGAGTTGCGCGGGGGGAGTTGCGCGAGGGGAGTTGCGCGGGGGGAGTTGCGCGAGGGGAGTTGCGCGAGGGGAGTTGCGTGGGGGGAGTCCTGTGAGGGGAGTTGCGCGAGGGGAGTTGCGCGAGGGGAGTTGCGTGGGGGGAGTCCTGTGAGGGGAGTTGCGCGAGGGGAGTTGCGCGGGGGGAGTTGCGCGAGGGGAGTTGCGTGGGGGGAGTCCTGTGAGGGGAGTTGCGCGAGGGGAGTTGCGCGGGGGGAGTTGCGCGAGGGGAGTTGCGCGAGGGGAGTTGATCCGCGAGCTCTGCGCGCGTCCCCCCCCGGCACCCTCCCCCCCGGCACCCGCCACCCCCACCCCCCGCACCCCCCCCCCCCCCCGTGCCGCGCAGGTGCTCGCGGCAGGGGAGGTGCGCGAAGCCGCTGCTCGCCGCCGTCTCCGCTCGCCACTGCGGCTCCCACCCCCCTCCCCAGCTCCTCCCCCCACCCCCCCTCCCCCACCCCCCACCCCCACCCCCCCCACACCTCACTTGGGCCGGTGACTGACGGACGAACCGACTGTCCGGCGCGGTCGGCCCGACCAATCGGCTCCCGAGGCCCACGCGCATACATAATGAGCCTCTCCATATTAATGACCCACATTCTGATTTAAAGCTCTTGATGATGATTGTGTGCGTTTGGTCCCAGCTGGCTGTGCTTGGAGCATGCCACTGGAGGACAGTTGTGTTAATTGCTCAGCACTGTCAGGGGGTCTTTGATTTATCACGTCGAGAGCCTGGCTGTGGAAGCAGCATTCAAGCGTGCTCATGGACGGGACTGGACTTTGCCTCGCCGAGCCCCTGCCGCTCCACTACTACCAGCCGTGAGTGACTCTTCACCGTGCTTGCGATGCGATTTTAAACTTAAATTCCACCGCGGTGGATATTTTCGCATTTGACAATCCTGTGTGTGTTGTTGTGAAAATGACAGTGGTGTGTTTTTTTTAACGATTTTAAAATGTCGTATCGAAATGCGAGTGTACGTTTGGTAATTATTTAAAAGTGTAGCATTTTTGTTTTTACTTACTGGCGTAGGCTGTCGTGGGCAGCATTATTTCGCCCCCAATGTTTATTGACGATGCGTGTCCACCGTTCGATGGATGGCGCATTAAAGTTGCTCTAGCCCCGTACGATTTCGTCGGTCGCGTCCGCTCACCCGGCGGGGCACAGAGGGCCCTTTGAGAGGACTAAGCGTGGGGTACATGGCAGGGTGGCCGTGGCGCCGCTCGGCATTGTGCTGGTCATTTGCGTGGCTGTCATGTTGTGAATGTGCGTTCTGATACGGTGCGTGTGTGCGAACGACGCGTTGGAGTGTCAGGGCCCGCCGGGTTTTGAAATGATAATCGCCTTTCATGGTAACCGCTCGACGACACGTCCTGCGCATCCTCTGACAGGCGTTTGGCGGGCGGCACAATGTGTTTGATAAAGTTATCTGCAAGCCTCCGCGATTGCTTTCATTGTGGTTTAATTCAATTCCAAATGTTTCTTGTAGGAAAGGGAGAGAAAGTTGTTTCGCACGCCTCCGTTTGCTGCTCCGGTCGCATTTAAAGCAGATTATACGGTGACATGCTGTGCCGTGTATAATCTTCTCTCGCCGCTTGCTAACCCTGCATTAAATTGTCATCGTCCCAAACTAAGGAGGGAAATAAATAGCCACTCTTGGTGTTATCCAGGCAGTGAAATATTTCGCCCTCTTCCACTGAAGCGGCTCGGCGCTCATACTTCACGGGCAGATTACAGCGCTGGGCTGACACATCCAATCGCCGGCGCGTTGCACTTTTGGTTATTGCATTCTGCCCCATCCCTGCCTCCATATTTCACACGGTAACAGGAGATGAACTACTCTGTCAAACACTGTCTTTTCCCGGTGTTCTTGTTTATGTTCATGCGTTCGAGGGGGGCGAGTGTGACCATGTCCCGTACATACGAAATGGTGGCGCGCTCCCCGTCTCCGGAACCGAGCGTGACCCGCACCGTCGTCGCCTGCGCTGGGAAGTCTCGTCGCCCTCGTCTCACGGAGGCGCAGGGGGGTGCGCGCGATGTGGCAAGCGGACGGCGCTTCTCTCGCGTTCCACAGCGATGCGATCGGAGATGGGGAGGTGGCGAATGACTAAGATCGTAGCTCGCCGTGGAGAAACGTAGGGGGATGGACACGCGCGCGCGAGATTCTGCTCCCGTTTGAGTGCTCGCAAAAGCGAACACTCGAGTGTAGCGCCAGGTAATTGACTTTGAAATGAATTAGTGCACAAAATCGTTTCGGTTGAAGCGTGATAAAGGAATCAAAATTGCTGTGAGTGACAACTGTCTTTTCAATTACTCAAGCATGACGTGGCGGGCGCGGGGCTCGTGTGTGATGAACGGCGCACGGCACACGCAGCCGTCTCTCCGCTGCTGCCGTCTGACACGCCGACCCGCGCCTCTGATTGTGCACGAGACAACGCCAGCCGCTAATTGCCCCGTGCGGTGGTGTCACGGTTGGCACTCGTTGTGTGTCGCTTTGTCCGTCGATGGCTGTACGTGATCGAGAACGATGCTGCGTGTGTACACTGTGTGTGTGTATTTTAAAAAGTGCCGCCCGTGAAGTGTTAAGCATTTTGTGAGGGTATTTTAATTTGCCGCTTTTCAATACCCCATTGCACACCGTGCGCGCTAATGCTCTCGTTGAAAATATGACGACGCGCCATTGCCATCCTTTCCAAAAACTTCCGGACATCTGAACAAAAAAAATCCAATTTTTTCTCTTATTCAATAATGGTAAAATCCAGATAAACATTTTTGCTAATTCTTTATTAATCCACTTGCATACATTTTGTGAACATGCTTGTGACGGGTAAAACATGGAAACAAAAAATACACGTGTATTGTTATTTGCGAATAATCGCCAGATTTAAAATGCCGCATGTAAAAACAATATTGGAATTTGTCCGTCGTGTAATGTGTCTACACAAACCTCACGATGTGTATTCAAACTCATAGCGGTGCAATTAAAATCACCGCACTCGTCAAATATTTTACTCTTCCACCGGGGATTAATAAGAGCCGTAGTTCGAATGTCAGTCGTCGGATTTTTTTTGATTACCATGGTTTTATACCATTACAGTAATTACAATTACTCATAACTCACACTTTATTTTCCACTATCAATATGTAAACATACGAGTAAAAATCATCTCGCCTTTATCATTGGTCCTTCGCGCCAATACAGCACCTCGGCCATATTGTGTCCCTGCCCATCTGTGCAATTCATCTTTGACAGTAATCACATTTCCACTCCAGGTGATCCCATAGACGTGGGCCCTAAATCAGCGAGCGGCAAGGCGGGCACCATCCCGTGCTGGGATATGACGATCATTTTTAAACAAGCAGACCCAGAAACCCCGGCGAGCACGGCAGGTTTATCACGTTGTCAGCGACCGTTTGGGCGTCTTAAAAGTTGTTGTGCATTGCAGCGCGTCCGGCTCGAGCCGGCCATGCTGGACGTGTCGCTCTGCTCGGTGGAACTTTAAATTATTCAATTTTCATTAGCATCAACGATTACGTATTATAATTTTCATTTTTTTTTTCAAAGAAAAACACTCCATAACTTGCGAAATTATTTTTTGTGGCTCAGTGTAGTTATTATTTTATTCTTACTCACAATTTCCATGGTATGATGAACATGCCATCGCTGTTATTGTGTTTGGCAGTAGCGTTGTGATTGGTAGTGGTGTTATTGGTCGCGGTGTTGTGATTGGTAGTGGTGTTGTGTTTGGTAGTGGTGTTCTGTTTGGTAGTGGTGTTGTGTTTGGTAGTGGTGTTCTGTTTGGTAGTGGTGTTATTGGTAGTGGTGTTGTGTTTGGTAGTGGTGTTGTGTTTGGTAGTGGTGTTGTGTTTGGTAGTGGTGTTGTAATTGGTAATGTTGTTGTAATTGGTATTGGTGTTGTGTTTGGTAGTGGTGTTGTGTTTGGTAGTGGTGTTGTGATTGGTAGTGGTGTTGTGTTTGGTAGTGGTGTTATTATTGGTAGTGGTGTTGTGATTCGTAGTGGGGTTGTGTTTGGTAGTGGTGGTGTGTTTGGTAGTGGTGTTGTGTTTGGTAGTGGTGTTATTATTGGTAGTGGTGTTGTGATTCGTAGTGGGGTTGTGTTTGGTAGTGGTGTTGTGTTTGGTAGTGGTGTTGTTTTTTGTAGTGGTGTTGTGATTGGTAGTGGTGTTGTGATTGGCAGTGTGTTGTGATTGGTAGTGGTGTTGTGTTTGGTAGTGGTGTTGTGATTGGTAGTGGTGTTGTGATTGGTAGTGGTGTTGTGTTTGGTAGTGGTGTTGTGATTGGTAGTGGTGTTGTGTTTGGTAGTGGTGTTGTGTTTGGTAGTGGTGTTATTATTGGTAGTGGTGTTGTGATTCGTAGTGGGGTTGTGTTTGGTAGTGGTGTTGTGATTGGTAGTGGTGTTGTGTTTGGTAGTGGTGTTGTGTTTGGTAGTGGTGTTATTATTGGTAGTGGTGTTGTGATTCGTAGTGGGGTTGTGTTTGGTAGTGGTGTTGTGTTTGGTAGTGGTGTTGTGATTGGTAGTGGTGTTGTGTTTGGTAGTGGTGTTGTGATTGGTAGTGGTGTTGTGATTGGTAGTGGTGTTGTGTTTGGTAGTGTTGTGATTGGTAGTGGTGTTGTGTTTGGTAGTGGTGTTGTGATTGGTAGTGGTGTTGTGATTGGTAGTGGTGCTGTGATTGGTAGTGGTGTTGTGATTGGTAGTGGTGTTGTGTTTGGTAGTGTTGTGATTGGTAGTGGTGTTGTGTTTGGTAGTGGTGTTGTGATTGGTAGTGGTGTTGTGATTGGTAGTGGTGCTGTGATTGGTAGTGGTGTTGTGTTTGGTAGTGGTGTTGTGATTGGTAGTGGTGTTGTGATTGGCAGTGGTGTTGTGATTGGTAGTGGTGTTGTGATTGGTAGTGGTGTTGTGATTGGTAGTGTTGTTGTGATTCGTAGTGGTGTTGTGTTTGGTAGTGGTGTTGTGATTGGTAGTGGTGTTGTGTTTGGTAGTGTTGTGATTGGTAGTGGTGTTGTGATTGGTAGTGGTGTTGTGATTGGTAGTGGTGCTGTGATTGGTAGTGGTGTTGTGGTTGGTAGTGGTGTTGTGTTTGGTAGTGGTGTTGTGATTGGTAGTGGTGCTGTGATTGGTAGTGGTGTTGTGATTGGTAGTGGTGTTGTGGTTGGTAGTGGTGTTGTGTTTGGTAGTGGTGTTGTGATTGGTAGTGGTGCTGTGATTGGTAGTGGTGTTGTGATTGGTAGTGGTGTTGTGTTTGGTAGTGGTGTTGTGATTGGTAGTGGTGCTGTGATTGGTAGTGGTGTTGTGATTGGTAGTGGTGTTGTGTTTGGTAGTGGTGTTGTGATTCGTAGTGGGGTTGTGTTTGGTAGTGGTGTTGTGTTTGGTAGTGGTGTTGTGTTTGGTAGTGGTGTTGTGATTGGTAGTGGTGTTGTGTTTGGTAGTGGTGTTATTATTGGTAGTGGTGTTGTGATTCGTAGTGGGGTTGTGTTTGGTAGTGGTGTTGTGTTTGGTAGTGGTGTTGTGTTTGGTAGTGGTGTTGTGATTGGTAGTGGTGTTGTGATTGGTAGTGGTGTTGTGTTTGGTAGTGGTGTTGTGTTTGGTAGTGGTGTTGTGATTGGTAGTGGTGTTGTGTTTGGTAGTGGTGTTATTATTGGTAGTGGTGTTGTGATTCGTAGTGGGGTTGTGTTTGGTAGTGGTGGTGTTATTGGTAGTGGTGTTGTGTTTGGTAGTGGTGTTATTATTGGTAGTGGTGTTGCGATTGGTAGTGTTGTTGTGATTCGTAGTGGTGTTGTGTTTGGTAGTGGTGTTGTTTTTTGTAGTGGTGTTGTGATTGGTAGTGGTGTTGTGATTGGCAGTGTGTTGTGATTGGTAGTGGTGTTGTGTTTGGTAGTGGTGTTGTGATTGGTAGTGGTGTTGTGATTGGTAGTGGTGTTGTGTTTGGTAGTGGTGTTGTGATTGGTAGTGGTGTTGTGTTTGGTAGTGGTGTTGTGTTTGGTAGTGGTGTTATTATTGGTAGTGGTGTTGTGATTCGTAGTGGGGTTGTGTTTGGTAGTGGTGTTGTGATTGGTAGTGGTGTTGTGTTTGGTAGTGGTGTTGTGTTTGGTAGTGGTGTTATTATTGGTAGTGGTGTTGTGATTCGTAGTGGGGTTGTGTTTGGTAGTGGTGTTGTGTTTGGTAGTGGTGTTGTGATTGGTAGTGGTGTTGTGTTTGGTAGTGGTGTTGTGATTGGTAGTGGTGTTGTGATTGGTAGTGGTGTTGTGTTTGGTAGTGTTGTGATTGGTAGTGGTGTTGTGTTTGGTAGTGGTGTTGTGATTGGTAGTGGTGTTGTGATTGGTAGTGGTGCTGTGATTGGTAGTGGTGTTGTGATTGGTAGTGGTGTTGTGTTTGGTAGTGTTGTGATTGGTAGTGGTGTTGTGTTTGGTAGTGGTGTTGTGATTGGTAGTGGTGTTGTGATTGGTAGTGGTGCTGTGATTGGTAGTGGTGTTGTGTTTGGTAGTGGTGTTGTGATTGGTAGTGGTGTTGTGATTGGCAGTGGTGTTGTGATTGGTAGTGGTGTTGTGATTGGTAGTGGTGTTGTGATTGGTAGTGTTGTTGTGATTCGTAGTGGTGTTGTGTTTGGTAGTGGTGTTGTGATTGGTAGTGGTGTTGTGTTTGGTAGTGTTGTGATTGGTAGTGGTGTTGTGATTGGTAGTGGTGTTGTGATTGGTAGTGGTGCTGTGATTGGTAGTGGTGTTGTGGTTGGTAGTGGTGTTGTGTTTGGTAGTGGTGTTGTGATTGGTAGTGGTGCTGTGATTGGTAGTGGTGTTGTGATTGGTAGTGGTGTTGTGGTTGGTAGTGGTGTTGTGTTTGGTAGTGGTGTTGTGATTGGTAGTGGTGCTGTGATTGGTAGTGGTGTTGTGATTGGTAGTGGTGTTGTGTTTGGTAGTGGTGTTGTGATTGGTAGTGGTGCTGTGATTGGTAGTGGTGTTGTGATTGGTAGTGGTGTTGTGTTTGGTAGTGGTGTTGTGATTCGTAGTGGGGTTGTGTTTGGTAGTGGTGTTGTGTTTGGTAGTGGTGTTGTGTTTGGTAGTGGTGTTGTGATTGGTAGTGGTGTTGTGTTTGGTAGTGGTGTTATTATTGGTAGTGGTGTTGTGATTCGTAGTGGGGTTGTGTTTGGTAGTGGTGTTGTGTTTGGTAGTGGTGTTGTGTTTGGTAGTGGTGTTGTGATTGGTAGTGGTGTTGTGATTGGTAGTGGTGTTGTGTTTGGTAGTGGTGTTGTGATTGGTAGTGGTGTTGTGATTGGTAGTGGTGTTGTGTTTGGTAGTGGTGGTGTGTTTGGTAGTGGTGTTGTGATTGGTAGTGGTATTGTGATTGGTAGTGGTGTTATTGGTAGTGGTGTTGTGATTGGTAGTGGTGTTGTGTTTGGTAGTGGTGTTGCGATTGGTAGTGTTGTTGTGATTCGTAGTGGTGTTGTGATTCGTAGTGGTGTTGTGATTAGTAACGATATTGTGGCTGGTTGCACTTTTTAAACTGGTGATGATACCGGAGGAGAGATGACTCAACTCATAATTGTGTGAATTAATAAACTGAGCTCTGCCGCATTATGATTGTTTTCTCAATGCATCACGAGCAGACTCATAACAATCTCCAGTCGTAGGTGTAAAGTAGTGTTGGGGAACAGGGAGAGGGGTGGTGTTGTGTGTTTTTGTCTGTTGGCTGTGTATCTGCTCAGTGTGTGGGACATTGGTGTGTACGTCGCTGTTACATCGGCTCTCTGTCTGCACCGCCGTGGGACGACATTGTGTGTTTATGAGTATGCATTGGCTGCGTGCGCAGTGTGGGGAAAGATGGTGTGTATTTTTCCGTCGGTGCGGCTCGACGACTTACATTGTACGGGGTGGCGGTGTGTGCTCGCAAATGGGTGCGCTGGGTACCGCAGTGACTGTGAGCGGGGCGCGAGGGCATTATTCTACCCCTCATTGTTTCCCGGACTTGAGCATTGTTACATGACCGACAACATCATGACCGTTACAGCCACCGCCGCGCCGCGCCGCGCGTGTGTCCCGATATTTTTAGAACGCCTTCACCACATGACGGGTTTTAGTGTGACGCATGTTATAGCGTTACACGGAAAGTGCTCGCAGCGTCCAGAAAATTTGCAAGGGGATTCCGCCGCCGTTGCGCGCTCATTCATCATTGTTATCTAAAGTACCTGCTTTGACAGTGGCGGTGAGAGTATCGGGTGGGTGGGTGGGGGGGTCACGCCGCGGAGTGCGCGCGTTTTGCCGCTCCGGCCTCCTCGAGGTGAACTGTCGCAGCCTGCAGCCCCCCCGTCGCCCTGGCTCGGTGCCGAACGGGTGCCGTCTGCAGCTCCATGCGTTCCGATAAAACCTCACAAAGCGCGCGCGCGCACGCACACACATGCGCGCGCCGGGGAGCGGATAAAGGGATGCGACGCGCACTCCTTCGGACATGCCCGTGGAAAAATTTGACAATGGCTTTGTGACTTTTATGATGACTTCACTGCTCCCTGCCTCACAGCGTCAGCTGCGTATTGCGCTATAAAATACATCAGTGGGAATATCAGTCACAGGGTTATTTTAGCATGCTTGAAGAGTAAATGGGGTTCGCGTGCATAAAATAAATTTTATATCCCAAAAGGCCTTTATGCGTACATTTGTATTCGGAAGAATATTTCTTTATAGTTTGGGGATATATTAATATTGCTTTATATTGCTATAACTACTGTTATTAATTTCATGTAAAATAATGTTTAAAACAAACATAGTTTTTATTTATTAAATGCGTACATACTTTGCCAGAATTAAAATAGAGCGTAAACTTTCGTCACGTTTGTGTATAGATGAGTGCGCATCACACATTTGTTTGTTTTGGGATGTCTGGCGCATGATGTTTCGCCGGCGTGTGTCATTAAGCAGAGCCCTTCAAGGGCGGCGGTAGAGGCCGCGTGGTTGTGGCATTAATAGCCAGAATTTTGCGCATTCCAATTTCGACACGGTCAGTGACGGGAAGGTCACCGTGAACTCGAACAGCGTCAGCGCAAGGGTCACGGGGCGGCTTGTTGGCTCTCGCACGGCTGGGAGTGACAGAGAGCCACGGCGGTTGTGCTCACGGGGTCACGGCTCTCCTAAAGGGGCGACGCATGGTAGACACTGAGAGTTTGAGAGGTCGAGCGAGCGAGCGAGCTGGGTGAACGGCGACCGGGAAGCGACCGTTGAGTTTACGTGCCGGAGACTCGAAGCCGAGCGCCTGCGCCTTGGCCGCCTCCGGCAGCGGCGAGAGTGAGCGCACAATTGGTGGTGGGAAGTGATCGCGAGCCGTGGGGGATGTGCAGCGAGGCAGGCCTTGTGACCCCCACGGCGCGGCTGGATGTTTTGAAGCACGCGGCTGTGGGCGAGGGAGATGAGGCATGGGGGCTGCTGGGGGGGGGGGATTTGTGTTTTAGCCATGTGGATTTAGGATTGATTGTCTGGTTATCTGAGTGACGGTACAGTAAATACTTCCACCAGAGATCCGGAATGTGCAGTCGCACCAGCTGGCTACTAGGCCTATTTATAGCTTCCACTGGTCCGAACCAGAGCAGGTGGTTATTATAACCATGATAACTGCAATGTAGACAGAGCTTTGTGTGTTTTTATCGATGCTCTGATCCGGACAAAATTCAGTAAAACACTTTTTACCAGAAGGTGCTGCACTGAGAGTTGCTGTAGGTCAGCACTCTTAGCCAGGCGAACTGTGAGCCAGGGAAATGATGTGACACAGGCAGCCAGGGAGGGGGGCTTATCTCCAGCCAGACGAGTCGCGAACAACCAAGCGTTGACGTCTGATTTATGACATATTTATCTAGGGATAATGACACACGGTAGCGGGCTGCAGAGCCGGTTCATCCAATTTTCTACCTCCAATGGCTTTCCAAGTGGAGGCATTTTCCTTCTTCCACAGTTTGATGAGCATCAAATAAATTTCGCCATAATCACAGAGCAGTTAGGCCGACAGCGCCGGGGCTTTGTTTAAATCTAAAGTGCTATATTCCATGGTTGGTGGGTCCCCTCCGAGGCGGCCAGCAGGGTGTACTGTGGCAGCACAGCGGGCTGCGGCTGCCCTCCGCCCTCCCCATCACTCTCCCCCGGCCTCTATCTCACACAAGCGCGCTCGGGCCTCCCCATCGCTCTCCATCGTTGCCCCCCCCTGCTTCCCCCCACCCACCCATCTTACTCGCCACTCTTTCCCTTGCGCATCGCCCCTTTCCCGGTGTCCCACGACTCCGCCGGCGCTTCTCTTCGCGCTCCTCGCTGTCGGCACGGCGAGTGGCCGGGGGGGTAATTAGCCGAATATAAATGCGGCGAGCTGGGAGGGAAGGGGACGGACGGCAGGGACTCTCGCTGCTGATTAGTGCCGTCCGCAATTAGCTTATCTTTTCCATTAATTCCTATTAAATGGATAGTCCAGTTATATATACAATAAACGTGCAAATATTTTACTAAAATATTCGGAACTTTTTTTTCGGTGGAAAATCAAAATGCCAGGATAATCTACTGTTCTGGCAAATATTTTTTGTAAACATCTTTAAATTATTTTGCAAAAACGAACCCACGAGCTTAACACGTTAACCTTAAACAATGCGAATCGAACCCCAATGAAGCTTGGAGAACTGGATGGAGTCCAAGAGAACTCGCAAACAAACACGTTGCGAGAGAGAAACGCAGAATATCAGTGGAGCTCATCTTCCGCGAAACGCATTGTCCACCCTAAATTGCATCCACACAAACCATGGCAGATGCACAAATCGGAAATTAAAAACTCTCCAGTGGTGGTGCGACCGTGATCATCGAGAACAGAGACCTACGACGTACACCGACGCGATTCCCGATCCACAAAATACGAATGAGACATCACGGCGGTGATACACTCCAGCTTGACCATCTGAATGTGAAATTGTAGTTGTGGCTCTGCGTCTACATCAGCAGCCGTACAAAAGAAAGAAGAGGCAAACACGTAAACCCCTTGTTTATCCAGAATTTAGTCCAATAAAAATGACGAAAGTTACATATTATATATTTGTAGTTATTTAATCTAGGGCTATGTAGACGTCTTGAGGCAGCAGTTGTGCATTGCGTTACGCATGTGGCTACGAGAACGCCTATTTAAGGGGGGTGTTTGCGATGTAACGATGTTCATCGTGGCAACAACGAGACCGCGCGTGTCGTTTGGTTTGACGCAGGACGAGGATATTCCGCCGTAAAGAATACAAATTCACGCGCCGGGCTTAAACGATCGTCTATTCACGATGGCTTCGTCTAATAGATGCCGATGCATATCGGGACCATCAGCGGGTGTCGTGAAGAAATTAAAGAGTTAAAACTCGTTTCGTAGTCGCATGCATTTTTTTTACGCACTGCTTCAAATTGGCGTCGCTTGGCGCGATTCGGTACTGTTTCGGTATTGTTTTGAAACAAATGCATTGCCCCTGCCTTACTGCATTGTTTCGCAGCGAACAACAATTGCAAACTTACCGTACGTCAGCAAAAAATGTTGACTTTTTCACAGGAATTGTGTAAAATAAATTCCCCCGCAGCAGTACGCACACACGGGAAAAATTTACGAATGACAAACACATTCCATGTAAGCACAATTATACCGGGCGTATATTGTGCACGTCTTAATACTTTCATTATGCTCAGCTGACAATTGTTCTACGCGAGTGGGGCAGTCGAGCACGTTCATTGAAAGCCAACCTATACTCTATCACCCCTGGTCTTATTTCAGAGTTTTGCGCTGTGGGAGCTCTTAATTTCACAGAGTGCTGATGAGACTCATGCACCCCGTCTCGCCCAGAGCGGACCAAGGGGGCACGCGTTTGTGACCCCGAAGCCACACACACACACACGCGCGCGCGCGCACACGCACACAAAGACACACACATCTCCCGTGTAGCCTTGAACAGACTGTTGGGGGAAAGTGCTGTCAAGGTGCACCTATGAAGGCCAGCACTGAAAAGGAGGAGGTGGGCGTCCAGCCTGACACCCGGCCGCCCATGTCTCTCCAAAGATGATTGTTAGACATCACACCGGGTACTCATTGGAGGCTGAGTCTACCTAGGTAAAGCCCGAGACTGGTTTCAACTATTTGTCACTGAGCTGGAAATTCAGATCGCCGGGATCATAGCGCAGTGCGCTCACCACTGCTCCACCGCTCGCCCACGCACACAAAGATCCCCCATTTCGCCTTAACAGACTGCAGGGGCAAGTGCTGGTAGCGAGCACCTATGAAGGCCGGCACGGCACACGAGGGGGTGGGTGGCCAACACCACGCCCGGCCGCCTTTGTCTCCCTAGTGACGATGTTTACACATCGCACCAGGTACTCATTTAAGGCTGAGTCGACCTAGGGGAGGCCCGGGACCGGTTCAGATAATCGTCACTGATGTTGGCCGTGAGCGGGAATCTAACCCGGGTCTCCAGTTTCATAGCGCAGCGCGCTAACCGCTACACTACCGCTCCACACGCACACGTACACACACACACGTGCGCACTTGCGCACGCACACAGCGTAGCGGCGTTCGAGCCAGAGCAAGTTTGTAGCAAAAACAAACTGCAGCGAGTGAAGCGGCGGCCGATGGACGCGCGTCTGTGGTGGGAGTGTCCCCGTTGCGACGATCTGCTCGCTGTCGCATTGCCTGCCCGCCTAGAACATCACTGTCTGTCGCACCGCACCAGGGGATCGCTGTGTCATCGAATATTTTATGCAAAATATTACACGCATGAGTAAAATGTACGAGATGTTTGCGCTTAGATAGTATAATGCCGTGCTGATTAAATAAGTCTAGTGTTGGTAGGGGCAGTCACGCAAAACAAAAATAAATACTAAATGCATTCACACACTTACAATAGCAAAGCGGAGTACAAGGGGAGTAAATTAACACAAGGAGGTAAATGTAACGATCAATCTTGTTGCAGAATGAAAGGGACGGTCACGCACGTGCTGCCAGTGACACTGCCACGCACACATACGTACGATGCGAAATCAGTTCAACATACATACACACATACATAAAATACAATGCGGATTTATGTAGCATGTACATGCATCTCGATTCGCTGTACACACGGAGGCGCACATACATATTGTCACGTGTACATCCACAAGCACGCTTATATACAAATAAGCATCTCCATTCACGTGCGTGCACGTGCATCCGTCTGCACGTACACGAAGCATGCGCGCATACATACGTATACCATGCTTACAAATGTACAGAGACACACACATAGATATTTGTGATAACGTAATTTGCACTTTTAAAAACACGCGTAAAACGTACAACTACGTAAAGATCCAAACACTCGGGAAAGTTTTGACTTTTAAATTATAGTTTGCACGGGAAGGATATCGGCTATAATCATGATAATTTCAAACTTGCAATTAATCGCTCAGCATCTCAAGGTTAGAGCAAAACATTTAAAACATCCACGTGTATTTTTTTAGGCTGCTCTACGTCCGCCTCTTGGTGTGATATATTGAAGTGGGTGCCACGGGGCAGCTTCTTTTTGCTCGAGAGCCTGGGCGTTTGCACATCGGTATTTACGGAGCAGATGTAAGGGGTGTTGTCGGGAAGATGATGGCTGAGCATTAGGAGAAAGACACGTTGCGGAGAAGGCGAACTGAAAAAACAGCGTCAATGTCAGATTCCAGGGCCAAGTGCGTCGGAGCAGGCCTTGCGCATTGCCATTCTGCTCCACATTGGGCTCACCGTGCCAGCTCATTCCACTGTTTATGAGCGCAGTGTCTTCACAGCCACAACGAAATAATGAACTGTATTGGCTGAATGTTGTGATCATAATATGATGGTAAAGGAAGGCCAGCAACGTTAAAATTACAATTCTTTTTTGCGCAGCAGAAAGGTCATGTCCAGTTCATTCCCGACCCAAAAAAACAGGCCGGGAATGAATGAATGACTGACACAGTTGAATGGAACAACTTGTGTTCTGCATGGACACCTGGACTATCGGTGCTTGATCTGTCTGGAGGACTCAAGAGAAGTGGCGCTGGGAGACACCAAACAATAATTCAGCGGCACAGCTTTGGATGGCATCACTGGGCAGGTGGCAGGCTGGCATCCATCTATCTTGTGGCCAGGACAGAACCTGCTGGACATTTGTAGGGTGTGCACCACAGTTTTTTTTGGCTTTCGTTAGTCTGTCTGTGCTGCTGTAGATGTACACAGTGAACGTTTGTCTATGTATATGCCATATGTCTTCACTTCATATGCACAAGACAAAGATCCCCCGTATAGATTTAGCAGACTTTTAGGGCAAGTGCTGTTAGCGAGCACCTATGAAGGCCGGCACGGCACACGAGGGTGTGGGTGGCCAGCATCACACCCGGCCGCCTTTGTATCCCCTGTGGCGATGTTTAAATACTGCACCAGGTACTCATTTGAGGCTGAGTCGACCTAGGGGAGGCCCAGCACCGTTTCAGATAATCGTGGTCAGGTCCGTAGCGCAGTGCGCTAACCGCTAGACTACTGCTCCCCACCTGTGCATATGCACACACAGACACACATGCACTGTGTATGTAGTGAATATGTACTCCGTGTTCAGACAAGCACTCATTGTGTGCACATGCAGTAGAGACACGCCGTTTGCATTAAGTTGACTTGCTGAGATTCCAGCGGTCGGCGTGCACAGTATCATTAGAGTTGCAGTCATTCACCTTTCCGAGGGAAACACTTTTCTGTTCCAATGTTTTATTTGACCACTGAGGACATAATGTATGGACTGTGAGTACGTATTTACAGAAGTATATGTGCAAACGTTTCTCCAAGCTTCACACCTTTGAATTGAAAAGAAGAAAAAATCCTATAAAATTCAGTTGTATATTTCTTTGATTTCTGAATTTTGTTTCCCTTTATACTTTAAAACTTCCCAAATAAAAGTACATCCACGTGCATCCTGAGCAATTGGGATGAACAGCTGACACTTAGCAGTCTAAAGAAGTAGATTTTAACCACAAGCTATGTTTTTATAAAAGTTTAATTGTCGTGATATAATAGGACATTAACGGTAATCCATTGCTATGTGGGACAAACATCTGAGATAATGTTGATTTATAATAGCCTTACAAAGGGCGAGGGTTGGGAATAGGTTTGTAAATGATGTATGCATAATACATGGCTCATAATGAATCACTTTAATGCCAGCAAAATGTTACAATGTGGACATGTTTAATTTGGGTGGAAAAACCACATTATGTCTTCGATGAAGTTTGAACCTGCCACTCCAGCATTACAGTTATTATTGTTTAAAAGATTAGTTCTAGGAACACATATATGTTTTAGAAAAAAACACGTTTTAATTGGATTCGATTAAAAAAAAAAGAATGAAAATAACTCCTAATAGTAAAAGGGCAACATTATTACAATTTCAACAGCAGGCAGTGTTGTACAGGCATGCAGGTTAGTCGTGGCAGTAGTAATAGTGGTGGTGTTGGTAGTGTTACTCATAATAATTCATAAAGGTTTTTGGGTTAGATTGTGTAAGTGTAAATGTGTCGTAACCCTCCACCACCCGACACAGCCAGTAAGGTTTGTCACGTAAACAACGCGCCAATTAGTTACTATTTTAGCCCACCGGTGTGTTGGAGAGTAAATCCACAACATTTACAGTGTTACTCAGTGGTAGTGTTCGTGCTGATAGTGGCCGTGGTGGTAGTTGTGGTGGTTGTATTGGTAGTAGTGATGTGGTTGGTCATGGTGTGTTTAAAACTGCTTTCTGTATTTAGTTTGCTGTCCTTGCCGCACCTCCGATTAGCACGGTTGGCTACGTACGGTGCGAAAGAAGTTCAACATACATACATACATACGAGGGTGGTGTTGTTATTGGCAGTTGTGTTAGTGGTGGGAGTCTCGGTATTGGAAATTATAATGTTGCAGTTGTGTTTCTGGTAGTTTTGGTCGTGTCAGTGTTGTTAGTGGAAACCTACTCTGTCGCCACCTTCATTGCTCTCAAATGAAGTGGTCTTACTAGCCATTCAGCCCCTCTTGATGTCAATGCCCTCTGCCTCAGCTAGGAATCATCACTTCTTGACACTGGGGCCCAAGGAGAAACAGACTCTACTCCAAGTCCAACAGTACCAACATTGTCCAAAGTACTCCCAACCCAAAAGCTCACTACCATGAATATCACCCAGTTCTCTCAACTCTACCATACGTTTTTTTACTATCTTATCGTATATATGTATATAGTGCCTTTGTCCCAGGCGCTAAACAATGATAGTATAATTGTGCATTCGATGATAGTGGATAACATGGAGATTGGGGTTATTAAAAGTGGCTGTGTAGCTATAGTGACAGAAAGAAGGACAGATAGGAGTGGTTAAGGAGAGGTTGGGGTCGTGGTAGTGATAGGGGCTGAGGTACGCTCACATCTACTTCCTGTCACCAAATATGCCCACCACCCCAAGCTTTCTACCCACTCTCCATATTACCATCTCCTATGTTGGAATCGCTATGCCTGTCTCAACAACCCCATCACCATGAGGCCTACTGCACAAACGTGCCAGCCACCCTTTTGTTAATTTTATACTGCTGAATGTCGTTTCTTGTTGACGGTATTCCTGCAGGAGGGCACCATAGACATAGTTGGTCTCACTGGGACTTGACACACGCACACCCTCTGAGCTGCACTCACTCTGAGTTGTTCCTCCCTGGCTGCCATCTCTACAGGTGCACTCACTCCCCTGGCTGGCGTGGTGAAATTGGATGTCATCCCTAAACCAATCTGTAAATTCCATACCATAAATTCCCCCAAATGTCACCTCTTTTGAGGGTCTCTCCCCTCACCTTCTGACCCCCTCCCCTCACCTTGTGACCCCTTCCCGTCACCTTGTGACCCCCTCTAACACGAGAGTCTCTGTCGTCCACCGATCACCGAATCCAAACTCCAACTTTTCAGATCTGACCTCGACGTCAGGTCTCTCCTCCCCTCCACTCACCATTGCTGGTGATTTGAGTCTCCAGTCCCGTGAAATTCATTAATCCCTCCCAGCTGATCTCATTTTAACAACTCAGCCCAGCCCCATGGCCACAGTCGTCTCCAACACACAAGTCCATCACTCTCACCACCATTTTACCTTTTACTTATTGTGACCACCACCTTACAAACGTATCTTTTACCTCTCAAGGCCACCTCTTTCCAGATCACCAACGTTAATTGCACCTCACCAGACACCCATCTCCTTCAATTCTCGGCTTCCACATTCAGCCTTTTTATCCCAGCTTCAGTATCCCCCATGATCTATCTCCTGTAAAGACCTGTACATCTTACAGAACCTCCTCGACCCTCTGATACTCAACCGCCCTTCGTAAGCAAACATTCATTGATTCTAGGCTTGAGAGACAGTGTAAGAAATCTGGCCTTGAAATCCGTTATCAGGTCTGGAAGACATCAAATCATCTCAGTTGGCTTTGACAAGGTCCAAATCAGACTTATGATCGAAAAGGGTGCTGGAAACCCCTAAATACCTCTTCAGCACTCCCTCCTGCATCACCAAAACCCAGATTTCACTTCTTCTCCTTCAGTTGCTAACAACTCTCCTCTAATTCTTCTGCTATGGTAAAACCATCAAGAGTTGCATTGTGGTATCTGACTCTGCTTCTATTAGTCCCCAGTCACCTTCCCTTGACATTCCTCAGTCCATCACCATAAGCAGCGTCACTACAATCATGTCCAACCTACAAATCTCCATCCTTTGCTTCACAAATTCGTCCCTCACTGTGTAGCCTCGCTGTGTGTAAATCGCCAGCTGCGTTCAAGGCTTCAGTCTCCTCCAGTACCGTTCCCCAAGCCTTCAAGACTGCTGCTGTCAAGAAGAATCCAAACTGTCCCAACATGCCTGCAGATGTCCTTCCTATCTCAAATCTCTTTTATATCAGAAAAGCTCGAATAGGTGTTATCTTCTCGCATGTCCCCAAACGCCTCTCCCTTCGTGATCTCCACGATTCAGTACAATCTGGTTTCTGCCAAGGCCATTCTTTTGAAACTGCTTTCCTTCATGTGGTAAATGGCCTTCTCTCTTCAGACCATAGCTCACTCTCATTCCAAGTTCTGTTAAACCTTCCTATTGCCATGGACGCCATAGACAACTCCAACGTTATTGACCAACTCCATAACAATTGATCGTGTCTCTGGCACTCTCATGCTCTGGTTAATTTCTTACCTATCAAACTGCTTTTTCCACTTACACACGAGGACTGTAGTGTTGGTGGTGGTAGCGGTAGTTAGTAGTGGTAGTGGTGGTGTTAGTGGAAGATATAGCACTAGCGTCACCAACACAGAAAGGCCACAGCCTGGGCCGCTGGTCCGGGGCGCTGGGGTGCCCGTAGCGCTGGGCAAGACGCCCTCACTCCACGAGCTGACGGCACCGCTGGGCTGATCTCATGCGTGCTCGGGGTGTCCGCTCGCTCCGCAGGCGCCACGGCGGTTGTGCCGTGCCGGGTCCCAGCTGATTGGCCGCACCCTACACCATGAATCACCACTGACGCTAATAGTTTCCCGTGCTGGTTAAGGGGTGCTGCGTTAGGTGTACAACATGACATCTTCACAATTCTGCGGTGCACTTAAGCTCGGCCCCACGCTCACACCCTTTTCCCCTCCAGCCAATATCCTTAATGAGGCCAGTAATTAATTGGTGTCCTCAAATCTCCTGATTACTGACATGGAAGGCAGGGCTGCAGGATTAACCCCATTCTCCCTATCCACTAAGTCAACAGACAGCAACCAATTCCACAATAAATGACTTCGCTGCAGTACGTAGCACCACAAACTGGTAATGTCTGTCGTCCTTTGCTCCCACTCTCAAAGCCTAATTACCCGTGTGCGCCGAGCACCGTGTGCTCGTGGGAGGCAGCGCACACTCCCTTTAGCAGGAGCCTGCCGCACGTTGTGCCGAACAAGCGGTGCTTGTGGCGGCGGCGGCGCACAGACGGTCAGGAACCCTGCGCTCAGATCAGATTCACGGGCCGTGCCTGTTCGCCAGTTACGTCTCGGAGCAAACGCAATGCACACCCTCTTGAACTCTTCAGATGTATAAGTGCATCATCTTTATCGAACAATAAAGATATTTAATAAATAGGCCACTTGGTTTAAATGTTGCTGAACGTATATTATTCTTCCTTTGGGTCATTTTAATTTCCTTGTATTTTCACGACGATACATCATGCCGTATTGACTGTGGAGTGACTGATGCTGACGGCTTTTGCCTTTCAAGAAAGTCCCAAGATTTATGGTAATTTATCGCTCTTGTATCCCTTGTCCCCCGTGCCGCCCCCGCCTGTCCTCTCTATTGACGTCGTTCCCAGGCTCCTAAGCAGGATGTCAGCCAAAGATCGCCGCATCGATTCCAACGGGGGCTCATACATCAAGACGGAGCCGTCGAGCCCCAGCTCCATGCTGGATGGCATCTCCAGCAGCCACCACAGCCCCGGTGGCTCCTCCGACGGCAGCGGCAGCTACTCCACCGCCGGCAGCATCAACGGCCACCACCATCATCACCACCACAATCACCACAACCACCACCACCACCACAACCACCACGGCCTGGACTCGCCCCCCGTGGGCTTCCACGGCATGCCCAACGCGGCGGTGCCGCGCCGGCGCTACGAGGACTGCTCGGCTGGAGTGGGGGGTGGAGGCCCCCCACAGCTCACGGATGACCCCACGGCCAAATGCGAGTACATGCTCAACGCCATGCCCAAGCGCCTGTGCCTGGTGTGCGGGGACGTGGCATCCGGCTACCACTACGGCGTTGCCTCGTGCGAGGCCTGTAAGGCCTTCTTCAAGCGCACAATCCAAGGTACGGGCCTTTCTCCAGCGTTCTTCGACTTCCATGGCCTCAGAATAGTTTTCTCTCGCGAAACGGGACTCCGCCTAGTTTGCACGCCTCTTCTGTGACTTGGCCTTCGTGCGGTAAAAGCACCGATTTGCTCCACTGCTGACAGCCCCACGCATTTGCATGCGCTCTTCACAAACCGCGTGTGGCCCACATTGTGCAGGATGAGTACGGTGGAAGTGGTCATGCCAGAGATCTCTGGGCAAGGGCTCCTGCAGCTGGTGGCTCCGCAGTCAGAGTTCAAAATGCAGAGAGAACCTGGAGTCCCCTTTTGAACCCATACAGATTTTGCTAATAATCGCAAACCGCTTTATGTTTACGCGCATGCACCTTTCGTGTCCGGTGGTCCAGAATGATATAAATTCTTGTCTCTCATAGCAGCTGCTTTATTCACGCGCATGTCGCGTTTTTATAAAGTGACCCGAAGCATTGCCATCCACCTGGATACATTACCCAGCCGAGAGTCCCTTCAGGGAACCCCCATGCCTTCTCAGATGTCTGCACTGGGTGTACTCCTTCTCAATGTGCCAAAGCAAGTTTTGCTTAGATGGAACAAAGGGTTATTGAACTAATTATGGGCGTTCTTGCAGTTTATCGGGAGTGTTGTGCGTTAGATTTGCGTGTGTCATTCAGTGTGTGCCGGTTGCCCACTGTTGTGTCAATGCAAACATACGCTTTTTTGTGTCATCTGATATTGCGTGTCTGGCTGTGCGCACGTGTGTGTGTGTGTGTCGGCACGCGTGGGTGTTCCGTGCGTGGGTATGTATATGCATGTGCGTGTGTGTTTGCTGAGTTGAGAAAGAGACAAAGGAGCACAAAAATAAGAACACATTATTTCAAAAGGGCTGTACTCCTCTGTGTCACCGAGTGAAATATTTGGGTCTAATTTTAAATGCGCTCTTGTCCGGAACAGCCACAGTCCTGCGTGGTAATTACGTAAGTGCTCGACGGCGCGGTAATTGGATACTGGAATTACATTCTAAATGCAAAAATTACTTGGAATTAAAGAAGAGATGAAATCAGAACGGACAACAAAATCACACGTTTCACTTCAGTAATGCTGAAGAATCCGAGTTTTTCTCTCTGCATTTGCATTTGAATTGGAGTGGAGTGGCCCGGGATCAAGTGAGGGGTTTTTCCTGTCTCTGCGCGTCGGCGCAGCGAGGGCTGATTAAGTTCTGACGCCTGAGGTTGTCCACTCGGCAAATTATCGACAGTGGTTTGCTTTCTGCTTCTCTGCTTTTTCCGATGCCTGGCTTCGACCGACCGTGTTTTGTCAATATCAATCAGTGTTTACTAAGTGTGATTAACTCTGAAATATTTCATCTCGGCTTGCATCCCCAGGGGCCAGAGTGCTAATTACGCTAATACGCATGTGGTTCAATGATCTGTAAAGGTTTCTTGGCTGCTTCTGATCCAGTGTGAGGATGATGCAGCAAGGCCCCTTGTGTGCCCTGTCTTGTCTAATGAGTGGCAATACCACCCGGACAACTTCACTCAATCTCATCCACACGTATCACTCTTCTCTCTCTCTCTCATCCACACGGATCGCTATTCACTCACTCTTATCTCCATGGATCACTCTTCACTCACTCTAATCCACGTGGATCACGCTTCTCTCTCTTTCTCTCATCCACATGGGTCATATTTCACTCTCACTCATCCGGCATGAACTACACTCGTCACAGGCTGTCACGTTTAACATCTATATGAAGAATTTGAAGAGTCCCATTCATAATGAGTGATGTCGTTCCTCTTTGAGAAGTAAATTTCACCACATTATGATTGAACCCAAGTAAATTTTAGTGTCAATTAAGATTAGCATTAAGCACATTTTAGAGGATTATGACCAAATCACCGTGGATGCAGTTGAACTCGTCAAATCTCAGAGATTGAGCATGTCTGAGACTGGGTGGTGCTTGGATGGACGACCACCATGCATGGCAGGTTGTTGTAGGATTATATGCTATGTGGTGGGCAGCAGAGGGCAGAAAAATCAATGGTTGAACTTTCCTTCTCTGTATCACTGCTGTGCTCCCCTATCTTCACCAACACTAAGCAGCATGGTGGAGTACGGTCGAATAACCCCAACAATTGGCGTGGCTTGGGGAGACCCTCATCCAGCAGCAGATGGACCAGGGTGTCTTCATGTTCGTATTTTTAAATGGTTGGTCTGGATGCTGTGTGTGGAAGCGTGCTGTCAGCCCGTCCAGGATCCGCCGACGCTATGAATCGCCCCTCACCGCAGTCAACTCGAGCGCTGGCACATCTTGCCGGGTCTAATGTTCTTGTCTCCTGCGTTCGCTTTGTGTTGCCACATCGGTGTCGCCGCTGCCGCCGTCGCCGCCGCTACTATCCACCGCTGCCCCCGCGCGCAGGGAGCATCGAGTACAGCTGCCCGGCCACCAACGAGTGCGAGATCACCAAGCGGCGCCGCAAGTCGTGCCAGGCGTGCCGCTTCATGAAGTGCCTCAAGGTGGGCATGCTCAAGGAAGGTGAGTGGCCAACGGCACGCGCGTGTGTGTGTGTGGCGCATGCACGCATTTTCACGACCGGGGTCATTCATCATCTCGACACGAGCGGTGCATCTCCGTCACCTGAGTGCGCATCCTCCCCACAGTGGCGAGCGAGGCCACGAATCCAATTTCGTCGACCGGTGCCTCTCGGCACGTGCCGTTGACAGCGCCACGTGCTCGTTTTGCGGCCGTGCTCACCGGCGTACGCGGCGATGGAGACTTCAACTCCTGAGCCGCTTTGTGCCAGCAAGCCCCACGCTCTCCGAGCGTCATTATTCGGGCTTCACGGCCGTGAGTTATTCGTGGAGTGTCGTGAGGGTACGAGGAAGCATCGCCCACAATATTTAATTCGCACTTCTTGGGCCAACCGTCGTGCCTTCTGGTCGAGAAGGGGGTGGTCGTTCTATGGTTGTTTCCAAGAGGAGGCTTGGGGGGGGGGGGTAGCGGGGATGGCCCATGGGGCGGTGGTCTGACTAGAGGAGCCCGGGGGAGCTGTCTGTAATCGCAGCGATCGCGCTCGTCGCAGGGGAGCGGGGTCCACGCTCTGAATGACACACATGCGAATGGGAGGTGGAGGGAGGAGAGGGCCCGGCTTCGGATTATCAAGTGCCAGCAAAGTTGACGTGCCTGCGTCTGTCGTCTATCTCAGCAGGATACAACACTGTGGGTGCAATGATGGCAAACAAATAGAATAACGCCGCCCCGGATAAATCAGCGTTCCACCGGCGTCAACTACCGCCACCTAAAGCCGTGTTGTCGATGCGTGCGCTGTGGGAGCAGCACTTGTTACGGGACCTTTTTCTAAATTAAGCCGGCGCTTGCGCAATGTTTATATATATTTAAAAAAGTATTGTTCGTCTAAATGAACTAATGCATTAGCAAAAATTGGCTGCGCAATGAAACCTTGAACAGTTATACAATTTCCCATTTGTATAGCAGAGTATCATTAGAGAGACGGAAAAAGGCAAGGGCGATGATGTGTAAAGAGCTTGTTAATTTGCAGTGTAATACAACCTATTAATCATTATTCATGTGAGAGACGGCCCGGCGAGGAGGGGAGTCCAACTGAATGCAGCAACGCAGTGCCTCGATGCCCGAATAATAAAGGAGAGTAACTGGCGCTGGTAATTTGTGTTTTAGTGTTACAGATGACCTCGTCGTCCATCATTTTTACTGATATACTGGGCTCTTCCCCGACTTCATTTTCTAAATGTGTCTAAATGCACATTTACTCTTCCTTTATGAATGTTATCTAATACCGAGAACGTACTCAGCCTTATTAATGCCGGGCATGCCGGACACACAAGACGCAAGCGGTGCCGGTTGCATCTCCGGGCATTTGCATGCAAGCCCTGTCGATTTGAAGCTCCTTCTGTTTAATTGGATTCACCCCTCTCGAGGGTCGTTTGTCATTCCCGGCCGCGTCTGCGCGTGTTTTATTGTGTGCGCCGGGTTTTTAAAATTTTTATTTGGATCTGGACATTCCGCCCGTCATGCGCGCGACATGCCAGCGAGCGGGCGCCCTCAGCTCCCCCGGCACAGAGAGAGGGGGAGAGGCTCAACAGGGTGACGCTCCGAGGCCTCAGAGCTCACACTCCACCCTGACTCCACCCTCACTCCACCCTCACTCACTCCACCTTCACACTCCACCCTCACACTCCACCCCTCACTCCACCCTCACTCCACCCTGACTCCACCCTCACTCCACCCTCACTCCACCCTCACTCCACCCCTCACTCCACCCTCACACTCCACCCCTCACTCCACTCACACTCCACCCTCACACTCCACCTTCACACTCCACCCTGCACCACACGGCAGTTTGCTCTCTCCCGAACACGGTCCCATCGCGCAGGGCGTATGCCTGCGCTGCGCGCTCTGTGCTGCTGCTAATGTTGCTGTAAATAAGGGCTCCGGATCAATGACGACCGTCATCACTGGCAAATGCGCGGACTTGAAAACCATATTTGTCACGATGAAGTCTGCGTGATTTACAACGATCCAAACTCCGCACGCACAAATGGATTGCGCGGCGCCGCCCAGTTGTTTATGGTACTTGTGTTTGATGGGCGTTGCGCTTGTGGGAATAAAAACCTCGCCTGCCGTTTCTCCACCGCTGTTGGGGGGGTGGGGTGGGAAGAAAAAAACCCGCAGATGAAACTCCGGTAAACGCAGGAGGAGCGGCGCCCTCACCGTCCTCTTCGTAGGTCCTGACGTGTGCGGACACTTGACGAGGCGTTTGTCACAGGAGGGTAATGAGGCCACGATGCTGAACTGAGTCGCGGGTGCCACGCCGTCATCATCAGCGCGAGCGCCTTGCGGGGGGGGGGGGGGGCAGTCCCTCCGGCACAAAACAAGATGCAAGTCCCCTGCTGAACAACGGGCCACTGAGAGAGAGAGACGAAGGGGGGTGGTGGCGTTTGTGCTGTGAATGGTGATACTTTAGATTCTCAAATGCATCGCATCACTTACCCAATATCGATAGAGGAATGTTAAGAAATTAAACGCGGTCGTTCATTGAGAGATGACCTGCACGTGCGATTGGTGCCCACGGGAGAGGCGGAGTCTCTTCTGTCGGTGCAAGTGCCGTAGGTGACGTACGCTTATCTGTTTGTCCATCCGAAGCATCGTAATCGTCGTCATGAGCACTGATCAATCCACTGCTGGATGAAGGCCTGCCCCCTGTCCCCGCCTCCCCCCTCCCAAGCTGTCATCATCTCTCATGGTCTTGCAATTCAGCAATCCATCTTGGCACTTACATGTCAGCTGATTTCTGCACTCTGTCTCTGCAGTGGACATCATCTCCGGCGTGTTCCCTCCTTTAGTTGCTGCTATGTCGCGAGTCTCGACTGCCAGCCTTCATCTCTCCTCGCCTTGCATGCTGCCCTCACTCACTTACATTTCTTAGCAGTCAATACAATGTCTCCAACCTGCGTGCATTCTCCCAAGCATCCGTTCCTCTTCCTGTCCTCCAGTGTCACTCCGTGCATTCACATCTCCACGCTTCTTTGTTTACGTTCAATCTGTCGTTCCGTTTTCTTTGTCAGTGTCCATGTTTCTGATCCATAAGTCACAGTGGGTGATGTGCACTGATTAAACGTGGTCTTCTTTAGGTAAATTGCGACGTTGATTTCTATCATTAGGTTCAGTTTTCCCACAGCACCGCAAACATTTTGTCGTCTGCCTCTTTATTTAAACACTGTTTTATCTCGGTTCACGTTCAATAACCGTCCGAGCTATACATACTCTATGGTGTTTTCCATTTGTCTTCCTTCTACGTTCATGTGTAATTGTTTGGCAACCCAGTAAACATCCCAACATCGGGCCAATATTGCCACGTGCTGGAAACCGTTGGCCCACAAGTTGGCCCAGCGTTCACCCAGTTTCGTGTTTTCTGGGGAGATTGTTGTAAGTGACTTTAGCCCGTTTATCGTTCTCTATAATTCCGAGTAAATTTTTTTCTGGATAATATGAAGACTGTTATCCGGCTAATCCGACATGGTTCATGTTTTCTCCATTCATAATGATGCCTTTACTTCTCAGGTCTAATTATCACAAAACATTATATTGTTCCTGTGAATAGCCTTCCTCTGTTTGTCTGACTCAACTTTGTAATATGTACTCTGTTATTTTTTTTTTATGTAATCTCAGTTTAGAGGTTCCATTTTTGATGATTTTTTTCATCATTTCATACGTTTATTTTATTTAGGCCCCTGATTTGTTAGTGGTCGGATGATTGCATCAATTTTAAATGCGATTTCATAATCCGCAGAGGCCCTGCGTAATGTCCATTGATAGTCCTTTAATCTTTTCCAGGATCTGGTGGATAGTATTTATGTGATCGATGTAAGAGAATCATTTCTTCAACTCTGCTTGCTCAAGTGGCCGGTCGGCCTCTAAATTTTATTTTATTCTATTCCCAATGATCACCGTGAACAATTTATATACGCGCGATAAGAGGCACCTAATGGGTCTTCAATTCCTCCAGTCGATTTTATCAGCTTTATTGAATAGAAGAATGATTGAGGTATCATTCCAAGATTGAGGTGTTTAATTTCTGTGTAAACGTTTAGTAAATATATCCGCTAACTTTGGCACAACAACCAGTCTTGCTTATTTGATAATGTTCACAGTTTATAGCTGATGGTCCAGGAATATTCAAATTTTTCCATCGTGTGAAGGGCAAGTGTTTACTTCTTTAGGTATCTGGAATTTTACCCCTTCATCAAAGCCATGGTTTCAATGCAGGGATAAACGATGTTTTTGCTATAGATCTCTGCATACAATTTCAATCACGGGTTATGGTTCCAACTCTTTATCTGAGGAATGTCATTTGGGAATTGTCAATCGACACCCTCACTTCTGCCGCATTCGTTGTTTTCTATGACATCCATCTTCAACCATTGTCGTGCTGCGTTCTCCGATTTTAAATGTATTACCCATTTCAAATGGTCGGCACCAAATTTGACCTTAATGAAACATTTTTTCAAATAATAAAATGAAGAGAAAAAGTAGACTCGATCCCCAGTCTCAATGTCGTGGATGGCCCGTGGTGGCTTGGAGATGGAAAATCTGCTTAAATTACTCATTATTGGGAGAGGACCGTGCACTGCGATAAGTGGCCCTGTCCTTTAAAGGTGTAAGAGCAAATGCGGCTCCCTGGAAACGCGGCAGCCGCCTGTGACCTTCATTTCTGTCCCTGTTGGCACGGCAGCGCCTCGGTGTCACAAAGCGCCACTGCGATAAGCGAGCCAGGGACGCGCGGCGTGCAAATCCGCACTTGCGTCACGAAGCTCTGGTGGAGCGTATGTGGCAGAGCTCTCGGACGCGCGGTCGAGGTTGTTGCCGCGTATTTGTGCGGCGCGGTGTCCGACGTTTAGCACACCGCGCGCCGGGGGGCTTCTTCAGTTCGGTGCCTGAAGAAGCTTCCGGCACGCGGGTGTGTGAAACGGGCGTCGCGCCGAACAGCACGCGGCACGCAACACAAGAACCACGTCGGACGGCGTTACAGCACAACTGCAAACACCTGCGTGCTACAAGTTTGTTTTCAAGTAAATTGTTCACTGATCAGTGCACCAGGCAAAGTGATAGCGGTCAAAAAGTTTTGATAGCGGAGGTAGAAACCGAGTTATGCCAGTCCAACGTTAGTCATGTTCTCAGTCAACCACGTAATAATACATCAATTGATGTCAGGGGTGAACATATTGAAGAGAAAAGTGATAAAGCGCTGGCCTTGTGCGCACGGTGTTCGTCGAAACCTCTCGAGTGGTTTTCATTCCACGTACGAGCGTGGGTGCAGCGTGGACATAACTGCGCAGTGTAATCATATGTGCAGGATGGATATCATTGCGTGTAATGCATTAACGCGTGCGCAGCATAAATATGATTGCGTGTAGTGTATGCACATGTGTGTGCTGCATGGTGCTGGCCACCCACCACCTCGTGTGCCATGCCGGCCTTCATAGTTGCTTTCTAACAGCCCTTGCCCCAAAAGCCGGTGAAGGCTATAGGGGGTGATCTTTGTCTGTCTTTGTGCAGCGTGGACAGGAAGAGGCACTCATCTGTAGCGCCAGTAAATCTGAGCCCTAAAAAGATAACGGGCAGCAGGGTAACCCCTTCCCCACAGCTGCCCCCACCCCCACCCCACAAAGACAAAGATCCCCCGTATAGCCTGAACAGACTGTTGGGGCAAGTGCTGTTAGCGAGCACCTATGAAGGCCGGCACAGCACACGAGCGAGTGGGTGGCCAGCGCCACGCCCGGCCACCTCTGTCTCGCTAGCTGCGATGTTTACACACCGCACGAAGTACTCATTTGAGGCTGAGCCGACCTAGGGGAGACCCAGAACCGGTTCAGATAATCGTCACCAGCGTTGGCCATGAGCGGGAATCGAACTCGGGTCTGTCGGCAGGTGCAGCGCGCCACGCTAACCGCTCCACACCCGCCGACCTACAAAGACAAAGACACAGACACCCACGTGCGCGAACGAACGAGTGCCCCTCTCAGTAGCGGACTGCGCGCGTGCAGACATTAAAGCTGCACTCCAAGCCCTCTCCTCGTCGCCAGCTGCGCGCGTCTCTGTGGGTGGGAGGGGTGGAAAAGAGGGGTGGCCATGCCCCCCTGCATGACCTGAGCACCCCGATGAAGGCCTGTCACTCGGCGTGTTCTCAGTTGGGGTTTTTTCTCTTCACAGCAATGTTTTAATTATCGGGTATTTTTACTCCGCATACCTCATGCACCAAGATGATTCAGATATTGATCAAATAAATGCTTCCTGAATAAATGCAGTGTCAGGACCTTCATATTTGTTACACTTTTCTCCTGGGACTGCATAGACAATTACATGCTTGGGGGTTGGGGGTCTTGGTGGATGGAGCGGGAGAGAAGGTGGGGGGGGGGAGATGGGACATTGCTGGATCGTTGGGCTGCTCCCTTAAGCAGAAATCAGTGTTTTCTCAATTTCCCTCACTCCCAGCTCCCTCCGTCCCTATCTCCCATCCCCCCCTTCCTCCCTATATCCCATCCCTCACTATCTCCCTATCTCCCATCCCTCCCTTCCTCCCTACCCCCCTCCCTCCCTTCCACCCTATCTCCCTCCCTCACTATCTCCCTACCCCCCTCCCCCCCTTCCTTCCTATCTCCCATCCCTCCCTTCCTCCCTACCCCCCTCCCTCCCTTCCACCCTGTCTCCCTCCCTCACTATCTCCCTCCCTATCTCCCCCCCTCACTATCTCCCTATCTCCCTCCCTATCTCCCTACCCTTTCCCTTCCTCCCTACCCCCCTCCCTTTCTCCCTACCCCCTCCCTATTTCCCCCCCTTCTACCCTATCTCCCATCCCTCCCTTCCACCCTATCTCCCTCCCTCCTTATCTCCCTACCCCCTTCCTTCCTCCCTATCTCTCTTCCTCCCTATCTCCCTCCCTATCTCCCTCCATTCCTTCCTCCCTATATCCCTTCTCCCCTATCTCCCTCCCGCCCTCCCTCCACCCGTCTCTCCCTGGAGACGCTCCCTCCTTTACTTTTGGCCACACCACCCCCCTATCCAGAATGCCCGTCTGGAAAATCCTGAGGTTTAATTTTTTATTCCTCCGGTGGATGAGCCCCTGTGGTATGCAGATGGTATTGATTCGGCAGTTTGATTTGGGTAGCGTAATCGTCGGTAGGTGTGGTGAGAGAAAGTAGGCGGAGGAGCTTGAGTGGCAGTTAGAAATTGCTTGCACTCAGCAGGCTGCTGTGCAATGAGGAATGCATCCCTATCTGTCAAGCTACTGTCAGCAATGTCAGCGTAGAATCTCATCATTTGTTTGGCAGGGATGGTCTTTTTTTTCCTTCTGCTTCTTCTTCTTCCGCGAAAGACTGGATGCAACATCTTTGTCAAAATAAAAAACCACACAAACCTTCCCGGCTTCAAGTTCTCTCGCCCATCAAATGCGGACAAATGCTGCGCTGGCGGCAGGGCTCGTGCCGCGCACGAGCCTCGACGAGTCGGCGTTGCGCTGTTGAGCCACCGCCGCCGCTGCTCCACTTGGTGTAATAAACGCTTCGAGTCAAAAGCCACAGTGGTTGTTTCCCTCGCTCCGGTGAGTGCAGGGGGCCCGTGCTCATCTCTCAATCACAGCCCCACGGGGCACTGGTGGAAACTCCACGTTCCTGTGGTGGGGTTGGGGGGGCCTGCGAGTCACTTCAAAATGCAGCCACTGTTGAATTCTACACAAAGTGGTCTCAAGTTGTATTGACACCTCTAGGGATGAGTGGCTGAGCTGGCTCCTGACCACGATTTGAACTCGAAACCTTCCAATTGGGTACTGCGTATTCTTAGCACCACGTGACCGAATATGACGATGATGATAAATAATAATGGTAATAATTCACTGGTGCGCAAACACACGGCGTGAGTTTTACATCCGAGTGCCATGTTAAAATATCTCTGCAAATATTTCCGGTGCTAAAGTCAACAAAGATGCAGTAGGCAGGGAGGGTGGATTGAGCCCACAGTCGCCGTCGCAGAAATGACACCTCATTCTTCCCCACGTGCATTATATCACCAAGAAAAAAAACGAAAGTTAACGCAGCTCTGCGCGCCTGGGGGTGCGCGAGTTTTTTTTGGCGTATGCACCATATATGGCGCTTGTGTATAAACACCCTTGCCCGCTCGCTATTTGTTTAGTGGACGGACACCTCGGGAGGGTGCCGTGGCGAGTTTGCATCTTGCTCGACAGCTTTTGAAGGCTACCATTGAATGGCCGCGTGGAGGGATTGCGCTGAAAGGTGCTGTCATCTCAAATCCTTCCAGATTGCTTCTCCCCTCATCTGTCAAATAGGTGTCACAGCCAGCCAGCCGGAATTAACAAATAAAAAAGCAACGTATTACATGAAACATAACAGTGGAATTAGCCAGGTATTGACCGGCCTGTCCATCTGACAGCTTTTATTCCCTTTGTTTCCGTCAGGTTTTATGATTTAGGCGAAAGCTCGGCCTCCCTAAGCTGTAACTCAGTGAGGCGGAGCGGGCGCTTTGTGTGTGCGCTCCGCCTTCTGTCTTCGCTCGTGCGCACAACCGCTCTCCACTTTAATTATCGCAGACTCTATCACGGCCCTCATTTATTTGGTGCCCGTGTTTACGAGTGAGTGAGCGCGCAGGTTTTTGCCGAGCCCCCGATTCAGTTTGCCCGCTCGCTCGCCGTCAGGAGGCCTCCGTTTGCTCTCCCTGGGGTGACGCAGCTCGTCACCGCTGTTAACTGTAATTAATTTGGATTTATTACAGCCGCCTCCAAACAAAAAAAGAAAAGGAGCACAAATGAACCTGTTCCCCCGTTAATGCATGTTAACTAGTTTCATTACTCCTCTGAACCCGTCGCGCATTTCCCGTTTGCACGGCTGTCTGCCTAATGGATGTCATACTCTTGCCAGCGGTAAATTTGTCGCTAAGAGAGGCACCGGCAGCTGGCAGACGACAGGGACATGCGCGTGTGAGCGGGCGCGTGCGCGCGTGTGTCCTCACGCACGCGCGCGCGTGTGCGTGCAAGGGTGTGCGTGCTGGAAGTGTGAGACCGGAGTGGGATGTGGGTGGCTGATGTGGGGGAGGATCTCGTGGGACTGGGGAAGTGTACCCAACCTCACTTATCTTGTCAGAACCAGGCACGACTGCTCGAGCTGCGGCGGCGCTACTGCCGCCCGGGTTAAATGACGGCGTCCCGAGTGACGGGTTCAGCTCTGACCCCGGTCGCGGGGAGGGAGGTCTCCCGCCGAGGGTCCCTCTCGGCGCGTCACACCTTGGGGAGCGCCGGCTTTGGCAGTCGGCGCTGGCTGCTTGCCCTCGTTTGCGCCCAGGGATGATCGCTCGGGCTGTGTCAGCCACAGATGAGGCGGCGATCTCACCTCCATGATGACCCTCACGTTCGTTCTCTTGTGCACGCCGTCTTCAGTTTTCTGACCGAACGTAGCCGTCTTCGGGTTCGCAATGAAACACGTCAGAGATACCCACCGCAAGCCTTTTAATGTTTCACTGGAACTGTCGGAGACGCATTTGTAAATTTTAAATAACACGGTGTTTCTCCGAAAGATGGAGAGATCGTGTTGCAGTTGGGTGGACGGGGGGGGGGCAGGCAGTAAAAGAACACGAGTGGCTCAGACACCATGACAATCCAAGGCGGCGATCGCATAGCAGTGCCGCATCTCTGCAGTTGAGCTGAAATATTGCATCCGCCAGTGCTTCATGCGGCTTGCCTGCTCTGATTAGGGTTAGGCCGGTCGCGTCGGCTGCTGGGCTTCAGCCCGGTTATGTCAAATTCAGTAGCGGGGCCCGGGGCCCGCCGAGCGTCACCGTGCGGCCGCGGCGCCGCGACGGGTGCCGGCGCCGCGACGGCTCGAGCGCGGGCCGCGGTGCTGCTCTCCCATTCACTAGGGCCAGGGCCTCTCGCCGCGTGATGAATGGCGAGCACGGCTCAGCTCCCAGTCACTTTGCCCGAATTGATTATGGTTTTAATTTCATCGGGCTGTTTACCTTTCTGCCGCCTACCTTTAATGCCCGCTTCCCTTTTTTGGCCGCTTAATTGATGTTTTGGCTCTGGAGAGAAGGATCCCCGGGAAGTATTTTTATTCCAAGCCTCGTGTCACTTTAGATCTGATCAATGCAAAATCCATTATTTAAATCAATATGGGGCGAGGGGAGGGGAGTGTTACTTGAGAGATGGAAGTAGGGCAGCTGCAGGAACCCCGCGTAGTCCGCGGGCATCGGGTGGGTGGACGGACGCGCCGCTCCGGCCCCGCCGCTCCGGCCCCACGCTCGTCCGCGTGTCACTTTTAAGAGGACAGTTTATAGAGTGAGCCAGAAATGAAAGCTGCAGATCGGTGGATCCCATTCGGCCGTGGCCACCGCCAGGCGTGATGAACAGCGGACACACTCTTCACGCTCCGCATGATTTACACCCTAATTTCACGTTAGGCTGTCGTAAAGTCACTCTATATGTCTTGCTGATGGTTTAGAACAAAAATTGTCATTTATCTGAGAAGAGGATGATTTTAGCATACACTATTTTGTGCATGGCTAATGAAGAAGTTATTTACCGTGGCACCGGTCCTGCTGAAAACAGCGGAGAAGTGGTAAATATAAAACACAACGTGTCAGCAAAGAATCGGAATAGGTGACACAAAGCCTTTGCCGTTGCAGCACCAACGTTTTAGAACAACCTTGTTTCCTCCCTTGACATCGTAAATCTTTCTTTAAAAAATATTCTGAAGCAGAAGATTAGTGCTGGATACAACCACATTTGCAAATGTGATTCGCAACTTTGAGCCTTATCTGTGTATCGATAGTTACATGTTCATTTTTTATCGTGAGACTATGTGTTGTGTTGGTGTGGTTAGGGACTGTTCTTGTTGTTGTTTTGCTGCCTTACCCAAGCTTGCATTTCGTTTTTTTTTTATCCCCAGTAATTGATGTACTTATGTACTTTATCTATATTCATACATTTTTTTGTGACTTGCTTACATGGTCTCTAATTTTCACTCCTATTTTTGCTGAACCTTGCTTATCCACCCCGACTGGACATCTGTGAAAAATAGGTTCACAGCTTATCGGATTCCTCCAGGATAAATCAAGATTCTGATACTGACCAATAACAAATTACGATTACATGATATACAGTGAATTTTTGTCGTTTCTGCCAATATTCGTGGAGCTATTTGACACTACTGGTTCAGTGCTTTTAAAGCAAATTGTTGAAGGGGTATTAGGCCGAAGATTGGCTCCAAACAAAGCTTCCTCTTTAGAGTAACGCAGGAGCAGAGGTGGGACAAAGTCATTGTTATGCAAGTCCAAGTCGAGTCGCAAGTCATCAAATTCATGACTCGAGTCTGACTCGAGTCCAAGTCACATGACTCGAGTCCACATCTCATAGGTGGGACAAAGTCATTGTTATGCAAGTCCAAGTCGAGTCACAAGTCATCAAATTCATGACTCGAGTCTGACTCGAGTCCAAGTCACATGACTCGAGTCCACACCTCTGCGCAGGAGGCACATGGCATGGCCACAGAGGGGCGGGGGAGGAGGGGGGACACAGGGTACACATTGTAGGACACGTCACACAAGGCGTGAGGCATGGGTACGGATTGCAGGATGCGGGACATGGAGCATGGCCTGTGGGAATCCCATTGTAGCGTGTGCCTGAGCTTCGATGCCAAGGAATATATTTGGACATTTTCACTTCTTTTTCAGCCAGTTGGTGCACTCAAGGGCCCTGTTGGAAGTTTATTTTGCACCAATACCGAAAAACAATGGAAAAACCTCGCATGGAACCATCTTCATGATGTTAGGTATTGTGAGAATGATTGCAAATTATGCCATCATTACAGTCGTTGGAAAAATTAATTGCTCAGGACACTTGGTAATTTTCTTTTTTCATTTAACACGTCCCTTTGCACGTGTGCGCTCAGAATAAAGGTACAGCGCTATTGTGGCTGAGCTGAAATTGAGGTGCGCGTCCTGTGCGGTGCGGCAGAAAGAGCCTACAGAGCATGGCAGGAGTCGTCGCGATTGCTAAAATCAAGTCGGGGGGCTATAAATGTGGTGATCTCTTGTTGCCTCTTCTCTGTGTCATCGAGCATTTCTCTCCCGTGAAATATTGTTTGTGATCTCCTCCGTGCTAATTCCAGCGCGGTAGGAGCTTCCATCAGCTCTGGTTATTGCGCCGCCGCGGCTTTGGAGTCTGGACAGTGGTGGGTTTTGGAGGCAGCGCCGCCTGCCAAAACAATGATCGAGTTTGCCAAACAGTCGGCCTCACGCGGCCCTCGTCGTCTCGCGTTTGCCCGGCCGGGACGTTAAGGGCGCGTGACTGCGCGGCGTCAGCGACGGCTCGGCGGCGGTGCGCGCGGGCGACAGCGTGACGTGACCCCGGCCCGCCACGCCGTGACAGCGAGGGCCGGCGCGCTCCAGCGATGCGCCGTGGCAGCAGCATCTGAGGTGCGGGCTCCTGGAGCCGGCCACGTTACCAACAGCTGTGCCGCCGCTGCCGCCGCTACCACCCCACCCTCTCGCCACCCCCCTCTCGTTGCCCTTCCCACGCATCGGCTTCCAGTGCTCACTGCCGATAAAAAATGCCCTCCTTAACTCGTGACCTGCGTGCGAAGTTCATTCGTCCTCTTCAATTCGAGCCACGGCGAAATTGGCTTAGAGTGTGGGCCAGGAAGTGTCTGTATGTGTTGAGTGGCAATGTAGCGGTTAGTGCTCTGCACTATGAACCCGGCGGACCCAAGTTCAATTCCCGCTCACGGCCAACACCAGTGATAATTATTTGAACTGGTCGTGGGCCTCTACGTCGACTCAGCCTCAAATGAGTACCTGGTGCGATGTGTAAATGTCACCACTCGGGAGACAAAGGTGTCCGGGCGTGGTGCTGGCCACCCTCGGGTGCCTAGCCAGCCTTCATAGGTGCTCGCTAAGAGCATTTGCCTCAAAAGTCTGTTGAGGCTATATAGGGGATCTTTGCTTTTGTGTGTTAAATGCCATTCATCTCAGTCAGTCAACTCATGGCGCTTGGGTCTGTCCCGTTCACGTGGCCTTAAAGTGCACATAGCCTGGCACAAACCCCGTGGTGACGTCACCGCTACTTACTGGTAAATGACGGTTGGTTGTTGTGTGTTGAAACATGTTAAGGGAGTAAGTCTGCATTCTCCTCCAGTGGTTCACGAGCACAGTGTGAGAAACGGTAGCCTCTCGTTTGGCCTGAGTAAAAGGTATCGTGGTTGCCTCGTTAATAATGATGAATGTGCTCTGAAGAGGATTACGCTATACACATTTATGTAATGTGCAATCATTTTTGTTTCCGTATTAAAGCGGGAGAGGACGTTGGCAAAGGCACCGCATATCACAAAAAATGTGTACCCTGGCTCTGCCCAGCATGTACCGTCGTTGTCAAACTTGCGCAATATCACAGCGGGCTTTTCATAATTGAAATTATATCTTTAAATTGAATGAGCGAGCTCTCCCTTGGCCTGCGCGTGTGGATGTTGGTGCCACAGATATCCCCCTGACGTTATAATACACGTGGCTGGCACAGGGTCATGGCGCCATCACTCCCTACGCATGGACCGATGTGGGGGTTTTCCTTTTTTTGTGTGCAAATAAAAACACTGGTATGTTGTACATTTTGTACACAAAGCTGTCTTGGAGCTCGTGCTCATTTTTGACTGCACGACAGGGATGGTGCTGGCGTAGTCTCGATCGTTTGATTACAGCCACAGTTCGGTGCAAATTATTCCGCTGCGATCAATGCGGCACAGCGTTCTGCGGATGTGTGCTGTACAGACAAATACACGGGAAGTTTGTTTGCTGAAAGGAAGAGGAAATCAACATTTTGGCCAACATTCAAGACCCCCACCCCCCGCCGTCCCATTGATACGCGTGCTGCGTGCTAGACTTGGAAGGCTAACGCACTCATCTGTCGCTCAGCTCTTAAAGTGTTTGCCCAGATGTGACAACGAACGGTAGCAAACTGAAAGTCTAATGCGATCCTAATTTAAGCGAGAAAATCATCTTTGGATTCGCTGAGCCATCAATTAATGCTTGTAATGTATCTCGCGTTTATTTTTAGACGGAAGCTCTGGTGCAGTCGTGCTTTGCCTTGCTCAGCACGACGTTAACAAATGCTGTTTGTCAATTGCACGCGCGGCGCTGTGTTTACTTATCGGGACAGTTCAGACACATATTGATTAGGACACTTACACACATTCGTACGCCAAGTCATGGAGAGTTACACATCCAGCGTGTACATCTCTCCCGTCACTTTCATGAGCGCGCCTGCCAGCGTGGGAAGTCATTTGTCCGGCTGAGATTGTCTGCGGGATGACCGTATGCAAAGTGGAAAGAGACGACAAAAACGCCGCCTTCAGGCACGTAGCTCGATTTGTATTCCTTGCCTGGAGGCGATGACTCTATTAGACACATTTAAATCTCTGTGTGCCATCTTTATGCTTGTCATTAAATTCATTCTGTGCAAATGTTTGCAAGGAGCACCTCGGTGCGATTCCTATCGAAGTCATTAGAGACCGTAAACTGATGATAACGTACCACAAAGTGGAGGGGCTGGTGTTATTTTGTGATTTATAAGCAGCTGCGGTTATGTGCAGCATCGTCACGGCATGTTACCTGACTTAGAATGTGAGCCTCAAACACGTCGCCTGACAGCTTCCCCACTCGACCTCTCAGCCGCCTCGTCCTCTTTCTCTCCGTCGTTGTGCGAACGCTGCAAGTGGACCTGACGTGGACGCACGCTCGCACGTTCCTCCGGCGATGCTCGTGCACGCTGCGTGCCTCCCCCGGGGGGCAGGACAGAAAGCATTTGAGATGAGAAAAAAAATCACAAGCATCGCCCTTCATCAATCCGCTGTGAACACATTCGTGCAGTCGCTAAAAAAGTTGATGCAGCTCGTCGGCCCGTTATGAATTTTCACTCTTCTGGCAATTCCTGAGAAAATAAATGCACCCATATTTTGTTTGCGCGTTCTTTAACTTGAAGATGTTCACCGTGGCGTAAGTGCTGAGGCTCACATTTATTTCCATTACGTGGTGAGCAGCTTTTCCAGAGGCGATGCGCATCACCGCTGAATAATTTGTTACACCGTCTGATTACGTTGCAGGAGACAGGGAGGGGAACTGCAAGAGCTCTGTTTAATTAGTCGTAACTCGCGGAGTTGTGAGTCGAGTGCCTGGGTCGTAGAGAATGCTGGGCTCGCTCTGGGACGAGGTTAAGCAGACTTCTGGTGCGGAACGCTCCTCAATTTTACACTCGGCATTGCCGTTAACGTGTCAAATGTGAGGTGTCATTTTTGGTTAGCTGTTTACCGTGACGCTGCGGGTCTCATGAGAAACTGGATTAATTAAATTAGGGGCCTCTTGATGAAAGTAAATTAAAAGGATAGATTGGGCAAAGGACAGCGCTCTCATGTGGGGTCGCTGGGCGCTGCGTGTAAATCAGGGATGCGCCAACTCAGGGCTGACCTTCCCAGCGTGGACGGGTTATTTATCGATGGCCTGAACGTTACCTCCAAGCAAGACGTTATTGACAACAGAGCCACCTAAATTGGCCTAACTGGCAATCATATGGAAGATCAATGCAATAGGACATAACACATATTCAATTAAATGCATTTGAATTCATGTAGAAACACATCAGCAATGTAGGTATGTGCTAAATCCGTTTGACTCTGTTTTTATGATCAAGGTTTTTGCGATTGGAAATTTCCCCACTCGTATTGAACATTTATCACGGTTAAAATGTCAGTGCGGAGTGAAGTGTTATGATGACTGCTCTAGCAATGTAACCTTCCGTGCAGACTGCCGCTGAGAGTGAGCCAGCGTGCCGCTAGCATGTGTAATTTACATCTCATATTTAAAAACTAAAATAAGGACTTGCCTTTTTATTAAATTCTGTTTCTCTCCAAATATGTGGAACTACATTTAAATTATTTAGATATCTAAATGTTATAACTCCAATTTTAATCTTCGAAGAATTAATAAATTATGTGGTTAGTTATTAAACAAACCTTTAAGACATCATTAAATACATCTATATATTTTTGCAAACACCTACATTTTAAAAACACTTGTGACTGTTGAATTTACATTAATGATGGGGGGGCGGGGGGGGGGGAGGAGGTTGGGGGGTGCGGGGCGATGGGGAACGATGATAATGCTGGAAATAATAATGGTTGTAAAGGGGTCACGCTTCCTGTCGCTGCGGCTGCCGCTGTGTCTGCCTCGCACGCTGCCTTCCAGGCGTGCGTCTCGACCGGGTGCGAGGAGGGCGACAGAAGTACAAGCGACGGATCGACGCCGAGAACAGCCCCTACCTCAACCCCCAGCTGGCGCAGCCAGTCAAGAAGCCCTGCAACGGGAGCCTCGGTGGGGCCCGCTCCACCTCAGTCGTGCAGGGCCCACTCGTGCCCGGCCGATGCCACCGCACGACACGCACTCGCATTTCCTTTCACCTTTGTGCCAAACCTGCTGTTCGGCGGTGTTTTATGCACTCGCCTGGGTTCTGACGTCCCGTGTCAGAGGGACACGGAGGTGTCTAGGCTTTGGAAAGGCAGCAGCCCAAAGAGCGATAAGGGAAGGATTTTGTTCGAAATGTGTGTTCCAATGCGGTGAGTAGCGGCGTGTGTGCCGGAGACAGTTTTGTCATGCCTGCTGTTATGAGACGCTGCAGAGCTGGTAGAATTGAGCCGTTTGTCAATGGGTAAGACTGTAATTAAATGCTTCCCCACTCGGCCGGGGCGAGATCTCCCCTGGGTGATGCGACTGAGGATTAGTGTATCACTTGTCTCCACGCTGCGCTGGAAATCCACCAGTGCAGCAGCAGCAGAAAAAAATATCACCTGGCAGCCTCAGTGCTGCGTCTAGACTTCGAGGCTCCACGGCTAAACGGTGATGGCGCAGAGCGTCTCGCCACTCTCTCCTCCCTCCATTCTCTCCTCTCTCTCTCTCGCGGCTTTTGCAGCTTTCCGACTCAAGCCGTGCGCTCTGCACGGGGAAAACAACCCCAGAGCTGCCCGTGATTAACTCCCCCCGTTTGGCTGCAGCCCTTTCAATTTTCACTCTTTATCTGAAGCACTGCAGATAATGCACCGGAGGGCTTTTTAATTGGCCGTGGTATCACGGGCACCCGCGTAATCTATGGCCGGTTTCCATTTACTGGGTGTCAGAGGTTCATTCAGGCAAGAAATTTTATTGTCGTAAAGTCCCAGTCCTGTTGTTCTTCTGGCTGCCTGGAACATTTACAGCTCCCGAAGCCATTAATGTTAATAGTTGTATTGATTCCACTTATGCCAACATTAACCAGCATCTTCTACTGTCCCTTATTCTGCTTGACATGGAGGAAATGAAATGAATACAGGGTTTGGCGTTGCGTCGACAAGAAAAATATGTTTCGCACGCATTGATTAAGCAATTTGAACAGTGAATGTGCAGTTCAAGTCAATTAATGTGTAGAATTATTGGTTCTTAAATAATAAATTGTCAGTGTTAATGAGCATTTAAGATCGTGAATGTAAATCAATAGCGTGGATTGCCTCAAACATGTAAATGAAAATAATGACATTTACTATATTATTATATTTATATTCAATTATAAAACCGTTTTTCTCTTTAATTACTTATTATTGCTAAGTATTAGGCATGAGGACACAATGTTGTGATTGCACGTTAGATAAAAATTTAAAACGTAATCTTGAAACACGTACTCACACACAATTACGGATTACATATTTTTGTTTTGCATCAAATTTCTCGACGATCGCAGGTAAAATGTTTGACTTATTCTTAAACGTGCCATCGGGAAAGAGTCTTCCGGTGCAGGGGGGGAGTGCGTGGCTTCAATTTGGTTCCCAAGTTCAGGACACGTGTGGTCCTGGTCCCTTGGCATCGCACTGAGCACGCCACCTTTCCATTGCTCCCTCCAGTGAACAAGATCATCTCGCACCTGCTGGTGGCTGAACCCGAGAAGATCTACGCTATGCCCGACCCCACCGTGCCCGAGGGAGACATCAAGGCCCTCACCACGCTGTGCGACCTGGCCGACCGCGAGCTTGTGGTCATCATCGGCTGGGCCAAGCACATTCCAGGTGAGGCGGTCCCGCACACACAAAGACAAATGTCCCTTTCGTGTAGCCTATAATGGACTTGGGGCAAGTGCTGTTAGCGAGCACCCATGAAGGCTGGCAGGGCCTCACGAGAGAATGGGTGGCCTAGGTACTCATTTGAGGCTGAGTTGACCTAGGGGAGGCCCAGTACCAGTTCAGATCATCATCACAGATGTCGGTTGTGAGCAGGAATTGAACACGGATAACCACTGCACCACCACTCGTCACCTATATACACTGACACATTCAAGTTCAAGTTCATTTATTAGGTATAGCCCTGTGAGCCTTACGGCTCTTGAATTGGGTGCAACCGCAACAAACAAAAAAACAAAAGCATGAACAAAAAACATCTTAAAGTGAATATGTGACTGAGTGCAAACAGAAAATCCAAGAAAAGACAGCAAAATATTGCAGAAAAAGCACCGTACACCAACGCTGTGTGCAAAAATCCCAGTGGGATGCAAGTCAAACAACAACCACAAGACAACTTAGATTAAGGCCATCAGTCTAACTCTGTACTACAACAAACAAGAATGGCTAAACCCATACACTTTTCGAAATCACCAAAATAAAGCCATGAAAGCAATGAAAAAGCAATCGTAGGAACTGTGACGAAATTTTCACAATAAATGGCATAAACAACATGTACTACCAAAACCCTGCAGCCATAGCTGGCTGCATGAGTCACTCCACAACAGCAGGAGCATCAATCGGAGTATTATAATTTTTCAATGCACCTTTAAGATCATGCAACAACAACAACAACAACTGAAAGCTGCAGTTCATCACTAATTGGCAGGGATGTCATCACAACCTTGTGCCAGACTAGCAAGACTTTGAGGCTCAGTGAAGTGGTGACACCTCGCTGACAGGAGGTTACAGGACAGGCTCAGGTGTTATGGGTTACCTGGCTGGAGTGAATGGCTGATGCACGTTCACAAAGATCCCCCATGTGGTCTCTAACCAATCAAGCACACCTATTAAGGCTGGCATGGCGAAGGAGGGAATGGGTGGACAGCACCATGCCCAGCCACCTTTGTCTCTATCGTGCTGATGTTTACCCACAGTGCCAGGTATTTATATAAGGCTGAATTGGCTATGGCCTGGAACTGAATTCAAGTAGTGGGTTCAAAACTCATTGCAAGACCACTGCACCATCAATTTGCTTTGCATACACCCACACGTAGAAGCACACAAAGATCACCCAGATAGCCGTAAGTGGGCTATTGGGGCAAGTGCTGTTAATGAGTACTTATTAAGGCTGGCAAGATACAAAAGCAGAGGCACACACGCATATAATGCACGCACACACACAGGCCCCATGAGAGTTTGTATATCTTAGGCAAGTTTGGTAGACATGCACACACACACAAAATAATAATAACAAACAGAATCACTGTTCGCCACTACGTGAAAATGATGTCACGCTGACGCTTGTATCAAGTTAAATGCTCGCACACGCACATATACATGCACACATACATGCAGACACACAATCTAGCCCCATTATGGTTTCTATTTGTGCACGTGCTCTCTCACACGTGCATAGGTGAATCACAGAAGCTCACACAAGCCCACGCGCGAATTGAGCCTTTAAATAGCGCTGTGAAATAAAACATTGCAAACGTACGTCACAAAAAACACTACGGTAGCTAAATTAGAAATGAAGTCAAGATTTGAAAATATATATATAGATACCTCTTAGCACAGGTGGGATTTTCATGAAGTTGAATTTGTTTGGAATTTTAAAGTCTCGTGTTTATGCGGCTTGTGCAAAGTGTTCGTCGTGCAGTCGGCATTGCAGAGTGCATGCGGTGGCTGGTCATTCGCGGGTTTGTCTATAATTTTCTTAATGTGACCTGGATCTCCCCACCTCTTGTGAACCCCGGGAGTTCAGTCATGAGGATTTTTCTTGCATCGGCAAGGCACTGCGGCTCTTCGTGATGACTTTACAGCCCATTCATTGGTCCCCTCGGATGCCGCTTTAATGGATAAATAAGTATGAATGCCCCATCTAACCGCAATTAACATTTAACTGTGCCGGTGTGGAAAAGAGAGCGAGGGAGCATTGAAATAAAATCAATAGGGGTCTCTTGATATATATGAAATGCAATAAGAAAATTGATTTGCTTAATGTTATGTAGTGTTGTGGGTATCTTCCGTGGTTTTCCATCACGAAAGGTCAGGTGTTGTAAATGGACAAAAAAAAAATAATTCTGCGAGTACTCTGTATAAAATTGAGTTACCATACTAATATCTTCTTTGCATTAGGAAGGTGCTCTGTGGCCAGTCGGGCGTTTTAACTGATTATGGCACAATGAAATTAAGTGGCTTCGATAACATAAATCTATTTGAGAGATGGGTTTTTAGAGAGAGATTAAGGGGAGCACCGAAGCAGGCAGACGTGTGCTTTGTTCCTATCTCTGCGGAGCCTGATTGTTGGCCTCCAAGCCGTGCAGCGGCTCTCTCGCTCAGCGTGGACGAGCTGCCTCTCTCGTAATAGAGGAGACGCATCGTTCTTTAACATTAGTCATATTAAAGGCAGAGCATGGGAACATTAACCGTAGTATATTTAATGTGGCCCTAATTCGTCATTTCCTGCGGGCTGGGGCTTCCAAGCGCTGTCACGCTGGTCGAGCAGACCGCGGCCATGAGAACCGCGTGGCATCGGGGCACTCTTAATGGCCGGCAAAACTCGCGCGGCAATTAAAGTTACGACGACAGAGGAAATGACATGGGGTGGTCAACGCGTTGCTCCTGCCGGAGGCCACCATTGAATCAGTGGAGCTGCTTCTGTGTTGGTGTTTTTCTACTGAACGAATCCAGTACTCTTCACCAATGAACTGCTCAATCGAAACAAACCGAGTCCAGCCTAGGAGCGAGTTTTAATTGGGCCTCAAAGATCCGTCAGTATTGATATGGCATGGCGGTTGTGTTGGGTGCAAACTGCCTCATGCGTTGCAGTAATCGCATTACCGACTTCGTTGCCATTAATAACCACATTTTCAGCTATCACGTTGCCAATAGCTGCATTGACGGCCATAACGTGGGTGATGTGGTGGATGGCCCCATGGACTGGGAGCCAGCGGAGGGTCCGGTAATCATGTGATGCTGCTATTTAGTGAGGATCCTGGCAGCCACTTCCCGGGGGTAGTGAAGTGTTGTTATGAGGGCTTGACAAAGAAATAAAGGATGGGCCTGCACTCGTGAAGGCAGGAAGCTGAGCATGTGTGAGCTAGGGCTTCTGCAGCAGCAGGGTTGAGCTGATCTTATCCGCTTTTCTGGTTTCTGCAATGCTGGTACCCTACACTGCTAATGATGGCATTGCTGACCTCGCAGCTGATAGCTGGAATAAGAATCCCAGTCAACTTGTCCCAGCCCGTGTCTAATTCGCCTGTGCCGATTCCATATTAACTGTGCCCGTCGATGTTATTGGTGTAAGATTCCATCGTACGTGCACAGACGTGGGGTAGCGGGGGGGGGGGCACTTGTGCTCTGCTACGTCGCGATATCGAGGCACATCTGGAAGTGCCGCCAGTAAAATATAAAACGTGAATTTTGTGCTCAGGATTGACGTTTGTTTAGTGATGGAGTGGACGACAGTCCTTCCAAGCGATGATTAATCAATACTTCCTGGCTGTCAGTGCGGGGCCACTCCTCTGGCCTCCACAGAGGGACCTGCATGGGGCCAGCGACCACTGGGCCACAGGGGTCACACAGCCCCTGAGAGCCCTCCCAGAGGCATCCATGAGTTCCTCCTGTGCACTGTCAAGGGGCTTCGTGGCACGTGGCGGTGCGGAGGGAGAAGAGGAGGTGGGATCGGCTGAGTGGCTGTGAGGCACACACGGCGTTCGGGGGCTAGAAGTGGGAGGAGGAGGGGCTGGTGTGCGAGTGAGGCTGCATACCGATGGGAGCATTTCCGCTGGAGGGTGATGTTGCCAATAATGCAGACCCTCGTGGCTTTCCCTTTGGCTTAGCGCGCGCGTTGATTGTGGCTTTCTAAAGATTTGCTGAGTGTCACTGATATAAAAGGTAGAGATTAGTGCCACGAGCTGAACAAATGTTCACAATATTTCATCTGTCTAGTCCACATTTGTGAAAGGTTTTTCCTACTTTTATATTATTGTTTTCCATTCCAGCACATTTCTTGTTAGATAACTGTTAAACTGCATTCATATTTCACCTCTCCACGGTGTGTTCCACAATTCTGACATATCCAGAATTATTTGTCATTTTTGTATTTCAATTTCATTTTAAACTTATCGCTATTTTGATTGTGTTAATCAGTTTCCTTCTCTTTGTTTCTCGTGCGTTTCACATCCGAGTTTCTCGCTTCCCCTGCAGGCCATACATTTCCCTCCATCCTTCGTTTTGTTATTTTTCATTTCCAGACTTTGTCTAATTGGTTTTCTTTTCTAATTGATGGCCATTAGATGTGTTTGTTCTCTCCGCCCCGTCCTCCAAGTCATCAATAAACGTGAAGTGGAAAGGCCCTCTCAGCCGCCTGATTATGTTCCAATCACTTCCCCTGTCAGCACTCAGCATGACTTAGGGTAATGCCCAGCCAGGCTCTCTACAGGAACAGGAAATATGTTTGCTCTTCCCCCTGTTTAATAACCCTGAAAAGGTAATGAGCCCGTGAACGAGGCTGATACATATTTGCTTCTCTCAACTGTGCTGGGGGTTGCATCAGATGCTGCCGCTGCCGCTGCTCTTCACTGTTTGCTGAGAGAACAAAATTCCCCCCCACCCTCTCAACTCGCACGAGCGCTCATTTTCTCAGCTCTCGGACCTAAAATTAGACGAAGCAGCTTAAGATGCTGAGGAGGTCCTTACGTGGCTCTATAAGGGATTAGTTTTACACGGCGTGGCACAAGTCATTAGAATAAAAGCAGGCTCCGTATAGCGCTGTCGGCCCGCGGAGTGAGCCCTCCGTGACAAGAGCGATTGCCGCTCGCAAAACACGGCGTTATTGCGCATTTTCCTCGTGGTTAGTTCGATCGCATTTGCAAATCAAATCAATTCATCAGTTTCTATCATCGTCATTAATAACACTCGCGGTTTGCAATCTTCTTGTAATAAGATGCAAATGTGTGTTGAAAGCGAGTTACCTATAAATCACCATCCTGTCGGTGGCAATCATTAAATATCAGAATGCACAGTCAATTTTTAGTATTTTCAATTTACCGTATGCCTTCTGGAATATAAAGATAGATGGATGTAATTACACAAACCAAACACTATTTCAATTCACCTTGGACAGCAAATTTAGTGTAAGGAATAACATTCCTGTCATCACGGCCCATTATTTCATGTGGTTCAGGCAAAGTTCACAAGCAGGCACAAAGAGAGAGAGGGGCAGCATTGTCTGTAGACGTCGTTGGGCACACAGAGCGGGGCAAGGCTGCGGGCACCGCAGCATGTCCGGCCACCGCACACGCTCATTCCTAAGGTCACACTCATTACACACAAAGTATTCGCCACAAATGAACCACGACACCTCGCTGATTTCGTCAAGGAGCATAAACCATCATCACGTGCAATTCGGTCATCCTCACTGCAACGGCTTTTGGTTAACCATGGAACAAAGACGGTCACTGCATCGCGCGCTTTCAGATGCGCTTCTGCGGCCGTCTGGAACGCTCTTCCTTCCGATATTAGGACGCCACTGGAGCTTTCCACTTTTAAATCTAAATTGAAAACGAATTTCTTCAGAACTGCTTTTTTTTGTTTAGTTTATTAGCATGGTTGGCTACGTACGGTGGAAAAGAAATTCAACATCTCTGATGCCACTTTATTAATCTTCTCTATTTCCTGCATTATAGCTCATCAAACTCAAGTAACAATCGTGTTTGCCTAACGTATTCTCATTTAATAGCATGCATGCGTTATATATGTTTACTGTGCATCACATGTATATTGTATCGTTATAAATGTTTTTATCTCTCTTGATGGATGCGCCCCTCAGACCGTGCCGCATGCCCCGTGCCATCTGTGTCCCATGTACCGTGTTGCACCAGCATACACCAGCGTGAGTGCACCTGCGAAATGTCCTCTACGGTAATATCGCTTTGCTTAAGAGGGATTTCACTAGGTTGCTATCACAGAGGCATGGGATGTAGGAGGGATATACGTGGGTGCCATGAAGGGGGATTGTCAAGTAGGATAGCGATGTACGTGGTAGAATTGGCACTAAAACTAAAGTAAACATTTTTTTTATTTTACCAGGTAAGGCCCACTGAGTTATGTAGCTATAATCAGAAGCGACCTGGCCACAGATAATAGCTCAACGAAGTGGCTTATCACGTGGAAATTTATAGCAGCCAAATACTGAAAACGCATGTTTATAAATGTAGAGGGAAAAACCCCGAAGTCCACGCAACCACGGGGACAATATTCAAACTCCAAATCTACAGGGGTCAGGGTCGGGATTGAACCAACGACCTCCTGTATACCAACATTGGGGCAGGGGGGTGGGGGGCGAGGTTGGGCATAGGAGGTTGCCGGTGTAGCTGTGAGGGAGGTACCAACGCTGGCGCTGGGTCCGTGCCAGCAGAGTGGGGGCACGAGACCGTGGCACCGTCGTGACGTTTTAAGCGGCACCCTGGGCCTGAACGGCTCCTAGCGCGCATCTGTTTTGTCTGACGAGCGGGGTGCCCGTGCGAGTGTTTATTTTATTTATCTCCTCTTGTATCTCTGAAGTAATTATTTTGATGATCTATACTTTGATTGCCTGCCATATGGTAGCAATGATCTAATCAGTGGCAACTTTTAACCATTAACGTTTTGTTTGTAAACATCTGTCGGGCACCAGGTATGTTAAACGTGACAAATCCTCCTGTCCAGTCTGTGCGGCCAGTCTAATGGAAACTTTTAACGAATCCCGATGATATGTTATACAGGGATGAATGCCTGTGTGAAGCGCCGTGTTGTGCTGTAGAAACAAACTCAAATGACGAACTCTGTAGATCTGAATGCTTATTTGCGTTTGCTTTGGCGCTACAACCAGGAGTGGGAGTTTGCCTGCAAACCATTAAAGTTAACGCTAATTTGCAGCACAAATTGCGTTCAAAAAGAATAACATGCGGCCATAGTAATTTATGCTTTATGTCTCTTGAAATTATACGGACTTAGATTAATTGCGGCGAAGGGTTTAATTTTTTTTTTATCTTACTTTCACTTTTGGCTGCAGCGAGGTCCATCTGCTGCGGTGGCCTCGGCAAGCACTGAGCCCCGTGCCTCGACGCGGGGTTTAGATTAGCCTGATGCACGCGCGCAGTGTGCTCGCATCCGCCGAGTGCCTGCGGTCCACCAAATCTCACGGTGGCGTCGCATCCACCATCTCCGTATGGAAAAGATTGCTTTCGCATAATATGTTTTCTTGTTCGCTTTCTCCCAGACACATGTTGGTGCGCTCTCCGCATTATTATTATTATTATCGCTGCCGTAAACTCCGTAGCATAAACCGTGCCTCTGGCGGCTGGTGGAGAGGGCGTTGGGCTGGCGTTGCTGGGCCGCGAGGTTCTAAATAATTCACTCCGTGATGCAGCTGGATTTCCTCTCTCACATGTCTGGACTCCTCTTCCATTTAAGGAGGCTTTTTGGACTCGGAAATTTAATCCAATTCATTCCACCAGGGGATTTCTTCTTAAATTCCATCAGTAGATGTTTACGGGTACCGTGGGACAAGAGGAGCTAATGTATTCCACTTTGTTCCCCCGCCTCAAATTCACCCAACCCCAATTCCCTTTCCTCTTAAAAATGACAGTAAATCGAGTTGTGGCTTTAAATTAGAGGAACACCTTACAACAGCCGCATTATCCAGCCATGTACTTTGCAGAGTGACTTGATTTTTTTTTTTTACAAAACACAAATTTCGTCGGTGTGGCCAGGCCAGCGCAATTTGCGAGTTAGCGACGGTGGCTGCAGCAGTCCCGGGGGGTGTTCGTGTGCAGTTGCAAGCATCCCTGCTGAGTGATGCTCAGGGAGAGTGGAGCAGGGCAGGGCACATCCCGGGAGACGCGCGACCCCCTTCCCCATCTGCGGCCCCTCTGCTCCTTAATGAAACTGTATTGTGCGGCAACGATAATGAAGTGGACAGGACCTCTCCTGCAGCCCCCGCTCTCCGCGGCGGGCGTCCGGCACTGCTCGCCCATCGCGTGCTGCCCTCCCGCCCTCTCTCCCCCCCCCTCGGCTCGCCCCCGCTGATCGCCCACAGTGCCCAGCCCAGCCTCAATCAGCCATGTTTATCCAGCCAGATGAGCCTGCCTTATGGTACCACCGGGCGTGCACTGATGGCGCAGTTTGTCTTTATCCGCCGCTTCATCTGGCCACGGCCATTATGGGCCCCGGGTGCTGATTACTTCTGGGCACAATTCATCCATCTGAACCCAGCACGCTGTCCGCTGAGGTCCCGTGCCCACACACCGCCTAATATTTACTGTGAAATATGAGCCGTCGCCATCTGTAATGGCTGTAAAATTTCATAATTACATGTCCTTTATTGCATTGCGTAATGATCCTGAAGCGGCGCAAAAGAATAATTAATTAGGAGATTATGAGCCGTAGATTCGGAGAATTAAGGGAATTATTTGGGGTGGGGGAGGGAGGAGCCTACACACTCTGAGCCCCTCCGCGGCTCTGCTTTACTGCGTGTGCAGCCCAAAAACACGAAGGCGGCTCGGAATGTCCCAGCGCGCATCGCCGCGCAACAGAGGGCCATTATTATCCAACCGCTTTCCGTGTTCGACAAACATATTTAGCAAAAACACGCCACGCTAAGTGGGTAATATTTGTTGAAGAAATATCGTCGAGTAGTTTTGAGGATTTCTTAGTGTGTGTGTGTTTATAAATGCGTTGGGCTTTATTGCAGATGTTTGCATGGTTCAGTTTAAACAGTCATGGCTCTCCCCTCACAAGTCCTGGAATGAAAAAGTGTGAATAATTGTATTATTCTGACCTGAAGCAGATTAGGCACTTGGCTACTGATTTCTGTAGCATTTGGCTGCTCATGTTGCCACAATTGGCTATTGAGTCAATTAGTGAGATGCATTTATTGTGTCTAACAAGGAAATCAATATTAAAATTGGTTGATTTACTGGTGCTGTAATTATGATTCCATGTTGATGGAGAGCGCAGGGTAGTGTGATTATCGCCCTTATTTTGGTTCAACAAGACATTTATTGTCTCTGTGGGACCGTGTTCTATTTTGTCTTCAAAACACGAGTTAATTGCCTCCTGTGGACGTGCTGTGTGGCACCGTTTGCAACACGCAGCCCTTCCTCGTGGACGACACTTGGAGAGGAAAATGGCTCACGTGGGTCCCTGCAGGCTGCCGCTAAGGCTGCCAGTGGCATGCGCCGTCCCGCCGATGATGGCCAATGGCGGGACAGCGCATGCCACTGGCGGGGCCGAGTGGCGGGCCAGGTGCCCCATGGGCACTGTGCCACTCTGCTGCCCTCGTCCTGTTCCCCTGCTCTGAGCGAAGGTCCAAGTGCCCCACTGCGCCTTGCGACACTCCCCGCTGCCCTCTGCGCAGCCCAGGATTCTTGCGGCAGCGCTCGGGATTGGCTGATTAAAATGTAAATGTTGATATTTGGGCACATAAAAGTCGCTTCCCCGTGTGCCACTTACCGCCCTCCCTGAACGCTCACAAGCTGCGATTCGCGGTGCTTCAAAATTAGTGCCAGCGTAGCGATCGCCGCCAAAACCCAAACTCTGTTTCTCCCAGCAATTCTGGCCTCTAATTAGGCAAACAGGCGAACGATCCAAGCATCCTGAACAGCTGCTCCAGTATATTTAGAATTAATCTCGGCTCAGAATAGTCTAATTTATGCAATGGTCTGGAATTACGGCATGCTTAATTAGGCTCATTGAAGCCATGTGACTGAGGCTGCCCCGAGAGAAGAGCTGAGGGCTCCGAATGTGGATTACATTGTTCCGAGAGCAGACCTGAGCCACGCTAATCAGCCCCCACACCTGTCTGGATTAAAGGTCAGCTGTGGTTAGCACAAGAGACTGGGATTTAAACTGGAAGCTGATCCACTAGGATTTGTAGTATTCATGTAGCGGCTAACACAGCGATCAAACTTGTCTTTTTTTGGGGACTCAGCCTTACACAAGACTCTCGTGTAATTGTCCCGACATCCATCTGAGTCTCAAGTATTACACGTGAATCCTTTATTCTTGACCAATTGAATGTGTAAAATGTGAAGCAGGGTTTTAATGGTATTAGTGAGATTTAGGATAAAACTGAATAAAAGATTCACAAAATAATGTAGTTCATGCGACGCTGTAAAGATATTTTTTTTGCATCCACTGTTTGCGTTTCCGCAATTGATAATAATGAAATGTAACACTTCTTGTGGCTGAGAATTATCTGGCGTTAAATGTTGCCAATCTTGGCTGGAAGTCCTATGATGTTGACAAATTTGGCAAGTTGTATCATCCATCTGCTAGGTATTAGGGGATTATGATCAGTAGTTTCCGTGATGCAGGAAATGAAGCGGCACAGCCCAGGCAACTTGCCATGGAGTTAAGCCTACCTTTGCTGCAGGACCCACCACCACCGCTGATATGGGGGCATCAGCAGAGTCGTTTTAAAGCCAACCAATGCTTTGTGCAGTTTGTGTGGAATAAGCACTGTTTCCTTTATACGCTGCTAATTTAAATTGCTTACCGTTCAGCCTCAAGCTATTTACATTCCATTCACTGAAACAAAATGATCTTTTCAATCAGATGTTTATTGTGAGGTTTTTTTCCTTCTTCTTCCAAAACCACAATCAGGAGGCCCCAAGACCTCCACAGATAGCATCTTTTCAAGTGACCAGAAATAGAGGGACACATTATCACGGCAACCTCCAGCGGCACCAGGCATCCTTCTTTCTCGCGCTCCCATTCAGCGCTCGGCCCGTCACTCACGGCTGCCGCCGTGGCCCCCCCCCCCGAATGTGGCGCGTGGGGGGCGCTCCGGGCAACCGCCACGGCGATGTTGGCCACCGCCAGCCTTTTGCCGTTCTGCACACGTAAACATCGACGGGGGCGTCCTCTCCATCATCCAAAGTAAATTCACTCTGAAGGCCTATTCTTCCCCCCCGTATTGATCTCTTCATGTGAATGTAGATTTGTATCTGTTAATTAATGCAGTGGGAAGCAGCCCTTGTGTTAATCAGCGAGATAAGAAAAATTGGACACTGGGATGGGGCTGACAACAGTAAAAGTGTCAGGCTGATAACATCACCAATATCCCGTAGATAAAAAGTTCTGCCAGCGCTCAATAGACCAATCATCCCGGTTTTAATTATTGGCCCGAAGATTCTGACCAACTGAAAGCGTATAAATCCAATCGTTTGCCGCTGGCAGTTTTGAGTGTGCTGAGCATTCCTCTCGGATGCCGGGGGGCTCGGGGGCCGGGACTCGCTGCACGGCGCACGCAAGCCCTGCCCGCCGCATGCCCCGCGAGGCCCCGATGCAGTGACAGGTTTAAACGCGCACCGGCCAGTGTTATCCTACACCCGTTGAGTACGCGCACCGCATTGCCGCTGAGCCGTGCCCGTTGACACCGGTGCCAGTAGTTTAGTGCTCGAAACGATCCTCGCAAAACGCGATTGCTGTCGGGAAAATAAATGTCAAGGAAGTGCCCGCTTCGGTGAGGTTCGCAAGGCTAGTGGTATCTGCCGGTGATGAAACAGTATCATTCTCATTGCTTGTTAATAGAAAATTAGTATAGATTTGTTTCATTAAAAACTATTTCGAAAAAAAAAAGTTTCAAATGGCAAAGGTGTCATATTAACTGTGAAATCTCGGTGTGATTCGCAGACTCGTCTCATTAAAATGTTGCAGTGCTCTAATTTAATAAGTCAAACAAAAGATGTATTAATATAAAGTTTTAAATTAGATAGACAGATAGTCAGAGAGCAATTTGCTGCAACTCCACAAATGAAAAAAGGGAACTTAACTTATTATCCTCATCCCTTTTGCACATTTATGTTATAATTTTTAATGGTACTGACGAGACCGAGAGTGGGTTATTTAATTTGCACGGAGCAAGACAAAACTCTGTCGTACGGGAAGGCAGTTATCACTCCGTGAAAACATCGGCAGGAGCACAGTGGTACACACCGTTATTGAGCACTCAACCAAAAACGTGGATCTCAAAGCGTTGTATGGGTGTATGTGTATGCGTGTGTACGTGCCTGTGCGTGTGCCCGCCATGCGTGCCAGGCTTCTCCACGCTGTCGCTGGGCGACCAGATGTCGCTGCTGCAGAGCGCGTGGATGGAGATCCTGCTGCTGGGCGTCGTGTTCCGCTCGCTGCCCTACGAAGACGAGCTCGTGTGGGCCGAGGACTACGTGATGGACGAGGAGCTGTCCAAGGTGGCCGGTCTGCTCGACCTCAACTCCGCCATCCTGCAGCTCGTGCGCAAGTACAAGGCCCTGAAGCTCGACAAGGAGGAGTTTGTGGCGCTGAAGGCCATCGCCCTGGCTAACTCTGGTACGGCCAGCATGGAGCCCACCTCAGCACGGTGCTGCGTCAAACGCATCGCCCCGTGTAAAAAAATATAAAAAGATGCAACATTACACTAAATTATAAAAGTCGTTGGTTGTGGTACAAGATTCTGTAAATGTTTGAATTTACGCAATGAATCCATATTTCTGGCGAGGACGCCCCACCGTGGAGATGGAGCGACGAGATAATTTAGTGTGCAAGAGTGAGATGATGGATTGTGACATTGCAAGACGATGGTGGGGGGAGGTTTTCATCCAGCAGTGGATAGACCGGGGCTGATGATGATACAATCCATAGTAGCGCACAGGACCACAAGTGTTTGGAGGAGGAGAAGAAGAACACTGCTTTCATAATCCTTCACGATACCATACTGCTCTGTTGCACGAATGAGCTAACGCAAACAGAAACAAAGCTCACATTCTCTCCTAAAATTATTTGTCAGTTTTTAATGGGCGTATAACTGCAGCATTTAATGAAAGAATGTAGGTCCTCGTGTAATTCGTGAACAACTTTGAGAGTGTTTCCTTTTTGCGCAGTAGAATATAATGTGCAAGCCGCGCTCCCACAATGTGAACGCGCGCACTCAATCGGTTTTTAAGAGCCATGCTCCAGCGCAGCAATTTATCCAAAGCAAATGTTTTATTCTTTTTTGATAAATATTTGTATTGAGCAGTGCCAGATGCTGACATGGACGTCAGTCCATTGATGAAAAAGTCAAGGTCGTGCGCGAAGTGTGCCGCAGCCTCCCTTCAGCACCGCCCGCGCTCGCCCCGTGCCTCTGAAAACGCTCGCTACACACGCGCACAGGCCAGCGTCTTGGTCTGAGGCCAGCTGGCTTTTCTCGTTAATTACAACGGGGGAAAATGTCAATAAAATGTGTTAAATGAAATGTAATGAGTGGCCGTATGGGAGGGCAGTCATTTGTTCGCATTGTTCGCTCTTCAAGGTATTGACAGTTTGTTTTGGGAGCAGCGCGTTGATCAATGGTAGCTGCGAATCGGTCAAACTGAAAAATGAAAAAGCAGATTGGCTTTGCTCAGTTTCAGCGGAGGCATTAGAGGCTGCGGTAAGCCACAGACGAGGCTTTTGTCTAATCGTGCCCCCGAGAACTAAAACGTGACTCCTTTCGAAATTATTTTTAATTGATTTTGTAATTAACGGGTTCAGCCCTTCCATCGACGTAGGGCCTGTTGACTGATGGGAAGGAAATTGTTTCACCAAAGTAACACCGTGCTCATTTGTCTTCTCAAGTAGCTCTGATGTTGCAAGTTATGTGTTCGAGAATCTCAACTGATCTGCCTTTGTATCAGCCCTTTAAAAACAATAACAAGTAAGCCTGGCTAAGCTAGACGACTAAACGTCTTGAGATTACACTTGCGATGTGCCTAAAGTACAGGGCACGTGCGCTTTCCCTTATTGAGCGATTTGTCTTTTAAAATCCCGGTCCACCACAATCGAGCACACGAGCTTTCGTGTACAAGGTACTCTGTACCTACCTCGATGTACACACCGCAACAAAAACAATTGACGATAATAATTGTAATTCATATTGACTTTGATTATAACCGCATCTCAAGACTCGTTACAAAAATTGAGAACTACATTAGGGTTGAAGAGGGCGGTTGTGACTCATATAGTGTGCGTGTGTTCTGTGTGCGGGTGAAAACACTGTACGCTGCATACTCTTGTGTGTGTATGTATATGTGTGCGTGTGTGTGAATCCGTGTTAGCAGCAAGGAGAGGGTAATGCATCTACGAGTTGTCACTATTGTACGGTGGATGGTTCAGACAATAGGCATGTCCTTTCCAACTTCATTCGTCGCAAGTAGATGCTGCCCGCAATGATGCAGTCGCATGTAAAATTAGTTGGGTGCAGCAAATTTTTATTTCCATTGTGCAATTATCTTGCAGCGTAATTGTGCCTGTCTGCCGCATACTCATGCAACATTAGCCACAGCCTGCTCGTGTTCCTGCGAGCTGCATACTAACGCCCGGAATCGCGATGCACGCCAACATTCATACTGGGCACGCACGTGCGCCGACGGCATTGGCAAGTGGTGGCGCACGCTGTTTGGCGTGCCGCGCACCGTCCTCGTGTGAGCCCTGTTGTGACGTGAGCCACCTCGGTTGTTTTTGCGTCTCGTTTTAAATTCGTCACTTGGTATAATGGTACAGCAATTAGCATGGGAGGTGTAGGGAGAGGTGGGGGTACTAAGACTGTCAGAACTTAACAAACTCTATTCCAAAGATTCCATCGCACAAGCTCGGTTGAGAGACAACCAGATGAGTCGGGATGAACAGTTGATGTGAAAATAAGTAGATTGCTCAAAGCAGGTGAGTGCGCATGGCAGCAACTGGTCGCCTTTATAAGAGAGACTTGTGAAAAAAAGGTGTATAAGTAAAGCAGCTTATTCTTGTGTATGGCAAACGTAGGTGCAAATTGTACGTCCAGGTTTAAGTATAGTAACGAGTTGGTTTGGATATGAAATTGAATGGCTCACCTGCATTAGCTCCTGCCATCTACTGAGGCACTGGAGACAACCACGATCATGGTGGCACCTCTGACATTTTTACAATACATATTTTATCATCATTAATTTTCAACTATATACACAGCACGGTATAAACAATTACACAGTAACAGAAAACAAGTAACACATCGATCATATGTGACGTATCTTCTGGTCACCAAAATACTTTTGAATATGGTATCAGACAGGGCTTAATTTAGAATTGAATATTTTATGGGTCACTGGCAAACTAGAGCAGGCTCATGACTAGCAGCCACAGCACATAGAAGTATACTGGATGTGATGTGCCAAAATATTTTCCAGTTCACTGACCCAGACAGAACCGGCTAAAATTTCAGTATTTTTTTTGTATGTTATTTAGCAGGTAAATACCACTGAGATATGAGATTTTTTTCAGAGGCAACCTGGCCACACATGATAGCGCATGTAAGTGCCTTATGATCATGTGGGAATTTATAGTAGCAGCCAAATAATATAAACGCGTTTTGAAAATGTGGAGGGTAAAACCAGAGGACCCAGAGAATAATCCACGCGACCACGGGAAGATCACGCACACTTTGAATACACGTGTGTCAGGGTCGGAGTCGAACCCACGATCTCCTGCATATCACTCGAGGTAGATAACATCTCCCCACCACCACTGCGCCCAAATACTGGTACCAGGTCGTGATCTGCAAGGCATTATCCGAAAGTGTTCGACGCGGTGCTGCACATTTAGTGTGAACATAGGCTGCGTTGCTAACCGTTGTGTGTCGTGCTCGTGCCGTGGCTGTCCCACAGACTCGATGCACATCGAGGACGGAGAGGCGGTGCAAAAGCTTCAGGACGTTTTGCACGAGGCGCTGCAGGACTTTGAGGGCAGCATGCACGGCGAGGACGCCCGGCGCGTCGGCAAACTGCTCATGACGCTGCCGCTGCTCCGGCAGACGGCGACGCGCGCCGTGCAGCACTTCTACTCTGTCAAACTGGAGGGCAAGGTGCCCATGCACAAACTTTTCCTCGAGATGCTGGAGGCCAAGGTCTGACCGGACCTTGAGCGGCGCTTAGAAAAAAAAGTAAAAAAAAGGAGGAGCGCCCTTTTGGGGTCGGCCGTTGTATGGACGGACGGACAGCAATCGGGGGGGGGGAGGGGGAGGGGGGGGTAACGCGCGGCCGTTCGCTCCCTTTCAACTACGGAAATTCCTTGCACTTGACGATGTTGATGGACGCTCTTGTAAAGGACGGAGGCTCTGCTGGGACCCTTTGCGCAGGAGGCCCGTCGTTACGCCCGCCACCGCGGCAGCACCTCGCCCGCGTGCGTGTTGTCGAGGATGTCCTGCTCGTGGGGGCGGCTGCGCGGAGGAGTGGAGCTTCCACGTTTGTAAATGAAGCACAGAAGAGAGCAACACTGCCCAACCCGCCTGTGGTTTCTTGACCTCCTGCCGGGGTGGCAGGCGCTGGTACGCGTGGACAGCGGCAAACTCGGAGACTGCGGATCCAATAGGAGCTACCCTCACTCACCGACTGAGTCGTAGCAGTGTTATTTAAATCAAGGATACCTATTTAATAAAAAAAGATGAATAATTCTTATATCTAAATACATCATAAGTTCCGATAGGTAGTCATCAAGTCTTCCACATTGTTGTTGTTATGTTCCCGTGTGCAGACGTTATGCAATTTGTAATATCGGTGCTGCTTTTTTTTTGTGTTCACTTAAAATGTGTACTGCTTTGCTTATTTAACACACGTGATTAATTTATGTAAATTCTGTAAACTTTGAGTTTCAATCTCAGGATTAATTCCTTCATATTCCAATCGTGTCATTTTAATTACATGTAGGACTACTTGTAGATAATATTGTAAAATAAATGCACAAATCAGGTCTAATTATTAATAATGGCAGTGTTAGTGCATCTGTTAGCGGTTTTGAGTGCAGAGTGAGGCGTCACAGCAGCTATGATCTTGAGCTAGCTGTTACAGCCTCGGCCAGCACCATAACACACAGCCTTGCACTGAAACAGCAACTGCACACCAGCAGACAACAGCACCATAACACACAGCTTTGCGCTCGCCAACAGCCAGTGTCCAGCAGCACACTGCACCACGACACACCGAACACATAGTAAGTGAGCACGTGCGGACAAGACTTTGAAAGATCCTCCACGTACGCAGATGTCCATGTCCTGACTGACGATGGCACTGCCACCAATGACGATGCAAGCAATAATTGGGGAATTGAAGCAAAGTCGTAGCATTCAGAATGAGAACACACAACACGGGTAATTTTAGTCTTTAAATTTAGTGGTACATTTTGGATCGGGTTTATGCCACGTGTTTGGCCAATGGGTGATGTCCCCCCGTGCAATTACGATGGTCAAAACGGCCGCGTGGCACGCCAAATGGAAAATGATTGGTGCCTTTTTTTGGAAGGGATCGGCTCGGCTGTGTGCTGTGGTGTTGGCTCGAAAACAACAACAACAACAACAACAAAAACTCCTGCAAATGTGTGACCCCCATCGTCTGTCTCCCGTTTTGAGTGTAGCTTTGACTGTGGTGTACTGTGCAAGTCACTTAGAAACAGGGTAGGCTAGTGTTTCCGTCATGAATGTGAAGTTTATATGATATAGCTGCTGTAAAATTATTATGTCGAGTGCAGGTAGATTTATTTAAAGCCTCTTGTGTCAATCTTCCATGTCAAATAATATAACTATTGTAAGGATTTAAATTAAGGGACATTTGTGTAATGTAATATAACAGATAAAAAAACTCGTGTACATTTTATAAACAAAAGATGTTTTGATTTTTCTTTTTCGCATTTATTCGATGTTGAAAGTGCTTAATTACCAAAAAAAATTCCGCTGTATATTGCAACTGAAGTACAATACAATGCAGCCGTGGGACGTGAATCAGTGTTGTGTGGTGTCTAGGAAGCCATTAGCTCGTTATACCTGCAAGGTGGTGCCGTTAACCTGATTGCCAACTGTAAACGTGCATTGTTATTCAACCCGTGCTGTTCGTGGCTAAACGCAGTGCATTTCTTCTACTGTATATTCTAGAAGTCACTTTGTTATCGATGAAAAAAAAAGGTAATCGCTGTATTTGATATAAAATGCGCAACTGATTTAAAATTGGCGTTGTAATCCCGTTCACTTTAGACGCGTGTACTCGCCACGTGTAGTCAGTCGACACCGGTGCTGGTCTCCCTTTCTTGGGTCCGTGGTCTTGCAGGACGTGAAAGCTTTTGGTATTGAAATCCAACTTTAAAGCGTGATCGTGACGGTTGTAATTTTTGAACACGATGCGCCGGCTATTTAAGGAGACAATGACAAAGTCTATTGAAGTAAAAGAACAACTGCACATTGATGCCCCGTTCGTATGTTACAGGACAGTGGGAAGCTGCGGAGATCAGCCTTTTAATTTACTTGGTGTTAGACGGCTGTAATTCCAATCAACCGGGATCTTGTGAACTTAGTACAAATGTAAGCTGCACATATACGAATTGACGTGCAATATGACCACTTATTTGCTGAAACCAAGAGGCAAACTGTTCAGACAACCTCGGCAACAACAATGTATTGGTTCTTAAGCACGTGCACGTGTTCCCAGCTAACAGTCATGCAATATTGAAGTTGACATGTTCCTAAGCAGCTTAGCTTGTGCCTGCTTTCAGCCATTTGAGGATCATGTTCTGTCTTGCTGTGGCAGATTGCTGGTCCGATAATGCAAATATAGCAGTGACGCAGAGCTGGTGCTGCTGCTGACAGCGCAGAGGGTGGATTGAGTGGAGGGATCCAGTCCGCCTGGTTCAGGGCAGCTCACGCCGGGCTCCGTGCGGCACGTGATGCTGGGGGGAGGGGGACAGGCGATCCCCGTGCGGTGTCAGCCCGTCAGCGTAATTCTAACCTGCGCCGAGCCTAGAAGCAGCCTCGCTCGCCCATTGACTCGGGCCTGATAACATCGCACAGGACATTTGACCCAAAGAGCAACTTGTGTGCAATGCCGATCGACTCGACGCAAGCGGGCGGACGGAGCCAGAGCCGCGGCGTGGCCCTGCCTGCACGTGTGCCCGGGTCCACGCCTCGTGACTGCGGCCGAGAGCGAAGTCGGCGGCCACACGGGTTCGCGTGCGCACGGCCGCGCGCCCTCGCAAACCCCGTTGGTGTGCGCGCGCACGCACGCACGCACGCGCAGCTCCATTAACTTTCTACTTGTCTGCTCGCATGAATAAAAACAATGATACATTTGTACCATCATCAAATTACAACTGCTTTCTGTCGAATTAACTGCATGTTTGTTGCTTTGTTTTCCGAGGGCCGTGACAAAAGCAAAAGCGATGTCACGTTAGTCGGTTACATCCAGATTAGTTGATTAAATGCAAAACAGTAATGCTCGAAATAGCATTTCCTTGCTCCGATTTTCTTCCCATCCCTTGCGAATTACATTCGCGGCAGACCCAGGGTGCTGTCACTAAGAAATCACCGTTTTACCTCCATGATTCCAACAAACTAGAAACTGATAACCTATTGGATGAATTTCAAAAGCTATCGACTGATATTTTCACGTAGAGGAACAGGAAGAGTTAACAATTATAAATGTAATCACAGAATTCTCTGTGGGGTGCAAAGAGATTGCTTCCAATGTTTGGTCCACTGGTCTATAACGATGTTACACGTGCGCAGGATACCGGCAACAACCGCTAATGGGACTAATCCTGCTCAGCGCGTGCCTATCGGGGCCCTCTCCATCACAGCCACCCGCGGCTGCCATTCATTACGCTGCCGAACACGGCGCGGGGCCCTCCAGAAGATAGTGTTCTGTGCCATCGCAGCAGTAGCAAGCCCCAGTGTAGGCGAGCATTTTGTGACACGAAAACAAAAGGTTTTACCGAACTTGCTTACGCCATTTGTAACTCAGTTTGGGTCTTTATTTCCATACATTCTATTGAAGAATGACTTTAAGCTTTAACATTTTAAAAAAATGTCTCCACATGATGACGACCGCTTGTGTTGCGATGGAAACATCGTAGTGTTTTGGTAAAAAAATTGAACCTATCTACGTGACTTTACCGAAAGACCCAAAGAATATGAATTCCTGCAGTCACGAAAGCGTTAAGTCGAGATAAAAATATATATATAACAAAAAACTGGAAATATCAAGTATTTACGAGAAATTACATCTGTACCCACACACGTGCGATACATGCCACAGTGGGTGCAGGGTATGCACGGCCACCTGTACCTGGAACGTTGCAGACTAGCGGCTGCACAGTCGGTTTGTGCGTTGCTGGCTCGTTCATTCAGCTTAGAGCGAGCAACCTTCCTTCACTCCACAGTACGCAGCTGACATAAAACCCTGAACTGAAAAGTGCTAACTCCGAATAAGGACATTTAGAGAAGCTTATATGAAGTCAGTAGCCGAAAATCCTTTCAAACAAAATGTGAAAGAAAGAAATTGCTTGCTGTCCAACAGACTCCAATGCTTCTACGCGTTAATGACACGTTTACTGGCGTTCGTAGTGGAGTGCAAATTAATGCTTTGCGTGCAGCACAGAGCGAGGCTCTGTGCTGTCTGTGAAACCCTCTTGCCACAGCCCACGGTAACTTCGCATGCCTAGACTCGTGCAGAGGTAGTCCCAAGTCTCATGTCCTAGGACTCCAGTGGTTCACACCTTTCAGGGACGTACCTTGCAAACTTATCTCCATGACAATTGGAGGACGGGGTCCAGGCCACGTTAAGTAATCAGTGCAAGGCTGAAGTGTAGTCATACCACCGAGAGACTTGGCTGGCGGATATGGTGATATGGGATTGAATCACTTATTACGAAGTCAGGGATTGTGATGGGAAGGACAATACAGCAGGAGCATGGTCGGTGCTGCCTTGCACGGACTCCATGCAGCAATCGAGCTCATCAGGCTGGGATTGTAAAATGTAATATTATCTCACTTGTATTAAAGTCGAAACCTCCATTGCGTTAACACCTTGTCTCAGGTTAAGACAGAGCCTCCAATTTCCATCACAACCTAAAACCCGGGCTCCTAATTCTCAACCCACAACGTGGCTCGATGTCCCTGAAGCTTCTGAAATTCTATTCAAATATTTACAGCAATTAATACTCGGAGACAGACACCAACCGCACTCTATCGGTAAAGTGCCACAGTGTATTGATAGGCTCTTAAATAATTTGACCACCGGATGGGGCCACTTCTCTAAAAGGTGAATCATTGTCAAGCGGCGTCCTTCAGCGAGCACATTCCCAGGATTTTCCCATTGGGAATTCTTCCGTCATGAAATGAGAAGTGATTTCATGCCCGTTGGCCACACGGCCGTTTTATCCCAGTGTTTTGTGGTGCCGGAATCCCCCCATGGCAACATTGGATGCAACACAGAACTATCACAGCCATCAGACATATCAATTGCTTTTATCAGGCACATCGCTTCAGACACATCGCATCATCAGACGCATCACAGCGATCAGACGCATCACAGGCATCAGGCACATCAGACACACCACCGCCATCACACACATCAATTTTCATCGGACACATCACAGTAATAGGGCACATCACAACAATCATATGCATCACATTCATCAGACACATCACAGCAATCAGGGATGAACCCTGACAATCGGAATCACAGATCCCCGCCGAAGGCAGCAGGCGCCATCGGATACTCAAAGTTCGTCGGAATGCACTGCCAGTTATGCAAACATCTCGCCATCATCGTCGTCGTCGCTGCTGCTGCTGCTGGGTTTTTTTTAAATTTAATGTTGATACGAAGAGCGCGGGTCCCTCGTCTCAAAGTCGCGCTCCGCAGCTCGCCGCTCGGCAGACAGTCGGGTGCCACCTACTGTCGGCGGCTCGCAGGTCCGGGCCAACGCGAGCTCAGCCCAAGGGAGAATGTGAAAGTGGCGACTGGGGAGCGGCGCCGCGCTCAGCCTCATCAAAGACGCCCGCCCGGTCATCTCACGGCGCCCAATCTCATCGAGGCGGACGTTGACCTCGTCACGACTCACAGGTGACGCACGTGGTGTGTGTGGACAGGTGGGACCGCGTAAATGCTGTGGGTGTTACTCTCCAACACACACCGGTGTGCTGCACTAGTAACGAATTGGCATCTTTCGTTTACGTGACAAACCTTACTAAATGGCTGTGTCGGGTGGTGGCGGATTTAACGATGCACTTATATTTACGCGATCGAACCTAAACAAAGCTCTATTATGGGCCCATGTAGTGCACGTAACGCAGGGAAAGTTATAATCGCCGTTACAGGCGATGCAGCTGGCAGTGCTAGGTAAGTGCAGCAATGCAAATTGTGCCAGGAGTTCACAGGCAGGACGGGTGATATCTCACTGCAATAGTCGGGGGAGCACAGGCAACGCAGGCCAGGTAGTTGCAGGTAGGAGCCATGAAGTCGCGCACGCGGTAAACACGCGCGTCGGGCAAAGCAAGTGGCGCAATCGGTTTGGTGTTGCAGGTCGTGCAGCCTGAGCCGTACACGGCGGAGAGCAACTTAAAGCACGAGGCCACCTGCCCGCCTGCTACGGATGAGGCCATCCGTAGCAGGTGCCTGCCCCCCCTCCCCCCGATCCACTTCACCCCACCCTCGTCCTCGGCCAGGTGTGAAGACGGCCTCACCTGGCCTTGAGCACAGCGCGCGGCTTTCGGGGGCAGAGCGAGATAAGGGGGATTGGCGGAAGACCCGAATAAATCTCCCCTTTATTAACTCGCAACATATTTGCCTCGGGCGTGCAGATTCATTGCAGATATTTGTTTTAGCAAATCGATTGCGGGTGGTAATTCGCCACGTGCTGCGAGAGAGGTTGCGCCCACGTTTTAAAGGTCTCGGTCGCTCATTAACCCTCGTGGCGGGGTGCGATCGGGGGGTGGGGGTGGTGGGCGGTGTGTGGGGGGCGGGAGGAGGGGGGGGGCAGCGGTGTTGCCCATGAGGCGCGGGGCACCGCGAGGACCTCCTCTTCCCCTGTCAGTATCGCATCTTAACAAACGCCATCAATCAGCCGCCTGCCCGGCGCGGTCTCCCACCGCTCGATTGTTGCGGCGCGGACAACTCACAGAGACACACGAGCGTTGCGAGCCATCATCATTATCAATCATCATTACCACCACCATCACCACAACCATCATTATCATCATCATCATCATCGCTGACATTATTATTATTATATCAGCAACCGCCGGCACAATAGCTAACACCATTGGTTTCATAGCCATCACTATCATCATCATCATCATCGTCGTCGTCAACCTCACGGTTTCTCCAGGCAAGAGCGCGCTGTCGCTCAGTCTCCCGGGGTATGTCAATCACACGCCGCGCGCGCGCACAACTCGGGGGGGGGGGGGGGGGTGGGGGGTGGTTGCTCAACGATCAAAACAGTCGCTCAACAAAGACAGCTGCCGAGGGCGCGCACCTCACCGAGCCCACGACGCGCCAGGCGCTCGCAGCGTCTCCGCGTGGGACGGCGGCGGTCGGCGAGAAGCAAAACGAGCGCGCTCCCAACGACGCCGACGAGGGGAGGAGGAGGAGGAGGCGGCGCTGGTAAAGCGACAACTTTTTGATACGTTACACGTGCGACCATGCGGGTTCTACGCGCTGATTGCACCGTGACCCTTTACCGCAGCGCGTTGACCCCGGCGTTTAAGGCTGGAATTAAAGTCAGTTTAAAGAACAAGCGGTGGTATTTTTTTATGGACACGTACGAGGGACGGTAAAACAAAATAAAAATACACGAGTCGAGATCACGCCCAGGCGCGCACGTAGTCTTCCTCCGATGTATCCAGGGCAGCTTCACTTGAGCCTCGATACTTCTCTCGAGGAGGGTCCTGCATCGGCGTGTTATTCCAATACCACGGGCGACATAAACATCTCCGCTTGAACTTGGGTGTACTACAAGTACAAGGAAGTTGTTAATTTCCCACATTAACACAACCATCTCCACCTGTGCTGGCCCCAGGGCCCTTGTGGATGCACTGCAAGTTGACACTTGGGCTTCGCCCATCTTACAACTTTAAAGACAGCTTGCCTTTGGGAGCTTCCACCCCTTTTTTCCACCTTTTTTTCCACCTGAAGAAGATCGCTCGTGTTGCGATGGAAACGTCGTGTTTTTTTTTATTAATTAATTTTGAACCTATCTACGTGACTTTACCGATAGACCCAAATAATACGGACTATGGCGTTTGCACTCGTGCATTTTGTCCACGACCAAGCTCGGCTATTCGCACGTTTCTTTTTCCATGGCTCGAGTTGACGCGCCGCGCGAGTCGGAGGTCCCGGGGCGAGAGAGGCTGCCGGAGCCGCAGCCCTGGGCCGTGCCGCGCTCTCCACGCGCGAGATTCGGGACGCGAGTCGATGCTTCATCGGCCACATTTTTCCATGCAGGGCGCACCGATGACCCCCCCCCCCGCCCCCCTTAGCGAGCCGCGTGGGCTGCACGGAACCCCGGCTGGGCAGCGCCGCTAAGATGCATCAAGCCATTGACTCGAACGTATCGATCGCAGCGCACAGACTTTACATAAAATACATTCATTAATCACGGTAAAGGGTCCAGTCTCGTGTTTGAAAAGTTTGCTCAAGGCATTCATCAGCCTGACTCCAATCTCTGGCCCGGTCTGACTGTGCAGCGACTTTGGCAGGGAAAGGGAAATGCTATTGTTGGCTATTGTTGGCTAAACGAGCCTAAGGTTGCCAATAGCACGGCTGCTCGAGTAATGCTGATGGGCGATAAGCTAAATTCGATATTATTGAAACTGGAACCGTTTCTAAGTGGAAGCTAATTTGCAGAGAGCAGCTGAGCCACTTGCACCATCGCTTACTAAACATAGCAGACGTAATCAGTGTGACTCAATCACCCCACTGGCCGAAAGCATGGAACACCTTCAGGGCGTCTTCCCTTCACATGTAATGCTTTGAATAGCAAGTTAAGGGGGGGGCGGGGTGAAATCCAATCACAGTGTTTTACACGATACGCCACTGGAAGTTAAGCAGCACAAAGGCATTTATTCAACGTCATCTTCATTCCGTGACATCTGTATTCCCCACCGTATGCACATTTGCAATGACAGAATCAAGTGCAGCTGGGCTTGATGCGCGCGCACCCGCTGACAGACGAGCAGCCCTGCTCAATTCAGGGAACACGAGAGCGAGGCGACAGGTCTCGTCGTTGTCCATGCGCGTTGTGGTGACGACCCACAAGTGGGCTGGTGCGTAGTGGTAGAGGAAGATGACGTTAGAGGGGTGAAGTGTGGACGCTGTGGATGCGGTGGTGGTGGTGGGTGTGAGACAAAGATGGGGGCAGTGCCGGATTAAGCTAGGTACGGGGCCTGTAGCATATGTTATAATAAATAAATACATAAATATTGAAACAACATTTTTATACTTGCGTAGTAAAGTAATTGTGTTTTTTAATTTGCTATACAGCCAGATAATACGACAAATCGCTAACCTTAAACACCCAGTCGTTCATAAAAGTTGAAGGCGGTATAGTACTATAGTAATAGAGCGAGTGCAGAATCCCTTAACCTGAATTAATAGCTCGAAAGCGTTTAGCGCGGGGCCGTTGAAAGTGCGGGGCCCGTGGCTACTACATATGTAGCTACTTGTGCTACGAGGGTAATCCGCCACTGGATGGGGGGAGCGTGGAGTGCAACAGTTAGCGCGCTGCGAACCCGGCGACCCGAGTTCGATTCCCGCTCACGGCCAACGCCACCAGTGATGATTATCTGAACCGGTCCTGAGTCTCCCCTAGGTTAACTAGGCCTCAAATTGGCACCTGGTGCGGTGTGTAAACATCGTCACTGGGAAGACAAAGGCGTCCGGGCGTGGTGCTATCCACCCACCCCTTCGTGTGCCATCCCCAGCCTTCATAGGTGCTCGCTAACAGCACTTGCCCCCAACAGTCTGTTAAGGCTATACGGGGGATCTTTGTCTTTGGTGGGTGTTGTCGTGAAGGATGTGGTGGTACCAGATGTGTTTGGGTAGAGATCGGTGGAGACGGTCGCTGTGGTTATTTTATTTGTTCCACTCACAATCCCGTGCCGCCAATTTCTTGGCTATTTTGCAAGGGAGATCCGTGGCGCGTGAGCACATAAACAACAAAAGAAAGGCATACAAACAACACCAATGCTCCATTTTGCACAACTAACAAACGAGGCATTTAACGGTCATTAACGAGACACGCGTGCATACAAAAGAAAGAACACAGCGCAAATAGAATGTGAGAGAAAGAGGCGCCAGAAATGGCTAGGTACAAGGTGCAAGTGTGCTCCTAAACGAGTAATCGATACTGTGAGGTGGTGGATCGTGGCTGTGCTGGTGACTGTGGTGGATGGGAGCAATGAGCCCATTGCAAAGCAGATGCTGATGAGTGCACACGGTGTGAGTCACGATGTGCACGTGCAGTCGCGCACAAAGTGGAAACGAAACTGGTTCGCATGCAAAAGCGTTAGAGCCACTTTGATCAAAGCGTTTACGTGTGGCGAGATCATATTTGCAACGTTTGCGGACACATCGATTTAACGAGGGTTGTTTTAAAAAAAAAACACTGCTGTTGTTGTTGTTGCATTACTGGTAAACGCAGGCAACACGGTCAAAGGAATTGGCTACCGGTTTGCCGCATTGAAATGTCTAGAGCAGGGTCGACAACTAAAAAAACACAAGAAGAGACATTTTTTTCGAATTCGGTAAACAAACCCCCCGCCCCCCTCCCCCTCTTTCAAGAGCCGCAATGCAATGTGTGGTGAATACGAGACGAGGGGGGGGGTCCTTAAAGAGCGGCATGCGGGTCCGAAGCCGCAGGTTGCAGACACCTGTTCGAGAGCAATACGCACAAACAAGTTGACCTTCGTGGCTGTGAAACGATGTCAGTCGCCGTGGTGGTGGTGGAGTGGGTTGACAAACGCGGCTTTTAATCATCCCGAGGTCACCGCGGAGATCTCCCCACGCCGCAGTAGATAGAGACGATGCTTTTAAAATCTACCCGCCTCTGTCAACCCAGCAGTCAAGTTGGTTCAGTACCGTACACCACGGTACATCGATCGACGGACTTCGCGTGGTGGGGTAAGCTGCGGTGTATGTCCACCTCTTCCTACTAAAATTGCACTGGAATCTATTGGCAATTATTGTGTTTTGTCAAACGGTGATCTATTCCCAGTAAACGTGACATTTTGGGCCAACATTGGGAATGTGGTAAGAATCATTGGACCCACCTGGACCCAAAGTTGAATCAAAGTTCCGCGTTTACTGAGTTCTTACTCTTTGGGTCTTTCGGTAAAGTCACGTAGATAGAAAAAAAATAAGAAAATAAGAAAAAAAATCACGAAGTTTCGATCGCAACACAAGAAATCGTCTTCAGGTGTAAAAATACAGCAGGTGGACTGCTGAGGCAGGAAGAAATGTAGCGAGAGAGCTACTGCAGCCAAAAGTTATATATGTTTGAGGTGGGTACAACACAAGGGTAAGAGATGGAATTTGAAAGTAAATGTAAGATCGCAGAGTAAGGCATACCTCGGCTAATCATATATTTTTCACGTGATTTTTTTTTCTATGTTTTCACCTGGAGACGATTGCTTGTGTTGCGATCTAAACGTCATCATTTTATGTTATTATTTTTCTATCGACGTGACTTTACCGAAAGACCAAAGAGTATGGATTCCTACAGTCACGAAAGCTTTAAGTCAAGTTTACTGGGTACTTAAAACGAGAACCGCTTAACGGATAAAAGAAAATTAACAACCCTAGTTTATAACTTGGTTTTACATGGACATTTCAGCCACGCCTGTCGCGTTGAACCGGGTCATTCGCCTCTAATATAATAAATATTCGCAAGACAATCACAGAACGGGGTGATCGAGTCAAAGACACGGGGACAGAGCGACCTCGGCGAGTCGCGAGCGACTCCCAGAGCCACGTCCTCGTGTTGTTGTACTCCCCGGCGCTCTGGGTCGCGCGCTACCAAGCGCCTTCACCTACATTCGAACCGAGGTCGCTCAACACCCTCCCCGAGCTCCGTGCCTTGACCCGAGGTGCCCAGACCCCACTCCGCCGAGCCACTCCCGGCCCCGCGACGGCGTCGAGGAACTTTTGACGAAGCGTAGCGCCAGGTTTAGTTTACAGGTTGCCGATAGCCCAGTAACCATGGGACGTTCGGCCAACGTTGAGCCAACGTTGGCCTGTTTGGGGGGGGAGGGGGAGGCGACTCGTCTCAGTCACATTTACATGCTTTTACAAATCGCACCACGCTTCAATGTCCTCTTTAACCGGTGGAGCCCGGCGAGATTCGTGAGCTGCGTTTCGCGGCGCGGTCCATTGTAGTTGCATGTAATATTCATGCCGTCGCATGCAATATTCATGCAGTTATGTGCAACGTTACAGTGCGCGGGTACCGGGGGTTTGTGTAACGCGCCCGTGCTTCGTGGCGTTTCTCTCTCGTCTAACGCGAGTACCCCCGGGGTCTCGTGGAGCTCGGCCCGAGCACTCGAGCCGCTTCGTGGAGTGTGGAGGACACCCTCGACGTTGCCTGGCGACCGTCGAAGAGGGAGCGAGTGGTCGGCCGGGCCCCCGTTCCGATCGGTCCTCACTGTACGCGCCAACCCGGCCGAGAGCACAAGGACGCGGGGACACGGGCACACACACAAGAAGACGCGCCGCTGTCCGTCAAAGCTGTCTCGACGCGAGCTCAAGTTCGGCCGGGAACCCTCTTTGCTAATTAAGTGTATGCGCCGTGACTGCAAGCTATCCAAAAGCCGCTTACGCGCGATACATTACCAGATAATTATTTCCGCCCGTCGACGGCGACGTGCGTGCAAGACGCAGCATTCGCGTGTGCAATTGATTGAGCGACATGCTCTGTGCCGAAGCAGGACTCGCTGACCGCCAAATGCATTAACACCACACACGAGCGCATGCATTCCCCGCCGAGGGGTTTCAAGCACGAGTTGGTTTCGAGGGCTGAGCCGCGCCGTGAGCGCTGCCCGTGGTGCTGAAGAGGGCGGCGGCTGCTGCCGCTGTTGCTGCCGCTGCTGCTGTTGCTGCTGCTGCTGCTCTTGCTGCTGCTGTTGCTGCTTGCTGGACGCGGGGCTCAGCCCGTGGAGCTGAAGAGTCGCTGTGCGGACATCGCAGCCCAGTGCCGCTCCGCCCGCGAGCGGTCGCGACTGGGGGATGCGTTTCAAGCGCCTCTCTTGACGCCCACAATGCGCGCCGCGGTCGCGTCTCTGCTGCTGCTGCCGCTGCTGCTCGTCGCGAGCCGGGCCGCGGCGCTGGGCCTCTTCCCACGCCTGGAAAACGTGGCCGCCTTCAGGCCGGTGAGGCTAACGCCCCCGGGCGCGACCTGCGGCCTCTCGGGTCCGACCACCTTTTGCTTCCCCAGTCCCGGCCCCGGCGAGGGAGGAGGAGGCCCGGCGTGCAGGCCGGCCCTGTGCGCCAACGCCTGCCCGCACCGCGCCGCAACGCCGCCGCACTCCACGCTGGGCTCGCGCTCGTGGGCGGGCGAGCCCGGGGCGTGCGCGGCCGTCGATCCGGGGGGCCAGGGGCCGTCCGGCGCTGGGGCAGGAGAGCCGGTGCTGCGGTTCGCCGAGGACGGCGACTGCCTCGCGACTCTGCCCAGCGAGTCCCTGGGAGCCGCCGCCTCGTTCACCGTCGCCGTTTGGCTCCAGAAGGAGGGGACCGGCCTGGCGTGAGTAAAAGGGGGTCCGCGGTTGCGTGGGCGCATACGGGTAAGGGGGGGGGGGGTGGTGAGGCACAACTAGGTCGTGCCGCGCAAGTTTTGAGGTCGCTTTGAACTTGTCGGCGGCTCGGCTGCGCGCAGCAGCAACAGGTGGCTGCGCTCGTTCGCGATTCGCGAATGTTCATTACAGCGTCAGAGTGAATCTCGTGGCCTGTGCACCACCACCGCCACCACCACCACCACCAACCACTTCAGTCGTACACGGATATCTTGTCAAGGTAACGAGCTGTCGTGCACGACGCGGTTGCGTCGAGTTCACTGTGGGGTGGTGGTCGCCTTGCGCAGCCCTCGCAGGCGAGGCCTACGCGATAGCGCGCTGATCACACGCGGACACACGCTCACAGCCGAATTATCCCAGTAGCAATAGTAGCTACATGTGTAGTAGCTACATGTGTAGTAGCTACACGTGTAGTAGCTGCATGTGTAGTAGCTGCACGTGTAGTAGCTGCATGTGTAGTAGCTGCACGTGTAGTAGCTACACGTGCAGTAGCTACACGTGCAGCTACTACACGTGCAGTAGCTATACGTGCAGTAGCTGCACGTGTAGTAGCTACACGTGTAGTAGCTGCATGTGTAGTAGCTACACGTGCAGTAGCTGCACGTGCAGTAGCTATACGTGCAGTAGCTACACATGTAGTAGCTACATGTGTAGTAGCTACACGTGTAGTAGCTACACGTGTAGTAGCTACACGTGTAGTAGCTACACGTGTAGTAGCTACAGATGCTACAAGCCTCGCACTTTCAAGGGCCCCGTGCTAAACGCTTTCAAGCTATCAATTCCGGTTCAGTGATTCTGCACTTGCTCTGCTACTATAGTACTGTACCACCTTCAACTTTTATGAACGACTGGGTGTTTACGGTTATCGATTTGTCGTATTATCTGGCCGTGTAGCAAATGAAAAAATACAATAACTTTACTATGCAAGTTAAAAATGTACGTGTTTTAATATTGAAGTGTGTTTTATTTATTTAAAGCCCCTTTATAACATATGCTACAGGCCCCGGACGAGCTTATTACGCCACTGAAGGTATGTGCAGAGCATGCAGCAGCACACGCTACATCGCCTTGCCCGTTGAAACAAAACGATATTTCCATTTAAAGCTTTGGTGGCTGCAGGGATTCATATGCTTGGTTCTTTCGGTAAAGTCGCGTATTTTTATTATTTTATTATTTCCCTCCTACGTGACTTTACCGAAAGAACCAAGAATACGAAACGATGTTGTTTGTGGAACGGTCGGTGTGGCCAGGACCATCATCGAGAAGGCCACGGAGGGGCGGACTGTGTTCAAGTTGGAGGTGGCGCCCGACGAGGTCAGGTTTCACTACCACACGGCGGAAGGTCCGCAGGGTCCCCTCGTCATCAACGCCACGGACAGGTTCCCCCCGGGCCGCTGGACTCACCTCACTCTCCAGGTGCGCGTGCACCTCTCAGTGGTGGCGTGTGGTGTGTGTGTGTGTCCCTCTGCACGTGTCTGTGTGTCCCTCTGCACGTGTATGTGTGTTTGTGTCCCTCTGCACGTGTCTGTGTGTGTGTGTGTCCCTCTGCACGTGTCTGTGTGTGTGTCCCTCTGCACGTGTCTGTGTGTGTCCCTCTGCACGTGTCTGTGTGTGGTGTGTGTGTCCCTCTGCACGTGTCTGTGTGTGTGTCCCTCTGCACGTGTCTGTGTGTGTGTGTGTCCCTCTGCACGTGTCTGTGTGTGTGTCCCTCTGCACGTGTCTGTGTGTGTGTGTCCTTCTGCACGTGTCTGTGTGTGTGTGTCCTTCTGCACGTGTCTGTGTGTGTGTCCCTCTGCACGTGTCTGTGTGTGTGTCCCTCTCAGTGGCTTGTGGTGTGTGTGTCCCTCTGCACGTGTCTGTGTGTGTCCCTCTGCACGTGTCTGTGTGTGTGTCCCTCTGCACGTGTCTGTGTGTGTGTGTCCCTCTGCACGTGTCTGTGTGTGTCCCTCTGCACGTGTCTGTGTGTGTCCCTCTGCACGTGTCTGTGTGTCCCTCTGCACGTGTCTGTGTGTGTCCCTCTGCACGTGTCTGTGTGTGTGTGTCCCTCTGCACGTGTCTGTGTGTGTGTGTCCCTCTGCACGTGTCTGTGTGTGTGTCCCTCTGCACGTGTCTGTGTGTGTCCCTCTGCACGTGTCTGTGTGTGTCCCTCTGCACGTGTCTGTGTGTCCCTCTGCACGTGTCTGTGTGTGTCCCTCTGCACGTGTCTGTGTGTGTGTGTCCCTCTGCACGTGTCTGTGTGTGTCCCTCTGCACGTGTCTGTGTGTGTGTGTCCCTCTGCACGTGTCTGTGTGTGTCCCTCTGCACGTGTCTGTGTGTGTGTCCCTCTGCACGTGTCTGTGTGTGTGTGTCCCTCTGCACGTGTCTGTGTGTGTGTGTCCCTCTGCACGTGTCTGTGTGTCCCTCTGCAAGTGTCTGTGTGTGTGTCCCTCTGCACGTGTCTGTGTGTGTGTCCCTCTGCACGTGTCTGTGTGTCCCTCTGCACGTGTCTGTGTGTGTGTGTGTCCCTCTGCACGTGTCTGTGTGTGTCCCTCTGCACGTGTCTGTGTGTGTGTGTCCCTCTGCACGTGTCTGTGTGTCCCTCTGCACGTGTCTGTGTATGTGTCCCTCTGCACGTGTCTGTGTGTGTGTGTCCCTCTGCACGTGTCTGTGTGTGTGTCCCTCTGCACGTGTCTGTGTGTCCCTCTGCACGTGTCTGTGTGTGTGTGTCCCTCTGCACGTGTCTGTGTGTGTCCCTCTGCACGTGTCTGTGTGTGTGTCCCTCTGCACGTGTCTGTGTGTCCCTCTGCACGTGTCTGTGTATGTGTCCCTCTGCACGTGTCTGTGTGTGTGTGTCCCTCTGCACGTGTCTGTGTGTGTGTGTCCCTCTGCACGTGTCTGTGTGTTCCTCTGCACGTGTCTGTGTGTGTGTGTGTCCCTCTGCACGTGTCTGTGTGTGTCCCTCTGCACGTGTCTGTGTGTGTGTCCCTCTGCACGTGTCTGTGTGTATGTCCCTCTGCACGTGTCTCTGTGTGTGTCCCTCTGCACGTGTCTGTGTGTACGTGTCTGTGTGTACGTGTTTGTGTCTGGATGAACGTGTCTGTGTGTACGTGTTTGTGTCTGTGTGTACGTGTCTGTGTATGTGTGCATTTGTGGATGTGTGTCCCTCTGTGTGTACGTGTCTGTGTGTCCGTGTTTGTGTCTGTGTGTACGTGTCTGTGTGTGTACGAGTCTGTGTGTCTGTGTGTACGTGTCTGTGTGTCCCTCTGTGTGTACGTGTCTGTGTGTACGTGTCTGTGCGTGTGTACGTGTCTGTGTGTCCGTGTTTGTGTCTGTGTGTACGTGTCTGTGTGTGTACGAGTCTGTGTGTCTGTGTGTACGTGTCTGTGTGTCCCTCTGTGTGTACGTGTCTGTGTGTACGTATATGTGTGTGTGCATTTGTGGATGTGCCTTCAGGGTGCGCACAGCCCTCGCGCGAGCGCCGTGCTGACATCGACGCAACGGCGGCTGTCGTCTCTCCGTGTGTCTGTGGGGTGCGCTAGTCAGAGCCGTCCCAAGGGCGACCGCCCCGGGCCCCTTGCTTTGTTGGGGGGGGGGGGGGCGCTTCGACGTTACGGTGTCAGATGTAATACTTCCGGTTTAGTTTGAAGAGCGTCGGTCGTGATTTGCCCGGTGACCGGCATCCCTCTGGGCACCGTGCTGGCAGTAGTTGGCAGTGATTAGCTCACTGCGCTACGAAACCGCGACCCGAGTTCTATTCCCGCTCACGGCCAACGCCAGTGACGATGATTGTCTGAACCACTCCTGGGCCTCCCCTCGGTCGACTCGGCCTCAAACTAGTACCTGTTGCAGTGTGTAAACATCAACACTGGGGAGACAAAGGCGGCCGAGCGGGGTCCTGGCCGTGCCTTCCTTCATAGGTGCTCGCTCACAGCAGCTCCTGAATGCAGTCTGCTGTTGGACAAATGGGTGAAGAGCAGAGGGCGTAGCTTGGAACAAGACGAGGCACAGTGTTTTAAGAACACATTCCTGCGCAGGGAGCTGGTAGGAACGTTGGGTTGCTCGGTCAATGGCCAGGGTCAACGGCGGCGTGGTGTATTCCGCAAATATAGCCGACTGTGAGGGCGAGCACAAGCCGGCGTGAGTAGGTTAAACGTTGAGTTTTATAAGGGCACCACGGGGTGACCAGGCCCGCCCCACCCAGCCCCACCCTCCCCACCCAGCCCCTCCCCACCCTCCCCTCTCCACCCAGCCCCACCCCTCCCATTTTTGAATGCACGACGGACGGACACAATAATCCCCTGTGGGCTGGTGGAACCAGGAGGTTCCTACCAGTAAAGATAATGACCTTCGATCCAGTAAAGGAGTAGCATGGTCATATTTGCATGCTATGAGTAGCACCCTGAGTAGGACTAACAGCTGCATCTTGGAGACGCTGATGTTTTAAGTGGAAATCTGCAGCCCCGGTCAAAAAACACTTGCAATGGTCAAGCCACGAGGAAAATGATTTTTTTAATCAACGAGCGGAACTGTTGCATATATTCGAGCAAGTTGGGATTCGTGACAATTTGACCATATACGAAGTATAAAATACAACTCCGCAAACCATCGATCTCGTACCCATTGTGATCCATACAGTCGGCACAAATGTTTCAAGAGAAATAATAATCATGATTAACCAATTGTTGAAATGTAGTAAGAGCGAAGGCAAGGGTATACGTGGTATCACTAATGTCGTGAAGCATTGATAGTATAAAAGTTGTCTGCATAATTAAATATATAACACGATATATCTATAATTTGTACAGAACAAAGAAATATTGGGATTGTGTTCACAATGATCGGCGTTGCATTTGTAACCAACGTTTTTATTGTTAAATGTGATTGTGCACCTTGATTACGCGTTGTACAACATGGGCACGATGTGCCACCTGACAGGTTTGTTGTGTAGATAAGATGGTAACACGGACTCTGGCCGCAGGTGTCTCGGCATCCTTGCTGCTTAGACCTGTCCTGGGTGTAACTCTATCGACGCGATAGGGTTGCTGGCAAAGTAATTGCACGGAGTGATATGGCCCTGCTAGGGAACATGCCTTGCAGACAGGCGATACCATCTGGAACCTCCCTGCTCTGCACAGATCCTCATGCCGTGCTCGAATTTAAGCAGCCCTCTTTGTTTTGTAATGTAAATACCAGAATGTATCACGTGTCCTTTGCTGGTTTCTAAAGTCAAGTTACTCACGTGCTCTCAACAAATCGCTATCGACACCCGTGTCCATAAATCAGCTGTCGACCCATGGGAGAAATACATCGACGTGTTTTGGTTCGGAAGGGTGCAGAGGCACAAAGAACCGGGGTACACATCCTCCAAATGACCGACGCGTACGAGCTTAACCGTAGCGATCCCCAGCTGTGATCTCGGGAATGAGGGAGACAAGACAGAGGCAGAGAGAGAGAGAGACATATGGAGAAGAATACGGGTAAACAGAGCGAGGAAAGGAGGGCAAGAGATGGCGGGCAGAAAAAAATGCCACGGGGGGAGGAGACCCTAAAGTTTTCGAACGCATGCGTACACTTCCAACTGCGCTAGGCTGGTTTTTAAACTCGACAGAAGCGCACGTCGCAAAGTTAAGAGCTCATTGTGCGTTCGTTTTGTTACGGCGCTTGCCATCGTGACTGTCGCCTCCGCGTCACTCTGCGGGAGATGTGATGTGGATGAGCCTTCGTGCCACAGGCATGCCCCGTCAGGGTTACGCGCATCGGGGTTGTGTGGGTTGGGGTTGTGAGGGTTGGGGTTGTGTGGGTTGTGTGGGTTGTGTGGGTTGGGGTTGTGTGGGTTGTGTGGGTTGGGGTTGTGTGGGTTGTGTGGGTTGGGGTTGTGAGGGTTGTGTGGGTTGTGAGGGTTGGGGTTGTGAGGGTTGGGGTTGTGAGGGTTGGGGTTGTGTGGGTTGGGGTTGTGTGGGTTGTGTGGGTTGGGGTTGTGTGAGTTGTGTGGGTTGTGAGGGTTGGGGTTATGAGGGTTGGGGTTGTGTGGGTTGGGGTTGTGTGGGTTGGGGTTGTGTGGGTTGGGGTTGTGTGGGTTGGGGTTGTGGGGGTTGGGGTTGTGGGGGTTGTGTGGGTTGGGGTTGTGTGGGTTGGGGTTGTGTGGGTTGGGGTTGTGGGGGTTGGGGTTGTGGGGGTTGGGGTTGTGTGGGTTGTGTGGGTTGGGGTTGTGTGAGTTGTGTGGGTTGTGAGGGTTGGGGTTGTGAGGGTTGGGGTTGTGTGGGTTGGGGTTGTGTGGGTTGGGGTTGTGTGGGTTGTGTGGGTTCAGGTTGTGTGAGTTGTGTGGGTTGTGAGGGTTGGGGTTATGAGGGTTGGGGTTGTGTGGGTTGGGGTTGTGTGGGTTGGGGTTGTGTGGGTTGGGGTTGTGTGGGTTGGGGTTGTGGGGGTTGTGTGGGTTGGGGTTGTGTGGGTTGGGGTTGTGTGGGTTGGGGTTGTGGGGGTTGGGGTTGTGGGGGTTGTGTGGGTTGGGGTTGTGTGGGTTGGGGTTGTGTGGGTTGGGGTTGTGTGGGTTGGGGTTGTGTGGGTTGTGTGGGTTGGGGTTGTGTGGGTTGGGGTTGTGTGGGTTGGGGTTGTGGGGGTTGGGGTTGTGGGGGTTGGGGTTGTGGGGGTTGGGGTTGTGGGGGTTGGGGTTGTGTGGGTTGTGTGGGTTGGGGTTGTGTGGGTTGGGGTTGTGTGGGTTGTGAGGGTTGGGGTTGTGTGGGTTGGGGATGTGTGGGTTGGGGTTGTGTGGGTTGGGGTTGTGTGGGTTGTGTGGGTTGGGGTTGTGTGGGTTGGGGTTGTGGGGGTTGGGGTTGTGGGGGTTGGGGTTGTGTGGGTTGTGTGGGTTGGGGTTGTGTGGGTTGGGGTTGTGTGGGTTGTGAGGGTTGGGGTTGTGTGGGTTGGGGTTGTGTGGGTTGGGGTTGTGTGGGTTGGGGTTGTGTGGGTTGTGTGGGTTGGGGTTGTGTGGGTTGGGGTTGTGTGGGTTGTGAGGGTTGGGGTTGTGTGGGTTGGGGTTGTGTGGGTTGGGGTTGTGTGGGTTGGGGTTGTGAGGGTTGGGGTTGTGTGGGTTGTGAGGGTTGGGGTTGTGTGGGTTGGGGTTGTGTGGGTTGTGTGGGTTGGGGTTGTGAGGGTTGGGGTTGTGTGGGTTGGGGTTGTGTGGGTTGGGGTTGTGTGGGTTGGGGTTGTGAGGGTTGGGGTTGTGTGGGTTGTGTGGGTTGGGGTTGTGAGGGTTGGGGTTGTGTGGGTTGTGAGGGTTGGGGTTGTGTGGGTTGGGGTTGTGTGGGTTGGGGTTGTGTGGGTTGGGGTTGCGTGGGTTCTGTGGGTTGGGGTTGTGTGGGTTGGGGTTGTGTGGGTTGTGTGGGTTGGGGTTGTGAGGGTTGGGGTTGTGAGGGTTGGGGTTGTGAGGGTTGGGGTTGTGTGGGTTGTGTGGGTTGGGGTTGTGTGGGTTGTGAGGGTTGGGGTTGTGAGGGTTGGGGTTGTGTGGGTTGGGGTTGTGTGGGTTGGGGTTGTGTGGGTTGTGTGGGTTGGGGTTGTGAGGGTTGGGGTTGTGAGGGTTGGGGTTGTGAGGGTTGTGGTTGTGAGGGTTGGGGTTGTGTGGGTTGGGGTTGTGAGGGTTGGGGTTGTGAGGGTTGGGGTTGTGAGGGTTGGGGTTGTGTGGGTTGGGGTTGTGAGGGTTGGGGTTGTGTGGGTTGGGGTTGTGTGGGCTGTGTGGGTTGTGTGGGTTGGGGTTGTGAGGGTTGGGGTTGTGAGGGTTGGGGTTGTGAGGGTTGTGGTTGTGAGGGTTGGGGTTGTGTGGGTTGGGGTTTTGAGGGTTGGGGTTGTGTGGGTTGGGGTTGTGTGGGTTGGGGTTGTGTGGGTTGTGTGGGTTGTGTGGGTTGGGGTTGTGAGGGTTGGGGTTGTGAGGGTTGGGGTTGTGTGGGTTGGGGTTGTGAGGGTTGGGGTTGTGTGGGTTGGGGTTGTGTGGGTTGGGGTTGTGAGGGTTGGGGTTGTGAGGGTTGGGGTTGTGTGGGTTGGGGTTGTGTGGGTTGGGGTTGTGTGGGTTGGGGTTGTGAGGGTTGGGGTTGTGTGGGTTGGGGTTGTGAGGGTTGGGGTTGTGTGGGTTGGGGTTGTGTGGGTTGGGGTTGTGTGGGTTGTGTGGGTTGTGTGGGTTGGGGTTGTGAGGGTTGTGGTTGTGAGTGTTGGGGTTGTGTGGGTTGGGGTTGTGTGGGTTGGGGTTGTGAGGGTTGGGGTTGTGTGGGTTGGGGTTGTGAGGGTTGGGGTTGTGTGGGTTGGGGTTGTGAGGGTTGGGGTTGTGAGGGTTGGGGTTGTGTGGGTTGGGGTTGTGAGGGTTGGGGTTGTGTGGGTTGTGTGGGTTGGGGTTGTGTGGGTTGTGTGGGTTGGGGTTGTGAGGGTTGGGGTTGTGAGGGTTGGGGTTGTGTGGGTTGGGGTTGTGTGGGTTGGGGTTGTGTGGGTTGGGGTTGTGAGGGTTGGGGTTGTGTGGGTTGGGGTTGTGAGGGTTGGGGTTATGTGGGTTGGGGTTGTGTTGGTTGGGGTTGTGTGGGTTGGGGTTGTGAGGTTTGGGGTTGTGTGGGTTGGGGTTGTGTGGGTTGGGGTTGTGTGGATTGGGGTTGTGAGGGTTGGGGTTGTGGGGGTTGGGGTTGTGTGGGTTGGGGTTGTGTGGGTTGGGGTTGTGTGGGTTGTGTGGGTTGGGGTTGTGAGGGTTGGGGTTGTGTGGGTTGGGGTTGTGTCGGTTGGGGTTGTGTGTTTTGGGGTTGTGAGGGTTTGGGTTGTGAGGGTTGGGGTTGTGAGGGTTGGGGTTGCGAGCGTTGTGAGGGTTGGGGTTGTGAGGGTTGGGGTTGTGTGGGTTGTGTGGGTTGGGGTTGTGAGGGTTGGGGTTGTGTGGGTTGGGGTTGTGTGGGTTGGGGTTGTGTGGGTTGGGGTTGTGTGGGTTGGGGTTGTGAGGGTTGGGGTTGTGAGGGTTGGGGTTGTGTGGGTTGGGGTTGTGTGGGTTGGGGTTGTGTGGGTTGTGTGGGTTGGGGTTGTGAGGGTTGGGGTTGTGTGGGTTGGGGTTGTGTGGGTTGGGGTTGTGTGTGTTGGGGTTTTGTGGGTTGTGTGGGTTGGGGTTGTGAGGGTTGGGGTTGTGTGGGTTGGGGTTGTGTGGGTTGGGGTTGTGAGGGTTGGGGTTGTGAGGGTTGGGGTTGTGAGGGTTGGGGTTGTGTGGGTTGGGGTTGTGTGGGTTGGGGTTGTGAGGGTTGGGGTTGTGAGGGTTGGGGTTGTGTGGGTTGGGGTTGTGTGGGTTGTGAGGGTTGGGGTTGTGAGGGTTGGGGTTGTGAGGGTTGGGGTTGTGTGGGTTGGGGTTGTGTGGGTTGGGGTTGTGAGGGTTGGGGTTGTGAGGGTTGGGGTTGTGTGGGTTTGGGTTGTGTGGGTTGTGAGGGTTGGGGTTGTGAGGGTTGGGGTTGTGTGGGTTGGGGTTGTGTGGGTTGGGGTTGTGAGGGTTGGGGTTGTGTGGGTTGGGGTTGTGTGGGTTGGGGTTGTGTGGGTTGTGAGGGTTGGGGTTGTGAGGGTTGGGGTTGTGTGGGTTGGGGTTGTGTGGGTTGGGGTTGTGAGGGTTGGGGTTGTGTGGGTTGGGGTTGTGTGGGTTGTGAGGGTTGGGGTTGTGAGGGTTGGGGTTGTGAGGGTTGGGGTTGTGTGGGTTGGGGTTGTGTGGGTTGGGGTTGTGAGGGTTGGGGTTGTGAGGGTTGGGGTTGTGTGGGTTGGGGTTGTGAGGGTTGTGGTTGTGAGGGTTGGGGTTGTGAGGGTTGGGGTTGTGAGGGTTGGGGTTGTGTGGGTTGGGGTTGTGTGGGTTGGGGTTGTGTGGGTTGTGTGGGTTGTGTTGGTTGGGGTAGTGAGGGTTGGGGTTGTGAGGGTTGGGGTTGTGAGGGTTGGGGTTGTGAGGGTTGGGGTTGTGAGGTTTGGGGTTGTGAGGGTTGGGGTTGTGTGGGTTGGGGTTGTGAGGGTTGGGGTTGTGTGGGTTGGGGTTGTGTGGGTTGGGGTTGTGTGGGTTGGGGTTGTGTGGGTTGTGTGGGTTGGGGTTGTGAGGGTTGGGGTTGTGAGGGTTGGGGTTGTGAGGGTTGGGGTTGTGTGGGTTGGGGTTGTGAGGGTTGGGGTTGTGAGGGTTGGGGTTCTGAGGGTTGGGGTTGTGAGGGTTGGGGTTGTGTGGGTTGGGGTTGTGAGGGTTGGGGTTGTGTGGGTTGGGGTTGTGTGGGTTGGGGTTGTGTGGGTTGGGGTTGTGTGGGTTGGGGTTGTGTGGGTTGTGTGGGTTGGGGTTGTGACGGTTGGGGTTGTGAGGGTTGGGGTTGTGAGGGTTGTGGTTGTGAGGGTTGGGGTTGTGTGGGTTGGGGTTGTGAGGGTTGGGGTTGTGTGGGTTGGGGTTGTGTGGGTTGGGGTTGTGTGGGTTGTGGTTGTGTGGGTTGTGTGGGTTGGGGTTGTGAGGGTTGGGGTTGTGAGGGTTGGGGTTGTGTGGGTTGGGGTTGTGAGGGTTGGGGTTGTGTGGGTTGGGGTTGTGTGGGTTGGGGTTGTGAGGGTTGGGGTTTTGAGGGTTGGGGTTGTGTGGGTTGGGGTTGTGTGGGTTGGGGTTGTGTGGGTTGGGGTTGTGAGGGTTGGGGTTGTGTGGGTTGGGGTTGTGAGGGTTGGGGTTGTGTGGGTTGGGGTTGTGTGGGTTGGGGTTGTGTGGGTTGTGTGGGTTGGGGTTGTGAGGGTTGGGGTTGTGAGTGTTGGGGTTGTGTGGGTTGGGGTTGTGTGGGTTGGGGTTGTGAGGGTTGGGGTTGTGTGGGTTGGGGTTGTGAGGGTTGGGGTTGTGTGGGTTGGGGTTGTGAGGGTTGGGGTTGTGAGGGTTGGGGTTGTGTGGGTTGGGGTTGTGAGGGTTGGGGTTGTGTGGGTTGTGTGGGTTGTGTGGGTTGGGGTTGTGTGGGTTGTGTGGGTTGTGTGGGTTGGGGTTGTGAGGGTTGGGGATGTGAGGGTTGGGGTTGTGAGGGTTGGGGTTGTGTGGGTTGGGGTTGTGTGGGTTGTGTGGGTTGTGTGGGTTGGGGTTGTGAGGGTTGGGGTTGTGAGGGTTGGGGTTGTGAGGGTTGGGGTTGTGTGGGTTGGGGTTGTGAGGGTTGGGGTTGTGTGTGTTGGGGTTGTGATTGTTGGGGTTGTGTGGGTTGGGGTTGTGTGGGTTGGGGTTGTGAGGGTTGGGGTTGTGTGGGTTGGGGTTGTGAGGGTTGGGGTTGGGGTTGTGTGGGTTAGGGTTGTGTGGGTTGGGGTTGTGAGGGTTGGGGTTGTGAGGGTTGGGGTTGTGTGGGTTGGGGTTGTGAGGGTTGGGGTTGTGTGGGTTGGGGTTGTGTGGGTTGGGGTTGTGAGGGTTGGGGTTGTGAGGGTTGGGGTTGTGAGGGTTGGGGTTGTGAGGGTTGGGGTTGTGTGGGTTGGGGTTGTGTTGGTTGGGGTTGTGAGGGTTGGGGTTGTGTGGGTTGGGGTTGTGTGGGTTGTGTGGGTTGGGGTTGTGAGGGTTGGGGTTGTGTGGGTTGGGGTTGTGAGGGTTGGGGTTGTGTGGGTTGGGGTTGTGTGGGTTGTGTGGGTTGGGGTTGTGAGGGTTGGGGTTGTGTGGGTTGGGGTTGTGTGGGTTGGGGTTGTGAGGGTTGGGGTTGTGAGGGTTGGGGTTGTGAGGGTTGGGGTTGTGTGGGTTGGGGTTGTGAGGGTTGGGGTTGTGTGGGTTGGGGTTGTGTGGGTTGGGGTTGTGAGGGTTGGGGTTGTGAGGGTTGGGGTTGTGTGGGTTGGGGTTGTGTGGGTTGGGGTTGTGAGGGTTGGGGTTGTGAGGGTTGGGGTTGTGTGGGTTGGGGTTGTGAGGGTTGGGGTTGTGTGGGTTGTGTGGGTTGTGTGGGTTGGGGTTGTGTGGGTTGTGTGGGTTGTGTGGGTTGGGGTTGTGAGGGTTGGGGATGTGAGGGTTGGGGTTGTGAGGGTTGGGGTTGTGTGGGTTGGGGTTGTGTGGGTTGTGTGGGTTGTGTGGGTTGGGGTTGTGAGGGTTGGGGTTGTGAGGGTTGGGGTTGTGAGGGTTGGGGTTGTGTGGGTTGGGGTTGTGAGGGTTGGGGTTGTGTGGGTTTTGGGGTTGTGATTGTTGGGGTTGTGTGGGTTGGGGTTGTGTGGGTTGGGGTTGTGAGGGTTGGGGTTGTGTGGGTTGGGGTTGTGAGGGTTGGGGTTGGGGTTGTGTGGGTTAGGGTTGTGTGGGTTGGGGTTGTGAGGGTTGGGGTTGTGAGGGTTGGGGTTGTGTGGGTTGGGGTTGTGAGGGTTGGGGTTGTGTGGGTTGGGGTTGTGTGGGTTGGGGTTGTGAGGGTTGGGGTTGTGAGGGTTGGGGTTGTGAGGGTTGGGGTTGTGAGGGTTGGGGTTGTGTGGGTTGGGGTTGTGTTGGTTGGGGTTGTGAGGGTTGGGGTTGTGTGGGTTGGGGTTGTGTGGGTTGTGTGGGTTGGGGTTGTGAGGGTTGGGGTTGTGTGGGTTGGGGTTGTGAGGGTTGGGGTTGTGTGGGTTGGGGTTGTGTGGGTTGTGTGGGTTGGGGTTGTGAGGGTTGGGGGTTGTGTGGGTTGGGGGTTGTGGGGGTTGGGGTTGTGAGGGTTGGGGTTGTGAGGGTTGGGGTTGTGTGGGTTGGGGTTGTGAGGGTTGGGGTTGTGTGGGTTGGGGTTGTGTGGGTTGGGGTTGTGAGGGTTGGGGTTGTGTGGGTTGGGGTTGTGTGGGTTGGGGTTGTGAGGGTTGGGGTTGTGAGGGTTGTGGTTGTGAGGGTTGGGGTTGTGAGGGTTGGGGTTGTGAGGGTTGGGGTTGTGTGGGTTGGGGTTGTGAGGGTTGGGGTTGTGTGGGTTTGGGTTGTGTGGGTTGGGGTTGTGAGGGTTGGGGTTGTGAGTGTTGGGGTTGTGAGGGTTGGGGTTGTGAGGGTTGGGGTTGTGTGGGTTGGGGTTGTGTGGGTTGGGGTTGTGAGGGTTGGGGTTGTGTGGGTTGGGGTTGTGTGGGTTGTGTGGGTTGGGGTTGTGAGGGTTGGGGTTGTGTGGGTTGGGGTTGTGAGGGTTGGGGGGGTTGGGGTTGTGTGGGTTGGGGTTGTGTGGGTTGTGTGGGTTGGGGTTGTGAGGGTTGGGGTTGTGTGGGTTGGGGTTGTGTGGGTTGGGGTTGTGAGGGTTGGGGTTGTGAGGGTTGGGGTTGTGAGGGTTGGGGTTGTGAGGGTTGGGGTTGTGAGGGTTGGGGTTGTGTGGGTTGGGGTTGTGAGGGTTGGGGTTGTGAGGGTTGGGGTTGTGAGGGTTGGGGTTGTGAGGGTTGGGGTTGTGTGGGTTGGGGTTGTGAGGGTTGGGGTTGTGAGGGTTGGGGTTGTGAGGGTTGGGGTTGTGTGGGTTGGGGTTGTGAGGGTTGGGGTTGTGTGGGTTGGGGTTGTGTGGGTTGGGGTTGTGAGGGTTGGGGTTGTGAGGGTTGGGGTTGTGAGGGTTGGGGTTGTGTGGGTTGGGGTTGTGTGGGTTGGGGTTGTGAGGGTTGGGGTTGTGAGGGTTGGGGTTGTGAGGGTTGGGGTTGTGAGGGTTGGGGTTGTGTGGGTTGGGGTTGTGAAGGTTGGGGTTGTGTGGGTTGGGGTTGTGAGGGTTGGGGTTGCGAGGGTTGGGGTTGTGAGGGTTGGGGTTGTGGGGGTTGGGGTTGTGTGGGTTGGGGTTGTGAGGGTTGGGGTTGTGAGGGTTGGGGTTGTGAGGGTTGGGGTTGTGAGGGTTGGGGTTGTGAGGGTTGGGGTTGTGGGGGTTGGGGTTGTGAGGGTTGGGGTTGTGAGGGTTGGGGTTGTGAGGGTTGGGGTTGTGAGGGTTGGGGTTGTGGGGGTTGGGGTTGTGAGGGTTGGGGTTGTGAGGGTTGGGGTTGTGTGGGTTGGGGTTGTGAGGGTTGGGGTTGTGAGGGTTGGGGTTGTGGGGGTTGGGGTTGTGAGGGTTGGGGTTGTGAGGGTTGGGGTTGTGGGGGTTGGGGTTGTGAGGGTTGGGGTTGTGAGGGTTGGGGTTGTGAGGGTTGGGGTTGTGTGGGTTGGGGTTGTGAGGGTTGGGGTTGTGAGGGTTGGGGTTGTGGGGGTTGGGGTTGTGAGGGTTGGGGTTGTGAGGGTTGGGGTTGTGGGGGTTGGGGTTGTGTGGGTTGGGGTTGTGAGGGTTGGGGTTGTGAGGGTTGGGGTTGTGGGGGTTGGGGTTGTGAGGGTTGGGGTTGTGAGGGTTGGGGTTGTGAGGGTTGGGGTTGTGAGGGTTGGGGTTGTGGGGGTTGGGGTTGTGAGGGTTGGGGTTGTGAGGGTTGGGGTTGTGAGGGTTGGGGTTGTGGGGGTTGGGGTTGTGGGGGTTGGGGTTGTGAGGGTTGGGGTTGTGAGGGTTGGGGTTGTGGGGGTTGGGGTTGTGAGGGTTGGGGTTGTGTGGGTTGGGGTTGTGTGGGTTGGGGTTGTGGGGGTTGGGGTTGTGTGGGTTGGGGTTGTGGGGGTTGGGGTTGTGTGGGTTGGGGTTGTGAGGGTTGGGGTTGTGAGGGTTGGGGTTGTGAGGGTTGGGGTTGTGAGGGTTGGGGTTGTGGGGGTTGGGGTTGTGTGGGTTGGGGTTGTGAGGGTTGGGGTTGTGAGGGTTGGGGTTGTGAGGGTTGGGGTTGTGGGGGTTGGGGTTGTGTGGGTTGGGGTTGTGAGGGTTGGGGTTGTGAGGGTTGGGGTTGTGAGGGTTGGGGTTGTGAGGGTTGGGGTTGTGGGGGTTGGGGTTGTGTGGGTTGGGGTTGTGAGGGTTGGGGTTGTGAGGGTTGGGGTTGTGAGGGTTGGGGTTGTGAGGGTTGGGGTTGTGAGGGTTGGGGTTGTGAGGGTTGGGGTTGTGAGGGTTGGGGTTGTGGGGGTTGGGGTTGTGTGGGTTGGGGTTGTGAGGGTTGGGGTTGTGAGGGTTGGGGTTGTGAGGGTTGGGGTTGTGGGGGTTGGGGTTGTGTGGGTTGGGGTTGTGAGGGTTGGGGTTGTGAGGGTTGGGGTTGTGAGGGTTGGGGTTGTGGGGGTTGGGGTTGTGTGGGTTGGGGTTGTGAGGGTTGGGGTTGTGAGGGTTGGGGTTGTGAGGGTTGGGGTTGTGAGGGTTGGGGTTGTGAGGGTTGGGGTTGTGGGGGTTGGGGTTGTGAGGGTTGGGGTTGTGAGGGTTGGGGTTGTGAGGGTTGGGGTTGTGAGGGTTGGGGTTGTGGGGGTTGGGGTTGTGTGGGTTGGGGTTGTGAGGGTTGGGGTTGTGAGGGTTGGGGTTGTGAGGGTTGGGGTTGTGTGGGTTGGGGTTGTGTGGGTTGGGGTTGTGAGGGTTGGGGTTGTGGGGGTTGTGAGGGTTGGGGTTGTGAGGGTTGGGGTTGTGAGGGTTGGGGTTGTGTGGGTTGGGGTTGTGTGGGTTGGGGTTGTGTGGGTTGGGGTTGTGGGGGTTGTGAGGGTTGGGGTTGTGAGGGTTGGGGTTGTGTGGGTTGGGGTTGTGTGGGTTGGGGTTGTGAGGGTTGGGGTTGTGAGGGTTGGGGTTGTGAGGGTTGGGGTTGTGGGGGTTGTGAGGGTTGGGGTTGGGGTTGTGTGGGTTGGGGTTGTGAGGGTTGGGGTTGTGAGGGTTGGGGTTGTGTGGGTTGGGGTTGTGTGGGTTGGGGTTGTGAGGGTTGGGGTTGTGGGGGTTGTGAGGGTTGGGGTTGGGGTTGTGAGGGTTGGGGTTGTGAGGGTTGGGGTTGTGAGGGTTGTCGTGCTGCTCCCCGTGCCTGCGCCCACCACGACAGCTCTCGCGCGCGCTCTCACGGGGTTTGCCGCGAGACGTTTGTCTCCCGGCGGTTGTTCTTGGTGGCGCGTAAATGTCAATCGTGGCCCGATTTGTTTTTTTTCCCATCTCAGAAGTGCTGGGGAGTTTCCACGGGGATAATAGTGGGCCGCGCTGAGGAAACGGGCGTGAAGCTGCCTTAAGCACATTTTGTGTGACTGTCAAACACAGAAGATCTCTTCCTCTGGAGGAAAGGGCAAAACAAAACATAAAAAAGAGACGTCGTAATGAGTGCGAGGCACAATTTTGGGACGGTCGAATGTTTGTCTCGAGCGCAGAGTGGGAACGAGTGAAAGATGAGTGCCGGCAGGCTTTTGGGAGAGGAGCTGAATGAGAGTGATTTGAATAACACACCGCACGAGCACACGGATTGCATAGAACACGGTGGAGTGCTCGCAAAATGAAAGGCTTTTTTTCACACAAACAGCTCTGGCTGTTGTATAAGATCAAATACATGTTCTGTTTTGCATTTCCCATACGTTGATTTGTGCTAATGTATTCTTGTTCAGTAAATACGTTGCCATGATTTCACCGTATCGTGCGTCTGTGAGCGGACAAAACGCACGCAGGGGCTACCAGATTCTCCTGCAGCTGTCCCATCTGGCTGGCAGGGAGCCACCCACGGCACCGATAAGTGCTGGACACAGAGGCCCACCGTGCGGACGTCTGCACGATGCTCGCGGACCCTGCGCGCGCGCGACTACGTGAACCGTTCCCCATCGACGTTGCGCGCACAACGCAGTTCCGCAGCGCGCGCGGTTCTTGTTTGCCCGCGAGCCAGCGGCGCGGGGGCGATTGTCTTCGTTGTGCGCGGGAAACGAACGCAGGTGCATGGCGCGCGACTCGCCACCTTCGTCAACGGGCCCGAGGAGGATGGCTCGGCGTTCCACGCGGCGCTGCTCGTGGGCCCTGTCGCCGACGCCGCGCGGCGCGCCGAGCTCAGCGTTGGCCGGGACGTGCACGGTGCGTGGCAGCGTCGGCCGACCCCCGCCCCGCCCCCCCCGCCCCGCCCCCCCGCTCCACGGCGTCACGGCGTCACGGCCACGACCCTCACCGTGGGGAGATATGCGCTGTCTGCGTGGTCCGCTGAACCCGTTGTGTTGTTTTTGTCGACAGGCGCCGGTCGGTTTGTAGGACTGATGCAGGACCTCCGCTTCTACAGGGTCGCCCTCGCTAACAGGTGCTCGCTCGCGGCCTTCCCGGCTTCAGCGTTCCATCGCCGTGCGGGGTCGCACGTCTCGGCGCGCCTTTGAACGCGCGTCGGGACGAGAGAAATGTGCGAGCAATAAACAAGGCGCACATTTCGGTTCTAATCTGGGGAGTATTCAGATGTGATAAGCGCAACTGCGCATCAATCCGTGGAGAATGCCAGTGAAAATACGCCTGTGAAACTTTGTAATCTGAAATATCAATGATACCATTCGAACTTGCGGGTGGAGATTAATGTTGTCAATCTGATGCTGTCAATCGCGGAATGGCAGCGGAGTTATGTAATGTGCTGAGCAGCACGGTGCGCACACGTGCCCTGGAGTGCTGTTTATCACAGGGACGCTGCCAAGGGCTGCTCCGTGCCACCACGTGCACACGTGCCAGAGGCTACAACAAGTTTCCTCGATTTCTCGGTTTAAATTCAGGTTGTTACTGGTGTTCTTAATTATTTACACGTATTTATGTGGGCTGTCCGTTTTTGTAACGCTGAGAGATACGGCTGCCCAGAGAAGTGCTCGAGTGTCATTAACGGACGTGGAAGATTAAACAACACCAACAGCAACAACAACAACAACATAATCATCGCCTCGGCACTGATGTCGTGGTCCCCGCAGTGTGCTGAGTGTAGGGGCACACGTGTGCATGCATGTGCTGCACCTGGGCATCATTGGTGATGTGAGCTCTTGGCCAAAACTTCCACAAATGAGGCACATGATTAACTTGTCGACTTACTATTGCAAGCGGTACTTTAAGTCATCAATAATTCATGAGCTGCACAGAGAAATGACTTGACAAAGTTCAGTGGTGTCTCGTGTTGCCTGGAGTGTGCTCGTGTGTCTGTTGGTCCAATGCTCGTGTACCCACGTGTCCACGTATCCATATTTCCTGCACAATTGTGTAATGCCACATGTGCACGTGGACACATATGGTAATGTGTCCGTGTACCTATGCGTACCTGTGTTCGTGCACCAGCGTGTTGGGGAGCGGTAGTGTAGCGGTTAGCGCGCTGCGCTACGAACCCGACGACCCGGGTTCGATTCCCGCTCACGGCCAACACCAGTGACGATTATCTGAACCGGCCCTGGGCCTCCCCTAGGTTGACTCAGCCTCAAATGAGTATCTGGTGTGGTGTGTAAACAGCACCACTGGGGAGACAAAGGCGGTCGGGCGTGGTGCTGGCCACCCACCCCCTCGTGTACCGTTCTGGCCTTCACATCTGCTAGCTAACAGCACTTGTCCCTACAGTCTGTTAAGGCTACACGGGGGGTCTTTTTATCTTTGTCGTGTCCACGTTCCACTGTGTCTGTGCGCTCATGCGTTCACGTGCTCGTGCATCTGTGTATCCTTGTGCCCGTGCGACCGCGTGCCGGCGTGTTAATTTGCCCACGTGCGAACGTGCCGGCGTGTTCATATAGCCGTGCGTACCGCGTTATATATATATGTGTGTGTGTATAATCCGCGTGCCTGCGTGTCCGTGTGGCGGCCGACGGCCACAGGGAGGTGGCGGAGCTGCTGACGGGCCGGCTGCCCCCGCTGCACGTCCAGTCGGAATGCCGCTGCCCGGGCAGCCACCCGCGAGTGTCGCCGCTGCGCCAGCGCGACTGCGTGCGCGACGGGGCGGCGAGCGCGGGCAGCCACGACCGCGTGGCGCGCGTCGGCCCCCACGCGCGGCCCCTCTCCCACGTGAACGACGGCGACGCGAGCACCGTCTGGGTGTCGGCGCCGTCGAACGGCCCCGGGCGAGCGCCGCCCAGCGTGGCCGTCGACGTTGAGCTTCGGGGCGGCTCCTACCAGGCAACGTGCAGCAGCCCGTGCGGTGATCACCGTGGTTGAGGCTGACTTGTTGGGGCCGGTTTATGATGGGAATCGGATTTAGATTTGGAGGAATTTGATGAGCTATGAAGCTTTTTTTTTTTTTACTACGGATGTCCAGTAGGAAGGTGCGTTTTGAGCCACTTGCGTTGAGATACCGTTTGTGATAGCCAGGTCGATTCTGTAAAAGAGCTACGTAGCTCGGTGGGCCTTACCTGGTAAAATAAAATAAAACATAAAAAATAAACAAACTTCGATGTAAAGCTTTCGTGACTGCAGGGATTCATCTTCTTGGTTTTTTTGGTAAGGTCACGTAGAAGGGAAGTAATAAAATAATACAAAATAAAACATAATAATCAATAAGACGCTGTCTTCCCTACAGCTCTGTTTCTTCACCTGAGGACGGCTGCTTGCGTTGTGGCCGAAACGTCGTGAGAATTTTATTTTATTACGTTTTATTATTTATTATTTTATTACTTCCATTCTACGTGACTTTACCGAAAGAAACAAACAAAACTGTTTAGTAGTTTAAATAGTTTAGCTCTGTAGCGAGCTGTGTCATTGCATTGCGACAGAGCTGCCTCTTGCACTGTGTTAATTCCCCTCCGTTAAATTCGTTTTTTTTTTCATAACAGCGTCCAACCTATTAAGAGGCACCTATGGTGAGATAATAAGTTCTATCACTGGCACAGGGCCGCCAATTGAGTTGCTCTGTCCGTCATACACTCATTCGAGCTCGGCAACACCTCAGCGTCAGGCTTTTAAACATAGCGTGCAGTGAAAGACACCCGCAGTCAGGTTGCCACTCGGCGCTGAGGTTTGTCTTTGCCCCCCCCCCCCCCCCAGGTCTTTTACGTCATCGTTCAGTTCCTGAGCCCCCAGCCCGAGGGCGTGAGGATCCAGCGGAGGCCTGCGGCCGGCTCGCCGTGGCTCGACTGGCAGGTTTTTGCCAAAGACTGTGTTAGCATGTACAACATGAGCAACAACGGCCCCTTGGAGAAGCCCGACTCCGTTAATTGCCTGCGGTTTCCCAGGTGATTGGGCTGCGGCTCATGCAAATATCCCCACAAGTGTGTTTCTGCCTCATAAACATACTAATCGATGCAGTTGCCATGGCAGCAGGATTTGAAATGTCACTGACACTAGCGGTGCTTTGACAATTCGTGACATAGTAATTAATGAAGGGACTGATGCAATGGGTAATCGCTGATTATGGTGGGGCTGATAACAACGTGACATTTTTGTTTGGACTCCCCTGGGCTGCAACCCCAATTTTCTCACGATATTTTGAAATGATAATGGAGAATTTGCTAATTTGCCTCCAAACTGATCCAAGTGGGAAAAAAAAAACTTAAATGTTGACTCGGTTGTCACAACACTTGGAAATGTCTCTCAGATTCACACTTTTCCCCAGCAAGCGCCACTATCAGGGGCACACTGGGCCGGCACCTGGAAGCCTTGCCGAGCCATTCCCAATGCGCATGGCAACTACAGATTGAGCGCCACGTGTTTTGTGCGTAATTTTTTTAACGCCACGGTGTTGCGTAAGTTTAAGCATTACATCTATTCAATGGCTTTTTTAGTTCTTGCACATGTTACAGCCCTTTGTCGGTCCACTGCTGGATGAGAGCCTTCCCATGCTGTGATGGTCATGGGGGTTAGTTGACCATACTTCACCACGTTGGTTTGTGAATGCGGGGAGTATAGACGTGGAATCATAGTACAGTACAACATTGTATTTTGCTACATGCCCTCTGCTGCCCACCGCATAGAGAGGTCAACGCTTAAATCACACAAAGACGCGCGCACACACACACACACTCTCACAAAGTATACGCGACCTCCGTGAATCGGACACGTTTGAAACATGGAATTCCACCGTCCATCGCTGGCAGGGAGGTACCGCTGTCCAGGGGAAACGTGACGTTCAGCGTCCTCACTCCGGAGCCAAACCTCCGTCCGGGCTACAACGCCTTCTACGCCACGCCGGCGTTGCAGGCCTTCGTGCTGGCGGCCGAGGTGCGCATGCTGCTCGAAGGACGGCCCCTCGGCGTGGCGGGCGAGCCCCTGCGTCCCTGCCACGTCGTGTCCGAGGTGATCGTCAGCGGAAGGTGCGTGTCATCACGAGGGGAGGGAGAGACATGCTACGTAACATTCCGCTTCATCTGTTCGGTGTGTGCGCGCGCGTGTGTGCGCGGCAGAGACCTGAGCATTTCAGATTTGTGTATGCTTTGGCAGGATTTTGATTTTTCTTTTATCTGGGAATGGCCAACTTTTGCACGTCAAGCTCTTTGACTGGTGTTTCTCTGATAAGGGGTGACAGTTGTTGCGTGGATGCCCCGTGTTCGCACTGCACGTGGCCGGGCTGCCACGTGCTGTGAAGAGCAACTCTTGAGCTTCAGCTGCTGGCAGAAGGAATGAGCTTTTGTAGCGGTGGCCTCTTGTGCCACAACGCATCTACCCCGTGCCAAACTGCTACAAGGCAGTAATCGGCATATGGATATCGCCATATATTTGTGTATGCAATCCAGTGTTAGTAGAAAAGGAAGACGGTGGAGTTATTAACGTGAAAGTATGTGCTGTGTAGAAGGCCCACTGCCCGAAACGTTGCACGTTATATACTCTCTTTTTTAAGGCCGCAGTGTTATTTGACGAATGTGTTGAGTTTGTGTTGCTATAATTTGTGCCTGTGCACGACTGCCAACGTAGCACCACGAAATAATGTCTTATGTATTGAAATGTAATGCACAAGACGTCGTGGACATTTCACCATGTAAAGCGTAGGTCCCTCAGAAGTGACACATGCAAGCACGTGTTCATTTAAAGAGGTCAGAAATGGACTTTTGTTGTCATGCGCAAAGAGGCCGAGTTCATATGACAACGCAATTTTTTCTCATAATTTATTTTAATTAACATGCGCACTATCTCCGGTTCCGCACAGTGTAATGACAATATCATAACTCTTAAATACATTATGGGACGCAGTCGTGATAACAACAATAATAATAATATGTTCAACTTCTGAGTGATGCGGTCTTGCGTGTCATCTGCGCGCATGCGCACAAATGCGTGTGCGAGGTATTAATTATTTTAAGTAAGAAACAAATTGCTAACCTTGAACAAATCAGCTGGTAAATGACATGTAATAAAAGTGTTCTTCCCTTTGTAGACTCTCATGTTTATATATCATCATAAGGATGTCAGTTTTATAATTGCAGTCGTGAAGGCGGCATCTGTGAACGTGTGCGGCACCCACAGATGTCTTTTTAAAAACTGTTTAGTTTCCTGGTCATTAATGCATCTTTCCAGCTGGGCTACGAGCCGGAGCAGAGAAGCATGGGAACGTGTCGTTTGTTTAATCAATGTGACATTCATCCTTGAGTGCTTTGCTATGTTATTCTAAATGCTGTCGCGAACACAGCCATCGCCGGAGATTTAAGCGACAGTGCGGCTCAACCTGATTCATTCGTTTGTTAATTTACAGCGCCGTGCGGACGGCAAGGACCGCTGACAGGTGTAAGTGCTGAGATCGCTGCTTGCTTTGCTGCAATTCTGTTTTTTTTTCACGACAAACTTTGGTGTGAAACTCATTAATTATAAATTACACTGCTTTAATGCTCCGGGTGGCCATTATGGAAACTATTTTCATTCAGATTTAAACATTTTATTTCAATCTATTAATTTCACGTCCTTTATTTTGTTAAATGGAGTCTTAATACACAAGCATAGATGAGTGGTCAACTGTATGAAGAATAGTTAGCCGAAAGAAGAACAATTCACCAATACATCGGAAAATATTTTCATCATTTTCCTTGATGCATTTTGGTGTTGAAACACAGTGGCACCCGTGAGGGGTGATCGTGTGTGAGCGTGGGGGTCGCGTCGCGGTTCGCGTGCTGCGCGAAGAACCCGGCCATACGAGTTCGATTCCCACTTACGGCCAGCACCATTGGCGATTATTTGAATGGGTCCTGGGCCTCCCCTAGGTCGACTGAGCCTCAAATGAGTACCTGCTGTGATGTGTAAACATCGACACTGGGAAGACAAAGACGGCCGGGCGTGGTGTTGGTCACCCACCCCCCTCGTGTGCCGTGTCGGCCTTCATAGGTGCTCGCTAACAGCACTTGCCCCAACAGTCTGTTAAGGGGGATCTTTGTCTTTGGGTGCCTATAGGGGGATTTCTGTCTTTGGGTGCCTGTATGAGTATATATAGGTATGGGTTGTACCTCTGTTGGCAAGGGTGGTGCCTCTATGAGTATGGGATTATGCCTTTACCAGTATGTGTTGTGCCTCTGGATATAAGTTGTGCTGTATGAGTATAACTTTTGCCTGTATGGGTTGTGTCTGTACAAGTATGGGTTGTCCCTGTTTGTCTATAGGTTGTATGAGTATAGGTTGTGCCTGTGTAGTGTCAACGATTCAGAGACAGAGTTTCTAGGAGGCACTTTCTTCAATAACAACTTTCACGGTCTCATCCGCACACTCTCCACAGGAGCTCAGCCCAGCCTGTACACAACGCTAGCCGTCTAACACCGACGGCGCTGACTGAGACAGCCAACTGCTCTCCTTCGTAGCGCGATATCTAGCAGAGACGTTTAGCGACGACGGCGACGAGACGACAGCGACGAGGAGACGAGTCCATTCCCAGAACCGGCAGCCCTGAGCCCCTCGCTTTCGGCTCTTTTTATGCTCCCAGCAGCGCGGCCTGGCTCTGCCCTGACCACGCCCCCTTCTCGAACCCGCCAGCAGGTTCCAGGGGCCTCCAGACGTGGTCCTCCGTGACCCTTGCCCCAGTTCCTCCGCCCTGCCGACACACAGCCGTGTTCACGCTAGGGCTGGACGATTTGGGGAAAATATCTAATTGCGATTTTTCTGACAGATATTGCGATTTGATTTGTGATGAAGTAAATGTTAAAGTCAAGCTTCAGTTCAATATTCACTGTGAAATAGATTTAAAATATGTGATGGAGCATTACCACATGATACCATCAAAATATGAACTGCTCTATATATTCCAATGTAAGGATGAGAACTTAAAATATATGAATTACTTCCAACGTATTTATGAAAATGTTTAAATTGAAATAGAACAATGAAACATAGAACAATTGTTAAGTTAAATAAATAAAGTTATAATAATAATAATACAAAATAAAACAATTCCAATAAGAAAGTAATAGGATTTTTCAAATCGCAAAAAATCGCAGCCTGTCCGATTTGCTAATCGCATTGTTTCAAATTGCGATTTCGATTTGAAATCGATTAATCGTTCAGCCCAACTCTTTGGTTCTTTCGGTAAAGTCACGTAGGTATAAAATAAAATAAATCACGACGTTTCGGGCGCAACACAAGCATCCGTCATCAGGTGTTGCGCCCGAAACGTCGTGATTTATTTTATTTTATACAAACGTGACTTTTACCAAAAGAACCAAAGAGAATGGATTCCTGCAGTCACGAAAGCTTCGAATGAAGATTAAATCGTTCAGCCCTAGTTCAGGCTCATCGGCGTGTGTCCTGTCTGCCCACTGCAGCTGCCGCTGCTGTCCGACACCCGGCGCTGTCACACGACACCTGTGTACATGTGCGCATGGGTTCGACCTGTATCGCCAAGGATGGTGCCTTTATGAGTAAAAGGCCTTTTGTGTGGATGAATGTTTTTCGCGCTTTTACGTAGCCGAACGTGCTACTCTGCCTTGTGCGTCCCACCCCCCCCCCCCCCCTTGAGAGTGGCGACCGACGGATTGTCGGGGCGGGGGGGGGCTGTGCGATTGTGGGCCGTGTCTGTATCGGTAGGGGCGAGAGTGCGCGCTCATCGCCAAGGGGGGCGCGCGTGCGCGTGCGTGCGTGCGCGTGCCACGCAGGTGTGAGTGCCATGGCCACGCCGAGAGCTGCGACTCGTCCGTCACCCCCTACCGCTGCCTGTGCTCGGCCCAAAGCAACACGGAGGGGTCCAACGTGAGTGTAGCCGGTCGGCACCACCACCCCCTCCCCCCCTCCCACGTCGCGTGTTCACACACCCGGGGCGTCGCTCAACCGTTCATCCGCTGCTGGATGAAAGCCTCCCCGAGCTCCCCAACCCGTCTCGTAGGGCTCTCTGTTTAACGTAAACTGCGCTCTGGCGGTGCTCTGGTGGTAGCCACCACGCTGTTCGCAGCGGGGACGTGGCCCTGGCTGAAGCAGAAACGCGCGTGCGAAATCATCATAATAGATCACAAGCGCGTTTCTGTTTTTGTCGACGCATCACGTTGGGCGCGCGGGTGCGTGAGTTTTTTGTTTTTCGGTTCTGTACCTATCCTGCCCGGGTCTTGAGTGGAATTCTCCTTAGGGGCCGACCATAAATGACGTCACGCACCTGGGGGGGGGGGCGGTCAGACATTTGTGACGATGTGTGACGAGGGGGGTTTGTGAAAAGTGGCGTCACATCAAAATGCGCAAGTTTAAATAAATATAGACAACACGTTCTACTTAATTAAATATACTTTTTCATAAAGGTTTTTTCCTACAACATCAGAGTGCAGCGCCACATTAAATACGCACTACAATGACAATAGTTTAAAGCGATTTGAAGCATGTTTTATTTTCAAAATGGAAATATGGGTTTGGAAGAGAGGGGGGGGGGGGCAGAGCTTTGTGACGTCATATTTGAGGGGGGGGGGTCTGACTTTTTGTGACGCCATGTGACTGGGGGGGGAGTCAAAAATCGTCCAAAATCGCGTGACGTCATTTATGGACGGCCCCTTAAGCCGCCACGCAGGATTCCCGTGTCTGTGACGAGGTTGACCAGCCCAAGGCACGGGCTGCCCCCCCCCGCCCCCCACTAGCTTGTGTACCGACACGTAGCAGCAGCAAGGATGGTTACATGTTGATGAATGTTACACGAGGGCCGTGGTGAGGAGGGGGGAGCCGAGTCGAGACGCTCTTGGCAGCCACCGAAACTCCGTCGCGGCTTAATGAGAACAGATGTCCGCACATGCAATCTCGCCAATGCTCGAGTGCATAACACCGCACGGAGGAATAGCAATACGTGGGGTAGTGATGTGTTTTTTTGTTCTGCTCGCAAGATATTTAATTAAGTGATACCAATGGAAGTGATGTCTTTGAAATGAACAGGTATTTATTCATGGCACCTCGGTCTCCCAAAGAGGCCTGCTTGAGAGTTGCCCTCAGCGTGCAAACCCGAGCTGCGTGTCGTACGTCGTGTTGCTGAGCGATTGCGTGGGTGAGCGTGGAGTGAGTGTGGGCAGTGCCGGGACACATTCCTGCGGAGGGAGCTGGTAGGAACGTTGGGTTGCTCGGTCAATGGCCAGGGTCAACGGCGGCGTGGTGTATTCCGCAAATATTCCCGACTGTGAGGGCGGGCACAAGCCGGCGTGAGTAGGTTAAACGTTGAGTTTTATAAGGGCACCACGGGGTTACCAGCCCCTCCCCACCCAGCCCCACCAAGCCCCTCCCCACCCTGCCCTCCCCACCCAACCCCTCCCTCCCCACCCAGCCCCTCCCCTCTCCACCCAACCCCTCCCTCCCCACCCAGCCCCTCCCCACCCTCCCCACCCACCCAGCCCCCCACCCAGCCCCTCCCCTCCCCACCCAGCCCCCGCCACCCAGCCCCTCCCCACCCTCCCCTCCCCACCCAGCCCCTCCCTCCCCACCCAGCCCCTCCCTGCACGACGGACGGACGGACACAATAATCCCCTGTGGGCTGGTGTAACCAGGAGGTTCCTACCAGTATTAAGCTAGTCTGTAGCATATGCTGTTATAAAGGGGCCCTACATAAAAAAAAACTTAAATATGAAAACACAAATGTTTTGCTTGCATAGTAAAGTAATTGTATTTTTTTATTTGTTATACAGCCAGATAATACGACAAATCGCTAACTTTAAACACCCAGTCGTTCATAAAAGTTGAAGGCGGTATAGTACTATAGTAATGGAGCAAGTGCAGAATCATTGAACCGGAATTGATAGCTTGAAAGCATTTAGCGCGGGGCCCTTGAAAGTGCGGGGCCCGTAGCTACATATGTAGCTACTTTTGCTGCTCGGATAATCGGGCACTGAGCGTGGAGCGAGTGTGGATCGAACGTGCGTGAGTGCGGGCGAACATTGGGTGAGCCGTCGTGAGTGCCACTAGCACAGTGCACCGCTGCGCAGTGTGAGCGGTGCAGGCCCCTGTTCAGGGACAAGCCGTGGCGGGCCGGGGACACGCGGAACCAAAACGCCTGCCGGCCCTGCCTCTGCTACGGCCGCGCCATCAGTTGCCGCTACGAGGCCATCCTGGACCCACATCCAGGCCTGCACTGGCGAGGTGGTGGCGGTGTCTGTCAGGACTGCACACATAACACGACAGGTTCGGCGGTACCATCTCTCCACACACACAACACAACATCATGGGTTCGTCTATACCAGGGGTGGGGAACGTCCGGCCCGCGGGCCGTATAAGGCCCGCGAAATAATTTGGTGTGGCCCTGCCAAGGCAACCGCAAGCAGGCCTCGAAATTCAATTAATCGAGGAGAAAACCTGGAAAAGCAGTTGCGAGTAGCAACATCATCAATAGCAGCTAATATCACACGCCTCACCAAAGAGAAGCAGTTCCAGCCATCACATTAGGGGTGAGCTAATTAAATGTTTGACCAAATATAACGGGCTAATTTTTAAGTTGATCATTTTGCATGGCCCGCGAATTATGTTATAAATATCCAAATGGCCCTTGGCAGAAAAAAGGTTCCCCACCCCTGGTCTATACCATGCATACACGCACAACACACTACCACGGTTTCGGCTGGACCACCGCTACACACACAACACCATGGTTCAGCTGTACTATCAATACACGTGCACACAACGCCACGGGTTCAGCTGTACCACCACGCATGCACACACAACACGATAACACTTGTTGGGCTGAGCGATCCGTACACTCACACACAACACCACGGGTTTGGCTGTCACCATTGCTGCACACACAGCACGGTTGCAGTGAACCACGCCGCGAGGGCCTTTCCCAACAAATGTGCACTCGCAAATCCCAGAGTGCGTGTGCGGATGAAAAAGTCCGAGATGACGAGCAGCGATGTGAGGACGTGCGCCGTCTGGAAAGTTTCGTCGTGGAAGTGCGAAGGAGGATTCCTCTGCATCTTCTCGCTGCATATTCACTCGGTGTCGGCGCTTCCCACCAGAGACTGCAGATAAATTGTAGCGCTTATGAAGTGCCAGTTATGATTTTGAGGTTACTTTGTGTTCTTACCAAATTGAAAAATGGAGAAGTAATTGGGGCGGTTTGAGTGGGGTAGGGATGCTGCACCATTCATCTTACTTTGAGTGACAGAAAACAATATGAAGTTTGTTTGAAGGCTGCCTTAGGGGAAATTGATACATAAGTTTCACAGTGGGAAGCTGTCGTCGAGGATGATGGATGAGACCCAGCGCCTGGCCTCTTGTTTCCCACCCGGGTCTCTGTGGACTCTGGTCTGCAGAAGGGTGGGAATAAGGGATAAATCATTAGTATGATACATTTTTCAGAGTTTTTACCTCAAAAGTGTGATCAGCAAGGGCAGTGTAACACTGCGGCATCCGCTCGCACAAGCCCCTCACCCTGATTCATCGGCGCTTGGATTTCCCCGCATTTTATAAGGCACTTAATTACACTTTTGACAATCTGGGAGAAGACAAATACACATCATCGTCGGCTAATTCATTGCTTTCTCTCGGCTTGCCGTGCGATATAGCTTAACACTACCTCACTTTATAATCATGATTTGATGAGTGGACTGGGGAGTTTTATTAAATGGAATCTTATTACGACCGTTAATTGAAAATTATTTTTGGATCTCCCCATTGGACAGGTATCCAATCGTTGTTGTTTAAATTCAATTTAGAATTATGTAATATATTAATTAGTTATTTCACTGCATCGGACAATGTAGATTTAGGGCAGCTATCCGAGTTGTGTCCCTGAGGAAGGAATGAGTGCGAGCCGTAGCTTGTGGCAATTAAAAAAGAAGTGCCCCATCATTAATCTAAATCATTCGTTCCCCACTCTTTTTTTTCTTTCTCTTATCGCTTGTGCCTCGGCTTTCCTGCTCCAACCTGCTCGCCATTCGCTAAACCCTTGTCCACCTTTCTTCCTCGTCTCCCCCTGTTTCAGGACAGCACTGCGAGCGGTGCGTCGACCACTTCTACATGGAAGTGGGCGCCGATGTTTTTACCCCGGACTTGTGCCGACCGTGCGGTTGCCACCGGTCCGGCGTGATCAGCGAGGACGAGCCGTGCAGCGCGGTTTGTCCTGAGCGCACAACCACCGCATCCACCCTCGCCTGCACGCGACGCCCTACCACCCCCCCCCCCCCAAGCCTCACCTGTGATGACACAAACGCCAAAGTGGCACGGAGTGTGAACGGTGCAAACAGCCTTCACTTCGTCTGCACTGCCGTTATGGCGGCCAGTAATTTAAATTGTCCGAACTCGTGTCACACTTCGCTGCGCACGAGTGGCAGCTGCTGCTGGAGAGAGCACAAGGTGGTGGCTTGGTGGGTGCGGAGGTGGTGCTGGCGGCGTGGGTATGGCTCGCTCACAGGGCAGGTGTGTGCGTGTGTGTGTGTGGTCGCAGGTGAGCTCGCTCACAGGGCAGGTGCGTGTGTTTGTGGGGAGCGGTAGTGTAGCGATTAGCACGCTGCGCTACGAACCTGGCGACCCGGGTTCGATTCCCGCTCATGGCAAACACCAGTGACGATTCTCTGAACCGGTTCTGGGCCTCCCCTAGGTCGACTCAGCCTCAAATGAGTACCTGGTGTGTTATGTAAACATCGCCACTAGGGAGACAAAGGCGGCCGGGCGTGGTGTTGGCCACCCACCCCCTAGTGTGCTGTGCTGGCCTTAATAGGTGCTCGCTAACAGCACTTGCCCCTACAGTCTGTTACAGGCTATACGGGGGTTCTTTGCTTGTCACAGGTGGGCGGGCAGTGCCGGTGCAAGCCGTTTGTGACAGGGCGGCGCTGCGATACCTGCCGGCCCGGCTGTTACGGCCTGAGGGCCTCCTCCACGGACGGGTGTATCCCGTGCGGCTGCCACGTGGCCGGCACGCGTGGCGGGGACCCCGACTGCGAGCAGCACAGCGGCGAGTGCAGGTGCAAGCCCAACGTCAGGGGTACGACACGGCATCGCCGGACCCCCCCCTCCCTCCCCCTCAGTCTGTTTCCATCATTCACATAAGAGCAGCGGTGGGTCCAGTGTGAGATGTACTGAACGTGTGCGTGCAGGTGCAAAGTGTGATAGCTGCGACTACGGATTCAAGCTTCTGAGCGCGGCGAACCCGCTGGGCTGCGAGTCGTGTAACTGCAGCGCGCGGGGAGCGCTGCACCAGTTCTGCGACCCAGACAGCGGCCAGTGTGCGTGCGTGCCCCACGCCGAGAACACGCGATGCGACGCCTGCTCCGCGGGATATTACGGCCTGAGTCCCGCCGGCTGCAGCCCCTGCGAGTGCGACCCGCGGGGTGCCGCGCCGGGCGGCGCGTGCGACGGGGTCACGGGGCGGTGCGCGTGCAAGCCGCACGTCGCCGGCCGTCGCTGCGACTCGTGCAGCGACGGCTTCTTCGGTCTCAGCGAGCTGACGCCCGACGGCTGCTCCCCATGCGGCTGCGACGCTGCGGGCACGGCGAATGGGACGGCGGGCTGCGACGCGCGTAGCGGGCAGTGCAGCTGCAAGGCGCTGGCATCGGGCTCGTTCTGCTCGCTGTGCCAGCCGGGCTCCTACAACCTTTCGGAAACGAACGCGGCTGGCTGCGAGCCGTGCCTCTGTGACCCCCGGGGCACGGAACTTGGCATGGTGTGCGATGGCAGCTCCGGGCAGTGCGCCTGCCTACCGGGGTGGGCCGGCCGGCGGTGCTCCACTTGCCAAGCAGGTAGAGGCGTGTGGAATAGCGGTGGAAATCCGCTTCGCGGGAAATCCCATCCTGGCCCATCCCCACCGCTCTAACGGGCAATGCACCTTAATTTGCAATTCGCGAGTCACAACTGTTTTACTTGATGGATTATGTGCGAAAGAAAATGAGGCTTTGCAAATTTTGAAATATAATGCAAAATTATATTCGCGTTGTCACAGTCCAAATACAATTGATATAATTGGTAAGGAAGATGTAAAGCCACATGATTTATGAAACAACAGCGCAATAAACAATCACATTTGGAGGCTGCGCGCATACCTTAGACATGAATACTAAAACGCATTCATGAGGATCCCTCCGCAAGTAGCAGCAATCTGTTATTCCTGCCGTATTAATCATGCTGCTGGCAGCGTTTCGTAGTGGCTAATTTGTCTGCTGTGTCTCCGTGCAGGGTTTTACCGCTTGGAAGGAGACGCCTCTGGCTGCCGGCCATGCGACTGCCACGAGCGCGGCTCGGCGCACGCGGCCTGCGACGGCAACTCGGGCCAGTGCGCGTGCGCCAGCCACACGGTGGGCGGCAGGAGGTGCCACCGCTGCGCCCACACCTATTACGGCTTCGACCAGGAACGCGGCAGGTAAATCAATGGGCACGATGCCAAGAGGCCACCCTCCACCTCGAGGCCCCCCGGGGGTCGTGCGGGTGACGCCTCGCGCGTTCTCACGTTTGGCTGGGGGGGGGGGGGGGGTCATCCTCCTGAAGTCGCACGCCACCAGGTGCCCTTGCCCTGCAAAGTTGCCTTGTTATCGGACTTGGGCAGCGATGATCACATTTGAAGTGTGTTTCACGCAGACATCTACCGCTATGCCGCTCGCGAGGTGAGCAGACACAGCTCCGCCGAGTTCATGACGAGGCAAAGCTTGCTCTTGATTTTAATGAAGTGTAGTTCTTGCAAACGCCCTTTTTACTGCGGTGTTATGATCGGCGCAACGCAGCGTTATGCTGAGGGTTGTAATGCCTTTACATGCACAGCGTATCTCCTGTATGAAATACATTTTATAAACTAGGAGCGCGGAAAGAAATGGGCTCTTAAAATATAACGGCGTGTGTTGTGGGGTCGTATTGATTTTGCAATAAACATTCCCAAACACTTTTTTTCTTGTCCCCTGAGGCTATAACATAATTGCAGCCTCACAAGTAACAGCATGTTTACATTGCGGGGCCTCCTGGTTAATTTGCCACATTTATAGGGTTCAGGGCAAGTGCCTCTCGCCGGCGTGCGGTGCGTTCTGTGCTCGAACGACGCCGGGGCAAGGAGCACGACTCGTTGCAGAAGAGTCGCGAGTTTGACCCGCAGTGGGAGACCTTCCTGCCTTCCTCCACGCGCCTTAGTGAAAGGGGACTGGCTGCTTTTTGTCGGAAATTAACAGAGGTCACCGCGTCAGGAGGCCGGATCCCACAGCAGAATCTTGGATACAATTCAAAATCGAGACTCCACGGACTCAGCTGTCCGCTCTCATCTCACTCTATTCCCCTCCTCGCACTATCCTACCTCTCCCCGCTTATCTAACTCTACTCCCCCCTGCGTACCCTCCTTCCTTTCCCGTTTCGTCTCACTCTCCTCCCCTCCATGCACTCTCTGCTCCGGCAACCAAGGCGTTCTATAGAAGCTCCAACCTTTGCTCAATGGGCGGTCGCTCAATTCTCCTCTGCTGCCCGCATTGTCTGGAACTCCCCGGCCACCCACACTGTCGACCCCCTGCCCCTTTTCAAGTCCAGGCTGAAGATGTCTTTTTTTTCTCCCCACCCACTGCCTCGTTATAAAATAAATATGCCCACTGTTACAGTTCAACATCTCGAGATGCGGTTGCAATTAGACGCTGCACAAGTCCACGTTGCATCGTGCCCTGGCTCGGCAACGCACGCTCGTGCGGGCAGCGCGATGGCTTGACGGGGCGACCCGAGCGCGTGGCGTGCGCCCCCCCGCAGGTGCCACGAGTGCGCCTGCTCGACGGCCGGGAGTCTCGGCACGTCGTGCCACCCTGCCACGGGGCAATGCTCGTGCAAGGCGCTGGTGACGGGGCGGCGCTGCGACGCGTGCACGCACGGGGCTTCCCACCTCCGCGCGAGCAATCCCTTCGGCTGCAGCAAGAGTGGGTGCTGAAATCCGTCAGCGTAATGTGTCCGTTTAATAAACTTCTGTCCAGCCGTCTGCATTAGTTGACTTCGCTTCTGTCTGTCGTTGCCCCTGGCTGCCTGTCATGTCTCCTTGTCTTGCTTTTTTGCCCACCTTTAATCTCTCTGTCAAATTCTTTCCACATCCGTTGGTTTGGGCGGTAGACTACAATTGATGAAATAAAAAAAAAGTGTGTTGTCTGTACGGAGCTTCTGCCTGGTTTGTTTGAAACGTAACGACCACTGCGGCCGCGGTGGTTGGGGCAGCGCCTGCTCTCGACCTCGGCCCCAGTGGCAGGAATCTGCCCGGGGTTTTAAAGCGGCGCTTCGCTGGGACGGACCAGTGCAGTCACGGACACCACCTCCGTTGCGTGCGTGGCTGCATTGCTCCACCCTGTTTCGGTGCCAGTTGAAGTGAAAGCTCGTTAACTTGCCCTCATGGTGGGCCACTGCTCCACCTCTGTTTCTGGCCACTTCTGCAGACACTGAAGCCAAATCCTGATTGAATTCCACTCGGCAGATACAAAATTGTTCCCAATTTACTTTCAACAGTTTAACACTTTCAACAATTGCCGCAAGATGACGTGGAACGCCAATGCATACGTTCCACTTGTCGAGGCACCGTTTGACGTATTTCAATGAGAGCCGGCGCAATCTGTTGCGACGAAAAGACTCCCTCTCTTTTTGTTCCCCATCAATTTGTTTTGCGAGCGACTCATCCGCAGAGCCATTACGAACAAACGGCGGCGTGCTCGCAGTGCGGCTCGCGCACAGAGCCGAGTGACCGTGCGACGGGCGCGGCCGCCCGTTTGGGATGTCCGCTCGGCGCGCGCGCGCGCGTGCGTCACTCCGGGAGGCGCGGGGGCACGCGGGGGCGCCTCTGTAACGGCCGCGTCGGCGGCGCCCGCTGAGCGGGTAACGTGTCGTTGTTCCTCCTCTTGAGCAGCGCCCTCGCAGCAGCCGCCACCCGCGGCCCGCGCCCTCGGCTCCTCCGCCATCGCGCTCGCCTGGTCCCCGCCCGACGCCCCCAACTCTGACCTGCTCACCTACATCCTTTATCGCAATGACAGCCAGATCTACAGCGCACGGGATCAATACCCATTTGGTAAGCGTGTAAATCAGCCGGTGACCTTCCTGCCGAGGCTTCATTAATGCTCGCGTGCTTCGGAGAGAGGGGTGGCAGGGAAGGGGCGGTGGGGGGGGGATGAGGGTGGTCGTGCCACACGAGGGTGGCATGGGCAGGCGTGCACATTCGTTGATAGTCACCCGCAGCCCGCCGCCACCGTGCCAAGATGCCGTTATGCAAATGAAGTAATGGGGTGTTGTAAAAGCAAAACGAATGTATTGCGGTAATTGGAATGTTAATGTTATTTATCGCCGTAGTAAACCTGTGCATGGGAATGAGCAGCACGGCGCTCATCGCGAGGCAGGTCACTCGCAGTGCGGGCCGCATCTCAATGTCGTGTCGGCGCAATGGGCTTCCCGGCGTTAATGTCAGAAACACTTTAATCTCTCCCACGTACTTTATTTAGCCACGTGAGATGTTAATGGGATTCATTATCTCTCTCGCCGTGGACGTCTGGGTGTCCGCGGTTATGCATAAACATGTTTACGTCCGAAGTTAAACCCTTGAGTTTATTATCGTGTTACTCTATGCGTGAAGAGGTTTTAAAATTTCATGTCTTGGCGATGACACAGACACATAATGGCCCGGACTCCTGAATAATCTCCCAGGGTTTTTGAGGTGGCGTCACAGCAGATGGCCTCGGTCATGTGCTGCCGAAGCCACAGAATGGCGGTGGGAGGAGTCTCGCTGGTTGCTCAGTGACGAGCAAGTTGAGAACCAGGGCCTATCACCCAGCCCGAAATGCCTCTCGTTTGCCAGCAACGTACACGATTGCTATCCTCTCAAAACAAAGAATAAACAAATTAAAGTACTGTGTAGTAACACGCAGCTGGGCAACCTTCCCATTCAACTGCCTGAGGATGAAGAATCCGTTGCAAACCCTCATGCGCTGGTGGTGGTTTTTTAAATCCCCTAATGGAAATTCTGGTCTGTAGGAATGAAACAAACGGGCTCGCCATTTGTTCCTGGCACAGACCGTTATGCTTGTTGGCTTCGGGGATAAAACAAAGCAAATTTGTACGCCGCGCCTTCTATTGTTCGTAAGGCAGCATGCGTCTATTTTTCATCTCTGCGCTATAGCGTGCGGGCCAATGCAGCATTGCGTTCCCGGCTCCAGACGGGGGCATTGGGTTTGTCCGTAGTTACTCGCTTTGGTGCGGGTCACGGCGCCCACGTGCAGCCCTGATTATGCAGTGCGGTCAACCCCATTGTCGGCATGAAATGCAACACTTATCAGCCAACCCTCTGTGGACAGGTATCAACGTGTCACCCCTGTTTGTTGCTGTGGAACGGAATTTGCATAAATATTATGTTTAATGCCTGCGGGGAGCAAAAACCCTTTCTGCCTTGTCATTGTGCAGTAATTGCTTTTTTTTTTTGCCTTCCTCTCGTCCAATTTTATTTTGTTGTGGTTTTGCGTCGGCAGGTCCACAAAGTTTCAACGACACGGACCTTTCGCCGTACACGTCCTACTCCTACTTTGTGCGGACGGCGAACGTCGCCGGCGGGGCGCGCAGCCCGTCGGCGTCCCAGCGCACGCTGGCGGGACCCCCGCCCGCCGGCCCCACGCTGGAGGTGCAGGGTCCCGTGGGCGCACGCGCCGTGTCGCTGCGCTGGAGCGAAGCGTCCGGGGCGAGCGGGCCGGTGCGGAGATACGTCCTCGAGTCGCGCTCGCCCGGGCAGGCCTCCCCGCCGCAGCTTCGGTACTCCGGCTCGGGCAACGCCGCCTCGGTGCCGGGGCTGAGCCCGTTCACGCCGTACGAGTTCGCGGTGCGCGCCTGCACGGACGGCGGGTGCAGCGCCGGCCGGCCTCTGCGGGTCGTGACCCGGCAGGCGGCCCCCGAGGGTCAGGCCGCTCCGCGCGCGACGGCACTCGGCGCCACGGAGCTCGGCGTGTCCTGGGACCCGCCCTCGCGACCCAACGGTACGACGAGATCCGGGCATTACGGGATGCCACGTCGCTTCGGCGGTTCGTCAGATGTCACCCGACGTCACCGGACGCCGCCGAACGTCATCGCCGGTCGGCGGGTCACGAGCGGAGCCGTCGCGATAACCTCTCGCGATGTCTCCCTGCCGCAGGTGCGCTCGTTCGCTTTGAGCTGTTCCTGCGGGGACCCTTGGAGGGGACGAACGCGTCGAGTCCGTCACCTGGCGAGCACTTCGTGCACGAGAGCTCGGGCTTGCCGGACCCCCAGGCCGGTGCGGCGCCTGGCGAGGTCGCGCTGCCGCCGGCCACGGCGACGCGCGCCAGCGTGGGGGGCCTGCGGCCCTTCTCCACGTACGAGCTGCGCGTGATCGCCGTCAACCACGCGGGCGCCGGCTCCTCGCCGTGGACTCGCGCGCGCACGGGACAGGGCGGTACGTGACCCGGCGCACCTCGCCGATATTTGCATTAATTGTGTTTCGCGGAATGACAATAATTGGACTTTGCAGCATTGGGCTAAGTTGAAAACTCATTTCTCAGCTGAAAACTTTCTTTCTCCACAGCTGCTTTTTGTGTTTGGTTTGCTGTCTTCCCCCCGTACCTCCGATTAGCACGGTTGGCAACTTATGGTTGATGCAACGCAGTATCATGACCTTGTTTCAAACAGAGGAATTTGAAATGCCTCAAATCCCTCAAGCCCCCCCCCCCGCCCCTCCCCTGACGCTATGGGGCTGTGGTCTGATATTTGTGCCCTGGATGTATTTCACTCAATGAACAAAGCAGCGGTGTTCCCTGTGTCACAGTCAAGCCACGCTTGAGGCTCTCTCGCGGGTCCCGCACGGCGAGAGCCAGGCTGCCAAGAGGAATGCCACTGAAGAATCAACCCATTGATTTTGTGTGCCGTTTCACTCCAGCTTTCATTCATCGTTCGGTAAAACGGCTGGCATATTTGACTCTGGCAATCGCTCGATTAATCAGTCGAGCTCGCGTGATCGACAGGGCACTGACAGGAGGGTGACATGCCTAGCGTTGCCAAGACAGCGCGGTCCCGTTGCCATGTAAGTGAGGGCAGCCTCGGCCTGCAGCTCGTGGCAGCCTCTGAGTGACGAGCGGGGACAGATTACCCCGCGTTCCTTGAGGCAGCTACGCACGTCAGGTACGCATGCATATGCATGCGTGTGATGTCTGTACGTTTAAAATGCGCGTGTGCGTACATGCATGCGGTTGGACGTGTGTGTGTGTGGAGCGGCAGCGCATCGGTTAGCGCGCTGCGCTACGAACCGGGAGACATGAGTTCGATTCCCGCTCACGGCCAACACTGGTGATGATTATCTGAACGGGTCCTGGACCTTCCCTAGGTCGACTCAGCCTCAAATGAGTACCGCACCTGGTGCGGGTGTGTAGTAATCACCACTCGGGGAGACACGCGACACCACCGACCTTCGTAGGTGCTCGCTAACAGCAGTTGCCCGAACAGTCTGTTGAGGCTACGGGGGGAGGGGTATCTTACGTCGTTGTGTGTGTGCATGTCGCAGCGCCGGTGCCCTTGGCAGCACCCGAGGTGGTGCCCGTGAGTGCCACAGCCCTGAAGGTTTCATGGGTCCGCCCGGCCGCCCGGGCCGTCGGAGGAGAGGTGCTCGCGTACCGCGTCGCTCGGTGGCGGGGGCAGATGTACGATCCACAGGCGCCTCCCGTCGCCGCGGAGGTGATCACGCACGGCGGGGGAAGGGGCATTCGCAGCACGATGAATGGTCCCGTCAGTGAAATGCGCCGCGTTACACACGTCCCTCACACTCGTGACGGGAAAAGAGCCATTGAGGCAAGGGAGACCGGGGGGGAGGGGGGGGATGAAATTTGCCTGCTAAGGGTAATCGTGCAATGCACAGTAGATAAATACACGTAGTCCTCTACTTACGATGGAGATGCGTTACGACAACCCCATCGTAAGTCGAAAATATCGTAAGTCGAAGATGGCCTAGCCTACCCAGGAGTCTTAAAGAGTGGTGATAATTTAGCAAAACAGAGCAATTTACAGGAGCGTACTGTATAAACTATATACTGTATGTATTTATTAATTACAATACTTTATTGTACAGTAAAATATAAAGTAAAAAAAACCAAGGTAAATTCTTAGCCTACCTATAATGAACTGCAATTTAATAGAAAGTTTTTTCAGGAAACAATCCTATCTGCTATAAAAACTTTTAACATGCATTGAACGTATCGTATCGTGGTAACCTTAAAATGAAATCGCTAAAGCTACGTATCACACATGCATTGAACGTATAGTGACGTATCATCTTGTACTGTACTCACCAAGAATCTGTCCGTCGTCTGCATACTTGAACGATGTCAGGTTGTTGATGGCTATTTTGTCGTATCGCTATCGCCATTGAAAGATCGAAATATCGTAAGTCGGACGGACCATCGTAACTCGGCGACTACCTGTAAAAAAATACGTAAATGAACACATTAAATAACAGCGAAATCCTACGTGGGGTAATTAATTCATGAGCAATCTTGGACCGTAAGAGAAAACTCTCTCGCCCATTAGGCGCATGCATGAATGAGTGTGTTACATTCTAGATTTGAAGCTTTCGTGACTGCAAGGATTCATATTCTTAGGTTTTTTTCGGTAAAGTCACGTAGGTACATGTCAAACGGTACAAAAAGTATCGTGGCTGACTTCAACTCTAACCCTTTGTTGTTAGTCAGTTGCCAATAATGCGTGGTAAATGTGTTCATCGTACAACGACATAATCCGAATCAAGATGCACTGGGATGACACGTGACGTGCGAGCTGTATCAGCGGCACAATGCGGGCGAAGAGCGCGGGTCGGTTCACGACGAGCGTGTGACGAGTCCACTCCGACCCTTGCCACGTGCGTTCGTTCGCCCAACGCATCGGCTGCGTGTGTCTGAAGACAATGCTGGGGATCCTGACCACTTCCCCTAATTGATGCCGCAGCCTCGGAGCTCAATGATTACAGTGAAGCTAATTATCCACGGGTCAGCGATTTAATGTTTGTGCTAAACGTAATCAGGCACACATGTCAGCGCAGCTGCCGTGCTGTCTTGCTGCACATGTTGTGAGCTGGGCCGGTTTTTTTTCTTCTTTTTGCCAAACTTTTATCCTGAAAATGATAAAAGGTTTAAAATTCAGGCACGCCGACGTCATCATCAACAACAATCCGGGAGCAAGTGTGGGTGGCTTCACTATTCTGGCAAATCGGCCGAATATTATGGATGTAATTACCAGCGAAACGTCGCACTCAAAAATTGTAAATGTTGTGGATTCACTCTTCAACACACCGGTGGCCTAAAGTAGTGAACTATTTGTCTTTTGTCAACGTGACACTTTTTTCACTGATTGGCCGTGTCGGGTGGTGGAGGGTTGCGACACATTTATAAATAACGCGATCTCACCCAAAAAACCTTTAGTATGAATAATACTCGTCGCGAAAGACTACGTGTTAAACTGATGTTAAAATTACAATGCTCCAATTACCCCCCGTGGCTTATCTTGGTTTTTTTTATTTGTCTAAGTCCTCACTAATCCAGAATAAATAAAATTCAATTAGTGGTGAGACCTGGGTAAACACAGATTGCAATGTCAACACTTGCAAACATTTCTGAGACTTAACCCTGTGCCTGTTTGGCAGAAAAATGTAACGTTCAAATCGAAAAGTCACATGTCATGGGACATTACAAGCTTGCTGTAAAATCATAATTGTTCAGAAAAGAGGATTGCAGAATGACAGATAATCAGTGGACAACATTTCAACTTCTGTACGAAGGTAAAATTCAATCAAGTCAGATTAATATGAGAAAGGAATGAGCCGTGCACGTTACAGAGAATGCATGAAGACACTCCAATGCCTCCCCCTCATGTCTATATTGTGTCTATCTTCTTGTCTGTCTGTGTATTACTGTCATATTTTTTCTCTCTCTCTACAACAGACGGATTATTTTTCAGTCGGTGTTCATTGGTGATCACCCGCGGTGTGTATTGTGCCTCTCTCTTTGCCCCCCACACCTGACGGGGGTGGTTATGTGCGTGGGCCCCGTTGATGAGGAGTGGAGTGGAAGCTTCGTGGTTGAGGTGTGTGGGGTGGGGGGAGTTTGCACGGTGGAGGTGACGGACGTTGCGTGGTGTGTGTACTGCCTCCGCCGTGTCCCTCCAGGAGGTGTGTGTGCGTGGGCCCCATGAGGAGTCGTGTTTGGTGGAGGGCCTGGAGCCGTTCTCTCGTTACAACTTCTCCGTCACCGTGTGCACGGAGCGCGGCTGCGTCGGGAGCGCGCAGAGCGTCGGGGTGACGATGCCTGCAGGTACAACCACACGCGCCGCACGCGCCGCATGCACCGCACGCACCACACGCACGCTCGTACCAAAAATCCCCCATATAGCCTGGACAGACTGTTTGGACAAGGGCTGTTAGCGAGTTGCGCCTATGGGTGGCCGGCACTATGCCCGGTCGCCTTTGTCTCCCCAGTGACGATTTGGACACATCGCACAAAGTATTCATTTAAGGCTGAACTGACCTAGGGGAGGCCAAAGACCCATTCAGATAATCGTCACTGGTGTTGGCAGTGAGCGGGAATCGAACTCGGGTCGCCAGGTTCGTAGCGCAGCACACTACCACGCACCATCAAAGTTCAAAGTTCCCCCGTATAGCCTTAACAGACTGTAGGGGCAAGTGCTCTTAGCGAGCACCTATGAAGGCCGGAACGGTACACGAGGGGTGGGTGGCCAGCACCACGCCCGACCGCCTTTGTCTCCCCAGTGGCGATGTTTACACACCGCACCAGGTACTCATTTGAGGCTGAGTCGACCTAGGGGAGGCCCGGAACCAGTTCAGATAATCGTCACTGGTGTTGGCCGGTGAGCGGGAATCGAACCCGGGTCGCCGGGTTCATAGCGCAGCGCGCTAACCACTACACTACGCTCCTCACATGCGCACCATACACACAGACACACCGCACGCAAACTCACTGCATGCACCGCACGCACCACACGCATGCACTGCACCATAAGCGCGCGCACATCACACTCGGCGCTCTCTCTCCCACGCGCTCACTGCTGGCACACTCAAAAGCACGAGCTTCTCAATTATCTGCTTCTGTGCTTTAGATGTAGAAACAGCAATACCTCGAGCCTTCGCTTTAAATTCAGTAATTCGGTGGTGGCACTTACCGCTGCGTAAAAACAGGAGCGCGTGCTGACTCAGCGGCGCTGTCATCGGCGTCTCAATTAGACCCCCTCGGCCGCTGGCATCTCATGAAGCCACCGCCACTCGGAGCCAACATCAGTCGAGGCTCGCGCTCCCCCCGCCCCCGCCTCCTCCGCCCCCCCACCCCACTCGCGCTCCCCACTCCCCCCGCTCCCCCCGCTTCACCCCCCCCCCCCGCTCCCTCCGCTCCCCCCACCCCCCCCCCCCGCTCCCCCATCCCCCCTCGCGCCCCCCACTCCCCCCCGCTCCCCCCCACCCCCCTCGCGCTCCCCACATCCCCCCACTCCCCCCCCACCCCCCCCCGCTCCCCCCGCTCCCCCCACTCCCCCCGCTCCCCCCACCCCCCTCGCGGTCCCCCCACCCCCCTCGCGCCCCCACTCCCCCCACTCCCCCCGCTCCCCCCGCTCCCCCCGCTCCCCCCACCCGAGCATGCAACCCGCTTTGAGCGGCACGCGTGAGCACACACAGAGCACGCTCACTCACGGGTGCGCGTAACGCGCAAGCGTGCCGTGCGCGTTGCGTGCTCTGAGCGTTTGCGACGCAGGGAATCGTCCCTGCTGCCCTTGCTTCCGAGTGCAGAGTCGTGGTGTGGGCGGGCTCAGAGTGGCACGGGCTTGCCTCAGTCTCTCCGTTACGTTCAAGCAATCTCTGTGTGCGTCTGGAGCACGTGCATGCTCACGGCCAGTTCTCTGTGTACGCGCTCCTCGTATCAGGCGAGTGTGACATTGGAGCAGCGATGTGGTTAGTCGCTTACTTTGCTCCGTGGGCGGTTGCTCACTCTTCATTGCCCCCGTAGTCTGGAATTCCCTTTCCTGCTCAAACGTAGGCTGGTGGCCCTTACTCTTTCACATGATTCACTGCCTCTTTCTCTCTATGAAATAAAGAGTATCGATATAAATTAACTCTTTATCTGTGGCCAGCAACATCTTGATATTGCAGGCACATTGAGTACCACATCAATTTAATGTACATCATACAGCTGCACTTTCTAAATAACATGTAGAGGGTCCGGGGAGGGGTACGGTGTGCATATAACAGCGTGTTTCTAAGTGGCATATTCCCGCAAAATGAAACGATTACAAAAGTCTACTTTTAGCGCCGTGGAAAAGCGACTGAATTATTGACCGATTTCTGGGCTTATTACGTTTTTTTTTTCTTCTCAAAGAGGAGTTCATAATTAGATACGGTTTCTTTTCTTTTGTATCACGTACAATATAACACAATTACGAAGCAATCGCCGGCAGCAAAGTGGGCACCGGCAATGTGACTCGTAAGTTACGCTCACGTGAACGCGAGCCGGCGTCAAACCGTCCACAGTGTGTGCTGGGCTCACAGCCTGGGCCAGATAACGTATTATGAAGCCATTAAAATGATAAATTGTCAAAGCTTCTTTCCTTTGGAACGGGAATGTCACGGGCAGCCAGTTAAAATGGAACCATACATTTCTCACCCTGTCATTAGCGGACACCTCTCTTGAATCCCCGTAATAACTATACCAAATAGAATCAATATAGCATTGATGAATGGACATGCGCTGTATGTGGGGTTTTTTTCTCTCTGATATGAATAGGCTTTCGATTCGAGGCAATTTCCTCATATACTGCAGCCAGAAAATAATTATTGAAACTGACAGGTCGAAGCAGACTTAGCTCACCGCTAATACATAAATTATAATGGGCCCATCACAGAGCACGGCATAACGCGGCGTGTTAGCGCCACTAACAAAACAGCACTGCAGTGCATTACGCATTCATTGAGCAAAGAATCACATTTGGCTTGAAGAAAGACTCCCATTATTTTAAACACGGTTGTTTATTTTTTCAGGAAGGATAATTTGAATGTGTATTGAATTACATAATGCATTTTTTATGCGCTGAATATCATTAACGGGACGCTGTGTAGAGTTCATTTGGAGCACAAGATGAATGTGATATTAATTTTGTTTCTATAAATGAAATCAAGTCGTGCATACATCTTAATATTTCGCTATTATGCGGCCACACGTTGCAGGGGGCACTTGTGAAATGCTTGGTTTTACTTTCATTAACGTACACACAAATATACTCTGATTATGTACGATAATTTATGCATGAACCATACACACATACTCAGAATATGTAAACTAACATATATACACAAACATACAGTACTGCAAATATGTGATAAACGTGATGTATTTATTATTTTAAATTCAAGCCCATCATTATAATGTTTGTCATTGACAAAATAAGTACCACTTTGTGGTCATTGACCGTGGTCTGCTTGTGGATATCTTTACCAAATGATGTCTCATCATCAGCAGCCATTTTCTGTCCACTGCTGGATGAAGGCCACCGCACATCGACGCCATCCCTCATGGTGCTGTCGTTATCTTCTGGGATTGCTCCTCTAGTTCGGCTGCCATACGCCAGAACCGTCCATCGGCCCCCATTCCTTCTGCCGATGCTGCCTGCCCAAGCACATTTAATTTGTTCCTAACAATCGCCGCCATGCATCTCCTTTGCATTTCCTTCTTTGATCAGCGTGTCCCTCTTTTCATCGCTCACCATAACTCCCTAGCACACCCATCTCCGTGGTTATTGGTGCACTTCTCAGCTTCTGTTCCACGTTCTGTGTAAGTGTCCATGTTTCTGACCCGTTTTTTTATAGTTGTTATAATATGCACCGATTGAAAACGTTTTTCTTGAGGAAAATTGGTACTTTTCAATGCAACATGTTCTATGAGCGCTCACTTATGCTCTCTGTCTTGTTCAAATCCATATGTCACAGTAGGTAATATATAATTGACCACATGTACATACTGTACTGCCAAGGAGATTCTAGAAAAGATATATTAAGATAAAATGCCATTATGTCTGGCTTTCTGTGTACTATGAAAAGGCATTTGATGCAGTGGAAATCGATTCTCTCATCTGGGTGCTCAAAAGCCAGAGGCTTGAGAAAAACAACAACACGATCAAAACCGTCGAAACATAGACACAAGATCTCCACTGAGATCGTACGTTCAAGATAGTAATGGTTTTGAAGCGGGAGAGGAGTCAGGCAATAAGATGTGCTCTCACAGCAGCAGGGGTATTCACAGCGGCACTCGAAGATATTTCCAACAAACCGGAATTGGAGAATTAAAGGCACAAGTGGTTAAAGTGGTAAGAGTCTTAGCTTTGCTGATGATATCGTCATTATAACTACCACTGTGAATGAACTACGGGAAATTACTGAACTTTTCATGCAGTGCTATCATAATAATAATTCATCAGTTTCGGCCCCTTCATCAATCCACTGCTGAATAAAGACCTCCTCTTGCTGTGTGGATCATGGGGGTTGTTTAATCATACTTCACCACACTGGGCAGTGCGGGTCGGCAAACGGGCACCCAAGACAAGGTTTAGATCTGTACTCACTCCTCATGTTAGCTGTAGCTCAAAATAAAACTCAAGCGTCTGCATTGACAGTGCAGTGTTGCCGACCGCCGTTGCCACTGCTGCCTCCAGCCTCCAACGAAGTTAAAAAAAAACGTCGCACAGCATTCCTGCGGTTTGGCTGGAAAAGGCGTTTGTGATTGAGAGATGTGAGGAGCCGTTCGTGATCCTGGGAGACCGGTGCCGGCAGCAAGCCAGCTTGCTTCACGCCGCTTCCAAACCACGGTGCGCTTGTGTCAAGCGCCCCTGCGCGCGCACGCTCCTCGGTTCAGTTTTTCTCGCGGCGTTCACGAATTCTGGCGCTTCCAGCTCCAGCGGGGCAGAGTTCGCCGAGCGGGCGAGGTGTCAACGCGTCGACTGTCCGAGTGGCCTGGAGTGACCCTGCCCGACCCCACGGGGCCCACCTTGCCTACCGGCTGGAGCGGACGCTGGCAGCACTGGCCAGCCCACCGCCTCGTGCCGCCAGGGGTGCGAGGTTCCCAGGATATGCCTACTATCACTTCCCAAACTCCACGTTCCCAGCCAACTCGTATTACACAGGTATGTCCCGACTTTTACAGCCAGTCCACCCTGGCACATCAATGATTCTCGACGGTGTGCCACGAAATACAGAAAACTCTTCGTGTTGACCCTTGCAGACACTGCGTCACATTTGCGACAGACTTTGACTGAAATGGTTTTGAAAATCTTTCCAACTATAAATTGTATTTTGGCAAAAATTATTCATGATGGATTTGAAGCTGAAATGGAAAAGAGACCCTCGTGAAAGAAGATGCAAATGTGTTTTTTTTCGCCTGGCTTTGTATATTGCTTACCTTTAGGAGATGATTGGGCTGCCATTACCTCTGTCATCGTAAAGCTCATATTGTCAATAGCGAAAGCCATTAGTGGCACTGGGTGCAGTTAGGGCTTATTGACTTCACTGTTAACAAGTTAATTTGTTTTATTTCTGGCTGAATGGTGCTCGTTACTTAAATGTTCACTGTAAAACCTCCATATTTTTTAGAATGAAAGGCGGAATAGCTAATTGTTGACAAGCTTAATCAGGAGATAAATGAAAAATATATTTTCTCCTGTAAATCATTTTGTGCTTAGCCCATAAGATTGATCATTGCAATACTAATTCTAATTTTGTAATTTTCATATCTAATGAGCCTGCCTCCGATTTCATTACTTTAATTAGAGTAATATGAAATGTCATTAATGAGCTGCAACATGATAAATACCATGTTAATTCGAGTATGACCCAGATTCCTCCACTAACCCAGGTTGAAAGCCCACTTTGTAGTGCTCTAATAAATTTATGTCATTTTCTTGGCACCGTGTGGATTTTTCGAGCTTGACTCAAGGCATTGTGGCTTCGAGAATGGGGGGAGAAACTGAAATTACTCGCACCCTCCGGCATGCCACGCGGTGTCACTAAATTGCTTGCCCTCTCAAGTGGTCCTGCACAACGCTGTGCGGCTTTAATACACCCATCGCCTTCGCAGGCTGCATGCCAACCTTTCCACCGTGTACTCCAGCGTGCTCCACCGTGTACCACCTTTTACAGCTGCGTGCCACCGAAAGCTACTGTGTGTTTCCATGTGTCAGCATGGCCCACCGTGTATACTAGCCTATGCTACCCAGTGCAACTAGGTACCACTTTGTGCCATGGCATGTCACTGTGAGGCTCCAAAAGCCACTACATGTCACATACCATAAAGTACCACCTCTCTTTGAGCCATGAGTTTCCATGTGCTACCATGAGCCACCACATGCTACCACATGCCACCACATACAGCTTCATTCCACACCATGCCACTCCATTCCATCCGATGCCACCCCATGCCACCCCATGCCACCCCATGCCACCACATGTCACCATGCACCACTGTGCCCCGCCACGAGTGAAGTTATCCGCTGCTTCCTGCCCAGGGCTGCGTCTCCGCTTCAGGACACGGCAGGCGGAGGGGCTGCTGCTGCTGGCGACATCGCGTGATGCCCGGCGCGAGTTCGTGGCTCTGCTGCTGCACGACGGCCGTCCGCGTTTGCTCTTCGACCCCCAGGTGCCGTTGCTGGGCCTCTCGCCCTGCCAACGTGCCCACTGGACTTTTACTACATTTCCAATACGCTTCAACGCAGTCCATTGTGCATTTGAAAAATCGAATTTAACAGTCGTTCGACGCACAACGTCTACTCGTAAAAGATTGACAAGCTCCGCTGTTAAAAATACGAGGCGACATTTTGCTCGTTTATTGGACTTCCATTGTCGTTAAAATTGCGGCAAAGCTACCGTCGCTTGCGCCACAACCCCGGGTCGAGCAGGTGGTTGCGCGCTCGCTCGCGCCCAGCGCTCTCGGCAGCTCCCAGCTGCGGGTGCACGTAGCAGGAGGTCAACGATAATCGTACGAGAACAACCACTTCCTTTCAAATGGAAAACAGCCGGGATAAATCAGCTGGCTTTATCTTTTTTGTGCGCAAAAAAAAACCCCATTAAATTATACGACATTTTTACATGCAGCTTTATTTGTAAAATGAACACACAAAAACACAACTGGGACAAAACTCAACATCCGAGTCCCCGTGCATTGGCCAGCAGTTGGCGTCTGAGCGATACCACGTTGGCTGCCACTCGCAGATGTCCAGTTGCTCAGCCGTTTGCATCCATTACACCCCTCAGCTCCCCCCCCCCGCTCAACGCAATCCCCTCTCTCTCTCTCTCTGTCTCCGCTGCCGGCAAATCCACACGCAACGGCAGCGGCGGTAGCCTCCCAGAGTAAACGCGCAGGGCTCATTCAAAACTTCACCTGTAATTGGAGAAGAAAAAAAAATCGCTAAACAAGAACGAAAAATAATTACGGGATGGACGTTGACGTGAGAGAAGGTGTGAACCCGAGAGCCATGGGTGTAGGGACGCTCCGTGCTCTGGCAATAGGGGAATCGGGGTCCCCCCCCCCCCCCCCACGGTCAGTTCTAATGAAGCACGTTGTCAGGACTTGCCCATTGTTGTCACCATGATAACATCTGACTGGACAGATCCCTATTTAGCCAAACTAAACATAATGATTCTCACGCCTTGGGGCTTGCGATTTTTTTCTCCTCCAGCACTGAACCCACACTGCCATCCGTCATAAGAGATTCCTATCTGGTGACATTAATAGAAATGCAAATATGCTTAACAAAGTTTAATTACTGCCATTAATCTCATTATCAGCTGGGTGTGGACAGCTTTATTGCCGCTCTCTTCCCAAGAGCACTCTGACGTTAGCCCTAACTGGACACGTTGAAGTGACGGTGTGTGTAGCGTGAGCGCCCGGGGGCTGTGCAAAGTTGATTTCAGGATTGCAGAAATATCCACGCAGGTGAAGGCAAGCTGCATTGTGTTTTGTAAAAAAATTTTTTAGTAACCTTGCTAAAAGGATATATGTTTGCTTTAACATTGTCCACGAATTTAGCACGGGAAAATTAGAAACATAATACTTGGTTAGATAAAGCGTCATTTTAACTATGCTACTCACAAAAGTTTTTTTTTACCAATTAATCAAATGAGCAAAAAATCTATGAATATGCATCAGAAGTGGCTATAGGGAAGAGTGTGAGCAAGTGACTAGCGATTGATCAGTGTGTGGTGTTTATGCTTCGGTCTTGCATGTCGCAATGTGTTCACTCGTTCTTTGCGATGTGGTGTTGGTAGTCAGGGCATGTGCTTTTTGTAGTGTGTATATGTATCTTAGTTTGGCAGCGTCTCCCTTGGCACGGGGCACTCAGGGTGGCATCTCCCACCCACCCTGCCCTTGCTACGGCACTGCGCGCGTGTGTGTGTGTGTGGTGTGCGTGGTATGTGTAATGCTTGATCTTTGTGGTGTGTCTTTGTGTGCATGGAGTGTGTGTGAGGAGCGGCAGTGTCGTGGTTCGCTCACTGCACTACGAACCTGGCGTCCCCGAGTTCGATTCCCGCTCACAGCCAACACCGGTGACGATTATCTGAACCGGTCCTGGGCCTCCCCTAGGTCGACTCAGCCTCAAATGAATACCTGGTGTGGTGTGTAAACGTCACCACTGAGGAAACAAGTGCTTTCGGGCGTGGTGCTGGCCACCCACCCCGTCTCGCGTGCCGTGCCGGCCTTCACAGGTGCTCGCTAACAAGCACTTGCCCCAACAATCTGTTAAGGCGACACGGGGTGGGGGGGGGGGGGGCGATCTTTGTTGTCTCCAGGGTGGTGTGGCGAGTCTGGGCGGGGAGCGCCGCTGTGACGACGGCGCGTGGCACCACGTGGAGGCCACGCGGACGATGGGAGCTGGCGAGCTGCGGGTCGACGGGGAGGTCGCAGGTACCACGCACGCCCACGGTGGAGCCCCCCCCACGCCCCCCCCCCCCCGTGTAAACTCGTCCTGCTGCCAACACAGGCAGACGCACGTTCTAACTCCACGCGCGCGCATGTATGTATGTTGAACTTCTTTCGCGCCGTACGTAGCCGACCGTGTTAATCGGAGGTGCGTTGTCAAGTAGAACCCGGTAACATCCGAGTCTTGATTCGGTGTTTAATCGTGGAAAAACAAAACTCTGGTTTATAGCTGGCACCTTCAGTGCAGTGGTTGTGAAACTCAAGAAAAGGTCGTGGGGTAATGCTCATCTGCATTCTTGGCTCCGAGCCAGTGGTGGAAAATTCCAAATTCATCCAGCAGTGGATAGATGATCACTTATTATTATGGTGTGGGCCACCGTAGTTGCACTGGTGGTTATAGCCGTGAGGTCTGGGAGAATATAAAAAATGATGGTGCGGTATGAGTGGTGCTGGTGGTGGCATTGGCGCTGGTGACCTTTTGACCCTGAAAACTTCGTCGAACCTTCGTTGGTGCTTCTCGGTCTTCTCTAAACACAGGAGTGGTGTCCGACTCGGGCCGAGGCTCCATCATCGGAGAGAACGCGGGGTTGTTCGTGGGCGCATTGCCTCGGCGCTACGCCCTGCACCGCACCGACATTGGTGACTATCACACAAAAGTCACACACGCGTGTGCCGCAAACGCTCTTCCCGTACACAACGAAGCTCACTCCTCCGCCCCGGCCCTGCCCCACTGCCGCCTCTAGGAGATGAGGCTGCGCTGAGACGAGGCTTCGTTGGCTGCATGAGCGACCTCTTAATCAAGCGGAAGGACTCGCCTCTGGAGGAGTGGGAGCCGCTCGAATGGGATCTTGCGTCGGAGGCCTCGGGAGTGCCAGAGCCTTGGGAGGGCTGCCCCACAGAGCTCCAGCCGGGAGCTCACTTCCTGGGACACGGTCCGAGGGCACTCTGCATTGTGTACCACAGAACACCACACATGCTGCATGTGTATCACCATCATCATCAGAAGCAGCAGCAGCAGCTATACAGCTAGTCCTCTACTTACGATGGAGATGCGTTACGACGACCCCATCGTAAGTCGAAAATATCGTAAGTCGAAGATGGCCTAGCCTACCCAGGAGTCGTAAAGAATGGTGATAATTTAGCAAAACAGAGCAATTTACAGTACCGTACTTTATTAACGATATACTGTATGTATTTATTAATTACAATACTGTATTGTACAGTAAAATGTAAAGTAAAAAACCAAGGTAAATTCTTAGCCTACCTATATGAACTGCAATTTAATAGAAAGTTTTTCAGGAAACAATCCTATCTGCTATAAAAACTTTTAACATGCATTAAACTATCGTATCGTGGTAACCTTAAAATGAAATCGCTAAAGCTACGTATCACACATGCATTGAACGTATTGTAACGTATCATATTGGACTGTACTCACCAAGATTACGTCCGTCGTCTGCATACTTGAACGATGTTAGGTTGTTATATTTATTTCACTGCTGGGTGAATGCCTCCCCAAGCTACTGCCATCTCGCACTCCACTGTGAACCCAACCACATGAGTATGATTGCCAACCACAGCTCACATCAGCAGAACCATATATGAACGTGTTCTGGCTCTCGCTTCCCTAACCCGCACTGTGGGTTGTAGAGAGTGAATTTTAATGGGCAAAAAGTCTCTTTGTGTCACGTTTTTTTGACACAGCACTCCCAACAAGCCCATCAAATCACCAGATGAGTAAAATACCACCCATTTCAAAATAAATCAGTTCCCTATTCAAATTGATTGCTTACTGCACGTGACTAATCATTTATTCCACCGTTTGTAATTAATAACAGTCTGTGTAAATAGTGCGTAATTCTGTGCTTGTGTGGCTGCTACTAATGCACTCATGCATCGATGCTCACAGGGCTAATTGGAACATTAGAGCCTTGACAAGAAATGCTTAGGGCTCGCTGTGAGCACAAGTTTGGCTTATGATGTTGCTTTCTCCTCATGCTTGAGACCTCCCTTCCAAACGCTCGTGTCGGGGTTGATTTTCCGTAACATTTTTTTAGCACTTTTCCAGCCGGAGGTGGTTGTATGAGATTGGTAAGTGAAATCAGTGAAGGTTTAAAATGTAATGAGCTTCATTGGCCTCCTGTTACTTTTGGAAAAAGGCAGACCTAGTTAATCAACTTTAAGGAATTAACGGATGTGAGGTAATTGTGCTGAGAGGGAATGTAAGCTCCTTGAGGACACGTCTGGGATCGGACTAAACAATATCCAGTATCAGACTCAAGAGCGGAGCACGCAGAGCAGACTGATGTTTCTAGTGTACGTATTGTATGTCTGTTGAACTTCTTTCGCACTGTACGTAGCCAACCGTGCTAATCGGAGGTAAGAAATGGGGTTCAGGAGAGCTGCAACTCAGCGCCTGATGTTTGTCGGGCGGCAGTGAGCTTCGCGGCCCCCACTCTATTACGTCGAACTAACAGGAAAATCTTTACGGTATAAATGTAACTCCTCTTGCCCTGGCTCTTGTGGGTAAAATGTGTCTGTAGATGTATTTATTACAGCCATTTGTCAATCCATTGCTCGACGAAGACAGATCCACGCCGGGTCGGTCATTGGTTAGAGCGGAGTAGGCCTGGGCTGAGCCGTCCTCGTTTGGTAGGTGATGCTCCCGCCCCGGCCACGATTTCTATCTCGCTCTGCCGGTGAAGCTGTTCGACTCAAAGTGTGACGAGCACGGAACGGGGGTTGTGGCAGTTCGGCTGGGAGGGCACAAACACGCAACGCCGGAGGTGAACTCGCGGAGAAAAAGTGACGAATTCGACTGTAGGCGGTGATATTCAATCACTGTGAGGGTTTGAACGTATCGTAGATCCACACCAGAAAAAAATCCGAAGCTGTGTTCACACCCAGCGCTCTCTCGCTTCTCAGCGCTCATGTCTGTTGGTGGCCCTCAGCCAGTAGTGGTGGAAATGTAATGTTCCTATGGTGGAGGACAGTCCATTTATCGGACGACCACTGCTGACTTCCCGCAAGATACAATTAAGAAAGTCAGCTTTGCCTTGAAGAAAATAAAATGCCGATAAGAGCAGTGGGGGTAGATGTTTAGTGAGCGTGGCGCTGTTTTATCTTGTGCCAATTTGTGCAGAATTAAGTGTTCGAGTTTCCAGTGCCCCCCAGTAAGTGGCATTGCTGGATAACAGTCCTGATATTGGACGTCTTTTTTCATTACAAGCTCTTAATTGCTTTAAGTTTCGCGTGTACAAAGACCGTGGTGGTTTTTGTGCTCCCATGTCAATTTGCAACGGAGCAATCTGCAAGTGCACAACAAAAATAGGTCCACGCAAATCATGGTGCGAGTCACCTATGCAGATGCATCTTCTCGTGTTAACACCGCTCATGATGATGAAATCCAATTACCCCGTGAGTCTGCGCGAGCGTCAAGTGCTTTGGCGGCGGCGCTGTGCCAGGCGGGGGGAGTGGCGGCGCGGTGGCTGGCGCCGGTGTTTCATGTCCCATCAATCCAAACTTTCCGAGTCGTCGTCCGAGGCAGTTAACTACGCTGCACGTACGTGCGTACGTTGACTTTCTTTCCCACCGAACGTAGCCAAGCGTGCTAGTCGGAGGCGCGCGGTCATCAGAGACAAATTGCCGGCCCTCGGGAAGGCGAATGCGGCTGGGTGATTTGGTTGCCACACCTTCACGTGTGCTGTGCCAGCCCTCATCGGCGATCGCTAGCAGCCGTTACCGAACGTCAGATGATGCTGTGGTGTGACCTCCAGCATCATCATCTAACGTGCTCTCACTGCCTTGCAGCACATTCGTCGCAGGAGATTCAACCATGAGCAACATTCAGTTACGGGACGTTGCAGTGATTTAGTATCGTCCGACCTTATGCTCAGCTTTAAGAGATCATTACATATGTGCACACGATCTGAAATCCAGATCCGGTGGTTTCATATGGGTTTAATAATTCCCATTAGAGATTTTACAAAGACTTCCCCATAATTCATCTGCCACCGTTCTCTAAACGGTTCTTCCTCAATGTCGACTGGGAATTCTCACGGCGCAGTTTTAGCAAATTAATAATGGCTCCACATTATTATTGTCGCGTGGTGATTTGAGAGCATGCGCTGGCGATGGTTGGCACAGGTAGCGGCTCCTCACAATCAGAATCTTTATACTGGTAGGAACCACCAGGTTCCACCAGCCCACATGGGATTATTGTGTCCGTCCGTCCGTCGTGCATCCAAAAATGGGAGGGGTCGGGCTGAGTGGAGAGGGGAGGGTGGGGAGGGGCTGAGTGGGGAGGGTGGGGAGGGGCTGGGTGGGGGGTGGGAGGGGTGGGGCTGGGTGGGGAGGGGCTGGTCAGCCCGTGGTGCCCTTATAAAACTCAACGTTTCACCTACTCACGCCGGCTTGTGCCCGCCCTCACAGTCGGCCATATTTGCGGAATACACCACGCCGCCGTTGACCCTGGCCATTGACCGAGCAACCCAACGTTCCTACCAGCTCCCTCCGGAGGAATGTGTTTTATACTGGAGGAATCCGATGAGCTACAAAGCTTTTTTTCACAGTTGTGCAGTCGGATGTTCAGAATAAATAGACGCGAGTAACAGCAGTGAACGCCTCGTCTGAATCCCCTTGGGTGTTGCTGATTTCAATTTGCAAAAGAAATGTATAATCTGATTAAGTATTTGTAGAAAGGCAATCCAATTTGAGGTGATGTTACTTGCCGTTGTGCATCGCTAGGGTTTTTGGAGTTGCGGTCGGGCCTGTTTTCTGGAGAAGGTGACTTTGAGGTGTCGCTGCAGTTCCGCACGGAGAGGCGGGGTGAGATGATCTTGCTGTTCGCCCATGGCGAGGAGGGAAAGTCGTTCGTCACGGTAAGTACAACCAACTCGTTGTTTTTGCGAGTTCACCCTTGTGATCATTTTCCTTCGCTTGCATCTGTCTCCACGTCACTCGTCTCAACATGAGCGCTGCATCGTGCTCTCGTGTGTGTGGTGACGCTGTTGTCCCACAGTGTGTGCTCTCCGAAGAGCAGCTCCTGTTTGCCGTGGCCACCGGCTCCCAGACGGCCTTGCTCAATGCGACGGTAGGCACGAGCTACTGCGACGGGCGGTGGCACACGGTGACAGTCGGCAGGAACGCCTCGCTCATCTCCGCCTCCCTGGACGGCGCACCGGCGGCCAGCGTGGTAGGCGTGCTGGGAGACCTCAACATCACGTCCCCTTTCTACCTGGGTGGTGTGCCACCGGGCCTTCCCGCTCAGGGCCTGCTCCACCACCGCATCTCCCATCCAGGTGATTGCCGTTCACGCACGCGGGCGCAGTGCAACTTAACCCCGTGCCGTAAACGTCACGCCGCCACGCAAAAATTCAAATGAGCTAAGTTGCTGCCGTCTGTGATGTCTTTGAGAAGAGTTCGGAGGCTGCATCGGAGCCGTGAGCCTGATGCGTGGCTCGGCGGTGGAGCTGGTGCCGGCGTCCGTGGGTGCGCGGGGGGTGAGCCTGGACGGGTGCCCCTGGGGGGGCGCGGCGTGCCGACCCGCCGGACCCTCGCTCGTCTACAGCGGCACCCGCGGGACGGCCCTCGACACGGGGCTCGACGCCTTCACCGGTCTGCGGCCTTCGCACCGCACGGCCGCAACGTTCGCGCTCGTCTTCGGCACGGGCGGCCGCGCGCACCTTCCCGCAAGGCGCTCAAAGCGTTTCGAATGTTGTCGTTTGCGCAGAATACCTGTACAGGGTGACGGCGGTCAACGAAGCCGGGTTTGACGTGTCCCCCTGGGAGAGGGTCAGGAGCAGGGAGGGAGGTGAGTTCCGCTCATCGGCTCAACGGGATGAGGCCCGCTGTGCTCCCCGATGGGGAGGGTGGCTTCCCGAGGCGTCGGCCAAGATGCGGAGTCAAATTAACGGCGTATAAAAAGTTAAGGTGACGGAAAGGGGAGGGATGGCATGGGCCGAGAAGGGCCCAGACAGAGGACGAGGTCAATAGCAAGGGCAATATCGTGAGGGTGGCCGTGATTGAGTAATTAGATTGTACAGGAGATACTGTGATTATATTAAATTAACTCAATTTGCATTGAAATCGCTCCCTTTTTAAAGTTTGCTTGCATACATTATACTATTTTATCGGCTTGAAAGATAAAAAAAAAATGGGTTCCTGCACATTTATTGGAAATTAACCCCAAAAGAAATGAATGTCATAATTCAGAAGATAACCGCTAATGCCAAAAAAAGAGGGGAATTTTTAAACAGTTTGTTAAAAATCCTAATAATATAGCTAACAGCCAAAGCATGACAAATGGCGAGAGGGTGTGCTGCAGGCAGCGTTATTATATGGTGACTAATGAGCTAATTACAGAGAGCTTATTTGATTTACTGATAAAAAAAAAACCTTCAATTCTTCACTCACTTCACTCCTCACTGGGGAGGGGAAAAGTCTTTGCACACTTTCGAAAGTGCCGCGTCTGTGCTGTCACCTCGGGTTACCGCGGGTTTCGGTGGAGATAGTGCGCGGGGAATGCCTGCGATGATACGAATGCGAAACAAATCACTGCCCGCACTCACTGTTCGTGAAGTAATGACCCCAATCAATACACCAAATTAATCAATTATACACCCCTAATCGCACAAAACAAATTGAAGGATACATTTTAATCAATGTAATTACTTATGGTTCAGGCTGGGTACATGATTGGTAATGGATATTGTCTTTGCCTTAATTTATAATTGAAAAAAAAAATGCAGTCTAGACTGCGGAGTGACCTCCTGGTGTGATCGTTTAGATTCATAAAAGTGGCACTCAATCAAAGTTCGTATACAACGTGGAACGCCTCCGTGTACACAGCGCAAACTCTGCAACGAGTTTTGTTTAAAGGCACTTACGTGGACGAATATATTTAACGATGTAAAAAAAAAGAAACGAAAGCGGGAATTATCTCGCGGTAAGGAGATGGAATTTGGTGTTTTGGTGAGGACAGCTGGAAGAGCGGCCAAGTGAAATATGCAGCCCTTTGCAGGAGGAATTTTTTTTTGATTTTGCTTTTCTTACAAGAAGAAACAAAAAAAAAATAACGCGACCTGCGTGCAATTTTAGGACAAGCACTGACAATTTAATGAATCGCCTGCGACTGACAAGCACTGCGATGTGTTTATCCTGCTTCAAGGGCTTTTACATAAGTACAGCGAGTAGCCAGTAGCCTGGCGGCTTGCACGCAGCTCACCACCACCCAGTGTCGCCATCCATTCACGAGCCCATGCAGCAGGCTGCTGGCACATCGCTCTCATCACCCTCGTCACCCTCGTCACCATCATCACCCTCATCACCATCGTCACCCTCGTCACCCTCATCACCATCGTCACCATCGTCACCCTCATCACCCTCGTCACCCTCGTCACCATCGTCACCATCGTCACCCTAATCACCATCATCACCCTCATCACCATCGTCACCCTCGTCACCCTCATCACCATCGTCACCATCGTCACCATCGTCACCCTCATCACCCTCGTCACCCTCGTCACCATCGTCACCCTAATCACCCTCATCACCCTCATCACCCTCGTCACCATCGTCACCATCGTCACCCTCGTCACCATCATCACCCTCGTCACCCTCATCACCCTCATCACCCTCATCACCATCGTCACCCTCGTCACCCTCGTCACCATCCTCACCATCCTCACCCTCGTCACCATCCTCACCCTCGTCACCCTCATCACCCTCATCACCCTCGTCACCCTCGTCACCCTCGTCACCATCGTCACCCTAATCACCATCATCACCCTCATCACCATCGTCACCCTCGTCACCCTCGACACCATCCTCACCCTCGTCACCATCATCACCCTCGTCACCCTCATCACCCTCGTCACCCTCGTCACCCTCGTCACCATCGTCACCATCGTCACCCTAATCACCATCATCACCCTCATCACCCTCATCACCCTCGTCACCATCGTCACCATCGTCACCCTAATCACCATCATCACCCTCATCACCCTCATCACCCTCGTCACCATCGTCACCCTCGTCACCCTCATCACCCTCGTCACCCTCGTCACCCTCGTCACCATCATCACCCTCGTCACACTCGTCACCATCGTCACCCTCGTCACCCTCATCACCCTCGTCACTCTCATCACCCTCATCACCCTCATCACCATCGTCACCCTCGTCACCCTCGTCACCATCCTCACCCTCGTCACCCTCGTCACCCTCATCACCATCGTCACCATCGTCACCATCCTCACCCTCGTCACCATCGTCACCCTCGTCACCCTCATCACCCTCGTCACTCTCATCACCCTCATCACCCTCATCACCATCGTCACCCTCGTCACCATCGTCACCATCGTCACCCTAATCACCCTCGTCACCCTCGTCACCATCGTCACCATCGTCACCATCCTCACCCTCGTCACCATCATCACCCTCATCACCCTCGTCACCCTCGTCACCCTCGTCACCATCGTCACCCTAATCACCCTCGTCACCATCCTCACCCTCGTCACCCTCGTCACCATCCTCACCCTCGTCACCATCATCACCCTCATCACCCTCGTCACCCTCGTCACCATCGTCACCATCGTCACCCTAATCACAATCATCACCCTCATCACCCTCATCACCCTCGTCACCATCGTCACCATCGTCACCCTAATCACCATCATCACCCTCGTCACCCTCGTCACCATCGTCACCATCGTCACCATCATCACCCTCGTCACCCTCATCACCCTCATCACCCTCGTCACCCTCATCACCATCATCACCCTCGTCACCTTCGTCACCCTCGTCACCATCATCACCCTCGTCACCCTCATCACCCTCATCACCCTCGTCACCCTCGTCACCATCATCACCCTCGTCACCCTCGTCACCCTCGTCACCATCATCACCCTCGTCACCCTCGTCACCATCGTCACCCTCGTCACCATCGTCACCCTCGTCACCATCGTCACCCTCGTCACCATCATCACCCTCGTCACCCTCATCACCCTCGTCACCATCATCACCCTCGTCACCCTCGTCACCCTCATCACCTTCGTCACCCTCGTCACCATCGTCACCCTCGTCACCCTCGTCACCCTCGTCACCCTCATCACCCTCATCACCCTCGTCACCCTCATCACCCTCATCACCCTCATCACCCTCGTCACCCTCGTCACCCTCATCACCCTCGTCACTCTCATCACCCTCGTCACCCTCATCACCCTCATCACCCTCATCACCCTCGTCACCCTCGTCACTCTCGTCACCCTCGTCACCCTCGTCACCCTCGTCACCCTCATCACCCTCGTCACCCTCATCACCCTCGTCACTCACATCACCCTCGTCACCCTCGTCACCCTCGTCACTCTCATCACCCTCGCCACCCTCGTCACTCTCGTCACCCTCATCACCCTACCCTCGTCACCCTCGTCACCCTCGTCACCATCGTCACTCTCGTCACCCTCGTCACCCTCGTCACCATCATCACCCTCGTCACCCTCATCACCATCATCACCCTCGTCACCCTCGTCACCCTCGTCACCCTCATCACTCTCGTCCCCCTCGTCACCCTCGTCACCCTCATCACCCTCGTCACCCTCGTCACCCTCGTCACCCTCATCACTCTTGTCCCCCTCGTCACTTACGTGCTTGGAAGGTTGACTCGGCCCATCAGCCCTTTAGATCAATCAATTCAAGGAGAACCACTTTTTGAGAAGCCTACAGTGGTAGGTCTATGGTTAGCCTCATCCTCACCGTTAAAATGTAGAATTTCCACCACTAGATTAGGCTGGCCAATAGAGATGAGCACCGCTCGCTCCACGCTTATTTGAGCAGTGCGGCACTTTGGCTTTGATGGGAGATAATGTGACCATGCTGCGTGACCCCGTGACTGACCCGGCCGCTTCCCGGACCAGCGAGCGACTTGTCGGTGTGCGTGTGGTGTCGCTGCAGCCCCCGCTGAGGTGAGACCCCCTCATACTGCCCGCGCCATCACCGCCCTCTCGGCTGAGCTGCTGTGGGCCGAGCCGGCGGCGGTCACCGGTGTCGTCAGCTCCTACGAGCTCAGGGCCTACGACGCAGCCCATCCCGAGCAGCCGCCCGTCACCGCCGCTTTCAGTGACACCGCCTCGTTGGACGGTGAGCCGCTGATGTGGTCTGTGAGGCCCGGACGCCTTGTTAGGCCCACGAGTTAGAACACCTCCACGAAGTTGGGAATGAGCCAGACACTCATGATGATCATCGTCACTTACGGTGAATCTAGCACTTGCCCACGCGCTGATTTTAATCGCTCCGTCTCCTCGGTGAACGTGCTCTCCAATGAATTCCCTCCCTTGCTTGGCTGCCACTTCGTCATTATTCTTAAATATTGGCCAACATCCCTTGAGCCAGCTCCACATGGATTACGAAATGAGACGAGGAACAAAAACCGCCGCGTGCGTGAACGTGACTGTGCATGTCGATATTCTGCGCGGTGGTAGGACTTGGAGATTCCTCCGGTAACGATTGTTCACCTCAGCCACAGCATTCATCATTCTATTGTAATACACAACCGGTAGCAAATTTTCCTTTTTGATAGAAAAAAATGAATGGTGTTGTAGTCCCGCCTGGCTTGTTAAGCGTGTGTGTGTGCGTGCGTGTGCGTCTGCTGCAGCCCTGGAGGGGAGGCTGGAGGGTCTGACCCCGCACACCAATTACAGCGTGACCCTACTGGCCTGCACGGCGGGCGGCTGCACGGAGAGCAGCGCCTCCCTGCTCGTGCGCTCCGCCCCGCAGCAGCAGCAGCAGCAGGGTCAGTGTCGGGGAATCCCTCGCCTCGCCACGCGGCCGCTCATACCTGCCGCCACCCTCGCCACCCTCCACCTCCTCCATGTCACTCGCTTCATTCCGTGCGTGTGTGTGTGTGGCGCCAACCTGTGTATATTTAAGCTAGAAATCGTACTTGTCTGGCAATTATAAAACATTATTTCCCAAGGGGGGGGGGGGGGGGGGGTGTTAATCTTCTCGTGGGTGGCTAGTGGATTACTAATGGGTGGAACAAAAGGAGAAAAAATCCTGTCAGGATTCCTCTTAGCCGTGACCACCTCTCGAAGGCCGGGAGCTGTGAGCGTCAGAACAAACGCGATCGGCGGCGAGAGATCGGCACCCGCCGCTGGGTTTGGCCGGGTTGGGCTTTCCTTCGCTGAGCCAGATCACGGCGAGTAGGGAGGAGAATTTCCCGAGGCATAATTGTTCCATTCATCTTGAAACGAAATGCATTAGGTGCGCTTCTTAAAGGGCCGACGCCATCAGAGACCATATTGAAAATTGATAGGCCTTTTAATTGCTAATGAATTTTCTGTGAAGAGATTTTAATTATAATTTGCTCAAGGCGGTGTGGCGGCTGGCGATTATTCCTGATAAGCTTCCAGTGGTATTTGGACAATGGCCAGTCTAGTTGCTGCGGGTGCGTGCACAGTGGAGACCTTGGAGGAGGAGGAAGAAGGGCCATTGTCACGCGCGCGCGTGTGCGTCGCCGCTCGAATCGATGCCGCGTTTTGATGGCATGCAAATTAAGAGCCACGAAGCCCTCTCCAGCGTGCCTACGTACATTTGAACAGTTAACAATAGTGTTTTTGCATAATTCAGCATTACCCGTTTAATTAAAATTAATTTATACTTCGAGCCAATTATTTGAAATGCTCAATGAGGTGATGCAGATGCAGTTAAACCTATGAATACTGTTGATTCATTTCCCCCCCCCGCTCCCCCCCATCCTCACCAGAGTCTCGTCGGTGTTGGGCTGCAGTGTTTTGATTCAACCATTGATAATATCTCCGGTTACATTTTTGTTACCATTTAAAGTGAGAAGAATTGCACAAGGAGGCGCACGCACGAGGTGATACAGTACGGCAATGCGCCAGCGTGTCGTTCATCTCCCGCCATGGCCTAGCTGCCGCGAGAGACCAGTTGTTCACCATCATCATGAACCCGAAGCAAAGCAACCGGGGCCCCGAACCTACGCGACTCTGGGTGTCCCCTCACGCGTGCTTCTGTGATGTGACCTTGGGGCATCGCCGTAGCTACCACATTGGAGGCATCGCCGGCGCAGCGGCCCAATTTGCTCTGTGCGGGATCTGCGTGGGTCATTACCCCGAGTGGCGTTGGTAGTAATCTGTGAGAGAGCTCATCATTTCTTACAAGCTCCTACCACCTGCCTCATGCGATGGTACAAAGACAGGATCCTGCGAAAGAGGCATAGTTTTGTTTTCCGCCTTGTCGGTGGCGCAGGTGAATGTTTCATATTTCATGGGCAGAAGTGATAATTGATGATTATTATTATTGCTGTCTGCCTCCGTACATTTGTTTCAAGCTGTGCTATGTAAGTGGATGATTTACTACACGTGGAAATGTCTGCGAGTGTATCTGGCTTAGTATTCGCCGTGTCATATTCACAAATATCGTCCCTGCATGTTCTGTCACAAACTCAAACCTCTTTGTATGTATGTATGTTGAACTTCTTTTGCACCGTACTAATCTGTGCCATCTCATGAACTCGGGTTTCTCTGCTGGGATTTTACTATCAGTGTGAACGAAATATACTGCTTCAATCAATCGGTCAGTTAGTCAATTCACCAGACAATCAGTTATTCAATAAATCAATTCATCAGTCAAGCAGCTATTCAATCAATCTATGAAGACAATGCAACTCGGCGAGTCAGTTCTTTAAATCAAGAGCTGGCTGTAGCTTGTGAAAAACACAGAATCCCTCCACATCTTGGCAGTAACTGTCGAAATACTCTTAAGTGCTCAAATACAAAACGGTACGATTACGGTACCAATGCCTCAAAGTGACATGATTGCAGTAACATGGCCACGAAAAACAATGACATAAGCTAACAATGTGCAATGCAATACAATTTGCATTTTAACAGCGATTAAATGTGACCGCGTCCCTCGACGCTGTACAACAAAGTGGGGTAATGCATATGAGAGGTGCCTGAGGAAAACTGGTGCTTGAACGTGCAAATACTGCATCACTTGTAGTCGTGGAAATACGCAGCCACGGCGAGAGGAAGTCACACCGAGAGCTCACGTGAATTGGTAACGTTTACTTCAGTGGGGGACGTGTGTTTGCAAAACAGGGGCGTGAGTGAGAAGTGTGTTTGCTAAGAAAGATGTGGCTCTTGCGGGGACTGGTCTATGGAAATATTACCGCAAGGCTCTATGGGGGAGACGAGCATAGGGGCCATCCATTTAGTGGGTACGCATGGAGGGGGGATGGGACGTTAACCCAAATGCGTAGCTTGCGTATGGGGTGGGGGGGGTCTACTGGCAATGTACGCAGAGGAAACGGGGGGGGGGGGGGTGAAGCCTCGATAATAATTTGTCTACATTGGCCTTCAAATGAGTTAGATAATCCGGCGGTGGACTGTCTGTTTGCTTAAACACGTTAATATTATTCATCCTTGATCGTTTCTGCGTGGATTGAATATCGGCCGTTCTATAGGATTCGGGGGGTGGGGGTGTAAAAAGTCCGCGTGCGTACAGGGAGGGGGGGGGGGGACTCAAGTTTTGACGGATTTTTCTGCGTACCTCCTCAATGGATGGCCCCACACAGCCCGTGCGCTGCGCTCGCATGCGCTGCCGCATTGAGGATGAATCATTCACTTCAAAGAAAATCGTTCGAGGCAGTAGGAAGGTTTTACTGGTAGGAACCTCCTGGCTACACCAGCCCACAGGGGATTATTGTGTCCGTCCGTCGTGCAGGGAGGGGCTGGGTGGGGAGGGAGGGGCTGGGTGGGGACGGTGGGGCTAGGTGGGGAGGGGAGGGGCTGGGTGGGGAGGGTGGGGAGGGGCTGGGTGGGGGGTGGGAGGGGTGGGGCTGGGTGGGGAGGGGCTGGTCACCCCGTGGTGCCCTTATAAAACTCAACGTTTAACCTACTCACGCCGGCTTGTGTCCGCCCTCACAGTCGGGCATACTTGCGGAATACACCACGCCGCCGTTGACCCTGGCCATTGACCGAGCAACCCAACGTTCCTACCAGCTCCCTCCGCAGGAATGTGTTGACGCGTCGCGAAGTTCTGAGACCAGGGCCGCCACCGCGAGCCTTAGTCGGGTTACCGCCGCCCCAAATCATCGTCACCGCGGCCGCCCTGCGGTGATTCTTGTGAGCGGGGGTTGTTGGGACGCGGGGCGAGGAGGGCCTAGCGATGGCCGCACTGGCAGCTTCTCAGGGGCCATCCATTGAGTAGGCACGCAGAACATCTGTCAAAGCTTGAGTCCTGATCCCCCCTCCCTAAACGCACGCGGACTTTTACACCCCCCCCCTCCCCCCCACCTGAGGCACCCCCTGAATCCTATAGAACGGCCGATATTTAATCCACGCCGGAACGATCAAGGATGAATAATATTGACGTGTTTAAACAAACAGATAGTCCACCGCCGGACTATCTAACTCATTTGAAGGCCAATGTAGACAAATTATTATCGAGGCTTCACCCCCACCCCCCCACGTTTCCTTTCCTATGCGTACGTACATTGTGAGTAGACACCCCCCAGCCCCCATACGCAAGCGTACGCATTTGGGTTAACCCCCCCCCCTCCCACCCTCCATGCGTACGCGCTGCTCAATGGATGCCCCCTCGCCCCGCGTGCCCAGCAGCAGCAGCAGCGGCAGCGGCAGCAGCAGCAGCAGCGGCAGCGGCAGCAGCAGCGGCAGCGGCAGCAGCGGCAGCGGCAGCAGCGGCAGCAGCGGCAGCGGCAGCAGCGGCAGCAGCGGCAGTGCCCGGGGCCGTGACGGCGCCCGTGGCCGTGGCAAGCGCCACGTCCCTGCTGCTGTCGTGGCCGCCCCCCCCACGTGACCCCCGCGGGGTCACCGCCCGCTACTCGCTCTACCGGGACGCGGCGCTCGTCTACCAAGGCACGGGGCGAGCCGTCAACATCACAGGTCAGCGGCGCAGGGAGAGGGGGGGGACACCCGAATGGCCTTCCTCTGTCAGCCGTCTCACGGTGGAGTAGCCTCGTTTGCATGGGCATCTGAGGGGCCGTCCATAAATGACGTCACGCGATTTTGAACGATTTTTCACCCCCCCCCCCCTTCTCGTCACACGGCGTCACGAAAAGTTAGACCCCTCCTAAAATATATTTCCATTTTGAAAATAAAACACGCTTCACATTGCTTTAAACTATTGTCATTGTAGTGCGTATTTAATGTAGCGCTGCACTCTGATGTTGTAGGAGAACATATTTATTACAAAGTCTATTTAATTACGCGTTGTCTATATTTTTTTTAAGTTGCGCATTTTGATGTGACGTCACATTTCTCAAACCCCCCCCCTCGTCACACATCGTCACAAATGTCTGACCCCCCCCCTAGGTGCGTGACGTCATTTATGGACGACCTCTGATTCAAGGAATTAAGTGGGGGCCAATCCCCCTCCTCCCCACCCACTGTTCAGTGCCGTCCTCTTCGCAGCTCGGCGTCTGGGTTTTTTTCCATCCCAGCTTAGGTGTGAAATTATTTCAAGGAAATCTAGAAATGACGAATGATAGCATTAGTCCCTTGTTTACACAGAACAAAAAAAAAACCTCGTTGCATTTAAAGATGATTCCTGGAGGGTTCTGAATTGCAATTCCTTAAATTATTATATTTTTTTATTAAGAAGAAACTAAAATGCTTGGTGAAACACACACATTTCAGGGTTGAACGCTACAGATATGTACAATGCCTGGGCTACGTTGTAGCCTTGCATACTCGGCACCTGGATCTCTGGACGGTCCACCACACCTGCTTGTAAAGCAGTGGCTCTTCACCTGGGGTGCACGCAACCCCTGGGGTGTGAGATGCCCTCTCTGGAGGTGTGAGCCATGGCAGATGTTTATATTTTTGTAAGTTAAATCATCCAAACACAAATTCAGCACAGGCACGTTTAGGGGCCGTCCATAAATGACGTCACGCACCTAGGGGCGGGGGGGGGGGTTAGACATTTGTGACGATGTGTGACGAGGGGGGGGGGGTTTGAGAAATGTGGCGTCACATCAAAATGCGTAACTTTAAATAAATATAGACAACACGTTCTACTTAATTAAGTAGACTTTTTAATACATGTTTTCTCCTACAACATCAGAGTGCAGCGCCACATTAAATACGCACTACAATGACAATAGTTTAAAGCGATTTGAAGCATGTTTTATTTTCAAAATGGAAATATGGTTTTGGGGAGGGGGGGCAGAGCTTTGTGACGTCATATTTGAGGGGGGGGGGTCTGACTTTTTGTGACACCGTGTGACGAGGTGCGGGGGGGTCAAATATCGTCCAAAATCGCGTGACGTCATTTATGGACGGCCCCTAATAGTACAACTACTTTGTTTCATAAAACCATTTGTATTTTATAAACATTGTAACTGTCTTAACGATTGAGACGCAAAGGGGGTGTGCGAGGCCGCAGTAACGGTTACGAGCCACTGCTCTAAAGCACCGCGTGACCCAAAGCGACCAAACATCCTCCTCTTGTGGCAGAGACATCCCCGAGTTCAGACAAGAACTTGCATCTTGAATCCCTGCCTCACTTGATGGAGCAAATCTGGCTGTGACGGTCCCACCTGATGACGGAGACTTGTGTTGCCTCCGAAACGTCGTGATTTTTATTGTATTTTAATTAATTTTAATTTCATTTTTTACCTACGTGACTTTACCGAAAGAACTAAGAGTATGAATCCTTGCAGTCACGAAAGCTTCAAATCTAGAATTGAAGGGGTGGGGCTTCCTGAGCAGTAGGCGTGGTTAGGAGAGGGGGCGGGGGGGGGGGCTATGAGCAGTGGGTGGTGGCCACTCACGTTGTGGGTGTGGCTCTGTGAAGGTACCGCAAACGCGTGTATAACAGTCGACGTTTCGAGCAATGGCCCTTCATAGCGCGCATCAGTGAAGAAGGGCCATTGCCGAAACGTCGTCTATTATATATCTTTTTCTTTTCAAGCGGCCTTATTGATGAACAGGTTGATTATTTTTTATTTAGTTATGTTTGTGCACCACTGCCAACGCAGTAACAGCCAAAATAATTGCCGTAAAAACTGTGCGCCACGTGTCCCAGTCGAGCCTGCCAGCAATGTTAATAGCTTTAGGATTGCAGGCACTTGTGTGTGTGTGCGCCCCAAACCCACCTCCCATCGCGTGGACCCCATGTGTCTCCGCCAGGCCTGGGGGTCTTCTCCGTGCACACATTTGTGCTCTCGGCCTGCACGGAGGGCGGCTGCACCAACAGCTCCGCCGTGACGATCACCACCGCCCAACTCCCGCCGACACACGTAGCGGCACCCACACTCACCGTGCTGGACGCACGCTCCATCGCCGTGCGGTGAGCCCATCACCTTGTGGTGACTGCATCACCGTGCGGTGAGCCCATCACCTTGTGGTGACTGCATCACCGTGCGGTGAGTCCCATCATCATGCTGTGAGCCCATCATCCTCACGTGAGTCCATCACCTTGTGGTGAGCCCATCACCTTGTGGTGAGTCCATCACTGTGCGGTTGGGCCGACACCGTGCAGTGAGTTCATCATGACATCGATCCATCGTTGCCATTTTAGTTAAAAATCGTTAGTTCACTGAAAAGCAGATGAAGGAAACAAAAAATGCACGTGTAAAAAAAAATTCTGGGCTACTCACATTTACTTAAACATAAATAATTCGAAGTATGATGTGATGTTTTTTTTTATGAATACAATAGCTACGGCTATGAATGTGGCGATTGTACAGCGCGCCCCACTCGGGGTTGTGTGCGGATCCGACCTTTGACCCCTTGCAGGTGGAGTGAGCCCCTGGAGCTGAACGGGGAGCTGCACTGCTACGAGCTTTACGCCATCGGGGACAAGCCCGGGCAGGAGGAGGAGGAGGGCTCCACATGGCCTGGTGATGGAGAGAAGCCCCCAGTGTGGCCTAAGCAGGTGGTCGAGGTTCATTATGAGGAGGATGAGGGCCGGCAAGAGGCGGCCGTGGCTGGAGGAGGCGACCCTCTGGCCTTGCCAGCTCTGGCCTACGGGAAGCTCCTGTACAGCGGCGGAAACGCTACCCTGGAGCACCGTCTGTGGCGGCTCATCCCCGGAACTCTGTACCAAATCCGGGTAGCTGTGAGTGTCCCTCTGCACCGCTCTTCAACACGGTCGTTGCCACGTGCGACAGCTCAATTTGGCACGCGTTGTAGCTCAGTTACTTCGCATCGAAACCAACACTTTGTTGTTGATGCTTCGTTTCCCGTGGCCATGGATTACATGCACATGTACAGCCCTTTGGCAATGCACCGCACCATGAGGACCTCCATCACGCAATACAGGTAGTTTGACCATACTTCACCACGCCGGTGAGTGTGGTTTGGTGAAGGCGAGGGAACACAGAAGTACAGTGCAACACTGGACTTTGCTGCATTGCCGTCAATGGGCCAGGATGCAGCCCGATTGTAACTTGCGGTGAGGGTGAACGTGGATCGAGGCGGCGGGCGTGCATGCGTGCTGTGCGTGGTGTTGGCGCGGTCTTCGCAGGCGTGCACGCGCGGCGGGTGTCGCGTCAGTGAGCCGAGTGCCGCCCGCACGGAGGAGGCGGCTCCGGAGGGGGTCGCGCTGCCCGTCGTGCGGTCCCCAGCTTCAGGCTCCCTGCTCGTGTCCTGGGGCCCACCCGTCCGGCCCAACGGTGACAGCACTCGCAGGCCCGCGCGCCAGCGTATACGCCACGCACAACCACGGACACACTGGCATACGCATACGTGCCAAAGCATACGCACCGATATATGTACACCAGCATATGCACAACCGCGTACTGCAACATCGGCAGCAAGACACAAGCCAACATATACGCGTGGCCCAAAGACAACTACACTCACGCGCATTGTTCTCAGGCATTGGGTCCGTTGGTAGCCATGCGGCAATGGGGGAAATTCCACGTTCCCATGGTGAAGGGCGGTATTTAGAAAGGCAACCACTTTCCACAGAGTTACATTTGAAAATATATATATACATTTTATTGAAAACAAATTACAGAATGAGTCTCAAGTGCCTAACCAGTCATAATGCAGACATGATTCCTTGTAAAAGGTTTCAGTTTGGTGTTTTAACATCTCAACACCTGTTTTGTTGCCAGAAAAAAGGGGAAAACCTATTCGCATATTTTGATGCTGGCAAAGGAGGTCCCATAATGCCTAACCAAGACTGAACATTTGCCTTTCTCATGTTTTGCGTTGGTAATTGAAGGATGTGATCATCATTGGGCTGCAGTGGATGCTGCTCTGGACTCCATTTGATCAGCTTTTCCCAAATCGCGTCATTGCGTCACAAAGCGAAACTCCCACTACGTCTCGCACAGGAACACACGTCTTCGCGAAACCACACGATAAGCAGCAATTCAGTGCAAGCGTCCCCCTCTCAATGTTTGGTTGCATTACTGAATCAAAACAGTTGCTTTTTAATCCAAAACCAATGCAGAGTTGTTTACATGCACAAGCTTGCATATAAATGTTCGGCATTGTGAAATCTACAAAACTGTCCAATCATTCGTGGCTTGTTGCGCTACCGAGGTCGCCTCGACCGTGGCTTCGTTGGCAACTCGGGCGCTTTTCCGGCCGTCTGCTGACACCTGCTGGGCTTGCAGGCGGCTGCCGCAGCTTGGCGCTCTCGCCAATAAATGGAGCATGTCGCGGGCATTACCGCGACTCCTCCAACGGCGCAGTCGCTTAACGCGGTTGATGGTGTGCCTTGGCAGGGGCGATCACGAGCCACGGGCTGCTGATGAACGGCAGCCTGGTGCACGACTCGCCGCACTCCATGAGCTACCGCGCCACCGGGCTCGCGCCATGGAGCCCGCACACGCTCAGGGTGCGCGCGTGCACGGTGCGCGGCTGTGCTCTCGGAGCCCCGGTGAGTCCCGGCTTTGGGCTCGCGGCCAGGCCGAGCGAGCGAGCACGCCAGACCGTCACCCCCACGGCTCGGTCACGGGGCGGCACGCCATGCCTCACGGGACTCGCTCGCGCACGCCGATCAGCGACGTACGCCGATATCGCTGCTATTGCGTACTTGCAAACAATCCGTCAATGCGGAGCAAATTGTCCGCGCGCGGTGCGGACACCGACTCGAGCAGGAGGAGGAGATGCGCACATGAAGGATGTGATCATAGAGCAGGGCTTGGCACGGGCGTGCCACCGCACTCGGCGCTCGGCCCTGCGTCGGTGAGGCACGGAACCCAGGGCTGGTCTGTGTGTGAGCGAGTGCGGGCTCCGCAGCGTGGGGGACCGGCCGGTCAGCGCTTGACCCCTATTTGTCTGGTGCGCCGTGGGTGCCCTAGCTTCATATTCCGCTTCCGGAGATACGAGCTGCAAATTTTCCCTTAGAGAGCCCCCTTACTTACCTGCAATATTGCTGCTAAAATTAGCATTAACACCTAGTGCCTAGCAGGCACTTTATGCTCGAGTGTAATAATTTACAGTCTCTGTGGGTGATGCTAATGAGCCATGCCTCTGGGGTCCTCCGGAACGAGCTCAAAGCAGAACCAGCAAACTTGATATGTAGCTGATTAATGTTCAGCAGTGTCCAGTTAGAAGCAGCTCATTTAAATAACTATTTTTAGAAAATTGATTTTGGCTGTCTGTGAATGGAGCTCTGTTTGCTTTATTGGAGTAAAACTCTTAGGATGGCAGAAATGTATTTTATCTCTCCACCAGTATAAGCTTCACTTGTTTGTCTTGTGACAACTGGAATGGCACAATTTTGGCCATTTTGTTACATGTATGTATGTGTCCATGCACGCACGATTCCCGCTCACGGCCAATACTTGTGATGATAATCTGAATCTGTCCTGGGCCTCCGCTCGGTCGACTCAGCCTCAAAGGATTACCTGGTGCGATGTGTGAACATTGCCACTGGGGAGACGAAGGCGGCTGGGTGTGGTGGTGGCCACCCACCCCTTCGTGTGCTGTGCCGGCCTTCACAGCACTTTCCCCAACAGTCTGTTCAGGCTAGAGGGGGAATCTTAGTCTCTTGTGCATCCTGCTACACATGCATGCCTGCATTCAGGCATGTGTGCTTACACACCACAAGGTGGTGCATCTGCCAGTCCTGTTCCGTGGCCACTTGCAAACAAGCGTTTGACACTTCGCTTCCAAAGTGCGCCTAGCCTGGCGCAATAACTGCGGCTAGTGGCAGTCGTCATTGTGGGTGCTTCCGTGCAATGGTTTGTGTGCGTGTGTCTGTTCTTGTGTCTAACCCTGACCCGCACCCGCGCAGGTGGAGGCGCGCACACAGGAGGCCGCCCCTACAGGTCACGTGGAGCTGAGCGTGGCCACAGAGGACGCGACTCGGGTCACGTGGCTCGGACCCGCGCAGCCAAACGGACGACTCACCTACAGCCTCACGTGCGTGGGGCCCTTCTACAGCCGCCCTGGTGGGTGGCTTACGCGACAGGTCACACACACAAAGATAAAGACCACGATCCTCCGAATAGCCTCAGCAGACTTTTGGGGCAAGTGCTGCCAGCGAGTAGCACCTAAGAAGGCTGGCACGGCACACACGTACACACACACGTACACACACACGTACACACACACGTACACACACACACACACTTCACGTGCGAGCCGACTCTGAGTTAAAGCCCGTCCTGCCACAAGAACATTGCCCTCAGACATTGAGTATCAATTTGACATTTGCTTTCCTAATCAATATTCATGTGTAGCTGCGATGTAAATATTAACCCTCCCAGGGAATTGATGGATTTTCACAATTCGGGCGTCATAATTTGCTTAATGAATGCATTGTTTAGCTTATTTTTCCCAATCTCATATTCTTGGAAATAATTTCCCTTCTTCGTGACCTTACCGAAAGAACCAAGAATTCCTGCAGTCACGAAAGCTTTAAATCACAATTTCCCAATCTCGTTTGCATTGATCTTAAATGTTTTCCCCTTACTTTATTTCCCCCAAACATATAGGTTTCACTTATTATTTAACAAATTATTATTTTTCACACAAACTCAATGTTTGTCGGCGTCGGCATCGACTTTAACCGATTAATTTGCGCGACCCCTCCCCCCATCCCCCGCCCTCACGCGTGAACGCGTCGCACGTTCACGCGTTTCCAGAGAGCGGTGACTCGAGCGTGGTGGAGGAGTCCCGCGAGGTCCACAGTGGACACGAAGCCGGCGTGTGGGTGTTGGTGCGAGGCCTCGTGCCCCTGTCGTCCTACTCCTGCTCCGTGAACGCCTCCAACAGCCACGGCCACGTCCTGAGCAACCACGTGGCCACGCGCACCCCAGCCGGCGGTCAGCTGAGGCCGCGTGTCGCGCGGCACAGCGCACCCTGCTCATGGCGCGCGGCACTCGTAGTGCACGCCACTCGTAGCACCCTGTATCATAAATCACAGCATTTGACACAAAACACGTATATTGGGGGTTCAAAACCCACAAACTTGGGTCTATTACATGACTCTGTCTTCTCGACAGACCTGTTCTCCACCTGAGGACGGCTGCTTGCGTTGTGGCAGAAACGTCGTGAGAATTATTTTATTGTTTTCTTTTTATTATTTTATTATTTCCATTCTACGTGACTTTACCGAAAGAACCAAGAAGATCTATTACATGTGTTTGTCGGAAGCATTTCGACAAGATGAAATCTAAATTGCGACGGAATTATTTTCCTGAGGCCATTGCCGTTTCCGCTTCCTTGTGCTGCCCATCTGCTTCCCGACGCGCGCTGCCCCCCGCGCGCCACCCCCTGCCCGCTGGCCCCCGCGCGCCACCCCCTGCCCGCTGCCCCCCGCGCGCTGCCCCGTCTGTTTCTCACTCACGTCCCGACGGTGCGCGTGTGCGCAGCCCCTGACGGCGTGCAGGCCCCGAGCCTGACAGCTGTCAACTCCACGGCCGTGCGGGCGACGTGGGGGGCCCCGGCCCCGAGCAGTGCCCCGGGGGAGCTGCTGTACCAGCTGCAGATGCGCAGAGCAGGTGTTCCCGATGGCGTCGCAGAGTAAGACGCCACTGTTGCTGCCGCTCCGCTTAGTGGCTCTGCGGAGGCCATCGCCCCCGAGAAGCACGCATAAGCGCCGCGTTGTTATGGGCTCAGTAACCTCAGTGCCAAACACAAGCGCTCATTTTAGCTTTGTGTTTTTTTGTTTATTGTACCGGTGCTCTGGTCCATTACCGTGTAAACTTTGCACGGGTGCGAGTGGCCGTACTTTTTTGTCCCAAAGTGGAAATGAGCGCAGAGTGGAATGCTGATGCTGTGGCGTACGTGCTGGTCTCTCGCCTCTCTCTCCCCTCTCTCCCCTTGGCCGCAGTCTCTTCCTGGCACCGTCCACCGCCTCCAGTATCACTGCGGCCGCACTGCAGCCTCACACGCGCTATGAGTTTAGATTAATTGCGTATAACAATGTTGGCAGCGGCACGAGTAACTGGAGCCAAGTGGCCACACACGAGGACTGTAAGTAGACGATGTACTCTCTGTTATGGGCCTCTGTGTGAATCCTTACACTGTTAAATGCGGTTCATTAAAATTAATACAAATTTTACTTTGAACGCTCCGTCATTAGACAGCTGTGCATTGCTTTCAAAAAATATAAATGGATTAGTTTATTTCATATGTTCTGCAGTTGCGTATGTATTGTGTTCCCACGTTGCACCCTGGCAAGTCATCATGCCTGAGCAAGTGAGAGTAACGTGCGTTGCGGTGGGACTCTGCTTCACTGGCTGTATGCTAAAACCTCCAGCTCCTGGAGCTATGGAGGCCCCCACGGTGTCCGTCCTGGACTCCAGCACGGTGCTGCTGCGGTGGCAGCGCCCGGCGCAACCCAACGGCAGGCTCTCCCACTACGGCGTCTACTGCAACGGCTCCCTCTGCGGCTCTGTGCCCGGCAGCGGCACGGAGCTGGCTTTCAGAGCGGGCGGCCTCCGCCCCTTCTCGCCGTACGCCTTCGCCGTCGAGGCCTGCACGCTGGCGGGCTGTTCCCGCTCGCCGGATTCCCTGCCGGTGCGCGCCCTCCCAGCCGGCCCCGACGAGGTGCCGCCGCCGCCGCCGCTGCTGCGCTCCCGCACGCCCGGCTCCGTGCTGGTGACGTGGCGCCGCCCGCGGCGGCCCGGCGGCCCCGTCGCGCTGGAGCGCCGCCGCGCCGGCTCGCGGCTCGCCTCCGTTGTCGTCGCCACGTGGCCGCCGCCGCCGTCGAACGCCGAGGGAGACGCAGCTGGAAAAGAGATGGAGTATTTGGACGAGTCGCCCGACCTCGTTCCGTGGACCGCGTACGAGTACCGCGTGCTGGTCGGCACCGCCGGTGGCGTTGCGGCCGGCAGCGAGTGGAGCCGGGTGACAACGCGACACGCGCGCCCCGCCGGGCTGCGGCCGCCTCGCTTGGAGGTCTTGGGGCCCGACAAGATTTACGTACGTCCCCCGAGCACGCGCCTCGCCCGCACCTCCCGGCAGCGCAGCCGCGCGCACGGCCCTCACCGGCACGTGCCGACTCCGCAGGTGCAGTGGGCGCCGCCTCTGCAGCCCAACGGGCGGCTGGCGCGCTACGAGCTGCTGGCGCAGGGCGCGCGAGCGGCGGTCGGCGACTCCTCGGTGCTCGGCCACACGCTCACGGGCCTCGTCCCCTTCACTGACTACGCCGTCAGCCTCCTGGCCTGCTCCAGCGGGGGCGCAGACCTGCCCGAGATGGCGGGGGGCCGCGCAGAGAGGCCGGGAGACGCGGTCGGCACGGATGCGGCAGAAGAGGCGCTGTGCACGGAGAGCGATCGGTCCCACGTTCGTACCCCCCCGGCAGCCCCCGAGGGGGTCGTTCCGCCTGTGGCCACGCCCGCAAGCGAGTCCCTCGTCGTCCTGTCCTGGCAGCCGCCCGCCCGGCCCAATGGACCCCGGCTACGGTAACCGAGGCCGGCAGCGTTTGCTGCGTCGTGCAGCGGTGGCGTGGTCGTAGAGCTCACGCTGCTGACATCTACGCACGTGATCGCTTTGAGTCACACCTTTACAAAAAACACGTAATTGCAGATGGACAGTGGTTAAACGGTAATCAAGGTTTGATAGAATAATAAAAATGTTCGCTGTGCTTGGAATACAATGGCCTTGTTACCAAGAGGCAAGAGGTCTGTGTATCGTGCTCTGGCAATTTGCGCGCAGTGAGAGGCGTTCGAGAAGCGTGAGAAGCTTGCGCCGCGTGCCGTGCGCTCTGCAGATACGAGCTGCTGCGCTGCAAAGTGGAGCAGCCCCTGTCAGCGTCTCCTCCGAGAGACATAAACCTGTGGATGAGCATTTATCTGGGAACAGATCTTTCCTTCGAGGATAAAGGACTCAGCAGGTAATTAATGGATAACGATTCCTCGAGGCACCGGTTTCATGGCGCTGGCATTGTTTAGAGTCGTGATTTATGTGATTTACGATGCTGGGTGTCTGGGCTCCGTTACTGCTACTACGACTTGCAACCCCCCCCCACTCCCTACCCAAAAAAAAAGCACAGCCTGGGACGCTTTACAAAGTGCTTCACCGTTAGACTTTGTCATTCGAATCCAGCGGCGCATTTCAATTCGGTTTCACGGTTGAGCAGCTGGAGTTAGCGCAGCACTGCAGTGTGCGTGGCAAGCGGTAGTGTAGCGGTAGTGCGGTGGTAGTGCGGCGGTAGTGCGGCGGTTTGCACGCTGCGCTACAAACCCAGAGGCCCGAGTTCGATTCCCACCCACGGTCAACATAAGTGACGATTACCTTAATTCCCACAAGTGGCAGATTGAGACGAGCCCGAAGTATATTTACAGATTCTTTGTCGATCTGCCGCTGGATGAGGGCCTCTCCACACTGTACGGGTCATGGAGGTTATTTGACCATACTTCACCACGTTGATTAGTGTGCGTTGGTGAAGGTGTAAGGCACATACGTGGCAGCATATAAGTACAGTATAACAAAATATTTTGCTTCACTGCCTGACACGTAGCCGCCACAGCCTGGAACAACAAACTGTTGTGCATGGTGGTCACACATCCAATAATTATTCACGCTCAAACCTTCTTAGTTTACAAGATCTGAATTGTGGGCACATTTACGGTGATTTGGCCGTAAGCAGACCCCGTAGCATATGGGTTGCCTACTCAAACCCTACGTTTGCCGAATACATTCACATCTACATCCTTAGAGCAGTTGGCTTGCTGGCTGTGTGACCGCGTGCGTGGCCTTGACACGTCTCCGTGGCTGGGCTCGGCAGGTTCACACGCTACGCCTACCGCCTGCTGGTGCACAACACGGCAGGCTCGGCAAGCAGCGCACCCGTGCTGACCGACACCCTGGCCGGCGTGCCCCTGTCCGGGAGCCATCTGGAAGCATACGCCCTCAACCACACGGCCCTGGAGGTCAACTGGACCCGCCCCGGTGCGTGGCAGCCTTTAGCGCAGTTCTCTAATACTCAGACAAGAGCCCATTGAGACAACACATCACACCGCAATTGCCGTTCCCTCCTGATAAACTGTGCGGTCATGGTCGTTGACAAAAGGTACAATTCTAAATGTAGTTGATAAGCAGACTGGTTGTCTGACACGCAGACGTTAGTCATTAATTCTTCGTGAAATCACTGCCTTGTATTGATTTGGTGTTTAGAATATTTCGCTTTCTAAGACTTTCTGTCAACAGTCACTCCGTGGAAGGTGGCTCATTCAGCGATGCTGCCCCCATTGTTCACAAATGCCTTCCCCTAGCCATTTGTGCTGTCGACCCCCCACCCATTCCATGCCAGGTTCATGAATGACTAACTCCCTGCTTCTCTGCACAGCGTCTTGAAATGCGGTCGCACTTAGATCCCGTTATACACCCACGTATTGTCCTACTGCGACGAGAGTGGCATTGCATGGGATGTGTCTGGGGTGCCGGCGTGCGTGCCTTGCCAGGACTCGTCGAGCTGCAGGGCGCCGTCACCGCCTACACCGTCTCGATCAACAGCAGCTTCTCCGCACGCTCCCTGCAGTTTCCGCCGGGCGCAGAACGCGCGGTGATCACGGGGCTGAGCGCCGGCACGCTGTACCGCGTCTCGCTGTCCACGTCCAACGGGGCCCACACTGTCACCAGCAACACACTCCACGTGGTCACGCCGGACAGAGGTGAGCGCCGGGCAAGACCCCCCCGTGCTCTCGGGGAAGGAGGGGGGTGGACAGAGTGAAGAGAAGAGGCAACACGAGGCAATCGATTTTCCGTGAGGGCGCGGGGGGCAAGTGGGCCTCTCATCTTCGCTACGCTAACATTTCCTGTTGCTGGCCGGGGGCAGGTCAAGTGGTAAAAGCTTTAGTTGTCACAAGACGAGAAATCAATAGTGGTCCCAGCGAGAGGAGCACGGGGACCCTGGGAGTTGATGCTGTGAGGGAGCGATTGGCAGGGGCGGCCACACGCGGGTCAGGTCGCTTCAATGCAGCTCGTGCACTCGCCTGAGATCATTCTAAAGAATATCGCTGCTGTGTCTCAGGGTGCTTTTTGTCCGTGATAAATTAATTAGTAGAATGCTTAAACATGCAATGTACCCGATATACAGACAGCATCACTTGTCGTGGTGTTTGTGGCATGTTTCACAGCCTACCAGTCACAAAGTCAATGGCATTAAACAAATAATGACAGAACAATTAATTCCGTCAATTCATTGGTCACATTTTTTCCACCAACAAAAAACCCACCACGAGCAATTTCTCACCAACAGGAGTGCATTGTAAAAGCCAAACGGCGATATTTGTGATTATCGTACGACCATCGATTACTGCTGAGCTGTGTTTGTGCGTGCGGATCCATCCAACGTGTGCACGACAGAGCCGCGGTTTTGCGTTTGTGGACACGAGCGAGGGGTTTCCGGCGCGCGGCACAGCGGTGTTCAGACTCGTGTGCGCCGCATCTCAGTGGCGCATTAACGTGTCTGGGCAGTGTTTGCGTATCGTGCCTCTCTGGCGTTCACGCCGAGGCAGACTCTGCTTCCCAGGTGCTTACACGTCCGTGCGGAATGTCTCAATGGTATTTTACATTTCCGCGCAGCGTTCATGTCGCGCGACATGCATCGGTGTCTGGGCAGTATTTGTCGATGCAAAAAAGGGACGATCTCGCAGAATCAGAATCTGTATTTATCCTGGAGAAATCCGATGAGCTATGAAGCGCTTCTTCACAAGATGTCCAGTAGGGGCAGGTCGGAAACGTATCTCTGATACGCCGATGACATCATTATGTATGTATGTTGAACTTTTTTCACACCGTACGTAGCAAAACGCGCTAATCATAAGGTGCAGAGGAAGGACAACAAACTAAACACAAAAAGAAGTTCTAAAGAAATTAGTTTTGCATACAGATTTAAAAGTGCATAGCTCCAGTGGCTTCCTAATATCAGAAGGAAGAGCGTTCCAGACAGCCGGAAAAGCGCATCTGAAAGTGCGCGATGCGGTGACTGACTTTTTTCGATGGCGAGCCAAAAGCCACTGCGAGGATGACCGAGATCATCAATGACGAGATCAGCAAGGTAATAACTAATCATGGAAATGAGTGACGGGGAGTTATTGAAGAACTTTACAAAAGAGTGCTGCAATGTGCGGCACGAGATATATCTGAGCAAAACAAATGTCAGGTGCAGCAAGTTAATTGAAAATGTAAAAAATACGTTTGGAGGGAAACAACTGGAAAACACTGAAAACGTCATATCCAGCGGCATTATTGAAGGTGGTCTATTATCCAAATGATGAAATAAAGAGGGGAAGGAAAGCAGAATGGTGTGCTTTTGGAAAACTGAAATGGATAATGAAAAGCAACTTCCTGGAAAGGAACAATTTCAATCGGTGCATATCACCTGCCACATGGGTGTGATCAAAAGCATGGGCAATCACAAAGGAAAATGGAACAAAGGCTGACGAGCACCCAAAGATGCATGGAGAGATGCAAGCTGGAAATTATACTGAGAGACGGAGAAAGCAACACCTCGATCAAGGGAACAAACAGAATCAGAGACAACACATTGACTCTTTAGGAAAGTAATTGAGCTTGGGAAAGGAACATGATTGGAAGGGACGATGGTCAATAAAAAAGACCGGTAACTGAATGGCAGCCAAAGCAGGGAACACACCCTATAGGATGTAAAAACTACGAATTATTTTTATTTCACCAGGTAAAGCCCCACAGAGCTATGAAGCTATTTTTCAGAGGCAACGTGGTCACAAATGATAGCGCAACGACGTGGCTTATCATGTGAGAATTTATAGCAGCCAAATACTCGAAACGAGTGTTTCTAAATGTGGAGGAAAGAGGTGCCAGGGTCGGGATCAAACCCGTGACCTCCTGCATACCTGGCGACAGAGTTAACATCTCCTAGCCACTGACGAGATTGGAGTGGCGAGATCTGGTCGTGTGCAAGAGCAATACGGATTGAAGCATTACAGGGCTGTGTGAAATGGGACATCAATGGGGCAGGCCGCCATCCACCAGTGGCTAGAACATGGCTACGTGTTTTGATTTGGCCATGTTTGTTTGTTGTAGTACGGAGTTAGACTGTTGGCATTAATCTGAGTTGTCTTGTGGTTGTTGTTGTTGTTGCTTGACTTGCATCCCATTGGGAGTTTTGCACACAGCGTTGGTGTACGGTAGTATTATTACTTTTATTAATTTTTATTTTATTTTTTCACCTACGTGACTTTACCGAAAAAACCTAAGAGTATGAATCCTTGCAGTCACGAAAGCTTCAAATCTAGAATTGGTGTACGATGCTTTTTCTGGAATTTTTGCTCCTTTTTTTCCTAGAATTTCAGTTTGCACTTAGTCACATAGTCACTTTAAGATGTTTTATTGTTCATGTTTTAAGTTTTTGTTTGTTGCGGTTGCACCCGATTCAAGAGCCGAATGGCTCACAGGACTGCACCTAATAAATGAACTTGATAAATGAACTTGAAATGGCTGATGGCGAAGGTGTTCACACAAACACGGGGGCCGCGTCTTCGCGAATATTTACATTCGTGTGCTCCTTGTCCGTGATGTAAGCTCCCTGTCCGCGTGGCGCCCGCTTCTCCAGCAGCGCCGGAGGGGTTGGCGCCCCCGCAGGTGGAGGTGCTGAACGGCACGGCGGTGCGCGTGGCGTGGGCCGCCCCGCCCCGCCCCCACGGCCTTGTGACGTCATACGCGCTGGTGGTGGATGGGCACCGGCGCAGCACCGGCTTCCGGGAGCCCGGCTCCGCCATCGTTGGCGACCTCCAACCCTTCACCGCTTACGCCATACAGGTTGCGACCCTGCGTGGCGTGGATTGCAAAGGTCGACTTGCGTTGGGGAGTGCTCATGTCTCTTGTTGGGGGGCTCAGCCAGTTATGTAACTTCCACATTACTGTGCCAGGGGCAGTGTGAACCAGAGTACAAGAACTCATGGCTTCGCACAAAGTGGTACTGATTTTATCACTCTGGAGGGATGTTGATGGCCTGAGTTGACTCTTGACCGCGATCCGAACTGATGACCTTGCGGATGTAAGCTGCATACTTTTGCTGAAGCGACATCCAGCACAGGTTGTAAAAATATCCCTTCTAAATAAAGGGGGGTGTGCATTGAGTGTAATTTTATTGTCACATGCACTTAGCATAATTATTTTAAACAGCTTGTCAAAAAGTATTGCTTTTACATGTCCTGCTGCTAATGAGTAATGATTCGCAAAGTCAATGATTGAAACATGCTCATGGAACTTCATAAGCAACCGGTAATTAAATCACTCGAGTGCTTTGTATAAATATAGCTTTGGAAGCGTCTTAAAAAGATTGAATCCACAGAACAGCAGAGGCCCTCTAATCTGGATTAATCATCAGCAGAATCTAACTGGACTCACAAGAACCGCTGACAATTGGACGGCGATTATAAAACCCAGGCAGGGCAAGCGATGCCTTGTATGCAGGATACATGTCGCATTTGGGGAGCAGTCAAAATATGATTGTAATAGTATCATTGAGATACGGGCCTCATGTGTCATCAGTACGGTCGTGTGGTCACCTGTGCTGCAGATGATCTTGTGTGACGTGCCACGCGGAACCACGAGGGTTGAGGACGGGGGTGGCCTTCACAGTATTCCTCGTGTTGAGTTGGCGGCGTGAGTTCATCTCCAGTAGTCTCAGCCACCTTGTAAATCACTAATTAGAAAGAGTGCATACATTCTATTTTAGTGCCGTTTACGGGGGGGGGGGGGGGGGGGTTGTCCGGTGCGGATGCCCCGCTACTGATGTGATGTGTGTAATTGGCCACCGGACTTATTAGCGCTCACCATTCTCATTAACGCATCGCTCAAGCTGCGTCGCGCGTCAAGGAGAGGAGCTGGGTGTCGTGGCCTCAGTGGGGGGTGGGGGGGGGGGGTGGTTGAGGGCACGGATGTGCGGATGCTGAAACGGACACTGCCGCTTCGCTGGGCCAGCGCGTGAGGGGTGCCTCCTGCCACTGTTTGTGTCACGTGCGCGTTGGCTGCAGGTGGAGGTGTGCACGCGCAACGGATGCTCGCTCAGCGACGCCGTGGCGGTGGCGACGGTGGAGGAGGAGCCGCAGGACGTGTTTGCACCGCGTCTCGGGGTCCTCGGCTCAAGGTCAGTGTCCATGCCGTCCCCGCTTCCCCCAGCCCCACTGTCACCCCCCTCTCGCCCCCTCCAACCACCAGCCCCCACCCCCCTCCACTGAGCTTCACCGCAATGCGGATTCAAACTCTGTCCCGGCCATCACCCACGAATAATTATCCCCCAAGACAGGGTAACGGTGGTGCGTCGCTTTGAATAAGGCCTACTTGCACTGCCAGAGGTGTGAAGGTGCAAGAGTCAATTAAAATTACATTGACGGCTCTGATTTAATTCCAACGATGTAGCAATCGTTTACACGGAAAAGCCTCGGGGAGCGATGCCAGGGCTGGAGCCGTGGCTCTTTAATTGAACCCGACGACGTGACAGTACGTAACGTTAACTTCTGTGTTGCTGAGCTTGGAGAAGGACTCATGTCTTGAAGAGAATAATGAAAGGGTCTCGCCATGGTGCACAATCTTTTAAAGCGAATCGTCATGATAACGTGAGCCATGTTTACACTTGAACATGTTTTTTAAACTAAATTTCCAACTGATGTGCGTGCGTGTGTCCGCGTGTGCGTGCGTGCGTGTGTGCGTGTATGTGTGCGCTCGTGAAGCGCCGTGCGGGTGGAGTGGGACCTGCCCGGGCGACCACGTGGACTCCTGCGGGCGATCTCTGTGCGGCGCAGCGCCATCGTGCCGTGCGCTCACCGCGCGGAGGACTCGTGTCCGCAGGGAGAGCGCACGGACAGGGATAGAACGTGCGGCTCTGCCTGTTACTCCCCTATCACACAGGTAACACGGTCTGCATTACCACTCCACTCACACAGGTGACACGGTCTGCATTACTACCCCACTCTCACACAGGTAACACGGTCTGCATTACCACTCTACTCACACACAGGTGACACGGTCTGCATTACCACCCCACTCTCACACAGGTAACACGGTCTGCATTACCACTCCACTCTCACACAGGTGACACGGTCTGCATTACCACCCCACTCTCACACAGGTAACACGGTCTGCATTACCACCCCACTCTCACACAGGTGACACGGTCTGCATTACCACTCCACTCTCACACAGGTGACACGGTCTGCATTACCACTCCACTCTCACACAGGTGACACGGTCTGCATTACCACTCCACTCTCACACAGGTGACACGGTCTGCATTACCACCCCACTCACACAGGTGACACGGTCTGCATTACCACTCCACTCACACAGGTGACACGGTCTGCATTACCACTCCACTCTCACACAGGTAACACGGTCTGCATTACCACTCCACTCACACAGGTGACACGGTCTGCATTACCACCCCACTCTCACACAGGTGACACGGTCTGCATTACCACTCCACTCACACAGGTGACACGGTCTGCATTACCACTCCACTCACACAGGTGACACGGTCTGCATTACCACTCCACTCACACAGGTGACACGGTCTGCATTACCACTCCACTCACACAGGTGACACGGTCTGCATTACCACCCCACTCTCACACAGGTGACACGGTCTGCATTACCACTCCACTCACACAGGTGACACGGTCTGCATTACCACCCCACTCTCACACAGGTGACACGGTCTGCATTACCACCCCACTCACACAGGTGACACGGTCTGCATTACCACTCCACTCTCACACAGGTGACACGGTCTGCATTACCACTCCACTCTCACACAGGTGACACGGTCTGCATTACCACCCCACTCTCACACAGGTGACACGGTCTGCATTACCACTCCACTCACACAGGTGACACGGTCTGCATTACCACCCCACTCTCACACAGGTGACACGGTCTGCATTACCACTCCACTCACACAGGTGACACGGTCTGCATTACCACCCCACTCTCACACAGGTGACACGGTCTGCATTACCACCCCACTCACACAGGTGACACGGTCTGCATTACCACCCCACTCTCACACAGGTGACACGGTCTGCATTACCACTCCACTCTCACACAGGTGACACGGTCTGCATTACCACCCCACTCACACAGGTGACACGGTCTGCATTACCACCCCACTCTCACACAGGTGACACGGTCTGCATTACCACTCCACTCTCACACAGGTGACACGGTCTGCATTACCACTCCACTCACACACAGGTGACACGGTCTGCATTACCACTCCACTCACACACAGGTGACACGGTCTGCATTACCACTCCACTCTCACACAGGTGACACGGTCTGCATTACCACTCCACTCTCACACAGGTGACACGGTCTGCATTACCACTCCACTCACACAGGTGACACGGTCTGCATTACCACTCCACTCTCACACAGGTGACACGGTCTGCATTACCACCCCACTCACACAGGTACCAGACAGGACCCACCATTGTGAGCTCTGCTTAAAATCCAATCTCTCATCACTTTATTAGAAGAAGAAATCTACATTGGGCCATGTTCATCCACAAAATCCTCAATGGCAAATCTGTGCTCTACTTTGCGAATTAATGAACCCCAATGTCAAATACAACAAACCTAAGGCGAACATATAATTACCTTTTAACTATCCTAAGAACAATACTTGGAATCGGTGACAAAGACTTTGCCATTGCAGCTCCAACGTTTTGGAACAACCTTGTTTCCTCCCTTACCATCGTACATCTTCAAAAATATTTTCAAGCAGAAGATTTCTGCTGGATACAGCCTCATTTGCGAATGTGATTTGTAAATTAATATTTAACAATTGATTGAGTTACATTTTAACGTACAATTTTTATTGAGGGACTGTGTTGTTTTTGTGTGGTCTGGGGACTGTTTTTGCTGTTGTTTTACTGCCTTCCAAAAGCTTGGGAGTTGATAATGCAAATTCAACTAATGATTTCTTTTAATTATAAAAGGGGCACCACGGTGGCGAGATGTTATCCTGCTCGCCTGGTATGCAGGGGGTCGGAGGTTCGATCCCGACCCTGACGCCTGCTGTTTATTAGGAGTTTGAATGTCCTCCGGATCCTCTGGTTTCCCCCTCCACATTTAGAAACATGCATTGAGAATATTTAGATAATTTTGCTGCTATAAATGTCCAAATGTTGGGTCACTATGTTGAGCTATCATTTGTGACCAGGTCGCTTCTGAACAAGTAAACCCGTAAAAACAACGTTTTTCACTATAAATCCTTTATATGCGTGGCGGCTAGAGTCCTCTCGTCCTCTGGCTTGAGATGGCTGCCACCTATGGGTCAGATGATTGTCTGCCACCATTAAGCAATTGGTAATTAAATATTTAATTTGTTTTCCCTAAACAGTGTAAAATTTAGGAATTTTTTTCACGAACTTAATTGTCACACACAACGAGTCTGTGTGGAAAATGCCAGCTCGATTGGATCACGGGAAGTGGGTTAAAAAACGAGCGAAAGATTTGCACGGTCCTAAGCAAGCAAGCGAACTTAATATAAAGGATTTAAAAATATATTCGCCTGTCGAGGACGCGGGGATCGATCCCGCGACCTTTGGCATGGGAAGCGAGGGCGCTACCAACTGCGCTACTCCGCCACGGCCTGTGGAGGGGTTATGCTCTGGGCTCTTATACTGTGACGTTCAGCCAAAGCGATGAATGAGTTCTATTTGAATATATGTAAAATACATTTTTTTTGCCTAAAAAGTGTAAAATTTTGGGAATTTTTTTTCACGAACATTAATTGTCTGGCACAACGAGTCTGTGTGGAAAATGTCAGCTCGATTGGATCACGGGAAGTGGGTTAAAAAGCGACCGAAAGATTTGCACGGTCGTAAGCAAGCAAGCAAGCACGCAAGCAAGCAAGCACGCAAGCAAGCAAGCATGCGAACTTAATATAAAGGATTTAAAAATAAGTTAACACGTCAGTGGGCTTTGGCTGGTAGAATGGGGATGGTTTCGTTTTATTTATATGTTTGGGTGATTTGTTTACCTCTCTTGTACGTTGCACTACTATCATGTGTTCGTACTGTTTGTTGTAACGTTATTACCCGCCCATACTTGGACATCTTTGAAAAATAACTTTATTGCTCATCGGATTCCTCCACTATAAATAAATATGCTGATTCTCATACAGGTAACAGATTCTCCTTTACCACTCCACTAGCACAGGTAGCAGCCTCCATCACCACTGCCCGCTCAGTTACCACAGCCACTCTCTTGACACAACCACCACCCACTCACACAGTCACTCTGCACTACACCAGCGCCTCGGTTGCTGGGTGTTGTTCGGCACGCTGCGCAATTTCAATATTCGCTGCACATTGTTGGGTGCGCTGCGTGTTGCCAGGTTTGTTGCGGTGGAGTGGTACACGAGGCCAGGCCCGACTACGCATGTTGCGACGACCGCCTTGTGCTGCTGGAGGGTGGACCCTCGGCCGTGTGCTGCGGGGGGCGGTTTCACCGGCCCCTGGTGGAGCACACGTGCTGTGAGGGCCACTACGTCCACGTGAGGCCAGGTAAGCAAAGCCCGGTGGTGGCGGCAGCAGCAGCAGCACCGGCAACACTTACACCACCCAGCCAAGCCCGGCGGCTGCCAGACACAGGGGGGCACGTGCCGGGGTGTACAAGTACACTCCACTGCTGGATGAGGGCCTCCACAACACCGGGCGAGTTAAAGGTGTTTTGCTGGACAGTACGGGTTGGTAAATATGGGGAGCATAGATGTGTAAGTACCAGAGGTGGGACAAAGTCATTGTTATGCAAGTCCAAGTCGAGTCGCAAGTCATCAAATTCATGACTCGAGTCTGACTCGAGTCCAAGTCACATGACTCGAGTCCACATCTCATAGGTGGGACAAAGTCATTGTTATGCAAGTCCAAGACGAGTCGCAAGTCATCAAATTCATGACTCGAGTCTGACTCGAGTCCAAGTCACATGACTCGAGTCCACATCTCATAGGTGGGACAAAGTCATTGTTATGCAAGTCCAAGACGAGTCGCAAGTCATCAAATTCATGACTCGAGTCTGACTCGAGTCCAAGTCACATGACTCGAGTCCACATCTCATAGGTGGGACAAAGTCATTGTTATGCAAGTCCAAGACGAGTCGCAAGTCATCAAATTCATGACTCGAGTCTGACTCGAGTCCAAGTCACATGACTCGAGTCCACATCTCATAGGTGGGACAAAGTCATTGTTATGCAAGTCCAAGACGAGTCGCAAGTCATCAAATTCATCACTCGAGTCTGACTCGAGTCCAAGTCACATGACTCGAGTCCACACCTCTGGTAAGTACCATACAGAATACAGCGCAATGGATTAGGATGCACTGCCCTCTGATACCCTCCGTGCGGTCACTCATCCAATAATAACCTTATATCCATGGATATCAGCCATCCAAGCACTAACCAGACCCAACCGTGGTTAGCTTCTGAAGTGCGTATAGGCGAGTGCCATTCCGCCGGCACCCACGGTGTGCAGTCGCTTAGCGATGAAGAATCACAGCTCGAGCTGAGTCCACGTCGGCAGCTGTACGCGTGCGTGCCCCGCTCGTGCGCTGCGCAGGAGAGACTTGCTGCTGGGACCCCGAGTGGCGCGAGGTGGCGGTGGGCCCGGGGGACGCGTGCTGCGGAGCGCGGCCGTACGCGCTTCGGGGGCAGCAGCAGCAGCAGCAGCTGCAGCTGTGCTGCGGGGACGCGCTGCTCGACGCGTCGCGTCCCTCGTGCTGCGGGCACCATGCGCTGGGCGAGGGCGAGACGTGCTGCGGGGAGGGCGAAGCAGCCAGCGCCCATCTCACCGTGCCAGGTCGCGCAGGCACCCGCCGCCACTCGGGCAACAACGCTCTCCTCCTCCCACTCTTAAACGCAAAGAGGGTTGTCGCACGGGATAGTTGAGCCTCGCCTGTACAATAATAATAATGATGTATTTATATCTACAGACATCTTTCAATGCGTCGGTTGGTCGGGGTTTGGCGAAGGAGGACACCGAGGCCAGATGTCACTCGCCACCGATGGTGGCCGTGGCCAGGCATTGAACTCGGTTCTTTGCTTTCATGGCGCGATGCGCCCCCCCCCCTTTCTCCTCTACGTTGCGTTAAGAATGCCTGGGGTTGAAAACGGGTGTTTAAATGGTAATAACATGAGTGACCACAATGCAAATAGTAAACATACTCTTTTTAAAATGTAACTTTGCAAAAAAAATGTTTTTTTACAAATAACATCATAGTTTTAATTGTTCCAATATAAACATTAGTTGGTGGGCGCAGGTTGAGGGAGCTGCACTTTGTCGGTCATGATTTCCCTGCCAAGTCTCTGTGGTCGTTCTCAGATCTAAATATAAAACAATTAGGGCATACAAACCTTCATGTTCTTTCAAGGAGCTGTAAAGCGATGGTCTGCTGCTCCTAACGGCTTTAACTAGGATATTTCCATGAGCGTTGCGCGAGGGTTACCTGCCGTGCGCCCATTAGCCTTAACTGTCCAGCCAGCGATTTTGACGCATCAGCAAGACCAGGATTAATCCATTTGCAGAACGTCCATGCGTCTCGTGAACGAGCAAGGGCGGTTTGAGGGCGTGGGTTTTGGAGCACTTTGGAAATGGATTTACGCTTGGGGCCTTAAACGCGGGCGTTTCGTAGACCGAGAGATGTTTACTTTCCTTCAGGTCACATTTAAAATACGAACCACAAGTGGTGGGCGCCCTGGATTAGCACGCGAAACAAATTGCGGAGCTCTCGCTCCAATTCACGTGCCATTAATTGCACCTCTTCGACCTTGCCAAGGTATGGTAGCGTCACCGAGCAGAATAGCCGGAGTGGAATATTCCGCGTAACGGAGGGGTTACGGTGAGAGGAGCCGCACGTTTAAGGCACCGGACGGAAATCAGCTGCCGGCGGAGGATTGTCGATGTGTGCCTGAGATATTAAATCACTTAGCGTAAAGTGACAGTGAATTAATTTGCCTCCTAAAGCCCAAGCGCTCCTCTGAGTGTTTTAAAAATAATGCTGTGTTTGAGCTTTGCATAATTATGGCATCCGATCGTCAGCGGGTACGGTCTAATGGCCTGTGTGCATTTGCGAGGTGTGTAATGTACAAAACATCTGTTTTACACAGCGGGTGCCTCTCATGTGGAAAATTAGGCAAGTTAATGTAGCTTTGCTAAAGAGGAAGCATGGTCAATAACGTGCATGGGAGGTAATACGGGCTGATTATCTTTATTTTGCAAAGTGTATCATCGGTGCATTGTCTTCAAGGACCTTGACTTCTTGCACTGCTCTCTGCGAGAAGCCCTCAACAACTTTGCGAGCCGCCTGAGTAACGCGCGCGGACCATGATCCCGCTCTGTCCGCACGCCGGCGCCAATATTGGCGATCTCCTCGCACCTCCTTGAGGTTGGCGCCTCGCTCCCGGGGACGCCTTTTCATGCGAAAGGACAAACACAGCAGGTGCTCGCGAGAGGTGCACGCGCGGAAAGGTGATCTCCGTGTGTCAGCGCGTTCGCATGTGGGTATCACAACAGAAGGTCAGATAAGTGCTTGAAAGGCCCCTACCTGCAATCGCGAAGCCCTTTTGACCATGTTTGGCTGCTCTAAATTAGAATGTTACATCACCGCCGCCGCCTTAAAAATGTCAACGCTGTACATTGAGTTTTGTTTTCTGTGCCACGATCCCGCCTATGGCATTCACCATCGAGGACAACAAACGGACGTCTAAGCGGTTACAATGGAAAGATACGCGTGCCAAGAACGATTGCTCTGCCGTCATGTTGAGCGTGGTGTGCGCTGTGTGCTGGATTTATGCTGTGTGGTGTGTGTGCCGTGTGGCGTACGTGGTGTTTCCACCGTGTGTGCACTTTGTGGTGTGCTTACTTTGTGTGCAACCTTGAATTTGTCATCAATCCTCGGTCGCATTCTCTTCCCACATGTCTCACCTCTGCAGGACCTCATGCCTCCGTCTGCACAACATCTCCCGCGTCTGCAATTTCCCTCTTCCAGCTGCTGTGTGTGTGAGACCCTCATCCATGCCTTTATCTTCTCTACGGCACCCCCAAGTTCCATTGTCTCCAAACTCCAATTGATCCGAAATGCTGATACCAACCTCTGTTATGGACCATACTTCTTACCCGCGCCAATACAAAGAGACCCCCCCCCACATCACCCCGCCACTCCCCCCGCTGGCTCCTCATTCAATCCTGGATTAATTCTGAGATCGCACTCACTGCTCTCAAGACCTTCCACGGACTCGCCTCTGCCACCTCTCTCTCCCCTCTCATCTCACTGCCACCCCCCTTCGTGCACAATCTGCTGGAACCACCAAGACTTTCTGTCGAAGCCCCCCCCCCCCCCCCCTCGAGTCAACTTTTGTTTACTGGGTGTTCACTCCTCTGCTGCCTGCCGACACGAGAACGTCCTTCCCCTACCCATTTGTGCCATCAACTCCCTACCGCTTTTCAAGTCCAGCCTCAAGACCTGCCTTTTTTTTTACTCTTCCTGCGACTGACTGCCTCTCTATTAAAGATATACCCACCGTATCTTGAGATGTTGGTCACGTTTAGACGTTGCGTGATTCCACGTTGTATTTGTACTCTGTGTTCTGTGTGGAGTGCTTGTTTTGTGGTCCATATGCTGCATTTACTGTGCGGTGTTGTATGCCGCGTGGTACGTGCAGAGTTTAAAGGGCGTAATGTGTGGTACGTGCGGAGTTTGTTTACCGTGTGGTCCGTGCGGAGTTATTTACATTACCTGTGTGGGAGGTGCGGTGTTGTTTACGTGACTGCGTGCTGCTTGCGGAGTTCTTGACCATGTGTCCTCTTCTACCCGGGTGCGACAACAGCAACGGCACTTTACTTGCTTGCTTGGGTATTGCTGTGGCCGGGATTGGGGGGGGGTGAGGGGAGACAAAGGCGGTCGGGCGTGGTGCCGGCCACCCACCGCCTCGTGCGCCGTAGGTGCTGCTCGCCAACGGCACGTGCGCCCAACAGTCTGCTCAGGCGACACGGTGGTGGGGATCTTTGTCTCTTGGGTGTCGTCTGTCTGCCTGCCTGTCCGGTGGTGGCAGCAGGCATGGTGTGCTGCGGCGGCGAGTACGTGGCGTCCTCGCTCACCGTGTGCTGCCCGGGCGACAACGAAGACGACGACGAGGAGGATGAGGAGGGGGGCACCTGCACGGCGCACGCATTCTCCTCCCCGGAGGAGCGGGCGTCCGCCCTCGACGCCGGCGCCCGCTGCTGCGGCTCGGAGCTGCTCGACGAGGCCGGGGAGCGGCGGTGCCCCCCTGGGGGGCAGGGGGGGGGGCTGCTGCTGCTGCTGGGTGGCCGTGCCAACGCGACGGTGGCAGCTGCTGCTGCTGCTGCTGGGCCAGCGCGCTTGCAGGTGATCACCGTGGTGGTGGTGGTGGTGCCAAACGGGGTGGGGAACCTTTTATCTGCCAAGGGCCATTTGGATATTTATAACATCATTCGCGGGCCATACAAAATTATCAACTTTAAAATTAGCCCGTTATATTTGGTCAAACGTTTAATTAGCTCACCCCTAATGTGATGGGCTGGAACTGCTTCTCTTTGGTGAGGCGTGTGATGTTAGCTGGTATTGATGATGTTGCTACTCGCAACTGCTTCTCCAGGTTTGCTCCTAGATTTGTTGAATTTCGAGTCCCGCCTGCGGTTGCCTTGGCAGGGCCACACCAAATTATTTCGTGGGCCTCATACGGCCGTTCCCCACCCCTGGTGTAGGAGAAGGAGCGGGGGGGACACTGCGTGTGTTGTTGTGGGAGCAGGGGAGGGGTGTGTGTGTACTATGTGTATGGGGAGCGGTAGTGTAGCGGTTAGCGCGCTGCGCTATGAACCCGGCGACCCGAGGTTGATTCCCGCGCACGATCAACGCCAGTGACGATTATCTGAACCGATCCTGGCCCTCTCCTAGGTCGACTCAGCCTCAAATGAGTACCTGGTGCAGTGTGTAAACATCGCCACTGGGGAGACAAAGGCGGCCGGGCGTGGTGTTGGCCACCCACATGTGCTAGATAACAACACTGTTGCTGCTGCTATGGGGAACGATGCTGCAAGTGGTTAACACCATGAGCCTATGCTCCTGACAACCTCCGTTCGATGCCGAGCCATGGCTAACACCAGGGGTGGCAAGTGATATCTTGAAGCGGTTTTTCGACTTCTCTCTGTCGTCTCAATCCCGTGTTGTTGGTCACAACACCCCTTGAATGTCAATATGGGGAGATTTATTGAATGGTTTATTTTGTGCTTGTGGCCTAATTTCATCACCTGGCCACGCAACTTTTGTTTTCTTCCAGACATTTCCTTTAATGGACGAACCACGAATAGCACCGCGTAACGTAAACCTCACGTGGTGTACGTGCAACGTTGCTCTGAGTAACGTGCGCGCATCACGTCCACATTGCTCCTTGACATACCACTGACGTGAACGCATCAAGTCTCCATTGCACTCGAGAATACACGATGCTAAGAGCACATGCAGAAACATCTCCAACCGTTGACGTGATGATTATTTAAGTCGAGGCGAGACGTGCGAGCTTGTGTTTTTGACGAGGTGGAGGAGAAGCTTGCTGGGTGCTGTGAGAGCATTTCCGCCCACAAGCTCGGTCACCGCTACGCCCCGTGCCCGTGGCCACTGGGCCCGGACAACAATCCCCGTGTTTCTTCCGTCAGGGCCACGGACCTGGCGAGGAGAAGACTCAGGCTGGGCTCCGTAGCAACCGCACGAACGCTGACGAATGCTTCTCTCCTGAGTTGGTGGTGTTTTCTGGCCCCGTCAACGTTACCTCCTTCACTGGTAACACGCAGAGCTGTGAGCGTGGCGTGGGTACGGTGGGTTCTATCGTAGTTGCGTTGTCGCCGTTGCGATGATTTTTACAGGACGTTTTCTCGCGACGATGCCTCTCATCTCGATTTGAAGCTTTCGTGACTGCAGGAATCCATACTCTTTGGTTCTTTCGGTAAAGTCACGTGGGTAGAAAATAAAATGAATCACGACGTTTCGGGCGCAACGCAAGCGTCCGTCATCAGGTGGGCTAAGCATGGTCTGCTGCTGAGGCAGTCTGTTTTGAAAAACAGTCTGTTTTATTTTATTTTATACCTACGTGACTTTACCGAAAGAACCAGAGAGTGGCGATGCCTCTCAAGATGTAATCTCCTCCTCGTCACACATAATGGCCGAGACTCAGTGTTTAATTCCGAACCACTAAAATTAAGGTACATGGAGTTACCCTGAGCGTGTATCAAGTAAACATCAAGACGACATTTGTTGTGGAGTAATTTTTTTATTGAGTGAGCTCTTCATTTCAAGTGTGTGGGTTAGTGATGAGCCACGTTGGTCCAAATGAAACTGCATCTCAAGAAATACCGAAACCGTGGGTATTGTTTTCTTTTGTAGCTAGGCAAGATGGCTGGGGAAGGGGCAGAAAGGACGGTACAGCAACTGATTTACACAAAGCTCGTGCATTGCGAGAGAGTCTCTAATTCCCCTTCCTCGTGAAACAGACGCAGCCTTGGCGCCGCTCACAACATACCGCTACCATCGCTGGACCAATGCGGTGAAATCAAGCGGCTGAGATTGTCACTTAACAGCTGGTCTTGTCGCGTGCGATCGACGATGGTGGTTGTCGGTGAAGAGGCGGGCAGAGTGAATGCGTCTCCACGTCTGTGGATCCCTGGCACACGTGACGTGACGCGCGCGTCTCCGCCTTGGAGCCATGCGGAGAGGAATTCCACACCGAGAGATTCAGGGCAGGCGAAGCCGGCATCACCGCCCCTCGCTCTGGCGACAGAAACCGCTCCCGACTTTAGTGGGCGTTGAACCGCGACTAGACTTGAGCCTGTGCCGCGTGAGTGAGGCTGTCATTCCCTTCCTCGTGGGACAGACGCTGCCTTGGCGCCGCACACAACATACCGCTACCGTGTGGTGGCGTCCAACCGGCACGGCTACGGCAGCAGTGTCCCTCGCCTCGTCACCACTGAGCCCGCAGCCCCCCGCAGCGTGAGCCCCCCCCGCTGGAGCCTCGTGCCCGCTCGCCAGGACGCCCTCAGGTTCTCCTGGCAGCCTCCTCGCCAGCCCAACGGTGAGAGCCTTGCATCCCACGTGACAGGCGCATCCCACGTGGTGTATCTATCGGTAAACCTCTCTCCTCTATCAATTGTAGTCACCATTTTACCACTCTCCCGTATCAAACATAGCCACGAGTGAACCACTCGCATGTTCCAACCAAAACCACCAGCGAATTTTGTTGACTGGAGCAGTAAACTTGAAGTCCGGTCCTCTTCTTTAATCTCGCTTTCACGCATTTGGCACGGGCTGTGCGGGAACGCAGTCTTCCCACACGTCCGTGATGGTTGTACTCACGTTCTCGATGGCTCGGGGCATGCTGGCTGCCAGCCGCCGCGTGTGGAGGCCACGCGCTGACGGGAGAACGTGCCTACTGACACGGCTCTGGCACGGAGTGCGCGTGGCGTGAGCCAATTGCCTGTCACCAATGCTCAGGGCGCCCATCACCATCTGTAGCCAGGGCAGCAGTGACCGGGGTGAACTTCCAGTCAGCCACTGGGCACTGGCTATGTTGGGCCTGGCACGGGGACGTTAGGGAACAGCGGTGAGCCCACGCCATCGGTGCTGTCTGGTTCGTGCAGCGAAGATTTGAAACGTTAATCTGAGTCACTTGCGTGTGTGTCTGCGGGGAGAGGTAGTGCAGTGGTTAGAGCACTGTATTGCAAACCTGGCAACCCGAGTTCGATCCCCACTCATGGTCAACAATAGTGATGATTATCTGAACCAGTTGTGGGCTTATACTCTTAGTTTTTTCGGTAGAATCACGTAGGTAAACATATCAATTAAAATTAATAAAAATAAAATAATGCAGCAAATCTGGCTGTGACGGTCCCACCTGATGACGGAGACTTGTGTTGCCTCCGAAACGTCGTGATTTTTATTATTTTATTTTTATAAATTTTAATTTCATTTTTTACCTACGTGACTTTACCGAAAAAACTAAGAGTATGAATCCTTGCAGTCACGAAAGCTTCAAATCTAGAATCAGTTCTGGGCTTTCCATATGTCAACTCAGCCTCAACTGAGTATCTGGTGCTGTGTGTAAATATCAGCACTGGGGAGACAAAGGCGTCCGGGTGTGGTGCTGCCCACCCACACGCTCGTGTGCCGTGCTGGCCTTCATAGGTGCTACTCACTAACAGCACTTGCCCCAACAATCTGCTTAGGCTATTCGGGGGACCTTTGTCTTCGTCACAATAAGTTGAGAGCCTGTTTTAGTTGCACCCCTGAGCTTAACAAGAGATTAAATATTTCCTGACCTTGCGTTGAGAATGGGCCCCACTCTCTCCCCACAAAAAAAGGGGTGGCAAATCCTGACACAGCGAGCAATGGGGGGGGGGGGGGGTCATTGAATTATTTAATATTCTACTGTGCCTTTTTTTTTGCAAATGAAAAAGATATTAATTCCACTTTAAATTGGCTCATCCTCCAGAGTAATAAAAATGAAGAGGACGTATCCGATTTTGAATTGCAGACGGCGAAGCAATTTCTCGTTTTAAAAAAGTGCTGCTGCTTCGCTTTGGAGTGCAGTGGCTGCGGGTAAATAAGTGTGTGGGGCCTCGGTGATTTGACTTAAAAGCCTGTGACAAATTGGGTGATAGATAGAGTTTACACTCAGCAGCACACGTAATGTGACAATGGACATGCTGTAAAGGTTTGAGATTAATGATAATTAATGTTAATGATGCCGAAAAAATCATTCCAAATTAGCCCCGTGATGGAGGATAATTAGTTTCCGTGATGAAAGTGCGCTGTGACGGAGTCTGCGCTGGGAAGCCCTTCGCGTGACGGCTCACACGAGCGTCGCACGCGCCGTCGCCGCCGCCGCTGCGCTCCACTGTAATCCCTCAAATTAAATGTCAACTTCCATCGGAGTTTTGTAAATTTGAAAATATTAACAATTCCATACGATTGGCATGTAGTGCCATCAAACACTGCAAACCCGAACAGCGTATGCCGTGCCAGTGTGGGTTTTTTTTTTTACGAAACAGTCTTGGTTTTTCATCGTTAAATGATTGTTCTTGTGAATAATGTGTTGGTGAACTTAAATGTGAACACGCACACACAACCACTCGCCCAGTCTGCACTCCTCCCACATCTCAACACACACGACGAGACTATGACCATTCCCTCGCAAATCAAATAAATACCAATTAAAAAGGGCCCTTCCTAAGCAATTAAACACATAGATGGGTCTTTGTTATGAATGCTGTACCTTGCCAACCTGCACAGCGTGTGATGTGCAGGTACAAGTGTGCGTGAGAGGACTATGTTAGGGATGAGGGGTTAGGGTCAAGGACAGAGCAGTTAGGGTTATGGGTCAGGGGTTACGGGATTCGGTCACTGATGAGCCAGGAATGCTGCTTCATGCGCTGACTTGTCTTGTGAGGATTAGGATTTAATGGTCAGGGATTCGAGTTGAGGATTAAGGTCGGAGGTTAGAGTTAGGGATTTGGGTCATGGGTTAGGGTAATGGGTCAGGGTTTTTGTTTGGCTGGGAATCTTTCTCGGTGTGTCCCCGGCTATGCCAGGCCCTGTCACGCACTACGTGGTGGAGCGGGATGGGCTGGAGCGGCACCGTGGATCGGAGCTCCACTTTCTGGACGAGCACGGCGTGATGCCCTTCCGCGTGTACCGCTACCGCTTGGCCGCCTGCACCGTTGCCGGCTGCACCTTCAGCAGACCGGTATGGCCAGCACCGTGGGAGGGGGGGGGGCGGGACTCTATCATAAATAATCTATCAGTGTGAATCCTGACTCTGGTGTCTTCATCGCTGCACCATGCTGTGCTGCAATCATAAATGCATCAAACAGAGCGAGCGATCACGTGTACGCCTTTGTGGCTGTGCGTTACCTTGATCCCACTTGCTACTGGAGCGATTTGACCGCCTTTTTGACTGTGCGCCAGGCACAAACAAAAAAGCGCAAGCGTGCATGTAGCATCTCCCACAGCAGCATAGGTGTGATGTACATGGATGAGGTTCTCTGCGCAGGCAGTGTAACGGCACTGGAGTCCCACCGGCCGGAGAAGCCCAAGCACCGGTCTGAAAAAAGAGCAGGGATATATTTGATAGGGTGCTCCAAATTCATTGCTTGCCAACCATGCAACGCTACGCCCACTACGGCACCCAGGCAGGGACCTGGAAGAGGCGACCTGAGCTGGAAGATCTGCTCGTGTGAGCTGCGCAGGTGACCGCAGCCACCGCTCAAGGTCCCCCGGAGGACATCGCCGCTCCGGTGGTCATGGCACGGGGCCCCCAGTGGCTCTCGCTCAGTTGGGCGGCCCCTGGCCGGCCAAACGGAGCCATCCACCTCTACCGCATGGTGCAGGCTGGCGCGGGGGTCATCCACACCCACATGCAGGGGCCCCTCCTCCTCAACGTTTCAGGTAATCCATCAGTTCCGGCAGCGATGAACTGGACTGCACCTCAGTCACCCAAATGAGTCGGCTCAGGCTTTTCAAAGTGTCCGCATCAGCCGTAGCCGACAGATTTAAATTTAATTGCATGGAAATCCATCAATCATTCAATTATCTGCGCTCGCACCACCTGACACACTGTGTGAAAGTACCCGGCACGTGCGTTCAGCAAAATCAATGTGAAGTCCCCGTTAATTCCGGGATCTGTAACGAGACCCACTTACAGACTCGCCACTTTCACGACTCCGCGTTGGCATGGCTCGCGGCTACATCTAAATCTCCAGGCCGCGCGCTACGTGCGGCACAGGGAATTCTTATTTTTGAAATGAAACGTTCGGTGGCGGGAAGGATGGGGCCTCGCGTCGACTGTGGACAGCGCTGCACATAAGAAGCAGCTCTCGCCGACCCGGCGCAGACAGTAATAACTTTCAATCAAACGCGCCCTTAAGCCGCTCGGCGCTAATAGAATCTTATATTGCACATTTCCCCAAATTAAGTCGTCATCGCCGCCGCCTATTGGTGAAGCCCTGGCGCGGAGGGTGCCGCTAAAAGCTCGGCACGCTCACTTGCCTTCCACCTTCAGAGCACCAGGCGCGAGCCTCAGTCTCCTCCAGAAAGACCTTCCAATCTCTGCAAAGCGGTATTTATCGCTCTTTAATGGGAAGGGAAATTGAGGGCACACCGCATAGAGAAATCCATAATGAGTATTGATACCTTTTAAGTGCGCCCATGAAACCACAGAAATCATGCATAAAATGGTGCTGGCAGCCGCCTGCCACATAGCTCAATACTGTATGGATTTAGTCTGAAGGATAATTGTCCCAGTCATCAGTCACAGAAACATGATTAGGTAAAATAGCAACATTACCAGCTTCATCATCATTTCTGGGTGTAATCTGACCATTCGTTAAATCAGTTGTGTGACCTTTAGTGTGATGGACTGGGGAGGGTGTCCTACAGCATAATGATTTTGCCATGAGCATAATGCCTTCTGACAACTAGCATTAAATTACGTGTGAGGAAAGAAAGCAGAACATTTAAATGCCCCAGGGTTTTGAATAAAATTTTCAATATCGTACGATTTATAACACATTTGTTGGCCTGTCGGGTGTCGCCGAGGTCAGAGACCACCGCGACTTGCTGAGCCGGCAGCTCCAGCGCGCCGCCGCCGCGGTCCCGGTGCGTGGCTCTGGCGTGACACGCCCCTCGGTGGAGAGCGCCGTTTTGTCCGCGTGACACGGCCCGCAACCCCCGACAGCACGCTTCCCGACAGCACGCTTCCCGCAGTTCAAGCTTGGCAGTGGCAGTGCGGGACGCCCTCTGCTGCCAGCCAGCCCGCCACACGACGAGCCACCTGCAGGCTTATGGGTCGTGGCAGCCTGTCACGTCCAGTTCAGACACATCTTCTCCCAGGGATGGCTCCGGCAGAGCACCTGACATAGCTCCTTAAATCTCCCATCGCAGCGCCTCGCTAGCACGGAGCTGACAATGTATTCCACGGGGAAGAGGAGTCCTTGGTGGTGGTGGTGGTGCAGCAACTGGCTGGATTATGAACCCGAGATGTGGAAATGACGGCTGCTCATGAGCATCAATGCCTGAGGATATTTAAACTATTCTTTGCCTGACCCTCATGTATGGGTTCCATTGTACTGAATGCGCGTGTGCACTTTGTTCTTTTACCCAAAATACTCTCAGGGCTGGAGCCATTCAGCAGCTACAGATTTGCGCTGGAAGCTTGTACGGCCGGTGGCTGTAGCTCCAGCCCTCTAGCGGATGCCACGACCCTGGAATCAGCCCCCCAAGGTGGGATCCCACACCCCTGCATGTGCACCTGCTTTGGCATCTGTCCACACGTGTGCACCAGGGGCTCTGTGCAGCCTATCACTGCACCGCGCCTCTCTACACACGGCCTTCACTTGACCTCTCTTTTGGCCTCCATGCGACATACAAACACATTTTGCTTGAATTGACCAGCCATCAAAATCGACTTGTCACATTTTGTGTACAAGCCTGTGTGTGTGTGTGTACGTTACTAGAGCCGTGCCTCGTGCGTGCGTGCGTGCGTTTTAGGCGTCTGGCTGCACCCGCGGAACTTTGTTGTGAGCAGCAGCATCGTGGAGCTGAACTGGGCTCAGCCAGCGCAGCCCAACGGACGCATCGTGCACTACCGGCTGCACCGCGACGGCCGCCCCGTCTACACGGGGGGCCCCGAGCTTCTCTCCTACACGGACCGCGGTCTCCACCCCAACAGCAGGTGAATGAGCGACACGCAACACCCAGGGCGCGTTACCGCCGTGAACACGTGTACGTGCACAGGCCCTTTTGTCAATCTCGACTGCTGGATGATGGCTTCCCCATGCCGTGCAGGTCAGTGTGGGTCGGTGAATGAGAGCACCATAGATGTCGGAGCGTAGTAGAGCACAACAATGGATTTGGATCGACTTCCCCTCACGAGGCAGCCTACAACACCTGTTTTTTTGCACGGTGGTCACCCATACAAGCACTTTTCAGTAGACCCTGCTACCTTTGGCCGAACAAAAGTTCACCTCGCAAGCAAACCCCCGCAGCTCCAAATGCGCCTGGATATGCCGCGCCAGACATACGAAAATAAATGTGGCGGCTTTTCGTTCAGCCGCAAATCTTCCTGACGCGTGGAACAATATCGCTGCTTGTTGGTGTCTCTGAACCACGTCTTCTGCATTCTTAATCGACTCCTCAGTACGTTTCTCAGAAAACATTACAATAATGGTCTTGAACGTGCCCTTCATTTATTAGCTACCTAGTTTTAATGAGTTGTTAATTTTTCCACAAATGTATTTAATTATATGTCGCTTCCCTTTCAGCAACTACTTCTATTTTGAAAGTCGCAGTGTCTCAATGAGCTCAACTAAAGCTATTGTTTTATTTATTGGGGTGTATGAGGTGTGTGTGTCTGTGTGTGAAGCGTGTATGCGTAGTTTGTAGCGTGTGTGTGTGTTTGCCGTGTAATGTGTGTGTTGTGTAGTGTGTACTTACTATGCGGTGCGTACACTACGTAGTGTGTCTGCTATGTAGTGTGTCTGCTATGTAGTGTGTGTGCTGTATAGTGTGTGTGTATATCATGCAGTGTGTATGCAATGTAGTGTGTATGCTGTATAGTTTGTGTATATCATGCAGCGTGTACACTATGTAGTGTGTGTGCAATGCACTCTGTACGCTATATTGTGTGTGTGCTACGTAGTGTGTCCATAATATCCATAATACGTAGTGTGTGTACGCTATGCAGTGTGTACGCTATGCAGTGTGTATGTGCAATGTAGCGTGTGTGTTTGTTCATGCGGCATACGCGCTGCGTGTCCCTATACCGCCAGTCCACGTGTTCTGCTCGTCTCGCTCAGCTACGTGTACACGCTGGAGGCGGCCACCTCGGCCGGCGTGGGCTCCAGCGCAGGTCACTGGGTGCGGACGCCCCCCTGGACCCCCGAGGGGGTCCCCGCCCCCCACGACGTGCGCGTGCTGGGCGCCCGCTCCATCCTTGTGTCGTGGCGCGCGCCCGGTGAGGGTCCCCTTCCTCCTCCTCCTCCTCCCCCCCCGCCGGCAACGCTCACGCCAGCCTTTTCACATTTGCGCGTTTTGAATTTAGTTTCCTCCTCGGGCAAGTTTGAAGGCAAGCGCGTGCACACGTACCCCTCTTTCTACACAATCCATATGAGAACATCGCGGCGATTAGTCACACCGCATACACACGGCACGCGGTCGTGACTTTTAGCTGCGGCAATCCTTCATTGGCCCCGTGCTCTGCTCTACAACTTCATTGAATAAACGTCAAGGCTTCTCGGGAGATCAATGGTAACTTGCATTGACATTTTGCTGCCTTTGTCTCATTAGCGGTGTTTAACCTCGCTGTCCCCGTGGAATACAATGTCACTGTGAATCTGGGCTCGGCGAGGGAAATGGCTTTCTCGGCGGCGCAGTCCCGGAGCCTGCTGCTGGAGGGCCTGGAGCCGCACCGACGGCATGAGCTGCGTGTTCTGGCCTGCCAGTCAGGTGAGGCTCCCGGGGCCACGGACCCCCCCCCCACCGCCCGCACCGCGTGGCCCCCAAACTCGCGGATCGATACGCTTCCGCTTTCATGTCGTAAATGAGCTTCGCCAGGACGGTCCGTTGCAATCTTTGAAACAAAGAGATGTGTTTTCTTGATAACGGCACCACAAAAGCTTTTATTTACAGATTAAATGGGCTATTCCTGGCCAGGCCAGATAACTTTGAAGCAATTACGTTCGGTAATCATGGGTTCTTTGTGCGCCTCTCAATAAGTGCCAGCCACCTACATTCGTACGTGTGGTGGGTCTTGCAGAGGGATTGGGGATAAATTAAATAATTGTAACAAGATTATTTTTGGTAAATTCTCGCAAATGTGTGATAATGGGCTGTATAGTAGACAGGAGGCCATACGACCAAATCACCTGGAATGTGCCCAGTCTCATCCGATCTCATAAGCTCAGCAGATGTGAGCCTGGACAATGCTTGAATGGGCAACCACCATGCATAACACTGGTGTTTTAGGCTGCTTCAGGGCTCTGTCGTGGACAACGGAGGAGAGTGCAGAACATTTTTCATTTCAACTTGTAATGCGCCGCTGAACAGTCTTCACTCTCTCTCGAAGAGAGAGAACGACTCAGAGGCGCAAGGTCCCACAGACGAGCGGGAAAGGTAGCCACACGGTCAGCCGGCGCCAAATTCCCCCCAAGCTCTGCGGTTCTACATTGATTAAGGTGTCATCGGACAATTAATGAGGGTTTACACGTTGGAGGAAACTGGAGAACTATGAGAAAACGCACCCGTGCAAGGGGCAGCACTCCTATCCCATAGAGATGGAACGGATGGAGTCCACATTCGCTGTTCCGCTTTCTCCTGGCGAGCCAGGCTATGGCACCTCGACGTCCACGGGAAGGGAGTTTCACAACATTTGTCCCACCCACCAACCCTCGCCTCGACAGTGCTGGATTGCCACCCGATGGATAAAAATCCATGTTACTGTACTGTGTCCCATCATCTATGCAGTCTGCCTTCACCAACCCACATGACGTAAAATATCGAATTAGCCCATGACCCGCCAGGCATGGGGTAGCCCTCATCCAGCAGTGGCTGGACAAGAGCGCTCAACATTCACACGAATGTGCGTGCCGTGAGTGCTCCCGTTGCTAAACGCGAGTTGTAGAACAGCGGCGGTGCTGCTGGCGCTGTGTGAGCAGGCGGCTGTGGGCTGAGCGCGCCGGCGTACGCCGTCACGGAAGAGGCCGCCCCGGAAGGGCAGGGCCCGCCCGGCGTGGCAGCCCTGGGGACGGCCGTGCTCGAGGTCACGTGGTCTCCACCCGAGCATCCCAACAGCGACATCACAACATACGTCCTGTACAGGTGACGTGGCATCCCATGGAGACCACGTCTCTCATACACAGTACGCCTGAGCCCCGTTGCGTGCCATCTCACTGCCGCGACGGAGATAGCGAATGCACGGCACAATAGTGGCGCAAGAGTATTCAGTTCATCATGCCCCCCTGTGTTGTACCTGCCTGTAATCAAATGCCCGATCTCATCAGATTTCAGAAGCTAAGCAGGTTTGAGCCTGGATAATGCTTGTCTGAGCGATCACCATATATGCAAGGTCGTCATTAGGTAGCTGAGGAGTTGTGCCACGAGGTGGCCAGCAGACAGCAGTGCTTAAAACCATATTGTTGGACTGTACTTATATGCTCCCATATGTATGCTTCCCAGTTTCACCAACCCGTATTGACCAGTGTGGAGAAGTATGGTCAAATAACCGACGCAACCTGCATGGCATGGGGAGGCTCGCATACAGAAGTGGATTGAGAAAATAGCCTCTTAGGATACCATTTTCAGCAGCACCACTGATCGAGCTCGTTCTGAGGAGTGGAATTTCATAAAATGCATATCATAGAGATTAATGTGTGGTGAGGACTGCGTGGTAGTGATGTGTAAATTGAAAACATTTCTTTACAACTTTTTGTGTTGTTTGTTGTCCTTCCCCTGCACCTCCGATTAGCACAATTGGCTACTTAAGGTGCGAAAGAAGTACAATATACATGCATACGTAAAGTGTCTCCCAGATGCCGTAGGGCTGACGAAGTCGTGCGTGGCTTGTTCCTGGGCGTGCGGCAGACGCGATGCCGGTGCGCGGAACGAGCTAGTGGTTTTCGTCTGGTCAGAGGGCCCGCTGGCGTTCACCGACGCCTCGCCAGAGCTGCGGCCAGGCTCCGCGTACGAGTACCGTGTGCGGGCGCGCAACCGGCAGGGCGAAACCGACGGGCCGTGGGCACGGGGCTGGACCAGGGAGGCCCCGCTGGGTGACCTCGAGCTACCCGGCGTAACGCCACATGGTCCCTACTCCCTGCATACCACGTGGCGGCCTCCACACGCACCGCACGGAACCATTCGGCAGTACCGGCTCGAGTATGGCCCGCGGGGCTCAGAGCAGTTGGTGCCTTCCCCCGAAATCAAGGCCCTCACCGTGCCGGTAAGTCGCCTTGAACGGCCAAGCCATGCTCAACACCACGACAAGCACCCGTGGTACAATGTAGGAAGATGGAGGCGGATGATTGGTCTCACACAACGTGGGAGCAGCAACCGATTTAAACGTCTGGCATTCATATAATTTTTACTGTCACAAAAAATCCCCAAGTTGTTTAACATTGCTGAGAATATCTAGGATGGATCAGGCATTCGTAAAACAAGAATGGTTTAAAAAGTGATTTTATTCGCTATTGCGTTGTTAAATGTCATATAAAAAGTTAGCAATGTGGGGAAATGAATGTGAAAATTGCACCGTTGAATGCTGCCTTTTTTGTTAACCCTATTCATGTTTTCTCCCAATTTATTATGCAGAGCAGAATTGATGAATTTCAGGGCATGAATAAAATATTAACCCGTCTCAGTATTGGTTTCCTTTTAAAATAGAAATGGCTCTTAACGAAAGATTCCGTAAATAGTTGTAACAGTAGAAACTTCCTAGTGAACGCGACCGTGCGGTAATTGAAGTCGGGTTGACCTCTGGAACATAATAAATATTTCATGTTGGGTGAGTAATTGCAGAAGGGCGATGTCTCACACCCAAATTATGACTTGCGTAATGGCTGATCATTTTACTGATGGTGCCTATAGGTTGTGTTAATCTCAAATTCTATTGATCCCAGCAGAATTAAGGTGTTGGGTGTCAGCCGCTGTGATTAATACTTGACTCGCTGCAAGACAAATGCTGTGCAAATTGGAAAGAGCAGGTGGACGCTTGTTTATTGCTGTGTTTCCCTGAACAATACGCCTTTCTCTTAACCTGAACCTTATTAGGTGATTACACCATTTGTCCGCACGTAAAACCAGACACATTAACCGGCTGGCCCTTGCCATAGGCTTGTAGAGTTCCCAACATTGGTTCAGTGCCGCTACGAGAGATTAGCGTTCTTTTCCGTGACTTTTGAAAGCGAAACATAACAAGTCCTAGTTTCAATTTCCAGTCTAAATGAACCTCAGATATTACCCAACCCCAAGTGGCACAGTGCTGAGCAGCGGTCTCAAATAAGGAGGTGTCCGTGGGTGTGAATGAATTTGTGCTGTTTGTGAGGCGAGTCGTGGCTTGCACTGCTATACCACGTGACCCATGCAGAAGCCAAAGTGAGGCATTCATAGTGAATCACAAGCATCTGTTGAAAATGTGGGGTTTACTTTGTGTCAAAAGGTAATTTTTTTTAATACTGTACATGTTTTTTGTTTCCATATTGTGTGATTGGTTTCATGTCATAAACACACATCTGTTGAAGGAGATCGTCAAACTGATGTTTTACATTTTGGGGAGACCCAGAATTGAGAAAAAATAATTTCAGAACGAAATTTAATGCGATAAGGCATCTGAAATCCAGATTTAAAACCAGGATACCAGCAATGGCAGCTTGGTGCTCTGACCTGATATCCACTGAACCACCTCTTCCATCATGAGTGAATCTGAGGTATCCATAGCCAATCACAGTTGTTCGTAATGACAAGATTTTTTTCATATATTTAGTACAGTCAACAGTGCCGGATTAAGCTAGTGCGGGGCCTGTAGCATATGTTATTAAAGGGGCCCTACATAAAAAAATATATTAAAACACAAATGTTTCACTTACAGTCTTACATAGTAAAGTAATTGTATTTTTTCATTTGCTACACAGCCAGATAATACGACAGATCGCTAACCTTAAACACACTATAGTAATAGTACTATAGTAATAGAGCAAGTGCAGAATCACTGAACCGGAATTGATAGTATGAAACCATTTATCGCGGGGCCCTTGAAAGTGCGGGGCCTGTAGCATATGTAGCTACTTTTGCTTCTAGGTTAATCCGGCACTCCATGTAAAACTAAAACGGTGTAAGTGGTCCCTATAATTGATAAACCATAATCTTGATTTGAAGCTTTCGTGACTGCAGGAATCCATACTCTTTGGTTCTTTCGGTAAATTCATGTAGGTATAAAATAAAATGAATCACGACGTTTCGGGCGCAACACAAGCGTCCATCATCAGGTGGGAAAGCGTAGTCTGCTGCTGAGGCAGACTGTTTTGTAAAGGTTTGAAATGGGTGTAGCTCAAGGGTTATTAAACCATAGTTTAATCGTTTAATTCGTTTAGGGTGGTGCTCTTCTGAGTTGGGAGTCTGAATCAATTGGTGGACATTCCACAATTTCTACAGTGGGGCCCAGAAAATCCACCGTTATCTTCCCGAAATGTTACGTATTTTATCCAGCCCAATTCAACCACCTCAGGAAAAAAATAGAACGCGTGACTTTTTTTATGCGACTGCCGGTGGCTAAAACAAACACAAATTATCGCAATTATATCGTCCGCTGCGGTGCACGCGGAGGGCGCACGCGTTTTGTTTTCGTGGCTGAACCAGCGCTGCCACCCTCTGTGTAGCTGTTGAACTGCACCGTACAGCCCCCCCCCCCCTCCGGCTACTTGTGAGATGTGAGCGCCCCCACCCAGCCAGATTCTGGGGCTGCATCTGCATCAGCGAGGAGGTCGCAGCCGTTTCATTATCCTGCTCCGTCCAGATAATAATCAAACTTAAATATTCACGATTACCCGCGAGGAATCAAAGTATGTCTGCCTGTGTGTATGAGTGTGTCACTTGCTGTATATATGAATATGCATTGCTGTGCTTGTTTATATAACTGTATATATGTATGTATGTGCATGTGTGCACGTATGCGTGCCTCTAGAGTCTAGAGAGAGGTGTGTATGTATTTTGAACTTCTTTCGCACCATACATAGCCGACCGTGCTAATTCGAGGTGCGTCTTTGCATGGTGAACGGTAGTGTAGCAATTAGCACGCAGTGCTCACAACCCGGCAACCCGAGTTTGATTCCCGCTCATGGCCAACACAAGTGACGATTATCTGAAACGGTCCTTCCTCTCCCCTAGTTCGACTCAGCCTCAAATGAATACTTGGTGCGGTGTGTAAACATCGCCACTATGGAAACAAAGACGGCTGGGCGTGGGGTGGTAGTCACCCACCCCCTCGTGTACCGTACCGGCCTTCATCGGCGCTCGTGAAAAGCACTTGCCCAAACAATCTGTTGAAGGCTATCCCGTTTGGCGGGGTGGCTTTGTCTTTGTGCTGCAGGGGGGGCAGCAGGAGGCGCTGGTGTTTGGGCTGGAGCCCCACACGCTCTACCAGCTGCGGGTGGTGGTGGTGGTGAGCGGTGCGGGGGAGAAGCCAAGTCCCTGGGCCTCCGCACGCACCCGGGAGGCTGCCCCGAGGGGTCTCGCCCCACCGGTGGCACAGTCCCTGCCCGGTGGGCGCAGCATGCTGCTGCACTGGGACGCACCGGCACGACCCAACGGCATCGTCCAGGTGGGCGATGCACTGGGACGCACCGGCACGACCCAACGGCATCGTCCAGGTGGGCGATGCACTGGGACGCGCCAGCCTGCAGCTCCGTTTTGTGACAGCCGTCCGTGCTGGGACGTTATCTACGGGTATTAACGAGGCATTTAAAGCACCGGCTGGCTGAACTGTCAAACTGTCAGGCAGTTTCGAGTGGAAGTATGAACTGTGATGTTTATTTGTTGAGAGGGAGTTGTCTTTTGTTTTATTGTACTGATATCGGGTCAGCGAATGGTGATATTGGCCCATAATTCCTCTGCTGCTTTTGTGGAAAATCAGAATTCGCCCACCAAGGGAAAATGAAATCACCACCACCATCGCAGGGCTTCCTCATCTGCCCCAAAATCTCATAACAATGCCCGTCATTTTTCTTGTACACCAACCTGAGATTCAGTTGCATTCGGATGCCGTATCTTATCTCATATTTATATAGTGCTTTTATATCCAAGGCGCTTTACAAGGGCTATGAGTGGTGCATTGAGGGTAACAAAAAGCGATATGGTAAATAGGGATGGGATATGTGGAGGGCGGTTTGTGGGTACCGGAATTATGGGGGTGCCTAGGGATGGAGGGAAGGATGGGCCGGGGAGATGAAGTCGGTCTTGAGGGAGGAGCTGAAACGAGACAGGGAAGGTGCTCGCTACTTCATGTGGAGGGGAAGTTTGTTCCAGTGCTAGGGGGCAAGGAGATAAAAGGAGCGGAAACGGGATCGTGCCCAAGGAGAGGGGGGGAATGGTTCGGAGTAGGAGAGATTGAGAGAGAAGGCGGTGGGAGGGGACATATGCAAATGATCTTGTAATTTTATTGAAACAAGAGTTGAGTACCCTCAGATGCCGATGTGATGAGGGAGACACTTTGGTGATTATTTTCCAGAACTACAGCATTCTCAGCGACAGCGGCGTTGAGTTCAGCGGGCTGGCTAGTCGCTTCGTGCTGCGACGGCTTGCACCGTACAAGGACTACTCGCTGGCGCTGGAGGCGTGCACGTCCGTGGGCTGCGCTCGCTCCGGCCGCGTGACAGCCCGCACGGGCGAGGCCGCTCCGGCCTCCCAGCCCGAGCCCGATGCCCGGCCGCTGGGCCCCACGAGCGTGGAGCTACGCTGGACACCGCCCCGCCGGCCCCACGGCCGCATCCTCCGCTACCTCGTCATCGGCGGCACCGCCACCGACCCGGCAAGTGGGCGGAGGGATGCCGTGCTGGAGGAGGTGGCTGAGGAGGAGGCGATTATCAATGCCTCGATGGGCTCACGGGAAAAACGCTCCTACGTGCACCGCGGCTTGAAGCCGGGAACCGCGTACCGCTACAAGGTGCGCTCGTGGAACTCGGCGGGGTTCGCCGAGAGCGGGTGGGTCACCGTGCGCACGCCGCAAGCTGCTCCGGCGCAGCTGGCGCCCCCCTCGGTCCGCACCGTCCCTCACAGCGCCCGCAAGCTGTGCGTGAGCTGGACCCCTCCGTTGGAGCCGAACGGAGATCTGCACCACTACAGGCTGCTGAGAAACGGTTCCTTCCTCCCATTCATCTTCGACCGGACCACGCTGAACTTCACAGACGTCGGCCTTCTGGCACACACCGATTACAACTACGCGGTGGTGGCCTGCACCGCGGGAGGCTGCGTCACCAGCCCGCCTGTGAGCCGGCGCACGCCGGAGACCGCGCCCAGCTTCGTGCCCCCCCCCGTGGCCACCCCCGTCAACGCCACCGCCATCCGCGTCAGCTGGGCGCCCCTCGCCCCCGGTCGCGGTCAGACCACGCAGGCGAAGCTTTTCGTGGACGGTGAGGAGTGCCCCGAGGGGCTGCGTGAGAGCGTGACGGTCTCCGGCTTGCGCCCATACTCGGAGCACGGCTTCTTCGTGTCCGTGTGCACGGGCGGTGGTTGCGCCAACAGCAGCGGCGTGAGAGCGCGGACGCTGGAGGCTCCTCCCGAGAGCTTGCGTGCCCCGCGCCTGGACGTGACCAATTACCGTACGGTCGAAGTACGGTGGCAGAAGCCGGACGCTCCCAACGGACAAATACTGAGCTACGAGGTGTGGCGCGACGGCGCTCTGGTTTACTCGGGCCTCAAGCTGCACTACCGAGACGCGCGGCTGTCCCCCGGCGCCCGGTACTCGTACTCCCTGGTGGCGCGCAACGCCCGCGGGAGGGTGAGCAGCGCACCGTCCGTCGCCCGCACCCCGGCCTCCGCGCCGGGCGGCCTGGCGCCGCCGCGGCTGGAGGCGCTGTCGTCGACAGGGATGCGCGTGGCGTGGGACCCGCCATTGCGCCCCAACGGGGACGTCGTCAACTACACGGTGCGCATGCGGGACCTGGAGTCCGGCAACACGAGCACGCTCGGCGCGGTGCTGGGGCGCGACGCTCTCGCAGAGCGCACGCTGGTGGTGGGGGGACTCGCTCCTCATCAAAGGTGAATGGAATAATGCATGAAGCAATGCCAAATCACCCTGAGTGTACCCTCGGTGCTGTCGGATGTCGTCGACTAAGCGGGGTTGAGACTGGTTGGCACCTGGATGGGAGGCCGCCTGGAAATACCGGCTGTTGTATGTTAGCACTGCGAGGGGGCCAGGAGATGGCAGAACAGCAACGGTTGTGTCTGTGCGTTGTGAGGCCCTTCGGCCCACTAGCTCATTGAGGTGTCTTCTAAAAAACATAATCATCCACATCAATATTACATTTAAGATAGTCCATACTCGCTTATTTGGACCACTTTATGATCCACTTTTTGTTTGTTATTATCAGCCAACAGATGGCCATGCAATGGACGTAATAAAACACTTGTTTCACCCACTGTCTGGAGAATGAGATTTTGACTGCTCGTGCCGCTCAGTATGCAAGCACTCGAGCTGCCCGTGACATGCCCCTGCACTCTGCGCGGACGGGCCTCAGGTACGAGGCGTGCGTGGAAGCGTGCACGGCTGGGGGCTGCGCGTCGAGCGAGTGGGCACGGGCCAGCACCCTGGAGGCGCCGCCCACCCTGCAGCCCGGCCCCAGCGTGGAGCCGCAGGCTGACGACGCGGGGGACCGAGCGGGCCTGCGCGTGTCCTGGGCCTCCCCGCTGCGGCCCAATGGCCCCGTCCTGCGCTACGAGCTATACCGCCAGGGCCCCGTGGTAGGCCCTGCTGGCCCTCGCCGGGCCGCCGGGCCGCGCGTTGCCCTCGTCTACAACGGGACCGCGCAGTCCTTCCGGGACGGGAGCGTGGAGACAAACGCGGAGTACGAGTACAAGGCAAGGCGCACCGGCGGTGTCGTAGCCCTCGCTTAAACATCCACGGTGGCTCTGAACAAAACTTAAAGGGCACAAATTCAAGGATAGTGGGGGAATACTTCACTAGAGTGAGTCGCTGGCGTTTGTCATTACACTATAGTGTAGCCCCACTTAGAGGTGCATTTGTAGTGCCATAAGAGGGGAGGGGCTGCTGGGGGCTCTGGGATCCTAGGCAGATAAGCCCTCGGCGCCAGGCGCTGGGATCCCAGGCACCCCAGACGCTTAAGCCCCTTGGCGCCACCAACAGGGGGGCTGTGTGTGCTCTGTGGGATATCTGGGGGCGCACACAACCCCACCCCTCGTTGGGGACGAGGCATAAAAGGGCAGCTCCCTGGCCAGTCGCAGCTCAAGACCCAAGACCCGCCAGCCAGCTTAGGACCCTGGACCCCCTCGTCCCGCTTGTCCTTGTAAGGGCCAGGACGCTGTGCGGGCCAGTGGTGGGACTCTGGGACTCCCGGCTCTACGTCCTTGTAAGAGCGAGTTCCGAGGAAGCCAGAGTCCAGACCCGCACCTTGGCTGGGTCGGATCAGGTAGCCTCCCCTAGGGTAATTGTAGCCGGAGGACCCCAGAGCGTAGCCAGAGTAGTGTATCTAGGCTGTGTCCCTAGGCTGTGTCCCTAGGCTGTAACAGAGTATCAGGACTGTTGGAGTGTTGGATTGTAATAAAGAAGTTACCTCTACAAGTGTCTCCGGAACCCATTACACATTCAAGGCAGAGAGCCCTGATATGAGGTTTGTGAACACATCCCACAACCCCTGCCTCAATTCAGTTTCTCTCTTGCGTCTGTGCTGCTGTATGTGTGTGTTACTATGTTAATAAATGTGCAGTAGTGCTCTGATCACAATTATGTTTAACTCTTGAAGGCCAATAAAATTTGCATATTTTTGAGAAAATCAGGAGTGAGCATTATATGGATAGACTCGCCTCCCAACATGGAAATGTAGAATATTTCACTACTGGTTCACAGCTACCAGTGGAGAAGATGTCTCTTAACCCTTTCCTGTGCCAATGATATACACTTCTGATTCCGTTCCGATGACGTACATGGACATCATCAAAACGAAACCGGAATATTTTTTTTTTATAAAATAACTTTCTCGGCACTGAGGCTCCACGAAGACACGCGCGAGGGCGCCAGCTATCACAGAGTGCGGTCACTTTGCTACGGTTCTCTGCGGTGAGTGCAATGCCTTGATAAACAATGGCGCTACGCCTCTCTCCGAGGCGAACGGGACCCACCCATCAACTTGCAGACGTCTTGGAACGGGAAAGGGTTGAGCTGAAGCGAAGGTGACGCGGGATTGACCAGAGTTTGCCACGAGCAGAAGGATGCTGCCGTCCGCGAGGAGGCTGATGCCGACGGTGCGGCGGTGGTGTGGCAGGTGCGGGCAGTGAACGCGGCCGGGCACGTCGACGGCGTCTGGGTGCGGGGGCGCACGGGACCCGCTCCTCCCCTCGGGCTGCAGCCACCCTCCTTTTCCTCGGTGGCGGCCACCTCGGCCGTGGTGCTCGTCTCACCGCCCACCCAGCCCAACGGCATCGTCACCGTTTACCGCGTCTTCGCCAACAGCTCCAGCGGCCTCCACATGATGGTACACCCATCATTGGCGGCCCGACCACGCGACCTGCAAGCGGAGCACTTTTGTTAAAAAAAAAAATTGAATAACCTTAGTGCATCGTTAAGGTGTTTTCAGAATTACAAATGTTTTCAGAAAACGAATTGTTTTATCCTGTATTTTGTAATAGTCTATATATGCAATTTAAATTATGGTTTCTTGCCCAAACAATGTTAATCAGCGGCCGTTGGCGGTCCAACTGCACTGACGTGCCATGGTCCAGGGGAGCCTAAGCACCGGGCTACGACGATGACAGGGGACCCCATTTATTCATCCCACCGAGGCACATATTGGTCACTCTACGCCACTCACTGTCCTTCACGATCGTTGATCTTGGGTCAATGCTGAACTGCATAGCCGGCCTTTGGAGAGGCCGGTGGAGTCCTGTGGAATTGGGAAGACACCGCCTAACTGGCTGGTGCAGTTATTGATGTGTATTGCGTCCGCCCCTTGTGCCACAGCTATCCGAGGGGGCCTCTGTGGAGCAGGAGATCCACGGGTTGGAGCCGTTCAGCACGTACTCGGTGTACGTGCAGGCGTGCACGTGCCTCCGCTGCTGCGCTGATGGACCCCCCGCACGCCTGCAAACTCTGCCAGCGGCCCCCACCGGGCAGCCCTCTCCTGCCCCCTCAGCTGTCGGGTCCCGCGCTGCCAGTCTGGCCTGGAGCGACCCCACACGGCCCAACGGGATCATGCACAGGTGCCCCTGCTCTCCATCATCGTTTGCGTGTGTATGTGTGTGCGTGTGTCTGTATGTGCACCGGAGTTGCCTGCAGATGTGACCACAACTGTACACTCAACGTTTATTATGCATACATAAACACTTGTTAATTTGACACGTATGGGGCTCTGGCCTTGCCAAATTGTCCAATAGTCCGAATTATGTACAATGGTACTCCCCAGTGCCTCCTGCCCTAATTTAAAAAAAATATCCAAATTTGTTTTCCTAAAATTATTTTCCAAAAAAAGCAACACTTACCACCAGTAACCAGCACTGCAGGCGAAGGAGGAGGATGCGGGAGGTTCCATGTGGTGAGTGACAGGTTGTAGAGGTGGGCCTTAATGCACTGAGCATGCACTTACTGTACTGTATATTCACTTTATCACCAAATTATAACTTAAACACCAAATTACACGAACTTAAACTTCACATTTTTCGCTTAAAAATTAATGTTTACTTGAAGACTACATTATTTTACACTTTTACACCACATTTCTCGCCATCGGACGACATCAGCTGATGTGGCACTTCACCACTGACATGGGTGTCTTCACTCACCGTACGCATCGACACACACCCTGCATCAATTCTATACGACACTTTGAATTCATCTCGCAGACTAAGGGATCTTGACGTAGGTGTAGATGGCATTTCTGAGAGGGTTGGCTTGCACAGAGTCCACAGCGATGGGTCCGCACTAACGCTCACCACGCTCGCCATGCTCGCCGACGCTCACCACGCTCGCCACGCTCGCCACACTCATCATGCACACCGCCACCAGACTGAGTCATTGTTTTGGTCGTGTCGCGCGGCGTCACTCCACGTGCCATGCCGAAGTTGGACCGTTCGGTACGGCAATTCGGCTCATGGCCAATTACTAATACACCGTATATATGCCGAAAGCGTAGCCGTGTCGAATTATCCCCAATTACGAATGATCAAATACTGAAATAACGAGGTCTTACTCGATGTAGTAATCTTGAACCACTGATTTATTTTGGTTTTTATGAATAGTAAAAGCAGGTTTCAGTGGATAGTGGATTTACAAATGTACAATGTTGCATTGTGTATGTGTGAGTAACATGCGAGTGACACTTGGGTAACTTAGATAGCTCTATTCTGAGACAACATAACTCTAGCCTTCCAAGACTGCAAGGTGCCCACTCGAGGGTGATGAAGACGACCCGCTCCTAGGTGACGACGGCGATGGCAGTTCCCCCACAACAGCAGCCCTGAGCCCCGGTTCACGCCGGCTTTTATCCCCCTCACGACCCGGCCACGCCCCTATTCCCGAACCCTCTCTCCCCGCACCTGGCCCTGTCCGTCTCTGCCGTTATTACAATTTACGACCGTTAGGTCACGTACTTCCCCTCACGTGGCCCTGTCAAAGCTTGTCGCGTCAATCATTATTAGCGACCACTTAGGTCCCACAGTACCCTAACGCGACCCTGTCTGTTCCGTTACGTTAATTAGTAACCATGGCCACGGAGAGCCGTACTGTCCCTACATCACCCCGTACTGTCTTTAACCACGTGTGTGCGAGTACCAGGGGTGGTGCAGGCCCCCCACCCCCTCGTGTGCCATGTCGCCCTTCAAAGAATGCTCCCTATTACCACTTGCCCCAAAGAGTCTGTTAAGGCTATACGGGGGAACTTTGTCTTTCTGTGCTCTCTGGTCTCGGCGGCGCAGCTTCGAGCTACAGAAACGCATGTCGTGTCCTCAGCCGCCCCAACCCCTGCCGGTGGAGTGCCGGCAAGGCTCGCTGGACGTGGTGTACACGGGCAAACACAGGTCCCACAACGTCAGCGGCCTCCTGCCCTACTGCAGCTACGACTTCCGCATCATCTCGCACAACCAAGCCGGCAGCACCGCGTCAGCATGGAGCACCCTCACCACGCACAAGGAAGGTGAGCCGACTCCAACCTCCTCGTGATGTCGTCGCCTTCCAGGTGCGCTTCTGCGCCCGTCTGGAATGCTCTTCCTTCTGATAATAGGAAGCTACTGGGAGCTATGCACTTTTAAATCTCGATTGAAAACTAATTTTTTTTCCAACTGCTCTTTGTGTTGGGTTTATTTTCCGTCCCCCGCACCTTCGATTCGCACAGTTCGCTACGTGCAGTGTGAAAGAAGTTCAACATACCTTACCTCTTTAGCCACGTGAGAGCAGGCGATACGGCATCTCTTTCATGGTAGAGATATTTGTCATTATTTGTGGAATAATTAGGCTACATCTTTTTTTTTACCTTTCGAGCTGAAAATTTGGTATATTGCACTGCCCTCTATACAAGCAACCCAACCATGTTTTCAATTGTCCATTTAAGTAGGAAACGGGGACCGTGGGTAATTTTCTGACACTGGTGTCAAGCAGTACCTCCTAGATGAATGATCATGTCGAGATGTGGTGGACTGCAAATCCCAACTTTTCCAACCAACACCACTACGTGTGTCCACGTGACGTTCCTCTGAGGAGCGGTGTCCTGCAACAACAACTCTGGTGCTGCACGGGTGATGTTTGACCACGCGCACTGTCCTGACAGCCCCAGAGTTTGTGGCGCCATTCGACGTGAGCAGCAACCTAACGGTGCTTTCGGTCGACTGGAGCGCCAGCTTCCACCTCAACGGGCCGCTGCGCGAGTTCGCTCTGAGCGAGGGCGGCACGCGCGTGTTTGCAGGGCTCAGCCTCTCCGCCAGCCTGCCACGCACATCAGACAAAAGTAAGCATGGAGCGAGACACCAACCCTGTCCATGGGACACAAGCCCTGGGCCCAGGACATAAGCCAGACACTATTCCTGTCCATCCCCTGTCACGTGTGTGTGTGTTTGGGAAGTGCAGGCTTGAACTTTATTTTGTGTGCGCACAAGTGTGTGGTAACTTTATTGGAAAGTGATATCTGTTAATGATGTTGATCCTCCCCTCTTCAAATAGACCATGAGTTGCAGTTGCATTTAGTCACTATAAAAGATGAGTTGTGAAATCAGCTTATGTGCTGAATGTGACATCCCTGTCTTTGTGTGTTTCTTATTTTCTCAGTATTCCAGTTTCGCGTCACCTGCACAACAGAAATGGGATCTGTCAGTTCTCCCATCATCTCGTACAACACTGCCACTGGAATAGGTGCGGCCATTTACTTAACTCCCCACGGCCTCATTATACTTCACGCGGTTGGTCATGTCAGGCCACAGCAGCGCTCTAGCTGAGATGCCACTGGACTCTGTTTTATTCCCTACCAAGGGGAGACAACGCAGGACTCTGGGGGGCGGGTCCCGGATGGAGGTCCCCACTTCTACAGCGAGCTGTGGTTCGTGTCTCTGCTCTCGGCCGTGGGGATGCTGCTCATGGCCGTCGTGCTGGCGCTGCTGCTGCGCCGCGCCATGCGCAAGCCGCCCTACACGCGCCAGCGGCCGCCGCTGCTGGCCTCCCGCCACGCGCAGGCCAGCATGATGCCGCTCTGCGTCTACCCGTCCTCCGACAACCTCCTGGTGCGTCCCTCACCCCGCTGCGCTTTCTCGGGCTCGCCGGTCCCTTCACCTGCGCCGCGTCACCCGGGTGCTGTCTCGAGCGTTACTTGAGCAATTTATATCGGGTCATCGTCAGCCAGGATACAAGTTTGTGCCCTCTGGCAAACGTTTAACACAATCGCAGGCACCATCAGTGTCTCTGGTGTTAAAATGTAAAAGAGTCATAATACGCACTGTGCTCACTGTGCACTTTGATGTTTCCTATTCTTGTGACTGCACCGGTAATGTCCTGTGGTATCTATTTTTTTTTTATTTCCCACTGCCACCCATGCGCTTCCGCCTCCATTGTCATGCTAAGATGAAGGACTCCTGTCCTGGCTCCAGCCTCCATGACCAGTGTCTCTCTGCTTCTGCCACTTTGCAAGTTCCACACACTCTCTGTGTGCCCGACCATCGCCTTGTACACTTGGTAAGGTGTGGCCGTGTCTCGTCCCTTCCATCCTCATATTTGTCACCACATTCCCACACATTTGCTGTCCTGTTCCTGCCTGTAACTTGCTTTACCACACTTTCATGTGGTGTACCATGCCACTGCCTCTTATCATGCTCTACTGTGCTCTGCCATACTTTACTACACGATGATGTCCTGTAATGAGTGGTAGTGCAATTCTACCATTCTCTCCTGTGCTGTGTAACACTGCGATGTGCTGCATAACATGCTGTCGGTTTTTACCATGTCATGCAGTGCTACTGGCTTTACCACCCGCTACCGTTGCTGCATTATGGCGTGCGCGTCGTGTTTGGCTTCTCAGTTTAACCACCTGGCGGACTCCATCGGCTCGGCAAGTAGTATCACTTTGCGGAGTTTCACGTTCCATAACGAGGTACCCACGCGGCGCCACGGTCGCAGCAGCCTGGTTTCCATAAGACGATTTCACTTGCATGCCTCTCTTCACGGGGCTTTGTCATTGAAAGGCAAAACGTAAAATAAAGGGGGGGAAAAATATGTCATTATACGGATTTGAATCCACATTCTTGACCAGAACAAGAGTTTCTTCCTCCATTGTTTTCTTTCGTGTGATTCTATAGATGGGGGTGACCCGTCCATTAAGATAATTACCATTTATTTTATTGAAAATATAAAAGTATTCCTTTGCAAGAAAAACAAAGCACAGCTGTGCCCACTGTTTCTCCCAGTGACGTCTCGTACTCACTGAGCGCATTGTCCGCAGTCTTGAGAAAAATTTGAAGTTTCTCTGAACGAGTTTTATGGAAGCCTGGGTCGTGTGTGCATGGGGGTCTGGTGTGCTTTGCGCTTCTGCATGGGCTGCTCAGATAAAACCAAGCGAGGCCGCTCACCTCAAATCGCGACGGTGCAAGCTGAGCTGAGATGCGTGGAAATGTTGAGTTTTGCCGTGCTCGTTTCTGGCGACTTAAAACCACATTTTCACTTGCTTCACCTGTGATTATTAAGACTGAAATATTGCAACAGTTCCCGTAAAAATGTTTGCCACAAACTCTCCTCCACCCGACACAGCCAATTAATAAAAGTGTCACGTGAATCAAACGTGGCCAAATGTATAACTGCTTCAGCAGCACCACCACCGATGTTGATGTTGGTGAGTAATCTCACGACGTTCAAATGGGTGCGACGTTCCGCTGCAGATCACATCCAGCATCCTCAGGTTGTTGACAGGAGCTCGGATCTCGAGTGAAAGCGCTTCTCAGCATGCCTGTGCCGATGACGTCATGGCACCCACTTAAAGACACGGAACAGGAATCGCTTTCACTCGAGGTCCAAGCTCTTGTGAACAACATTGTTTCACTCCCCGAAACGTAACCCACTGAATGTGCGCACGGGCACACGGCGATTTGAACCAGGGTTGATAGCCTGCAGAGGCGGATGTGCTCTCCATTGAACCGCAATGAGTTTGGCGAATTCATGACATGTTCTGGTGATGAAATCACGATCTTTAAGATTGTTATCTTAGTGGTATTATTACTGATGTTGTTACAAAATCTGACAAAAATGTGTGGATGTTAATGTATTTGTATTATTATATTTGCCAAAAATGAGAGAGCTGTATTTGAACTCAGTCTACTTACAGCCCCATGCGATCTCCACTCGGTAAAGGGATTCCACCGTGGGCGATTTTTCATTGTTAAAACTGAAGACTGGGAGCTTAGCCAGGGCTGACTTTTTCATGCTAAGGTTACTGGAGATCACATGACCAGCCAGACCAGGACGTGATCCCGTGGCCCTGAGCAGCACGTGGACATCCTTGGGCAATTGATCTTGCACAGGAAACACCGTCTTCACTCTGAGTCCCTCACACTTGAGATGGAGGGACGCCGGACATGTGGTGGTGCATGCCTTTCATTCAGCGCTTTGGGATGCAAGGGTTGGCAGAGAACATGGAAGATCGTCAAACTCCCAAACTGTGCGGACAGGAGACGGGAGCGCAGCAAATCGTCTTGTGAACCCATTTGAGCGGGATACATTTAAAACAATTAATTTACAATGCCAGACATGAGCCTGGTTATTGATTTAAAAGTGAATATAACACAATCAGGCAATATCTCCTTTTATGTGTTCAATTATAATTTTCATCTATATGTCAAGCTATTTTTGGATGAACGGATGCTGCGGGTCACCGGTTCGATTCGAACTCCCGCCGCAGCAGATGAAGCAATGGGCAGGCTCTTCAATCCCACCAGCCGCCCGTCTCTGTCCTCCAGTACACACCACAATTCATCGGTTGTCTGGCCAGCATGGTTGCAGGCCAAATATACCCTCGAGAGGGGCTCCATAGACTGGTAGAGCCACTTCTGCTGCCATTGGCATGAGTAAACAATTGCAGGCCTCCTCAACCTGTATGTCATGGGGATTATTTGACCATACTTCACCACGCTGGTCAGTCAGGGTTGTTCAATTGAATCCTGCCAATTTTATTCCCACTCCCCCCGCTGAAAATGTGCCAAATCGCACACCCCGGTGCTGAGTCGGATCTCGTGGGGGTTTCCGGCAGGGCCTGCCGGACACGCGCATCTCAAGCCCTAGCTCGCACAAGCGCGGCAGGGCCGCGCGACGGCACAGCGTCTCGGTGATTCACGTGCCCCCGCGCGGGACGCCGCTGAGCCCACCCACTCCGCCACCGCCACCGGCTGCACCGCCGCTGTGTCGCGCGTGCTCCCACGACTCGCTGCACCACGGCGCCAGCCGGCTCGTCGAGACGGCCGAGGCGACGTCCCTGCTGGAGGAGCCGCTCTGGGACGCGCTGATGCGGCCCCGAGTCCGGGACAGCGGCATGATGAGCACCGTAAGCACGTGCTGCTGCAGCCACGTTGGCTCTCAGGTCGTGTGCCGGTACCACCTCGGGAGCCCACTGTTCGATGTGTCTGTGCCGCCACAGTTTGGGGATGACGAGGAACTCCTGGAGTCCATGAAGGCGTTCACCATCTGCAAGGAGCACACGGTCTTCACCGACACTCACCTGTAACCCAAGACACGTGTATCCGCGACGCAAGGAGTTTCACCGCAAGCCGCTGCGTTAACGCCAACGTGACGGAGCGGTCCGCGAGTGTTCGCTCATTCATGCGCTGCTGGCCTTTGTGTTCACGCATTGCCGTGGCATTTCATCAATACGCATTTAAATTTCAGCAACACAGGGAAAGGTTAATACGTTTCGATTATCTCACTACCCCTTGGTATTTTAAATTAATGGAAAGCAAGATTTAGCGTGGAGTCTTTATAGTAAATTTCAGAAACCACGATTAATTATTCGTGTACCTTGTCAACTCTGCCAAAGTTTACCAGTGTCAAAATGCCAACAAGAAAGTTTTTTTACTTTTAATGATAAAATTGCCAACTTGCAGACACAATCAGCACACAGCCAGTGGGCGTGCTCACGAGGACGCGTGTTTGTCAACGAGTTAACATGGACAGGGAAATATTCGTGAAGCTGCTGCACGTTGCGATGTTTTGTGTGCAGCAGTGATTGAGCACCCACAAGTCGGCGGAGATGCGTTAATAGCTTTAGTAGGTTGTGTAAGGTTATTCGATTTGTTACGCGGATGGTCCCGTTTCGCCAGTTTCCTGGCTATTTTACAAGGGAGATCCGTGGTGCGTGAGCCGAGCAGCAATGACAAAACAAAGACAACAAGACATCAATATTGCAGAGAACAAGTACATGTTTCTTAAGGTGTATTGCTCAACTAAGGCAAGACGTGGTTTATATTTCTGTAGTGGGATACCTAACGTGTAATGTAATGGGTAGCGGAAAAAATCCTGAATGCTTTCTGAATGTTTTTTTTGCTTATCGATGCAGGGAGGTTCCTTTCTGTTACTGGTAGGAACCACCTGGTTCCACCAGCCCACAGGGGATTATTGTGTCCGTCCGTCCGTCGTGCATCCAAAAATGGGAGGGGTGGGGCTGGGTGGAGAGGGGAGGGTGGGTAGGGGCTGGGTGGGGTGGGGAGGGGCTGGGGTGGGGGGTGGGAGGGGTGGGGCTGGGTGGGGAGGGGCTGGTCACCCCGTGGTGCCCTTATAAAACTCAACGTTTAACCTACTAACGCCGGCTTGTGCCGCCCTCATAGTCGGCCATATTTGCGGAATACATCACGCCGCCGTTGACCCTGGCCATTGACCGAGCAACCCAACGTTCCTACCAGCTCCCTAAACAGGAATGTGTTTTATCGTCCACTCGTGTTGCCTAAGCTTCAATGCCTTTTTCTACAAATTGAAAATGGGTTTGATTTTTTTTACCACAGCAAAAAAAGGATGGAAAATTACTTTGTATTTCATAGCATTGTGCGTGGTGTCCGTGATAAAATACCATCGTAAAAGTTTACTGAAAACGTATCGAAATGTAAACACTTGTAAATGTCTTGTTGTTTTCTCAGTGCAGTACTTGCTTAGGGTAGCACACTGGTAATCGTTGTTGTTTGTCGTCGTAGCGGTGCTGGTTATTGCGAGGAAATCCACGGACTATTCAGTCCTCTGTGAAGTGAGACCCGGGTTCGTGTGCACCACTTGCCGACTTGATCCGATGGGTCACCAGCAAGCGGCGATGTTTCCCAACCCCAAGCCACCCAGCGGTAACAAACGAACACTGCAGGGCAAGGCAGGCCGCTTTCAATAACAGCAATAAGCCGTGCTCTTGCGCAATATTTGCAATCATCTGGGTGGCAATAGGCCTGACGAAATTAATGTCACATGGAAGTGGGTCTGTGCAACCACAGTTGTATATATATATTTTTTTCAGGCAGAACAGTGGGTGAAGACAGTGGCGTAGCTATCGAGGGTGCAGATGCTGCAAGTGCACCAGTGACGAGGCTACGAATTAAGAGGTAATTGGGCAGGAGAGCCTATTTCTTTTCTGGCACCAGTGCTCCTGCCAACCATACTACTTGCCACTGGGTACAAAATCTAGGTCTGGTTTAACAAGCTGTTTGCATTACTGTGTCCCAGGCAGGTGCTGGCAGCTGCAGTGCACACACAAATTTGCCGATGGTGTTTTGTTATTGTGTGGCCCAATGGGAAAGTCTGTAACCATACACCCTCCATTGGCAGTTCTTTAGATCAGTTAGGTCAGCTGTGCTTCATTATAAGTATGTTCATTAAACTTCAAAGACATCCTGGTAGGCCTAGACGTAATAATTGTAAAAAATGTTACTGGTTGTGGTATTACATCTGTGAAGCTCTTATTCGTAGTGCCAAAACTTGTTTGTTATAAAGGCCACGGTGACGGCCTTGGCAAATCCGTTTTCTGCTGCAATGGTGGAACAAGGTACATTCGTCGGTGAAGTTTTCATCCTCCTCCACTTCTGCGATTTTCATTTTTGGTTTTAATGTACCGGATTGGTACTGCCATTTGTCTCCTGAAAGTGCTGTTTTTTATATTTCAGTTTTCGATATAACATTCCTTCATAATGCGCATAAAAATGGAGAAAACAGCGATAGCCTTTGGCTGATTCATGAAGGAAATTCATACGAGAAAAATGCCATGTTGCAAAAAATATATTCAAGAGATTTTACCTTAAATATTTTATTTACCATTACAACACGGGAAAACAGGTCACTACAGTATTTACAACTGCAACATGAAAACAATGGGAGTGTATAAACTAAGTGCACAATGCGACAAGGATACACATTATTATTATTAAGCACAGCAAATTATTATACCCATCAAACACAAATGGAATCGTGACATTTATGTGGAATGGGACTCTGTTGAGGGTGCGTTATTAATCTTTTATTACACCATACCACAGTTTACTGGTTTAAGGATCACTAATGGATAATGGAATGTCGAGAGCTGTGTAATACATATGGAAAAGCATACAACTGAATAACATACTTTGTGCAAGAAATACGACAATCTGAAAAAGTCTATTATTTTTTTACTAATGTACAACCACACCCCCCTTGCTTGTTTCATGCATATCCTCTTTCAATTTCTTGTGGTAAGATTTTCAAATAAAATCTTATATTTGTTGACAGACTCGAGGAATCCACTACTCGTATGAACTGGCCTATTCTGTTGGAGCTGTGTTGACACTACACAATGAAGCCTTCGCGTTCCTCCTCCACAAGCAGCGAAGCCCAACTGTGAGGCACCGTAATGCAGGTGGTATACGTGAGCCACTCGATGATTAGAATGCACCTCCTCTGCTCAACTTCAACACCGAAGGGAAAGAAATGCACGAAGCATATCCGACATTGCAGTAGTGCAGCACCAATACCCACATGGTTGTTTGTCCAGTTAACCTTTTTTATACCCTTAAATTTGAACTTCATGGACTCAAAGATAGAAAATTTAGCGCTGAAAATTTAACATTGCACAAAACTGCATAGTTTTAAGGAAAAACAAGAGTAGCCTCTGAAAATGTATTGTTGAACAAAAGGTATTCAACAATCATTACCTGCAGAGTAGCTTTAAAATGTAATGGAGCTTAACATGTTCAGAGTGAAAACCAAACATTACAATCGATACTTAAAAAGGGGAGTACAACCTCTTTTCAAGCACGTGAGCAAGATTGAAAATAAGACTGACTTGCCAAATGAAAGCAATCATAAAAGTACTAAAGCATATAACATAGATAACAAAAGGAACAATTAAATAATTGTAAGCATCATCGAGCAAAAGCGATTTGGAATGTGGAATTAATGACACTGCATGCAGGCTTCTGTTCAGGGTCAGTGTTTTCAGCAAACATGCTTTAGCTTCTATGCTACTTTAAGCGACATTCGCCCCAGCGTGCAGCCCATCCTGCTCGACACTTTTGCTCAATGACGCAGGGTGTAACTCAGCCCAGCGGCCTCCTCTGCCTTATCGCTTCTTTGGTAAGGGAACGGCAGCCTTGGGTGGGGTGACAGGACGTCCCGAGTTCATACCCCCATACTGGTACTTTGCTTTTTTCTCAGAAGGTTTAAGGATCTGAAAGAAAACATTGAAATTGCGATTTAGCGAGCCTTCATTTATCACACGAATTGAAATAGTGAGTAGAAAACTGCCGGTGCACAGCGTGGCATTAACAGTTACAGACCTGGAAGGAGCACATGAGTGTTTCGTCCACGCTCATCATGCCACCAGCGTTATCAAATTCCCCACAGTAGTTGGGGGCGGAGAACAAGGTGACAAGCTGTCGTTTGGCAAAAAATTCATATCCATCCTCGACAACCTGCAAAAAAGAGTGAATGCATACAAGCAGATGTTTATAAAATTGTGTAACGTGAGGCTACATAACTAAGGTGGTTTAGTTTGGGGAGCTACAGGATGCGCAACCTGTGCCACTGGTCGCGCTCACCTGATGGGCACGGCAGATGAGATCCAGGTCGTGACGGTTCAGGAATTTGCTGACCACATCGCCCCCAAACGTAAAGGAGACACCGCGATCATTTTCCCCCCAGCCCTGCACGTCCTTGTCGGGATCCGACCACAGCAAATCACACAGCAGGCCTGCGTCGCCAAAGAGAGATCACAAGACGCTGAGCCCACATGCTTCACCCATAATATAGCTTGTAATGCTGCAATGTAATTAGCCAAAACACTGGAAACCACACAAAGAAAGCATTCAGTCTTGATGAAAAATCTCTCACCAGTGTCTGGTACGTCTGTGGGTCTCATGATTCGGCGAATCTGTTCCATGGACTGTAGGTCAGGAGACAACCCTGCCATCAAACACAATGCACAGAATTACAGAATTTCACAGCATCGCAACATAACATAATAAATCTGGGTTTCACACTTATTAACCTAAACTTGAACAATTATGTTGTGCATTTCATATTTAGAGGAAGTGGTTAAAAACAAAGGAACTCACCTCCATGACAGCAAAATATTTTTTCATCAACAATTGCTGCAATCGGCAGGCAGTTGAAGCAGTCCGTAAAGGTCTTCCACAATTTAATATTGAAGCGCCGCTTACCTAGAAAAATAAAACAGTTTTGGTTGTGTGAAATTGGCCATCGGGGAATATGCTTCCTCAATAAGTATCAAATATCGTGCTTTAAGTTCTCCGCTGTTAAATAAAGTAGTCCATGAAATTTAACAACTTTGAAACTTTATCAAAAACCTACACATTATCTAAGTGCGTGCCGAATTCCTTACATTCGTTTTGCATCTCCCAAATTTGAGCAGCATGAAACGTACGTTAACGTTCCGTGATGAACGATCATGAATGCCAACTACTGGGCACTCGCACTGCTAGTGCGGTCTTCAGGGTTGAGCATTTCTCCTCTCACGCTTCCGTCACATAATACTGCAGGCATCTTCACACAAGATGAGATAACGAGTAGCTGGACTCACACTCATCGTAGAAGCCGTAGATGCGGTTGATGCTGGCGCACTCGTGGTTGCCACGCAGCAAGAAGAAGTTTTCTGGGTACTTGATCTTGTAGGCGAGCAGCAGGCAGATTGTCTCCAGGGACTGCTTGCCACGGTCGACGTAGTCGCCCAGGAACAGGTAGTTGGCTTCGGGGGGGAACCCTCCATACTCAAAGAGCCGCAGCAGGTCCGTGTACTGCCCATGGATATCACCTATGCAACAGAGGTGCATATAACATTACTAAAAAAAAATCACCCAGTTGTAACGTGACAAATTATGATTAAGTCAAAAGTGTAATTTATTGATATAGTAACCAAAGTCCAAGTCAAGCATGCAGTGTTATAGCAAGGGCTCAGTTTCAACCAGGAATGTCAAGGACAGTGACCTAGAAAAGAATTCATCCACTAAAACGTTCGCTCTGGTTTGGCTAGAAATCATGTGTCTACTGCGGTAAACCAACAACCTGGAAAATGTTCAGTGAGAAATTAAGCCCTGGTTATAGCCTCTGGCAAAACAGCACGGTACTTTAAATTTTAATACACTGTCAATCAACGGGGTATAATTTATTTTTAACTGCACTGCACAGATGAAACTGTAAGCTATGACCATGTATGGTCTTAACGCTCTTAATACACTGGTCCGATTCACGCTTTCTCAATGTCATCTCTGACGCATCCTTGTGGTATTCATTGCCACAACAACTTTGTCATGATTAATCTTCTGAGTTCAGAAGTCTATGTAAAGTTTTAAACAATGTCTAAGTGAATGTTTTTCCTGTAGATTTACTTCTGACCTAAGTAGGGCATTACAGAAAAGCAATGGAATGTAACAGCTTAAATGGGTTAACCCATTTAAGCTTACTTTAATACTATTTTATGAAAACTTAGATTTTTTTTTATTACATTGCTGTGTACCAATAGGTATGTGCAAATCCTAGTCTCTCAAGATATGTACAATCAATGTCACCAAGATGTGGGTACACATCAAATTTGACACTTAGAAATGTGTCACATGATAACAGGCATATGTAATATATCGTGTTGGGAAGTTGTTCCATCTCTACGTATTACTCAATTGTATTTTCACATTTATCTTTTAATATTGGTCGAAAGTTATTTTTTTACTCTTGTCATACTTCAATGACCACCAACTTGCAACACCACTCCTGGGCCGAGCATAGCACTAAATTAAGTCGTTCACCAGAACATGCCGATTCCCGGCACGTGAACGTGGAGTGGTGTATGTGCTCTCGGGACACACCGCAGATCTTGAGCGGCGCCTCGAGCTCGAGCAGGATGGGCTGGCTCAGGAAGATTTCGCGCGACTTGACGCACAGGCCACGCACTTCGGCCTCCGTCATCTGCACGGTCTTCCCAGGGCGGCATCCTCGCACTGTAACACACCACCGCCACGCCTTTACGTCAACCAAACGAACACAATCTCCACCGCCCATACATTGCGCAATAACCACACTACATCCCACACAAATTGTGTGGGATGTAGTGTGGTTATTGTGTGACACAATAACCACACTACACCACGGCACAACACACGATGAGCACAACACCACCACCTTGACATTAACCACACTACACAATAACCACACTATATCCCGCACAATAGCCACACTACATCCCACACAATAACCAAACTACACCACGGCACAACACACGATGAGCACAACACCACCACCTTGTCATTACCCACACTACACAACCGCCACCGTCTATACATTGCACAATAACCACACATCCCACACAATAACCACACTACACCACGGGACAACACACGATGAGCACAACACCACCACCTTGATATTACCCACACTACACAACCGCCACCGTCTATACATTGCACAATAACCACATTACAACATGGCACATCACACACAATAACCACACACAACCTTTACATTAACTACGAACCACCACCACCATTCCACACACGGCACAATAGCCACTTCACGGCACAATAACACACGCGATACACAATACCAACAACCTACACACCACACATCTAGTGTGCTACAACATACCATCCCCAATGCATGAACCACAGTAGCCCAAACACAAGCCAGACACGATACACTAACCGACACGCGCACAATAACCACTAAACACAACAGGAACCCCACCACAGCGCTATCATTCACTCGCATTAACTGCACTATCTCCACACCACATTCAGCACCCACTCTTCACTGCAGTCAACTTTGGAGGGAGGAAACTAAGGGCAAGACTCGGCGGGGGGTGGGTGGAGAAGGGCAAAGATGGGAGAGGGGCAGGGCAGGCGGGGGGCAGCGAAGGGAATCGCGCGGCGGAGAGGGAGGCCGCGCGCGGGCAGGGCGATTCAGGCGAGGCCGAGGAGTCGCGAGCCGAGGAAGAAGTGCAAGGCCCAAGCCGACGTGAGCAACGGGGGTTGCGAGCAGGAAGGTTTCGAGGATGTCGCTCAGTGACGGCGGAGCGACGCTGGGTGGTAGTGGGGGTGGTAGTGGGGGGGGGGGGGGGGTCCCGCCGCGGTGCGAGTGTCGGCCCGGCGGTCGCGGCCCGCACCCTCGAGAAGGCGCGCGATGATTCCGTCCACATTCACGTCCCCGTCCGCCATTTCCGCGGGGAGGCGCGGTCTCGTCACGTGACGCAGCATGCGCACGTGACTCGTGGGGAAGGGGGGGGCGTGTGGAGGGGGGTGCGTGGGAGGGGTGTGGGAGAGGGTGGGAAAGCGAGGGAGGGGGCTGGGGGCGAGGGAAGGGGGTGGGAGGGGGTAAGAAAAGGAAGGGGTGGGAGGGGGGGAAAGGGGTGGGAGGGGGGGGGCGAGGGAGGGGGGTGGGAGGTGGGAGCGAGGGAGGGGGGAGCGAGGGAGGGGGGAGCGAGGGAGGGGGAAGCGAGGGAGGGGGGGCGAGGGAGGGGGGGCGAGGGAGGGGGGGCGAGGGAGGGGGTGGCGAGGGAGGGGGGGCGAGGGAGGGGGTGAGGCGAGGGAGGGAGGGGGAGGCGAGGGAGGGAGGGGGAGGCGAGGGAGGGAGGGGGAGGCGAGGGAGGGAGGGGGGAGGGAGGGGAGGGAGGGGGGGGGAGGGGAGGGAGGGGGGGGGAGGGGAGGGAGGGAGGGGGGGGGAGGGGAGGGAGGGGGGGGGAGGCGAGGGAGGGGGGGGAGGCGAGGGAGGGGGGGGAGGCGAGGGAGGCGGGGGAGGCGAGGGAGGGAGGGGGGGGGGAGGCGAGGGAGGGGGGGGAGGCGAGGGAGGGAGGGGGAGGCGAGGGAGGGGGGGGAGGCGAGGGAGGGGGAGGCGAGGGGGAAAGGGGGGAAGGACGAGGGAGGGGGGGTGGCGAGGGAGGGGGAGGCGAGGGAGGGGGGGAGGCGAGGGAGGGGGCGGCGAGGGAGGGGGCGGCGAGGGAGGGGGGAGCGAGGGAGGGGGAAGCGAGGGAGGGGGAAGCGAGGGAGGGGGAAGCGAGGGAGGGGGGGCGAGGGAGGGGGTGGCGAGGGAGGGGGAGGCGAGGGAGGGGGTGAGGCGACGGAGGGGGAGGCGAGGGAGGGAGGGGGAGGCGAGGGAGGGGGGGGAGGCGAGGGAGGGGGAGGCGAGGGGGAAAGGGGGGAAGGACGAGGGAGGGGGAGGAGGCGAGGGAGGGGGAGGCGAGGGAGGGGGAGGCGAGGGGGAAAGGGGGGAAGGACGAGGGAGGGGGAGGAGGCGAGGGAGGGGGTGGCGAGGGAGGGGGAGGCGAGGGGGGGGGAGGCGAGGGAGGGGGCGGCGAGGGAGGGGGGGAGGCGAGGGAGGGGGAGGCGAGGGGGGAGGGGGGAAGGACGAGGGAGGGGGTGAGGAAGCGAGGGAGGGGGAAGGGACGAGGGAGGGTGTCCACCCAGGCTCGCGAGACAATTTCACATTTTACCGATAATTAAAGGTTATTGGGTGAAATCGAGTAAATATATAAATGTGTCGTTAAACCCGCCACCACCCGACACAGCCAATTGTGAAGTCTGTCACGTTAACAACAAAGCATGCCAATTGTTTACGAGCACAGCACTCCGTTGTGTTGTTGTTGGATAGTAAACACTACTCTGGCTGTCCGCCTGATGATGGTGGTTGTAATGGCTGGCGAAACGTCGTGCTCGAATTGTAAATGTTGTGGGTTTACTTGCCAACACACCGGTGCGCTGAACTAGCAACGAATTGGCACGTTCTGTTTACGTGACAAACCTTACTAATTGGCTGTGCCGGGTGGTGGCGGGTTTAATGACACATTTATATTTCAGCAAGAGAACAAAAACAATTATTATGGATAATATTGATCGCGAAAGCTCACGTGTTAAACTCAGTGCCGGATTAAGCTAGTGCTGGGCCTCTAGCATCTGTTATAAACGGGGCCCTAAATAAAAAAAAAACACATAAATATTAAAACACAAATTTTTTACTTGCATAGTAAAGTAATTGTATTCTTTCATTTGCTATACAGCCAGATAATACGACAAATCGCTAACCTTAAACATCCAGTCGTTCATAAAAGTTGAAGGCGGTATAGTACTTTAGTAATAGAGCAAGTGCAGAATCACTGAAGCGGAATTGATAGCTTGAAAGCATTTAGCGCTGGGCCCTTGAAAGTGCGGGGCCCGTAGCATATGTAGCTACTGTTGCTAATCATTTTATTTGCCACTGGTTAAACTGACATTTTAGCGATTCGGGGGGAGGGGGGGAATTAAAAGTCGTGTAAACTCCGGGTTTGATTCCTGTTCGGTTTTTACGGAACCCGACATGGACCAACGTGAAATATGTTTGCAACGAAAGAGCAATCGACGTAGCCCTGACCTGCCTCGAGAGCGGTGGGGTCGCAAACCTACGGCTCCATGGGAACCCAGTTTACCATGGAAGCCCAGTTTACCATGGAAGTACAATTTACCATAGGAGCCCAATTTACCATGGGAGTCAAGTGTACCTTGGAAGTCCAGTTTACAATGGGAACCCAGTTTACCATGGAAGCCCAGTTTACCATGGAAGTACAGTTTACCATGGAAGTACAGTTTACCATAGGAGCCCAATTTACCATGGGAGTCAAGTGTACCTTGGAAGTCCAGTTTACAATGGGAACCCAGTTTACCATGGAAGCCCAGTTTACCATAGGAGCCCATTTTACCATGGAAGTCCAGTTTGCCATGGAAGTCCAGTTTACCATGGGGGTCCAGTTTACCATGGAAGCCCAGTTTACCATGGGAGTCCAGTTTACCATGGAAGGCCAGTTTACCATGGGAACCCAGTTTACCATGGAGGCCCAGTTTACCATGGGAGTCAAGTTTACCATGGAAGCCCAGTTTACCATTGAAGTCCAGTTTACCATGGGAGTCAAGTTTACCATGGAAGCCCAGTTTACCATTGAAGCCCAGTTTACCATGGGAGTCAAGTTTACCATGGAATTCCAGTTTACCATTGAAGTCCAGTTTACCATGGAGGTCCAGTTTACCATGGAAGTCCAGTTTACCATGGAAGCCCAGTTTACCATGGAAGTCCAGTTTACCATGGAAGTTCAGTTTACCATGGGAGTCCAGTTTACCATGGAATTCCAGATTACCGTAGGAGCCCAGTTTACCATGGAATTCCAGTTTACCATGGAGGTCCAGTTTACCATTGGAGGCCAGTTTACCATGGAAGCCCAGTTTACCATGGAAGTCCAGTTGACCAACCTCCGGCTCTGGTGCCCCATGTGGCTCTTTTCACCGGCAGAGCCAGTGGGGAGTGGGGTGGCACGCCCCCCCCCCCCCCCCCCAATGATCCGATCGAAATTGGTAATAAATCTACATTTTTTTAGACCCCCACTGCCACTGTGTAGCATAATATTATTTGCCAGGGACTCTATGAGACGATAGGACAATAGTCTGAGTCCATAATTGGTTAATAAGTAACGGCAAAGCGGTTAGAAGTGACTTACAGAATTGTGCGCAGTTTGCGTCTACAGTCGACGAGCGCGATGCAGATCAGACAGCGCGGTTCGAATTCGACCTTCGATCGATGGCTGCGCCATCGCCGCACACGCGTCGAATAAAAAGCAAAGGGACAAGTCCTTACTTACTAACAACTCCTCTATCATTTTTCATTGCTGGAGGGGTTGCCCCCCCCCCCACCTGAAAATCCTGGCTCCGCGATTGGCTCTTTTAGGACTTCCAGATTTGAAGCTTTCGTGACTGCAAGGATTCATATTCTTAGGTTTTTTTCGGTAAAGTCACGTAGGTAAAAAATTCAAATTAATTAAAGTAAAAAAATCACGACGTTTCGGAGGCAACACAAGCTTCCGTCTTCAGGTGGAACCGTCACAGCACGATAGCTGTATCAAGCGTTATTTATGAATGGCCGTCTCGCATTCCCATGTAGTGCGGCTCTTGAAATATTGATATCTTTTTTTTCATCGAATTTTACTAAAATGGCACTTCTTGTTGAGTTGGTTGCCGCTGCCTGAGGCTTCAGAGTAGTTCCTGTGAGGCGGTGACTGCAGAACGGCGTGTCCAGCAGGGGTCGCACCGTTCACTGCGCCTGAGTAGCGCAGTCGCCGTTGTTTTGGGGCCCAGGTAAAATGTCCTCGGTCGAACATCGGCCAAATTCAATCCAATGTGTCGATGCATTCTTGTACTTAAAATGAGTCCTGACTTGACCTTGTACGGCCAAAGTGAGTCAAAGTAAATTCTGTGACGGATTGTCACTGACCGAAAAAAATAAGCAGATTATGCAGATGCTTACTCTTTGGTTCTTACGGTAAAGTTACGTAGGTAAAAACATAAAAAACATTTTTTTGAAATAATCAAATTAAATCACGACGTTTCGGAAGCGACACAAGCTTCCGTCATCAGGTGGGACAACCACAGTAAGAAACAACAAATTCTGTGGTGACGTTATTTTTTTGCCCACTACAGTAATTGTTTGTTTCTTACTGTGGTTGCCCCACCTGATGACGGAAGCTTGTGTTGCTTCCGAAACGTCGTGATTTAATTTGATTATTTTTATTTTTATTCTTATTTTTTATTTTTTCACCCACGTGATTTTACCGAAAGAACCAAAGAGTATGTTATCCCAGCAGTCACGAAAACTTCAAATCTAGTTTATGCAGATGCTTTTCAAACATTGTTTGATGTTGTTCACGTCAAGTGCCCTTTGGATTGACAGACAGCCCACGAGGGCTGACTTCAAATCGCAATCATTTCCACAAGAGGAAGACGTGGTGTCGGATTCTCCCTTTAAGTGGCACAACGCATCAGGTGCGCGCGCAAGGGAGTGAGTGCCGTGGACACGGCTAACGCAGCGGGCTCCGTGGGTTCTGTACCTCCTCGGCCAAGGCTCGTGACTTTGGGGGAATCCCTGCTGCACGAGCAACGCTTGTTTTCATCTCAGCCAGGCGGCGGTGGTGGCTATGGGGCCGTCCATAAATGACGTCACGCGAATTTGGACGATTTTTGACCCCCCCCCCCTTGTCACACGGCGTCACAAAAAGTCAGACCCCCCCCCTTCAAATATGACGTCACAAAGCTCTGCCCCCCGCCAAGAAAAATAAAAATGCTTCGAATCGCTTTAAACTATTGTCACTGTAGTGCGTAATTAATGTGGCGCTGCACTCTGATGTTGTCGGAGAAAACATTTATTAAAAAGTCTATTTAATTAAGTAGAACGTGTTGTCTATATTTATTTAAAGTTGCGCATTTTGATGTGACGTCACATTTCTCAACCCCCCCCCCTCGTCACACATCGTCACAAATGTCTGAACCCCCCCCCCACCCTAGGTGCGTGACGTCATTTATGGACGGCCCCTATGCACGTTTTGGTGTTCAGTTTGTTATCCTTCCCTCGCAACCTCCGATTAGCACCGTTGAGCACGTACGGTGCGAAAGAAGTTCAACATAATCTAGCGATGTGGAGGCGAGGGTTTGTGGATCAAACAAATGTCGTGGCATAACCCTGGCTCACCACCAGAATGCGGTACAGCAAAATTATCGACTCCACCTGTTTCGTTTTTTGTAGGATAGAATGTCCCCCCCCCCCCCCGGCACGCGTTGTATTTTTCTGGGTGCTCTGGTTTACTCCGACATGTAAACGCTCATTAATTTTGCCGATAACACCTTCATATATTGACGATTGCAGAACTTGGGCAACTTTTGGCGCCGGCTCACCACGTGACCGCCGTCTTCCCGCGTGTCTGTAGTTGTTACTCGCGTATCGGAATAGTTATCTCTGTTCGAGAGTGAGCAACTGCTGTACGCGTTACAAGTTTATTTTGTTATTAATCAGCCTCTCCTGCATTGTCAAACGTGAGACGTCCTCTACAGCAGTGCTTCCCAAAATTGTATAAACCCACGCACCACTGTCAACCATTTCATCAAAGTTTTGAGCACCACCATGCACCAATGTCACATAGTATGACGTCCGCAACCAATTACAGAAATCAGTATGTGTGTCTCTGTGTCTCTCCCCCATGTGTTCCTCTCTCTCTCTGTGTGTGTCTCTCCCCCATGGTGTGCCTCTCTCTCTCTGTGTGTCTCTCTCTCTGTGTGTTTGTCTCTCTCCGTGTCTGTGTTGTCTCTCTGTTTATGTGTGTCTCTCTGTGTGTCTCTCCCCCATGTGTGTCTCTCTCTCTCTGTGTGTGTCTCTCTCTCTGTGTCTCTCTCTCTCGTATGCGTCTCTCTCCGTGTCTGTGTTGTCTCTCTGTATATGTGTGTCTCTCCGAGCTTGCATTTATTCACACCTGATGACGGTTGCTTGTGTTGCAATCGAAACGTCGTATTCTATTATTTATTTGATTTTCTTTCTACGTGACTTTACCGACAGAACCGAAGAGTAATTCCTGCAGTCACGAAAGCTTCAAATCAAGTTAGAAATCAGCATATTCAGTCAAAAGCCATATGTTGTTGTCACGAATAATATTGGAAAAATATGTTTTGTGAATTTTTTTTTCGTAATATCAGCCAAAGTTTTGCAGACCACATGTGGGAATCATTGCCCTACAGCAAATATATCAGTGATCCTCATGGCGAGTGAGTCGCATTAAATGTCAGATAAAGTTTATATGTCAGCTACTTTTTGAAAATGTATTAAGTGCTGCGGAAAATAAGATTGGTCCATAACACCAACATAAACTGAACCATGTAAGGTTACGTACATGAACTGCTCTTGTGTCAATCCACTGCCGGATGCTGGCCTTCCCGCACTCCAAGTGGGTCGTGGGGGCTATTTAATCATACTTCACCACGCTGGTCGAAACAAGATAAAGACGCGTTACATGATTATCGTAAACTTTTTTTGCAAAATTCTTTCAAGCACGTGGCAAATAATTAAGAGCTGTTGTGCAAATTTTTCGATTTAAAGCTTTCGTGACTGCAGGGATTCATCTTTTTGGTTCTTTCGGTAAAGTCACGTAGAAGGGAAATAATAAAATAATAAAAAGAAAACATAATCAAATAATTCTCACGACGTTTCGGCCACAACGCAAGCAGCCGTCCTCAGGTGAAGACCAGGTCTGTCGGGGAGACAGCTGTTGTGCAGTAGAGTGATGAAAATAAGGAGCATAGACTTGGGTAGAGCGCAACAATGGATTTTGTTGCACGGCCCTCTGCTGCCCGCAATGTATGTGCCGTGGTGGCGAGATGTTATCGCCCTCACCGAGTATGCAGTAGGCCGTGGGTTCGATGCCGACCCTGACACCTGTTTGTGTGACCTCCCCCCATGGGCGCGTGGATTTGACTCCGGGCCCTCCGCTTTTGCCCTCCACATTTAGAAACGTGAGTTTCGATTTTTTTTGGCTGCTACTATTAATCCACACGTATGATCATAAGCCACTTCGATGACCCACCGTGTGTGGCCAGGTTGCCTCCGATAAATATATTATAACTCAGTGGGCTTCTACCTTGTACATGACACAGTTTATAGTTTAGTTAGTTATTTTACTTAGTCCCGAGGCAGCCTATAACGCATTATTCATGCACGATGGTTATCCATCTGAGTGCTATCCAGCATCAGTCCTTGTTAGGCTTCCGAGATCTGGCACATTCCAAGTTATTTGGTTATAAGCGTAACGGCAATATGCCGCAATTAATACATTTCATTATTTGTCAACAACAGATTAGCGTTCAATTAAAGGCAAAACTAAGTTCCTACAATAGCTTTTAAACTGTTTTACCTGATAGGATTGTTATATAAATTGTTGGATATTACAGCAAACTGTAAAAGATTAGTCCTTTAATTATCTTAATTTTAATTGATTCCAGGTTTGTGTACATTTGTAAAGTCTCAGAGTTGAGCCATTTGTCAACAGATTATGTTATGCCGTTGGCCTAGTTGTATTACATTAATTGCCTCACATTTCTGTCAAATAGAGGCAATTATTTTGTAAATGTGCTTCTTAAATTTCTTAGAGCCTTCGTGTGTGCATTACAGAAGTCCATTTCCACGCGAAATAAAATGGTAAAATTGTTTCTGAGAGCGTTTGGATTGTGTGCTACATTATTGAAATAACATTTTTGCAAAGTTAGCTGCAGCACATGGGGAATATTAAGAGCTGCAATGCCAGTAATCCCATCGAGGAGCCAACACATTAAGCAGAAACGTGAGAGAGCTATAGGAACCGTTATTCGACATTTCTGGTTATTTTGATGCAGCGATATCGATAAAGCCTTAAAGACCTCTCTGGTCGAGATTGCGAACACGGCATCGTGTCTTAATCTGGGAATGTCTAGCATTAATCACGGACGCATTGGGGCCCCTGAACGCCGCGGTTTCACATCCACACATTTGATGGATCACCACCATTACGCCACACAGCCCCGCGGCACCCGGCATTAGTCTTGAGATGAATTGGGCCTGTCGTCGAAATGACTTCTGCTGTTATGAGAGGTAATTTGGGCGGCAGGAAACGAGCCTGCACGAGTGGTAGCCTTGTACCGGGCCAAGTGCTGGAGTTGGCCTGATCGGGTTACGACTTGTACCGATTTCCTGGTTTAAAAAAAAAAATGCACACACGCGCGCACATACACAGACACACTGGGGGTGCATGCGCGGGGCCGAGTGAGAGCAGGTGCGCCTTCTCAACCGCTGGCAGTGCCCCCCGAGTAACACTCAATGCACCTTTTGTGTGCGCAGCCATGAGCTGCCCACTGGGACCGGAGCAAACTTTCTTTTTAAAAACGTGAAAAAAATTTGTGCGTTTCTCATAACCGCAGTCATTAAGACATTGCTCGAAGGAAACTTTATATTTCTCAATGACTTAATAGTCCGAAAAGTGTCCCCCCCCAGAGGCCTGGCTGAAATCTTGCGTTAGTGGGAAGTTTTCACAGCACTGCTTTCTGCAGGAATTTAAATGGAGGGTTATTGAGAATTGTTTTCCTTGTGCGCGAGAGGTCTCACATTCTCTCCGCGAGGCTCGCGATGCACTCAGAACCCCGTGAGCGGGGTATTTCTCTCTCTCGCTCTTTTTCGAATTCTCGGTAATGACACACATAAAGCCTCATGACACCACGGTAAGAAGGCGTTTTGGAAATTAATGTAAAATGTGAAAACATCAATTACGACTAACTTGTCTACAGCACATAGGTTAGCGGTATTTCTTTTCCTCTCGGTAAAAAAAAACACACACACGCACTGCTGCTGCTTTCAGAATAAAGCGAGGCATTCCAACAGGTGCAATGCAATAACATTGGCTATTTATCTCAGTGGCCGAAACGAACCCACCATTCCGAGGTGTTTGGAATTGGCCGCGGAGCTGAAAAGCGGATTTCTTGATGCACGGCTTCATGCACTCGCCTCGACCAAGGTCAGTTGCTCAAACACGACATACATCATAATTAATGTCCGTGCCGTTAATATAAGCCGCCTCGTAGAAGAAGAAGGAAAAAAATGCGTACACAATTTACGTTGATAATTAACCAAAGAAAACTTTAAGTGTTTAAAAAAATGTTTGCCATGTAAAGTATTTCCTATTCCGCAATATGTGTTGAGGGTGTTCGGTGGCTCTGCGCCAGCCAGGATTAAAAGTCAGCAAATATCTTCGTCAGCCAACAAACTAATTACACGCCAACAAGTCTAACGGAAAATGATGCAAGCGGAGCTGTTCAACAAAGCCTAACTTAACCTCACGATCGGAGTCAAATGGACAGAGGCATCACGAAAGTTGCGTACAACACAAAGGGGGTGCGAGTGATGGCACCAAGTTGTACACTTTTAACCTCCACCATAAAACGATCTTGCCCTCGATGTTTTTGCGGAGAGCGATTGTACCACCGGTCCCCTTGGCCTGGGGTGAGTCACGCGTAATTGTGAGAGACGGGGGTGAGTGGGCGCTTGATTAATTTGTGGACCCCAAACGACCGCGGAACCTCTGCCTCTGGACGTCACAGGCCGAACTCGGGTTTTTTTCCCCCCTTCCAGAAATTATTTCGTTCACAACAACGGCAGCCTAACGGCAGCACGCGCGTTCACTGGATGGTGACTGCAATAATCTCATTCTGTTATCACGTTCAGGTCTCAAGCAGAACCAGATGGCAATTCATCATCACCAATAGCGATCGGCATTACTAATTGCAAACCTCCGTTTCAACGATGTGCAATAATGTTTTTTTCTTATTTCAACTGAGAATCGTTTAATGTTTTAAATGAACACGGGTGTCTAGAACGTGGCGCGCACTATTGCCGTTTGCGAGTGTGCAAAGAGTTTGAGAACTTTAAAAAACAAGCCGCTCCGGGTTTTTTTCTTCTTTAAATCATTTGAGCACAACTTTTTGAAATAGCTCCTCTACGCAGTTAGCGTGATGAATTGCCGGTCGTGGCGAGCAGGTATCGGGTGACGGTGTTAATGGAAGGATTGGGAATTCGTGTTAACATCTATACAGCACTTCAGGAAAAATAAAAACGGCGGTCATTGTTAAATATTTAAAGCACATTTCCTTGAATCAGTTAACCGCTTATCTAAATACGTGGCTAACCTTGAAACGCAGGAGCAATTACAGGAAGCCATTCCTCATGTTGGCCTCTGACCATTTCACCCGGGAATGCGCCCCAATCTCGTCACATCTCGGAAGCGAAGTCAGGCTTGAGCCTGGATAGTGTGCTTCAATGGCCGAACCGCAAGCGCAAACAGGTTGTCTTTTGCGTCTGTTTGGTTCTGTTCGCTACACTTCCCTCGGCCGCGCGGCTGGTACCCCCCACTCGGCAGAGGGCTGCCGAGTTGAGCCCAAAAGAATGTCATCGTAGTAACTGCTTTTCTGACGCTCGCACGCCTATGCCGCCCGTCGTTGCCACCCGCGCGCTGGTCAGGGCTGTGAGATATCTGGGCAAAATAGTGAAACCCTCGCGATCCGCACGGCCTGGGGAGAGGCCCTCGTCCGGCAGTGGATTTACAAAACGGGGGCAGTACGCACAGCACGAGAATGCCTGTCCCAGCCCGCTCTTTCGACTGAACGATCAATAAATGCAGACAAATTGCCTGAGAATTTACAGGATTAAACAAATTATTTGGTGATGCTGATGCGTTGGCAGCGGTGCACACACACACACACACGAATAATAATTTTAAAACACTCAACACATTCGTGAATAACGCTGGCTTCAAATTATATATAATGTGCTATGACGAAGGGCCATTTCCCGAAACGTCACCAAGTATATATTTGTTTTCCTTTTTAAGTCAGTGTTTATTCACGAATGTGTAGAGTTTTGCATTCGCCGGGGAGTTGAGGGAGAGCTCAAGTCAAGCAAAGCGTCTGGAAATTGCATTGCACCTCGCCGGAAAAGTCAGACAGCAGCCAGCCATTCGGGTTTCGTGCAAATGTGAAACTATATACACACACACACACGGTGCTTCAAAAAAGTGTTAACACTTACATGGGACTATCGTTTTTAATGGGGAAAAACGGATAGTGCACTGTAATATCATAACAAATGTGTGTTAGTTTAACACGTAGGCTTTCGTGACCAATATCATCCATAATGCAGGTTTTTTGAGTTAGATTCCATAAATATATAAATGTGTCGTTAAACCCGCCACAACCTGACACAGCCAACTAGTAAGGGTTGTCACGTAAACAGAACGTGCCGATTCGTCACTAGTACAGCACACCGGTGTGTTGGAGAGCCAAGCCACAACATTTACAAAAAAAACTGTATTCTAAATGTAAAGTTAATAGCTTAAAAAAGCCAACGAGTCTCCCACTTAGATTTTAAGTTTTCGTGACTGCAGGGATCACGTAGGCAGAAATAAAATGAATAAAATCACGACGTTTTGGGCGCAACGCAAGCGTCCGTGATCAGGTGGGCTGCTGTGACAACAGCCCTTTTGCTCACTTCAGCAATTGTTTCTTGCTGTGGTTGTCCCACTTGATGACGTACGCTTGTGTTGCGCCCGAAACGTCGTGATTTTATTCCTTTTATTTTCTACCTACGTGACTTTACCGACAGAACCAAAGAATAAGTGTCCCACTTGTTCACCATCGTTGTCAACGCGTGCCTGGAATCTTCTCCAGGTGGTCTCCAGAGCTCGGAGGCACATTTCTTGCGGTATTGTTGCAAATTCTCCGGAGTGTTCACATTATTTGGAAGCACCCTGTATATATGCCCTGAACACTTCATTTTTTAATATATAGCGAACCTAACATTACGTAGTTAAACTAAGTGTCATAGTCACGTTTCATGGGCCTGCATTTGGGTGCGTCTCTCTTTGGAGATGTGATCATTATTTATGGAGCCGGCGTAATAATGAAATTCTGATGTCCCGTCCGATGCTTAATTTTAGCCGGAGCAGTCCACAACGCCATTCCGGGGAAACATGTTCACACCCAGCCAGATCCACCTCGCCTTAGTTTAACGAAAACCTCACTGACAACAAAACGCGAGTCCGTGCACGTAAACAATATAAACCGGAGCATAGTATTATAGGAATACATCTTTCAATGATGTAGAATCGGTATGGTTAGACAGCCTAGCAGCATTCCGGATAATATTGAGTGAGAAATGAAGCTCCGTCCACGTCTCTCTGCCTCCATGCAAGCACCACGTCACGTGTGTGGACGCCTGCGAGCAGAGGCCCTCCCAACCGTGACATGGAACGAGCAACCTCTGGCGCACACACGTGGCACAAAATAAACAAAACCACACGAACGGGCGAGGAAACGTGTGCAGATGAAACTACTCGAACGCGATAATATTTCAAACACATATTTACCGCCCATCGTTGGTTACACGTGACCTGAAGTTTCATTATCGTCAACTTCCATCGTGTGGCTGAAGAGATTTGTAAAAGAATACTTAGATTTTTTGTGTGTATGTGCGGAGACAAATATGGGAAGGAGGGATATTTTGTTTTAGCTTTCTGTGAATGAGCAATAAACATCAGCTTTTCTGAAGAAGTGCATTATGGTCTTGTTGTCTTAGATCACAAAAAAACCTGAGAAAATGTGACCGACAGAGGTGGGACAAAGTCATTGTTATGCAAGTCCAAGTCGAGTCGCAAGTCATCAAATTCATGACTCGAGTCTGACTCGAGTCCAAGTCACATGACTCGAGTCCACATCTCATAGGTGGGACAAAGTCATTGTTATGCAAGTCCAAGTCGAGTCGCAAGTCATCAAATTCATGACTCGAGTCTGACTCGAGTCCAAGTCACATGACTCGAGTCCACACCTCTGGACTGACCGACGACCAGCAGCAGTTAGACAGTGAGAAACAACTCTGGATGGGTTTTGTCCTTATTAGGATTCATCAGCAAAACAGTCATAAATGCTTTTTTTGCTGAAAAGTCTGCCTCTGGAATTAATATATCATAACCCTTTCGAGTCCCCAATAATCACACAGTAGATTTGGCTAATGCCAATAAAAATCGAATATTTTATTTCGATCACTTTGACTGGCAAAATTAAAAACAGCACGACGCGCGGGAAAATGCAGTGCCCTTACCTGGAATAAAATGTCACTTGAAGAGACCATCTCTGCCTAGGTCTCTGACATCTGCTTCTGCATGCCCGTTCTCGAATACGGTGTGATGTGCTGCTCTGAGATCATTCCCAACGGGCATTTCGTCTCGTGACACAAAGGGGACATGGCCACGTGTAATACAGTATCACCACGTGGGCAGTGCCGGATTACGCTAGTGTGGAGCCTGTAGTATTTGTTATAAAGGGGCCCTAAATAAAATAAAAACATAAATATTGAAACACAAAATTTTAACTTGCATTGTAAAGTAATTGGATAATTTTATTTGCTATACAGCCAGATAATACGACAAATCGCTAGCCTTAAACACCCAGTCGTTCTTAAAAGTTGAAGGCAATATAGTACTATAGTAATAGAGCAAGTGCAGAATCACTGAACCGGAATTGGTAGCTTGAAAGCATTTAGCGCGAGGCCCTAGAAAGTGCTGGGACCGTAGCATATGTAGCTACTTTTGCTACTCGGATAATCCGGCACTGCTCGTGGTAGAGAATGCAGGTGAGTGTACCTCACGCGAGCCGCTTATAAAGCCGCGTGCATCATCATCATCATACGGGCTCTGCACCTCGGTGCTGCGAACCGCGCTGTGCCCGCGAGGGGGCGCCCATCATCATCATCATCGTGCTCCTGGGCCCGCAGAGTCGACGAGTGACTGTGAGCACGCTTTGGCAGTGCCGGATTTTCCTTGTAGCAAAAGTAGCTACACATGCTGTGGGCCATAATAGAGGGGGGGTTTTGGGGTTAGATCGCGTAAATATATACATGTGTCTTTAAAACCCGTCACCACCCGTAACAGCCAACTAGTAAGGGTTGTCACTTAAACAGAACGTGGCCAATTCGTCACTAGTACAGCACTAACCGGTGTGTTGGAGAGCCAAGCCACAACATGTACAATCTGAGTACGACGTTTCGCCAGTAATTACAACTAGCTTCATCATGCTATGGGCCCCGCACTTTCAAGTGCCCCGCGGAAAATGCTTTCAAGCGATCAATTCCGAGAAAAGATTTTCCCCTTTTTTCTGGCAACAAAACAGCTTTGTTAAGATTTTAAAACACCAAACTGAAACCTTTTGCAAGGAATCATCTCTGCATTAGCCACAATACTTGTGGTCAGAATGCAAACAAATCAATTCCGGGTCAGTGATTCTGCACTTGCTTTATTACTATAGTACTATACCGCCTTCAACTTTTATGAACGACTGGATATTTAAGGTTAGCGATTGTCGTATTATCTGGCTGTATAGCAAATGAAATAATACAATTACTTTACTACGCAAGTAAAAAATGTGTGTTTTAATATGAACTTTATTTATTTATTTAAGGCCCCTTTATAACATAATGCAACAGGTCCCGCACTTGCTGAATCCGGCACTGCGCTATGGTCCACCGAAAGTCAGATTTGTTTGGATGGTATCTCGTGGCCCTCTTCCAGATGTTGCTGGAGGGAGCGCCGCCCGGGAGGAGGGGTTACCCTCTCCACAGCTGCGATGCGCGTGCTTCTTCCATTCGTGTCGAGCTCACTGCGGGCGGGCCGTGCCAGGGCGACCCGAGTTTGATTCCCGGCCGCAGCCAATGTCAGAGGTGATCATGTGACCCGCTTCTGGGCCTCTCGAATGAGTACATATTTACGTGAGAAAACATCGGCGCTGGGACAACCAATCTGGTGCGGCGTGGTGGTGGCGTTGTCCCGACTTTCACAATGTTCTCCATAACAGCACTTAGCACAACAGTCTATGTAAGCTCTGCTGGGATCTCTGCCTTTGTATCGATTGTGGTCGCGGTTTAAATCAAGAACCAATTCTTTTCCGTCTCTCGTGTTTCGAGTCTCGTTCGTCATTTTTTCCTCGTCTTGTTTTACTTTTTCCCATATTTGTTCGATCCATTATCCCAAATGTCACAGCGTGTAGTTTGCGTACACGATGCATGCACCGATTTATTTTACGTGCACGATTTGCAACACGCATCTTCAGTACCGGGACCAATGTAATACATGCTTACATGCACGTAACGAATCATTAATTGATCCGGTGCTAAGCGGCGTCAGAAGGCATGCCTACCTGATACCCACAGGCATCGAATACACAATCTCGTCTGACCATCCTCCCATTCCTGTTTTCTCCGCGGTACTAAAAAATATATAAAAGTAAATGTTGTTTTACTGTATTTACGCTATTTTCGTTGTAAAATCCGTCTCGTGAGTCCGTTTTAATCCGCACCATCAGTATGAATGTAACAGGCGGATGTCAAGTGTATCGTGGACGACTGAAAATAAAACGTAATTAATGGGTTCTCGAGAAAGCTGGTGTTGAAAGAAAACTGTTAGAGGCGATCAAATCAAGGGACAACCCCGGTTCACGTACGGCAAAGAAGACCAAAGTTCACACGGACAGATAACATCAAAGCATGGACGAGATTCACGCTGGAACAGACAACGATGATAGCAGAAGACAAGTCAGTGGCGAAGGATTGTCCATGATGCGGCCAACCTTCAGATCGAGGATGGGTCAAGACGAGACAAATACAATATGTCTTTACCGATACGGTGGCGAGATGTTAACTACCTCGCCTGGTAGACAGGAAGTGGTGGAGTCGATCCCAACTCCTGACGCTGTATATATTTGGAGTTTGCATGTTCTCCCCGTGATTGCTGTTTTCCCTCCACATTTAGAATGAACATCACGAGTCTCAAGTATTTGGCTGCTACACGTGTCCACGTGATAAGCCACTTCGGTGAGCCACCGTGTGTGGCCAGGTTGCCTCTGAAAAATATCGTATAGCTGTGGGCTTCTACCGGTTAAAAAACAAGTTTGTCGTTTAGTTTATATAAGCCTAAATGACACTGGTCCACAATTTTTTAGACGTCGCCTGCTTCAGAGATGAAATGTGCTTTTAATTATGGATTTTGATGTGCTGAATTCAAATATACTCTTTGGTTCGTTCGGTAAAGTCACGTAGGTGAAAATGAAAATAAAATAAATAAATAAATAAAATAAAAAGTTAAATATATGTATATTTATATGTATATATTTTTTCACCTACGTGACTTCACCGAAAGAAGCAAATAGTATGGATACTTGCAGTCACGAAAACTTCAAATCTAGAATGAATTCAAATATGACAATTAAAACAACTCACTGGCTACTGTTCCAAAGATATTAAAGTTTTTACATTTTACGTCTATTTATATTGTGCAGATAGTCGAGTTTTACTTATAAATTTGTTAACCTAGGCGTTTTCACGTGTTTATGGTTGCTTTACATGATAACATGTCACCTGATAACATGTTACATGATAACATGAAATTACTGAAGAAACGATCGTAGCGCGTTAACTTTAAAAGGTTCTCAAAATCATTTAAATGCATCGGTACCACTAAAGTTTTGCAATTAAAAGTGGCACCCTACTAGACTCTTCACTCGATGGCGTGATACATAGAGCGACATAAATATACGTTTTAAAAAAGTGCACTGCTTGTTGAAGCCAAAGCTCCTTTGGAGATCAGCTGATGGCCCATGGCAGAGTGACGCCGTGGACGTCAACTGAACATTTGTGAAAACTCGACACATGTGAAAAAGAGCTTCACAGCTCTTCGGATTCCTCGAGTACAGTGGCGCTTAACCAGTGGCGCTTAACCAGTGGCGCTTAACCTGTGGCGCTTAACCAGTGGCGCTTAACCAGTGGCGCTTAACCAGTGGTGCTTAACCAGTGGCGCTTAACCAGTGGCGCTTAACCAGTGGCACTTAACCTGTGGCGCTTAACCAGTGGTGCTTAACCAGTGGCGCTTAACCAGTGGCGCTTAACCAGTGGCGCTTAACCAGTGGCGCTTAACCTGTGGTGCTTAACCAGTGGCGCTTAACCAGTGGTTCTTAACCAGTGGTTCTTAACCAGTGGTTCTTAACCAGTGGAGCTTAACCAGTGGTTCTTAACCAGTGGTTCTTAACCAGTAGTTCTTAACCAGTGGCGCTTAACCAGTGGAGCTTAACCAGTGGCGCTTAACCAGTGGTTCTTAACCAGTGGTTCTTAACCAGTGGTTCTTAACCAGTGGCGCTTAACCAGTGGTTCTTAACCAGTGGCGCTTAACCAGTGGCGCTTAACCAGTGGAGCTTAACCAGTGGCGCTTAACCAGTGGCGCTTAACCAGTGGCGCTTAACCAGTGGCGCTTAACCAGTGGCGCTTAACCAGTGGCGCTTAACCAGTGGCGCTTAACCAGTGGAGCTTAACCAGTGGCGCTTAACCAGTGGAGCTTAACCAGTGGCGCTTAACCAGTGGAGCTTAACCAGTGGCGCTTAACCAGTGGCGCTTAACCAGTGGCGCTTAACCAGTGGAACTTAACCAGTGGCGCTTAACCAGTGGCGCTTAACCAGTGGCGCTTAACCAGTGGAGCTTAACCAGTGGCGCTTAACCAGTGGTTCTTAACCAGTGGCGCTTAACCAGTGGCGCTTAACCAGTGGCGCTTAACCAGTGGTGCTTAACCAGTGGCGCTTAACCAGTGGTGCTTAACCAGTGGCGCTTAACCAGTGGAGCTTAACCAGTGGCGCTTAACCAGTGGCGCTTAACCAGTGGAGCTTAACCAGTGGAGCTTAACCAGTGGTGCTTAACCAGTGGAGCTTAACCAGTGGAGCTTAACCAGTGGCGCTTAACCAGTGGCGCTTAACCAGTGGCGCTTAACCAGTGGAGCTTAACCAGTGGAGCTTAACCAGTGGTGCTTAACCAGTGGAGCTTAACCAGTGGAGCTTAACCAGTGGCGCTTAACCAGTGGAGCTTAACCAGTGGTGCTTAACCAGTGGCGCTTAACCAGTGGAGCTTAACCAGTGGCGCTTAACCAGTGGAGCTTAACCTGTGGTGCTTAACCAGTGGCGCTTAACCAGTGGCGCTTAACCAGTGGAGCTTAACCAGTGGTGCTTAACCAGTGGAGCTTAACCAGTGGAGCTTAACCTGTGGTGCTTAACCAGTGGCGCTTAACCAGTGGAGCTTAACCAGTGGCGCTTAACCAGTGGAGCTTAACCAGTGGAGCTTAACCAGTGGCGCTTAACCAGTGGAGCTTAACCTGTGGTGCTTAACCAGTGGCGCTTAACCAGTGGCGCTTAACCAGTGGTGCTTAACCAGTGGAGCTTAACCAGTGGAGCTTAACCAGTGGTGCTTAACCAGTGGAGCTTAACCAGTGGCGCTTAACCAGTGGAGCTTAACCTGTGGTGCTTAACCAGTGGCGCTTAACCAGTGGCGCTTAACCAGTGGAGCTTAACCAGTGGCGCTTAACCAGTGGAGCTTAACCAGTGGAGCTTAACCAGTGGCGCTTAACCAGTGGTGCTTAACCAGTGGCGCTTAACCAGTGGAGCTTAACCAGTGGCGCTTAACCTGTGGTGCTTAACCAGTGGCGCTTAACCTGTGGCGCTTAACCAGTGGCGCTTAACCAGTGGCGCTTAACCAGTGGAGCTTAACCTGTGGTGCTTAACCAGTGGCGCTTAACCAGTGGCGCTTAACCAGTGGTGCTTAACCAGTGGAGCTTAACCAGTGGTGCTTCACCAGTGGCGCTTAACCAGTGGCGCTTAACCTGTGGTACAGGATGCCCTTTCTGGGGATGCGAGACATGGGCTGATTTTTTCACAAGGTAAATCATCGAGACACAAATTGAGCGTGGGCACGTAAGTACAACTACTTTGTTTAATCAAAGCCATGTGTTTATTAACATTATAATTAATCTTCTTGGTTCTTTCGGTAAAGTCACGTAGTGAGAATTGTATTTTATTATGTTTTATTTTAATTATTCCCTTCTACGTGACTTTACCGAAAGAACCAAGAAGATGAATCCCTGCAGTCACGAAAGCTTTAAATCGAAATTTAACATTATAATTGTTTTAACGATTGAGAAACAAAGGGGTGCAAGGCTGCAGTCAAGATGAAGAACCACTGCTCTAGGATACACAGATATCCTGATTTCATTCAGATTTCTGAACTTCAGCAACAAAGATGCGACCCAACAACTGATAATGTAAATGGCTGCCGTGGCGCTCAGGGGCAAGCAGCCCTCACCCTGACACTCACCCTGACACTATCCCTCACCCTGCCACTGTCCCTCACCCTCACACACACCCTGACACTCACCCTCACCCTGTCCCTCACCCTGACACTCACCCTCACACTGTCCCTCACCCTGACACTCACCCTCACACTATCTCTCACCCTGACACTCACCCTGACACTAGCCCTCACCCTGACACTCACCCTCACACTGTCCCTCACCCTGACACTCACCCTGACACTATCTCTCACCCTGACACTCACCCTGACACTAGCCCTCACCCTGACACTCACCCTCACACTATCTCTCACCCTGACACTCACCCTGACACTATCTCTCACCCTGACACTCACCCTGACACTAGCCCTCACTCTGACACTCACCCTAACACTATAACTCACCCTGACACTCACCCTGACACTAGCCCGCACCCTGACACTCACCCTGACACTAGCCCTCACCCTGACACTCACCCTGACACTATCTCTCACCCTGACACTCACCCTGACACTAGCCCTCACCCTGACACTCACCCTCACACTATCTCTCACCCTGACACTCACCCTGACACTATCTCTCACCCTGACACTCACCCTGACACTAGCCCTCACCCTGACACTTACCCTGACACTAGCCCTCACCCTGACACTCACCCTGACACTATCTCTCACCCTGACACTCACCCTGACACTAGCCCTCACCCTGACACTCACCCTGACACTAGCCCTCACCCTGACACTCACCCTGACACTAGCCCTCACCCTGACACTCACCCTGACACTCACCCTGACACTAGCCCTCACCCTGACACTCACCCTGACACTCACCCTGACACTAGCCCTCACCCTGACACTCACCCTGACACTATCCCTCACCCTAACACTCACCCTGACACTCACCCTCACCCTGACACTCACCCTGACACTCACCATCACCCTCACACTCACCTTGACACTATCCCTCACCCTCACCCTAACACTCACCCTAACACTATCCCTCACCCCAACTCTATCCCTCACCCTAACACTCACCCTCACCCTGACACTCACCCTCACCCTGACACTCACCCTCACCAGCCAGTGTCACGTCACGTGTGCGTGCGTTTTCTCGGGCTGCACCACTTTCCTTCCGCAGCCCGACGCTCATCAGTGGAGCTGGACAAACATCCCAGTGCAGGAGCCTCCTGGAAATACAAATACAACCACGTGTTGAGACTCGGCGACCCTTTTCTTGGTAAACTGGTGGCATTACTAATAATATTGTTCACTTGCCAATAGTGACAGTCCTCCCACTGAGACTAGCCTCTCGTTTTTTTATTTTTTAAAAGTGTCTTGATTTTATGGGTAGGATTACTTTCGTTTAATTTATACTGTAAAGTAATGCGATGCCCTCTTTAGTGGAGGCGAGTTCTTACTCCAAATAAACATTGAATAAATGAGCGAACCTTAACCAAACCAGAAACCAGCCACTAGTACTACTTCTAATCCACACCATCATCCTAACCACACGAGTACTCGACTTCCCACTGACCAATCATCAACAAGAACCGAACCGCAAACGCCAGTCCTCTATTTTTTCACATCCCGTGTCGATCCACTGATCAATGACGGGCTGCCCACGCCGCGTGTCCGTCTTTGGGGCTTGTTTGACCAGACTTCACCACGTTGGGGACCCGGGACCGGTCCCAGATATCACGTGCCACTGATGATAGCCGTCGCAGAGATTCGAACTCGAGTCGCTGATTTCAGAGCGCAGTGCTGTTCGTCTTTTGGTCTAGCACCGGTGAGACAAAGCCATGCTGGAGACTGTTTTCTCATTGAAGCCAGGACGTTTCGAGGACAGCACATACATTAGCAAAGCATACTGCATTTGTTTGCATGTTTTACCACAAAGTGCGTGTGGTTAATGCGTGTGGTTAAAGCGGACCTGATACCTTGCAATGGGTGTCTGTTTGGTGTTTGGACGTCTTCACACCTCCTGTATTTATCCCAGAAAGAGTGAAGCTTATCCGAGTCTGTGGTCGTTTTTAAAATGCGTCTTAAAACCTATTCATACGCTTTCGCTAATTAAACTTTTAGTTCATTTAGTAAGCGGATTATAATATAATTTTTTGTATGCTGAGTGTCTGCTGCTGCTACTGTGTCCTGTGCGGAGCTTCAAGATCCTCGGTAAAAAGCTCTATATAAATGGAATTATTATGAATTACTTGATAACGGAGAAAGGGCCTTCCCAGGTGTGAGCTCGACTTGTGTCGCGTGCGCGCTTTGTGCGAAGCGTGCGGCTCCCCGCGCCCGGCCGCTTTGGCGACGTGAAATACGCGCCGTTGTGTTCTTGGACCTCGCTCGGCTCTGATAATGCATCAGCAACCCAATATTTGGCCGTGACATTTCAGCGCCAACCCAACCCCATGTGCGCGTAGAGGCTTGCCCCGTTGATCGATGTGTGGAGGTGAACATGCCATGCACTCTCCACCACCACCACCACCTCCTCCAGGAAGCAATGCGCTTGCATCGTTACACGTGAGCTTGTGCAGGGCGCTAAGTGCCCGTGAGTATGTGTGTGTGCGTGTGTGCGTGTGTGTGCGTGTGTGTGTGCGTGTGTGTGCGTGTGTGTGTTTTGCGTGTGTGTGTGCGTGTGCGTGTGTGTGTGCGTGTGTGTGTGCGTGTGTGTGTGTGCGTGTGTGTGTGCGTGTGTGCGTGTGTGCGTGTGTGTGCGTGTGTGTGTGTGTGCGCGTGTGTGCGTGTGTGTGTGTGTGCGCGTGTGTTTGCGTGTGTGTGTGCGTGTGTGCGTGTGTGCGTGTGTGTGCGTGTGTGCGTGTGCGTGTGTGTGCGTGTGTGCGTGTGCGTGTGCACGCAATGGGAGCCTGTGTTGTCGATGTAACGGGCGTCTCTGTGTGCGCGGCACGCGTGTAATAGACCTTCTATTTATAGTTTGAGGCTCATTGCGGAGGTTTAAAAAAAAAGATGCCGCTGTGCAACTTTTTTGGCCGACAAACAGCTCGACACATTTGGCTCGAGCCGCCTCAGGAGGAGGAGGAGGAGGCGGAACGAGGCGAGAGAATTGCCGCGTCCTCCTTTTCCTTGTCGTGCGCTGGTAACGCAGAGCAACGAGAAGGCATCTGGGCACATGGAGGGGGGGGGGCAACAACGGGAGACTTAAAAGTGTAAGCGTTGTTCGGGGGAAAATGTAAGGAACCGGAAAGAGAGTCAGCATGTTGGCACATGACAAGGGGGAACGCGGGAACAAATGACGACACGTGCAGTGGACACCTTCCGGGGCAATCTGCCCCACGGATCGTGACGATGATCGCAAGTGACTCGGTCGCGGCCTCTTCAGCAAACACAACAGTACCCATCATCACGACGAGGGGGGCGAGTTGGGGGGGGTGTTGGACGCGCTTGCCCGCATTGCAGTCCGCGGCTCGTGAGACACGCGCGTTCCACGTGCACGCGCGCGGTTACATAACGCGACCCCCCCCGCCTCTCCCGCTCGCTGCCCCCCCCAGAGCCGTTGCGTCACCACCACCACCGCCGCCTACAGCAGAGCGAGAGAGAGAGGGGGGTCAGGAGGTCAACCCCACACACCGCCGCGCGGGCCCAGAGGCCACTGGCCAGCCGGAGCACCAAACTGGTGCCACGTGAGCTGCCACGTCTTGAGTCGAGGAGACTCATTCATTCGCACGGGCAACAACAACTGGCGTTTGTCGAGCATCTGGAATGCAATCGCGTCCGCAGACGCTTTACAAGACAAATTGACATGGTGAAGTTAACGATGCACGCGGTGTCCTTCTCGAACGCAAAGGACGTCAGCGAATTGGCGCTTGTTTCTGTAAGCAGCGAAGCTGCGCGTTTCCACCTCGGGGTGTCATTGACGGCCAAGAAATCAGCTCCGAGCCCATGGACTGTGCAACGCTGCTGTCGGAGCGCATAACCAGATGTCAGATGTAACAGTGGGGTTGTTGTTATTGTTGTTGCAGTCACAGTTAACCTGGCTGAGACCCTTAACTCGCTCGCCACACTCGAGAACCCGGCTTAATCACAGGCGGCGTCTTGGATTCGATCCCACGATCCCAGGATCGGTGTTCGTCTCTGTGCTCTGACCCCTCTTTGCCAGCCGGGTGACTGCGTGGGGTGCGGGGATGAATGCGTGGGGTGTGCGGTTTGGTGTCGATGTCTGCGCCGCTCGGCTTGGGGCTGCGTGCGTGTCCCCTGCGCCTTCCGTGTCCGCACTCCACACACGAAGCATCGTTAACAGTTTATGCTTATAGGTGGGTGCGGGAATAAGGATTAATAAAAAACGATGTTGATGATGATACGGTATGTAAGAAAGCCGACCTTTACTTAATCCCCATAGCCCCGTGTTTACCGATAGTTTGTTTTGGCTGGCGCAGCTGCAGTTGGAACAGCCAATGCGGTGTGCGTTCGAGAAACGAATAAACACATTTGACTCAGAATCCCAGACTGATTGTGGAGTTTGTGGAAGTTCGTTAAAGCTTAAGTGCGAAATATTTCACAAGTTTTAATTTGCAATTCACGAATTAGGTTTCGGATGGGCTGCCATTTACCCACAAGTACTCCAATTTCCCCTTAATTTCCCACAGCGTAAAACAAATGAGACTCACACCTCTGGTCAAACTCTCAGTCACAAACGCACCTGATGCAACGGTGTAACTCCGCAACGCTGATTCTGCCGATGAACAAGATTACATCCACTATGAGACCTCCTTTACCAGTGGCAAAATATAGTAATAGGTTTTTACCCTTTCAACTGGTACAAAAACTGACACCTTTATACAAGGCATCATGTTTGTTATTGCAAACATGATCCCTTGTATAAAGGTGTCAGTTTTTGTACCCGTTGAAAGGGTAAATACCTATTACTAAGATTACATCCGACGCAACCACGTGGCAATGTGTCCGTGAAGGTCTCCAGGAGTTCACATCGGGGTGTCGCGCTTGTCATCAGTGGTGTGACGGGGTTGGCATGGGCGATGGTGCAAGGAATTAAATGCCCCCCCCCCCCATACAATTTGCTCCGTCTCCTCGTAGCCCGGCGTCAACCCCCTCCATCCCTCCGATCCATGGGGCCCGGTGCTCTTGCATCACTTGCACACTCGATGGCTACGCTGTGCTTCTCATCTGCACCGCACTCAGCAAAACACCGCACTCAGCAAGCACCACAACTCACCAAAACAACACAACTCACCAAAACACCGCAACTCACCAAAACACCGCAACTCACCAAAACACCGCAACTCACCAAAATAACGCAACTAACCAAACACCGCAACTCACCAAAACACCACAACTCATCAAAACACTGCAACTCACCAAAACAACGCAACTAACCAAACACCGCAACTCACCAAAACATCACAGCTCACCAAACACCACAACTCACCAAAACACCACAACTCACCAAAACACCGCAACTTACCAAACACCACAACTCACCAAACACCACAACTCACCAAACACCACAACTCACCAAAACACCACAACTCACCAAAACATTGCAACTCACCAAAACACCGCAACTCACCAAAACACCGCAACTCACCAAAACACCGCAACTCACCAAAACACCACAACTCACCAAAACACCACAACTCACCAAAACACCGCAACTCACCAAACAACACAACTCACCAAAACAACGCAACTCACCAAAACACCGCAACTCACCAAAACAACGCAACTCACCAAAACAACGCAACTCACCAAACACCGCAACTCACCAAAACACCGCAACTCACCAAAACAACGCAACTAACCAAACACCGCAACTCACCAAAACACCACAACTCATCAAAACACTGCAACTCACCAAATCAATGCTACTAACCAAACACCGCAACTCACCAAAACAACACAGCTCACCAAACACCACAACTCACCAAAACACCACAACTCACCAAAACACCGCAACTTACCAAACACCACAACTCACCAAACAACGCAACTAACCAAACACCGCAACTCACCAAAACAACACAACTCACCAAACACCACAACTCACCAAAACACCACAACTCACCAAAACACCGCAACTTACCAAACACCACAACTCACCAAACACCACAACTCACCAAACACCACAACTCACCAAAACACCGCAACTCACCAAAACAATGCAACTAACCAAACACCACAACTCACCAAAACACCGCAACCCACCAAAACACCGCAACTCACCAAAACACTGCAACTCACCAAAACATCGCAACTCACCAAAACACCACAACTCACCAAAACAACGCAACTCACCAAAACACCGCAACTCACCAAAACAACGCAACTCACCAAAACAATGCAACTCACCAAACAGCGCAACTCACCAAACACCGCAACTCACCAAAACACCACAACTCACCAAAACACCGCAACTCACCAAAACACCGCAACTCACCAAAACACCGCAACTCACCAAACACCACAACTCACCAAACACCACAACTCACCAAAACATCGCAACTCACCAAAACACCGCAACTCACCAAAACACCGCAACTCACCAAACACCGCAACTCACCAAAACACCGCAACTCACCAAACACCCCAAACTCACCAAAACACCGCAACTCACCAAAACACCGCAACTCACCAAAACACCGCAACTCACCAAAACACCGCAACTCACCAAAACTACGCCACTCACCAAACACCATAACTCACCAAAACACTGCAACTCACCAAACACCACGACTCACCAAAACAACGCAACTCACCAAAACACCACAACTCGCTTGCGGCGCCGGTAGCGGCTCAAACTCTCACTTGGCATCAACACTTCGCGTGGCGCCCTTCACCATCTCCATGTTAAACGGCGTGGGGAGCGGTGGTGTAGCGGTTAGCGCGCTGCACTACGAAGCTGGCCACCCGAGTTCGATTCCCGCTCATGGCCAACACCGGTGACGATTATTTGAACCGGTCTTGGGCCTCCCGTAGGTCGACTCAGCCTCAATGAGTACCTGGTGCGGTATACAGTAAATATCGCCACTGGGGAGACAAAGGCGACCGGGCGTGATACTGGCCACCACACCCCTCTCGTGTAAAGTTTGCACTTGCCCCAACAGTTTAAGGCTTTACTGGAAGTGGGGTGATCTTTGTCTTCGTGCTAAACAGTAACGAGCACCACCATCTGCCATGATTAGTCCACTGCTGGATGGAGGCCCCCCCCCCACAAGCCGTCGCCATCTCTCAAGCGATGCACCCATGAATGTAATCCTGACGGAGAATTTAAAGAACACTATGTAACACAATTTTCGTTCCTGGGTAGTAAGTGTTATGTCGTAATTGCTTATGCCTAAAAAGTATGGAAAATGGCTATTATTCCCCACAAACTTTGCTTATTGTGAGCAGGACAGTGATATTTTGAAATTTACCTATTTTCCATGAGAAAACAGGCGAATTTGTGTCTTTACGTTCACATAAAGTCAGAAAAAAAAACATTAGAATCAAAATTAACATGTATTTATACTAAAGTTATACAAAAACTACTACAAACGATTGCGAATTCAGTCGTTTTTCAAGATTTACGATTATACTGTTAATCACTTTCACGAATCAGCCACCAAATGTAGTCTCCCATCATGTTCTCGTTATACTGTCCTTGGTGGCGGCGTTCAAAGTCCAGTATATCCTGGTGGAAGCGCTCGCCTTGCTCCTCCGAATACGCTCCCATGTTCTCCTTGAATTTATCAAGATGCGCATCAAAGATATGGACTTTGAGGGACATCATACAGCCCATTGTGCCGTAGTTCTTCACCAGAGTCTCAACCAGCTCCACATAGTTTTCGACCTTGTGATTGCCCAGGAAGACACTTTCTCCTTACTAGTGAGCTTCTTGGGGAATTCATTGCACTCCAGGATCTTCATTATCTGTGGTCCGTTGAAGACACCAGCTTTAACCTTTGCCTCAGACAGCTTAGAGAAGAAGTCTTGAAGGTACTTGAAGGCTGCGACTCCTTACCTACAGCTCTGACAAATTGTTTCATAAGGCTCAATTTGATGTACAGTGGTGGCATCAGCACCTTCCGGGGGTCCACCAGTGGCTGCTACTTGACGTTGTTTCTCCCCACAGAGAACTCGGTCCGCTGTGGCCAGTCCCGCCTGTGGTAGTGCGCCTTGGTGTCCCTGCTGTCCCAAAAGCAAAGATAGCAGGGAAACTTGGTAAAACCGCTTTGGAGACCCATCAGGAATGCCACCATTTTGAAGTCTCCGATGACCTCCCAGCCGTACTCAAAATACATCAAGGCTTCCAGCAAGGTCTTGATGCTGTTATAATCCTCTTTGAGGTGCACCGAGTGAGCCAGGGGAAGAGACGGGTACTTGTTACCATTATGGAGCAGAACGGCTTTGAGGCTCCTGGAGGAGCTGTCAATGAAGAGGTGCCGCTCATTCTGGTTACAGGCGATTCCGATTGCCTCGAACAGACTGGTCACATTGTGGCAGAAGCAGGGCCCATCTTGACGGGTGAAAAAGCTGCAAAAAGGTTGGTGACGCTACCTCTGATCTGCGACTTGCACACTTTCATCCAACAAGTTCCACTGCTTGAGCCTAGATGTCAAAAGCTCGGCATTGGACTTGGTGAGACCAAGATCTCTGATCAAGTCGTTGAGGTATTTTTGGTTGGGTAGTATAGGTTTCGCTTCTCAGCTCCACCTCTGAAATTGTCATCTGGATCTATAAAGTCTTCCTCGCTTTCTGACTTGCTGCTCTCTTCTAAAGATGGCTGCTCTCTCTCCGGAGGAATGAGTACAGAGAGCTCATGGCAGTGTGGCACCGGGGCGATGGATGAAAGAAGGTCCAGATACATGATAGCAGGTGCATTATTGCTAGTCCGACGTTTGGAAGGGTCCACCATGCGAGAAGTAACAGTTGCTTGAGTGGTCAGTGGGTTCCCGCCAAATTCTCGGGATAGCGAACTTCATGGCTCTCTTTTCCCCTTTGTACCATCCTACAAAAATGCATTTATTTCACCCATGACTAATGTGTAAGAGATTCTCGCAACATTTTTCATATATGATATATGTTTGTAATAACATTGAAAATTGTAAAACATTTTAAAATGGAAAACTTTTAAATTCCAAGCAACAAATGTCCATCTTACCTTCCAGAGTTTTTTTGCATTGCTAGCAGGTGAAATGAGGTGCCCAGGGTGTGTCTTGATCCCCGGCAGGCATGCTGGAAAATGCCTTGTAGGCTTCACACATCTTAGCAGATGCTTCCACAGAGTACTTTTTCGCTCTTGTCTTGATAAATTAGCCGCAGACAGAAAAATGTGCCTGCCGGATGCTTGCAGCCTCTTGATGCCATCTCAGAAAAATGCAGATATGTATCCACTTAGGCAGCTGGAACTAAACTGAACTGGTGGGCTTACTACTATTAATATTACTGGAAAGTTATAGAATGTTCTAGAAGTTACTCCAAGTTTACTCAGCACTGAATCTATCGCGAATATTCTGGAAAATAGGTAAATTTCAAAATATCATTGTCCTGGTCACAAAAGCAAAGTTTGTGGGGAATGATAGAATTTTTATGTACTTTTGAGGCATAATCAATTAGGAAATAACACTAACTACCCAGGAAGAAAAAAGATTGTTACACAGTGTAATTCACACCCTAGGCAGCCTCGGTTCCCGCGGTTTGCACCACTTGCGTATCCGTGTGCAGTGTTAATTACGTGAGCTCTTTCAATGGGAGCGAATTATTTTGGAGCTAATTAAAGTAAGACTCAGCAAAACAAAACAAATATACCAGTCTTGTAGCTACACACCTAGGCTGCGCGTCACCGGCTGCTTAAACGCTGGGCTGAAGCATTGTTAATTAACAAAAAAGACTTTATTTATTTATTTACGGACAGGAGTTCTCTCGTGATGTCACTGCAGTGGTGACTGATCAGAAGGCACGGGAGTTGATGGCACGTGGCGGAGAGGATCGGGGATGTGGCTATAGGGCACCGAGACGCCGTGACGGTTTTGCCTGAACAAGCCACGCGTGCTGTAGTCAAAGTATTGTAGTCAACGTATTGTCGTCAACGTATTGTAGTCAACGCATTGTAGTCAGCATGTCGAACGACATCCGAGATTGAAATGAGATTGAGGGCATTCTTACACCTCCCCCCCCGCTCAAATCTCGAGATCTCAACGAGATGAGTCTCGAGAATGATATCGCCACGTGGGTGATCTCCACACTGACTTTAGTTGTCGCTGCTTTGGTAAAACTATGAGTTAGACACCGAGTTAAGTAAGAATATATGCAAACACCCTCCAGGGACAGCAGAGCGCTTCGGAAGGCAAGGGGGCGTCTCAGCTTCCCCTCGCCGTCGTTCCGCAAGTCTGTTATGTACACTGGACGGCGGGTCGTAAACTGCGGCCATCTCCTTGAAAGCCTGTGATAGCGTGGACCGCTGCGCTGGTGGGATAGCATTAAATGCCGCCAAAGCATCGTCGTTGAGAGAAGTGGTGAGTGCCTTCAATGCTTCTTCCTCTGTCCACCCCGCCAAAGTGCAGCTCGCAGAGAAGCGGCGTTTGAAAGCCTCTCAATCCCCGCCAGCTGTTGTGAATTCACGAACAAATAGGATGCGGTGATGCAGCGTAGGGACGTCCTGTGGGTGGAGGAAAATGGCGGCCTCCCCGCTGCGCGTTCCCGCCAAAATGGGAGAGTCGCGCGCTCAGACGGCGGCAGCAATGATGTTGACGCCACGTGGCTCCGGGGTGATCTTCTCCGTTGACGGCTCCCCGGCATCGAACTTGGCGGCCAACTCGGCCGCGGCGCCCAGCAACTCAGCAAGGCGGGCGCTTGCCGTCCGACGAACCTTGGACGGCGATGAGTCTAACGCCAGAACCGCACAGTGCTGCTCCGCTGGCAGCGAAGCCTCGGCGGGACCCTCCGGGGCTGCCATCCCCGGGGCTGTCGGTGGGATGATATTTCCGTCATCTTCTTCACCCGAGGAGTGCCTGGTAGGTTGCCTACAATGTGTGAGCATCTTGCCTCGCTCTAGGTAAGTTGAACCTAATAATTGCCACTTCTGTCACCAAATGTAATGGTTCGACAAAGGCGCACACACTCGTATGGAGGCAACACTATTTATTTAATGCAACTGCAATACAACTGTAACACACACTATAGATAAAGTGGTGACCACCGTCGTAATCTTGCTAACACTTGAACACTTGGATACTACTCAACGTGGCCAAGCCAGGAGGGCTTCTGCTTGGCCACGACAACTTGAGGCTTCTGTCTTCAGTCTTTATGAGGTGTCTTCATCCCGGACACAAACAGCCCCACTCTCAGTACGGAGCCTGCTTATATGCACCTCAGCGTGGCCGGCCACACCAAGGCCACGCCCACCTTCTCAAACCCTCGAGAAGGCTCTGCTCCCCGACCACGTGACCCCCAAGGTCTGCCTGGGGCCCTTGGCCCCCACCTTCATCCGGTCACGTGTCCGATCGGGTTCACTCAGATTGCCATGACCTGACACGACCCCGGTGGCACTCATCAACAGCCTCCACACTGCCCGACCCGGCAGTGATGTCATTCGTACCGACTAGACATAGCAGTGACGTCATGTGTGTACAGACCCAACACGGTAGTGACGTCATATGTCACTACAGATGCATACTGTGTAGGTGTACCCCATGTAGGTGTTCCCCATGTAGATGTATCCCGTGTAGATGTGTAATGAAACTCTCGGAGACACCATTTTGTCTTTCCGTATATTTATTGGAATAAAGTCCACTGACAACTCAACGAGTAACCACGAGTGACTCTATACACTTGGTTAGTTAGACGACTCTATTCTGGGACAAAATAGCCTCTAGTCTCAAGACATCTCGAAGATGATGGAGGCGACCCGTTCCAAGGCGACGGCGATGACGGCAATTCCCCATACCAACAGCCCCCCAGGTCCGGTTTGCGCCGGCTCTTATACCTTCTTGTTCAGTTATATGTATATTTATTATGAATAAAGTCCACCAACTCACTGATAACTTAACGAGTAACTGCGAGTGACTATTTACACTTGGGCAACTTATGTGACTTTACGCCACGCTCCCTTGTGTCTTTGGCTAGCTATACAGGAGCGGACACGTAGCAGCCACGGAGACAATATAACTCTAGCCTTCCAAGACTACGAGGTGCCCGTTCCAGGACGATGAAGACGACCCGCTCCAAGATGACGACGGCGACGACAGCTCCTTGGTCCCCCCACAACAGCAGCCCAGAGCCCTGTTCCACGCCGGCTTTTATCCCTCACATGACCCGGCCACGCCCCTCTTCCCAAACTCTCTCGCCCCGCACCTGGCCCTGTATTTTTCTGTCCGAACTACAATTTACGACCGTTTAGGTCCCGTGCTTCTCCTCGTGACCCTGTCAGTGGCCGTCGCATCAATCATTATTAGCGACCACTTAGGTCCCACATTACCCTAACATGACCCGGTCTGTTCCCGTCACGTTAATTAACAAACATGGCCACGGGGAGCCGGACTGTCCTTACATCCTCCCGTACTGTCCTTACAGATGTATTCCGTGTAGATGTACCCCATATAGGTGTATTCCATGTAGGTGTATCCTGTGTAGATTTATCCCGTGTAGATGCATCCCATGTAAGTGTATCCCCTGTAGATGTATCCCGTGTAGGTGTACCCCGTGTAGATGTACCCTGTGTAGATGTTACCCTATGTAGATATATCCCATGTAAATATATCCCGTGTAGATGTATCCCGTGGAGGTGTATCACGTGTCGATGTATCCCGTGTAGGTGTATCACGTGTCGATGTATCCCGTGTAGGTGTATCCAGTCCATGCGCACGAGCAGAGAAGGATCCACTCAAGGCTGCAAAACGTTCGCTGTACCGAGTGGTTCACGTGGTCCGCAGTGTGTGATAATATTTGACAATGAATATCCTCCACTTGGGTTATTTAAAATATATAGGCTACACGGTACAGGGACGTTGACATTGATAACAATAAATAGTTTAATAATACTGGTCTACAGCCAAAATGCTTCCGAAATAAATGTAGTCCAACTTCACTAATTCTGGGTCACTGAGAATGAAAATTATGCTAAAAAATGTTATTGGCTCTAGTTTTAGAGATATGCTACTGGGTCAGTATATACGACCCTTCACTTGCGAATGGCGGAGGATAAGTGAGTTATTAAAAGGAAGGGATTTCAATCAAAACCAGAAATTACTCAAATGTCTCTTTGACTGGATATATGAATAAATATATCACTGGGTTTGAAGAGTACTTGCTTTTGAGCAGAACAATGAATGAAGCAATCTGAACCTGGTATTGCATCATACATGACATGAATTGCATCATGTTATTCGTAGAAGTCATGGATGATGCAATCATAACTAGACTTACACCCCTCTTCTGAACAAATGGCCCTATATCAGCTCTAGAAATCATACAGTGTCGTGCTCTCTTATTTGTCAGTGTTTGATTTTGCAAAGGGACACATTTCTGTTTAGCCAAAGTGAGCAGAAATGCCTCGTACTTGTGTGAACAAAGCAAATAACTTCTGCTATGTTTGTGGTGAAGTGACTTTTGCATAAAAAAGTGCAGTATAACCACTATGGGTACACCTACAATGGAATAAATCCTATCATCTTTATTTTGCCTGCAAAATTGGAGATCAGGACAAGATGTGGGCCCCACACATATGCTGCAACACTTGTGCAACAAATCTACGCCAGTGGTTGTGTAATGCGGGCGTAAACGACCTCCCGGAAGTGATGTCATGGGGGGAGGAGTTACGTCACGTGGGGGAGAGGGTTCAGGTCTATAAGGGGGAAAACCGGAAGCAGTGGGGAGTGATCGGAGACTGGGAAAGTGTGAGGCCACGCAGGGCGAAGGGTGAGAGAGAGAGTGGCGAGATCGCCACACACCCGGCCCACGAGGATCGGCACCGTCGGCCAAGGGTGACTGACCCCGGGGCAGCAGGAGCAGCGAGGAGGCTGCAGAGAGCAGCGGGTCTGCAAGGGAGGAGTTGGGCAGCGGGGGTCTGCGCGACGAGACAGCAGCGGGTCTGCTAGGAGGGAGTTGGGCTACGTGAGCGACAGCAGCCTGGGGCTGCAGAGCAGAGAGTATATAGGAGAGTGCCGTGAGGGAAAAGAGATCGAACCCAAATAAAGGACACAGGACAGAGAGAAGCGTCCGAGTCTTTTATTACACTGGTGTCAAAAGTGTAACGGCATGGCTAAACAACTGAGAAAAAAAAATATTCCGTCTCCGGCATCGGCTTCATCTTCCGACGACGATGACCTTCCTCCTGCGGTGGACCCGACTCCGGCAGAGGAGGAGATCCGTGCTGGGACGAGTGCGGGTCCGGGGGTCCAAGATGTCGCCGCGTCGGCGGACCCGTCTGCACCAAAGGACGCGGATTTAAGATGGAGTCAGATGGCGGAGCAACTTGAAACTCTCAAGAACGTACTTGCACAGTTGTGTGAGCTCGTCATGCCGAGGGCGGCGTCGGAAGGAGATGTTGGTGGTCGGCAGGAGCCTGGGTTGTCTTCGCTGTCGACGCCATCAGCCACGCGGCACGAAGACGCCATCTTGGGCGTGGCGCACGATTAAAGGCGGGAAGCCGCCATTTTGGGCCCTCCGCGACGGAAGGCCGCCATCTTGTCGACACCACGCTGCGACGCCATGTTGAACATGCCACCGGATGAGTCAGCGGCTGGAGGGAGCGCGCCAAGGAGTCGCAGTCGTCACCTAACGACTGTCAAGGAATTCTCCATCGGGGGCGATTGGAGTGCGTTCGCCTGCAGATTTTTGGCAGCGGTACTCTCGGCGAGGTGGACTGACGCCGACGCATTAGAAGTTCTTCTGACTCTTCTCGATGACGAGTCCGTTAGATTCTTTCGCTCTATAAAAGCCGCGAAGAAGAAAACATTGCGTGGTGTGTTCGACGAAATGGCAGACGCTTACGAGCCGCCGGATGATGCTCATCGCTGGTTTGTGCAACGACAACGCGCACCTGAGGAGTCTCCGGTGGCGTATAGGGGCACGGTACTGGAGCTGGCTATGGCCGCATACCCGGAGACGGAGCCTGACCTGCTTGAACCTCTCATCCTGGGGAAGATGCTGGAGTTGTCCCGGGATCTCGGCATTCCTATGCCGGTGTGCGGTCACGAGAAGCTCACATCCCGGGCTGCGGCTAAATGTCTGGACACCCAGTTCAACCTGCGCCGGTGGAAGCAAGTTACGGCGTGGACGGGGGGGCCCATCGTCGAAGGGGGAGCCTTGGGTTGGGACCCCAAGAAGGCAGTTTATGTGCCGGACGACAGGAGCCCGCAGGAGCTGTCGGCTGCCGCTGCTCCGTGGCCGGGCCGCGGTGGGCCGGGGCCGCGGGCTGCGCCACCGACACGGCCGCGTCGGGACGGGGCGCCCGCAGCAAGGCGCAACGACATCGACTGTTTCCGCTGCGGGCGTAAGGGCCATTATGCCAGGGACTGCTGGGCCCGCGTCCCGGGTCCGCCCCAGCAGGAGGCCCTGACAGCGGCCGCTCCAAGAAAAGATTCGCCAGCACAGGCAAGTCGGTGCGCACCAGACACCCGGCAAGGCTTGACACCTCACTCATCACCGTTGTCATGCGATCCGGGTGTTGTTAATAACGGGAGGCCATTGACTGCGCCTTGTCGTTCGGTAACGCAGTGGCGTAAGTTGGTTCGGCGGGTCGTCGCGGCCGCTACCGGTTCGTCCACCGTACCTGGGTCGATACAAGGGGTGGACGTACGGATTTTGGTAGATTCCGGAGCGTCCGCGACCATTATTTCGGATGTAATATTCCATCTCTTGAACATCCCACCAGAGGCCGTGAGTCCGGCTTACGCTTCCTGCGTCGCCGCGAACGGGGATAGCATGGGCATTGTGGGCCAGGTAGACGCTAACATCGCTATCGGGGGAGTGTCGGCCTCGGGAATTGTGTTAATTTCGAGGTCTCTTGCGGTTCCTTGTTTATTAGGGACCAATTTTCTGGCCAAAATGCCCATTCTAATTAGAATTAATGAGAACTGCATTGAATTACCGGAAGGCCGTAAAATTGCGTTTTTGCCGTCGCCCTGGGGGTGACCTGCTCCTGTCGCCCAGGTGCAGGCGTTGTCCGAAGTGTCTGTTGATATTCCACCTGGCTCACAGATTCTCATTCCTTTGCGTTATCGGAAGCCTGTACCTGGTCGTCAAGGAGTGATTGGGGTTTTGTTGTCGCCGTCCGCCACCATCACGGGTGGATCGGCGCTGGTTGGGGCACAAACTATTGTCCGGCCAGACCAGCAGCCGTTTTTGCAGGTGCTTAACGCGAGTGCCGAAAGCGTGTGTGTGCCGGCGGGTACCGTTGTGGCACATGCCACTACTGCGTTTACAGCTCATGATGATCTGTCTGGCCGGGGGTTTGTTGGAGGTGTTTCGGGCCCCGGAGCTGCAGATGATCGCTGGATTGCTGAATTGTGTGGGGAGAATTCAGCTCTTTCCGGGGAACAACGTTGTGCGATTCGTAAATTATTATTGAGCTATTCTGATGTGTTTAGCTCCGACGATTTGGACTTAGGACGCACCTCGTTGCTTTACCATCATATTGACACAGGGGACGCTGCCCCTATTCGGTTGAACTCGCATCGGATGAGTCCGGCTGAGCGAGAGCATGTTCGAGAGGCAGTGGATGACATGTTGGCTGCGGACATAATATCTCCGTCTAACAGCCCATGGGGCGCACCTGTTGTTTTGGTCAAGAAGAAAGATGGCAAATTGCGATTTTGTGTAGACTTTCGTAAATTAAATAAAGTGTCGGTGGCAGATGCGTATCCCCTGCCGCGTATGGACGACTCTCTCGATGCCTTGTCGGGGGCGAAGTTCTTTTCAACGCTAGATCTTTCTTCGGGCTTCTGGCAGCTTCCCCTTGACGAGTCCTCGCGAGAAAAGACTGCTTTCCGTACGCCGCAGGGGTTATTCCAATTTAACTGTCTTCCGATGGGGCTGAATGCGGCCCCTGCCACTTTTCAGAGGTTGATGGAGTTGGTATTAACGGGGTTGCAGTGGGAGACATGTCTTATATATTTAGACGATATTATCGTCTTCAGCCGCACATTTGACGAGCATTTATCGCGGTTGGAGGCTGTGTTCATCAGGATGCGTTCTGCTAATTTGAAATTTAAGCCTAAGAAATGTCACCTACTGCAACACTCCGTGCGTTATTTGGGGCACATCGTCAGTGCGGACAGGGTGGCCACAGATCCGGACAAAACTGCGTGCGTCCGTGACTGGCCAACCCCTGCCACGGTGGGGGATGTGCGTCGGTTTTTGGGGTTCGCCTCATATTATCGGAGGTTTGTTCCAAATTTTGCTACGATCGCGAGGCCTTTGCATCTCCTTACGGGTAAAGGACACAAATTTGCTTGGGGACCGCCAGAGGAGGCGGCGTTTCGAGGCCTACGCGATCTATTGGCTACGGCACCGACGTTGGATTATCCGGATTTTGCACATCCCTTCATTCTGGATACGGACGCGAGTGACACGGGCATTGGGGCGGTGTTGTCTCAGTCCAAAGGTGGTGTGGAACGCGTGGTGGCGTATGGTAGCCGGGTTTTGTCTCCCGCTGAAACCCGCTACTGCGTCACTCGCAGGGAACTTTTGGCTATTGTTTTTTTTCTTCGCCAATTTCGACCGTATCTGTACGGTCGTTCGTTTATTGTTCGCACGGATCATGCGGCCTTGCAGTATGCTCTTAAAATGGACCAACCATCCGGCCAGCTGGCGCGGTGGTTGGACACGCTGCAAGAATTTTCCTTCCAAATTCACCATCGGAAGGGAGTGCGTCACGCTAATGCGGACGCACTTTCCAGGCTGCCGCAGCGATCCCCTTGCGGGTGTGCGTCGGGGACGCATAGGTGTGGCCCGATTCAGCACCCCCCTCAGCCTGTCACGCTGGCAGTCGAAGTGCCTGAAGCTCCGCTTGAGCCGGGGCCGGCTGATGGGGGACCGGCTGATGGCATTCTACATCTCCCGAGGTCTGTGTGAATTCGGGAACAAATGTTGGATGATTCTTTGGTAACGTTACGTAAGCGGCCTGTGAAGGGGAGTGGGAGACTCTGTGCAGGAGGCGTGCCGGAAACCGCTCTCCGTGATGGCTTGCTGATGTGGAGGGAAGGGATGCAGGAACGCTGGCGTCTTGTTGTACCGGCATCATTGCGGTACGAATTGATTAGGACTCTGCATTGTGACACGCTTTTACATCTGGGGGTGCAGAAGACGCTATTGACGCTGCAGCGAGACTACTATTGGCACGGCATGACGACGGATGTCGTCGGGCACGTTCGCGCGTGTCCCGATTGTGCCCGCCGTAAGCCACCTAAACATCCAAATGTGCCGCCGATACAATCTATTCAGGTGTCTCGAGTTAATGAGTTGGTGGCGTTAGATATTTTGGGACCCTTTCCGCCATCCGCTAGGGGAAATAAATATTTGCTGGTAGGGGTGGAGTACCTCTCCCGCTGGCCGATGGCCTGGCCTTTGCCTGACCAGTCAGCGGCGTCTATCACAGACGCCTTTCTATTTGGGTATGTTATGGACAAAGGGGCGCCGGAGAGGCTCCTTACAGACCAAGGCCGGAATTTTTCCTCTAAATTGTTGGGGGAGGTGTGTGCGGCTCTGGGAACAAAAATAATACGGACATCTCCCTACCACCCACAAACAGATGGTATGGTGGAACGGCTTAATCGGACCCTGTCCGCCATGTTGTGCCACACGGTTAGTGAAAAACAATCGGATTGGGATTTGCATATCCCTGGGGTGCTTTCAGCGTACCGGATGACGCCGCATGCGGCTACAGGATATTCGCCGTTTTTTCTAATGTACGGTCGTGAAAACGTACCGCCGATTAATGAACAGTTGGGAACCGGAGCGAGGGGACCTGCTATGCCTCTTCCTGATTATATTCAGGACACCGTTCGCCGAGTCACTGAGGCGCGGGTAGGGGCCCGCATGGCTACGGCCAAAGCCCAGGCTCGGAACTAGCGGTGTGCGCGATGTTCAAAAGGGGAATGCCCCTGGAAAACGGGGGACCTGGCCTGGCTCCATTGTCCACAGGTGCGGCCAGGTACCTCTCCTAAGTTACATAAACCATGGCAAGGGCCGGTTCACCTCATCGAGGTTCCCAACCCACAGTCGGCGCGTGTTCGGTTTGGTTCTCCGCGTTGGTTCGTCCACACATCTCGGTTGAAACCATACGTGGCCCCTCGACCGGATGCGTCATCTCCTGAGGTTGCCTTGCCGGGGTGTGTTGCTGCCGACTCGCCCTTGCCTGTGCCTGCTGACCTTGCTTGAGCGCCTGTCGTGCCTTTCACAGACGAGCCGGCCGTGACGCGGCAGAGGAAAGAAGACTCAGCTCGGGGTGCGCCTACCACGGCTGCGGAACCTTTGAGGCCCGCAGCCCTTCCAACCCCGCCGCGGACGCGATTGCGGGACGCCTCTGATGCTGCGCCTTCGAGAATAGGGGACCGGGACGTTGCCAGGCCTCCAATAGCGACAGACGAACTTCAGCCTGTCGCTCTTAAAACCCTGCCACGTTCCCGCTCGGCGGGAGGGCCACCGACCGTCCGGGACGGCCCGGCGACCCGCACCCGCTCAAAATCCCTCACATTTCGTTAATTATTGTGTTGTGTTCTTGTTCTTTCGGTATATTATTGTGTGTTCTGTGTCCTTTTTCGTATTCGGTCGTGTTCGCTCGCATTGCTTATTGGAGTTGTGTTCAGCCGAGGTCGGCTGGATTTTCTCTACGGGGGAGGGTGGTGTAATGCGGGCGTAAACGACCTCCCGGAAGTGACGTCATGGGGGGAGGAGTTACGTCACGTGGGGGAGAGGGTTCAGGTCTATAAGGGGGGAAACCGGAAGCAGTGGGGAGTGATCGGAGACTGGGAAAGTGTGAGGCCACGCAGGGCGAAGGTTGAGAGAGAGAGTGGCGAGATCGCCACACACCCGGCCCACGAGGATCGGCACCGTCGGCCAAGGGTGACCGACCCCGGGGCAGCAGGAGCAGCGAGGAGGCTGCAGAGAGCAGCGGGTCTGCAAGGGAGGAGTTGGGCAGCGGGGGTCTGCGCGACGAGACAGCAGCGGGTCTGCTAGGAGGGAGTTGGGCTACGTGAGCGACAGCAGCCTGGGGCTGCAGAGCAGAGAGTATATAGGGGAGTGCCGTGAGGGAAAAGAGATCGAACCCAAATAAAGGACACAGGACAGAGAGAAGCGTCCGAGTCTTTTATTACAGTTGTACAAGAAAAGGAAATCGATGCCTTTTGCAGTGCCAATGATTTGGAGAGAACCAACAGATCATATCAGCAATTGTTGCTTCTGCATGGCGCCTCCAGTTGGGAAAGGTGTGTCAATGAAGAAAAAGTGGACTGTCCATTATCCAAACATTCCATCAGCTATACGTTCAGTACCCCACGGAGAAGGACTGCCAGTTCCTGATGCACCAGAATCATTCTCACTTGAGTCAGACGAGGATGAAACTTCTAGTCCTGAACCATCAAAGTCACATGACCCATATTTTCTCCCATCCTCCTCCTCTGAACCACACCTCATAACAACAAGGTCAACTGAAAGACCTTGTGAGGGATTTGGAACTACCCAAGAGTAAGGCAGAGCTGTTGGGTTCCAGACTGCAGCAGTGAAATCTCCTGGCAGGTGATGTTAGGGTTTCCATGTTCTGTGACCATGAAAAGGATCTTGTCTCATTCTTCTTCATGGAAGGTGATCTTGTAGCCTGCAACAACATCGATGGTGTGATGGCAGCCCCCAACATCGTTCATGATCCAGATGAGTGTAGACTGTTCATTGATTAATCGAAGATGAGTCTTAAAGCTGTTGTCCTGCATGATGGCAATGTTTTGCCATCAATTCCAGTTGGTCATGCAGTCCAGATGAAGGAAACCTATGACAACATAAAAAACTTTTGAGGTGCATAAACTATGACCAACATCAGTGGCAGCTTGTGGCGACTTTAAGGTTGTTGCTCTCTTGCTTGGTCTGCAGACTGGAAACACAAAGTACTGCTGTTTTCTCTGCGAATGGGATAGTCGTGTGAGAGATTCCGACTACATCAAGATAGATTGCCCACTCTGACAGTCATTGGAGCCTGGGAGGTAACGTGTTCGGCATCCACCACTTGTTGAATCAAGGAAGATTGTGTTACCGCCCGTACATATTAAGCTGGGTCTAATGAAGAACGTTGTCAAAGCCATGGACAAAACACAAGCAGTTTAACACGTAGGCTTTCGCGACCATAATTATTCATAATATCGGTTTTTGGGTCAGATCACGATCTGACCCAAAAACCTATATTATGAAAACACAAGCAGCTTTCAAGTACCTTCGTGGAAACTTTCCAAGGTTAAGGGAAGCTAAGATAAACGAAGGTGTCTTTGTTGGTCCTCAGATTCGTGAACTTCTTCGAGATGATGCATTTGACAGTGCACTGCGTGGCAAGGAAAATACGGCATGGAACGCTTTACAGTTAGTGGCAACAAATTATCTCGGAAACAACAAGGCAAACAACCAGATGGAGTTGGTGGGAAACCTCCTCAAGGCATACAAAAGCCTTGGTTGCAACATGTCACTGAAGATCAATTTTTTGCACTCTCATCTAGATGTTTTCCCACCGAACTGCGGAGCAGTGAGTGGCGAGCATGGCGAGCGATGTCACCAGGACATTGCGACGATGGAGAAACGCTCTCAGGGCAAATGGATCCCCATCAATGCTGGCAGACTATTGCTGGACAGTGACAAGAGGATGCTCCATTTAATGAATACAAGCGACAAGCCAAGAAGCGCCGAGTAGACACTGAATGAGAACTGAACTATGTACTTTCATATACATAATCGTGTTTAGCCTTTTTTTTCATAATACATTTTATTTATATAAACGTTTTGCTGATTTTAAAGTGTTACATGAACAGGACAGGTGACATGTTATCCTGTAAAGCAACAATAAACACATGAAAAGACCTATAAATACAATGTATGAGTAAAACTCTACTATCTACACAATATATGTAGACGTAAAACGTTAAAACTTAAATATCGTGGAGGCAGTAGCCAATCAGTTGTATTAATTGTAATAATAAACAGAACATTTCATCTCTGAAGCAGACGACGTCTTAAAATCGTAGACTAGTGTAATGCAAATAAATACTTCTGATGAGTTAATTTTCGATTTAAAGCTTTCGTGACTACAGGGATTCATCTTCTTGGTTCTTTCGGTAAAGTCACGTAGAAGGGAGATAATAAAATAATAAAAATAAAACATAATACAATAATACAATTTTAATACAATTTTATTATGTTTTATTTTTATTATTTTATTATCTCCCTTCTACGTGACTTTACCGAAAGAACCAAGAAGATGATAAGTTAATGTTTACCTTTGCTGTTGTTAATTATACAAACGGCGGTATGTATGCTTGTGTTTACGCGCTTATTATTTGTTTTGCTGATTTTGCTGTTCTTATGTTTAAACCCATTCCTCGTATGAATACAGAGACTCGCGATCTCAATCGGCTATTCTAATTACTCTTTGGTTCTTTCGGTAAAGTCACGTATAAAGAGAAAATAATAAATTAAATACTAGCATACGACGTTTCGATTGCAACACAAGCAATCATCATCAGGTATAAATGAAATAGAAACACAAATCTAGTATACTTAAAAATGTAATGAAATACAACAGAGAGTCGGATAACATAACAGTCAACACCCTACCTGGTTGATTACGTTCTTCCTGAGAATGCTACATTTGAGAGATAGATAAAACACAGGCTATTCTAAAGCCGTATATCGTCAATGGGCTGCTGGATGAAGGCCTCCCCACGCACTGTGGCTCCGTTGACCAGACTTCACCACGGTGACAAGTGCGGGTTGGTGAAGGGGGGGGGGTAACGGGAGCGATCCAGAAATCACGGACCACTGACGTTGGCTGTGGCTGAGAATCAAACTCGATTCGTCAGGTTCACAGCGTCAGTCTGCTCTGACCTCTGCTCCGTAGCTCGTGATTTGACTTGGCCATAAATAAGTCACCGATCGAATTTGAAGGTTTTTTTTTTGTTAAGCCAAACAATTGAAAATAGTTGTTAGCAAAAATCACGGCACTATCAAGTTCAATGTTGCCTTCTTCGGTGAAAGCGCCCAGTTCAATTCCTGGTCTTGGCTCGTGGGCTAAGAGGGAAATGATCCGTGGCATTGATCGGTGATTATAACTGCGCAACAAAAAGAAATATATTTTATACAAAAATAAAAAAGAAATTGTTCCTGGGTAGTAAGTGTTATTTTCTAATTGCTTATGCCTCAAAAGTATAGAAAATTTCTATTATTCCCCACAAACTTTGCTTTTGTGACCAGCACAATGATAATTTGAAATGTTCCTATTTTCAATGAGAAAACGTGGTGTGCATTTGTGTCATTCCTTCACGTAAAGTCCTGGTCACAAAAGCAAAGTTTGTGGGGAATAATAGCAATTTTCTATACTTTTGAGGCATAAGCAATTAGAAAATAACACTTACCACCCAGGAACAAAAATCGTGTTGCGTAATTATTGTCTCTTGGCGTGACGCCCATTACAAGAACCGTGACATTTCCCCTGGTTTCAACAAACGAGTCGAATTCCGTCTTGTAGCACAAGTTCGACTCCATCACCAGATCCCCCATGTCTCCCCTGCTGTGCCCCGCACCTCGTTAGGCCGACGACTGCCCTGTGTTGGCTCAAGTCTGCCGCACGGATCGTGCCGGAGACAAAGAGCCGATAGAACCTTGACTGTGGCCGTCAAAGGCCTCGGCTCGGCGTTTATTTTAGTGTCGATTCGCACGCGTCCTCGCTCTATTTTTGGGCCAATTCCTGCCACAATATCCGCCGTGCGCATCCCACAAGCTTGATTGGACACAAACAGGAAGCGCGCGGAGGACGAGTGACTTCGTAACCCAAGCCGTGCGTGTGTGTGCGCGCGCGCGCGTGTGTGTGTTCATGTGTGCGTGCGTAGGTGCTAGCTAACAGCACTTGCTCCAACGGTTTGTTAAGGCTATACGGGGGATCTTTGTCTTGTTGTTGTGTGTGTAAATGTACCGGTTAGCGCGCTCCGCTTCGAACCTGAGTTCCCGGGTTCGATTCCCGTTCACGGCCAGCGTCAGTGACGATTATCTGAGCCGATCCTGGGCCTCCCCTAGGTCGACTCAGCCTCAAATGAGTACCTGGTACGGTGTGCGGTAAACATCGCCACTGGGGAGACAAAGGCGACCGGGCGTGATGCTGGCCACCCACCCCCTCGTGTTCCGATCCGGCCTTCATAGGTGCTCGCTAACAGCACTTGCCCCAACAGTATGTTAAGGCTATACGGGGGATCTTTGTCTTTGTTATTATGTGCGTGTAAATACGTTGCGTCCGTGGGTTTATATGGATCTGTTTATAAATGTGTGTAAATATGCACGTGTATGTCAATGACTCAAAAGGCAATGTGTGCATATTGGTTAATGTGTAATGGTTAGCACACTGTGAACTGGTCCAGGGCCTCTCCTACTTCGACTCAGCCTCAAATGAGTACCTGGTGGTGGTGCATAAACCTCAGAACTGGGGAGACAAAGGCGGACGGGCGTGGTACTGGTCACCCATCCCCTTGTGTGCCGTGTCGGTCTTCAAAGGCGTTCGATAAAACCACTTACCGCAGCAGACTGTCCCTGCTACTTTTGTGTGTGAACGTTGTCCGTGTATGTATGTGCATACGTGCGTGTACACGTGTGTGCGCCAGCATCTAATCTGTGTATGTGGCTGTGTACGTCGTAAAAGCGGGTCTTCGTATGTGTGCGTATCTCTCTCCCTCTCTCTCTCTCTGTGTGTGTAGAAGCGAGCGCAGGGCGCGCACGCCCTCCTCGTGAAGTTAGCGAGTTCCTCTTCACGTCCCCCACTCTTCACCGTTGACCGAAGCCTCCTCCACGTGCAGCCTCGACGCGACTCTTGAGCCGTGCGCGTCTCGCGGAGCCCCGGGGCTTGCGGCTCCCATTGGCCGCGCCGCGGGGCGGAGTCCGCGGCTCAAAAGGCACCGGCGGCTCCTCCCGCGCACGTTTCCTCTCTCCCCGCCCCGGCCACGGACTCCGCGGCTCCGTCTCCCACGGCCTCCGCTGTCCGGAGCGCGGCGTGGGCGAGGTCCGTGGGTCGGGATGTATTCCGCAGGATTCGCACCCTACTACTTGAACGGCCTGGCGCTGTGGCCCGCGGCCGCTGCGGCCGCCGCCTATTGCGCACCTGGTCTGGCCGACCCCTCCAAGAAGGGCTCGTTTTGCGTGGCCGATATTCTGCACCTGAGCGCCGTGGACAGCGCGACCCTGCAGGGCCCTCCTCCGGGGCACAAGCAGGGCCCCGCGGCCAGCCGGCCCGCGCCACCGGCGGGGGGGCAGCCACTCCGGCCGACTCCGCGCTCGCCCGGGGGGGACTGCGCCGAGAGGGGTCCCAGCCCCGCGGCGGGCGCGGGACCCGCTGGCGCGTCGCCCTCGCCGCGTCTCCTCCTCGCCACCCTGCACGCCCAGCATTGCTCGCCGGTGCCCAGCAGGGAGCTCAAGTTTGGCATCGAGCGGATTCTAGCGAGCGACTTCACCGCCAAGGCCAGCGATGGCTTCTTCTTCGCCGGTACGTCGCCTGCCCGCGGCGCTCGTGGCGGTTCATCGAGAGATCGAGCGGCCGGGGGGGCAACGGCGTTAGCGACGCCTGCGGCTCGAGGCTGCGAGAGGCCCCCTGAGTGGCGTCACCTGGAGTGGCATCGCGGTGGCACATGACCCCGCGACTCGGGGCGATAGCCGCGGGCTATACTGCAGTGTGGCGATGTCGATCACGCGCCTAACGATTGCGCTGCGAGGCTAGATCTATGTAAGTGTATATCCTTAATACGACGCTTACTTATTAAAACATTTGCACTCTATTGTTTGCTTGTAGATTAAAACGGGTCGTTATAGTCAGGTCTCAAGTCAAGGCGAAAGTATCAAATGTCGTCCTAATCTACAGAATCTCAGTTGCTTCGTCATCACAAATACGCACGCGTGATTAGAGTTTCGTTTTTCGCGTGTCCGAGCGTCGTCAACACTCTTAACGTACATTTTACTTTGAATGTAAATTCAGTTTAACGTGGTAACATTTTTGTGGTAGTATGTTTCAATTGATCGGGGGTCGTCTGTTACTCAATCGCTACTATTTGTGCAACTATTCAAATGCCGGACCACCAGAAAACATTTTTTTTTATTAAATTCTTATCGGGCTCCGTGCTGTTAAGCTCCGTCTCCAAACCTTATTAATTATAGCTGGCCTCTGTATGTGCAATGAAGAAGGGTCGTCGCTTGAAACGTCGCGTGTTTTATATATATGTTAAGGCGACAGTGTTGTTGACGAATGTTGCGAGCTGTTTTTGCTTATTGTGCTCACGCACTACTGGAAACTAAGCGGCAGCACCGAATACTTTGTTTAAAAAAACAAACACATAGTTTTTAAGCCGTCCCTTATTCACGCTCCGAAGCTGAGAAGTTCACTGTTTGATGTTTATCTGTCTTCGACATGAAATTATCGTTTTTTGATTTGTTTATGTGGGACGCAGAATGGGAATCGCACAAGCCGATACATTCTACTTTAAAAATATATAAACATCATGAACGCACGCACATTCGGCTGGCGTCCATCACACATCGTGTGGATATTAAATGTGTGTTCGAACTCGATGCAATGCGGATCCGTGTATGATCTACGTGCACCAACTTCTCACGCCGCATTACGAGCGGGACACGTGCATGAAGGCGATGTGTCCTGAGAGAGGCAGAGGAAGAGAGAGGCACGGCGTTGAGTTCACACGCAGGGCCTCAGTGCCGTGTTGCCCTTTCTCTCGGAGGCCATAAGCCCCACTGAGTCTCAGGACTCGTTTTCAGAAGGATTCTACAAATGGGATTTGTAACTGCATTAGTGCCGCGGTGGCGAGATGTTGACTCGCTCGCCTGCTGTACAGGAGGTTGTGGGTTCGATCCCTGACGCCTGTATGTTTGGAGTTTGCGTGTTCTCCCCGTGGTCGCGTGGATTTTTGTCAGGGTCCTCCGGTTTTTCCCTCCACATTTAGAAACATGCGTTAAACGTATTTGGCCGCTATAAATGTCCACATGTTAAACCACTTAGTTGAGCTATCACATGTGGCCAGGTCGCTTCTGAAAAAAAAGCGATTTCGCTCACTGGGCCTTACTTGGTTAAATAAAAATAGTTTAGTTTTTACTTTAGGGATGTTTATCTTTAGTTCAAACTCACGGCCTGTCAACACGAATGTACAACAACCCCCAACGTGAGATAATACGTCGTCTCGCGCGGACAGCGGGGACTGGAAGGGCATTGGGCAAGACGCAGCAAATCCAAGACCCGCGCCGTGCGGCTGATATCATCTAACGCGCCCCCCTGCCCCAACAGATCTGCCCGGCGCTCTTTCACCCCGCTACCCGGGGCAGCTGCTCGTCGGCCACGGTGGCCCGGGCCACCAGCATCATCCGCATCATCATCATCATCAGCAGCAACAGCAGCAACAGCACCCGTTCGCGGGAGCCTTCCCCCCGGGGGGGATGCACGGGGTGCCCGGCGAGATGCACGCCCACGCGACGGGGGGTCCGCACCTGCAGCACGGACGCCACGCGATGCCGCACTTCAGAGACGCCTTCCCAGGTGAGGCGCGGCTGGCGGGGCCGACGACCTTCGGCAGCGGCTCGGCAAGCCGTCGAGTGCAATGCCGCTCGCTCGATCGATCGATCGCTCGTTCGATCGATCGCTCAATCGCTCGATCGATCGATCGCTCGCCCCGTGTTCAGCGTCGGCGAACAAAAGGTCGACGCGGTGAACGCAGCGTAGCTTGAGTGCGCTCGACGCAGCGGAGAGTCAGAAACGCACTTAACGCAGCACGGTTAATGCGGTTTGCAGAGTTAAGATGATTTAATAGCGGGCAGCTGGCACAATTACACAACTATTAAACGGCAACCATTAGCGCAGTTAACACAGTTAGGAGGCCGGCATTAACACAGCACAACTGTCCACGTGAATGTCGGTGGTATGACTGGCGCAGTTGACAAAGCGCAATCGACACAATTGGTGCGTTTAACGCGATCAGTCGGCGGCGGTCGCTAAATAACGATCCGCGCTTCGAGCAAGGAAACGCGCGTGTCCGTGACGTCGCGTCTGATGTTCTGAGTGATATCCCACGCACACTGCACGTGACTAACATCACGGACGCACGTGTAGGTGATGTCGCACTAACACTGCACGTGACTAACATCACGGACGCACGTGTAGGTGATGTCGCACTAACACTGCACGTGACTAACGTCACGGACGCACGTGTTGATGATGTCGCACTAGCACTGCACGTGACTAACATCACGGACGCACGTGTGGTGATGTCGCACTAACACTGCACGTGACTAACGTCGCGGACGCACGTGTTGATGATGTCGCACTAGCACTGCACGTGACTAACGTCACGGACGCACGTGTTGGTGATGTCGCACTAACACTGCACGTGACTAACATCACGGACGCACGTGTGGTGATGTCGCACTAACACTGCACGTGACTAACGTCGCGGACGCACGTGTTGGTGATGTCGCACTAGCACTGCACGTGACTAACATCACGGACGCACGTGTTGGTGATGTCGCACTAGCACTGCACGTGACTAACATCACGGACGCACGTGTTGGTGATGTCGCACTAGCACTGCACGTGACTAACGTCACGGACGCACGTGTTGGTGATGTCGCACTAGCACTGCACGCTGCGCGTGGAGCTGATCGCCCGCGGCGGCGCACGGGGGCGATGTTAATGCTAATCAGAGGAAATAGGAAGTAATGTAATCTCTGCGCCGTTTTCAAATCCCAATTTCCTGAAGTGCCTCTGGTGTCGAGCTGCACCCCCCCCCCTTACCCGCGCCTCCGTTGGGCACGTGCTCGCAAACACGTGCGCACTAACACACACGTGTCTGTGTGTGTGCCTACGCAGTGGGGAGCGGTGGTGTAGCGGTTAGCGCGCTGCGCTACGAACCTGGCGAACCGGGTTCGATTCCCGCTCACGGCCAACACCCAGTGACGATTATCTGAACCGGTCCTGGGCCTCCCCTAGGTCGACTCAGCGTCAAATGAGTACCTGGTGCGGTGTGTGAACATCGTCACTTGGGAGACAAAGGCGGTCGGGCGTGGTGCTGGCCACCCACCCCCTCGTGTACCGTTCCGGCCTTCATAGGTGCTCGCTAACAGCACTTGCCCCTACGGTCTGTTAAGGCTATACGGGGGATCTTTGTCTTTGTCTACGTATCGTATGTGTACAAACAATAACAATTCTCCCATACATGCGCTGTAGTAGTCATTGACACACTATGGGGGTGGCCGGCAAACTACGCCACGTCGCCCCTTCGTTCTCCCCAGTGCTGTTACTCGTTTATGGCTGAGTCGACCTAGGGGGAAATCCACGACCGGCTCCAATTATCCGCCGCTGTTTATTTTAGTCGCGAACGGAAAAGCCGCGCACGCGTGTGTACACAGAGATAAATGTTCCCCGTGTAGCCTTAACAGACTGTTGGGGCAAGTGCTGTTAGCGAGTAGCACCTATGAAGGCCGGCACGGCACACGAGGGAGGGAGGGGGGCAGCACCACGCCCGGCCGCCTTTGTCTCCCCAGTGCTGGCGATGTGTACACCTCGCACCAGGTACTCATTTGAGGATGAGTTTGACCTAGGGGAGGCCCAGAACCGATTCAGACAATCGTCACTAGTGTTGACCCTGTGTATACACGCACACGTGCACCTGTACGTGTGTGTATAAGTGTGCGTGTGTGTATATATATACACAGGGAGCGGTAGTGTAGTGGTGCGCTATGAACCCGGCGTCCCGAGTTAGATTCCCGTTCAAGGCCGATGCCAGCGACGATTACCTGAACCGGTCATGGGACTTGAATGAGTACCTCGTGCGGTATATAGTAAACATCGGCACTAGGGAGACAAAGGCGGCCGGGCGTGGTGCTGGCCACCCAACCCCCTCGTGTGTCGTGCCGCCCTTCATAGGTGCTCGCTAACATCACTTGCCCCAGCAGTCTGTTAAGGCTATATGGGGGGGGGGGGGGGTCTTTGTCTTTGTGTGTGTGTATATATACACCCACACACACGTGTATGCATTGTACAGTGTAACAGGAGCACCCCTCGGCATTATTGTTCCGTGGTGCGTGCTGAGCCCTCTGCTCCAATGCGCGGGCGCACATCCATCTACATCTCTCCACGTCGCTCGTGTGCTTTGCTTCATCACGATAATGCAAACGTCGTATCAGCATCTGTTCAATCGCGTTTTTAGTTTCATATATATAAACGATGTGCACTTTAAATTTGATGGGGTTTTTTTTATTTCACAAAAAGAAAAACAGCGGTAGAGACTCTCTCTCCCTCTCTGGTCTCTCTGTGTGCTGTGAAGGGCCATTGCCCGAAACGTCTGCTATTAAATATCGTTTTCCTTATAAGGCGTTATTGAGCAATGCGTTGCATTTGTTTTTTGCTGCTGCTGCTGTTTGTATTTGAGCATCACTGCCAACGAAGCAGCAGTAGCATGACAAAATAATTTGTTTAATTTAACGAAGTCAACTTGTCGTGTTACCATCGTGTAAATAAATACGACTCTGTACGGAGGTGACGGGGGGGGGGGGGTAGTAGTGGGCGTAGTGCGTGGTTCACGTAACCACGCAATGGACCCGGGGCCAACTGAGTTTGATTCCCGTTCACGGACAAAGCGTACACAACGAGTGGTATCTGAAGCAATGCTGAACCTCCACCACTCCACCATGCTGCATGTCTATGATGTTAAGCGTAGTTGTATTCGTGGACGAAGCAGTATTGCGTGATAAATATAATTTATTCGCGGAAAACAATCCCATTGGGTGCAGAGCAGTATGAATGCAATATGTTTTAGCTCGTGGACATTTGCTCACGCAGGAATAGGAATGTAAGAGGTCTTATTCTTTGGGTCTTTCGGTAAAGTCGCGTAGATAGGTAACAAACTAATAAAAATGACAAAAAAAATATTTTATATTTATTATTTTTATACATTTGTACCTATCTACCTAAAGACCCGCAGTCACGAAAGCTTTCAGTCAAGATGTAAGGGGTCTGTTGAGATTGCCACTTTACTCATTGTTACGATTGTGTTGCCAAAGTTACTGTTGTGGTGCGTTATACGTGTAGTTTATAAAGTAATGCTCGTGACGATGCAGACGACGAATTTAACATGGGGGAAAAGTTGGCAAGAAAACAACTATTCGTGTAGTTTAGTTTCTATCAATACAATGTTTTTAAATCAACCCCTTGTCAATCCACTACTGGACAGTGGCCCTCATTGTTTGTGTTACATTCTGCGCCGCGCTGCTCCGTGTGGCTTGACGATTTAAGTGATGGGGCAGTCAGCACCAGCAACATCGGTTCAGGTATCGCATCGCCACTGACGCTTGCCGTTGTCGGGAATGGAACTCGGGCAGTCAGCAGGGTTCGTAGCACAGTGCAGTAACCACTGCGCCACCGTTCCGCTTTAATAATATCCATCAAAGGAGGAAATGATCTGTTCGAGGAGGACTCGGATAGGTTTTTTTTCTTCCTTTTTTTCAATCAGTGTTATAATTGCGAGTATCAGGAGTTAATGTCCGCCGCTACTCTTGCCGTATTCACCTATAGCCTGGTCGAACATTTAAATCTCGGGTCGTGACGATGCAGCTTGTCTACCTACTGAGCTACGGGATCATTCGAACACCCACTTGTACCCGCTGGTACCCATTCCGTGATGCCTCCGCGTGTGCTCACGAGTGCATCTATGACTGTGTGTGTACCCCTGTATCTTTGTGTGCCAATGTTGTGCCCTTTCCCTTTGCACCCCCCACCCCCCCTCCTCTCTCCCCTGTGTGTGTGTGTGCCCATGGGACCTGTAAACCCACGTGTGTCCCTGTGTGCCCCTCGTGCCCTCCGTGTGCTCTCGTACCATTTGTACCCCTCGTGCGTACACTCCGTGCCCGTGCCCCCGTGTGTGCCCCCGTGCCTCCCAGCAGGTCCGTACGCGGTGCTGACCAAGGAGACGATGCCGCCCAACTTCAAGCGCAAGCGCTCGTGGTCGCGGGCCGTCTTCTCGAACCTGCAGCGCAAAGGGCTCGAGAAGCGCTTCGAGATCCAGAAGTACGTGACCAAGCCCGACCGCAAGCAGCTCGCAGCCATGCTGGGACTCACGGACGCGCAGGTGCGGCAACCGCACCATCGACAACACCCACAACCACCCCATCAACAACATCAACAACATCGACAACATCGACAACCACCCCATCAACAACATCAACAACCACCCCATCAACAACAGCACCATCAACAACATCGACAACCACCCCATCAACAACAGCACCATCAACAACATCAACAACCACCCCATCAACAACATCAACAACCACCCCATCAACAACATCAACAACCACCCCATCAACAACATCGACAACCACCCCATCAACAACATCGACAACCACCCCATCAACAACATCAACAACCACCCCATCAACAACATCAACAACACCAACAACCACCCCATCAACAATATCGACAACCACCCCATCAACAGCATCAATAACTGCACCATCAACAACCACCCCATCAACAACATCGACAACCACCCCATCGACAACCACCCCATCAACAACATCAACAACCACCCCATCAACAGCATCAATAACCACCCCATCAGCAACCACACCATCAACAACATCGACAACCACCCCATCAACAACATCGACAACCACCCCATCAACAACATCGACAACCACACCATCAGCAACCACACCATCAACAACATCGACAACCACCCCATCAACAACATCGACAACCACCCCATCAACAACATCGACAACTACACCATCAGCAACCACGTCACCAACAACATCAACAACCACATCAGCAACAGCATGCACACCAATATCAGCAGCAGCAGCAGCAGCAGAATTTCCCGCGACGCACGCAGCGTTACACACCGATGCGCTGTTGGCACGTGACCGTGGGAATGCGCCGCTGTGTGTCGATGTTGCCGATGCTTGATGCCGAGCGCGTTGCCTCGTGTGCGGTGCAGGTAAAGGTGTGGTTCCAAAATCGGAGGATGAAGTGGAGGCACTCAAAGGAGGCGCAGAAGGAGAAGGAGCAGCAGCAGCAGCAGCAGTCGAGCGCGCAGAGCAAGGAGCCCCTCCCGGACCTCTCCGCCTCTGCCGGCGACAGCGACGCAGCCTCCAAGAGCGACGCGGCCGACGGCGGCAGCGACTCGGAGGGGCCCGTGGACGACGAGGAGGAGGAGGAGGACGACGAGGCGGACGATGTGGACGATGTGGACGAGGTCTCGCCGCGGGAAACGGGGGGTGCCGTGGACCTGTCGGGCCGTGAAGACGCCTGGAAACCGCGTGACGAGAGTCCGGCCGGGCCGCCCCTCGTCACGGAGCAGCCCGAGGTGGCCACAGGGAGCCGCGCGCGACTCCACGGGGAGGAGTGACGATGGTGGCTGCGGTGCTGAGACAGTGAGCGCGACGACTTCAAGTGGGCCGCATCTGACAAGTGACGCCGGCCGCGGAGCCGCGAGTGACCAATGTTGTTGCACTGCGGGGGGGGGGGGGGGGGGCTGCACTCATTGGGATGTGACTGTGGCCGCGAAGTTGAGAGTGACCACTCGTGCGTGGCCCGGCAAGTGACGACGGCTAGGGCACGGCCCAAGTGACCACCGCTGATGCACAGCGAGGAGGGAGCTGTTCGGGAGTGACCACGGCTGCACGACAGTGAGGGACGGATTGCTGCATCCCGGAGTGGCGTGGGGTGGAGAGGGTGTTTTTTTTCCACCGGCCATGTATAGCAGCACCACGGCAGGTAAACACGGACTGCGGTGTGTATGTGTGTGTGTATATCCAATGTCTACGCGGTGTAGTTACGCGTTTGTACCATATACCGTTATGTATATTTCTTTCTTTTTTCTAAACGTATAAGTTAAGCATTCTTGGAGGCCTTAAGCAAACAGTATCCTTTGACTAACCATCGCACATCGGCCGGGCCTCCGCGAGTATCGATCGCACACGCGGCCCCTTGAGCGGCAGCGACGTCCGTCCCGCAAGGTGCCGACGACGCCGCTGGGTGCGCGCGAGAGAGGCGAATACTACGAGTCGGAGGGGTTCGCGCACTGAGCTTTGACCGAAGCGGTTTGATGAAGGACACTGAACTACCTCTTTCAGGTGGGGAAATTCTTTTTTTCAGAAACCCAAAAATAAAATCTATTTCTATCCTGGTTTTACACAAGAACGGTTTAGTCGGTCCGGTTGCACTAAGCCAGTGAAACGTTGAACGTTGGCTCCAACGTTGACCCAACGTTGGCCCAACGTTGCATGTTCACTGAGAAGACGGAGTCGTTGCCATTCGCGATGATCGCTGCCGGCGGCTCAGCACGCACTGCTGTGTCATCCTCCCAATCCCGATTAAAGCAAATGGAAGTGCAGGGTCCGTGTCGGTGTGCGTCCCTCGGTGTCCTACGGAGAGATCTGCTACAGCACAACGCACACAACACACCGCACACACACATACACACGCGGTGCACAACACACCGTGCACACACACACACGGTACACACCGCACACACAGTACACAGCACACTCCGCACACACGTACACCGCACACTACACACACAGCACACATACACGTTACACAAACACCGCACGCACCCACTGCACACACGGTACATAACACGCACGGTACACAACACAAACACTGCACACACACTGCACACAACGCAGCACACAACTATTTTAAAATGACTGCCGACGAATCGAATATTTATATATTTAAAATGAAAAAAAAAATGCCATTGGATGGTTACTCATTCTAATAGTATCAGCAATATCACACACACGAGAATAGGTTTTCCCTTTTTTCTGGCAACAAAACAGGTGTTAAGATGTTAAAACGCCAAACTGAAACCTGTTAAAAGGAATCATGTCTGTATTAACCAGAATACTTGTGGTCAGAATGCAAACAAAAAAACATACTCTGTCTCTGGTGTGGACCAATCAGTTTCAAAGACAATACATGTACTATCAGAGTATGTTTTTGTTTGCATTCTGAACCCAAGCATTGTGGTTAATGCAGACGTGATTCCTTGTAAAAGGTTTCAATTTGCCGTTTTAACATCTAAACACCTGTTTTGTTGCCAGAAAAAAGGGGAAACCCTTTTCTCATATTTTGGTGCTGGCAAAGGAGGTCCCATGAAATATCACCCACAGAGAACCAAATACATAACGCGCGGAGTAGTACATCGACATACTTCCTGAAGAAGTCCAGCGATTATAATTGTCAAAATCTTTATTTTCAAATTAAAATAAACTATCATTTCAATTATCCTGTGATTCATTATTTACGTTTACACGCATACACTGTGGCTCCTCAAAAAAGCAAACAGCGCATAAACACACACAAAGCATAGACATATCACCCGTATAGCCTTGCCAAACTGTTGGGGCAAGTGCTGTCAGCGAGCACCTATGAAGGTCGGGACACGGCCAGTGGGGTGGGTGGCCAGCACCACGCGCGGCCGCCTTTGTCTCCCTCGTGGCGATGTTTACTACGCACCGCTGAGTCGACCCAGGTAATCGTGTATTGGCCATGAGCGCAAATCGAACTCGGGACGCCGGGTTGATTGCACAGCACGCGAACTGCTGCACCACCGCTCCCTACACACACACACGCCATGCAAATAACACTCCACAGAGTATAGGGCAGCTGAGTGGATGCTAAAGGTCCCCGTAATGGGTATTAGACATGAACAAGTCCTGCTTCGCCGTTCATCGCCAAACGCAGCAGCCTCTCTCAGCCTGCCACGAAGCAGAGACGCGTTGCAGCAAGTGGTGTGATGGTGCAGCCTTCCATAAAGCATGTCTCCTTATCTCGGTATCGTCACCCCTGACCACCCCCTCTGTGTGATAAGAGGTTAGGGTGAGATGAACCGAGGGTCAGCGTCGGGGGTTAACAAGCCCTCTGACCCCTCTCCCAGGCCAGAATCACACAGGGCCCTCTGCCACATTGCATGTCATCGCTGGCTTCTCGTCCACCAACCATCATCATCACCACCACCACCACCGTTATCATCACCACCGTGACATCTTCATCCATATCACCGCCACCACTTCCATTGCAGTTATCATCGCCGCCATCGTCTTCGTCACTATTATCACCACCACTTTCATCATCATTATAATCATAACCACCACCATATCCATTATCACAATTTTACCACGCCGCTTCCAACATCACCAACACCATTAGCACGAATATAAAACCATTATCGTCACCACCAACGCCAACATCCATCAACATCATCATCCATAAATTGTTTATCTTCAAACTGTAACTACATCGGTACCAAAGCACCACCACCATCATCATCATCTCCCGGCCCCCATCCATCTCTTGAGAACTACGTGTTGTTGTTGTTGTTGTTGTGTTTAGTGTTGTTGTTGTCTTTAGTGTTGTTGTTGTTTCGTGTTGTTGTTGTTGTGTTTAGTGTTGTTGTGTTTCGTGTTGTTGTGTTTCGTGTTGTTGTGATGAGTGTTGTTGTGTTTAGTGTTGTTGTGTTTAGTGTTGTTGCGTTTAGTGTTGTTGTGTTTAGTGTTGTTGTGTTTAGTGTTGTTGTGTTTCGTGTTGTTGCGTTTAGTGTTGTTGTGTTTAGTGTTGTTGTGTTTAGTGTTGTTGTCTTTAGTGTTGTTGTTGTGTTTAGTGTTGTTGTCTTTAGTGTTGTTGTGTTTAGTGTTGTTGTGTTTAGTGTTGTTGTGTTTAGTGTTGTTGTTGTTGTTGTGTTTAGTGTTGTTGTGTTTAGTGTTGTTGTCTTTAGTGTTGTTGTGTTTAGTGTTGTTGTGTTTAGTGTTGTTGTCTTTAGTGTTGTTGTTGTTTCGTGTTGTTGTTGTTGTGTTTAGTGTTGTTGTGTTTCGTGTTGTTGTGTTTCGTGTTGTTGTGATGAGTGTTGTTGTGTTTAGTGTTGTTGTGTTTAGTGTTGTTGCGTTTAGTGTTGTTGTGTTTAGTGTTGTTGTGTTTAGTGTTGTTGTGTTTCGTGTTGTTGCGTTTAGTGTTGTTGTGTTTAGTGTTGTTGTGTTTAGTGTTGTTGTCTTTAGTGTTGTTGTTGTGTTTAGTGTTGTTGTCTTTAGTGTTGTTGTGTTTAGTGTTGTTGTGTTTAGTGTTGTTGTGTTTAGTGTTGTTGTTGTTGTTGTGTTTAGTGTTGTTGTGTTTAGTGTTGTTGTCTTTAGTGTTGTTGTGTTTAGTGTTGTTGTGTTTAGTGTTGTTGTCTTTAGTGTTGTTGTTGTTGTGTTGTTGTGTTAAGTGTTGGCTACGTCGTTCAACTTGCACACAACCCACACTTACATTGCTGACATCATCGCGCGCGCGCGCGTAGCGGCATCATCCATCGATCACCGTCGATCACCACGGGTGTTGTTTGTTGATGTGGGGATCACGCGCGAGGCGCCGTGCACAGCAACGCGGCGCTTGCGTCTCGTCAGAAGCGGCGTGGCGCTCAGCTCCCACGCAGCGCGCGTGTTTGTTTGGCTCTGTCGTTGTCAATATCATCAGACGCGCAGTCTGCGCGCACACACATAACGTATGGGGCTACCACCGCGATTGCTTCAAGTTTCTAAGATTGGCCTGACACTCTCGCAGCACAGGCGTCTGCTGTGATCAGGGTCGTTCAGTATTACATCTGACACCGTGGCGTTGAAGCGCGCGCCCGCCCCACCCCCCAAAGCGCGGGGCTCGGGGCGGTCGCCCCGATTCGCTGTACGACTCTGGGCTGTGATACACGCGCGCACACACACACGTTACCGTCTTCGCGTAACGACAACGAGCGTGGTAAATGGTCGATTAACATTTGATCGACGTTTCATGACACCGGGGGTTTTACGTACAGTGTACACAATCTTATTGTAGTGCTTATAAGTAGAAGGGGACATCGCGGTATAAAAAGGTTGATGAATGCACGATTCCTATTGCAGTGAGGTATGATGATGCAATGTGGATAAGATACATAATAGGATGGTCATGTACAGTGTATGACATATGGGCTTATGATAAACTTATGGAAATACAATGTGGTAAATAGTCGTTTAAATGTGACCGCAGTGGTATATGGTGATGTGTAATGAATAGGGCTAATTGTAGGGCTTTTGAGAAGAGGATATGTGTGCTAAGTGTAAGTGTGGCATGTGAGGCCCCTAGCAGTTTTACTTCAACGAAGATTAATTCTTTGAAAACATAATATAACAATCGTGTGGATATGTGAGCGCGTGTAGTATACATGATATCGCAAAATGTCATCTGTTTTAACATGTATTCGCGAATTTAACGATAAACATTCCCCATCCATACAGCAGTATACATATGTGTAGAGATATACGAAAAACGTAGCATAAAAACACAGGGCGAACCACGGTCCCACCTCGTATTTATAAATGTCAAGATGGGATGTTTGGTTAAACCATGTAAACACACACACAGTGTTGTGTTAAGATGTTAACTTGTCCATGGGGCCGAATGCGTGCAAATGCGTTGAGCAAGGTTACACAATAATAAACACTCAACTCTTTACACCGACGCAATCGTTCTGCCGTAGTGCATATTCACGAATATCTTTGGGGGTCATTGCGAATCGATTAGGCGATCGTGTAGCGTTATCCTTAATGCAACAACAGGACAGCCGTCAATATACCAAAGCAATTCTATGGGATTGTGACTACCTCGTCACCACTGCCGTGTAGCGTTATCTTTAAGGGGCCGTCCATAAATGACGTCACGCACCTAGGGAAGGGGGGTTAGACATTTGTGACGTTGTGTGACGAGGGAGGGGGGGTTGAGAAATGTGACATCACATTAAAATGCGCAACTTTAAATAAATATAGACAACACGTTCTACTTAATGAAATATACTTTTTAATAACTGTTTTCGCCTACAACATCAGAGTGCAACGCCAAATTAAATACGCACTACAATCACAATAGTTTAAAGCGATTTGAAGCATGTTTTATATTTTTTGGGGGGGGGGGGCAGAGCTTTGTGACGTCACATTTGAGGGGGGGGGTCTGACTTTTCGTGACGCCGTGTGACGATGGGGGGGGGGGAGGTAAAACATCGTCCAAAATCGCGTGACGTCATTTATGGACGGCCCCTAATGCAACAGGACAGCCATCACTATCCCAAAACAACTCGTGGGATTGTGACTACCCCGTTCCCACTGCCCCCGAGGAACGGGTCTTGTCCCCTCCCTCACCACCACCCCAGAACTTTACTTGTGGAGTACGGATCCCGTGGTGGTGCCCTGTTGCATCTACGGGGGGGGGGGGGGCTGCGAGTAGTGAAAGGGCCCTTGTTGACAGCTCAATTGAGCATGTGATGATAATTAGTGACTTTATACGCGTGCGTGCGTTAACTTCCTAAACCATTTACAGAGGCATTATATACTCGCGCGCACATAATGGGGCAGTGAGTGGTCTGCAGAGGGTGGCATGGAAATGCTACACTGCCAGGTATTAACAACACCTATTGGGCTATATGTTAATATTCTAACGCGGCGGTCGCAAATGTATCGTACGTTATCTTTGCTACGTGGATGTGTGGGGCATTAGCCAAGGTCAGATGAGATCCAGGATCGCATGCACACATAGCACACACACAAATATACAATGCATAGAATACACACGTAACACTTATATATATGTGTGCATCTGTGTTCAAATAGATATCGATACAAATCGTACCGTATATTTAATATATATGTGCACACCATTCAATATACGTATATTAACAGATATATATGATTTACGCGTTAATTACATAGAGAACGTATACATAATAAGCAGCGTATTTAAGTGTACACATGTTATATTGCACATACGTTACACACTTATACATATAATTCACAGGTATATATACAGTTAACACACGTACGATATGCACATTTACATGGTATACACCTCTATGGCAAAATATCACACCATTGTCAAATATAAATACACAAGTACGTCACGTATTGTGCGTATGGCGAATTTCTTTCGCACCGTACGTAGCCACCCGTGCCAATCGGAAGAGACGTTTTGGGGCAACTGTGAGCGCGCACCTATGGAGGGGTGGGTGACCGACACCACGCCCGGCCGCCTTTGTCTCCCGAGTGGCGATGATGTTTACGCACCGAGCCTGGTACTGATTTTAGTCTGAGTCTACCTAGAGGAGGCCTGCGACCGGTTCAGATATTCAAAGCACCGATGTTGGACTTTAGTGGGAGTCAAAGTCGGGTGGTCAGGTCCCTAGCACGGCGCGTTGTTCCTTACAGTATACACATTACACATTACGCATACACATTACGCATACACATCGTGTGTGTTGCACAATCACAGAGCACTATGGACATGATACACACACACGTTTCTCGCACACAACACGCATACAATACACACAATTACGTGCAGTCCTGTACTCATCGGAACTAACACTGGAAAGTGCACAATTAAGCGTAGAGAGAGAGAGAGATGCACGCTTGTAATGAATTACATTGAGAGACAGGAAGAGGGACACGTGGATTATGGGACGTAAGCCAATTAAAGGCATCATTCTAACTGTTAACAACGAAAAAAGCCAAGCTGGCACGGGCAAGACGCAAGTAGGAATGATGGACGATCGTGAGTGATAGAAACGTTGTTACACGACAACTGCTAAACCGGTAACCCTTTTCAGATTCGATGACCGGTTCCGAAAGTCAGACACCCGACAATCGTTTTCAGTTGAGTTTCTATTCAATGAATGCTTCCGATTGGCACCGCGCGATCGTGCAAATCGCACCGTGGCCGAAGGATATTTGCCCTCGTTTCTCGGTTGTTGTTTCTTTAAAAGGGATCAAAGGTGCAGCCCTGCAATTGCTTGCTCACGCTACTGCTGGCGGAAGGGGCCCTCCAACTTCGAGTCGGAGCTCTCTAGGGCAGTGGTTCTTCTTCACCTGGGGCTGCGAGACGTAGCCAGATTTGTTTAGAAGGTAAATAATGGAGAGGCAAATGAAGCGCGGGCATTGTAAGTACAACTACTTTGTTGCATCGAACCCGTGTGTGTGTATCGACATTATAATTATGTTTACGATCGAGAAGCATAGGGGCCGCATGGCTTGCAGCAAAGGTGGAGAACCACTGCTCCAGATGGGGTATCTGTTCAAGTGTTCTACTCTGATCCTACAACGCGTTGGAGCAATGTGGGAAGAAACCCACCATTCAGTCGACTACTTGTGGTGTCGCTCATTTAACCTGCCGGCTGGATAGAGGTCGATGGGGGGGGGGGTCCGTCCCAATGTTTAAATCTCCTCCAAAGAGAGATGGAATCGAACCTAGCCGGATGTGCGAGCCTATGTGTGTACCTGGTGCGATGTGTAGGGAGACAAAGGCGGCCGGGCGTGGTGTTGGCCACCCACCCCCTCGTGTGCCGTGCCGGCCTTTATAGGTGCTCGCTAACAGCACTTGCCCCAAAAGTCTGTCAAGGCTATACGGGGGATCTTTGTGTGTGTTGCTGAACCACGTATTCGAACGGACAACCGGTTACTTAACCTGGGGGGAAAGTGGGGAGGAGGTTGAGGTTTATTTCATTTTGTTACCGGTAATGCCAAAATAAAACAACGACTTAGCAACCCAAGTACAATATCTGTGCGCAGTACACATGTACATACACCAGGAATGCGTCAGCACACACAGTGCTGTGGACACAAGAGTACACGGGAGACGTGGAAGCACAATGTGGATACCGTAAACACATAGCACACAAAACAGTGCACCTATACACAATGCACAACCTATATACTGCACTTCTTTCGTACCGTACGTAGCAAATCGTGTTAAAGTACATCAAGTACGCCAATAAACAGTACACATAAACAGTACACAAACAGTACACATAAACAGTACATATACAAACAGTATTTAAACAAACAGTACACATGCATACAGTACACATACAGTACACATATATACAGTACACATACAGTACACATACAAACAGTACACATACATACAGTATTTATACATACAGTACACACACAAACAGTGCACACACATACAGTACACATACAAACAGTACACATACAAACAGTGCACATACAGTATATACACAAACAGTACACATACAAACAGTACACATACAGTACACACACAAACAGTACACATACAGTACACATACATACAGTACACATACAAACAGTACGCATACAAACAGTACACATACAGTACACATACAGTACACATACAAGCAGTACACATACAGTACACATACAAACAGTACACATACATACAGTACACATACAAACAGTACACATACAGTACACATACAACCAGTACACACACAAACAATACACATACAGTACACATACACAGTACACATACAAACAGTACACACACAATCAATACACATACAGTACACATACACACAGTACACATACAAGCAGTACACACACAAACAGTACATAAACTATGTGCATTTTGCAAACAGCACACCTGCAAAGAGTACACACACGCATCATGTACAACCATATCAACACTACCCTTGTCCGCACGGCTAACAACACACAAACAGTACACACATGTACACAATACACCCATACACATATACACATATACACAATACACCCATACACATATACACATGTACACAATACACCCATACACATATACACATGTACACAATACACCCATACACATATACACATATACACCCATACACATATACACATATACACCCATACACCCATACACATATACACATATACACCCATACACATATACACCCATACACCCATACACATATACACATATACACCCATACACCCATACACATATACACCCATACACCCATACACATATACACATATACACCCATACACATATACACATATACACCCATACACCCATACACATATACACCCATACACCCATACACATATACACATATACACCCATACACATATACACATATACACCCATACACATATACACCCATACACATATACACCCATACACATATACACCCATACACATATACACCCATACACATATACACCCATACACAATACACCCATACACAATACACCCATACACATATACACCCATACACATATACACCCATACACATATACACCCATACACATATACACCCATACACATATACACATATACACCCATACACATATATACACACACAGTACACACATGTACACAATACACCCATACACATATACACACACACAGTACACACATGTACACAATACACCCATACACATATACACATATACACATATACACCCATACACATATACACACACACAGTACACACATGTACACAATACACCCATACACATATACACATATACACCCATACACATATACACACACACAGTACACACATGTACACAATACACCCATACACATATACACACACACAGTACGGTACATGCATTTACAAACAGTACACACGCAGAATATACACACACAGACACACACAGACACACAAAGACAAAGATCCCCCGTGTAGCCTCAACATACTGTTGGTGCAAAGTGCTGTCAGGCTCAGTCGACCTGGACGAGGTCTGGGATCGGTTCAAACTTTCTTCACTCTAATCGGCTCCGTGCGGGAAATCGACCTCGGCTCAACATTGTTCGTAGCGCAGTGCGCTAACCGCGGTACCACCGCTCCCCCATACAAATACACAGATCCCCTCCCCTATATAGCCTTCACAGACTGTTGGGGCAAGTGCTTTACGCAGTTTGCCCATTCACATACAAACACATACACTGCACGCACACTCAGTGAGCGAGAAATTGCTCCAAGTGAGATCCCCATGACAATCTATGGGGTCGTCCATAAATGACGTCACGGGGCGGGGGGGGGGTCAGACATTTGTGACGATGTGTGACGAGGGGGGGGGGGTTGAGAAATGTGACGTCACGTCAAAATACGCAACTTTAAATATAGACAACACGTTCTACTTAATTAAATAGACTTTTCATAAATGTTTTCTCCTACAACATCAGAGCGCAGCGCCACATTAAATACGCACTACAATGACACTAGTTTAAAGCGATTTGAAGCATGTTTTAATTTTTTTTCAGGGGGGGGGTCAGAGCTTTGTGACGTCATATTTGAGGGGGGGGGTCTGACTTTTTGTGACGCCGTGTGACGAAGGGGGGGGAGGGTTAGGGGTCAATAATCGTCCAAAATCGCGCGACGCCATTTATGGACGGCCCCTATACGCTGTTGATCTCAATCGATGTTTCGAGACATTCCCCGACCAGCTGGTGGCTCCTCGTTCAAGGTGCCCCCCGGGACTGAGAGCCCATTGCCCCCCAGGTTCGCTGCGGCTGTCGTCGTGTGCAGCGCCACGTGCACAGCTGCCCATTGGACAGACACGCGCAGACACAAAGGGGACGCAACTGCACGCAAACTCACCCGCACACAACAACAACAACAAACAAACAACCGCCGTCGTCGTCGGTCGCCACCAAAGTGGCGGTGACGTTACCACGGCGCTTGTGCCAGGCTAGGTGCGCTTTGAAGCCATCGCGCGAGGTGTCGAAGGCTCTCCGACAGGGAGGAGTCCACGGGACAGATCGAGGTATTTCGGCTTCACCGAGTGGACGTCTGTGAAAAAGAGCTTCATAGCTCATCGGATTCCTCCGGTTTCAATAAAGATTCTGATTCCGAGTGAGAAGGCTGGAAGGTGCATCGTGTGTGCTCCCCACTGTGCCAACTTGATTCGTTAACCCGCCACTGCGCTCCGCTCGTTGTTGTGAGCGTCCCTCCTCTGCCCTCCGTTGTTTTTGGAGGGCGACTGCCTCCACTGCCCAGCAGCAGCAGCGTCCTTCACGAGCCTCCTCCACCACAGAGGCCGATCTTGACACCGCTGGTACCAGTCATCTGCAAGTCAAATCAGCTCCACATCCTCCTGTACCGCATCACTCCATCTCTTCTCTAGCCCTTGCCGTGCCCGTGTAGCACCACACATCACACACACACACCATCTTTTGAATCACACTGCACAAACCAGTTCAAGATACATGCAATGCACAAACCATCACGCCACGTTACATAGCGACGAGCGATTTGGCAAAGCTTATGCATTTCCGTGTTTCGCGACTTTCAGCAGCAAGCCTCGCAGCGTAAATCTGATTGTCAACGTGCGAGAAAGATGCAATCAAACGATGGAGCATGCATCGATGAAAAGAAACACTCGTGGCCGAGTGGCACACGCGAGGTGGGGGCGATGTCTCGAGAGGACCCCTTTCAGGTAGCAGCGGATCGAGACTGACAGCGGCTGGCGATGGTACGTACATGTGCGTGTACTACACGTGCAACCCATGCTGTTTACTCCGGAATTCTTGTACCGGGGAAATTTACTTTTCAGGTCCATCCGATGCACAGGCGTTTCAATACGGGCACACAAAATGATGTCTATTCAGTTTAACACGTAGGAGGCGTTCGCGACCAATATCATCCATAATAGAGGGTTTTTTGGGGGGTTAGATCGCGTAAATATATAAATGTGTCGTTAAACCCGCCACCACCCGACACAGCCAGCTAGTAAGGGTTGTCACGTAAACAAAACGTGGCCAATTCGTCACTAGTACAGCACACCGGTGTGTTGGAGAGCCAAGCCACAACATTTACAATCTGAAATTATTATCTGATTACGATCTGAGTACTCAGATCATAATTTACAATCTGAGTACCCAGATTCTAAATGTTGTGGCTTGGCTCTCCAACACACCGGTTAGTGCTGTACTAGTGATGAATCGGCACGTTCTGTTTACGTGACAACCCTTACTAGCTGGCTGTGCGGGTGGTGGCGGGTTTAACGACACATTTATATATTTACGCGATCTAACCCAAAAAACTTATATTATGGATGTTGTCTATTTGTTTGTGTTTCTCCCTTGTGATGGGACTTTGTAGGATGAACGTTGAGAGTTATAAGGTCACGGGGGTGACCAATAAGGTCTGAATTGGTCTGTAATTAGGTAGGGCACTGATAAGGGGTTGACAGGCATGTGCGTGTGTGTGCGTGTGTGTGTAAGTGGGGAGCGGTGGTGAAGCGGTAAGTGCGCCGCGCTACGAACCCGGCATCCCGAATTTGAATCCCGCTCACGGCCAACACCAGTGACGATTATCTAAACCGGTCATGGGCCGCCCCTCGATCGACTCAGCCTCAAATGAGTAACTACTGTGGTGTGTAAACATCACCACTGGGGAGACAAAGGCGGCCGGGCGTTGTTTTGGCCACCCACCCCAGCCTTAATAGGTGCTCGCTAACAGCACTTGCCTCAACGGTCTGCTTCAAGGCTACACGGGGGGATATTTGTCTTCGTGTGGGCAGTACCACTCCACGCATGGCCAAAGAGTGGCCATGACTCACCTCCCTGTAGCAATACCTCGCCTTTATCAGCGAGGCATGGACAGTGTTGGTGTGTGGGGCTGCGCTCACGCGTGTTTATGGTAAGGGGAGAGGTTTACCGTGGGTCGCGTGTATATGCAGTGTATATGCAGTGTATATGCAGTGTATATGCAGTGTATGTGTAGTGTATATGCAGTGTATATGCAGTGTATGTGTAGTGTATATGCAGTGTATATGCAGTGTATATGCAGTGTATGTGCAGTGTATATGCAGTGTATGTGCAGTGTATATGCAGTGTATATGCAGTGTATATGCAGTGTATATGCAGTGTATATGCAGTGTATGTGCAGTGTATATGCAGTGTATGTGCAGTGTATATGCAGTGTATATGCAGTCTATATGCAGTGTATGTGCAGTGTATATGCAGTGTATGTGCAGTGTATGTGCAGTGTATATGCAGTGTATATGCAGTGTATGTGCAGTGTATATGCAGTGTATATGCAGTGTATATGCAGTGTATATGCAGTGTATGTGCAGTGTATGTGCAGTGTATGTGCAGTGTATATGCAGTGTATATGCAGTGTATATGCAGTGTATGTGCAGTGTATATGCAGTGTATATGCAGTGTATGTGCAGTGTATATGCAGTGTATATGCAGTGTATATGCAGTGTATGTGCAGTGTATATGCAGTGTATGTGCAGTGTATGTGCAGTGTATGTGCAGTGTATATGCAGTGTATGTGCAGTGTATATGCAGTGTATATGCAGTGTATATGCAGTGTATGTGCAGTGTATATGCAGTGTATATGCAGTGTATATGCAGTGTATATGCAGTGTATATGCAGTGTATGTGCAGTGTATATGCAGTGTATGTGCAGTGTATATGCAGTGTATATGCAGTGTATATGCAGTGTATATGCAGTGTATGTGCAGTGTATATGCAGTGTATGTGCAGTGTATGTGCAGTGTATGTGCAGTGTATGTGCAGTGTATGTGCAGTGTATATGCAGTGTATGTGCAGTGTATATGCAGTGTATATGCAGTGTATATGCAGTGTATATGCAGTGTATGTGCAGTGTATGTGCAGTGTATGTGCAGTGTATGTGCAGTGTATATGCAGTGTATGTGCAGTGTATATGCAGTGTATGTGCAGTGTATGTGCAGTGTATATGCAGTGTATGTGCAGTGTATGTGCAGTGTATGTGCAGTGTATGTGCAGTGTATATGCAGTGTATATGCAGTGTATGTGCAGTGTATATGCAGTGTATGTGCAGTGTATATGCAGTGTATATGCAGTGTATGTGCAGTGTATATGCAGTGTATGTGCAGTGTATGTGCAGTGTATATGCAGTGTATGTGCAGTGTATATGCAGTGTATATGCAGTGTATATGCAGTGTATGTGCAGTGCATGTGCAGTGTATATGCAGTGTATGTGCAGTGTATGTGCAGTGTATGTGCAGTGTATGTGCAGTGTATATGCAGTGTATGTGCAGTGTATATGCAGTGTATATGCAGTGTATGTGCAGTGTATATGCAGTGTATGTGCAGTGTATATGCAGTGTATATGCAGTGTATGTGCAGTGTATATGCAGTGTATGTGCAGTGTATGTGCAGTGTATATGCAGTGTATATGCAGTGTATATGCAGTGTATGTGCAGTGTATATGCAGTGTATGTGCAGTGTATGTGCAGTGTATATGCAGTGTATGTGCAGTGTATATGCAGTGTATGTGCAGTGTATGTGCAGTGTATGTGCAGTGTATGTGCAGTGTATGTGCAGTGTATGTGCAGTGTATATGCAGTGTATGTGCAGTGTATATGCAGTGTATGTGCAGTGTATATGCAGTGTATGTGCAGTGTATATGCAGTGTATGTGCAGTGTATATGCAGTGTATATGCAGTGTATATGCAGTGTATGTGCAGTGTATGTGCAGTGTATATGCAGTGTATGTGCAGTGTATATGCAGTGTATATGCAGTGTATATGCAGTGTATATGCAGTGTATGTGCAGTGTATGTGCAGTGTATGTGCAGTGTATGTGCAGTGTATGTGCAGTGTATATGCAGTGTATATGCAGTGTATATGCAGTGTATGTGCAGTGTATGTGCAGTGTATATGCAGTGTATGTGCAGTGTATATGCAGTGTATGTGCAGTGTATGTGCAGTGTATGTGCAGTGTATGTGCAGTGTATGTGCAGTGTATATGCAGTGTATGTGCAGTGTATGTGCAGTGTATGTGCAGTGTATGTGCAGTGTATATGCAGTGTATATGCAGTGTATATGCAGTGTATGTGCAGTGTATGTGCAGTGTATATGCAGTGTATATGCAGTGTATGTGCAGTGTATATGCAGTGTATATGCAGTGTATGTGCAGTGTATGTGCAGTGTATGTGCAGTGTATATGCAGTGTATGTGCAGTGTATATGCAGTGTATATGCAGTGTATGTGCAGTGTATGTGCAGTGTATATGCAGTGTATGTGCAGTGTATGTGCAGTGTATATGCAGTGTATGTGCAGTGTATGTGCAGTGTATATGCAGTGTATGTGCAGTGTATATGCAGTGTATGTGCAGTGTATGTGCAGTGTATGTGCAGTGTATGTGCAGTGTATGTGCAGTGTATGTGCAGTGTATATGCAGTGTATGTGCAGTGTATGTGCAGTGTATGTGCAGTGTATGTGCAGTGTATATGCAGTGTATGTGCAGTGTATATGCAGTGTATATGCAGTGTATATGCAGTGTATGTGCAGTGTATATGCAGTGTATGTGCAGTGTATATGCAGTGTATGTGCAGTGTATATGCAGTGTATGTGCAGTGTATATGCAGTGTATGTGCAGTGTATATGCAGTGTATGTGCAGTGTATGTGCAGTGTATGTGCAGTGTATGTGCAGTGTATGTGCAGTGTATGTGCAGTGTATGTGCAGTGTATATGCAGTGTATGTGCAGTGTATATGCAGTGTATGTGCAGTGTATGTGCAGTGTATATGCAGTGTATGTGCAGTGTATATGCAGTGTATATGCAGTGTATATGCAGTGTATGTGCAGTGTATGTGCAGTGTATGTGCAGTGTATATGCAGTGTATGTGCAGTGTATGTGCAGTGTATATGCAGTGTATGTGCAGTGTATATGCAGTGTATATGCAGTGTATGTGCAGTGTATATGCAGTGTATGTGCAGTGTATATGCAGTGTATATGCAGTGTATGTGCAGTGTATATGCAGTGTATATGCAGTGTATGTGCAGTGTATATGCAGTGTATATGCAGTGTATATGCAGTGTATGTGCAGTGTATGTGCAGTGTATGTGCAGTGTATGTGCAGTGTATATGCAGTGTATGTGCAGTGTATATGCAGTGTATGTGCAGTGTATATGCAGTGTATATGCAGTGTATATGCAGTGTATATGCAGTGTATATGCAGTGTATGTGCAGTGTATATGCAGTGTATATGCAGTGTATATGCAGTGTATGTGCAGTGTATATGCAGTGTATGTGCAGTGTATATGCAGTGTATGTGCAGTGTATATGCAGTGTATATGCAGTGTATGTGCAGTGTATGTGCAGTGTATGTGCAGTGTATATGCAGTGTATATGCAGTGTATGTGCAGTGTATGTGCAGTGTATATGCAGTGTATATGCAGTGTATGTGCAGTGTATATGCAGTGTATGTGCAGTGTATATGCAGTGTATGTGCAGTGTATATGCAGTGTATATGCAGTGTATGTGCAGTGTATGTGCAGTGTATGTGCAGTGTATATGCAGTGTATGTGCAGT